>NC_140584.1:395964655-400764655 GCF_964204655.1 Triturus cristatus
CCAAAGCCTCGTTTATTATTCTAACAGAGAAGAATATTCTGTTAGCACTATTAGTGTAATAAAAATAGAGCACATGTACTAAACAAGACCTTTGATGCCAGCTATGGTAAGTAAGAAATTGCTTTTAAATGAATGGTGTGTGCATGCCTGCAGGTGAAAATGTGTTTATGTGAGAGAGAGACAATTTGTATATGTGAGTATGTCTGTCTTAGTGAGCATATATGTGTGAATGAAAGTGAGTGAGACTTAGTGACAGGTTGTGAGTGAGAAGGTGTGAGAATGCATAAGAATGAGTGTGAATAGTGTGCGTGTGTGAAGTGAGTGAGAATGTGGTGGCGGTTAGCCCTGCATATTGAAGGTCATTTGTCCTACAGAAACATTCATGGCAAAATAATGGCCCTGGCATACTTGGGCCAAATCTTAACAGGATAGATACCTGTGACAAGATACCGGTGCTGACAATATTTCTTGGCATAATGTGCAACCATGTAAAGTACTGGTCCTGGCATACTAGAAGTATTTATTACATACGGGGTTCCCATTGAGAATGCTGGCATACTTGAGGAACTTCTTGTAAAGGGGCACCCATGACAAAATGCTGGTACTATCACATTGGTAGATAAATCCTGGCATAAACGAGGAGAACCTTACATGTGGGAGAGTTGCAACCATGACAAAATTCTGACCTCGGCATACAGAGGACATTTTTAAATAAGGGTTACTTTTGGCATATGGACAGCATTAATGGTGATAAAAAATGGCATTGGCATATTGGGGGTACCCTTGCATATGGAGGGCCTATGATAAAATGCGAGTCCTAGCACAATAGAGGGCATTTTTGACATATAGTGTACCAATAGCACATTTCGAAAAAATGGGTTCAACCCCTGGAGTGCGTTAGGTTTCACAACTTAGTACATAATGAAAATAGTTGAATATTTAATGAATGTTCTTTCAAAGCCTATGGCATCTTAGCAAATATATGTGCAAATGAGCCTTAAAATGCATTGTTAACATCCATTTATTTACAAAAAAGTCTAAGGGGGCAAACCCCCTGAAGAGCCTGGCCTACTCACTTCACTCACTCACTCCAAATCAGGGAAGTATTACTGCCTCAAACTTTCAAAGATCAAGTCAGCACCCAAGATATAGGTGTTATATTATATAGGCATATGTCTGTGTTGAGTTGTTACATTGTTCATGCTGTTTTATCGAACTTCAGCGATGTCAGGTATTGTGATATCAGCAAGGATATGGTCCGGTGACATGATTTCTTGAAAACAAATCAAGGTCATGGGTCATATCATGTCAGTTCCTGTGATGTCATTAAGGTCAAAGGGTATGTGATGTCACTTACACTACCCCTGGCATATTGGTAAAATTGATGTCCATGTGAATATTTCCCAAAATGTTTGCTTACAAAAAGGTATTTAATTGCCAATCTTGTTGATCAAATATCACTAGACTTCCCGTCCTAACAGGCCACTGAACAGAAATGTATTGATGGACAGAATGCAGAACAATGTCATACATTCACCCCAGTACAGAGATCTGGGACTAATCCATCGTTTTTTGCTCACCATGCCATTCCTGTTTGGACCCAGCCATATGCAAATCAGTCTTTGACCCTGCGCCCAATCGGAACAGTCCAGCCTGCGCTGCCAGGCCATGTCCTCCCTGGACAGGAAACAAGCATCCTAGGACCGGTTTCAGGCTTTCAGCCTCATCAGCCAGGATAGCTTGACTCCAGTGCATGGAGAGCACGGGACTCACGTCTGGGCATACCCGTCCCACTCGGGATGACAAATGCAAAAAGAACAATTGATGGACAGAATGCAGAACAATGTCATACATTCACCCCAGTACAAAGATCTGGACCTAAAGCCATCGTTTTTTGCTCACCATGCCATTCCAGTTTGGAACCCAGCATTATGCAAATCAGTCTTACCTGTGCCCCATGGTAAGAGTCCAGACCGAACTGCCAGGCCAGGTCCTTCCTGGACAGGAAACAAGCATCATGGGACCGGTTTCAGGGTATGTCACCCTTCTACAGTCTGGATATGGCTGGGTCCAAACTGGGGTGGCGTAGTGGGCAAAAGAACGATGGATTTAACCCAGATCTTTTGACGGGGGGAGAATGTTTGCATTGTCAGCATTCCGTCCATCATTTGTTTGCTGTACCATTTGTTTGCTGTAACACTGAACAGAAAAGGGCATCAGTGAGCGGCCACCACAAAGAGAGGGAACAAACCAGCCGAAAGAAAGACAACTGCGGTGTGTGTGTCCGTGTGTGAGAGAAAGGGATGGAGCTCCGGTTCCACCATTCTTTATGTGGACTAGACTTTATGGGCCTCAGTTATGGGTTTTTTGCCGTCCTCTTCCCCTGGGCCGGTGCACAATGTGCTGCCATGCACCAAAGCAGGCACCTTTCCACCATCTTGCAAGGGTGCCCTTCGTGGAGAAGATTCCTGCACAAAACAATCACAAGAGGTTTTTTCCTCTTGCTATGTGTGCCTCAGAATGCAGCCCCCAAAGAAAGAGGAAAAACTAGGAGAAATAAAGAAATTTCTCCTAGTTTTGCCTCCCTCACGCCTCCCCTGGGGAGGCATACGTTTTTGGCGCTACCTCAGACTCAGTGTCAAGGAGGCATGGATGTTGCTGGGAACGCCCCCAACAACACCCTTTCACGCAGTTTTCTGTGTGAAAGGGGCACATATTTATAAGTCCATGAAAAGCCATGTAACATGGCTTTACGTGGCTTTATAAATATGCCAGTGGCACATTGCGCCACCAGAACGTCAAAAAGTAAATTTCCAGCAGTGCAAAAGTGCCGGTAGTCTGTTACTTCCTATTTTTGGGGGAAAGTCTCACCAGGATCTTTATAGGACTAAGCCTTTTTCCTGTATGATGAATAATCTCAGTGGCTATGGTAAGGTGTGTTTGAACTGATCGTACATTTTTTCCAATTAAAGTAACCAACCGTTTCGAAACAATATCCACACTTGCAAATGCACACATACTTACAAAAATGGAAGGAAATTGTTCAGGTATGAAATAAGTTGGGAAATACGTCATTTTGAACTTAGAATGTGCCATGATAGAATTGATATGACATCAAAAGTAAGTGATTTGATTTGACTGAGTTTTTGAACTGATGGTGCCTTGGAGTAACCTGAGAAGTAATTCTCCACACTCACACAACCCGCGAGGAACTCTCTGCTTACCACTGCCACGTGAAAGAGAGCGGGAGAGAGCGTAGACTAGAAAATGCAGGATTTATCGGCGTTGATATGGCCAAGCAGTGTGCTGTTAGGCAAATGCGATTCATGTAATTCAAGAAAAGATTCTGCAAATAGTGCGGCCGCTTTCAGGCTGTCGGTCCCCAGGGGGAATTTACTGTACGTTATGATCAGTTTTGAAAACTTAATAAGAGAGCAGATCTGTCTTTGATGGAGGTGAGTACCGTGCGTCGACACAAGGCTATCATGGCGGCGGCGAGCTGTTAATTTGTCATCCTTGTAGAGATTGGTCAGAGCCGTCACCGGGCCTGCTTAGCAGCCGGTGCAGCGCACGGAAATAGCCACCTGCCTTGCAATCCTTCATATGTGTTCCGAAGCTCCCCGAGCTCAGCTCTTATTTAGGGAAAGAAAGGATATTTTTTTATTATGCCCCGAAGCCCTGTGATGTAGGTCATGCCAGGGTTGTGTGGGAATTTTCCCTGGATACAATACATTTTGATTAGGGAAAGCGCCATAAAGTGACTGCTGACTTGCTCGGAAACGTGAAATAAAAGCAGTATTAAATTCCATCTGAGACGCATCACTCATGGTCTGGTTCAGTGGCAAGGGGGAAATTGGATGGAGCTCAGCAAATTAAAAAGTATATATTTTTTCATTTTTTTTTCTTCATAGATTTGGCCGGAGGCACCACTCCTGCTCCGCGTGTTTTTGTTTGTTTTGGATTGCTAGTCCATTGGAGCTGCCTACAACAGCAAATGTGCATTGCCGACCTGGGTGAGAGGTGAGGGAAATCAGAGCAGCCCCTGAGCAGGCTATAGGTTGTTTCAAAATGCCATGTTATGTTAATTGTGTAGAAGATAATTAAGAGATGGAGTATTATACTAGGCAGTTGGGAGGAAACTGCATGAACGAGAGAGTAATGATGGTTATGGATGATTATGTGACACCTCAAGTTCCTCAAAATAATTCAGCAAGAACAGTGCAGCCACTACATCGACCTAACACTACATGACAAGACAAGTGTGCAATGACTACTTTTAACTACACCCTTACGAACCTTGGGATGTAAGTATAAGTGGAATTAAGAATAGTGCCCTACAATGTAGAGGTAGTCCATGTATGAAATTGTTGGCACGAATTCCTCTTTTTTAATAAATAAAAGCGCATTGAACAGAAAAAATGTAAAAGTACATGATAATAAAACATCAATTTCAATGCATACTTGCAGTAAGCAATCATACGTAGACAATATAAACATATATAAGATGTTACAATGTTTTTTTAATAAGTTTTTATTTTGCAGTTAGTAAAATAACAGACATAAATAAACAATTCATCAAAATACATTAATCATTAAGATACATGATAAATACCTGTCAATTTACATATAAAAAAAACCCCCCAAAAACCCTATATTTAACTATATCAAACTCCATTTTCACGGATATAAAAGAACGTAAGCCTAGATCCTATACCAAATGTTAAAAAATTTAGTTAGAGCTCCTACTCTTTGCAAATATAATTTTTCATTTGCCGTGATTCGGGACACCTTGAGTAGTCATTGGGACAAAGTTGGGGGTTCAGCCTCCTTCCATCTTTGCAAAATCTGAGATTTAGTGACAAGTGATTCAATAAAAATATACTGTTGTTGTCGGATAGATAAACTGAGGGGCGTATTCTCAAGGACTTATCGCCAAGTTAGCAGCACTTTATCACAGCCAAAGTGGTGATAAATTTATTGCCCATTCACAAGCTAGTGCTAACAACAGATATCACCAGTTTTCCTGCGATAGCAGCCGCAAAGAACATCGCCACTGATGACACCAGCAACTAACGCTAATGAGATGTGGAGTAGGCGTTCCCGTGCAAAAATCTGCAACAACTCCACTTTACAACATTCTCAACGACCAGCCAGATTGGCGATAAGATCACAAAACATGCGATAATGTGCGTTAGCAGCAGGGATTTAACACCTTCTCCGACCTGGTGTTAAGTCGGACGACGAGCCCAGCCCAGAGCCACACCTGAAGAACAACAGATGACAAGGAGCTACTGATCATGCAGCTCGGAGCCCCAAGGGGGCCACAACACCAACCGCCACCATCCCCAGGCCCGTCATTCCCCCTGAAACTCCCCCAGGACCACCACAGAGGCAGCGCAGACAAAGACAGCGGACCTTCAGAAAACTCACCAGCCTCACAGACTCAACACCACAGGATATCATTGCCCACTACAGGGTAAAAAGGACAACCATCCTACGCATCCTGACCATCATTGCCCATAGGCTGACGGTACCAACACAGCGGACAACCAACATCCCTCCGCAGACAAAGCTGCTGGCTGTGCTGCACATGTTGGCCTCTGGGACCTTGCAACCAACAACTGCCAGAGTCAGAGGAGTCTCACAGCCAGCCCTATCCAAGTTCCTCACACCTGTCTTGGATGCCAACATCAGCCTGGTACCCCAGTACCTTCACTTCCCACACACTGTGCAGGGACAGCTGGAAAGCAAGCAAGGCTTCTATGCCATAGTTGGATTCCCGCTCGTGTTGGGGGCAATCGACTGCACACATGTACTCCTCGTGCCCCCTTCCCGACACTGCACACAATTACCGCAACAGGAAGCACACATATTCCATCAATGTGCAGGCAATAGTGGTTTACCGGGGACTCTTCACCAATGTCGTCACCAACTACCCAGGCAGTGTGCATGATTCCTTCATCTTCCGGCAGTCCATCATCAACCAGCGCTTTAAGGCTGGCACCTATTGCAATGCATTGCTCGTTGGTAAGTACCTAATAAACACACCACACACCTCAACTCCACAATCATGCAACTCACAACTTTGGGAATGCACATGTTACAAACTCACATACAACATGCCAAACAACATGCCCACCTACCAGACACGACAGCACAACTTACTGTGGTAACCTGGGCTAGCCATGTACACGAGCCATCAACGCCATGGCACCTCAGCCACACAATAGCAGAATGTGGGGTGAGGTGGGAACTAGGCATGTGCGAAGGAGGCAAGTGACCCATGAATGAGAATGTACACAATGCCAAGTGTGGCATGGATGTGCTGGCCAGACTGCAGTATGTAGACTACAGACATGCCCATGTCAACATACACTTCTGGTGTTTGGAGTGTAGTGAACAGTGGACGCAACCATGTCACCTCAGGGAGTGGGGTAGACCTGGGACATGTAGCTGTGTCATACCCCCCTGTAAGTGTAAGCGGAGTGGACCGGCGTACAACAGTACAGCTTAGGGGCGTGGTTCTTCAACCCGGGGCTCTGGGCGTGATTACGTTTTGGCCTTGCAAAGGTAGTAACTAATGAGTGTGTCTCTGTTGTAGTGTCTGTACCACCCATCCCGCAATGGACAATGTTGCAATGTAGCATGCCCTCGGAGTGCGGGCTCGGGCAAAGGGGTAATTGAAGGAGCGCAAGCCCGCTCTGGCTCCGAGATCATACATGCCAACTGTTCTGTATGTCGCTGTTACCGCAGCATAAGCCAAAGGTCTACCCTCAACCACAGCGCGAGTTCTGCCAGCCATGACTTCGACATCTGTGTCCTCCCTATCCTTACCATAGGCCTACACACACGTGGCCACCCACCTTCATTGCACAACATAACAGTGTTATTGTCAGGCTTGTGGACATGCACAGACAGGCATGACTATGGTGTGCCGTAGGTGTGCAAGTGATGGAACCGCTCTGCTCACACTAGTGAATAGGCTCAGAGGGAGGAGCAGCAGTGAGGCTACGTATTGCACATTGATGCTGCTCATTTGCTAAAAGCAGTACATGTCAGACAGGAATCACTAAGTCACACATATCACACACCAATGTACCAGTGAGCCTGCCAACACATCATGCAGAACCAACTATTTACTCATGTCTCTCTGCACTGTCACAGGTGATCAAGGATATGCACTCTGCCCGTGGATGATGACACCCCTCCGAGCCCTGAACACACAGGCCCAGAGGCAGTACAATGCAGCCCACAAACGCACCAGGGGGACGTGGAACGCACATTTGGGTGCCGATCACGATCCGGTAAAAACCGGGTACGAACCGTCGGTCGGAGCGTTTTCTCCGTCCGACTCGTACCCGGTCGTAAAACTTTACAAACATGGAATTACGATTCGCACGGAAACACCATTTCCGTACAAATCGTAAAAAACACCGACCGACGAAAATATACATACGAATGTGATCTGGGAATGCTGCGACGTGATGTCGGGACGCTGTCAGGCAGCGTTTCACGACCCAGGAAGTACGATTCGAACCGACAGCAGTCCAGACGGCAATATTTTCACGGCACCCAAAAAGTGCTGGAAAAGCGAAGTACGGCGCAAAACGACCAGAGTAGGTGGCCCGGTATGCGACGTACCCCCCCCAGCCCCCGTATGTACGCGCCGACCCCCCCCAGCCCCCATATGTAGGCGCTGACCCCCCCCAGCCCCCGTATGTACGCGCCGACCCCCCCCAGCCCCCGTATGTACGCGCCGACCCCCCACCAGCCCCCATACGTTCGAGTCGTACACCCCCGTGTATGTACACCCGTGTACGTGTCGTACCCCCCGTGTATGTACACCCGTGTACGTTCGAGTCGTACCCCCCGTGTATGTACACCCGTGTACGTGTCGTACCCCCCGTGTATGTACACCCGTGTACGTGACGTACCCCCGTGTATGTACACCTGAGTACGTGTCAAACCCCCCCCGTGTATGTACACCCGTGTACGTGTCATACCCCCGTGTATGTACACCCGTGTACGTGTCGAACCCCCCCGTGTATGTACACCCGTGTACGTGTCGTACCCCCGTGTATGTACACCCGTGTACGTGTCGTACCCCCGTGTATGTACACCCGTGTACGTGTCGAACCCCCCGTGTATGTACACCCGTGTACGTGTCGTACCCCCCTGTGTCTGTACACCCGTGTACGCACTGGGGGTACGCACAGTACATACACGGGTAGGGGTACGACTCGAACGTACACGGGCGTACATACACGGGGGGTTCGACACGTACACAGGTGTACATACACGGGGGGTACGACACGTACACGGGTGTACATACACGGGGGTACGACACGTACACGGGTGTACATACACGGGGGTACGACACGTACGTACGGGGGCTGGGGGGGGTTCGACACGTACGTACGGGGGCTGGGTGGGGTCGGCGCGTACATACGGGGGCTGGGGGGGAGGGTCGGCGCGTATGCGGACACATGTCTCCATGGTTGCTATGGGAGTACGGTGCGGACGGTGTTTTTTCCATACGGTTGTAACATCGGACGCACGGGATGGATCGTGATTCCGCGGTCGGACTTCACTTTTCACATTTGTACTGTAAATCGTCAGTGGACGTGTCGGACACATTTTCCGACCCGAGGACGTGTGGGGAATAATTCCCAATGCGATTCGTATGGACTTTTTCCCATGCGAATCGTAATTGGCAGTTTGTACGGCACTTGTACGATTCGTACGGTAAAAAGACCGGATACGAGTCGTACGGGGAATTTTTTTACCGGATCGTGATCGGCACCTTGGTGTGTTGAAGTCACGTTTCAGGTGCCCCAACATGACAGGTAGAAGGCTCCTGTACAGCCCAGACATCGTGTGCAAGATGATCGTTGCATATTTTGTGTTGCACAACATATGTGTACGCACCAATGCCCCATGGATACAAGTGCCAGATGCACCAGACGATGATGAGGAAGATGGGGCAGGTGGACCACACCCCACTGCAGGTGCAGCAGGAATATCCCGTAGGAACACCATCATTGACAATTTCTTCACATGAGCACATCACATTGTGGAGTTCGTCTGGGTCGATGTCCTGGGTGTCATCTACAACATCACTGAAGTGATGTAGGGTCTGCTCTGTAGGAGGTGTTGATTGTCCCTCTGCAATGTAGAGGGGAGATGCAGGTTCACATTGTGTTCCATGTCTGTTTACGCATTGGCGAATTTTACATTCAGACTGCATGACAATGTACATTGTGACAGTTTGTGAGGAGATGCCTATTTGATGCGGGACAGTGGACATTTGTACTACATCATGGATGTGAGGTAGTACTCGTACATTGTCATCTTACAGTTTTTTTTCTCTGCTTTTATGGAGCATTTTCCCACATGATGCGTGGGAATTGCAGGCCTGTCGCTGCTTATCGCTGATTTTGTTGTTGCGGTTTGGGACATCGCCGCTTTTTTCGCGTTTCGCATTTTTTAGGTGTCATGTTCATTTTAACGCGATCATTGGATGCGTTATTGTGAGACTATTGCATGGTACCGCCTTGTTGAGAATACCACGTTAACATGGCGTTATTTTCCCGCGATAGACTGCAATTTTGAAAGTTGTGTTAAGCTAATTTTGCGATATTTATCACACGTTCTTGAGAATATCCCCCTGAGTGTACTGGTCATTCCTAAAAGAGCAGTACTTGGTTCAGGAACTAAGTGTATTTTAAGCTTGTTGCCAAGCCACTGAAATATTTGCTTCCAAAATTAAATTAGAGCTGGACATGAGAAGCAAATTTGAAACCAGTGCCCAATGTGGCAATTACATCTAAAACATGCTCCCGATACAGAGGGGTACATTTTGGAGAGGCGAGATGGAGTTTATAAAGTTGCCATTTACAAAAAAAAGACATGCGCTTGAAATTAGGCCCCCTTATGGCTTTATGCGCCCAGATATTATAAGCTCTCCATTTTGTGTATCCAGCCTACAACCTATAGAGATTTGAATCTTATGTAGTGCTTGCGGCACAGCTTGAACCTGTAGTTGATCCAGTAAAATTTTGTACCAATTCCCTACCCCTCCGATCTCTTTCACATAAAACTAATCATATTTGCTAGGGCATCTGGAGGGACTTGTATACTAGTTAAAAATTGACTACATTGAAAAAAAAGAAAAATGTAGTGAAGATGGAAGTCCTGGATTAGACTGTTTAATTTGATTCCAGAATTTTATTGCACCTCCTACAAGTAAATCCTTAAAGCAAAATATCCCCAACCTTGCCCAAGTTGTTATACTTTTTAGGCTTATTTGATGACCTCTCCCATTGCTATGTGACATTAGCATTTCTGGGTGAAAGGCAATACATTGATATTCCGCCTTCTATTGGAAAAACCTATTGTAAATAATTTGAGGTGTCTTATATCTGCTACGCTTGGGGAGCCTACTAATTTTGATGAATGGGACAAGCTGGGAGCCGGATTCTAGGAGCATTTGCTTCAGATATAAGTTGCTACCCAGATTACGTCTGTAAAGTGACCTTATCCACCAATCAAAAAATGCTGCCTGATAATACTTTTTAAAGTGAGGGAGTGCGAGACCACCCTCTAGAAGAGGTAGCTGTAGAGTCTATAGTTTTGTGTGAGGTTTCTTGCCAAACCAAACAAAATGACATAGCATTTGATCTACCTCATTAAAGAATTTGTACGGGACTTTAATGAATAAATTTGCAACAATATAAATAAATAAAGGCAGAATCATAATTTTTATAACAGCAGCTCTCCCTATCATCAAGAAAGGTAAGACCTGCCACTGCTTTAAGAAATTTCTTGCCTTAAAAAGCATGCATTCATAGTTAAGCTGGTATAACTGTGAAGGATCATGTGAAACATATATCCCTAAATATCTGATTGACCCAGTCGTACTGACCTGATAACGCAATGTAATGGAAGGACCTGATCAAAACAGGTAAAAAGCAAAATTTCAGCTTTAGAGTGATTAATTTTATATCCCCCCAGGTCCGAAAAGTATTTGATTTTTTTTTAAAACACTCAAAATATTTTGCTTCTCAGCAGCCAAGTATAAAATGATGTTGTCTGCAAAAAGTTTTAGTTTAGGAGCTCCCGGCAAGGGTGCTCTAATTTGTGGATCCTGTCGTAGCAAGGATAGTAGAGGCTCTATGAGTAACGCAAAGAGCACTGGTGACATTGGACACCCTTGCCAAGTTCCTCGTTTGATTTGAAGCGAACCTACGGTTTGAGAATTTATTATGATCTTCACTTCAGCATTGCTATAAACATTCTTTAGTAAATTGACTCGGCAGCAACTTGAGTATTATTTGGCAGTATGTTGCTCTCCCCCCGAGTCTCTTTAGTGGTGGTCCATGAGAATAACGGATACAATTGTTTTCCTTTTTCAGCATTTTTGGAAGTAGTAGAAAGGTTGCTGGTGGAGAGGGCGGAGGGGAAATGGTTTCGGAACTTGAACTTGATTCCATCCTGCTATATGTTTCTCAAGAGAGGTTGTGCCAGAGTTCCTCGGAAAAGCAGGGCTGTTGGTCTGAGATGTGTGGCAGCTTCTTTCGAGTTTGTTGGGATACTTGTAAGGTACTGGTCTTATCACCCTTAACCCATTCCATGCTCATAACGAGCTCAGCTCTTCATAACGGCCGCGGCCCGCCAACGCGAGATAAATTCCCCGCCCGTGCGGGAGAATTAATCAGTGGGCGGGGGCGTGACGAGCTGAGCTCGTCATGAGCACAGCTCCACTGTGAATCATGACGAGCTGAGCTCTTCACGAGCACTGTGACGCCGTGCCCCCCCCCGCACCGTGGGGGAATTACACCCACAGGGAAGGGGTTAAGGTTCTATTTGGCGGTATATGTTTTCATAGAGGGATCTTTAGAAATGTGTTTCATTGAGATAGCAGTAACAGGTTGCTGGTAGTAGATAATACCAAGTAGCAAGCAAGAAGCAGGGATCAAGCAGCAATCAGGGTTATCAGAAAAGGTATTAGTGGAGGTATTATCAAGTGGTCACAAGGCGCATCCGAGGTACACGGACCACCTCTGCAACTACCCTATAACACCTCCTCCTGTGGTGAAACCTAAATAATGTCAAACCTCAGGTTGTAAGCCTTCTTTCAAGAATCACACATTTCTTTTCCTTTTTCTCCTCTGCTGAATTCAGCTAGTTCCTGGTCAATTTCTCTCTGAAACGCCCTTTAATGATCTTTATTGCTTATTGTTGCACTGGAAGATTTTATCTGTGAATAGATAAAATGGGTTTCCGCAGATACTTCTCAAAATAGCTCTCCTTTTCCTTTTCTTCAACAAAGGCATGCAACGAGGACAGGGGAAGGACATAGAATACTGCGACTGGGTAGTGCTTACAACAAAACTATATCTGATTAAGGGATGCACCCAACTACTGGAGGCTGCACGTCTAGATAAAGGCACTGTCGCCAGATCAGAGTATTTCTTACTTGCTGTCACCAGACTCGTATGCTTTCACAACTCTGCATATGCAGCCCTTTATTTTGTGCGTTCCTCTCTTCCTCCATCTTTTGCCCAATTTCAAGCCATAAATTCAAGCCATAAAAGTCTCAACTGTCTCTCAGCACCCAGAAGTATTTCAGAGGACATGGGTGTGCCTCACCAACAGGAGCCCAAAAAGCACCAGCCTTTCGCTTGCTCTTACCGGCCAGCCTGATTAGTCGCAGCAATCAGGTCAAACACAAATCCCTCTTTTTTGTAGTCTCTCCTCAGCAGCTGCACACCGCCCAATTCTGGAGCTGCAAAAGCTGCAGAGTGATGCCGCCGGAACCTCGTAAAAAGCCTTGACCTATTTTACTGAGTTTCTTTGCTGCAGGTTAGCCTCTCCTCAATCCCCTGACGGCAGTACGCGAACACAGCATGGCACGTTTCTTCAATTCAATTCGGAGGGCTCAGGTACACAGCCGCCATACCGCTACCTCCTCCACCTGGAAAAGAGCCTACCCTTGGAGTATGACGGCGGCTCCACATGACTACGACACCAAGAAGTTACAATGTATTAACCTAGGTTAGCCTAACCGTCTATGCCATATTAACTGAAATTAATGTATTAGCATTGAAAGGCCTGTTTTTCACATTGAGCTGTTGTTTTCCACCAGATGTTTTCTTACTTTTGCTGCAGATGTTATAATGTTCCAGAAGTCTTCTGTTAGCTAGTGAATAAGTGTCTGTTTTGTATTGGACAACTGATAGTGTAGTAAGGTTCTCACCTGGAGGAGAAGAGTCAACAGGAAGGATGATTCTTGGGAAGAACTGTTTGAACCCCAAAACGTGAATGAAGTAACATTTCAAGAACTAATGTCTGTGGACTATTATGTGGTCATGAGAGGATGGGGAGTTAACCTATTCCCAGGAGCTTACTAAAATTTCATTGGACATCATGAACGAAGATAAGATACATGTAGCCCTTTAGAATGTAGCATGTTTATATTAGTGTTTACTTCTAGAATAGAGGAGAATCTTCTTTTTCTTAGCAGGGCTTATTCTAACTTGAATCTTTTGCAGGAGTTTCTCTCTTTATGGGAGAATGCTTAGCCTATTTTATGATGTTTGTGGATTGATAGTTGAGGACAGATATCAGCTTTATTTTTCTTTTATATAGTGCAAAGGCTTTATGTTGAATGCACTGATTCTCTCAACAGAACTCTTCATTGGCTATCCATCAAATCCCTTGGGATTATTCTCAACAAAAGCCTGAATATGAAAGAACATATCAATGCCTCTGCAAAAAGTGCCTTCGACACCCTAAAAACAAATCAAACCATGTGTTCCCTCTGAAGACCGTAATTCAATCCCTCATCTTATCTAAGCTGAACTGTGGCAATGCAACAATAAGTGGCACTCCATAAACCCACCTACTGGCAATGAAGTCCACACTGAACGCAGCAGCTAGACTAATCTCTGGAGAGAGGCAATTCAACCACATCACTCTCACTGTCAAGAAACTCAACTGGTTACCAAGTGAAGCGAGGAGTATTTTAAAAACAGCTTACATAACACACAAAGCTCTCTGCTCTGGAAATCCTGCCTACCTCGCAAACAAACTCATGAAAGCAGGCCAAAAAAGACCTCTAAGAAGACTTCTAAGAAGCTCCAGCATCCCTCACAAATTAAAAAAAAACAAATCCCTCAACTGATCCTACTCGGGAAACGTCCTGTGAATTTGAAATGCCATCCCTAAGGAACTGCATCACAACAATTCCTACCTTCACGTCCGGAAAAACTTAAAACTTAAAACTGTCTCTTCTCAATAAATTCCTAAACTCATCCACCTAAACTACCTTGCTTTACCTACCAAGTATCACATCTAATTAACTAAATGATCACTCTGACCTTGATCCCTACCGTCATCTAGATACCACACCCTCGCCACATACTGTATTAATTTATTCTCCCCACCTGTATCCATGCCCTGTATATATTGCGCAATCAGTGCTGCAAGCCCACTAGTAGCATTTGAATTACCAGCCCTAGCACACTCAGTGTACTTTACTAGGGACCTACTTGTAAAACAAATATGCCAATCAAGGATAACCAATCACAATAACAATTTACACAGGGAGCACTTGCACTTTGGCACTGATCAGCAGTGGCAAAGTGCCCAAAGCATCTAAACCAGCAAAAACGAAATCCAGCACAGTGTCAAAAATACAGGTGGTAGAGGCAAAAATGTCAGGGGAAACCACACCAAGGATGCCAGGTCTAACAAGCCCTGTTTACCTGCCTCCTGCCTTGTATTGTATGACCTCTTTTTCTCCCACCCCTGGCAACCTACTGTAAATGATGTAAACAATGCACATGTAATTTTTGTAAAGCCTTTTCTTTCATTATAGTTCGTGTAATTGTTATATCGATAATTCTTGTAAAGCTCTCGGATGCCCTCGAGTCTAATTTGAGCTATATAAAATGAAATAAATACATCTGAACTGACCATTTTGTTATTTTATACCAAATTGTATTTAGATATGAGAAATTCCTTTATGGAATACTCTTACTGCATTATTACAATATTAACTGTTATTTTGATTAATATTCTATATTTCTTATTTCTTATTTTTAAATATAGATGATTGGATTCTATTAAATTCTAATGCTGATTTATGAAAGATTAATATTTATTGAATGAACACTGGAAAACTAAAAAATGGAAAAATAAAACTCTTTAACCAACATAAATTCTCTTTCTTGGCTGCACTAAAAGTTTTTAATATTTCATTACTTTTATGGATTTAATGTAGAAGCTTGCTCCTTTATTCTTCTCTTTGTCGACAATCAAAAGTCCATATGACCAGTGGCGGGGCTTATTTAATAATAATACTCAATGACTAAGTTATAGAAAACCCCTCTTCTTCAGATGCAACATTTTGAAGCTATGTGTGATGTGCATTATAGTGACCTCCCACCTCATAGAACCCATATGAAAATGAGGGACGGTCCAAAAAGGTGTACAATGTTAACTGCAAATATCTGGTTCTTCTCACTCAATTACTTCTAAGGGGCAGATTATGATGTCGGTCGAAAAGCATTCCGACCGACTCGGTCTCAAAATGGTTTCCGACTGACTCAGTTTCGGGGAGTCCGACTGACGGATTACAATGTTTCCGAACACCGTTCGGTCAAACTCACATTGAGTTCAATAGGAGCCTGTGTTCTCTGACCAACAACACAGGCTCCCATCGAAAAACGGGGTGGTTGCAGAAAACCGTGCACTCTGTGGCAGGCACCCCTTGGTGCCTGCCACACCGTGCATGGTTGGAAAGAGGGATCGCATGGATACCCCCATGGGCCCCAGCCAATGGCCTCCGGGTGAAGGGGGGGCCTGCTATTTGCCCCCAAATCAGATTCCTGCAGATGATCCATGTTGGACAGACCGATTCTGAAAGGCTGTCTGAATCGTAATAGCTCGGTCGGACACGCGGTCCGTAGAGACGCACAAGTCAGCTCCAACTGACTCGGAGTATCCGAATGACATTCGGACGCGAGTCTGAACCGAGTCGGACAGTCCGAACGGTTTCCAACCATTGATATCGGTTAGTCGGAAAAGTTTCTGAGTCAGTCAGAAACAAGGCTTCCTACATGGATTTGGATGAACCGAATGCCGTTTGGAGCCTTTCCAAACGTCATCGTAATCGGCCCCTAAATGTCCGGTGAAACAATATAAAACAATGCTCTCGTTGAAGCTCCATCCACTGATCCATCAAAGTGTACTCCACATCAAAGGAAGAAGCTGCAGCTCAGAGGGCCCTGGTGGACCATTGGCACCATCCGTAGTGACACAAACAACAATCTCTTATGCAAGTGCTATAAGGGATCCTCATTTGTGAAACTCTTCTGAAGTAGGAGAGTGAGGTGTTTCCACCAGTCCACATTTCTTTTACAAATAAACTCCTTTTCCTATTCATTCACAGATGAAACTCCTCTACCGCTGGGAGATTTATTAAAGCTGGTCTTGTATCTCAGCAGCAGCCCTGGTACAGAATGAATTATAATTCTCTTTCTGGGGACTCCTCCTGCCTTTCAGAGATCGACATATAGATTAGATCCTCATCAGAAGAACGAAACTGAGTTGGTGCAGAATAGTCAGTTTAATCTGTCTAAACTATCCCACCAGCAACCCGATTGCAGATATCGGACCAATCCTATTTTGGATATCTAGATTCTGTTTTCCACAAGCCAGGAAATTCTTAGGTGAGATAAATATTCACTTCACTGAACCTGAAACACACGAAGCACATATCTACTCATGTTTTCAGCAATCTTTTTTATCTTTTAGTCTAAAGGTTGTGAAAGGGCATTTCAAGATCTGACTGCAAATTGAACAAATATTGAATGTTTAATGCCATGGTAATTTTCTACTAACGTGTTCGTGGTACCACAATGTTACAACATAAAGGGTGTTCAATGTGCTTCATCTAGCTGCTAGTGCTTTCTTTTGGAGCATGAGAATGTATTTCATACAGCACTATTTACCGATATGTTCTAGAAACAAGTACAATGGTTTTTCATTTAGGGCCTGCTGTAGAAAGAATTTGCGAACCACAAATCATCTGCAACATCGTTTGCAACTTTGTTTACAGTGGCCTCTTGTGATGTATTAATTGCCACTAAACATATGTTCAATAAAATTGCATCGCAGATCGAATTTTTACCAGTGTATTGACTTGTAATTCCTAAATACCAATTCACAATTTTTATGTAATAAACATTTGCAAATTGTGCATAGTCACAAAAAAGATCAAATAGCACTTGCTGTAGATCACGTTGAAGCAGGTGGTATCTAGGTGCAAAGTATAAAAGTTCACCCAAATACAATGCACATTTTTTCAGTGGCAGCACTCTATGCTATAGTAAGGAGAATGTGAATCATATGAGCACACTAGAGGAGAAGAGAGAATTGTTAGACCTAGGTGACCTTGCTTCATCAAAGAGTTGGCGATGTTTATAGTAAGCCCATTTTTAGAAAGGAAATGATGTTAACTTGCAAGCAGAGTTCCATCCTGTTTTGGAGGGGTACACTCAATGTGGGGAGGCTATCACACACACATATTCTAGTATTGTTTAATCTTCACCCCTTTGCGTCAATTAATTATCAGCACAGAAGCAGTTGATTGGGGAATATCTTAGAATGCTTTGTCTAGATTTTTCCGGAATATATACTGTTTAAAATCATAGTATGTTAGAACAAAAACAGTTAAATGGTTTGCAGAACTTAATATTATGTGAATAAAACCCAGCAGCATCTACTTAAGGTGAATTTTTACATCAAGATATTTCATCAGCACACTTCTGCCACGTGTGTAGTTGAACGAAGTGCCCAAATGTTTCTACTTCATGCTGTTAAATAGTTGTTCAATTTTCCAGCAAAATTATAATTTGACACACTTTTGCGTAATTAATCTCCATGGCAGGTATGGCAATTGTAATTTAATTTATTGTAAGAAACAAGCATTGAAGGCCAACACGTCTATCACCTACAAGAGCCAGACTGTAACTGACTCAACCACTAAACTCAGTGCTCCATTACATTTCCAATAATAACAACAATCATGCGTCCACAACATTACATTAGAATTCAAGCGATGGTGAGTGATTGTAGAATACATGGTCATGGAAATTAGAATAAAAACAATCTACTGAAAGGGAAACATAACACATCTTTCCCTTATGCATCAACAAAATATTACAAACAATACTATAACTCTAATCCCCCAAATAATATTAATACACACTTAACATACTATTACTCCACAAAATCTTTGAGATAATGTGGACCCTTAGTCCCTTTTTCTGGGGCTCTACCTTGCACAACTTTTTCATTTGTACCAATTCTTCCTTCTATTTCCACACTTCCATCTTCCTCACTACATGCATCACCATCATCCAACCAATTGTAATTGCAAATTTATATCATCCCTACACCCTCTTTCAACCTGTTACCCTTCGTTCTTGCAAACTGTTCAAATTCCACTCTCGTTTATCACTTAACTTCACGGAATTGGTATAGACATCTTAGATATGCAAAGGCTCCAAATTCCTACTGTCATCCTTCTTAACTTTCCAAGGTAATCTCACTCATACAACATCTCCTTTATGGACTACCACTTTACATCCTTTTTTTCAATCTATGTACACTATGTATTTCATCTGTGCCTTTCCAATGTTTTCCTTGACAACTTCAGGAGACCATTGCTGTAAGTGAGTATTAGTCAACTACTTTTGGTTGTCTTTAATAAATGGTGCTTCCCCCTCATGATGGTGAAAGGACAATATCCTGTAACACAATGTGTGGTGCAATTCATCCAGATGATTTTCTTGATACTTGTCATCCAATTCAAACCCTTGCTCTTGGCTAACTGTAATGCTCCCTTAATTACACGGTTAAACTCCCCACCTTGCCATTCCCCCTGGGAATATACACTGAGGTAAACTTATGTTCCACACCATTTCGATTCAGAAACGCTTCCACCATTTCACTTCTCAATTGAACACCATTGTCAGTGATGATTTGACATGGAAGACTTTCCCTCTTGAAGATACCGTTCAAATATTTAACCACATTCTTAGCACACGCACTGTTTACAAATTCTATTTCAGGCCACTTTCAGAAAGAATCAATGGCCACAATGATATACAACACACTTCATCTTCACCACTTGCGATGGGACTCATAAGGTCCAGACCTAAAAGTTCCCATGCCATTTCTGGACAAGGGTCAGGAATCAATTGAGATTTAAGCTGCACCCGTGACTTGCCCGCATCCCTGCACAAAATTAAATCTCTAACAATCCTTTCAGTTTCAGTGTCAATACTGTCCACCAATAATTTTCCTTAATCCTTCTCTTGGTTTTGACAACGACTTAATAACTGTTTTTAGAAGGAATCACTTTCACACCCCTCATGACATTTCCATACATGACTGTAAGTTCATTACGGATCTCCCAAAACCTTCTACAAGACTCATCCAGCCCTCTCTTTTCAGGCCAACCCTCCACACAAATTTACTCACATCCTCTAAGGTGTTATCTTGTTCTCTCGCCAAACTCCATTCCTCCTCTGAAATGACGCCATCCAGTTTCTGACTTGTCAACCCCACACATACATCATCACTATCTCCAGAAATTCTTTCTTTCAATGGTAATGGTAATCTACTGAGACAATCTTACACCTTGTTCTTATTTCCTGGTAAAATATTTCAAAGTATATCAAAAACCAAATAGCCGCAATGACTGTCATAATCCTAGGGGTGGCATTGAATAACCCTTCTGAAGATAAAACTTCCAGTAAGTGTTTGTGATCACATCTCACTTCCACCTCATACCCCCACACAATGCTCCAGAAATGTTCTAAACTCCACACAATGGCTTAAGTTTCTTTTTCAACTACGGAGTATCACTCCTCAGCTGTCATTAATGCCCGTGAGGCAAACTCTACAGTGTGCTCACCTCCTTTGTCCTCTTTCTGGGTCAAATCAGGCCCAATGTCCTTGTTGGTAGCATCAGTGGTGAGGATACAATCCAACTTCGGGTCAAAACCTTGCAGGCTTCCTGCTGAACAGATACTGTTTTTAAAAGTTGGAAATCATCATGTGAGATGTTTGACCAAGAAAACTTGACCTTATTTTTCAAATGTTGGTGTAATCCATATGTCTTTGCAGAGAAGTTCCTGACAAACCTTGCATAGAATTACACCAGTCCAAGGAAGGACATCAATTCATCTTTATTATTAGGTGCTGGAACTTCTTCTACAGCCTTAAGCAAACGTCTTTTAGGTTGGATCCCTTCAGAAGGAACTTCATGACCTAAATAGTATAAGGCATTCACCATAAACTTGCGTTTACTAATTTCTGCAGTTAGACCGTTGTCACACAAAATCCCCAACACTTCATGCAATCTGCTATCATGCTGTTCTTTGTCCTTCCCCATGATCAAAATATCATCTTGAAAAAAAACAATAGCAACTACTTTCTTGAACAGCCTATGCATCATCTTTTGAAAAGCTCAAGCCACTAATGCAAGGCCGAAAGGCAGACGGATAAATTGGTAGCACCCCTGGGGAGTAAAGAACATGGTTAGTGATTTGCTTTCTTCCTGAAGCTTAACCTGGTGTTAAGTGAAGGACACATCAAGAGAAGAAAGCCAAATCATACCTTTGGGTTAAATCAAAAGGTCATTGATCTTGGGCAAGGTGAATCTCTCAACTACAATATTACTCTTAAGATAGCTAAGATCCACACACAAACGGATCTTGCCATTGACATGTCAAGAGACCACTAAAAAGGGGGTGACTCACACAGAAGCTTCAATAGGTTCAATGATTCCTGCCAGAAGTAACTTTTCAATCTCTTTATCTACTTCCTCTCTCAGGACCCATGTTATCTCTCTGACCTTTTGTACCTTCGATGCAGCATTTTTCTTTAGGACAATGGTATGAGTAAATCCTTTGATCATGCCAATCCCTCCAGTAAACACTTCTGGATACATATCCTTATATTCCATTCCAGTTTGTTCTTCAATTCCAACAATCAACACCTGATCCTCCATATTATAATCCAATATAATATTGAGTGATCTCTTGTCGACCCTACCTAAGACGGAAGGACTTTTATCTGCCACATAGAGTTTGCACATAGCCTTCCTCCCTTTTTTTTTTTTTTTTTTGATTTCAAAAGAATTTATTATTTTAAGGGAGTAAAAACAAGCATAGAATACAATCAAGAATGATACAAATGATATCAGCTAAAAGACATTCAACCTGGTAAAATGAAAGTTAAAACTGAAAAACACCTTACAAAGTTCATTAATTTGGAAGTATCAGAGGAATGCATTGAATAAGGAAGAATCAATGGATAATCAGGAGACGTATTTATCAAAAGTATCATCATCATATATTAACTTAGGGATGAAGGGAAAGAAAGGAAAGAAAGCAAAGATAGAAAAAGAAAGAAGAAAGCAGAAAGACAAGATGAGAAAAGAGAGAAGGATTTCCAAAGGATTCACCCAACAACAACACCATCATTAACCAGGCACATCAAATGGGTATTGAGCCACCAAACCCTCTGAGGCTCTTTGCATATACGTATCTAGAGTCAGCCACACATCATTAGATATAGACGGAGAAAGGTGAGCATGATCAACTGACGTATGAGCACTACGCAGAAAAGAAACCCATGCCCACCAAGTATGATAAGAGACTGAAGAAAAAGATTTCCACTCCATGAGAATTACCTTGACTGCTATAGATAGTAAAAGATCCAATAATTGTAATTCCATGGCATCTAAGGGCAACGGGACCGAGGCAGCCAACGGACCAAGAAGAATTAGTGGAAAAGAGAGTTGAAACTGAATATCAAAGATAAGCATGAGATGTTTGTGAACTAGACCCCAAAATGGTTGGAGAAGAGAGCAGTCAAAGAACATATGTTGGAAATCACCAGGTGCTAGCCCACAACTCCAACATCGATCATCGTCCATGAGATTTAGCGCGTGTAAACGAGTGGGAGTCCAGTGAAGAAGATTAATAGAGAAAAACTTAGATTGCATTAGTGAGGGGGCGATTTTGTTACGAAGAGAAAGCTTACCAATATCTTGCCATGTGTCTGAAGAGATATGATCGGTAACACTATGATCAAAATGATGTAGCCATTTTTGCTGTGCAACAGTTTGGGTAGGAAGTGACGAGGACGACAAAAATTTATAAATCTTAGATGCAACATGACCAGACTTAATCCATAAGTGAAGAAGCATAATCATAGGGGAAGAAGGCTGAAGCTGTAATCTAGCAAGTGCTACTTTTATCTTAAGAAAAGTGTAAAAATCTATATTAGATAAAGAAAATTGCTGGGCCAGGGTAGAGAAAGGAAGAGGTTCATTTTGGGAACCATACAAATGTTTAACAAGCGAGATACCTTTCCCCGACCAATAAGACATCAATTCCGGATCAATATTAATCTTAATTTTGGAATTGCGCCAAATGGATGACCATCTAGTTTTATGCAACGGAATCGCCACTCTCATATCAATTTTACGAATTGCAGCAACAGTATCCAAAATAATAGATCTAGAAAATGGAATGAAAAGAGTATTTGTGGTTAAGAAAGAGGCAGTTGGAAGAGGAGAGGCCAATTCCTGTTCTATTAGCAACCAAGCTGGAACATGCATAAGGGGAGGGGAAAACCAGAGCGCACCTTGAGAGGCTAGAAAAGCAGATTGATATTTCCCCCAATCAGGAAGATTACATCCCCCCAACTCATAAGGTTTCCTCAAGAATTTATAGGCAATTCTAGCCCTTTTATTATTCCATAAGAATTTGGAAGTAATTAAATCAAGATCATGAAAGAAGGCATCAGAGAGCTTGACTGGAAGCATAGAAGAGACAAAATTAATAATAGGTGTTATCATCATTTTAAGAGTTTGGAGCCGACCCCACCAGGAGATATGCTTCGGAGACCAATTTTCTAAAAGATGCCGCACTTTAAGAATAGTTTGAGATTCATTATAAGTAACCGTCGCATAGAGGGTGGAACAAAAATAAATACCCAGATACTTTAGTTGCTTAGATTGCCACTTAAAACCCGCCGAACCCATATGAGAGGAGAAGCAGTAAGCATTTAAGGGGAACATTTCTGTCTTATCTCTGTTCAGTGTATAACCTGAAACCTTTGAGAAGGTGGAAATGATCTCAGAAATAGCCGGGATGGCACGCACAACATCATCTGAAAAAATGAGAACGTCATCGGCATAGGCAGCTACTTTTAACTGATGGGAACCAAAAGAAAATCCCATAATGTCTGGATGTACGTCAATCAGTCGGAGAAGAGGATCAATGGACAACAAAAATAAAAGAGGAGACAAAGGACACCCTTGTCTAGTACCCTGGCAAAGGTGAAAAAAAGACGAGGTAGCCCCATTCACTCTTATATTAGCCCTAGGTCGGGAGTAAAGAGACATAACCATACGGATAAAGGAATCACCAAGATTATGTGCACATAAAACAGCTCGTAAAAAAGGCCAGGAAACCTTATCAAAGGCCTTTTCAGCATCAAGGGCCAAGGCCGCCGCCGGAAGATTGGATCGCTTAGCAGCACCTAGAATATGACAAAAAGTACGGATATTATCACGCGCAAGACGACCCTTTACAAAACCTGTCTGGGAAGGATGAACCAATTGAGGGATAAAGGATTCTAATCGTCTAGCTAAGATTTTAGCAAAAATCTTAGCCTCCATGTTAAGCAGGGAAATGGGACGAAAATTCTTGGGGTCTGAATGATCCTTTCCTTCTTTGGGGATTACTACAATAGTAGCATCAGCAGCAGAGCCAGACACAGAACCATCTTTGACAAACGCATCAAAGACCGATTGAAGTTTCGGAACAATCACAGATAAGAAGGTCTTATAAAACAAAATAGGGTACCCATCAGGGCCCGGAGCCTTACCGGAACGAGTGGCTTTTATTGCGGAAGTAATTTCATCAGAGGTAATCGGGGCATTTAATGAATTATTATCATCCTCCGGTATAGCTTCCAACGGTACTGTCTTCAAAAACTCCTGGCACTGTTCAAAAGACGCCTGCATAGAGGGGGTATATAAATTATTATAGAAATCGCGAAAGACCTCAAGAATTTCTTCAGTCTGAAATTTTCTCTTACCAAGATGGTCAGTAATAGAAGAGATTTGGGAGGATTTATTAGAAGATTCCTGAAACTTTAATGTAGCTGCAAGAGTCTTGCCCGCACGATTTTTTAACAGCAGCCTCTTAGATTTCTGAGCCTGAAAACCAATATGCGCTCTCTTAGTGACAATAGTATTATACGCATATTTTAAGTTCTTAATAGATTGTAAGCATGACCTATCCTTAGACTGTCGAAAAAGATCTTCCTGGCATTTAATCTCATCCGCTAAATCTGTGAGTTCTTTTTTAATGGCAGCGTTTCTCCTGGACATACACTTAATGACCTGACCACGAAAAGTGCATTTAAAAGAGTCCCAGAGAACAACAGGAGAGCTTACTGAACCAACATTCTCACGGAAAAACGTCTCAATATCATTAGAAAACTCTCGAACTTGGGAAACATCATGTAAAATTTCCGTGTTTAGTCTCCAAGATCTAGACCTTACCCGAGGGGCAAAAGACATAAGTGTGAAAGTTACCGCGGCATGATCTGAAACTAAAATGGGGTGAATAAGCGGAGATGAGGAAGCTTGAACAAGAGAAGAGTGAACCAGAAGGTAGTCAATACGTGAGAAGGACGAATGAGGGGAGGAAAAAAAGGAGAAATCACTGCCAGTGGGATTGTGAAGACGCCAAACATCCTGAAGATGGGTCAGAGAACACATATTAATCAATTGTTTATGTGCTTGAGGGGGACGAAAGTTAAAGGCAGAATTCCTATCCAAAATAGGGTCCATTGGTAAATTAAAGTCACCACCAACAATAAGATTGCCAGAATGAGGTGTGTCATTTAGCTTTTTGGTGATCGTTTTCCAAAAAGCCGGATCATCCTTGTTAGGGGCATAGATGTTCATGACAAAGAGAACAGCATTACCATCGGACACCTTAGATAGTAACCAGCGTCCCTCTGTATCCTGTTCAGAGGAAACGATAGACAGACCAGAATGTTTAGAAACTAAAGTGATTACTCCATTCCTTTTACCACTAGCATCCGAACAAGCAACATCAGAAACCCACTCTTTCTTCAGAAATAACGCCTCCCTAACAGAAACCTTTGTCTCCTGAAAAAGGACGAGATCCGAAGAAAGAGATTTGCAATAATCTAGAATCTTCGACCTTTTAACTGGATGATTTAGCCCTTTGACATTAAGGGAGAGTACATTCAATCCAGACATAGATCTAATAGCAGAAGAAAAAGATATTGCACAAATGATATATGAACTACAGCCTCCAAGAGACCTCGCCTCCAGACACTAGACATCAACACAACACCGGGAGAATCCCAGGAGGAAATCCAAAGAGAGAAGGAAAAAAGAGAGAAAGAAGAAAGGAAGAGGATAGACAGAAAGAGGGAGAGAAGGGCCAACAAGGAAGGTCTGAAAAAGACCGAATTCATACAAGGGGGGACATGGGAATGAGCAAAGAGCCCAACATGAGGAATAGAAACTATCAGCATAAATAGCCCCAAAACAGAACAGAACAGATTATGCGTTATTATAAAAGAAGAACTGTCTAAAGGATATGAACAAGAATCAATTATCGTTCTGGAAACAGTACATCATATAAATCTATACAGGCGACATGATAATCAAATTTGAGAGAGAGGAAACACCTAAACAGGATCATAAAAAGTGTAAAAAGCAAAAAGAGAGAAAAAACAGATGTAAACAGTAATAGCTGATACAAAAAAAGAAAGAGCAATAATAAATAAAGTACTAAATAATACAGTCAGAAGAAAGTAAGTGAAACACAGGGGAGAGCGGCATATAGTAACAGACTAATGTATCAAACAATAAAGTCTTATGATAGATACATAATATAAATGAGATTATCCATAAAAATGCAAAATCTATAAATAAGCTAACAGATAACTGTCCACAAAAACATATTTCTCGTTGCACTCCATATAACTGAGAGAGGTGAGAATATCTTAAATATAGGAACATGGAAGAGAAGAAACATAGGCCTATCAGTTACAAAACAGCTAAAAAATTCCGACCTATTCGAGAAAGACACTTAATAATAATAACGATACAAACCAATAAATGCTATAATAGTGACATAGAGCTAAACACAAAACTCTAACTATAGCAATTAATAAGCAACAAATACTCATCCATGAATCAAATATGTAATCAATACATTAATAAACACTAATGTACTCCACAAATATGAGACAACCACAGACGATGAAAATCATGCACATAACCAAAACAATAGAAGATAAGAACTCATACACTAGGATAAGAAACGGACCGGGAGCTAATATGCGGAAAGACAATTTGGGAAGGAAAAGAGTAAAAAGGATGGCACCCGCGCAAAAGTGACGTTAAACCAACACGAAACAATACCACAAAATCTTGAAAGGGTCATACAATAGAACTAACAACAAAAAAAGACCAATGCACCATACCGATATGGAGGGACCACCAACAGCCGACAAGAGCACAACAAAAACAATGGACACTAAGACCACCGTGCAGGACTAAGAGAGACTAAGCTCAATAATACTGGCAAAGAAAAAACACATAGCAGTATGCATAAGCGCCTCAGGTGCCAGCAGAACCAGGATCAAGCGAGGCCTCCATTTGAAGTTCCATCTGAAGCTCCATCTGATTATCCAAAAACGAGACCAAGTCAGCAGGTTCATCGAAGATTCTAGAGCGACCTTTGAAAGTAATGCGGAATTTTGAGGGGCCAGCAAAAGAAAAGGGGATATTCATCTCCGTTAGACGCTTCCGCAAATTAAGAAAACCCTTCCTTCTTATGACCGTGTCTCTGGCAAAGTCCTGAGAGATTGAGATGCGATGACCATTCCACGAAACAACTCTAACCTTCCGCATATGAGCTAGAATTTGTTCTGTATGCTGATGACGCAGTGGCTTAAAAATTATCGCCCTAGGTTGCGTAGCAGACTTAGAACGAAAAGTGGGAACACGATGTGCACGTTCCAGCTCAAAATCTCTTTGGAAGGAAATTTGCAATGTAGAAGGAATCCATTGATAGAGGAAATCAATCATAGAAGACGCATCCTTCTCAACATCTTCAGGAAGCCCAAAAATGCGCAGGTTAGATCTGCGGTTACGATCTTCTTGCTCAGTGAGATCCTTCCGCAAAGCAACCATTGATCGCTCAAGTTGTGAGAGAGATCTGGACTGCTTTTGCATGGAATCCTCTGCGCCACTAATACGTGCTTCCGTGTCCGAAACACGAAGAGACAAGGCCTTGAAATCATTCCTGATAGCTAACACTTCCACTTGCAATAAGTCTGTGTTGGTCTTGGTAGACTGCGCAATTTCATAGACCTCATTAAGGCGCGTCAGGATAGTCTCAAGAGTGGGACTAGGGTCTTTTTGCGGAGATTCAGGTGTAGGAGATAGCTGTTTGGCCCTTTTAAGAGACGCTTTAGATTCCTTTGCGTCTTTAGCATTTGAAGACGGGCCCATATTCGCGGCCATAGAGCACACCACCTCAGCAGGAGTACAGAACACCACTCCAGACAAATTACGAGAAGGGAATGCCAAGTGAGGAAGGAAAACCTCAATATGTCAAAAGGGAACGAGCAAAAATGGATAGCGCACTCTTAGCAAGAGAGCAGAGAAATACTAAAGGTAGATTCCAGGGACAGGGAAGGGAACCACCTCACAAAAATATCCCACCTTGCAGGTATCAAAAGGGGTCCTACCAGTCAGGGATGACCCAAAGGCCGGAAAGCATTAGTCAAAGAAACCCCACTAAATGTCCTTGACGGAGTTCCCGACAGACGATATCTTAGCAAAAAACGCAAAGATGAAACAAAAATAGGCAGTAAGGCAGCAGGCAGAGAAGAAAAAGCAATATGAGTTGAGGAAGTAAAAAAAAAACGTCACCAGTATCTGTTTAACTGCATTCCTGGCCCTTCTGTGGCAATGTCAACATCGCGCTGAGGAGAAAGCTCTCATCGCACCTGAAGAGACAAAATGGCGGCCGCTCGCGAAACCACCGAGCGCCGTCAAACAGGAACCAAAGTGCGAGTTCCAGCAGCCTCAGAAAGCAGGAAACCCTCTCCCAGACATCCGTGACATGTTCTTATCCATGCGGCCGATATCCGCGATGACCGGGGCCGCCGAAAACAACCGCTATTCCTCCGTGGGCTCCAGCTCAGCACGGAGCTCAAACGCAAACCGCCATATCGTCGCGGCGCGCAAGCCACGCCCCATAGCCTTCCTCCCTTTGAAATCAAAAGTTAACTTCCTGAATCAAATCATATGAATAGGGTCCCCAGTAAAACTTTCAGATGATACATCCGGAGCAGATAGAGAGTTCCCCAATACCTCTGCAAACTTCCCCTTCCACTTTTTTTTGCCAACTTTTGTGTATGGAGAATCAGGGTCTGCAACAATTTAAATTTCCACCCCTCAAATCATCATGTTACACACTGGTTTAGAGCGTGAGTGTCCTTATGGGAGGTTGAAACCACTGAAAAACATCTTGCTCTATGATACCTAAAACGCAATCATTATCATTGTGACTTGACTCAGAATCAGACCCATCTGAACTAGAAGTGGCATCAGAATTACCTTGTACCCTGGTAACCACCAAACTTATTACATATCTCAGAAAAATGTCCCTATATACCACACTCCAGGCACTTTTGGTCTTTTACAGGACGTTTCTTACTATACGCTAAGTGGTCTTTAATCCTACATCTATAGAGGTGTGGCTCACTGGTTAGAGGAAGCAGACCCAGAAGCAGAGGACGGCCGGGACCAGGGTTCAATCCCCGACGCGGCAGGGTCGTGGACCAGGGCCAGCGAACTCGATAATTCTCGCTTCGGTGCCTACTCTAACCAGGGATCATACTCGGCGACTCTGGGCATTAGCTTGCCTCATCTCCACAACGGCCCCCCACATTTGCCGGGGATGCCTGGTTTCACCTTGGAGATACCCAGGAGGGACCATCTCACAGGGATAGCCAGGACGGGTTCCCCAGTGGTCTACAGCGCCAGGACGCCTCAGGGCAGCAGTGCGCTTTACAAGACACATACATTTACATGTATTTACACACACATAGCACTTCCTCTCTTTGTTTTTATTCCCAGTTTTCTTTGAATCCCCATAACTTTGTACTTTTCCTTCTTTCTTTTACGCTTAATCTCACACATCCCCTACTTAGCGCCTTCCTACGCGGTAGACCCAGCTACTTTCGCACACTCATTACAAATTTCTGCCTTCTTAACTATGCAACAATTTCTTCCAAAGATGATTCTCCATAAACCCACAACCGATCTTGGATGTTTTCATTGTTAACAAACATTATAATTCGATCGTGAATTAATTCATCATACAAACATCCAAATCTGCATGTGAGAGCAAGCCTTTTTAAAGCAGAAACATAATCCTCCAAAGGCTCAGATTTGTTCTGTTTCCTCTTAAGAAAATTATGTCTATCAATAGCAATGCACACTGAGGTTGAATAATACTTATCCATATCCTCTAATTCATGCTGAAAGACATCAGAATCATCAGACCTGCACGTTTTCGTCTTTTCTGCTAGTTTTTCAACCCCCTGTTTTGTCTTTTCTGCACTCTGGTTTGCCTTTTTCTGCTCGTGTCATTCTTCTGCACTCTGTTTCCTCAAGACCAGGCTTTTCAACAGAGGCCTTGTACCCCAGAACCCAGATATCCCCAGGGGTGACAGTGTCGAGCTCTAGAAATGCTGAATGATTTATTGATTTGGAGTATTTAACTTTTAATCTTTCTGTGTCTTGTGCCCTTACTAGTTCCCTTTTTACACCTTCAAATGTGACAACTCACAGGCTAAAGGCAAAATTTATTGGCAAAGCCCCTTTGTATGGCCTTGGCTGCTGAGGGTTTAGCTTTGCCAATGCTTGTTACTTTGGATATACTTTAGTATTAGTTTCAGTTTTGACATAAGCAACACATCAGCAAACACAGAACAGTAAACTAATGATAATCTGTAACAACAAAAAAACGGTGCCACCTGTCTGTGCACATATGCAGGCAGGCAGACAGTCAACTTGAAATGTCAAGATGGCTGCTGAAATGGTCAAATGCATGTGCAGGAGGCCATCTTAAAATGACAAAGAGTATGACAAAAACCATTCCAAGGTGGTCGTGTGTGAAAATGTATTTGCATGAACAGGTTGATCGTTGAAGGGGTTTTGAATACTTTTCTAAAAATGAAGAATTAAAAGCTCCATTCAAAAATGGTTGCCCACATCAGTGCCCAAGTGGGATGCAGCTTCTGCTAGCGGCAGTGACTGGCCTGGTTGCAGTGTGCAAAGGACTGTCAGGCCATTGCAAAAGTAGGAAAACAAATAAATAATAAAATAAAAAAGTAATATTTTCTTAACAAGAATCAAGTCATTGGTCCACCATCTCAGGCCCCAAGGAGCACATTTTTTGGAGTAGGAAGTGCCTGCAGAGGTAAACAATTCTGTCATTCCGTGAGGCAGTACTAGTGCTACACTGGTTGGACCCACTGCACTTTGCTGTATAGTATGGTGGGCGAATCACCTCTACATTTATGCAAAATAAATATATATATATATATTTTTAAATAAACAGCTTCAACAGACAGACCTAAAAATGTTTCACTATATATATTACATTGTCTTAGCAGTCAATGTGATATAAGGCTTTCATCAGTACCAATACACCCTCAGTATGAACAGCCTTTTAGAGCAGGGGTTCCTAATCATTGTACTCTTGTGGACCCACCACTTAATCATTACTGGATTCTAGGGACACCCCATTGAACCATTATTAGAATCTTTTGACCCCCACTGGTTCATTACTGGAAGTCAGGGAGCTCTGCTACAGCAACTTTGATGGATTGAACTGCAAAACAATACACAACAAATAACCATTCACGGCACAAGTACGCAAATGGTGAAATTCTTTATTTATTTCACACAAACATATTTTTGAAAAATCATGTTTAATGTTAATGTGAAGATTGTACTCTTGGTAATTTCAATGAAGACCACCCATCATCCGTTCTGTGTTCTATTTGATGCCCTTGCACTGCTCCCATGAAGCAATCTGAGGATAACTAGGGGTCATATTTATCACGGGTTGTGTTGCTTTTGCACCACGCAATGAGGTGCCAAAGTGACGCAAACCTTCAGATGCAATTTATTAAGCCACGGAAGGCCACCTTGCATGACCCTTGGTGACTTGATAAATATAGAGTAATGCAACGCAGCGCAAATTGCTGTGTTGGGTTACTTTGCCCCAGGGAGGCATTCCATGGGTGGTGCATGGATGTGCCCACGCAAAACCCATGGATTTTGACACATTTCCAGATTCACCATAAGTGGTAGACCTGGGAATGCACCAAACTGCTATGCATCCCCAGGTGAGACATAAAGAGGAGAAATATATTTATTTCTCCTAGTTTTTTCTATTCCAAAGTGTGCTGAATTCTGCGGCACACATAGAAAGAGTTTTTGTTTCAAAAGGTGCCCCTTCCTGAACAACAACAATCCTACTAACAACGCAGGCACCCTTGCACCATGATGGGTTTGCATTGGCGCTAGGTAGCACAATGTGAGCCAGAGCTGGGAAAGGGCAGGAATGCACTGTCCAATGTTAAGTATGGTGCATTCCTGGCCCTTCCCTATCACGCAGCGCAAGGTGACTTGCTGAGCTGCAAGATAAAATGATAAATATGCACCTTAATTTTTAGCCTCCAATTTCAAATTCCTTCACATTAATGGAACATTTTAAAATATTCCCGTTTTACATTTTCTTTCTCAATTTATATACACTTTATTAATCTGTATATATTTAATTTCTAAGTGTTCATAGACCCCCTGAGTAGGCATTGTGTACCCCCAGGGGTCCCCGAACAACATGTTAGGAACCATTGTTTTAGAGAGTAATGACTGCACCCAGAGATAAATACACTGGAAGCTGCTTCATGTTATGTAATTAAAAATTCCGTAACAGACACATCTGAAAACCATAGAAGGTTTTTAGATCTCAATCAGGTTAAGCGTATTTGAGCTCGGTATAAGGTCGTCCACCGTTTTCATAAAAATTAAGTGGAGTTGCTGTAATTATTTGTATAGCTGATAGTGAAAATGTAATTTTCAATTTTGTACACAGGGAATATGCTTCTCTATCTGTGCATCAGTGCACCCTGACAATATTTTGGGCATTCACCAGCTTTATACATTTTCATTTATCAAAAAATGAAGAACTAACTTAATAGCCTTATGGGTTGCAATTGAGTTTTAAAACTAAACACCACGTACCACAGGTAGTTTAGCCAGGCTCACACATTTATTTATTTATAGGTTTGTATAGCGCTGAATCACCCCAAAGGGGTATCTCTGCGCTTGGACGGTAATGCTTAAACAGTCAAAACAAATCAGTGTTAAAAGAGGTGGGTTTTGAGAAGTTTTCTGATATGCGAGAAGGTCGAACAGTCGCGAAGTTGGAGAGGTAGTTCATTCCAGAAAGCGGGGGCCAGATATGTGAAAGCTTTACCTCCACTGCGTGACTTTTTGATTCTAGGGGTGCATAGTAGGCGTTTAGAGCCTGACCTAAGAGAGCGCAAGGGGGTGTAATTAGTTAGCTTACTAGAAAGATAGGACGGGCCCAGGTCGTTTTAGGCCTTGAAGACAGTGCAGCCTATCTTGAATTTCACTCGCTTTCTTACAGGGAGCCAGTGGAGTTTTTTGAGAAGGGGAATAGAGGGGGTTCTAGGAGGGGCGCCTGCCACTAGGTGGGCAGCCGTGTTTTGCACAACCTGTAGCTTGTTAAGGGAGGCTTCATTGGCCGAAAGAAGCAGAGCATTACAGTAGTCTATTCTACTTAGTATCAGTGCTTGCATCAGCATTTTTTTCGTGAGGGCGGCAGTAGAGGAAAGATTCTCCTGAGTAGACCTAAAATATAGTAACAGGTGCCAGTAGTGGAGTTGGCGTGAGCATCTAGAGTGAGCATCTGATCGATTCTCATACCTAGGTTCTTGACCACTTCCTTAGGCGACGGGGCTTTACCCAACTCCTCAGGCCACCAGCTAGGTGACCAGCAAATGGCAACTCCTCCAAACAGCATGATTTCAGATTTTTCGGAGTTCAATTGAAGGAAATTGCTTTGCATCCAGGAGGCAATAGCCATCATGCCCTTGGAGAAGATGAGTTGGATGTCAGGTCTGTTCTTGTCAAAGGTGAGGAGGAGCTGGGTATTGTCTGCATATGATATGGGATTGAATCCTAAATTCCTCATAAGTTTAGCCAGGGGGGTCACATAAATGTTAAAAAGAGTGGGGCTCAAGCACGAGCCCTGGGGGACCCCCTTGGTAACCTGGGAAGGGGCAGATTTAAAGGGGCCCAAGGTGACGGTTTGGGTTCTATCAGTTAGGAAATCAGTCATCTATTTCAATGCGAGTCCCTGAATGCCTATGTCTTGTAGCCTCTCCAGCAGGATCTGATGTGAGATGGTGTCAAATGCTGCTGAAAGGTCAAGCAGCACCAAAAGCGCTGCCTGACCTTTGTCCAGTGCCATCCTGATGTTATCAGTCACCTCCACTAGGGCTGTCTCTGTACTATGTTTGACCCTAAAGCCTGACTGGGAGATATGTAGAAGGTGAGCGGATTCAATGAAAGCAGACAGATGTTTATTAATGTGTCTCTCAATGAGCTTACTCTGTAGGGGAAGCAGGGAGATGGGGCGATAGTTGGTCAGCTCCGAAGTCTGAATCTTAAGGTTTTTACAGATGGGGATTATTTGAGCATTTTTCCATTCCGAAGGAAGTCTGCCTGAGCTTAAGGAGCTGTTGAGGATAGAACAGATGGGTAATGCGAGTTGGGTCGAGAATCTAGAAGATACTTTGGCAGGGATGATGTCAAGGGGGGAGCCTGATTTAGTACATTTGAGAAGGGATATGACTTCTGTAACAGCGAGAGAAGGAAAGCTGTGGAGTTGGAAGGGAGTGTGTAGATGGCTAATATGGTCCGCTATGGATGGGGGGAAGGAAGCGTTCGCTGAGATAATTTTCTGATAAATGTTTTCAATTTTTTGAATAAAAAAAGAGGCAATGTTATCACACAGAGATTGCGATGGAGATTCTGCAGTATCGCAGGCTTTAGGATTGGTAAAAGATTTCAGAATTTGAAAGAGAGTCCTGGAGTTGTTTCTGGCTTGATCTAATTGGGATGAAATGTGGAGTTTGCGAGCATTTTTAATATTTTTGTGGTATGAGGTCAGAGCGGTCTTGTAGCTAGCTTTAATTTGCTCATTGTGTGAGAGTCGCCAAATCCGCTCTAGCTTCTTGCATTGACTCTTTTCCTCCCGCAAGGTGGGGGAGTACCAGTTTGGGGGGGGGGTGGATTTAGGAGGGTGGGTTTAAAGCTTCATAGGAGCTGCCTTGTCTATAGTATTTAGGATGACAGAGTTAAAATGGGATAGTTGTTGTTCTACATTGTAAGAGACGGTGTCCATGTCCCAAGACAGAAAAGGGGACAGAAGATGATCAGGCGTCAATTTATGCTAGGGTCTATACCAGAGATTAATGTGAGTTGTCGGGCTGGAGGAGATGGTGGGGCTGGTAAGTTGGAAGTTCACCAAGGAGTGGTCCGACCAAATCAGGGGATGGGTGTCTCCACATTCAATGTTCTGGGAGTTAGTTAGAATAAGGTCTAAGGTGTGACCAGCTACATGGGTGGGCGTGACGTTAATTTTTACAAGTCCAGTAGAGGCCAGGTCTTTCAGACATAGCATGGCGTCATGGTTGAGGGCATCTTCACTACGAATATTAAAATCTCCTAGCAGGAGGAAATTGCAGGTGGCAATCACATGCGGAGAAATACATTCTAATAATTGGTTAATGAAGCCCAGTAACGGGCCTGGGGGCCTGTACACTAGAGCTCCTTTCCAGCTGTGTTGGGGGTGTAGGTCTAGTCTAAATGTGAGGCATTCGAATGCATCTGTGCACAGTTGGTCTAGGATAGAAATAGATATGGAATCTCTGCAGATTACGGCTATACCCCCACTAGCTCGGCCTGTCCTGTCGAGTCTCTGGATGAGATAGCCATCCGGTATTGCCATAGCAATGGCTGGGATGGAGGAGGGTTTTATCCAAGTTTCAGTAAGAAATCCTATGTCAGGACTTTGATCAGTTAAAAGGTCCCATATATTGGTGTCGTGCTTAGGGAGAGACCTGACATTAGCTAGAAAACAATTCCATTTAGTACAATTTGGTGGGATACGGACAGGGTCATGAGAAATATCTCTGAGCGGGTCTAAGGGTGCACTAGAGTAAGAGTGGTCGAAAGGGGACTGTGAATTGGGGTGAGTGATGCTCTGGAATCTGCAGGCCAGGCATGAGAATGGCCCGACAAATAGGCAGTGCGAATGAGTTAGCAGCCTGCAAGGATTAGGTTTGATGCTCAGCAGTTTATCACGCATATAGCGGTGTCGTGGGCTATGAGCCTTAAGTGTGTCGGGGAGCAAACGGCCAGGGGTCCTGGCTCCTGGCGACGGACTGGCGCGGACGGGCGCAGAAGGGCTTGCCTAGGCGCGCCTTAGGCACAACGTTATCTAAACTCCACCTGCAAAGTTTATGCACATTAGCAGGATTAAGTTGATTCTGTTCCTAAACTCATAGAATCATACAAGAGCTAGTTTGGACTTTTGCACCACTTATGTCGAAGTGGCGGTCAGACAAACTGTTTTCAAACTGTTTCGCTACTTGTACTGATTTTGTGCCTTGAAAGTTAGCACACGGAAGACAAAGAGTGAAAATTGCTGAAACATGAATATAAACAGTATGTCTGTGGACAAGTTCCTGCTTCTTGATGATCGCAAAAAGAAAAAAGAAAAAAGAACAATTGAAGGGCGAAACGCTGAACAATGTCAAATATTTAACACCAGTATGGAGATCTGGGCCAAAATCCATTATTTTTTTGCTCACCATGCCATTCCAGTCTGGACCCAGCCATATTCAAATCAGTCTTGACCCTGCTCCCCATGGGAACAGTCCAGCCCGAACTGCTAGGCCCTCCGGACCGAAAACAAGCATCCTGGGATCGGTTTTGGGCTGTCACGCTTCATCAGCCAAGCTAGCTTGACTCCAGTGGCATGGTGAACACGGGACCCATTTCTGAGCATTCCCGGTCCAGCTAGGGCTACAAATGCAAAAAGAACAATTGGACTGAAAGCTGAACAATGTCAAACATTCAGGCCCTAGTACAAAGATCTGGGCCTAGATCCATCATTTTTCTGCTCACCATGCCATTCCAGTTTCGACCCAGCCATATGCAAATCAGTCCAGACCCTGCTCCCCATGGGAACAGTCCAGCCCGAACTGCCAGGTCATGTCCTCCCTGGACCGGTAACAAGCATCCTGGGTCCAGTTTTGGTGTATAATCCCTCATCAGCAAAGTTAGCTTGACTCCAGGAGCATGGCAAGCATGGGACCCACGTCTGGGCATACCCGTCCCACTTAGGGTCAAGACTGGTTTGCATGTGGCTGGGTCCAAACTGGGGTGGCATGGTGAGCAAACAAATGATGGATTGAACCTAGATCTGTGAATAGGGAAGAATGTTTGATTTGTTCAGCATTCTGTCCATCATTTGTTCTTTTTGCTCTGGTTCTTACTGATGGCATGACAGAGAGCAAATCCTTGTTAATCTTTGTTTGGCATGCACCAGAATGAAGATATGAACATTTGAAATTGAGTAGTGTGATAATAATGTTGCTTGCATTGTATAATTGTGCTTAATCCTTTTGGAGGGAACTGTTTAAAGTCAACACTAGAAACAATCGTACCAAGGAGTATGCTGCCAATGACAGAACAGTGCTTCACAAACTAAAATAAGAGGTACACCAGAATAAAAACATGACCGAAGGGTAAAAAAAGTGAGGCTGAGGGAGGTGTGTCTTGACCTCCTAAGATGGCAGTAGCAAGTTGAACAAACTCCTCCCCACCATCATCTCATCCTTTACCATCCTACCTGGCAGCACTGCCAAGTCCTGCTATGCTGCCCCATAGAGGGTGACAGCGCAGGACCCCCAGGGACCTGAACATCGAGGCCCAAACCGGCTGTCTTGACCAGGAGCGGGAGGCCTTGATGTATCTGTAGGAAGCAGACGAGTGCCGGGCCTGACAGAGGCTGGCGCTGAGCCACACAGTGGAGTGGCGGGGAAGCGGCATCAGATTTGATGTGCACGGTGCTTGCGGCTGAACACAGAACCAGCTAACATCAATCTCCTAAGGACCAGGCAATAGGGCCGGAAAGCTGTGGCAGGTGGACCTAGCCATGCTCACGTGGAAGCGACATTCTGTGGGTGCTGGGGCCCGAGACTTGCTGGCCTCACTCAAGATTCCCCGCTGCCGACCCTTGGTATAAAGAAGGCTCTTCTGGAGCAGCAATTCCCTGACCCCCAGGGCATAGATATCCCTCATTAACTCTTGCCTTCTCTGGCACCTGGGGGACCACCCCTATGTAACCTCTCTCTCCCCTAACCCAGCTGGGGTTTGCAGGGAGATTAAGAAGACCCATGATCCACTACCATGACGCACAGCCCTAATATCATACATCAAGACCAGCCAGATTGCTCATTCTGCCTCTGTGACCTTCTGGGGACTGGCAGGTCCCCCCTCTGTAGTTACTATTGATTCAAACTCACTGTCAGCCTCCCATCATGACAAACTGCCCCCCCAACAAACAGTGCACATTAGACAAGTTCACCAACGCCACCAATGAAACAATGGAAGGAATGCAGGGAGAACTGAGTTGCCCTGACAACACGGGCCCCAATAGCACTAAGATCCTTGCAGTCATCAATCAAGCGACACACTAGAAGCCAACATTGGAGCGGTTGGCACTGATGTCACACTGCTCAGACAGGATTTATGCCAAGCAATGGGCAGAACAGCTAAATTCCGAGTACCGGCCATGGATACCTGCCAAGGAAGAAGCAGTGACTGACATGCAGCAAGCAGTCACAAGACTAACTTCAACAAACAAGGAATTTAATGAATGCGTGGAAGATGCAACAGGGATGACCTCTTTTGTGGGACTTTCTGAGGGCTGTGAGGGATCATCATCGGGCTCTGGCCCACAGACTGCCTCCCGGGTAGCACCTCAGCCCATGATTGCACGTATACTAAATTATGTAGACAGATACGTGATCTTTCATCAGGCTTGATTGCAGGTGGCCATAATGTTCAAGCCTCATAAAATCCTCATCTTCCCAGGCTATACTTAATTAGTCCAAGATCAATGAAAATCCTTCATCGCCGCAAAAAGGGGATTGCAAGACCTAAACATCCAGTTCATGCTACTATATACCATTAAACTCGAGATCATCTACCGGACAAAGCCTTCTGCTTTGACTCCCCCGTTTTCAGTGGAAGTATGAAAAAGTCCACCCCGTCAGCACACACCGCCGCCACACAAGCCCTTCTCCCAAGAAACTCCATGACAATTGCGAGCCCAGGGACCCAACGGAAAACGCTCCCACATATCCTGGCAAAACAGACATGACAATTTGAAACCTCACGGAAGGCTGACACGACCCTTGTGGGACCCAAGGAGACTCCATCAATGATTTATTTTCATAGCAGCATATAACGGTATGAGGAACATCTCATCTTCATGACCACTTGAACATGACCACTTGCCATCAGACCTCACTCACAATCTCCTGGGTAGAGTACAGAGGAATCCAACAAAATGTACAGTAATGGCATTCATTGAACTCAAACAAAGAGGCAGGGTGGTGCAAGAACGTGCCATATTTCCAGAGATCCCTTTACAACCAATGACCCCCAGGCATTATGCTATCAAAGACATCAACCTGGACCACGGGCAATGGTACTAGTTCTTGTTAGAGGGGGATATAGTGGAGTATGATGCTAGCAGCATTGGTGTTGCTGGTCAATTCACCTTGTGACAGATGCTTCACTATTTGGAAGTATAGTGAGGGGGAAGGTTGTCATGGTTTCTATTTCTGATTGCTATTTTTTTGATGTTGGTGCATCAGACGTTCCTACTGGGTGGCGCTGCGCTTCCTTCCCGCACTACTTTATCTCCTAGATGACCGCTAACAATAACACATTCCTGAGCACCCAGATTAACCTTATGTCCTGGAACGGAAATGGCCTATTAGACAAAATTGAAAGAACCACAGTCCTTCTTAATGCAAAATGGCTACACGCAATTATCCTTAGGATGGCCTTCCAAAATACAATCCCTTGGAGGCAAAACTGATCATGGTGGAACTAGGAGACCACAAAATCACAGGTTTATCACTCCCTGGTACATCATACACCTGATACTTTCATAGTGCTACTAACAATCTGGGAACAGGATGTAGGAACCCTCAAAGATGTGAATTGGGTGGATGTTAAGGCAACTCTGAGGCAGGCAGAGATAACCACATGGCTTTGCCTCATCTAGTTAAAATATCTCTATAGAATCTACTTTGCAAGACATAGGCTTAAGTAGATGGGGCTGTTTGCCTCTCCCTTTTGCCTACGATGCAAAACACGAGAGGTAGACTTCCTACATACTACATGGGGATGCATGAAGCTGCGCCCGTACTGGGAACAACTTCTATCTTTAATAGACAATGTATTGGGCCATCCCTCCAGACGTGAACCCAAGTTGATCCTTCCTCATATCACCTCTGATCTTGCTCTGGGTCGCTACTAGGCTGGTGTTGCAATGACTGGGGTTAACAGTGAAAAGTGGGATATAGCACAGCAATCGAAAATGGAAACCCCACCTTCAATCACAGAATGGAAAAAAGGAATGGACTAGTGCATGGTTAGGGAATGGCCAGTCTTGAGGCTAGAGGATGTCCCCAGAAACACAAAGGGATGGGGAACAGGGGCAGACTATAGAGGTGCCACAATCAAGAGGAACAATCCCTGCATGACTATTACGGACAATGAAATCAGAATGTATGTGGTTCTAGGGCTGCGACCAGGAACTGTTGCACAGATTGAGATGTACTGCTTGGGGGAAAGGGATGGGGAAGTCGGACTTGAGAAATACAGCACCTTATGCATTGTTGATATGTTACATGTTTTTATACTTGCATCAAAAAACAATAACAAAAAAGTGGAGCTGATTTCCAAACAAATAGTAGTAAAGGTAGAGCACAACACTTTATTGTACTATTTGAGGTTTCTTTATGTTCTCTAGAATTTTCCACATATATGAGAATATCAGTATACATTTTTCCCCTCACGCTACCTCAGCATCATCTGCATACAAAGAAATTAAATGAGACTGATCCTCTCGATCTTTAACCCCCCCGCAACTAGTGCTAAGCCTCTTTTGGGGCTATTTGGGATAGTTTAAATTTAGGGCCCTGTAACTCTTTGTCCACATAAGGTATCCATGCCAAATGTGTGTCCTTTTCTTCCAACATCTTGAGGACTCTAAAGATACCCAAGGTTTGTGGATTCCCCTGGAGAGGACTGAGATATTTGCCAAAATACAGCAAGTTTTAGTTTTTTTCAGAAAAATGGGAAAAAAGTGCTGCAGAAGAAATAGTTTGATTTTTTCCGCTGCAAAAGGTATCAAAAAAGGGTTTGTGGTGCTAAAATCACCATCTTCTCATCTTTCAGCAACAGGCAGACTTTTATCAGAAAACCAACATTTTCTACACAGTTTTGACATTTTACTGGGACATAGCATATTAGTGGTTGAAACGGGTGTGAAAACAATAATGTATCCTGGAAAACTATATATTTCTGAAAGGTAGACATAATTATGAATTTGGCAAGGGGTCATTGTGTAGATCCTTCAAGTTTTTTTTTAATAGAACTTAACAGTTCAAAATATAAAAATATATTGAAACTGAGTTGAAAAAATGCCATTTGTGCCAATGTTTTCACCCGTAACTTCTTCTAAGTATGGCAGATTTTTAAAAGCAATATATCTTTACGTCCAATGGACCCTATGGTTGCAGAGATATATATACCGAGTATATAGCAATTCATTTGGTAAAATATAAAGAGTAAAAAATAGGTATCAAGGAAACCTATATATTTCCAGAATGGGAACAAAATGTAGAGTTTAGGAGCAGTAGTTGGTTGCACATATCCGAAATTGTGGGTACCCATAAAAGCATGTGAATTAGAGGACATTTTTCAAAATGACTTCTTTTTTACACATTGTCTTATAATTGGAAGGCAGAAATGCAATGAAAGTCCTCTGGCAATAACACTTGTTCTACTATTCTGTATTTCACTAAGTCTCCTGATAAAAATGGTACCTCACTTGTGTGGGTAGGCCTAGTGCCTGCGACAGGAAATGGCCCAAAACCCAACGTGGACACATCACATTTTTTCACAGAAAACGGACCCTTTTTTTGCAATGTGCCTTGCTGTTGTTTTGGGAACCTAGCTCAGCTGGCACCAAGGGAAACCTATCAAACCTGTACATTTTTCAAAACTAGACACACAGGGGAATCCAGGATGGGGTGACTTGTGTGCCTCTCACCAGGTTCTGTTACCCAGAATCCCATGCAAACCTCAAACTTTGTAAACAAAATACATTTTCCTCACATTTCTGTGCTGGAAAGTTCTGGAATCTGCATGGATCCATAAATGTACAGCATTACAGCATTACAGCATTCCTCAAAGTCTCTCAATAAAATTGATACCTCACTTGTGTAGGTAGGCCTAGTACCCACAACAGGAAACGACTCAGAATGTAACGGGACACATCACATTTTTCAAGTGAAAACTGACCCTTATTTCGCAATGTGCCTAGCTTTGGATTTTGGGCCCTAGCTCTGCCGGCGCCTAAGGAAACCTAGCAAACCGATACATTTTTTAAAACTAGACATCCAGGGGATGGGGTGACTTGTGTGGCTCTCACCAGGTTCTGCTACCCAGAATACTATCAACCATCAGTGTGGGGTCCACAAAACTCCCATTGGGGTCCAACTATGCCCACATCTGCCAGATGAGCATCACTCATAAACGGTTTGGTGAGTGGGAAAAAGTATGTGTTGTCATTTCTCTTGGTTAGAAGAAGATACTTACTTCATGTAATCCCTCTGTTATGGGCATTACTACCCAACAGAATAGAAAATTCATTGACTCAGATCAATAATATTTATACACAATAAGCATCGTTTTTTTGTTTTTTGTTGCTCAGATAAGCTTTACAAGATGAGTAAAGATACTGATTCCAATATAGTTTAAAATTCCACCTCAAAAAATTAAGGGACATATTATCAAGACCGGCGATAAAATTATCGCCGCTTTAGCGGCAGAAAACTGCCGCTAAAATGGCGATAATGAACTTGATAATATTCTCTATGGAATTCCAATTGAAGCCCATGTTAAATGTGAAGCACGTCTAACATGGGCTTCAATTGGAATTCCATAGAGTATATTATCAAGCCCATTATCGCCGTTTTAGCGGCAGTTTTCTGCCGCTAAAGTGGCGATAATTTTATCGCCGGTCTTGATAATATGCCCCTTGGTGCCTTCAGCTCTGAAACGCTATTACATTTTCACCTTCCCATGTATGCCAGAATCTACAAGGTGAACCACCTATCTTCTGCTGCTCTAGATATCATATTGGAAACTACAGGAGTGGTGCGCTCTGCCGCGACTATTGAATTAGAACAGTTTTCGTGCCTTTTCATTTAGCTCAGACCACTGAAAAGAGTTCTATTTTTAAAAACGAATTTATTCTCCTAACCTTGGTACAAGTCACTATCATATGTCACCATCATTGTAAAACACATAAAATGATTTCTTTGCTGTTTGGATGAGTCTATCTAAATGTAGAAATGATGCCCCATTATATGATGGAATTAGAGACCTTATGCACAAAGATTACATTCACAAAAAGAGGTTGCGAATTGTGCACTGGCTATTTGCGATTGCAGTCTGATTTTGTGACTAACATTTTTGTAGAAATAGGTCAGTTCATAAAACGCCCAAACTCTGTGCCGCCAGAACATCACTTTTTTGATGTTCCAGTGGTGCAATGTGCCACTGGCATATTTATACGGCCACGTAAAGCCATGTTCCGTGACTTTCCATGGCCTTATAAATATGTGCCCCTTTCACACAGAAAACTGTGTGAAAGGGACATTCGTGTTGCTGGAGGTATTCCCAGCAACATCAATTTCTTATTGACACTGCCCCAGATTTAAAAGAAATCGTAAGTCTGAGGCAGCACCAGACAATTACGACTCCCCAGGGGAGGCGTAAAGGAGGCACAACAAGAAGAAATATCTTTATTTCTCCTCGTTTTTCCTCTTTCTATGTGTGCTGCATTCAGCAGCACTCATAGAAAGAGGAAGAAACCTCGTGTGATTGCTTTTTGTGCAGGAAGGAAAACCTTCCTGCACAAAAACAATCATCCCCGCAATGCAGACACCCTTGCACCATGGTGCAAAGGTGCCTTCATTAGCACATGGTAGCCCATTGTGCGCCGCCGCAGGGTAAAATCCTGCACCATATCTAAAAGATACGGCGTATTCCTGCCTTTTTCTTTTGACATAGGACAGCGCACCAGCAAGGCATGCTGCGCTGCCCTATGGCAAAAACCCATAAATGAGGACCCGAGAGTTCACAAAATTATATTACCTGCTTAACTAATATGAATTAGGCAGGTTGCAATTTACGATGCTTTGTGATTGGATAAATAAAATGACTGGGAAGGGAGCTTGTAAGGGAGCAGACCATCATCCATGTCATTGTGTTCCAAAGCAGAAAACGTAAAGATTTGGAAGGAATGATTTTAACACATTCCTTCCAAATTGTGAATTGGAATAGGTTTCTAAACCCGTTTTGTCATTTTGACTACTAAATCACCTTGTATATCAGACCTCAAATGGTGTGCAGAACCTAGAGAGATTGTGGTGTTTTCTGTAGGTTTGGGCAAAGATTTTGCTATGCCACCATAGTCAGATTAAGTCAGGAACCTTTGACTTTGATAATGGACCTGAGGTTTCCTAATTTCTTCTGATTTGCTCAGACGTAGCGGAGTCTCCTGGCAAACCACCCCCTTGATGATGCCCTGTTCCATGATGGCTGGTGCTCAAGACATGCTCTGGCAGGATATTTCCATAGATTATCAAGCCTGTAGGCTTCAGTGAATCGCCAGGTAAACTTCTCCCACAGGGATGAGAGGCTGGCCTGAGGATTTATTTGGATTTGGATAATGGGAATCAGGTGTATCTCAGTGAAGTGAGGGCATGTGAGCCATCCCTTAGAGCTGGTCCTCTGGGCAGACCTGTGACAAACTGGTGTTGAGGTGATAGGAAAGAGATGCAGTGGCTAGGATGTGACCTTGGGTGGAGACTCAGAATAAGTACATGAGAGCCAAGCTGTGCTAGTCCACCCATTGCTCTGAGTGGCCACCCGTGGCCGATCACAGGCAGCAGGAATGTTTCTGTCGGCACTGAAAGGCTCCAGAAGTTGCTCCTTATTTTTTTATTGGAGTGGTTCACAATGTGTAACGCTCACCAATATTTAATTTTCCAAATCAATTTGCACTGTTGCACACCTATAGTTTTCTGGTAATTTATTAAACTCTTACATGGTTGCCAGCATGGCAGCCATTAACCTCTTGATTAAGGACCAAGTCAAGAGGTAAAAGCTGAAGAACCACCTTCCTGCTAATCTGGCTGGTCTTAAGTCATGCATTTAATATCATGTGATTGAAAACAACTGCAAAGGTAAGAAAGAGGCTGACAAGCAGCCTCGCGCCAGGTAAGGCCGTCCTTCATTGTGGGAGTGCTGTGCCTGCAGCTTGGAAGACAGCAGTTTCTGCCCATCAACCGCAATCATACAGGAAGCTCTGGTGCCAATTTAAGGCAGACAAGTACCAGCTGCAATGAAATGTGTTCTTGCATACATCACGTGTCCAGACCTGTCAACTTATACAAATATTTCCCAGTGTGAGGGGGCGTGGCCTTGGAGGGTGTGGGGCCTTGCGCCAAGAACTACCTAGAAGGCTCCTCTGCCCCCTGCTCCCACGAAATCCCCTCCCCTCCAAAAAAAAAAAGCTTGCTGAGGCTGGTGACGATGTCCTCTAGTGTTTTCACACTCCAAAAATTAACATTGGCTATTAAAAGCCTCCAGAGGCGAGCTGGAAATCCACTCCGTGCAGCGGATCCCAGCTTGTGCCTGTCACCATGTGATATTGGCTCTCAGTGACCGTGTAAAGGGAGCTGATATTGTGTGACACACGGTACCACCATGTGAGTTGGCAAGACTGAATATCTACTGCTAGTTACAATGTAGTACAATGTATTGAATACAGTACTGTCAGCAAGTGAACATCAATTGAAATCAACCTAGTTTGTCATCACATGTATGATGACTTGCGCTCGCAAACATCTGGTGGGAATAAAAGAATGTGTACCCTGCTTCACTCAAGCCAGGGGACTCTACTGCATGACTTTCTCACCCTTTTAATCCAGAAGACTCTTAGCAACCTCACACAGATGTCCATACCATAGAGCGATAATAAAACATCCGATCACGCTAAATGTATCTGTGGCTCCCTATTCTGGAAAATATGATGGCTGATGAAACCTTGAAGTGAATACAAAATACAGCAAACAATTGGTGGAAGTCGTTTATCATTCTGCACAAAAACAATGGTGATAGAAAATGTCTCCAGAGCTCAGCCCCTCTGCTTTGAAAGCATATCCATCACCTATTAAAGTACCAAGGTGCAACCGGGACTGATAAAATGCACGTAAGAAGGCCCCTTAAAATGTACATCTGAGCACTTTGATGAGGTATGAATAATGCACACATAATCCTCTCTGAAGTAGCAGACAGGTCAAGCCATCATATTTGTTCCTTTTTAGCTTCCAACTGCTTCAACATACATTTATTTCTTAAAGAATACTGTATATTTTGATGAGTTTATTTTGATTAATGTAGGGAATAAAGCTATACTAAATTCAGTGATATAAGCCATCAAGAGATAGGCTGATGACATAAGAGGATGCACTTCTTGAACTCTGAGTTGCTCGGTTGCCTTGGTTGTCCATCCTAACCTCACCTTAGGCATCATGGACATGGCTTTAAAATGCAACTACTCCTCACTCAACAGCAGGTCACAAATGGTAAGACACATATTGTATGAGAACCCTCTCCCCTTAGCAACCAGAAGTAAAATACACATATTTCACAACTACAGATTAAACTTAGACAATCCTAAATATTATAAAATCGCTTTATATCAAATATACAGTACAGACTTCTGTCTAGCAGTAGTAGAAACCTGGAGGAGCTACACTCAAAATACTGCAACAGGCAACTGCTTTGTGGCAACATTGGAAATACCTTTGTGGCCATGTGGCACTAACATGGCTTCTTCCCTTTGACCCATGCCTTTGGGACATAGATTTAAATATGGATTTAGATCAAACACCATATCACAAGTAAGTTCAGTAATTAAATTGTCCTTCTTCCAGTTGAATGCCCTAGAGATACATTTTCCAACTTTAACGTTCATGCAAAAATGTATTAAAAACTTTTTTTTGGTAATGTGTTTTCTACACTATGTAACAACGATTAGTTTTCTGAATGGTACTCATCTGAAAGCATGAGACTACATTTCAGATCAAAAGGCCACTCCACACCAACCCTGAATGTCACAGACTGCCTGCTACTCGATAATATTCAGTTTTGGTTATCCCACACAAAGGATTCCTCTGAAAGAATATATCTTTAAACACTAAAATTATGAAAGAATGACTTCTTCAGGTAAACACCTTAAACAATTCTGTAGAGGAGAAATAAAGTTTTCAGTATTCATTGCCTTATTGTAGACATTATATTGTATGCAAGGCCAACTACTAACGCCAATGACTAACTCACCTTTGAAAAGATCAAAATAAGTTGTTTTTCCACTTAATGACCAACATCATGCCACTACATGTCATTGACCACATCCAAGCCATACTCACAAAAATTGTCACAAATGAATATCATGCTTCCACCTCATATCTCCATACATACAGCACTTAACTAGAAGTAAAACCTGCACACACTCAAGAGCACCTGCACAGATATATAGAACAATACGTTGATAAACTCAAGCACCAGCACTGGAGTGAACGTCCACGCCTAAATTGGCACCAACACCTGTGTCTGCCTTATGGATACAAGGATGCACTGGTTCAGACATTCTCATCCCCCAAATTGGCAAATCTTCCCAAAGTGAGAGCTGCTGGATGCCAAGTAAACCTTTACTACTGGAATCACTGCTGGCACCTGCATGAGAAGCTGGAATAAGGAGTGCACTGGCATCTTCCCTTGCACCAGCAATGGACTGAATCGGCATCCAAAATAATGGGACAGGCACTGTAACTTCATCCGCACTGATACCTGCACTGGCACTTGCAGATGTAATAACCCCTGGAATGACCATGAAAAATAGAGCTATACTGGCACACAAACGTACACATACTGACAACCTGTAACAACATCTACATTGGCTCCCATAACATTACTGACACTGGAAGTGAAGTCTGCACAATTGGCACCTACAAAGGTACTGTCATGGAATGGTACAAACGTAGACAGACAGGAACAGAAGAAGACACTAATGTTAAAAAAAAGAGCATGCACATAAAGAGATGGAAAAAAAGAAGAGAAACAAACATAGTGAAGCAGTGACATGGAGGACAATTGTAAAGTGCAACAATGACATGGTAATACATGGACATGTGAGATATGGAAATACTTGCAGAAACATGGGCCCTGGGATAGACGGACTCAGGAAGACATTGAAGCAGAAAGAAATAGACATTGAGAAACATAGTGTATGGCTTTTTCTCCTTGATCCAAAGTGGAAGGGGCCTCCAAGCTCCATAAAGACGAGAATGCTAGGTGTAGCCATTAACCAGGGCAGGGTGCAGAATGTTGGCCTCTCCAAGTCTCCTTGACTTTCAGAGACGATATGCTTAAGAAGTCAAGGACTAGCTCAAAAGAGAGGAATAGCATGTGTCCAGGGTTAAGTAAAACTCAATTGATGCTGTTGAAATAAAAACGTGAATGTCTAGACAGAGTTGTGAGTAGACACAAATATATTTATATCGCAGGTTATATAAATTGTATTTAAATGATCAGTAGTGAGTCAAATAAAATAATACACACAAAACAGAAAATATTGCCAAATGAATGTAGCACAATCTAGTATTAAACCGAGGGCACCTGGCAAGCCATACTATATACTGTAATTCCTCTTTAACCTGGCTCATCAGGCTTAGGGCCAGATGTTGGTGGCTAAATACCGGTCGGTAACGCCGAAATTCGGTAAATTTCAGCATTACCGACCGGTATTTAGCCATTCCTAATGTAGGTAAGGAGTCGGTAAATACCGATTCCTTATTGCTCTTGCATTTAAGGAATCGGTAATACCGATTCCTTAGATGCAATGTAGGAAGCACATTAAAGAGTGTTTTTGAGCCTTAAGAAATCGGTAATTACCACCAACTTCAAGTTGGTGGTAATTACCGATTTCCTTTAAAAAATCCCTTTTTTGTTTTTTGTTAAGTGCCATTTGGCACACATTCATGCCCTTAGAGCATGCATGTGCGCCACATGTGCACAAATGCACATTTCAGGGGTGCAACAGGGTGTCCTTTTGACACCCTGGCACCCTTGAAAGTGCTCCCGCTATTAGCGATTCGGTAATACCGAATCGCTAATAGAAAATGTCTTCACATTCATTCCTATGGGCCTTCAAGCTCATAGAAATGAATGGGTAGGTATTCCATAATACCGAATCTCAATTACCGATTTGGTAATAAGGAATATTAAGGATTCGGTATTTTTTACCGAATCTTTACCTACATAGGAAATACCGATTTCTTAATAGCGAATCGGTAAAATTCGCTATTAAGAAATCGGTATTTCAGATTTACCTACATATGGCCCTTAGTTATTACTCTGTGAAAGTACTGGGCTAATATTGCATGATCACCTTTTCAGAAATAAGAGAAAATGTGCTGTAAAATACATTGTTTGCAAAATAGTTTCCATATTTTCTCAGGTGGCAAACAGCTTTGGGAAAATCAACCTCACTCACTCTGCTCGCTCAATATGGAACATGTTGCACCTCACCTCTTTAAATATCAGTAGCTACCAATGCTTACCACAGATACAGAATTGTCAACACTTTAAAACAGGTGTGAGGAATATACAATGCTACATCTAGATCAAGGAAGGCAAATTAGTTTCTTCTAAGTGGCCATGTTTGAGCCTAAGAACAGTTTCCCTTTTAACCCTGCATCCATTGGTGGCACAGATAGCTGATTATAACCGCTTGACGGCCCTACTAATTTATACTTACATTAGAAAAACAGGTTTTCAGGGCACTAAAAAACAGCTGAGCAGCAGTATTCCTGCATTGAAAGAGAAGCTCATGCCATTGCTTGGGCCATTAGGCATTTCAAATTCTATCTGTGGGGGATGCCTTTTGTTGTGAGTTCTGATCACCGCCCTCTAGTGCAGGTGTTCTCATGCATGGAAAGTGAGAGACTAACTCCTAGGTTGAAAAGATGGAGTGAAGGTTTAGAGGAGTTTGATTTTCAAGTACAATATCTTCCAGGTTCTGCTAATAAAGCTGCGGACTGTCTGTCCAGGTTACCTATTGAGGACAATGAGGACTTTTGTGAAGCTGAAACTATGAGAATTTGCTGGGTCAAAGAACCTGCTATCACAGAAAGTGAGTATGCTAAAGCTAAAACTAAGGATGTACTTATGTCTGTTGCTACTGACCTTGCAGTTAAAGGGTGGCTTGAGTACAAGAATATCGATGCTGAATTGGTACTTTTCTGGTCCATTAGAGATGAGTTAACATTACTGCAAGGTGTTTTAATGTGTGGTGAAAGTTTAGTACCTGCTTGTAACTTGAGGTCCAAACTGGTCAATCTCGCTCATGAGGGGCACTTGGGAAGAAGTCTTACAAAGTCCTGGCTCCGTGAGAGATATTGGTGGTCAGGTTGAAGAAGTGGTCAAAGAGTGTTACCAATGTGCTATGAATGACAAAACTCGAGTTAAAAGTTCTGCTCCCCTGTCTCCGGTAGAGGTCCCACGTGAATCTTGGACCAAACTGGGTTTAGACTTGATGGGTCCATTTGAGTTGCTGGGGCCTTCTGAAAGATTTGTTATTCTTCTGGTGGACTACTCTTCAAAGTGGATTTCTACTAGGTGTTTGAGTTCTGCCACTACTAAGGTGATTCTCGATTTTCATCCTCAAAGATGAATTTGACTCTGAGGGCATTCCTGAATTTTTGATCACTGATAACGGTGTTCTATCTACTTGCCAAGATATGCAAGATTTCTTAAAAGACTTTGGCATAATCTACCTTAGAACAGCTCTTTATGCGCCACAGGCCAATGGTCTTGCTGAATGTATGAATAGGGTGGTCAAATCGTGTGTGCAGAGAGCTTTGGAATGAAAGATCTCTCTTAAGGAAGTTTTGTGTGACACTTGGTGGGCAATTAACACTACTGTTAATTATGTCATGCAGTGTCTCCTTTCCAGATGTTACGTGGCAGGCAAGCCCACTCTAAGTTAAATCCTGCGTGGTTGCCTTTGAAAGATGCCATTTCCTTGGATAAGGAGGTGGATGCTAGGATTAAATCCTATTGTAGGAGATATAAGGAGAGATATGATTTTAAGAAATCTGCGAGGGAGAAATTGTGGAGTGTGGGTGATTGGGTGATGGTCAAGAAACCCAGGTGGCAAAAGAAGGGTGTCACTGGATTTATCGGCCCCTTTGTCATAATTTCTATCAAGAAGAATGTGGTGACAGTGAACATTGGTTGTAAGTGGAACATGTCGCGACTTGTGAAGTTTAATGGTGACAGGTCACTGTATCCTTCTTGCTCAGATACCAGTTGGCATGAAAAAACTAATTCTCCGTCTGGTACTCATGCTAGGACTTTCCCTTCGAGGTCCCGCTGTCCTCCTAGACGGTTCTTGGATTATGAAATGTTCTAGTAATGTTTATTATTACTTTCTTTTCCTTGTGTTTTTCTTCCTTCTTTAACTCTTTACCTTATTTCTCTTGTTCTTACTGATGTTTCTTCTCTTTCAATTTTTATTAGCAAAGGGGATGTTTGTAATGACTTATATTGCCTTTCCCTGTTATGTTGTACACTTTCTCGTGCCACAGTTCTATTAAATTGCACTGTAGCTCGTGTCACTGGTTCCAGGTTTCCACGGTAATGTTTCTCCTGGAGTCATTTAGAAGCTGGGGGACTTACGAGCTGGCTGTGTCTGTTGGTGGTACCGATATACTTGAATAAACTTCTGAAAACCTACCCAGTGTCTGCCTTTTGAACAATTGGTTTACCGTAATAAAAAAATCTAAAGTGTCTCACTCCTTGGTGAGGCACAGAAACACCAGAAGGTGATGTTTGTATTTTTAATCAGGTAAAGAAAAAATCCACATAGCATTTACAGAATTTCTGGGCACATTCTGTTATGGCTGTTCCCTGGAAAGCAGCCAGACACAATTCCAAACAACATCTGGTTCCTTGCAGGGGCACAGACCAATGCTAAGAAAAAATCCAAACAGTGTTTACTCCTTGCTGGGCCACATACATTCTGTTATCCTGCAAAGTGTTGTGAGAGGAAGAAGTTATATAGCTCTACCCCACCGAAGAACCAGTTGCTGTGTGAATTGTTTCTTTTTCTAATGACACATATATTGTCTATTCCTGTGCATTATATGTAATTGAAACATGTGGTGGATGCAGGTATGAAACCCCTAGGAATTCTCATAAAGTTAGAAATTGCTAAAAAGTAGATGCAATTACTATTTCAACAAGGAGTCATTTATGCAGATTGCTCAAGGATTTCCCAAAGGAACTAATTGCTGAAATGTACAAATAGTGACAACAAGTGGGGAAAAATGGGAGATGGAGACAAGATTTCAACCTTTAACTATTTGCACAGATGGCTAATCCACAAAAATAGTATGATATTACTTCCAATAGAGTTTTCTAGTTCCAGGCATGCATAGTATGTGTAGAGTAGTATGCCCAAATGACTACAATACACAAAACAATACAACTGGCAGAGTACTGGATGGTGTTTCTTGCATGAATGCCACCAATCTTTCTTACCCAAAATATTTTGTAAACATCAAACATTGACCCAAAAACCGAATTCTCACCGAATCCTGTGATTGAAAGTTCCAGAATTTGTGGAAAACAGCAGAAGTCCAACCAACCAGTATTCCCACATTTTTTCTAGTAGTAGGTATCGTTTACAGTAGATAAAAGGTTACTGTAACTCATGTGCGTGAGAGGGCCTATCAAAACAGACAGGAACAGGTCAAAACTGTGACTATATGTAGTCAAAGAAGTATGAGTATGTTCTTCAAAGTTTTGTCAAATTCCTGTCATATGGGCTGGGCCCACCACACATTTGGGGTACAGTATGTATTGGGAAAGACTGTGAACGTTGGATGGCAGAACCCTTGAATTCTATTTACCCATACTTTGACAATTGCAGGGCCTTTTTGGTAATCATGTGGACTCAGATTTATGTATGACACACACCCCTGGATTCAACTACACCTCTAGTTTGTTTGAAATGATTTCCATATTGTTCAGCCCCTGCAAAACATAGAAACATGTCAACACAACATGAAAAGCCTGAGGTATAAATATACAAACCATCAAAAAATAAATTGACATATGTACAAAGGTTGGCCTGCTGCTGATGCACACACAGTCTGGTATGAACTATACACAATTCACATCATGATACTGAGGTCAATATGAGCGGTCTAGCACAGGATTTCTACTGGATGCATACGCTTCCAGTACAAATTTCAATAGCAAACAAACTCAGAAGTTTTTTTTTTATTAAAATCCATATAAAAAGAAACTTTCTGTCCATACATCCATCCATTTCATTCATTAAACATTTCGAATAATACAAAATCATTAAATAACACCAGTAGTGCTGAAAACTGTGAATCCTAAAATCAGTAAAAAAGAGAAAATATATTCATTTAAGCCAGCATTCGACAAATGAAACACATAATATTTTGGAACAGCATCCACTGCCAATATTAAAGTAAACTAAACAATTGATTGAACCTTAGGTACCTTAAACATATGCAGAGAAATCAGCAAGTATACCCAGAATAATATTTCATCCTATATCAAGCATTCCAGCTATATAGCAATAGAATCTGAAGTGTTGTATAGTAAATTAAAGGGCTAATATTACTATAAATAGGATGTGAACATGCTGAAAATACCTCCTGATATAAAGGCTCAATTTTGAGATCTTAATCGAGATGGCTGCCCAACCCACCTCAAACTTCTTAATCCCCCCTATTCGCAGTGCATAGGCTTGTTCGCTCTTTTTAACTGCTTCATTTTCCGGACCCATTCATTTTTAGTTGGTATAAGATCCGATCGCCATCTCTGAAGCAAAAGTGATCTAGCGACTGCCATTGCAATATATAATAAGTTGATCACCTTGTCAGAAAGATGAAGATCTGGGTCATAGCCAAACACTATCAGCCGAATATTCAAATCTATTGCTGCATTTTTCTGCGGATGGATGCAGGCTACCGGCTAAGCACGCCGTGGCCACACACCCCTCCTTCTTTGGATGCCGGATCGCGGCAACTGACGTCAGATGCAGGATACCAGCAGAGGCTGGGAACAGCTGAGCATCATGAAGGGACGCCCACGAAAACGCGAGCGGGAGCGGGAACAGGAGCAGAGCAGAGCAGAGCAGAGTGAGAGCCGGTGTGCTTTTTTCTCGCCGTTGGGACTCGCTCCTGAATAATCCAGTGCAATGTGCCTTCACTGCTGCTGTGGATCTTCGCCTTGCTAGCACCATATCAGCTCCATATTGGCTCAGTGCAGTTCAACTGGCAGCCTTCATGTTTCACGGAGCCTGCATATTTCTTGCTCGTGCTCCTTCGAGTTGCAGGGAGTGACTGCCTGTGGGGGAACAAGACTCACCTCAGGACTACGGCTCTCAGGCAATCAGGTGGAGAGAGGAGATTTGAAGTTTTTACAGTTTTTTCTTCCTCTATACCGTTGGGACCACCAGGTTTCTCTCCAAGAGGGGGTAAGTGCACGTGTTTCTCTTACCTGCCGGTGTATGGAGGTTCACTATACTACTTGGTGGAGGGTCGCTGGGGGTGTCCCATGTACTAATTTTGGCTACCTTGTTACGGGATCTGCTCGACAACTGCATTATATGAAATCTGACTAAATGCACTAAAGGCACTGTAGCAGCCCACTCTGACTCCCGAACCCTGGGTCAAAGGGTGAAAAAACGAGTTGGTCAGGCTGCTGCTCGGGCAAACCGTGCTGTGGCTCTTAGGAAAGATCTGGACTTGAACACTGAAAACGCTGAGATGGCAGGTTCCAAGTTTGGCAAACTAGACCACCTTGGAGATGCTTCTGTGGACCTGGATTCCAGCATCAGCCCCTTCTCTATTGCCTCTTCTAGGGAAGGTACCTCCACTTCATCAAATCTGGCCAAGCTAAAGACAGCGACGCTGGTCGATTCAGTTGGGGAAACCAAGGACCTTAAAAAGTATCCTTTATTTTTCAAAGCCAAACCCGGATTACCATCTGTGGAGGTGGAGGGGACAGTGAACGTCCTCCCGCTAGCCGACAAGCCTACGGACCTTAGTAAAGATGGGAGTCCAAGGGATGGCAGCCACTCTCCTTCTCAATCCCCTCCTCTGCTTTTGCTATCTTCTGGGGGGAGCTCATCTGAACTATCTACTCCTGTGGAGGCTGGCTTGACCATCCCAGATGAGTCTATATCCTCTGACCCACAGGCTTTGCAATCTGAAGTTATGCCGGAATTGACCCAGGACAACTGCTCCCAGGATAACAGACACTTCTCTATACAATGGGATGCTAAGAGCCTCCTTAACTTGACTCTGGATGAGATTCGAGATCTGAAAGCCCCCCAATCCGCAGAAAGTTCTGTAATCCACGCCCGTCTAACTAAAATTGAAGAAAACATGGATCAGGTCCCGGCACATCTTCTTGAGGCAGAGACTAGGATTTCGCAATTGTAGGACCAAGTTTCAAGTATGAATAATAAAGTTGCCACCTTCCAGAGCTAAAAAACAGCATTGGAGTTCAAACTGGAGGAATTGGAGAATCATTCTAGACATTCTAGATGCTCCAAGCTCCGCATTCTTGGTATTCCAGAGGTACTCGAGGGCCAGCAGACTCTACAATGGGTTGACTCGTTTATTTTAAAAAAATTCCTCCCGGAGTTTAATGGTGATCTGACTCTTATGCCAGCCCATCGGGTGCCAGCACATATTCCTCCCAATGCTAAATTTCCACGGACAATCCTGGTTAACTTTGGGGATTTCAGGGTCATGGAACAAATTCTAGCCAAGGCCATAAAGCAGCGGCAGTTTACCTCGTCGGAGGTTCCACTTTGTCGTATCTTCCCGGACATGTCGGCTTCCGCACCCAAAAGGTAGAAAGAGTTCGTTAAAATGTTACATCTGTTTAAGGAACTGGGGACACAGGCAATGATTGCCCAACAGAGCAAGTTAAAAGTGCTCGCCAAAGGCAGATTCCATGTATTTTGTAATGTCCCAGAAGACCAGGAATTACTGCAACAAATTTCTTTGGATAAGTCCTAATGGCCTGTAGATTTCAAAATGTTAATATAATGTCAAAGTGTTAATGTAATGAGTTCACAAATGTTTTCAATTTCTTGTTTATTCTTTCTTGGCCTCTTATTCTGATGTTCTTCCTTTTCAGGCATATTTTCTTAGGCATGCCTCTTTTCTATTGCCTTCCGTTTTCCCTACTTTTTCTTTTGATTTTTTCTGCTTATTCTTCTATGAAGGGGGTGTAGCACTTGGCACCAAGTCATAGTGCCAGTTAAGAGGGGGAAGGACAGCCTGTCAGGTGTGAGCAGGGACGGTGGTCTGCTCATGGTGGCTTTGGGAGGAGGGTGGGGTCACGGGGGTGGAAAAGGGAGAGTGAGGGAAAAAATAAATCAATTTTTAAAGTCCAGAATCATCCATTCATTATTAATATACTCATATTTACTTAGGCTTAGGGTAGGGCTATTGACTGATGCCGTAGTTGTCCAGAACACTTTTGTCTAAGTTGCTAGGCTGTCCGGATAATATCTTGCCGTCTGCTGATGGATAAAAAGGACATTATGAAAGTGGTTTCTTTCAATGTTAATGGCCTCAACAATAAGAACAAAATGCGGGCCATTGAGGCATGGATAAAGACAGAAAATTCCAGTTGCCATTTTAATACAAGAGACTCATATACCGGCTGGGAAATTAGTAGAATTCCCAATGTTTAGGTCCTGGGCAGCTTATAGAGGCTTCTCCTCCTCTTCGGCGTCTCAATCGAGTACGGCAAACTTCCTTAGCAAAAAACTTCAGGCTGAGGTAGTTAATTTTGTAAGCGATCAGAGCGGAAGGTGGTGGTGGGCCACCTGTAATCTCGGGAATAGACTTTTAACTCGTGCCAGCATATATGCCCCAGTAGAGGATAATCCTATGCCACACAAAGAGTTTTTTCAATCTTTAATTCAAATACCTGGCGAATTGATCATAGGGGGAGATTTTAATTTTTTAATGAACCCTAAAATTGACTCCTCAGCTATATCCAAAAAACAGCTAAAACCAAAAACTTTAAAAGTTTTACAAAACAATGGCAAGACCTTGGACATAGCTGATCCATGGAGGGCAGTATTCCCAACTAAGTTCGCCTATACTTGTTTTTCGGGTAGATTTCGTACTTCCTCGCGCATTGATTTTTTCCTCATTACTAGGAGACTGGTTTTTAGCCAGCAGAGAATACTTTCGAACAGGGGCATAACAAAAGCCCCCGCAGGCCCCGCGTTGTGGGGGGGCCCCCGAGCTCGAGGGGCCCCCTCAGCACACAGTAGTCACTGCAGAATTTTAGGCAGTGCGTGGTCACCCGGGTCCGCGCTGGTCCGGGCTTTGGGTCTGGGTGGTCCGGTTTCTCACACAGTAGCTGCTACTAATTTAAACACTATTGAATTTTCACCGACTCTGACCTTGTGCGCAGCATTTCAAATGACGTCATCAGGAGTCAGTGACTGCTCGGCCAATGAATGAGCTAGAGATTCAGTTATCTGAGCGTGTGCACTGCGGAAGCTGCAGTTAATAAGTTTTAGCTACTGGCCCGGGTAATCTGAATCTCAGCAGCGCACGGTGCAGCTGGAGCCCAGAGCTTAGAACACATGACCAGCCGCCCAGAACCATGAATGCCCGGCCCGTGAGTTTCCATTGGTTGCCATCTGCTGGCCGCAGGGTCGTGGCGGTGGGTTTTAGTCCAAGTCCAGTCATAATGTTGTCGCTCACTGCAAAAAAGTAAGTGTCTGGGGATTGTCAATGACTTTAGTTGCTGCTTATGCTATTAATTAATTTGCTCCTGTTACTAGAATTCAGCAGAGTCGCCTCAGCTCAGCTCTGTGCAAACCAGACACTTGACTAGCAATTAGGGGCCTACACTGGAAGCCGTTTGATCCACGCACTACTCGCCACAGACTCTCCCCTGTTTCTGAGGTAAACAATTGTCCAAGTGCGTGTGGCATTCTTCTGCCATACGGCGGTCATGTCAAGATGGGCTTTACTAGAGCAGGTAACGGATGCGCGCCTGTTTTATGCGCGTCATCTGCAGAGCTAAAGTTGATTCTTTTCACCCGATATTTGGCTGAGTTAGTACTTTATTTTCGGACAGCACAGTTCAGAAACAGAAGGAGGCCAACCTTACTCTTTGCAAGTTGTACTATCTGAAAATAAAGCACCAACACCAATATATAGCGGGTTGAATGAATTACAATTACAAGCTGCAGGTGCTCGGTTTAGTAATGTCCCAGGGCAACCCATTATGATACTGCTCAAGGTTACCACCCTAGGTTGAAAAATTTGCAGGCAGAGCTATTTAAAAATATATTTTTTTCAGAGAAATTAAAGATGACTACAAAGGCATTTCATTTAATTGTACTAGTCCTTACTCTAACTTCAATTTGCTTTGTTTCGTGACAAGCGAGAGGACTATTTTTGTATCAATTTTTCTTTTTATTGATTTTGAACCATGACGACTTTAACTTATGGAGAGACAGGTCTAGCCATCCAGCTACCGAAATCTGCCTGAAGCCAGTGCTACTCTTGGTCTTGCACAAACGTTGGCGAGCCCCCACGCATAGTGCTGGCCATTGTATCAACTTATTATTAATTTATTTATGTTTTTCTATAACTGCCGGTCACCTGGTTAGATCATACGGCAATACTGTTTCTTTAAACTACCTCAAATTTAGCACAGGCAACCTTCGTCCCGTTTCTACCCTCCATAAGGAAACACCCCAATGAAGTCAATGAGTTTAGCTTTTCAACAAAGTTTATGATGAATTACTGTTTTTAATCGGACTGTGAAGTGTTTTATTCTTGGCTCACCTCAGCTCTGGGTGATTTGGTCCCTATGAAGGTCTCTGTTTCTGGTCCTTCTAGGCCTTCATCTGTCTAGTTGTTCCTTGAGAAAAGGCAAACTGACTTGTAAGTTATTATAATGCGCATGATGCCAATATTAGGCTATGGGAGACAGAATCACATACCCTAGAGCTTTAAAAAGCTTTAAGAAAAAGGACCTGTCTATTATTCATCCCAGTTAACAAAATCAAAGAACATTTTCATGCAATTCCCTGTTTTCTGCTTTTGAGAAATTTGTGATTTGGTCATAACTCCTTCGCTACAAGGTGTCTCCATTTTCTTTTCTGATAAAGAAACAGCCTGTTAGGAGTCAAGTCTTTCCAGGGGCTGGATCTTCAACTTTAATTTCATTATTGGACTGTCCCTCCAAATAACTTACAGCATGTTATTCACGAATCCAGGCACTCCTATGTCCGCACAGCATATAGTAACGCGGCCAATAATTGACGTTTGATAGAGTTGTTATATTGTATTATTGTCACTTACAGGCAACACACGTGCCCTGAGTCATTGCTAAGTTTTTTTAATGGGGAATCTTGTTTTCATATTTGTGGCTAGTACCTATGCAACTCTGCCGTAAATTCATTTCATATTCTTATTTTTGATGATGGGGCTGCGAGTTTCTTGTGATATTGATGTTGCATGGGAATGCATGCATTGATCCCCCCCAAGTGTATCTGAAAGTTTCGGTAAATAACTCAAAAGGAACCATTGTTCTCGTTCTTTATGTTGTGTCGAGGAGAGCTCCCCGCTAGATTTCTTCAACGTGGATGATAGTGACTGTTTGCGCTCAGAAAGCTGCTGCTCAAGTTGAAAATCTGCGCGAGCAGCTGAAAAATCACTTCGAGAAACTGTGGCCTCTGGCGTGCAGCGTGGGGTGCCATTTGTGCTGATTTTTCAGCATGGAATGAACTCCTGGTGCTAAATAACAGTGCAAGCAGCATGATGTGCTGGGGAGTGTCAATGACTTTAGTTGCTGCTCATGCTATTAATTAATTTGCTCCTGTCACTAAAGTTCAGCAGAGTCGCCCCAGCTCAGCTCTGTGAGTGGATGCTGGGGGCACCGCGCGTGCCACTTGTGTGATCTGGTGCAGCTATGTCTCCGGCTATGTGACAGGCTGACTACCTGCGCCGTGAAGCCGTGAGTAAACAACTTTGGAGTGTTCTTTTTATTTTTTATGATACAGCCAGCCTGAGGCCACCTGGCTGTGACCTATGTGACGCTCGGCCACAGCATAGACACTCATGGCTGCGCTCTTAGTTTGGTGAAGGAAAAATCTTCACCAGGTTTTAAATGTTTTTCATTGCGAAAGAGGGTTTTGGTGAGGAAATAAGCAATTTTAAAGGAAATACATTGCGAGGCGTTTGCCTGTGGATGGCGAGGCATTTTTCCGTGGCTGATAGCTTACTTGGAGGGAGCCCATGCGACTACAACCCCGACAAAAAGTTAAACGCTTAGAGAAGTAAAACCGCATTATTGGCACATACTTCAAACAACAAATACAAATGGAAAGCCTTTTTACAGGGCTTCTACATCTGCGTCAATTATCCTTGATTAGTAATTAGAAGACACGAACAGCAGGAAGTCATTCTACGAATAAAGCAATATGAACGTGTTTACAGGTACTATTTAGTATCATGAAGAAGTTATAGTTTGCGAGGTGGCCTTGTTAAATGGTAGCGGCAGTTTCAGTCGATAACCTTTCAAGTATTTGCCCGGCGGTAATCGCCTCTTATACCACTCGATAATTTACCAATGAAAGAGGCAGGCGCCGGAGACTGGAAGGCAGGAAACAAAGTTTTATTCCGTCGGAGCAGAACACATCAGATCAGACAGCAAGGTATCGTCACGAGGTGCTCTAACTGCATCTCTGAGACCTGGTCTCTTATACACTGGTTTATTGCTTTATTACACATAGTACATTCTTGAGATTCCCTTGATGTATGGGGGAATATCCCCTGAAGCCCCGGTTCAGATCCGATCCCACACATAGATACAGTAGAAGTTCTCACCCCACCCACAGTAGGAGATGGCTATTGCGCAGCAGGGTATTCCGCCAATTCCTGGGGGGTGTGTGTGACCGGTCGGGTCTCAGGGAGTAGGGGCTTTGATCTACTGTAATCCCTTTGATGTGGGGTGTTTCCCTTACAGTAGGGGCAATAAACTGCATCCGCAGGGCTAGGTGATGGCCTGGGACCAGTTCGGACAATGGGGCGCAGAGGAAGGGGGTTATCAAAGGAGAGGCATGACCATGTATGGGTTGTCGGTCGGAAGTGGTTCCGTAGCAGGGTCGCGCAGAAGGAGAGGGTTTATGGCCTGTATGAGAGAGCGGGGGTGGCCGGCGCGTGGGGGATGCTTGCAGCGTCAGGGGAACGCGCTGGCGAGTGACAATGAGAGAGTGGGGTGCCTAAGATGGCGGCCGTGCATTCGCTGTGCGTGGCGCTGGTGAGAGGCAAGATGGCGCAGATAATGTTCAGTTTGTAAGCTAAATTTCCACAGTCCTCCCTTTTAACATATCTCGCCAGCTTGTCTAGTTCGGATTTATCCCCATAATACTGCGGACCTCCACCTCATAAAGGGCTTTCATCCGCTCTGTTTCAAAGTTCAAAGTCTTAGGGCAGATGCAGTTCATAAAAAGCGAACATAAAGGTGGCAGACACTGAATCCCCAAGCAACATCCACATAGTATCACAATCGGTATTAGGATAAATGAAAACAGCCTCCATCCCCAACTTTTAATAGTGTCCCAAAACCAACTCCCCAGCGACCATTCTTCATGCTCTTGATGGACCTCTGTGGACAGTCTGTGGAGGTGTTCAATTGCTTTGTAGACTGAGGGTGAGTTGTCTGGTACGTAGGTACAACAGCTGGACCCAATGATGCGGCATGCTCCTCCACGATCAGCCAGAACCACATCTAGAACGAGGCGGTTCTGAAGGGCCACTAAGCGGACGGCCTGGAGCTCGGCGGTGTTGTTGGCGAGGGCGCCAGCCGTAATGTTCATTGCCGTTTCGACTGCCTGGGTTAAGTGGCGGATGGCACGGCTGTTTGCCATTGGGCCCCAGAGTGGAACAAGGCCTTTGACTGCGTCCATGAACTGTGCTCCGGTGGAGTCGGCCTGCACAATGTCTTTGGCCCGTTTCTGTCGGTGATGGTTTGCTGGAGCCACATACGTCGGAGGAAGGACAAAGGCGATGTAGCAGGTGCCTCCCCAACCTTTCGGGAGCCAGGTGTAGGCCTTAGTACCACAGACGAAGTACATATTCGGGGAGGCAACAAAGGAGGGTGGGTCAACTGAATCCAATGTTCGGGTGATGAGGCAGGAGCTGTGGCCCACCAGCTGTGCCCCCAGGCCTTCGAGGCATACAGATTCAGTGATGTTGATGACGGACAGGGCCACTGTTAGGGTGGCGGCCGTCCGTTTTCGGAGGTAAGAGAAGGTGGGTCTGGCTGGATTGTTGAACACTTGCATTTCAACTCGTTCTTTGGCAGGGATGTCCATGTGAAAGGAAGCGTTCGATCTCAGAGGGCAGAAGAGGGCGGAAGTTCTACCAGTTTTGTTCATCCAGAACCCATGGTAGAAGTGTGACATGGTTCTGCCGGAAGTGGCATTGTCCTTGTAGCTCTCCTGCAGAAGGATCAGCCAGGCGAGGCAGGAACCATGGACAGAAAAAGGTGAAGGGATGAAAGGGATTGAGTGCCCAGTGGCATGTGGTAGCAATCCACAGATCCAGCAGTTAGTGGCGTTGGTGGCAAGATTGTGTTGGTGGAGCAACTGCACAAAAGAGTTATTCCAGAACTCCTTACGCCTTTCTCGGAGTTGGGGTGAAAGTGAGACCAGATGGTGCTCCTTCGTGGTGGTAGGTTGAACGGTGGTCAGCAATGTCTTATGAGCGGGTGCGTTCTCCTCCATGATCCAGAAGGTGACCATGAGGAGAAGGCAAAAGAGAAGGGTAATAAAAAGTGTTATAGTCTTAACCTAAGAAGTGCCACGGGCCGATCTAATCGGCCCTGTGTTAAAACTGAATGTGCTCGGGCCGATCTGATCGGCCTTGAGCTCTGCCCTCTAGTGGAAAGAATTTTTATTAGCCTGCGTTTCATGAATTCTTTCTGTATTTGTTTCTACCAATTTATAACCCTTTCTGTTATTACTGGGATTCAGCTCCAGTTATGTGCTTTCCCCTAACAGACAAAAAAGAGCCTCCAAAAAGCACTGTTCACGCTCCACTTCAGTGTTTATTTGGTCTTACAGTGCTTAGCTACGGGAGTCAGCATTTGTTGCTTACAAGCCCCGGGGACCCGTTTTTTCAATTGTTTCTTGCATTTTCCTAGCCCCGGTAGGTCTCAAGGCCCTTTCCGCCATGCTCTGCCTGTTCAAAAATAAGGGAGCAATGAAGAAACGGACTCAAAATATGCTCCCCGGGAGTTTGTACATATACTTGAAATTCAGCCCGCATATGCTTCAGCTCACCTGTAGAGGGAGCTGAACTGTATGACTCAGCAAGAACGACATGCTCGAGTAGAGCGTCATAGGAGAAAAACATCCCGGCGGCATAACTTGTTCCAGAAATATTCAGATAAAGTCATTTGAGCAGCAAAACAAAGACTGAATACCAGGTATGTTTTGATGAGCAAATGCTCCACAGATTACGATTGCTTCCTCGTTATTTTGAAATTAAAACCATTGCTTCAGCGATCCTCATGTCTGTTCTGTACTGTAATTTTCCGAATGAGTGACCGAGTGACGAAATTCCCTAACATTTTTCTTTTCGAAACTACTTAGGTGCATTTTTTACTGTTGCACTTTTTCCCATACGTGTGTTGCTGGATTGAACACTTCCGCTCAATGTGCACCAGGTACAAACACATTGTCATTTCTTGCTAAGTGAAAAAAACTGATTTGCATATTTATCTTGCTACAGCAAATATGTGTACACACGATCGATAACCATACTATAATCTTGCAGGGACCAGCCGAGACTGAAGAGCAATGATGAACGTTGCCACGTTTTATACATGTTACTTACTCTATGAAGTGAATTTAGTTAGCACAAATGCAGCTTCAGAAACAACCTGACTACAGGCGTCATTTTAGAACAACAAACTGTGGTTTACTTGCCTCGTTTGGTGTTATTTTTCACTCACAGGCAAAAGCATGAACCCAGAGCACCAGATGGGGGTGGGGAACAGTTCACACAGCTATTGGCTACCGGAGTCTGCCCTGCAGCCTTAGAGACAGTGCAGCACGTGGCTTTGTCACATCATGGCTTTTGCTCGGGCCCCACACACAGCCTAAGTCCCGTATGACCAGGTATTGTACAGTTCTTCGTTGATAGCCTTGTTTTATAAGAACGTGTGGCTGAGGCATTCTCTGAGGTTTAGGGGGGAGGGAGGTCAGATTCAAAACTTTAGTGTCTGGAAAGCCTTTGCTGGGAGTTATTCGTTTTAGTTGTGTATGCTTTGAAAACAGCACGCAAAGTTCACTACTGTGCTAATACGTTTTTATTAGATTTTTGGGGATAGTACCAGATGAACTGCCCCTCAAGCAGCTGTTCTCCAAGTGCAAATGGACAATGGTTTATATTTTCAAAATGCAGTTTGCAGCATGTCGTCTTTATTGGTGGTTGCATAAAGCTCTGCAGGGTTGAAAGTATGAGAATGGGGTATGCTAGGTCTTTGGAACACTTTCCTACAAATAAAACTGGGAATGTGGTCAATACTTGGCAGCATGCAATTTACAAAGGAACTGCAAATTAAATGTAATGAACATTTTTAATTATGGGCATCTTTTCTTTCTAAAATATTCGGAATGAAACTTTCAGTGGATCTATAAAGGCCTTGAGACATATGCTGCTGGGGAAATGGTGAAGATGAATTCTGCAGCATGTAACACACAAAAATCTATTTTCTGCAGACTTTTCAAGACTTTTGCTTACATAATTAAATTATTGATACGTTTGTGTTTGCCTAATGCGGGTTTTGATTGCCCCCCCAGTATGCACAGCAACCCCAAACTCAGCACGTCTCTCAAACCGAGCTCCTATTTGTGTACATGCTGACTGACTACTGTCCCCAGGCCCTGCTTTCCCATCTTCAAAAATCACACGAGGGGACAGCAGCTTTGCTAATATTTCCAAGTCCATGCATAATGTGCTGTTGAAGTATAGTCTTTTTTTCGAATTCTGGTACTTGCAGTCTTGTTTTGTTCCAAAATAAAACAAGACTGCAAGTCCCTCTATTCATAGAAAACGAGCATTTGCAATGCAATAGGTCTCGCATTTGTCGGAGTTGGAGCTATTTGTATTGTAAATGGCAATGTGGTTTATTTATGTTTTTCTTTGCTGTGGAGTGATTATTATTTAAAGGAAAAAAGCATGTTTTACTGATGAAGTGGAGCCAGATTCGTAAGACAGGCAGGCATTTCATGTGTAACCCTGTTTGAAACCCCACCTTAGGGAATTTATACTCTCCGTTGGGCACAAGATACATACCATATTCCAGACAGGTCCTCCTCATGCTCCCAGAATGCAAATTCACCATAAATGCTGAATCAGGAGCTTTAAGGTATGTCCCTTAGCAACTGAGCACTGGCCGCAGTTCTCACCACCAAGTGTGGTACCAAAAAGTGCAGCGCAATATTATAAAGCGCTTAGCTGCACTGCATCATAAGTACAGCCATTTAGCACCGCAAACAACACCGACCCTTGACAAAAGCCATCTTGTATAGCGCCCTGATGTACAGCAGCGAAGCGTGCAGCGCCCGCCATGCTACTAAGCGGTACACGTCACATCAGCAAACACAAAGTGCAGCGCTACATGGCACAGTGTCTGTGCGTACCCAGCGTAAATTGTGGCACAGCGGTGTTCAGCAGCTTAATGTGCACCAACAAACGTTACAGCGTGCAGAAACATATCGTGTAAGAATGCAGGTGAGGTTCGCTGCTCCGTGTGATCCTGTGAGCTTCCTTTCAGCACCACATCGATGATATGCCCAAGCTGGATTTAGGGAGAAGCCGATCCTATCTGTCAGGTTACACCGCAGGGTCGTTTGATCAGTTTAGTTAAGCTAGCACGTTCCCCACAGCGCTCTGGTGCAAGTGTGCAAAATTTTACTTGGCCACATCTCAAAAGTCCACACAGTACATGCACCATTAGTCCACAAAATAAAAGAATGCATTTACACTACCCAGGAAAACCAGTTAGGGTTAGGGTGACCAGATTCCCAAAACAAACAAGCAGCCGTGGGGCCGCGAAAGTGATCGCGATCAAACATCAAAGCGGCCGTGAAAGTAATCGCGGCGCACGCACACCCACGCACATGCACTGTAGCTCTAGGCTGGCCTGGTAGCACTTTTTGGAGCCCTCTCAATAAGTCTCGCCAGACCAGCGCATGCGCTGGGTCAGGCGAGACCTAAAAAGTGTGGAAAAAGCAGGCTATCACACATAGACCAGAAATCTTGGCTGCTATGGCGACAGAAGGGGGTAGGAAAGAACATACCAGCCTTGCAGTCTGGAGCCTGGTCATGCCCCCCGCAACTCCATGCCTGCACTGCACCTCCAAGTAAGTTTCACAGATGCTGGAGGTCTTTGAAGCCAGCTGTGTTTTCTGTGGTGTCCAGAGAGGTGTGGGTTGCATGGATTCCCCAACGTTTTCTTACTCAGAATACCCTACAAATGTGTAATGTTGAATAAAAACACTAATTTTCCTTGCATTTTTGTGACGTAAATGACAGGAATGTGAATGGATCCACAAATTTTCTACCAGCCAACGTTCCCCCACTTGTCCCGATAAAAAATCTACCCCTCTTGTGTGCCTGGGCCTATTGCCTTCAACAGGAATGGATCACACAGCAGTGTGTTTAGAATGGTCAAAAATGCTTTCATATTTGGGACTGTCCTGGAGGGAGAATGGCAACTTAACTTCTGTCAACAATCCTGTCTCTTCAGTTTAATTATCTACAGTGGGATCTCAGCATCTACGATTCCAAGCATTTGCCCCCTTAACAATACATTCAGTTATCGCTTTATTTACACAGCTTTCTGTAAATGCAGTGATAATTGAAAGACTCAACATCTTTTATTGTTGTGAAGACAATGGTAGCTGTTGACTACTAGCACTTAATTGTTAACATCATTTTTTTTCTTTACATGGTGGAAACCATACCATGATGGTGGTGGCTGTACTGGAGGTGAATTGAATAAGAACCTGATCAAACACGATGCCCTGCATGCAAGACTGTTGGCCTTTGCCGTAAAGGTGTCATTAAGGTAAGTCGGTGACTAGAAGGTATACCAAATCAGTGGACCTCCTGGGGGTCCAAAAAAAGCATCTTGGTATATTTTCTAGGAATCCGAATCTATAACCTACTCTTTTCAAATGATTAGCATAGGATCAGGTTATAGGCATACCTTATGTTTTTGCAGGTGAACCACTAAACATGGCAACATAGACACAGAGTTAGCTTAGCATCAGTTTATTGAATCAATATTTGCCTTCCACCAATGCCCTCACTGTGGTGCATTTGCTGTCATGAGACCCACAGCACTACTTTGTATAGTTGGTTCAAGGCAACCTCACTACTGTTTTGTGTCTTCTGGCTCTGCCATGAATGTTTAGAACAGGGACAGGTTGTAGGTACACTCTCTCTCTTTTTCCCCTTCTAGGTGGACCAGGCGCTTCGACAACCATCAACTACACATGTTTAGACTAGGGAAAGTTTGTAGGTACATGCTTTGCAGCTTGCCTTGAGCTAATGCCCTCACTGAGGTGCGTTTGCTGCCAGCAGAGCCACAGCACCACTTTGTACAGTTGGTTCAAGGCAACCTCACTACTGGTTTGTGTCTCCTGGCTCTGCCATGAATGTTTAGAACAGGGACAGGTTGTAGGCACACTCTCTCTCTTTTTCCCCTTCTAGGTGGACCAGGCGCTTCGACAACCATCACCTACACATGTTTAGACTAGGGAAAGTTTGTAGGTACATGCTTTGCAGCTTGCCTTGAGCTAATGCCCTCACTGAGGTGCGTTTGCTGCCAGCAGAGCCACAGCACTACTTTGTACAGTTGGTTCAAGGCAACCTCACTACTGGTTTGTGTCTTCTGGCTCTGCCATGAATGTTTAGAACAGGGACAGGTTGTAGGCACACTCTCTCTCTTTTTCCCCTTCTAGGTGGACCAGGCGCTTCGACAACCATCAACTACACATGTTTAGACAAGGGAAAGTTTGTAGGTACATGCTTTGCAGCTTGCCTTGAGCTAATGCCCTCACTGAGGTGCGTTTGCTGCCAGCAGAGCCACAGCACCACTTTGTACAGTTGGTTCAAGGCAACCTCACTACTGTTTTGTGTCTCCTGGCTCTGCCATGAGTGTTTAGAACAGGGACAGGTTGTAGGCACACTCTCTCTCTTTTTCCCCTTCTAGGTGGACCAGGCGCTTCGACAACCATCAACAACACATGTTTAGACTAGGGAAAGTTTGTAGGTACATGCTTTGCAGCTTGCCTTGAGCTAATGCCCTCACTGAGGTGCGTTTGCTGCCAGAAGAGCCACAGCACCACTTTGTACAGTTGGTTCAAGGCAACCTCACTACTGTTTTGTGTCTCCTGGCTCTGCCATGAGTGTTTAGAACAGGGACAGGTTGTAGGCACACTCTCTCTCTTTTTCCCCTTCTAGGTGGACCAGGCACTTCGACAATCATCAACAACACATGTTTAGACTAGGGAAAGCTTGTAGGTACATGCTTTGCAGCTTGCCTTGAGCTAATGCCCTCAGTGAGGTGCGTTTGCTGCCAGCAAAGCCACAGCACCACTTTGTACAGTTGGTTCAAGGCAACCTCGCTCTTGTTGTGTGTCTCCTGGCTCTGCCAAGAATGTTATTATTTTAACATATCTTTATTGCCAGTTCACAACATACATTCCAATCATATCTTCATAGCACTCAGCGTTTAAATGGCTTAAAGATTGTCTCACCAGTCGGCCTTTTCTGTTTTCGCATGACAGAGTGGGATCTAGTGGAGTAGAGAGTCAATCATGATTCCGTGCTTTGAGTTAGTGCACTCAGTTTTACCTGACCTAAATAAACACGATCCTGGCACAAGTACTTTTTGAGCTCTGTTCTGCAACCCTCAAGTGTTTATGTCTAATCTTGCATGCCAGTGGTTCTAGGATTAGTGCAAAGAGCATTGGCGACAGTGGGCAGCCTTGTCTGGTGCCGCGTTTTATCTCTATGGGGTTGGATGTGGAGCCATTTATTCTTACCCGAGCCTTGGGAACCGAGTACAATAGCGATATCCATTTTAGGAATTGTTCTGGAAATCCCATCGTGCGGAGGGTGGTGAACATAAAATCCCATTCCATTGAGTCGAATGCCTTGCGGCGTCTAACAGAGCCGCGGCCGCTGGCGTGTTTGGGTCTAATTGATGGTATAGTGCAAAAATGGTATCAATGTTGTGGGTGGTTGACCGTGTTGGCATAAAGCCTGCCTGGTCAGGCAGCACCAGATTACAGAGGAGAGGTTGTATTCTGTTCGCTATTATTTTTTGCTAATATCTTAGCGTCTATGTTTATCAGGGATAAGGGTCTATATGATTCACACTCATTGGGGTCCTTGCCCGGCTTCGGGAGTGCTATCAGGAGCGCCTCATTTAAGGAGGACGGGAGTGTGCCCTCCTCATGAGCGTCTTCAAGCATTTCAGCAAAATGTGGAATCAGTAGGTCACAATATTCTTTATAAAATTCACCCGGAAGACCATCCAGTCCCGGCGCTTTATTGTTGGGCAGTGAATTGATGGCATCTATTATTTCGTCGCGGTGATATGATGGCAAAGGTTATTCTTGGTGGGCGTCTGATAGCCAAGCCAGCGCCAAGTCATCGAGATAATCCTGAATTTCTGCCGTGGAAGACTTGCTCTGGGCAGTATACAGATTGGTATAAAACTTAGTGAAGCAATCTAATATGGTTGGGGTGTCGTAGACTGTTTGATGCTGTGTGTCCTGAATCTGTGTAATGTACGTAGAGGTGTGGGCGGGTCTGATTTTTGAATGACAGCGCTCTGCCAGGTCTCCCCCCTTCCCTATAGTTTCTGGCGATGTACTTGCGCAAAATGTGTTTAATCTCATTCTCTGCAAGTGCATTATATGTGTCGATCTGTGTTCTAATATGGCCCAATAATGTTGTATCTTGTGTGTTTTCAAATTCTTGTTCCAGTCTGACAATTTCAGCTTCCATCCTATCTAATTGTCCCTGTATATCCTTCAATATTCCTGCATGCTTCCCAATGCAGTGGCCCCGTATAGTAACTTTAAATGCTTCCCACAGTGTTCTAGTGCTCTGTACTGCGTTATTTTTTTAAAAATCTATTATTGCGTGACGTAGCTCTTCCCTGAATACCTGGTCTTGTAATGCCGTTGGCCTCAACCTCCACGTGAATTGTCTTGGAGTGTGTGTTGGGATTTGCAGTGTGAGGATGACTGGGGCATGGTCCGAAAGCGTTTTAGGTGCGTGTGTAATTGCCGTTGTCCACGTACATGCAACTCGGGATATCAGCCAATAATCAAGCCTGGACCATGTGAGATATGTTGAGGAGATGCACGTCCCTTCTTTACGGTCTGGATTCCTGACTCTCCATATATCCACCATGTCCCAATCACCCATCCCGTCTCTTAGGACTTTTGCGATTGTTTACCATATCTATCTATCCCAGTTGACCTGTCCAGTGTGGGGTCTAGGCATGTATTAAAGTCCCCACCCCAGAGAATAGCTCCGGGATGGAGGTTGCGTAATTGCATCCAGATGTGTGCGTAAAAAGCAGGGTCATCAGTATTCGGGCCCTATACATTTACAATTGTTAACACCGTGCCCCCAAAGCAGCCTTGTACTATAACATATCGCCCTTGGTCATCTTTGATAGATTTAATGAGCGTGAAGGGTGTATTACGTTTGATCCATATAAGTACCCCCCTCGCGTAGGAGAAGTAGGATGACGCCAACCGTGTCTCTCTTAACTCTGTCAGATGTGTCTCCTGTAAACAGGCAACATCTATTTTATGCCTGTCCAGGTATGCTAGTACCTTACGAATTTTCCGTGGGTCATGCAGTCCTCTAACATTCCATGTTAAGAGCGTCAGTGGTCTGTGCTGCTGCAAAGCGTCAGCCATCTGCCGGTATTCCGCCATCAGCCTGGTGCGAGTGTCTATGGTGTATGAAAGTGTCCCTCACGCGTCCGTCTGTTATAGTGCCACCATCTGGATTTTTTTGCTTACCCCTCTTCCCCCCCACCCACTCCACCTCCCTTTCCCTAGTGGAGCCATACCCAATAGTAACATTTAACATCTCCGTAGAGATAAACAAAAAAGAAAAAACAACCTAACAATTGGTGTGGTGCACACGTAGGGGTCAGAGTTGCCCACCTGTTTCTTGTGACTAGGCCACATGGGTTCCGCCCTGACATACATCCTATAAATTCCAACACTGTACTGTAGTTCTAAGCAGTTTTGCGAGAGAGCACCCTCCTGCGAATGTCAGTGAATTCTGCCCGCAGCCAAACAGTGATAAACATGACAGCTTGAAGAGCAAAGGTATAACTGTTTACAATTAACTTATCTGATCCATCAGTCCGTGGGCCATCTATGTGTTAGCAATGTACAGTCCTTGCCCCATGGGATGAGTCCGCCCCACATTCAGGCAATTCGCCGTTGCAGCCCACTTGTGTTCATTAGATCGTGATCACTCCACATCTGATGTAGCAGACTGGTCCCCATGGTCTCCTCTGGGTGATCTTCTTCTTGGTCCCAGCGTATCCCTCCGCTGCGCGAACTTCACCACCTCCGATGGTTCAGCAAAGATCCGAGTTTTACCATCCACTGTGAGCTTTAGTCTGGCCGGATATAGCATGGTGTACGGAATATTCAATTCTCTCAATTTCTGTTTCGCTGTGGAGAATTTTTTTCGCGCTTCCTGTAGCGATGCCGTGAAATCTGGATAGATGGAGATATCCATGCCTTCGTAAGATAACTCGCGTCTCTGTCTCTGTAATTTAATATCTTGGTGATATTTAGCCTTAGTCTGGAGTCAAGAGGAGGTTTGGGTCCCAGCGATCTGTGGGCTCTCTCCACAATAAATACCTCAGAGAACATCTCCAGACGCAGTAGGGATACGAGCAGCTGCTCCACATAGTGTTCCATTTGGCCCGTATTTGTCGTCTCTGAAACTCCCATTAAGCGGAGGTTACTCCTTCGGGACCGAGCCTCCAAGTCTTTCATCTTTGCCGTTATGACCGCCAGTTGCTTCTCCATCTTCGACTGTTTCGCTTCCATCTGCACCTGTCCGTCTTTGGCTTCAGATATTCGCCGCTTCGCGTCGTCAAGTCTTTCCGTGTGTTTATCCATACGCTCCGACATCCTGTCTACTCTATACGTCAAGGAGTGAATCTTCCCATCTATGTTCGACAGTGCCGTTTGAATTGTGGTGAACATAGTTTGGATGTCATCGTTCGTCACCCCACCTGTTGCTCCCATTGTTGATTGTGACGTTGTCTGCACAGCAGCACTTTGGTCCTGATGTTTCTTCGTGTGATCAAAGGTGATTTTGGGCTGGGTGCGATCTGTTTTACCCATTTTACGATATGTGGTTAACCTTACCCACAGGGATATTGGTAGCTGCGACCCCAGGTGGGAGGCGATTTAATTTAGGACTCTCCGTCCAGTCTGTAGTGAGTCGATGAGCTCTGCGTTTTATGACGTTCAGGTCCAGTGCGTGTGTGTAGTTCAAATCACTATGCCGTGACAGCACTGCGGGTTCCGGTAGGCAGATGGAAGTGCCAATTCACACGGGGGTTTTACAGGGATTCTCTGGGCCTTGTTTTACTGACCAATATCTCAAATTGTCGGGGGGTGTGTCTTGCTGGTGTAGTCTTCCGCCTCTGTCTCTTGGCCCCACACTAACGTCAGTCTGCCCCCAGTTATATTTGCACTATATTTGCACGGACTCAGCCTCTTACTTGTGCCACCCTTGTGTTCTATAAGTCAGTTGACTCTTGTTGGAAAGAGAAATGCTGACACGTGCTTAGTGGCTCAGCTGAGTGGGGACGGGACGGTAATCCCAGCTTGCAGTCGAATCGGACCTGTGCCCTTCTTTTCATTGACTCAGTGTAGCCTTCTAGCGAGGTCACTCCTCCCTGTGTCTCTCTCACCTCAATTCACGCACAGGAAGCCGCTTATACACTACCCGGTGTCCTTCAGCCGTCAGTGCTGTGCAGCGGTAGGTTAGATTGTGCCCCCGATCTTTAAATTTAAAAAGTCCACTTACCGCGCCTCTAGCAGGTCTCCAGCACGCAGCGGGCCGCAATAAATCTTCCGCCGCCCTCCCTGAGCACTGTGTACAGCGCCAGTCTTCACTTTCAAATTCCACCCGTGTGCCAGGCGGTCTAGGCCCGGAATCGCGGCTTCAGCGGGTCTTACTGTCTCCCAGGGCCGCGCTGCGCGCTGTACGTCATGGCGAGTCCTTTCACCTCGTCTCGCGGCTCCGCTTTCGCTTTCTATCGGAGGGGCGCAGCTATTAGGTCTTCGTTGCAGGCCACCACCACCGTTTTTGGTGCCGGACGTCACTCCTCCGCGGGCTCCATCTCCTCAGCTCTCTTTCACCTAGGGCGCAGTCTCATGCAGATAGCGTTGAAAGGATCGGTTTGAAGGATATTTGGGCTTGCGCGAGGAGCTCGCTTAACAAGCGGCCATCGCGCTCCAAGTCTAGCTCCGCCCCCCACCTTTGCTTGATTCTTATCTGGATATGGATGACAATGTTTTCAACTCGGCTAAGGGTGGCATTGAATTGACATAGGGATTGTGTTGTACAACTGCATTGCCCTACCTTCACAGAGCAAGACTATTTCTGTCTCAGCCTCTGAAGGCTGTCTCAGATGATAAGGCCACCTGTGAACTCTTATGTACCTGAAGCAAACTACTTTACCAATCGGTCCAGGGGGATGTTCAATCTGTTTATGGACGTTTTTTGTGGGAATTGTGACATGTTGCCTGGTGTGGGTGCTTTTTGACACCTGCAGGGAGTTGCATACCTGACTGCTTTATTGGATGATATTAAGCAAATTAGAGGGGAGGTGAATAACCTGTCTAAAACCTGGGCATTTAACAGTATTGCAAAGAAAGGGTTCTCTGTAGGGATAAATCAAGCAATTCATTTGTCAACAATATTCAACTTGTAGGTATGTCTAAAGCAGTGGGATCTATGGGTGTCAGTGCACATTGGTGTTTGATTGTAGGCATAAGGGAATGGCCCAATGAAAAGGTGTCATCCTCAATCATACTTTGTGTCATTTTGGAAAGTTGGGAAAGTCCTAGAAAAAATAAAGATGCCTTTAAGTTCTGTGTATAACTTGTCACATTTGCAAGTGCTTCAAATACAGAGGTCAAATGTCTGGCTATCTCTTCTGACAAATTGCTGCAGAATTGGTGTTTACATTTCTTTCTCTGACTGCAAAGTGAAAGGAGTTTTCAAAGTGAATTATGTGAAAAAGTGTAGGAAGCTGGCTCCGTATGTGATATTGCCACTAGGTGATAATACCAGGCAGAGAGTCCAAGGGGTCTCCAAGTGTACAGGGCTCAATGTTGAACCCAAAATACTCTATTAGTGGTAGTGTTAGCAAGCAGCATTAGGCCTAACACAGAGGACTGTAAAACATGGATTGCACAACCGTGATCAATAAAGGACATATGACTCAAAAAGGAGATCCACAACAATTTTAGAAAATATACTTTGTTTGTATTTTATTTTAAGACTAAGATCTTCACAATCAGGTAAGTACGTTTATAAATAAAAATACTTTTCTCTTTCATAAGTTGACAGAATATTTTCAGAACAGTTCAATATCCTATGGTGAAAACAATATAGCAGTAAAACAGGTAAGTACCACATTTGTAGTTTCAGTCTTCGGGACCAAAGGTCAGCTAGGGCAAAGGGTAAGGAGAGTACCAAAACTGCACCACCAGTGGCACAGGGGCGGCTGGGAAAGCAAAAGACACACAATTGATGGACGGAATGCAGAACAAATCAAAACATTCACCCCAGTCAAGAGATCTGGGTTAAATCCATCATTATTTTGCTCACCATGCCACCCCGGTTTAGACCTGGCCATATGCAAATCAGTCTTGACCCTGTGCCTCATGGGAACAGTCCAGCCTGAACTGCTGGCGGGTGCAGAGGTCAAAGTCGGAGCTTGGCCCAATGCTTTCCCATGGAGACTGGGAGTGCCTAGAGCCACACTGCTTGCAGATAAGTAGATCGGTTGCAGGTGCCAAGCTTTGGGGGTTAGCTCAAGCACAGGGGGGCTTCAAAGCAGAACCAAACATACACCGCCAGGGGCACAGGGGTGGCCAAGTGCAGGGTGCCAATTAAGCGCCAGGCGCCCAATGCTTCTCAATGGAGTTTCTTCTTTTGACAAAAAGTTTACAGGAGTGGTACTGGAGGTTGCATGCGAGAGGCCAATGATTGCAGAGGTAAGTAGAGGTGTAGGGGGTCATAGGGGCAGGAAGGATCCTGCCGTAATGCATTGACATTTAATGACTTAGAAAAGTGTAATTAGAGGTCAAAGGTCAACAGAGATGATCCCCCGACACCAATTAAACCAATGAAAATGCAAGTATTTATCAAGACAATTACAACAATGCAACACTAGTAACAAATGATCCAAGGGTAGTGCAATAACGACCTTGATACACCTAAACAAGTATAATTAGAGGTCAAAGGTCAAAAAGCATAACCTCCTCCAACACAGTAACTAAAGAGGATGTAGGTACTCATAATTACAATTACAATAATGCCTCACTTGTAATAAATGATCTAACAGTAATGGATTAATGACCATGAAACACTTAGAACAGTGTAAATAGAGGTCAAAGGTCAAATTGCATGACCCCCCTCCCACCAATTTAATGAACAAAAATGTAAGTACTTATCATTACAATTCAACAACTGCAACACTTGTAAACAATGGTCTCACCATAATGAAATAAACACCTTAAAACACCTACAATGATGGCAAATAGAGGTCAAAGGTCAAATATTATGACCTCTACAATAATTTGAAAAAGGAAATAAATAGTACTTTGCATGTTGAGTCCAATAATGCCACACTTCTTAAAATTGATCCAAGGGTAACAGAATAAAGAGAAAAAAGGTTAAAAAAGATGTGTATTTAGGGGTCAAAGGTCACGTTTGTTCACCTCTCATAAAATTTGACTAGTTGACCTGTGAGACCAGACAATGACCTTTCCGAAGATACCTCACTTTGCAAAAACAAGTTCACTGTTACAAAGATATATCCTTTGTACACTTGCAGGAGCTACCATATAGGGTCAAAGGTCAAGGACTGTGACCTTCAGGAGTTATATGCATGAAATCATATGCCAACTATTCACAAAATATGCATCACTACTGTGCATAAAAGTCAGAAAATACATTTTGAGGTGTTGAACAAATGTCCAATAACAAGACTAAGATCATTATATGAAAAACATCAACAGACGAAACAGCATGTCGGCCATTTTGTAGCATGTAAAGTGCTGTGAAAGGCAGCAAAAATATGTATTTTCATATATTTACTAACAGTAGTCTCTGAAACATCCATTTTACTTCTGCGAACCAATTCTGCTAGGCTTATATAAGTTTAGATTCTGCACAACAATAGAAAAACATGAAAAATGTATGTGCCATATATCTATGTCATTGTATGACAAAGAGCCATAATAAACACAAAAACAAAATTTAAATCCAAATCTGTCCTATTACCAGGTGAGCAAACAGACTAATAAATATTTCTGCGTGTCTGCTTTTGGTAAACACTATTTTTTTTATTACCCTACCAACGCGGTCATTTACTCTTATCATTTTCACAGTCACCTGGCGGCCATCTTGAATTGTGTCATGTGACTGCAGGGTGTTTTATAAATGTAAGTTTTATATATGAATAAATAGTACAAGAAGTACTGAAACCAAAAATATATAGTTTCCCAACATTATGATCATAATTACACAAACTACAGCATGTTGAAGCAAAGCACTCCAAAAAGTCATTAAATGGCTTGGCACTGAAGGATTTTCAATGGGCAGTAATATGGTTAAAGCTGTGCATTCGGTCAGTCTTTGGGTTTTTGTAGGGGATCTTCGGACGTCCGGTTGCTTCCATCACCTTCATGTCGGGCGCTTCCATCACCTTCGAGAGACTCGGTAGCGGGCAGAACCACAGACTTTGCTTAGTTTCTCTCCTGGTGGCCTTTGAGGTGACTAGGCTACCGCTCTGAGATTTCCACTTAGCCTGTGGTCTGCTTAGCCGAAGTCCTCTCCTTTCGTCGCAAGTTATACCCTTCTTTGGATGGCACAGTGGGATCGGGATATTCAATCAATTCAAGTGTCTCTGTATCCGGGCAGCGGCTCAGGGATGGTCGGTCTTTGTCCAGAAGTTCCTCTTGGGCGGTGACGTTGTCCGTGGTTGTCAGGGTCGGTGATACCTTCTTGCAGTGGTGTGCATGCAGCCAATTGCGTTTCCCCTCCACTCGAAGAGCTGTTCGGGTGGTGATCAGGACTTGCAGGGGGCCCGTCCACCGGGGCTCCAGACTCTTGGTGCGCTGGAAGTTACGCACTAAGACGAAGTCACCAGGTTGGATGTCGTGCCCGGGGCCCCTGGAAACATCGGGAATGGCGTGCAGCACCTGCTGATGGATGATAGACAACGTTTTAGTTAGATTGTACAGATAATCAGACATGAGGACGTCCGGGACGTCGTGGATGGATGTCGGTTTTGGTGCAGTCCAAAGGTTCATGGGCCGCCCGAAGACGACCTCGTAGGGGGTTAAGTGGTGTTTGGTGGGGGTGGAACGCATTGATAGCAATGCTAGTGGGAGAGCGTCTGGCCATCTTAGCCCTGTGGTGGCGACTATTTTTGCTATCTTAAGCTTCAATGTGGCATTGTGTCGCTCAACCAGGCCTGCAGATTGGGGATGGAAGACCGCATGGAACTTCTGTTTTACACCCAACCCTTTTAAGATGAGTTGGATAACTTCGGCTACGAAGTGGGGGCCATTGTCGCTCCACAAAATTCGACAAAGGCCGTATCGGGGGAAGAATTTCTTCAGTAGTACTTTTGCGGTAGTCATAGCGGTGTTGTCATGGGTTGGGTAGGCTTCCACCCACTTGCTGAAGGCACACACAATGACAAGTACATACTTCAAACCTTGGCACCTTTCTAGCTGGACATAGTCCATTTGTAGGACTTCAAAGGGGTGATTGGGGACCCCAAACCCTCCCCGGGGTACAGCAGTTCCTTTCCCAGGGTTGTGTTGGAGGCATACTAGGCATTGTTGGACTAGACGTTTGGCTGAGTCTGGTATTTTGTCGTTGTGCCAGACTTTAGAGATGAGTTCGATCATGGGGGCAGACCCTATGTGTGCGGGGGAGTGTGCCATGGTCAGCATGGGGATCAAGTATGAATCTGGTAACAACCATTTGTTCAAGTCTTTGGTTCGCCAGCAACCGTCATCGTCCTTCAATCCCACCCGGGCCCATTCAGTTAACTCGTGTGGTGTGCTGGCTAGTTGGATATCCCTAATTGTTTCCCTAGCATCCTTCCATTTCTCAGTTTGTGACCTGGTCACGTACATACGGGTCGTGGACCTATTCTCGGCTGTGGTTCGGGCAGTAATGTCAGCCAGTGCATTTCCCTGTCCTATAATGTCTGTCACCTTCTTGTGTGCCTGGCATTTGATCACAGCTAACCGTGTGGGGAGGAGGACTGCTTCGGTCAGGGCAGAGACTAGATCTCCATGCAGGATGGGTGTGCCATGAGAAGTCAAGAATCCCCTCTCTTTCCATAAGAGCCCAAAGTGGTGAACTACCCCGAAGGCGTACTGACTGTCTGTGTAAATGTTTGCGGTTGTCCCTGCTGCCAGGATGCAGGCTCGTGTAAGAGCAATTAGTTCCGCCGCCTGTGCGGATCGCTGTGTGATGCGGGCTGTCTCAACAACTGTTCGGGCTGTGGTGACTGCATAGGCAGCTGAGGTGGTGCCATCGGGGAGCTTGATGCATGAGCCATCCACCCACAGTTCTCCGTCAGGGTCCGGGAAGGCAGTATCCCGGAGGTCAACCCTACTCTTGGTTTGTTCGTCGGTGAGGGTCACGCAATCATGTATAGGGGATGCATTGGGGTCAGCGTCAGGGAGAGGCAGTAGTGTAGCTGGATTCAGAGTGGTGCATCGTTTCAATGTGATGTGGGGTGCAAGCAGAGTCAGTTCATAACCAGTCAGTCGTGCGCTAGTCAGGTGTTGAGTCTTGGTTTGGTTCAGGAGGGTGTCAACAGCATGGGGTACCAATACCGTGAGGGGGTTCGAGAGCACGATCCCCTCACTTTGTCGGATAGAGACAGCAGCGGTGGCTACTGCTCGAAGGCAGGCGGGCAAAGCTCTGGCTACGGGGTCAAGAGTGGCAGAGAAGTAGGCACAAGGGCGTTGCTTAGGGCCTATGGACTGGGTTAGGACAGACAACGCACATCCCTCCCTTTCGTGGGTGTAGAGGGAGAAAGGTTTGGTGTAGTCTGGGGTTCCTAGGACTGGGGCCGAGCAGAGGGCGTTTCGTAATTCTTTGAAGGAGGATTGACATTCAGGTGTCCAGGGGAAAGGAAGGGGACATCCTTAGCCAGCAGGGAAAGCAGAGGCTTTATGGTAAGACTGAAGTTTGGCAACCACTGTCGACAAAAGGAGGTGAGGCCCACTAGGGATCGTACTTGCTTCTGAGTTTTGGGAACAGGGGTTTCTAGGATGGTTTGAATTCGGTCAGGGGTAAGTTTCCTCCCGTCTTTGGATAGTAGGTGGCCTAGATACGTTACCTGGGGCTGGCAGAATTGCAATTTCTTTCTGGAGACCTTGTGACCGTTCTCCGCAAGGAAGCGGAGGAGGTGAATGGTGGCTGTGACGGCAAGAGGAGTGGTGTCGGCCGCCAAAAGAATGTCATCGACATACTGTATCAACACCACTCCATCGGGTAGTTGGACTGCATCCAGTTGCCTCTTGAGGGCTTGGCTGTAAATACTGGGACTCTCAGTGTAGCCTTGGGGTGCCCTGCAGAATCTGTACGAACGGGCTTTTAAAGTGAAGCCGAACAGGTAGCGGCTGTCTGGGTGGATGGGGATGGAAAAGAATGCGTTCTTGAGGTCAATAACAGTAAAGATGGTGGCAGTGGATGGAATCAGGGTGAGGATGGTGGTGATGTCTGAGACTACGGGGTACTGGGGTATGACTACTTTGTTAACCTCTCGCAAGTCAACAATGAAACGGTAGGCTTTCTCATCCCCCTCGCCTTGCTTCTTTACAATGGGTAGGATAGGGCTGTTGCAAACATTACTGACTACTTCTTCTACCACTCCTGCCTCGACCAGGGACTCGATGATTTCCACCAATGCCTTCTCGCCTTCGGGTGATATCCGATACTGTGGAAGCTTTGGGAGCACTGCGTCCGGTCGGACGGTTATGTGTACCGGGTCGATCACCATGCGCCCTACATCTGAGTCGGTTTTAGCCCATAGATGTGAAGGTAATGTGTCGAGTAGGGACATATCAGCATCGGTTATAGAGAGCATACGCCGTGTGTGACAGGGTCTGGACAGATCTGGGTTATCGTGTAGGATGACTCGAACTCCGTCTGGGGAGCATCTGATGGTGGCTCGAAAATGTTTTAGCAAATCAAGTCCCATAATAGCATCGGGGGTGTTGGAGGAGAGCAAAAAGGTCGTGTCAGTGGTGTTATCTTCTAAGTCAAAGGAGATTGGTGCTGATAAGGGGTTAGTGGAGGGCGTTCCGTCAAAGCCTATTGAGGTTACGTGTGAGCCAGACAAGGGTGCCCTAGGAATCAGTCGTTTAGATAACGCACTACGTGTCGCCCCAGTATCTACCAGGAATGGAGATTTTGTGCCCAAGACCTTAGCGGTGACGTAAGGACCTTGCTGGTCAACACGGAGTTCGACTGGATCCCTCCCTTGCCCCTGGCGGTCCTATGCGAAGTCATGAGTGCTCTCATAGTCGGACTGCTGACACTGGTTTTGGCGGGGGCGATCAAAGGTGTTTGGTCTGCCTGGCCTGTCGTTGATGGTGTTGTTCGTGTGCCCTCGTCCCTGTCCTCTATTTCTGGGGTCATATGCTGTGTCTCTGGGGTCCCTATTCTTGTTCATTTCCAGAAGGACCGGGCACTGGGATTTCCAGTGTCCGAACCCCCTACAGAACCCACATTGATTCCCATCTAAGTCTCTCCGTCCGTTGTAGGGTGTAGGGGTATGATCTCTAGGGGGTAGCTTTCTAGGGGCGGTTGGTTGGTAATTCTCTTTCGGGGGTTCCCTTCCCATGGTCACCCCTTGCAACTGTGCTATCATTACCCTCTCCTTTAATTCCTTTTTCTTCTTCTCTGACGCCCTATCATTCTCGTTCTTCTGGTTTTCGTAGTATTGGGCCATCTGGAGAATTGCTGCGGGTTTGGAGGCTGCCCAACTACTCTCGCTGGTCTGTAGTTTCTGGGAAACTTCTGGCGACAGACCCTTTACATAATTCTGGACAAAGAGGTGGTGTCCGGTTGCGGTGGTCATGTCTTGGCCACTGTAATCGGAAAACACAGTCTCGAATCGGGAGAAGTATTCAGACACATCTTCCTGGGGTTTCTGACGGCAAGCCGTCACTATCGACCAGTCTACCTTTCTTTCTGGGATTAGAGTCTTCAGCTTTTGTACAATCTTGTCTGGGAGCTCTAAGATGGCTTTCGGGGGTTTCTGTCCTGGTTCTCGCTGTTTATCTATGGTATCGAGTTGTACCCAGGTATATCCGAACGGCTCAGCGTGGTCAACTCTCCGGATTTGTTTCCACACATCAGCCGGCAGGCATAGCCCAAAGAACAAGTCGATATCTGCTAACGTCATTATCGTTGAGCCTAAGGCTGTACCCAATTCCGTGTAGAAGGCAGTCGGGTTCTTTCTTAAGTCGGGTAGAGTCTTTCTAAAAGTCAAAATATCTTGCCGGTCCCACGGCTGATAGACCCAGTTATATACAACCCTTCCCTTCGCATCTTGGTGGTTGATGTCGTCGTGTGTTCCCTGACCCCGTGGGGGGACCCAGTAGGGGGCAGCTTCTTTGATGGGCATCATGGCATCAGCCCTTCCTCCCTGGGGTTTAGTTGCTATGGGGGTTTCTGTTTTGGTGGTCTGTCCATGTTCTTTAAGGTGTCGGTAGACCTCGAGTGTACGAGTGAAGAGGTTCGTTACATCGCCCTCTCTTTCTTCCCCAATGTCTACCTTCCTATATAGGGCCGCTAAGCCTTCGGGACCTTTATCGTGGTACCTATCCTCATATGCATTCAGGGCGTGATAACAGAGCCGTACGACGAAGTGTCGTCTGTGGTTGTCGGCATACGAGTTATACACGTCTGTTATATACTCCTCACTTTCTTTTCGCTCCACCAGCGTCCCTACTATCTTGTCAATTCCTGCTCGTTCATCCTTAGTTAATCGATTCATTCTGGTGGACTCTTTCTTTCCTATCTCATGGTCGTCTAGCGTTGTAGTCGACGTTGGGTTCGGCACAAGAGGCTCAGCCGGCGCGGAGGCCGTGAGGGCCGAGGCCCCTGTACTGCTTTCGCTCGTGTTCGGGGGTTGTGGGTGTTGCACTACTGATTGGGAGGGTGCATACGGAGGGGGCATGTAAATGATCGGGGGACCTAACAGTAATTCGTCATTCGTTCGCTGCTTGGAGGACAACTCAGGGTAGAGCAATGAAGGGGTCCTAACAGCGTACTGGCCTGAGGTTTCGGGCTCCTGTCTTAGTTTAGTTTCCCTTCTCTCCTTTATGTCTTCTTCTAACTTTCTAGCGGCAAGGTGAGCTGCCTTTCGTAATTCCTTTTCTGCTTTTACTTCTTCCCTCTTTTTCCGTTGCGTTGCTTCTTTGCGCCACATGCCGATACTGTCAAGCATAGTAGGCGTCGTCTTATTGCTACGCAGAGCTATTTCTAGCGCTTCTATCTTATGGTCGTCGAAGGATCCCATCAGTGGCCACTGACTTTCGGGGTCCTTCTTGGTATATTTATGCCACAGCTTGCTATAAGCTACGGCGACTAGTCCATATTTAGTGAACATGTCCTTATTAGGGGTGCCTTCCAGTGGAGCCGGGTGGTTCACCTCTAATAAGCGGTCCGGGCAGAACCAACTACCAATCAGTGGGGAGAAGATAGGCATGACGGGTTTCAACGGGGACAAAAGTCAGCACTACCTATCTTTTCACTACTTGCAAAGACTAGACAGAATATCTCTATTCTTCGTTATTTGTAAGCAGAGAATACCTCCAAAGAACCAATATCGAACAACTAGTGTTCGGACAATCAATCAATCAATCAATCAATGGGAGATAAAAGATAGGCATGACGGGTTTCAACGGGGACAAAAGTCAGCATTACCTACCCTTCACTATTTGCAAAGACTAGACAGAATATTCCTATTCTACGTTATTTGCAAACAGAGAATATCTCAAAAAGCACTATTCTCCAAAACAATCAATGTTCGAACAATCAATCAATGGGGAGATAAAGATAGGCACGACGGGTTTCAACGGGGACAAAAGTCTGCGTTACCTACCCTTCACTATCTGCAAAGGGAGAGAGAGAGAGAGAGAGTATTTCTACTCCTCCCCGTTTGTAGACAGCGAATATCTCAAAGAGAACAATCAATGAGCACAATCAATGAGCAATACTAGTATTTCCAAAGCTTTAAACAATCAATCAATTATTTCGCATTTTGTCGTGTATCACGACCTTACCCGGACCGCGTGGACAGTTTCTCGTCTTCCGCCTCCAGCGCCCGATCGTCCTCTACTCTCCGTATTTGCCGCGGCACTCCTGATGGTTCCCAGTCAGGACCGTAGATCACTCGAGAGAGGTCTGCTCGGAATCAGTGAAGTTCGGATGATCGGCTGCCAGACGAGGGTCTATTGGGCAGGAGCTCTCCCGATCGTTGCAGTCGTTCACTCTGTCGTCGGGACCTCTCCCACTGGATCCACGTGTCGCTGATGGGCCCCACGTTTGGGACGCCAATTGTTAAATGGTAGCGGCAGTTTCAGTCGATAACCTTTCAAGTATTTGCCCGGCGGTAATCGCCTCTTATACCACTCGATAATTTACCAATGAAAGAGGCAGGCGCCGGAGACTGGAAGGCAGGAAACAAAGTTTTATTCCGTCGGAGCAGAACACATCAGATCAGACAGCAAGGTATCGTCACGAGGTGCTCTAACTGCATCTCTGAGACCTGGTCTCTTATACACTGGTTTATTGCTTTATTACACATAGTACATTCTTGAGATTCCCTTGATGTATGGGGGAATATCCCCTGAAGCCCCGGTTCAGATCCGATCCCACACATAGATACAGTAGAAGTTCTCACCCCACCCACAGTAGGAGATGGCTATTGCGCAGCAGGGTATTCTGCCAATTCCTGGGGGGTGTGTGTGACCGGTCGGGTCTCAGGGAGTAGGGGCTTTGATCTACTGTAATCCCTTTGATGTGGGGTGTTTCCCTTACAGTAGGGGCAATAAACTGCATCCGCAGGGCTAGGTGATGGCCTGGGACCAGTTCGGACAATGGGGCGCAGAGGAAGGGGGTTATCAAAGGAGAGGCATGACCATGTATGGGTTGTCGGTCGGAAGTGGTTCTGTAGCAGGGTCGCGCAGAAGGAGAGGGTTTATGGCCTGTATGAGAGAGCGGGGGTGGCCGGCGCGCGGGGGATGCTTGCAGCGTCAGGGGAACGCGCTGGCGAGTGACAATGAGAGAGTGGGGTGCCTAAGATGGCGGCCGTGCATTCGCTGTGCGTGGCGCTGGGGAGAGGCAAGATGGCGCAGATAATGTTCAGTTTGTAAGCTAAATTTCCACAGCCTTTTCCCCCAAAATGTGGGTACAGCGCAGTGTGTTTCTTCAGGCATATGCCTTCCTGTACTGCTTGGTCTCATCTGGCCCCCGTATAGTTAAGGTTCACATGCAGTGCTTAATTTGTGAACAATTAGGTGCCAGGGCCCTTGCCAGAAGGTTACTGCAACTTAAACTATACATTGTTGCTGCCAATTACAGTACCAAGACACCTACTAACCCTCACACTTTTACAGGCATTACAATTCATACTATTCCCTGCCCCCAAAGCTCAAAGAATGGCTTGTGTGGCAGTTATTAATCATTGTTAACGTATATTGAATTAATGGCTGGCTGCTGTTGTGGTCATCCCTATTTCAGCCACCTGCTCTGCCATGGGGCGGGCGGACATACATGCAGGTGCTGACAATTTAGTTCTGGTGCTGAGCACCGGAAACCACAGGCTCAAATTAAGCATTGGATTTGATATTTCGTTTTTCACAGGAGAATGGACATTTAAGGGCTCATTATCAGTTGCTTATATTTATTCAGTAGGGATAATTTAGAATCACATAGCATACCCTTTGAGTACACCAATGGTAATAGGGTGACAGCTCTTGCTGATGAGAAATCACTAAGCCAGTGATTCGATTAATTAGATTATCTGGGTAGGATTAATGTTCACATTTGACCCTTCCCCATTTGCTACACAGAATGGGAGCGCCATTTAGACAGACAAGGCGCACATTGCTGTTCTGCCAGAGTGTCATATAGCACAGTGTCGTGGAGTAGAGTGGGCTCTTATGGAGTGGCGTGGAGTCATGGAGTGGTGTAGAGTAGAGTTGAGTGGAGTGTCATGGATTTGCATAGGGTGGACTGGCATAGTGTTGTGTATTGTCATGGAGGTAATAGATAGGGTGACCAACTGGCATTGGTGCAAATTCAGGACGGCGAGTGTAAAAATTCAGGACAAAGGGTCAAAATTCAGGACACATTCAGGACAGGAGGTCAAAATTCAGGACAAAACTTTAGGACAATAGGTAAGTTTTACAGACACATCAGAGGAGGTCGCGCAATAGTATATAAGTAAGCCCAGCCATAACCAAACATATTCAACCATTTGCAAACCTATCCATCATGTATCCTTCCATCTATCATTTCACTCATCCATCCCTTCATCCATCCCTTCATCCATTCTTTCACTCATCAATCCATTATCCATCCATCCACCATCCATCGGTACACTCATCCATCCACTCTTCTACCCATCCATCCAGCCATTTACCCTTTCATCCAGCCATCCTTTTACTTACTCATCCATCCACCCAGTCACTCATCCTTCCACCCATCCACCCTTCCAGTCATCATCCATCCTCCCTTTCTCTCTCTATCGACCCTTTCACTTAGCCATCCTTCCTTCCTTACATCCATCCACCCACCCATCCATTTACTCATCCACTCATGAATCCATCCATTGACCCTATCACTCATCCACCCTTTCTCATCCATCTATCCTTTCACTCCTTCACTCATCTATTCATCCTTTTGTCCATCTACCCTCCCTTTCACTCACTCATCCATCCTTACACCTACCCTTTCACTCATTCATCCATCCATTCACCCTTGCACTTATCAATTCATCAATCCGTCAATCATCTCACTCATCCATCCACCCACTCACTCATCATCCACCTTTTCACTCATCCATACTTTCACTCATCCATCCACCCTTTTACCCATCCAGCTACCCTCCCACCCATACATTCAGCTATTTACCTTTTCTCTCATCCATCCCTCCACTCACTCATTAATCCATCCTCTCTCATTATCCATCTATTCAATCTTTCATTTGTCCATTCACCCTTTCACTAATTCATCCAGCCATCCCTTCACTTACTCACTCGCCCAACTTTTCATATTAATTTTGAGCTGAGGCTTTTTGCGAAGAGGCCCATCAAGAACTTCACCCTCGCTGAAGGAGCCATTCCAGGACTGGGACAGAAGCCACCCAGGGCGGAGACGGGATCCACCACAGAGGGGGACAGGAGCCATCACAGGCGGGGGGGGGACAGCGGTCACCACATGGGGGACAGGAACCATCACTGGGGGGGGGGTAGGAGCCATCACAGGAGGGGGACAGGATCTACCAGGGTGGGCACAGGGGTGGGCATGCAGTATACTAGTATCATCTTGGTCTCTTCCAGGGTGGGGTAGGGATCCTCACCCCCTCCTGGACAGGACAACGAGAAGACAGGCTCTCTTTCCAAAATTTTAGTTTTGCCATCCCCCACTGTGATGTACAGTACTTAAAGGAGATACTCCAAGAGAACTGATTGTCCTCCATACTTTGTTAATCAGTGTGGGTGCGATTGCGCCATTTCTTTTTTATTTATTTATTACATTATAGACTGCATGTTTGAAGAACCGAGGTTTGCTTACAATTTAGTGAGAGTAATTAAGCTCTGTGAAGAGAACCACGTGCTGCCTCGGTGTAATCAGGGCCCTGCTGAGCTTTGGTACAGCATCGGAGTCAAGAAGGGAGGTGGGTGGAAGCTGTGCCGGCTTTAGCGTGTTGCGACCGGAGCCCGGTTAAAATTACGGACAAATGGCGTCCGTTAAAGAATCCTTCACGGACAACGGACAGACGGCCGAAATTACGGACTGTCCGTGAAATTTACGGACGGTTGGTCACCCTAGTAATAGAGTGTCGTAGATTGGAAGGGTGTAGAGTGTATTAGAGGGCCATATAGTTGAGTATTGTTGAGTGAAGCAGAGTGTCATAGGTGGAGTGGCATTGAGTGTTGTGGAGTGGTGTAGAGCAGAGTGTGTGTTGCGTAGAGTGGAGTACAGTGTTATAGAGTGATGTAGAGTGGAGTAGATTGTTATAGAGTAGAGTGACATAGAAAGGAGTAGTGTAGTAGAATGAAATGGCATAGAGTGGAGTAGTGTCGTAGAGTAAAGTGGCATAGAGTGGCATGGAGTGTAGTGGCATAGAGTAGAGTAGTGGAGTAGACTGGAGTGTATGGAGTGTGGAGTAAAATGGCATAAAGTGGCATAGAGGGAGTAGCATAGAGTGTCGTAGAGTGGAGTAGTGTCACAGAGTGGCATAGAGTGGATTAGAGCATCATAGAGAGGAGTGTTTTAGAGTGGATTAGAGTGGCCTGGAATGAAGTGGCATAAAGTACAGTGGTGAAGAGTAGACTGGTATAGAGTGCAGTTGCATTAGAGTGCTTTGGTTTTGAGTAATTTTCATACAGTGAAGTGGCGGAGAATGGAGTGATGTAGAGTGGTGCAGTGTAGAGTGGTGCAGAACAGAGTAGAATGGAGTGGTGCAGAGTAGAGTGCAGTGTGCAGAGTGTAATGGAGTAGAGTGGAATGGGGCAGGTAGTGTCATAGGGTGACATAGAGTGGAGAAGAGTGTCAAAGAGTGGAGTGTTGCAGAGTGGAGTAAAGTGGCCTAGACTGAAGTGGCATTAGGTATGGTGGTGCAGAGTAGATTGGCACAGAGTGGATTTTTTTTTTTTTTTTTTTTTTTTCATATTTCTCATATACCAAAGAATAAAGGGCATTCCTGATGGGAGGCCATAACCTCTCCTCAACGGTCATCCTGTCCCAGCCCTGGTGTTTTAAGACCGATGTGGAAAGAGAAAGGCTCAAACCCTCAAGCAATCACCACTACCACTGTCCACTTCTTTTGCGCAACTTGATGACCCAGTGTCACTCAGGAGGGACGAGACGAGCAGTGCCCAGGTGAAATCATTGGAATATTCTCTATCTGTTCCGCCATGCAACCAAGTCTGCCCAGACTCTTCCGTAACTGTTACTGTCACATGCTATATCTGATTCGCTGGCATAAATGATATGTTTCAGACATTCCATAAAGGTTGGGGCATTTATATTCTTCCAGGCCCTACAGATCTCTCGTCTTGCCAGGATGATCACATAGAATATAAATTTAGATAGTGGTTCATTAAGATGATAATCTGTATGTAGTCCAAACATGATCAAGCTTGGGGTAATTTCAATCTGATCTAATACCTCGGCAAAAAAAACTTGTACCTTTACCCAATAACCTGCTATTTCAGGACAATCTATAAACATATGGAGATCATCCGCTGCAGGAAATTTGCATCTTGGACATTTATGGTAGAGGCCTGTAATCTTTGTTAACTTTTTTGGGGAGATATAGGCTCTGTATGTGGTGTATAAATGATTTTTTTTTAAGAGGAGCTGATTTAACCACAGCATGCAACATAGTGAAAGAGTCTCCCCATACTTTCATAAAGTTATTTGAATCCATACTGATAGCGTCTGTCCCAAAACATCTCGGAAATAGCCAGAATAAATTTGATGAGGATTTATAAGGACATCTGTGGCCTACTACAAAGATGGACTGGCCTGTCTCTGAGTATTTTTGGCAGAGTAAACTTAGTCAAGATGATTATTATGCCGAAGATCACATTTCTGTTTAATTCCATCCCATTGATGTTTCCAACATCTGATATCGCCAAAATACAGGGGAAAATTGGTTCCTTTATCTGGAACGCTAAGTTATCAAGGATCTCCTGGAAAAAACTGAGGAGAAGCCTTAAAACGGGAGGGTTATCCCTGCTGGATATATCCGTCTACTGTCACTCATTCCACTTTAAAAATTTCAGATTGCTAGCTGGTAAGATAGATGCTTCTCCTCAAGGCCTTTTGTTTCAAGCCTTACTATATGATATACCTAAGGGGCAAGAATATTTTTTATTCAAGTATGGTGACCCAAGGTTTTTCAAGAGGGTGAGACTAAAGGGGCTGGAAACTGCTCTTAAGAATTGGGTGTATGTTAGGAAAAGTTTGAAAATCCCTTATTATGCACCTCAAGCTCCGATTTGGGATTCTCCAGGCACACCAGAATGCCTCAATGACCATCTATCTCGCCCTCTAAAAATGGCTGGTCTGTTTTATTGGCAGGATTTGCAGAAAGACTCGCAGTTGTTGAACTGGGAGTCGTTATCCAGCCTGACAGGTGGAACTTTATCTAGGTATAAGTACTATCAGCTGGCAGGATGGTGGGCAACCAAAACTTGGGACTTTGATTCACTGAACCCTAAGTTTGACTATGTATTAGGAAGGGGCAGGTGGAAGCAGGAGGTCTCTTTTTGGTACTCGGCTATTCTTGAGTTAGAAGGTATAACAGAGTGGATTGGTTTTGAGTAAAGTGGTATAGACTGCATTAATGCAGAGTGCATTGGTGCAGAGTGCATTGGTGCATTGGTGCAGTGGTGTAGATGCAGATTAGATGCAGATTAGAGTGGTGCAGAGTGGTGCAGTGTAGACTGCAGTGGAGAAGAGTGCAGTGGCATAGAGTAGAGTGGCGTAGAGTTCGGGCCATCAGCGCAGTAGTTGTAGCACGCAGCTGCAGCATGGGTGCACCAGTTGCCTCATATCAGTCCTTCGGCTAGGCGGCCTGCCTCATAAATTAAATGGTACGCTTCTGAACCTCTCAATAGTGAAGATGGGTTGGCCCTCTCGCCTGGTTACCAGCCTACCATCATCGTCTTTGTTGTAGCACATTCTGATGACCAAGTTATAGATAGAGCTACACTACTATAGGCGCAGCAATTACATGTTATGTTACGTTATTTATGTTATATACTGCATTCTATGGAAAATATGGCCCACAGCCCAAATGCCATGTCTCTGCTTAGTTAGATGTAAGCAAAATGTTCTATCTAATGTGTTATGTTGGACGGATGTGTGTGTTCCATGATATTGAAAAGTGATCTTCGGGGCCACACTGCAGCCAGCTGTATAGTATATCTGCGCTATGTGGGGTGTATGCAAGGTCTGTCCAGTGCGTTCCGTTTGATGCTTGTATATGTTTTAAACTACTTACAATGCTCTTGGGAGCTGCATGCCATCCAGCTATATGGTATTTCTGAGCTATGTGCTATATAAGCTCTACCCAGTGTGCGCTATTACATGTCTGCATGTGATGAACATTATCAGTGTTGTTGGGTGCTACAGTGCACCACAACAGTCAGCTGTACACCGTATCTGAGGTGCACTGTCAACATACCTTTGTAATCTGGTGACCGAGGCTTAGTTTTTTCTGGTTCCACTATGCCCTGGGCCCCCACTCTGCCTATTCCTTGCATTTGAAATGTACATTTACTGCTGTAGTGTGAGAATGCATTTCATGAAAAGGAATATAAAGTAGGGTTGCCAAAAGAAAAATGCCAGCCATGTGTTTAAAGAGCCTGGAAAGACCTCGTCTTGGCACTAAATAGGGTTATAAATAAAAAAGTATGCATTCATTTGTAATGTGACTTTTCTGTCTTTGTTCTCTTTAATTATCAGTCATGGATCTCATCATTCAGGCAGCCCTAGAACACAATAAAAGTGCTTTCTAGCTGTTCGAAGTATGCACAGTGCTGAAAATACAGCTTTAGGTGACTGCTTATTTTTGTCAGTGGGGCCAAGTGGTAGATGGTGGGCCGGGCTCCTGGGAGGGCCCCCTCCATGTGCTTTGCAGGGGGCCCACCTCAAGTTTCGTTACGCCACTGCTTCCGAATGGATTTTCAGATTATGCGATGGTCATTGTGGAGTTAGAGTTGGGTAAATATATTACAACTCCGAAAAGATGGATGTTAAATAGGCAATATCTATTAGAAGAGAGCTCGGTGCTTTTTATTAAAACAGAGATAAAGGAGTTTCTTGAGCGAAATCATGGCTCAGCTCCACCGCACGTGGTCTGGGATTCGCTCAAATCTTATGTACGGGGACTAGCCGTCGAAAAATATGCTGATAATGCAAGGAAAGCTAATGAAGAAAAGCACATTTTAGAGCAGAAAGTGCAAAGGTCTTTTGATAACTTTCTCGGTAGCCCCTCTGTTTTTAACCAGTGGCAACTTGATCAGGCTAAACGGGATCTTAGAGAAAGTGAATCCTTTTATCAGCACCATAGGCAAAAGGTCTATGAAGAGAGTAATTATACTAGAATGTTTCTCGCCTGGCAGGCCAGGGAGCAGGCAGTAACCAATCAGATAAGCGCACTGAGATGTCCTATAACCTGTATCCGTTCTGATGACCCAGGAGTCATAGGGGATGTAATGTCACAACATTATAGGAATATATATGGCCAACAACAGCCCACTGACAGGACATCTTTGGGAAAGTTTCTTCAGAGATATGAATTGCCAGTACTTTCAGATGCCGAAAAACTGAGTATGGCGAGTCCTTTCACGAAAGAAGAACTGGGGGATGTTATTAAAAATCTCCCAAATGGCAAAGCTTGTGGCCCGGATGACCTCCCGGCTTAATTTTTTTAAACTTTTTCGAGCACTTTTTCGGAATATCTTTTGCTGATTGCCAGCTCAATTTTAGAGAGTGATTTAATACCATTTTCATTTAGAAAAGAGAATATAGTCAGCTTTTTGAAAAAGGAAAGGATTGTGAAGACCCGCATTCTTATAGTCCCATCACGTTTACTGAACTGTTAGCTAATCGATTTAACGGAATTGCCTCGCACCTGATCCATCCTGACCAAAATGGTTTTATCGCAGGGAGTCAGCTCGGGACCACTACGCACTATCTTGCTAAAGCACTTGATTTTTTTGAGACTCAGAAGATACCAGCTCTGGTCCTCTTATTAGACGCCGAGAAGGCATTCGACCTAGTTGTTTGGGAGACCTTATTTTTTATTCTGTCAAATTTCGGCATACACCCCAAAATTACGGGGCTGATTCAGAAATTGTACTTGAATGCAGAAGCCAACTTTATCATCAATGCCTTGGAGAATGGCCAAGTCAGTGTTAAACGGGGGACTAGACAAGGCTGCCAGCTGTTTCCGGTGTTATTCACCTTTTTTATCAAACCATTGGCGATAGCCATTCGGAATAGTTCGGATATATGTCCTCCTCGACCAACTATGGGAAAATTGAAATTATACCGCTACAATATCATGCTCATAATAAAGCCTGAGAAGGAGGTGCAAGCAAAATATTTTGAGATTTTTGAACAATTTGAGTCGCTTGGTGGACATAAAATCAATTTAAAAAAAAGAGAAATAATACAGAGTAGCTGTGAGCCTACGGATTTACATCTCAATATTCTTCCTTGTCTAAATACAAAACCGAAAAGATATTTGGGTGTTTATTTTAAGGATTGAATTTCCAAATTATATGATTTAAATTTTGCCCCAGTTCTGCGAAAAGTTCAGGACTTATTCTGTCGATGGAATTCTCCTCCATTAACCATTGTGGGCAGGGTCGCATTGATTAAAATGTCTGATCTTCCGCTATTTAATTTCTTATTTTCCGCTATTACCTGTGTTTTAACTGCCTCTTTCTTTGCTAAATTAGAGTCTATGTTTAATTTTTTTCTCTGGGGCAAGAAGGTCCCCCGAATTTCACTTAGCACTTTATATGAGGAGCTGGAAAATAGTGGATTAGATCTCCCTAACTTTAGCGATTATTATTTTGCATAATTTGCACAATATATGTCAAGGTTTAACCCGGAACTACAAACGGGTTTATTTACCAATTATTTCATGAACTTAGGGGTAGATTTACAAGCCCCTTGCTCCACTTTTGCATCACTTTTCCCATGTTAAAAGTGACGCAAAAGTGGCGCAAGGGGCTTGTAAATCTGTCCCGCAATTTGTAAAGAGTATTAGATTCACTGACCACTAACAATTGTAAAATCTCCTAAACAAATACTTTATAAGTGTATGCAGTGGTTTTTCTATAAACACCAGGCTTTTTATAGAAGATATTCAATCCCCGTAATCAACTCCTCAACTCCGTTATCCGGCCTCATTTCACTATCTGGGATTAGAGATTCATCTGCAATTACACAAAAATGAGCCAAGGCTGGTTTTGGGAAAATCTCTGATTTCTAAAGTAATGTTAGAGGGCTGAATATAGCTGAAATGTCTCATTTAACCCCAAATTATTTCCTTCTCCTTGGGTCATATAACATTTTTAGTAAATTTTTGAGTAAACTCGATTTGGTTCAGATCATCGAATGGAAATGCTTAGAAAATGTATTGTTAGATGAGACTAAAGTTAAGAAACCCGGGGAATGGAAAAAGAGTATAGCCTCTATCAAGGGTATGGATCTTGTGGAAAAAGCAATAACTAAATGGTGAAAACATGAGGAGATGGAAATCACAGCGATTATGTGGTCAGTAGTTAATAATCTCAACTTTAGTACGTTAAGGGGCGCAAATTGGCGCAGGATGTTATTTTTTAGCAAATGGCTACTTTATAGAATCCCACTGTTAGACCTGTCAGCCCTTTGGGTGGTCCCTCCTCATCATTATTTATTTTGTCCCACTTTTGCCTCAAACCCTGTTTGAATTTTTCCTTTTTGGGAACCACCAGACTTTTTCGTGTTGCTGCAGATTCAGGGAGCCATTTTATCTACCCCTGAAACTTCTGTCTGAGGGCCTGGAGCACAAAATGGTGGCCACCTGTGACATCACCAGCATCCACTGGAACCTACCAGCACCTTCCAGAACATTCCAGAACCCTGTGACCGTTGGAGGCGGTTTAGAATGTTGGGAAGCTAAGACACAGAGTTGGCAGTTGGAGCTGGCAGTTGGCACCTGACTGGTGAAGAGAGAGCAGCAGAAACCTGAAGGAGGAAGGAGTGAGGCAGCAGGGGTGGAAACTTGTGCCTGGAGTGGGGTCCATAAACCCACCCTTGATACTAGTCCCTACTGACTGAGCCCGGCCTGGAGCCCTGTGTGGGGAGAAGTGAGAAAAACCATCTTAAGGACCTGGACAGCAGGAACAGGCCTTAGAAGTCAAGAAAGCAAGATCCTGACCTGGATACTGGTTTCCCTGGAGCCGGACGTCGAGTAGCCTGGAGACCTGGAGCCTGAGGTGGAGAAGCGGCGCTGACTGGAAAAGCAGACGTCGTGCCCAGAGCCGCCAGAGATCGTGAGAGGGCGCCGACGGAGGACGTGAGGTGTACCAGAGGTCGAGGAGGAAGTTAACCAAGGTCGAGTGAGCGGTGTCGACGGGGGAGTGAAGTCCGCCCTCCGGAGTCGCCGGAGACCGAGGTGAAGTGTACCGGAGGTCGGGAGTGGAGATCGCACTCCGGAGTCGCCGGAACCTGAGAGAATCGTGCCGGAGGTCGGGAGTGGAGGTCGCACTCCGGAGTCGCCGGAAACCTGAGGAGAGGAGCACCGGAGGTCGGGAGTGAGGATCGCACTCCGGAGTCGCCGGAAGTCGACATCGAGCCAAGGCCGGCCGACGTCATCGAAGCTGAGGTCGCCATCGGACCGGAGCCGCCCGAAGTCGACATCGAGTCAAGACTGCCCGACGCCATCGAATTGGAGATCGAGGTCGAGCCGAGGCCGCCGACATCGAACCGGAGCCGCCTACCGGTGTTGTCAGGAACTGACATTGTGCCGAGGCCGCCGACATCGAACCGGATCCGCCTCACGGCGTCGACACGACTCCAGCGGCGTCGGAACTTCAGAAAAAGGGCAGTAAGTGGAATAGAGGGCGCCAAAGGCCCTGTGGAATCCTAAGAGACTACTCTAGGGGTTAGAGAGGTGCTGGAACCAGCTGGACTGTGCCAGGGGTGAGCTGAGACTAATTTAGAGGGGTTGTGTAGAGTGAGAGAGCCAGGTCTCTGGTATTCCCCCCTTGATCTACCTCAGTTTAGGCCTCAGCCTTGTCCAAGCCAGGGAGTAGACACCCTCAAGCCTTCCACATCCCCACAAGCTGTGCCTGGGCCAAATTAGCCCATAGTAATCTCAAATGTGATCTGATTCTATGAGTGTCACTGTCAGCTTTTAATTATTTATTGGAGGCACTGTATTTATTGTATTTAACCTATTTATTGCTTCACTGTATTTATTGGTCCACAGTATTTATTGATGCACAATATTTATTGGTTTACAGTATTTATTGCCTCAGAATATTTAATTGCCTGTATGAATTGCACTTATATTTATGCCTTTAATATTTATGATCACCCCTATTTATTGAATCATTAAGCCAGTATTTATTTGACCTGCACTATTTAAAAAGTTTGTATATTGTGATTGTGTTATTATTTATCTAATCAGCAACTAAGAGAAAAAGAAGATAAAGAAAGATATTTTCATAATTTTTACGGTGTAGAGTCGTTTTTGGAACGGATGCACGCATGGTTATTGTATGGGTATGTCGTATGCTTAGCACGGTGCCTGATTCCTGACCACTCGAGCCAAGCTACCACTGTGTATGTCCCGGAATATACTCCGTTACCACCAACCCTTACCGGTGTGGGAGTGGAGTAGATTTTCTAACATAATTGGTGGCAGCGGTGGGATAGAGCTGTGCCTACGTATACTCAACAATAACTGTGGGTAGTCCATAGGCCTACACCGGGAGTTTTCTCAAAGCGGCCTTCCTAATTGTGGGTTTTTGTTTTTTCCAAATTTACTCTGGTGGTGGGAGGAGGTATTATTAAAGGTACCCCCCTGCATTGTTACTGCAAATAACTGTCCTCTGACCTGAGTGGGCAAGATGGAGTTTGTACTGGAGAATTTAGAAACGTACACTGTGGCCCAACTCAGGGAGTTTTGCCAGCGGGAGGGGGTGTATTGTCCCCCAGGAGCAAAGAAGGGTGCACTCCAAACCAGCTTAAGGGCTTGGGGGGAGGCACGCCGAGAAAGCAAGGCTGAGGAGGAGGACAGGGATAGAGAGCCCGACAGTGAGGGAGCTGGTTTGTACCAACCGGAGGTGGGGAACCTGTCAGCGGGGCCCAGGACACTTTCCAGGAAGGGCAGCAGTGCCTCTAGCGGTGGCTTGTCTGAAGTGGAGTTAACAGACCGGAGGGAGAAAAGACAGCTCACATGGGACTTAGCAAGGCTGGAGAAGGAGAAAGAGGAACAGAGGATGGCTCATGAGATAAGGCTGAAAGAGATAGATCTTCAGATCCTGAGAATCGGGGCACACCCTGTACCTAACGGTGGCAGCGAAGAACGAGAGTACACCAGGGAACCCAAACCCTACCTGCCAAAGGACATAGTAGCTAGCTATGGGGTGGGTGATGATATCGCCAAGTGGCTAGCGGCCTATGAGGTCTCGTTAAGGGCCCATGGGGTTCCAGAGAAGTACTGAGGAGGGGGATTGTACAAGTACATGCCTCCAGCTGGTAGGGATGCTTTATTGGCCCTCGAAGAGGATGAGCAGACCCACTACCCCACCATGAAACTGGCGCTCATAAGGAAGTTTGGACTAACACCCGAAAAGTACAGACAGAAGTTCAGGGGTAGTCACAAACTGGGCACACAGAATTGGGTGGACTTCCTGGACTATGCAAAGAAGGCACTGGAGGGTTGGATTCAGGGCAGTGAAGTAAGGAACTACGAGGGGCTGTTTGACCTAGTACTAAAGGAACACCTGCTCGAGAAATGTTTCCCTGAACTGCGGCAACACCTGGTGGATAGCAAGCTGACCAGTCCCCGGAAGCTTGCTGAGGAGGCGGACATTTGGGCTAGTACCCGGGTGTCCACAAGGGGGACTGGAGGGGATACTCAAAAGGCCGGACAGGGCGCCCCCCAGAAGAAAGAGGGAGGGGAAAAGAAAAAGGAGTTCTCCAAAGGCCCCCAAAATAACTTCCAAGGGAAGGGAACAGGATTCACCCCTAGGGCTAACCCACCCAGAAACCCTAATCCTGGCCAGAGTCAGCAGCCAAGTGTTGTCCATTGCTACGAGTGCGGTGGCGTTGGACACTATAAAGGAGATACGAAGTGCCTGAAACGACCACCCCCTCCCATTGGAGGAAAGACCCCCGGAGTAGCTAGTGTAGTGCTCGGGGAGGAGATGCCCTTAACTAAGGGAAGGGAGTGGGCGGGTGTCACTTTAGTGTCCCTGGGAGAACGGGAGATGGTTCCTAAGATCCAGATGCCCGCAAATACCGCAAAGTATGGGCAGTGGGTCACCATCAACGGCCAAAGAGGGGAGGCTCTGAGAGACACAGGAGCCAGTATGACTATGGTGCGTAGCCAACTGGTGTCTCCAGAGCAGGTAATTCCCGATGTACTCCACCCAGCCGCGATGGCTGACGGCAGAACAGGCCACTATCCCGTGGCCGAGGTTCCCTTTGAATGGGGGGGGGTTGCAGGTTCACTTCGAGTTGCCGTAAGCCCTGCCGTGCCAGTCGATTGTCTGCTGGGGAATGACATGGAGCACAACGCTTGGAAGGAGGTGGAATACCGGACTCACACTGAGATGCTGGGTACACCTGACTGGGCCTGTGTTAGCACAAGGTCCGCGACTACCCGGAGAGGGAGTTCGTTTCGGCTGGAGCCTGGAACAAAGGCCCAGCCGGCTGCCAGTCAAGGGAAGAACCGAGGACAGGAGGAGCCTGCCTCGGCGTCCACACCCCGTAGGACGGATAGGCCACCGGAGGTGGTGGACCAGGAGTCTGCGGTGGGGGACGTTACCAACCTGGAGGACCTACCCATCCCGGCCGAGTGGCACGTGGACGGAGGCCCGTCCAGGGAGGAATTCTGCCAGGGCCAGAGGGAGTGCCCTACCCTTGAGGGGCTGAGGCGACAGGCCGAAGCCCAGGCAGCAGGGAACGTTGAAGGGAACTACAGTGTTTACTGGGAGGATGGCCTCCTCTACAGTGAACCCAAGGCACCCCTACACGGATCGTCACGAGCCTTGGTAGTCCCTCAACGTTATCGAGCCTTCCTTCTGGAGTTGGCTCACGAGATACCATTGGCAGGACACCTGGGGCAAGACAAGACCTTCGCCCGTCTTGTCCCACACTTTTATTGGCCTCAGATGAAAGTGTCGTCCGATACCTACTGCCGGACATGTGTGTCTTGCCAAGCCAGTGGGAAAACGGGGGTGAAGCTGAAAGCTCCCCTGGAACCACTTCCTGTCGTTAGCACCCCCTTTGAAAGGGTGGGCATCGACATTGTGGGTCCGTTAGATCCACCTACTACAGCTGGTCACAGGTTTATCCTGGTTCTGGTGGATCATGCCACACGGTACCCAGAGGCAATACCTCTGAGGACCATAACAGCACCTGTTGTGGCTAGGGCCCTGATGGGAATCTTCACCCGAGTGGGTTTTCCCAAGGAAGTTGTGTCCGACAGGGGGACCAACTTCATGTCAGCGTACATGCGGGCGATGTGGAGGGAGTGTGGAGTGACCTACCGGTTCACCACTCCTTACCACCCCCAGACCAATGGTCTGGTGGAGAGGTTTAACAAAACCTTGAAGGGCATGATCAGAAGTCTGCCTGAAAGCCTGCGGAGGAAATGGGACGTCCTCCTACCCTGTTTACTCTTTTCTTACAGGGAAATGCCACAGAAGGGAGTGGGCTTCAGCCCCTTCGAGCTTCTGTATGGGCACCCTGTACGTGGACCTCTCAACCTGGTGAGAGACGGATGGGAAAGAACTCCCAGAAAGCTTCCCCAGGATGTGGTGAGCTACATGCTGGCCTTCCGGAGCCAAATGGCTAAGTTGTGGAAGCAAGCTTCTGACAACTTGGAAGCCAGCCAAGCAGTGATGAAGGCGTGGTACGACCACAATGCTCACCCGGTGGAGTTGGAGCCTGGCCAGAAGGTGTGGGTGATCGAACCAGGAGAGCTTAGTGCCCTCCAGGATCGCTGGTCAGGACCCTTTGAGGTGTTGGAGAAGAAGGGTAAGGCTACCTACTTGGTGGACCTGAAGACCCCTCGTCTGCCCCTGCGGGTGCTGCATGCCAACCGCCTCAAACCCCACCACGAGAGGCCCGAAGTCATCTTGATGATGGTGACTGACGGAGGAGAGGACGTGGAAAGCGAGCCTCTCCCTGATCTGTTTGCGTCTCAAGAAAAGGATGGGTCGGTGGAGGGAGTGATTCTCTCCCCATCTCTAACTCCTGAACAGCAGGAGGACTGTCGCCAGGTCCTGGGACAGTACTCTTCGTTGTTCTCCCTTGATCCGCGTAGGACTCACCTGTGCGTCCATGACGTGGACACAGGAGACAGCCCACCTGTGAAGTCCAAGATCTACCGGATGTCAGACAAGGTGAAGGCCAGCATTCATAGTGAAGTCACTAAGATGCTGGAGCTAGGAGTGATCGAACCTTCTAGCAGCCCCTGGTCTAGTCCGGTGGTGTTAGTACCAAAAGCTGCACCACCGGGTGCCCAACCAGAACTGAGGTTCTGTGTGGACTACCGGGGACTGAATTCAGTGACCAAAACTGATGCTCATCCGATCCCTAGGGCGGATGAATTGATTGACCGGCTGGGAGCTGCCCAATATCTAAGTACCTTTGACCTTACTTCTGGGTACTGGCAGATCTCTTTGACTGATGGAGCAAGGGAAAGGTCAGCCTTCTCCACGCCCAATGGCCACTACCAGTTCTGTGTGATGCCCTTTGGGCTCAAGAACGCACCTGCCACGTTTCAGCGCCTGGTAAACCAGATCCTCACCGGAATGGAGAGTTTCTCTGCTGCTTATCTGGATGACATAGCCGTCTTCAGTAACAGCTGGGAGGATCACTTGCGTCACCTGCAAGCTGTTCTCCAGGCCCTGAGACAAGCTGGATTGACGATCAAGGCCAGCAAGTGCCAGATCGGGCAGGGGTCGGTAGTGTACCTTGGACACTTGGTGGGTAGGGGAGCGGTGCAACCCCTCCAGGCGAAGATCGAGGCCATCATGGCCTGGGAACCCCCCAAGACACAGACTGAGGTCCGAGCTTTTCTGGGCCTCACGGGATATTACCGCCGCTTCGTGAAGGGGTACGGTACCATCATAGCCCCCCTCACGGAGCTCACGTCCAAGAAACAACCTCGACGGGTAGTCTGGACGGAGGCTTGTCAGCAGGCCTTTGTGAGATTGAAGAAAGCCATGTGCGAGGCCCCGGTCTTAAGGGCCCCAGACTTTTCCAAGGAGTTCATTGTCCAGACAGATGCATCAGAACATGGCATTGGGGCAGTGTTATCGCAACTCAATGAAGAGGGTCTGGATCAACCCGTGGTCTTCCTATCCCGGAGACTACTTCCCAGGGAACAGAAGTGGAGTGCAATAGAGCGTGAAGCCTTTGCAGTGGTATGGGCTCTGAAGAAGTTGCGGCCATACCTGTTTGGCTCGCACTTCCTGGTTCAGACCGACCACAGACCCCTTCGTTGGCTGATGCAAATGAAGGGGGAGAATCCCAAGTTGTTGAGGTGGTCTATTTCCCTACAGGGAATGGACTTTCAGGTGGAACATCGGCCTGGAGTGGACCACGCCAATGCAGACGGTCTCTCAAGGTATTTCTGCCTTAGTGATGAGAACTCCCAAGGGGTTGGGTAGCTCTCCCCACTTTCAGCTGGGGGGGACGCGTGTTAGACCTGTCAGCCCTTTGGGTGGTCCCTCCTCATCATTATTTATTTTGTCCCACTTTTGCCTCAAACCCTGTTTGAATTTTTCCTTTTTGGGAACCACCAGACTTTTTCGTGTTGCTGCAGATTCAGGGAGCCATTTTATCTACCCCTGAAACTTCTGTCTGAGGGCCTGGAGCACAAAATGGTGGCCACCTGTGACATCACCAGCATCCACTGGAACCTACCAGCACCTTCCAGAACATTCCAGAACCCTGTGACCGTTGGAGGCGGTTTAGAATGTTGGGAAGCTAAGACAGAGAGTTGGCAGTTGGAGCTGGCAGTTGGCACCTGACTGGTGAAGAGAGAGCAGCAGAAACCTGAAGGAGGAAGGAGTGAGGCAGCAGGGGTGGAAACTTGTGCCTGGAGTGGGGTCCATAAACCCACCCTTGATACTAGTCCCTACTGACTGAGCCCGGCCTGGAGGCCTGTGTGGGGAGAAGTGAGAAAAACCATCTTAAGGACCTGGACAGCAGGAACAGGCCTTAGAAGTCAAGAAAGCAAGATCCTGACCTGGATACTGGTTTCCCTGGAGCCGGACGTCGAGTAGCCTGGAGACCTGGAGCCTGAGGTGGAGAAGCGGCGCTGACTGGAAAAGCAGACGTCGTGCCCAGAGCCGCCAGAGATCGTGAGAGGGCGCCGACGGAGGACGTGAGGTGTACCAGAGGTCGAGGAGGAAGTTAACCAAGGTCGAGTGAGCGGTGTCGACGGGGGAGTGAAGTTCGCCCTCCGGAGTCGCCGGAGACCGAGGTGAAGTGTACCGGAGGTCGGGAGTGGAGATCGCACTCCGGAGTCGCCGGAACCTGAGAGAATCGTGCCGGAGGTCGGGAGTGGAGGTCGCACTCCGGAGTCGCCGGAAACCTGAGGAGAGGAGCACCGGAGGTCGGGAGTGAGGATCGCACTCCGGAGTCGCCGGAAGTCGACATCGAGCCAAGGCCGGCCGACGTCATCGAAGCTGAGGTCGCCATCGGACCGGAGCCGCCCGAAGTCGACATCGAGTCAAGACTGCCCGACGCCATCGAATTGGAGATCGAGGTCGAGCCGAGGCCGCCGACATCGAACCGGAGCCGCCTACCGGCGTCGTCAGGAACTGACATTGTGCCGAGGCCGCCGACATCGAACCGGATCCGCCTCACGGCGTCGACACGACTCCAGCGGCGTCGGAACTTCAGAAAAAGGGCAGTAAGTGGAATAGAGGGCGCCAAAGGCCCTGTGGAATCCTAAGAGACTACTCTAGGGGTTAGAGAGGTGCTGGAACCAGCTGGACTGTGCCAGGGGTGAGCTGAGACTACTTTAGAGGGGTTGTGTAGAGTGAGAGAGCCAGGTCTCTGGTATTTCCCCCTTGATCTACCTCAGTTTAGGCCTCAGCCTTGTCCAAGCCAGGGAGTAGACACCCTCAAGCCTTCCACATCCCCACAAGCTGTGCCTGGGCCAAATTAGCCCATAGTAATCTCAAATGTGATCTGATTCTATGAGTGTCACTGTCAGCTTTTAATTATTTATTGGAGGCACTGTATTTATTGTATTTAACCTATTTATTGCTTCACTGTATTTATTGGTCCACAGTATTTATTGATGCACAATATTTATTGGTTTACAGTATTTATTGCCTCAGAATATTTAATTGCCTGTATGTATTGCACTTACATTTATATCTTCCTTATTTATGATCACCCCTATTTATTGAATCATTAAGCCAGTATTTATTTGACCTGCACTATTTAAAAAGTTTGTATATTGTGATTGTGTTATTATTTATCTAATCAGCAACTAAGAGAAAAAGAAGATAAAGAAAGATATTTTCATAATTTTTACGGTGTAGAGTCGTTTTTGGAACGGATGCACGCATGGTTATTGTATGGGTATGTCGTATGCTTAGCACGGTGCCTGTTTCCTGACCACTCGAGCCAAGCTACCACTGTGTGTTCCCGGAATATACTCCGTTACCACCAACCCTTACCGGTGTGGGAGTGGAGTAGATTTTCTAACATAATTGGTGGCAGCGATGGGATAGAGCTGTGCCTACGTATACTCAACAATAACTGTGGGTAGTCCATAGGCCTACACCGGGAGTTTTCTCAAAGCGGCCTTCCTAATTGTGGGTTTTTGTTTTTTCCAAATTTACTCTGGTGGTGGGAGGAGGTATTATTAAAGGTACCCCCCTGCATTGTTACTGCAAATAACTGTCCTCTGACCTGAGTGGGCAAGATGGAGTTTGTACTGGAGAATTTAGAAACGTACACTGTGGCCCAACTCAGGGAGTTTTGCCAGCGGGAGGGGGTGTACTGTCCCCCAGGAGCAAAGAAGGGTGCACTCCAAACCAGCTTAAGGGCTTGGGGGGAGGCACGCCGGGAAAGCAAGGCTGAGGAGGAGGACAGGGATAGAGAGCCCGACAGTGAGGGAGCTGGTTTGTACCAACCGGAGGTGGGGAACCTGTCAGCGGGGCCCAGGACACTTTCCAGGAAGGGCAGCAGTGCCTCTAGCGGTGGCTTGTCTGAAGTGGAGTTAACAGACCGGAGGGAGAAAAGGCAGCTCACATGGGACTTAGCAAGGCTGGAGGAAGAGAAGGAGGAACAGAGGATGGCTCATGAGATAAGGCTGAAAGAAATAGATCTTCAGATCCTGAGAATCGGGGCACACCCTGTACCTAACGGTGGCAGCGAAGAACGAGAGTACACCAGGGAACCCAAACCCTACCTGCCAAAGGACATAGTAGCTAGCTATGGGGTGGGTGATGATATCGCCAAGTGGCTAGCGGCCTATGAGGTCTCGTTAAGGGCCCATGGGGTTCCAGAGAAGTACTGGGGAGGGGGATTGTACAAGTACATGCCTCCAGCTGGTAGGGATGCTTTATTGGCCCTCGAAGAGGATGAGCAGACCCACTACCCCACCATGGAACTGGCGCTCATAAGGAAGTTTGGACTAACACCCGAAAAGTACAGACAGAAGTTCAGGGGTAGTCACAAACTGGGCACACAGAATTGGGTGGACTTCCTGGACTATGCAAAGAAGGCACTGGAGGGTTGGATTCAGGGCAGTGAAGTGAGGAACTACGAGGGGTTGTTTGATCTAGTACTGAAGGAACACCTGCTCGAGAAATGTTTCCCTGAACTGCGTCAACACCTGGTGGATAGCAAGCTGACCAGTCCCCAGAAGCTTGCTGAGGAGGCGGACATTTGGGCTAGTACCCGGGTGTCCACAAGGGGGACTGGAGGGGATACTCAAAAGGCCGGACAGGGCGCCCCCCAGAAGAAAGAGGGAGGGGAAAAGAAAAAGGAGTTCTCCAAAGCCCCCAAAATAACTTCCAAGGGAAGGGAACAGGATTCACCCCTAGGGCTAACCCACCCAGAAACCCTAATCCTGGCCAGAGTCAGCAGCCGAGGGTTGTCCATTGCTACGAGTGCGGTGGCGTTGGAGACTATAAAGGAGATCCGAAGTGCCTGAAACGACCACCCCCTCCCATTGGAGGAAAGGCCCCCGGAGTAGCTAGTGTAGTGCTCGGGGAGGAGATGCCCTTAACTAAGGGAAGGGAGTGGGCGGGTGTCACTTTAGTGTCCCTGGGAGAACGGGAGATGGTTCCTAAGATCCAGGTGCCCGCAAATACCGCAAAGTATGGGCAGTGGGTCACCATCAACGGCCAAAGAGGGGAGGCTCTGAGAGACACAGGAGCCAGTATGACTATGGTGCGTAGCCAACTGGTGTCTCCAGAGCAGGTAATTCCCGATGTACTCCACCCAGCCGCGATGGCTGACGGCAGAACAGGCCACTATCCCGTGGCCGAGGTTCCCTTTGAATGGGGGGGGGTTGCAGGTTCACTTCGAGTTGCCGTAAGCCCTGCCGTGCCAGTCGATTGTCTGCTGGGGAATGACATGGAGCACAACGCTTGGAAGGAGGTGGAATACCGGACTCACACTGAGATGCTGGGTACACCTGACTGGGCCTGTGTTAGCACAAGGTCCGCGACTACCCGGAGAGGGAGTTCGTTTCGGCTGGAGCCTGGAACAAAGGCCCAGCCGGCTGCCAGTCAAGGGAAGAACCGAGGACAGGAGGAGCCTGCCTCGGCGTCCGCACCCCGTAGGACGGATAGGCCACCGGAGGTGGTGGACCAGGAGTCTGCGGTGGGGGACGTTACCAACCTGGAGGACCTACCCATCCCGGCCGAGTGGCACGTGGAGGGAGGCCCGTCCAGGGAGGAATTCTGCCAGGGCCGGAGGGAGTGCCCTACCCTTGAGGGGCTGAGGCGACAGGCCGAAGCCCAGGCAGCAGGGAACGTTGAAGGGAACTACAGTGTTTACTGGGAGGATGGCCTCCTCTACAGTGAACCCAAGGCACCCCTACACGGATCGTCACGAGCCTTGGCAGTCCCTCAACGTTATCGAGCCTTCCTTCTGGAGTTGGCTCACGAGATCCCATTGGCAGGACACTTGGGGCAAGACAAGACCTTCGCCCGTCTTGTCCCACACTTTTATTGGCCTCAAATGAAAGTGTCGTCCGATACCTACTGCCGGACATGTGTGTCTTGCCAAGCCAGTGGGAAAACAGGGGTGAAGCTGAAAGCTCCCCTGGAACCACTTCCTGTCGTTAGCACCCCCTTTGAAAGGGTGGGCATCGACATTGTGGGTCCGTTGGATCCGCCAACATCAGCTGGTCACAGGTTTATCCTGGTCCTGGTGGATCATGCCACACGGTACCCAGAGGCAATACCTCTGAGGACCATAACAGCACCTGTTGTGGCTAGGGCCCTGATGGGAATCTTTACCCGAGTGGGTTTTCCCAAGGAAGTTGTGTCCGACAGGGGGACCAACTTCATGTCAGCGTACATGCGGGCGATGTGGAAGGAGTGTGGAGTGACATACCGGTTCACCACTCCTTACCACCCCCAGACCAATGGTCTGGTGGAGAGGTTTAACAAAACCTTGAAAGGCATGATCAGAAGTCTGCCTGAAAGCCTGCGGAGGAAATGGGACGTCCTCCTACCCTGTTTACTCTTTTCTTACAGGGAAGTGCCACAGAAGGGAGTGGGCTTCAGCCCCTTCGAGCTTCTGTATGGGCACCCTGTACGTGGACCTCTCAACCTGGTGAGAGACGGATGGGAAAGAACTCCCAGAAAGCTTCCCCAGGATGTGGTGAGCTACATGCTGGCCTTCCGGAGCCAAATGGCTAAGTTGTGGAAGCAAGCTTCTGACAACTTGGAAGCCAGCCAAGCAGTGATGAAGGCGTGGTACGACCACAATGCTCACCCGGTGGAGTTGGAGCCTGGCCAGAAGGTGTGGGTGATCGAACCAGGAGAGCTTAGTGCCCTCCAGGATCGCTGGTCAGGACCCTTTGAGGTGTTGGAGAAGAAGGGTAAGGCTACCTACTTGGTGGACCTGAAGACCCCTCGTCAGCCCCTGCGGGTGCTGCATGCCAACCGCCTCAAACCCCACCACGAGAGGCCCGAAGTCATCTTGATGATGGTGACTGACGGAGGAGAGGACGTGGAAAGCGAGCCTCTCCCTGATCTGTTTGCGTCTCAAGAAAAGGATGGGTCGGTGGAGGGAGTGATTCTCTCCCCATCTCTAACTCCTGAACAGCAGGAGGACTGTCCTCAGGTCCTGGGACAGTACTCTTCGTTGTTCTCCCTTGTTCCGGGTAGGACTCACCTGTGCGTCCATGACGTGGACACAGGAGACAGCCCACCTGTGAAGTCCAAGATCTACCGGATGTCAGACAAGGTGAAGGCCAGCATTCATAGTGAAGTCACTAAGATGCTGGAGCTAGGAGTGATCGAACCTTCTAGCAGCCCCTGGTCTAGTCCGGTGGTGTTAGTACCAAAAGCTGCACCACCGGGTGCCCAACCAGAACTGAGGTTCTGTGTGGACTACCGGGGACTGAATTCAGTGACCAAAACTGATGCTCATCCGATCCCTAGGGCGGATGAATTGATTGACCGGCTGGGAGCTGCCCAATATCTAAGTACCTTTGACCTTACTTCTGGGTACTGGCAGATCTCTTTGACTGATGGAGCAAGGGAAAGGTCAGCCTTCTCCATGCCCAATGGCCACTACCAGTTCTGTGTGATGCCCTTTGGGCTCAAGAACGCACCTGCCACGTTTCAGCGCCTGGTAAACCAGATCCTCACCGGAATGGAGAGTTTCTCTGCTGCTTATCTGGATGACATAGCCGTCTTCAGTAACAGCTGGGAGGATCACTTGCGTCACCTGCAAGCTGTTCTCCAGGCCCTGAGACAAGCTGGATTGACGATCAAGGCCAGCAAGTGCCAGATCGGGCAGGGGTCGGTAGTGTACCTTGGACACTTGGTGGGTAGGGGAGCGGTGCAACCCCTCCAGGCGAAGATCGAGGCCATCATGGCCTGGGAACCCCCCAAGACACAGACTGAGGTCCGAGCTTTTCTGGGCCTCACGGGATATTACCGCCGCTTCGTGAAGGGGTACGGTACCATCGTAGCCCCCCTCACGGAGCTCACGTCCAAGAAACAACCTCGACGGGTAGTCTGGACGGAGGCTTGTCAGCAGGCCTTTGTGAGATTGAAGAAAGCCATGTGCGAGGCCCCGGTCTTAAGGGCCCCAGACTTTTCCAAGGAGTTCATTGTCCAGACAGATGCATCAGAACATGGCATTGGGGCAGTGTTATCGCAACTCAATGAAGAGGGTCTTGATCAACCCGTGGTCTTCCTATCCCGGAGACTACTTCCCAGGGAACAGAAGTGGAGTGCAATAGAGCGTGAAGCCTTTGCAGTAGTATGGGCTCTGAAGAAGTTGCGGCCATACCTGTTTGGCTCGCACTTCCTGGTTCAGACCGACCACAGACCCCTTCGTTGGCTGATGCAAATGAAGGGGGAGAATCCCAAGTTGTTGAGGTGGTCTATTTCCCTACAGGGAATGGACTTTCAGGTGGAACATCAGCCTGGAGTGGACCATGCCAATGCAGACGGTCTCTCAAGGTATTTCCGCCTTAGTGATGAGAACTCCCAAGGGGTTGGGTAGCTCTCCCCACTTTCAGCTGGGGGGGACGCGTGTTAGACCTGTCAGCCCTTTGGGTGGTCCCTCCTCATTATTATTTATTTTGTCCCACTTTTGCCTCAAACCCTGTTTGAATTTTTCCTTTTTGGGAACCACCAGACTTTTTCGTGTTGCTGCAGATTCAGGGAGCCATTTTATCTACCCCTGAAACTTCTGTCTGAGGGCCTGGAGCACAAAATGGTGGCCACCTGTGACATCACCAGCATCCACTGGAACCTACCAGCACCTTCCAGAACATTCCAGAACCCTGTGACCGTTGGAGGCGGTTTAGAATGTTGGGAAGCTAAGACAGAGAGTTGGCAGTTGGAGCTGGCAGTTGGCACCTGACTGGTGAAGAGAGAGCAGCAGAAACCTGAAGGAGGAAGGAGTGAGGCAGCAGGGGTGGAAACTTGTGCCTGGAGTGGGGTCCATAAACCCACCCTTGATACTAGTCCCTACTGACTGAGCCCAGCCTGGAGCCCTGTGTGGGGAGAAGTGAGAAAAACCATCTTAAGGACCTGGACAGCAGGAACAGGCCTTAGAAGTCAAGAAAGCAAGATCCTGACCTGGATACTGGTTTCCCTGGAGCCGGACGTCGAGTAGCCTGGAGACCTGGAGCCTGAGGTGGAGAAGCGGCGCTGACTGGAAAAGCAGACGTCGTGCCCAGAGCCGCCAGAGATCGTGAGAGGGCGCCGACGGAGGACGTGAGGTGTACCAGAGGTCGAGGAGGAAGTTAACCAAGGTCGAGTGAGCGGTGTCGACGGGGGAGTGAAGTTCGCCCTCCGGAGTCGCCGGAGACCGAGGTGAAGTGTACCGGAGGTCGGGAGTGGAGATCGCACTCCGGAGTCGCCGGAACCTGAGAGAATCGTGCCGGAGGTCGGGAGTGGAGGTCGCACTCCGGAGTCGCCGGAAACCTGAGGAGAGGAGCACCGGAGGTCGGGAGTGAGGATCGCACTCCGGAGTCGCCGGAAGTCGACATCGAGCCAAGGCCGGCCGACGTCATCGAAGCTGAGGTCGCCATCGGACCGGAGCCGCCCGAAGTCGACATCGAGTCAAGACTGCCCGACGCCATCGAATTGGAGATCGAGGTCGAGCCGAGGCCGCCGACATCGAACCGGAGCCGCCTACCGGCGTCGTCAGGAACTGACATTGTGCCGAGGCCGCCGACATCGAACCGGATCCGCCTCACGGTGTCGACACGACTCCAGCGGCGTCAGAACTTCAGAAAAAGGGCAGTAAGTGGAATAGAGGGCGCCAAAGGCCCTGTGGAATCCTAAGAGACTACTCTAGGGGTTAGAGAGGTGCTGGAACCAGCTGGACTGTGCCAGGGGTGAGCTGAGACTAATTTAGAGGGGTTGTGTAGAGTGAGAGAGCCAGGTCTCTGGTATTCCCCCCTTGATCTACCTCAGTTTAGGCCTCAGCCTTGTCCAAGCCAGGGAGTAGACACCCTCAAGCCTTCCACATCCCCACAAGCTGTGCCTGGGCCAAATTAGCCCATAGTAAACTCAAATGTGATCTGATTCTATGAGTGTCACTGTCAGCTTTTAATTATTTATTGGAGGCACTGTATTTATTGTATTTAACCTATTTATTGCTTCACTGTATTTATTGGTCCACAGTATTTATTGATGCACAATATTTATTGGTTTACAGTATTTATTGCCTCAGAATATTTAATTGCCTGTATGAATTGCACTTATATTTATGCCTTTAATATTTATGATCACCCCTATTTATTGAATCATTAAGCCAGTATTTATTTGACCTGCACTATTTAAAAAGTTTGTATATTGTGATTGTGTTATTATTTATCTAATCAGCAACTAAGAGAAAAAGAAGATAAAGAAAGATATTTTCATAATTTTTACGGAGTCGTTTTTGGAACGGATGCACGCATGGTTATTGTATGGGTATGTCGTATGCTTAGCACGGTGCCTGATTCCTGACCACTCGAGCCAAGCTACCACTGTGTATGTCCCGGAATATACTCCGTTACCACCAACCCTTACCGGTGTGGGAGTGGAGTAGATTTTCTAACACCCACTTGCGGATGTGTTTCTTCCCTGCGGATGTGTTTCTTTCCCTGCGGATGTGTCTCTCTAGGACAAAGCACGATGCGGTAGGTACATTCTTCTGATGGCAAATGCAGCGGCCCAGGGTGCCCCGATCCCGGTTTCCTGGAAAGGGGCCGTGATAATTTCAGTATACAAAAAAGGAGATAAAACTCAGCAGGGGAACTATAGACCTATCAGTTTGATAGACACGATTCAAAAGGTAATTGGGAGGATGATCCTAAATAAAATTTTAGACTGGATTGACGAGAGTAGTATATTGTATCCCTTCCAAGCGGGTTTCCGTAAATATACTAGCACCATTGACCAAGTCTTTCGTTTTATCCTTCTGTATTGGAAGACTGTGACATTGGGCAAAGGCAGGCATTATGCTGCCTTTGTTGACCTACGTGCAGCTTGTGACCTTGTTCCCCGTTCCCGTTTATGGATGACTTTAAGGGAACTAGGTTTTTCTGATGAGATTTTAACTTTGGTAATGAGGCTGCACGAGGCAAACTATGCTAGAATCCGATGGGCGGGCAGGGTAGGGTCACCACCCAGTTTCCGGTTGAACGAGGGGTGCGGCAAGGTTGTGCCATGGCACCAACATTATTTTCTTTGTATATTAATGGAATAGTGGATCGTTTGTTGCCAGTGAATACAGATGCCCCTTCTCTAGCTGGTGTACAAATTCCGATTTTAAGGTTTGCGGATGACACATTAATTATTTCCAAGACTCCTAGTGGCCTCCAGCGAGCTTTCTTAATTTTTGAAGATTTTTGTGCTGCTAGAGGCCTGGAAGTTAATGTGGCCAAAACGAAATTCATGGCTTTTAATCCGCACCGAAGTTTTAAAGGGAAAGTTTTTATGAATAATCAAGCACTTGAACTGGTCAGTGTTTTTACCTATTTGGGCATTCTCCCAGAGAAGAACCTTAAGTGGGACTGTCATATAGATATAGCTGCTCTAAAACATCGACAATTCACAGGAGCTTTAAGACGGGAGCACAAAAGGTCGTTAACAAAACCGATTAGAGCAGTCCTCCAAGTTTATGAGTCAAAAGTTGTTAGCTCCGCACTTTATGGTGCCGAATTATGGGGGTTTGTGAAAGCAGCTTCCTTAACTCTCTCTGAAAGTAAGTTCCTCCGCAGCATTACTGATCTCCCGCAAAGTACTCCTCTAAAACCGCTTAGATATGATTTGTGTAGAAAAGCCATTATAAATATCGCCAAGCTGCGCCCGATCTTATATTGGAGCAGGTTGTGGACGACATCTGAGCTCTCATCACATGCCGCTGGTTTTCTTGATGTAATAAAATCTGATGGCTTTCACAAAATTGGCTGGTTAAGGGGTGTTAGAAATAGCCTGGTAGGCCTCGGTATGAAAATGTTATGGGAGAACCCAACAGAAGCCTCCTTTCCATCTAAAAATATTTTAAAAGAGAAGTACTGGGAACGGGTTGTTCATAATGCTTGGAGTAACACTGATTCATAGAAATAAAATGTACCCCCAGATTCGAATCTTAATGGGATATTATTTACAGGCCCAGAAATTGGAAGCTGTATTTCCAACTTAGGGCAGGTTCATTACCTTTAAAGTACCTCACCTCCAGATGGACCCCCACAAGTGATAACATCTGCCTGGCTTGTGGGAGTCACAAGGAAACAGTCTCCCACCTGTTCTTTGTTTGTCCTGCCTATGCAATTCCCAGGCGAGTTTGGCTGACCCCAATGTGCAAACTACTTGGCACAAATAGGAGCGCTGAAGCCGAAAGGCTTATGTGCACCAGTACCTTGTCATTTATTACAATAGCGGTAGCCCATTACCTAGGATGGGTGTGGGTAATAAGGCTGAATCAAAAAACAGGGTGATTTTCGGTGAGCAATAATTTGAGCCTCCTTAGTCGGGCCATAGTATGTGATCGACTAATTAATAAATTGTTTTTATTTGTTGCTCTAATGAACCTTTTTAATGTAATGAAAATTGTCGACATGAAATTTGTATTTCTTCCATTTGCTCAGATCTTAGTTTTTAAATTAAGTTTTTTAATAATCCAACCAAGAACTTTTTTAACTGTGTGTACTTAAATGTTGTTTGTTTTGTGCTTTTATTAGTGTACCTCGAATAAAGCTATTTTGGATTGGATTGGATTAGAACCCCACTTTTCTTATCTAAGGCTTATTCCAACCAATCTGGGCAGTGCTTTAATTGCCTTAACTATCCTTAAGCCAATTGGACACATATCATATCACAATGCCTCCTTATCCAGAGGTTCTGGAATGACACAAACTCAGAAAGTTGTTATGCAAAGGATGTGTCGTATACATTGCAGCACACATGAGCATATTTCTCCTTGCTCAAGCCTGCTTCTAGTAGGCATGTTTGTTAGAAAGCCTGGGGAGTTTGGTTTGATTGAACCCCAGTAATGTCCCCTTGATGCAGAGAGATGCAAAATGGCGCAAAGCTGTTTTTGCACTGAGAAACGTTTACCTTTCCAGTGCAAAACACAATCTGTGCTGGATAGCAAATATGTTGCACTGCTTTGCATCATTTTACATCACTTTGCTTCATGCTAGCGCCAGAGGAAAACCATAGGAAACGTAGGTAACGATTTCTTTCTCACAATAATAACCTTGAGAAATCATGGGTGTAGAAAAGGATGAACGGTTTGTGCTTGTGTAAAAGGATCTTTTGGTAAGTTAATTTAGACAACTCCACCATGTCACTTGCCTTTAAGATCTTTCAGCTATTTGAGACTTTAACTGATGAGCTGTTGGTGTACCTCTAAGGCCGAGCTTTTAAAAAATTTGTTTTAAATAGGTGTTAGGTTGTTCAAACACAAGTACATGTTAAGTCTGTTGGTGTACCCAGACAAACCAGGTGGTGGTTTCTGGCACATATAACGCTATGCTTTGATGCAAACCTCATGAAAGATTGAAACTGTAATAAAAAATGTCGAGATATTTGCATTTTGACAAATAGATTTCCTAAATATTTAGTTACATTTTTCAACTTAACATACTAAATCCTGGAATGCTAGCCAAGTAATATTGAACTGAATGTCTGACAATACCAGGCATATGTACGTTTTCATAGTTACAGTCAATTATGTGATATAAGCACAGCTCACTAAATTGTGGTACAATCACGAATTATTGTGCATTGTTGATTTGATTACAGTTGATTGGCTCACAGATTTCAAATTCAGAACTATATGGAAAGTAAAACAACATTGGGGCCGATTGCAATGCGCCTGTAAAGGCTCCGACCTGCAGTCCGAGCCTTCAGGGCCGCATCGTAATGGGCCGCTCGGTTTACTTTCTGACCGCCTCATTATGATAGAGGCGGTCGTAAAGTAAAGCGGCCGGTCATACCGGCAGGCTGCCGATGGGCTCGGAGAGAGCCTGTCTGCCAGTCGGAAGCCGGCTAGTATTCTCAAGTGCGGGCCTTTCCGCCCTTGAGATCACGATGCACGTTTTGTGACATGGAAACCATGTCGGAAAGCATGTTTGGGGGTCCACAGCAGAGCCCCCTTTGGTGCACGGCCTCTGGTTGGACGCGGAGGGGCCACTTATGGTGCCACCTGTTGATCCCTGTGCCTTACGGTAGGCATCTTGTGGCACCTTTCATAGTGTGCAGGGATGAACTGCACCTCCCTTTCCTCAATGGAAGCTTGTGTTACAGCAGGTTTATGGCCTTGACACGAGCTCTTATTGAGGAAAGGGAGCATGCGACTGAACAGTGTTCGGTCGCATCGAAATGAGTCAGTCGGAAACGCTGACCGGGTGTCGGTCGGTCTCAGGTCCGAGTCGGTGTCAGGCAGAAGCTATTCCACCCGACATCAAGATAAGCCCCTGAATATTTTCTAGTTTTGTAAAAGCTGACAAATCTAGTAAGTCTTATCTCATGTGCCTGACTGTCTGGCCCAGAGAACGCATGTAACCTGAATATGTTTTAGATTTTTAGCAAATACTTTTGCATACATTGTGAATTCCTCCAGGCTCCCTTACACAGGAACATTTCCATGCCAAGGCTTGACCCACTTCTTACTTTCCTTTTCCATGATGTCTTCTCGGCTTGTGCATACCAGACATGTATTTTAGGGGTGCACAAAATTGTGTAATTTTTTTCTCACATAATTTTGTAAAATTGTGTTAAAGTTTTGGGAAATAACTGTTTTGTAAAGAAATGTGATTTGCCGATTACTTAGTGTCACAAGGAAGCACCTAGTGTAAAAATGTCTTGTAAGATATTGGTAGGGGGCCATTGTGAGCAGAAAATTACCCACAGCAAGACATTTTCAAGGTGATTAAGTTTCCTGTAGGCATCTCTCAAAACTTTTTTATTTGAGGTGAACGCTTGGTGCGTGCTTGGGTAAAATAAGTTATAAAAAATTGCCAAATGGGAAATTTGGGGGGATTTTGTGAACAGAACAATAAAGAATTTCACAAATTTCACCAGTGTAATTGAAATTTTACAGTGCTGTAGTTTTCTATCAGTTCAGATTTCACAGGCAATCACCGGTTTCAGCACATTTGAAAACATTTGTGAGCAACTAAAAGCAATATGCCAGGTTAAGGTAACTGTCTTTTGGGGACAGGCATCACCGCTTCGCTCTATGGAAGCATAATACAAACATGTATTTGCCAACACATCCTAATATTTCTATTTCTGGGTACCAAAACTCCCTTTCTCAAATTGGCTAGCCAGGAGAGAGCTCAGTGTACAAGACAATTGTCAGATATTTTTTAATGTATTTCCAAAACATAGCAATTCCTTCCATTCTGTCCTAAGCAGAAACCTGTCCCTTTGATAGGTTGCCCCTCTTCTGTGTGCCGCTTGGTCTCCTAGCAGATATGTGTAGGTTTTCTACAGGGCTAGGGTGCTGGCGGCAGCATGATCTTTCAAGGAAGAAGTTTGCCATTCCTGATATAAAGACTGAGAACCAGAAGTAGTGACAGCGCTTGTGTATGCAGTCTTTCTTAAGTGACAAACCATCAATGAAGAATCCCTGTCATGAGAAGGGAGTTATTACCATTGTTAAGTATTTGTTACTGCCATGACATCTTTTGGTGTTTCTCTTTCAAAGACGTGTAATCCCCTGCTGTTTTTGAAATCACAGAAGGGAGAGCACAGGAGACAGTGTGCTCCTAGAGATTAGGTGGAGGATATAAAATGGACATGGGTTTAAGGTTTTTCCAGGGGGAAAGGCTTAGTTTGTTTGAACCCAGCACCCTTCTATGTCAAATGTTTGGAAACGAAAATGGAAAACATCAAACGTTCAACACTAAAACTTTGAAGAATCAAAAAATTGATATCGATTAGTTTAAAAAATTGAAATAGGTGACAACATTTTGGAAAGAATTTAAATACAATGCTTAATTTGGACTGGTGGTTGCAGGTGGTTAGTTTTCCTCAACAGTCTTTCACCCAGAGCAAGAGAGAGAAAAATATAAAAGTAGAAAAGAAAGACAGAAAAACAGTGACAAAGACAGAAAGCAGGGATGGAAGAGAACCTCACAGACTGAGGTAAAGGGATCTGGAGTATCTATGGTGGATGAAAGATGCATGAGTTGGAATCAAGACTAAGAGTGGGCGAAATTTGCGAAATTGACTTAGCAAATTATCGCGAAATTGCGCAAAATCTCCGCGAGCATGTGAAACTTTCGCGAAGATGCGGAGATTGCTTTTCCCGCCTGTTCGTGATGTGTTTTTGCATGCTCACGGGGAAATATATCTCCAACTTGCCCATGCGGTCGCTAATGGGCGCGGCCATCTTGCTCGCGATGCTTATTTCCTGTTCACGATCGCAATGACGTGTTCGCGATCGCAAACTCTGGCGGGATAGTGTGACCGGCTACTAACAATCCAACATCTTGTGGCGCGCACGAACGGATAGGAAAACTCGTCGGCGAACGCAGGGACCCGGTAAGTTGCGACTGCGCGCGAGAGAATGCATTTTTAAAGCGCGAACAAGAAAAATACTTCCGTTTCGCAGCAGGTTACGAAAGTTTTGACATTTTTGCGCTCTCCACGGAACGCAAAAATGTCAAAATATCACAAATTCCGCGAGCGGAACAAAATTTACCGCCCAGGCCTAATCAAGACTACACAGGCTTGGCATTCTGCACCCCGACATTTGATAGCACCAGACGCAGGCTTCAGAACAAAACGCTGGGTCACTGTACTGTGCTGGAGAACATTTGTTACTATTTCGGGTTCTTTTTGGCTGTTGCAACTTTAGAAGTGCAGTTTGTTAATAAGAAAGGCTTACTCTTTTGAGGGTGGTTGCATGTCCCTCCCGAAATCCCTCCTTAGTCCTCTTTTGGACCCTCCTTACTCTTCTCAAAACTCCTTCCCGGTAGTCCTAATTCTCAGCCACTCCCCATGACCCTCCCACATTTACAACAAAAACATATGCTTACATGTGTGTGGAGATCTCTGCAGTCAGGGCAGACATCTCCACACATAAAAGATAGGAGTACTAAACGTAGAAATGCGGTATGTGAATAGCCCCCAAAGTTTGTATATAAAAAGACAAACAAGAAAGGATGTTGGCATGCAGATTCATAGGAAAAGAGATTATTGCTGATGGTGGGCCTACATGGCCCTAATTTAAGCTCAAATGCTAGAGCTGAGCAAAAGTTGTAAATTTTTTCGCATGCCCAATAAAATTAAATTTCACGATTATTACAGGAAATTAAGTGTATTGTGTAAAATGCACTCAGGTAGTATCTCACATAAAAAAGGATTACTTTGGGATCAAATGTCATGCAAGTTACCAGCAGGAGACTCATTTGAGCAGAGCATTTCTCGAAGGTGAAACAAGGATCACTTTTACATTTTTCGCAAGACATTTTCTACTAAGGCTATTCTCTCACATTAGAAAATTATGCAATAAAACATAAACACAAAAATGCATTGTATTTAAAACCATATACCCGGGAATTATGTGAGATTACTCATGTACAAAAAAAGGTTTGACTGAGCCTACTGAGTGCACCCAATTTGGGCATGTCAGATTCAGGTTGGGGCTCTGTGCCCCATTAACAGGCAGAAAAAGTACTGTCTCCAACTCATGCACTCACTCAAAAAGGTATAATGAACACAGCAAACAATGCAAGACAGCAACATTTAGGATTGGTTCACATCCTGCATGGAATGTGCAAGTGTCCATAGCAATCCAAGACAACCATGAGTATGGGTGTAGTCATGGACCCTGTTACTTTCTGTGAAGGTGTATTTCACTCATACCTTGAGTAAAGGACGGGAATTTCCAAATGGGGGAAGCAGTCTGTCATGGAAGCCCACCCAGTGGCGGCTGGTGACCTTTAAAGATGGTGGAGAATACTCCTTGGTTCGAAATCCAATGAGATTCTTTGTTGAAGGGTTCTCTCACACTTTCTTGCACTAAGGGCCTCATTTACAATATTTTGGCGTAGGGCGGTGCCGCAAGTCTATTTGCTGCACTGCCTTACAACAAATCACAAGGGCAGGAATGCACTAAATCTACAAAATACAGTGCATTCCTGTCCTTTCACCCAGCATTGGTGCACAATTTGGTATTAGTGCTAACACAGGCAGCCTTGTTCTGCATTGTTGGCAGGATTGGTTATGTGCAAGAAGGGATGCCTTCCTGCACAAAAACACAAAAACAATCCATGAATTTGTTGTCTTCATTCTATATGTGCAACTGGATGCAGCACACATGGAAAGAGGAAAGAACTAGGTGGAATGAAAATATTTCTCCTCGTTATGCCTGCTCTCTGGCGGTCTAAGGTTTTGCTGCTGCCCCAGGCTTCTGTGACTTTGTAAAACTGGGCAGCATTAAAATCCATTGGAGTTGCATTGGAACACCCACCGCAACGCCCATGGAACACCTTCTTGACACAGAGTAAGGCATTCAGTGCTTTGCACTGTCTGGTTCTCACTCCATATCTATGAAGCCATGCAAAGCTATGCAGTGTGACCTAACATAGCTTCACAGATATGATTGAGAGGCCTGCGCCACCAAAGCGTCTAAAACAGTGACGCTTCAGCTGCACAGGCCTCTTGTAAATAACCACCTAAGGTTACGGTCTCTCTTTGACTCAGTCAATCTCACTCTGTTTTGCTAATCCATGCAGTCTCACTCATTCTATTATGTCCCACCCTGTCTCACTCAGTCCCACTCATTCTCACTCGTTCTGTCTTACTGTGCCTCACACACAGTAACACTCAATTGCACTCACTGTCATTCTCCCTTCCTCACTCACTAACCCACTCACTCACATTCATTCACATTCATACTTGTCCTTGCTGTCACTCATTCTCACTCACTCTGACTTATGACTTCACTGACTCTCTCTCACTTTAACTCACCCACATAGTCACACAGACATGCTTACAGTTCTGTAATGGCACAGGCACCTTAATGCACCTGTGTCAGCAATCAAGCAATGGCACTAGCTGCCTCAGTTTGTTACTGGACCCGAAGCTGGTTTGCATTTTATTTTTATTGTAGTAATAGTGAATACTATACAATCAAAATGGACCATAAAACGAGGATGTAGTCCATCCATTGTTCCATCCATCCATCCACTCATATATCCCTCCATTTACACTTTCACTCAGCCAATCATCCTTTCACTCACTCATTCATCCATCTATCTATCTATTCATCCATCAATCAATTCACAATTTCACTCATCCATCCATCCTTTTATCCAGACATGCATCTACCCTGCCTTTCACACAACCATCCATTGTTTTACTCATCCATCTTTACATACATCCTTTCACTCATCCATCCATATTTTCACTCTATCCATTCATCCACTATCCTTTTACACTTCCACTCATCCATCATCCTTTCACTCATTCTTCACTCATTCTTCCTTCTATCCATCTTTTCTCTCATCAATCCATCCTTTTATTTCTACATCCATTCACTCTTTCACCTATCCATCCATCCATCTTTTCTTTCACTTATACACCCCCTCTCCCTTTCCATCCTTGCACTCATTCATCAATGCATCTATCTACCCATCCACCATGTCATCCATCCATTCATTTTTCCACCCATCCAGGCATTCTTCCTTTCACTCACTCGCCCTTCTGAGTTCATTATAAGACTTTGTCTGCCAACCTGCAGACAGAAGAGGCCCTTCACGAACCCCACTCCTTCTGTAGCTGCTTATTTATTTATTTTTAGGTCTCGCTGGCGTTGCAACGCGAAGCGCTGCGCCAACGAGAACTATTGTTGCCTTGATGCCTCTCAAGGGAGACAGACCGGGGCACGCGCAGCGATCGGTGTCTGTGGACGCGCTTCAGAGACACAGACACACGCGTGCGCGCACACACACCCCGCCGCTGCCGACCCCCCTCACGCACAGACACACGCGTGCACACCCTGCCGCTGCCGATCCCCCTCACGCACAGACACACGCGCGCACACCCCGCCGCTGCCGATCCCCTCACGCACAGACACACGCGCGCGCACACCCCGCCGCTGCCGACCCCCCTCACCGCATCCGCGGCTGCCTAACGCACACTCCTCGCCACCGAGATGCCTCTCAATGGAGACGCGTTTTACGTTTTTTTTTTTTAACAAGCTCACTCAGTTTATCCCGAAAAGCTACGCGGACATCATAATATAACTGCGTGAGGCAGTTTCTATTTTTTTTGATTTGTCATCAAAGCATTGCACACTGTCATCGTTGCTGGATGCATGCGCACGTGGGAAGAATGGAGACGGTATAGTTAAGGGAGGGTCCTTTCAACTTTTGAGTCATCATCCAAGGGCTATACCGCTCAAAACTAATAACTTCTTAAAGATGTCAATTATTAACAAAGATCGCATTATTAACAAAGATCGCATTGATTTACAACGCAAAAGCACCGGTTTCATAGGTGAATAGAATGCATTCTGTGGCGCCAGCGGATCCACGGAAGCCATTTCTGGTAGTTCATCACTACCCCCTTGTGGATATTCAATAACGCGAAATCCTTACCGTGGAAATACAAAAACACCCCTGCCAACATTCTAAGCTGTCAATCATGCCCCTCACAGGCACCTTCATTGCCGTTATCATCTACAACAGTTACCCCCAAATCCGTTACTCGCACGCCTCACTTTTCCCCTTTAATGGTTCTCAACACTCATCCGTTACCCCTTAACTATACCCCTTCCAGCACTCAGATCAATCCCATGGTTCTCTTACGCCACCCATTACTCACCTGTTCCGCTTCCGTCACTCCCACCCCCCTCAAGTTGAATTTCCATCACTAACACAGCTCACGTGGGTGAGTAAAACTAACTCAACCATACATGTTGACATTTCGTCACGCTGTCCTTCCGTCACGTCACTCTCTACCCTTGAATGTTGCTCTTACATTACTCAGTACTCGGCTTCTTGCCCACGAGCCCCCCCCACCTGTCTCCTCAACAGCTCACCCCGTCGGCACTTTGTTTGAATCCCCAAAAACAGTGATCTTTCAAGGCATTCCGCTCCGAAGTCTCCGCTCCATTCTAGTGACAAACTGAGCTGAGAGGAAAACACCCTCCAGCAGAACTGCGGCCAGTAAAGCGCAATCTCCTCTGAAGCTCTGGCCCTTGGAAAAATGCATGCCCCTACTCTCAATTTGGTGACAGTTCTCCAACACCACACTGTGGCCGCTGGGCAGTGACAGTACAGAAATGCCTAACAGCAGGGGTGAACCCGCAGACTGACGTCCACCTAACAATTAGATACAATGCTTTCTGTATTTTTCAAACATCCCACCACGTGAAATCTCAGGCTCCCCCTGCATGTCTCTTCCACTCTCCCTGTGCTCCCCAGCCTGCACATTCGTGCTCCAAGGCCTCCGCCCCCATATCTCCTGCCCCCCCCTCTCCGTGCCTCGTGCCCACTTAGCAGTGGGGTTGACAGATTGGGCTACATCTCCCACAATTCAGTGATTTTTTTTCCTTAACCTAACTGTGCAACAGAAAATCAAGTAGGGCCGGAAGCCAGGTATTGGGCTACAATCTACACATTGTAGGTCCGTCTCACATGTTTACTTTCATTACTACAACACCAGTGGTCCATCACTCAGACACCTCAGAGGTCACATTTCTTTCACTCTTACCTTTCAGCTGCCCCTCCATTCTCTCACACACACATACACACAGCACCAACCTTCAATCGCAACCCCCAAAGGTCCCATTGGCTTCTCAACCATACATCCTTACTAAACCAGACTTCAATCCCACTTCAGTAACCCCCAAGCACACCCCAAACCGCTCACCATCGATACATACGAGATTCTAACAAACCCATAGAACACTCCTGCCTCACTACGTACCCAACTACCCAGCAGCCTGTAACTTCTCCCACCACACCGTTTAATTGCACAAAATACAAGCACACCTCGCAGCCCTTCACTTCCACGCACTAACACCACAAAAGACCTTCACTTTTCCTATCATCTCTTACAACACATCCTCTACACAATTACAAAACATACACCCTCTGAGTAAGCCCGGTATCCCGCAGTGTCTCCTGGATCCCACGCTGGTACTTCACCACCCAGATGTAGAGCCCATGAACAGAGGCAAGCACACAACACAACAAAACCCACAAACCAGGCCTCAAGACATCGCTCGCCTCACAGCCCTCGGAGTCTCACTCTTTCCCACGCGTCAGGGAATCCTGAGGGGGTGTGAATATCCACTCTCCATCCCCAGGGTGCCCCAGGCAGACAAGCCCCTTCAGGCCTCCGCCCACAGACACTTCGCATACAGCAGCACCACTCTAATAACCCATAAACATTCCAGTGTTCCCCTCCTTTACCTTCGGCTTGTTTTCGGCAGCCATTTCCTCTCCGCGCGCCACATCCTCCTCCTCGCGACCGGTACTCCCAAGCCGCGCGCAGGAGCCGCTACACAGCCGCGCGCAGGGCTGGCGTGGTTTCGGAAGAGAAGGCGCAGCGATCGGGGTCTGTGGACGCGCTTCTGAGAAGCGCAAACGTGCACGCCCCCAAGCGCGCGCGCGCCACGCTCCGCCGACCGCCGGGCTTGTTATCCCAGAGGGTCCTGCACAGTTACACCCAGGGAAAGGAATCCATCTTTGTGTCTTATAACAGCGCAGCTGCCGTAACCAGGGGGCCGCTGGGGCTTTCATCCATCTCACCATCGCCTCTGGTGCACTAGTGAATAGTGATTGCCTCTCACAGTTCGGCAATCGGGGCCCCCCCCGAAGAGCGTGCGCTCACGGAAGACCTGAAGCTCGTGGCCGTGAACGGGGCCTGCACCCAGTGTTCAACATACAAAAGGACTGTCTGCGTGCTGCCAGGTGAGCCAATGCCCTCCCTCCCCCGCAGCACTCAGTGCCAACTTTTCACACTTACCCCTGCACTACCACTGACAGACACTCAGCACTAGTGCACAGCACACCTTGCACCAGGTCAGTTTTGTTTAAGGGGAGCAGGCTGTCTGGAGTTCTCCTTGTTTGTAGGGTTTTTAGCGGGCTTGTTTATTTTTTATATCCACCCCTAAGGGTCCCCCAAATTCTCTGTTGTTCCACAGTTCACTCCCCATTCCTCCCCCTATGTTGACTTCTCCCCCCACACATCCACAGGAGGAGGGACTATTGAATCCTAGGGTGTAGCAGGGGTTGGAGCGAACAAGAGGTTGCGCCCTGCCCCGGATTGATGTCAGAGATTAGTTCTAGGTATCAGTTGAAATGTAGCTGTGGGAAAATGACTTCTAAAGCAGAGGACTGACGTGCCATACTGATCATATCACGGATTGGTACGTGCATGGTATGTGCGTATTTTGTGTTTACTTGGTGGGTTGTGTCACTTGCAAAGGTTCTTACAGAATTATGTGAAATAAAACTTATGCAAACAGCGTCAGTTTTTAAACATTTGTTTCTTGGATGTGTGTGCTGTCGCTACGGGTGCTTTTTGCTGACTTGGGGGGTGGTGGGGGGGGGGTGGAGCGGAGCCTGCAGGGATAGAGTGGGGAGGGGGGTCAGGCAGCATTTGGTGGTGGCTGACTTGGGTGTCGGCACCGCATTCGGTAGCGCTGGTGGAGAGCTTTTGAGGGGGGCTTGGAGCCCCAGTACTTAGTATTTTACACATCAAGCACTGCTAAGAAGGCATAAATAGTTTACACTAAAAGTGCATATACATTGAAGATGAAGGCACTGAAGTGAGGCCAAGAGATGGGGATAGTTGGAATGAAGAGAACTGTAAAGGCTTATTTAGAGCACTTACCAATGGATATCTTTGATCTATAATTGGTGTGCAAACTCTCAGATAGAAAATTTGGTATTGGCGTGCTACTGTCTAAACACCAGATCCGTTTTAACATTTAATTTGAGAGAGACAGCAGTGTGTGTGTCTTAGACAGAGCATGGTGTGTAACAGAGACAGCAGTGAGAAAGACAGCAGTGTGAGAGAGACAGCAGTGTGAGAGAGACAGCAGTGTGTGTCTCTTAGAGAGAGCATGGTGTGTAAGAGAGACAGCACTGTGTGAGACAACACTGTGTGTGAGAGACAACACTGTGTGTGAGAGACAACACTGTGTGTGAGAGACAGCAGTGTGAAAGAGACAGCAGTGTGAGAGACAGCAGTGTGTGTAAGAGAGACAGCAGTGTGTAAGAGAGACAGCAGTGTGTGTGTCCTATAGAGAGTATGGTATGTAAGAGACAGCAGTGTAAGAGACAGCAGTGTGAGAGACACCAGTGTGAGAGAGACAGCAGTTTGAGAGACAGCAGTATGTGTAAGAGACAGCAGTGTGTGTAAGAGAGACAGCAGTGTGAGAGAGACAGCAGTGTGAGAGAGACATCAGTGTGAGAGACATCAGTGTGAGAGACAGCAGTGTGAGAGACAGCAGTGTGAGAGAGACATCAGTGTGAGAGACAGCAGTGTGAGAGACAGTAGTGTGTGGAAGAGAGACAGTAGTGTGTGTAAGAGAGACAGCAGTGTGTGTGTCCTAGAGAGAGCATGGTGTGTAAGAGACAGCAGTGTGTGAGACAGCAGTGTGAGACAGCAGTGTGTGTAGGAAAGACAGCAGTGTGTGTGAGACAGCAGTGTGTGTGAGACAGCAGTGTGAGAGACAGCAGTGTGAGAGGCAGCAGTGTGAGAGGCAGCAGTGTGAGAGACAGCAGTGGGTGTGAGAGACAGCAGTGTGAGAGAGACAGCAGTGTGTGAGAGAGATAGCAGTGTGTGTGAGAGAGAGACAGCAGTGTGAGAGACAGCAGTGTGTGTGTCCTCGGGAGAGTATGGTGTGTGAGAGAGACAGCAGTGTGAGAGAGACAGCTGTGTGAGAGAGACAGCAGTGTGAGAGACAGCCGTGTGAGAGACATCCGTGTGTGTGAGAGAGACAGCAGTGTGAGAGAGACAGCAGTGTGTGTGAGAGAGATAGCAGTGTGTGAGAGAGAGACAGCAGTGTGTGTCTCCTCGGGAGAGTATGGGGTGTGAGAGAGACAGCAGTGTGAGAGAGACAGCAGTGTGAGAGAGACAGCAGTGTGAGAGACAGCCATGTGTGTGAGAGAGACAGCTGTGTGTGTGAGAGAGACAGCAGTGTGAGAGACAGCAGTGTGAGATAGCACTGTGTGAGAGACAGCAGTGTGAGACAGCAGTGTGTGTAAGAGAGACAGCAGTGTATGTAAGAGAGAAAGCAGTGTGTGTAAGAGAGAAAGCAGTGTGTGTGAGACAGCAGTGTGTGAGCATAGCATAACAAAACACAACATAGCATAGCATAACAAAACACAACAAAACATAGCATAGCATAACAACACACAACAAAACATAGCATAGCATAACAAAACATAGCAGAGCATAACAAAACATAGCATAACAAAACAAAACATTGCATAGCATAACAAAACATAGCGTAGCATAACAAAACATAGCATAGCATAACAAAACATAGCATAACAAAACATAACATAGCATAGCATAACAAAACATAGCGTAGCATAACAAAACACAATAAAACAGCATAGCATAACAAAACGTAGCATAGCATAACAAAACATAGCATAACAAAACATAACAATACATAGCAATACATAGCATAGCATAACAAAGCATAGCATAACAAAATATAGCATAGCATAACAAAAACACACAACAATATACTTTTTAGAAAAGAAAAACAATATAAACAAGCATTTGCAATGCAATAGGTCTCGCATTATTAAAGTTTGAGCTATTGGCATTGCTAAATAATGCAACACCAATAGCTCAAACTTTAATAATGCGAGACCTATTGCATTGCAAATGCTTGTTATTTATGGGTTTGTACCGCGCTGGAATCGACTCCCAAAGGAGTATCTCCGCGCCTTAGGACGACCATAATGCAGAAGAAAAAGAAGGTCCAAGCAGTATATCATATTAGTTTTGAAATAGGAAGGGAGCGGGAGTGAGGTGGTGATGGGGGTGACAATGTCCCTAATGCAGAGGCTTAACTGCACACTTACTCAACTAGTGCAATTGTTATGTGCAGCTGATTCCTTCCCTTCTCTTGGGCCTCTACGGTCGAGATAAGGAGCACTCTGTTTGCTCAGCTCCATAATGTTTTTTTTTCAAAGTGAAACCAAATGCAGTACTAAACAATTGTAACAGCCAGGAGAGCAGCACCCTGCACACTTCCTACAGCCTGCCCCTCTGTTCAATCAACAAATTGTTGCCACCCACACCCTCCTTATCCTCATTAGTCTGCTCCACCCCCAGCTACTGAAGAGCATGGAATTTTGTAACTCCTCCAAAGTCCACTGTTCATACACCCAAAAGTCAACCGGATCCATGCCATTCTAATTCAGCACTCCCTCTTATGTGACATCACGGCTGCAGCTTGTGTCTGCAGGTGGAAGAAAATTTCACCCGGCTGGTGCTTGTACAGTAGGACATCTACAAATGTCACTAGAGTTCACCCAGAAGATTCAGCACACTGCCTCAGAGCAGTAATTATTTTCAGCTGCTCTGTGTTTATCTTCCCTGTTCTTGCCTCTTCCCCGAGAGTGGCAGGGCAATGCCCCTTTTGCCCATGAACACCAGTCGCCCTTGGGCCCAATTTTGAGGATCTGATCAGGGTTCTTTCACGGGACATCCGCATGATTGAATGGAACCTAATTTTGCACCCACACAGTGCTTATTATTAACCCTGGGCGTAGTTCGCGTAGCCTCGCTTCGCGAAGCTTCGCGAAGATGTTCTTGCACTACGCGACCTTTTCTTGTTCAGGAGCGCGGTGAGCGTGTTCGGGGAGCTGTTTGCATGCTCGGGGGATATATCTCGCGGTCTTACCCATGCGGTCGCCAACGGACGCGGCCATCTTGTTTTTCAATTGTCCCGCCCGCTCGCGATGCCTTATTTCCTGTTCCGGGTCGCGGTTAGCGTGTTCGCGATGTGCATTGACGTGTTCGGGAGCGCATTTTACTTGTTCGCGATGAATAGTACATGTTCGCGAGAAATATCGCGCAAACTTACCCACGCGGTCACGAATGGGCGCGGCCATCTTGTTTTTCACTCTATGCTATGGTTCTGGGCCTACTTTTGTATCCTCCCTTTATCTTTGCAATCCTTTGTCTTTAAAGCATTTTTTCTGACTTTTTTTAGTTATTATCTATCTCTCTCTTTGCCTAAGTTTAGATTTTGTATTTTATTTCTACTTTTACTGTGTTTTAGTTACTTTTATAAAGTTCTTTCTATCTTCTTCCCCCTAACTTTTTTTTCCCCTTCTAACTTTTCTTTTCCGCCTCCCACCCACCCCAGAACCATGGCCAAGGGCACACCGAGTGCCAAGGGCAAGGGACCTGCAGGAGCAGAGAAGGGCCGCCTGCCTTGCGGCAGAATGCGTCCTGCAGGGGTGCATGCCCGGCAACTGTTTGGGGAGGAGGAGGTGGCGGCCCATGTTTTCTTCATCCAGCGCCTCCTCCCCTTGACCTTGGCAGCAGGCCCGGCTCCGGGTACACTACCCAGGAGCGGCACCGTCGGTGGGCGAAGGTGCGCTGGGCCGTGTTCCGGTGCTCTGGGATCCGGCGCACCCACAACCAGCTAACCCACCGGTGGTCCGACATCCTGGACCGGGAGCAGGACCTGTTGGACCTGCTAGGTGTCGAGGTCATCGTGCTTGGTGAGTAACTGATTGTGTATATTAAATTTGCTGAACAACAAGATTACTGCTGCGTGCCAAGCGTTGCTGGTAAATTGCGTTCCAAAAAGCAAAATGTTCTTTGATTTAAGGACCCAGGTGCACGGTGGTACTCTTACTTGTTTGCAACTTAGTTTGCGCTAGCTTGTGCTGATGCTGATTATGTAAGAGTTTATTTTACAGAACTGAAGTTAGGTAATGCGATTTGCTAGAGAGACTCTAGCCCTTCCATTGTCCTACTGTGAAATAGTGGTGGATGGATATTGGATACTAGGTTTAGTTTGTTCGTAGTAGTTACTAATTGTTTTATGTGGTCTGCGTGACGCCTCCTCTGTCACTGAGTGCTGCTTACCCCACTCCTCCGTCGAACCTTTTTTACTTTGTTTAGTGAGTGATAGGCTTAGCATGGTCAGTCAGTAGCAGAACTAGATCAGAATCATGCAACCAACCCACAATTTGTTGTATGTATGTATGCACTAATGTATGCATGTGTCCTCCATCTCATCTATGCATTTGATGGCTGAAAAAAATGGAAATGCAGACTTAGTGAACAATTGGCCCGTCCGGAATAGGTGGTGTAGGTCAGGTGGTACTTACTAGGCTTTGTTAGTATTTGTAATCAGAATGGTTATGGAACACTGGAGTGTTCATAAATAAGTAGACGATCCGTAAATGCAGGAAGCAGCCAGTAGTCGATCCATCTGATTAGATAGGTAAATTTTATTGCAATTGTTGTTTCCTAAAATGTTGTTTGACTTATTTTTCCAAATGATTTATTATTATTTGTTTCACATCACTCCTTAATGTTTGTCTCTTTCTTTATTATATTTTACATGATCATCAGCACCACCCAGGGGCAAGAAGACGGGGTCGGAGTCGGCGGGGGAACCACAGGACCGCTCCTCTACCGAGGCTCCTGTTGCTGGCCCCAGTAAGTCCTCCAGTGGTTAGATTGACATTTATATTTCCCTAAATTTTACTGCATCTTTTTTTTCCGAACTCTAAATTATGGTTCCACTTTCTAAATCTATTTTTTACAAAAGCTTACTTCTTTGACTTTGACTATCTGTTTCCAAATTCTGTTTATCCCTGCCTCTAACTAAGTTGCTTCTAACTGCCTCTGCTATGACTCTCTGTACTACTACTACTACTACTACTACTATTACTATTATTACTCTGTGTGTAGCGAAGCTTGCACAGTTGCCCACTCTTTATAGAAGGTTTTCTTTGGAATAATAAAACTCTGATTGACCAATAGCTCTAGCCACTGTGTCCTGTCCTTTGGGTTGTCCTCTTCAAGTCTTCTCACTGTTGAGGCTTTGACAATTACCACAAACAAAATGGCCAACCAGATATTTGACTAGTATTTTTGATCGGATAGTACATGATACTACTATTGTCTAGTGATTCTGCAGAGCCACATACAGAACTATGCACAACAAAATAGGATGTTGCTGATGGGAGTTTGGACCTTACTGATCACACCTCAGTCCGAAGAACCCAGAATCCCCTGACCGACTAGCTATAGTGTCTCACATTAGGGTCCCACTCCCGACCCCCCCCCCCCACGAAGAAGATACACAATGTTGATGATGACTGAGACAGACAACCCAGAACATAATAACACCATTTTGCTCACTCACTTGTGTAAGTCCACCCCACCACACCAAATACCACAGAGTCTATGTGTAAGTTCAAATTGTTTATTTGAAACAAGTATCAAACTCTGTACATCATTAATATAAAATTTATTTTACTACAGCCATAATTAATAAGACAGCAAAAAGCCTAACATTATAACAGTAAACCTTTACAAGTGCATGACAACAAGAACAAGAGCCAAGATCTTTTGAATTCTGGAAGACCCCTCACCGTAGAACGTAGAAATACTGGTTACATCATCTTGCATCCAATATGCTCTGTAAATCTCTGGTTTGTAGAAGGGAATCTTCCGCCCATTATATATGAGAAAAATGCTGCGAGTTAGCCGTTAGATAGTATACTGGTGAATGCTAGCATTTTGCAGTCATGGCAAAAAGTGTAACATGTATGTGATGGCTAAGCAATATAAACTAAACAAACTCAATAATTTTTTTTTTTTTTACCTCTTCACTTGTACGCAACAGTCAAGTGGCCTCAAAGGCATCTACTGCACATGTCAATAAGCTGGAAGGTATAAATAAATATGCACCAAAAGAGTAGTAGTCGACATGATGAATCTAAAAGGGTTACACATGGCTCAGGCTAACTTTCAAAAGAGTAGAGTAGGACTAGATGACCCTAGGAAGTGGAACCATATCACTACTAGTGTCTGTCTACTGACTGTACTTACTGTCTAGTGCTGATGTCTGTTGCATTAACTTTTTTTTCAATGTTCCAAGTGAACACTTAAAATAGGGGGAGGTTTCCAGGCATCTAAAAAATTTGTGATTTTTTTTTTCTAGGCACACTACCATCCACCAGTGCTGTCGGGGCCAGTGATGCGGCCATTCCGGAGGGGGCAGGCGAACTGGCGGCACCTGCAGGAGAGGCAGGGGGGGATCCAGCAGCAGTGGCCGGCGGCAGTAAGTTATATTCATTACTTCTTGACATTACAGCTAGATGGAAGTGTGTTCACTATTTCACTGTACTGTGCGACTTATTATTATACAACGGTTGAAGAAGACACCCTTTACTTAGCATTAACACTGCAGCGTGAGTAGAGTAACCAATGGCCTCTTCTATTTGACTCCAAAATCAGCTGTGAATGTTTTATGGAGAAGACAAACTCAGATCAGATGACCTTAATGGATGTGTTGAACAAAGAGGGAAAGAACTAAGGGTGGAAGGACGAGCGAGATAAATAATATGACTGACTGGCAGAGAAGGATATGTTGTTGGAAGCATGCATAGGTGGCTGATAGTAATCAGATCAGATGCATGGGTTGTTGAAGGATGGGTGGAAGGTGAAAGAATGCCTGCCTGGGTGGGCGAAACAGTATGGGTGGATAGTGCTAGATAGCAAAAATCAGCGTTGTTTAGTTCAAATTCAAAGCCAAGGCAAGCAAGGAAGGAGCGGAAGCATGGGTGGTTGTTGGTGAAACCAACTAAGTATGAGAGATATAAAAAAGAAGGATAAACGTTTACTTTAATGGATGTATGCCTGGATGTACTATCATCAAGAGACAGTATTGGCAAAGTGTCACTGGAGATTCTTACTTTGAAGAAAATGTAAAAGAAACTGCGCGACAGTAGCAAAGCCTAGGGGAATATAGGTAGTATTATCAGAACACAGTACACTTGCAGTAGTTTGCAAGCACGTCATATATATTTATATATATCTATATTATCAAGCGGAAACCCCTTCCTCCCACTCTGGGGACCACTCCCTACCTATTGTTATTAATGTATTTTCAATTGGGGCAGCCAGCCTGCAAAGGGTGGCCTATCTGTTGTTTATGGTTATTGGTTACACAATCAATGAAAGCAAAGTACCCTCTGCAGTAGCGGTTGGTGGTGGGAGTGTTGGCGGGCGGTGACATGGGGAGGGGACGGGTGGGTGGCACTGGCGAGTAAACTGTGTATTACGGCCAAATACAGGTAATCAACATAAAAATAAATAACATTATTTTCAAGGTGCGCACTGCACCGCCGAATGCGATGCAGTGCGTGCAACAAATATTTTTTTTTAATGTATTGTTTAATTACCTGTGATTGTCCTTAATACATAGTTTACTATCCCCACCCTGCACCTTCCCACGTCACCGACTCACCGCCCGGCAGCACTCCCACCACCGACCGCTACCGACCTGATGTCGTATCGTATTAGCATCTATAATATGAATATAAGCAATGATCATTGGATCCAATAAATAATCAGCCTTTTTGTAGTACCCATGGCAGAGTGTAAGTGAAATTGTGCATGCCATTTGCCCTCATGTAACAGAGTATGACCAGTGCCAACGGCCGTAAGGCGTCATACAAAAATATGAGATTCCCCACCTGCAGACAGTAGTATTAAATAAAACTAACGTGAGTCTGCATCATGTGGCTCATATCTGTTTCTCTTGGGTGCAAGTTTAGCTGACGGAGCTGGCATGCCGGCTACAACAAGGTTATGTAATTGGGCTAAACTACAGATAAGAACAACACGACTGGTGTACCGGAGTACATAGTACGATTATATTTATAATGTCGGAAACTCTCACAAATGTTAGAGTCCAAGGAAGTAGGATTAGAGATACTTACCACCAAATCACAAATGTTATGAACTGTGCTTGCTAGTGATACTGTGACACTATGTGTTGAATGATTTTAGTGTTTCTGTTTTGCTAAGAGTATTGGCTACAACATGTTCTTTTTCGTTCTTGATATAGATACTCCTTCCACACCCACTAAATCATCAAGGAAGGAGTTGGCCGCTAGAGCCCGGCGTCGGAAACTGGAGGCCATCTGCGACCATTATCGCCGGCTGGTGGCTCAGGCGGAGGAGGAGGAGGAGGCGGCTGCAGCTGCAGCCTCCTCCAATGCCCCGGGCCCCAGTCGGGCCCTGCCTCCACTTTCACGGCGCCGTGGTCCGGCATCCGCCCGCCGCCACGCCTCTATTTCCAGCACTGCTGCCCCCCACCCTGCATGTAACTGTAGGGCATTTCGCCGCCAGCTGCTCCGCCGGATGGCCCGCTTAGAGGAGAACATGGAGGAGCGGGTAAAGATCCTGGTGGACAAACACCTTAAGGCCCGCCGACAATAGAGGACCTCGTCGTTTGCCCCTTTTTTGATTCCTTTTGTTGGTGGGTGGGTTTTTGGGCATTGGGGATTCTTTCGGACATTGGGACTCTTCAACTTTCGTTTCTTTTTGGACATTGGTTGGGGTTAGGGAGGGGGGTGGGTTAGGTCAGAGTGGGATAGTTTATTTTTGTTAGGGGATATTAAATGTTATTCTATTTACTTATACGATGTTAATCTTTTGTGGTCGGTTACAGTTTTCAGAATTCAATCTAAGTTACATGGCTTGTTACTTTGTTTCCGTACTGCTGCATGCCCACAGCCAGTGTTTGATTTAAAAGATCTGCCGATTTTGTAACACACGAACCGATAGATGCAGTACCCCTCAATGAGTTATTTTTAATTGTCATAATAGTACTGTCAGTCTCTCCTCCTAGTCCATACCTCCCACCAAACTTATCTTACCTGTGATTGATGATGAAGTTCGGCACACTGATGGCTGCATGGTTGGTTTCCCAAATTGACGGAGAAGATGCCATTATTGTGGTGGTAGTAGTAGACACTGGCAATAGCATTTGAAAAAAGAAAGAGAAAGTCACTTGACTGAGAGACTGTGGGAGGAGTAGTAGAACAGAACACAAAGTAAACTACAGCATGGGTGGGCAAGCAGAAGAAGATCCTTGCCCTGCCTTAGTTGAAATTCAATTAGTGTTGCTTTCACCACATCTGCCCCAGCAAGCGTGTGATCAATTGGTGTACATTTAATGTAGTCATCACATCACACCTCAATATAAATCACACAGCCCGGGGGAAGAGGGTTAGGGATTGATGAATGGATGGGAAGTGGGGGTTTGGTAAAGGTTTGAGAAAGAAAAACAGACAGTATGCATGGACACAACAAAAGTAAAACACAATCTTGTAAGACGACCATGATCCATTATCAAAGAAATCAAAGTATGAAGTGAGAAAAAGCAAATGAATGCATGCTGAGGAAGATAACTTGATGGTTAATGATAATGAGTTGTACTTACTATAACTACTATTACCCAATGAGACAGTACAGTCAGGGAAGAAATTGAAATTTGCCTTGCCTGTCTGCCGCCCTCAGAGCTCAGACCGAACCCAATTACATGCTGTACCGGGCTTACTTTTATTTTTAAAGCTAGCTAAGGAAATTAAAAAATAGTTGTAGGGATCAATTAACAAACAAACCACAACACACAGTCGTAATGATTGAAGAGAAAAAAGCAATCAAATAAATTTAAAGACGAATGATGATACTAAAGTTACTGTATTATCCTAGTCCAAATGTGGAGTTGCATCATTCTCGTCATTCCTCTTGGTACTCCCTTCCATGGACACTCCGCACATCAATCTTGGGTACCACTGCCTGCCTGATGCGGATTGGTAAGGTAAGTGTGAGTCGTTTCTCCCACTATAGCACAGGTTAAAGGCCGGCCTGTAAGTGTAGATGGAAAAACAAACGGGGTATTGAAAAATTACTGCATTTAAAACAATAAACTCAATTACAGTGGAGTGCAAGACGAGAAGACAACACTCTGGAGAGAACACTTTCAGACTGAGGCAGCTTGGATAGGCTACATAGTGTCTACTCTACAGCATTAAGGTACAACAACAACGGGACAGGATTCAGGAGCCAGCACAGAACAGGAGAACCGCGGCACAGGCCAGGCACCCTACCCCTTACTTACATTTTGACCGAGCCAGAGAAATGTCATATGCACTGCAGCAACCTAGCATTTTCCAAATGAAGTGACTAAATCAATGCGCCACTGTCCCTCATACCACTACACTCTACTCCAGTCCACACCACTACACAGACATGTAGCCTAGGTCTGCTGTGGTTCTTGTTGAAACTGTTTACCTTTTAGGTCAGCCCATGAAATGCAGTTATTCCATCAACTTTCTCCGATCCAACTGACTGTGTGCAAAGATAGTATGCTCAGCAGCATCATGATGATGACCGTGTGGTACGTATTCTCCAACACCAACTCAGTCTGTAGTGACTGATTAAGTTTATAATTATAATATATTCCATATTACAAAATTGTAACGAATATTGGCCGGCACCTGCAGTGGTAGGAGTACAATGTGGTTATTATTAAACAACAAGGAAACATTAACTGTCACCACACCTGAGTCGCTTTTACTTTGTCGATAAACTAGTATAGTTCTACTTCATGCACAATTATTCGTAGTCAGCCAGCATCCAATGCAATGCATGCCACCATCATTCACAATAATCACTCATTACCTGTCTTGGTGTTCTCTTTGGCTGTCTGATCTGATGCCTGCCTAGCCTTCTGGCAATCAGTGATGAGTTTCTTTCGGCTTGGAAACAAAATGGAATATAGCTGGAGTCATGTTTCACTTCTTATGGAGGGACTGTTAGAGGCAACATGTATTGTACTATTCTCCATCTCCTTCCAATGTCTGACTTGCTTGAAATTTACTTAGGGAGAGTAAGGAAGATGGAGCAGGACCCCGAGGAGTGGAGTGGGCAGTTATGCACAGACGTGCAACTCCAATAGGGAAATAAAAAGAGGAGACTGTTGATGGATTTGTTGTGATTAGATTTTGAACCAGAAAAACAGATACACAGTCACACACAAATAAAGGAAGGGAGAACAATTTGAAAGCCTAGTTGTCAGGGAAGAGGAGCTCGTCCTCAAACTCTGGTGGTTCGGACAGAAGTACGTCTAACAACCCACTACTTATGTCATCGAAGTCGCTCTCCTCTTCCTGCTGTGATTCACGTATTTTGTACTCAGGTGGTATAAAGTGTTGATTCATTTTGATCATGGTTAACCTCTCAACGCTTTTGGGCGAGAGACTGGTCCTTTTGACAGTAACAATGGCACCAGCAGCACTGAAAACACGCTCTGAAGAGACACTTGCAACAGGGCAAGCCACATACTTTATCGCCAGCCTGCTGAGCACTGGCCATTGGCTTCTTTTCCCATACCAATACACCAATGGGCTTTGCTCCATGAAGACCTCTGTTGTGTCATCTAGATAGGCCTGAACCATCCGCTCAATGTTCAGGGGTGCTCCGATTTCCTGGGCCTCTTTTGCCTTTGCATCAGTCATGGACGTACAATACCCTTTCCGTAGAAACCAATCACCTGCCGTTTTTTTAAATGTGCCTACTGATCCTGTTGGTGCTGTTGATGTTATTGCTGGCAGTGTTGTTGACTGCAGGGAGGCAAACGCACTGCTCTTGGCCTCTGAAGTAGAACTTGACTCTGGGTGCCCTGCAGTACTTTTTCTGCCCTGGGGGGGAGGCGGGCCTCTAATTAAGATCCTTTCGTTTTCAAAGACAGTGGCTTCCTCAGCTATCAATGTTTTGTACTGGGCAACATCCACTTCTGAAAAAGGAATTACTTCCTTACTGCGCAGCAATAATTTGTAACGTGGATCCAAAATTGAGGAATTGAGGCAGTAATGTAATGTGGATGTGACACAATGTTATTTTGAATCCTTGTATTGTCAGATAAGCGAGCGACTAAGGTTTCTGCCAAATAATATGCGTCTACTTTGTCATCCACACCTGCGTACATTTCTAACACCTCCTTCAGCTCTTGCTCTAGCATGTACAACAATGGGATAGCTTGGCCCATAGTGCAGTCCTCCCTGCTCACTTCACGTGTGAAGACCTCAAAAGGAAGTAGCATCTCTGTCAGGCATTTGACGAGGTCCCATTGGGCCATCTCAACTGTCATGCCTTTCACAGTAGGATCCCCTGACCTTTTCATGACATACGCATTAAGTGGTATGTACTGCTCAAACAGACGCTCAAGCATGTAATACGTTGAGTTCTAATGTGTTGGCACCTCCTGGATGAGTGCTTTGACTGGCATTTTATGCTCACGTTGAATGACCCTCAGCTGCTTCCGGGCTTTAAAAGAATGGTTGAAATGTGTGCATATTCTTCTGCAGGTGGTCAGTAAGCTGCTGACTTTGCTTTCATTTTCAGAAAGTACTGAACAACAATGTTAATGCAGTGTGCCAAACATGGCACCCTGAAATAGCCACCATCTTTCATGGCCCTAACTACATTACTGCCATTGTCCGTGGCAACAAAACCAATGGTAAGCCCTCTTGGTCGCAGCCACTCAAACACCTTGCTGTTAAACTCATCCAAAATGTTTGCAGCAGTATGAGATTTCTCCATAGCAAACATGGCTACAGTTGCATGTTTACGAGTGTCTTTAAAAATCTCAGCGGTGTCAACAAAACCGTCAGATATCTTATCTTTAACACCCGAAAAAGAGACCCAGTGTGCAGTGATGCACATGTAATCAGTGGCTTGGCAACTGGTCCACATGTCTGTTGTCAGGTGTATACTCTGAACAGCACTCTGTTTTAAGGCTTTTCCAAGCAATTCCAGCACGTCATGATGTAGTGCTGGAACAGCAACTCTTGCGAAGTAGTAGCGGCTGGGAACTTTACATTTTGGGCAGATGGTGGTCACAAATTCAAGAAAACCCACCCCCTTCAACAAAAGAAAAAGGTAAAAGGTCCAGTGCTAACATTTTAGTCAGCTTTGCATTGTACAAACGTGCTATTGGGTGGTTGCGTTCGTACTGCCCCTACGGCCTACTAAACATGCTAAGAATGGTAGGCTGCATCGTATTCCTTCCTGTTATGCTCAACGTCGCACTTTTTTTAAAAGCAGTACTCCTTGGTGTCTCAGGCTGACTCTTACTCTTGTGCCACTGAGATGTTGCTGAGGATGTGGGCGTTACCACTGCAGTGCTGGGGACAGGGCTACTTTGTGCACCACTACCACAGAGAATGTCTCCCTCTTCCTGTTCCACCGTGAGCGGACTTTCTACTCGTTTATGCCCAACAGTAATGGTTCCAGTTTTGATGATACGAAGGTGCTCCTCCCACTGGATTGCGTGGTGTTTTTTCAGATGGGTCATTTGGCCTCCGGTACCATAGTTTGTACCAAGCTTACCACGACTAACAGAGGTATGACAAACGGAGCATATAGCAATATTCTCCTCCTTTCCGCCAACCGTAAAGAAGTCCCACACTGGGGAGATTAACTTTTGTCTCCTGCTGGAGGTGCCACTCCCACTTCCAATGCCGGATGAACTGGAGGGTGTGTGTTGCATTTGACTCTGTGCAGTACAACTGCCTACTTCTGCTGAGGTGGTGCTTGTGCTGGATGTAGGACGCTGCCGGCCCTTTGCTAATGTAAATATGGAAGCTGGAGGTCGTGGTGGTGTTACCTGTGTTGGAGGTATGCGTGCTACATCCCTCGCAGCCATTTTGGATAGTGTAAAAATGTTGGTCTCCATCTCCTCAGGCCCGGGGGTGATGTTTGTGATGACTGGCTCATCATCATCATCATCATCCTGCTCTTCTACATCAACATCCATAAGTGTAAGGCTTTCTGGAACCTTCCTTTTCCCATGCCTGCTCTTGTGATGTGTTTCCCTCTCAGACTCAGTTTGTGGCTTCCAAGTGGCATCTAGATCATCAGAAGGGGGGCTTGGTGACGAACTTGATGTACTAACCCTCCTTTTCCTTGCTGGGGATTTGGAAGCCAATGGAACTTCTAAAGGAGTGGCTTCCTCTTCTTCCTCTGCATGAGGCTCAATTTCCTGAACTGCCCCTACTTCGGGAAGAACAACAGCTACTATTGTGGGCGGTGGCTGCGGCTGTTGACCACTTATCTGCTGTGTTCCCTCCTGCGTTGATTGTGTACTACTTTGAGATAGCGATAAGTTTAGTTCCGGCTCAGCATCACTGCTTTCCACCATAAGGCTGGCTACCTCTTCCACACTCATCTGCTTGGGCCTGGGTTGGTGGGTTGAGCCCACTGATGTGGAGGTGCTGCCCCCAGCTTGGCCCCCCGCCACCGCTGCTGCAGGTGCCATTTTTGGTGTACCAAAAAAGGTTTTGGGAGGCACACCAGACTTAAGTGACACTTCCTTCTTCTTCTGTTCCTTCTTCTCCATGGCAACTTTCTTGGTACCGGAGGACCTGCTACCTGCTTTCTTTGGGGCCATCTTCAACAGATGTCAAAACAGCACTCAGTTGCACAAGTTGCAGAGATGCCTGGTCAGGTGACTCACACGTCACGTTGTGAACAGCAGCAGGACGTCGGTCTGGCACCACAACGGTGGATGATGATGACACACCTCCTCTGTCTTTTGTGCACCTAAAAGCAAAAAAGCCAGAAGAACATCAGTCAAAAGATCCATAATATATATAACTTATTAGTGTCTGGTTGGTGGTCTCAATTAATACATTTTATGAAGTCAGTGAACAACAACAGTATAGCCAGCCATTAAGAGACTGACAAGGCCAGGGATCCTGTTGTATTTGTACTGTGTACACTCAGGAAGAAGAATAGCAAAGAACAAAAACATAAATGTAGTCTAGCCTGTTTGCCCTAAATAAAAATTTGTGCATCTTATGGGATGGATGCAGCATCAGGGAGCAACAACAACTAACATATACACAAAAACTAAAGGCATTTATTTACAACACCCAAAAAGTGAAATCTACCCCCGTAAAAAAGTAAAGGCCACATTTTACAGTTCAATCCAAAGCCATACATGATGTTGAAATTTAACGCACAACACAAAAACAGTTGTTTAAATTCCATGCACCTGTGATGATTGATGAGTACTACCCCTGGGCCTACTGTACAACTAGGCCACAAGCTTGGAGGCCTATGAAAAAAGCACAATGCCTGCCTCAACAAAATGGCCGCCACACATGCTCAGGCCACCCACCACAAATAACCAAAAAGTGATTACAAAGGACAGGAACAGGAAGTTGTAGTCTCTGTGGGACTTACTTACTCTCATAAAAAATATTTTAAAAAAAATAAAAGCTTCTCCGTGCTCCAAAACTACAGCTGAATGACAACCTGAGGAGTTTATTTTGCAAAATACACAAAATCGGCGTTTTCGAGATGGATTTATGTTGCTCGCGAGATATTGTTTGCCAGATTGCAAATGCTGCGTGTTCGGGATCGCGAACTGTACAAAAATGCTTTATCGCGTGCGCGAAAACGCATATTGAGAGCGCGAACATGCCGAAAACTGTAAGTCCGCGTTGTCGCGCTGTGCAGAGTTACCGAAAGTACGCGAGCTGAATCCCTAGGGTTACCTACTGGCTGAAAAGCCCTATTTATTTAACACACACCCAAAAACTGCTATCCCACCCCAAAAAAACCTTTTGCAATAAAACCCAAAGCAATACACGGTGTGAAAAAATAATTCAACACAAAATGTAAACTTAAATAACGCACCAAAGATTTGAGGATGACTACCTCTGGGCCTACTGGCAGACTAGGCCACAAGCTAGGAACAGAATGGCAAAAGCAAGCACACTGCTTGGATGGCTCCACAAAATGGCCGCCACACACCCACAACAACAACAAGAAATGGAAGACAGTCAATGTACGCCTATGGCAAAAGCACAATGACTGCCTTCCTAAAATGGCCGCCACACACATGCTCAGGCCAACCACCACAATAATAACCAAAAAGTGATTACAAAGGACAGGAACAGGAAGTTGTGGTGTCTGTGGAACTTACTTACTCTCATAAAAAATATTTTTTTTAAAATAAAAGCTTCTCCGTGCTCCAAAACTACAGCTGAATGACAACCTGAGGAGTTTTTTTAGCAAAATGCACAAAATCAGCGTTTTCGAGATGGATTTATGTTGCTCGCGAGATATTGTTTGCCAGATTGCAAATGCTGCGTGTTCGGGATCGCGAACTGTATAAAAATTCTTTATCGCGTGCGCGAACACGCATATTGAGAGCGCGAACATGCCGAAAACTGTCAGTCCGCATTGTCGCGCTGTGCAGAGTTACCGAAAGTACGCGAGCTGAATCCCTAGGGTTACCTACTGGCTGAAAAGCCCTATTTATTTAACACACACCCAAAAACTGCTATCCCACCCCAAAAAAAACCTTTTGCAATAAAACCCAAAGCCATACAAAGTGTGAAAAAATAATTCAACACACAACACAAACTGTAAATTTAAATAACGCACCAAAGATTTGAGGCTGACTACCTCTGGGCCTACTGGCAGACTAGGCCACAAGCTAGGAACAGAAAGGCAAAAGCAAGCACACTGCTTGGATGGCTCCACAAAATGGCCGCCACACACCCACAACAACAACAAGAAATGGAAGACAGTAAATGTACGCCTATGGCAAAAGCACAATGACTGCCTTCCTAAAATGGCCGCCACACACATGCTCAGGCCAACCACCACAATAATAACCAAAAAGTGATTACAAAGGACAGGAACAGGAAGTTGTAGTGTCTGTGGAACTTACTTACTCTCATAAAAAATATTTAAAAAAAAATAAAAGCTTCTCCGTGCTCCAAAACTACAGCTGAATGACAACCTGAGGAGTTTTTTTAGCAAAATGCACAAAATCAGCGTTTTCGAGTTGGGATGATGTTGCTCGCGAGATATTGTTTGCCAGATTGCAAATGCTGCGTGTTCGGGATTGCGAACTGTACAAAAATGCTTTATCGCGTTCGCGAACACGCATATTGAGAGCGCGAACATGCCGAAAACTGTAAGTCCGCGTTGTCGCGCTGTGCAAAGTTACCGAAAGTACGCGAGCTGAATCCCTAGGGTTACCTACTGGCTGAAAAGCCCTATTTATTTAACACACACCCAAAAACTGCTATCCCACCCCAAAAAAAACCTTTTGCAATAAAACCCAAAGCCATACAAAGTGTGAAAAAATAATTCAACACACAACACAAACTGTAAATTTAAATAACGCACCAAAGATTTGAGGCTGACTACCTCTGGGCCTACTGGCAGACTAGACCACAAGCTAGGAACAGAAAGGCAAAAGCAAGCACACTGCTTGGATGGCTCCACAAAATGGCCGCCACACACCCACAACAACAACAAGAAATGGAAGACAGTCAATGTACGCCTATGGCAAAAGCACAATGCCTGCCTTCACAAAAAGGCCGCCACACACATGGCCAGGAGGACACAACAACAACAAGCATAAGCCAAGGGGAACAAAGAAAAGAAATGCAGGCCTTTATGGAAAAAGAAGCAAACACTACTAAACTACCACCACAAAATTGCCACAAGCCACATGGGCACTCACAGTCACAACAGGCCATGGAAAACAATAAACTGAAGCAGGCCTATAATATATGACCGGACAAAGGAGGCCTGCTAATGCTAAACAACACAGCTTTAATACAAAAATGAAAATCAACAGGGCTACGAAAGGATTGGAAAGAAGTTACACATCAAGCACACACATCCAACAAAAGGTATTTCACACACACACACACCAACAGTGAAATACACCACAGCCACATTTAGCATTTCAAATAATCCTATGCCATCCATGCCCTACATGATGTTGAAAATTCTACAGACACCACGAAACATGGACCCGTGGGTACCCTACTGGCTGAAATTGCAGAGAAAAACAACTAGGCCACTATTGAAAGCACAGACCACCCGCCACAACAATAATTTTAAAAAACAATGAAAAACCCAGAAAAATGTAGGTAATACAAGCCCCAATGAAACAAACACACCAATTCTCCAACTTACTTGTAGTAAATTAAATCTCAAATCAAAAAGTCCTCAAATAAATCCAATCCAATGGTATGATGCAGCAGACAGACACAAAAAGTGATCCTTCCAGCTCCAAATCCAAATGAAAGTAAACAGCACATGCACAAAGCACTGGGAGGAGCCTGCTGGACAGGAACAGGAAGTTGTAGACTCAGGGGCACTTCCTTCCTCTTGAAAAAAAGAGTTAAAAAAATTAAAGGACTCGTCCTTACACAAAAGACTACAGCAATATCACAATCTGAGGAGTTTTTCTGAGCAAAATGATAATTTTAGAGAAGGTTTTATGAAGATCGCGAGATATTCTTCGCCAGATTGTAGTTTTTGCATGTTCGGGATCGCGATCTTACCAAGACAGCCGCCGGAAGTCAGATCGCGTGCCCGAATGACGTGTTCGCGTTCGCACACTCTTGCGGGCTTGGGCAGCCATATTACAAATCTCGTGGCGCTCGCGAACGGACAGAAAAGCAAGCTGGCGATCGCAGAATCACGGTAAGACGTTACCGCGCGCGCGAGAATGAATATTGAGCGCGCGAGGAAGCAAAACTACTACGCTACGCGCTAGATCGCGTAGCAATCTGCAACTTCGCGCTCCACGCGAATCGCGAAGTTGCCTAAACTTCGCAAGCTCCGCGAACGGAGCGTAGTTCAACGCCCAGGCTTATTTATTATAGAAATGGATGTAAAAATACATGTAGATGCTTCTCTATTTAAGTTTAGCTCCAATAATACTTTCATTGTGGGTGTCTATTTGAATTTCTAACCTGTTCTTGTGGTTATGCAGCAATATCATGAAACAAGTTTGGTGCCTGTGATATTTAAATTTGCCAGACATCATTTTGTTATTTCATAAACAGATTTGTGTCAGTGGGATTTGAATTTGTCAGGGTGTGGCAAAATCTGTTTTTAGGTACTTTAGTTTGTGAGCAGTAATATGAACAATGCGTCAACCAAGATTTACAAAGGTCTTTCGTCAGGTTTGTGTTACGTTTTTGAGGCAAACCTGGTGCAAAAACATTTTGGGGATTTACAAACCAATTCAAATTGTTATTTGCATTGGTTTGTAAGGAAAAGTAAAGCCTAGTGGCGCAGAGTGCTGCTTTGCTTTACTTAGCGTCAAGGGGGCGTTACATGGGAGGTACATGAGCGGTCCCATACAACCATTCATGCTTTTTGATGCAAAACCCTATCTACTAACATTAGCAGACAGGGTTTTCTGTAGGAGTGGGTGAAACTCATGGATTTGAACTCCATGTAATTCCGAAAAGTTATATAAAAAATCCATGAGATTCCACGGTGTTCCGCACACCTGCGGAGGTCCACCCACCAACAAATAAAATGTCTTCCTGTAATAATTACAAATGCAAATATGAACATGCAGAGCATTATTAGGTGATGCAACGCTACACAACGGGCCAATAAGAATGCACCCTACCACTCATAAACACACAGCTGAAGCTTCTTACATAGAGCGTCAACAGCATTCACATCTTTCACTCCTGAAAGGCACTTCACAACAGTATTAAAGAACACCTAGGCATAAATTGGGTCTGCAATGGATGCTCTTTCCAAAATGGAATTGCAGAAGTCCATTTCTGTGCATTCAACGAACAGTAACCACAATGCATTAATTTAGGCTGTGTATTTGATGTGGGACTTGTCTGCCTGCTCTGTATTATCTTCATTATCCTCTCCAAATTGGCATGCATCAAGACCAGGTGTCGGTGAGCTTGACCCTTGAACCGCTTTTACAGGTCCTCCAGGTCTCCCAGTGTAATTTTGAGGGTAATGAGGGCACCCTAGCATTAACAAGAGCAGCATACAGGAAAGAATATTCATATTCATGCAGTGCATGTGCCAATAAATTATTATATACCCCGATCTTAGGTTGCTCTCCAGCTTCGCATGTGCCCTTGTTGTACACATTCTACAGTGCATGAGGGTATGTGTGTTGAGTAAGTGGACGGCGAAAGAGGGAGAAGGTGAAAACAAGACCACATCTCAGTTATTGATCATGTTGACTAGGAAAAAAACCCAGAAACATTTCCTCTTCTGAAGACAAAGCTGCTTATGTACCCTCCATTGCATCAAACTTTCCTAGGACTACTCCACAACTACAGCATCATGGACTTTGAGTAGTCCAATGGCTCTGAGCCTTACCCACACTACAGCATCCAGACATTTCCCTCACCACACCAAAAATGAGTTCCCCAAACGACTCCCCCTGTCCACTTCATTCGCATAAGAATGTTATGGCCAGCCTCCTAAAAAATGTGACTGGCCTGAGATTTTTCAATGTATGCAGGCACAACTGCATTTCAAGGTTGTCACTCAAAATACACCCTCCTTATCCTCATCAGTCTGCTCCACCCCAGCTTCTGAAGAGCAAGGAATTTTGTAACTCCTCCAAAGTCCACTGTTCATACGCCCAAAAGTCAACCGGATCCATGCCATTCTAATTCAGCACTCCCTCTTATGTGACATCACGGCTGCAGCTTGTGTCTGCAGGTGGAAGAAAATTTCGCCCGGCTGGTGCTTGTGCAGTAGGACATCTACAAATGTCACTAGAGTTCACCCAGAAGATTCAGCACACTGCCTCAGAGCAGTAATTATTTTCAGCTGCTCTGTGTTTATCTTCCCTGTTCTTGCCTCTTCCCCGAGAGTGGCAGGGCAATGCCCCTTTTGCCCATGAACACCAGTCGCCCTTGGGCCCAATTTGGAGGATCTGATCAGGGTTCTTTCACGGGACATCCACATGATTGAATGGAACCTAATTTTGCATCCACACAGTGCTTATTATAAAAGTGGATGTAAAAATACCTGTAGATGCTTCTCTATTTAAGTTGAGCTCCGATATTACTTTCATTGTGGGGGTCTATAGTATATAACCTGTTCTTGTGGTTATGCAGCAATATCATGAAACAAGTTTGGTGCCTGTCATATTTAAATTTGTCAGCCATCATTTTGTTATTTCATAAACAGATTTGTGTCAGTGGGATTTGAATTTGTCAGGGTGTGGCAAAATCTGTTTTTAGGTACTTTAGTTTGTGAGCAGTAATATGAACAATGCGTCAACCAAGATTTACAAAGGTCTTGCGTCAGGTTTGTGTTACGTGTTTTAGGCAAACCTGGTGCAAAAACATTTTGGGGATTTACAAACCAATTCAAATTGTTATTTGCATTGGTTTGTAAGGAAAAGTAAAGCTTAGTGGCGCAGAGTGCTGCTTTGCTTTACTTAGCGTCAAGGGGGCGTTACATGGGAGGTACATGAGCGGTCCCATACAACCATCCATGTTTTTGATGCAAAACCCTATCTACTAACATTAGTAGACAGGGTTTTCTGTAGGAGTGAGTGGAACTCATGGATTTGAACTCCATGTAATTCCGCAGAGTTAAATAAAAAATCCATGAGATTCCCCGGAGTTCCGCACACCTGCGGAGGTCCACCCACCAACAAATAAAATGTCTTGCTGTAATAATTACAAATGCAAATATGAACATGCAGAGCATTATTAGGTGATGCAAGGCTACACAACGGGCCAATAAGAATGCACCCTACCATTCATAAACACACAGCTGAGGCTTCTTACATAGAGCGTCAACAGCATTCACATCTTTCACTCCTGAGAGGCACTTCACAACAGTATTAAAGAACACCTAGGCATAAATTGGGTCTGCAATGGATGCTCTTTCCAAAATGGAATTGCAGAAGTCCATTTCTGTGCATTCAACGAACAGTAACCACAATGCATTAATTTAGGCTGTGTATTTGATGTGGGACTTGTCTGCCTGCTCTGTATTATCTTCATTATCCTCTCCAAATTGGCATGCATCAAGACCAGGTGTCGGTGAGCTTGACCCTTGAACCGCTTTTACAGGCCCTCCAGGTCTCCCAGTGTAATTTTGAGGGTAATGAGGGCACCCTAGCATTAACAAGAGCAGCATACAGGAAAGAATATTCATATTCATGCAGTGCATGTGCCAATAAATTATTATATACCCCGATCTTAGGTTGCTCTCCAGCTTCGCATGTGCCCTTGTTGTACACATTCTACAGTGCATGAGGGTATGTGTGTTGAGTAAGTGGACGGCGAAAGAGGGAGAAGGTGAAAACAAGACCACATCTCAGTTATTGATCATGTTGACTAGGAAAAAAAACCAGAAACATTTCCTCTTCTGAAGACAAAGCTGCTTCTGTACCCTCCATTGCATCAAACTTTCCTAGGACTACTCCACAACTACAGCATCATGGACTTTGAGTAGTCCAATGGCTCTGAGCCTTACCCCCACTACAGCATCCAGACATTTCCCTCACCACACCAAAAATGAGTTCCCCAAACGACTCCCCCTGTCCACTTCATTCGCATAAGAATGTTATGGCCAGCCTCCTAAAAAATGTGACTGGCCTGAGATTTTTCAATGTATGCAGGCACAACTGCATTTCAAGGTTGTCACTCAAAATACACCCTCCTTATCCTCATCAGTCTGCTCCACCCCAGCTACTGAAGAGCATGGAATTTTGTAACTCCTCCAAAGTCCACTGTTCATACGCCCAAAAGTCAACCGGATCCATGCCATTCTAATTCAGCACTCCCTCTTATGTGACATCACGGCTGCAGCTTGTGTCTGCAGGTGGAAGAAAATTTTGCCCGGCTGGTGCTTGTGCAGTAGGACATCTACAAATGTCACTAGAGTTCACCCAGAAGATTCAGCACACTGCCTCAGAGCAGTAATTATTTTCAGCTGCTCTGTGTTTATCTTCCCTGTTCTTGCCTCTTCCCCGAGAGTGGCAGGGCAATGCCCCTTTTGCCCATGAACACCAGTCGCCCTTGGGCCCAATTTGGAGGATCTGATCAGGGTTCTTTCACGGGACATCCACATGATTGAATGGAACCTAATTTTGCATCCACACAGTGCTTATTATAAAAGTGGATGTAAAAATACATGTAGATGCTTCTCTATTTAAGTTGAGCTCCAATATTACTTTCATTGTGGGGGTCTATAGTATATAACCTGTTCTTGTGGTTATGCAGCAATATCATGGAACAAGTTTGGTGCCTGTGATATTTAAATTTGTCAGCCATCATTTTGTTATTTCATAAACAGATTTGTGTCAGTGGGATTTGAATTTGTCAGGGTGTGGCAAAATCTGTTTTTAGGTACTTTAGTTTGTGAGCAGTAATATGAACAATGCGTCAACCAAGATTTACAAAGGTCTTGCGTCAGGTTTGTGTTACGTGTTTTAGGCAAACCTGGTGCAAAAACATTTTGGGGATTTACAAACCAATTCAAATTGTTATTTGCATTGGTTTGTAAGGAAAAGTAAAGCTTAGTGGCGCAGAGTGCTGCTTTGCTTTACTTAGCGTCAAGGGGGCGTTACATGGGAGGTACATGAGCGGTCCCATACAACCATCCATGCTTTTTGATGCAAAACCCTATCTACTAACATTAGTAGACAGGGTTTTCTGTAGGAGTGAGTGGAACTCATGGATTTGAACTCCATGTAATTCCGCAGAGTTAAATAAAAAATCCATGAGATTCCCCGGAGTTCCGCACACCTGCGGAGGTCCACCCACCAACAAATAAAATGTCTTGCTGTAATAATTACAAATGCAAATATGAACATGCAGAGCATTATTAGGTGATGCAAGGCGACACAGCGGGCCAATAAGAATGCACCCTACCACTCATAAACACACAGCTGAAGCTTCTTACATAGAGCGTCAACAGCATTCACATCCTTCACTCCTGAGAGGCACTTCACAACAGTATTAAAGAACACCTAGGCATAGATTGGGTCTGCAATGGATGCTCTTTCATAAATGGAATTGCAGAAGTCCATTTCCGTGCATTCAACGAACAGTAACCACAATGCATTAATTTAGGCTGTGTATTAGATGTGGGACTTGTCTGCCTGCTCTGTATTATCTTCATTATCCTCTCCAAATTGGCATGCATCAAGACCAGGTGTCGGTAAGCTTGGCCCTTGAACCACTTTTACAGGCCCTCCAGGTCTCCCAGTGTAATTTTGAGGGTAATGAGGGCACCCTAGCATTAACAAGAGCAGCATACAGGAAAGAATATTCATTTTCATGCAGTGCATGTGCCCATAAATTATTATATAACCCGATCTTAGGTTGCTCTCCAGCTTCGCTTGTGCCCTTGTTGTACACATTCTACAGTGCATGAGGGTATGTGTGTTGAGTAAGTGGACGACGAAAGAGGGAGAAGGTGAAAACAAGACCACATCTCAGTTATGGATCATGTTGACTAGGAAAAAAAAACAGCAACATTTCCTCTTCTGAAGACAAAGCTGCTTCTGCACCCTCCATTGCATCAAACTTTCCTAGGACTACTCCACAACTACAGCATCATGGACTTTGAGTAGTCCAATGGCTCTGAGCCTTACCCACACTACAGCATCCAGACATTACCCTCACCACACCAAAAATGAGCTCCCCAAACGACTCCCCCTGTCCACTTCATTCGCATAAGAATGTTACAGCCAGCCTCCTAAAAAATGTGACTGGCCTGAGATTTTTCAATGTATGCAGGCACAACTGCATTTCAAGGTTGTCGCTCAAAATACACTCTGGATACACCATATTTGGTGATTTCTCATTAGCTTAACACCGCACTTTAGTTGCACTGATGCCATTGGTTAGGGACTTTTCTAATAAACTTAATTCATTACGCCGATGCCTTATTTTTGCAGATTTCATTGGACAGAGCTCATTGGTTACTCTTTTTCTGAGGTCTGATGTAGTTATTGGACAGAAATCTCTCAGCTTCTTTTTATTGGCTCATTGCCTTTTTTGAACGTCGCTCATTGACTGCAAGCATGCCCCTGGTGTCTGGGACATTACGGCTGCCGGGCGGTACTCACTGGTGGCTCAGTGGCGCCCTGTGTCCCTCACAAATGTAGAATATATATCAGGCGAGTTAGTGAAATGCAAGCACACATTGTTCTCTGGGAAATTTGTATGCAATAATGTTGTTCATGGGTGTCTGTATCAAACGCAGGATAAAGTTATATCGCATTAGCAGCAGCATTTTTAACAAAAAACATTTCAATTAATGTCATTAAAAGCCAGGTGTGGGGGTCGTGGCCAAGATGGTGGAGTGAGCGGACATGTCTTGCGATGGCTCTGCTCTGGGCCCACTCATTAGACCATAATAGCAGTGCCCCTGGGCTCGAAACCCGGCTTGCACGGCTCACGGAGAGCTGCGATCCCACTGACCCCATGTTGAAACCGAAGGCGGCATAAACACCGAACAAGAAGGGTCGATTCAGCGGCTCAGGCGTCAGGCTGAAGTGGATCGCGGGCCTTGAGAGTCTGGGCCTCGGTGTCTTCTGGCTCCTCTTCTGAGACTGGAGGGCGGAAGAGAGACACACTTCTGGGCGTCGATTGCTACGACTAGAGATTGTCCCGGCCGATGGTACTTCTCTGCTTGCTCACCTTTCCCCCATCTCGCAGAGTGAGGATGGCACAGACGGCCCTGAGGCCTCGGGTCAGTGGGTCGGCCTGCGCTATAGGCCGCCAGATGAGGAGTGTGACAGACTTGGGAGGCACGGCGGCTCAGCAGAGGTGGCCTGGATAGTAAGTTCGGTGCCCCCCCACAGTGAGAGGAGATCTCTGTGCTGCTCCGAAACAAGTGTGATCCAGCCCCTCCCTAGACTCCTATTTGAGGCTGTCAGGGGACGTCCTCCCCCCCAGCCCTCACAGCACGAGGACCGCAGAAACACCTTGCCCCCCCTTGAAGGCCTCAGCATGCCAGGTTGCTCTCTACTGCAACAGCAGCCAGTTGCCCTCTGTGGGAGCCAATCGCACTGGGCCTGGGAAGTAGAGAGGGGCCCGACAACCAGTCCCCCATTTGAGAGAAGGTGCAGAGGAGCGAGCTGGGGCTAAGGGACAGGTGGAGAGACTGAAGTGGTGAACACTGACCTCCCGCCTCCATCTCCGGGCCCCACTGCGGGGTTGGCCTCGTGAGCAGGGGCCACCCTGCCCAAGACATTGCCTGATAATCCTGCATCATGGCATGGAGGTACGAAGACGCATAAGCCCCGGACTGGGCGCAGTGCGGGAAGAAACACATTAGGCTGGCGGGGGTCACGCACGGGCACAGAGGTTTTACCCAAGCAGAGCGCTGGAGTGGTGGAGAGGCCTGTTGGGAGAGACCCTACCGGGAGATTCCTGTGGCAGTGTGGATTCCGTCCCCTCCCCCCCCCCCAGCACCTAGGCCTACCACGGAGCACCACGTTAGGAGACACTCTAACTAGTGGCCAGTGGTGTAGGGTGTGGAGACGCAACATTGTACTAAACTGAGTTGCACAGCTGAGAATACTGCACGTGCCCCCCCCCTTTGCCCTTAGTGTGGGTATGGAGCCCTACCCTGGCTGTAGGAGAATGGCGACAGCCAGGGTAAAAAAAGACCACACATTGAAGGACTCGATCATCAAGCTCCCACCCCAAGACCGCCCTGACTCCCAGGTGAGCTCTGCACTCGCCGAGGGGTAAATGAAGAGGAGACCCCCATCACCCGCTCATATATGGAGTCCGTATTCTCTTCAGTTAAAGAGGACCACCAACAAATTAAAGGAGATCTGGTTCGGGACCTACAAAGAGTTCAGTGGGAAATCTCTGACCTGAGTGACAGAGTCAATACGCTAGAATCGAGCCAAACCACCAGGGAAGAAGAGCTGGGACAATTGCGTCAAGAAATAATACGCCTTGGAGGTGCTGAGCTATGGGCTTTTTTTACAGAAACAGGCAAAATTGACGATTTCTGAGCTATATGACCAACTTAAAAAGGCAGAAGAAAGGCTGTCTGGCGGTCTGGGGACCGGCCAGGATGTAACGGATTTATTGGACAATTTGGCACATTGTAAGGCAAATATAAATCGAATATGGTCCCAGGAAATTGCATGTAAGCACCAGTTGTATAAGGAGCAAATGTATGAGTATGGGGAAGCTACTGGTAGGTGTCTGGCTCAGAAAATTCGTGCCAAAGAAGCTCATCAAAGAATACAAGTCATTAAAGACATGGGAGGTTCATCGGTTTATGACCCACAGGAGATTTTAAAAGTTTTCCATGCGTTTTATACAAACTTATACGCAGAGCAGGTCTCTGGTAAACTTTCTCCAGATCTGGGACTCCCGCCTCTGTTATGGGAGCATCTGGACCGGGCAGACTTTGAAATGCTGGAAAGGCCTTTCACTAGAGAGGTGTTGGCACAAGCTGTGAATAATGTGGTGGGGGGGAAGGCTGCAGGGCCTGATAGGCTTCCCGCGGAGGTATATAAAGTCTTCTTTCAAGAGTTGAAGGAGGATATGTTTGTTGTATGTCAGACTGCCCTCCTTGGTAATGCCTCGAGATCATGGCAAGAAGCAAATATAGTGATCTTTAGAAAAAAAGATAAACCTGCTGACCTTCCAGGCTCATATCGCCCAATCTCTCTGGTGAATTGTGATGGCGAGTTATATGCAAAAATGCTGGCTAATAGACTATCAGTGGTCGTCCCTTACTTGGTTTCGAAAAGACAACACAGCTTTATATCAGGACGTGGTACGGTCAATCATGTTAACAGAGTCGTGGCCCTTCTCGACATCGCGCAGGCCGAGTCTAGGATGTTGGGGCTCGTCCTGCTCGATGCCGAGAAGGCGTTTGATAGAGTGGCTTGGGGATTCCTTTGGGGGGGTTCTACAACGTATGGGATTTGGTCCTGGGTTTATACAGGCCCTGCAGGTTCTCTATCGGTCCCCCACTGCTAAGATATGTGCAATGGGATATAGTTCTAAGGATGTTATGATATCTAGGGGTACGAGACAGGGCTGTCCGTGGTCCCCGCTGCTGTTTGCACTGTATATTAATCCCTTTTTAAACATGCTGGAACTAAGTAATCATATTCCACCATTTATGGTGAATAATGAGCATTTTTCCGTGCTGGCATATGCAGACGATATTGCTGTTGTAACAACTGATCTGTACACAGCTATTCAAGAAATTGAACAGTTAGCTGGTAGATTTGGGGCTGTGTCTGGGTACAAGTTAAATATTACTAAAACTCAGTTGATCTGCACAGATTGTTCACTTGTAAAAGCGCAGAGAGTTGTTGAAGAAGCTCTGTATCTGGTTATCAAACTCAGACCCTGCTTAAAAGATCTAGTACAGGTTAATTGGAACTCTATAATGGATAAGACTAAATCAGCCCTGACAAAGTGGGAAAGTCTGCATCTCTCATTAGTGGAAAGATCTAATCTATTGAAAATGGTTATTCTTCCGAGAGTTAGGTATTTTTTTAGGGCAGTACCCCTTGGGATTCCCAAATCCAAAATACAAGATCTTCAATCATTATGTGCTAGATATCTTTGGGCACCAGGGAGACCGCGGAGAGCCGCTCGATATATGACTTTACCAGTGGAGCGGGGTGGCTGGGCAGTCCCAGATTTCTTTTTTTATCATATATCTTGTTTGTTGGCCAACATGCGTATATTATTGACTGGAGAAGAGGTGAGCAGGCCAGCAGAGGCACCCTCTATCTATCAGATGGTATTGGGCCCAGTGACATATAATTGTCTATTTTCCAGACCTGATGGAAGCTACTATAAAAGGACTCGATTTAAGATTCTGGGGGCTGCCTTCGGGGTTCGGGACACTGTTAGGAAAGCATTTCAGATTCCTAGACTAACTTCATATACACCATTATCAGCAGATCAACTATTACCCCCCATTTTTTGTGATCACATAACGAGGGACTGGAAACTAAAAGGTATTATATGTTTGGGTGATTTTTATGCTACTGATGGGGTCTGTCTGTCTTTCGCTAATTTGAGGGATAAATATAATCTCTCAACCACACAATTCTTTAAGTTTTTGCAGATTCGGGATTTTTTAATGAAACATGTCTCGACGGTTAGGTCTTATGAAATAGTGGAGGCTATTAGTCGTAAGGCAAAGATAGGAGTGATTTATCAAATATTGCTAACATCTAGAAGGGATTATATGGTGAAAGTTAATCTTAAATGGAGAGAAAACTTGGCAGACAGTGGGATTTTGGTCGAAAACTCTATAACTGTGGCTCGAAAGGTATGTCTTACAGCCTCATTAAGGGCACAGCATAAACGGTTTTTAATTTGTATCGTACCCCTGCTGCTATGATGAAATGAGGTGGGGTGAGAAACTTTGTAAATAATGGGAAATGTTTTCGCTGTAGTGGAGACAATGCTGATATGCTGCATATATTTTTTTTGTGTCCTAAGCTTGGACAATTTTTTGGGCACATTGAAAAATGTATTTCATTGGTCATTGGAAGCCGATCCGATTCTCTGCTAGTATGATGTTGTTAGGAATTGGGGAGGATTTGATGGAGGGTCAACCTTTGTTTAAATATCGCTTTTTAGTTTTTATAGCGGCAGCAGTGGCTCGGCTCTGTATTGCCACGTCTTGGTTACAGTTGGAGGCTCCTCCGTTTGAAAGTTGGCGGGCAAAGTTTTATAACATCTTTAACTTAGAGATTAGCTTATATGCACTTAAAAATCCTAGCAGAAGAAGGTTTGGTTTGGCGATATGGGAACCTATGATCGAGTAAAGTAGGGGTAGCTGCCCCCCCCTCCCCTTTTTTTTTTTTTTTCGGGGGTGGCATGTATCTAATATTGGATAACAGATTGATTATGTGGCTATGTAGCATACACTTATGATGTTTACAATTGTATATGAACGTAACAATGGTGGTCTTTCTGTTTTTTCTTTTTTGTCTTTTGTAACTATGGATAATAAAAAATAAATAAATAAATAAATAAATAAATAAATAAATAAATAAATAAATAAATAAATAATACGCCTTTCCGACTGACAAATTGGCCTCTAAGCTCATGCTGAAGACCTGGAGAACAGGTCGAGGTGAAATAACATAAGAATTTTGAATGCACCCTCCTTGGCGGAAGCAGGAAATGGGGAGGAATAAGTCCAGGCCCTTTTCGCACATATCTTAGGCGACTCGTCCAAGTCAGAGATCCGTCTAGATCGGGTCCACTGTGTTGGACCTCCCAGAGCTTCAACCATGCCCCCTCCGGACATTCTTGCCTGCATCCACAGTTTCCCCTTGAAAGAGTGCATCCTACGAACTGTGCGGGGGTCTGACGCGACGCGCTTCAGCAGACCCTCATTGCAACTGTTCCAAGACCTTTCAGCCATCATCTTTCAAAAGAGACGAGAGTTTTGCCCTGTGACCTCCTTTCTTAGAAATCAGAATATCTCATATGCCTGGGGCCATCCCTTTTGCCTGATCTTTGAATGGGAGGGGGAAGACCCACCAGATATGCTCCCTCAGTGCTGCCTGTGATCTACTATGGATCGAGCGACCGTAGGCTGAGGTGGGGCACATGGATGGAGCAGAGGACAGAACAGGCTGGTGGGAGCGGCAGCGATGGAGGTGGAGAGCAAAGAAACCTTCAAAGCCTGACTCTGAGGAGATGGCACAGGAAAGAAAGGCAGTGCTCGAGAGCCTTGCTGGAGGTACGGCTAAAGTAGGGATGGAATGAGCAAAGCAGCCTATCCCGACTTACACGTGGGTTCATGATGAACGCTGTGCAGGCCTGAGGGGAGAGCATTCCTCTAGATGCCTTTTGGCCATAATGGACCCAATCAAGAAACTTTCTCGTCGGAAGGCAGGGTTGCGGTTTGTAACCCTGTCTCCCCCAGAGACTTGTTTGAGTTTGCAAGCAGTTCTGTTTGGGGGGGGGGTTTCCTTTGCATGTTTGTTTTTCAAGTACCAATGTGAAATGCAACCAGGGGTAGACGAGATTTCATCCTTAAGGTTTCGAGCTCTGGCCTGACAGGCTGTTACTGAGGGTGGGATCATGGGACAAGTCACCCCAACACAGCAATCCCTTACGCTTCTACCATGACTGTAGGTGCCACTCTAAAGATTATTTCCCTGAACGTTAAGGGTTTGAATAGCCATGTTGAATGCAGATCAATCCTCTCCTATCTTGAGCATACCGGTGCGGACATTTGCATCCTCCAGGAGATGCAGCTTCTGGCTGGAGACACTAAGCGACTCAAGGCCAGGGCCTTTCCACAGCAACTATTTTCTTCTGCGGGGTGAAAAGTGGGAGGAGTGGCTATCTTGTTTTCATGCCCATTCAAAGGTATTGTCGACCAGGGCTGGACTGGCCGTAGCGGGCACCGGGCAATCCCCTGGTGCACCGCATGGGTGGGGGCCGGTTTTGGGCCACAGGGGGCCGTTTTTGTTACAGGGCCGTTTTTGCAGCATAGCTGCAAAATCGGCCCTGTAACAAAATTGTCCGAAACCGGCCCTAGCAAAGAGCTCGGCGGCACCCCCAAGACCCGGGGGAGGCCGGCTGAGCACTTTGCCAGGGTCGGTTTTGGTGCCCAGTCCGGCTTTGTTGTCGACCCTAAGCTATTTGAGCTTAAAGGTCACCTCATAGTACACCAAATACAGCTGGGCACACAAATACTCACACTGGGTTCCTTGTACGCACAGAACGAGGGGCAGGAGCGCTTCATTCGTGAGGCCCTCGATGAGATGCTCACTTCACAAGATTGTTTGGTCCTGGTGGGGGGCGATTTCAACATAGTCTTGGACAGGGACCTCGATCACTCCGTTCAAAGGAAGGGTGGTCTGGATCTCTGTCAGGTGCGGGTATTGCATGGCTGAGGGAGGTGGGGTTAGTGGACTTGTGGAGGGCCTCCCATCAAAACACCAGGAGCTTCACATTCTACTCTCACGCTCATAAGTCTTACACCCGACTAGATTATTTTCTGGGCTCCCAGGACCTACCCCAGCTTATCCGCTCGGTCGAGATAGAGCCGAGAACTCTCTCAGACCATTCAGCTCTTGTTTTAGAGATTCACCTCCCCCTACAACGACAGGCCCGGCGGCAAAGGCATTTACGAGAGACTGTATTACAGAAACCAGACGTCCAGGCTAAGATTAACGAAGCCGTCGCCGATTACTTAGAAGCCAAAGATAATGAGGTGCCCCTCCTGATGGTCAGGGATGCGTTAAAGGCAGTGGTCAGGGAGGAGCTTATATCTCTTGCGGCTGTCGATAACAAACAGAGGAAACTCAAAAGAGCTGAGCTTCAGGAGAGGGTCAGGGAGCATGAGGGAATTCACCATCGTACCAGGTCCCAAGGGTGCGGTGCCAGTTGGAAGCAGCTCGGAAACAGCTAGCCCAGCTAGATCAATATAGGGCAGAATATGTCTTACTGCGCTTGAAGCACCTGTATTATCTTAGTGGCAACAAACGCGGCAGACTTTTGGCCGCGCGCTTGTGAGCCCAACGACAGGTTAACACCGTTCGCTCTCTTCGGACGGAGTGTGGGACTGACCTGTTGGTTGATACCTCTATATCGGATCAGTTCAGGGAATTCTATGCGGTGCTGTATTCAAAGAAGTCTGCCCCCTCCCAGAGGACATGGCAGAATACCTTTGTGATGCCCCCGTTAATAGATTGAGTGACTCTCAGGCTTCCTCTCTCGTTGAACCTATCAGGCTGGATGAGGTCATCTCAGCAATCTCGAGGCAGAAACCCCTGAAGTCTCCGGGACCAGATGCCTGATTTTACAAGGCATTTTCTGTGGAACTTGTCCGGATTCTCACCTAACTCTTACAATCAATAACAGACTCAGGTTCTCTCCTCGCCTCCATGTTAGACGCAACCATCACAGTCATTCCAAAGCAAGGCAAAGATTCAAAGCTCTGTGCTAACTAACTACCCATATCGCTCCTCATCGCAGACTCAAAGCTCTGCACGGGCATCCTGGCGGTGCGTCTGAACCCTCTGGTGCAGATGCTTATTCACCTGACCAGTCGGGATTCGTCCTGCAGCGCCTTTGTGCAACTAATACTAAGTGGCTACTACACATTATAGACAAGGCCCATGGACGGAAAGGGTCCAGCAAGGTATTTTCGGTAGATGCCGAAAAGGCCTTCGATAGGGTTCATTGGCCCTTTCTCAGAGCGACACTGGCGCACTTTGGCTTTGGAGAGCGATTTTTATCCTGGGTCTTAAGCAGATATATGACCCCTTGTGCGTCCGTGAGAGTCAGTGGGGTGGGTTCAGAGTACTTCCCCATTTGCAGGGGTACAAGGCAGGGCTGCCCGCTCTCCCCTCTTCTATTTGCTCTTTACATGGAGCCCTTGGCACAGCGGGTCCGCGACCATGGCCTTATCTGAGGGATCCCCTTAGGGGGAGAAGAACATCGTATCAGTCTGTATTCAGACGATGTGATGGCAATGCTGGACAACCCGGCCAGGAGCTTGTCTCCCTTCCTTGCTGAGCTGGAGAGGTTTGGGGTGGTAGCTGGGTTCCGCATGAACCTCCACAAGTCCAGTGCTCTTGGACTCTCAGTTCCCCCTCGAGAGCTTAAAGAGCTAAAGCATTTGTTTCCCATCTGTTGGGCGGACGATTCAGTCCCCTATCTGGGCATTCAACTGTGTGGGACGACGGAACAAACAAATACATTTAACTATGGGGGGCTACTGACCCGTGTCCGATCTGAGCTCGATAGATGGCGTTACTACCCACTCTCCCTCTTGGGCCGAGTAGCAGCCATTAAAATGACTATCCTACCCAGAGTCCTCTTTTTCATTCAGTCTTTGCCGCTGTCCCCTCCAGCTTGTACGATAGTGGCTCTTCAGGTGGCATTGAGTCACTTTGTATGGGTGGGCAGACGAGCAAAGAGCGGAGCTGGCTCCCCCAGCAGAGGGAGGGCTAGGGGTCCCCTGCCTCATTAGATACTATCAGGCAGCCCAGCTCCGGTACCTCGTGGAATTGTCCAGATCTGAATCCGAGAAGTGGTTGCTGTTCATGGACAGGGCCCTGGCTGGTACGTCATTGGAGAAATTCCTGTTTCTGTCCCGTACACACAGAGCCCAGACCTTATACATCTCTCGCATCACAGGTTCCTTGCTTTGAGTATGGGATGGGTGTATCTGAAAGGGAAGATTGACCTCTTTGCCCTCCCCCCTGACCCCAATAGCAGATAACCCAGCATTCATGCCGGGCATGGGACCCTCCTTTTGGGTCTGGCATAGAGTCACCCTGTAGGGCGATAGGCCATTTCTTCGATCATGAGGGTCTGGTGTCCTTTCCCAGCCTGAGAGCAGACTACTCCATTCCCGAGTGGGAGCGGTTCAGATAACTCCAAATCAGGCACTGGGTAACAAATCAGGCAATTCGACCGGTGGTGGAGAGGCTACTGATGCCATAGGAGAGATGCTCTTGGGGAAAACTCAGATAGGTGCCTCATCTCAAAGCTATACAGTCTCCTGCAGCCCCCTCAGACCAGCGACAAATCCCCCTCACAAAAACGCTGGGAGTCTGAGCTTGGCCGCTCGCTCACCCTCAGGGAATGGGGCGACATCTATTACAGGGTACGACATATCACTCACAACATGGCAAGCACCGAAACGCGGTAAAAATCACCATCTATTGGTACTTAACCCCGGTGCGAGTGAACAGGGCTAACCTGGACCTCAGTGTGCCTGCTGGCAACAGTGTGGGGCTAAAGGCACACTGACACACATTCTTTGGGAGTGCCCAGTACTAGCTGCATTCTGGTCCTCAGTTCTAGATGACATTGATACCCACGTTTCCACATAGCTCCCTAGATGCCCCTCGTACACAATACTTGTATTGCCTAAGCCAATTACTTTCCCGCTCACTTCCTGTAGAGGTCGCCAGATTAATATAGCCCTGGAGGCTGCACACCAGACCATCTTGGCGCTATTGGGTTCTCAATCTGCCCCATCCCATCTGGCTTGGCTGAGATGTTTGTGGGACACTTTGGGGATGGAGAGGCTCACCATATCACTGACATCATGGGAAGACACCTTTCGAACAATCTGGCAGCCATTCCTAGCTTTGTTAACCAAGGAATTTAGAGAGTTGACTTGTCCCCGATACCTGCGGCTACTTCGCTTGACTGAACCCGAAACATCCTAGTTCGTAGTTCATTCTTGAGGAATATTCCACTTCCATGACACTACAGTCTAATTAGCTGATGGTACTGGGTTTGGGCGGGGGGATATGTGGAGGGGAAGGTTGGGTGGGAGGAGGGGGTTGTTTGTTTATGTTTTGTTTTTGGATTTATGTACAGATTCTTAACAGATGTATCTTCATAACACAAATAGAGAGATATTCTCTCGGTCTGTATGCTCTTGGCTTGATTTGATACTGCAGAAAAACGAATAAAACAGATTTCAACATACAAACCAGGTGTGGCACTGTCCCACTAGCAAACTTCGGCATGCAGCAGTGGCCACGTTTTTGCTGAACTCTGCACTCCATGCAGGACATGGAGTCTGCAAACACTTCACTAACTCTGATGACGGAGTGGCGTTTACTGCCACCCTTAGATTTCCCAACAAATCACGCTGCTGGAGAGCAGGCATTAAAATGAGAAATGTTTTATTTTGTCCTTTCTTTTCCGACTTTGTATGTGTGCTGCACTGAACAGCACACACAGGGCACAAGTCCAGGGTACACATTATTATCTACCCACTATGTGTACAGGGTGGACTATAAGTTGGGAACTTGTACTGATGTAATTTTCAGACACCACAATACGTTTGGCAATTCCTGCACACATAGAAAGAGGAAAAAGTCTCAAGGGATTGTTTTTGTGCAGGAAGGGGCACCTTCCTGCACAAAAACAATCCTTCTTACAACACAGACACCCTTGCGAAATGGTGCAAGGGTGCCTGCATTGGCTCCCTTGCACCATAAAGGCATCAGCGCAGGGGAATTGGCAGCAATGTGCCATATTGATTTAAATTTAAATATGGCACATTCCTGCCCATTCCCTGTCAAACATCTCAGAAAGGTGACGTGCTGCGCTGCACTGTGTGGCTTGGCCTTAAATATGGCCCACATTATAATTTGCATTGTGGTCAGTGATCTTTCCATAAATAATAATTTTCACAACAAATTTAAAAACTGCTGACAACTTTCTTTACACAATTACAGATTCAATTACAGCCCATTCAGACCACTTTATATGACATTGTTAAAACCAATGAAATATTGAAGTACCACTGACACAGTAGGCTCTATCACATTAAGTGACATCGGATGTCCTGCTATAAGGCATGGGGAGATATTCTCAAGAACGTGTGATAACCATCGCAAAAGTAACTTAACGTAACTCTCAACATCGCAATCTATCGTGGGAAATTTACGCCGTGTTAACCAAGTATTCACAACACCGCGGTACCATGCAATAGTCACCAGATAACGCGTCAACTGACTGCGTTAAAATCAACGCCACACTGCAAAAATGCGAAACACGATTGCAAAAAGCACTGCGATGAGGCCAATCGCGATACAAAAATATGTGAAAACCAGCTACAGGCCTGCAATTCACACACGTCAGGTGGGAACAATCACCATAAAAGTAGAAAAAAACCAGACAAACAAATGCCAAACAACAGCGAAGCACAATGGACGTTGCTGGAGCAAGTACGGAGGAGAAACAGAAGCCCACAAGCCCCCCGGAGGACCAGTCTGGGACCTCGGGTCAGGGAAAGGCAAGGAGAAGAAGAGTAAAGAAAAAAAGGTTCAGTCCGCAGGAAAACAGGATCCTGATAACGTAGGTGGTAGAACACCATCAACAACTGTTCGTCACCTCCACTGTGTCATTGGCAACAGAAAATGGACTATGGCAGTCCATGGTGGACAAGGTGAATGCAGTCGGAGTACGTGAAGAGGACAATGGAAGAGGTCAAGAGGCGCTGGAATGATGTGAAGTGCAAAACCAAGCTGAAACTCGCCAACAACCAGAAGGCAGCAATGCAGACTGGAGGAGGGAGACCAGCGCCACAGGAGGAGCTGGATGACATGGAAGAAATGGTATCCACAGTCATCAGTGGGGAGACGGTGGCAGGAGTTGGGGGCCCGGACACTGCTCACCAGGACCGGACACAACAGCAACAGGCTGAGTAAGGACCAGGACCTTGGGGGACGGGGGTAGATGGGCACATTGGCACACATGCACAAGTAAGTAGAGCACATCTGTGGACAAACCATGCCCCAGACCACCAACTCCCACCAAGAGACCAATGTACCCAAGTATGCAACATGTCATCACTGTCCAAGCACAGAAGTCAAAGGCACACCGCTTTAAAGGGATAAGGCGCAGCAAAATCAGAGCTGCAGGGGCGACTCCCCCAAAATGCAGCACACACACATCACATGCAGAGCACATCAACATTGACAACGATGTGGCACAATCCACAAAACACCTACAACAGAACACAGGACAAAACTGGTGCCGCTTGGGTGCTGACACTGGCCAATCACATTTGGCATTGCAGGGAAATGTGAGTTGATAATGTGCAAGTACAAAATACACACACGTCTGTTGTTGAAATGTCCACTGTCCCCCATCAAATAGGCACCTCCTCCCAAACAGCCACAATGTACCTAGTTATGCTGTCTGTATGAAAACATGTACAATGCAACAACATACATGTGGACACATTGTTAAACTGCATCTCCCCTTCACATTGCAGAGGGAGAATCAACACCTCCTTCAGAGCAGCCCGGCCCTCTCTTCTCTGATGACGAAGAGGACCACCACAGTTTCGACTCCGACGCCCTCCAACTGCTCGTGGACAGCGTACGCAGCCCATTTCCAGGAGGTGGGCAGCCCAGCTGCTAAGAGGAGACCCCACCCCCTGCACAGACCACACAGCGGGCAGCACCCACCACCACGGCTGCCTCCCAAGACCCCCACGAAGAACACATGGCCTTCCAATGCCGTGTTTTGGGGTGCCAGGAGAATCTGACTGAACGGGTGCAGGTGGGCTTCAACTGCATGGCAGACAAACTGGATGCCATACATGGGTGTCTAAGTCCCATCAGGGACCACTCACGGTCCCTAACAGACACCCACAGTTCACTCCATGCTCTCCAATGGACCATGGCTGACATTGCTGGAGCCCTGACTCAGAGAATAGAACAACTGTCCAGTCAGAGTGGCTCTAGCAATGTCACACGGGAGTTGGGAAACATGCGGAGGTTAATGGAGACCATGGAGCGGGAGAATGCAGAACGAGTGGCTGCCACGGCTGCACACCAGCGAGTGGTAGCTGGGTTCCTCAATGACCTCAGGACCATCCTCATGGCATTGCTGCCACAAGGCCTGGCGCTGATGCATGCTGCTGCTACCACTCCATCTACATCTCCGCCCCCTAAAGTGTCAGTGCCACACAGTGCAGCAGACCTTCCACCTCCGGCCACTGATGTGTCACTGCCACACAGTGCTGGATACAGAACACCACCACTCACACGTGAGGTACATGAAACAGCAGAGGACGAAGATGCAGATGATTCTGCCCTTGTGGTAAGAACGACGAAGTAGCATGCATCTCTGCCATAGGGCCGGCTTCAACTTGGTTCTGCCCTCTACGTCATCTCCTTCCACTGTCCCCCGATGCACTCTGTGACACTCACCTTGGACATCGACATGGACTGCCATATGCTGTTTTATCGCCAATGACATAGCAATCAGACTGCGGACTGAACTCTTCCTCTTCCTTTGGACTTGTCATTCCCTGAAGGACCCTGGCTGGCCCTCCACGGGCCAACATTGTCATGTGGGGTTTGCATGGCCCTGTACTGCTCCAGATGCAACACTCCACTGAATGTGCATTGAACATTCATATTCACACAGATGTGTCTTGTCTATGGTCTTTCAAGTGTGGAACTATGGATGAATGTAGGCTCACTGGACTCCTCTTATGTCCATGTGGCTCATGTTGTAGAACATGGGTCACAGGGTCACACATTGCTGAATGCGGTCCCGGTGGCGCTGACACAACAGGGACACATGCATGAGTTACTTCCTTGTCCAGCCCAGTACGGAACCACGCCCAGGTCATTTACAAACCCTTATGCTGGCCTGGCATACGCCAGCTCACTCCGCTTACGCTCACAGGGGGTGACGGCAAAGCTACATGTCCCATGTCTTCCCTTTAGTGATCTGCTGCTCACAGGTCTAGTTGTCAGCATGCCACAGCCACTCCCTCACGGCTGGTTTACACCCACACCCATCCAGCACATGTGTCACAGGACATGTGACCCTGCCAATAAAAAGGACCGGATGAACGTGCTCGACGCCAGTTCCACTCTCCATCTGGGTGCATCTGTGTGATGTTAATGTGGGCATGAGGGCCTCGGGCCCTGCAACATTACATTCCCCAGAACCGGAGGTGACATGATGGCATCTGCAACACGATACTCAATCATACAGGGTCCATGACTTTGGGGCACAGACTTGGTGGCACAGGATACATTGTGGCCGGCACAGGCACACCGCCACGGGATGGTGACTTTGGGTGCACTTAGGTAGGGGCACCTTAAGTGCTGAGCGGGTGTGCAGTCTGCGATGATGCCCCGTCCCAGCGGTCCGGACTGCTCAGGATTTGTGTGCCCTGCTAGACCGCAGTGTAGGCCAGAGCCAGCAGGCAGTGCGGGCCTACCGCCATGTGGCGTGGCATCCCGGATCACAGAGTTGGTGGCACCTCATGGGCTGAACGAGTGTGCAGCCTGCGATGATGCAGGGTTCACTGGTATATCCCCTGTCATGGCAAAATCAAGACCCAGAATCAAATGTGAGACCTGGTGGCCTGGGAAGCAGGGCTGCATGATGTGGAGGGTGCCATGTCCGTGGGCCCCAGACATCTGGCTTGCAGCGGCATGTGGTGGGCCCTTGTGGCTACACGCCAAGGGCAAAAGGTGAGCATTGAGGCCTGGGTGCGCAAGAGCAGGCATGCACCGCTGGGTGGTGGGAGGGGCTGGGGTGCATCTGCCTGGGTACGCAGGGGCGGGCATGCACCGCTGTGTGGTGGGAGGGGCTGGGGTGCATCTGCCTGGGTGCGCAGTGGCGGACAGGTGAAGATGTCTTCTGCAATTGTATGTACTTTGCCATTCATGTACCTGGACTCTGTTTCAGATGACGGATCTGTTTCAGATGTGTGACCTGGTGAACTGCACTACATACCGGCATGTGGTTGGAGACACACCGGTGGCAGCAGGTGAGCAGTGTGGCCTGGGTGCGCATTGTCGGCACTCTCTCTTCCTGTCCATCTCTTCTGTTAGCTGTGTCTCGCTCCCCCTCTCTGTCCGTCTTTCTTTTGCTCCCCCACTCTGTCCGTCTTTCTCTCTCTCCCTCTCTTTCTCGCTCCTTCGCTCTCTCTCTCTGTCCTTTGTTGTGCACAAGACAAACCTTCTCATCATGATTTTTGTCTTGCAGGCTGTGACCTATGGATTGTCCAGAGGGAAGCCGCCATGTGTCTTCATTTCTGTTCTGTGTTTCTTTGAATAAATTTTCATTTGTTGCATCGAAGGTGAATGTGTGATGCTCATTTTTGTGACTACACATGCATGTCACCAAATGACATCAGGCGGAATATTTGGTACATGATTACGTGTAGTTGATGTGACATGTCTTTGGCCAGGTGGGGGGGTGCCCAGGGAGGGGGGGTCCTGGGGGTGGTGGCGGTGGGTGTTGTGGCACTTTTGGGGCTCTGAGCTGCATGATCAGTGGCTCCATGGCATCTGTTGCCCTTCAGGTGTGGCTCTGGGCTGGGCTCCATTTTGTGGTGCAGGCTGTGGTCTGTGGTCTGACTTTGCACCAGGTCAGAGCAGGTGTTAATTTCCTGCAGCTAACGCGCCTTATTGCCTGTTTTGTGATCTTATCGCCGATCTGGCTTGTCGTTGAGAACGTTGCGGAGTGGTGTTTTTGTGGCTTTTTGCACGGGAACGCCTGCTCTGCATCTCATCAGCGATAGTTGCGGGGGTCATCTGTGGCGATGTTTTTTGTGGCTGCTATCGCGGGTAAACTGGTGTTATGGGCTGTTAAAACCAGCTTGTGAATGGGGCAATACATTTATCGCAACTTTGGCTGCAATAAAGTGCTGTTAACTCGCCGATGGCTCCTTGAGAATATGCCCCATGGACTCTTACACAATTTTGGGTTGAGTGATGTCTTAAATAGTTTTAGAGTTTGAGTGTCGGTATTTTAGCACCCTAGATAGCGGTAAATGGTTATCAGCACTGAAACTCTGAAGAAATGTTATGTTGTTTTATTAGAAACATAGTATTGTTTATTGACATCTTCAAAGTAAGCAACAGAACGCAGCACATTTACATATCTTAATGCAAAATAACAGCTTAACACTCATAACAGCACAACACAACAGAGGAGAAAAAAAAAATTCAACACAATCACTACATTACAACTACACAAGCCAACACTTCAAGTCAAAAACAAAACAGAACAAAATGCAACACATCAGGATATGCACACGCATTATAATAATAGATAACAACCTCCAGAAACCTGCTTAATAATAATAAAGTAGTATAACACCTTTGCACCAAGCACCACCTTACTTCCCACAAGAACACGAATTAGCGCCAGGAAGAAATGTTTTGTTATTAGGCGCTCACTGTTTCTGTTTTAAGGCCAATCTTGATTATTAGGGGCGCTGGTGTTAAGAATGACAGGTCGCATAAAGTTAGCAGACTGTATTAGTTTATTTCACATAAAGTAAAAAGTGCAGCTGAGTAACTGAGCTTATGTAGATCATTTATTTGTGCATATTTTTAAAGATATGTGTTCTGGACAAGTGGACACCGTGTTGTTTGCTCTGAACATGACCACTAACGAACAGAGAATGGAGAAACATTGCTTCCCCTGTCCAGCACAGCGCTTGCATGTACTCGGCTCAGATTTCAATTACCCTGCCTGGCCACAATGTCCTACTTTCCGGAGAGGTACTTTGTGGCTATTACTTCTATCATGCGAGGAAATAATTGCCTAATTGAATCATGCGAGATCTCGACAATGCCTATAAATTGGATGCCAAGACCAAATGTACTTTTACAGAGAAATGGCACAAGCCATCCGAGGCTCATGCTGGCAGCATACATGCTTACATTTCAATGAAGAGACAGGGGAGGCAATTTGCAACAACACCGATGGTATTTTAAGTCTCAAGGTGTTCGTGTTCTGGTCCCCACAGTTTTCAAAGCTAAAGCAGGTGTGTGAGCCTTGCTCATGTATTTTTCTTTCATGCCCTCATTCTGTAAAGTCGGCAGCAATGCGTGTGGGCTGTTTGTGGTGGGGCCACTGTTTCTGATCTGCCAGGTTGGGAGAGCATAGGGCCCGATTGTGGCTTATGCTGTGACCTGTCTGTAGTGTGGTGCAGTAATGCATGGAAGCTGTCTTTACAGCTCCTTTCGCATTATCCATAGAGGCCCGCATAGCAGAGCTCTGCTGCACATTTCGGTCACAGTGCCAGTAAGGATGAATGCCCCCGGCGAGCAGTGGAGCTGCACAATCCTCACCTTTTTTCCTTTGCCCCTTCAAGATTCTTTAACTTTTTGGCAACAGTCTGTGAGGCTCAGTTCCTGAGAGATCCCTCAAACTACAAACTGGTACTCCTCAGGCATACTCTTGATGTACCCACTCAGGGACATCTTAAGAGTTCTGGGGGCCCTGTGCCAAACGTATTATGGGGGCCCAAGTTGGAACAACTTTGAATTTATTGGCCATTTTCACCTCTTTCATGCCTGTTTTGGCAATGTTACTGGCATCCATGGTAAGAATTACTGGACCCCGGGCCACAAACAATTCTGGGAACCCAAACTGGACAATTTAGACTTTAATAAGTGGTGTAAATTTCACATCCTCTAGACACAATTCCCTGCACTGATTCATGGGTAAAGAAGAAACTCACAGCTATAGTATTAATAAGCCTCTTTGAGAACAGAGTGGATAGACACTAGCTTATTTGGGGAGAGGATGGATCCAAACAGACAAGATTTAGGAGGGCCTGTTGTCCACTCCTGTGAAGTGGTAGCTTTGACCAGATGTATAAGGCACTCCACAGCCTATGAGAGAATGACACCAGTCACTGTCCAACCCAAGTCAGACCAAGCAAAAATTAACAAAATGAAACCAAGAAATTAAAATAATGTACATGGAGTCGGTGAAAACCAAGTCCAAGAAACAAATACTAAGGAAAGCAAATCAGCTTATATAATAATGTGATCCTAGGGCCCAGGTATACCTTTGTACTAGATGGTCAGGTACAACAAAAGAAGCAAATGTCAAAATGAAATCAAATAAAGTTCACATTTTAGTTGAACAGCAAATCACAAGTGTTAGAAGGGAGTCCATATGAGGGCTGCCATTAAACATCAACAGCCAGTGATGGAGGACCTGCAGTCTCTGCCACAACCCACAGTGAATCTCTCATTTCAGGTCTGGCCAACAAACGACTTCAGCTGTATTATCAGATGTAATTGTTTTTTAAAGCATAAATATAAAATACATACATACATGCAAAGAAGGCTTTTGGGCCAGCCCTCTAAATCCATTGATCTGTTTAACTGTCATTCATATTTTTCTTCTCCACACCACAAAGTACAGCATGGGGCAGCGGTTCAGCCCACTTCAGCCAGTGGCTCTTTTGCACTGCGAGGGACACCATTTTTCCTGATCACACGTGAACTTGCACCTAAAAAGATAAGCACTTAAAATGTTTTGGTCATTGTTGAATCATTAAGCAATATTTTCAGGTTAGATTGATTCAGACCCAATTGTATATTTTCTTTGCGCTTTTAAAAATGATATTTTACTTGTTTTGTTATAAAACTAAAATGGTTTCTGTATATGTACACCTGCCTTCAAGGAAGTACCTCTACTGTTATATTAAAATGACACGCAATGGTCAATTAACATTGATTTAAAATTTGTATTGCACATGTTCTTCTTTGACTTTTTGTGGCATGTGCTTGTAGTAAAAACATTTATGAACCATCACACAAGCTTGCCAATACAGAGCAAACTGGATTTGCTAATGCTTCTTCAAAAGTGATAGAGTGGTAGGTCACATTGTATGTAACGTTGCGACTCAGATGCAAATCAACTTAAAATTAAAATAAAGATTACTGGCAAGACAAATTACATCAGTATTGCCAAAATTAATACAGAAACACTTTTCCACAAAATGAAGAGATACAGCAGCAGGATATGGACATTGACACTGATCTGTTTTCATGCAAAGGTGTATGCACACATTTTGTGGACTAGTCATGCTGGAAATTGTGTATAGGGTGTGACGTGATGGCAGGATGATACATATATTGCAGCCATTTTAGTTGACTTTCTAAGTTCTCTTAGGATACTGCAGTTTTTGTTTTCTTTTTTTAAAAATTTAGCATGCTTTATTAAATACGATATAAATACAGCAATGAGACAAAATGGATAAACACTTCACTCCAGGCAGACTTAATAGGTAAATGAAAACTGAACAATCAATGGCTCCATTAATCACAACTTGGCAAAAAGGAAAATCTGAATATACAGCCAACAAGGGTAAACCATGCATAAACGGATGGATTAAAAATATATAGCCTGCAATGAAAAACATAAACATAAACCAACGAAAATGCATTTTAAATTTTCATAAGAAGAAAAGAGAGAGAAAAAGGGGAGAAAAAGAAACTGGGGGAGGATGAGAGGGAGATAAACATGTATTAAATAACAGCAACATTTTCTGAAATAAAAATAAATAAATAGAAAAGAGCCTTGTTAACTAGCTAAAAGTTTATAACATTTATGGTGGTTCATAATTGACAACAACAATGGAAGTGGATTGAGCAGTCTGTCTGGACAAGTAAGACGTGAGTGGTAGCCATAGTAGATCCTTTTTAATTAATAAAGGAATAAAGGTGGCATATGCACGATCCAGTCTGTGATGATGGCATAACAAATTCCACCAACCAGTAAAATACATTTTCGTGGAAACTTTCCAGTGTGTAGTGAATATTTGGAGGGCTAACACACATGAACAAGTCTATGAGCTTTCCCACCACACCCTGGGATTGCTATATAATAGAGGAACTTCCTAAGAAAATGTGTATAGCATCGAAAGGGAAGGACGTGGATAAAATGTCATTCAGCTTCTTCCATATGAGTGTCCAAAGGTTCTTAACAGAAGGACAAAGAAAAAACATATGTAAGAGATCACTCTTGTCTTGCAAACAAGACCAGCATTTTGGATTATCTGTCAACTTGAATTTGTGAAGATGTGCAGGGGTGAGGAAGAGTTTATTGTAAAAATCATGTAATATTTGTGGTGGGCTTGATGAGCAAGATGAGGTATGAATTTTAGCCCAAATGGATTCCCTTGTCTGGAGAGAAACTGCCTGATTAAGATCTGCTTCCTATGCAAGCTCTGCCTTGGTTTTAGATCTCAAATCGGAAAGGCGAGATAAAATCCGATAAACACCGGAGGCTTTCATATGAGAGGAAAAATCTAAATTAAGCGATGGGGGTTTGCCCACTAGTACAGGGAGAGAACCCTGAGTGGGGAGGGGAAGAAGAAGAGTCCTAAGATTAAAGTAATGTGTAGCATGAAACAAAGATCTGTCGTATTTTTCCGGAATCTGGTTGAAATCCAAAAGAGAACCGTCATTGAGTATATGGGCCAATTGTAATAATGATTCTATTAATCCATTCTCTCCAAGAGAGAACTCTGTTATTTAATTTCAAGTGTTTATTGTACCAAATGGGAATTTGCAAAAAAAATATCCATGCAGGAGTTAGAAGAGGTAATGAGAGGTCTAGCAACAGCTATAGAGTTAGTAAGTATTGGGGAGAAAAAGGTCTTGGGGGTTGAGAAATAAGAACAGCCTTCTTTAATGGGAATGGTGTCCATTGAGCCTGTTCTAGTTGGCCCCAAGTAGTCAATTCCTCTTGAAGGACCAGCGCAAGGGAGGTCCAAATTTGCTTGAACGTAAAGGCTGAATGATATAGTCTAAGATTGGGAAAATTGACCCCATCCCCCCCCATTTTCTTTTGATTGTTTCAAATGAACTAGTGAGATTCTAGGCTTATGGTTGTTCATAAGAATTTGATATGAGAGTGATTAACAGTTTTGAAAAAAGAAAGTGGGAAGGAAACTGCCAACATAGATAAATAAAGATGAACTATCTGTAACAACATCCTCTTAATTGTTGCCAGTCTACCCCACCAGGACACAAAAATAACAGGGGCCAGCCCTCTGTCAAAGCCTGACTTCAACCTCCCGGAGTTCAACCTGCAACCTGTGTGACATCAAAGGCCCCACGACTCCTGCACCGACCTCCAAAGCCGACGCCTGCCAATGCCGCTTCTTCAGATCTCAAGTTCCAGGACACCCTGCATTTCCAAGGAACTGTTTGCGGGTCTTCCTGATACTGTAGCTGGCACGCGACACCACGGTCAGCCTGAACTGTTGGATTTGTTTGTTCACAATGCCGTGATATCCCCGGATGGAGCTATTGACTTCAAGGAACTGTATTTAAGGTTATTTTTGCAATATTCATATTTTGATTTCTATATGTTGGATTTTTATCGTTTCGGTCTTGTTTGACAAAGATAAATATTGGCTATGTTTCTAAAACTGGTTGGTGTCCTTTTGTAGTGTTTTCACTGTATTAATGTGTGTTATGTGCAAATGATGTAAACATTGCCTCTGAGATAAACCTGACTGCTCATGCAAAGCTACAAAGGGGGTGAGCACAGATTATTTTAGATGTGTAATTCTCTTACCCTGAATAGAAAGAAGGGTCCCTACTTGGACAAGCTGTATGCCTATGCCAACTAAAGACCCCAATTTCTACAATCACTTAGTGCCAGGAATCGTATATATTGTTAAGAGTCAGACGGATCAGTATTCCCATGGTGAATTTCACTCTGCCCAATGACGCATGAGTGATATTCCCTATCTGAATTTGGTGGGTACAGGAACATCAAACCTGATTTTACCTGCTGAAAAAAACAATACATCTCTTGAAGCTTTGACTGCAACAGCAGCCAGGCCTTTACCCCCATCCCTGCCAAGCATTGTTTTCCAGTAAAATGTTCCCCACTGCTAGAGTATCTTTTTCCTCTTCCCCGCCCACCCTTCCAACTAATACCAAAAACAGTGGTCCTTGACCAATAATCAATATATCTGAGACATATGCTGTCCTATTGATAGGACAGTACGAGTTTGCTCCAAGGAGAAACGTGCATCAGTCAGGTTGCCCCCTCTTTGGTCCTGATGAAGACCCGCAAGGCCAAGGCTTAAAAATCCCCAAGGCCATCAAGACGGGTCGAAACGTCGACGCCTACTCTTTACCACCTGGGACACATATTCAGTTTTTCGTGCAAGACCATCAATGGGGTCATTTTATGAAATATACTAACATAATTCTGTATTTAATGAATGTGACCAGGTTACTTGGATTCTGGACGGTGAATTACAACCGATCCACATTGCCTAAATTTGATTGAATATTCTTACTACTATGTACCTTCCATTTCTTGTCTTATTCACTCACTCTTTAATCACCTTCTTTTGATGCACGTTTCTCCTTGGAGCAACCTCGTACTGTCCTATCAATATTGCAAAATTGCCAAAAGAATAAACGTATGTATATTAGTCCATATTGTTTTGGATGTTGTCCTTTGTTAGATTGAACTATATATTGAGTATTGCGAGCTTTTGTTCTCAAAGAGTTTTTCTGTTTTCAGGCTCAGGATTAGGAAAGCATTTAACTAAGCGAAGCATATGTCTCAGATATATTGATTATTGGTCAAGGACCACTGTTTTTGGTATCAGTATTACACCCAGGTCCTTTAACCATGGGTTACCCCATTTTTGTAATGGCCACCCTTCCAACTAGTCATGGGTGAAATTTAAGCTCCACTGGTGTAACTTTTGTATATTCAGGATTTCCATAAAATGCTTGTTACTTGAAATTCCCAAAATATGTTTATGCCTCATTTGCGGTAAATCTTTTACTATGAATGCAACATTTGCAGTAAATGCAAACAGCAGAACTAAAGCAGCTGTTGTCGCCAGTGTTTTAGGCGTTTTGCACTTATTTTAGTGTGAAATGCATCCTTTCTTTAAAATTTAATGCACAGACACATTTCGCTATAGAATATAGCACAAACTTATGGGTTTGCACTTCAATTAATTAGACATAAATGTTCCTAATTGCGTCAAAATTTCATGTAGTTATGAGAATGGAAATTAAGAAAATGTTGTACACACTTGCTTCATACCTTCCTCACTCCACCCTCATCCAGCACCTACACCCCAGCTCACATTTACTTCCTTCTCATACCAGGTAGTAAATGTGAGTGCTAATCCCACTGGAAACAGGGAAAATGTATAAGAATCAGCATCTAAAATTGGGACTGTACAATTATTACTCATTCCAGGGAGAATCGCTCAAAATTGTGCTGTACTGGCTGGTTGTTTCTGCATGGTACTATTGTTGGAAATGGGGGTCTCTAGTTGGCAGTGGTATGCATCCTCTTCAAGTAGGGATCCTTCCTTCTAGCCAGGGTAAGGGAGTAACACACCCAAGACAACCCCTGCTCAACCCCTTGGTAGCTTGACTAGTATTTGTACATAACACACACAGTAACACAATGAAAACACTACAAATAGACACCACACAAGTTTAGAAAAAAAACCTATCTTTATCGAAACCAAACCTAACCAAAACAACAAAACTTCAATATACATGACTCAAGATATCACTTCTAAAAGGTTTAAAGAATTCTGTCCATAGACTTCTATAGATGCATTGATTTCAGCACAAAGTAACTTTGATGCATCCAAATCCAAGATGAAAAACAGACGCAAAGGAAGAAAATGTCAGAAAACATAGCGATGTGTCGATGCTTGAGTCCCAGGGGAACGGAGGCATCAGTTCTGCTGCACGGAGGAGAAGTGATGTGTCGATTCCTTACTGCAATGAGAAGCGATGCGTCGATTTCTGAGGGCAACTCCTTTCGGCGGGGTGATGGGTTAGAAACCTGGCACACAGGTGCGATGCGTGAGAAAATCCAGGTGCTTTAGGTTTATTCAGAGGTGTAACAGGCACTGCGTCAATTTCCACAGCCACAGACAGGTGATATGTCGATTCCTTCGGCTGCACAGCAGGGCCTGCATCGAAGTCGGAGCGGGGGTCTCAGACATCAGAGACTCGGTGCTCTGGACTCATGCTTTGGCGGTTCTTCGGGCCGTAAACAGGCGCTGCAACAATTAATCAGCTGTACTGTGGTGATGCATTGTTTTTCAACTGCAAAGCAAGCTTGCGGCAAGAAAAACGGTTCTGAAAGGGAGATGTGTTGATTTTCAAGTCTTGAAGCAGCAGAACTACTTCCAAGGGGCCCAAACTGGAATTGGTCAGAACCCTCAGCAGAGAAGTTCAGAGATGCTGCAGATGAAACCTTTGATGGTCCTGAGGCTTCCAACAGGAGGTAAGTACACACAAGCACTTGAAGAACCTAGGACAAGCAGGGTACAAAAAAGAAAAGCCCCGTTCTTTCACTGCCTACAGACAGAAGCAGCAACTGCAGGCCAACCCAGCAAAGAAACACAAAGCAAAGGGATAGTACTACTCATGACAGAGTCCTCAGTTCAGAAGTGTTCGAAAGATGTGGGTTTGTAGGTCCAACACTTATATCCGTTTTGGCCTTTCGAGTAGCCATACTTTAAAGGAAAGTCTTTGTTATCCACAAGATCCTGCCTTGTCCTGCCTTGTATCCAGACTCACTACAGGGGGCAGAGACAACAGTGTGAGAGGCCAGGCATAGCCCTTTTCAGGTGTCAGTGACAACTCCTCCCACAACTCTAGCTCAGGAAGGCTCATCAGCCTGGTGAAGGGCCATTAAGATGCGCCAGACACACCTCAGCTCCCTTTATGTGACTTTTCAAGGAAGTGGCCCTCAAGGGCCACTCAGGTTTTCTTACAACCACCTGCTATGCCTTCCCAAGAATGAAGAGTCAGTCAGACAGTAGAGAATACAAACTTACATTTTCTTAGCAATACTCTGAAGAGCAGTCCAATCAGACCTGCACCCTAAGATGTCTGCCATGGGACTGACCGCCCAACAGTAGACAGTGAGTAATAATTCTTCCGAAGAAGCCTCCAACCACACCCACAATGGAAATTTACTGGCCTGGGCCGAACATAAACAAAGAAGGCACAGGGAGATGGGCTACCACCTGTCAGATGGGTACATGTTATCTGTAAATTGAGGTCACCGCACAGAGACTCAGCGTCTCCTAACGTGGTAGAAGAACTACACACTCAGCTAGGTATGCGAAGGCAGAATGGCCTATTCATTAGTAAGTCAGAAAACAGCCTTTATCAGGGGAGAAAATAATAATGAAATACAGTGTTCTGCTGAGGCAAGCAATACGAATGATGAGGCCTAGTTCAGACGCACCCTAATCAGCTTAATGGGGATTACGAAATACCAAATGTAGTCACACTTGCTAACTTAAGCTTGCACCTTGCAGGGATAACTCAGTGGGTTGCATAACGTGAATACAAATGGCATCTATTTAGCCACACACTGCTAACCTAATATAGCATGAAACAAGTGCATTGTGGGAATGGGATTTTCAAACCTAACACTTTCTAGAGTGAATGTACAAGCAATTCACCTGTCAGTCTTAACCAGATGTTGATTCCCCAGGCAGGCAGAGACACAGAATGGTAAACCATTAAAATGGCCACTTTCTAAAAGTTGTCTGAAAGAAAGGGGTGGGGCCCTTACCGGCAACTAGAATAGGCCTCTTTACTGTGTAAACTAAACAGAAGATCTAGCTGCCTAATTACTGTACTGACTCAACAAAGAGGACCAATAACCTAATTTCATTCATTAGCTCTTGTAATTTATTCACTTATTCTTCTTGATTCACTTTCTAAAAGTGGATTTTTTAAACACACCATTCAAAAAACAACTTTACTAAAAGATGCATTTTTAAATCCTGAGTTCAGGGAACTCAAACTCCTAATCTCTATCTTTTACCAATTGAAAGTTACACTTGCAAGATGTTACAAGGCAGCTCCAATGATAACCTATGGAAGAGATAGTCCTTACAATAGTGAAAAATTAGATAGGCATTATTTCACTAATGGGACATGCAAAATACACCAGTACATGTCCAACCTTTCACATACGCTGCACCCTGACAATGGGGCTACCTTAGGCCTAGCTTAGGGGTGCTTTACATGTAGAAAAAGGGAAGGTTTGGGCCTGGTAAGTAGGCGAACTTGTCAGGTTGACATGGCAGTTTAAAACTGCACTCACAGACACGGCTGTGTCAGACCTGAGACAGCTATTAAGGGCTACTCAAATGGGTGGCACAATCAGTGCTGCAGGCCCATTCGTAGCATTTGATTTACAGGCCCTGGGCACATCTAGTGCACTTTAATAGGGACTTAATAGTAAATCAAATGTGCCAATCATGAATAACCAATGACTGTCACAATTTAAACAAGGAGCACTTATACTTTACCACAGATCAGCAGTGGTAAAGTGCCCAGAGTACACAAACCAGCCAAGACGGAAGTCCAGTACACAGTCAAAAATACAGGAGGTAGATGCAAAAGACAGGGGAAACCATGCCAAGGATGACAGGTCTCACAAATATTAGCTGCGTGTGTGAAGCTTTCACCCTGAAAGAACTATGCCCCAGATACTAAATTATCCAATAAATCGGCAAAAAGAAACTATCATGCACTTTGTAAAGCGGCGTGAGCTGTGCATGTGACATCCACTATTACTAATGCTCAAAATAACGCCAAACCACGATTTAAACTTGTAAAAGAACTATCGAGTGCAAAGTGTCTGCCTAAAGCTCCAGATCTCACTGAATCACAATGTGATGACCTTGCCAAGTTTTTCCTCAGCAAAGTAGAAAATATCTATGCCACACTGAAACCAGTCCAACCAGCTGATAGCCAACAGTACATGATGACTCCCCATGAGCCTATTATAAGTACGACCCCTCAGGCTAGTACATCTTTGACAGCCACTAGCAATCTAATAACTTACGCACCTTTAGACATCAACTCTTTTAGGCAATTTTTTAATAGCTTGAAATCTGGTTCTCCTAGGGTCCCCGTCCCTCTTTCTGTTCTCCAGAAATTTGAAATGTCATCTCTGATGCTAATTATGGAGTTGCTTAATGCCTCCCTAATGGAAGCTAAGGTACCATCTATGTGGAAACGTGCAATGGTTCTCCCACTCTTAAAAACGGTCAATGCTGATACTACACAACTATCAAATTTTCGGCCCATCTCTCTGCTCCCAGACTTTTCGAAAGTGTTGGAAAAACATGTTAACATTCAATTATCATCTTTTGTTGAATCGCATAATTTCCTACATAGTTCACAGTCTGGTTTTTGACCAGGCTTTTCAACCGAGACCACCTTACTAGGTGTCACTGAAATGCTACGCAACGGTGTGGATAATGGTGATACCGTGGCACTTATACTCCTTGACTTAAGTGCCGCGTTTGACACAGTCTCTCATGCACTGCTTTTGCAAGCTTTGCAGGCCTTGGGAGTAACTGGTATAGCACTTAACTGGACATTTTGGGGGATTGCACCTTTCCAGTTTTTTCTCCTACATCCAGTTCCAAAACTTACTCCTCACCCTATGGTGTCCCTCAAGGCTCCATTTTGAGCCCGTTGTCATTTAATATCTATGTTAAGCCTTTGGCGTTGATTGCTGAGGAATCGGGGCTCTCCCTTTTTTCCTACGCTGATGACACCCAGATTGTCGTATCTCTATCAGCTGGTAGTGCATCCAACTCATCCTCTCTTCAATTGGGTTTAAGAAACATTGCAGGATGGATGCAAGCCTACCTGCTTAAACTAAATGGAGAGAATACTGAGGTGTTAGTACTGGGCAGGAAAAAGGATTCATGGGGCCCCCGACACTGGCCATCCGAAATGGGTGTCTTACCCCATCCCAGTCAGCAGGTTTGGAACTTAGGGGTCATAATCGATTAACAACTTTGAATGAGGCAGCAAGCTGTGAAAGTATCGTCCACTTGCTTCACCATCCTTAAATGGCTCAGGAAAATCCTCTGGATGATGCCATCATCCGCACAATGTACTGTAGTCCAAGCCCTTATTACATCCAGGCTGGACTATGGCAACATTCTTTATCTGGGAGCCAATAAGGATGTAGTATGAAAACTGCAACTGGTACAAAATGCGGCAGACAGGCTGCTCTGCAATATCCCCAAAACATTTTCCTTTTCAGGCGCCCTTCGCAACCTGCATTGGCTCGGGGTCGAAACCCATTTAAAGTTCAAAGCCTTGAGCTATATGTTCAGAATCAAAAGTGGCAAAGCACCTCAATATCTGAGAGCTTTAGTTCATCTTTACCTTCCATTTCGTACTCTTCCTTCAGCCACACAGGTTAAGTTCACGGTCCCGAGGATCAGGCTGTCCCGTATGGGCGGCCTGTAATTTTCCTATCTGGGTCCATTGCTGTAGAACTCCCTTCCGATGGTACTTCGGACTGAAAGCAGTTACAGAAACTATCGTAAGGGTTTAAAAACCTGGCTGTTCAATATGTAGAGCCTATCTTCTTGTCCTCTTCTGCCCCGACAGGCGGCGCCGGGAAACCCTTAGGGGCAGCTGTGCACCTAATAAGACCAAGTTAACATTACATAACATAACCCTGCCAATACCCTGCAACTCATAATCGTGACCCTAGGATAAACCCTACATCAGTTGCTCCTACATGATATTCTGTCATACATGTTGTTTTTGCATTTTTGCTGATAACTTGTGTTTTGCCTGTACTTCCTCTTGAAAACTTATCCAATGATCAAAGTTGTTTTTTCCTACCAAATTTTTTTTTACACCTTAAGTAGATATATTTTAAGGTGCATTATTCTCATTCTGGATTATACAGTGCCACTGCTTTTTGTAGAACTTCTTTGGGCATCTGTGCCTACTGATTGTCTGTTGTATTTTGTTTTTGTGCTTGTTTTTCGCTATGTGTACTCCACCGTCCCACACATACACCAAATGATGTAAATACTTGTGACTTTACTATGAAATAGTTTTGTTTTTTTAATCTCTCTCTCCTGTTTGTTCCTCTTTCTCCCATTCTGTTAGACCTGGCTTTTTCAGAGGGTTTATCCCCAGACTTTTTGTTTTTGTGCCTCCTGTTTTCAGCCCTGTTTTTGTGGGTGTTAAGACTGTGGGCACTTTACCACTGCTAATCAGTGCTAAAGTGCACATTCTCTCTGTGTAAATGATTAATATCGATAAGTGTTTCCATGATTAGATTATTTGATTTACTATTAAGTCCCTAGTACCACTTACTATGTGTGCCCAGGGCCTGTAAATCAAATGCTCATATTGCTGGGTCTAAACTGGGGTGGCGTAGTGGGGAAAAGAACAATGGATTTAACCCAGATCTCTTGACTGGGAAGAATGTTTGAATCATTCAACATTCCGTCCATCATTTGTTGCAGTTACACTTTTCGCCCTAAGTGGGATGGATATACCCAGACGTGGGTCACTTGCTCACTGTGCCTCTGGATTCAAGCTAGCCAGGCTGATGAAGGGTGACATACCCTGAAACCGGTCCCAGGATGCTTGTTTCCGGTCCAGGGAGGAGCTGGCTTGGCAGTTCGGTCTGGACTGTTCCCATGAGGCACAGGGTCAAGACTGATTTGCATATGGCTGGGTCTAACCTGGGGTGGTGTGGTGGGCAAAAGAACAATGGATTTAACCCAGATCTCTCGACTGGGGGAGAATGTTTGAATCATTCAGCAATCCGTCCATCATTTGTTGCAGTTACATTTTTCAACCCAAGTGGGATGGGTATGCCCAGATGTGGGTCCCTTGCTCACTGTGCCACTGGATTCAAGCAAGCCTGGCTGATGAAGAGTGACATACCCTGAAACCGGTCCCAGGATGCTTGTTTCCGGTCCAGGGAGGACCTGGCTTGGCAGTTCATTCTGGACTTTTCCCATGAGGCACAGGGTCAAGACTGATTTGCATATGGATGGGTCTAAACTAGGGTGGCGTAGTGGGCAAAAGAACAATCGATTTAACCCAGTTCTCTTGACTGGGGTAAGAATGATTAAATCATTCAGCATTCCGTCCATCATTTGTTGCAGTTACACTTTTCGCCCTAAGTAGGATGGATATGCCCAGACGTGGGTCCCTTGCTCACTTTGCCACTGGATTCAAGCTAGCCTGGCTGATGAGAGATGTTACTCCGAAACCGGTCCCAGGATGCTCGTTTCCGGCCCATGGAAGACCTGGCTTGGCAGTTCGGTCTGGACTGTTCCCATGCAGCACAGGGTCAAGACTGATTTGCATATGGCTGGGTCTAAACTAGGGTGGTGTAGTGGGCAAAAGAGTGATGGATTTAACCCAGATCTCTTGACTGGGGGAGAATGTATGAATCATTCAGCATTCCGTCCGTCATTTGTTGCAGTTACACTAGTCGGCCTGTAGCACTGATTGTGCCACCCACATGAGTAGCTTGTAAATGTATCTCAGACCTGCCACTGCAGTGTCTGTGCGCAGTTTGGTACTGCCATGTTGACATGGGAAGTGCACTCACTTGCTAAAGCCCTAACCTTTCCTTTTATTACATGTGAGTCACCCCTAAAGTAGGCCCAATGTACCCCTGTGGGCAGGATGCAGTGTATGTAAAAGGTAGGACGTGTACTAGTGACTGTGACATATCTTGATAGTGAAATATGGTGTATTTTAATTTTCACTATGGAAAGGCTATCTGTCCCATGGGATAGAATGGGAGTTTATTTATAACATCTTCTAAGTATAACTTCCCACTGTGGGACCAAGAGCAAGATGGAGTTTAGCATGCCTGAACTCAGAATTTAAAAATGCACCTTTTAGTAAAGATGATTTTTATATTGTGTTTTTGAAAATACCACTTTTAGAAAGTGAGTATGTTCTTGCTTAGCCATCCTTGGTGCCTCTGCTATTTTGTGAATTGACTGTCTGGCTTTGGAGTGACAGGGGCTGGGGATGTTCATTCTCTTCAGACAGCCATGGGGGTTGAGGTGTGTCCTGTCCTTCCTGGATGAGTCAGGGCTGGGCTGAGTAGACCTGGGCTGCATTTAGAGTAGTGGGAGGGGATTTCCTGCAGCTGCATGGGCCTGGTCTGCCTTACACAATGTTGTCACCACCTCCTGCCAGGAAGCTGGACCAGAGAGGACAGAATGATTTTTGACTGAGCACAGAGCCTTTCTACCACTAGAGAACACATAGAAATGCAGTATAAATATTGGGGCCCAAACCTCAGAACTTTAGAATACATCTTGAGTCAAGAGGAACCTCTGTCAAGGAGAAGAGCTGGGAAAGCTGAAGGAGAAGTACTGACTCATGGCTGTCTGGGGTTGGTGTGCAGTGGCTGTTTCTGCCAAGGAGAGGACAAAGACTTTTTTGTGTGCAGTGTATCCTGCTTGAAGAAGATCTCCAAGGGCTTGAAGTAGCGCTTGCCTCCTGTTCTGAAGTCTCAGGGACACAAAGACTTCACCACCAGCTCCACTGAACTTCCTTGCTGGGAGTTCTGGCCTGCCAAGAGTTGTCTGTTCCTGTGCTGGGCTTCTGGAGGTTGTTCCTACTGCTGGGAGCTGAGAAAAGAGAAGTAACTAAAGAAACGTATTACATCCGCACCCGTTTCCGACGCAACACTGCAGTGCAGGAAGAATTCACACGCATCACCACCATGTCGCTGAAGCAACCAATGCAGGGCTTGCCGCAGCTTGAAAATTTACTGCATGCCGAGCCTCGTGCACCAACCTGTGAAGTCCGAGATCACCGCACTGACTCTTTTGCAGGTCCTGCTGTGCGACTGCAAGAACGGACACATCATGGGACCGCGGCTGTAGAGATTAACACAGCGCAGTTGCCGCATCGAGAACGGATGCATCCCTAAATGCCCGCTTATCGCACCAGGTTGCCAAGTCTACAACAAAGTCAGGCCGCAGTAAGAAACCAACGCATCACTTCCCTGCACAGTACGAAACTGACGCATCACCTTCTGTTCAGTAAGGAACCAACGCATCACCTCCCCTGGAGCAAGGAACCGATGCATCACCTTCCCTGTGCTTTAGGAACCAACCCATCACCTTCTCTGCGGCTGTTTTTGGTTATGATTTTGACGCATCGAAGGTACTTTGGGGCCTATTCATAGAACTAACTTAAGACAAAATCCTAAACTTACTACCATTTTGGTATTCACAGGAGCCACTTACACATTTTGGTATTCACAGAAGGCACCTACTCATCTTGGTATTGACAGAAGGCACTTACTCATTTTGGTGTTCACAGAAGGTACTTGCTCATTGATGAGTAAGTGCCTTCTGTGAATACCAAAATGAGTAAAAATGAGTAAATGCCTCAGAAGGCACTTGCTCATTGATGAGTAAGTGCCTTCTGTGAATACCAAAATGAGTAAGTGCCTTCTGTGAATACCAAAATGAGTAGGCGCCTTCTGTGAATACCAAAATGAGTAAGTGCCTTCTGTGAATACCAAAATGGTAGTAAGTTTAGAATTTTGTCTTAAGTTAGTTCTGTGAATTGGGCCTTTTGTATTCAAAGGTTCGCATCTATAGTTTGATATAGACAGAACTGTTTTTGCCTTTCAAAATTCATACCTTGATAACTGTATGTTGGATTTTTGTCATTTTGGTCTTGCTTGGTTTAGCTAAAGATTACTTATATTTCCAAACTGGTGTGGTGTCCATTTGTAGTGTTTTCGCTCTATTACTGTATGTGTGCACAAATGCTTAACACACTGCTTGTGGATAAGCCTGTCTACTCATGCTATGCTATCAAGGAAGTGAGCAAGGGTTGTCTAAGGGCATAACTCCCTTACCCCTAACTAGAAGTAGGGGTCCCTACTTGGACAAAGGTGCAAACCATTGCCAACTATAGACCCTCATTTTTGACACTTTCTCTTTCTTTGGCTTTCTCAGTGCCTGTCCCCTGCTTAAATAACACATACTCCTTATTCCAGAGTTGTGTGGGATCTTCCCTCCTCTTTCTGGCCCTTTCGTACCTTATTGCTCCTCCTCTTTTTACACATACTCTCTTTGCAGAACACTCACACTGGGCACCCATGTGAAGGGTAGTTAAGAGTTACTTCTAATGGTGACTTGCATGTTTGGACCAGTTAGGGACTTAGCTCTTGTGGCAAAACCCTGTCCCTGTTTAATTTCCCTTTAAGTCATTGTCCTCCTCCCACTGTCTTGTTCAGTAACAATGGCCCTCATTTCCTATATATTGACGCATGGCAGCACAGCATGCCTTCCTTCTGTGCTGCTGTGCGTAAAAATAAAAGGGCAGGAATGTGCCGTATCTGCAAGAAACGGCACATTCCTGTCCTTGTCCCCTACGCCGGCGCACAAATAGCAGCCGTGCACCAACGCAGACACCCTTGTGTCATGTTGAAAGGGTGCCAATGTTGCAGGATGATTGTTTTTGTGCGGTGAGGGACACCTTTCTGCACAAAAACAATAATTGAGGGAAATACGAGGAGAAATAAATGTATTTCTCCTCGTTGCGCCGTTCCTACACCTCCCCTGGGAAGGCATAGGATCTGATGCATCCTCAGCTTTACAAAACGTTGTAAATCTGTAATGTGTCAGGTTCCATGGATGTTGCGTGGGAACACCCAAGCAACATCCATATAATGCCCCTTTCATGCCGAGTAATGCGTGAAAGGGGACTACATTTACAAGGCCATGAAAAGACATGCAGGGTGATTTGTTGTAGCCTTGTAAATATGAACAAGCCTATTGCGCTGCCGGTGTGTCTAAAAATGTGAAGCCCCGGTGGCGCAATGAGATTGTAAATGAGACCCAGTATTTTTACGCAGAATCCTATTTTGAACTCACCCTCTATGGTATTCATAATGCCACCAACACCTAGGGAACTTCACAGCCTATGTCCCATAGCTAAATGTACATTGTTTCTCTTCTTCTTTCAGGGGTCAACTCTGTGCAGTGCTCTCTGGTTGCTTAACTGTTCTTCTAGATCTCTATCTTCTGTTCCTCCAGTGGTTCTTTTTTATAGTAGTCTCTGTTTGCTTAACTGTGTCTCCAGGGCTCTGTCGTTCCTGGGGCACGCCATGTAGTGTTTTCTGGTTGCGAAACCATACTGCTATATTTTGGGTTTATGTCATTCAGGGGAAGACCGAAATTATATATTACAGACAAACCCCTTGATCAGTGACTGCTCTGACAGTATGATATAAACCACTGTAAAAATGGTAGATATCCACTGGTGTGACTCCATCTATTCTAACACTCTGTGTAACATTTCATGCTTAAGCACAGATTTTTTATTTCTATTTGAGAAACTACATTTAGAGCATGAATGCAACCTTCATACTCCTCATCCAACACAACACCCATCTTTCGGTGAAACTACAGACATAACCATGACCTTCGAAAGGACAATCACGAGCCCCTTACAAATCTGAGTAGAATACAACCTCATCAGGGGTATGAAGGACCACATGGATTGTACAGTGTAATAGAAAGCAATATAATAAATTGACAATTATATAGGGTTTTGTGGCAAACTTTCAGTGGCAGACTGAGAACTCGGGTCTAATGTATCAAAAGGTATTTCCATTCTGTGCCAATGGAACAATGTGTTCGTACATATGATGTATCAAAAGGTATTTCCATTCTGTGCCAATGGAACAATGTGTTCGTACATATGATGTATCAAAAGGTATTTCCATTCTGTGCCAATGGAACAATGTGTTCGTACATATGATGTATCAAAAGGTATTTCCATTCTGTGCCAATGGAACAATGTGTTCGTACATATGACCATAGTGCGCTGGTTGGAGGGAAACACCTGCACTCTTACCTTAGCTGTCACAGCTACTGCCAGGATCATTAAAACATTTAGCAGAGGCCACAATTCCTCATTGCAGCTAGTGGGCTACCTTGAAAAGGAGGTAAAAGTGATCAGGGTTGCCACTGTCCTGTCACAGAAAGGGTGGAGGTCACCTGCAGGGGTTGAAGTGGGCTAATAAAGGAAAGGTGACTTTTAGGTTGGGATGGGGCAGAGCCACAGGAGGAGAGGCATCAGAAACAAGCAGGAATCTTGCTCCAAGCATAGACACATGGTGATCTGCGGATACACTCTGTTCAAATTAGCTGTACGACCAGTTGATATTATGGAAGGAACAGGGCTTGCTGATAGATCTTATGGTGGAATTTGGCTGAAGGCAGCTGAAGCCTGCTGGAGAGCCTTGCTGTGGTATGGAGGCCCTGCTCTGTCTGTTAGCTATCTTAAATGTAATTTCTTTGTGTTGGCTTCTCTGTGGCTAGTGTGATTCTATGAGAAATGATACATTGACCATCAACTCCATTTTGTATAAATGACTCCATTTTGTGTGCTTTTGCTGCTGCAGTGTGGAGAAGTTTTCGTTCTTCACAGTACAGAGATAAGCAGTTTCTGGAACATGTAACGTTGGATGCATCTCTGATACCATTCACAGCCTTGACAAGGTTAAGGTTGTTTTTGCCAGAGAAATGTGCGTGATATACAGCTCTGCCTCGGAGCAAACACTGGGGCCTGGCCAGCTCCTGTGAGCGTCCTTGATGAAGAACTGTACAGCTATTCTTAATTTTATAACAGAAGGAAGGGGGTTTATAGAAATCTCTCTTCAGGCTGATTAAAGGTATTAAAGATGGGAATTTTTGATGCTCAGACAGCAGCACGCCCGTGCAATGTACACATTGCCCAGGCCCTTTTTATGGGCCCAATAGAGACGCCTGTGTGACTGAATTGAGGGCTCCCCAGTTGTTCTGGCTAGGATGTTGTCTGCAACTCAATCTGTGATGTTTTCCAAGTCTTAATTATTCGCTTTGTGGTATATATATATTTTTCTATACTTGTTTCTTTCATTGATATTTGGGAAACTGCCTCAATAAATTCGTTTACCTTACTTTAAGTGTGCTGAGTTCCCTTTTGAATTGTGTCCAGCGTGAAGCAATACAATTAGTCATGCTGATTCTCATCCCCTATCGCTCAGGAATTATGCTAATTGCTTCTTGATTGTCTCCTTTACATTATTAGGCTACACATTGATCGTGATCATAGATACAAATTTGATACACTTTGTGTGTAGCCCACACCTAATGTAGGCAGCCACATAGAAGCTTAAAAACTGCGAACATCAAAACATCTCAGCATATCATCATGAAAACAGAAAACAGAGAGAGGGCTGACACAAACTATCTTCTTGGCCTATATTAGAATTAATTAAACACTGAATCATATTGTGTTCAATGCTGCATTATGTGCAATTTACAAATGATTACTAACGAAAACGATTGCTTTGAACATGCTTCCAAGTACTTGTCTTTGGGAAATAAAAATATACTGAGTTAATATTGCAAACCTCATTGACAATCATGTCATCAGTTCCCAGAAGATAAAAGGCTGGGTGGTGCCTGCCAACATTTTAAACTGACCAGTAGGATTTCGGGAAGGATTCTCTTTAAAGTAAATACGGCATAAAATGCATGTATGAAAAAATATAGCTATTACAGCACAACCATAAATAGTGTATATGAAGTCAAGCTGAATAACCAATAGTAAACTCATGGGTTATTCAGAAATAGAAACAGATATATATATATATCTCAAAAAGTTCATCTGTAGAAATCTTCTGTTCAGAAAGAGTAGGATGAAAGGTCCAAGTTGTTTGTGATGCAAAACTTTCTTTTATTTGATAGTTGTATCAGAATCAAAATCCAAAAGCGAAAACAGCCAACACGTGTTTCGTCAGTACAATGTCAGTACTACAGACTTTCTCAAGGCTATATGCGAAAAAAGTTTTGTGTAATGAAGTCCAAAGATTATCATAAGAGGTACATATGATGTGGCTCGAGTTGAGTAAAACGAGAGCGCAAAGAATATCGATGTATTAACCTTAGATGCGGGAGTAGAGGGTCAGTGGAAAATGTCCAATCAATGCAGTAACATCATAGGTAAAATGCGGAAGATATACTTCAAAGTCGTGCTCTTCTGATATCCAAAACGTCTTAATGCGAAAATTTAGAGGGTCAGTGGTTGATGTCCAAAAAGTACGAAAACATCATGGATAAGAAACGATAAACGTTCTCCTAACTCGTGCGCTTGATAACGCTTCCCTGGAAACAAAGTCAGACCAATAAAACAGATAAAATGCATGTACATCAGTATTATTGCATACCACGTGGAATCATGTCAAAACTGTGCAAAAAAGCTTTTAGAATTTACTTATTCCAGTCTACTTGTATGAAAACAGTACTCAACCGTAATAAAAAATATGACACCACTATACTGCAACAAATTGTTGCTGGTGAGCTGTTTCATCACACAGCTTTCGGACAACAGATTTACTGGGGGTTCCAAGGGACGTCAAACACGAGCGAAGATCAAGTTATCACTTTGAACCCGAGTTGAAAAACTCAGCATTAGTGACAGCTGTCCATCTACAAAGTTATGTTTAGTAACCACCCCCGCCCACCCTGGCCCTCCCTTCCTCGACTGATATACACAACAGCTACGGTGTCTTTCTTTTTCTGAACGTTTAATTTTCAAAATGTGCAGTCATTTTATAATGAGGTGATCTGTGTGGTCTTATGTTTATTTATTGCACTGCTGGAACTGATCACATGAAATCATGATCAATCAGTTACAACACATGGCCAATTACAATCATTTTTCAAAGTGACATTTACATATGTCAGGTAACAAACAAGAAGTAGCATTTTATGCGAGTTTTTTTTTTCCCAACGCAGATTCCACTGGCATTCTATACATCAGGAACCAGAAGATATATTTCACAAGAAATATAATAAGGCCTATCAATTAATAGGGGTTTGGGAAGGTTTCTGGTGTTACCATATAATATAAAGAATAACATACCAGTTCAAACATACATTGTGAAGTCACTGCATGCAAGGTGACATACATATGGGCAATGTTTGCCGCCTTGCATGCAGTGACTTCACAAAGGCCTTCATAAAGAACCTTTGACTTCATTCCACTATATGGTCATAGACCTCCTTAGTGATTGTAATAATTTATAATGTAAGTTAGGGGATACTGTTCCCACATATAATGTGTTCTAGACTTGCACACGTGCATCCAGACTGGAATTGCAGAAGCTGCCATCTGCAGGGCAGTGTCATTGGAGTGGACTAGAAGAAAGTTTCAATAGTGGTAACCACCCAAAAAGGACCTCAGTTCTAGTCTGGAAGGAAGAAATGAATGCATGCTTGCATGCAATAATTTTGCTCCACCTGATTATTAGTGATTTGGGGGCATGTTATCAAGGACGGCGTTAAAATTATCGCCGGTTTAGCGGCAGAAAACTGCCGCTAAAAGCGGCTATAATGGGCTTGATAATATGCCCTGGAGATTTCCAATAGAAGCCCATGTTCTGGTGTCAACATGGGCTTCTATTGGAATTCTCCAGGGCATATAATCAAGCCCATTATCGCCGCTTTAGCAGCAGTTTTCTGCCGCTAAACCGGCGATAATTTGTAACGCCGTCCTTGATAATATGCCCCTAGGTTTTTTTTGCAACTGAATTTATTTGGTGGAAAAGACGATTTTTTTCAGCTAGAAATACTGGCCAGAAAAATGTCATGACCCTTTGACAGTAACTGAAAAGTCTCATCCCACTTTTTTTTCTAACAGCAAGAAGCATGCAACTATGACTCCTGCTATAAAAACTTCCCCTTCCCTCTATTTCCACACTTTCCATCCCTTTCCCCTCAACTCCCTGCAGCAGACGCTGCCTACATTTACCGCTTGCTCAGAGAATGTGGTAAATGTATTCGGTAACATTATAGAATAGGGATTGTCTGTGTTTTATGTACAGAACAATTAGGCCACATTGTAATTCCACAGTCCTTGGAGCTCTTACTAGGGATTGGGTGATTTTAGCGCATGGAAACAGAAATGGCGCATGAAAATTTATTGTGCTGTTAAAGTGCCCCAGTAACATGAAGACTTGTAATAACAGCCATAATAGTTTTGCAAACTAGTAACTTTTAGACAACAATCTAAGAACTTGGGGGGTGTATTATCAAGCACGGCGTTAAAATTATCGCCGCTTTAGTGGCAGAAAACTGCCGCTAGAGCGGCGATAATGGGCTTGATAATATGCCGCAGAGAATTCCCATAGAAGCCCAGGTTCACACAAGAACATGGGCTTCTATGGGAATTCTCAAGGGCATATTATAAAGCCCATTATCGCCACTCTAGTGGCAGTTTTCTGTCGCTAAAGCAGCGATAATTTAGCGCTGTTTCTTGATAATATGCCCCTAATTTTCTAACAGCATCTGAGAACATAATCAAAATCTCAAAGTAAAACAGAAAGCGTGTGGAAATGGACGAGGCAATCTAATGATTCTTTATGTGTGCACATATATGCAAGATAATCTTGTTACATGAATACACAGTACACTCAGAAACAGTTGTGCATGGGTTCTGTTGGAGTTTGAATGCCGTTCATACTTACATTTAACTTATGACATGCGTGAATCACACCCCAATTCATGAGACTAGTCAAAAAGTGAGGAATAGAAGAAGCAAATAGCATAATATAGGTTGGACCTGGCCCTTTTGGCAGGTTCACCCCTAAACTTTTTGCATTTATCCTGGCCGTTTTCCCTATGTAGTGTTAGTAGTTTTAGGCCTCTAGGCACTTTAGCACTGTGTCCCAGTGTAAAGTGCGTGCGCTCTGTGTTACATTTAGTGAGACTGGCCTGCCCTCCCATAGGAATGCATGGGGGATATGTGTGTCCATGGTAGTTCCTGATGTGAGAGGAGTGCAGGGGCGAGATTGGTATGTGAGAATAAATGCTGCACAATGGTGTGCGCAGATTTATTGTGACTGGTGGAGAAGTGCCACTTCTAGAAGTTGGCATGTCTGTGTGCTGTGTGATGTGAATTGCCTGTCTGGCTTGTGATTGACAGGAGCTGGAAGGGCTGGGGAATTCCAGGAGCCTGGTGGTGAATGGAGAGATCTGCATGTAGATGGGAGGGAGGAGTTGCACCTGGGACCTGAATGGGGCTGGGCCTTCCCCTCACAAGGCTGGCTCCACCTCCTGTGGTGCGTCTGATGTCCCAGGCCTGTCCTGTGAATTGAGAGGGGAGCTGAGCAAAACAAAGTGCTCCTGAACCAGTTGTATCTGGTTCTCCCCTTGCCCTACAGTTGCAGAACAAAGGAAAATGCTGTATAAAAGAAGGGGCTGTGACCCCATGAAAATGTTCTTGTTTGTGGACTTGAATCTACCTGGGGCGTGCTGCTGCTGGGGCCCAGGGGAAGGCTTGCCTCCCTGGGCCCTGCCCTGCCCCTGGATGCCTGGAGGACTTCTTGGGACCCTTCTGCCTTGCTGGGACTCCAGGACTTCTTGGACCTTGTGCTTTGGCCTCTAGCGCCCTGTGAGCGCTTTGCTTTTATTTCCCTGAAAGCGCTTTCCCTGGCGCTGTGCTCCCTACAGCTGGGGAGGAGCACTACGGTCACCCTGGAGGGAATCCCAGCGTTGGGGTTCCCCCCGCATCGCGGCATTTTTATTACTCCCTAGCGGGTGCCTACCCCGCATTCCTTTCATGCCTCGCAGGTGCCCACTCTGCATCTTTGATGCCTTCTAGTTCATGCGCGGGTGCCCACCCCGCGACTTTGCTATACCTGATGGATCTGGCAGGTGCCCACCCCGGATTGCGTTTTTAAAATACAGCGGGTGCCCACCCCGCATGTCGCCTTGCTCTTCGTATTTCTTTTTTTTTTAAACTTACAAGGGAAATCACCCCTCAATGCCGCTGAAGAGGAAGCGGCCCGGAAGCCAGGCAAGAGGCGCCCGGCAGGGGCGGGGCCTCGCCGGTAGCAGGAAGTTGCCTCAGGTCCCAGCGGGGCTCCCTTGAGCGGCTGGGATCCTCGGGAACCCCAGGGGAAGAGCGAGACGTGCGGCGCTGGCAAAAGTCCCGGTCCCAGAAGAGGGTCCGGGTGAAGAGCGAGACGTGCGGCGCTGGCAAAAGCCCCGGTCCCAGAAGAGGGACCGGGTAAAGAGGAGACCGTGAGGAGCGCCTCCCGACCAGTCCGGTGAGTGGGGCACCATGTTTGTGCCGATCGCGGTACCCTTTCCGACAGTCCCGAGTCAGAGCGGCCCCAGATGACAGCAGGCCGCTCCAACGTTTGGCATATTTATTTTTAGATCCCAGGTGGCTCCAACGATGGCCATAATTATTTTAGGAAGGCCCAGAGGGGCCCATGCTTTTATTGTTGGGCATTATTTACTTTCAGAGCCCCGTGTGGCTCTACCCTGGTCATAATTGGTTACCCAGGCCAGAGGGGCCCATGCCTTATTGTTCAGGGGGCATAATTATTCCTAGAGCCCCGTGTGGCTCCCACGTTTTGCATATTGATGTAAAGGTCCATTGCGAGCCCAAGCCCCATTTGACTATTTCAAGCTGCCCCACAAGTAGGGGGCAGCTGCACCATTTAGGTCTTTCATTTTAGGGGACATGCTGAAGTCAGGAGGGCGACGCACTCCTTCGCCCCCATCTTTTCCTACACAGCTGCGCAGCACTTATTGCCAGCTGCTACATTTAGGCCTGCGCAAAGTGCGCACCCTTGACTGTCGCTGCATTGGCAGCAGCCCTGACTTTTGGACAGAGGGCAGGTGAGCCCCTTTTGGGATGGCCAATTGGCCAGGGGGATTGTTAGGTTTATAGGCCGCCAGGCCCTACTGTGATTTTGGGTGCTAGGAAATGTGATTCCTGTAGAATGATTTACGCACCTATGTTGATACCTCTAAATGTGTTTTATGATTATGAGGTTGGTTCGCATATTATGGTTTATGCTAGTGAGTGTTATTCCCCAATGTAAATACACTTAGGAGGTTAGGGTCTCATGTGTTTATGATAGTGATGTTGGCACAGAAGGTAATTCGCACCTGGTGTGATGCTGTGCATAATGTAGTTTATGTTACAGGCCAATGCTAAGTACAGTGATTACCAGTAGTCACTGGTTGTGTTCTATGTTTATGATAAATTCTACATTTACTAAGTTCACTTTGTGATGGTACTGACAGTGGTCCAGTGGGCCTGTCAGGTGTAAATAATCCTTTGTAAATATGACCTAGTGCCAGGTGGCACCCTGTATAATATGTGCTTACTATTCTAATGTGTTATGATAATACAAAGGCTATTTTTATATATAACCTTGTGTGGAATTTCTTTTGTGGTGGGCCTGGGATGTTGTTGCTGTGTGTGTGCGCAAATGCTTTACACGTTGCCTCCGGGATAAGCCTGACTGCTCGTGCCAAGCTACCAAAGGGGTGAGCAGGGGTTATCTTTTTTTTTTTTTTTTTTTTTTTAAATTTTTATTTTGAAAGTTTTTGTTAAAACAAAAAATAAACATACAGCTGTGGTACAAAGGCGCCAGTGTGCGCACATCTCAATGGGGGCGGTACAGAGAAGAAAGGACAAATGTAGCGGAGACAGATTCTGTACGGTGGGTGACGTGAACATCAATACAGTCCTGAAAGAGGGTAGTGGTGGTCCTGAAAAGGAAAAGACCTGCACATCAAAAAAACACACACACTTGTCAACAGATAAGTTAAAGAGGCGTAAAATAAGTGGGTATATATGAAATAGAATTTGGGTGCTTAGTTAGCTATGGACACTCACTACCCAAAAGTGTCAATAAGGTAAATAAAAATCTACCTAAATAATATGCAAAAATATATAGCCATTGCAGCACTAGCCATACACCTCCGTATTAATACAGTCCTCATTGTAAAACAGTAGCCAAAGTGCTGAACCCAAGAGATCATTGCAGGGAGTATATACCCCTCCGGGGGGGGGAGGGGGGGGGAAGGGGGGGGGCAGCACCCACATCACGCCCTCCACAGCGACACATTCTCCCATAGAACAGAGAGGAGACCCACGCCACAAGCGCAATCAATGCCAACACATCCTAGACCAGATCTTGAGCAAGCATCCCCAGTCGCCGCACCAGTCGGCACACGCTCATTCAGCATCTTGGCTGCTATCCGAGGCCGCCGTCCCAGCAAGGAGATAACACTGTAATGGGGCCCATATATCAGCGGGCCGCGACCTGGGCGGCATGAGCTCAGAGTACGTGCGGATCTGATCTTGACAGTAAACTAGATCTCTTATCCACTCCTTAAATTTGGGGGCCCTGCCCCTGCCCCAGCGACACGCCACTCTCCTTTTAGCAAGCAGAAAGGCCAGTGCGATGAATTTACGGTGCGCCGCCTGTATAGGTTCTACATAACCCAGCAGGGCCAGGAGAGGGGAGGGCTGTAATACTGTATCGACCATCTTGGAGAGCGCCTCAAACACCTGGCACCAATAGCGGTGAACTGCATCACACGTCCAGGCCAGGTGAAGAAAGTCCGCACCCGGAGCCCGGCACCTGTCGCAATTATCATTGTCACGTAGCCGATATTTGTGAAGTCTGGCGGGCGTGAAGTAGAGCCTATGAAGGTATTTATAATGGATAATCCTGAGGCGGCTACTGGAGGATACGCGGTCTGTCTGCATCAGGCAGAACTGCCACTGTTTGTCCGTCAGCGGGACACTTAGTTCCAGGTCCCATTTCTCCCTGGCTGCTAACCGTGGCGCCTGCAAGGAGGTGTGGACCGAGCGGTAGATTTTGGAGACCAGTTTAGCTGGAGTGTCGTCGCTTAGTATACGATGCAGCGGAGCCAGATGTGGGGGCTCCTGGGGGAAGCAGGGCATGAGGGCCCTCAGCCCCCGCCGCAGGCGCAGGTAGAAGAAGACATCGAGGGGAGTAGGCTGAATGGTGGCATACATGTGCTCCATGGACCGGAACGTGCCGTCGTGGTACAGGTCGCCCCACGTAGTCACGTGAATAGAGCGAAGCAGTTTTCGGAAGCCCGTCTCCTGCAGCAGGGGCATGTCGGGATGATAAACAAGAGGCAGGAGCGGCGTGTATACCATGTCGAGCTCTAGGGCGGCGGCCAGCTCAGTCCACGCAGCAACCGTACTGATCAATGTCGTGGGCGTCCTATCTCTGCCTGTCACCGGAATGTACAGCGCGCCCTCTATGGGAACGGGATGGGCTAACCAATGTTCCGCCGCTAGTTGGGGCATGTAGCGGGGCTGCCGCAGCCAGTAGTAAGCGTAGTGTGCCTGGGCTGCCTGATAGTAGAGCTCGAAGTTAGGAATGCCGAAGCCACCCTGCTCATAGGGCCTGGTCAGGACGTCCCACCGGAGCCGGGGGGACTTCCCGCCCCACACTAGTCTGGCAAGCTCCGAGCGGAGCTGTCGAAAGAAAACAGCACCAGGATAGAAGGGAATATTCAAGAAGAGGTACAGTAGTTGCGGCAAGATCACCATCTTAACCAGTGAGGACCTGCCAGCCATGGAAAGGGGCAGGGTGATCCAGCGAGTGATGGAATCAGTAATGCGGGACATGGCCGTCCCATAGTTAGCCCTCATGAGTTCCTCTCTGTCTTTTTCAATGCGGACGCCCAAGTACTTAAAGTCCCCGTCACACCAGGCAAGGGGGAAGTCGGGCACAAATCTGCTCGTGGAGGCCGTCAGGGGAAATATACAAGATTTGCTCCAGTTGATCTGAATGCCGGAGATCACGCCAAACCGAATGAATTCGCGGAGGATCGGGTTGAGATTTTCCTCCGGCTCCCGTACATAGAGGGTGATGTCGTCGGCATACATGGATACGAGTATCTGCCTCTGGAAGCATCGCAGCGCCTTGTCCCGATGGTGTTGCCGCAGTTTGGCCGCTAGAGGCTCCATGGCCAGAGCAAAGAGTAGCGGCGAAAGGGGACAGCCCTGCCTGGTGCCCCTGGTAATGGGGAAGTCAGAGGATAGCCTCCCATTCACTAAGACTTTGGCCCTAGGGGCAGTATACAATAGTTTAATCCACGAGATAAATATAGCCGGGAAGCCCATGCGCCCCAGAACTTGGAACAGGTAGTCCCATTCGAGTGAGTCGAAGGCCTTCGTGGCGTCTAGGAACACGGCGGCCATGGGCAGATCGTCATGCACAGAATTAAGGATCGAAAAGAACGTGCGCAGGTTATGCGTTGTGGCTCTGCCTGGCACAAAACCGGCCTGGTCAGGCAGTATCAGGTTGGGGAGCAATAGATTGATTCGATTGGCGATGAGTTTGGCTAGAATTTTCACATCACAGTTGAGGAGGGAGAGAGGCCTATAGGAGTCACAGTCGTTAGCCTCCTTCCCTGGTTTAAGGAGCGAGGTAATGAGGGCCATGCGCATCGACGGGGGGAGATGCCCCACTTCCAATGCATCTTCGTAGACTTCTCTCAGCACCGGGGCCATAAAGTCGATATAGGTTTTGTAGAATTCAATGGGTATTCCGTCGAGTCCGGCGGTTTTTCCTGAACTCATCTGCATAATGGCCTCCCGCACCTCATCAAGCTCAAAAGGGGAGCTCAGAAACTCCCGTTGCGCATCGCTTAGCCACCCCAGGGACACATCGTCAAGGTAATCATGCAGTTGGAGTTCTCCAACTCTAGTGGACGCGTAGAGCACGCTATAGTGAGCTACAAACGCATTGAGGATATGCGCGGTCTCACTGTACCTTGCGCCATCCACTCCTCTAATCTCCATGATCGTATTAGGCGGTCGTGCTAGCCTCATCGTTGCAGCCAGTGCCTTCCCCGGCCTCTCTCCCTCTCCATAACTCCGGGCCACCCAGTATTTGCCTCGAAAGTTAGCCTCCCGAGTGGCCTCCGTGGTATATTCGGAAATTTTGTCCCGAATGCTTGCCAGCCCAGCGTCGTCAGGGTTGGTCGCAAGCGATGTCTCTAGCGCCCGGAGGTCATCTTCCAAGGTGCGCAGGCGCGCCATAATGCTCTTCAGTACCCCTGAGCCTTTGGCAATGCACAGGCCCCGGAGGGTCACCTTGAAAGCATCCCATATAGTCTCAACGTCTTGCACAGAGTCCTTGTTGCGCTCAAAGAACGCCAAGCACTCCTCCCGCAGCTCCTCCTGAAAAAGGGCATCGAGAAGGATCGTGGGCTGCAGCCGCCAGGCCGCCCGAGGGGGGCCGAGTTCCGCCGCCCGTAGCGTGACTCGCACTGGCGCATGGTCAGAGAATGTACGCGGAAGATGTTGCGCTCCAGTCAGCGCCGCATGAAACTGTGGGGTCAGGAAGACGTAATCGAGCCTGGCCCAGGAGCGCGCCTGCGCCGTGAAGTGGGTACCCTCACGGGCGTCCACATGGAGGTGTCTCCACGTGTCAATCAGCCTATGTTCTGCTATGATGTCCAAAAGCATCTCACGAGACCGTGTGTAATGATGCGGGGCCGGGTGGGACCTGTCAAGCGCCGGGGCAAGCGTAACGTTAAAATCTCCCCCCAGTATGAGGTGCTGCGTACCCACACCTATTAGATCCGCACCGAGGTCTGCGAAGGAGGCAGGGTCGTCTACATTGGGACCATAGCAGCAGGCCAGAGTGACCATTTTATGGCCCAGTCTCCCCCACATCAGGCAGTATCGGCCTTGGGCATCACTTTTCATACCCGCCAGCACGAAGGGGGTAGTCCGTTTAACTAATATAGCAACCCCACGGGAATAGGAGGAATAGGACGAAAAGGCAGAGAACTTCCCCCACCTGCTAGCGAAAGTAGGGGCAGCCTGCGCGAGGAAATGGGTCTCTTGAAGGAACGCTATGTGTATAGCGTGGCGATCTAGGTAGGAGAGGACGTTCCTTCGTTTCCTAGGGTCCCCCAGGCCTCTAACATTCCATGTGAGTACATTCAAATCAGTGTCCCCCATGGCCAGGTCGACCAGGACAGGTAGGAAGAGCAGCGGTCGAGGGGCCCAATCCAGTCACCCCCCATCCGCTGCATGCGCGAATTGCACCACGCACCACACACCTAGCCTCAAGCTTTCCACCGTCCACATCACCAGTCAAGCCGAGGTCGAAGGTATCATTAATATACGGGTAAACATCACGCCCCCTCAGGGGTCTACGCCACGAAAAGGCAGCAAAAGCTTGGAATAGCTCCATGAGCGGCAGCGTCTTGTACACAGCTGTAGCAAACATAACAACAACATAAAGAACCATCTCGGGTCCCGAACCTAACCCAGCAGCCCGTCCTAGCAGATCAGCAGTAACCGGCTCTAGTGCCGGGCTACAGAGGGAAGTGAGGCGCTTAGTCCTCCAACGCCTGGACCCCAGGGCCCACCCAGCCGCCCCCAAAACAAACCCACAGCCCAACTTGGGCAAGATTACCCACAGAAACCCGCGTCCCATCACCCCGCCCCCCACCCACTGAAGCAACCCCAACTCGCCAGGAATGTCAACCCTCCCCCCACCCAGTCGAACCCTCAGTAAGCTCAACAGGAGCAACTCAGTCAATAGAGTCCAGGGGGTACACCCTACAGGGGACATCCAGAGGGCACACAGATCCACCCTTGCCTGCCCGTAACCCACCATAGTCATAGAGGGAGGGAGTAGGGTGGTGCCTGGCATACATTACCGATCCCCATCCAGCACGCAACCGGGCCTCCGTAAGTCAGTAAATACATAGCCCATCAAGTGGTTCACAGGGGAGGGCAAACGGGAAAGGCACAGAAAGGTGGCACAGGAATGCAGAGCAGGAATCACGTTAATTCCCAAATGGGCAGTCAATGTTCGTTCTCCGAGGCAGCATCTTGTTCATCAAGTCGGTCTCGATGCGCTTTCCGCAGGGATTTCAAAAAGTCCTCCACCTGCTGCGGATTCGTGAAGAAGTGTTGCTTCGCTTGATGGGTGACACGTAGCTTCGCCGGGTAAAGTAGTGCATAGTCGATTTGGAGGGCTCTCAGCTTTTTCTTTACATCAACAAATTTGCGACGTTGGTCTTGCACAACAGGAGTAAAATCAGGGAAGATGGTGAAGTTGACCCCCTCAAAGGACAAGTTCTGGTTCGCCCGCGCAGCCCGCAGCGCAGCATCGCGGTCGCGGTAGTTCAGGAGCCGCGCGATGATGGGCCGGGGTGGGGCGCCGGGACGTGGTCGCGGACCAAGTGACCGGTGAGCCCTCTCCACGATGAACTGCTTGGAGAAGGCGTCTGCTCCGATTGAGGCAATGAGGATCTTCTCCACATATTCCTCCATGCGCCCCGTGTTGGTGGACTCCGGCACACCCACCACGCGGATGTTGTTGCGCCGGCTGCGGGCTTCCAACTCCTCATTTTTAGCAGCTATGATGCGCAGGACATTGTCCATTTTATTGAGCTGGGTAGAGTGGGATGCGGTCGCATCTTCAGTCTCCGAGATCCGTCGTTCGGCCTCAGTAAGGCGCTCCTCATGGGCATCGATCTTCTGCGCGTACGCATCCATTCGGGATGTAAGGCGGTCCACCTTATCCACCACTGTGGCGAAGCCTTGCCTCATTTCCCGCATCATTTGCTGCATATCTATCGGCGGCGGGGCCTTGTCCACGTCCAGCCCCGGGGGGGGCTGTGCGCCTCCATCATCCGGCGCACTCCGCAGCCCCGGCTTTGCAGCTGGGGCAGTAAACGACAGTTTCGCCTGCTTAGCGTCATGCTTGCCCATCGTGGGCTCGTCGTGGGGGACCAGCCCACACCACAGAGCCGTCTTCAGGACGGAAACTGCCCCGGTAGGCGCCGGTGTGCACCTTGGCGCAGCGATGGAGGCAGGCGCCCCGACAAGTCACATAGCCACAGGGGCAAGCTCAGCCAGCACTCTGATGTGGGCCCAGTGCACGGGAAGGCCGCAAGCCCACGCGGAGAAGCCCTCACACCTGGGACCCCAGAGCAGCACCAACAGGGGGGGGGCCGCCAGGCCGCAGCGAAGGGAGGCAGGGGGAGTCGTCCAGGTCCGTGAAGCGCCGGGCCCGCGCCGCAGATCACTCGTCCGCCAGCAGCACCGCCGGAGGGCCCGATAGCCCCGCCGCAGTGTCCGCGTCCTGGTCAACTCCGGCAGCGGGGGCTGCAGCGCCCAGGCGGAGCGGGGGGGGGGGGGAGGAGGGGGAGGCCCCCCCAGCCGTCAGGCAACGCAGTCTCTCCAGTCTCGGGGTCGCACAGGGAGGACAGCCGCTCTTCGCCGTAGGGCCTCGGGGATCCACACGGCGGCCGGGGGGGGGCCAAGCCAGGCACAGGGAGACTCCAGCACACCTCCGCACTCCGCCGCCCCCGCACCGCAAACAATCCCCTCGTTCTCCTCAGCAAAGGTCGCTTCGGCCAGGGGGGAAGGCCAGGGCCCACCTGCCTCGTGCACAGCACCGGGCTCGCGTGGTTACAGAATCCGGCCGCCGTCACCACTGCGTCTCAGCTATCGGCCCGACGGGGCTTCAAACGCGTCTCCCAGCGTCCTCGATGGGCTCTCGGCTCCAAAACTTCAGCCGGAGCCGCCAGGGCCCAGCGGCCACATGGACACCCGGTCACGGTCCGGCGGGCGATCGGGGAATCAGGATAATGGTAGGATTGTGTGCCCAGGCAGCAGGAGCCTCACCGAAGCGCGGCCATACTGCGTGCGCGCCCTCTAGCGCCCCCCTACCCCGAGCAGGGGTTATCTTTGGCGTGTAACTTCCTTGCCCTGACTAGAGTGGTGGTTTCTGCCTGGCTTTGGTGCACGCCTTAGCCAGCCAGAAATCCCATTTCTAACAATATACATATATGAGTCTGTAAGTTTATGAATCAGAAACATACATTTTAGGGTTCGTAAAAGACTGGTAGAAGATTAATGTCTGAACGAGTTAGTGAGTTGGAATTGCACACGACTTGCGCAGTCTCCTTTAACAGCTTTATCAAAAAATGGCCTCACTATGAGCGAGCTAGCGACAGACATGAAAAATCAAAAAGTCCTGGGCCAGACTGGAGTGGATCTTAGTAAACTAAGGGGCGGCCTGCATAGTTTTACCTCAGCATTCACGGTAGGACTGCAGATGCTGGCAGGACATGATCAACCATCCCAAAGTCATCCAGAGACTCTTCTGTTGCATTTTGCAATTTCTACAAATGATCCCCTAAATACAGCAGTGGACCCAGTTAAGGTCAATTCCGCAAATATAATCGTAAAAACAATCTTGCATTTGCCTCCGAGATTTGAATGCTCCATTTGATGTGTATAATAGGATAATAATTGTCTAAAAAATGCAGGACCATCGAATTTCTGTCTTTTTCTGAATGTTGCCAGTGGGTCTGGTTCATAAGGAAAACTGCAAATACCACTACCGCCGAACAAAGCGTTGCCTTTGCAACGATGGCGGAACAACGACTGCGTCTGCACCACATGTTCCATTTACAATGCAAGTTGTTACAATGACATGCGTTAGGTAAAGCGGTGTTGGACTTTAAAGTCCTCCACTTTCACTAATGAAATGTACTGCAATTATAAATTATACTATTCCAAAGTCCAGCGCCCCCACAAGGCAAGTAATTTTAATGTCTTGCGTTGTAAATGGAATGCGTGGTTCAGACGCATTTGTTGTTCTGCCTGCGTTGTTAAGGAACGTGTGTGAAAGGAAAGCATTGTTGTATCACACAACCCAGTCATTAGGATGAAAGAGCAACGGGTACTGGTATTTTTGGGGCACGGTTCTTGAAAATAGTATAGGGCATGTGAAATAATTTTTTTTACTGTGCACGCATCATTGTTGAGTCCACTCACCTTAACTATGACAATAACACTCTTTACCCTTGTGGTACTGGCACCATTGCTGGCCAGCCATATGTAGAGCAGGACTTTCCAAGACTTCTGGAAGAGTACCGGGCTGTCTGTGCACCACTGGTACAAGGAGAGAGAACATCGCATTCTGATATCGCCTGCTCTAGCAGCCGACAATGTTCAGCATTTCATGCATTTCTGCTCTAGTTCTCCATTTCCATTAATGAATTCCCCCATTACTAGTGTTTTAAAATGCGACGACTCCCTGGAAAGCTTCAGATATGCCATGCACAGCAATAGCTGGAGACATTCATTTCCAATTCTAAGTATGTTTCAGCCCATATTTTTACAGTACATAAAATATGGAGATTTATTTCCACGGCCCATCACGTTCATAAAAAAAGTAAGCAATTTGTTTACCAAAAAAAGCTCTATTTATGGCAAAAGAACATTTGTCAGTTGCATATTTTTCCTCCTTGCTTACAATTAATGAGACGGCGTCCCCGCCACAGAGAAATGATTTCTGCCCCCGTCTCGTGGGATCCATTAGACTTTGAGAACATCAATCTGATCCATCCCTTCCCCAGATTTTAAATTAATCATGCTGATTACAGCTTTATTTACTCGCTGAGGTCTGCTTCGTCCTTCCTTTGTTGCTGCAGAAAGCATGTTATTCCATTTAATTGAACGGGCTTTTGTAAACGGCATGCATTCTCGCTAATTACTTTCCTTGATGAGAGTGGAGTTCCTAATTGCTAATGCCTTTCTTGAAATTTGTCATCTGACAAATAACATGAAATGGCATTTAGGTTCATTTTAGAGCCTGCGGGTTGCAGGGTGGTTGGTTGATGAAGCGATTGACAAGGGCAGCTGGTGCAATAGGCAACTTTGCCAATTGATGGATCCCAGTATATAACATACATGAGACCTGTCTTTATGGATAATGACCTCTAGGACTCCTAAGGGCAATTGATACAGTGGATTGGGATTAAGCAAAATCTGCAGTCTAGGATACTGACCTGCCCATGTAAAATATACATGGATGTTGAGATAAATAGCCAATGTAGACCACTTGATGCTCTAAGGTTAGCTGTGTACCATGTTGCAATCAGCGGCGGCCGGCACAGGTAAGCGTGGTGAGGCGGGCGGGGTGGGGTGGAAATGGGGGGAAGCCAACAGAAGACTGAATAGGTATAATTAAATAAATAAATAATACCTATTCCATCGTCTGTCGGCTTCCCCCTGCTGTGCCTTGCCACCTCACCACGCTTACCTATGCTGGCCGCCGCTGGTTGCATTACTTTTAACTTTGAATATCCCAATTTTCTCTGTCAGTTTGTTGTCCATTTTTTCTGCACTGTTATGCAAGTGGAATTTTCATTAGAGGATCATCCTTAATTTCCATAATTGAATGGATAATAGTTTTTCCCCACTGTTTTGAGCATTTACTCTTTTTAAAAACATTACCCACAGCACGTGTACATATTTAAAGAAGTTTAAATTCTTACCCATACGGTATTGTTATCTTCGCCACCAAGGCACGAGCTTTAGCTTAGGCTCATAATTGCTCCTGTTTGAAGTACAGTCCTTTCCAGTTAGGGTGACCAGACGTCCCCGTTTTCCCAGGACGGTCCCTGTTTTTGGAGAAGTGTCCCCGTGTCCCGACACATTCCTCCAAGTGACTCAAATATCCCTGTTTACAAACAGTGTCCAGGTTAAACACAGAAATTTCCCTGTTTTTCATTGTTACGGTGAGGAAATATGAATTCTGTGATCAGTTATGTCCCCTATCGTAGACCCCAACGGCTCCATGTACATGCTATAAGTACATGTATGTTCCCTCCTGCTCCAGTTTTGAAGACGCAAATATATGTGCGTCCACCGTCAACATGTCCTCTTTCAGATCCACCATGAATGGGTCAGATATTCCTTTCCAAAGTATGAAAGGCCACCGACTTTATGTGGTTTACTTTCCACATTTTACAGATTCAGGCGAGTAGGCCCGAATTCTGTCATCAAGCCTTTTCCTGCCTTCTGCCTCTGAAAGCTCCAGTCTGAGCCTGCATCTGTGACCATGAACTTTGTCTTACTCCCTGCGCGGCTAACGGTGCCTGATCCAGCCCGTCGCCTGCCAAAAACTGTATTTCACCTTCAAGATTATCTCCTCCGCCCCTCATCCGATGCATTCCTGTCTAGCAGTTTAGGTAAACATTCCTCCAGCTACCGTGCAAAGGGCCAGGCCTCGCTGTCCTCATGCAAGTAATTCATAGCCCTGTTACCATGAAATACTCCTACCCCCTCGCATATAGTGTAGACACTTAGACGCTTGTACACGCACTAACAGTCAGTATAGTCAGTATAGAATAAGATTCTATCCTAAAGAGACCTCTCTTTCTGGATAACACAGTTCTTTAAACATAGGATATTAGATATGATTTGGGATTAGGTTGACATAACCCCAGACTTCTGTCTCCACATGTAGAGCTAAATGTCAAGTCCCCTTCTCCCTCTAGTTGCACGTCAATCACACGTCATGCGGCTGCGCACGCATCTCTGCCAAATATTTCTGCTGACATTGCAGGATTCTCTTATGGATCCACCCACTTGTGACATCATGTATAATGACGTTTTCTAGTTACGCCTATTCTAGTTACGCATGCATATTTTATTTTGTCTTATCAGTTGTTACGCCTACTGCATCTGTTTCACTGTAATGCCTTTTCTATAAAAATGATTACCTGTCAATAATATATGCCCTTCCTTCCTGAACTTTCGTGGTGATGGAATAGAATGCCTACAATTCGAATTGTATTCCTTTGTATAGGAATAAAGCCTTTTTAAAACCTCTAATACCACGGATTCTGCCTCTCATTTTACTGAGTTGTTCTTAATAGACTTTACCGCATAAAAAATAGTACCGGTAACGAAATATTTACCACAGAAATTGGCGCCCGAACAGGGACACTTTCTCATCTCACGCGCCGGCGGTGCGTTGCAGGCCCGGTCTCCTGCCACAGCTGAACGGACAAAAACGCGTACCCGCAGGATTTCCTGTATCTCCCTCCGGCCAAGCGGGGACGGCTGAGGCTGCGATCAACACCCAGACGAGGCGGTGAGAAGTGCGAAGTATCCCGACCAGAGCCTAGCTGAGAGAGCAAGATCCGAGGTATACAGAGACCCGCCAGGTTCCGAAGTTCCGAGTCCAGTCGAGTCCAGTCCGGTCCAGTTTCAGTTCCGTTCCGAGGCCTTCCGTTCCGAGCTACCCGGTGAGTACCATTACCGGGGAGGCATTTAACGTGCACATAGTCTGTGCCGGTCAAGACGGGTTTGGGTACACAAATCCGGTCTGCACTGTCTCAGCAGTGTATCTGTACTGTTTTAGCAGTATATATAGTATGTTTTGCATATAAATAAATATAAATAAGTATTATCTAGTGTCAGTATTATGTCAGTAACTAGTTTTCTATTAGTTATCATTGTTCGTAAAACTGTTAAGTGTTAAATGTTTTGAAATACGTTCTATATACTGTGGTGTGAATGACTGTTCATTATTTTGTTTTTTGTATAAAGTGTGTTCTAGTAATAAGGTCTAAAAATGCCGCTCTTTTCGAAACTAAGACAGATCAAAACTAGAAAAGGTGTACTCGAAGAAGCTGTTCCCATCCCACCTAGGGACACTCCAGGGTACTTTATGTATCATAAGCATGGCCTAGATGCCGTATTATTTCTTGATTTATGGGTGGACTACACCAAAGAATTACCAGAGAGTCAGAGATGGCCCGCAGCGGGGACCTGGGATGCAGATTGCATCATGCGAGTAGAAGAAGAATTATGGAAAAAGAAAGCCAGACAGTCACAGAAAGATGCCATTGAATTATGGCGTAAAGAATCATATAGACGTACGGAAAAAGCACTCAGACAGGAAGAGAAAGGTAGAGAGAATTCCAATAAAACCCGAGAAAATCTATTACTTGAGGAAGGTACCCGAGTAAAATCAGAACAAGTAGACAGACAAAGAAACGCCCTTATGAATGGTATGTATCCACTTCTGGCCGAAGGGTTACCTAAGGCTACTCCGGAAATACCAAGAGACTTGCCACCTCCATTGTTTCCGATAAAAGCACATCCCAAGGGGCATCCCAGAACCGCAGAAGATGTTTTCCTTTCCTCTTATTTAGATGACGCAGCTCCCGAGTATGCAAATACCGCACCACATAGACCGCTTACCGATGATGCTCATCGCCAAGATTCTCCGTCTGTACCTCCACAACAACAAGCTCCGACACACATTCCGACAAGCACATCTGTTTCTACCGTTTTTCCCGCAACAACGGTTGTTGTCTCACCTTCAACAAATCCTTTCACGTCCAGCACCCCAGACGGTGCTACAGGAGGTACGACAGACATTTTTTCTACGCCACCCAGAGGAAATAAATTTTCCCTTAGAGAATTAGCACACCAACGTACGCCCAAACTAGCAACTCCCGACATGCTTAAGGAACTTCTAGTAGATTGTAGATATGATCCTGTGCCCGGTAAACGGGACGAAATGCTGCTGTCATCATTACGTATTCGACGAGCTGCAATATATTTAACGAAGCTACCAGGAATGGCTACACATTTAGAAAATATATATCACTTTGTCCAGTCAGGGCGAGGTCCTGAAAGTATTAGCAGAGCTATGGAGTACCAGAAAGCGGAGGTACAGGGACAACTGTTACGTTTCCTCATAAACTGTGTAATCAGAAATCAAGACCGGCCTGGGGTAAATCCGGAAGAAATGCAAAAACTTGTCACTTGGGGCCAGAATATATCAGAAGGGAGACATGATAAACAGTTATGTATAGTAGCTATGTACCGAAAGATCCGCAAAGAAGTAGAACGAATACACGAAGAAAGATTAGAGGTAGACGCCACTGACCTAAACAGAGAGGAGGGGGAGCAAGAATCAGAGCAATTAGATACAATAGCTTATGTAGGTAGAGGAAGACCCCATAATAATACCAGAGGTTTTAACGACCCAATACGTCCAATACGTCCAGAATATAATAGACATCTTCCAAACCCTATGCTAAATACAAAATCCCCTGAACACTTATTCCAAGCCGCTGATAAATTACTCCGAGATCGAAGGGGATACCATGTGCTTGATTCCATGGACGAACAAGAATTAGCCAGGTCCGCAGTACAATGGGCTGACAGTCCCAGCGAATACAATGATGATGTACTTGCACACACGTTTCTGAATCTAGACCCATACGAACAGCGTTTAGCTAGTATATACATGATTCAACACCTCCTTATATTATATAAAAGCCAACACTCCGATCCAGGACCCTTACCTGACATATTGACAGAACTACTAAAGAATATATGGAGAGGGTCAGGTACTGATTTGATTAAGGAAATTCTAGAATCCCGAAACCAATATTTAAATTTCGTATGCCCAGAACACGTTCCAGTTCCCATCATGGGAAGAAAAATGTATCACATAGATAGACAGAACCCGTTGCGCGAAGTGCACCCAATCAGAGGTGCCGGTGATAATTTTACACGCGTGTTTGTGTACACGCCTATAACTAAACTGGAATTATTAGAAATGAAGAAAGTAGTACCCAGCCATGACAAGGACCCAGCAGGTTTCCACCATGAGATAAAAGACATGTTACTCATGGGAGAGTATACCTACCCCGACATTATGAAAATATTAAAAGTCCTATTACCCGCCGGTGTTTATGAGAAACTCAAAGAAAAGGAATGGGAGGTGGGAGACCAAAAGATAGATTGGACAGCATTAGAAAATGAAGAAAAGGCCCGAGCTGCAGGAGCAGGGCTTGGGGAAAAGACTACAGCACTAGCAGGATTACTAATACAGGTACTGCCACGTTTATTAACTACGAAAAAGGAAGACTGGGGTGCAATCTCAGCCTGTAAACAAAAGCCAGATGAAGACACTAGTGATTTCTATTCCCGATTTGAAAAATGTTTTAGTATAAATAGTGGCATAAAAGCCAGTAGTGAGTCATATCCACATCTGTTTGTGACAAAATTAGTTGAAAATTCTCTTCTACAAGTCAAGAATAGAGTATTGAAATTCGAAAGTACCTGGCAAGGTAATACCCCATCACAGATGCTACAGATGTTACAATATCACCACAATAGAATTAGAGAAGAACAAGAACACGAACAAAGACGTATGAAAGATACAAAAATGAAAATGCTTGTTGCACAGTCAGTTCCAGCCGATAGTCATCAAAAGGGTGATTCCGCAGGTCCTGCGAAAGGGACATGCAACTATTGTAAACAACTAGGTCATTATATACACGATTGTCCAGTCCTGAAACATAATATTGCCACAGGTAGAACACATGAGAGACCACGTCCACCTAGACAGGATCAGAATCAACAACAAATGCCTCAGCAGGCACAACCTAGGTTAGTTCCGCAACAACTAGCTCCGCAACAGGCAGCTCCACAACAGATCGTAGCACCACCACAAGCGCAGCCTATTGCTGCAACACAAGCAACAACACAACAGATGTATCAGTACGCACAAACAGATTATCCCGATTATCAGCGATACTCATGAGATAGCCTAGAGAGGGAAGTTGGCTTACCCCTTATAGAGGTTCCTGTAGACCAAGAGGGACCTTATGTACATAGTGAACTATTAGGGGAAGACAGAAAGTTTTTACTTGATACAGGGGCAAGCAGAACAACTATAAGACGCAGTGAAGTTCCAGGGGCACCCCTCTCAGTCTCACAAAATATTTCCCTTGGATTCTCAGGAAAACCTATAATAAATGACGTAACACAACCTCTTCCACTTACAGTCGGTCCATTAACACGTACTACAGATTTATTGCTTACTAAATCATGTCCAGAAAACTTGTTAGGTATAAAAACATTGAAAGCTCTAGGAGCCATAATATGTTGTTCTCCGGAAGGAGTACGACTATTTTTACGTAACTTTAAAGGTCACTACGTATCCAGAGACATGGATCACCGACTGCAGAATTTACCTACACATTTATGGGCACAAGGCCCCACTGATGTTGGTTGCATGAACATTACACCATATCGAGTCACACTAAAGACAGGAGTGGTACTACCACGAATGCGACAATACAAGTTACCACCAGATGCTGTAGTGGCTTTACTGCAAATCATTGACGAGCTCATTGCACAAGGAGTGGTTGTCGAAACGGACTCCAATGTATGTAATTCCCCGATAATTCCGATTCTTAAAAGAACGGATCCAAAAGCTCCGCCAGTATACCGATTAGTTATTGATCTACGCGAATTAAATAAATGCATTGTACCACAATACCCCGTGGTCCCAGACATCTCTTCATTATTGACAGCCATTGACTCAGAAGCAACGTTTTTCACTGTAATTGATCTCAAGAATGCTTTCTTTAGTGTCCCAATCGATCTGGAAAGTCAATATCTTTTCGGTTTTAGTTTAAATGGACGAAGTTTTAAATTCACACGCGCACCTCAAGGATTTACAGAAAGCCCCAGCATCTATAGCCAAGCACTGAAACGAGAACTTGACAGTATCCACATGCCAGTTAACACTGCCTTGCTTCAATATGTCGATGATCTGCTGATCACCGCCCGCAGCGAACATGAATGTGAAAAAGCGTCACTGACGGTTTTAAAATTTCTGGCCGACAAGGGGCACAAGGTGTCCCCTTCTAAGCTGCAATTTTGTGTCCCGCGAGTTGTTTACCTTGGGCACTCGCTGTCCAAGGAGGGAAGGCAGCTTACACCCGATCGCATCCAGTTAATTGCTAACATGCCACCACCCAAGACACAAAAGGAGGTGCGGGCTTTTATAGGCCTCACTTCATACTGTAGGCAGTGGATCCCTCAATATGCATTTCTAGCAAAACCACTCATCCAGTTGACAACACAGGAGGCAGCCACATCGACTGTCCTCCCTTGGACTCCAGAACATACACATGCCTTTGAAAGCTTAAAGAAAGCTTTATGCCAAGCACCTGTCCTAGCAACACCATGTTACAGTAAACAGTTTACACTCTTTGTTACAGAACGCGAAGGTACTGCTTTGTCAGTACTCACTCAGGAACAAGCAGGATCACACAAACCGTGTGCTTATTTCTCTAGTACATTAGATCCAGTAGCCCAGGCACTTCCAGCGTGCCTGAAATCAGTGGCAGCAACAGCTTTAGCAATCAGACAAAGCGATACCCTAGTGTTAGGACATCAATTGACAGTACAAGTACCACACGCAGTAGAGGTTCTCTTGAACCGCACACAAACACAACACTTGACTATAGCGAGACTCACCGGTTACGAATTGACATTGTTTCAGCCACACATAGAAATCAGACGTTGTAATACGTTAAATCCTGCCACATTGTTACCAGTAGGCGGAACAGACCCATTGGCACATGATTGTGTCGAAGTTATTACTATCACGACGAAACCCAGACAAGACTTGACAGACATCCCTTTGTCAGATCCAGACTTGACATTATATGTAGATGGGTCATGTATGAGAACAAGTACAGGAGAGTTAGTGGCCGCTTACGCAGTCACAACAGACACTGAAGTCATTGAAACAAATTGTATTAACACTTTGTCAGCTCAAGCAGCAGAGCTCACCGCTCTGACACAAGCCTGTATTCAAGCCACAAATAAAAAAGTTAACATATACACAGATTCACGTTATGCATTCGGAGTCGTTCATGACTTTGGCGTACTGTGGCGAGAGAGAGGTTATTTAACGTCTCACGGTGCCCACATCCAACACGGACCTCTCATTCAAGCCTTATTAGACGCAATTCATCTACCTACTGCAATATCGATTATGAAATGCAAAGCCCACACAAAAGTTACCGATATCATTTCTCAGGGTAATGACCTAGCTGACAGAACAGCTAAACAGACTGCTCAGAATCAGACTCACACAACTGACATGACAACGACAATAGTCCCGACACCAACACATTGCATGACAGTTAAGGATCCCGCCCTTGATGTAATTGACATACAGACACATGCTACACCAGACGAAATAAAGAAATGGACTGAATTAGGAGGGATCCATACAGATCAAGGATGGATGACGAAGGAAAAATCTATATGGTTTCTTCCCGACTCAATGGTCCAAGTCATCATTAACACAATACATAGTCCAGCGCACCTAGGAGAAAAAGCTATGCTAGACAGCATTCAACACATCTGGTTCAACAAACACTTGCGAGCCGCAGCTAAATAAAAAGTTCGTACCTGTATGATATGTTGTCAGTTTAACCCAGGTAAAAGCATTCCCGTAGAACAGGGTGGATTTCAGCCTCCTGATCACCCTTTTGAAGTCCTCCAGATGGATTATATCCAGATGGAACGATGTCGAGGATTCAAATATGTTCTCGTAGTTGTCTGTGCTCTTTCCCGTTGGACCGAAGCCTACCCGGTTTCAGATTACACTGCCCCGACTACTGCCAAACAGTTAGTTCGAGAATTCTTCCCACGGTACGGTTTACCACGTGTTGTCTACTCAGATAACGGCCAGCCGTTCTCGTCCGAACTAATGAAACACGTTTCCCTTCTATTAGGCTACCAATGGAAATTCCATTGTGTCCGACATCCGGAGGCGACAGGTCTCGTGGAACGTCATAATCAAACTCTGAAAATTAGATTGTCCAAAATATGTAGAGAAAAAGGAGTCGATTGGATAGTAGCCTTACCAGTTGCGCTCTTTTACATGAGAATGGTAGCACATTCTCGAACAGGGCTATCCCCGTATGAGGTGATCTTCGGTAGACCACCAAATATGTGGGGGACGCCTATACCTCGTAAAATCACTGATGTTGACTGTAATATGCTGACAGATTACCTGGCTTCCTTGATGTCTGCACTACAATCTTGTCGTTCACAGGTATCCGCAGCTTTTCCCGACAATACTGAGGTAAAACCCCATGACGTGGTTCCTGGGGACTTGGTGTTGGTCAGGAATTTTGACCGGAAGACCCAACTGGATCCTAGGTGGAAGTCACCGAAGTTGGTTCTACTCACCACAAGGACAGCTGTGAAGATCGAGGGAAGGAAAGGGTGGTTGCACTCGAGTCATATCAAGACATTTTATGGACTACCATCCAGTGTAGATAATCCACTCTGTATTCCCTCACAGACAGACTCAAAGCTCCCCTTGGCTGAATTAACAAAACCAGAACTGTATAAACTAAAATTGAGGTCTAGTAAGTCAGACAATTTGATTGTTTAAGTCCTCTCCAAGGTGAATCGGTTGAATTTGTCTCTGACATGTATCCTCTAGACCGGAATAGAGAAAGAAATCATCAAATACAGCTCAAGAAGCATGCGTATTGTAAATCATTTCGTAGTCACTGCACAGTAACATTATTAATTTTGTTTTTTCTAAGTCTTCTGATCATCATTGTCAGCATCCTATTGCACATGTATTATCCTATTCCTAAGCGTGCTTATAATACAACTGCAGAACATTCTTTTAGCGAATTACCTCCGCATGAATTGTCCTATAGATTTGCGCTGCGCAACAACACATTCATTAGTATGCTACATCATTCCCATCAAACCAGCAATGCCACAAATTGTTGGATATGTGTCCGACTCCCTCCCTATCAGAACTATAAGGGAGTTTTGCCCCTCTTTCCCTATCCGTTCACACACAATGGCTCCTGTGGAGCATGGTTTAGTTTGATTAATTCCCTAGATTCGAATTCCGCAGTTTATCAAGACAACTGGGTATGGGGAAACCTGAACTTAGTTTTGCTTAAAGTCTGCTACCCTAACAAGGAGGGACTTCCCAAAAGAACAGGAACTGATCTAGAAAATGAAGTATATGGATTAGGTAATTTTACACTTAACCTTATGATCCTGAACCTTGAATCAGAGGCTACACCAATCTTGCCCGCCATGTCCGTATTCCCAGTAAAAGGGGAACTATGTATAAGAAAGAATGGCTCCATACACATGGGCCATAGTAAATGCACCACTGTAATAAAATTCAGTGATCAAGGCAAGTCTACATTTAGAGCTTCTCGTCATTCCTACTTTATATGTGGCCAGACCGCATATATACACCTACCTTTAGATTGGGATGGTACCTGTTACATAGCATTCCTTCTACCGCCTGTTTTCCTAGCTCCTCCTGATTATCATAGAAATACCCATTTAGTACACAATAGACAGCAGAGAGATCTCCCAATTGTCGATTACACTGAAACAGCATGGGAAAAATACACAGATTTCAATAAAGGTTTCTTTCCCTATATAGGTACAGTCACTAATAGTAAGCTGATACGTAGATTAACCAGAACCCTTGAAGCAGTAGTGAACGAAACTATTTCCGCCTTAGGCAATTTAACAGAAGAGCAGTCTGCTATGCGGATTGTTGTGCTTCAAAATCGTCTTGTCCTTGACGTCATCCTGGCCGATAGGGGCGGAGCTTGTAGGGTCATCGGATCAAGTTGTTGCATTTTCATACCAGAAAATTCGCCGTCAGTATATAAAGCCATAACCCGCCTTCATAAGATTGTAAGCCAGATACACCAGAGTCCAGGCACCTGGACTTGGTCCGGTTGGTTCTGGGGCGTGTTGTCAGCCTGGGGATGGAGAATGCTCTCCTTCTTAGGTATTGGCTTTCTCATACTATTCAGTTGTTGCTTATGTCTACAATGTGGGCCAGCGATTTGTGGTCTGTGTGCCACCTCGTGTATCCCACATCCAAGTTTTCGCTCAAGATCCCGGAAGAAGAAAGAAGAACAAATGATGTTATATGAACAGATCGACGGATTGATGAAGATCGATATCTCCTAAGGGTCCGAAGGGGACAAGGAGGGAATGAGGAAATATGAATTCTGTGATCAGTTATGTCCCCTATCGTAGACCCCAACGGCTCCATGTACATGCTATAAGTACATGTATGTTCCCTCCTGCTCCAGTTTTGAAGACGCAAATATATGTGCGTCCACCGTCAACATGTCCTCTTTCAGATCCACCATGAATGGGTCAGATATTCCTTTCGAAAGTATGAAAGGCCACCGACTTTATGTGGTTTACTTTCCACATTTTACAGATTCAGGCGAGTAGGCCCGAATTCTGTCATCAAGCCTTTTCCTGCCTTCTGCCTCTGAAAGCTCCAGTCTGAGCCTGCATCTGTGACCATGAACTTTGTCTTACTCCCTGCGCGGCTAACGGTGCCTGATCCAGCCCGTCGCCTGCCAAAAACTGTATTTCACCTTCAAGATTATCTCCTCCGCCCCTCATCCGATGCATTCCTGTCTAGCAGTTTAGGTAAACATTCCTCCAGCTACCGTGCAAAGGGCCAGGCCTCGCTGTCCTCATGCAAGTAATTCATAGCCCTGTTACCATGAAATACTCCTACCCCCTCGCATATAGTGTAGACACTTAGACGCTTGTACACGCACTAACAGTCAGTATAGTCAGTATAGAATAAGATTCTATCCTAAAGAGACCTCTCTTTCTGGATAACACAGTTCTTTAAACATAGGATATTAGATATGATTTGGGATTAGGTTTACATAACCCCAGACTTCTGTCTCCACATGTAGAGCTAAATGTCAAGTCCCCTTCTCCCTCTAGTTGCACGTCAATCACACGTCATGCGGCTGCGCACGCATCTCTGCCAAATATTTCTGCTGACATTGCAGGATTCTCTTATGGATCCACCCACTTGTGACATCATGTATAATGACGTTTTCTAGTTACGCCTATTCTAGTTACGCATGCATATTTTATTTTGTCTTATCAGTTGTTACGCCTACTGCATCTGTTTCACTGTAATGCCTTTTCTATAAAAATGATTACCTGTCAATAATATATGCCCTTCCTTCCTGAACTTTCGTGGTGATGGAATAGAATGCCTACAATTCGAATTGTATTCCTTTGTATAGGAATAAAGCCTTTTTAAAACCTCTAATACCACGGATTCTGCCTCTCATTTTACTGAGTTGTTCTTAATAGACTTTACCGCATAAAAAATAGTACCGGTAACGAAATATTTACCACAACGGTTGAGCATGCGCGCGCATGCTCTCTTTGCACTGTTTACGGCATGTGTCGTCACTGAGGTGAGTGCTGTAGCAAGAAGGGAAATCCTTTGAAGAGAGACATTTTACACGCAGCGCCACCTACGTCATCGTGCCAGCCAAAGTTTCTACTTTGGATAAAACAATATTTCTTCGTCCTGTAGCTTGTATTCATAGCCATACAAACTTTTCAGTAGCCCTTATGCATACCGTGCAAGGATTAATGCATTGCTCATTGCAGGTTTTATTCATAACCAATTGATGCATGCTCTGTGTTCTCCATATCAAAGCTATGACTTGACCTTTTGACTGACCTTTCAGATCACTGCAAACTGTTAAGCTGGAAAGGACTTAAAGGAGCAGTATTAACGCCTGTGGAAGAGGTGAGCAGCGCTGCTCGAACTTTTTGCTCAGGTCTTCACACTATTGCGCTATGAGATAATACCAATGGCTAGAGTGCACTATACATACCCCAGTAAGGTAACATGACATCCCAGCAGTGACCACGCAAATGTGGGAGGACTGTGTGGTCGGCCAGCCTTTGCGACCCTTAAGACCCTAAGGCAGTAATACCTGGAGAGAAGTGTTTTTTTTTTACATTGGTCCATGGCTGCCATTTGGCATTCCACAGTTTACCTCCCATGCTTTTCTGTCATGAGCAACTAAGCAACATTGGTGAGTTGTACTTTACGTGGTGCTGACGCGCAGCTATAGAAACGAGCATTGATAAAGCTAGTAAATCTGGCGTTTGCTAGCCTGTGATGTTTTATTGATTTTTGGCAAATATATGCTATAGTCCTTAAAAGGGTAAATTTAATAAAAAGTACTAATGCTGCTGTGTAAAGCAGAGGGGTGCCAATAAAAGACCGCAGATTTTTTGTCTGTAATGCTTCATCTCGGTCTGTGGAGGGAGCTGTAATTGTAGTCCTTTTTCTATGTCTATGACAGCTGCCAACTAGTCCTACTTTTATGTCGATGGTTACTGCAAACCGTAGTCCTACTTCTATGTCTATGACCTGTCCCCGTTTTTTGTTTTGAGAATCTGGTCACCCTATTTCCAGTACATTAGAGGCTCCTTCGTGAGAGCGGAGGAGCATTGACCCTCTGAAAAATTGCCCCAGAGCAGCTAAAAACTAAAATGGTACTAAGGTTTATTTATTTCCATTTTATTTTGAAGCAACCCATCCTGAATGTGTGTCGGATGGGGCGGGGCCAGTCCCACTGAGTGGCAGCAGGAAGCTGTGCACTCATGTTTAAAGTGTACATGTCTCTATGGCCAGCTGTCTTGTGACTGCCAACCAGACATTTGCATCTTAAACTTCCCTAACCTAGCTGTTCTAGACACCGAGGTTAAGGAAGGTGCAGGCCTCCAGTCCTCTTAGGAGCATTGCGAGAGGCCACTCGCTCCAATCCTGACGTGTCTCTCATGCTGAAAGATGTGCCACGATTGGAGAGCGCAGTTTCCTGGTCCGGAGCTTTCAGGAACGAAGACACCTGAGCAAGTGGCAAGTCTGCAAGGTAAGTGCCTTTTCTATTATTATCTTAATGCCACCCGTATGTTACCCATCCTACCACCCTAAATATATGCCAGACGCCACTGCTCACTATTAGTGTAACCTGACTCTGGCCTCTTTTCGATTTGCACCTCTGAAACTGGCCTCTCTAACACACCTCAAGTATGACTTGTGTGAACTTTGATTTCTCTATTTCCTATGTCTGTGTGATGGGTGAGTGAGCAGGGGAGGGAGTGAGATGGAGAAAAAAGGGTAATTGATAGTGGACACAGAAAATTAAGGTTAGAGAGTAGGAGGGACCAAAGTAAAGAGTAAATGAGTTTACTTTAAAAATACACAAGACTTAATCACTCACTTTAATTAACTAATGCCACTTTACCGCTAGCTGACAAAAGAAAAAAAAACACCCAAAAGGAGATAGATTTGAAAATCATATTAGAAAAGAAGTGGGTGTTGGCACCATAGCATTTAAGGTGTGAGTGCTCATCTCCCATGCATGGTGCTGGCATTAGCCAGGAAATGGCTGTTTAACCTCAAAACGTGGGAATGAGCCACAGAACTTTGTTGATCACGTGTAATGTTTGATTAAAAGTAAAATACTTTTGTGAAGTGTCCCTGGCACGGGTCGCCACCTCCTACAAAGCCAAAACAATCTTACTTTGATTAGGTAGCCTACTTTCTGTGAATAATTCCAATCCTGCTCAACCTTGGCAGGCTGGCAAAAACAGGAATGCCGCCCCCCCACCCCCCAAGGTAAATATACACATAACATGTGCCACAGCAGCAGAAAAAACATTACAGTTGTGAAAGAAAGGACTACACATTTCAAAACCAAGTAAGTTCAAAAAAGAAAAATGGAAAGTGTAAAATAACATAAAATTAAGAAAACCAATTTTCGAAAAAGCGCAATCATTCCACAGAAGCAGGAAGTAAAAAATCAATTTATTCCATTGGGTATGATTAACAGAGACCTACACAACTTTCGTAGCTCACCACGATGGGAGCAGGGTCAGGTAAAAGTTGATGTGTTATCCTTGTCACAATGTTTACCATTAAAAAAACACACAGGACAAGGCTGGCAGCTGTAGTGAAATAGGTCGTGGCAACGCCAAATTGCTATTTTCATGGTCCTGCTGCTGTCCCGAAGTTCAGAATCAAAGTTCCAACCACGGATCAAAGAAAGTCTTCACCTTCCACATCACATCTGTTCTCCAAACTGTTCTGTGAGCAGCCTCTGTTGTCTGAGGTATAACCAGGACCACTGGAATCATGCAATTGTGCGGCTGCAGTGATTTTCGCATAGGTGTAGATTTGCAGCATTTGATACATAATCCATAATTTGCCACTTAGTCTACAGATTAAAAAAAAAAAAAAAAAAAGCTCAAATGGTTCAAAATGTACTTAGGAAGAGATAAAACGTGTTGCCACACAGTGGAAGGCTCTTTGCAAAGCTAGACTGCTCACCTTTCTGTTGCTTATTGCTATATTTGGATGTTAAACTGGTACTAATGAGGTTCAACCAATGGCCAGAGAGTGATAGCAAGTTTAAAAATGATGAAATAAAGAAGTAACACTATTACAAAATGTGCTGCTTTTTCCTGCATAATTTGCCTTTTCTTGCCGCATAATTTGGCCCTCTCCTGCTGCATAATTCCAGTGGCCCCGTATATAACTCAAGACACTAATCACACTACTGCTGTCGGTTTCCTTTTGCAGTGAAATTTAGTCATTGTATGTGTGTAGCAAGGTTATTGTCACTACAGCATTTTCTATATAAATTTCTTTTGAAGCCAGTCAGTTGTCTACCTCAGCCCCAGGAGAGATTAGGCGTGAAAAGTAGTGATGTGTGAATCACAGGATTGATAAAATTCAGAGCCCCGATATTACAATACCTAAACCATAAAGAAACAGTCTCAGTACGTCATAAATCCCGACCTATATTCTGCAAAGTTGAACATTAAAGCAGTTTCCAAAAAAAGTCAGCAAATTAGGGATTCTTTCCGTGCCCCACTTTTAAAAGGAGATTTTCCAGCCTTCTGCAGAGCCATGCGTTAACACCAATGCTTTAATTCTCAGTTAAAACAGGTTACATATTTCTTTTACTTTGCATCAGATAACTGAACATTCTGCAATTGAACTAAAAGTTTGCCCAAAATGATTCGGCACTTGTCTAAGTGTCTATTATGGAAAAGTTATTTTGCTTGAATGGGATTCTTTTTCCAGGCACATGAATTGGGGTCTGATCAGCGGCCCACATACTCCAAGGGCCATACACCGCCCAAATTAAACTAATGTAGAGGAGTGGAAATGACTAAAGGGTGGAGTTCCTTAAAGTCTGTGTTCATAAAACACACAATTCAAGGAGTTTAGGCGTGTCTATTTTTTCAGAGTTTTCTCATTGAGCAGTGACTCTTCCAATAGCTTATTTGATGCTTAATATAGGAAGTTGAACTAGAGGTCATGCATAATAAATGATACTCACATTATGTGCAAGATATAGCCAGAGTTTCACCTCCCCTCCCTCTTTGTGTTTCTCCTGACCATGACTGCATGGCATATCAATAAATTGGGATTCGATTGGCGGTACTGTCATTTAGTGACACAACAGCAACATATGCAAAAGAAGGGTACTCAATGCATGTATTCTTTGTGCAGCATAGATGGCCATTCCTACATGTAACTCTTTAAGACAAAGAAGCGAGGCATAGAACTTGCTAAGGGGGGGTTGGGAAGCCAGAAATAGGTCACAGTGTCTGTCCGCCATTACTGCCTGCTTTGCCACTCCTTGAAACACAGGTGTATGCCCCTTTCTCATCCAGCCTCTCGCCCAGACCCTGCCTACTCCCCCCCGGCAGAGAACTATTTCCTCATCCTTGTCTTGAGGATGGAAAAAAGTACCATGATCCCGGCATCCTAGGGTCATCCCCTGACTTGTGTTGCAGAACTTGTCTTTGCATCACTTCTGGAAGTGACTGCACTTATTTAGAATCTGAGGCAATGCTTGAGAAGCGGGATGAAGTGCAGGAAGCAGAGAATAAAACCCCAATTGGGCAAAATGGGAAACATATATGGACAGCTTAGGTAATGACCCGATCCCTGCTAGGCAATTATAATGGGTCCCCAACATCACTGCAAACAGCTGGCCCTGAAGCAGACTCGGCCCCCCCTCACTCCCCCCGGCATCCGAGGGACAACCTGCATTTATTTCCTTCATCTCATTTTACCAGTTTAAGAGTTATACACTAGACTTCCATTTTAAGTGTATCGGAGTTATTCCTAATAAAAACAACTCTATGTACATTATCTGTGATATCACGAGCTAGATCAACAAACTATTATTGAGTGAGTCCAAAAACTATGCAGCATTTGACCAAATGTTCTATTCATTCACATGTCTAATAAAGTGCCAACGTGTCATCATAGCTCTTTCTTACATGCTACTACATAGATATATTGTCACATTGAGTTGTCGTGAGGAAGTAAATAGTATCAACGCTGAAGCTTGTTTACTACATTTTATGTGGTTGCAAAAATAAACTGGGCACCTCTGCATGTATCGGTTGTTGTAATGAGTATATTTGATGAAGGAAAGTTGTCTCTTGCATTTATTACACGTTCATATATCGCAGAGCATATTTGGGCATTGCACCACCTGAGCATCACTTTTTGCGATGCTCCGGTGGCGCTGTTCCCTGCTCCATATTCACAAGGCACCATTAAGCCACGGAAGGTGGTTTAGCGCCGCCTTGTAATTATGATCCTCTTCTGTGGCGAAGGAGCCAGTGGCGGCTCTTCCGCTATGGCGGAGGAGCGTCACCCCACTGCTTTATCGCAGTGCAAGAAGCAAAAACATAAACTGGTAATAACCAAACCAGTCATGCGCACTTTCCCCTTCTCCATCCAGCTGCATTGCAGCTTGCATGGAGAAGATGCCCACCCCTCCAACCCCTGGCTGAGCGCTGTGTCACAGCACACAGACCAATCACAATGCTCCACTGGAGCATTGTGATTAGCTTAGGGGTGGGAGCCTGGGTTCCTGCTTCCTGTTCCATCCTGGAGTCAGACACAGATGACCAGGAGAGAAGACGAGGGACCCGGTGGTGGCGGCAAGCTAAGTTTTATTTATTATGATTTTTTTGATGCAGCCCGCGGCCGCACTCCCCACCCCTTGCAACCGCCCTCCCACCCATGAGCCATGGAAGGGGCGTGCAATGGATGTTGTTGTGGGCATTCCCATGCAACATCCATTCTTTATTTTACACTGCTACAGATTTACAAGGATCTGTAAATCTGAGGCAGGCCCCAAAAACGTATGCTTCCCCAGGGGATGATTAAGAGAAATCCTTTTATTTCTCCTAGTTTTTTGCTCTTTCTATATGTGCTGCATTGAGCAGCACACACGTAAGGAGCAAAAGCCACTGATGATGGTTTTTGTGCAGGAAGGTGTGCCTTTCTACACAACAACAATCATGCCCGCAACGCAGGTACCCTGGCAGCATGGCGCTAAACTGCTTTTCTTGTACTGGCTTATGGGTGAGTACAGGAATGCGCCGTATTGTTGTAAATACGGTGCATTCTTGTGCTTAGAAAATGCCACAGCTCGGACCAGCAAAATTGCTTGCAGCACCACGCTGCTCCATTTTTATGTAAAAATGCCCCGCATCTTTAGAATTAAACTATGCACATGTAATGAATGGTGTTAATTGTAAATTCAAAAACAAAACACAATTGCCACGTCTATACTTATTAACATGGAGTAAATTATTTTGCGCATATATACACGCTTCCATTCATTGTGCTCAAAAGCTAAAACTGAACTCCAAAATATCACTTCCTGTGCTCTGATGAACCAAATTCAAAACATGAAGGAATTGTAATAATATTTGAACGAATAAATATAAAATAGAACTTCTGTGCATACTCTATCTACCTGTCTGAAACAGTGTTTCGAGTTCTCAGAACAGTTTACCAGCTCTTCCCAGTTCTGACTGGTTGGTGCAATGTACGTCACTGCAAAGCAGGGGACAGAAAGAGGCGTGCTACACTGTCGACCTATGAGTTTTCACAGGTCAGATTTTGACTGCAAAAAATATTTAAATCTTAAAGGTCTCCGACTCCGTCAGTGGCTTCACACAAAATGATGGAGCCCCTGCGGATGTGCTGAGGGGCCCCTGAGGCTCCCTTATCTCACAGATATCCATGGGCCTTAAGCTGAATGGGGGCCCTCTGAAGGCCCCCGGCCCGCACGGGCGGCAGGGGTCTGGTTACGCACCTGCCACTCTCCCCGTCACCCCTATCGTCCTCCGCCTACACTCGGATTGCCATGGCGATTGCAGTGCTCTGAGGAAGTGCTGCATTCTGTGACATTCAAGCAGCCGCGCGCTTCTCAGGCATCAAATGTCAGCGGCTTCCACTTTGCATGGTAAATTCAAACGAGCGAAGGGGCCCCGAAGACAGGGATGATTAATTGGACCCTCGGTGCATGGAAAGATGAGGGCAGTCTGCCTGGAAACGCAGCCGCTTTGTCACTTACTAAGTACTTCCAGGGCAGTCTAGAGCTTCTGGGTTAACCAGATTAACCAGACCAGGGGACAGGTTGACAAAGATGCGGGCGCATCTGATATGCCTAGTAGTGCATATGAGTGAAGGGCACTTTTGTTAATTGTGACAAGGTCTCGAGAAAAATGGACCCTCTTTCACATTAATGCACGGCAAGGTCCCATCAGCAGAAAATCGCTGGTTTATTGGTAGGAAACTATTAAATACGGACTCTTGCCTTGGTTTGGACTGCCCAAAAATTGTGCTTTGTTTCAGAAAGGATTACAGCTCATACGCTGTAGCAAGCGAAGTTGGGTTTCCTAGAGCTGTGTAGTGGTATGTGAATCCCTAGGCTGCATGCTCGCCGCTTTGAGCCGCAGTGTTGCACCATGTGTGTGGGCCCTTACCCCTGGTGCATCTATGCCAGCCCTCTTTCAGATGTCCTAAGGAATGAGCCACAGCAGCACTTTAAGTCAACCTTGGGGGCTGGTGCACAAGAGTAGTTAAGGTCAAAGACATCTTTTTGGGCAGGTGTGCCAGCATGGACCTAAAACCGACATCTTCAATGGACATGTGGAGGTATTAGGCCCGGTTAGGAACCGCCATTTTACATGCTCACGTTCTTAAGTTGCTTTCTCACCCTAAACACGGTGACATTTGGTACACATTAATTTGCGTGCACATAGAGAATAACATTCTTTGGTCTCAGTTTTGCTAACAATACCATTTCATAGGCACTCTATCAGAACACCTTGGGCATTCTGTACACGGGCTAAGTTCAGCACGCAAGATGGTTTTTGATTGTGGCGGACAGAGCTATCACAATAGAATTAACAATAGAAGCCTGACTGGGGCTTTGGCATGGGAACATGGAGGATGTTATTATATATATGAAATCAAGCCTTAGTTTAGACAGAGGAGGATTTCGTTGGCACTGAGAGGTCGATCCATGCCAGAATTCTAGCTCAGCTGATTCCTGCTTATCTCATGCGAGGGATGCTGTCTGTCTCTACAACAAGATGGGCCGCTTGATGGCACTAATCCACAGGTAACGGGGAGTTAGATCACCCTGCAGGGATTTGGTAGATTCACTCACCCTAGATAAGATAGGTTAGGATGTGCTAGGTAGGGGAACAATATATTACAGTATTTGTATGAAAGCATATAGTCTCTGTAATTAACAAAATGGTTAACAAAATGGTTCATATTTTTCTCCATTCTCGTAATGCTAATCACATTATTCTGTTTCCTTCTATTGATTATTGCAGCACAATTATTTTACTCAAAAATTACAATGCTTCAATAAATATTGAAATGCTGTACTGTGTATTTGTTGTATGTCTCTTTGGGTATTCATAAGAAACGAAGCGAAAGTGTTCTAGAGCTGTTACCACGATTTCCTTGGGGAGGTAGGGTTGTTATGCTCCGAGGTTGCACAATCTATTTGCTAACCTGTCAGGTTAGGGGTATGGATGGTGCACTATGAGCTTAGGCATGATTTGATAGGCCTTAATGGGCCATTAACTGGCTTGATGGGGGAGGCAGAGCTAAGCACAGCCCCAAATGAACATAAATAGGATCCACCCTCTCCCCACATAATAGGACTAACATCCCTGTATTGTCACTCCTGCCAGCTCGGAGCCAGGGCAGGAAGGTGATTTCCTGCACTTCAAAGTGACTTTCTAAAAGATTATCCCACTTTCCAGAACCACGACAACATAGTATAAATACTGGACCACAGACACCTCCACTTCAGTTCACTTCTGGACCAGTGAATGCTCTGTCAGAAAGAAGGACTGCTGTGCTGCTACAAGGACTTCCACTCTGCTGGACTCCTGCATTGCTGTGCTGACCTGCTGCCTACTGCCCCATTGCCTGGGAGTGAGAAGGACTGGACCTGCATCTCTACAACCTAGAACCCAGAGTGACTCCAAGAGCCAGTTGTCTGGTCTCCAGCTTTCTAAAGTCTCAGGGACACAAAATAATTCCAACCATCCTGCATCTGCACCTGGATTCTGTCCGCCAAATGGTACCATTCCAGTCTTGGATCCTTGGAAATGGGCCTAAGGTGGTCTGCCCTCTGTGGTCCTCACCGGAACCAATGCGAAGCCTTGCAAAGCAACGCCCCTGAGACCGCGCATCAGAATTGAAGGTACTGTGTTCAGTGGGTCGCTGTATACTGCCCGCACTCCATCTTGGTCGGCCTGAATTCTTGACTTTGTCCTGGTCCGGCAGGCGCACAGTTGGCGCTTTGCTTATTTTTGCACCATTCTCACCTACATCTTTAAAATTGCATATTTCAGGATCTACTTATTAGATTTTTGTATTTTTGGTCTTGTTTTATTTATAAAAACGTTCTCTATTTTTAAACTGGTGTGGTGTCTTTTTGTGTTGTTTTCACTTTGTTACTGATCTAAGTGTTGCACAAATACTTTATAAATTGTCTCTTAAGCCTGTCTGCTCTGTACCAAGCTACCAGAGGGGTAGCTCAGGTTAATTTAAAGTGCGTTTTTGTCTTACCCTGACTAGGATTGTGGTTCCTGCATGACAGGGTGCATACCTCTGATAACCAGAAACACAATTTCTAACACTCTAATTTCGCAGAGATCCCACAATTCATAATTATAACATGTTTTATTACTCTGTTTCCTAACAAGCACATTAGTTTTTGTGGCCAGTTACCCTATTTCAAACTTTTTCAGTTACATGGAAAGTCAAATTTATATTTCAATCTGTCACTGATAAAGTCAAGATTATTCTGTAAACAGACAATAGACATATTGTGCTCCCATAGCAACATTTCACAACGCTTTCTGTGCTGACCCCTCCTTCATAAGTTTACTGGTGCAGAATTAATATGAAACTGAAGAAAACTTGACATCAAATAAATGTGGTTATACAAGGTTTTTGGAGAAAAAAGAAGGCCTATGTAAAGGACTAGTGTTTGATAGGAAACAAGGGAACCCCAATATACGAACCTGGGTTGGTACAATGTGAAGAGAGACACAATGGTTCTAAATGGCCTAAAAGGTCCAGGATAGGAAAACCTTTAAAAGGTAAATGTTTAAATAAAGGTTTTTTAAATACATTTTGAAAAGAGAGAGTGATAGTTAATATAGAACAGGGAAAAGAAGGTCAAGGTATAACAGATATTTATTATACAATGAAATAAATTCAGATGCTCACATATTCAGTGACAGTAAGCGTGACAAAAAAAGGTGAAAGTGAACTTTAAAAGAAAACATCGCATTGACAACAGGAATTGAACCACTTTCTTTTAGACTTAATATGAGGGGTTCATGTTGTGAGCGGTCGACGACGTTTCGAACTCAGTTAGTTGAGTTCATCTTCAGGACAAAAATGAGCATCTATAATCTAGAAAGCAAGAATACAAAGTATAAGTAGACCATAATCTAGTCCCTGAGAGTCGCATCAACTTCAGAAAATTAATAAAGCCTACACATTGCTCTCTATAGAGTGATGCTGAGTATAAATAATTTGAAAAAGCTTAGACCACAGTTATTATAATGAATAATTATGCATATGACATAGTCTTCATAAATCAAAGATTAAATTAATTGAGTTCAAAATGCTGGCATAATTCCTAGTCTTTTTACATCAGACTCAACAATTAATAAACTTACTGTCAGTGTAGATTTAACGTAGAATTTTAGATTTTTACTGATCACGAGAGAATCAAGTGCAAGTTACTGCTTCAAAAGAGGGCCCTTGGTCATGGCAGGAGGCCTAGGAAGAAAACGAGTATTTTAAGGCATTTAAAAAGAGAGTAAGTCAGGAGTGGGAAGGAGCAGGGAAGGGAGCGGATGCAGACTTACTTGGGAAACGTTCTTAAATCATTTTACCGGGACCTCAGGGATTCAGGTGCCGGGCGGATTTGGTCTGAAAGGAATGGAGGGGGTGTGTGAGTTAGGACGCTGAACAGCTGAGCCAGCGAGGAGAAAGAGCAGTTAAGGGAAAAGCATGGAGGGGAGGGGAGAAAAACCCAAATTGAACTTACAATTTGTCCGATCAGATTGCAATGAATGCGAGCCTCCCGGTAAACAAGTCCTGTTCAAGTGCTGCAAGCGCTGGAACTGAGAGCTGGAGCTGGGTTAACTCGGCATTTATGCACTTGAGTTTGGAGGAGTCGGGATTTCAAGCTAATTGGTGACAGCTGAACGTGCAGGTGTGCACGTGTAGACACCGGGCGGAAATTAGTTAAGAGTGAGCAGCCGGGAGTGATCTACGCTCACAGCTGTGAAAGAGCATGTGTGAAGGGCAGACTGCCAATCTGCGAGCGCAGGTGAAAACAGATCTGTGCTACTAAAAGCGTTTAAAACCCGAGTTAAACACGGGGTGTGGGAATGGGCTGTTTTAATAGAAGGATGTTTATAAATTAGGAAAACGCTAGGCAATAGGGCAGAGAGCCATCACCTGAATCGTAACATACGGAATTTAAAGAAAGTAATTACATCATTCTCTGGGGGTTACGTGTGTACAAGGTACACTGTATTTACATTGTCAACAACCTATGTACTCAAACATAGCAGCATGTGCCAATGGAATAGGAGTATACATAACATCCAATGTGTAATTATCAACTTAGCAATGTACATGGTAAACAATAAACATTTGTAGAAGGCCAGGGTGGTTGCCAAACCAAGAAATGACAAAATGAAAAATTAAAAATACAAATTGAAAGAATGAATGAATGAATGCGGGGGAATCCCAGAATAGTGACAGCAGTTGTACGTTATAGAATGGTGTTATAAGCATCCAGGGTGTTCAACCCTTGTTCAATGGTACGACATTTGAAGATCCATTTGCATTCCAGGCGGTTAAGGATTTGTTGTTGATTACCTCCTCTGTGGTTAGGATGTAAGCTTTCAATCACTTGCCACTTGAAATCAGTCTCTGAGTGTCCTTTGGACATGAAATGTTCCACTAATGGTGCAGTTTGTATTTTGCAGCGGATCCTACTTCTGTGTTGCGAGATTCTTGCTTTGATTTTCTGCGTGGTTTGTCCGATATAAAGCAATTTACACGGACACTCAATACAGTAGATAACATTATGTGAGTTACAGTTAGAGAAAAACTCCAAATTGTGCTTAGTGCCACCAAATTCAAAAAACTTTGTGTTGACAGTAGAATCACAAGCCATGCAGTTGTTACATTTGTAGTGGCCCTTAAGAGGGGGAAGACCAAGAAAGGAATGTAAGGTGTTATCTTTCTGTGTGGGTTTTTGGGCCCTGACTAAGTGGTCCTTGATGTTACGGCCTCTCTTAAAAGCAAAAAGAGGGGTTCCTGTGGAAAGCTCCAAAGGCCTTAGTACTGACCAATGTTTTTTTATCATTTTAGTGAGTTTATTACTGACTGGGCAGAAAGTGGTCACACATGTGATCTTGGAAGTAGGTGCTCTTACTTTTGGCTCTAGTAAAAATTCCCGATGGGAGTACCAAGCTCGTTTCATTGAGCGTTTTACTAGCCGTTTCGGATAGCCTCGGTCAGTAAGCTTTTTGCATAGGATTTCTGCCTCTAGAAAGAAATCCTCTTTGTATTTACAATTCCTTCGGATTCTGAGGAACTGTCCGTAGGGCAAACCGTCTCTTAAAGCTCTGGGATGGGCACTGTTGTACTGTAACAGTGTGTTCCGCTCAGTCGGTTTCCTGAATAAGGTAGTGTAGAGTTCGCCATTGGCACTCTTGATAGTGACATCCAAATAGTCAATTTTGTTGTTGTCAAAGTTATGGGTAAACTTCAGATCAGTTTGGGTGTTGTTAAGCCAAGAGCAAAATGATCGGAGTTCAACATCGGTACCAGACCAAATCATAAAGACATCGTCTATATACCTACGCCAGGAACGGATTTTTTGGAGAAAGGGATTGGCTCTATTGAGAATGATGTTGGTCTCAATATCGTCAACAAAAAGAATAGCAAAATTTGGGGCAAAAACGGCCCCCATAGAAGTACCCTTGCATTGTCTGTAGAACTGATCTTGAAACATAAAGTAGTTCTTAGTGAGGGCTATGTCAAGGAGTGAAATTATAAACTCTGTGGGGACCTGATGTGGGGCCGGACGCAGGTCGAGATGTTTTTTAATAACCTGTATACCTTTATCTTGAGGGATATTAGTATATAATGACTCGATGTCAAGGGTGACAAGGAGTTCTGTTTGGGGATCGAAAGGTTGAGATTCAATGAGGTTGATCAGGTGTGTGGTGTCTTTTACGTACGTGGTGGTATCTTGTACCATGTTTTTATGAAGAAGTCAATGTATATCCCTAGAGGTTCTAGTATTGAACCACATCCTGAGAGGATGGGTCTGCCTGGTGGTGCTTCCAAATTTTTATGGATTTTTGGGAGAGTGTATAGAACCGGTGTCCTTGGGTTTTTGTTATTAAGAAAGGTAAACTCACGTTTACTAATATAGCCTTCTTCTAGACCTTTCTTAGTAATATCAAGAATCAGGTTACTGATATCTTGAACAGGATTGCGCATCAGGTGTTCATAGTGTGAGGTGTTACTAAGTTGGCGGTGAATTTCATTGTCATAGGCGGTTTTATCCTGTAAAACAATACCGCCACCTTTATCGCAAGGTTTTATAACCACATCATCCAGATTTTTTAGGGTGTTTAGACTTTGTCTTTCTTCTAGACTTACATTGAAAGGAGTAAATCTATAATTAGATCTGATTTCGTTGAAGTCTTTAAGTACAAGATGTTCAAATGTTAGGACTTCCGGGGGCATGGTGCCGCTTGGTGGGTTAAAAGTAGACTTAGGACGTAGTCCTGTAATGTCAGTATTGGTGGTGGTTTCTTTTTTCTGAAAGAACACATTGAGTCGTACCTTTCTGAAAAACTGGAGAATTTCAGTATGGATATCAAACCAATTAGGTTTTTCCGTGATGACAAAAGACAATCCTCTGCTCAGTAGAGCGATATCAGTAGAAGCCAATTGGTGCTTGGACAAGTTAAAAATTGGCATCTGGTCTAGGTGGGGGGTGGTGGTGGTGGCGGGGGTAGCAGAAGGGGGTAGAGAAAGATCTAATATTGATAGCCCCATTGGTAACATTTCCTGCGTGTTTGTCGTTCCCCTGGAGGGAAGTTGTATCTGGGCCTCCCTCTGCCTCTGCCTCTGGATCTCTGCCCTATGAAGGGTTGGCCTCTCCCTAAAAAATTAGGGTTGTGTGTGGAAGTGCTAGGACCTTCTACGGGGTCAGAATTGTCAGATTCTATGGAGGAGTCAGAGAATGTTACCGGTTGCCTGTTTCTAAATCTGCCCCAAGTACTTGTTGGGTATCTCTGTTGTTCTTGGGTGTTTTGTGTGAAAAAATCTTCCTTGAGATAAGGGTAGGTGTGTTCTTTGTTATAATTTCTTATGTCCTTTGTCACCTTGGTAGACTTTTTGTGGTGTTCGAAATTTTGAAAATCAATAATCGTGCGTTCCAGTTTGTCTAGAGCTGATTTGGCGTCTGCTAGACTATCTAATTCTAGGATTGCCTTTTCTAGTTCTCTGATCTCTATTAGTTCTTTCTTGCTGTGTTCCAGTGCAGTGTCGATGCCAAGCACCATCCAATGACGGGAGCAAGTAGTACCAATATGGGCGAAACCGTTCTTGAATTTAGGATCTTGTAGAAAAATGGCAGGGATATTGCGCACTTGTAGGCCCACTGGAATAATGTCCGCTTTGAGATATTCTGTGAGCATGCGAGCGTGCAATTCAGTGCGTATATGCTTTTTTTTGAGTCTTTCTAAATTCGTGAGTTTTTCACTTGCCACATTAGATGATGCATTGTTTACAGGTATAGGTGTGTGAAAAAGAGAGGGACCACTGATCAGTCTAGCAATGTATTCCTCGGTGTATGTAGGAATAATGGGTGTAGACATAGTATCTGTGGGGGTTTTGGATCAAACTATGTATTGATAAATATACATAGAGCTCATTTAAGGAGAACAAATTTTCTTAGGTTAATATAACCACTCAATGAGTGGAACCCTTGCAGTGGAGCCACTGCTCTTACAAGTGTTTGATAGGAAACAAGGGAACCCCAATATACGAACCTGGGGTGGTACAATGTGAAGAGAGACACAATGGTTCTAAATGGCCTAAAAGGTCCAGGATAGGAAAACCTTTAAAAGGTAAACGTTTAAATAAAGGTTTTTTAAATAAATTTTGAAAAGAAAAAGTGATAGTTAATATAGAACAGGGACAAGAAGGTCAAGGTATAACAGATATTTATTATACAATGAAATAAATTCAGATGCTCACATATTCAGTGACAGTAAGCGTGACAAAAAAAGGTGAAAGTGAACTTTAAAAGAAAACATCGCATTGACAACAGGAATTGAACCACTTTCTTTTAGACTTAATATGAGGGGTTCATGTTGTGAGCGGTCGACGACGTTTCGAACTCAGTTAGTTGAGTTCATCTTCAGGACAAAAATGAGCATCTATAATCTAGAAAGCAAGAATACAAAGTATAAGTAGACCATAATCTAGTCCCTGAGAGTCGCATCAACTTCAGAAAATTAATAAAGCCTACACATTGCTCTCTATAGAGTGATGCTGAGTATAAATAATTTGAAAAAGCTTAGACCACAGTTATTATAATGAATAATTATGCATATGACATAGTCTTCATAAATCAAAGATTAAATTAATTGAGTTCAAAATGCTGGCATAATTCCTAGTCTTTTTACATCAGACTCAACAATTAATAAACTTACTGTCAGTGTAGATTTAACGTAGAATTTTAGATTTTTACTGATCACGAGAGAATCAAGTGCAAGTTACTGCTTCAAAGTAGGGCCCTTTGTCATGGCAGGAGGCCTAGGAAGAAAACGAGTATTTTAAGGCATTTAAAAAGAGAGTAAGTCAGGAGTGGGAAGGAGCAGGGAAGGGAGCGGATGCAGACTTACTTGGGAAACGTTCTTAAATCATTTTACCGGGACCTCAGGGATTCAGGTGCCGGGCGGATTTGGTCTGAAAGGAATGGAGGGGGTGTGTGAGTTAGGACGCTGAACAGCTGAGCCAGCGAGGAGAAAGCGCAGTTAAGGGAAAAACATGGAGGGGAGGGGAGAAAAACCCAAATTGAATTTACAATTTGTCCGATCAGATTGCAATGAATGCGAGCCTCCCGGTAAACAAGTCCTGTTCAAGTGCTGCAAGCGCTGGAACTGAGAGCTGGAGCTAGGTTAACTCAGCATTTATGCACGTGAGTTTGGAGGAGTCGGAATTTCAAGCTAATTGGTGACAGCTGAACGTACAGGTGTGCACGTGTAGACACCGGGCGGAAATTAGTTAAGAGTGAGCAGCCGGGAGTGATCTACGCTCACAGCTGTGAAAGAGCATGTGTGAAGGGCAGACTGCCGATCTGCGAGCGCAGGTGAAAACAGATCTGTGCTACTAAAAGCGTTTAAAACCCGAGTTAAACATGGGGTGTGGGAATGGGCTGTTTTAATAGAAGGATGTTTATAAATTAGGAAAACGCTAGGCAATAGGGCAGAGAGCCATCACCTGAATCGTAACATACGGAATTTAAAGAAAGTAATTACATCATTCTCTGGGGGTTACGTGTGTACAAGGTACACTGTATTTACATTGTCAACAACCTATGTACTCAACCATAGCAGCATGTGCCAATGGAATAGGAGTATACATAACATCCAATGTGTAATTATCAACTTAGCAATGTACATGGTAAACAATAAACATTTGTAGAAGGCCAGGGTGGTTGCCAAACCAAGAAATGACAAAATGAAAAATTAAAAATACAAATTGAAAGAATGAATGAATGAATGCGGGGGAATCCCAGAATAGTGACAGCAGTTGTACGTTATAGAATGGTGTTATAAGCATCCAGGGTGTTCAACCCTTGTTCAATGGTACGACATTTGAAGATCCATTTGCATTCCAGGCGGTTAAGGATTTGTTGTTGATTACCTCCTCTGTGGTTAGGATGTAAGCTTTCAATCACTTGGTAGGTATATAGACGATGTCTTTATGATTTGGTCTGGTACCGATGTTGAACTCCGATCATTTTGCTCTTGGCTTAACAACACCCAAACTGATCTGAAGTTTACCCATAACTTTGACAACAACAAAATTGACTATTTGGATGTCACTATCAAGAGTGCCAATGGCGAACTCTACACTACCTTATTCAGGAAACCGACTGAGCGGAACACACTGTTACAGTACAACAGTGCCCATCCCAGAGCTTTAAGAGACGGTTTGCCCTACGGACAATTCCTCAGAATCCGAAGGAATTGTAAATACAAAGAGGATTTCTTTCTAGAGGCAGAAATCCTATGCAAAAAGCTTACTGACCGAGGCTATCCGAAACGGCTAGTAAAACGCTCAATGAAACGAGCTTGGTACTCCCATCGGGAATTTTTACTAGAGCCAAAAGTAAGAGCACCTACTTCCAAGATCACATGTGTGACCACTTTCTGCCCAGTCAGTAATAAACTCACTAAAATGATAAAAAAACATTGGTCAGTACTAAGGCCTTTGGAGCTTTCCACAGGAACCCCTCTTTTTGCTTTTAAGAGAGGCCGTAACATCAAGGACCACTTAGTCAGGGCCCAAAAACCCACACAGAAAGATAACACCTTACATTCCTTTCTTGGTCTTCCCCCTCTTAAGGGCCACTACAAATGTAACAACTGCATGGCTTGTGATTCTACTGTCAACACAAAGTTTTTTGAATTTGGTGGCACTAAGCACAATTTGGAGTTTTTCTCTAACTGTAACTCACATAATGTTATCTACTGTATTGAGTGTCCGTGTAAATTGCTTTATATCGGACAAACCACGCAGAAAATCAAAGCAAGAATCTCGCAACACAGAAGTAGGATCCGCTGCAAAATACAAACTGCACCATTAGTGGAACATTTCATGTCCAAAGGACACTCAGAGACTGATTTCAAGTGGCAAGTGATTGAAAGCTTACATCCTAACCACAGAGGAGGTAATCAACAACAAATCCTTAACCGCCTGGAATGCAAATGGATCTTCAAATGTCGTACCATTGAACAAGGGTTGAACACCCTGGATGCTTATAACACCATTCTATAACGTACAACTGCTGTCACTATTCTGGGATTCCCCCGCATTCATTCATTCATTCTTTCAATTTGTATTTTTAATTTTTCATTTTGTCATTTCTTGGTTTGGCAACCACCCTGGCCTTCTACAAATGTTTATTGTTTACCATGTACATTGCTAAGTTGATAATTACACATTGGATGTTATATATACTCCTATTCCATTGGCACATGCTGCTATGTTTGAGTACATAGGTTGTTGACAATGTAAATACAGTGTACCTTGTACACACGTAACCCCCAGAGAATGATGTAATTACTTTCTTTAAATTCCGTATGTTACGATTCAGGTGATGGCTCTCTGCCCTATTGCCTAGCGTTTTCCTAATTTATAAACATCCTTCTAGTAAAACAGCCCATTCCCACACCCCGTGTTTAACTCGGGTTTTAAACGCTTTTAGTAGCACAGATCTGTTTTCACCTGCGCTCGCAGATCGGCAGTCTGCCCTTCACACATGCTCTTTCACAGCTGTGAGCGTAGATCACTCCCGGCTGCTCACTCTTAACTAATTTCCGCCCGGTGTCTACACGTGCACACCTGCACGTTCAACTGTCACCAATTAGCTTGAAATCCCGACTCCTCCAAACTCACGTGCATAAATGCCGAGTTAACCCAGCTCCAGCTCTCAGTTCCAGCGCTTGCAGCACTTGAACAGGACTTGTTTACCGGGAGGCTCGCATTCATTGCAATCTGATCGGACAAATTGTAAGTTCAATTTGGGTTTTTCTCCCCTCCCCTCCATGCTTTTCCCTTAACTGCTCTTTCTCCTCGCTGGCTCAGCTGTTCAGCGTCCTAACTCATACACCCCCTCCATTCCTTTCAGACCAAATCCGCCCGGCACCTGAATCCCTGAGGTCCCGGTAAAATGATTTAAGAACGTTTCCCAAGTAAGTCTGCATCCGCTCCCTTCCCTGCTCCTTCCCACTCCTGACTTACTCTCTTTTTAAATGCCTTAAAATACTCGTTTTCTTCCTAGGCCTCCTGCCATGACAAAGGGCCCTACTTTGAAGCAGTAACTTGCACTTGATTCTCTCGTGATCAGTAAAAATCTAAAATTCTACGTTAAATCTACACTGACAGTAAGTTTATTAATTGTTGAGTCTGATGTAAAAAGACTAGGAATTATGCCAGCATTTTGAACTCAATTAATTTAATCTTTGATTTATGAAGACTATGTCATATGCATAATTATTCATTATAATAACTGTGGTCTAAGCTTTTTCAAATTATTTATACTCAGCATCACTCTATAGAGAGCAATGTGTAGGCTTTATTAATTTTCTGAAGTTCATGCGACTCTCAGGGACTAGATTATGGTCTACTTATACTTTGTATTCTTGCTTTCTAGATTATAGATGCTCATTTTTGTCCTGAAGATGAACTCAACTAACTGAGTTCGAAACGTCGTCGACCGCTCACAACATGAACCCCTCATATTAAGTCTAAAAGAAAGTGGTTCAATTCCTGTTGTCAATGCGATGTTTTCTTTTAAAGTTCACTTTCACCTTTTTTTGTCACGCTTACTGTCACTGACTATGTAAAGGACTAGTCTGATATTTACCCGTAACAAGTGCTCTTCAAACTAAACACTGCACTTAAAAGCCATAGCTTTCAGCCATTGTAATATTGGTAGTCAAAAATTACAAAAATCTTTTCTGGTATTTTCTCCAGTTGCAAATTTGCCAATTGGCCAATGGAAATAGGAACATACATGGCCTGCATGGCATGACTCTTAAAGCAAAGGAGAAGACAAATGGCCATGTACTGATTGCATGTAACACCCTCAAATGGGGGTTATTCCAAAGGAGTTTTGCAGTTTGCAAAACAAGCTTAAAGCCTGTCACTTTTTCTTATAAGAAAGTTCACTTTCAGTCTGCAAATTGGAAATTAAAAAGAGGCAGACTAGAGGAACAACGTTAGATATTTTCATTATTGCCTTACTTTTTCCCCCCCAAATATATATATATATATATATATATTACCTACTGGCGGTCGCCAGTAGGTAGTTATAGTTAGGACCACGTTTCCATAGGAAAACCTCAACATTCTATTTTGAATAACTTTGGCGCCGGTCGACGAATCCTCGCGAATTTCTCAAAATAGGTGGGGCGCTACGCTCCGCTCCTACCCTGAAAGTCTCGGGGGGATTCGTCAAGCGGGGGCTGAGATAAAAGGGGGGTCCCAAAACGCGTTTTTCCCATGCATTTTTCCATAGGACCTTTAGAACGAGCTACAGCCCGAACGGCTGAACAGAATTACTAGAAATTTGGCAGAGAGGTAGTCCCTAGGTCAAGGAAGTGCCTTTTGTAGGTTTGGTGTAAATCTGTTCAGTAGATTCTGAGAAAATAGCCTTTAAATCAATATATATATCTGAGCCCGCTTACGGTACGCTTACCGTACGCTTACGGTAAGCGTACGGTGGCGTGCGCGAGCGCGATTCTGATTGGCTCTTAGATCTTAGTAAACATTCGAATCGGCAGAAACCAGGAAGCGGCGTCCGCCATTTTGTCTACCGCACTGAGTGTTATGTATCAAACATGATGGCCAAAAACATGTTACGGGGATGTTTTGACAACTCCCTCTTACATAGTCATGTTGAGGGAGTCCCCAAACATCCCCCAAGAGCAAAAACGGCATTATTTTTTTTTCGGCAATTTCGCGGGGTACGCTTACCGTACGCTTACCGTAAGCGTACGGTAAAAAAATAAAAATAAAAAAAACACTATCCACACTTTCTCCACCCCTTGTGCAAATGGTGGCTGAAGGCCACCATTTGTGCATGGCTTATCAGAGCACAGAAATTTCCCAAAAAATTTCAACAGATTACCTATCACAAGGAAGCGCATAATATGTCCTCCATGTGCGCACGGTGCGCGAAGCGCATCGTGCGTACATGGCCCATCTAGCGTAACGTGGGCACGGCACTAACTGCGTAAAGTGGGTGCGCGGTGCGCGAAGCGCACCGCGTGCTCACTGTGCGCGCACGGTGCGCGAAGCGCACCGTGCGCGCACGGAACGAACTGCGTTAAGTGGGCGCGCACGCCACGAATGGCGTAAAGTCACTTAGCATTTAAAAAACCGTACAAATTCACTGAAAAAACCATAGGTTTCACACACGTTATAGTTAGGAATTAGCATTTAAAAAACCTTGCAAATTCACTGAAAAAACCATAGGTTTCACACATGTTATAGTTAGCGGAAATTTTACTGATAAAAAACCAATGAAATTGCCCCGTTATAGTTAGTGCTGGCAACTATAACTCACGCGACCGCAATCTTCTGCTGATGACATATGTGTCTTTATGAAAAAAAAATATTTGTAATATATGTATAGCTAAAAATGTATGGAAGAAGACATGGGCAAATAAGTGTCTAAATACAGTATTAGCATCAGTAGAGGATTGCGGTCGCGTGAGTTATAGTTGCCAGCACTAACTATAACGGGGCAATTTCATTGGTTTTTTATCAGTAAAATTTCCGCTAACTATAACATGTGTGAAACCTATGGTTTTTTCAGTGAATATATATATATATATATATATATATATATGAATATCAAGCGCATCCTTCCACTTCCCAGCGGGCGAGGAGGAAAAGCACACGGACACCAGACGTGCTTCATAAAGATTTATTCAAGGTTAGTAACGGCGTGGCATGTCATTACGCGTTTCGGCCACCAGGTGGCCTTGATCACATAAAGTAACAACCATACTGAACATCCTTTTATACAGCATTTTAAAGTCACGTGATGATTGGTGTTGAACGATATGGAAGAAATGCTCGTAATTTGTTTGTCATTATATAGCATAATGGGGGTGTACAAATACGTGATCAGCAATAAGGTGCAAATACTAGCTGTTCAAAGTGCATAGGTTGAAGTGCAAATTGCAAATTATGTGCAAAACATGCTACAAAGTGTAAACTGCAAATAGTTGCATAGGATATTTGATTATAAATAGGGGATAGCTATAAAACTATTTAAAAGTATAAAATACATTTAATAAAAACCCTCGAATTTAATCGCTTATAAAACAATATCAAGATGTTTTTGTGCAAAATACGCAATGATTATATCCACATTGATCAGCAAAGAAAAAACTCTCAACCTAATTTACAAATGATCATGGGTACAAGATTCAATAATTGACAAGCAAAAATAAAAATTCAAAGCCTAATGACAATATATCGTTCATGTGAATCTTAATTTTTAAAACAAGTGCAAAATGTGACATATATATATTAGTCACACTTCTCAGCTGCAAACCCCACTTATGCCCGGATAGACTACCTCCTACTGGATCAGTGATTAGTGCACCCAATCCAAGATGTTACAGAGGGCACCCCGACTATATCAGGCTATACTCCAGTCCAGTGTACGTTACAATGGCCTAGGCAATGTCCAGATCGGAAACAGGGCATGTGGAGACTGAATAGATCCCTACTGTCGGGCCAAGTGGTCCTACATGACAAAGGTAGCAATACACGAGTATCTTGATCCCAGCCATGCAGGAGAGTTACATCTCGGGGTGGTTTGGGATGCACTGAAAAAAGTAATGAGGGGTATTATAAAGGGGTTTTCTGGTTGGGTAGGATATGCACCTAAGCAAGGCAGAACCCACCACTCTAGACAGGGTTAGGGAGCTATACCCCCAAGATAACCCTGCTCACTCCGTTGGTAGCTTGGCACAAGCAAACAGGCTTATCCCAGAGACAATGCATAAAGCGTTTGCTTAACACACTCACACCAGTAACACAATAAATGCACCACAAAAAAGACTCCACACAGGATTATATAAAAATGTTGTATATATTGTACATAACACATAGACCAAAACAACAGGGATCGATTATTACTTTGCCAACTAGGCAATTGTCAAAACAACTCAATGAATGCAATAAGAGAACATGTTAGGTTGCAAAACATCATGAAAGACAGTGACTACTATGCAACTCCTGAAAGAGTAATGGTTATCCTGTCAGTGTAAGGCATGAACCCAACATACAACAACACATCAGGGCATGTAATGCCACAAACATCATCAGATATGACCAGAAGTACATAGGTTACAAGAAATCACCATAAGGACATAGGTGACAGTTTGACTGTCCTTCCACTACATAATATGCGGTAATTCGTTGATTCCTCTGTAAGGTACAGGAGCTTATGTGCTCTTTCTAGTGATATTACGGTATTTGGTAACTCCCATGGGATGGGACTTCTGTGGAGGATTTCATCCCGTCCTGTAAGCTGAATTGTTGGTGCCCCCCAAAGAAATGTGTGCGCTCTGGGGGGCACACACAAGGCTGGTTTCGTCAGGGATACCTTGTTAGGTCACAAAGTAGCAAACAGTGACTGGCAGCTGGTTCAGCTGCCAAAACGAAGTGATACCTAAAAACCCCCAAGCAGCTAAACACATGCAGCGAGCCCGGGCTCTGCTGCTTCAGAAAGGGTCGAAAACAGGGAGACGCCTGCAGCAGGGAATGCCTCCCAGAATCCTCCGAAGTTGAGTGAATGCAAGAAACCAGCTCTGGCACAGATTGGGACCAAAAAGGAAAGAAATCCCCAGGCTTCCAAATGAACAGGGGTAGTGGGAAGTAGCAAAACAGCCCCTGGAAAACAACTTGGGGGAGGGGTGGGCGCCAAAACAGGTGTAGTAAAGTTGTAGTAAAGTTGCAATCCTTCTCCTAGCCCAGCAGGCATCAGGTTAGTACCATAAGCAATTCAGTCCAATGGTGGTTTCTCCTTGCAGTCCTCTGGCAAGGTGCAGGATGTAGAGCCAGCAGCATCTGGTTACAAGTCCTATGCAGTGTCAAAAATTATGGGGTCAGAGCCCCTGTACTTATACTCAAAATGTTTTAGATGTGGAGGCAACTTCAAAATAACTTTTTAAAAGTGCACAACACCCCAATTCAATCCAGCTCAGGCTCTAGACATCAGTAGGTGGTAAACAAACCCTTTGTGTGAGGACAGGGCCCAGCTTTTATAAATGTAAGAGCGCTCCACCTCCCTCTCTCCCAGCCCAGGTAGACCATTCAGTATGCAGATAAATGCAGATGCAGCCCTGTTATACCCACCCCTTCCTGTGTGATGGCTGTCTAGAAAGTATGCACAAGCCCAGCTGTCACTCTACCAAAGATGTGGATTGGAGTCAGGCTGCAAAGCAGTAAGAGTCATAAGCACATAGAAAATGCCCACTTCCTAAAAGTGGCATTTCTAAAACAGTAATGGAAACATCCACCGTCATCACTCAGCAGAATTTATCACCACTATTCCAAACATACCAAACATGGCAATGCTACTCCTTTCAGATCAGAAATTACCACTGAAAAACATATCAGGGAACTCCCAATGCAAACCTATTAGAGGATCAGGCCTCACAGCAGTGAGAAACAAAATAGGCTGATTGTCACTACCAGGACATGCCACACAATGTAGGCCCATATTCTACCTTTTACCTACACAACTCCCTGCCCATAGGGCTACTTAGTGCTGCCTTAGGGGTGACTTATATGTAGAAAAAGGGGAGTTTTTATGCTTGGCAGGTAACTTTAAATGCCAAGTCAATGTGGCAGCAAACTGCATATGCAGGCCCTTCAGTGGCAGGCCTGGGATAGGTTTGAAAGACTACTTCTGTGGGTGGCACAAGCAGCGCTGCAGGACCACTAGTAGCATTTAATTTACAGGTCCTGGGTATATGGGATACCACTGTACAAGGGCCTTACAGGTAAATTAAATATGCCTTATAGTCTGATGCCTTGCTGTCTCAGGTAATGAACTAGACCTGCAACTTAATCTAAGGGCCACCAGAGTGACTACAAGGGCTAGTTGGCTGGCCTCCTGATCGGAGCCTCAGGTACAAAAAAGACACCCACTACCTCAAACACAGCACTAAGACTTAGTCTGCTGTGAGACTTGTCCTCCAGTCCTGGACCCTTGGAAGTGGGCCTGAATTTCCTCTGCCAGCCCCGCTCTGGCCCTTTGGTTGGAATCGACTCAGCAGGATGCATCTCCTCACAGATTCACTTAGGAACCACCTCAGCGTGAACCATCCGCAATGCAGGCCTTTGCATCACAACCACTTTGTCAACAGCATTCTTGATGACAATACAGGACTCTGGTCAACACAGCCTCGCAGTACTTCCGAACCACCACTGGACGACGCATCCTCAAAATGGGATCTCCCAATTCTCCACAAACAGGATTTATGGTTCTTTATCCAGCTGGTCTAGCTTTGTCCCTTTATCTGGCTCAACCTCTATCACAATCGGCCTGCACTAGGGACCTTCTCCCAGTCCAGCGCAACCAGATAACCACAGTCTGGGTCCGATTCACAGAACTAACTTAAGACAAAATCCTAAACTTACTACCATTTTCGTATTCACAGAAGGCACTTACTCATTTTGGAATTCACAGAAGACACTTACTCACTTTGGTATTCACAGAAGTTAGGAGTCCTAACTTTAGGACTCCTAAATGCATTCTGTGAATACCAAAAGTCTTAAAATTAGGATTTTTCTCAGTTTAGCAGTCCTAAAGTTAGGACTCCCAACTTTACTACTACTAAACTGAGAAAAATCCTAATTTTAAGGCTTTCGGTATTCACAGAAGGCATTTAGGAGTCCTAAAGTTAGGAGCCCTAACTATACTACTACTAAACTGAGAAAAATCCTAATTTTAAGGCTTTTGGTATTCACAGAAGGCATTTAGGAGTCCTAAAGTTAGGAGTCCTAACTTTACTACTACTAAATTGAGAAAAATCCTAATTTTAATACTTTCGGTATTCACAGAAGGCATTTAGGAGTCCTAAAGTTAGGAGTCCTAACTATACTACTACTAAACTGAGAAAAATCCTAATTTTGAAACTTTCGGTATTCACAGAAGGCATTTAGGAGTCCTAAAGTTAGGACTCCTAACTTCTGTGAATACTGAAATGAGTAAGTGCCTTCTGTGAACACCAAAATGAGTAAGTGCCTTCTGTGAATACCAAAATGAGTAAGTGCCTTCTGTGAATAGGAAAAAGGTAGTAAGTTTAGGATTTTGTCTTAAGTTAGTTCTGTGAATCGGGCCCTCTGTGTTTTGTGCTTCGAGGCATAATTTTGACTTAAAACTTTGAATTTGCATATCTCCAGCACTACTGACTTTTGTCATATTGTCTCAAATTATTTATTATTTTTTAATCTATTTTTTAAGTTGGTGTGGGATTTTTATTGTGTTGTGTTTTCACTTTATTATTGTTTGAAGTGCTGCATAAGTACTTTACACATTGATTCTAAGCTAAGCGTGACTGCTCTGTGCCAAGCTACCAATAAGCTGAGCCTCACCGTGAAAAGGCTCGTGGTTGCTGCTTAGGGTTTCACTCCCTCTCCCCCAACCAGTAACCCAATTTCTCACACTTTTTGATTGAGTCTACTCTGGTTATTTAACATGTTTGACTCACTATTGATAAATTTAACTTTTATAAAAAAATGTGACTGCAGAAGAGTTCTATAATTGTAACACAGTTTCACATTTCCTATCTCCTCTGAAACTCTACTGGAAATCATTTCTGAATTGCATTATTTTCCTCTTTCTCAAACGGTCCCCAGCCTCTATGCAAAGTTGTTATTTTCACTTTGAAACAAGGCTTGCAGCCTACACTATCCCAGGCCTTTTAATCCTGCTAGATTCTAATATGTTTATGAACAAATCTTCCACTCTTGTGCCTGGAGCCTCTGCACATCACAGCAACGATTTCCATTTGTTCTATGATGGTGCTTGAGGATTGTAATATTTTGGAGCACATCAGCACCTGCTCGCCTCTCTCCCATCCCTGCTGCCGGTGCTCCCATATGGCTCCCCTCTGTGTGACATACTCTACAAAGTACAGTATGTACAAACAAATTGGCAAAATAAAAAACTGATTCCCTTATCCATATGAACGTTTTTTTTTTACTGCAACCTTCCCACCTTACTCTCTCTGACTAGGTCCAAGACTAACTACATGTATGTCCCCCCATTATTCCACACCTCCACCCCTCGCAATTCATTGCTCACAGTGCTCAACTTTCTAGGATTTTCACTGGCAGCCACAGAATGCACATGGACCAATATTTATCAATAACATCATTTTACGCAAATGATTGCATCCATGGTAAAAAAATGAAGGACACTTCTCAGCTACCTCCACTCACTGCAGCTCAATATTGCCCTCATTAAACAAATGCCTTATCCAATGTGGAGAGCCAAACATTTAGATGGGAATGGTTAGGCAGACCAAAATCCAAATCCCATGTTTGTAAAGTGCAACTTATCACCCCTAAAGGGACTCAGGAGCTGGAGCTGTTGGGGGGAATAAATGAGCTATTGACCAGAGTCACATGATGCTGAGCTGAGCTGCTGGTGGAGATCGACCCACGAGCCCTGCGCTCCAAAGTCAGCTGCTCTGGCTGCTGCGCCACACCATACTATGCCTTCAAAGGCCACCCATCTACAAACACCACTGCCCTTTCTAGATTGTAATGAAGGAGGAGCCATCCTGATCAAGCAAAGCCTGTCCCTCAAGGCCCATAAGACATGGAGTGACCCTCAGGGTCTCGTTGTTACAATATTAAATCAAACTTTTTAGACACGGTTTTAGATATGTTCTTAGATTAATCTGATCATCCATCACACAACAACATACCGATAGGGGTCTGTTAAAAGACCTTCTGTTAGATGTGTCATTGCTAGACGCCTGGAGGTTATCCCACCTGAGGACTCAAGACTACAGATGTACCTCCTGTTCACGTGGAGCATGCATACATATTGATTACTTCTTGACTTCTGATACCCTCCTGAGTCGGGTGACTGGCGCAGCAATGCTACGGAACAGTACTTCCGCCATGACGTGATCCAGGTTAAATTAATACTCTAGGGGGCTTATTACAATGCCGTGCAGACTTGTGTCTGCCTGACACCGTCGTGGATACAGGACCAGCCAACCTCCGGTTGGCGATCCCGACTGCCTAATTATGATGCGACCACACATGGTGTGGTCGCATACTCACATTTTCCTAAGGGAGCATGTGCTACGGCTATAAACCAGCCGAAGCACAAGCTTTCATGGGGAAATGGGTGGTTGTGTTCATCCCTGCACCTCAGGGTGCCTGCCAAACGGTGCAGAGATCAACAAGGGGGCACCATAGATGCCCCCTCGGTCCCCAAACCGAGCCTTCAAACAGAAGGGGGCCCAGCTAGGGGCCCCCAAACTTGCTTTCTGAAAGGCTTTCCATGTGCAAAAGCCCGTCATGGAAAGCCTGCCAGAAACCAAGCATCTTAATCCGGTGTAAAATGCCATCCAAATGGATTACGGGCCGATCTGTGACTGGCCGACTGGCTCCTTGAGCCTGCTGGAATACAGCTGGAATGACCATCCAGTTTCACTTCCGACCTCCTAAATTGTAATTAGGCGATCGGAAGTGAAACAGACGATCTTGGCCAGAAAGCCTCCTACTTAAAGTCAGAGGCTTTGCTACCGAGATAGTAATGAGCCCCAATATTGAGAAACCTCTCAGTGAGCAATGGAGAATTGCCTGCATCCCACGAGATATCAGACTTCCATTCGTGGTGGCAAGAAAGAGATGATACGAATGAAACAACAGCGGTCTAACTGGAAACAGAGAAAGCCTTTGACAGGGTACCGCGAATAAACCTGTTACGATAAATGGAGTTAATGGGGCTGGGGGGAAAATACCTAACAAAAATTAAACAGCTATACATTGCACCAACAGCATCAGTCACCTGCAAGGTCCACAGGTTCTGAAAACAAGAGGGGCATCGGACAGGGTGCCCCGTTGCCCTACTGCTTTTCATGCCAGTTCTCGACCCTCTAGTAATTGCTGTCTGCCTCACCAAAGCCACTCAAGGGTTTATGATGTCGGAAGGAGAGTATGTCCTAGTTAATGCAAATGACCTTTTGGGGAATTTATACAATCCTACAGTATCCATCTTAGCTCTTATCAAGGTCATATGCTGGTCTACTTGTTCTGCACTTATAAAATTAATTGAGGGAAATGTGAAGCTCTCCTGCCTACTATGAATACTACTATTGCAGCCATTGTAGAGCACCCTTTTCAATGAAAAAATTCCAGTTGGCAACCCCTACTTGCTCAGATCAAATCTTAATTCCACAAGTGGTTGTCGTTTAATTTATCTTTGCGTAGCAAGATTCAAGCAATTAAAATGAATGCGTTACCCCATCTAAATTATACACCCTTGATGTTGCTGCTATGAATTCCAACTTCACTATTTGCAGAAACATCCAAAGTAATAAAACCATACCTTTGGTGGGAGATGGAGGAGGCATGTGGGGGACGAGGGTTAGGGGGATAGAAATCAGTTTTTAAAATGTCTAATCTCCATGCAGCCACAGAAATTCGGATATTGCAGCTGTCCCACATGGAGTTCTACTGGCTAGCATTTCGGTTAGCACAAATCAGATACATTCTATATGAAACCCTAGACACTCATGTGTGGGTCAAGTGTTCGACCAACCTATTGTGTAAAACAGGTGCCATCAGCATACACCACATTTAAGATGCACAGCAAAAGATGTCCTCCAACCTTGTGTTAATGCCGATGACTTACGCATGGTGCAGAGCCCTAAGAGAGTACAGCAGAATATATACAAATGCCCCTTAATGCAGCTACAAGGACATCTGTGTATGTGCAACAAAACTGAGATGGCGAGACTTTAGTTCTCGTGGTCTGAAGACACTGAATAACCTACTGCTAAAGAGATGACTGAAAACCTTTACAGAGGCAAGTACTAAATTTAACCTTCAACCCAAGTAGTTTTGGAATTACCACAGTCTCCCTCACTGTCTCCATACAGTATTTCAATCAATCAATCAATGGGTCTTTTATAGCAGTATGTAATAGCACGGCTTGCTGGCCCAGAGGGTCTCCAGATGCTTGGTGGAAGTGCAAGCCTCATTCGGTAGGGTTTTGGTCGAAAAGCCTGGCTTTGAGCTGTTTTCTGAAGTCCTTCGGGGATAGGGTGGTCTTTCCAGGACTTTGTGGTGAGGTAGGAGAAGGAGCGACCTATGCATCGGCTACAATGGATGCGGATGCGGATGATGTGGGCCAAGGCGAGGGTGGAGCAGCAAATCTTTGGTCGGTTGGTGGAAATTCAGACAGCTGTTGGTTCTGTGGAGGGCTTGTAGGTGTGCATGAGGAGATTAAAGAGACATCTTTTCAGGAGCCAGTGGAGGGTTGTGAGGTGCGGGGTGATGCTGTATCTTTTAGGAAGGTTGAGGATGAGTCTGGCTGCCGAGTTCTGGATGTTTTGGAGGTGGTTCAGGAGCTGTTTGTGGTTCCAGTGTAGAGTGCATTGCCATAGTCAAGTCGGCTGGAGACGAGGGCTTGGGCAACTATCTTCCTGGTTGATACAAGGATCCATCAGGAGATCTTGTGGAGCATGTGGAGGGTGTAGAAGCAGGCGGAGGAGAAAGCGTTGATCTGTTCCTTCATGGTGAGATGGGAGTCTAGGATGATTTCGAGGTTGCAGGCCTGGTCTGTAGATGTTGGGGCGGGGCTGAGTACAGACGGCCACCAGGTGTTGTCCCAGGGGGAGTGGTCGTTTCCAAAGGTGATGACCTCTGTTTTGTCCGAGTTGAACTTCAGGCAGTTGGTCTTCATTCAGGTGACGACGCCGGTCATGGTGGTTTGGAAGTTGTTTTTTATGGTGTCTGTGTTTTCTCTGAGGGATAGGATGAGCTGGGTGTCATCGGCTTGGGAGATGATGTTGAGTCCGTGAGTGCGGGCGATGTTTGCCCGTAGTGTCATGTATGTGTTGAAGAGGGTGGAGCTGAGGGATGAGCCCTGGGGGACACCGCCTATGATGTCCTTCGGTGCGCAGGAGAAGGGTGGAACGTGGACCCTCTGGCCGGAGAGGAAGTAGGAGATCCATTCAAGGGCCATGCCCTGGATGCCTATGTGGTGGAGTCTGGTGATGGGAGATGGTGTTGAAGGTTGCCTGAGTGGCGTTGGTCAGGAAGCGGAGGTGGTTGAGGGCAGTGGGTTGGGGATCGAAGTTGCTGTACATGTCGGAGATTCTTGCAGTGAAAGTACTCTGCTAGAGTGTCGCAGAGTGCTTGGGGACAGCGGACCATGTTTTCCTTAGCCGAAGAGCAGGAGAATTCTTGCACAATACAGCCGATGGTGGTAACTGTTAAAGGCGGATCTGAAGGAGTCAAGGTTGGCGGGGGTCTTATGGAGCGCCCATGTCTCTCTAGTTTCTCACAGATTTCATTAAGGGTCAGAAGTTCTGGGGTGTACCAGCTTGCTGTATTGGAGGGTATTCTGCTGGTGTAGTTCTTCTGGGAAGTGATGGTACCAACAGAGGAGATCCAGTTGGAGAAGTTCTGCACATTGGTTTCAAGGGAGTCCCCGGGGGTTGGCCTCGAATTCTTGAGGGCAGCTGTCCAGAGAGGTTTGATGACTTTGCTCCAGCAAAGGGGGGGTGTCTCATCGAGGGTTCCAAGCGGATATCAATGGAGAAATGGATGGTGCTGTGGTCTGTCCAGGGTAGTTCAGTGGTGTGGGAGAACTTGGAATGGTCATTGGTTGAGAATATGGGGTCCAAGGTGTGTCTTGCACTGTGTGTGGGTCAAGGGACTAGTTGGGAGAGGCTGAATTATGCTCATGATTTCGAGAAGCATGGTTGAGTTGGTGTCATTACGGTCCTTAAGGGTGAAGTTTTAGTCTCTCAGGAAGATGTAGTGGGTGGAGTCTACAGTAAAGGAGGCGATGAAGTCCGGGAAAGGCGCTGCAGCAGCTGGCCTGGTGGTCTGTAGGCTACGGTACCTCTGATGGTTGTTTTCGCATTGGGTTTGATCTGGAAGATTAGGGGCCCGATTCACAGAACAAACTTAAGACTAAATCCTAAACTTAGTACCAATCTGGTATTCACAGAATGCACCTAGTACTTCTGGTATTCACAGAATGAACTTACTACTTTTGCTATTCACAAAATGAACTTAGGACTTTTGCTATTCACAGAATCCATTTACGACCACTAAACTTACGTCCGCACTCGGGCCGGAATTTCCACACCCGGAGCGGAATTTCCGGGCCCGGAGCGGAAACTCCGCTTACGGGCTGGAAAGTCCGCTTACAGGCCGGAAAGTCCGGCTACGGGCGGAAAGTCCGGCTCCGGGCCGGAAGTTCTGATTACGGGCTGGAAATTCCGGTTTGGTGGCCATTGATCATGTGAGCCAAGGGTGAACACCTGTCCAAGTCCCTACCATCCCCCACCATGCATCAGCTGACACACTCCAGCCAATCCTAGCTCGGCGGCATGTATAACTGCAGAGCAGACACACACAAACCCTTTCAACATGTCACTGAATGTGTTTGTTGCACTGCCCCTTGCCATGCGGCAAAACCACTTGAGGAGGAGGAGGAGGAGAGCCAGAGCAGAGAGGATCTTCAGACAGAGGATCAACTTATTTGGAATGTCCAGTCAAGATGTAAGGGCCAGGTACCGTTTCGCTCCAGAAATCATCTTGGATATGGTATGTGAGTGGGAGCAGGAACTTGACTCCGTGACCTGCTGCTCACATGCAATACCAGCATACCTAAAGATCCTATCAGCGCTCCATTTCTTTGCCACTGGCTCATTCCAAAGGGTCTCCAGTGACCATGTGGGTATATCCCAGGTGAGCCAGTCGCGGTGCCTGCATCAGGTACTGCGATGCATCACTGCAAGATCCCACCACCACATACATATGCCACCGACACTGGCCCTGAGACAAAGGGCAACACGAGATTTCTTTCTCATTGCACAATTTCCACGTGTGCTGGGTGCAATTGACTGTACCCATGTGGCCCTTCAGCCACCCCGCCACATTGCACACATCTTCTGCAACAGACACCGATGGCATTCCATCAACGTGCAAACTGTCTGTGATGCCAGAGGGAGGTTCATTGATGTGCATGCGGTGTTCCCCGGCAGTACCCATGACAGCTTCCGCATGTCACCTCTTGCCCGGCGGATGGCTGCGGGAGAATTTGGCAACATGTGGCTACTGGGTAAGTACCAAGCGTTAGAAAGGAGGAATATGTGTTTTTGAAATGTCTGAATGCCCCCCAACATTAACCATTGTACTATAAGAATCATAAAGCTAGATACAGAGCCCACCTGACAATGCATGTAATACAGTATAGATCATGTCCTGTGCAAGTCAAAGAGGGAAATCTAACCAACTGCCCTTTCCCCTCTACTCAGGTGACGCTGGGTATGCACTCACCCCACATCTCCTCACCCCTTACATGCGTGCAGACACTGTACCACAGCGTAGGTACAATAGGGCACACATACAGACTCGAGCCATCATAGAGCGCACTTTTGGACTGTTGAAGTCGCGATTCAGATGTCTCGACCGTACAGGGGGGGTGCTGCAGTACTCCCCAGAAGTAGTGTGCAAGATCATTTTAGCCTGTTGTGTCTTGCACAACATTGCCTTAACGCATGGCTTACAGATACCGCTGGAACCTCGGCTACCTATGAATCTGGGAAACCGGGCCATGGCACATAACCGAGGTCAGGGCATGCAAGTCCGTGAGCAGCTTGTTGCCACGTTTTTCACATGAGCAACCTGTAGTGGAATGGACTAAATGTGGATTGCTGTCTGTTGCCAATGATGAAACTTTGATATACACGACTGTGTCAATAAATTCCTTCCTGAGGCAACTTTGCAAGCCATACTAACTGCATGTTAATCACAGCTCTTGACAGTAGTCAAAAGGTTGAGCCTGCTTCAGCACATGTGCCCATGTCAGCGATCAGTGTAGTGGATGTCCCTAAAGAATCTATAGCCGCAGATGGAAGATGATACATGTACTTAGAGACACAGCCGGACCTCATGAGGATGGGTCTCTTAATCAGAAAAGGCCATAACCATAGCATTGTCGGCCCTGTGCCATCAACAGATGTAACTCCCCCACAAATGATGCGCCCACGACGTGAGTGATGCAATGGGTCAATCAGACACCATGGGGCAGATTAATGTGGGACTTGCGGCCATTTCACGCTGCCGTTGCATCACTTTTGTGACGCAGTGGCGGTGCAAAGCCAGCGCCATGCTGCGGGGTATGTACTATATGACGCATCTGGGAGATGCGTCACGTTGTAAACGCCTGCGCCACATGTAGGCGTTCTGGCGCAGGGGGGGGCCTTCCGGCGCAGGAACGCCTCATAAAAGTGGCTGGCTGAAATCTACAATATTTCACTCAGTCACTTTTAAGGCTATGCTGCGTCAAAACCCTGCGCCTGCTTGAGGGACATGATGTTGCTCATTTGTGCTTCCCCACGCATGAAGTCACACATATTTGTATGAGAGAACACAGATGTCTTATGTCCATCCTTTGAGTGTCCTCTCTTTGCGTACTCTATTTCCCAGATCATGGTACTACTTAGCTGACGACGATTGGTGTCTTGTACAGCAGACATCCAAACCTCTTTTGTCAAACACTCACCTATACATGTGAATACAGTAGGAGAGGAGGCAAGCAGAATGTAACATTTGGTTTCTACTCACACATTGCGGATAGGCTGAGAGGCTTTGATGCCTTCTGCCTGCACTGGATTAGCGTGTTGCTCTTCTGCCTAGTCATTTATCAGGTGTAACTGCATGAAGATTCACCTTAGCAGCCCCTACATTCATCTCAAAGGTACACTACTGGCATCAGTGTTGGCCTCAGCCATGCTATTTTCATCATGGTGTTTCCTATCATTGAATTGCAAGCCGGTTGTGTTTTGGTCACTTCATATGATTCATGGTACTATTGAATGTCCATTCTGCACTCACTTGGCATACATTTTGTGTCATCCTTTCATTAGCCACCAGGGTCTGATCTTGCATGGGTTCAAAAGCCATATGTGAGCATATTGTGATGCAGAACAACAGTGTTGTAATACACATGCAACATACGGCGGACATGAAAGGCACATTTCATGAGCAGTCAGCCTGATATATTCTTGGGTTCCCCTCCCTTGGCCCAGCACGGGAACAGTGTGTGGGCCCTGAACAGATGTCACAGCCAACCTTGTAGCAGAAGTCAGTGTGTGCCTTTGATTCTGGGAGGACCTAGTTGTACCTACAATGATAAGTGTGTTTTGCTACTTAACATTCCGGCAGCCACATGTGATGCACTAGATTTCTGGCACAAAGGATGAGCACAAGCAGTTGTGGGCACCAGCGTTGCATTAGTGTGTTATACGTAATATCATGATTGCTCCCACATAACTTCAAAGGGGCCCACTACCTGGATGCAACCTATATCACAATGACATGTCTACGGATCCTGATGTGAGGTCCACTATCGTGTTTTGTTGATGGGCAACACAAAAGCCAGACAATGTAAGTGGTACATGACCAGCTGTGTGGACTGGGAATTTGATCTATATTGGAAACATTCAAAGTTGGACACTGTATGCATTGTCAATACTAATGACCCTGTGATCTCACTTGTTCATCATGGCCATATTTCAGTCAATTACTTTGATTGTTTACGTCTACAGACACCATTACAACATAGTGGGGACACCCTTTTGAGTAGTTGTGGCACTCGATAACAGGATTGGATTCCCAGGTGTGGGCCTGTTGCTGTAAAACATGTCATGTTCCGCAATTACGAAGGTTTGATGAGCCAAGACATGTAATATATTGTCTTCAGCTGTTCACAATTATAATTAGCTAAAGGTGGATGTCCATTGACTACTCCAATAGTAATGCAGCTATTTGTACATCTCTGGTTGACTTTCATATGTGGGCACTACATGTCCCTCGGTCACTCCTGACAATGTATGCATTTTGACCATCTCCTGGCCACTTTGACTTACCAGTCGGTGAGGGTGTACGGTGGCGATGCCTCCCAGTCGATGCAGGGACCTCTGCTTTGGCAGTTGTCTGTGCTTTGGCTGAATGTGTCAATGGGTGAGAAGAGAGAAAACTAAACATCTGGAATATGTGCTTGTGGAACATTTCTGTGATTTCCCCATTTCTTCTACATGCTAACAGTGTTATGCAGTACTGCTGCTGACTGGGCAGGTAGGAGCAGTGGTGCATTGGGGTCGTAATGACGTGGCAGGGTGGGAAATGTACAACAGAATAGGTGTCTGACTTTTGGATCAGATGGTTCTCTCACCTTCTGCTTTGTGCTTTAAGCTTGCACGGGGTGATTTACTTCTTTGAGATTTAGTGGCATGTTTCCACGCCCCTTGTAATACATTTACACCGCAGTTGCGTCACTTCTGTGACACAGCGGTGGGGTAATACAGGTGACACATTTAGACTTATTCACACTGTTATGCATCTATGGGGATGCCTCACGGTGTGCGGTCCTGCCCAACATTAAACATGCATCAGCTGTGATGTAGGCAGGGTGTGTGTTTATTTGGTTATGCCTCGTACAAGTGATGCATTGTAATCGACGGCATTTCACGTAGTCACTTTTCATAGAGTGTTGCCATGCAAACTTAAACCAGCTTGAGGCACCTGTAATGAGTTGCCCTGAATGTTAGGTGTAGGCGGTCCATGGACATAGTTGGAGTTGCGTCACACTTGCAACACTACTCCAGCAGAGCATCCCCCTAATGCCATCAGTTGTGACACCCATCTGTCTATCCCAGCGCCACAGTGCACCGCATTGTAAATGTGACGCATCCGCGGTTGCACAAGAGTTGGATTGGGTGTGGCATTGTTACTGGCGCATCTCTGCTGTTATTTGTCAATTGCTACTTAGCGGGCTGGTGTATTAATGCAACTGGACAGTGGCCATGTTTTCTGAAGTGGGGGAGGGATTTGCCATTTCCATCGCTAAGGATTGTGGGACTTGTAGTGCTACATACAGAGGGTGACACAGGAGTCTCTGACTGACGGATTAATTTATACACTTTGGACTACTTCCTTATTCACACTGACAGTGCAACACAGACATTCTATTCATGCACTTTATCTTTTCATCCCACTTACCTGGTACCACGTAGCGGACGTCACTGACAGGCAGCCCATGGACCAAGTGGGGGTGTATGTTTGTCAGGATATCCTCCTCCTGTGTGGTGAGGCGGATGCGTGGTCCAGAGTGTGCGGCTGGGAGGATCCGTTGTAATTCAATCCTGGAGTATTTCTCTTTTACCCTCAGCCGCTCATCCTGCCATTTTTTTTTAAGGTCCTGGACAGTGCGCCTCTCCTCCCCCAATACTGTGACAGCAGTGGCTAATTGCTGCCACAGGGCTGCCTTCTGTGTCCCACTGGTGCAGTAGGGTGGGAGTAAATAGAGGCGTTTGTGGTGCCTGACAATGAACTCCACAAGCATGGTGGTCTCCTCTGCTGTGTAGTTCCTCTTTCTCTTCAGGAGCTCCATTTTTCTTAACCGGTCTCTGCTTGCAAATACAAACTGTGTGTGGCCAAACCTGTTCCTTCACTGTGTGCTGCTTTTAAATGTTTTTTGCTGCTGGTCAATCAGTGTTAATTGGCTTCATCTGGATCATGGTGGGGGATGGTAGGCACTAGCAACATGATGGCTAACTGGAGCTGTTGGCTGGGATTGGCTGGAGTGCGTCAGCTGATGCATGGTGGGGGATGGTAGGGACTTGAACAGGTGTTTCCCCTTGGCTCAAATGATCAATGGCAACAGTTAATGTAGTCTGGTCCCAATTCTGATTTTCCGGCCCGGGAGCGGGATTTCCGGCCCGAGGGCGGAGTTTCCGGCACGGAAGCGGAAATTCCGCACCCGGAGCGGATTTTCCGGCCCGCGTGCGGACTTTCCGCTCCGGGCCCGGAAATTCCGCTCCGGGTGCGGAAATTCCGGCCCGAGTGCAGACGTAAGTTTAGTGGTCGTAAATGGATTCTGTGAATAGCAAAAGTCCTAAGTTCATTTTGTGAATAGCAAAAGTAGTAAGTTCATTCTGTGAATACCAGAAGTACTAGGTGCATTCTGTGAATACCAGATTGGTACTAAGTTTAGGATTTAGTCTTAAGTTTGTTCTGTGAATCGGGCCCTAGGTGTTACGTGAATGGAGTTGTGTCCAGGGAGATGCAGTTGAGGGAGCCCTTGTGGATGATGGCAATGCCTCTGCCATGACTGGTGGGGCAGTTGCCGTGGATCATCTTGTATCGGGGGGGTGTAGTCGTGGCAATGTCGATTGCGGACACTGGGGTGTGCCAGGTATTGGAGATGAACATCACGTTAGTGGTGAGGATGGTTATGGTGTCCCAGATTTCCGTGACATGCTTGCAGAGAGATCAAATGTTGAGTAGTGCGCAGTGGAGCTGTGGTCTCTGGTGGAGTGCGTGGGTTGTGGTGGTTCTTATGTCACAGGAGAAGCGGCAGTGGAGGCAGGTGAAGGGTCATTCCATGGAGCGTAGTGAGGCCCTGCAGCAGTTGTTATCTCGAGGCTTGGGCTTGAGGATTCAGAGTTTGTCTGAGGAGTATCAAGGATATGCTGAAGGTCCAGGAGTCTTGGCGCTGGGTGTGGTCCAGGCACAGGCGGGTGGTTCAGACAAGCTTGCCTTTGGTACATCAGTGGCATGCCTGCTACATGCATCCATGCAGCAGCCTTCATTAAATAGCCCTGGGAGGTGGGAGGGGCAGGCAAGTAGACCGGAGGGCAGGGGGCTCGGCAGGAGGATGGTGTGGGGAAAACTGGAGAGAGCCGGTTAGAGCAACAAGGTGGCAGCCAGAAGTAAACAAATTAAGCAAAAGGGCCACAAAATACAATCCTCTAGGTTACAATTACACAGGGCAGAGAGCTGCACAGGCACTAACTACAATTTCCAAATTACCAATAAGCAAACAGCTCAAAGTTGCAGAGGCACTGACTTCTATTTAAAATGACCAATGCACTGGGGAGCCCGCCAGCTATGAAAAGTGGGAGAACAGCTGCAGGACCAGGGCTCGAACCTGTGACACAGAGAGCTGGTGGCTCTCTGCTAGGAGGCTGCACGGGGGAAGTGGCATCTGTACCCAAAGGTCACGGGCTACTCCACCACCTACTGAGTTAGGGAAATCAAGTGTTCTCAGCTATCTGTGTACCTAGATGACTCATAAAGGAGTTGTCTCTGGACTATTCCGAACTTTCCCTGACCAGGTCTTTTCACAACACCCATCTAGGCAGTTAAAGGACTGGTGGTCAGCTCACCTGCTACCATGAGGGAGACATGTCTGAGCTTATGACCAGACATGATAAACAGCTCAGAGAAACGTGGTTAAAACTGGAATATTTCAAACTCCTACGCTGATGGTATTGGTCTCCTAAAAATACTGTAGATCTCCTCCTTCTGGCGTGCACTGTTGGAGATGTTCAAGCACTTCTAGAACAGTGATATTGCACAAAGGCTGATGCCTTGGTCTGTACTGGGCAAGGATTTGGAAAACAATGGGAGAGAGAATACACTTATCCCTGCCCACTGATAAGTGAAGCAGTTCTCCTACACAATGCCAGCCTATACATGATGATCACACGTAGCCAGAGGAGATGATGTGCATTGGCTATGATGATAGCAAAACCCTGTTGAGCATATTTACAAGACAATGGTACAGTGCTGCACTGAGTTGCGTCATTTTCTAAGTGCCAGAATGTGCTGTATTTACAAGAATATGGCGCATTCCTGCACCCATGAGCCGGTGCACAAGCTGCACCCATGCACCAACACAGACACCCTTGCACCAAGGTGCAAGGATGCCTGTGTTGCAAGAATGAGAGTTGTTCTGCAGGAAGGGAGACCTTCCTGCACAAAAACAATCATTAATAGCATTATGCTACTTCTATGTGTGCTTTTCTGACCACCATCGGAATAAGACCCATAGACTTGTGAGAAGTTTCAATGACTCTCTTAATGATATCCGTTTGGAGAAAACGTTCTATGCTCTGGGTGGGAGTGGAGAAGAGCTAGAAGGCTGGGACCTTTGGGCTTATTGTTATGTTTCTATTAATATGTTTGGACCTTTATGGTCGTTACAAAATGTGAGCTGTATGCATTCTGAAAATCTGGCTCCCACTTCTAGGACAAATTTTAAGAAGAGCTTCAGTGAACAGCTCATTCATCTGTTTGCCAACTGGTACTAGTAATATTGTCTAGTGTGCACTTCAGTGCAGGGTTGCATAGAATTGATGTTGTAAAAGGTTTTCTCTCAAAACAATGTGAAGAATTTTTCAGACCTTTGCAAGTCTTGTAAACATCCCAAAATTGGTAAAGTTCACAGAAATTTGCCAATAAAGAAAAAAGCGCTGAAATATCCACTTTCTGGCATAGAATGTTTCTGACCGAAATACCTTATGAGGGAAAAAAATGTATCCACAGGAAAATATACAATACTTCACAAAATTTGCAAAGTGCAAAGTTTGTCGAAATTTACAAAACCTTGCCCACTCTAACTCTAAAAACGTCTTTACATATATTGTTGTCAATCATTATAATTTTACCAAATGCAAGTTTAACAGCAGCTAGAGATAACACGAAAAATACAGACGATAAATATGCCACAATGATTATAATGGACAAGGCGGTTTCCTACATTCATGCATTCATCTCCTTCACCCTACTGAAAATTGCATCCCAACGCTTTATATGCATTATGGCAATTTAACACATATGCATCAACAAGACAAGAAGACGAAAAACAGACTTAGTTCATAACTCAAGGATGCAAAATTGTTCAAGATTGTGCAAAATGATTGCTGTATGACAAGTGCGTCCAGATTCAAGTGAAATAATTTAGCTTATTCTGCCGAGATCCTCGGCCAGTCTGTGTTGTCACAGCACTGAAAGTGTTTACATAAGGAGCAGAAAAAGAAAATGAGCTTTTGAGTTTAATTTTGTAAACCTCTCCCTCACTAAGCCTCAAGACATTTTATCAAGGTGAACATAAAACTGCTCTGAAGCTTTTGGAGAGAGCGTATAGGCAATTGCTGAGTCGAGAAAAAAACTGAGCAGAGAATGCTTAGCAACAAGCGAATGGCAGGTCACAAACAAAAACACGAGCTGGTGAAAATAAGGAAGTCTCGCAATTATAGAAGCGGGGATTCTTCTGACCGTAGTAGTGGCTGAGCTGGTGACTCTTCAGGAACATCACTTTTGCTTTGGGCCTTTCTGAGGAATCTGCAAAAATATTTCACGAAAAGCTTTGTTATCCTGACTCATATTTGAGAAAACTAGACAATGATTGGGTGAAGTAATATGGGGTCCCAAATGTACTTGCCCATTCTGATAGGGAGGTTTTAGTTGAAGATAACGCATATTACTTTGGGGGACTCATCAGCAAGCTTGCTATTGAGGTAGGTGCTACTGTAGGATGTTTTAAAATGTTATATTTATCCACATTGACTCTAGCGCCATGCACAGGGGTTACAGCAGCATGGCGTCTGGGCACTCCTCTGTGCCAGGCACATACACGGTTAGACCCAATTTGCAGCCTTCACTGTACATGTTCCAAGGTCAAGGCTGTGCACAGTGCACTCTACTTGTGAACCTTTCTATACACACTCGTCATCATATATTATCCGTTTACACACATCCATTGATATAAACTGTGATGTCATCACGCATGCCTCAAAATTTTGCACTCATTTCTAACCTCTTCATTATCGCACGTTTTATCCAATTGTGTTAAGCAGGAGAAAAGACGCTGTTTGTGGCATGTAAGTAGCGTTTTCTATTTACAAGAAAAAGAGAAAACTAGACTCTTTTTCATGATTTATTGCAAGTTAATTATTGCAGACTTCAAAACCTTAATACAAAGGTTTTATTACGGGTTATCATTAGAACCTTCAGAGAGCCTGATCCATGGATGGTCTGAGGATAAACAATGTTTTAAAATATGCAAATATCATTGGACAATTGGATGTTTTTTCTTCATTCAATGTGTGTGTGGGGGATCCGTGATCCTTGAAAATATGATTGGATGGCTCCAAAGCAACCCACTGTGCAAAGCCTTCAACTGCGTGCGGCATGTTCTGAGTGGAGGGCCAGATAATCAGACAGGCTCTTAGCCTAACCCCTGTGCGGAAATAATCCCCTGGCAATGGAGTCAGATTTAAAATACAGGGTTTGACCTTGGCCGGACTTTGTGATTTAACCTAACTGAACATAATCCACTGTCTCCAAGGGTCAGGACCCTAGGTCCTCATGCAGCACTAATCATGACACAGACACATGGTTGCATAGTGTAGAACTGGCCCAGGGCAAGTGCGCCCAGACCCTTTTATTGGTAGGGTCACCTGACCAGTGACACCTGTGATGGATGGGTGTGGGGTGAGTGTGGAAGCCAGCCCTCAAAGAGTGGCTGGTGGAAACATTGTATTTTAGAAACACTGGACCGTGACCAGCCGGTCACTACATCCCTCCCAAAATGTATTGAGTCTATTCAGGTTGCTTGCAGGACAGGATGAGTGGACAGGTGTAGCTGGGAGCAGCAGCCATCACGGCACACCTCCGTAGTTTAACCAGACTACTCTGGGCATGAATGGCAGTGTGGAAGAAGTCTGGATTTCTTGCTCATTAGTCCAAGTTTTCAAAGTCCTCCTGGGCACTGTGGGTCCTGACCCACCTGGTCTCACTGAGTGGAAGTCTATTTACAAGGTTCACTGTGAGGGTGCATTTGGAGCAATAGTGGAATCTGCTGCTGATAGGTCTTCAAAGGCACCCTGGCTTCGTGGATAGCAAGCCTCCAAAGACAGATGACATCAATGCGACTGTTGAAGAGTCTTCCTCATATGCCGCTGTGCTTCTCGCTGCCCAGTGGTGGAGCAACTTCGAGCTTCCCTCCCTTATCAGGAATCCCCTCTCACGGGAATCCCCTGAGGCCCTTTTCACCAGGCTTCTACCAAACTGTGTGGACTGTGCAGTATCCCTTTCATGCCACACCGTAGGGACATGGAGGAATCGCCAACAGCACCATCTCTAAGTCACTCGCTCCGCCTCAAGGGTGGTTGCTTTATGGGTTGGTGTACCCTTTCCATCCAGACTCTGGTGCACAGGCATCTACAGGATAATCTTTGAGGTGACCCAGTCTCCATGCGCACTTTCGTTGATTCCAGATATCTGTCATGGAGCGGCTGCAGAAACATCTCTTTTAGGGGAATTCCCCTCTCACGGGAATCCCTTGAGGCCCATACCCCTGGCTTGCCACGGAACTGCATGGTCTGTGCTGGCCTCTCATAGGCCATACTACGGGCTCACTGATGAACTCTCAACAGGGCCACATCCATGCCTCATGTGCAATCCCAAGGGTGCATGTTCTAATGGTCGAGAGTGCTTTCACCAGCAAGAGTCAGGTTCACCGGTGCACACAGCTGGTTTCCTACCAGATGGTCTCCCATGGTGCCAAAGATGCCTCGTTGACCTCTGGATGTTCGATAGGCACAGGTCTCCACTCTAGATGTCCAGGGCTCCTTGGATGTTCTTAGTGATGCACTTGATGATGATGATACTCACAGTTATCAATCTGTCATTTGTGATGTGCTAGGTGTATACTACACACCGTTCTTTTCTTCCCTTTACCTTCTTCAAACTCTAGTGCGGTGGTCTTGTACCACACTCTTCTTCTCTTTTTCCATCTTCTCTGCAATGTGGCACTATACCCACTCGCCACATGCTTCACCTCGTTTCTCTTCCTCTTCCAGATTTAGCCTTGTTCCATCTTGGCAGACTGTTCTTCCTTCTGACCAGGCCTCTCTATGTGACGTGCACTTCACTTGGACATTCCTGGTCATGTCCTACCCCTAGGACTGACTCTCTTCTGCTATCTCTCCCGACCAGGCCTCTTACTGTGATCTTCTTCACACAGGGACCTCTCTGGTTGTGTCCTGACCCCTCTGTGGGACTCGACTGTTCTTCTCATGGTGGACCTCTCACAGGTCTTCTTGTCATAGACCTCACACAACTCTTCTCTTCGTGGACCTCTCACAGGTCTACTCTTCATGAACCTCTCACAGGTCTTCTCATCGTAGACCTCTCACATGTCGTTTCCCGTCCCTCAGGGATCTTCTTAGTGCTTCACTCCCTGACTGGGGTTGGAGACATAAGATGCTACCCCACTCACACAGCGATGCAGGTGCCTTTCTCCAAGGGTGGGCCCTCGTGCTACATCGTGTTCTACAGCGGCCCCACTTGCTTACTGCAGGCAAGTCAGCAGCCTGAGGCCAGGTAAGGCCACAGCACTGGGCCTCTGTGCATTCTCTTGCCTCATTGCTCGGCTATCCTTTTCAGTCGATTTGCTGCTGGCACTTTCATACCATGCAGGCGGCTGTGTAGCTGATTGATTGCCGGGGACTCAGCGCCAGTGCAGACTCACCCCACAGACTAGGCGGCTCTTTTAATGCCATGGGTCATTTCACCCACACCCACCCCACGGAAGCAGACATGGGGATGGCTGCTGCCTCTTTCATCTCTGGCTCCTAGGTAAATCCTGTACCTGTACACTGAGGGCTGCCGAGGCCGACATCTCATATTCATTGCCGGGAGCAGCCTCGGGGTAATCTGTTGCACTTCGCTATTGGCGGTAGCGAGGCTGCAGGTTCGCTCTCACTCTACGGCTACGGCAGGCCGGTGTAGCTGCGGGTGTCACAGAAGATAGAGGCCACTTCACTTGTGGGGGACACCATGACCCTCATTCAATAATTCACCCGGTCACACCGGCACATTCTGGCCCTGACAAGCCACTTCTCCATGCTGGCTCTCGCATATGCCAGATGGATACTTCCACTTTCTTCTTTTTGCAGAGCGGCACCTCAGCACTGGCCAGGCTGCTAATCTTGAGACGCCAGCATACCCTGAACAGAGTTCTCCCCGGGCCAGTCGTCACAGCAGCGACTGCAGGACCTTAACTTCCGGCAGCCATCAACCTCACTTCTTCACTACTGCTATCTCATTTCTTCCCCTCACAGTTGTGGGGAGGGGTCTGCTTCCTCTCAACGCCCTGCGGACACTTCCGATTACCTGGCTTCATACATTTCAAACCCCCGAGCTCACCTAACACCCTGCGGTTCAATGGGGACAGCTTCTGGTCTGCAACTGTGTCACTAGTGTCACGCACCCCTTCCCACTTCAGGAGCATTCCTAGTCAGTGCGCTGGTAAAGGTTCATGGCCAGCAGCAGCTACAGGGCCATGTGCAGGCGTGCATTGTCTTCCTCCCCCACCTCATGCTGCATGTTGGCTGAGGAGCCTTCGACACAGGCTACCCTTCACCCTTGCCAAACATCAGGTTGCAGCACACACTGGGTTAACCCAATCACCGCCATTGTAAGGGTCAGGGCCCTAGGCCCTCATGCAGCAGTAATCATGACGCAGACACATGGTTGTATAGTGTAGAACTGGCCCAAGACACATGCGCCCGGCCCCTTTTATTGACAGGGTCACCTGACCGGTGACACCTGTGATGGATGGGTGTGGGGTGAATGTGGAACCCAGCCCTCAAGGAGTGGCTGGTGGAAACACACTATTTTATAAACACTGGACTGTGACCAGTCGATCACTACTGTGTTCAGGGCGTATGATTGTGTACAAGAATATTTGGGAGCATGCTCGGACATTCAGACTGGCATTGCATCCATCCAACGTACGAAGATTTGGGTGCAAGACTTGACCTTTGGCCAAACCTTGCATTGAGCCCAAAAGTTGACATAACACACACAGCCTTAAGCCGTGTGCAGATGGGTCGAGTGCAGGGCTGATATTTAGCCAGGTCCTGCTACAGTTCCCCACATTAACAAAACCCCAAGGCACATTGATTTAGCTGTGCCCAGAAAGATGTAAGCACAGGCTCTGCCCAGTAAGAGTGAATTAAAACTATGATGTCATCCAGGATATCTGTTTCAAATAACATTTCTCGAAGGTGATCAATAAATGAAACACAAGTTTAATTTGGCTTTCATATACTAAATCCGAAGTATCCAAATGGTGCTAATGCAAACAGGTATTTCTGCAAATGCCTCACCTCTCATTATTCACTAATGATAATTGCAGATGCATGTAACAAGATGTCTATAGAACCAAAATAACTCTCCGGGGATCAATTTAAATGGTTCGAAGGAAATCCAAAGGGGAAGAAAGAGCAATTGAAAAATCAATTCTCAATCACCCTGCAGTATATTTCATTATCTTTCCTCTTATTGGGTATCTGCTTTTACATATAAAACCAATTCCACACATTTGTTGTTCTTTGTCCAATTATTTTTTATATAAATCTCTTTTTATTATGTGTTTATATACAGCTTTTGTTGATTACATAGAGCGTGTAGCACGACGTCCATCACAACCATATGAAAACGACATTCATCCTAAAAGGGACATGTTTGTGGGGATGATCTGACTAAGTGGTAGAGCTCCCTTAGTAACAAATGTATGCGCGCACTTGTATTTTTATGTTGGACTAATCTTGCCACTCGGCTAGCACCCTTGCAATACCGTGTCCTGCACCAAATCCGATTGGCATCAACTCTTAAACAAGCATTTACAATGCAATAGGTCTCGCAATGACATTATTTTGAGCTATTGACATTGTAAATGGCAATGCCTTTCAAAAAATTAAAAGGCATTGGTATTTTCAATACTAAAAGCAACACCTATTGCATTGCATAGCGCGGTGTCCGTGAAGACGGCAACGCGCTTATTAAAGTTTAAAAAAAAGAGTGTGTTGGGGGGCAGAGAGAGAAGAAGAAATGATGAGACATGTGGTATGGGGAAATAAGGCACGGAGAAGACAGTACTAAGAAGGCGTCACTGTGCACTGAGACTCCATTCTTAACTAAGGCTACACCTCAGCTAACAAACGATGTAGACCCAATCGTGAAGGTGCTGGTGCCTAAAACGCTCTAATCAGAAAGAGCATTAAGTGAGTGAGTGTACCTGTGTGTAGGTGAGTATCTGCATGTCTGTGAGTGAGTCTGCCTGTACCTGTGTGCTAGTGTCTGGGAGTGTGTGAGTGAGGGTGAGGGAGTGAGTGTGCCTGTCTGAATGAGTGAGTCTGTGTGTATTTGTGTAAATGTCTGTGAGTGCGCATGCTTGTGGGGAGTCTGAGGAGGCACGTGTGTGGCTGTGAATAAGCTGGTGTGTGAGTGTGCCTTTGAGAGTGTATGTCTGTGTGTGGGTTTGTGGGTGTGGATGTGAGTGTGTGTGGATGTGAGGGTAAGAGAGAGAGCCTGCGTAAGGGAGTGGATCCTGTTCACGTGCCTTCATGTCACGAAAGCTGCTGTGTGTGTGTCTTGCTTTATTGTCGCTGGAATGAGAACGCGAGCGCCCAAGACCCCTTATATTCCGGTCTGAAAAATACATAGGAAGAGAGTTGTCAGGATTCCCATGAATTATTTTAAAAGCAGTGCTGACGCCTGACTGAAAACTCCTGCTCACAGGAAGGTTGGATTTCGAGGCACATTTTCCCGGATGATCCTAGTAAAGCTTTTCTTGCGTTTCCAAAAGATATACTCCCTTAGTTCACAAGGAAGGATATATTGTTTCTTTATTCTGGAATAGATACATGAATTATCTTGTCATTTGTTCTGCAAAGAAATAAATCAAAACCAAAAGCCTGAAGTCCCAAGCCACCCACACGCCAGCTTCTGTGACTTGCCTCTTGCCTTCGAGTGCAACAAGTCAAAGTGTATAAATTGTTTGTGTGTATGTAAGTACATATGTTTTAAAGTAGCATTGTGCCCCGAACATTGCATTCCATCTGAAGAAGGGCTCTCGGACTTGGAAAGCTCGGGCATTAGATCATGGGTGCGTAAAGTAAAGACGTATGAGGAGCAGATAAGTGGTGCTGTCAACCACAACATGCGGAGCGAGGACGCAGCTCCGGGGATCCGGTCAGCAGGATAGAAACCAGAAAGGGCTGCGCAACCCCCATAGGCTGCCCGTCGGCTCCTAACCTGGTCCGTGGGGGCACAGCCGCCCTTCTGCTCCAGAGTCAGCCCATGGGAACAAGCACTCAAAGCACCCACCAGCAGGGGCTGGGATAAGCCCCGAGTCCTGAGTCTGCCGCTCTCCTCTCGGCTGCATCACCACCGGAACCAGGCCGCAGCGTTCTATTTTCGATCAGCAACAACAGTGCTGTCGTTTTTCAACAGGATTGTAGAGTTAGTGACCTGGAAGAAATGGAGGGGGAAGGCCTACCAGATTTTTGACTGCCAAGAAAACCAAGCGCCTACCTTCCATTTGGGAAAAGCAAAAAAGGGGACAGTGACATGAGAAGATATTCAATGTTAAAGGGTTAATATTCGGACCTTCTGAAGTGCTATACAAAGGGCTAGGAAGCACACCCATCTGATGGGCAAAAAGGCTAGATTGTGCCCGCCTGCAGCCCTTCCTCCTTTTGGGACATCCCATCCAGACTGGATCCTTTGCTTCACACCTTGTTTAGATAACACGCCTACTTTAGATAAGAAACTGCTTCACGACAGCCATGAAGCAAACGATCCAGGCCGGATGCGCCGTCCCAAAAGGCGAAAGGGCGGTAACAAAGAAGCCTCATTTTCAATGGAAGGCCATTGTTTACCATAAACGATGACACCATCTAATGAAAATGAGGGGCGGGGCTTCAAGTCCCCTTCTGAAACTCCTCATACAATATATCTCGCCAGAGCGAGCACCGCATCCGCGCTGCAATGCTAGGTGAGACCTAAAAAGGGGTGATTTCTAACTCTGGGATGCCAGACATAGGCACTCATTTACTGCAAAAATACTATATTCTTTTTTATTTTTATCCTGTATAAAAAGTAAAAATAACTATAATATAGCTACACTTAGAAAGGGCTGAGCTGGACCCAATTAAGGCACAAGTTTGACATTTTAGCTTCCTGCTGACATGGGTGGAGGTTTACCCTCATGAGCAATGATTTACAGATCGACAAACCTGGTCTGCATAGATAATGGTAAATGCGGACGACTCTATGGATTCAACATAGTATGTGTGGCCACAAAGATAAAGGGAGGCTAAACATTGCATGCAATCACATACATCTCATCGAGGGCTGCACGAGTGCCGAGTGTGCTCAGACTACAGGATGCTGACGTGTATAGAAGGACTGCCGGGGATGAGGTTAAAAAAACATCACGATCTTTGCTTTGAAGTTCAACCTGTGGGGATAGCAAACCCTACGAGGTTCACAGACATGCAGGATGACTGTCTGCAAATGACAGCTTCAGCCCTGAGGTGGAGTGTGCAAATTAAGAATTTATTGCCGACCGCATGGACGTACATTTAGGAATTTAGATGGGTAAAATGGAGCTTTGCAAGTTGTGAATGTCCTCAGACTGCAACGTTCAGACACCCGTGTAAGCACTGCGGGGCAACAACAGTCTCAGAGCTTAACGTAGAGCTGTTCGAGTTGTTCATCCTGCAGCTTTCAGACTTCCCTGGGCCTTTCTTATGTGGAGGTATTCAAGTGCTGACTGCCCTGAAAATGCAGCATTTTGCTGGACAATTCTAACCTCAGTGAACCTCTGTGAAGCACTCCAAGGGGCAGATGTGCAAGCCAAATAGTGCAAAGCAGAGCAGAGTTTCTGCACTGCATTGTGCTGAGGGCAGATGGGGGGGCAGTGCAGAGACACGTTTACTGAATGTGGCTGTTCCCTTCCCCTGCGCTGGCTCTTTTTAAGACTGTCCAGTCTAGCGCTTCCCCCCCCTCCCCACACACACCCCCGCATAGGTTTTGTACTCGAGGTTACCCTTCAGGTACAGTACAAAATCCTATGTATAGACCTTTTTTTACATTTCACATTGGATATGTCTGCTGTACAGTGCAGCACACATGCAATATTTGAAATGTTAAGAGAAATTAACACATTTTTCTGACTTTGTGCCTGCCTCAGGGAGAAAGTATTTGTTGATGTGAAGCCAGGTGGGAAGACCTTTGTAGAGCTGTCTTTGTGTCAAAAACAAGGTGGTAGCCTCGGAATGCAGAAACACTTCCCACTGAACACCCCCTTAATGTCATCTGGAGCAAAGCGATATTTCTGCTATACAGGAGGCAACTTTTCAAGAGTAAAAAAGAGTTTAATGCTGAAAAGTAAATACCATATCAAGACTTTACACATTCCTGCATGACTTTGTGGTGGCAAAAAAGGCTTGATAACCTCCCCCCAAGCGTTGAACTCTCCAGACTGCGGTGTTTAGCAAGCTTTAGGTGTACTGCTTGGAACTAATGCAATAGCACCGATACATGGAGCTGGGCAGGTGCTGCCTCTGCTGAAACTGCTGGACTCAGAGCCCCATGATACACCCTTATGATGTCTTCTAAGCATTGGGTGTGCTCAAACTAGAGGAGTGAAATGGAGGCATTACAGCTGCTGTACTTCTTAGCGTTCTCCTTACTGAACACGTTTAGAGAGCTATGATACTCTGAGATACTTGGAAACGCAAGTGTGTGGTTAACGTATTGGTATTCTTAGACCGAGTTGTTCCTATTGTAAATAACTCATGCACTCATTATGAGTCGTGGTAATTCACCCAGAGCAATAGCTCTGGGTGAAATACCGCAAGTACAATTCCCAGTGTGTCTGCCCAATATTATCTGATCCAGTCTGAATATTCTGAACCTGATGATTCCGGGATCGGACACACCGGGCTGTCACTAGTGCTTCAGGGCTGCGGCTGAGTGCAGCAGCACTGCCTAGACCAGAGGTCTTCAAACTTTTGGAAGTTGAGCCCCCCCAGCTGAACTTTTTCAGATGTTGGGCCCCCCCACCACCTGACAGAAATTTCTGGAATCTGGTACACTACATAATCAACCGCCACGTGCATATCACAGGGCCATATCCGGCAAATAATGTTCCACAATAAGAGTGTTTAGTAAACAGCAGGTTTGTGAGTGGGTGTGGTGAAATGACAGAAGCTTATTACACAACTCAAAACATAATTTTCCAAGATAAAATGTGCGTAAATTATTTTTACTAGGATGCTTTGCTTTACACATGGCATAGATTGATAATAGCACCACCAACATAAATGTGACGGGTGTGCCTGTTTTTCACCACAGAGATGGTCAATCTGTGGATGGATTTTTGCTACTGCCATCCTCAGGTGCTCCACATCCAGTCTTGAATGGTACTTAGTCTTTATTATCGCAAGTGCTGACAACCCAATCTCACATAAATAGGATGAGCTGAAAGGCAAGAGAGTTTTGATCGCAGTTTTTCTCAAAGCTGAATATTCTGCAGACATTTTCACCCAACTAAGTAACTGTAAGGGAGACAGTGTTGACAGATTTTTCAAGCACTCCCTAGCTCAGAGCTCATACATGAGAAACAATTCTTCTCTAGAAATCATTAACAAACATTTTAGGCAACATTATAATGGGATAATTGCCCACCAACCAGTTATGGATCCAAAGACAAAGGTGAAAGTCCACAGAGAGGGCGCTGAATGAACACCTAATTGAGAATTCCTTAGTGGTATGATAAGTTGCTTGCCTGAAGCAGTGGGGGTTGAGGACACGTCGGGCTTATGTTTTAAAAAAAATTGAACTAATAATAAATTAATGATGTTACCTATTTTACTTCAGATCAAAGTTGTCTGGCAGACTTTGTGGTGGCAGGTACATGTTAAGAATTTTGCATGACCTTGACCTCTCTCGAGTCCCGGTGAATGTTGCGGCTGTGAGAGCGTGAGCCAAGATTCATGCCTGCATAACAGAGTATTTGTAATTCCTAACACCTCCAAGTGCGTGACAGCTAAGACACACAACTCTGGATATATAGTCCAGACCTTTTGTGTTCTATAATCACGATGTTACTATGGGCCACTGTATGTTGCGTGGCACAACCTAAAGTGCCTCTGGGTGGTTAATAAATATTATTAAATAACTACTCTACATAACTCAGCATACTAACAATGCAAATGTTAATTATTGAATTAGTACCTTCAGGGCATGAAATTAGAGAGTGCATTGTTGTTATTTTGCTTTTACATAGCGGTTGCTACAGCACGTTTTGTCATTTCACGCTGCATAGGAAAACAGAGCCATCTCTCTCTCTGAAGCTCTGCTTCATTTGATCTCTATCACACTCTGCCTCGTATTCCGTTCCTCTCTTTTCTGTTCTATCTCACTTAGTTGCTCTTTCCCTTTCTCTCTCATGCTCGCCATCATCAGCAATCCTCACACTTGACACCTGATTTACGCTACTAATTTATACATGAATAAGCACTGGTGTGGGTTAAAAACAGATGAGGATAGAAACATACACCAGGTGTTTATGTACCGCCCCCCAAAAGTACAAGAAAGAAGATTGCTGTTCTGCTGGGAAGTGACATACTCTTCGTTGCATATATTGCTGCTGTCAGTGCTATGCCACTAAAAGTAGTTATGCTTGAAGTATCTGTTCCTACGTAGAGTACTGTACTTCTGCTCAACAGTACCTGATATATTGAAAATCGGTTCATTAAAAGTATTGCTTGCTTCTGAACAGGGCAGGCACTTTGCACTTGAATATATAAGGTTTTATAGCAAATTACCAGTTCTGTCCCATTTAAAGTATTACAGTCTTTATTTCAAGCCAGTGTTTGCCGGTAGGACCCACCAACACACATTTTAGGTACTAGCACTTATGTTTTCTTAACATATAATTTGATCCCAAGTAAGAGAGAAAATTCAAAAAGGGAAAAGGAGGAAGAGAAAAACGGAAAGATAGTGACAAAGGGAGACAAGCATTGGCATAGCCAATAGGTCTCGCATTTGGGATCTTATAAGTTTTTAGCCATGCAACAGTTGCATAACTAAATACTTATAAGGTCCCAAAAGCGAGACCTATTGGCTATGCTAAGCGGCCGTGTGGCCGCTAAAGTGAAAGTGATCGCGATCGATCACGATCAAACATCAAAGCAAAAGTGAGAGTAATCGCGGTAAAGTGCGGCACGCGCGCCCGCGCGCATGCACTGTAGCTCTAGGCTGGCCTGGTAGCACTTTTTGGAGCCCTCTCAATAAGTCTCGCCAGACCAGCGCATGCGCTGGGTCAGGCGAGACCTAAAAAAGGAGGAAAATGAATGTGAAAGTGTGAGGTAAAGGGGCGGGCAGTTCTGGCGGTGAATGCTAGAGGCATGAGGTGAAATCAAGACAACGCAGCCTCAGTATTCACCACCTCGACCTTTGAAAGCACAGACCACGTTCTTCTGAGAAATGTTTAGCAGGGCACTTATTATTTTACAAATTAAGCACTGTCATAATTCGTAGAGCTGAAATGCTTCAGCTGGAGGCAAGGAGCCTCTGCTGTGAAATCGAACGCAAAAGAACAGGACTATCCATTCCTCGGCTTTTGGTTTTAGCAGAGGAGAGCGGCTTCCTGCCTCCCACTGCAGCTGAAGCATTTCAGCTATATGAATTAACCCCCTCCTGGGACGGTTAATGTGTCTGCTCTTAACATAACAAAAGCAGGGGCACGTAGTGCCTCCTCAATTTACCCTCCCTCCCCCCCCCCTCTGTTACCGGGGTTCTACAAGAAAAAGAAACCCCATTTGAAATGGGTGAAGACTTGCGAGGCGTGACAGTGAGACGAAGAAAGGTAAGATTTTAGAGGAGTGCGTGCCCCCCCTGACATGGTGTCGCGCCCCCCTGGGGGGGCGCGCCCCACAGATTAAAGAACTCTGGTCTAGACCCTGCCCAGCCCCTGCAGCAGTCCAGCAGATATCACTCCACTTGGTCAGGTACAAGTGTGCCCTGGAATCTATAATGTATAAAGGACCTAAACAATACTGAATGTGAGCTGGATAAATATATTAAAGAAGGACGGGATTTAACGGAGATATTACGAAAATTAGCCATTCATAGGTCAGTTGTATATCAACAGTTTGCTGAGGAGGTGGCAGCTAAGTTTCAGATTCACAAAAGGGAATGCTATGAGCATGGTGAGCAGTCTGGCAAGGTTTTAGCTAATCGACTGCGACAAAGGGAGGTTCAGAATAAAATCTTGAAGATTAAAGACATGCAGGGAATAACTCAGACAACCCCAATTGGTGTGAGGAAAGCCTTTCAAGTATTTTATGAGAATCTCTATCGCAATGAGGGCACTGAGGGCACTGAAAAGGCGGAAAGCTTTTTAGCAGGGATTGATTCTACCTCTCTGTCAGAAGAACAGAGGAATAGTTTGGTGTCTCCAATAACGTTGGAAGAAGATCAGACCGCTATTTTTTCACTCCCCTGTGGCAAGGCGATGGGTACGGATCGAATACCCTTGGAGATATATAGGAGGTTTTGGGGCGAGTTGGGGGCAGAGCTGTTGAAGCTGTTGCAATATGCTTTTAAGGGCTCTCCGCCAGAGTCTTGGTCCAAAACGATTATTATGGTTTTTAAGAAAAAAGGGAAAGACGGGCTCCAACTAGGCTCATATCGGCCTATTTCTTTAATTAATGCAGACAGCAAAATCTACTCAAAAATTCTTGCTGTGAGAATCTCGAAAATTATTGTGTCAATAGTCTCACCACGACAGCATGGTTTTATTGCGGGACGAGGCACCACAGATCATGTTAGTCGGGTTATATCTCTTCTGGATTGGGCGCAGGCGACTGGGTCACGGGTCGGGGTGGCCCTGTTAGATGCTGAGAAGGCATTTGACAGGGTCTCCTGGGCCTACCTGTGGGCAGTGCTTAGTTGGAAGGGGTTCCCTTCCGAATTTGTGAAGGCCATACAGACTATGTATATAAAGCCGGAGGCAGTGGTAAGGGTTTCTGGGCTGGTAACTGAGGAGTTTAAGGTGTGGAGGGGCACACGTCAAGGGTGTCCCTGCTCTCCTTTGCTCTTCGCTCTGTATATAGAGCCACTGATTTATAAACTGGAATGCGACTTGCTAATTACTCCTGTCAAACCTCGGCTACATGAGGTTAAAGTGTTAGCTTATGCTGACGATATAGCAGTTCTGACTAGTGATGTTGTTCAAGCGCTAGATAGAATTGAGAGCTTGACGAGTGATTTTGGCAGGTATTCAGGATATAAATTAAATCTGACTAAGACTCAGGTCTTGCATTCAGAAAAGGGATGCCCAGCTGATCTTAATTTATTAGTTGATCAGGTTGTATATTTGGGTATTAGAATTTCAGCGAAAGTCGAGGAAGTCCCAGCCCTGAACGCTGACCCTATAATATTAGAGTCTGATAGGACTCTGGAGAGACTGGATCACCTGCACTTATCACTTTATGGAAGAAGCAATGTAATCAAAATGATGATCTTTCCGAAGTTTCTGTATATATTTAGGGCGATTCCGTTAATTTTTCCTAATTCCTTATTTGTGAAGATAGATAGACTCTGTTCTCGGTTCCTTTGGAGTTATAAAAGGTCAAGAAGAGCCATGAAATGGCTCTCTATGCCATTTAGTCGAGGTGGGTGGGCCATTCCAAATTTTCGTTTGTATTATTATGTTTCGATGCTTCAATACTGTCGTATTCTGATTTATGGTGAAAGGGCTCTCATGGATCCGGCAGTAACCCCTTCTATTTTTGAAATGATTCTCGGCATTGAAGCACGGTACTTACTAGTTAGAGTTATTGAACCTAGTTACTACAAAAAAACTAGATTTAAGGTCTTGGCCGCAGCTTTTTATGTTTGGAAAAAGATAGGCTTGCTGTGTGGGATAAATAAAGTTAATGTTTATACACCGATTGGGCTTCCTGGGGCTCTGTCCATAGTCCTTATGGACTCTGTTGCTCGGAAGTGGCGGCTGGCCGGTATCAGGACTCTGGGGGATATATGTGAACATGGCCAATTAATGCCTTATGCTTCAGTGAGTGAAAAATTTAATTTGGGAAGGGGGGATTTTTTTAAATACTTACAGCTGCGTAGCTATGTAGATAAAGCTATCGCAGACGGTATATGTTCACTAGAGGGAATCCCGATACTTAAAGTGTTAAGTTTTAAGATGAATCTATCTCAGCTATACAAAGAGGCTAGCCGTAGCCAGCATGATGACCTCCAAATCCAGGAACTTAAATGGAATAGGAAGATAGGGATTCAGAATTTAGACTTGGAGGAGTCGCTAGAAATGGCAAGCACTATCTTGTTCTCAGGGAGTTTAAAGAGCCAGTGCTTTATGTCAGTTTTCGATCTTTATTATACTCCAGCCAAGCTTGCAAAATGGAAAGTGGGAAGAGGGGACAAATGTGCGCGCTGTGGTGAGAGCGCAGCGGAGGCTGCACACATGTTCTTTTTTTGTCCCTCATTAACCCATTTTCTTGGCGAAGTGCAACTTTTCCTGAACTTTGCTTTAGAACTTTCGATAATACTCAATTCGGGTTTAGTGTTATTTGGAACTGAGCCTGAACTGGTAAATAATAGAAGGCTGGCACCACAGAGGGGCTTCTTATTTTTGAGTATGGCTGTAATTCGCCTTTGTGTCACCACGAAGTGGCTAAGTTCAGATCCACCCTCTTTTTCTGAATGGAGGTCTAGGATCCTTGCTCTATATCACATGGAAGTTGCTTTATATAAATTAAAGGGACATAGAAGAAAACAATTCGGGGAGCAACTGTGGGCTCCGATTACCAAGTGGCTGTCTGGTGGTGAACAGTTATAATATCTGTGAATGTCTTAAAATGATTTTTTTTTTGGTTTTGAGATGTATGAATCTTTGGCCTATATGAGATTTTTATGTATTGCTGACACTGCTGAATAAAATTATTAAATATAAAAAAAAAAAAAAAAAAAAAAGGAGAGCGGCTTCCTGCCTCCCACTGCAGCTGAAGCATTTCAGCTATATGAATTAACCCCCTCCTGGGACGGTTAATGTGTCTGCTCTTAACATAACAAAAGCAGGGGCACGTAGTGCCTCCTCAATTTACCCTCCCTCCCCCCCCCCTCTGTTACCGGGGTTCTACAAGAAAAAGAAACCCCATTTGAAATGGGTGAAGACTTGCGAGGCGTGACAGTGAGACGAAGAAAGGTAAGATTTTAGAGGAGTGCGTGCCCCCCCTGACATGGTGTCGCGCCCCCCTGGGGGGGCGCGCCCCACAGATTAAAGAACTCTGGTCTAGACCCTGCCCAGCCCCTGCAGCAGTCCAGCAGATATCACTCCACTTGGTCAGGTACAAGTGTGCCCTGGAATCTGCACCCCCACACCACCACCTCATACCCTCACCGGCACTTCCGCTGAAACTTTCTGCCCTCTCAGAGCAGGCGGAATTGTTTTTGCGTTTTTTCACTGGAATTATGAAAACTGCCCAGCAAAGCGTACAGTAGAACTGTGGCTGGGAAGTTAGTCCCCATTTGGGCAGAACACTCGTAATGGCTGGACTCTAGGGTTGAGAATGATACCAGCCAGTATGTTCGACCAACTGGTAATATGGGCCTAAGAGAGGAGCTTTTATGCACTTTTAGAAGCCCTGGAGAGAATCTACAGCCTTAGAACACCAGCACGAAGCTATCTCTGTTGCAGGCAATAAGGAAGGGGTGGTAGACAGTTAAGGCTTCCGTACCACTGAATGAAGCTAGCCAGGTACGGAGCGAGATACGAATGCAGTATTCAAAGAGCATGCAAACACTAGTGAAAAATGTGCAAAATCTGATCAATCCTTCGATGCATAGAAACCAGGGAGGCGGAGGTGGGGCGTTAAGGTCTCAGTACAAATGCATGAAGCTGTGACGGGACTGGGGGAGAGGGAGATCAGATTGCAGCGTTCAATTAGGGGGAAAAACACCCCGAGGAATCCCAACCTTGGCAGCTTCCGCGTTGAGCTGTCCAAGTGCTGAATGTATAAAAAAACACAATGGACGCGAAGGACAGTGAATCACTGCTGGAGAACCAGAAGACCAGAGACCCTGCAGGAACTGTTTAAATACTCAGTTTGCTCAGAAAAGAAACTAGAAGAGAACATAGAGGTGAACCCCTCATCGGCACCTCTGCAGGGAAGAGGTGAAAGAACTCATGGTCGAGGAATCACAGAACTATTTTGTTAGGGTTCAGTCTGAGTACGCTTTCTCAAACGTCTGGGGAAAATTGAATAATTGCTCAATTACTAAACAGCGCTAATACATGGATAATTAAAAACATGCTAGTTCACATGTCGTCTATTCGACCCTCCGGAATTTGCATTTTTGCTAGTTTGCTCGTACATGTGATAGTAGTAGTAAGGCAAGGAAACACGCGCTAGCGTGTCCTTGTTAATAAAGCGATAAAATTATCGCTGCTTTTCACCCGAAAACGGACGCTAAAGCGGCGATAATGTCATCGCCAGCCCTTGATAATATGCCCCTAGATTCCTTAAGGTTAAGTAGTTAGCATACATAGACCTATTCAGCACCACCTGAAAAATGTACCGTGCAGAATTCCTATAGCTGTGAAATCGCTCCTCACTTCAACGAGCTGTCTAACTTCTAAAAAAGTGTAATTTTCTGGATTCGCAAATACAGCCGATCACTAGTGTGTGAATTACGCTTGGGTCAAACAGGAGAGCTCAGAGTAGCTGAATAGGTAATTTGGGGATTCAGCCTCAATAATGTATAGTGTGCTTGAATGGACAGAGCACACATTGCAGGGTTGTGTTCGCAATACAATCAACAGTAAAGACTTGCTTCCTAATTAACGTCCCATGAGCTCTCCAGGTACGTTTAGGAGTATGGCTTGTGAGATTCCCGGAGCTATCCAATCACTACAAGGTCAGTTGCCCCAAATAACCAATAGGGGAGCTGTCCAAACAAAAGTCCTGCAGGATTCCCAGACCCCAAGTGGCAGAAGAGCGTTTCCAACAGAATTTCCAGATCTTTCCTGTTATTGCTGTGGAGACACACTCTAGATAAAATGCAGCGATGTGTCCAAATGCAGAACGAGCTCGTCCTGCAGGATTTGCAGGCCTATGCAGTCACACGAGAGCTTGCAAACTGATGAAACTACAGGAAGCCGAGTAACAGGTAGGAATGGTAGGTCCATGATAGGATTGATTTAGCGCACTGTAAAACCGAACTTTCCTCCCTGTCTTCCTAGATAAATCACATGGAAAAACGACTGTGTCATTGAGGAATTTCACCAAGCCTAGAATCCAACATATAATCTGGTTGCGTGCAATCACGGATTTACCAGGAAGTTCAGAACAAAGGGCAACGAGCAGTAAAGAACGCCAAGCACAGAGAGTATCAACACGGATTAGAGCTACCCAAACTGAAGTTGATAGCGAGAGCCTGAACAAACTGCAGGGTGTTCCCCACGTGCTGAGTTGCACAGGGCATGTTCCTTGTTTTGAAGCTTCCATTCACAATCTCCAATCACTACGGTAGCAACCGAGATAACATGCTGTGAGCTGCCAATACCAATACTCTCCTGCTAATAGTACTTGGGGAAACTTCGGGGTGCATTGCTACCTATCACTTACCAAATTCCCTTTCTCTTTCCCTATCTCTGTAGACTATCTGTACTATCTGTTATCTATTACTTTTTATGTTCCTATTTCTTGCATTTTTTTCTTTTTCTAATCTTTTTAATTTGCTCTTTTTATTTCTGCTTGCGAAAGGAGAAAGCAAAAATACTGAAAGCATGAAGTCAGTTCATATTAACCAGAGGAATAGCATAAGTGACAGTGCATGTTCACATAAGAAATACAATCACACACCAAAAAAAGGTATTTGCTTCAATATGCATTGATCATTTTTGCAGTCTTCCCCATTACTCCCAGCTGCTCCTCCCTCCCACTTGGCCATTTATGGCGGAGTCCACACGGTGGTGAGCTGTGACCCTTGTCCCTGCTTTAGGGCCGGTCGCTCCTCACACTGCGCGACTCCCTGTGAGTGTGCCAGGCTCCACCTCTGCTGCCTCGAGTTCGCCGCTGCCCTGCAGCTGAGCTTTTGATTTTTCCTTTGCCGTTTTTTCCGCCCGTGTTTAGTCGCCGCTCCCGCTAAGTATTGTATTTTATTGCTACGTATTGTATTCTGTTCTCGTATTTTGTATTTTGCCTTGTCTCTGTGCTCATTGTACTGCCCGTTTTTGTCCTGTGTACCTGCCCCCTCGCCCGTTTTCCCCGCTCTCCTTTCCCCCCGCTCCCTGCCACTGCTCCCCTGCGGCCCACCCCCTTTTTCTTTCTGTACCCCCATTCGCCGCCCCACTCCCGACTCCCAGCTGCTCCGCCCTCCCACTTCGCCATTTATGGCGGAGTCCACGCGTACGCGCAGCGAGCACGTGCAGCAGGCATGCCGATTGTGTGCCGAAGGCGCGCCAAAGGCAAGCCCGTCTACGCCCGTCGGCGCCTTGACCGTGCCAAGCGCCAGGACCCCTGGCCCCCGAAGATGCCAGCCCACACGATGGACTTACGACGCCGCCACCCTCAACGCACTCAAACGCGGCCGGAACCCCGCCTGCTACCGAGCCACCCCGAAACGGACCCACGGACCCTTTACCTGCCAAGCCTGCAATTTCACCTGCCTCCGGACCTGCACCGCACCCGCCAAGCCGAAGAGCACCAGCAACAACCACCTCAAGTGCATCCTGCTCAACACCCGCTCCGTCCACAGACACGCCGTCGAACTCTGGAACCTGCTCGACACAACATCACCAGACGTCGCCTTCCTCACGGAAACCTGGATGAACGCCTCCTCAGCGCCCGACATCGCCATAGCCATCCCGGACGGATACAAGATCACCCGGAAGGACCGCGTAAACCAGACCGGAGGAGGCATCGCCATTGTCCACAAGAACACCATCTGCATCACGACAAACCCCGATGACACATTCAACGCCGCCGAGCACCTCCACTTCCAGATACACACCGACCCAAAGACCACCCTCAGAGGCACCCTCATCTACAGACCCCCGGGACCACGCACACAATTCAGCGGAGACATCACAGATTTCATCAGCCCGCACGCCCTCGCCTCCTCAGACTACATCCTCCTAGGGGACCTCAACTTCCACCTGGAGAACAACAATGACAGCAACACCAACTCCCTGCTGGACAACCTCGCCAACCTCAGACTCAAGCAACTGGTCAACACCCCCACCCACTACGCCGGCCACACGCTTGACCCAGTCTTCTCCTCCAGCAAGTACATCTCCTTCAGCCACTCCACCGGACTCCACTGGACTGACCACAGCTGCGTCCACTTCAGCTTCAGGAGAACCACGACCCACCACTACCCACAACAGGTTCCCCGCAGGAGCTGGAGCAAGATCACCACCGACCAGCTCACCACCTCCCTCAGACGGAACCCTCCCGCCAGCGCAATGGACCCCAATGTAGCAGCCCGCATCTTCACACAGTGGCTCACCGACTGCACAGATGACCTCGCACCACTGAAGACCCCTCCCAGCAGACCCAGCAGCAAGAAAGCCTCTTGGTTCGCCGACGAACTCAAAAACTCCAAGAAGAACTGCCGCACCCTCGAGAAAGCCTGGCGCCACGACCAGACCACAGAAAACATGACTGCCCTCAAGAACGCCACCCGCATACACCACCAGCTGATCCGCACCACCAAAAGGTCAACATTCAAAGAACGACTGGAAAACAACACCCACAACAGCAAGGAACTCTTCAGCATCATCAAAGCGTTCTCCAACCCCAGCGCCGGAAACAACAACATCACCCCCTCGCAAGACCTCTGCGACTCACTCGCCTCATTCTTCCACTGCAAGATCGCCGACATACACAACAGCTTCGGCGTACCAACCACGCACCCAACCACCGAACCAATGCCCCCCACCACCACCATCTGCAACAGGACCCCGGTCAGCACTGAAGACACCACCTGCACGATGAACACCATCCACTCCGGATCACCAACCGACCCCTGCCCCCACCACGTATTCAACAAGGCCGACTCCATCATCGCACCCCAACTCCGGGACATCATAAACGTCTCCTTCACCACTGCCACCTTCCCGGAGAGCTGGAAGCATGCAGAGCTCAGCGCCCTACTGAAGAAACCAACAGCGGACCACACCGACCTCAAGAACTTGCGCCCCATCTCGCTCCTCCCTTTTCCTGCCAAAGTCATCGAGAAGACAGTAAACAGACAGCTCGCCGCCTTCCTCGAGACGAACGGATCCCTCGACCCCTCGCAGTCCGGTTTCCGAGCCAACCACAGCACCGAGACCGCCATGATCGCAGCCACCGATGACATCAGATCCCTGCTCGACAATGGGGAAACAGCGGCCCTCATCCTCCTGGACCCCTCTGCAGCGTTCGACACTGTCTGCCACCGCACCCTAGTATAGCGCCTCAGCAACATCGGAATCCAAGAGAAGGCACTGGAGTGGATCATCTCGTTCCTCGCCGGCAGAACCCAGAGAGTCTGCCTCCCCCGTTCAGATCCGAGGCCACCGAAGTCATCTGTGGCGTACCACAAGGATCATCACTCAGCCCGACCCTCTTCAACGTCTACATGAGCCCTCTCACAGCCATCGCACGCCAACACAACCTCAACATCATCTCCTACGCCGGCGATACCTAGCTGATCCTCTCCCTCACCAACGACCCCGCCACCGCCAGAGCCAGCCTACACAAAGGGATGAAAGACGTCGCTGAGTGGATGAAGAACAGCTGCCTGAAACTGAACTCAGACAAAACGGAAGTCCTCATCCTGGGATCAGCCCCCTCCGCCTGGGACGACTCCTGGTGGCCCCCTGCCCTGGGCACCACTCCCATGCCAACGGACCACGCACGCAACCTGGGCTTCATCCTGGACTCCTCCCTCTCGATGACCAGACAAGTCAATGCCGTCTCTTCATCGTGCTTCAACACCCTGCGCATGCTCCGTAAGATATTCCGATGGATCCCCACCGAAACCAGGAAGACGGTCACCCAGGCACTCGCCACCAGCCGACTGGACTACGGAAACACCCTCTACGCCGGAACCACAGCCAAACTACAGAAAAGACTCCAGCGCATACAGAACACCGCCGCACGACTCGTCCTGGACATCCCCCGACACAACCACATCTCCGGCCACCTGAGAGACCTGCACTGGCTCCCCGTCAGCAAGAGGATCACGTTCAGACTCCTCACCCACGCACACAAGGCTCTCCACGACCTGGGCCCCAAGTACCTCAACAATCGCCTGACTTTCTACACGCCCACCCGCCAGCTACGATCGACCAGCCTCGCCCTCGCCACCGTACCACGCATTTACAGAGCCACCGCCGGAGGAAGATCCTTCTCCTACCTGGCAGTCAAGACATGGAACTCCCTCCCCATCCGCCTTCGGCTGACCCAGGACCATCTCTCCTTCAGAAAGCAACTCAAGACCTGGCTATTCGAGCAGTAGCGGACCCCTCCCCCCAGCGCCTTGAGACCCTACCGGGTGAGTAGTGCGCTATACAAATGATAGGATTTGATTGGATTGGAGAAGCAATTATCTGAGGTAGAGGAAAGACCTTGTGGGCAAAAAAGTCATCATCTTTTGATTGTCCACGGAAGCAGTCATTGCCAGATGCCACTTCTTCCCTGAAGGTATCCTTGGCTTTCTTAGCGATTGGGAGCACAAACTTTATTCACCTATTGTCCACTTCCAGCTCGTACTTGCCCATGGAATGCTATTTTTTACCCACTTCCTTTATGTACTAGTGGCTATTTGTCTGCCCCTATGTGGAATTTCAACCAACTCACCACAGGAAACACGTTTTCGGCAACAGACACCACTGGCACTCCATCAATGTGCAAGCTGACTGAGATGTCAAAGGATGCTTCACTGATGCATAAGCTGCCTTTCCTGAAACACGTAACAGCTGTGTCTTTCATCAATCACCTCTTGCATGCTGGCTGATTTTTGGAGATTTCAATGAAGTATGGCTAATACATAAGCTATAACATTTCACACTGGGGCTACTTATGTGCAGTGATGGCCCGTATAGGGCGTGTTACCGGAGCGTTGATGTGGGGCAGAGAAGGGGCAGGATGGGGGGGGTTACAAAATGCGGCATACGGCCGATTGCAGGTAAGTTACGGAAAAAAACCCGAATTTCGTTGCGCGCGCAGCATCGCCAAATGCAATGCAGCACGCGCAACATCGCCAAATGCGATGCAGCACGCGCAACAAAATTTGTTTTCGATTTCTAACAAGTATACCCTAAATTAACCTGAGCTCATCCCTCGGGTAGCTTTGCACAGAGCAGTCAGGCTTAACTCAGAGGCAATGTGTAAAGTATTTGTGCAACATTTTGAACAGTAACAAAGTGAGAACACACACAGCAAGCATTGGCATAGCCAATAGGTCTCGCTTTTGGGACCTTCTAAGTAGTTAGTTATGCAGCACAATATCCTTGGTGCAACCACATCAACTCTTGTGTGGCTAAACACTTATAAGGTCCCAAAGGCGAGACCTATTGGCTATGCCAATGCTTGGTGTGGTTGTGTGTGTGTGTGTGTGTGTGGTTGTGTGTGTGTGGTTGTGTGTGTGGGTGTGGTTGTGGACGTGGGTGCGGTTGTGGGTGTGTGTGGATGTGTGGTTGTGTGTGGTTGTGTGTGTGGTGTGTGTGTGGTTGTGTGTGTGTGGTTGTGGTTGTTTGTGTGTGTGTGGTTGTGTGTGTGTGTGTGGTGCGTGTGGTTGTGTGTGTGGTTGTGTGTGTGATTGTGTGTGGTTGTGTGTGTGTGTGTGGTTATATGTGTGGTTGTGTGGTTGTGTGTGGTTATGTGTGTGTGGTTGTGGTTGTGTGTGTGGTTGTGTGTGTGGCTGTGTGTGGATGTGTGTGTGTGTGGTTGCATGTGTGGTTGTGTGTGTGGTTGTGTGTGTGTGGTTGTGTGTGTGTGGTTGTGTGTGTGGTTGTGTGTGGTTGTGTGTGGTGGTGTGTGTGGCTGTGTGTGGTTGTGTGTGTGTGGTTGGGTGTGTGGTTGTTTGTGATTGTGTGTGTGGTTGTGTGTGTGGTTGGGTACTGCCTGGGAAGCTGACTCCGCCTGGGCCGACACACACGACAGAGGGGGGGCTGATGCCCTTTGAGCCTTATGGGCATTGCGCACCTGACTACCCTCATGTCATGCTCAGCAACGAGGCAAAATGTGTGGTTGTGTGTGTGGTTGTGTGTGTGGTGGTGGTTGTGTGTGTGGTTGTGGTTGTGTGTGGTTGCGGGTGTGGTTGTGGGTGTGTATGTGGATGTGGGTGTGGTTGTGTGTGTGTGTGGTTGTGTGTGTGTGGTTGTGTGTGTTGTGTGTGTGGTTGTGTGTGTGTGGTTGTGTGTGGTTGTGTGTGTGTGTGGTTGTGTGGTTGTGTGTGTGTTTGTGTGTGGTTGCGTGTGTGGTTGTGTGTGTGGTTGTGGTGGTGTGTGTGTGTGGTTGTGTGTGTGTGTGTGGTTGTGTGTGTGTGGTTGTGTGTGTGGTTGTGTGTGTGTGTGGTTGTGTGGTTGCATGTGCGTGTGGTTGCGTGAGTGTGTGGTTGTGTGTGTGGTTGTGTGTGTGGTTGTGTGTGTGTGTGGTTGTGTGTGTGGATGTGTGTGGGTGTGTGTGTGTGGTTGGGTGTGTGGTTGTGTGTGGTTGTGTGTGTGTGGGTGTGTGTGTGGTTGGGTACTGCCTGGGAAGCTGACTCAGCCTGGGCTGACACACACAACAGGGGGGGGCTGATGCCCTTTGAGCCCTATGGGCATTGAACGATTGACTACCCTCATGTCAGCGCTCAGCAACGAGCCCACATGTGGGCCGCACCAGTGCTTACTTTGTTAAAATGTAAGTGCCAGGGCCCGAGGTCTTCACACCAGCTGGCACTACCCACAGTTCCTGCTACCACTGCTGAGGAATGTCAGTGCCAACTTTACTTATCATCACACCAAACCAGTGGGAAATTTTGGACAATTTCAAGTCAGCGGGAAGACCTGGAAGTGCTAGTTCTGTATCCCTGCGGTATAATCTTATAAGTGCTGGTATTGAAAAATAAGTGCAGGCGATTGAGCTTGCTAGAGCCAAGACTCAAAGGGAAGTAAAAATAGTAAACTTGGAAAATAAATTCATAAAGCATGTTTCATATGTAAGAAAAGGGGGGACGCTCAGGGGCACATCAGATTTGGAGTGCACCACCTGTGCCTTTTTAAAAATGCAGCACGAATTTGGAAACTAAAGCCTCCTGCGCGGGGACCACAGCCAAAGAAGTGTTTGACTTAGGCTGAAAAACCTATTGTGACCTCACCTGTTGGAAGGTGTCACATCGTATAAAAAAACCCTTATGGAAATATTCAATACAATGCTTACATCCCAGGTAAGTCTCTCCCGTTCTGCGCCGTATAGTTGACAACTAACTTTAGATGTTCAGATCTTTCCTTGGAGCTTTGACCTTCATGCAGTGAGTGAGCAGTGAGCTGGCCCTTGGAAACCCTTCTACTGGCTACTCCTGGCATGGACGGTTTATTAGAGCTCTCAAGCGCTTAGATGCCACTCTTTCTTGAAACACGCAATATCAGGGTAACTTTTGAAAGGGCAGTAGGTGTGTTACTACTCATGCCTAATGGAAAGCTATGTACTGGCCCATCTTAAACAGTCACTTCCAATAGTAGTGAAACATCACTCCTACCCTGCAATATGGTGCAGTTATGTCACTGATACATAACTTTCATAGTTAGCTTCATTTTATTAAATGTGTAGGGCACCTTCTCCAGTGTCACTTCGAATTATAGAATGCATAAAACTGTGAAGCAACTGCATTGACCTTTAAGATGGAAAGAAAGAAGAGAGATTGGTCCTTTAGGAGGGAACAGAGTGAGTAAAGAGGCTGAGGGCCCGTAAACTATTGCTAAACATATGTGGGACACAGAACAGAGACCAGGGTTCTAAAGGAGCATGTTCAATGATTTGCCTCATTTTTAACTTGAGCTGATAGTTTGGTTGCATCATTATTGAGGTTGAAGAGATTGGTTGCTGCATCATTGTGGATCAACAGTGTCCTTTTATTGATGAATAGTTTAATACTACACCGTACATGTATATCACCCTGAGGCAATACCATTGACAACCATAATTTTACACTCAAACATGCTTTGCTCAATTTATTGAAACAGCTACACTTCAGTTTCACACTCGTATCACATTTACATATTGTTGCATATGTAAAATTGTCACATAGTTTATACAAGTATGTGTTTAAATTCATTACACTCTGTAAATGTTGATCACCATTGTATAAATCAACTTCTTTTAACGTGTAACTTTCTCCCCTGTTTTGAAGACCTCTGCATGCTTAGCGGAGCCCTCTGTTTGCAGACCAAGGACTCTGTGCACAAGCGGAACCCTCCATTCTCAGGACTTTGATCACTGCCTACTTTAAAAAAAAACAGAAAATAACATACAGGAATAGGAAGTCAATCATTTTCTAGTCATAGCTGACTATTTTAAAAATGAACATACCTTAAGAACTGTTACAAATGGAATGTTTACTTTATACATCAGCATGGCAAATGATAGACAAATTTATCACAATGCCAATCTTTCTTTTAATTAATATTGTGATTTGCTTGAAACGTGTATGTATGTGGAGGGATTTATATTATCTTCATTCTTTTTCAGCAGACATAGCTGGACAACCAACATCAGAGAAAGACCCAGGGTGGAGAACATCATCCTAAATTGCAAGGGGCACAACACCTCTCTACCACCAGTGAGGAGGAGTAACCAAGGACCAGAATAGAGAGCACACCTGCCTGGAGGCAAACTTTTTCAACCTCAAAAATAATCTGAGTGGGGCGCAAGGTGGGGGGCAGGGAATTGGACTCAATCAGCCATGTGGAGGTGGACAAGTAGGCTCCTTCTAGGTACTGAGAAGATCTGTAAGTGGTGTCCCAAGAGTGCACCCCACCATCTATATCTATTCAGTCTGGGATCACTCCCTCCTTAACTTTAAAGGCCCCCTACATCAATAAGGCCTCCAGATGCACCCACCTTCTTCTCCTCTTCCAAGTGTCCACCCAAAACAAAAGCAGTTGAGGGACACATTCTCACCAGGCATCTCTAAAAGTTCAGGTGCCCGCCCTTCCTCAACTGCAATACGTGTCAAAGAATGTTTTCATACAGGCCATGCTGCTCATAGTAGATGGTCAGAAAGTGATCTCTGAGAATGTTTGGAATTAACAGGGAATCTTAGGGCCTTCCAAAAGTCACTATATGACCAACATAGAGATAAAATATTCCTCCTGACCTCCTTGGTTGAAGGCATTACATCTTGTCTGCCTCTACAACCCTTCCCACCTGCTGTTGTCATGATTCCATTTTCTCGATTAAAGAAGTGGAGTATGCAATTACTACCATCAGGCCCCAAAAAGCAGCTGGCCCAGACGGCTTACCCGGGGATCTGCTGCGAGCAGACATCCCGAAATGGGGTAAATTTATTAACTGCCTGCTTAATGCAATTAGCGGGGGAGCGCCAATCCCGGCATCCTGGAAAGGGGCAGAGGTCGTCCCCATTTTCAAAAAGGGGGCCAGGGACGACCCATCAAATTACAGACCCATAAGCCTGCTAGATATAACGCAAAAGGTGGTCGGGAAGGTGTTGTTGGTCAGACTATTACAATGGATCGACGAAAACGGCATCCTCTCCGACTACCAGGAAGGCTTCAGAGCAGGCACCGGCACAATCGAGCAAGCGTTCAGATTGTTGCTTGTGTATTGGAAGGTGGTGGTCTTGGGCAAAGGCAGTCTTTACCTCGCTTTTATCGACCTGAAGACTGCCTTTGACCTAGTACCTAGGGAGGCTCTTTGGAAAGTCCTTGCTGCCATGGGGGTGCCCAACTACTTACTCCTGCTATTGGTAAGGCTGCATGTAAACACTTTTGCCCAGGTTAGGTGGGGGAGAAATGGTGAGAAAACTAACAGAATTCCGGTAGAGAGAGGGGTACGCCAGGGATGTGTTCTAGCTCCCACCCTTTTCTCTTTATATATTAACGGTGTAGTTGAGCATCTATTGAAAGACCCCTCAGATGAACCATCCCTGGCGGGGGAACGTATCCCCACCCTCCTCTTCGCGGATGATACACTCTTGCTCTCCAAAACCCCAATGGGCCTCCAAAAACTCTTAAATAATTTCCAGCTCTTTTGTACAGAGCGGGGCCTGGTAATCAATAGAGACAAAACAAAGTATCTTGTGTTGAATCCCCCTAAAAAATCTATACGCCCCCCGAAATTGAATGACGAACCTCTGGGGAGGGTGGATGTGTTTGATTACTTAGGGATTCGTTTATCCCATAATATGCAGTGGGGCCCCCATCTATGCAAGATGCTGTTATCCCACAAAAGAGTTACAGGGGCTCTTGTGAAGGAGCAGCGCTCCTGTGCTATAAGACCTATAGCCCCCGTTATTGATATTTATGCAGCAAGAGGAGTTAGCTCTGCCCTTTATGGAGCCGAGCTTTGGGGCTCTTGTGATATTGGTGACTTGTCAAGAGCAGAGAGGAAGTTCTTTAGGGTCATTATGTCACTTCCCCAAGGTACCCCCACGATTCCACTAATGCTCGATCTTGGTTGTCGCCCCATCGGTGATTTGGCGAAATTTCGCCCTCTATTGTTATGGGCCCGTTTGTGGCGGGTCCCGGAATTAGCCAAATATGCCAAAGGTCTCTCAGAAATCATGTCACTTCCAGGTTGGCATAGGATAAAATGGTTGCGTGACATGAAAACCCTTTTGTATAATCTGGGGCTTAAAGCAGCATGGGAAAATAGATCTTCCCCTCCGAAAGCCACGCTTAAGCTCTTATATTGGAACTGGATCGCGACCCAACGGATCACGAACACGTCATTGGGGAGACTTACAGAGGACTTCCTGAATTTTAAGGATCATCCAATTCGGGAACTATATCTCGATATCATCGAGAGCCCTTTTGACAGAGCTTTGTATTTTAAGTTTAGGACCGGGTCTCTCCTACTCTATAGTTTTACATCACGATGGAATTCCTTTCCTCAGACCTCTGATCTTTGCCCCTTTTGCACATCCAGACGTGAGTCTGTGGCTCACTTTTTATTTGAATGCCACGAGTACGCCCTCCCAAGGAAAAGATGGCTTAAGCAACTGTGCCGCTCCCTGGGAACTAGACACCATATTGTGGCACTCCGCATTTTAATGTCAGACGCTCGCCCATTGTACGTTTGTGCCCTTGCAAAATTCTTATCTTGGGCATGGCGTATTAGAAGTAAAAGGCTCAAGGAAATTTTTTAATTCACTCTTAACAATTATTTATGACCTGTTTTGCTCTTTATTGTAAAAATAGTTTTTTTCTTTTTAAATGAAATTAACTTATTCCATTTTTAACTGTTATGCTTTTATGATATGTTTTTATCGAAATAAAGCCTTTGACTGACTGTATATCACCCTGAGGCAATACCATTGACAACCATAATTTTACACTCAAACATGCTTTGCTCAATTTATTGAAACAGCTACACTTCAGTTTCACACTCGTATCACATTTACATATTGTTGCATATGTAAAATTGTCACATAGTTTATACAAGTATGTGTTTAAATTCATTACACTCTGTAAATGTTGATCACCATTATAGAAATCAACTCCTTTTAACGTGTAACCTTCTCCCCTGTTTTGAAGACCTCTGCATGCTTAGCGGAGCCCTCTGTTTGCAGACCAAGGACTCTGTGCACAAGCGGAACCCTCCATTCTCAGGACTTTGATCACTGCCTACTTTAAAAAACAGAAAATAACATACAGGAATAGGAAGTCAATCATTTTCTAGTCATAGCTGACTATTTTAAAAATGAACATACCTTAAGAACTGTTACAAATGGAATGTTTACTTTATACATCAGCATGGCAAATGATAGACAAATTTATCACAATGCCAATCTTTCCTTTTAATTAATATTGTGATTTGCTTGAAACGTGTATGTATGTGGAGGGATTTATATTATCTTCATTCTTTTTCAGCAGACATAGCTGGACAACCAACACCAGAGAAAGACCCAGGGTGGAGAACATCATCCTAAATTGCAAGGGGCACAACACCTCTCTACCACCAGTGAGGAGGAGTAACCAAGGACCAGAATAGAGAGCACACCTGCCTGGAGGCAAACTTTTTCAACCTCAAAAATAATCTGAGTGGGGCGCAAGGTGGGGGGGCAGGGAATTGGACTCAATCAGCCATGTGGAGGTGGACAAGTAGGCTCCTTCTAGGTACTGAGAAGATCTGTAAGTGGTGTCCCAAGAGTGCACCCCACCATCTATATCTATTCAGTCTGGGATCACTCCCTCCTTAACTTTAAAGGCCCCCTACATCAATAAGGCCTCCAGATGCACCCACCTTCTTCTCCTCTTCCAAGTGTCCACCCAAAACAAAAGCAGTTGAGGGACACATTCTCACCAGGCATCTCTAAAAGTTCAGGTGCCCGCCCTTCCTCAACTGCAATACGTGTCAAAGAATGTTTTCATACAGGCCATGCTGCTCATAGTAGATGGTCAGAAAGTGATCTCTGAGAATGTTTGGAATTAACAGGGAATGTTAGGGCCTTCCAAAAGTCACTATATGACCAACATAGAGATAAAATATTCCTCCTGACCTCCTTGGTTGAAGGCATTACATCTTGTCTGCCTCTACAACCCTTCCCACCTGCTGTTGTCATGATTCCCAGATTGCCAGTCCTATTGTATCCTGTTCCACTGCCTGAGTTTAGAATTTCTCAGGAGTTATCCCATTGTGTCACAGACAGCCGCATTTCTACATTAGAGGAGGATATCAATGTGGTAGTAGGTAAGGTCAAGCTAGAGGCTGACCATGGAGCCTTTTACATCCACATTAGGAGCTCTATTCTGAAACCTCATGTGTTTTGGGAGAGTGAGATATATTGACGCGAACCCAAAAGTGCAGTTTGGATACTTGCCATTTCTTGCTGTGTGTCTGCTATTTGTGACCAGTCCTGGGTTTGGTGGAGTGCTAGGAAGAGATGAATAGGCGGTGGCAGGTGGTGGATGGGGCGACAACTTAAGCTCTTTAAAATGGAATAAAACAAGAAGTGAATGAGCATATTTGAGTTAAAAACCATGACATAATAAGTCATAGTTGAGTAAATTTGTTTATCAAAATGAAAAGCTTTCAAAATAAATGCTGTTATGGTGCTGCAAACAAAGTTTTAAAATTCCCCTATAGAGTATATGTGACATTGACAGCTTAGTGGTAGGCCTGGGTGTAGTTCGCGGAGTTTTGCTACGCGGAACTCCGCGAAGTTACAAAAAAACTCAATGAAGTTCCGTGAGTGGCGGAGTGCAGTGTGAACTTCAGTTTGTGCTGGTATTCCTGCCGCTCTGGTAGAAATCCAATCCGAGCGGCATCTCGCACTTGCGAACTTACCGTTCGCAATCGCAAGCAGGGAAAAAACTCTGCTGCACATTGCGAAGCGGAGTTTTCTGCACTTAGCGAGCTCCGCAGAGTGTGAAGTGCAGAAAACTCCGCAAACTCCGCGAACAGAGCAAAGTTCACTGCCCAGGCCTACTTAGTGGCATGCCTGTGTGTGTTGAAGGAATGCATTTTGAGATAGGCTCTATGTGTCGCTTTGCTACATTAGGAAGTATTCCTGCCCCAACTATAGTAACCAGAATTACTTGCTGTAGCAATCAAAGTTATTGCAATGATGACAGTATGAAAAGAAGGAAGAGTAAAAGGTGAATAATGTAAAACGTATAGTAGTCAAAGGGTGTATGTGTTAGAAACTGTGTACGAGGAATATGTGTGATGTCTACATACCAATGAAGAGTGGAGGAAGGATAGAGTGGTGCTTGTAATTGTAGGATAACTTGTAGGGATAGTTAGGCAGCTTTGTTCTCACCTGCCAACACACTAACTGAAGACAATTGGGACTTGTAAGTCTACGTCTACGTGTAAATAACCACAGCAGAAGTCACTTTAAAGGGGGACTTCAGGCCAAAAGTTTTTGGTTAAATGTGCTGTTTCTTAGCCTAGTGCCACTTGAACTTTCTACTGGTCACTAAGAGGCATATTTACTAACTTTCCACAAAATGCAGTGCAGCGAGTGAAATTATCTTCAAAGATATGGCACAGTCATGCTCTGTCCTACTGCTGGCACATTTATGGACAATGCAGGAACCCTTGCATCATGGTGCAGGGGTGTTTACATTTTGGCCAGGTTGGTATTTGTGCAGGATGAGATACCTTCCTGCACAAAATCTATCCCTTGAGGCCATTCCATCTTTGATTATTTTCTGTATTATGCAGCATGTATGGAAAGAGGAAATTATGAGAAATAAAGATATGCTGCTCTGTTGGACCTGGCCCTGTCTGCAGGTTGACCCCCAAACATTTTGTCATCACCTTTGCTGTTTTTCTAACCCCTTTTGTCAGATTTTGAGACTCTGTGCACTTTATAACTACTAAAAAGTGCTATAGTGGTTGTGCTCGCTCCCGTAAAATTAGCTTACTCCAAATTGGCATATTTAATGTGCTTATAAGTCCCTAGTAATATGGTACTACAGGTACACAGGTCCTGTAAATTCAATGCTATTAGCGGGCCTGCAGCCTTTATTGTGCCACTGACTTAAGTAGCCTTTTTAAAACACGTCTCAGGCCTGACATTGCAGCCTTTGAGTGCTATTTCGACCTGGAAAAATAAACCTTTTGCCAGGCCTATTCCATTATTTTTTAAAACATAAACATCACCCCTAGTGCAGGCCCTAAACAGCCAATAGGGCAGGATGCATTGTGTATATACAGTTGGAAATGAACATTTAACCCCTTCGGTGCCCGCCCCTTTACCCGCCCTGTGCCGGCCGTTACATTAGCGGGCGGGGTTTGTGACGAGCTGGACTCGTCATGGGCACAGCGCCACCGCGGCCCATGACGAGTCCAGCTCGTCACGGGCACCGAAGAGGTTAAGTTTTACATGTCACGGTAAAAAAAACCTCACAAATGAATGTTTTACTATTGCTAGGCCTACCTCTTTTATCGGATAACTTAATTATATTTAATAAGTGATAACATTTGTGGGGAGCAAGAAGGAATGCTGTGTTTGATGTCTGAGGAATTGTAATTTGAAACGGTAAAGTCATATTTTACGTTACTATTCTGGAAATGCCTTTTTTTTAGAAAGTTGGTATTTTCTTGTCCTATTCATTCGGTTCCTGCAGTCTGCTTCCTGGGTAACATGACTAGGTATATTTGACAGCTGGTCTTCGTGTATTCCTCCCAGACACTATCAGAATAGAGAGCTCGGGTGTTGGCAGGATGGGCCATCCTGACTTGATGATGGGACAAAGCTGTCACCTGTCAAACTTGCAGTTCAAAGACACTACCTCAGCTCACACACAAAGAACTTCCCACTCGCCTGAGGCAAGATGGTTTCAGCGTGAATCCACGTCGTACAGCCGTGCATGCCGTGAATCTCGACCATCGGCTATGCGGACTGATCTAAGATGTTGAAACCGAGAGGTAGCAGGACGCGAGGGCAGCCGCTTCACTTTCCAGCCCAGGGAAGCCTGAAAATCATCTTTGCCGCGCTAGAAAGAGCGATACATTCTTCCTTCTGCCACCTGATTCTGTGCTACATTGTTTCTTCGGTGCTTGTGTTATTTCCGGGACTCTTGTTACCAACGCTGAATCCGAGAGGGAGCAGGACGCGGGTGCAGCAGCTCCGCTCTCAAGCCTGGGGAAGCACGAGAATCAACTTTGTTTGTGGGAGACATGCCATGCTAGGAGGAGCGCTATATTTCTTCTTCCATCCCCTGATTTTTTTTTTTTTTGTTGAACATGTTTATTGGCATTTGATATCATAACATACATCACATCTTTCATCGCCGATGGTTTTGGTGTACAAGCGATCCCTCACGGGGACTTAATATTGTGACATAAGAGCATATGGTTTGAAGGTTGTTGAGCCCTTTCACCCAGTCTATTAATTGGTGATGACCCTCACATGTCTGTGTCCATATACAGGTAACCTTCTCACATGCCACACGCCACATCGTGCTGGGAGTATGAGGTGCATTGTCTCCCCGCACATGGGTTCGTAGGGGTTTTGAAATATCAGCCTTATTCTAACCATAAACAAACTTGGGGTAGAAAACTGGGATGCACTGTGTCTTTTGTTGTGATTATGTGTATGTGAACGCCTGAGAGCTGCACTATTGTGAGACATCATGGTGTAGTTGCGCCAAAGCAGATTGGTGGAGGGGGAGGGACAACGCTAGGAGATGTCACATGTAGAGGTCCCGTAGTCCCGTGACCATTCCAAGGGTAGTATGGACGGTGCACCAGTAGCTGTGGAGGGACGGACAGTCCCACAGCATGTGAAAAAATTAGGCAGTGGGCTCCTGACATCTAGGGCAGGCGAAGATACCCTCGGGAAAAACTTCTGGAGCTTTGCAGGAGTGAGATCTGCCCGATGCAGGATATGCAATTGTATGTTTTTGAAGCGGTAGTTGTGGGATATCTTCTTGGTGTATGCTAGTGCTTTGACCCATTCCCTATCATGTAAAGGCCTGCGAAAGTTGGCTTCCCATTGTTTCACGAGGGATGCAAGTGTGGGTTGCTTAAGGGATCGTACAGCTTTATATATCCAGGTAACTAGGTGTCTCCCTGGGCCCATCTGTAGGATTGCGTGGAGGACCGGGTGTGTAGGGGGCTCTTCCTCAATTGTGTGCCAATGTTTACGGCAGTCATTTAAGAGCTGCCTATGCAGCAAGAACTGTCCCCTAGGGAGCTCAAAGTCATTCACAAGTGTCTCAAATGTCTGCAGTTGTCCATCAAAATAGAGCTCCCCAACTTCCATCAGGGCGTGTTCTGTCCATATTCGACGTCTTACTTGTTTGGACGCTGAGGCCCTATCCCGGATTTATCCCGATGATTGGCAATTGACGAGCCTACCCCAAGTCCTAATTTTCAAATATTGCGGATTATTTACCGCTGGATGCCTTCTCGTTACTTAACGACATGCCCCTATTGATGGCCGGTTTTTAAACACAACCAGGATACCTTTAATCATTCCTATTGGCCTTCATTTCCCTGTTGCTACTCACAGACATTTGATGATCCTCCTCTAAGTGTGACGGACCATAATTAATTGTTCCACAATTCCCTGCAATTAACGTTGAAGTGGTTTATGACCACGGGCACAGGTATTTAGAATATTGCAATAACCATAGTCCTGATGATGACCTCAACGTAAGGAGGTTGAAACGTCGTCGACCAGACAGCATTACTTACGGCTAACTACAGGGTCCTGTGAGACCTTCATGATCACATGTAAATTACCCATTGTATATAACTCTCCTTGACCTCGAATTTATTTAAATCATTTCGCCGTACCTTGTTGTCACTTCCACACTTTTGTCACTGCGCCGTTCACTTTTTCACTTTCTTGTCAGTGCATATGTGTTAGTTATGGTTATTTTGAATTGTATATACCATTTGTGTATCTAATTATTAAATCTGTTCCCTTTCTATCCTTGGATCTCTCTTAATTTTTTCCCTTCCTTTGATTGAATTATGTATTGATTGGTCCTCTTATTCATTTTCCCTGTTGAGACATTGTTTTTTGCTACTGTCCATATGTGCAGCATTCTCTCCATGTAGTGTGTGTGAGTTGGGAAGCCCTACCAATGGCAGGAGAGGGGAGTACGGAGGCGCCGCACAATGCATTCTGTATATGCGTGCGAGACAGGCACGCGCCGTCATCAGCTGGAGTGGTTTGGTCGGGGGGGGCGCAGCTCTTGGTAGTAGCATGCGATGGATGACGGGAGTTTGAAGCTGTCCAGCCGTGGTGATCAGTTCTCCTTGCGCACGGCCCGCTGTCCAGCGGGACACCCATTGTAATTGGGTGGCCAGGAAGTAAGCCTCGAAGGATGGCAGGTACCGTACTGCCTGGGGGCTCCATGAAAGGTCAATGTTACCCAGCCTCAGCTGGCACTGGGGCATTGCCTGTACCAAGGGGTAGACTGTGGACTTGGTCCAGTTAAATCAGAGTCCAGCCACTTCTTCAAAGTCTTGCAAAATGCATAGTACAGGGGTGAGGTCCTCTGCAATATCCCTAACATATACGAGAACATCATCGGCGTATAGTGACACAGTATGGATGGAATTGGCAATAGGGATTCCCAACTCCTAACCCTCGGCATGGAGGCAGGCTGCCAAGGGCTCCATCGCCATGGCGAAAAGGAGGGGGGAGAGCGGGCATCCCTGTCAGGTACCGCAGTGGACCGAAAAGGAGGTGGAGATGAGGGGGCTGATTCTCACTCTGGAGGTGGGCATGGTGTATATGAGCCTAGCATACACCTGGAGGCGAGGTCCTATTCCCATATGTTGCAAGACCCGAAATAAGTATGCCCATGAGAGGGTATCAAAGGCTTTTTCCAGATCCAGGACCAGACACGCCGCATGAGGGAAACGGTCACGGAACTGGTCCTGTACGTGGAACAGCCGCCGGATATTGTTGGAAGTGTTCCTGCCCGGCGCAAATACATTTTGATCCAGATGGATCAACTGCGGAAGGACAGTGGCGCCAGGATTTTCCCATAGATTTTATAGTCTGCAGGCAATAGGGCTATGGGCAGGTAAGAACCCAGCTGGGGGGGATCCCTGTCTGGTTTGAGAAGAGACACTATAACCGACTCGCACATGGATAGGGGTAAGGTGCCTACATCAAGGGCATCTCGGAATTGCCTCTCTAGTTGGGGGAGCAATTGGGGTGCGAAGGTGCGGTAAAATTCTAGTGGGGGGCCATCCAATCCAGGGGCCTTGTGGGTAGCTAACGTCTTCATGGCGTGTCTGATTTCCGTCGCTCGGATGGGGTCATCCAGGTCTCGGCGGGTGTCACGGTCTATCTGGGGCAGCTGGTGTCGAGCCAAGAATTGGGAGAGGGCTTCCTCAGATATCTGAGCAGGGCTAGTGTATAGTGATGTGTAGTGCTCTTGAAAGGCATACAGGATTGAGTCTTGCGAGTACAATAGGATACCTTGAGGATTGTGAATGGCTGTGATTGGTGGGATGGTCGAATCTTGCATGGCAAGCCATGCCAGTAACTTGCCCGCCCTGTCACCTTCTTTGTGAGCATATGCCACGTATGCCGCGAAGTTATACCTGCGCAAGCTTACTAACGCCTCTTCATATGCTGTTTTTGCGGCTGCAATTTGGGCCGGCGTGACTTTGTCTGGGTCAGTCTCTTTTGTAAGAGCGGCCAGTGCTTGCTCTGTGCTTTTTATGTCTCGCTCCAAGACCTGACGGACTGTGATGTGTCGAATACATGTGCCCCGTATAACTACTTTAAAGGTGTCTCATTCCGTCGCTTGTGTGGTGGCAGTGTCAGTGTTCCCTTGGAAGTACTGGCTGATATGGTCCGCCTGAGTTTGTTTGAAAACCAGGTCGTCAAGACATTCCCCAGGGAGACACCATGTAGGGACAAAGGGGTGCGGTGGGCACCATTGCATCGTGAGTGTGTGAGCGTCATGGTCTGATATGGTTCTGCCCAGGTAGTCCGTATCTGAAATGAGAGGCAGGATAGCGGGGGAGCAAAGGAAACTGTCCAAGTGCACTCTGAGGTCATGTGGCACTGAGTGGAATGAGTAAAGCCTAGTGGTGGGATTCCGAGTGAGACAGGCATCCGTGAGGGACCATTGGTGCGCCCATGTCACGAATCGCTTTGCCTTCATCACTATAGGAGACGTCGGGTGGGGGGGTGGGATCTATCCAGTATTATGTTTTCTATGCAGTTGTAGTCCCCTCCTAAGATCCAGGGGACTTGTGTGTATGTGCTCACTGGGGTGGAAAGTGTGTCCCAGAATTGACTTTGGTCAACATTGGGCACATATATACTCCCCAATAGTACTGATTGGCCGTCCAGTCCTTTCTTCCATCCCCTGATATTGTGCTACTTTGTATCTTAGGTGCTCACTCCGGGATTATTACTTACAATGAGAAGGCAGCAACGGAGGCTGCAGATGTCGTCCAGGGGCTCCAAAGCGGGGAAAAGCAACACGCTAAAGGCTGCCCAGCCTATGCCAAGCAGCCCCGTTCCTAGGGAAGCAGCTGCTCCGGACAATTCACTCAGAGGTAAATGGTAGGTTAATTGTCTTAAACAGGGCCACGGGGAAAATCGGGGGCAGCGGGGGCGTCGGGGGAGGGCTCTCAACCAACAATTGTAAAAACGCTCACTGGACCCAAGACATTACCTGCTAATCTTGATACTGCTTTGGGCGGTGCTCCAATCCCTACACCCCCTGCAGTGCCCAAACCAGATCACCTACTCGTAGATGCACGGGATTGCCTGAACCCTGAATCAAAGCCGGTTGGGTCCCAAGAAAGCGGCACGCTTATACAAAAGAAGGCATCTCTTAGCGAGCTGCCGGTAGATCAAAGTAGCACAGAGGGACTAATGGCTTTGGTAAACTTACCCACTGACCTGCTTACTACTACTCCTCCATTTGAAGACGCTGCTAGCTCCACACTAGACTCAGGCTCAATGTCTTTCCCAGAACCTGCCTTGTTGACCTTCCTACACTTAGATCCTACCAAGACGATGGCTGAAAGCGAGACTGGGTCAAAATACCTAGCAACAACATAGCTACATCCTCAGAACAGAACCCAATCCTGGCCTCAGAGCCCCCTGGACTCCAGAGGTTAGTGCTGAACACTTCTAATCGGTCTCAGATGGCTTTCTGACAACCTCTGATGGAGACCAAACTAGCTCTAGCAAAGGCATTAGTATCGACCTCTCTAAAGACACAGGGACGGTACAACGCCAGATGAAAAATAGAAACCCTCCTAAGAGACGTAGCCAACTCAAATGGGACTATTCAGACTGGCAAATGTCCTATCCCCCACGTGAAGAAGCTGAACAGATGGCTATCTGGGAAAATGCCAAAACAGCAACAGAACCGATGGCAGAACCCTTCTTATCCTCAATCTTGGCCTCTAATAAAGATTTTCAAGAAGAGGTTTGCTCCGATAATCGAGTTGCTAAGGGGGGAGTCAAAAAGCTACAGGGGGGCTTGTGAAAGCTAAACAAACTATGCACTGACATCAGCGACTGGGTCAGCATGGTTGAAGGCTGCACAGAGAGCCTAGAAACGGAGGTAACCACTTTAAAAAATCAGGGGTCTGCTCATGAGGCATGTCTGGTGGATGTCTGGATGAAAATGGAGGAGCAAGAAAATCGACAGCGCAGGAATAATCTCTGTTTACTAGGCATTCCGGAAGGAGTCGAGGGAGACAACCCAAGGCAATACATTGTAAAACTGTTACATGAAACCTTCCCGGCACAAGCAAAGTGGAATTGGGACTATGAAGTCCAGCGAGCGCATCGCTTCCCCTTCAATCTTAAACATAACAAGTGGCAACAGCTCTTCCGCAGAAAAGCCCAGAGCTTTTTTAGTGTTTTTTGGGAACTTCCTCCTCAGACAATTTGTGTATGATCAAGCCCGTCCGAACTCTGGAGCGAAGGGGGCTAACGGTGTGATGTTCTTCGCCAAACCCGATTTTTGCCACACAACGGTAGAGAGCAGATGGCATCTGCACCAATTAATCACCCCATTTCAACAGCTAGGTGCCCAAGTGTTTTTAATGAATCCTGCCAGGCTAAAAATTATTCTGAATGGGTCCACGCGGACCTTCGTGTCCGAGGACAAGTCAGCGGAGTATCTGAGGGAGGTTAAGGCAAAAAAGGGTAGCAAGTAAAGGCCAGAGAGAAATCTACCAGTATAAGTGCAGCCTGATATATAAGAGAAGTAGTCTCAGTCTAACGGAAAATCTGTCCCTTATCACACTTGATCGATGGGGAAGTTACCTATAAGATATGTACTGCGGGGCACCTAGATTATGGGTGGTCCCTCTCTTTGGGTTCAAACTTATACTGTACAATAGTCCAAGGCCGATCATCTCACTCGCTAATTCAAGTCACGGCCTAGCGGCAAGGAGACCTAACTGACAACCATCATTCAGGGTTTCCCTGATTGCTCTATCTATGGGGGAGGGCGGGAAGGGTGGGAAGGGGGGGGTCACGATTTGGTGGTGGGGAGGGTCACGATATTGGAAAGTTTGGTATTGACTGGTGAAAATAAAACTCTGGAAAAGAACGGAAAAAAACAAAGTAAAGAAAAAGAAAATTGGAAAAGAAAAAATGCACAAACAAATACATTTCAGAATGCTATGGGATATACAAAATGTAAAGTGACTCAAGATGCGTACTCAGGAGAAAAACAAATACGCTAAATGATATGAATAACCTATGTTCCTTAAAAATTGTATCTGTTAACGTTTGTGGGTTAAATGATGCCCTGAAAAGACAGAAGGTAGCTCAGGGTCTACGCTCATTGGGAGCAGAAGTAATTACCCTCCAGGAAACACATATAGAGGGATTCCAGAAGCACTTACTGAACTCTTTGGGGTATAGAGTTGTTGGAGCTACCTCACAGGGGGCAAAGACAAGAGGGGTAGGAGTTCTTGTTTAAAATAGACATCCATTGACCTCTAGTAGGGTGAAATCCAATCCTCTTGGTAGGTGGGTCATTGCAGAATGCCATCTCCCCCCTAACTTGGTTTTTACATTATGCTCTATATATGGGAGCAACACTGATGACCCTGGGGTTATTAATTGGATCTCAGGAGAACTTGCCCATTGGCCTCTACCACTGGTAATTTCTGGGGATCTAAACATCAATCTACCTAGTAACTGGAAAGCAACTGATCAATGGTCCTATACAGGTAGGAAGCCTAAAGTCTATCAGGCCCTACTTAAATTAATCAAAGCTCATGGGCTCAGTGATGTCTGGGCCACTTTAAAACCGACTCATCCGGGCTATACTTACTTTTCAGCTCCGCACCTCTCCCTTGCTAGACTAGATTATTTCCTTGTTTCTTCATCTCTACAGAAAGCTGCTCTATTGAAATCACCCCACGTTTTATGTCTCACCACAATCCTCTCATCTTAAACATTAGTGGGCTGGGTCTCAGGGGGGAACCTCGAGCTGGAGTTTCGAAAAAGCCTTATTGTATGATGAAGGTTACTGACTACATATGCAGGGGTGGATCAAAGAGTTTTTGGAAATTAATATAGGGTCCGCAGCAGTCAGAACCGTATGGGACGCAATGAAGGCGGGTATCCAAGGGGAGACCCTGCGGTACTCTATAAGGAAGAACAAAAAAGCCAAAGAACAGCTATCGAGGGCACAAGACAAGATGAAAAGGGCAGAGGAAAAATTAATTTTGGCACTCAAATCGGAAGTTGAAGTTGAGAATGTTCAATTAGAAGTAATAGCCAGTAAGGCAGAAATAGGGTCCATATTCGCTGAGAATGGCGCACCCCCACCAGATTCTTGGGCTAATGCCAAGATAGTAATATTCCCCCAAAAAGATAAATCTCCTCTCGAAATGGGATCGTACCAACGTATAACTTTAATAAACTGCAATTCTAAGATATATGCAAAAATATTCGCATCGAGACTATCTCTGAGTATAGAATACCTGCTATCACAGTGGCAACACAGGTTTATCCCTAAAAAAAAGCATGACGGAACATATCCGCAGGGCCATCTCCCTGCTAGATGCAGCTCAGGTAGTAGGAGACCCGATCTCATTAATTTTACTCAATGCTGAGAAAGCCTTTGATCGGGTCTCCTGGTCATTTCTCTGGGTTGTCATGAGAAAAATGTGCTCTGGGCCTCAGTCAATACAAGCCATACAAGCTCTCTATAGCAATCCTTTAGCTAACATATCAATTAATGGGATCCTGACGGAGCAGATTAAAATTTCACGGGGGACCCGCCAAGGCTGTCCATGTTCACCTCTGCTCTTAGCTCTTTGTATAGATCCTCTCATAAAGGCAATAAAAAATAATCAATCTATTTGAGCGGTCAGAAGATTTGGGCTAGATACTAAAATCATGGCTTATGCCGACAACTTGGTGGTAGTGAACCCTGACCCTCTGAACGCCATCAATGCTCTAGAACAAGAGGCTAAAAAGTTTGGGAAAATCTCAGGCTATGCCCTCAATCAAGGTAAAACCCAGATCATTATTAACAACCAAATTGACTGGATAGATGGCCGGGTTGTTCATTCTGTGAAATATTTAGGGGTCACCTTAACTGCCAACTCAGACCTGATAGTAGAGGGAAATTTGATCCCGCTGGCCACAGAGATTAAACGGGCACTTAAACGAATTAATAACCTACATCTTGCCATAGTGGGGAGATGCAATGTTATTAAAATGTCCTATTTTCCCAAACTTCTATACTTCTTTAGGGCTATCCCTTTAGAGTTGGGCAAAGCAATGCTACAGAAATTCGACCAAATTATTTCTGCAGTTATCTGGGCATACTCTCGACCAAGGCAAGCTTTCAAACTACTCTCCCTCCCTCGGGAAAGGAGCGGCTGGGCGTTACCTAATTTAAAATTTTACTATTGGGCCTCTGTCATGCAATATAGCGCGCAGCTGCTTCAAGAATATTCATATATTCCAACTGAAGGCCTACCTTCACCCTATCAACTGCTTTTAGGGGTAGAGACCCACGGATGCCTCTGGAGGCAGCTCTCCTTCGGTTACTACAAACGGGTAAGATTTAAGACCTTAATGAGTGCCTATAAAGTTTTTCTAACATTCGTAAAATTTTAGGGCTGGGTAGTCTGAATGATTACTCCCCTCTTAATAATAATCCTAATTTACCAGCAATATTCGGGGCTTCTTACCCACACAAATGGCATCGAGCAGGAATACTAAAAATGGGAGACCTGATAACTACTGATGACATTAAATCATTCTGTGCACTTAAAACTGAATTTCATTTGGGGGAACAGGAGTCTTTTAAATATATGGCTATGAGAAACTTCCTGACCCGCAAGACCGGTGGGAATGTTGGTTTCTCGACTGTAGATTATATTGACAAATTAAAAATCTCCACTTTACCCAGGATTGGATATATATATGCTTTATTAGTTAGTCTAATGCCTGATGATATGCTTGTCACTGCTAATAAATGGCAAGTGAAACTGAATATTTCTTTTAACATCTTTAACCAGGCTGTGCAATCCACCAGGAGTGATTTACTATCTGCTAAATTACAAGCGCAATTTTAAAAAAAACAGCATTTGTTTTATATATCACACCTAGTAGAGTTGCTAAATGGGGAACGGGGGCAGGAACGCTCTGTCCCAGATGCTCAGAGCTCAGTGCAGACTCTATACATATGTTTGCCACTTGTTCCCAACTTTTACCTTTGCTGGGTCAGATACAAGACTTCTTCACTAAAGATCTTTCTCAGGAAATCCAGCTAACTCCCACGACTGTTTCATTAGGCACACAAGATAAGATCAGTAGAAAGAATGGAGGTGCACTTATTTTTGTGGCTATGACCATATTACGTCTATGTATAGCTTCATCTTGGAAGGACCCGAATCATCCATTATTCTCTCACTGGCTAGCTCGATTGATTTCTACTTGCCATATGAAAAAGGCCATATTTTCCAGAAAGGGAAGCCGGGGAAAAAAGAAGGGTCTAGCTATCTGGCAACCCTTATCGGCTTGGCTAGATAGATAGACATAATGGGGTCTTTGAAATATAAGCAATAACTCATGTTTTCTACTTTAGGTAGGATATATAAATTCTATGAATCTAGAAATATAGGTGATACCCAAGTCCCGGAAAGTTTATGTTGGAGGAACCTCAGGGTATTTACAACTGTGACACATTCCTACGTATACCGTTTGTGTCATATAGGATTTAAATGTATACGCATATTGTACAGTTATTTCTATGAGAGCAAGTGTTGGTATAATGTTACTTTTATCCCTTTTCTCTTCCCTTTATTAGTTTATTCACTGTTTTATCGACTCTCAAAACATTAGACACTGTATTAGGTCACTCATCACCACAAGCCCATTCTGATGTTTTTATCGAGGGTAGGTGGGAGGAGGGAGGGTGGGTAGGAGGGACTTGTTCGAAATGGCTCTTTATTTTTGTATTTGGACTTTTGTACTTTCAATAAAACATTTTTTTTTTTTAAAGAACTTCCCACTAGCCTATTGTGATTACAGGCAGACTGGGACCAGGGCAGGGAGAGAGGTTATTCCAAACACAGCTTTGGGGAGAAACTCCAGAAACTTTTCACATTTTAAAGCTAGCACCAAGTATAAAAGCAGGGCCCTCGGCTCCACTCTTCTAATCACTTCTAGACCGGTGAAAGACACAGAAGAAGGACTGCCCTGCTACTGGAAGTACTGCCCTGCTGCCTGCTTCTGCTGCAAAAAAGATTGCCCTGCTACCTGGGAAAAAAGACTGGACATGCCCCATGAATTCAGAGCCACCTGATTGACTTCAAGGGTAGCTGACTGGCCTCCTCTTCTAAGTAACAGGGACCTGACCAGACTCAACTGGACCGGCCTGTGTCCTGCTACTGGCCTCAGCTGAGGTGAGTCCTGATACCTATGAGGTGCCCCCCAGGCCCTAGACCCTTGGCTGGCATTAAAGTGTACTCCACCTGGTTCCTTTGTGGCTTTCCTCAGAGCCAACACAGAGCGAGACAACTCATCACAGAATGACATAGGGCCTCGCTTCGCAGCACCTTACAGCTCCTCATCAGAACTGTACAGCGGGAGGCAACATGACACAGGACCACGAATCTCAGCCCTTGCAGCTCCTCATCAGAACTGACACAGCACAATGCAATGCTCCGAATCAAGAACATAAGGTACAATGCTCAGTAGAATTAATCAGGTCCCTGTATGCAGTCCACACTCCATCGCAGTCAACCTTTGTTTTAACTTTGTCCTGGTCCGGTGCGACCAGATAACCACAGCTGGCATTTTGTGCTTTTAAGCATGATACTTACCTTGAAACAATGAAATTGCGTATCTCCGGTTCTATTGATTGCATTTTTGTCATTTTGGTGTCAAACTTTTTATTACATTTTAGTCTATTTTTCTAATTGGATGTGGGATTTTGTTTTTGTTGTGCATCCACTTTATTGCTGTTTGAGTGCTGCATAAATACATTACCCATTGCCTCTAAGTTAAGCCTGATTTCATTTGTACCAAACTACCAGAGGGTTAAGGACAGGTTAATTTAGTGACTGTTTGCCGTTCACCCTGACAAAGACTGTGGCTGTTGCTTGAGAAGGGTTCACACCTCCCTCAACCAAAAACCCAATTCCTCACATCTTTGTTATGCCAGCGTCAGGTGAATGCACCATTTTGGCACAAACCCACGTTTCCAAGCATTTATAAGTATGGGTTTGTGTAAAAATACATAGGTCACTGCACAGGAACACTCATGCTCAACCCTTGTAAGACCTACCTGACACAAGGTAATGCAAGGCAGAGTCTTGTGCTGCTTTGCGTTTATTTTTATACGATGTCCCACATATTGGGATTTGTCTGGCTTTGTAAATACAAAAATGGATTTTTTGTTGGGGCTGTGCCAAAAAATTAGGCAGTCCTGCTGCAAAATCTTAGCAAATCGGGGCCTAAATGTAGAATTGGATGCAAGTGAACCTTAAGACTCTGAAAAAGTGTTGAAACTAGAAGTCATGTACAAAACTTGAATTATTACGAAAAAAACATTTAAAAACCCATTCTACCTCATTTAGACTTACTCATACATTTAAAAAAGCCTATTCAAATAGCTTTTGCAGTTGCTCAGATAATTTTTTTTTTTAGTTTGCACCTGTTATGGGGGCAGATTTACAAGAAAGTGACGCATCTGTACAGATGCGTCACTTTCCCTGTGCCACCCTTAGAAACCCTTGCGCCACCATAGATGCGCCGTATTTAAAATACGGCGCACTATGGCGCAAGGATTGACAGATGCGTCAGAAAGTCTGACACACCTGTTGGCGGAAAAGTCGCGCATTGCTGGAGTCGTGTCGTAAGTCACTTTTACGAGGCCTTCCTGCGTGGGAACGCCCACCCTGCATACATTATACCTGATGAAGGTATAATGTGACGCAGGGTTTTGCAACATGAGGCATCTCCCTAGATGCGTCACGTTGTAAATAGGCCGCATTGTTTGCGCCGCTGTTGCATCAAAAAAGTGACTCAACTGCAGAGCAAAAGTCACGCAAGGGGCTTGTAAATCTGCCCCATGGTATGAGCACTATTACCATTCACTTCTATGTTGATGCGCCAATTTCCTTCATGTCTATTCTGCAGGGAATTGTTCATACAAAACTCTGGTGTGGCGGGTAATCCTGTACACGAAAACAGAACAAAACACTTTTGGACTTCTTTCCAACTATTGATCCCAACTGTTGCAACAGGGTGCACAAACTATGAGCAAACAGTGTTTGCACCTCTGTGTTTTACTCCCGTTATAGCATTCCAGTTCTGAATGAGGCTGTTGAAAGGCTGTTGTCCACTGGTAGACCACACACAAAATGTAGTTTGGTTGAGAGAAATCCGCTATCATGTCCCTTTGAATCTGCTGGAGCACAGTGAACACAAAATTCAGTTAATTTGATGTCCAAACATGACAACTTTAGTTTGATTTGGTGGAGGAATTAATTGGAGCAAATGCAGATGATATAAAGAGTTTCAGCACCTCTTCGGGCTGGAAAGTGCTATGTAAATACTACTACAAAACAATACAACCGAAAGAAAGAGCAATGGTTTTCAATGACAAAGTTGTATCTTAATGAGAAGCTACTAGGTGCATCTTCACTGTTATGCACTTCATTCTCATATCAAGCAAATCACTACATTTTGTAGTGGATTACTTTAGAAATTAGATTTCTGGTTGGCTAGTGTATGCACCTAAGCTGGGCAGTACCCACCACTCTAGTCAGGGGAAGGGAGTTACACACATAAGATAACCCCTGCTCGCTCTCTTGGTAACTTGGCAGAGAAGTCAGGATTATCCCTGAGGCAATGTGTAAAGCATTTGACTAACACAAATACACACCAGTGACACACTAGGCACACCCCAAAAAGAGACTCCACTCAAGGCTATATATACATTAGACCACAATCACATACATTACTGTGCCACTAGGCAGTTGTCATGATGTCACATAGATCATTAATCACTTTGCCAATTGGGCAATTGTCATAACAACCTAGATAGTGCAATAGGGAAAAATACTCCTAGATTACATATGTTTCAAAAACCACCATCATGACATTGAACATATGGTGCAAACCCTGGTAATGAAACACAACATACAAAATAACATCCGGGCGGAGATATGAGGCAATTAGAGTGAGGAATAACACACAAGAATTACCAGCCTAACCATTTCTATGGGTTACCACAACACTAAGAGCAGCACCTGCGCTCTTACTATATACTATGCTGTAAGTTCCAGTTTTCCCCATAGAGTGCAGAAGTCGCTGCATGTCTAATATGGGGAATACGATAATCTGGGACCTCTACAGAGAATCCACTCCGGACCATCAATAGATCCAGTTTTGTGAATTCCCCCCAGGTATGAAAAAATAGGAGAAGGAGGGGAATTTCACACGCCAGTATCAGCGGGAGGGCCTTGCTGTGCCCCCTGTGTTGAAAACAATACACTGCAGCTGCCTTTACTTAGGTGCTCGGCTTCCAAAGGTGTGTTGGCACTGCAGACTCAGCGGGGAAAGCTCGATAGGTCTGCTGAATATGGGGTAGGTTCCCGCAGTCTTTTCTTATCGACCGACTGCCCACGAATGTGCTGGGCCACTGTAATCATCTGGTACATCAGTGTAGGAGGAGCGGTCCTGGCATCCTAGCGGGCCCTGTGTCTAAGCCTTTTATTTTCTCTGTCCAGCAAGTGGCATCTTTTGGTGGCTGAGCATCTCTCGGGCTCCAAACATCAAGAGTTTCCCCCTGGCATGGCGGCAACTCTCCATCCTGGGAGTGCACGGTGCCTCTGGAGGGAAAGCACAAGGCACTGAGACCCGCCCTCGTCTCTAGGGGTGGGAGGGGTGTAAGCGCTCACAATACGCTAGCATTTCTGGGAATAAAAGCGCCCAGCACACGCTTCGGGTTTACCGGCAGCAAAGCACTCCTCAGGCAAAGGGAGCGAGAAGCACGCAACATGCTTGTGCCATCAGTGAAGCACTCAACGCACCACTTGAGGAGTAGCTGAACATACGCTAGTCCTCAACCAAAGACAGCGGGGTCATTTAATACAGTAGGGATCCATACCAGTGCAGGGAAATGAAAATATACGCTGCTTGACCTAGGAGAGCGCTCACCAGGCACTTCTCCTTTGGGAGTGGACTTGCTAGTAAAACAGGCAGGGCTGCACTACCCAGTGCCTGGAGAACAACTGGGGGATACAATGCAGGGAACCAGCAGCAGGACAGCACATCAGGGCCATTGGAAATAAAATGGCTGTCCTTCTCTTAGCCTCACAGGCCACAGGTCAGCACAAGCAAGGGAGTCCAATGGCTGTTCCTATTGGCAGCATCACGGTCCCTTCTGGCAAAGTGCAGTCTGTAGTTCCACGCAGTGTCACAGCCCCTGTACTTATACTGAAAAAGTGTTTGTTTTTGGGGCACTTCAAGCACTGTTTAGAAGTGCACAACATCCCCCAGTCACATCCCAAGCCTTGGCCCAAGACACACTACAGGGGGGCAGAGACAGCATTGTAAAAGGCAGTCACAGCCTTATTCGGGTGCAGGTCCAACTCCACCCACCACTCTAAATGCAGACCAGGCCTATTCAGGTGCAAGGAATACTCCTCCTGCTACTCTAAATGCAGCCAGGTCTATTCAGCCTAGCGCTGAGTCACCCAGGAAAGGCAAGACACACCTCAACTCCCCTTGTGACTGTTTAGAAGAAAAGCACATCCCCTCTCTCCTGTTAGTCTAAACCAGACAGTGAATAAACATCCAGGCAGGGAATAAAGTCTCATAAGCACACAGAAATGCCCACTTCTAAAAGTGGCATTTCTAAAATAGTCATTACAAATCTGCTTTCACCAATAAGCAGCATTTATTACTACAATTCCAAACATACCAAACATGGCCACGCTACCCCTCTCATATACAAAATTACCACTGAAGCACATATCAGGGAAACCCCAATGCAAACCCATGAGAGGGCAGCCTCACAACAGTGAGAAACCAAATAGGCTGTTTGTCACTACTAGTACATAGCACACAGTAAAGGCACATGTCCCACCTTTTACCTAGCAATACCAAAGGAAATGATGGACGGAGTGTTGAACATTGCAAGCACTCACCCCCAGTCAACTGATCTGGGTTTAATCCACCACCATTCTTTAGCCCACTCTGCCACCCCAGTTCAGACATGGCCATATGCAAATCAGTCTGACCCTGTGCCTCATGGGAACAGTCCAGCCCGAACTGCCAAGCCATGTCTTCCCTGGACCGGAAAGAAGCTTCCTAGGACCGGTTTCTGGCATTTCAGCTGTCTTCCCATCATGCACTGGGACAGGTACAGACTAATTTGCATGTAGCCAGGTTCTGAGCTGGGATGGTGCAGTGAGCTAAAAAACGGTGATGGATTAAAACCATGATCTCTTGACTTGGTAAGAGTATTCTGCATCATTCAGAAACTCTGTCCATCACCACCCCCTTTTTCCCAAATCGATTTTATCCACACTCAGTGTGGGAGGGTATGCTCAGACGTGAGTCCCTTGCTCATTGCACCATCAGGATTCAGGCAAGCCGGGCCGATGAAGGCTGTGATGCCAGAAACTGGTCCCCGGAAGCTTATTTCCTTCCCAGTATAAGAATTGGCTTGGTAGTTTGGTTTGTCCTGTTTCCATCATGTACTGGGACAGGTACAGACTAATTTGCATGTAGCCAGGTTCTGAGTTGGGATGGTGCAGTGAGCTAAAAAACGGTGATGGATTAAAACCATGATCTCTTGACTTGGTAAGAGTATTCTGCATCATTCAGAAACTCTGTCCATCACCACCCCCTTTTTCCCAAATCGATTTTATCCACACTCAGTGTGGGAGGGTATGCTCAGACGTGAGTCCCTTGCTCATTGCACCATCAGGATTCAGGCAAGCCGGGCCGACAAAGGCTGTGATGCCAGAAACCGGTCCCCGGAAGCTTGTTTCCTTCCCAGTATAAGAATTGGCTTGGTAGTTTGGTTTGCCCTGTTCCCATCATGCACTGGGACAGGTACAGACTAATTTGCATGTAGCCAGGTTCTGAGCTGGGATGGTGCAGTGAGCTAAAAAACGGTGATGGATTAAAACCATGATCTCTTGACTTGGTAAGAGTATTCTGCATCATTCAGAAACTCTGTCCATCACCACCCCCTTTTTCCCAAATCGATTGTATCCACACTCAGTGTGGGAGGGTATGCTCAGACGTGAGTCCCTTGCTCATTGCACCATCAGGGTTCAGGCAAGCCGGGCCGACGAAGGCTGTGATGCCAGAAACCGGTCCCCGGAAGCTTGTTTCCTTCCCAGTATAAGAATTGGCTTGGTAGTTTGGTTTGCCCTGTTCCCATCATGCACTTTGACAGGTACAGACTAATTTGCATGTAGCCAGGTTCTGAGCTGGGATGGTGCAGTGAGCTAAAAAACGGTGATGGATTAAAACCATGATCTCTTGACTTGGTAAGAGTATTCTGCATCATTCAGAAACTCTGTCCATCACCACCCCCTTTTTCCCAAATCGATTTTATCCACACTCAGTGTGGGAGGGTATGCTCAGACGAGAGTCCCTTGCTCATTGCACCATCAGGATTCAGGCAAGCCGGGCCGACGAAGGCTGTGATGCCAGAAACCGGTCCCCGGAAGCTTGTTTCCTTTCCAGTATAAGAATTGGCTTGGTAGTTTGGTTTGCCCTGTTCCCATCATGCACTGGGACAGGTACAGACTAATTTGCATGTAGCCAGGTTCTGAGCTGGGATGGTGCAGTGAGCTCAAAAACGGTGATGGATTAAAACCATGATCTCTTGACTTGGTAAGAGTATTCTGCATCATTCAGAAACTCTGTCCATCACCACCCCCTATTTCCCAAATCGATTTTATCCACACTCAGTGTGGGAGGGTATGCTCAGACGTGAGTCCCTTGCTCATTGCACCATCAGGATTCAGGCAAGCTGGGCCGACGAAGGCTGTGATGCCAGAAACCGGTCCCCGGAAGCTTGTTTCCTTCCCAGTATAAGAATTGGCTTGGTAGTTTGGTTTGCCCTGTTCCCATCGTGCACTGGGACAGGTACAGACTAATTTGCATGTAGCCAGGTTCTGAGCTGGGATGGTGCAGTGAGCTAAAAAACGGTGATGGATTAAAACCATGATCTCTTGACTTGGTAAGAGTATTCTGCATCATTCAGAAACTCTGTCCATCACCACCCCCTTTTTCCCAAATCGATTTTGTCCACACTCAGTGTGGGAGGGTATGCTCAGACGTGAGTCCCTTGCTCATTGCACCATCAGGATTCAGGCAAGCTGGGCCGACGAAGGCTGTGATGCCAGAAACCGGTCCCCGGAAGCTTGTTTTCTTCCCAGTATAAGAATTGGTTTGGTAGTTTGGTTTGCCCTGTTCCCATCATGCACTGCGACAGGTAAAGACTAATTTGCATGTAACCAGGTTCTGAGCTGGGATGGTGCAGTGAGCTAAAAAACAGTGATGGATTAAAACCATGATCTCTTGACTTGGTAAGAGTGTTCTGCATCATTCAGAAACTCTGTCCATCACCACCCCCTTTTTCCCAAATCGATTTTATCCACACTCAGTGTGGGAGGGTATGCTCAGACGTGAGTCCCTTGCTCATTGCACCATCAGGATTCAGGCAAGCCGGGCCGACGAAGGCTGTGATGCCAGAAACCGGTCCCCGGAAGCTTGTTTCCTTTCCAGTATAAGAATTGGCTTGGTAGTTTGGTTTGTCCTGTTCCCATCATGCACTGGGACAGGTACAGACTAATTTGCATGTAGCCAGGTTCTGAGCTGGGATGGTGCAGTGAGCTAAAAAACGGTGATGGATTAAAACCATGATCTCTTGACTTGGTAAGAGTATTCTGCATCATTCAGAAACTCTGTCCATCACCACCCCCTTTTTCCCAGAATCGATTTTATCCACACTCAGTGTGGGAGGGTATGCTCAGACGTGAGTCCCTTGCTCATTGCACCATCAGGATTCAGGCAAGCCGGGCCGACGAAGGCTGTGATGCCAGAAACCGGTCCCCGGAAGCTTGTTTCCTTCCCAGTATAAGAATTGGCTTAGTAGTTTGGTTTGCCCTGGTCCCATCATGCACTGGGACAGGTACAGACTAATTTGCATGTAGCCAGGTTCTGAGCTGGGATGGTGCAGTGAGCTAAAAAACGGTGATGGGTTAAAACTATGATCTCTTGACTTGGTAAGAGTATTCTGCATCATTCAGAAACTCTGTCCATCACCACCCCCTTTTTCCCAAATCGATTTTATCCACACTCAGTGTGGGAGGGTATGCTCAGACGTGAGTCCCTTGCTCATTGCACCATCAGGATTCAGGCAAGCCGGGCCGACGAAGGCTGTGATGCCAGAAACCGGTCCCCGGAAGCTTGTTTCCTTCCCAGTATAAGAATTGGCTTGGTAGTTTGGTTTGCCCTGTTCCCATCATGCACTGGGACAGGTACAGACTAATTTGCATGTAGCCAGGTTCTGAGCTGGGATGGTGCAGTGAGCTCAAAAACGGTGATGGATTAAAACCATGATCTCTTGACTTGGTAAGAGTATTCTGCATCATTCAGAAACTCTGTCCATCACCACCCCCTATTTCCCAAATCGATTTTATCCACACTCAGTGTGGGAGGGTATGCTCAGACGTGAGTCCCTTGCTCATTGCACCATCAGGATTCAGGCAAGCTGGGCCGACGAAGGCTGTGATGCCAGAAACCGGTCCCCGGAAGCTTGTTTCCTTCCCAGTATAAGAATTGGCTTGGTAGTTTGGTTTGCCCTGTTCCCATCATGCACTGGGACAGGTACAGACTAATTTGCATGTAGCCAGGTTCTGAGCTGGGATGGTGCAGTGAGCTCAAAAACGGTGATGGATTAAAACCATGATCTCTTGACTTGGTAAGAGTATTCTGCATCATTCAGAAACTCTGTCCATCACCACCCCCTATTTCCCAAATCGATTTTATCCACACTCAGTGTGGGAGGGTATGCTCAGACGTGAGTCCCTTGCTCATTGCACCATCAGGATTCAGGCAAGCTGGGCCGATGAAGGCTGTGATGCCAGAAACCGGTCCCCGGAAGCTTGTTTCCTTCCCAGTATAAGAATTGGCTTGGTAGTTTGGTTTGCCCTGTTCCCATCATGCACTGGGACAGGTACAGACTAATTTGCATGTAGCCAGGTTCTGAGCTGGGAGGGTGCAGTGAGCTAAAAAACGGTGATGGATTAAAACCATGATCTCTTGACTTGGTAAGAGTATTCTGCATCATTCAGAAACTCTGTCCATCATCACCCCCTTTTTCCCAAATCGATTTTATCCACACTCAGTGTGGGAGGGTATGCTCAGACGTGAGTCCCTTGCTCATTGCACCATCAGGATTCAGGCAAGCCGGGCCGACGAAGGCTGTGATGCCAGAAACCGGTCCCCGGAAGCTTGTTTTCTTCCCAGTATAAGAATTGGCTTGGTAGTTTGGTTTGCCCTGTTCCCATCATGCACTGGGACAGGTGCAGACTAATTTGCATGTAGCCAGGTTCTGAGCTGGGATGGTGCAGTGAGCTAAAAAACAGTGATGGATTAAAACCATGATCTCTTGACTTGGTAAGAGTGTTCTGCATCATTCAGAAACTCTGTCCATCACCACCCCCTTTTTCCCAAATCGATTTTATCCACACTCAGTGTGGGAGGGTATGCTCAGACGTGAGTCCCTTGCACATTGCACCATCAGGATTCAGGCAAGCCGGGCCGACGAAGGCTGTGATGCCAGAAACCGGTCCCCGGAAGCTTGTTTCCTTCCCAGTATAAGAATTGGCTTGGTAGTTTGGTTTGCCCTGTTCCCATCATGCACTGGGACAGGTACAGACTAATTTGCATGTAGCCAGGTTCTGAGCTGGGATGGTGCAGTGAGCTAAAAAACGGTGATGGATTAAAACCATGATCTCTTGACTTGGTAAGAGTATTCTGCATCATTCAGAAACTCTGTCCATCACCACCCCCTTTTTCCCAGAATCGATTTTATCCACACTCAGTGTGGGAGGGTATGCTCAGACGTGAGTCCCTTGCTCATTGCACCATCAGGATTCAGGCAAGCCGGGCCGACGAAGGCTGTGATGCCAGAAACCGGTCCCCGGAAGCTTGTTTCCTTCCAAGTATAAGAATTGGCTTAGTAGTTTGGTTTGCCCTGGTCCCATCATGCACTGGGACAGGTACAGACTAATTTGCATGTAGCCAGGTTCTGAGCTGGGATGGTGCAGTGAGCTAAAAAACGGTGATGGGTTAAAACCATGATCTCTTGACTTGGTAAGAGTGTTCTGCATCATTCAGAAACTCTGTCCATCACCACCCCCTTTTTCCCAAATCGATTTTATCCACACTCAGTGTGGGAGGGTATGCTCAGACGTGAGTCCCTTGCTCATTGCACCATCAGGATTCAGGCAAGCCGGGCCGACGAAGGCTGTGATGCCAGAAACCGGTCCCCGGAAGCTTGTTTCCTTCCAAGTATAAGAATTGGCTTAGTAGTTTGGTTTGCCCTGGTCCCATCATGCACTGGGACAGGTACAGACTAATTTGCATGTAGCCAGGTTCTGAGCTGGGATGGTGCAGTGAGCTAAAAAACGGTGATGGGTTAAAACCATGATCTCTTGACTTGGTAAGAGTATTCTGCATCATTCAGAAACTCTGTCCATCACCACCCCCTTTTTCCCAAATCGATTTTATCCACACTCAGTGTGGGAGGGTATGCTCAGACGTGAGTCCCTTGCTCATTGCACCATCAGGATTCAGGCAAGCCGGGCCGACGAAGGCTGTGATGCCAGAAACCGGTCCCCGGAAGCTTGTTTCCTTCCCAGTATAAGAATTGGCTTGGTAGTTTGGTTTGCCCTGTTCCCATCATGCACTGGGACAGGTACAGACTAATTTGCATGTAGCCAGGTTCTGAGCTGGGATGGTGCAGTGAGCTCAAAAACGGTGATGGATTAAAACCATGATCTCTTGACTTGGTAAGAGTATTCTGCATCATTCAGAAACTCTGTCCATCACCACCCCCTATTTCCCAAATCGATTTTATCCACACTCAGTGTGGGAGGGTATGCTCAGACGTGAGTCCCTTGCTCATTGCACCATCAGGATTCAGGCAAGCTGGGCCGACGAAGGCTGTGATGCCAGAAACCGGTCCCCGGAAGCTTGTTTCCTTCCCAGTATAAGAATTGGCTTGGTAGTTTGGTTTGCCCTGTTCCCATCATGCACTGGGACAGGTACAGACTAATTTGCATGTAGCCAGGTTCTGAGCTGGGATGGTGCAGTGAGCTCAAAAACGGTGATGGATTAAAACCATGATCTCTTGACTTGGTAAGCGTATTCTGCATCATTCAGAAACTCTGTCCATCACCACCCCCTATTTCCCAAATCGATTTTATCCACACTCAGTGTGGGAGGGTATGCTCAGACGTGAGTCCCTTGCTCATTGCACCATCAGGATTCAGGCAAGCTGGGCCGACGAAGGCTGTGATGCCAGAAACCGGTCCCCGGAGGCTTGTTTCCTTCCCAGTATAAGAATTGGCTTGGTAGTTTGGTTTGCCCTGTTCCCATCATGCACTGGGACAGGTACAGACTAATTTTCATGTAGCCAGGTTCTGAGCTGGGATGGTGCAGTGAGCTAAAAAACGGTGATGGATTAAAACCATGATCTCTTGACTTGGTAAGAGTATTCTGCATCATTCAGAAACTCTGTCCATCACCACCCCCTTTTTCCCAAATCGATTTTATCCACACTCAGTGTGGGAGGGTATGCTCAGACGTGAGTCCCTTGCTCATTGCACCATCAGGATTCAGGCAAGCCGGGCCGACGAAGGCTGTGATGCCAGAAACCGGTCCCCGGAAGCTTGTTTCCTTCCCAGTATAAGAATTGGCTTAGTAGTTTGGTTTGCCCTGGTCCCATCATGCACTGGGACAGGAACAGACTAATTTGCATGTAGCCAGGTTCTGAGCTGGGATGGTGCAGTGAGCTAAAAAACGGTGATGGGTTAAAACCATGATCTCTTGACTTGGTAAGAGTATTCTGCATCATTCAGAAACTCTGTCCATCACCACCCCCTTTTTCCCAAATCGATTTTATCCACACTCAGTGTGGGAGGGTATGCTCAGACGTGAGTCCCTTGCTCATTGCACCATCAGGATTCAGGCAAGCCGGGCCGACGAAGGCTGTGATGCCAGAAACCGGTCCCCGGAAGCTTGTTTCCTTCCCAGTATAAGAATTGGCTTGGTAGTTTGGTTTGCCCTGTTCCCATCATGCACTGGGACAGGTACAGACTAATTTGCATGTAGGCAGGTTCTGAGCTGGGATGGTGCAGTGAGCTAAAAAATGGTGATGGATTAAAACCATGATCTCTTGACTTGGTAAGAGTATTCTGCATCATTCAGAAACTCTGTCCATCACCACCCCCTTTTTCCCAAATCGATTTTATCCACACTCAGTGTGGGAGGGTATGCTCAGACGTGAGTCCCTTGCTCATTGCACCATCAGGATTCAGGCAAGCCGGGCCGACGAAGGCTGTGATGCCAGAAACCGGTCCCCGGAAGCTTGTTTTCTTCCCAGTATAAGAATTGGCTTGGTAGTTTGGTTTGCCCTGTTCCCATCATGCACTGGGACAGGTGCAGACTAATTTGCATGTAGCCAGGTTCTGAGCTGGGATGGTGCAGTGAGCTAAAAAACAGTGATGGATTAAAACCATGATCTCTTGACTTGGTAAGAGTGTTCTGCATCATTCAGAAACTCTGTCCATCACCACCCCCTTTTTCCCAAATCGATTTTATCCACACTCAGTGTGGGAGGGTATGCTCAGACGTGAGTCCCTTGCTCATTGCACCATCAAGATTCAGGCAAGCCGGGCCGACGAAGGCTGTGATGCCAGAAACCGGTCCCCGGAAGCTTGTTTCCTTCCCAGTATAAGAATTGGCTTGGTAGTTTGGTTTGCCCTGTTCCCATCATGCACTGGGACAGGTACAGACTAATTTGCATGTAGCCAGGTTCTGAGCTGGGATGGTGCAGTGAGCTAAAAAATGGTGATGGATTAAAACCATGATCTCTTGACTTGGTAAGAGTATTCTGCATCATTCAGAAACTCTGTCCATCACCACCCCCTTTTTCCCAAATCGATTTTATCCACACTCAGTGTGGGAGGGTATGCTCAGACGTGAATCCCTTGCTCATTGCACCATCAGGATTCAGGCAAGCCGGGCCGACGAAGGCTGTGATGCCAGAAACCGGTCCCTGGAAGCTTGTTTCCTTCCCAGTATAAGAATTGGCTTGGTAGTTTGGTTTGCCCTGTTCCCATCATGCACTGGGACAGGTACAGACTAATTTGCATGTAGCCAGGTTCTGAGCTGGGATGGTGCAGTGAGCTAAAAAACGGTGATGGATTAAAACCATGATCTCTTGACTTGGTAAGAGTATTCTGCATCATTCAGAAACTCTGTCCGTCACCACCCCCTTTTTCCCAAATCGATTTTATCCACACTCAGTGTGGGAGGGTATGCTCAGACGTGAGTCCCTTGCTCATTGCACCATCAGGATTCAGGCAAGCCGGACCGACGAAGGCTGTGATGCCAGAAACCGGTCCCCTGAAGCTTGTTTCCTTCCCAGTATAAGAATTGGCTTGGTAGTTTGGTTTGCCCTGTTCCCATCATGCACTGGGACAGGTACAGACTAATTTGCATGCAGCCAGGTTCTGAGCTGGGGTGGTGCAGTGAGCTAAAAAACGGTGATGGTTTAAAACCCTGATCTCTTGACTTGGTAAGAGTATTCCGCATCATTCAGAAACTCTGTCCATCACCACCCCCTTTTTCCCAAATCGATTTTATCCACACTCAGTGTGGGAGGGTATGCTCAGACGTGAGTCCCTTGCTCATTGCACCATCAGGATTCAAGCAAGCCGGGCCGACGAAGGCTGTGATACCAGAAACCGGTCCCCGGAAGCTTGTTTCCTTCCCAGTATAAGAATTGGCTTAGTAGTTTGGTTTGCCCTGTTCCCATCATGCACTGGGACAGGTACAGACTAATTTGCATGTAGCCAGGTTCTGAGCTGGGATGGTGCAGTGAGCTAAAAAACGGTGATGGATTAAAACCATGATCTCTTGACTTGGTAAGAGTATTCTGCATCATTCAGAAACTCTGTCCATCACCACCCCCTTTTTCCCAAATCGATTTTATACACACTCAGTGAAGGAGGGTATGCTCAGACGTGAGTCCCTTGCTCATTGCACCATCAGGATTCAGGCAAGCCGGGCCGACGAAGGCTGTGATGCCAGAAACCGGTCCCCGGAAGCTTGTTTCCTTCCCAGTATAAGAATTGGCTTGGTAGTTTGGTTTGCCCTGGTCCCATCATGCACTGGGACAGGTACAGACTAATTTGCATGTAGCCAGGTTCTGAGCTGGGATGGTGCAGTGAGCTAAAAAACGGTGATGGGTTAAAACCATGATCTCTTGACTTGGTAAGAGTATTCTGCATCATTCAGAAACTCTGTCCATCACCACCTCCTTTTTCCCAAATCGATTTTATCCACACTCAGTGTGGGAGGGTATGCTCAGACGTGAGTCCCTTGCTCATTGCACCATCAGGATTCAGGCAAGCCGGGCCGACGAAGGCTGTGATGCCAGAAACCGGTCCCCAGAAGCTTGTTTCCTTTCCAGTATAAGAATTGGCTTGGTAGTTTGGTTTGCCCTGTTCCCATCATGCACTGGGACAGGTACAGACTAAATTGCAAGTAGCCAGGTTCTGAGCTGGGATGGTGCAGTGAGCTAAAAAACGGTGATGGATTAAAACCATGATCTCTTGACTTGGTAAGAGTATTCTGCATCATTCAGAAACTCTGTCCATCACCACCCCCTTTTTCCCAAATCGATTTTATCCACACTCAGTGTGGGAGGGTATGCTCAGACGTGAGTCCCTTGCTCATTGCACCATCAGGATTCAGGCAAGCCGGGCCGACGAAGGCTGTGATGCCAGAAAACGGTCCCCGGAAGCTTGTTTCTTTCCCTGTATAAGAATTGGCTTGGTAGTTTGGTTTGCCCTGTTCCCATCATGCACTGGGACAGGAACAGACTAATTTGCATGTAGCCAGGTTCTGAGCTGGGATGGTGCAGTGAGCTAAAAAACGGTGATGGATTAAAACCATGATCTCTTGACTTGGTAAGAGTATTCTGCATCATTCAGAAACTCTGTCCATCACCACCCCCTTTTTCCCAAATCGATTTCAGCCGTCTTTAGCCAGGCTTGCTTGAATCCAGTGGCAAAGTGAGCAAGGGACTCACGTCTGAGCATACCCTGCCAAATTATGGCGAACAAAGCAATACCAAAGGAAATGATGGACGGAGTGTTGAACATTGCAAGCACTCACCCCCAGTCAACTGATCTGGGTTTAATCCACCACCATTCTTTAGCCCACTCTGCCACCCCAGTTCAGACATGGCCATATGCAAATCAGTCTGACCCTGTGCCTCATGGGAACAGTCCAGCCCGAACTGCCAAGCCATGTCTTCCCTGGACCGGAAAGAAGCTTCCTAGGACCGGTTTCTGGCATTTCAGCTGTCTTCCCATCATGCACTGGGACAGGTACAGACTAATTTGCATGTAGCCAGGTTCTGAGCTGGGATGGTGCAGTGAGCTAAAAAACGGTGATGGATTAAAACCATGATCTCTTGACTTGGTAAGAGTATTCTGCATCATTCAGAAACTCTGTCCATCACCACCCCCTTTTTCCCAAATCGATTTTATCCACACTCAGTGTGGGAGGGTATGCTCAGACGTGAGTCCCTTGCTCATTGCACCATCAGGATTCAGGCAAGCCGGGCCGACGAAGGCTGTGATGCCAGAAACCGGTCCCCGGAAGCTTGTTTCCTTCCCAGTATAAGAATTGGCTTAGTAGTTTGGTTTGCCCTGGTCCCATCATGCACTGGGACAGGTACAGACTAATTTGCATGTAGCCAGGTTCTGAGCTGGGATGGTGCAGTGAGCTTAAAAACGGTGATGGGTTAAAACCATGATCTCTTGACTTGGTAAGAGTATTCTGCATCATTCAGAAACTCTGTCCATCACCACCCCCTTTTTCCCAAATCGATTTTATCCACACTCAGTGTGGGAGGGTATGCTCAGACGTGAGTCCCTTGCTCATTGCACCATCAGGATTCAGGCAAGCCGGGCCGACGAAGGCTGTGATGCCAGAAACCGGTCCCCGGAAGCTTGTTTCCTTGCCAGTATAAGAATTGGCTTGGTAGTTTGGTTTGCCCTGTTCCCATCATGCACTGGGACAGGTACAGACTAATTTGCATGTAGCCAGGTTCTGAGCTGGGATGGTGCAGTGAGCTAAAAATCGGTGATGGATTAAAACCATGATCTCTTGACTTGGTAAGAGTATTCTGCATCATTCAGAAACTCTGTCCATCACCACCCCCTTTTTCCCAAATCGATTTTATCCACACTCAGTGTGGGAGGGTATGCTCAGACGTGAGTCCCTTGCTCATTGCACCATCAGGATTCAGGCAAGCCGGGCCGACGAAGGCTGTGATGCCAGAAACCGGTCCCCGGAAGCTTGTTTTCTTCCCAGTATAAGAATTGGCTTGGTAGTTTGGTTTGCCCTGTTCCCATCATGCACTGGGACAGGTGCAGACTAATTTGCATGTAGCCAGGTTCTGAGCTGGGATGGTGCAGTGAGCTAAAAAACAGTGATGGATTAAAACCATGATCTCTTGACTTGGTAAGAGTGTTCTGCATCATTCAGAAACTCTGTCCATCACCACCCCCTTTTTCCCAAATCGATTTTATCCACACTCAGTGTGGGAGGGTATGCTCAGACGTGAGTCCCTTGCACATTGCACCATCAGGATTCAGGCAAGCTGGGCCGACGAAGGCTGTGATGCCAGAAACCGGTCCCCGGAAGCTTGTTTCCTTCCCAGTATAAGAATTGGCTTGGTAGTTTGGTTTGCCCTGTTCCCATCATGCACTGGGACAGGTACAGACTAATTTGCATGTAGCCAGGTTCTGAGCTGGGATGGTGCAGTGAGCTAAAAAACGGTGATGGATTAAAACCATGATCTCTTGACTTGGTAAGAGTATTCTGCATCATTCAGAAACTCTGTCCATCACCACCCCCTTTTTCCCAGAATCGATTTTATCCACACTCAGTGTGGGAGGGTATGCTCAGACGTGAGTCCCTTGCTCATTGCACCATCAGGATTCAGGCAAGCCGGGCCGACGAAGGCTGTGATGCCAGAAACCGGTCCCCGGAAGCTTGTTTCCTTCCAAGTATAAGAATTGGCTTAGTAGTTTGGTTTGCCCTGGTCCCATCATGCACTGGGACAGGTACAGACTAATTTGCATGTAGCCAGGTTCTGAGCTGGGATGGTGCAGTGAGCTAAAAAACGGTGATGGGTTAAAACCATGATCTCTTGACTTGGTAAGAGTATTCTGCATCATTCAGAAACTCTGTCCATCACCACCCCCTTTTTCCCAAATCGATTTTATCCACACTCAGTGTGGGAGGGTATGCTCAGACGTGAGTCCCTTGCTCATTGCACCATCAGGATTCAGGCAAGCCGGGCCGACGAAGGCTGTGATGCCAGAAACCGGTCCCCGGAAGCTTGTTTCCTTCCCAGTATAAGAATTGGCTTGGTAGTTTGGTTTGCCCTGTTCCCATCATGCACTGGGACAGGTACAGACTAATTTGCATGTAGCCAGGTTCTGAGCTGGGATGGTGCAGTGAGCTCAAAAACGGTGATGGATTAAAACCATGATCTCTTGACTTGGTAAGAGTATTCTGCATCATTCAGAAACTCTGTCCATCACCACCCCCTATTTCCCAAATCGATTTTATCCACACTCAGTGTGGGAGGGTATGCTCAGACGTGAGTCCCTTGCTCATTGCACCATCAGGATTCAGGCAAGCTGGGCCGACGAAGGCTGTGATGCCAGAAACCGGTCCCCGGAAGTTTGTTTCCTTCCCAGTATAAGAATTGGCTTGGTAGTTTGGTTTGCCCTGTTCCCATCATGCACTGGGACAGGTACAGACTAATTTGCATGTAGCCAGGTTCTGAGCTGGGATGGTGCAGTGAGCTAAAAAACGGTGATGGGTTAAAACCATGATCTCTTGACTTGGTAAGAGTATTCTGCATCATTCAGAAACTCTGTCCATCACCACCTCCTTTTTCCCAAATCGATTTTATCCACACTCAGTGTGGGAGGGTATGCTCAGACGTGAGTCCCTTGCTCATTGCACCATCAGGATTCAAGCAAGCCGGGCCGACGAAGGCTGTGATGCCAGAAACCGGTCCCCAGAAGCTTGTTTCCTTCCCAGTATAAGAATTGGCTTGGTAGTTTGGTTTGCCCTGTTCCCATCATGCACTGGGACAGGAACAGACTAATTTGCATGTAGCCAGGTTCTGAGCTGGGATGGTGCAGTGAGCTAAAAAACGGTGATGGATTAAAACCATGATCTCTTGACTTGGTAAGAGTATTCTGCATCATTCAGAAACTCTGTCCATCACCACCCCCTTTTTCCCAAATCGATTTCAGCCGTCTTCAGCCAGGCTTGCTTGAATCCAGTGGCAAAGTGAGCAAGGGACTCACGTCTGAGCATACCCTGCCAAATTATGGCGAACAAAGCAATACCAAAGGAAATGATGGACGGAGTGTTGAACATTGCAAGCACTCACCCCCAGTCAACTGATCTGGGTTTAATCCACCACCATTCTTTAGCCCACTCTGCCACCCCAGTTGAGACATGGCCATATGCAAATCAGTCTGACCCTGTGCCTCATGGGAACAGTCCAGCCCGAACTGCCAAGCCATGTCTTCCCTGGACCGGAAAGAAGCTTCCTAGGACCGGTTTCTGGCATTTCAGCTGTCTTCCCATCATGCACTGGGACAGGTACAGACTAATTTGCATGTAGCCAGGTTCTGAGCTGGGATGGTGCAGTGAGCTAAAAAACGGTGATGGATTAAAACCATGATCTCTTGACTTGGTAAGAGTATTCTGCATCATTCAGAAACTCTGTCCATCACCACCCCCTTTTTCCCAAATCGATTTTATCCACACTCAGTGTGGGAGGGTATGCTCAGACGTGAGTCCCTTGCTCATTGCACCATCAGGATTCAGGCAAGCCGGGCCGACGAAGGCTGTGATGCCAGAAACCGGTCCCCGGAAGCTTGTTTCCTTCCCAGTATAAGAATTGGCTTAGTAGTTTGGTTTGCCCTGGTCCCATCATGCACTGGGACAGGTACAGACTAATTTGCATGTAGCCAGGTTCTGAGCTGGGATGGTGCAGTGAGCTAAAAAACGGTGATGGGTTAAAACCATGATCTCTTGACTTGGTAAGAGTATTCTGCATCATTCAGAAACTCTGTCCATCACCACCCCCTTTTTCCCAAATCGATTTTATCCACACTCAGTGTGGGAGGGTATGCTCAGACGTGAGTCCCTTGCTCATTGCACCATCAGGATTCAGGCAAGCCGGGCCGACGAAGGCTGTGATGCCAGAAACCGGTCCCCGGAAGCTTGTTTCCTTGCCAGTATAAGAATTGGCTTGGTAGTTTGGTTTGCCCTGTTCCCATCATGCACTGGGACAGGTACAGACTAATTTGCATGTAGCCAGGTTCTGAGCTGGGATGGTGCAGTGAGCTAAAAAACGGTGATGGATTAAAACCATGATCTCTTGACTTGGTAAGAGTATTCTGCATCATTCAGAAACTCTGTCCATCACCACCCCCTTTTTCCCAAATCGATTTTATCCACACTCAGTGTGGGAGGGTATGCTCAGACGTGAGTCCCTTGCTCATTGCACCATCAGGATTCAGGCAAGCCGGGCCGACGAAGGCTGTGATGCCAGAAACCCGTCCCCGGAAGCTTGTTTTCTTCCCAGTATAAGAATTGGCTTGGTAGTTTGGTTTGCCCTGTTCCCATCATGCACTGGGACAGGTGCAGACTAATTTGCATGTAGCCAGGTTCTGAGCTGGGATGGTGCAGTGAGCTAAAAAACAGTGATGGATTAAAACCATGATCTCTTGACTTGGTAAGAGTGTTCTGCATCATTCAGAAACTCTGTCCATCACCACCCCCTTTTTCCCAAATCGATTTTATCCACACTCAGTGTGGGAGGGTATGCTCAGACGTGAGTCCCTTGCACATTGCACCATCAGGATTCAGGCAAGCCGGGCCGACGAAGGCTGTGATGCCAGAAACCGGTCCCCGGAAGCTTGTTTCCTTCCCAGTATAAGAATTGGCTTGGTAGTTTGGTTTGCCCTGTTCCCATCATGCACTGGGACAGGTACAGACTAATTTGCATGTAGCCAGGTTCTGAGCTGGGATGGTGCAGTGAGCTAAAAAACGGTGATGGATTAAAACCATGATCTCTTGACTTGGTAAGAGTATTCTGCATCATTCAGAAACTCTGTCCATCACCACCCCCTTTTTCCCAGAATCGATTTTATCCACACTCAGTGTGGGAGGGTATGCTCAGACGTGAGTCCCTTGCTCATTGCACCATCAGGATTCAGGCAAGCCGGGCCGACGAAGGCTGTGATGCCAGAAACCGGTCCCCGGAAGCTTGTTTCCTTCCAAGTATAAGAATTGGCTTAGTAGTTTGGTTTGCCCTGGTCCCATCATGCACTGGGACAGGTACAGACTAATTTGCATGTAGCCAGGTTCTGAGCTGGGATGGTGCAGTGAGCTAAAAAACGGTGATGGGTTAAAACCATGATCTCTTGACTTGGTAAGAGTATTCTGCATCATTCAGAAACTCTGTCCATCACCACCCCCTTTTTCCCAAATCGATTTTATCCACACTCAGTGTGGGAGGGTATGCTCAGACGTGAGTCCCTTGCTCATTGCACCATCAGGATTCAGGCAAGCCGGGCCGACGAAGGCTGTGATGCCAGAAACCGGTCCCCGGAAGCTTGTTTCCTTCCCAGTATAAAAATTGGCTTGGTAGTTTGGTTTGCCCTGTTCCCATCATGCACTGGGACAGGTACAGACTAATTTGCATGTAGCCAGGTTCTGAGCTGGGATGGTGCAGTGAGCTCAAAAACGGTGATGGATTAAAACCATGATCTCTTGACTTGGTAAGAGTATTCTGCATCATTCAGAAACTCTGTCCATCACCACCCCCTATTTCCCAAATCGATTTTATCCACACTCAGTGTGGGAGGGTATGCTCAGACGTGAGTCCCTTGCTCATTGCACCATCAGGATTCAGGCAAGCTGGGCCGACGAAGGCTGTGATGCCAGAAACCGGTCCCCGGAAGTTTGTTTCCTTCCCAGTATAAGAATTGGCTTGGTAGTTTGGTTTGCCCTGTTCCCATCATGCACTGGGACAGGTACAGACTAATTTGCATGTAGCCAGGTTCTGAGCTGGGATGGTGCAGTGAGCTAAAAAACGGTGATGGATTAAAACCATGATCTCTTGACTTGGTAAGAGTATTCTGCATCATTCAGAAACTCTGTCCATCACCACCCCCTTTTTCCCAAATCGATTTTATCCACACTCAGTGTGGGAGGGTATGCTCAGACGTGAGTCCCTTGCTCATTGCACCATCAGGATTCAGGCAAGCCGGGCCGACGAAGGCTGTGATGCCAGAAACCGGTCCCCGGAAGCTTGTTTCCTTCCCAGTATAAGAATTGGCTTAGTAGTTTGGTTTGCCCTGGTCCCATCATGCACTGGGACAGGTACAGACTAATTTGCATGTAGCCAGGTTCTGAGCTGGGATGGTGCAGTGAGCTAAAAAACGGTGATGGGTTAAAACCATGATCTCTTGACTTGGTAAGAGTATTCTGCATCATTCAGAAACTCTGTCCATCACCACCCCCTTTTTCCCAAATCGATTTTATCCACACTCAGTGTGGGAGGGTATGCTCAGACGTGAGTCCCTTGCTCATTGCACCATCAGGATTCAGGCAAGCCGGGCCGACGAAGGCTGTGATGCCAGAAACCGGTCCCCGGAAGCTTGTTTCCTTCCCAGTATAAGAATTGGCTTGGTAATTTGGTTTGCCCTGTTCCCATCATGCACTGGGACAGGTACAGATTAATTTGCATGTAGCCAGGTTCTGAGCTGGAATGGTGCAGTGAGCTCAAAAACGGTGATGGATTAAAACCATGATCTCTTGACTTGGTAAGAGTATTCTGCATCATTCAGAAACTCTGTCCATCACCACCCCCTATTTCCCAAATCGATTTTATCCACACTCAGTGTGGGAGGGTATGCTCAGACGTGAGTCCCTTGCTCATTGCACCATCAGGATTCAGGCAAGCTGGGCCGACGAAGGCTGTGATGCCAGAAACCGGTCCCCGGAAGCTTGTTTCCTTCCCAGTATAAGAATTGGCTTGGTAGTTTGGTTTGCCCTGTTCCCATCATGCACTGGGACAGGTGCAGACTAATTTGCATGTAGCCGGGTTCTGAGCTGGGATGGTGCAGTGAGCTAAAAAACAGTGATGGATTAAAACCATGATCTCTTGACTTGGTAAGAGTGTTCTGCATCATTCAGAAACTCTGTCCATCACCACCCCCTTTTTCCCAAATCGATTTTATCCACACTCAGTGTGGGAGGGTATGCTCAGACGTGAGTCCCTTGCTCATTGCACCATCAGGATTCAGGCAAGCCGGGCCGACGAAGGCTGTGATGCCAGAAACCGGTCCCCGGAAGCTTGTTTCCTTCCCAGTATAAGAATTGGCTTCGTAGTTTGGTTTGCCCTGTTCCCATCATGCACTGGGACAGGTACAGACTAATTTGCATGTAGCCAGGTTCTGAGCTGGGATGGTGCAGTGAGCTAAAAAATGGTGATGGATTAAAACCATGATCTCTTGACTTGGTAAGAGTATTCTGCATCATTCAGAAACTCTGTCCATCACCACCCCCTTTTTCCCAAATCGATTTTATCCACACTCAGTGTGGGAGGGTATGCTCAGACGTGAATCCCTTGCTCATTGCACCATCAGGATTCAGGCAAGCCGGGCCGACGAAGGCTGTGATGCCAGAAACCGGTCCCTGGAAGCTTGTTTCCTTCCCAGTATAAGAATTGGCTTGGTAGTTTGGTTTGCCCTGTTCCCATCATGCACTGGGACAGGTACAGACTAATTTGCATGTAGCCAGGTTCTGAGCTGGGATGGTGCAGTGAGCTAAAAAACGGTGATGGATTAAAACCATGATCTCTTGACTTGGTAAGAGTATTCTGCATCATTCAGAAACTCTGTCCGTCACCACCCCCTTTTTCCCAAATCGATTTTATCCACTCAGTGTGGGAGGGTATGCTCAGACGTGAGTCCCTTGCTCATTGCACCATCAGGATTCAGGCAAGCCGGGCCGACGAAGGCTGTGATGCCAGAAACCGGTCCCCTGAAGCTTGTTTCCTTCCCAGTATAAGAATTGGCTTGGTAGTTTGGTTTGCCCTGTTCCCATCATGCACTGGGACAGGTACAGACTAATTTGCATGCAGCCAGGTTCTGAGCTGGGGTGGTGCAGTGAGCTAAAAAACGGTGATGGTTTAAAACCCTGATCTCTTGACTTGGTAAGAGTATTCTGCATCATTCAGAAACTCTGTCCATCACCACCCCCTTTTTCCCAAATCGATTTTATCCACACTCAGTGTGGGAGGGTATGCTCAGACGTGAGTCCCTTGCTCATTGCACCATCAGGATTCAGGCAAGCCGGGCCGACGAAGGCTGTGATGCCAGAAACCGGTCCCCGGAAGCTTGTTTCCTTCCCAGTATAAGAATTGGCTTAGTAGTTTGGTTTGCCCTGTTCCCATCATGCACTGGGACAGGTACAGACTAATTTGCATGTAGCCAGGTTCTGAGCTGGGATGGTGCAGTGAGCTAAAAAACGGTGATGGGTTAAAACCATGATCTCTTGACTTGGTAAGAGTATTCTGCATCATTCAGAAACTCTGTCCATCACCACCCCCTTTTTCCCAAATCGATTTTATACACACTCAGTGAGGGAGGGTATGCTCAGACGTGAGTCCTTTGCTCATTGCACCATCAGGATTCAGGCAAGCCGGGCCGACGAAGGCTGTGATGCCAGAAACCGGTCCCCGGAAGCTTGTTTCCTTCCCAGTATAAGAATTGGCTTGGTAGTTTGGTTTGCCCTGGTCCCATCATGCACTGGGACAGGTACAGACTAATTTGCATGTAGCCAGGTTCTGAGCTGGGATGGTGCAGTGAGCTAAAAAAACGGTGATGGGTTAAAACCATGATCTCTTGACTTGGTAAGAGTATTCTGCATCATTCAGAAACTCTGTCCATCACCACCTCCTTTTTCCCAAATCGATTTTATCCACACTCAGTGTGGGAGGGTATGCTCAGACGTGAGTCCCTTGCTCATTGCACCATCAGGATTCAGGCAAGCCGGGCCGACAAAGGCTGTGATGCCAGAAACCGGTCCCCGGAAGCTTGTTTCCTTCCCAGTATAAGAATTGGCTTGGTAGTTTGGTTTGCCCTGTTCCCATCATGCACTGGGACAGGTACAGACTAAATTGCAAGTAGCCAGGTTCTGAGCTGGGATGGTGCAGTGAGCTAAAAAACGGTGATGGATTAAAACCATGATCTCTTGACTTGGTAAGAGTATTCTGCATCATTCAGAAACTCTGTCCATCACCACCCCCTTTTTCCCAAATCGATTTTATCCACACTCAGTGTGGGAGGGTATGCTCAGACGTGAGTCCCTTGCTCATTGCACCATCAGGATTCAGGCAAGCCGGGCCGACGAAGGCTGTGATGCCAGAAAACGGTCCCCGGAAGCTTGTTTCTTTCCCAGTATAAGAATTGGCTTGGTAGTTTGGTTTGCCCTGTTCCCATCATGCACTGGGACAGGAACAGACTAATTTGCATGTAGCCAGGTTCTGAGCTGGGATGGTGCAGTGAGCTAAAAAACGGTTATGGATTAAAACCATGATCTCTTGACTTGGTAAGAGTATTCTGCATCATTCAGAAACTCTGTCCATCACCACCCCCTTTTTCCCAAATCGATTTCAGCCGTCTTCAGCCAGGCTTGCTTGAATCCAGTGGCAAAGTGAGCAAGGGACTCACGTCTGAGCATACCCTGCCAAATTATGGCGAACAAAGCAATACCAAAGGAAATGATGGACGGAGTGTTGAACATTGCAAGCACTCACCCCCAGTCAACTGATCTGGGTTTAATCCACCACCATTCTTTAGCCCACTCTGCCACCCCAGTTCAGACATGGCCATATGCAAATCAGTCTGACCCTGCGCTTCATGGGAACAGTCCAGCCCGAACTGCCAAGCCATGTCTTCCCTGGACCGGAAACAAGCTTCCTAGGACCGGTTTCTGGCATTTCAGCCGTCTTCAGCCAGGCTTGCTTGAATCCAGTGGCAAAGTGAGCAAGGGACTCACGTCTGAGCATACCCTGCCAACTTATGGCGAACAAAGCAATACCAAAGGAAATGATGGACGGAGTGTTGAACATTGCAAGCACTCACCCCCAGTCAACTGATCTGGGTTTAATTCACCACCATTCTTTAGACAACTCTGCCTCCCCAGTTCAGACATGGCCATATGCAAATCAGTCTGACCCTGTGCCTTATGGGAACAGTCCAGCCCGAACTTCCAAGCCATGTCTTCCCTGGACCGGAAACAAGCTTCCTAGGACCGGTTTCTGGCATTTCAGCCGTCTTCAGCCAGGCTTGCTTGAATCCAGTGGCAAAGTGAGCAAGGGACTCACGTCTGAGCATACCCTGCCAACTTATGGCGAACAAAGCAATACCAAAGGAAATGATGGACGGAGTGTTGAACATTGCAAGCACTCACCCCCAGTCAACTGATCTGGGTTTAATCCACCACCATTCTTTAGCCCACTCTGCCACCCCAGTTCAGACATGGCCATATGCAAATCAGTCTGACCCTGTGCCTCATGGGAACAGTCCTGCCCGAACTGCCAAGCCATGTCTTCCCTGGACCGGAAACAAGCTTCCTAGGACCGGTTTCTGGCATTTCAGCCGTCTTCAGCCAGGCTTGCTTGAATCCAGTGGCAAAGTGAGCAAGGGACTCACGTCTGAGCATACCCTGCCAACTTATGGCGAACAAAGCAATACCAAAGGAAATGATGGACGGAGTGTTGAACATTGCAAGCACTCACCCCCAGTCAACTGATCTGGGTTTAATCCACCATCATTCTTTAGCCCACTCTGCCACCCCAGTTCAGACATGGCCATATGCAAATCAGTCTGACCCTGTGCCTCATGGGAACAGTCCAGCCCGAACTGCCAAGCCATGTCTTCCCTGGACCGGAAATAAGCTTCCTAGGACCGGTTTCTGGCATTTCAGCCGTCTTCAGCCAGGCTTGCTTGAATCCAGTGGCAAAGTGAGCAAGGGACTCACGTCTGAGCATACCCTGCCAACTTATGGCGAACAAAGCAATACCAAAGGAAATGATGGAGGGAGTGTTGAACATTGCAAGCACTCACCCCCAGTCAACTAATCTGGGTTTAATCCACCACCATTCTTTAGCTCACTCTGCCACCCCAGTTCAGACATGGCCATATGCAAATCAGTCTGTCCCTGTGCCTCATGGGAACAGTCCAGCCCGAACTGCCAAGCCATGTCTTACCTGGACCGGAAACAAGCTTCCTAGGACCGGTTTCTGGCATTTCAGCCGTCTTCAGCCAGGCTTGCTTGAATCCAGTGGCAAAGTGAACAAGGGACTCACGTCTGAGCATACCCTGCCAACTTATGGCGAACAAAGCAATACCAAAGGAAATGATGGACGGAGTGTTGAACATTGCAAGCACTCACCCCCAGTCAACTGATCTGGGTTTAATCCACCACCATTCTTTAGCCCACTCTGCCACCCCAGTTCAGACATGGCCATATGCAAATCAGTCTGACCCTGTGCCTCATGGGAACAGTCCAGCCCGAACTGCCAAGCCATGTCTTCCCTGGACCGGAAAGAAGCTTCCTAGGACCGGTTTCTGGCATTTCAGCCGTCTTCAGCCAGGCTTGCTTGAATCCAGTGGCAAAGTGAGCAAGGGACTCACGTCTGAGCATACCCTGCCAACTTATGGCGAACAAAGCAATACCAAAGGAAATGATGGACGGAGTGTTGAACATTGCAAGCACTCACCCCCAGTCAACTGATCTGGGTTTAATCCACCACCATTCTTTAGCCCACTCTGCCACCCCAGTTCAGACATGGCCATATGCAAATCAGTCTGACCCTGTGCCTCATGGGAACAGTCCAGCCCGAACTGCCAAGCCATGTCTTCCCTGGACCGGAAACAAGCTTCCTAGGACCGGTTTCTGGCATTTCAGCCGTCTTCAGCCAGGCTTGCTTGAATCCAGTGGCAAAGTGAGCAAGGGACTCACGTCTGAGCATACCCTGCCAAATTATGGCGAACAAAGCAATACCAAAGGAAATGATGGACGGAGTGTTGAACATTGCAAGCACTCACCCCCAGTCAACTGATCTGGGTTTAATCCACCACCATTCTTTAGCCCACTCTGCCACCCCAGTTCAGACATGGCCATATGCAAATCAGTCTGACCCTGTGCCTCATGGGAACAGTCCAGCCCGAACTGCCAAGCCATGTCTTCCCTGGACCGGAAACAAGCTTCCTAGGACCGGTTTCTGGCATTTCAGCCGTCTTCAGCCAGGCTTGCTTGAATCCAGTGGCAAAGTGAGCAAGGGACTCACGTCTGAGCATACCCTGCCAACTTATGGCGAACAAAGCAATACCAAAGGAAATGATGGACGGAGTGTTGAACATTGCAAGCACTCACCCCCAGTCAACTGATCTGGGTTTAATCCACCCCCATTCTTTAGCCCACTCTGCCACCCCAGTTCAGACATGGCCATATGCAAATCAGTCTGACCCTGTGCCTCATGGGAACAGTCCAGCCCGAACTGCCAAGCCATGTCTTCCCTGGACCGGAAACAAGCTTCCTAGGACCGGTTTCTGGCATTTCAGCCATCTTCAGCCAGGCTTGCTTGAATCCAGTGGCAAAGTGAGCAAGGGACTCACGTCTGAGCATACCCTGCCAACTTATGGCGAACAAAGCAATACCAAAGGAAATGATGGACGGAGTGTTGAACATTGCAAGCACTCACCCCCAGTCAACTGATCTGGGTTTAATCCACCACCATTCTTTAGCCCACTCTGCCACCCCAGTTCAGACATGGCCATATGCAAATCAGTCTGACCCTGTGCCTCATGGGAACAGTCCAGCCCGAACTGCCATTCATGTCTTCCCTGGACCGGAAACAAGCTTCCTAGGACCGGTTTCTGGCATTTCAGCCGTCTTCAGCCAGGCTTGCTTGAATCCAGTGGCAAAGTGAGCAAGGGACTCACGTCTGAGCATACCCTGCCAACTTATGGCGAACAAAGCAATACCAAAGGAAATGATGGACGGAGTGTTGAACATTGCAAGCACTCACCCCCAGTCAACTGATCTGGGTTTAATCCACCACCATTCTTTAGCCCACTCTGCCACCCCAGTTCAGACATGGCCATATGCAAATCAGTCTGACCCTGTGCCTCATGGGAACAGTCCAGCCCGAACTGCCAAGCCATGTCTTCCCTGGACCGGAAATAAGCTTCCTAGGACCGGTTTCTGGCATTTCAGCCGTCTTCAGCCAGGCTTGTTTGAATCCAGTGGCAAAGTGAGCAAGGGACTCACGTCTGAGCATACCCTGCCAACTTATGGCGAACAAAGCAATACCAAAGGAAATGATGGACGGAGTGTTGAACATTGCAAGCACTCACCCCCAGTCAACTGATCTGGGTTTAATCCACCACCATTCTTTAGCTCACTCTGCCACCCCAGTTCAGACATGGCCATATGCAAATCAGTCTGTCCCTGTGCCTCATGGGAACAGTCCAGCCCGAACTGCCAAGCCATGTCTTACCTGGACCGGAAACAAGCTTCCTAGGACCGGTTTCTGGCATTTCAGCCGTCTTCAGCCAGGCTTGCTTGAATCCAGTGGCAAAGTGAGCAAGGGACTCACGTCTGAGCATACCCTGCCAACTTATGGCGAACAAAGCAATACCAAAGGAAATGATGGACGGAGTGTTGAACATTGCAAGCACTCACCCCCAGTCAACTGATCTGGGTTTAATCCACCACCATTCTTTAGCCCACTCTGCCACCCCAGTTCAGATATGGCCATATGCAAATCAGTCTGACCCTGTGCCTCATGGGAACAGTCCAGCCCGAACTGCCAAGCCATGTCTTCCCTGGACCGGAAATAAGCTTCCTAGGACCGGTTTCTGGCATTTCAGCCGTCTTCAGCCAGGCTTGCTTGAATCCAGTGGCAAAGTGAGCAAGGAACTCACGTCTGAGCATACCCTGCCAACTTATGGCGAACAAAGCAATACCAAAGGAAATGATGGACGGAGTGTTGAACATTGCAAGCACTCACCCCCAGTCAACTGATCTGGGTTTAATCCACCACCATTCTTTAGCCCACTCTGCCACCCCAGTTCAGACATGGCCATATGCAAATCAGTCTGACCCTATGCCTCATGGGAACAGTCCAGCCCGAACTGCCAAGCCATGTCTTCCCTGGACCGGAAATAAGCTTCCTAGGACCGGTTTCTGGCATTTCAGCCGTCTTCAGCCAGGCTTGCTTGAATCCAGTGGCAAAGTGAGCAAGGGACTCACGTCTGAGCATACCCTGCCAACTTATGGCGAACAAAGCAATACCAAAGGAAATGATGGAAGGAGTGTTGAACATTGCAAGCACTCACCCCCAGTCAACTGATCTGGGTTTAATCCACCACCATTCTTTAGCTCACTCTGCCACCCCAGTTCAGACATGGCCATATGCAAATCAGTCTGTCCCTGTGCCTCATGGGAACAGTCCAGCCCGAACTGCCAAGCCATGTCTTACCTGGACCGGAAACAAGCTTCCTAGGACCGGTTTCTGGCATTTCAGCCGTCTTCAGCCAGGCTTGCTTGAATCCAGTGGCAAAGTGAGCAAGGGACTCACGTCTGAGCATACCCTGCCAACTTATGGCGAACAAAGCAATACCAAAGGAAATGATGGACGGAGTGTTGAACATTGCAAGCACTCACCCCCAGTCAACTGATCTGGGTTTAATCCACCACCATTCTTTAGCCCACTCTGCCACCCCAGTTCAGACATGGCCATATGCAAATCAGTCTGACCCTGTGCCTTATGGGAACAGTCCAGCCCGAACTGCCAAGCCATGTCTTCCCTGGACCGGAAACAAGCGTCCTAGGACCGGTTTCTGGCATTTCAGCCGTCTTCAGCCAGGCTTGCTTGAATCCAGTGGCAAAGCGAGCAAGGGACTCACGTCTGAGCATACCCTGCCAACTTATGGCGAACAAAGCAATACCAAAGGAAATGATGGACGGAGTGTTGAACATTGCAAGCACTCACCCCCAGTCAACTGATCTGGGTTTAATCCACCACCATTCTTTAGCCCACTCTGCCACCCCAGTTCAGACATGGCCATATGCCAATCAGTCTGACCCTGTGCCTCATGGGAACAGTCCAGCCCAAACTGCCAAGCCATGTCTTCCCTGGACCGGAAACAAGCTTCCTAGGACCGGTTTCAGGCATTTCAGCCGTCTTCAGCCAGGCTTGCTTGAATCCAGTGGCAAAGTGAGCAAGGGACTCACGTCTGAGCATACCCTGCCAACTTATGGCGAACAAAGCAATACCAAAGGAAATGATGGACGGAGTGTTGAACATTGCAAGCACTCACCCCCAGTCAACTGATCTGGGTTTAATCCACCACCATTCTTTAGCCCACTCTGCCACCCCAGTTCAGACATGGCCATATGCAAATCAGTCTGACCCTGTGCCTCATGGGAACAGTCCAGCCCGAACTGCCAAGCCATGTCTTCCCTGGACCGGAAACAAGCTTCCTAGGACCGGTTTCTGGCATTTCAGCAGTCTTCAGCCAGGCTTGCTTGAATCCAGTGGCAAAGTGAGCAAGGAACTCACGTCTGAGCATACCCTGCCAACTTATGGCGAACAAAGCAATACCAAAGGAAATGATGGACGGAGTGTTGAACATTGCAAGCACTCACCCCCAGTCAACTGATCTGGGTTTAATCCACCACCATTCTTTAGCCCACTCTGCCACCCCACTTCAGACATGGCCATATGAAAATCAGTCTGTCCCTGTGCCTCATGGGAACAGTCCAGCCCGAACTGCCAAGCCATGTCTTACCTGGACCGGAAACAAGCTTCCTAGGACTGGTTTCTGGCATTTCAGCCGTCTTCAACCAGGCTTGCTTGAATCCAGTGGCAAAGTGAGCAAGGGACTCACGTCTGAGCATACCCTGCCAACTTATGGCGAACAAAGCAATACCAAAGGAAATGATGGACGGAGTGTTGAACATTGCAAGCACTCACCCCCAGTCAACTGATCTGGGTTTAATCCACCACCATTCTTTAGCCCACTCTGCCACCCCTGTTCAAACATGGCCATATGCAAATCAGTCTGACCCTGTGCCTCATGGGAACAGTCCAGCCCGAACTGCCAAGCCATGTCTTCCCTGGACCGGAAACAAGCTTCCTAGGACCGGTTTCTGGAATTTCAGCCATCTTCAGCCAGGCTTGCTTGAATCCAGTGGCAAAGTGAGCAAGGGACTCACGTCTGAGCATACCCTGCCTACTTATGGCGAACAAAGCAATACCAAAGGAAACGATGGACGGAGTGTTGAACATTGCAAGCACACACCCCCAGTCAACTGATCTGGGTTTAATCCACCACCATTCTTTAGCCCACTCTGCCACCCCAGTTCAGACATGGCCATATGCAAATCAGTCTGACCCTGTGCCTTATGGGAACAGTCCAGCCCGAACTGCCAAGCCATGTCTTCCCTGGAACGGAAACAAGCTTCCTAGGACCGGTTTCTGGCATTTCAGCCGTCTTCAGCCAGGCTTGCTTGAATCCAGTGGCAAAGTGAGCAAGGGACTCACGTCTGAGCATACCCTGCCAACTTATGGCGAACAAAGCAATACCAAAGGAAATGATGGACGGAGTGTTGAACATTGCAAGCACTCACCCCCAGTCAACTGATCTGGGTTTAATCCACCACCATTCTTTAGCCCACTCTGCCACCCCAGTTCACACATGGCCATATGCAAATCAGTCTGACACTGTGCCTCATGGGAACAGTCCAGCCCGAACTGCCAAGCAATGTCTTCCCTGGACCAGAAACAAGCTTCCTAGGACCGGTTTCTGGCATTTCAGCCGTCTTCAGCCAGGCTTGCTTGAATCCAGTTGCAAAGTGAGCAAGGGACTCACGTCTGAGCATACCCTGCCAACTTATGGCGAACAAAGCAAAACCAAAGGAAATGATGGACGGAGTGTTGAACATTGCAAGCATTCACCCCCAGTCAACTGATCTGGGTTTAATCCACCACCATTCTTTATCCCACTCTGTCACCCCAGTTCAGACATGGCCATATGCAAATCAGTCTGACCCTGTGCCTCATGGGAACAGTCCAGCCCGAACTGCCAAGCCATGTCTTCCCTGGACCGGAAAGAAGCTTCCTACGACCGGTTTTTGGCATTTCAGCCGTCTTCAGCCAGGCTTGCTTGAATCCAGTGGCAAAGTGAGCAAGGGACTCACGTCTGAGCATACCCTGCCAACTTATGGCGAACAAAGCAATACCAAAGGAAATGATGGACGGAGTGTTGAACATTGCAAGCACTCACCCCCAGTCAACTGATCTGGGTTTAATTCACCACCATTCTTTAGCCCACTCTGCCACCCCAGTTCAGACATGGCCATATGCAAATCAGTCTGACCCTGTGCCTCATGGGAACAGTCCAGCCCGAACTGCCAAGCCATGTCTTCCCTGGACCAGAAACAAGCTTCCTTGGACCGGTTTCTGGCATTTCAGCCGTCTTCAGCCAGGCTTGCTTAAACCCAATGGCAAAGTGAGCAAGGGACTCACGTCTGAGCATACCCTGCCAACTTATGGCGAACAAAGCTATACCAAAGGAAATGATGGACGGAGTGTTGAACATTGCAAGCACTCACCCCAAGTCAACTGATCTGGGTTTAATCCACCACCATTCTTTAGCCCACTCTGCCACCCCAGTTCAGAAATGGTCATATGCAAATCAGTCTGACCCTGTGCCTCATGGGAACAGTCCAGCCCGAACTGCCAAGCCATGTCTTCCCTGGACCGGAAACAAGCTTCCTAGGACCGGTTTCTGGCATTTCAGCCGTCTTCAGCCAGGCTTGCTTGAATCCAGTGGCAAAGTGAGCAAGGGACTCACGTCTGAGCATACCCTGCCAACTTATGGCGAACAAAGCAATACCAAAGGAAATGATGGACGGAGTGTTGAACATTGCAAGCACTCACCCCCAGTCAACTGATCTGGGTTTAATCCACCACCATTCTTTAGCCCACTCTGCCACCCCAGATCAGACATGGCCATATGAAAATCAGTCTGTCCCTGTGCCTCATGGGAACAGTCCAGCCCGAACTGCCAAGCCATGTCTTACCTGGACCGGAAACAAGCTTCCTAGGACTGGTTTCTGGCATTTCAGCCGTCTTCAGCCAGGCTTGCTTGAATCCAGTGGCAAAGTGAGCAAGGGACTCACGTCTGAGCATACCCTGCCAACTTATGGCGAACAAAGCAATACCAAAGGAAATGATGGACGGAGTGTTGAACATTGCAAGCACTCACCCCCAGTCAACTGATCTGGGTTTAATCCACCACCATTCTTTAGCCCACTCTGCCACCCCTGTTCAGACATGGCCATAAGCAAATCAGTCTGACCCTGTGCCTCATGGGAACAGTCCAGCCCGAACTGCCAAGCCATGTCTTCCCTGGACCGGAAACAAGCTTCCTAGGACCGGTTTCTGGCATTTCAGCCATCTTCAGCCAGGCTTGCTTGAATCCAGTGGCAAAGTGAGCAAGGGACTCACATCTGAGCATACCCTGCCAACTTATGGCGAACAAAGCAATACCAAAGGAAACGATGGACGGAGTGTTGAACATTGCAAGCACACACCCCCAGTCAACTGATCTGGGTTTAATCCACCACCATTCTTTAGCCCACTCTGCCACCCCAGTTCAGACATGGCCATATGCAAATCAGTCTGACCCTGTGCCTTATGGGAACAGTCCAGCCCGAACTGCCAAGCCATGTCTTCCCTGGAACGGAAACAAGCTTCCTAGGACCGGTTTCTGGCATTTCAGCCGTCTTCAGCCAGGCTTGCTTGAATCCAGTGGCAAAGTGAGCAAGGGACTCACGTCTGAGCATACCCTGCCAACTTATGGCGAACAAAGCAATACCAAAGGAAATGATGGACGGAGTGATGAACATTGCAAGCACTCACCCCCAGTCAACTGATCTGGGTTTAATCCACCACCATTCTTTAGCCCACTCTGCCACCCCAGTTCAGACATGGCCATATGCAAATCAGTCTGACACTGTGCCTCATGGGAACAGTCCAGCCCGAACTGCCAAGCAATGTCTTCCCTGGACCAGAAACAAGCTTCCTAGGACCGGTTTCTGGCATTTCAGCCGTCTTCAGCCAGGCTTGCTTGAATCCAGTTGCAAAGTGAGCAAGGGACTCACGTCTGAGCATACCCTGCCAACTTATGGCGAACAAAGCAAAACCAAAGGAAATGATGGACGGAGTGTTGAACATTGCAAGCACTCACCCCCAGTCAACTGATCTGGGTTTAATCCACCACCATTCTTTATCCCACTCTGTCACCCCAGTTCAGACATGGCCATATGCAAATCAGTCTGACCCTGTGCCTCATGGGAACAGTCCAGCCCGAACTGCCAAGCCATGTCTTCCCTGGACCGGAAAGAAGCTTCCTACGACCGGTTTTTGGCATTTCAGCCGTCTTCAGCCAGGCTTGCTTGAATCCAGTGGCAAAGTGAGCAAGGGACTCACGTCTGAGCATACCCTGCCAACTTATGGCGAACAAAGCAATACCAAAGGAAATGATGGACGGAGTGTTGAACATTGCAAGCACTCACCCCCAGTCAACTGATCTGAGTTTAATCCACCACCATTCTTTAGCCCACTCTGCCACCCCAGTTCAGACATGGCCATATGCAAATCAGTCTGACCCTGTGCCTCATGGGAACAGTCCAGCCCGAACTGCCAAGCCATGTCTTCCCTGGACCGGAAACAAGCTTCCTTGGACCGGTTTCTGGCATTTCAGCCGTCTTCAGCCAGGCTTGCTTAAACCCAATGGCAAAGTGAGCAAGGGACTCACGTCTGAGCATACCCTGCCAACTTATGGCGAACAAAGCTATACCAAAGGAAATGATGGACGGAGTGTTGAACATTGCAAGCACTCACCCCCAGTCAACTGATCTGGGTTTAATCCACCACCATTCTTTAGCCCACTCTGCCACCCCAGTTCAGAAATGGTCATATGCAAATCAGTCTGACCCTGTGCCTCATGGGAAGAGTCCAGCCCGAACTGCCAAGCCATGTCTTCCCTGGACCGGAAACAAGCTTCCTAGGACCGGTTTCTGGCATTTCAGCCGTCTTCAGCCAGGCTTGCTTGAATCCAGTGGCAAAGTGAGCAAGGGACTCACGTCTGAACATACCCTGCCAACTTATGGCGAACAAAGCAATACCAAAGGAAATGATGGACGGAGTGTTGAACATTGCAAGTACTCACCCCCAGTCAACTGATCTGGGTTTAATCCACCACCATTCTTTAGCCAACTCTGCCACCCCAGTTCAGACATGGCCATATGCAAATCAGTCTGACCCTGTGCCTCATGGGAACAGTCCAGCCCGAACTGCCAAGCCATGTCTTCCCTGGACCGGAAACAAGCTTCCTAGGACCGGTTTCTGGCATTTCAGCCGTCTTCAGCCAGGCTTGCTTGAATCCAGTGGCAAAGTGAGCAAGGGACTCACGTCTGAGCATACCCTGCCAACTTATGGCGAACAAAGCAATACCAAAGGAAATGATGGACGGAGTGTTGAACATTGCAAGCACTCACCCCCAGTCAACTGATCTGGGTTTAATCCACCACCATTCTTTAGCCCACTCTGCCACCCCAGATCAGACATGGCCATATGCAAATCAGTCTGACCCTGTGCCTCATGGGAACAGTCCAGCCCGAACTGCCAAGCCATGTCTTCCCTGGACCGGAAACAAGCTTCCTAGGACCGGTTTCTGGCATTTCAGCCGTCTTCAGCCAGGCTTGCTTGAATCCAGTGACAAAGTGAGCAAGGGACTCACATCTGAGCATACCCTGCCAACTTATGGCGAACAAAGCAATACCAAATGAAATGATGGACGGAGTGTTGAACATTGCAAGCACTCACCCCCAGTCAACTGATCTGGGTTTAATCCACCACCATTCTTTAGCCCACTCTGCCACCCCACTTCAGACATGGCCATATGAAAATCAGTCTGTCCCTGTGCCTCATGGGAACAGTCCAGCCCGAACTGCCAAGCCATGTCTTACCTGGACCGGAAACAAGCTTCCTAGGACTGGTTTCTGGCATTTCAGCCGTCTTCAGCCAGGCTTGCTTGAATCCAGTGGCAAAGTGAGCAAGGGACTCACGTCTGAGCATACCCTGCCAACTTATGGCGAACAAAGCAATACCAAAGGAAATGATGGACGGAGTGTTGAACATTGCAAGCACTCACCCCCAGTCAACTGATCTGGGTTTAATCCACCACCATTCTTTAGCCCACTCTGCCACCCCTGTTCAGACATGGCCATAAGCAAATCAGTCTGACCCTGTGCCTCATGGGAACAGTCCAGCCCGAACTGCCAAGCCATGTCTTCCCTGGACCGGAAACAAGCTTCCTAGGACCGGTTTCTGGCATTTCAGCCATCTTCAGCCAGGCTTGCTTGAATCCAGTGGCAAAGTGAGCAAGGGACTCACGTCTGAGCATACCCTGCCAACTTATGGCGAACAAAGCAATACCAAAGGAAACGATGGACGGAGTGTTGAACATTGCAAGCACACACCCCCAGTCAACTGATCTGGGTTTAATCCACCACCATTCTTTAGCCCACTCTGCCACCCCAGTTCAGACATGGCCATATGCAAATCAGTCTGACCCTGTGCCTTATGGGAACAGTCCAGCCCGAACTGCCAAGCCATGTCTTCCCTGGAACGGAAACAAGCTTCCTAGGACCGGTTTCTGGCATTTCAGCCGTCTTCAGCCAGGCTTGCTTGAATCCAGTGGCAAAGTGAGCAAGGGACTCACGTCTGAGCATACCCTGCCAACTTATGGCGAACAAAGCAATACCAAAGGAAATGATGGACGGAGTGTTGAACATTGCAAGCACTCACCCCCAGTCAACTGATCTGGGTTTAATCCACCACCATTCTTTAGCCCACTCTGCCACCCCAGTTCAGACATGGCCATATGCAAATCAGTCTGACCCTGTGCCTCATGGGAACAGTCCAGCCTAAACTGCCAAGCCATGTCTTCCCTGGACCGGAAACAAGCTTCCTAGGACCGGTTTCTGGCATTTCAGCCGTCTTCAGCCAGGCTTGCTTGAATCCAGTGGCAAAGTGAGCAAGGGACTCACGTCTGAGCATACCCTGCCAACTTATGGCGAACAAAGCAATACCAAAGGAAATGATGGACGGAGTGTTGAACATTGCAAGCACTCACCCCCAGTCAACTGATCTGGGTTTAATCCACCACCATTTTGTAGCCCACTCTACCACCCCAGTTCAGACATGGCCATATGCAAATCAGTCTGACACTGTGCCTCATGGGAACAGTCCAGCCCGAACTGCCAAGCAATGTCTTCCCTGGACCAGAAACAAGCTTCCTAGGACCGGTTTCTGGCATTTCAGCCGTCTTCAGCCAGGCTTGCTTGAATCCAGTTGCAAAGTGAGCAAGGGACTCACGTCTGAGCATACCCTGCCAACTTATGGCGAACAAAGCAAAACCAAAGGAAATGATGGACGGAGTGTTGAACATTGCAAGCACTCACCCCCAGTCAACTGATCTGGGTTTAATCCACCACCATTCTTTATCCCACTCTGTCACCCCAGTTCAGACATGGCCATATGCAAATCAGTCTGACCCTGTGCCTCATAGGAACAGTCCAGCCCGAACTGCCAAGCCATGTCTTCCCTGGACCGGAAAGAAGCTTCCTACGACCGGTTTTTGGCATTTCAGCCGCCTTCAGCCAGGCTTGCTTGAATCCAGTGGCAAAGTGAGCAAGGGACTCACGTCTGAGCATACCCTGCCAACTTATGGCGAACAAAGCAATACCAAAGGAAATGATGGACGGAGTGTTGAACATTGCAAGCACTCACCCCCAGTCAACTGATCTGGGTTTAATCCACCACCATTCTTTAGCCCACTCTGCCACCCCAGTTCAGACATGGCCATATGCAAATCAGTCTGACCCTGTGCCTCATGGGAACAGTCCAGCCCGAACTGCCAAGCCATGTCTTCCCTGGACCGGAAACAAGCTTCCTTGGACCAGTTTCTGGCATTTCAGCCGTCTTCAGCCAGGCTTGCTTAAACCCAATGGCAAAGTGAGCAAGGGACTCACGTCTGAGCATACCCTGCCAACTTATGGCGAACAAAGCTATACCAAAGGAAATGATGGACGGAGTGTTGAACATTGCAAGCACTCACCCCCAGTCAACTGATCTGGGTTTAATCCACCACCATTCTTTAGCCCACTCTGCCACCCCAGTTCAGAAATGGTCATATGCAAATCAGTCTGACCCTGTGCCTCATGGGAAGAGTCCAGCCCGAACTGCCAAGCCATGTCTTCCCTGGACCGGAAACAAGCTTCCTAGGACCGGTTTCTGGCATTTCAGCCGTCTTCAGCCAGGCTTGCTTGAATCCAGTGGCAAAGTGAGCAAGGGACTCACGTCTGAGCATACCCTGCCAACTTATGGCGAACAAAGCAATACCAAAGGAAATGATGGACGGAGTGTTGAACATTGCAAGCACTCACCCCCAGTCAACTGATCTGGGTTTAATCCACCACCATTCTTTAGCCAACTCTGCCACCCCAGTTCAGACATGGCCATATGCAAATCAGTCTGACCCTGTGCCTCATGGGAACAGTCCAGCCCGAACTGCCAAGCCATGTCTTCCCTGGACCGGAAACAAGCTTCCTAGGACCGGTTTCTGGCATTTCAGCCGTCTTCAGCCAGGCTTGCTTGAATCCAGTGGCAAAGTGAGCAAGGGACTCACGTCTGAGCATACCCTGCCAACTTATGGCGAACAAAGCAATATCAAAGGAAATGATGGACGGAGTGTTGAACATTGCAAGCACTCACCCCCAGTCAACTGATCTGGGTTTAATCCACCACCATTCTTTAGCCCACTCTGCCACCCCAGATCAGACATGGCCATATGCAAATCAGTCTGACCCTGTGCCTCATGGGAACAGTCCAGCCCGAACTGCCAAGCCATGTCTTCCCTGGACCGGAAACAAGCTTCCTAGGACCGGTTTCTGGCATTTCAGCCGTCTTCAGCCAGGCTTGCTTGAATCCAGTGACAAAGTGAGCAAGGGACTCACATCTGAGCATACCCTGCCAACTTATGGCGAACAAAGCAATACCAAATGAAATGATGGACGGAGTGTTGAACATTGCAAGCACTCACCCCCAGTCAACTGATTTGGGTTTAATCCACCACCATTCTTTAGCCCACTCTGCCGCCCCGGTTCAGATATGGCCATATGCAAATCAGTCTGACCCTGTGCCTCATGGGAACAGTCCAGCCGGAACTGCCAAGCCATGTCTTCCCTGGACCGGAAACAAGCTTCCTAGGACCGGTTTCTGGCATTTCAGCCGTCTTCAGCCAGGCTTGCTTGAATCCAGTGGTAAAGTGAGCAAGGGACTCACGTCTGAGCATACCCTGCCAACTTATGGCGAACAAAGCAATACCAAAGGAAATGATGGACGGAGTGTTGAACATTGCAAGCACTCACCCCCAGTCAACTGATCTGGGTTTAATCCACCACCATTCTTTAGCCCACTCTGCCACCCCAGTTCAGACATGGCCATATGCAAATCAGTCTGACCCTGTGCCTCATGGGAACAGTCCAGCGCGAACTGCCAAGCCATGTCTTCCCTGGACCGGAAACAAGCTTCCTAGGACCGGTTTCTGGCATTTTAGCCATCTTCAGCCAGGCTTGCTTGAATCCAGTGGCAAAGTGAGCAAGGGACTCACGTCTGAGCATACCCTGCCAACTTATGGCGAACAAAGGGGGTGAGTGCTTGCAATGTTCAACACTCCGTCCATCATTTCCTTTGGTTTTTGCTTTGTTCGCCATAAGTTGGCAGGGTATGCTGATTTGCATATGGCCATGTCTGAACTGGGGTGGCAGAGTGGGCTAAAGAATGGTGATGGATGAAACCCAGATCAGTTGACTGGGGTTGAGTGCTTGCAATGTTCAACACTCCGTCCATCATTTCCTTTGGTTTTTGCCACCTTTTACCTACACAGCACCCTGCCCTTAGGGCTAGCTGGAGCCTACCTTAGGGGTGATTAATATGTTGTAAAAGGAGAGTATTAGATGTGGTAAGCACTTTGCATGCCATGTCACTGCGGCAGTAAACTGCACGCCAGGCCCTGCAGCGGCAGAGTCATGAGCCAAGTGTAAAAGGCTACTTCTGTGGTTGGCCCAAGCAGCAATGCAGGCCCACTAGAAGTATTTAATTTACAGGGCCCTGGGTATATGGGATACCACTGTACATGAGACTTACAGGTAAATTAAATATGGCAAACAGGTGCAGACCGATACTACCACGGTTACCAGACAGCACATGCACTTTAGCACTGATAAGCAGAGGGAAAGAGCCCATAGTCATAAAACCAACAAAAACAGGTCATACAAAAACGCAGGAGGAAGGCAAAAAGTTCTGGAATGACCCTGCAAAAAGTCCAACAATTACTTACTGGAAATCGTCTTCACATCATGTCCTCTTCCTCATCACAGCCCTTACAAATGAAATGTATCCTCCTTGCACAAAAACTATTAACAGATAGAACAATCAAATTAAATAAACTGCACACCTTAAAAAGGACTTTTCCCATTATTCAGTGGACAGAGGGCATTTTGTTCTAGCCAATAAGGAGCTTATTTATGAGACGCTTGCACCGACGGACTGCCACTTTTTGTGACACTCTTGTGGCACAAGCTTATCAATCACATCTATGAGGCATTGCAAAGCTACTCTACTTGGCTTTGCATGGCCTCATAGATATGAAGGAAGAAAAGGCAATGCAAGTCACTGCCTTGCCTTACTCTGCATCAAAGAGGCGATCTATGGTTGTTGCGGTGGGTTTTCCAATGCCACACCCATGGATTTTGATGCCTCCCCAGATTTCCTTAAACACGTAAACCTGGGGCAGCACCAAAACCGTATGCCTCCCCAGAGCAGGCGTAATAAGGAGAAATATTTTATTTCTCCTTGCTTTTTCCTCTTACTATGTGTGCTGTATTCTTCAGCACACACGGAAAGAGGAAAATGCTTCTTGGAATTGTTTTTGTGCAGGAATGTGCCCCTTCCTGCACATAAACTATCCTTCTTACAAAGAGAGGCACCTTTGCACCATGGTGCAAGGGTGATTACATTGGTGCTCAGTAGCAAATTCAGCAACAGGAGGGGACATGTTGTGACTTGCTGATGGCCTCCTTAGACTTTACAGTTGGGTAAGAGGGCATCTGGTTTGGTGAGACCTCCATTTCAAGCCTGGCAAGTTTTTAATGTTCTTTATTTCAGCACAGAGTGTGGATTCCTCCCTTCCTACCATGACAGAGGTATACAGTGGAAATACGTTCGCCGCGTATTGCAGTTGCCATTTCGGTGTCTCAAAAAACAGAAGGTTATGGCATTGCCGGAGGCATGCAGTCTTTTTCTCACATTCCCAGCTTTGTGGGCATGTGCATTACTGCAGCAGCCTGCTGGTTCCACATTTTTTTTACTTCATGGAATTTGCAGTGACAGCTTTGGGTGTTTTGCTATGTGCAGTCACTGGCACACGCTGGTTTAAAAGCAGTAGACTCTGCCCTCATTCTGTTTGTAGTCAGGAGGAAGGCTGGTTATGGAGATCTGTGATGTGCAGTGGCATCTATAATATTTCTAACGGGGAAACACTCTAAGAAGCGGATGCATTGTTACTCTTCCTCTTAAACCTCCTCTGCGATATGTTACTCCTATTCTCCTTCACCTCCACCTAAGAATAGAAAGACAGGAAAGGAGTAAAGGCTAAAAAAGTTGATTGTAGAGACTTTATCCTTGTTAAAAACAAAGACAAGGGAGTCTCACGGTGCAGTGGGACATGATATTTATTTGGATATTTCCAAATGCACTCCTACCTCTGTTCTGTTTCAGGACTCCAGAAGTGGGGGACTGGGGAGTGGATGTCTTGTCAATTTTGTTTAGCCTCCAGTTCTCCTTTATGCCTTCCCTCCCTTTTTCCTCATTCAGGCCCTACTGATGAAGACCCACTGAGAAAAGGCACAAGTAGTGACAGTGCTTCCATTTTGGCCACGGAGCTCACGGTTCGCATTGTTGAAGAGCATTGCCATTCTGCCTTCATGGATCCTTCTTGGGATTCCATCTTCCTTACTGTCTTTCAGTTCTCCCTTTCCAATACCTCTCACTCTTACAGTATGGAGGTTGAGCTGAGGATCTTACAGAGAGAAGGTTTTTCCACTCCCCATATTTCTGTGGTGCAATGTTCTCCAAGGAATTCTATCCTTTCTTCTTATTTTACACACTGGGCTAATTTTGACACCTTCTGTATTCTTCATGATCTTTCACCTGTTGCCTGTACTATCTCATCTATACTTCAGTTATTTCTGAATAGATTTGAGAAAGGATATGCACTGTCTACATTAAAAGGACTTTGAGCAGCTATTGAAGCCCTTATGGACTCAGTTTCCTATTCCACTAATTCTGAGCCTCTGGTGTCTAAACTGTTTCTCAGTTTTTCTTTGCCTGCATCATCAGTAAAACCCTCTATATCTTCTTGGGATCTATCATTGGCTCTTTAGTCTTCTCTTTTTGAGCCTTTATCTTGGGTGAATTTGAAGTTTCTATCTTTTAAAGTTGGATTTTTGGTGTTTATCACCTCAGCTAGATGATTGGGAGAATTGACTGCTTTAAGGTGTTCCCCTCCATTTTTATGTTTCATGGAGGATGCAATTGTTTTAAAGTTGGATGCTGGGCTTATTCCTAAGATTTATTCTAAGTTTCATTCTTCACAAGAACTTATCTTACGCTTTGTCTGTCCTTCTCCTTCATCTCCAGAAGAACAGTTGTTGCATATATTAGATGTTAGACATGCATTAACTGTGTATGTAGACAGATCTGCGGCTTCTGACAGTTTCCTTGTGACTTTTGGTCTTTCAGGACATAGAAAAGCAGCATCTAAAGTGACTCTCACTTGTTGAATAAAGGAAACCATCTCCTTGGCACATCAGGGAGCTGCTTTACCTTGTCCATCTAATATCCAGTCCACTAGGGGAATTTCCGCTTTAGGGGCTGCTTTTAACGGAGTGCCCTTGGATGAAGTTTACTGAGTTGGCACTTAGGCTTTGGCAGACTTTTATTAGACATTGTCAGTTAAATTGTTCTCAGTCAAGTCACAAGAATTTTGGCTGTGGGTTGTTGCAGGAGTGTGGGAGGTATGCCCCCGTGTAATCTGTTTCTTTCTTCGGATGTGGAATTAAATAACTTGAGTGTGTATATATCCTTGTTGATGTTTTTTTCAGGTTCTGGCATTGTCAAAGGCCTTTATCTGTGGGGATATGCTGTGGTATGTCTCTTTAGTGAGGACTGAGCTGAGAATGAGGGACATAGAGGTAATGCCCTGCTTACTTATCGGTAATCCTCATTTCTCTCAGTCCTTCTCATACAGGACTCAGTCATACTTCCCACCTACACAGTCCTGATAACAGGCCTTTGTGATGCTTGGTGTTTCAGGATGTGCTAAGGCAAGGTCGAGTTTGGATTACTGGTAAGTAATGAGGGCATTGACTTGGTAACATTGAAATAAAACATTAACTGCAGTCAGCACCTCTCAAGCACAGAGCGGTTGCTTTGAGGTTCTGAACTGTACTGTGTGCAACTCATGTTCTAATTAACCCCGGGACGAGTACTCCGCTCTTCCAGTGGAGTTTGCGGAATTTTACCAACTCCAAGCTTCGCTGGAAATGTGAAGTTGCAGAAAAACTCGGATTCTGTGGCGGAGCGGAGCGGAGAGGAGTATGCCCCTCAGCTGAGGCCAGCCCAGTCAAAACAATAAAAAAAACACTTACCTTCTCTTCTGCCATCTGCGGGCCGCCCCCCTCTTCGCCGCTGTGCCTCCTTCTTTCCGTCGTCCTCCTCCTCGTGTCCCCCTACATATTACATATTGCGTGAACTGCTCATGATGAGGTAAAGAAGGAGACACCGCAGTGAGGACAAGGGTGGCCCGCAGATGGCAGAAGAGAAGGTAAGTGTTTTTTTAATTGTTTTAAAACTTTTGTGGGCCTGGGGCGGAGTGGAGCGTAGTTCCACTGAGTTTTTTTTAAACTCCGTGGAACTACGTGGAGCACCACTCCGCATACTCCGTTCAGGCTTAGTTCTAATTTGGATCCTTACTGAGTTATACAAGCGTTTTAAACAGTGGAATTTTGTGAGAAATGGGCTTTCAGCTCCATCATATGCCTGGGTGCAGATAGAAGACATGATGCTGATTTTTTGATGATTGTCACCAGTCTTATGTTTAAACATGAGGAAAAATGAATGTTCATTGATGTTGTAATGAACAGTAATAATAGGTAGTGGACTTTCATGAAAAAGGCCTTCATGCTTCTGAAATGCAGTAGAAAAACAGAGAAAAAAGAAAAGCTGAGAGTTTTCACAGCATTTTAAAATAAATTATTATTTTCTCAAATAGGTCGCTCAATATTAAACAATAGGGGTGTGCAAAGTTTTTTTTTGTGTTGCCAGCAACCCATTTGGTAATTACCATTTTTGCCCTTTGCAATGTTTCTCTGTTTCACCTTGTCTTTGTCTCTGCAATAATGTTTACCCAAGTGTGAGAAACTGTGAATCATTTCCTGCCAAATTACGTTATTTGAGATAATTGCACAAAATGACACAAAAATTATCTTAAAGGCACTTTGTAGAATTTCAAGTGAAAATGTAATTCAAGGGCAAATGTAACCCAAGATACCACCGAGGGAGCTGGTATTAGAGAAAATATCTCCTGCATTACATTTCTCTTTAACCTGTTTCCAGCTAAACATTTTAGGGTCCATTAGGATGGCGGTCGGAAAATCACTCTGATCGCCATGGCAGCGGGAAAACACCACCTGCTAGGAACTCGGCATAACCGCCGGTCCAATTAGTATGCTCCGCAGTCGAAATCCGACCACGGGAGTACGATCGCGGCATTTAATATTGCTGCACAGTGCCTGCCACCTGGTACAGATGGATGCCCAGTGCACCCACACCCCCAAAAACATTGGTGGCCCACAAAGGGCCCCCAGAGACATTCTCCGCATGCCTTTCCATGGCGGTTCCACCGCCGCGGAAAGGCTGGCTACCGCCAGCATCATAATCATGCCGGCAGAGCCTGACCCTGTACCGGCCCCATTTTAGCGGTCCAGCTCTGCCCGCCAGGCAAGCGTGCGGACTGCTGCCGGCGGAAAAGTGGCAGGCGTAAAATCTCACCTCTGTGGTCGTCACCGCCATGCTAATGGGACCGGCAGTTTTCTGGGTTACAATCGCTGGCGGATGATCCGACCGCCATCCTAATAGACGTCTTTATGTTTGAACCACTCCTCTACAGCAAAAACTTGTGTGAAGTTTTACGCTCGCATAATTTATAAGAGTTTGCATACTTCGCGTCATTTAAATATTGCACTAAGTGTGCAAAACTTTACTTTTTCCCGAAAATAACATAATTTTGAGATAATTACTCGAAATGGCCCAAAAATAATCTGAAATGTACTTTATGGTATTTCAAGTGAAAATTTTATGCAAGGTTAAATGTAACTCAAGATACCAAAGGAACTGGCAAATAGAAAACATATCTCTTACATTACATTTTCTTCTCTAGCCTGCCTCTCGCAAAACACTTTCTGCTTGAACCACTCTTGCACAGCTAAAACTTGTGTGTAGTTTTGCGCTAGCATAATTTGCAACATTTTGCCTATTTTGCTTGATGCAAAAATTGTGCAAAGTCAACATATTACGAATGAAAATTGAAAAATGGATAATTGTAAGAAAACTAAGATAAATGGAACTAAAAACAACTGTTTCCTCTGCAGGTTTATCTTTTGAATAGTTTTTTATGCACTTTGACAAATATATTCAGCAGTTTTCTCCACAATGTTACCTTTTGTGGTAGAAGCTCCTTATAAGCTTGCAAACAACTTTCTGTTCATGACCCACAACTAGTCAAACTGTTGAGGTTTTGAGCAGAGATTCTTCAGCGCCTAACACCACGTATAATTCATTTTAAGGAATCTCCCTCGGAAACCATTGGACAGTTTCAGAGTTTACCTTCCATTAGTCTTTATGATCTGCTGATGCCGTAAGTGTGCAATGTGGTTTCCAAAAGTGAATTCATTGCTGTCTAATTACAGTTTAACTATTAAAGCTCAGCGGGCTCCTTTGCAGATTCTCAATCTTTATGAGCTGAGCAGGATCATCAAATCAGTGGATGTGTGAAAAAACGATTCCACATTAATTGGGGCGATTGCCTTCCCGCTAATCTGTGTGTGTGTGTCTGAAACATTATCCTATAGATCAGTTTTATCTGTCCCCTCCTGAACCAGTGGGATCGGGCAGAACAAAGCACACACCGAAATACCTTGTAATATAAGCGGGAGAACGTCCTCCTAGTGAGCAGAATGTAGGTTCCCACAATTCCGGAGTCACTCTCAAGTGTTGTGGTTAGGTTTAGCCTATTCTCAATCCCTACAAAGACCCCAATACTCCTGCAAAGGAAAGTTAATGAGTTAAATCTGTGATTCATAAATATATGGAGCATCTGGTAACTACAGACCTAGCAGGAGCAACTCTTGGCTTGGCAGTTTGGGCGGGACTGCTCCCATGAGGCACAGGGTCAAGAATGATTTGCATATAGCTGGGTCTGAACTGGTGAGGCGAAGTAAGCTAAAGAATGATGTTGGATACAACCCAGATCTGTGAGTGAGTGTCTGAAAAGTTACAGCGCTCCGCTAAACGCTACGCTACTGACAGAAGACGACTGGTAGTGAATTGTCTAAATTTGAGGATCAATCAATGAAAATCAATGAAAATATGATAAGCGCCATATACAATTAAATAAGGACGAGGTAGGTCTGGAGTCCACCAGTAGATACTGTAGGTTGTACATCATAAAAAAATCTATAGTTTTTATGCTTTCCAATTAGTCCTGGCTTTAATGTTAGTGACCATAATAACTGTGTACCTTCAAATGTGATTATGCCATAATTCAGTTATTTGCAGTAATATTACATAACTGATTGTGCAGACAACATCCTCTAGAAAACCCACATATATTGAGTAATGTCTAGACTTCAGAAATTAGGGAAACATTTACTTAGTGTTCTGGGATCTATGGGGCATATTAACAAGGAGCTGTTGCCGCCACAGCGTCACTTTTTTGACACTATGACAGGTTTTTTTTGCGCCATATTTAGAAAGTGATGCCAGGGCCTTTAGCCTCATTTTTTCACCTCCAGCGCCTATTTTTTTCAGCTCCTAATCTGGTTGCGGCAGTTTTTGCTAGTGATATGCAAGGTAGGTGTTTCCCAGGAAAAAGCCTCGCAAAAAGTGACGTTCCTCTTGCGATTGGGGCTTGTAAATACACCCCTTAAAGACAGTAAAGAGATCAACTCCACTAGCAACACCCAACACTGTGATTTCTGTACATTATTACATGCATTGCACAAACCAATACACCCAAAAACACACGTTTGCACAATTGTAACAAAAAAACAGACGCATAAGCATAAAGCATAATTTTTGCAGCCACCTTGTTAGCCGAAAATGACACTTCACAGCCAACGTGTCAAAATAACCACATTTTGCCCTGTGAGGCCTTGTGTTAAATCGACACATTGACTGGTAGCATAAAGTAAAATGATGCATCATCTGAAAACGTGACACATCTGCACAGGAAGTAATGTTATAGATAAAGGGAAGTGATGTAATGGATCCCGCATGCTGCAAACCAGGATCTGTGAAGTTACTTTCATTTTCACTTTAAGTTACTGTTTTATTGCTTGGGAGTAGTTGTGTTTTGGCTGTGCTGGACAGTGTTTTGAGGTGTTTGGAGCTGGTTCCTCATGTGTGCTGTCCCTTTCATGTCCCTCGAGTCGTTTTTGTGCTGTTTAGTTGTCTATTGTTCTGTATTGTCCTGTGTGCTGTGTGGTGTTCAGTGTTTTTCTCCTGGGATATTTTTGTCATGGGGTAGTAGTGGATTTTTGGGGTGTTTTTGTTTGAGTTGTAGTATTTGGGTGTGATTTTGCCGCGGAAGAGTAGATTTTGCCCCATGACTGAGCAGGAGTTTGGCAGCTTCCTGTGGCTGGTCACACATTGCCTGCCTGCCTTGGTAGCCAGTGGGGGACTTATACTACTGGGCTACCCTGTGCTGGGCGAGTGTTTGCCTCCAGATGCTGAGGCTGCTTGTAGTGGACGACAACATCCATCAGTAGAAACATCGCTGGGCAGGGAGTCTGACCTCCTCAACTAAGTTGGCATTGATGTTGGTGGAGCAGTACCAATTGATAATTTGTGGTAACATTATGTTTGCTCTCATGACTCTTTGACTCAAAATAGCCTGTCCCCCATGCACATGAGGGAAATGCTGTGGCAAAAGCATTGGCAGCATCTGTGCACTAGTGCTATCTGTGACACTGAGCGGGCCACACCAGCGTTAGTGTCCCTGTAGGTTATACAAACGAGTCCCAGGGAAGCATTGAGCTGATGCACATGCCTATGACCCATCCAGACAACTCATATGATGACAGACCAGGAAGCGCAGATCAGCTCAATAGGTGCTTATTTCATAACAAGCATTTGTCAGGTACTGTTGTGCTGGACCATTACAGAACATACGTTACACATAAAGGGGCTTATTTAAAAGCCGCATGTACTTCAGGGATGTCACCTCTTACATAATCAAAGGTGATGCACCGACCGCACAAGGGCTTTGTAAATAAGCCCCATAGTGATGTGTGGATTCTCCTCCTTGGCATAACTCTTCTAGGTAGTCAGGCATTAATGAGGCCTCTCATGGCTTACACTGCTTAGCTAACCTCTGAATGCTGCAAAACACATCTCACAGGTCTTGAACAGCATTTCCTATGTAAAAGGTATGGCTCCTTGATGTCTACTACGGCTATGCTGTGCTTTGCATTGGCTTGTCTGACTCCATACCTCTGAATGCATAATAAATCCTGCATGCTGCCTTTGCATGGCCTCAAGGAGGTGTTTTTTGAGGCCAGAGCCACTGGATCTGTACTTACATATGAGACTTCCATTGTACATGCCTCGTGTATGAGAGGCCCAATATATGTCAGAGGGGAGCACACTCTCATGCACTGTATTCAAGGGTATGCTAGCCTGAGTATAACACATCTTAACATATCCCATACTTGTTATTATTCAAATTTGAAATTAAAATCTTTTGGATGCATGGAACATGTCTGAACAATATCTGGTACTCTGCAACAGGTACAGAGCTCACCTCAATCAATCAAATATTTGTAAAGCGCGCTACTCACCTGTGAGGGTCTCAAGACGCTGAGGGCAGGCGGGGAAGGGAGCACCTAACTTAAGGAACAAGTACGCATGATGTGTGAGGTACGTAGCGTACTAATTTCCTGGTGTCCAAATTTAAGAGGACCTGGATATTGCAATGCCTTTCAGAGTAGGGTATGTGATTTATGTAGGTGCAGAGAATCATCAAAGTCAGCATAGTGAAATATAGTAGTGATGAGGTTCATGAGCTGGGTCTGCAAATTGGATAAAATGTGCATGTTTTGTCTCATCATATGTAGGCCTGGGCAGTAAATTCCGTTCTGCTCGCGGAATTTGGGTAATTTCGCGTTCTGCGGAGAACGCAGAATTGCCCAAAAGTCTGTGTTCCGTGTCTTCGCTGAACTTTTTGCTTGTTCGCGTTCTCAAAATGTGTGTTCACAAGATATTTCCCCCCGAGCACGCAAACGGCATTCCCGAACAGGAAAAAAGCATTGCGAACAAGCAATTCTGTGTGTTCGCAGAATTTTTGCGTGCCCGGTGAGATTTTTTACAGTTTCGCGGAGGTTTGCGTAGCACGACTACGCAAATTCCGTCCACCCCTAATCATATGTATGTACACTTCAGCCTGCCTTTCATTCAGGGAAGTCACCTGTGCCATTTGATTTCTTGAAACCTGCAGGGTTACATAGCCAATAGCTATGCAAATATATTGTGCTTCTGTTGCATATCAAATATGTGTTTCAAGTTTACTGATGTGTTTTACATGTTATGTCTTGTAGCTGAACCCCCAGCATACACAGTTGGACAGGTTGTTAACTTCAAGGACCCTAACTTTACCAGTAAGTGGCTTCATCAATGCTAATTGTGTTATGAAAGGATTGAGTGTGATGTCAGATGCTGTGTCACTTGCCAGATTCAATGTGGATCCCTAACACAAATAAACACTTGTAAGATGATTAATAGGTCAGAAAAAGTGGGTGTTGAGTGTTGCATGTCTGTCAGCCTCTGACCACAGTCAAGAAGAATACATTGCCAATCTGGGATGGACCATATGATAGAGGCTTGACAGGTGAGCCATGATCACACTGGCAGACTATGCACATCTGAACATGGCCATGAAGAATTTGGAATGCATGTCAGTTGCACATGCTATGATTGAGAGTGGTGGCATGGGTCAGCATGCACTTACAACAGTTCTGATTGGAGAAGATTCACATGCCTCTGTGTGCTGTGTGGTACTTATTCAGCATCCATTGTTACATCTTACTGTGGCAAATGCCTATGGCATGAAGGCCATTGCAGGATGCAGAAGGCACACTAATGTTCAGTAAAGATGACATGTACCATTCCATGGGTACCAAACAGCATTATTACTAATCATACTAAGTACTGACACGTTCATACCTAGCTGTGCCAAGGTGTTGCAATTGCATTGTGCAACAATTGCCATGCCTTTGTAATTTGGCTATAGAAAATCTGATATGATAGATAATAGGCATGTGTATGTTAACTCTAAGCTGCGAGATGAACTTAGGCTGTATTTATTTTATTTATTTATTGGGTTTGTATAGCGCTTAAATCACCCCCAAAGGGGTATCTCTGCGCTGTAGAGGCTGCCACCTTAGATGTTGTGAAAATATTGTTTCATGATGTTTGTCACCCTTTGACTGACAGCTTTCCTTATTGCTTAAACAGACAATATGACTCCAGTGCAGCTGAGGAAGCATGACCCCAGAAAGGAGCGCTGCCACCACCTTAGAAAAGTTGCTAAACCTCACAGGGCCATGAGGAACAGTTACAAGGAGGAGAAGGCTCTGGGCAGGTGGACATGCTTTCCTCTAGGACCACCAACATGGGAGAAGAGAAGCCCAGGCAGAAATGGACATTGAGGTCAAGGTACCTCCAAGGCACCAGTACTCAGCACATCTACCAGTGACCCATCCCAACCACCTGGCCCACACCTCAGGCTACAGGAGGGCCTGGCTCATTTGAGATTGACATTAAGAAGAACTTTTTAGACTTAAAATTGTTTGTGGCTGTGTTAGAAAATAAAATGGACCAGGCTTTGACACTCCTTCTTGGACTGAAGCAGGCAGTGAAAAGACCCAAGTCATGATAGCCTTTTTGCCCTTCCCCCTGTACATAGTTTAAAGTTGGTCATTATGTGTTTTTAACTTAGTTTAGAGCAGTTAGTGTAGTGATAGTATAGGGGTCGTGTTTTCAAGGGTTTTTGTAGGGCTGTGGTGCCATTTAGTGGATAGGGGTAGTTGGTTTTTTGATGGGACGGGGGTTGATGTGTTTTATATGTCTATAAAAAAAATAAAAATGTAAAATAAATTAAAAAATATGATTGTTTAGATTCTATGTTTTGTTTATGTTTAGGTGTAGTTTCTGTTGTGCCCTTGTGAAGAAGTGTCTTAAAGGGGTGGTGGGTTGATGTTTATCATGTCATGCTAAATGTGTAGAGTAATGTGATTTAAGTTAAGGTAGTTTTAGATAGTATACAGAATAAGGTAGTATAGGTTAGGTAATTCGTGTAGAGCAGGTACTTTTAGTAATTTGAATGTTTTCTATTGACATTAAATGTTATTGTTTGCTACATACAAATCTATATCATGGTTTACTATGAGGGAGTCAGCATGTCTGCTCAGGTAATGTTATGTAGCTGCATTTGTCTTTGTTAGCAGCGTTTGGCAACATGTGTGAGGAGGTGTCTTACCTATGGGCAGGGATCTGTCAGGTTTGCTATGGATTGCCATTGTCTATTTGTAGACATTGTTGAGCAGTGCATGTGGCAATCATGATGGAAATCCTAAACAGTGTAACAAATGTATTCACATACAATTTCTCTGTGTGGGTACATCACATGACATGCTTTGGAGAGATGTTGTGTTCAAAACATTTGCCCAAATTATAGGCTTTTTGACTGACATACTGATGGCTACCCCATACCCATTCAAACTTGCAGTATTTACTTGTCAGTCCAATGATGTTTGCTTGCTAGTATCCATGGTTAGATCCGGCACTTGTGGTGTGACTTCATTTACCATTGACATTTACTGCATGACACCAGTTGAACTTAATACTTGCAACCTAGAGTAACTACTTGATATTCAACACACACTTAGAGCTCACCAAATATGCTACACTCGAACTGCCTAGCATTGTCCCTGACTCTAGAAATCACATGTCCCTTTGGCAAGTAGTTGGTCTATTTGCCTCACAGAATGCCCAACGGTCAACTGGGTCCTGACTTCAACAGACAGACAACAAACAGGTTCTGTGCATTTATTTGCATGTGCAAATTATGATGTGGCTCACAGGTACAGTTCATTGGACAACAACTCAAAAACATGTTATGACCCAGTGGAAGTCCCGACATAGTCCATGGGGTAATATGTCATAGGACATGTGTGGTAGAGGAGTGCTTCAGTGAGGAGGATGACCAAAGTGTCATTAGGTAGGATAGGTCAAATGGAAAGTCCACAAAAATTATCAAGGGGAACAGGGTGAAATCAAGATGAGTACGGTGGCAGCTGATTTTCCCTGGCCGTTCATGAGCACAAGGCAAAAGAGTAACTGGGTATGTGGCACTGATGAATGTTACCAGACACTTTTTTGTTGGAAAGCCGTACCTTCCGCATCTTCCTCCTCTGATGTGTGTGGTGTCTCCCATGAGGGGGTGTTGTAGGTGCGGCAGCTGAGGGATGCACACGCATATCAGGGGCAGAAGATGCAGATCCTGTTGCTGCAGCAGCATTCATCTGTGCCTACACATGAGGCAGCACAGCAACAAGGAGGATCAGTTGGTTTTGCAACACAGCAGTAACATCTCAGTAGTAGGCAGCCATGACAGCAAAGTGGGAATCCTGCTTCCACTCCATTGTCTCCAAGATGATTCTCATTGCCCCCCAGATGTTTGGCCACCTCACTGGTTCCACTTTGGCAGGACATTTGTTAATGCCTCTGCCTCATGGCACTAGCAATATCAGCCAGGAACTGCTGGAGGCCACAGAGCAGAGGGAAGGTGCCTCTGATAACGGCAGTGTGTTCATGTTGGGACTGAGGCACCCACGGACTGCCTTTAGGGTGGCCACCAGGATTTCCATCCCCACTGCAGCAGCTCTGCCAACTCCTGGTGAACTCCTACAGCTGTACGTTGGGTCCACAGAGTCTAGGGGCCTGGTTGGGTGGCATGTGGTGCATGTTGGTTTGTCAACAGATATGTGGAGTATGTGGAGACCCCACAATGCTGTTGACCCTCCCCATATTCAGAGATGATGTCCCAATGGAGTCCTGGAGTTCTTAGAGGGTGTTCTGGTTGAGGTCATCATCCCCATCTTTGCTGAAGTCCAGGACAGCGTACTTGCCAGGTGGTGAGCTTTCATCCTCTGCAATGAGAAATGCTAAAGGTGATCTCTTGTAGATGTTGACATGAGTAATCCAGTTGACAATCAAGGTGCAATACATTTTTACTTTCAGTTCCTCACTGATGCATAGGTCACCTGTTATGCAAGGGTGTGGATTGCAAATGGCACTGTATTTTCCTTTAAGATGACTGGATCTCAACATTGCTCGGACTACTTCTGTGTGCATATTCTGAGCGAGTGGGCCCTGTGATACTAGTCATATTACAATTGCTGATGTTCTCCTCATTTCTTCATGACCAGAGCTGGATATCTGCATGATGTTACACATTATTTTATTCAGACCCATGCACTTGTATTTGTACATGCCCCCTTTGGCTAGTCCCAATTTGGCAGTGGCAGCTGACTTACTGCCACATGGTGATGGCACCCTAATAATAAATTGACTCTCATGAGCCTATGAGACCTGCATGATGCGTGAACATATCTAGTGGACTGACATGGCAGGCTGTTCTAGAGAGATATGTGTCAAGCAGTACCCCACATGGTAGTAGTGCCAGGAAGGGTAACATGCACCTACCGAGAGGCATATTAACATAGAATTGGCACCACATAGCACTGCAAGCAATTTAGCAAAGACACGCTGCATCGTTTAAAAAACACAGAGATGCACCATATTCACAAGAACACTGCGCACCCCATGTGTTTTCCCTTGCGGTGGCACTGTAAAATAAGTCGAGTGCAATCACAGACAACCTTGTGCCATGGTGCAAGGGTGCCTGCATTGGCGCACTGCTGTTCTTTTTGCACCGGCACAGTGGTGAGCTCAGGGGTAGCACATATTCCTGTAAATACAGCCAAATAATGCATTTTTGCTATGACATAGCTCAGCGCCGCAAAGTTGTGTGCATCGACACGCTGCACCATTTCACTGTAAATATACCCCCTGGTCTTCTGGTGTACATCACTTGCATTCACCCCCACACACAGTCATATTTATTAGATGAAAGGAGTTCAGGTGGTCCCTAACATCGTAGCTGACACCTGTGTGCTGTGAGCCTGCAAGCCAGGACAGCTGCATACAATGTAGTTCAATCTAGGTTTCTATAGATGTGGTTCTTGAAATGTCCCTATGTGTAGCAACTACCTGGCCCACATATCCCCTACCCATCAGGTGTGTTTTTTCTCCTCTGAGATACCAATTCTATGCTATGAATTTGCAGGCTAGGTGAATGTGCATGGGCCCATTTGAGACAGAGGGGCATATTTCATAGACATGTGGTGCAGCTCAGCACCAAAAACCATCTTGCTGCACCAAGATGTGCGATTAGTTAAGTGCAGGGTTGCACTGTGGTTCCAACAATAGAACACATCCCTGTGTTGTTCTCAATGCTGGTGCAGAATCAGCTGGCTAGCACCAACGCAGGTACCCTTGCATCATGGTGTGAGGGTGCATGCTTTGGCAGACATCTGCAGTTTGTGTGCCAGCACTGGCATAAAGGACAGGAATGCTCTGTATCTTGTAGGGACGCCAAATTCCTGACCTTTTTTTTAATGTAGGGTAGCACAGCTAGAAAGCTTCCAACGCTACTCTATGCCAACATACTATCACAATGTCCATGAGCCTTCCAGCACCCAACCCTTTCCCCTGCAGACCGTGATGCAGAACGTCGGGACATAGCTGCCCATACTGCATGACACTACATAATTGCCCACATTGCCTCTTGTTGCAACTTACCCTGTTGCTTTTGTACTTCGTCATTGCCAGCACTGTCCTGTCCTACAACTCCAACCACCGATTCCTCAGAGATGACAGCGAACATCTGCTTCCCACCTCCGGTTTGCAATGCTGCCTTGAGATTGGTTGCCAGTTTCTCCTTTGTCTTGCGCTTGAAATCATGCCGATGCTTTTTACAGTCACTCACTGTCCTTTGGGCTTTGGCAACACTGTTCGTCTTATCCACTATGGTCTGCCATATGGTCTCTTTTCAACCCAATGACACTTTGGAGCTGATGAAGAGCTGTTGTTGGTGCTCCGTCACCCCTGTGATCAAGATCTCATTCTCCTCCTGAATGAACTTGCACTTGACAGTGACTGGTCATCGTGGCTGGTACTGGGGTTATTGTCCTGGAATGTGCTCATTCCTGGCTGCTCCCTTGCTGCTTTCTGGTATGTGTAATGTTTTTCTGCATGTAGCAGCATTTTTTTTTATTTTCCCGATAGGTGAACTGAAGTGATGCTAGGACAGCTAGGGTCCATATTTCTAGATGCGAATTGGCCGACCGCCACTTTTGCAGCATTAGCGTGAAATTTGTTTCCGACACTGGGTACACAACAGTGTCAGTTTTTATGATGCCAGCCTATTCCTAATGCCATGAAGCGCCGTCTTGTAAATACGATGCTAACATTGTGTTCGAATCTTTCATACTGTGGCTGTAGGTTTTTTTTGCACACTGCTGAGGCAAAACAGCAGTGCGCCAGTTCCTGTAAATATACCCCTATGTTTGTCCTTTTAAGAAATGCAAAAAAAAGTTCAACACATTTATATTAAACAACCTCACATTTTTCATGACATCTTCAGGATAAAATTAGGCTTGGGAGTAATTTTAATTAAGCTGGCGTGGTCAGAGTAATTTTGGTAAGTAACTTTTTAATGTGTGATTACCAATATTAATGGGATTACTTCCGCTTGTGTAATTAAGAGTAATTTGGGGCAAAATTCTACTGTGAGATCATTTTTAGGGAGTGTGAGCAGCTGCTGGCACTGCTGTTTATGTTCTGTTGCATTTAACACCATTTGCTCAACACTAAATTCATCATTGCCCCATTTTAGACGCAAGGCTGCATTTTGCATTAAGAAACTAGTGCTTAATTTAGGGAGTAAATCCCACCCCGTGAGCACATATAGCAAGCTCAAGCAACTGCTTCCACTGCTATCTGTGTTCTGTTGCATTTAATTCTAATTCTTAGCATTTTGACCCTAAGAAAATAGCACTAAATGCAGAACTGCTCTTCTTGGGTAATTCTGTGTAAACGCAGCATTTTTCGGTAGTTCCATATGATTATGCTACACAGAATTACAAAAGTTACGCCTACCCCAACATAAAATGAAATGTTTACTGTGATGTGTGAGATGAAATAATAGAAAGCCCAGAATGTATTGAAAAAACTATAGTTTGTTTAGCTGCATAAAAATGTCAACGATGTACATGAGTTTGAGCATCCAAACACCATTTTCTTTAAACACAGCTACTTGACAGGGGTACATACAAACACATCAGCATTCAGAAGGTTAAAAGTAACTTAAAGATGATATTCGAGTCACAATTTATATTGGGTTAGGAAACACTCTAACTTAATGCCTTTTCTGGGTGTCAGAGGGCCCTTGCTGTTATTTTAGGAATTAAGCTCATGCCTTTCACCCTGTGTACTGTTGACATTTTTAACATTATCAAAAACTGCTGTATTTTCTGTGGCCTGCAGTATTATGAATTTTAAAACCTACTGAACATATCTCCTATCTACTGTCTGAGCCTGCAGGGTCGGTTTGACCTGTGGGACACCACTACTGTTTACTGCCTAAGATGGTGAAACATGCTGCTTTTCGTTTTGCTATCTTGCTCAAGTGGATTCTGTATGTGAAATGGGCTGTATTAGAACAATGAAAGGAAGTAGGAGGTAGACCTCGAGTATAAATCTATATCAATTCCGAAAGATAAATAGTTCAGTCAACCCTATGTATAGCGTTCTGATACCCTTGGGTCATGTTTGCGCTTTATAAAACATTTAAAAGCGGTCATCTCAAATTGCATGCACATCTACTTAACTTTCCATACAACCTGTGGTTTTGGTGGCATTTATTGTGGAATAATGCTCTTAATAAGTTACTGTGTGACACATTTTTCCAGACTTTTCAGGGAAACAAGCCGACAAGTTTTCCAAAAAAAGGCAAAGATCCCAAAGATCCCAATTCATATAGGCCCATTACATTACTTAACACGGATTATAAGATCCTTACCAAATTATTATCAATACGTTTCAATCATATTGCTAAGGATCTTATTCACCCGGATCAGAACGGCTTTGTGGCAGGTCGACAATTAGCCACAAATACACATTTTCTCGTTGAGGCTTTAGATTATTTTCAGACCAATAAAATTTCCGCTTTAATTTTATTATTAGACGCGGAAAAAGCTTTTGACTTAGTGGTATGGACAACCTTATTTGTTATTTTAAATCACTTTGGAATTCCTCCTCAGATTATTAGCTTAATTAAAAATTTGTACACGGGTGCCAAAGCAAATATAATCATTAACTCAGTCATGGTCGGTAAAGTATCGGTTCAGCGGGGCACCAGGCAAGGTTGCCCCTTGTCCCCTATTCTTTTTGCTTTTTTTATTGAACCATTAGCCATAGCCATCAGGGAATCCGAAAATATCTCTCCTCCTATTTCCTCTATGGCTAAAATCAAACTATATGCCGACGATATTTTATTACTGATTAAGTCGGATATTCAATCTCAAACTGCCGCTCTTCAACTTTTTGAGGAATTCGAACATCTGGGTGGTTATCGCATTAATAAAAATAAAACTGAAATACTAGTCTGTGGGGGGGGTGAGGTTGAGCTACATACTGATTTATCCGGCTGTATTAATCCTAGACCGAAGAGGTATCTAGGAATTATGTACTCGGTTTTTGTCTCCGAGTTAGTTACGTTAAATTTTGATCCTCTTCTACGCAAGGTTCAATCTTTATTTAATAGATGGGAATCGTTGCCATTTTCCATCCTAGGGCGAGTGGCACTTATAAAAATGTCAATTCTGCCGCTATTTAACTTTTTATTTTCTGCCATTCCTTGCTTTTTGCCCAGTAGCTTCTTTTCAAAAGTACAATCACTATTCACAGGGTTCATATGGGCAAAAAAAAGTCCCAGGATCGCAATGCGGATCCTTTACGCCGATACAGATTTGGGAGGTTTAGCGGTACCCAATATTAAAGATTACTATAGCGCATATTTTGCCCAATATTTAGAGCGGTTTAAATCCGGAATGCAGACCCCAACTGTGTTTATTAATTTCTTTATTAATAGAATTTGTCATGAGGTTCAGATTCCTTCCCCGTTACATATTCCTAAATTACCGAAACTTACTCGTTATAAGACGATGCTCTGGTTTTTTAAGCGTCAGGATGTCTTTCTTAAAAGATATTCTCTCCCGCAATTTAGTCTTAGAACTCCCTTAAGGAATGCTCTTTTTTATTTAGGAATAAAAATTGGAGTTGATACTGTATCACAATGGGCACTTTTGGGATTTCACTCTTTGTCAGATTTTTTGAGGGAAGGGACATGGTTGTTACCTGGAGAGATGCAGCTTCTAATTCCTGGGAACTTTATGTTACTTGGTTCATATGCTTTTATTTTTAAAACGTTGGTACAAGTTGAGCCAGTCAGCATTGGTTCCTCTAATCAACTATGGGACGATTTGTTCACGATTTGTAGGACGGGGAAGCCAGGGGTATGGAAACGTGTTCTTGCAGAATATACTGCGGAGGATCTTAGTCAAAAAGCAATGAAAAAATGGCAAGAACAGGAGAATCATGTACTCACTATTAATACTTGGAAATTGATAAATAAGCTGAATTTCAGTGTTCTTCGAGGATCTAATTGGAGAAGAATGCTGTTTTTCAGTAAATGGCTCCTGTACCGTACCCCTGCTGCCATTGCTAAAATGTTTCCCAATACTACGGCCAATTGTTTTAGATGCCAGCAATATACTCCCGCAAACTGGTCCCACACTATAGCTAACTGTGTTAAAATAATCCCGTTTTGGAATGAGATATTCGAATATATGCAAAAGTATTGTGGGATTCGGATTACTTATAATGTTAATTTAATATTGTTTGGCTACGATTCCGATCTTGGTTTGACAGAACAGTGGGTTAAATTATTATTTATTGCAATGGCAGTTGCAAGGTCTTTAATCCTGCAGAACTGGAAGTCAATTCATGTCCCTCTCTTTACTGCCTGGTTGCAAAAAATTAGGAATGTTAGAAAGTCTGAAATGCGATATGCACAGCGAATAGGCGGGATTACGAAGTTTGATAGAATTTGGAATCTGTACTTTGTGTAATGGTTGATTTACGTATTGTGTAAATTATTTTATTCATGTAATTCTGTATTGTTTTTCCTTCTGCTTGCCAATTTATATTCTTTTTTTTCTGTGCCAATTTATGGTTGTATCAATTGTATTTTTGACACAAGATTTTCAATAAAAAAAAAAAAAATTAAAAAAAAAAAAAAAGCCGACAATATTTATTGGGATGATCAGGATGTCTTGTCAGACCAGGAAGGTATCAGATTATATATTGTTACTCCAGGTCTATCTTTAAAACCTGTTGCAGTGTAAATGCTGCATGTGGGCTCATGTTCAAGCTTTTCTTAGAGAAAATAGTCAATAATCTTATTTAAATGTGGGCAGCCTCACCACTTAACTTTCTGTGGCAAATTTGTGCGGCAAATTGTGTCCCACAACTTTAAAAGTTCATCAGCTGTCAAACCAAATCATGAGTGATATGAGATCCACTCTGAACACATGACAAAACTATCACAGCCACAAATTAATAAGCGTTCTCTAAACATACAATTTCTAGTTGATCAAGGTTGCTCCTCGACTGTATTTAATTGCAGCCATCTACCAAATAGGTCAATCAATCAATACATCATTAATCAATCAATCAATCAATCAATCAATCAATCAATCAATCAATCAATCAATCAATCAATCAATTCACTAATCAATCTTTAGTTGCTTACTTCTAGAGGATAGCTGGGATCCCCATACTGAAACAAAGCCTGGTAGATGTTTTGACCATATTCACACTGTAAAATGTCATATATATATCATCTCCACATTCTAGGTCTGATTTCGAGACCTATATTTACCAAACACTGTGCACAATAATATGATACTCAATGCCATGCACTGAGTTCTTGTGTGCATTTTGAGCATGTTTGCATACATAGGGAACATATGACGCTTAAATAATAGTAGGGCTCTGTTGGTGCCAGTCTGAGTATCGAAGCCAGTGGGATCCATTTTGGATGACATAGGATGGAGAGTGATTATTTTTATTTGTAGTCCAGCTGTCAGTCTGGCGTGTCTCACCACCACAGTTCGATAATTGTTGAGAGAGAGAGAGAGAGAGAGATAAGTGCACTCCTGAACTCTGAGAGATGACTCTCCGTTGTGCTTCTCTTCCACTCCCTTTCCCCCTCAGAAAAAAAACTTGCAGGTTTGCGTTCATTTAAGTCTCAGCTCACTGCTCTAATGTGGTGAAGAACATAAATCAGCATTGGGGATTGTTCCTCTAAACTTTCCATATGAACCTTCCAGACCATAACACAGGCCCAGAGATGTCACATTTCACTGTGCCCCTATCATAGGTACTAGGAGTCAACTCCACCTGCTGTGAGTTGCATTACTTTACGCACAGGCTGTGTTTTGAGAGCAGCCTCCATTGTATGACATTTGAAATGACATTTGTAAAGGAACTAATGCAAATTGGTTCTGAAGTCTTAGGCAATAGATTCATGTCTACTGTCTGTAAAATTTGTATGTAACCATCCCACTTCGTTGCTATTGACATTTCTCTTTGACAAAGAAAGGGGTTGTGCCACCTTTTGCTTAAAGTCTGCTGTGTAACTAGGACTGATGTCTGCTTGACAACCAGTCTCTCTGAGGTTAGGAGACATCACCTGAAGTCAGCACAATCCCCAGAAAGAGCTGGGTATCCGGGTGAAGCACCTAGAAACTTTCCTGCCATATGAAAGAGAAAAGGAGCTTGCCTAGTCTTCCATGAGTATGAGCCCCAGCATGACCCTAGTGTGAAGAGTATGCAGATGAAGTTCTCAATGCCAAGAAAGCAATCCAAGAGTGATCCATACTTTACATGTATTACCCAGTATCTCTGCACAGTTCCTGAGGAGTTCTGAATATGACTTTGCAGAACAAGTGATTCTGTGCTTCTGGGTAGACAGCCATGGGCTGAGTGATTGAGCTGTTGCACTATCTAGGAGCAGGTTGTATAATTGCGATTCGCTATACTGCAGAGCGTCCAAACAGCCAGAAGGCCACAACTGCTTCTAGACCTCAGGTGACTCAACTGGAGAGCACAGACTGTGTGCAGATTTACACATGCTTTCCAGAAGAATGCTGGTGCCAAACACTCGTTATTCTGCTTTACCCCACCTGTCAGACGCAAGCCTATGAGGATTTTCCTTAAAGCTGCGACTACTGCATTATCCTGCAATGAAGGAGTCCACTCCTTGAATGCAGGACCACCACCTGCACCTATAGCACAGCCCAGACATCCATCGAGCATCATCAGGTAACGGTGGTACCTAAACACCAGGGAGATGGAGTACATTACTGGGGAATAAGGGGATCACAGAGGATTATAGTGGCTCACTCTCAGTTTATGATTACCCTGCATGATATTGGACTGTGTAGTATTTGTTTTTACTGTGAAATTATAAGTACATTCTTTTACATACAGAGAAACATTAGCCAATACATCATAATATTGTATCTGTACTTTACTGGGGAAGTAGGCAATTGCTTGCCCTTGCTACTCTGAAAGTCAAGAATTGTACTTAGTCCAGTTGCAGCTTGCAGAGCCACAGTACGACAGGCCATTGACCCAAGTGGCAAACAACCTGAATCTCCATGGTTGGGGCTCTGTAGCCCCTGCTTGCCCTGTGGCTCCTTAAAAAGAGTCTGACAACAATATACTTTGACCTAATAGATAATAAGTCCCTCTGCTATAGTTCTAGTTACCTTACTGACAGTAAATCTCTGCCTGAGTGTATGTGCTGTTTTGTTCCATATCTTGCTGAACTCTGTTATGACAAAGCAAATCACAAGGAGATGATGGATGGAGCACTGAAACTTTTCAGACACGCACCCCCAGTCACAAATCTGGGTTGAATCTATCATCATTCTTTAGCTCACTTTGCCACCCCAGTTCAGACCCAGCTATATGCAAATCATTCTTGACCCTGTGCCTCATGGGAACAGTACAGCCTGAACTGCCAAGCCAGGTCTGCCCTGGACTGGAAACAAGTATCCTGGGGCCCATTTCGGGGTAACACTCATCATCAGCCAGGCTAGCGTGAATCCAGTAGCAAAGTGAGAAAGTGATCCATGTCTGGGAATACCATGCCAACTTAGGGCGAACAAAGCATACACAAGGAGATGATGGATGGAGCGCTGAAACTTTTCAGACACTCCCCCTCAGTCACAGATCTGGGTTGAATCCATCATTGTTATTTAGCTCTCTTCACCACCCCAGTTTAGACCCAGCTATATGCAAACCAGTCTGGACCCTGTGTCACATGGGAACAGTCCAGCCCGAACTGCCAAGCCAGGTCTTCCCTGGACCGGAAACAAGAATCCTGGGACTGGTTTCGGGGTAACACCCCTCATCAGCCAGGCTAGCTTGAATCCAGTGGCAAAGTGAGCAAGGGACCCACGCCTGGGCATACCCTACCAATTTAGGGCAAACAAAGCAAATACAAGGAGATGATGGATGGAGCGCTGATACTTTTCATACACTCACCCCCGTCACAGATCTGGGTTGAATCCATCATTGTTCTTAACTCACTTCACCACCCCAGATCTCTGTTATGACAACATCCATGCTAGTGAACCAGACCAGGAGAATATTGTAGATGCTCTCCTCTCTGACTAAACTGGAAGTCCATTGGGCTCATGGACGAGTCCCAGTGTTAGCCTTGAAACCTTATGGTCCCAGACACAATATTATATCTCTCCAGTTAAACCCCAGTGCTGAGCGCTGTTGCTATAAGAAGAGGTCTTACATAAGGGTGTTGCCTCTCTTCTGGTGAAACCCCCTTTCCATCTTGGATTGACCTCTGGATGTCACCAGTAGGTAGTGGGTATTATATATTTGCAGTAGCATGACCTACTCCCATTTCTTCCATTGTCCCAAGATATAATAGACACAGGAGAGACTAGCGTGTGATTTTCATCGCTCGCGCTCACTAACTTAACATTGATGAGCCAAGTGAGAGAAAAAACTCTGCTCCCCGTCTCTTCACTGTGTTTTGCAAAACTACATGCAGAGCACAGAGTGGGCAAAACTCTGAGACCTCCCCGGCAGAACAGAATTCCTTCCCCACCCCTAGTATGCACGAAACTCATGCAGACTACATTTCGTTTCAGCACTCGCTAGAAGACCCGAATCTGGCAGCACTTCCAGATGTACTGGATAAATCCCATCTGACTGACCTCTGGTGCTAAAGTACAGAGTTTACACTTTTCTTCCCTGCCCTCATGGTACATCATCCCCTGTTGACTACTTCCTGATGCACACTACATTACTGTGATAACCTTGTGGGAGGAATTACAGATCACACTCAAATCCTTTGGCAGTGTGCGAGGCATCTTGCAAAATCCTTATGATGAGATATTTAACCACTGCCAGGAGACATTCCAGACCCCAACTAGAACCATAGGAGATCTGACAGAACAATACAATATGAATGCATCATCAACAACCCATGCTGGCTAGAATTGATGCAAATGACCTATATACGTTTTTTATTGAACAGGCAGAGCGATCCGCAGTGGAGATACGACAGAGGCACTGCATGCATAGACAGAAACCTGGCAGATTCTTGGCAGCACAGTTGTGCCAGAGGGCATCGTGGATCTCAATAACCTAAATTGTGATGAGACTGACTGCTTATACGCCCATCATCTAGATGCAACCGAAGACTTTGTGTCAGACTGAAGCTCTTTACATTTCAGAAAGTGGAGATACTGTGCAATACGAGCAAATATTTATGCAATCATTACTCTTGCCTACACTGTCCCAAGAACATAAAACCTTACTTGAAGGCATAGCAGGCCTTCCTACCTTCCATTTGCCTGGAATCGACTGCTAGCCATGTACCTTCTTTAAAAGGGAAAAGAACATGTAACACATCTTTTGTACAAAGCCTTCAAGGAGGCTGAAGGGACGTCCTCCCTGGGCCTCATCTCTCCTCAACAAGGACAGAATGGACTCATTCCTCTGCTCTTAACTTCCCCTATTCCTCTTGAATGTGGATGGGCAAATCCTAGCCAAGATTCTTGTGAATAGGTTGCACAGTTATGCCCAGCCCGGTACATACATGATAGGTGGGGTTTATGCCTGGTCGGTCGTCCAGGCACCACCTGCAGACTTTGTCACACCTGCTGTGGATGAGCAGTGATAGCCATACAGACATCCATCCCATCTGGTTGGAATTCAACACGCCTTGGATCACACAGAATTGGGCGACTTTTGTTTGGGATCCTTGAGAGGGCAGGGCTTAGTTTAGCATTCATATCCAAGGTTCGGTGGCTCTGTGACAAACCAAATGCTAACATCAGCTGTAATGGTTACCTCTCTGTCGTGTCTTCGCAGTGCCAATGACGACAGACACGATAGGTTTCTTCAGGACTCTTTATTTCTATATCCTTACACCAGCGTGGCCCTACTCTCACTGCCCTTCCCATGCCCTGCTCCGCCTCTTCCTGTCGGGGCAGTCCTCCTCTTACTCCACCCACTACACTCCACCCTCACAACCACTAGACCACCTCATCTCTACATCTCCCCCTTTGTTAGCAAATGAAGTGAGTCACTAACGAGTTACATCTCTTCGATCAGCCGCTTAGGCTGGCGGATTGTTTGTCGTGGTCTAAGTGTACGTCCTTCAAGCGCTACAGTAGCGCCGGCGCCGGGTTCCTGTCCCGGGTGACTGTCGCCTTCGCTCCGTGCTTCTGACTGTCGAGCTCTTGGTGGTGTCATTTGCGACTCAAGCGTCTCTTGCAGAGCTGGACTGCACTTCTGAAAGTGGGACACATTTCGGGTTACGCGCCTGTTGTCCGACTCCGCTGTCAGCATGGTGCCTTTCTGTCGAATGACTGTCAGAGGTTCCGCTCTGAATTTGCTATCCGTCTTCTTGCATTGCTCCTGCTTGACGACCACGCAATCTCCTTCGTGGAACGAGAGGGAACGAGCTCGTCTTCTGCCATCCGCATACGTCTTCATGCTTTCTTTGCGAGCTTTGTCAGTGGCTTCCACTTCCCGATGGATGCGGCTGGGGGAAATGGGTCGTAGTGCTCCCTCCCAGGTGGGTATCCGTGTCCTGACTGGGCGTCCCAGCATGAGTGTGGCTGGACATTTGCCTGTGGTGGCATGCGGTGTCGTCCGGTATGCTCGGAGTACATCGTTGAGTGCCGCTTGTGGGTCTTTCTTGTCCAGAGCGGCCTGCTGGAATGTCTTTTTGAGGGTGGCCATGAATCTTTCAGCTGTGCCGTTGGCCTGCGGCCATAGTGGTGTTATCCGTCGGTGTCGCACATTCATAAGTGTCATGAAGTCACTGAATTCCCGGCCGTTGAAAGGAGGACCATTGTCCGTTTTCACCTCTGTGGGTATTCCCCAGGCTGCAAAAACTTCATCCAGGATGGTGAGCGTGGCGGCCGCGTTGGTGGATGTCACAAACCGGGCGATGGGGAATCGCGAGTATTCATCTATTATGACCAACACATATTTGCCCGACGGCATGGGGCCATAGAAATCCATTGCTAGTTCTTGCCATACTCCTGGCGGTAGGGGCGTCATCTGGAGTGGGGCTGGCGGGTCTCCTTGCCTTACCACTTGGCATTGCAGACAGTCTTTCAGAGTGTGCTCTACCATTTTGTCTAGGAAAGGGAACCAGACGCGTTCACGAAGGGCCCTTTTCGTCGTGACCACTCCTCGATGACTTTCGTGTGCCAAGTTGACGACTCCTTGCCTCAGTTGCTGAGGAATGACAATTCGGTGATCCCGTAACAACAGGCCGTCCATTGTAACTGATAGTTCCTCACACACATTCCGGAATGCTTGCCACTCCTGACGCCTTGTTGTGTCACCGCTCTCGTCCTCCGAGTCTTCGTGCCGCCACCTGTTTGTTCGAACTCTTTGAATCACCTGTTGCAACATTGTATCTTGTCGGGTGGCGTCCAGGATGGCCTCTAGGGGGACCGCTGGTGGCCGCGCCTGATCCACTACAAAGTGGATGTATTCGTCTGCCATGGACGGTGTGGGACACTGTGAGTCTTCAGGGTGACGCGACATATAGTCGGCTGGGTTGGCCGCCTTCCCCGGCTTGTGCACAATGGTGAACGTGTATTCCTGCAGACGGAGTCCCCACCGTTCAATGCGGGGCGGCATTTTGGACCGTGGATTGCCATAGATGGTGATGAGTGCTTGGTGGTCCGTCACCATGGTGAAATGTTTTCCGTAGATAAACACGTGGAAGTGTTCGCACGCCCACACCTCCGCAAGGCTTTCCTTTTCAGGTTGGGAGTAGGCCTTCTCTGTGTCTGAAAGGCTCCGGCTGGCGTGGGCCACTATGTGTCGTTGGTCCGTGTCTTTGTCGTATTGGGCCAGGATGGCACCCAGCCCGACGGGGCTTGCGTCCACGGTTATTTCGGTTTTACGATCTGGGCTGAAGTACGCCAGGCTCTCCACCGTGCCCACGGCCCTCTTTATGTCTTGAAATGCTCGCTCGCATTCGGGCGTCCACTCAAACACTTGTCCCTGTTTGGTCAGTGCGCGAAGGGGGTGGCTGAGTGTGGCGTAGTCCTTAATGTATCTTGAACAGTAGCTCGCCATGCCTAGGAAGGACCGCACATCACTGACGTCAAGTGGACTCCTGGTGCTGTTCAGAGTGCTCACTTTGTCAGGGTCTGGCTTCATTCCGGCTCCCGAAAAGATGTGGCCAAAGAATTTCAGTTGCGACTGGTGGAACTCGCACTTCTCTCTGTTGAGCGTGAGGTTTGCTTCTAGGAGGGCATGGCAAACTCTGTCTAGGGCCGTGTCGTGGACTTGGATGTTCGCCCCGTAGACTAAGATGTCATCGCTGTAGTTCAGCGTGTTCGGGATGTGATGGATTGTTTGTCTGATAGCTTCTTGAAATATCTCGGCGGCTGATGAGATGCCACAGTTTAGCCTCTTATATCTGAACAACCCTAGGTGCGTTGCAAACGTTGTGATATATCGGGAGCTTTCGTGGAGTTCCAACTGGTGGTAGCCTTTGTTGAGGTCCAGTTTAGAAAACACCCTCGCCCCATTTAGGGCGGCTATCATGTCGCTTAAATGGGGTCCTGGATGACGCTCTCTCTCAATGGCGGTGTTGGGCATCCGCATGTCCACACAGAGTCGGACCTTCCCTGGTGTTCCTTTCTTCGGTACGATCACTACCGGAGATACCCACGGCGTGGCGCCCTCTGTCCGTTCGATGATGTCGGCATCCAGCAGATCTTGTAGCTCATCCTCCACCGCTTGCTGGAGGTGGAAAGGTACTTTCCGAGGGTGCTGGGCAACTGGGCGGACCTGGTCATTTATGTGGAGGCGAATCTGGCCTCTGTTCATTTTGCCGAGCCCGGAGAACAGCTTCGGGAACTTGTGTATGGTGTCGTTGTCACTGTTGACGCGGTAAAGTATCTCTACCAGTTTTAACCGTTCCGCTGTTGGTAAGCTGAGGAGACAGTCTGCTTCCGGTCCCTCAATGACATGAATCACGGCTGGAATAGATGTTGTTTGATGCCTCAGTGTCGTTGAGAACTTCCCAAGACATGGGAGCGGCTTCCTGGACATCCAGGTGTAGACACGGACATGTGCTGGATTGAGCCGAGGTCGAGGGTTCATCTTCTTATACTCCGTCACTGGGATGTAGTTAAGGGATGCCCCACTGTCCATCACAAACTTCGTGGGATGCGTGCCTACGCTGATGTCCAGTCGGGGGTATTTTTTAAGCTGGTCTGGATCGGCAATCATGTTAGCATATTCCACGGAATATTCTTGTTCACTTGATGGTGACTCAGAGTCTCTGGACGGTGATCTTCTGGACCACCTTGAAGACCGTGACTCCCTGCTGGACTGGGAGGATTTGGATGAGGACTTCCGACGGTCCCGTACCGCTCGTGCGTGATGGCGGCGCGTCTCGCCTCTTGGCAACCTCGCTGAATCTTTGTCTTTTTCCCGGCGGTACTCCCCGCACATGGTCTCAAAGTGATTGTTTCGGCCACACTTGTGGCACTGCTGCCCCAGGGCCGGGCATGCTCCGATGTGGGGGAAGTCGTACCCGCATCGGTAGCACCGTCGCAGTGGCGCCTTTTTCCCATGATCCTGACGCCTGCTCCTCCTCCCCGATTCTGGTCGTCGATGGCCAGGGCGGCGGTGTCTCGATGGCGGCCGGGCGTGTCGCTCCCGCTCCCTTGATCCCCAGCGGGGGCGTTCAGTGCGTACCTGACAGGCAAGCTCCTTGCGTTCCATGCGTCCCGCCTCCATTGTCTTGGCCTGTTCCTCAGTCTGATCGTGTAGCCTCGTGATTTCTTCTATTTCATCTAAGGTGTGGCTCTTCTTCAGTAGTTTCCTGCGAAGTGTCTCTGACTGACAGCCGTCAATCACACGCAGCCGTATGGCATCATCCGTCGAGAAAGCGTCGAACTCGCAGTGGCGCGCCAATCGCCGTAACCGCGTTATGTACGAGCCCATGACCTCGTCTTTCTCCTGTCGGGCTCTCTGGAACACGTACCGTTCGTAGTCCACATTCTTCTTATGCACAAACTTCCTATCCAGGGCTGCTCGCACCCTGGCATACGTTCCCGCGTCTGCGGCGGGGAGTTCCTTTATCATCTTGCTGATGTCCTTTCCCACGAGGTTTCGAAGTGCGATCAGTTGATCTTCGTCCCCTGTCACCTTTGAGCCTTTGATATAATCCTCAAAGTCTTCCATCCATTCTTCCCAGCGAGGGCCCATGCTGCTCCCGACCACGAGCGCTAGGGGCTCCGGAGGGCGCAGGTGCGACAGCCCCATGACGATCGGCTTCGCTTCTTGGCGGGCTGGGGATCGGGCTGGGGATCCATGGTTCGACATCGTGCGTCACGTGAAGTGGGTTCTGCTTCAGCACAGTATGGGCTCTGTTATTTCTTTTGGAATCTTGGTTGTCTATATGCTTGTGTGCTTTGTTCACATTTTTTTTTTTTTTTTTCGCTTGCTCGTGCTTGTTTAAATTTTGGTGATGCCTGACTTCAAAATGGCCGCTCGGGTCTGTTTTGCATGGGACGTCTGGAGACCCGCCTGACTTCAAGATGGCCGCCGGCTGGATAACGTGCATGGACTTCACACGTGCTGCCGGGCTTTCAGCTCATTCATTTCCAGACTGCGCACTGCTCAGGCGGCCTCCTCCCATCATCCGTCTCACTCAGGGCTTCACAACAGGCAGGTGGGTGAGAGAGTCTTCACGCTGCTCTAACCTGGAAATGCGCGTGTCAGCGCCGTCGTTTTCTTTCCTACCCTTCAAGCGCCGGTCCTCTTCCAATGCAGGGCGCGTTCCGCGATCTCGCTCCTCACGCTGCTGGGCTCTCACACGCTCCGGGTGCGTCCCGCGAGTGACGACGCTTCGGCTGGTTTCTTCGTGTCCAGTCCTTCGCCAGTCTCGTCAGCGTGCCAGTGTTCTGGGAGAGCATTTAGCTCCATCCCACCCTCGTCGCCAGCTGTCTTGTCTTCGCAGTGCCAATGACGACAGATACGATAGGTTTCTTCAGGACTCTTTATTTCTATATCCTTACACCAGCGTGGCCCTACTCTCACTGCCCTTCCCATGCCCTGCTCCGCCTCTTCCTGTCGGGGCAGTCCTCCTCTTACTCCACCCACTACACTCCACCCTCACAACCACTAGACCACCTCATCTCTACACTCTCTAGAACAATTCATATCAGAAATGACACCCACTAGGTCTGTGATGTGTCACCTCTCCTATTTCTGCTGGCCCTAGAACCGCTGTCACATACAATAAGGCAGTCAGTAGATCAGTAGACATACAGGGGATCCACTCAATTGATGAGCAACTAAATATTTCTTAAATCAAATTACATTCTGCTTACTCTTGCTATTCGGACTCCTCACTACCAACTGTGATGGCTGTGGCCCAATCCATTTTAGCTTCTTAGGTTGCAGGATTCATTGAAGCAAAGGTGGACTACTGTCCATGCTGTGCATCCTCAGAGAACCTTTCAAGTTAAAAAAAGCATCCGATGGGCACCAGGACGTCTTTGATATCAAGAGGTTTGCATAATCATGGATCTTGAGAAAATGGTGGAAAGCAATCTATTGCCCTTAATAAACAAACCTAAGGCTGACTTTTCAAAATGGACAGAGCTGAACCTGTCATTGTGGGGGAGAGTGCAACCTGTAAAGATTACTGTGGCACGCAGATAGGATAATATCTTTTGGTATGCTACCATTACGTGTGCATGGGAAGGAGGAAACGAATGCTGAGACCTCATAAACTCTGGGCATACCCGACATCAAAAGGTCTCAATTCACCATACATGGCATTTTCTTATACAATCAATACATTATTGTTGATCAATTATTTCACAGCATGAATGTCAGAACCCTCGTTTTGGAAATCATTGAGAGACAGCCTTTTCACTGTCTCGAGCAAGTTCTGACCTGTATATGACACAGGGTAGCAAAGTCAATGTAAATCACACAATATGATCCATGTTCAAGTCTTTGCAAATGGTACACAAGAGTATAGAGTGCACCCTCTGCTACACAGGCAGGTACCTATTTGGCACAAGGAAAGCATTCTAATAAATGCTGCATGTTAGCCCTGGCATTCTTGGTGTGGTTTTCCCTATAACATTGCTGACTTTCGGATTCTGCACACTTTACCACTGCAAACCCATCCTAAAGTGCTTGTGCTCTCTCCTTAAAACATGGAAGAATTGGCTTATACCCCATTGGCATCCTTAATTTACTTGTGAGTCCCTCACAAAGCGGCACTATCTGTGCCCAGTGCCTGTAAATCAAATGCTCCTAGTAAACCTGCCACACCAATTGTGCCACCCACGTAAGTAGCACTTTAAATAAGTCTCAGGCCTGCTATTGCAGCCAGTGTATGTTGTGTTAAAATGCCATTTTGACATGGGAAAATAAACCTTTTGCCGGGTCCAACCCTTTCTTTTTAATGCATATGTCAACCTGGAGTTGATCTTAAACAGCCCCAAGGGCAGAGTGCTTTTAAGATATCTATGTCCCTGTAGTAAAAAACTCTACAAGGCCTACCTTTCCCATAGGATAACATTGGAGTTACATTTAACCCTTTCCATGCTTATGACGGAACGATACTGTCATGAGCCACGGTGGGCATGTGGTCATGACGGAACCGTTCCATCATTGCACCCACCCACGGGTGAATCACTGGCGTCCCCCCATCGGCAGCCCATCTACCCCCCCCAAACAGAGATGGCTGCAGAAGACCTTCTGCTGCCACCTGACCCCCCCCCCATCATCGCAATTCCATTACGACAGCGCGCACAGCGCATTCCAACGTCATCAGGAGCCCCCGGACGGGCTGGAAGCCATTTGCTTCCAGGCATCCAGAGTAGCAGGTAGGTGTTCGTACACAGGTGGTGGGATTCTCCATGCTTAGAGGCATTGGGGGAGAGGAAAGAGTTCTTACTTTCCCCAGACGTCTCTTTGAAGGGAATTCCTGCTGCACGATCATGCATAGGGTCGATAACGTGCAGGAGGTATGGCCCCCCCAAGCACCAGGGATTTTTCTTTTTCAAAATGGAAGCGTCCCTTCGGACAATTTTCTCTCTGTGGTTTCTGCCCCCCGGGACAGATTGGCCTTTCTGCCTTCAGGGGGGCCGGGGCTGAAAACCCCACTAGGCACAAGGGATTCATTTTTTTACAAATGTAAGTGACCCCTTCGACAAGGGGCGATTCCAAAGAGGGCAATTTTCTCCCTGCTGATTTCTACCCCGCCCCTCCCCCCGAGATAGATTGGCCCTTTTTTGCCCTTTCTACCCCCAGCAGGGAGGGGCAGAAACCCCGCTAGGCACAAGGGGTTTATCTTTTTTGAAAATGGAAGCAACCCCATGGGCAAGGGCAGTTTCCAAAGGGAGCCATATTCTGTCGACAGATTGGCCTGTTTATTTGGGCCTTTCTGCCCCCAGGAGGGGCAGAAAACCCCATTAGACACAGCAATTTTTTTTAAAGTGCATGGGGGTGATCCCTTGGGCAAGGATTGCCCCCCTTTTTTTTATACTTGAGGCCGTGGCAGATCGGCCTCTTTGAAAGCCCATGTGCCCCCTGGGGGGGGGGGAGGGTAGAAAAAACACTAGAACCAAGGATTTTTTGTAAATGAAAGTGACCCCTTAGGCAAAGGCCGTTTCTAATGGGGGTATTTTGTATCGGCCATTTTTTGTCTTCCCGCCCCCAGGGACAAATTGGCCTGATTTTGATCTTTTGGGCAAGGATCCCCCCTCAAATTTTTGGGATACTTGTCAGCCCTATTTGAAGGCCAATCTGCCCCCCGGGGGGGGGGGGTAGAAAACCCACTTGCACCAGGGATATGTATATATTTATTTTTGGTGATGGCCCCTTGGTTAAGGCTTGCCCCACTGGGATTGGGCATCGGTTAATATTTACTTTTGGCTGTTTTTCTGTCCCCCTTGGTGGCGCACTGGCCATTTGGGGAGTGACCTAGCTTGGTATAATGTTAATTGCTTTATTTCTTGTGAATTGCAATTGTAATGTTTTACTTCTCCTTCTTATTCTAGTTCAAGGCTTTTGCTCTTTTACCTGATGTTCCAGGTTGCGGGTTCGTAACTGATGGTTGTGCACTTTAGAAATACAAGTGAACTATATGTAAAAGAGATTATTGTCCATAATGTGAAAACATTATAAAAATTGTGCGCCTTGGGGATGCCTGGCTCCGTTTTCCATATAGATATGTCACTTGGAACATAAGATCAAACGATAAATCATTTACTTACTCCTTTTGCTAATCCGAACATCTTGTATGAATTATAAAATACAGAAAATACGGAATCTTTGAGCCCTGAAGAAGTCCCAAGAGGGACAAAACGCATTGGCAGTCTTGTCCAGTGTGCGTCTGTATCTTAAAGAAATTGTCTATGGACTGAAAAAATAAAGAAATCGTTTTCTACAACCTATAACACAACCTCTTTGCTCGTTCATTTGGGAAGCGATCCTTTTACATTCCTTTGTGTTTTCACATTATGGACAATAATCTCTTTTACAAATAGTTCACTTGTATTTCTTGAGTGCAGAGTAACCTGTGTTTAATTCTGTGTGGTGGTATGTATACTGCCTCTATGGGATGCATGTTGGTCACATCCCAGACCCAGTGCACCAATTTGATTGTATGTTATTGAGGCCACAACACGTTGTCACGTCTGGTGTTGGATTTCTATGCTCTGACCTTCATTGTGTGCCTTTATGGTTCTGCACTTTGTTTAATTGCATGTGTTTGGTGAGAAAATGTTTTTGTACTATTTACGCTCAATGAGTTTCATTCCCCTGCATGAATATGTTTTTGTAAATGATGAAACAATACAAGTATGTTTAGCTCCTGTTTTATTTATTGATTTATTGAGTGTGAAAATCATTTTGCATTTGTGCTAGATGTGTATTTTGTTGTCTTGTGAGTAATTTGTTTTGTTTTTTCTTTCTAGTGGGATATTGCTGGTTTTTGCTGTGTCTCTGCAGAGTAGGTCCTGGCGAGTGTAGCTGTCTCTGGCAAGTGATTCGCATTGATTTTGAGCACATAGATCTTTGTGATAAAGCCACACTTTGTTTATTAGTTATTTTACACAGTGTTGGTTGTTTTCAACTTGTTTGTGACATCTCCTTTCTTAGTAAGGGGTATGGCTAGCTGCAGGACGACTGCTCAGCAGGTTGTTGGTATGCTTTTTGAGTCTTTCTCTGAACATAATTATGAGACTGACTCTGTATCTGAGGCAGAGAAGGGAGTGGAACATTCTGACAATGGATTTTCTGTCCGAGAGGAATCATCGGATGATAAAGCCACTCTTAGTACTGATGAAGTGTTTATTTTAGAGGAGAACATGGATGTGCCCATAGTGCAGCAAGAGGCATCTGGACTGCAGCCTGGGGCCACAAGTCTTCCCATTGTAAGAGTGGACCTCTGGGTTGCCCCAGGCATGGTGCAGCGGGCACTGCCTGACTTTACTGGTGTCCCAGGGTGTAGAGTGGATACTGAAAACCTTTTGTCTATACATATTTTCAGTTGTTTATGGAGGATGTATTTTTGGCGGAAATTGTTGAGAAGACTAATTTGTATGTTGAACAGTATTTGAGGGACAACATTGCCAGACTTAGGCCCCACTCTAGAGTTACCCGGTAGACTCCAACAAAACTGTAAGAGTTGAAGAGATTCTTGGGTTTAACTCTTTTGATGAGATTGAGAAGGAAGGCATCGATCAGCGCCGGGACACTCTCGAAGGAGTAGCTATGCGCTATACAAATACGGTTCATTCATTCATTCATCAATGTTTTCATATTGGTTTACTTGACCCTTGAGAGCAACAGCTATATTTCCGGCAATTATGAGTCGTGATTGGTATTTGCTTCTGCTTTGGATGCTACATTTTGTTGATAATCGTTTAGCGTTGCCACAAGATCACCCTGATTGTGACCGTTTTTTAAAGATTCAGCCTGTTATTGTTCACTTTGTAGACTAATTTTCTGAGATCTGTGCTCCAGGGAAATAAAAATCTGTGGATTAGTCTTTGGTCTTGTTCAAGGGCAGGTTGGTTTTTAGGCGGTACATGCCTAGCAAGAGGGTACGCTATGGAACTAAGCTATATATGCAGTGTGACAGTAGGACTGGCTATCTCTCTAATTTCAGTATGTACATCTGTAGGGATTCCAGGATTGAACCCCCTGGTTGTCCGTCCACTTTCGGAGTGAATGAGAAAATTGTGTGGGAACTTGGTAGAGGACTGGTTAACAAGGCCACCATTTAGATGTAGATAACTTCAACACTGATGTGCAGTTGTTCGGGGAATTGGCCAAAGTGGACACTGTTGCTCTAGCTGTAAAGTTTGGAGACAGGCAAGATGTATACATGCTGAGTACCATCCATGATGGAAGAACTTCACCTGTGACTGTTTGGGTCCGGTTGCTGTAGTGCACCCACCTGTGTACATTTTAGACTATAATAGGCACATTGGTGGTGTTGATATAGTAGATCAGATGTTGGAACCTTACACTGCTCTTTGTAAGGCTTACATTTGGTATAAGTAGTTTGATATCCATCTTTTTCACTTCGCAACCTTTAATGCTTTTGTTGTATTTAAGGATTGTTCTACCGAGTCAACAATGACTTTTGTTAAGTTTCAGGAGTCTGTGATAGGCATCCTTGTTGTAGTGGAATAGGAAAGTGTTGGAGTGGTGGAGAATGTGGCTAGATTGAAAGAGCGCCACTTTTCTGATCACATTCCTCCATGTCCAAAAAAGACTTTCCCAGTAGGAGATGTAGAGTCTGTTGGCGAAGAGGTACGCAGAGGTAGACTGTCCTTCCGAGTGTCCTTCTAACCCTGCGCTGTGTGTGCCTGCATGTTTTAGAATGCATCATGTTGAAAATCGCCCTTTTTGCAGGGTTATCCCAAAACTTTTTGCTTTTTCCCCCTTTATTTTTCCTGACTTTGGTTGTTGGCTATAGGACTCTGGGCACTTTACCACTGCTGATCAGTGCTAAAGTGCATATGCTCTCCCTGTAAATTGTTATTGTGATTGGTTATCCATGATTGGCATATTTGTTTTACCAGTAGGTCCCTAGTAAAGTGCACTGAGTGTGCCAGGGCAGGTAATTCAAATGCTACTAGTGGACCTGCAGCACTGATTGTGCCACCCACCTGAGTAGCCCTAAAATTGTGTCTCAGGCCTGCCACCGCAGTGCCTGTGCAGAGTCTGTGAACTGCCATGTTTTCCTGGCCAGTGTAGATCAGCCCTCAAGGTCACGTTCTACTCCGCGCTGGGATTGGCCCTAGCCTCAAGGGATTCCACCGACGTCACTATCGAGCCGTGCTGGGATTGGTCCCAGCCTCAAAGGCTTCCCCACGCTCATCAAGAAGAGTGGAGCCACGCCTGAGGCCAGGGAGCATCCTGAAGGAAAAATCGCCAGGACTGCTGAGCTTCCGCCACGTTGCACTAAGGTAACTAGAACCGAGTAGTGCAGCGCGCACTCGCGCCTGGCAACCGGGGTGATTTTCTTAAAGATCCGGCAAGTATTACTAACTGATTAACACAGGTAGCGGGCTCGCATGCATTGTGGGGATGCCGGGGTGATTTGCTAATTCCCGCATTCCTGAGCCAGCAGTACCAATGCGCACGCCCCCGCTACAGGGGAAGCGCCACGTTTCATAACCACAAAAGTGATCTGTGTGAGCCCAAAGTTACAAAGGTGAACTGTGTTACAAAGGTGAACTGTGTGAACACAAGGAACATTACTGAAGTGAGCTGTTGGCAACAGAAATCTACCAGTTTGTTTTGGCTAGGAACATAACAAGGGACCATATTCAAGGACAGAGACACTTTATTTATATGTATGTGCATTTTGCTACCGTTGTGATCTGATCTAAGCTATATATAAAGATATTGATATTTTTATAACTACCTGTGTGGTGTCCCTTTGTGGTGTTTCACAGTGTTACTGTGGGTGTTGATGCAAATACTTTACACATTGCCTTGTGGATAAGCCTGTCTGCTCGTGCCAAGCTACCAAGGGGGAGAGCAGGGGTTATCAACAGTGTGTACCCCTTACCCTGACTGGAAGTAAGGGCCCCTATTTGGACCAAGGTACTTACCTATGCCAAATAGAGACCCCCAGATCTAACACACCACATGCAAAATAATTTTTTGGGAGCATCCATGAGTGATAAAGTGAACTGCCTGGTCTGTATTGTTTTATATTTTATGTTCAGTGTCAAGATTGGCATTAGTGTGCTGTATTTCATTTCAGCTTTTGTGTTTGCAGTTTTGTATGTACTTACAAATTGTTTGAGTTTTCTTTTTTGTATAAAAAACAAAATGTGATGGTGTGTGTGGACTGGCACTTGGCTGGTGGTGGGTGTGGACTGGCGCTTGGCCGGCGAGTGTATGGACTGGCACTTGGCTGTCGGTGTGCGTGGACTGGTGCTTGGCTTGTGGTGTGCATGGACTGGTGCTTCGCTGGCAGTGTGTGTAGAATGGCACTTGGCTGGCACTGTGTGGACTAGCGATTGGCTGGCAGTGAGTGTGGAATGGCGCTTGGCTGGCTGCGTGTAAGTAGTGACTTGCTGCTGGTCACTACACACATTTGTAGCCAAATGCCAGTCCACACAATCCATCAGACGGTGTGGTTGCTGTGTCAGGCATGTGGGCATGTGAAAGTGATGGGTACTTGAATGGCGCTGTCTGTTGATGTGAGTGTTATGTGCTGTTCCCACGGCTGGCGGTCTGAATGGTTTTTCATGTGTCACACATATGAAAGGTGTTATAATGGCCTATATGGAGGTTGGTGCCGTGTCGTGACTTTACAGCTCACGAGCTGTGAGTCACTGGTTCAGTATTTTGTTCTTTCAATTATTAACAGTGCATTTCATTTTTGTGAAATCTCTTGTTAAATTATTTATATATTGAACCCTCATGCCAAATTCAACGAGTATGTGTGTGTTCTTGAGGAATAGATGGTTATGCAGTAATATTTGTCTTTTCTGTCTTTCTCTGGCAGAGTGTACATTGCCCCTTTTAGTGAATGTTGTAATGGTTGGTTCCGCAGCTGGTGGTGTGAATAGTCTTGTGTGTATCACGTACGAACGGAGTGTGAAAGGCCTGTTAAGCGGTTGCGGCCTTGACGCAGCTTTACAGCTCATGAGCTTTGAGTCACTAGTTCAGTTTTTTGTCCTTTCAATTATTAACAGCGCATTTTATTTTCGTGAAATCTCTTATTAGTAAAATGTTATATACTGAAACATCACTCACCCTTGTACCAAATCCACCAGTATGTGTGTGTGCTTGATGAATAGATGGACGTGCAGTAATAATAGTTTATTCTATCTTTCTCTGCCATGTGTACAGTCCCTATAGGAAAAATCTACCAACTCTAGATATGTTCGTAAACTAAACACCCAGGGGAGTATACGGCGATGTCTCTCCTGTGGACCCCAACAAGTTATTTTACCCACAATGTCCTGTAGCATCACATTTTCTTTGCATTAATGTGCCACAATTTTCCAGCTTCAGAAAGAAACCACAAATTTCCTACCACCCAGCATTTCCCCAAGTCTCCCAATAAAAATGGTACCGCATTTGTGATAGATAATTTTGATGTCTACACAATAGGTTTTGGGCCCTTCCCTGGCGCGGGTACTTGGCCCACCCACACAAGTGAGGTGCCATTTTTATCAGGAGACTTGGGGAAATGCTGGGTGGAAGTGGGAGATTCCAGAACTTTCCATCACAGAAATGTGTGAACACTTTTTTTGTGTGCAAAGATTGCGGTTTGCAATGGATTCGGGTAACAGAACCTGGTCAGAGCCACACAAGTCACCCCATCGTGGATTCCCCTGCATTGCTAGATTTAAAAACATGTACAGTTCTACTTAGTTTCCCAAGGTGCCGGCAGAGTTAGGGTCTGTAAACCTGTAGCTGTATTGTGGCTGATTCTGGGTCCCCTGCAGGGTAATCCACAAACCCTGTTTACCTTTTGTATCCTCCGCGTGTTGGAAAAAAAGGACATAAATTTGATGTGGATACCTCATGTGGAAAAAAGCTACAGGGGCCTAAGCTTGAACTACCACAAATGGCCCAAAAAAAGGCTTAGCAAGGGGAAGGCCTAGTAGTTTACAGGTTAATAAGCTGTTACTTGCAAATGGGAACAGGTAATTCATTCATGTTTGGTGTCTACAGAATTGTGATGAAAAATCCTAACTTATGATGAAGTCAGATTTTAAATTACAATTTTGTAAATACTACTTTTTGAAAGTTGGCATTTTCCTGCCTAACAATTTGATGTCTGCAGCCTGTCTCTGTTGGGCTATGTGTATTCCTCATAGACAGCCACGCACAACAGGGAGCTTAGGTGGGCCTGGGTGGGAGAGATGGACTGGGCACAGCCCCACTTACACTTGAATAGGCTGTGTCCTGCTTCCAGACAAAGGGCTGCATACCCCCTGTAGTTTGCCTGGAGCTAGGGCAAGGAAGCAGTGCACCTGTGCATTTCAAAGACATGCCTCTGTAAGCTTCTTCCCACTTCAAAGGCAGAACAAGGTATAAATATTAAACCTCAGCCACAGATTCTTCAGTGCCTTCTGTACCTGTGGATACTCTGCCAGGAAGAAGGACGGCTGTTCTGCTGAAAGGAATGCCACTCTGCTGGACTTCTGCTCTGAAGGACTTCTACTGTGCTGGGTGAGAAGGACTGGGCCTGCATCAGTTGAGCCCAGTGACTCCAAGGAATAGTCCTGACTTGAGCCACAGTGATAGAAGGCTCCAACAACCTAGACCCCAGCACAAGGATTCTGCCATCTGTGAGTCTACACTGCCAAGTTGTGCCACCTGTTCTGGAGCCCTGAAAGTGGGCCTAAGTTGCTCTGCCATCCTCTGTGGATCCAGCAGAACTGATACATCTCATAACCCAGACCAGTATTGACGCATCAAAGCCTCTATGGGGCTATCGACCATCACAAAGACCTGCATCACAGTCCACCGCCTTATCGGAACTGCTACTGCTTTATACATCCTTAGCGCAGGCCCTTGCCTCCCTCATTGACGGTAGCCTTGACAATGATGCCATAATCCACACAGCAGCCTTGCAGCTCCTTGAAACTAACGCATTGCCTGACTGCGCGACGTATCCACGATGCCGGACTTTGCATTGCAAGCCCTTGTCCACAGGATTTTCGACGATGATGCAGGTTCTCACTTTGCAACCTTGCCGCATCTCAGAACTGACACATCACTACGGCTGTGCGACACATCTTCGATTCAGACCCTTGCAGCACTACGCAAACCAGGAGTTACGGTAATTTGTTCAGCTGGACTAACTAAGTCCTTGTAGCCGGCTCATGCTCCATCGGGATTGGCCTGAACTTGTGACGTTGCCCTGGTACGACATTACCAGATATTCACAGTTGGCATTTTGTGCTTTTTGGTGCCAATTCCCTGAAATCTTTAAAGTTGCATATCTTCGGTTCGACTGATTGGATTTTTGCCATTTTGGTCTAGTTTTATTTATTGACTGGTCTGTGGTACAGCTACTTCACGTCTTTAGTCACTCCCCCTATCTAAGTAATTGTGAAGGCTTTATAGGATGGGAGTTGAACCACATTGTAATCTGAAAAGACGGAACACCATGATTTTTGTGAAACTATGTATGTTGTTGTAAAATGGGATTATTTTGCACATGTTTGTCACTTTTTATGTCACAAATATTTTTTTTGTTTGTCTAAAAAGTCTTTTTCAATGTTTGTTGTTATGAATTTGATTGTATAGCAGCCATATTTATGACAAGAAGCTCACATAATATATAAATCTGTTAATATAAGTATTTTGTGTGGTGTATCTTTGACTCATTTTTGTTGAATAAATTGAATACGAATGACAAAGTAATTGCGAAACCCTACAGAACCAATTGTAGCACGAATCTACTGTACCCAGGTTCTGAGGGACACAGGTTCACCCCATTATACGTAATGGTCTGTTACAAATCTAGCACCCTCCATGATCTCAAATCCGGACGCAACAACAATTGTGAGCTCTCGATGCAGACCAACACCCACAACCCTCTCTCCTGTTTACACTGCTGCCTCATCTTCACCCACCCCCATACCTCAGCAGCATCTCTCAGCCTACTGGACATCGCCACTCACAAACCACTCAACTGCATCCTCCTCAACGTACGTTCCCTACACAAGAACGCCATAGAAATCTGGGACCTCCTCTACACCTACTCGCCTGACGTCATCTTCCTCCCAGAAACATTACGAACGCCAACTCTGCACCCAACATCGGCACCACCATTTCCATATGAATACAAGATCTTTTTTAAGGACCACTCCATCCGTCCATGAGGAAGCATCGCCACCTTTGACAAAAGCACTCACCACATGACCACCCTCCCAGACGACACAACAACCCTCATGGAGCACCTTCACTTCCAGGTCCAGACCAACCCCAAAACGACTCTCTGCGGAACCCTCATCTACAGACCGCCCGGCCCACATGCTCCCTTTACTGATACCATCACCGACCTCATTGCACCTTACGCCGTTGCATCCACACACTACTTGGTGACCACGATGTCTCAAACACCACCTCCCTCTTAGAGAACCTTGCAAGCATATGACTGAAACAACTAGTCACTGCCCCCATGCACAGAGAAGGACACACACTCGAATCTGACTTCTCCTACAGCCACACCACAGAATCCCTCTGGACAGATCACCACTGCATCCACTTCTTCAAATAACCCACCGTACACAAGCACGTCCACCACCTCCCTGCAGAAGCTGGAACAAAGTCGCTGAAGACCAGCTCACCTCTGCCCTTGTCAGCAACCCACCACCGACTACATCAGACACAAACATTGCAACACGCAAACTTCACCACTGGATATTGAACTGCGCCGACACACTCGCCCACCTCAAGAAAGCCACCAGAAGACACATCAAAAAAGCAAGCTGGTTCACCCCTGCACTCCAAGAATCCAGATGCACCTGCAGATGGCTTAAAATGACATGGAAGAACAACAAAACCACAGATTCATGCACCGCCTACAAAGTAGCCACAACCGCCCACCAACAACTCATTAAATCCACAAGGAAGAAATCCTCCCAAGATAGAATCCTCACCAATGCACACAATACCAAAGAGCTCTTCTCCATCATCAAGGGATTCGCCAAACCCTGCAGTGAAACAACAGATGTCCCACCCTCCCAAGACCTCTGCAACAGACACAGCATCTTCTTCCACCACAAGATTAGGATGATCTACAACAACTCTGACAACCAAGACCACCTCACTGCTCCAGCTCCCCCCTCATGCGACGCCACCCAGAGGACCCTGCTCAAATGGATCCCGTTCGCAACAGAAAACACCTTGAAGACAGTGAAAAGCATCTATTGCAGAGAACCCTCAGACCCCTGCTCACACCACATCTACAACAGAGCCTCCTCTGCCATCGCACCAGAACTATGTCAGACAATCAACTGCTCCTTTGAGACCGTCACCTTCTCCGACGACCGGAATATGCTGAAGTCAACCCCCACCTGAAGAAACCCTCTGCACAGACCTCAAGAACTTCAAGCCCAACTTCCTGCTTCCAATCGCAGCCAAGGTCATCAAAAAAGCCATCTGCCCCCAGCCAGCAAACTTCATCGAGGCTAAAATTTCCTGAACTTCTCCCAATCTAGATTTTAAAGCCACTACGCGACCAAGACAACACTACTAGCCGCCACCAATGACATTCGCTCCCTACTCGACTAGGGCGAAATGGCAGCCCTCATCCTCCTGGATCTCTCAGCTGCATTGGACACCATCTGTGAGAAGTTGGCCTGGTATATGCTGTTCACTAGTTCTAGTGGGCACCTTGCACCAGTCCAAACAACCATTTTTGAAGTTTAGGTTTAAGACAACCTTTATTGAAAGCCATCCTAGTGGTAGCTATGGAGAGCAGCCTTCAGGCTAAGTCTTGAAGGAATGTAAAGCAGCTTGGTTTACCAGATTACAACCTCCTGAATGACCAAATGAAAGGATGTATTTATTTCTAAACACTCTCTACTAACCTCTTTATGAGATTAGAGAGCAAGGCACACACTCATACAGTTATTAAACAATAGTAAATAACACAATATACAATGGGCCCTAGGGGAAGACCAAACCATATATTAAGAAAGTGGTATAAGAACCACAACTTGACTAGACACAGTGCCTAGAGCACGTAGAATCACTGGGACCCCAAGAAACCACACAAGACAGTGACACAGGAGACCCACGGGGCACGTGTGCAGTGTGAGAACACAGCCGCAAGCCCCGTACAATTCCTCAGGAAAGTCGCGGTTGGAATTTTAAAGAATAAGGACAGTTAGGAGAGGACTTTGAGCAAACACTTTTAGACTTAGAGGGTTCTAGGGCCAGCACCCATGTGAGCACCGGAGTACTTGTGTTACCTCACCCAGGGAAGCCGGGTGCATAGGTGTAAAATGGTGCCGGGAATCGTCGTTGATTTCAATGGCGACCTGCTGCAATGTGCTGCTGCCGTGGAAAGGAGAAGTGTCCGGGAGATCCAAGCCTGGATCAAAGATGTGAAGAACCTGAAAGCAGAGGGGACAGAGTCTGGGTCACTTGCCAGTGACCAGGGGCACGATAGACGAATGCCCACCGATGTTGGGTGTTTCAGGTGCGAAGAGGTGAAGAGGTGAAGCTTGACTCCACTGCCACGGGGCCCAGGAGGTGTCGACAACAACCATAGTCCGCAGGCGAACAGTCCCACGAAGGATGTCAAGTGCTGGGGGGTCCTGTCTGGATTGCAGGCCAACAAGTCTTGGCAACAGCAACCCACTCGGTGAGATAAAAAATGGCTTGGGTGTGGACCAGCAAGGTCCTGTGGACTCCCCACGCAATGGAGAGTCAGGGCACATCTGGAGCAACCAGGAAAGCCCATTGAAAGTTAAAGTACCCTAATCACGGATCCACAAGTCAACGTACAATGGATCGCGAAGGGACCTCGAGAGGAATCACTAAATGCCAGCCCACGGGTCACTCGAGGAGTGTAGGTCAGTAATCTTCAGTGGAATCACTGCTCGAGGACTGGACTGCAAGTAGCCCAAAGCACAGCCTTAGGGTTTGACAAAAGTAGGGTGGAATCATACCTCCCACACCAGTTACTGGTGTGGAGGTATGATTCCAAGGTGTTTGACACCAAACACAACATGTTTCTGTGCAGCAATTCCAAAGTTAGCATTTACCGCGAGGTTATAATGCACTTAAGAGTATATGGTCAGGCTGCATCACAAACAACCCAGGAATAAAGGTTCCGAAGGCTGCAGATGGGCTCTGCTCATGCATGGGCACCCTCTCACATAAAACCCAGCACCCTGCCTTCAGGATTGATAAGGCCTGCCATAGGGGTGACTGATAGGTTTATATGTGCAGTGATATGGAGAGATATAGGGAACCTATATCTCAGTAAGGGGTGCATACACCACCTTACACAGGCTGCTGTAGCAGACATGTTGTGTCATTTTAAATGGCTTCCCAGGGGTGGCACAATATATGCTGAAGCCCCTGGTAGGCCCCTGGGGTACCTATGCCCTGGGTACATATTATACCACATATTAGGGAATTTTAAGGGAACCCCAGAATTAAATCTGGAGTGTACCTAAAGTACATGCAATCATTTTAGAGAGGAAGCAGCTAGGCTGGGGCCCTGGATAGCAAGGGCCCAGCCAGAAAAAGTCGAAAAACAGTGAAACATCAGCAAAAAGTGGGGGTAACTATAAGAAGCAGATCCTACTCTCCTACACCATCTCCCACCTCACTCTAGCCCCCAGACTCCATGATGCCGGCATCTACAGCAAGGCCATCGACTGGATACACTCATTCCTCATCTCAGAGCTCAGTGGGTCAGTCTCCCTCCCTACTTCTTGAAACTGACAGAGACCAACTATGGAGTGTCTCAGGGCTCCTCTCTTAGCTCCACCCTCAGCCCCACCTTCTTCAAAGTCTACATGGCCCCCCTCACAACCATCATTAGGAACCACAGGCTCAACATCATCTCTTACACTGACGACACTCAGCTGATCCTCTCCCTCACCAACGAACCCACACCACCAAATACAACTTCCAAGAAAGAATGAAAGCCGTTTCCACCTAGATGAAGAGCAGCTGCCTGATACTCAACTTAGAAAAGACAGAATTGTAATTGTAATTGCATATATATAGCGCTTACTACCCCTGACAAGGCGTCAAAGTGCTTTTTCGTTGAGTAGCACGCTGCTCCGGAACCCATAAAGGATTAGTGGTGAATTAGTATAGTACAATATTAAAGTAATTTGAGTGGTCGATATGTTAGTCAGTTATTTGGATTGAGAAGTTTAGCGGAGGAATAGAAGAAGGAAAAAGGTTTGCATTTATATAAAGCCCTCATCCTTGGCTTCACCCCTTCTGCACTGAAGGACTCCTGGTGGCTCTCTGCCCTCGGAAATCATCTCACCTCAACGGACCTAGCCCAAACCTCAGCATCATACTAGACTCACCGCTCACTATGAACTGCCAGATCAATGCCGTATCCTCGACCTGCTTCAACACCCTCTGCATGCTTTGTAAGACTTTCAGATGGATCTCAACAGAATCTAGGAACCAACAAGAAACTCCTACGCAAACTCCAGACTGTCCAGAACACTGCCGCCAGACTGATCCTCGCCATCCCTCATCGCATTCACATCACCCAACACATCCGATCTGCAATGGCCTCCAGTTGAAAAAGAATAACCTTCAAACTCCTCACCCAAGCATAAAACAACCTTCACAACACTGGATCCGCATACCTGAACCGCCGCCTCTCCTACCACGCACCCAAAAGACTCCTCTGACCAGCCCAGCTCGCCCTGGCCACCATCCCACGTATCAACAAGACCAGATTGGGAGGAACGTCCTTCTCTTTCCTCACAGCCAAAGCCTCCCCCTCCACCTCTGGCAATCTCCTACATTGCCCCAGTTCAGGAAGGACCTCAAGACCTGGCTTTTTGGAAGACCCTAGCACTCAAAGGAGCTGCCCTCCTCAACCCTCAGCGTCTTGAAACCCTCACGGCTGAATAGTTGCATTTTACCAACCCTGACTGATTGATTGATTGATTGGTTGATTGATTGATTGATAGATGTGTGGTATATTTTCTCTGCATGGTTACATGTTTATTTCTGCATATGTAATACACAGAATATGAACAGTTTGTACATCGGGTGCTTCTACTTTTATTTATATGGGTGCGTGTAACATTTTACTTGGTGCTTGTTTCATGGCATGCAATAAGCTCATTTGGCGCATTGAACACCACAGGGTTCTTGCTCATGTGTGTTTGTGTGCAGGCACACACATAGATAGTCACAAGCAATAAATGCTGCTAACTTTTTAGTCCGACTGCGTTTGAATAAGTCGCCTGTACTGATTCTTCAGCTCTGTAAGAAAACTATCGGCATGCAGGGACTGCTTTGCAAGGGGATGCTATTTCGAAGCCGCTCAGACCCATTGGGTTTTCTAAATATTTAAATATCAGTTTGAAAGGTCTTTTAGAAATCAAAAGCATTTGGGCTGTTGTAATTAAAGGCCTTTCCCTGTTCTCTCCAGCAACCACAGGGAGCAACAGGAGCCATGTCAGCCTAATGCATGCATTTTGATCAATCTCCGATTACGCATCAGCAAAATATTAATTTCACATGTCAGCCATTTTGGGGAACATTTCTACTGGCATCATAACAAATGCACTCATCCATCTTACATCAAAGCCTAGCCCATGCTTCAAAGAGACGCGCGCTCACCAAGAGCTCTTTGAAGAAGCATTTGTTAAGAATGGCACATTCCGATACTGTGCTTCTCATTCTGGTGTATTCCCAAAGAGAAGGCAGTTCATTCTTCTTCCTTCATAGACGTATAACACAAAAACATGCCGGCTTTGATCGGAAGATTCCTCTCATGTTTTCATGACACTGTTCACTAAGAGTCGGGATCTAACAACGTAGGGCTCAAATTTACTACCACTTTGCGCCAAGTTATGTGGAACATTTGAATCAACTTCACAGAACAAAACTTGGGGGCATATTATCAAGAAACAGCGTTAAAATTATCGCCGCTTTAACGGCAGAAAACTGCTGCTAAAGCGGCGATAATGGGCTTGATAATATGCCCTTGAGAATTCCCACAGAAACCAATGTTCTGGTGTCAACATGGGCTTCTATTGGAATTCTCTGCGGCATATTAACAAGCCCATTATCGCCGCTTTAGCGGCAGTTTTCTGCTGCTAAAACGGTGATAATTTTATTGTCGTGTTTGATAATGTGCCCCTTGTTTGGGCTATAATCTAGCCCTAAAGTAAAGGAAAGTAGAGCTGTGGGCTACTTTTACGTCAAGGGGGCATATCATGGGTGGTACATTGGCGTTCTCATGCAACCACCCATGGATTTTGATGCGAAGCTTTATCTACTGAAAAAAGGCAGACAGGGATTTGCACCAACTATAAATGCCTCGTTGAGGCAGGCACAACAATGGATAAAACATTTCTATTCTCCAAACTTTCTCAACAGTCCAACACAAACTTGCAAAAGTTTAAAACTATGTCCAACCATTGCATTGTGTACTGAAAAACACCTTTGCAATACAAAACCTATGCCAGACATGTCGCTCACTCCATTGCACAATGCTGCAATAGTGTGTGCGTGGTACAAAGCTGTCTAAAGTGTGCCAGTGAAGGGGGAGAGAGAATGATCACCATATCACACTAGATATGGCACTGATCTGATCTCTCACTTTAACTTCGTGTTATGTGAAATGTTAGTAAATCTGCCCCCTATATTGCAGTGGGAGACTGTTGGAAATGGCCCTTTTTGCGGGGTTATCCCCAAACTTTTTGCTTTGTTTTTCTTGACCTGTGGTTGTTGGCTATAGGACTCTGGGCACTTTACCACTGCTGATCAGTGCTAAAGTGCATATGCTCTCTGTATAAATTGTTATCGTGATTGGTTATCCATGATTGGCATATATGTCTTACCAGTAGGTCCCTAGTAAAGTGCACTGAGTGTGCCAGGGCTGGTGATTCAAATGCTACTAGTGGGCCTGCAGCACTGATTGTGCCACCCAAGATGCCCTAAGATGGTGTCTCAGACCTGCCACCACAGTGCCTGTGCGCTGTTTGCTAACTGCCATGTTGTCCTGGCCAGTGTACACACTTGCCAGGCCTGACCCTTCGCTTTTCGTACACATTGGACATCCCTATGTAAGGCCCAAGGTACCCCCCGGGCAGGCTGCAGTGTAATGTGAAAGTAGGACATGTATTAGTGTGGGTAACATGTACTGATAGAAAAATACTGCCAATTTCATTTTTCACTATTGAAAGGCTATCTTGCCCATAGGACAGAATGGAGAATGCTGTGTAACATGTTTACCTGCATAACTTCCCATAGGGGTAAGATGGAAAATTGAAGCCTGGTATCCCTGAACTCAGAATTTAATAACACTTCTTTTGGCGAGGATGGTTTTTAAATTCTGTGTTTGAGAATAGCACTTTTAGAAAGTGGCTGTTTTCTTGTTCAACCTTCCTGTGTGCCTCTGCCTGTTTGTGGATTAACTGTCTGGTGTGTGAGTGACAGGGGCTGGGAGTGGCTCCAGGAGGCTGGGGCAGCACTAGGCTGAATAGACCTATCTGCATTTGGAATGGTGGGAAGAGTAGCACCTGGGCCTGAATAGGGCTGTGCCTGGCTTCCACAATGCTGGCCCCACCTCCTGCAGTGTGTCTGATGGCCCTGGCCCACACCCATAAAGTAAGAAGATGTGCACTGGCACAGTGCACCCAGAACTGGTTTGGACTGGGTCCAGGACCCCTCACACATGGAGAACAAAGACTTTTGGGGTATAAATATCAGAGCTGAAACCCCTGAACTTTAGACTAGGAAACTTTGTGATCAAGAAGGAATCCCTGCCAAGGAGAACAGCTGAAGAAGACTGAGGCAAAGTGCTGCCGTTGCTGTGTGTCTGGGGGCTGACCTACAGTTGCTGTTTCTGCTGAGGAAGAGGACTAAGGGATTTTCTGCTGTGTGCTGTGTCCCCCTACTTGAAGAGGAACTGTGCTGTGTGCTTTGTTCATCTAAAGACAAGAGTCTCCAAGGGCCTGAGGAGAGCTGGCCTCCTGTTTCAGAAGCTCAGGGATACAAAAGTTTCTAGGAAGAACATTTTGTCATCACTGTGGGTGTGTGCTTGCCCCCAGTCTGTGTCCTGCTAAATAGCCTGTGTTGCTGGCAGGAGCCTTCTGCCTGATCGTGGCTGTGAGGATGCCGAGAGGAGTGCTGTGTGTCAGTTTCACCACCACCGGCCCGTGAGGATGCCAAGAGACACGCTGTGTGCCAGTTTCACCGCCACGACCCGAGTCTGAAGCAGGAGCTGCGCTGAGATTGGTGCTAGCGCGGGGTGTTGCCTGGCAACGAGGGGCTCGTCACAACGAAGAGCTGCCCTGACTTCCAGGAGGTGCGAGGCATCGCTGAGCAACTCAACCTCGTCTGGGAGATCTGCTGCGGCTGGCGAGGGGAAGAGAGAAGAGAGTCCATGCCCCCAGGTAACCCCTCGGAGTAAACCCAAGGAGCGTGGGGTAGTTACCGTCTGGGGTGGGGGCGCAGGTCTGCGAGAGAGTGCTCTCAACCTCCCGCCTGTTGTTACTTGAGCAGGGGGGTTCGCAAGGCCTGTACTGGCCCCTAGAGGAGCAGCAGTACTAGGCCCTGCGTGCAGCTATGATCCACACATTCCTAAAGTATTTCTGGGGCATATTTGGCAATCGCTAACAACGTGGTCATCAGTTCAACGATCCGCATGCCTGCAGTATTTTTGGAGCCTGATTCAAGCTTTCTTTTTGGTCCCGAGGGGACCCGGGGGCAATGTAATGTAATGTAATGTAAGTGTGCATTTATAAAGCGCAAACTGTCACTCCGCAAGGAGCCTCCTGGCGCTGAGGAAACGAGGTAAGGGAAGCTGGGAAGGAAATTCAAGATGGAAGAAAATTCAGATTAGCGCGAAGCAGTGGTCATCTGGGATATTGTATATCCAGGTTTTTAATGCCTTCCTAAAGAGGGATTCAGATTTCTGAAATCGTAGGCTAATAGGGAGTGCATTACACGCTTTGGAACCAAGGTAGGCGACCGTTTTGCCTCCTTTAGTAATGAGTTTAAAATGGGGTGGTTTTAGGAGATTAGCTGAGGAAGATCTAAGAGTCCTGGTGGTGGTGTGGGGGGAGAAACGTGCTGAAAGGTACCTGGGCCCTGACCTGCAGGTGGCTTTAGAGGTGATCAAGAGAATCTTAAAGAGGATTCTTTTATGGATGGGAAGCCTATGCAGGGTTTTGAGCGCCGAGGATGCCGAGGATCTGCGTGGGAGCCTTAAAACCAGACGGGCTGCAGCATTTTGAGCCACTTGCAATCTTTTTATTGTGGATTTGTTAGTACCGGCTAGCAGGCTGTTGCAGCAGTCCAAGCGCGAGAGGACTAGGGCAACTGTGACTGATTTCTTGGCTGCCAGTGGAATGAGATCAAAGAATTTCTTCAGAGACCTCATTAAGCTGAAGCAGGGACCTGCCGTGGTTAGAGCATGGGGGAGAAAAGATAGGGCGGAGTCAAACTTGACCCCTAAGTTTCTGGCTACTTTAACCATCTCTGGTGGAGGGGAGGTGCCTTCCGGCCACCAACTATCAGGGATGAAGGTAACATTAGTGCCAATGTGTAAGATTTCAGTTTTGTCTGTGTTACATTGTAGATGGTTGTTCTTCATCCATTGTATGACTTGAGAAAGACACATTTTAAAATTAGTTTCGGCATCGGTATTATTTTTGTCCAGAGAGACGATCATTTGTGTGTCGTCAGCATATGAGGTGACTTCGATTCCAAAGGATTTTATAAGGAAGATAAGGGGGACCATATAAATGTTAAATAACAGGTCTCAGAGAGCCCGACAAAGGCGATAGCCTTGTGGGGGCAAAGTGGCATTTTAGCACCAGAGAAGCACCGCGCACCGGCGTTGAGTATTTTGTGCTGACAACCGGATGGTGCAGGCGCTTAGGAGATCAGCGCTAGTGACACATCCCTTGAGGTTTAGTAGAGATACAGTCTCAGCCCACGCTTCCTTTGTGATCCTGAGACTGAACTATGGATCCCATATAATTTACTCCAATTTAAGACCTGTTTTGCCGGGGTACTATTGCTTGAAGAAATACAGAAACAACATGTTTGTTTTTACAAAGAACATTTCTAAGAAAAGATTATCTATGTATGTTGGATTTTTGTCGTTCTTGGTCTGGCCTAAAAATTAGATAAAGATATTTATATTTTTATAAATAACCTGTGTGGTGTTTCACTATGTTACTGTGGGTGTTGGTGCAAATACTTTACACATTGCTTTGGGGATAAGCCTGTCTGCACGTGCCAAGCTACCAAGGGGGTGAGCAAGGGTTATCAACAGTGTGTTTCCCCCTTAGCCTGACTAGAAGTAAAGGTCCCTATTTGGTCAACGGTACCTACCTCTGCCAACTAAAGACCCGCATTTCTAACAGAGACATACAGTAGAGTGAGATCAGAATATATCTTCTTCAATGCCAACAAGTGGATACACGTATAGGTTTTATGAAAATATGCAAAACTAACAAAATTAGCTCTTGGATTTTTATTTATTGGTGATAATCAGCGTGATGGGTAGTGCTTCCAAAAGGCAAGGGAAGGCTGTATCCGAAGGGAAAAAATTACAATTGCAACAGAGGAAAGAGTGACATCAATGCCTATTCAATCCTTGCCCTCATGTTGATCATATAACTTACACTAGGTGACAGAATATTTAATATTTTATCCTTATTCTAGGCCTCGTTAATATAACCATATATGTGAAAGATTGTTTTCCCTCGCTTTTTCTACACCAGTGGTACCATTTTTGTTACTACTAATTTTTAATAATAACTAATGACGCATTAATGTTTTCCAGGGAGCTCCATACACATCCAATGCTGTGTATACAGTCCTGGTCTTTGAACTTCCAAAACATTGCCATCAGCTGAAGCACATGAAGAATCAAAATCCCAACTGACAAAGAATTGTTACATGAAAGTACAGTGCCAAAAGCATGCAATCTTTCAAACATGAAGCAAGCTAGAAACAATTGCTTTATTTTTATATAGCGGCTTTAAAGCAACTTAAAGTTGTCCTGCTATTTCACAACACAAAGGGAAAAAATGTATTCTATATTCATTCTTTTATATTTCATTAATGTGCTTAACATATATTTGGTGTATGTGGTGACCTATTTCTGTATTCCAGCATCGGTGGGTGGTGGTAGACAAGGTAGGGCATGGCAAGGGGATGCCGATTGACTACGGAATGGGATTTATATTCTTTTTTAATTTTCCCTATTTCGGTCGTCCATCAACATCCCGGCCTCACCGCACTTACCTGCACCGGCCGCTGCTGACTGCATTCCAGTTTTCAAGTTTTCAAACAAAGTACTTTTAAGACTTGAAAATAAGATAGAACAACATATACATATATGTAGATTGTATAATTTTGATGTGTTGGCCTATTAGCTGGCGATTGCTTCTATACAATTAAGGGGGCAAGGGATGTAATTCTCAGAGCCTCGCTATAAGAAGAGGATATGAATACCACCCAATAGGAATTGACAAGGATTTTACAGGTATCACAAAAAAGGCCTGTGTCTGAACGGCACTTTATTTATAGTTGCTCAACCGTGATATTGTATAAAATATACTGTTGGTCTTGATATGACTGCAGCAAAGTTGTGATGACCAGAAAATCATGGAACATAATATAGGTGAGAATATATTTAATCTTAACATATCAATGTCTTAACTGCTGTTTTCTTTAGTATTATAGAGAAATTGTATTTGTGTTTTAATGTTTTATTAGTTTAAGTGTTTAAGTTAAGTATTTATTGCTAAAAATGTGTAAGCATTTTTTAGTGTCATTTATTGATTTCTGGATAGGTAATATGTTTTAAAAAATATATTTTATTTAATGTTATTTTTTCTATTTATGAACCGATTTCTGCATTTGTACGGAGGTAGGTTGAAAAGTCTATTAAAATATATTTATAATACATTATATAATATTTAATAAACTGCTATTTTTTATTGTAATTGGCTAATTTAAGTATCAATCATGAAATGTAATTACTTAATTTTAAAATGTGTGTTTTTGTACTTTTTTCATATACAAAGTTTTGTGTGTATTTTATATATTATCAAATAAATGAATTTTGATATGTTTTCTCAGGTTGCTGAGTTTGTAGGGGAATAGGGTGTGAAGCTGTAAAGTTTGAATAAAATATAAATGTATATATATATATATATATAGAGAGAGAGAGAGAGAGAGAGAGAAAGAGAGAGAGAAAGAGATATACACACACACACACATATATATTTATATATATATATATATATATATATATATATATATATATATAGATTATATTACCTACTGGCAGTCGCCAGTAGGTAGTTATAGTTAGGACCTATTTTCCATAGGAAATCTGCAACATTCATTTTGGAATAACGTTGGCGTCGATTGATGAATCTTCGCAAAATTTTCCAAACTTTTTGCAGCTCCCGTCCGCTCCTATCCTGAAAATTTCACGGTGATTCGTCAAGTGGGGGCCAAGAAAAAAGGGGGGTCCCAAAACACGATTTCCCCATGCATTTTTCCATAGGACCTGTTGACGCAGCTACAGCCCGAAGTGCAGAACGGAATTACACCAAATTTGGCAAAGGGTTAGTCCTCAGTTCAGACTAATGCCTTTTGCTTAAATGGTGTAAATCCGTTCAGTAGTTCCTGAGAAAATCAAAAGTAAAATCACATATCTATCTGGGCGGAGCCTAACCACACATCTCATCGTGAGATCTGATTGGCTGTCAGCACTTCATCCAAGAAGTGTTGGCAGCCATCTTGGGACCAATATACATGATAGCTCCTCATTAAAAAGCATTGCAGTTAATAGAAGGTTTTAAGACTTTAGGTACATTATAAATCATTTGTTGATGGTATCATACTCATTTTAGGAATTGTGGTGTGTTCTAAGGTGATTTTACCATGTGAAAAAGCCTTCTGCTGTGATATCATGAATCATGTTTGAGAGAAAACTATTTTCTCATGCTTTTCCCACAGAGGTTTGGAAGGTGATCTATAAGCTAAACTGAGAGCATATTTTCTGTAAATTCACATTATCTTTCTCAGTCATGTGAGAATGAAGTCTGACATTCTCAGTAAAACATGTACATCCAACAAGGGCAGAGACTGTCAGTTGATTCCTTTGTGTTCTACTGCAGCTTCCCAGAGTGTTCTAAAGAACAACTAGAGCGCTAACAGTCCTACTTATGACAAACATATGGCACACCTGAAGCCATCTTGGTTGGAATAAAGTGGTAACTCTTAAAACATTTAATTTAAAAAGGAACAAAATGAGGGGGTCATTTTGCCATAGAAAGTATGATTAGTGCTGCAGAAAGAAAAATTAGGGCACATTTTGAGTGACTTCTCAAATCCTCTTCTATTTCATTAAAATATTCTGACATGCAGACTGAAACATGCACTTTCAATACCAGCAGCAGACTTCCCTGGTGAGCAGTAGCTTTACTACAGTGATCTAATAAGCAACTAGAGTGCTAACATTCTGAATTTATGGCAAATGTGTGACACATCTGAATGCCTTCTTGATGGAATCAAAGTAAAAAACTGAAAGTATTTCCTACTGAGGAGACTGTAGTAAATGTGGAAATTAGGAAACATCATAACAAATAGGTCTCCCAAAATGGCCACCAGAGACAAAAGAGCTCAAATGTAGCCCAAATATCACCCAGATGTAGCCCAAGTATAGCCCAATGACAGAATGTCCCAGAGTGTTCTAACGAACAACTAGAGCGCTAACAGTCTTACTTGTGACAAAAGTATGGCACACCTGAAGCCATCTTGAATGGAATAAAGTGGTAACACTTAAAACATTTAATTTACAAAGGAACAAAATGAGGGGGTTCATTTTGCCATAGAAATTATGATTAGTACTGCAGAAAGAAAAATTAGGGCACATTTTGACTTCTCAAATCCTCTTGTATTTCATAAAAAAATTCTGACATGCAGACTGAAACATGCACTTTGAATACCAGCAGCATACTTCCCTGGTGAGCAGTAACTTTACTACAGTGATCTAACGAGCAACTAGAGTGCTAACATTCAGAATTTATGGCAAATGTGTAGGAGACTGCAGTAAATGAGGAAATTAGGAAACTTCATAACAAATAAATCTCCCAAGATGGCCACCAGAGACAAAAGAGCCCAAATGTAGCCCAAATATCACCCAGATGTATCCCACCTATAGCCCAATGGCAGAAGTGTGCAAAACACTTATTTTTTGTGTATTTGCAGTTTTATATAGTGCAGACTTGTCAGGTATTGGAGTGCTTTACATGAGCATTGGTTACATCACACAAGATCAAATTCATTTTGAATGTAGACATGGGGAGATTAAGTGATTTGACCAGAATCACAGAATGTTGAGCTGAAGTAAAAACTCCAACCTGGTTCCCCAGTTGCAAAGTCTGCAGCTCTGGAAGTAACACCACATCCTCTCCCCTAGGTGCAACATTTAATCAAGTGGTCAACTGGATAAAAAAAAATAAAGATTACAAATAATTTAAAAGTTCTTTGTCGCTATTTGAAAACTCAGAAAATATGTCCTCATTTTTGTTTTTTAGAGCACTAACCATAATTTTGATGCAAATAAGACCCTCTCATATATGTAATTTCTAAAGGAAATACTCTAGGTATTACAGTTTTGATTACATCAAGATGACGTCAGGCTTTCCACACTTTTGTAATAAATATAGAATGTTAGCAATCTAGTTGTTCATTGGGTTACTGTTGAGAGGCAGAGGCCAGGGGCACGGACTCTGAAAATTGAAGGCAGGTAGGAGAGTGCAGAGGCAACAATTTGACCACACTGGGCAGGCAGGAAGGCCAGTGGCAGCACAACAGACTATGGAGGGCAGTGGAAAGGGGGGCAGGGGCAAGAAACCAACACTACAGGACTGGCAAGAGGGGCTGTGGCAATATAATAGACCATTGTGGGCAGAAGGAAGAGGCAGTGGTAGTACAACCATACATGCCAACAGACCCGTTTCAGCCAGGAAACGTCCACTGTTTTTAAGCTCAAATGGGCTTTATTTAATCTGTCTCCTGTCTACAATCTCCTCTTTTTCAATGTAACTCAAAGGGGAAAATCAATACCCCAGTTTGTTTTAAAAATCTCCCTCTTACCAAGTTCAAAATGTTCGCAAGTATGGTACATTGGATCATGGTAGGCAGGAGGAATTGGGGTAGGGACATGGACTCGGATAACAGAGGACAGGAGGGAGATGGAGAGGTGCACCAAACTGACCCTACAGGGCAGGCATCAGGGTTTGCAGCAGCACAATACACCACACAGCGCATGCAGGTCGGGAGGGCAGCACAACAAGGGAGGGGACAGGACCATGCACATGGACAACAGAGAACAGAGGGAAAAGAGGCAATGGTAGCTAGCTGACCATAATGGACAGACAGGAGAGAAAGCTGCAGCATAACAGACCATAAAGGGCAGGAGGGACGGATCAGGGGCATTACAATGGAACAGACAAGCCAGGAGGGAGGGAATAGGGGTCTGCACATGGAAACAGAGGGCTGGGGGCAAGGGGCAGGGCAGGAGCAGCAAGATGACCATGGAGGTCTGGCATGATGGGCACTAGAAACAAGACACACCATAGAGAGCAACAATGAGACTATGATGGCATACACACAGAAAATGGAGGGAAGGTGGGAGGGGGTCAGGGGCAGCTAGCTGACCACACAGGAAAGGTAGGAGGGGCCATGGCAGCACAGAAGACCATGCATGGCAAGCGGGAGGGTTAGTGGCAGCACAATGGCTATGATGGGCAAGAAGGAGGGTGCAGGGGCATGCACAAAGGACCATGGAGGATAGAAGGGAGGGTCGGGACCTGGGCACTGACAAGAGAGTTCAGGGAAAGGGGCCTCACAACAGACCGCACGGGGCAGTCAGGAGGAGCAGTTGCAGCACAACAGACCCGGGAGGGCAGAAGGGTGTGGCAGTAAAATGGACCATGGAGGACAGGAGGAAGGGGATAGAGGCATGGCATGTGGACAGGCAGGGTGGAGGTGGCAGGGACAGGTTACAGTCATCTGACAATGCTAGACAGGTGGGAGGGGAGTGGCAGCTCAACAGAACACTCAGAGTAGATAGGAGTGGCGGGTCCATGGAACATGGTGGGCAAAAAGGGTGGAGCAGGGGCATGCACAAAGACATCGGAGGGCAGGGGGAAGGAGAATAGGGGCAGCAAGCTATGCACAGAGGCTAAGCAGGAGGTCAATGATGGGCCATAGAATTGGGCAATGGGGGGCTGGAGGAGTGGACTGGTACATCATGCTAAATGGAGGGCAGTGGCAGCACATCAGACCATGCATGGCAGGAGGGAGAAGGCTAGTCCATGGATTCAGACAACAGAGGATAGGGAGGAGGTGGATGGGGCAGCAAGCTAACTGTTCAGAGAAGGTGGGTATTAGGAACTTTATTGTTTTTAAAATGTGTGTCTGTGCGAACTACTTAAAATATGAACAAGTATGCAGCATAATCTCACTTTTATTCAGGAAGAAGAGGACGTTCGTGACTGTGACTCACTTGGCAGAAACACCCCCTGACCCTCCACCACCCATCGCAAAATGTAATGCCGGTGAAAAGGGTAGGTGGACGCAGTGTTATATAGAACATAGTCCTGAGAGCACGATTGAAAATGAAAACTAGATATAGTATATGGTATAAACTAAGCACCAAAAAGTGTGATATAAGATGAACCGGGCGTGAAATATAATATGGGGAGTGTAACGTTGCATATGCACTGTGACAAAGATATGGATCCCATATTGTAATATGTATGGCATAGCGCTGTGTGTTATAACATAGGCATCGAGGAAGGCATGTTAGATGGGGCAATATAACCCGTGCGAAGGCAAGTGTGGCATGACATATTCACAGGGTGGTGTTACAGTGCACATGGGCTAGAGAGTGTCATAGCATACGCACTAGCTGGTGGAATACAACACAAAGGTGTGAGGCACTCGGCGGGCACTGGTGGGTGTAACACAGCATTGGGCTCAGCCAGGAGCACGCTGTGACTCTCAAGTGAGGTTTGTCTCCTTTCCAGAGAGTCAAATAAAAAGTATTGCACATCCGGCGGTGGATGTGTGTTTTATTAACCGTGAGGGGGGTTTCTTGCATAGTTTGGTCGAATTTTTGTCGAATCCCCTTTGAATGGCTTGGTGTGCGTGTATATTAAATGTGCCCGTCAATAGCTACCCATGTGTGTATAAATAAACGACAAGGGTGTCTACTTGGAGAGTACCCACCGGCAGGGGCGCCGGGATTAGGCACAGTAGGGCGTCAGACACGTCAGAGCTTCACTAGTGGTGTAAATACATTCCATGTGGATTCATTCTATGTATAGTCGCATTTTAATGAATATCACGCAAATCGTCATGGTGATAGGTACATACGGTTTGTCCAGCATGTCCTAGGTGTTTCTATAAATATATATTTTTTTAAAATAATAAAAAACAAAGGCTGGTCCCGGGGGATGGGGTCCCCTGGGCCATAAGTGGCCTGAGGACGGGGGCAACGCAGCCCCCTCCTAAAGAATTTTTTTTTTAAAAAGGCCATGACCCGGGAGTTGGGGTCCCCGGGGCCGATTAAGGCCTTGGGAGGGCCAAATGAATTTTTTTCAACAAAAAAATTAGGGTGCAGGACCTGGGGGATGGGGTCCCCAGGGCCAGTAAATTAGAAAAAGAAGGGGGGTCACACAGCCCTCCTTCTTAAAAAAATAAAATAAGTAAAAGACCGGCATCGCGCTGGAGGCCACGCCCCCTCCTTGCAGCACTCTGCAAACGCGCCCCCTGGCCAGTTGTAAGTTGGGGAATTAATTCCCCTTCAATACTGAGGGTCCCTGAGGGCCAACTAGCCCAACAGGTATCTCCAGGATGCGCCAGGGAGCTGCGTTTCAGACAGGTGTTCTGAGGCCACGCCCCTTTTTACACCTCTATGCAACGCAGCTCTGTGGCGCTTACTGGAGGTACCTAGTGGGCTATTTTGCCCCTAGGGATCCTCAGGATTCAAGGGGACTTAATCTCCCAACTTAAAAAACGGCCACAGGGCGTGTTTACACAGTGGGAAGGGAGGGGACGGGGCCTGAGGTGACGTGTGCAAACACGCCCTATGGCGCGTTTTAAGTTGGGGAAATAATTCCCCTTCAATCCTGAGGGCCCCTGGGGGCTAACTAGCCCACCAGGTGCTTCCAGTAAGCGCCACTGAGCTGCGTTGTAGAGAGGTGGTCCAGGCCGTGCCACTTTTTACACCTCTCTGCAACGCAGCTCTGTGGTGCTTACTGGAAGTACCTAGTGGGCTAGTTGGACCCTAGGGACCCTCAGGATTCAAATAAACTTAATCTCCCAACAAAAAACGGCCACAGGGCGTGTTTACACACTGGTGAAGGGAGGGGATGGGGCCTGAGTTAACATGTGCAAACAAGCCCTGGGGCGCATTTTAAGTTGGGGAAATAATTCCCCTTCAATCCTGAGGGACCCTGGGGGCCAACTAGCCCACCAGGTGCTTCCAGTAAGTGCCACTGCACTGCGTTGCAGAGAGGTGGTCTAGGCCGTGCCCCTTTTTACATCTCTCTGCAACGCAGCTCTGTGGCGCTTACTGGAGGTACCTAGTGGTCTAGTTGGACCCTAGGGACCCTCAGAATTCAAGGGGACTTAATCTCCCAACTTAAAACGGCCACAGGGCGTGTTTACACAGTGGGGAAGTGAGGGGATGGGGCCTGAGTTGACGTGTGCAAACACGCCCTGTGGCGTGTTTTAAGAGGTAGTTTTAATCCCCTGCCCTATTATATACTAGGGGCTTACAGAGGAGGTCATGCTGATCACAGGGGGACCCCAACACATAGTGTTCCCTAATGTATGTAGGTGTTTTCACTGTATTCTGAGTGTCTTTTAACATAGCACTGGCTCTAGGACTGGTTAGTCAGACTCAGTTACCACTAGTATCCGTCTGAAAAAGTTGAGGGTACAGGATGATTTTGCAACAAGGCTTCTTTCTGCTCTTCTGTTTGTTCTTTCTGCACGTTATCCTTCTTCCTGCACTTTTCTTTGTCTTTGAGGACTTCTGTTGCTTCTTTCTGCATTTCTTTTTTTTCTTTCTGTGCGTTTTTTCTTCTTTCTTCACATGTCCTATCTCTGTAGGCATAGTTAGAAATTAGCATTTAAAAAACCTTTGAAATTCACTGAAAAAACCATAGGTTTCAGGCACGTTATAGTTAGGAATTAGCATTTAAAAAACCTTAGAAATTCACTGAAAAAAACATAGGTTTCAGGGGCGTTCTAGTTAGCTGGACTTTTCACTCGTACAAAACCACTGAAATTCCCCCGTTATAGTTAGTTCAGCTAACTATAACTCGCGAGTCCGCAATGCACTGCTGATGACGTCACATATTACATCACTCATAACATGGTCAGTGACATCACTCATGACATCACTGATGACATCTCAAATGACATCACTGATGACATCACTGATGACATCATCCTTGTGATAGAGTGGCAGACCTCCTCTCCCCCTAATATAACCTTTGATACACACATTCAAAAATAGAAACTCAAATTTTCAAAACAATGGACATACCAATATCAGTTACAACAACCTATTCAGTAATTCTAGATCCACATCCACATCCACTCATTCACCAACAGTCCTATACAGTCACTCATACATGTACTCACTCATCATATGTACTCATACACCTATACATCCTGTTACACAACGCCACTCATCCATAGAGTTACTCACACACATAGTCACTCATGCTAATAAAGAATCAAACATACATTTACTTGCATATACAGTTATACACACACCACCACACTTACTTCTACAGAAACTTACACATACTTAGTCTTTTAAACAATCACTTATAGAAACATATACTTATTCATACAGGAACTCTTTCAATCTCTCACTCTCACATATACTCACTTATATACACCAATAGTCACATATACTAGTTTAAAACATATGTAGTTACTCATGAAGACACTATTGAGACAGTCATTCACTCACTAACACACCCTTGCACACACTCATCCACCCATACAGTCCTGCACACATGCTGTCTTCAACACATACAAACAGTGAGTCACTCATTCATGCACCTATGCACTACGTAATACCGCCCACCGAACCATACAGACACTCTGACACTCATACTGATACTCATAAAACCAACTAATAACCTATATAGACACTCATGTAGCTACTCACCAACCCATGCAGCCACTTATACACAAAGTGAGAGACTGATACAGATATTTACATATTTAAACATTACTCACTAAGCCATGTATTCACTAAGATACACTTAATCAGTCAGTTATACAATCAATTTTTCAAAAACAAATCATCCATTTAGACACTTATATACCCATTTATTCTTCCATCGACCTTGAGATATACATATATAAAACATATGTAATTTTCAGAAAAACACACTGGATGATGTCATCAGTGATGTCATCAGTGATGTCATTTGAGATGTCATCAGTGATGTCATGAGTGATGTCACTGACCATGTCATGAGTGATGTAATATGTGACGTCATCAGCAGTGCATTGCGGGCGCGTGAGTTATAGTTAGCTGAACTAACTATAACGGGGGAATTTCAATGTTTTTGTACGAGTGAAAAGTCCAGCTAACTAGAACGCCTCTCAACCTATGTTTTTTTCAGTAAATTTCTAAGGTTTTTTAAATGCTCATTCCTAACTACAACGTGCCTGAAACCTATGGTTTTTTCAGTGAATATATATATATATACACACACACATCTGTATATATACAAACTGCACGACAATATAAAGAAACCAACAATATTGAAAAAGTTCACCTTGTCTACTTTTTATTCACAAATGCTGCACGCATTTTGAAATAACTTAAACTCATAGATGTAACAAAAATAAACTCATAGCAATTCATTACATATATTTTAAAACATCAATGCAAGGCATACTAATACTTAATAACAGAATTTCTCTTAGGAAAATATTTCATTATTTTGAACAAAATGCTCCCATAATAATGAATATATATTAACAACCAATTTCATCATTGACCAACCAATCGTTTTAAATACAAATTAAATGGCACCGATAATGTCATTGGTTTCTTTGTATAAAAATAGAAGAAGAAATATAGTGCAGGACAAACAGTGAGAAAGAAGTATGCTGAAACACATGTGTTTCCTTGCACAGTACAGAAATAAAGAACATTTAACGTCCCTGGAGTGCACATTTTTGCAAAGTGGTAATAATTATTTTGCAAGTTCTCACTCTCGCGCACACCTCAACAGGGACGTAAGGCAAACAAGAGTGAGTGTGCTGCATTAATTACGAGTTTTTCCTGAGATTTCCGCCACCCATTACTGGAGAATTCACAGATTGGCGGACGTCCCATTCATTGCTCACAGGAGATCTGGATACTTCGAAGTTACCTCCCACTCTGTGCCGCGATCAAAGGGGACCACCCCGCTGGTTGATCCGCATCTCTGGGTAAAACTCCCATGGGTAAACAATCTCAGGGTCTTTATGGTTTTGGCCGGTGTCAAAGGGTGATATGTTAAGAAGCAACACAATATTCAGACCAGTCAATGTGACAGAAGATTGGGGTGAATAATATAAAGAACTCTTTAACACAGTACTGTCAAAATTAATGGTGATGTCCAGTAAAAGTGCATGCAGAGTAGTAGCAGAAGCTTTGTGTGAAGAAGGTAATGCTGGTGAAATTAATACAGGGATCAAAAAAGGTCCTAATAATGGAGAGTTTGTATTGAAACAAGAATATAACTAATTGGGAAGGTAATATGAGAAAGATCTCCAGAAGTGGTTGAAGGCAACATCTCTTCATTAATACTTAGGTATAGTTAATAAGATTTAGCTCCGTGTTTGTATCACAAAAGTGAAGCAAATCATTGTGAAATCTATTTTTAGTAATTTACTTTCCAGCGCAAAACTTGTTTTGCACTGAAAAATCACTTGAAAATAGCGTATGTTCTCCTTTGTTTTACTTATGGCTAAAGGACATTCCATGGGTGGTGCATGTGAATTCCCATGCAACCACCCAAGGTTTCTGATGCAAAACCATATTTACTAAAGAAAAGCAGACAGGGTTTTGCATCAAAGATAGTGCCCACTTCAACATGAAGCTTTATCATGGAGAAATTCTTTTATTTCTCCTTTCTTTTGTGAACTTTGCATTCGTGCTGCACTGTACAGCACACATACACGGTGGAATTTTTTTAAAAGTTAGACTAAGCATAGTATTTCGTTCTGGAAGTGTACCCTTCCGATACAAACCTTTGCTAGGCTCACACAGACACCCTTGCACTATGGTGGGGGAACAACCTTTACAAGGCAACTATTACAACGCACTACACTTACAACGCAATTTTTACAACGCAACATCCACTACAACGCATTCCATTACATCGCATGACACTACAACGCATTTTTAAAAACTACCTTTACAACGCATTCCATTACATCGCATACTACCTTTACAACGCATACCATTACAACGCATAATATTACATTAAAACCCCTACACTATCCAACACTTACCCTACTGTTGCACCCCCTGGAGTTAGAATGGTAATTTTTACCCCTCTACTATCCAACACTTGCCCTACTGTTGCACCCCCTGGAGTTAGAATAGTAATTTTTACCCCCATACTATCCAACACTTACCCTACTGTTGCACCCCCTGGAGTTAGAATAGTAATTTTTACCCCTATACTATCCAACACTTACCCTACTGTTGCACCCCCTGGAGTTAGAATAGTAATTTTTACCCCTATACTATCCAACACTTACCCTACTGTTGCACCCCCTGGAGTTAGAATAGTAATTTTTACCCCTATACTATCCAACACTTACCCTACTGTTGCACCCCCTGGAGTTAGAATAGTAATTTTTACCCCTATACTATCCAACACTTACCCTACTGTTGCACCCCCTGGAGTTAGAATAGTAATTTTTACCCCTATACTATCCAACACTTACCCTACTGTTGCACCCCCTGGAGTTAGAATAGTAATTTTTACCCCTATACTATCCAACACTTACCCTACTGTTGCACCCCCTGGAGTAAGAATTGTAATTTTTACCCCTATACTATCCAATACTTACCTTAAATGCAATGTAATATAATGCGTTGTAATGGTATGCGTTGTAAAGGTAGTATGCGATGTAATGGAATGCGTTGTAAAGGTAGTTTTTAAAAATGCGTTGTAGTGTCATGCGATGTAATGGAATGCGTTGTAGTGGATGTTGCGTTGTAAAAAATGCGTTGTAAGTGCATGCGTTGTAAAAGTGTGCGTTGTAACGACATACATCCACTATGGTGTAAAGGTGTGTGTGTGGTGCACAGCAGCACTTTTCTGCACCGGTGCTAGGGAGAGGGGAGGAGAGTGCCATATTCCTGTAAATATTGTGCTCTCCTGTTCTCTCCTTCTCATGCAGCACAGCATGTGTGGCTGCTGAACTGCTCTGTGTGATAATTTAGTAAATCTGGACCTTAGAGGTTGGAATGGTCCCGCGGGGCCTAGGGATTTTTACTATTCCCTTATATGCAAATCCTGATCCTCAATTACTGAAAGAATAGGCACCCCATACAACTTTACTTTTCAAGGGGATGATTACATTATTGGTAAAATATGCATGTTGTGACAGAGAAGAAACTCTAAAGGATATTTTTGAGATGGAGAAAAGTATAGAATCCCATCCTGAAAAAAAAGAAAGTAAAAATTTGAGAGAGCAAATGTTGGAACGTCATTTAAGATGTCATCAGTGATGTCACTGGCCATGTCATGAGTGTTGTAATATGTGAGGTCATAAGCAGTGCAGCACGGGCTGCGATTTATAGTTGGCTCAGCTAATTATAACTGCTGAATTTCTCTGGTTTTCTACGAGTGAAATGTCCGCCTAACTATAGCGTCCCTGTAACCTTTGGTTTTTCAAGTGAATTTCTAAGTTTTTTTAAAAAATTATATATTTGAACTATAACATCCCTGTAACCTACAGTTATTTCAGTGAATTTCTAAGGTGTTTAAAATACTAATTCCTACTATAATTTCTCTGTAACCTTTGTTCTTTTCGGTGAAGTTCTATGGTTTTTAAATAGTAGTCAGTTTGCAGAGTGGTGGAGAAAGGGGACAGGGCCTCCGACTAGCTCTTAGAAATTCTGTTGTATAGGACATACAGGAGATACCAGGAGGGCTTCTTGGCCCCCAAGGTCCCACAGGAGTAAAGTGGACTTCATCCCCCAACCAGTAGTGCGTCAGGATTCGCATTTGCAGAATGGTGGAGGAAGGGGGCATGGCCTCCGAAAACCTATCAGCAAACACACTGTGTGGGACTCACTGGAGGTAGCAGGAGGACTGGTTGGCTACGCAACTCTTTATTTTTTCTAGTGAGAAATACATATTTGTGACTCTGACCTGGCCAGGCTCATTTCAGTTTATGAAACAATCACAACAGTTATATTTAGAGATGACTTTAAAACTCAGCAATATGTAAAAATTGATTCTGTGCCTTTTTCACTGCAAGCACTGCTTTTGATGTCTCAGAACCTCATTGATTTTTTTAGAATGCAAAAATTAATATCCAACATGAGACTGAAAATATTGCATTGATTACGGCAGAGATAACTTGACATGAGAGAAATAATGTAAAATTAACAATTTGGAACCAAAGTAGGGTGGGAAATGAAGTGCGTTTAATTAGAAATGGGCAGAAAGCTAGGTTTGCACCGCTTCTACAAGGAATCAACGAAAATTAAACAAAGAAATGGGAAAAAACAATGTGAAATTCACATGTTTTTTTCATTTTGGATGACCTGGGAAAGTCTGGAGACTAGATCAAGAGATGAGAATGGTGGATTCAGGCTAGCAGACATGGGGTGCTTATTCACTACTTAGAAAACATCAATCAAAGTGAAAAATTATTTCTAACCGGCACCTATGTGCTTGCAGTGTTTTCTGTACCAGTTGCAGCCCAGCCTTATGCACGACAGGACACTATTTACTAAATGTTGCGCAGGAGCTTGTGCAACGCTGCACAATGCAATTTATCACTGCACCGTCAGTCCTTTAAAATAGTTATTAAATTGATGATGTGTTTTGTGCCGCTTTGAGGATTCAGTGCAAGCACTGCAAATGTAGAACTGAAAATATGAGTGGCTTGCAGACCAATGTGCTTCTGTGCTGGAGGGCTTGCACTGTAGGTATTACCATTGGACTGTGCTTTCAATTCAATAGCTATGTGAAGAGTTTCCATGGATTGCATCTCCTTACTGAAATCTAGACATGGTGTGGGGAAATTGATAAGACTGAACAAGAAGAAGTTCAGGGTAGAGGAAGAAGTTGGATGGAAGAGCTCATGGAGCCACAAAACCAGGAGGCTAAGACTTAGTGGGTCATTTAGAGTTTGCCGGAAAGCAGACAAACTCAACACTCTAAAGAGGGACGATGGGACATCCAACATTTTTTCTAGTTTGTGTGCATCTGTCAAACACTAAATGACTCCCTTAGTCCTTAATAAAAGGAAGAAGGAGGCTGAAAGGGAGGTGCAAGCAGATGATGCTCACGGAAACAAAACATACTTGGTTGTATCAGAACATCTCATTCTACATTCGGACATGAGCTCAAGAATATTTTTTTCTGCCTGAAGTATAAATCCCAAATTAAATTGACGATATAGTTTTCTATTGCTTCTAAATTCTTTGACTTTGAATCCATCTGAAATCCAGTCCTTTGTAAACTAGGTGGACAATTGGACCCACAACCCAAATGCCACTGATACCACGTTGAAATTGTCCTGTCACCTTGCCCCGGGGAAAAGCTTGACATGGCTTAGAATCTTCCAGCATTTACAATGACTTATTTAAAAATATTCTTTCTGGCAAGCAAGATAAAGACGGTTGGACCGTCATGGGACCGCTGTTGCTGTTGCTGCCAGTGATCCATGATCCCTGGCAGTCTTGCAGCTGTCTGAGTCCCTATTATGCTGGCGGTTCTGTTGTGGCACTGCCAAGCATATTAGGAGTTTCCTCACTGCCACAGTGTCCCTGGCAGTGATCCCGCCATGAAAAGTGTGGTGCCTCTGTGCCAGGGTATGCACATGGTCAAGATTGCGAACAGTCTCTCGTCTCCACTGGTGATTGGTCAAGGCGTCCCTCAAGGTTCCATCCTTGCACCCACTCTGTTTAATCTCTATCTGGAACCATTAGGGAACCTCCTAAGCAAATCTGGAATCCTCTACCATCTCTATGCAGATGACACCCAAATCTACCTTAAGGTGTCTTCCTCTCAAGATCTCTCACTACTCAACTCTACTCTCAACTCTATTCACAACTGGATGTTAGTTCACCAACTCATTCTCAATCCCTCCAAAACTGAAATCCTCCTCCTTTCTACCTCTCTCTCCCCGCCTCCTGTTCAATCCTGGATGGATCAGCTGAATTTACTCAACAGTAAACCCATCAGTGTCAACTGCGCTAAATCCCTAGGTGTCATACTTGACAAAAGACTCAACCTAATCTCACACATCAACTCCATTGCCAAGAATGCAGGTTATCAGCTGTGCCTTCTGTGGGGGATTCGTCGGTTCTTCCCGGAGAAAGACCTAAAAACCTTGGTCCAATTACTAGTTCTCTCTAGACTGGATTATTGTAATTCTCTTCTGACTGGCCTTCCCAAATCTCACCTCTCCCCCCTTAAATCCATCCTCCATTCAGCAGCTTGCTTCATTTCAGGGTCCAAACGAAGTGACCACATCACTCCTATCCTGTCTTCTCTCCAATGGCTTCCCATCGAGGCTAGAGCTATTTACAAACCGGCTTGCATCACCCACAAAGCCTTGCACTCTTCATCCCCTCGCTATCTGGAGAATAAACTGAAATTGTCCGGAGGCTTGAGACCTTCTCGGAATGCGGAAAAGTTCCTGCTTGAACCCCCCTCCTTCAAAAGGGAAAAATTGATTGCTCAATCGTTCTCAGGTAATGCGGTGAGAATCTGGAACTCGCTTGCTCCTTTGCTCCGTGCCACCACCTCCATCCAGATCTTCAAAGCGGACCTCAAATCTCTTCTATTCCAAAGACACTTTCAGAACTAATTCCTTCATTCTCAGACCCCGCCAGGAAGTTCGTTAGTCATTGTAAATGTGTTATATTTATTTATTTTTTATACATTCCTTGCTTGCTGTGTTTGATATTGTTTTCCTCTTGCCTGCTGTGTTTGATTCTGTGTCCTGCTATTTTTGTACGTTCTATTTTGTAACATTTCTCATGTAACGTAACTGGTTCTATTGTACAGCGCTCTGACACCTTCGGATAAAGTCCGCGCTTTATAAAAATGCACAAATAAATAAATAAATGGTGTGCCGCCCTGTCTGTGTGAACTCCAGTTCCTACAGTCCATGCCCTGGACCCATCGCAGTGCTTTGCTAAGGCGCACTGCTAGCTGCCGCAGGACAGCCCGATCTGGATTCCTGTCAGAATCCAGCGGGCGGTCGTATTATGTTATGGTGGAGTGGCAGCAGGAGGTGGTGTGGCAGCCCGCTGCCACACTGCCAAAGTCATTATGAGGCCCTTAGACACTAATTCCCAAATTTCTCCTGCAGTGTAATCTATGGGCACAGTGAAGCTTCTTTTTCATGCCGGAGTCAAAAACGCTTTAAGTTGCAGCATCATAACTGAACCAGGAATTGCATCATGTTTAGAGGTAAGACCAGATGCAGGATTATGATATTCCTCTCCAAAATATGGTTTTTAAAATGGAGCCTCGGAATCATAAGCTCTCATTCAATTTCCAGAAACAGAAGATGCATTAGAAAAAAATACTTCAATTTGTTTGCTGCTTTGCATGGACAAAATTTCCACAAGGAAAAAGAGGGATTAAAAAAACATAAGACGGCTATCATTTCATTTTTTCAGTAAAGTAAATGAGATAAAAAAGAACCCCAAACTTCTGAACTGCTAAACTGAGATGTGTGCCATTGTAAGACTTTGCTTCTGCACCCAACATAAATTACTTGGAAAATGACTCAGTTTTAATGAAGTGTCATGAAATGTGTGTAGTTTTATTTTTTACAGTTGTAGGAGAAAAAAATAGGCACATTTTTTGCATATTTTCCTTTCAGAAAATTAAGTGAAACATTAAACAACGATATTTTTATTTTGGTGTAACATCAACTATTTTCAGGGACATACCTCTTCAAAATATTTTTTTTCTGGATATTTAACAAAACATTAGGCAGATTGGCCATTCTGGCACATTGCCATATTTCCAGTGACCTGCAGCGGAGAAGGCTACTTTCAGAGCAGCATCCGCTAACATGAACCAACCATTCCCCGATGGCCCCATTCTGGACTCCTGCAATGTGGAGCTGTTTTGAACATTTATACCAGTGCCATGTTTGTTTTCCTGTCTGGCCCTTATAGAAGTGAAGGTTAATGTCAGTGCATCTACCCTTGTGCTGGAAAATGGATTGTCGATTGGCCTCTTATGTTGAATTTATATTTAGAGAGTGAATCTACATATTGTGAGGCATATTTACAAGCCCCGTTCGCCACTTTTGCGTCACTTTTAACATGGGAAAGGGAAAAGTGACGCAAAAGTGGCGCAAAGGGCTTGTAAATCTGCCCCAGTATATTTAAATCATGTTGCTTTCCTGACAGAATATTACAGTCATTGCTCGTATTACTAATATTCTTTAAAAACACATTTTATTATGAAATCCTGTTGCTTTCCTGGTAGGATGTGAGTCATTGCTCATATAATTAATATTCTTTAAAAACAAACCAAAAAACCGACACATTGGTGTCAAGTCAACAAAATTCTGATTATAAAGAAATTGAAATCAAAACCCCTAAGTTAAATCCTTCATGCCTTCACAGAGTCCACCCACCCTTAGCTCCTCAAAGGCCTCCTGGTTTCTGCTGAGGAGCTAGAGGGAGGTTAAAATGTGGAAACTGCTGAAAGAAAGAAAGCAGGGCAACCCCTAGAAAACACTTACTTTCTGTTCCTGCTTCTGACCCCGAGACCACGCGTCGGAAGGGCAGTGCCAGAGGTACTGAAGGGCAAGCCGGAGGTAGCTGCTACCACCGACGAGTGCCCCTATTAGGGCAGCTACATTTCATAGAATATATTACGGAGACTCAAGGGCGAAATTTCTACAAGCATTTTCCATATATCTCACCACTGCATAAAATGATTCTGTGCAAAGACCGTCTGTCTTCAATGGTTTAGGGAAAATATGAAATTTGTGAAGAGCTCGATGTTGAATTATTTCTGTTGCCTGGCCGTGTGGACGGCTCGGATACATACAATTTGCAGTTTACTAGATGCAGATATGCGTGCTAGTAATTTTATATTCATCCCCACAGCCAATTATGCAAACTGCTCACTTAACCTTTCTCCCGGACTTGTTTCTTAACAAGCACTTATTGCTGCCTGACGGGGAAGCTAATGCACAAAGCAGCACAAACGAGCTGTGCTTTGGACTGCGGGCAAATGTTAATGTCCCGTGGGTTCCTCGCGAGACTGAGTTGTTGCAGACTGCCACGGCAGTGCTGTGTGAGTGCTGGGATTCTGACGTCCCCCCCCCCCCCCGACGGGATTTCTAGCCAATAACATTGCTGCTACCAGGCTCCACCGCTACGTGAGACCTTCAGCCAGTCCTGGCTTTTTAGTCAACAGCACTTTTCATAATGGGATTTTGAAGGTGATACTTAGGCCCTCATTTAACTTGATTTGATGTAGGGCAGGGCAGCAAGTCGCCATGCTGCGCTGCCCTATGCCAAAGTGCAAGGGCAGGAATGCATCATGTCTATCCAATATGGTGCATTCCTGTCCTTTCCCCTTGCACTGGCACCGTTTTGGCAGTCTAGCCTCAACGCAGGCACCTTTGCACCAGGATAGTTTTTGTGCAGGAACGAGCACCTTCCTAAGAGGCATTTTTCTCTTTTTATGTGCGCTGCAGAAATAAAGAATAAAGACATTACTTCACGTTACTCCTCACCTCTGGAGGCATAAGGATTTGGCACTCCCCCAGGAGTACATTATCTTGCAAATATGGGGCAGCCTCAAAATTCATGGGTGTTGCATGGGAAAACCCACCACAGAGCCCATAAAATGCCTTTCAACTGATTTGCACTGCCTTGCCTTATTCCATATCTATGAGGCCGTCCACAGCCACGCATAGTGGCTTTGTGTGACCTCATCAATATGAATTGATTATCTGGCGGTTCAAGGGGCTCGTAAATAAGCCCCTTAATGTCCTGGAGGGGTTTGGGACAGTCAAGAAAAGTCGCGGGTTTGCGTCTGAGACTTACTACACACAAGATCAGGGGAGAAGAGCAGCCTGGGGCTTAGTTTACATGAACAAATTTATTAGGAAAATGCACATAACATATGGCTTTGATGCTTAGCTGTCTCTCATGTGCATTGGAGGGCAGATAGGTATACAGGATTATGTTATATTGAGATCTGTAATTAAAGAAGCACTTACTAAGCCATCTGGGACCAGGCCGGATATACTACCCTCCTGGTTTGATGAAACCTGTAGGTCAGCTGATAAATGACTAAGTGAGGCCTTATTCTCCATCCCCAAAATAGGGATCTGATTGCTGATTGTTGCAGGGCTTATCAATGGGCCCTGTGTGAGAGGAGCCTGGAAGTGCAGGCCGATACTTCGCATAACATGGTTTCTGCATGCAAAAGTAGAAACACTGGTATGTTTTGGGAAATTGTTAACAACAATAATCTGTTGACTGGCAATAAGTGTCGTGCATGTACGAATACCAGTTCAGATCAATGGGTGGATCATTTAAAAAACACGTGCAACCCCACCATAAGCTCCACTACGACAACTGATGTCCCTATTTCTTTCTATCCCTTTTATATAGTTTTTTTCTTGTCTGAGGTCTGTGGGGCTATTTTCACTAGCAAAAACAACAATTGATGGACAGAATGCAGAACAATGTCATACATTCAACCCAGTACAGAGATCTGGGCCTAAATCCATCGTTTTTTTGCTCACCATGCCGTTCCAGTTTGAACCCAGCCATATGCAAATCAGTCTTGACCCTGTGCCTCATGGGAACAATCCAGCCCGAACTGCCAAGCCAGGTCCTCCCTGGACTGGAAACAAGCATCCTAGGACCGGTTTCGGGTTTCACCCCTCTTCAGCCAGGATAGCTTGATTCCAGTGGCATGGAGAGCAAGGGACCCACGTCTGGGCATACCCTTCCCACTCGGGGTGACAAATGCAAAAACAACAATTGATGGACAGAATGCAGAGCAATGTCAATACATTCACCCCAGTACAGAGATCTGGGCCTAAATCCATCGTTTTTTTGCTCACCATGCCGTTCCAGTTTGAACCCAGCCATATGCAAATCAGTCTTGACCCTGTGCCTCATGGGAACAGTCCAGACCGAACTGCCAAGCCAGGTCCTCCCTGGACTGGAAACAAGCATCCTAGGACCGGTTTCGGGGTTTCACCCCTCTTCTGCCGGGATAGCTTGATTCCAGTGGCATGGAGAGCAAGGGACCCACGTCTGGGCATACCCTTCCCACTGAGGCACAGGGTCAGACTGATTTGCATATGGCCATGCCTGAACTGGGGTGGCAGAGTGGGCTAAAGAACGGTGATGGATCAAACCCAGATCTGTTGACTGGGTGTGAGTGTTTGATTGGTTCTGATGCTCCGTCCATCACCACCCCCTTTTGTACCGCTTTGTTCACCATAAGTTGGCAGGGTATGCTCAGATGTGAGTCCTTTGCTCACTTTGCCACTGGATTCAAGCAAGCCTGGCTGAAGACGGCTGAAATGCCAGAAACCGGTCCTAGGAAGCTTGTTTCCGGTCCTGGGAAGGCATGGCTTGGCAGTTCGGGCTGGACTGTTCCCATGAGGCACAGGGTCAGACTGATTTGCATATGGCCATGCCTGAACTGGGGTGGCAGAGTGGGCTAAAGAACGGTGATGGATCAAACCCAGATCTGTTGACTGGGTGTGAGTGTTTGATTGGTTCTGATGCTCCGTCCATCACAACCCCCTTTTGTACCGCTTTGTTCGCCATAAGTTGGAAGGGTATGCTCAGACGTGAGTCCCTTGCTCACTTTGCCACTGGATTCAAGCAAGCCTGGCTGAAGACGGCTGAAATGCCAGAAACCGGTCCTAGGAAGCTTGTTTCCGGTCCAGGGAAGGCATGGCTTGGCAGTTCGGGCTGGACTGTTCCCATGAGACACAGGGTCAGACTGATTTGCATATGGCCATGCCTGACCTGGGGTGGCAGAGTGGGCTAAAGAACGGTGATGGATCAAACCCAGATCTGTTGACTGGGTGTGAGTGTTTGATTGGTTCTGATGCTCCGTCCATCACACCCCCTTTTGTACTGCTTTGTTCGCCATAAGTTGGCAGGGTATGCTCAGACGTGAGTCCCTTGCTCACTTTGCCACTGGATTCAAGCAAGCCTGGCTGAAGACGGCTGAAATGCCAGAAACCGGTCCTAGGAAGCTTGTTTCCGGTCAAGGGAAGGCATGGCTTGGCAGTTCGGGCTGGACTGTTACCATGAGGCACGGGGTCAGACTGATTTGCATATGGCCATGCCTGAACTGGGGTGGCAGAGTGGGCTAAAGAACGGTGATGGACAAACCCAGATCTGTTGACTGGGTGTGACTGTTTGATTGGTTCTGATGCTCCGTCCATCACCACCCCCTTTTGTACCGCTTTGTTCGCCATAAGTTGGCAGGGTATGCTCAGACGTGAGTCCCTTGCTCACTTTGCCAATGGATTCAAGCAAGCCTGGCTGGAGACGGCTGAAATGCCAGAAACCGGTCCTAGGAAGCTTGATTCCGGTCCAGGGAAGGCATGGCTTGGCAGTTTGGGCTGGACTGTTCCCATGAGACACAGGGTCAGACGGATTTGCATATGGCCATGCTTGAACTGGGGTGGCAGAGTGGGCTAAAGAACGGTGATGGATCAAACCCAGATCTGTTGTCTGGGTGTGAGTGTTTGATTGGTTCTGATGCTCCGTCCATCACCACCCCCTTTTGTACCGCTTTGTTCACCATAAGTTGGCAGGGTATGCTCAGATTTGAGTCCCTTGCTCACTTTGCCACTGGATGCAAGCAAGCCTGGCTGAAGACGGCTGAAATGCCAGAAACCGGTCCTAGGAAGCTTGTTTCCGGTCCAGGGAAGGCATGGCTTGGCAGTTCGGGCTGGACTGTTCCCATGAGGCACAGGGTCAGACTGATTTGCATATGGCCATGCCTGAACTGGGGTGGCAGAGTGGGCTAAAGAATGGTGATGGATCAAACCCAGATCTGTTGACTGGGTTTGAGTGTTTGATTGGTTCTGATGCTCCGTCCATCACCACCCCCTTTTGTACCATTTTCACTAGTCCTGCAAACAAGGCCCTGGGGCCAGATGGGTCTTTACAAGGCTAATCTCAGACCTGTGGTCACTCTTACTTACCAATTACATCAATGCTGCGTGTGTTTCTGGGTGTCTGCATTCCTGGCACTGTCTCATCATTGTTCCTATTTTTAAGAAAGGCAATCGTACCAGTCCTAGTTGTGGTCAGCCAATTTCAGAACTGGATTCAGTTGTGAAGGTCATGGGGAGGGCAGAATACAAGGATGAATGAAAACCAAATCCGATCTATGGTGCAGTGTGGATTTCGTGAGGGCCTTGGTACAATGGAGCAGGGTCTTAATCTCCAACTAATGATGGGTAAATACACTGTAGCTAAGCGAGGCTCCATCTACCTGGTCTACCTGGACCTCTCCTGAGCTTTTGATTGCATTGTGAGATCCAAACTCTGGAAAATCTTGAAGGGTTTTGCGGTCGACCAAGGCATTTTTACTTTTTCACGTGCCCTTCACTGTGAGTTGGAAGCCTTTGTTAGATATGGCATTAATGGAAAATGAAGCAAATACAAGGAGATGATGGATGGAGCACTGAAACTTTTCAAGCACTCACCTCCTGGTCACACATCTAGGTTAAATCCATCATCATTCTTTAGCTCACTTCACCAACCCAGTTTAGACCCAGCTCTATGACCCAGTCTTGGCCCTGTGTCTCATGGGGACAGTCCAGCCCAAACTGCCAAGCCAGGTCTTCCCTGGACCGTAAACACGCAACCTGCTACCGGTTTTCGAGTAACACCCTTCATTAGCCATGCAAGCTTGAATTCAGTGGCAAAGTGAGCAAGAGACCCACGTTTGGGCATGCCCTGCCAACCTAGGGTGAACAAAGCAAACACAAGGAGAGGATGTAAAGAGCAATGAAACGTTTCAGGCACTCACCCCCTGTCACAGATCTGATTTGAATCCATCATAATTCTTTAACTCACTTTGCCACCCCAGTTCAGACCAAGCCATATGCAAATCAGTGTTGACCCTGTTCCTCATGGGGCAGTCAGGCCCAAACTGCCAAGCCAGGCCTTCCCTGGACTGGTAACAAGCATCCTGAGACCAGTTTTTGGGTAACACCCCTTCAACCAGGCTAGCTCGAATCCAGTGGAATAGTGAGCAAGAGACTCACGTCTGGGCATACCCTGCTAACTGATGGTCGACGGAGCTTTGAAACTTTTCAGGCACTCACCCCCAGTTATAGATCTGGGTTGAATTAATCATCATTCTTTAGCTCACTTCACCATCCCAGTTCAAACCCAACCATATGCAAATCAATCTTGACGCTGTTCCTCATGGGAACAGTCCAGCCTGAACTGCCAAGCCAGGCCTTCCCTAGACCGGAAACAAGCATCCTGGGACCCGTTTCGGGGTAACACCCCTCATCAGCCAAGCTTGTTTGAATCCAGTGACAAAGTGAGCAAAGGATCCATATCTGGGCATACCCTGCCAATTTAGGGCGAAGGAAGTTTTTCATTGTATATCAATGGGCTGGAAGCTGAATGATTAAGCAGAGTAGAGATATGCCAAGGGTCAAGGAAAAGGCAGTCCCTGTCCTACTGTATGATGATGAAGCCGTCCTGCTGAAAAGAAACTCCATTGCTCTGGCACAAGGTTGTCAACACGGCATCTACCCCTATACTAGAGAGTGACTACAACTTTCTCTGTCCCCTGTGTTATCCATTATGGGATGAGACATCAGTGGTTAATTTGTCCCCTATCCCAGCGGAGCACCTTCAGCAAACTAAAAGCAGGTGCAATCTTAAATGGCCTCAGGTTTTGGCCCATTGTAATATAGTGTCTATTATCACCCGGACCTTATACTGTCCCCCACAAAACTTTATTCTACTCTCGGCACAAATGCCAGCATCAAGGATAATAGCACCATCCATGCTTGTGTTTTTTTAAACGAATCTCAATTATCTTTTTAGCCCCCGCATCCCGGACTTCTACACAGTCTAGTAATAGCAACCAAACCTTTGACTGGTTCAATAAGGCCCATAGACAAGCAAAAGGGCAGCTGATGGTAGCAATTACGTGACAAAAATCTAGAACTGATAAAAGTATCTTGCAAGGCCTTTAAGGACACACAGCTTAAGGCAAAAAGGGACTGAGAGGACAGCAGATGGAGGAAAATGCTTAGATCATGTGCAGCCAAAGATTATCATAAATGTGGATACTAGTGGCTCAGGGAGGCCTTGAAATGATCTAACAACTGGCTAATTATGCATCCTGACTGCTTGGTTCCATCACTTCCAGAGTATTTACTCCGCTAGCCCTCTGAACTTCCTTAATAGCTTAGATTTAACAGAACAGGACATCCATCAGGATGCCCTTGAGTTTGATCTACCCAATGTTGAACTGACCCCTGATGCAATCGCACGTGGCAAAGCACAGGGACCCAACATTACCACGGTCGACACCTTTCTCAGTGACAGGCCAAACTGGACAAATTATATACTTGTCCTCACAACTGCAATTCTGAAGGGTTCACCAATTCCAACCTCATGGAAGGAGGCCGAGGTTGTGACATTTACAAGAAGAGAGACAAATGCTCACCTGCAAACTACAATGCTTATAAGCCTGATAGACACCATACAAAATATATTTTGCCAGTTGGTCTTTGGTTCAGTCTTTGACTGGATTGGTGAGCAAAACATACTCTAACTAATGCACGCTGGCTTCAGTGAGAGAACAAGCACCATAGACCAGGTCCTTCAATTTTTTAGAATATGCTGGAAGACGGTGCAAATAGACATAGGCCACCTTTATGTGGCCTTCGTCAATTTTAAATATGCTTTCTACGTAGTCTCCCAGAATAAGCTGTGGCTGGTGCTGAAGGACATGGGCATGCCAATGAATATTCTGGCCATCCTCATTCAGCTACACAAGGATAATTATGCCCGTGTACAATGGGGTGACCAGGACCAGTTCAGGGGTATGCTTTGGCCCCCACCCTGTTTTTGTTATACCTAAATGACATTGTGCAGTTTTTGTCTTCTTGTCAACACAATGCTCATAGCATCGGAGACCTCAGAACACCTATCTTACTTGTTGTGGATGATACTTCATTAGTTTCGCAGACTCCTAGTGGTCTTCAGCATTTGTTAAATTCATTTGCAGAAATTTGTTCCCAGCGAGGGTTGGTAGTAAATACCTCGAAAATAACATTTATGACCATAAAACACCACAAATCCTTCAGAGAAGATGTTCCTGGGAAGTTCTGAGATAGAGAGAGTGGAGGCCTTTGATTAGTTTGGTATTAGGTTGACACCCACATTTTCGTTGAAGCTACATATAGACAAAGCAGCTCTAAAACTCAAGAAAGTTGTGAGCACCATTCTGAAAGAACACTCTGCATTGTTCACCAAACATGTCGCCCTGGTGCTGCAACTTTAAAATACTAAAGCAGTGGTAACAGCTCTTTATGGGACAGAATTATGGGTTTTTTCAAAACATAGCTGTATTAACCAAGATGGAAAACAAGTTCAAGAGGAGCCTAGTCAGGTTCTGGGCAAATACCCAAATGCGTCCACTCAACCTTGACATGGAGAGGTGTTCTATAGCAAAAAATCTATCATTAGACCAATTTTGTTTTGGAGGAGTCTGAGAGCAACACCAGAATTAGCCTCGTATGTCAAAGCCCTACAAGAGCTTATAGAGTGGGACACATTTCACAAAATTGAGTGGCGTAAAGGCATTAAAAAATGGCTGTGCATGCTGGGTTAATTGACTTATCGGATTTACCCCCTACCACTCGTCTCTGCAATTCAAAGAACTATATTGGCACTGGATTACCCATAATGAAGATGATAATTTAGCTAAGGGCCCATTGAACCTCAGATTCACTACATTCAAGCTTCTCAGTTTTTTTCAAACCATATCTAGACCTCATTACTGATCCCACTGTTAGAAAGCTCTACATTCAGTTTAAGTTTGGAACCCTACCCCTCATTGCATCCACAGCAAAATGGTCAACTTCCACCGTGTTGCGCTCGACCTGTCCAGTTTGCAAAACTTCGAAGGAATCCGTTGCCCATTACTTGTTTGCCCACCCTGTGTACTCAAGACCAAGGCGGTCCTGGCTAAGACTAGTCTGTTCCCGGTTGGGCGTAGTGAGACATGTTGAAGGACTGAGCCTAACCCACTCTTTGTTTGCACAGTGGCAACATTTTGGTGCAAGGCTTGGTTACTGAGGAGAACATTTATAGTGTCATCTTCCCAACATCCAGCACACATGCAACCACTTTCTGACCTACTGTAGGATTCTTCTCTGTCATCGTACTGTAAACCTTAACTGTACACAGGGGTGATCATGCTCGATGCACATAGTGGACCTCATTGAGGGTTTTGTAGGGTTAGGAATTAATTTGTCCCTGGTCTGTTTTTTCTCTTGTCCCCCTAGTAGATTGTTGATCCCAAGGCACAAGTTTGACAGCATAGGTATTATTGATTATTCTGAATCCTGCACTATATTATGCTGTCATAATGCTGCTGGGACTGCCGCCCAAATATGGTCATTAGCGGATCCAGTATATCACATTAGGCACTTGTATCCTGTATTTTGCACTTTACATCATTTTATGTACTCTGTATTAGAAATATCTTGCCTCACTAGCCGTGCTGTGATTGTTGTCTAGTTGTTGTCTATTGAGGCTCCATTTTGCTCAATTGCACACTTTACAAATGCACTGTGCACTTTGCCCCCTTGTATGAACTTTTTTGCAATAGAAATGTTTGGCTACCAAACAAGGCCACTTGAAAACAAGGCCACCTGAACTAAGCCAGCCCTCACATCTTGATTTTAAAAGACTGTTAGTTTTGTATATCTTCCTCGAGTTTTACAAACTTACATTGTTTTATTCTTTTTATTTGTAGTACCATTTTAATGTATTTGACTGTATTGTAAAGGCTTTGATGACTCAAACTGCCGAAATAATGTTTTGAAGTGAAACTTCAATGGGCTTACCATTCTACTGGAAGTTTTTGATGATTTTATGTCCAAATTAAACCTTGACACCAATTCAACCAAGGCTTTTGTTATGGCCTGTGGTTCCAAGAGCCTCAAGTGCCATAGTTGGGCCCTACAGCGAAAATGTGTCATATTTGATGTTGAAGTAAGCTCGGGTCCGTGCCTGTCTAAACAGGCACTGAGGTTTTCGAATGCTGTTCTGTTTTTAATCAATTTGGCTTCCTCTATCAACAATAAACCAATAGGTCTCCTGCTAGAACTTTACAATGGGAAGAGTCTACCTGTTTTAACAGGTATGGTATGGAACTACAAGGATGTGAGAGCCCTGCAATTGGAGGAAAACTGGGCTTGCAGACGTGTCTCGGGCTTGCCCACTAGCTGTCCCACTTTTGCTATTCATGAACAGGTGGGGCTTGCTTATGTGGAGGATTCAATCATCCTTGCCCCATTATTATTATGGTGCTCGATCTGGTGCAACCCGCAGATGGATATTAATAGGGAAATCATTGAAGATTATCTTCCCTGTGATCTTGGACTTCGAATGCCATGATTTTCATACATTCATATCCCCAAAGCCTAACTTCCAAAGACAAAACTGCTTAAAAGTGATTTTTTTTCACAGTAGGAGGAAGGAGAGGGAAGTCGCAGAACTAGCCAACGGCACAGATTCTGAGCACCTTATGATCTGCATGGCTATGGGAGCAGAAGGGTACCAGGATATTGTTACCAATAGCCGTGACCAGATCCTCCTTACTAAATTTAGATGTGGCATTATTCAATGTTATTTACGTTTTCCCTTGGACAGTTCAATCGGTCATCTATTATGAGTTGCGCCTGATGAGTCTTCTACCCAAAGCATATTGCATTTTACTGTTTTTGTAAATGTTCTACAGTATACACCAAACAGTTTTTAATTCCTATCTTGTGAAGTTTTGGCTTTGTTACTTGCTGGCCTGCTTTATTTCTCCAGCAACTTAGCTTGTATGTTCCTGTGTTAGTTCTTTTTCAAAATCTGCTCTTTGTCTCAGGAAAAAACTGTGGTTTTAATGTTATGATCTGATAGTATGTATTATTTGACGATTCATGATTTTTATATTTAATGGCTATGTTATTCATTGATTTACATATTTTACACTAAGCCTTGTTCACTTTTATGATTGTTTTGAAATGATTGAATAAAGCTATTTACTGATTACTCCATAATGCTGCTTCTGTTCTTGCTTTAATGGGACTATTGATCAATTCATTTTTGTTGTCCATGTTATATATTCTTCCACTTAATTTATTATCTGCAAAAAATGATACTGCTGCACTTGATTACATGATATTTTGATTAAACCTTGCTGTTGTCGGTATTTGTATGTTCTCCATATTTTTGTACTGTTAAGGAGCAGGATGCTATATGATGCTGAAATAAATAAGCCTTCCTGTATATTGTGCAGGAGTCCCAGAAAGTAGAAACTACAGCCAGCCAAATAATGGCGATTCAAAACTTTGTTGGCTTTCTTAGTGGTTGTAGTGTTCTTGAAATCTCATGGACAAGTCTAAGAACTCCTTGCCATTTCCCCAAGAATAATAAGAGAAGAGAATGAAGATGTGGTTACCACAAGTGTAACACATAATGGGGCTTATTTACAAGCCATGTACACTACAGGAATGTCACTTTTTGTGACGTTCAGGTGGTACGCAGCCCTTAGCCATATCTACAAAGCCATGTAAAGCCACCCTGCATAGCTTTTCATGGCCTTGTAAATATGGAGTGAGGCAACGCAGCGACCTAACACTGTGTCAGGAAAGCGTGTCATGGGTGTTGCAGTGGGTGTTCCCACGAAAAACCCATAGGTTTTGACCTATTTCCAAATTAACAACATGGCCTATATTTGGGAATGCGTTATAACTGTGTGCCTCTCTAGGGGTGGCATAACGAGGAGAAATAACTACATCCAGAACTACTACATCAAATGGCTGAAAGACTCCCTCATCCACAGTCTCTGGAACCTCATCTGTTTGCATTCTGCAGCACACATAGAAAGAGGAAAATACCTCCAATTATTGTTTTTGTGCAGGAAGGTGTCAACAATCATGACAACAACACACATACCTTTACACCATGGTGCAAGGGTGCCTGCATTTGTGCATGGCTGCTAATTGTGCCCCAGCTGAAAAGACAAGAATACGGTGCATTCCTGCCAGGTTGAATTGGTGTAGAGCAGTGCAGCAAAATGTCCTAAGCCAATTGTTTGTAAAATGCCCCCAATTTTTTGAACTTGAAAGGTGTATCTGAGATTTGGTTAAACTTACAAATTTGAGTTTTGGCTAAGGAGAAAATACAATAAAAATGTTTTTTAAATCTAAAATGTAGATCTATAAAGACTCAGGGTTCAAATTTATCAATATGTCATGCTGCGCTGCAATCCACCTTGCTGCGCTGTGCTGTGTGACAGGGAAAGGGCAGCAATGCACCATATTTAACATTATACGGCGCATTCCTGCCTTTTCTCAGCGCTGGCACACAATGTGCCGCCAAGTGCCAACACGGACACTCTTGCGGGTCAAGGGTGCCTGCATTGTAAGCAGGATTCTTTTTGTGCAGGAAGGGAGACCTTCCTGCACAACAACAATCCCCATGAGGCATTTCCTCTCTCTATGTGTGCTGCAGAAAGTGGCACACATAGAAAGAGAAAAAACAAGGAGAAATAAAGATATTTTTCCATGTTGCACCTCCCCTGGGGATGCGTCGAAGTTTTGACGCATTCCCAGGTGTACCACTTATGGTAAATCTGGAAATGTGCCAAAATCCATGAGTGTTGCATGGGAGCATCCACGCACCATTCAAGGAACGCCTCCATGGAACAGAGTACTACTAACAATTTAACCATCTTTCTCTTGAGAGTTTTCCCGAATTAAAACGAAGATTTTTCTCCCCTTTCCCAACAACCCCATTGCAATGAACACAACTGTAGGACTTGAGGTAATGAGGTCCCCTGCTAACTAGCGGGACCAGTGACATATCCTGCATTACCATCCTTGTCTGCTATGCATGACTTAAGTCCTTAATGGGTCTGTTTAACTGAGTTGCTGTTGGTCCCATGAGAACATGAATATGTTTTCACCCACGCACTTGAGTCTGAACTAAGGAAGAGAGAGTTATTGCCTGTGCTTGTCATTTGCTAACCTGTCCGAAAAAACAGAAGGCCAGACACACTTCACTCATCATACCAACGTCATCTGAGCACAGGAGAAGCAGGAGAGTGAGCAGCAGGAATTGTTTGAAAGACCCAGAGTTCCTCTATTCCTCACTGAAGTGCTAGCATATAGATCTGAAAGTTTGCATGAGAGATACGCAGAACTGGGGTGTTTTTCCAGCACTGGCATAGGTAAACACTTCAAGGACGCTGAGGCTGTTTAGCACAAACTTTGGAGAAGGCTACAATGCCTAGCAAATGGTTGAAACTTTTTGTTTTATCTTGAACAAAATGGTTTCTGTTTTATATTTATTTTATATTAAAGTATCTGCTCAGTAGCATTCTGACCGTCACAGAAAAAATTGTTGAAAATTAATATCAGAGAATGCAGGATGATGAATGGCCATTTCTGTAAATGACTATATTAACAAGTGATCATATAATCACTCACCAGCTCAACGCTTTGACAGATTCAAACCACCCGTTATTGAATCGTATTTCTAGATAATAAAAAAGGATGTGAAAGTCAACTCCTAAAATGGATGAATTGGGAATGTATTAAATACAATTTTAAAGGGAAGCTGTTTTGCAGGGTTATCCCCAAACCTTTTGCTTTCATCCTGTTGTTGTGATTTTCTGACTCCGGGAACTTTACCACTGCTGATCAGTGCTAAAGTGCATGTGCTTGTTCCTGTAAACTTGGTAAGATTAGTCTACACCTGTTTGGCATTTTTAATCTACCTGTAAGTACCTTGTATAGTGGTAGTCTATACACCCAGGGCCTGTAAATTAAAAATTCTACTGGTGGGCATGCAGCGCTGCTTGTACCACCCAAAGAAGTAGCCTTTCAAACCTGTCTCAGGCCTCTGACAGTGCAGGGACTGTGTGTGCAGTTTACTGCCACAGTGACATGACATTTAAAGTGATTGCTAAGTCTGAAACTCCCCTTTTACTACATATAGGTCACTCCTAAGGTAGGTCCTAGGTAGGAACAGACAGGGTGCTGTGTAGGTAAAAAGTAGGACATCTGTGGCGTGTCCTGGTAGTGACAAACAGCCTATTTGGTTTCTCACTACTGTGAGGCTGCTCCTCTCGAAGGTTTGCATTGGGATTTCCCTGATATGTGTTTCAGTGGTAATTTCTAATATGAAAGGGGTAGTGGGGCCATGTTTGCTATGTTTAGAATAATAGTTATAAATTCTGCTTATTGCTGAAAGCAGACTTATAACTATTTTAGAAATGCAGCTTTTAGAAGTGGGCATTACTGTGTGCCTATGCCTGTGTGCCTATGCCTGGTTGTGTATTCAACATCTGGTTTAGACTGGCAGGCGCAGGGGATGTACATTTCCTCTGGACAGTCACAAGAGTTGAGGTTGAGGTCTGTCCTGCCTTTCCTGGGTGACTCAAAGTTGGGCTGAATTGGCCTGGTTTGCATTTAGATTGATGGAAGGAATTGTCACCTGCACCTGAAAAGGGCTGTGCCTGCCTTTCATAATGCTGTGTCAGCCCCCCTGTAGTGTTTCTGGAACCAGGGCTGGGTATTGAATGGGTAGTTGTGCACTTCTGAAGCTGTTTGACACAGAATGGACTTGTATCCAGATGCTGCTGACTCTACAGACTGCACCTGGCCAGAAGGAACTGTGATGCTGCCAGGTGGAACAGCCGTTGGACTCCCTTGCTTGTGCTGACCTGTGGCCAGTGAAACTTTGAGAAGGACTGCCTGTTTGCCTGTGCCTGTTGCTCCCCATGTTCTCCAGGTAGTGCTGATTAGGATCCTTGGCACTGCAAATAAGTGCAAATCAGTGCATGAAGAGCGCTTGATCCTCCAGCTTTGTTATCCCTGCAACTGGGCATGCATGAGGAGCACTTTCCCTGCAACAAAGTAACATCCAAAGTTTAATGTGTGGTGAGCACACCGGTTCTACTTGCCTTGCACCACCAAGTACCGTTTAGTAGGCACTTCGCTTCTGAGCAGGGCAAGATCAGCGCATGCTGCCTGTACATGCCCAGCGAAGCCTGCTTGTGGTGTGCCAATGCAGGTTCAACTTTCCAACCCTGTGTGTCACAGAGACACTGTAGGGCCAGGAGAAGCCCCCCCCCCCTGCATTGCCATGGTGACCTTCCTGCTTCCCTGTGATGTTGGTGGATCCTGAGCACCAAGAGCAGCAGACATTGTCCCGGTTTGGTTGCAATAGAAAAAGCAGTGTGGGGGGCCACGCTGAGGTCAGAGTTGCCACTGAGGGCCTCAGGCCCATCCAAGTTGGGGATGGAGTCGCTCTACGGCCATCCATTGTACCGTGGTGTCACAGACAGCTCCATTGAACCCCCGAGGGTGCTGGCACCATGAGGTCGTGGGCAGCCAGCCTTTTGGGGTGGAGATCTCCTGCCAACATGGGCAGTGTGGGTGCCTCACCCCTTTTTTTGACAGATACCTGGGGGCATGGTAGCGGATTTGGAAGGGCAGGGCAAATCTCGGCAGAGAAACCCAATTCCTGGAATTACCAAAATACCAGTGATAGGCACGCAGATGTGTGTGGAGTATCGTATACCATTTAAGACGAGAGCAGGAGAGCTGTCATAGGTTTCTGTTGCATTTGCTTGGGTGTTGCGATGTGAGTGATCCCTTGACGGCGGCACCCACTGGCTGAGCACAGGAGCCATTCAGGAATTGCCATATAACACATAAAAGAAGCGCAGGTGCACTGTGGCTTTTGTGTGCAGGGTAGAAAGTGGTAATTCCTGTGCCTTATTCATTGTTGTTGCTATATCAGCCCCAAGATGAGGATGTAGGGGTTTCTCCCTGTGTTTGTGGTCATTGCCTAAACGCTTCTTACTTGTGCCCTGATGTTGTGATGTAGGTTGTGTTTCCTCACCTTTCCAGGACTGGCATAGTATGTCAAGCAGCCATGATCAATGTATGACCTAACCTGCATTGTAGGCTCTGACGTGTTCTAATTGATGACGTTTTGTATTATTTCAGGATGTATGTACCTTATTGCACTACCTATGCTGTTATGATCATTTCCTAATGGCAAAGTGATTTATGATCTAAGTGATGTCATGACAAATGCCTGGTTGGCAAAGGGATTTATGTGATTGTGGTCTAACATGTTTGACGTATAATACAAAGGATATTTTTATATAACCTTGTGTAGAATCTCATTTTGTGGTGTGCCTAGTGTGAGACTGATGTGTGTGTTGTGCAAACACTTTACACATTGCCTCTGGGATAAGCCTGACTGCTCTGCCAAGCTACCAAGGGGGTAACACCCTTACTTTGACTAGACTGGTGGGTTCTGACTGGCTTAGGTGTATACCCTATTCAACCAGAAACCCGAATTTATAACAGTAACGAAAACAAAGTTTACTAACAGTTTAGGGAAGCATTAGCCTGCTTTCTATACCTATGTGAAACACCGGTACACCCGGTACCAGCTTTATTGACCTGGGCATCACAAAATGGATGCTGCCAGCCACAGACACGAGTCTGCCCTCCTCCTGCTGAGCTGAGCTCGAGCAGGTGGAGGCTTGACAATAGGTTTCCTGTCACAGGGAGGTGTGACCACATCGCAGACAGGATTTAGTGTATTGGGGCTGGGTGGGTGCACTCTTAGAGTGCCAGAAAGTCTGCACTGGGGGTACATTTGGTGTCCCTGTGTATAGTCCAGCTGAAACCGGTTGCAGGAGCCATTTGCTCCTGCTCTGGTGCAAAACTGGACAAAGGACATGGGTGAAGCCACCCCTCTGTCCTGACTCTCCCATAGGTGGGTCCCCAGAGTTTGTCCAACCCCTTCCTTGGGGATAAAGTAGGAACCCTGACTACACGACTTTAGATTTTACCTGGACAAAACACTGCAAGCAGAACCCAAGTACTTTGATGATCTACACTTCGCTGGACGACAGAAGAATCTCTCTTAGAGTAAAGGAGTTACTCCCCTGCAGCAGCAGGCACCTTAACGCATCTGACCGGTTTGCATCTCACGAGCTCCTGAGGACTCCGAAGATTTCTGCAACACAGGAGGTGGGTTCACAAGCGTCCCTGAGGTCAATCTGCTCTCTCAGTATCCCTCATGGGGACTGTGCAACCCAAACCCCTGTGCAATGTGTACTTTTGCAGCAGCATATGCTTTTCGGCAATTCCTGAGGCTGTGCTTTGGGCTACGTGTAGTCCTGACCTGAGCAATATTTCCACCGAAGATTTCTGGCCTACACTCTACGAGTGTTCCGGGGGATGGTATTCAGTGATTCAGCTCGAGGTCCCTTCCCGATCCCTGGTCCGTTGGCCTGTGGGTCCCGGTGAAAGTAACTTTGACTTTCCTTGGGCTTCCCTGGTTGCTCCAGATGTGCCCTGACTCTCCATTGCTTGGAGAGTCCCCAGGACCTTGCTGGTCCTCACCGTAACCTGTTTCCTCTGCCCGGGTGGGTTGCCGTTGCCAAGGGTTGTTGGTGTTCGATCCGGACACTGACCCCCAGCACTCGACAGCCTTCATGGCACAGTTCACCTCCGGACTTTGGTTGTCACGACGTCTCCTGGTCCCCGTGACTGCAGAGTCAAGCATCCAATCTTCTCACCTGAAGCACCTGACATCGGTGGGCATTTGTCTACCGAGCCTCTGGTCACCCTGAAGTGACCCAGACTCTGTTCCCTCTGCTTTCAGGTTCTTCTCACGTCGGATCCAGGCTTGGATTCCACCAGACACTTTTCATCTTCCCGGCAGCAGCACTTCTTCGCAATACGCCATTGAAAACGACGAAGGTTTCCGACACCACTTGACCCCTATGCACCCGGCTCTTTTGGGATAGGTAACACAGGTACCTCGGTACTCACAAGGGTGCTGGCCTTAGAACCTTCTATGTTCCAAAGGGTTTGCTTGAAGTCCTCTCTGAAGTGTCCTTAACCCCTTCAGCGCGGCGGGAATTCCCCCGCGGTGCTGAAGGGTTCGAGCGCGGGCGGGGCCATGACGGAACGGTTCCGTCATGAGCACAGCGCAACCGATGCTCATGACGGAACCGTTCCGTCATGGGCATGGAAGGGGTTAAACTGTAATTTTCCCCAACAGCGACTTTCCCATAGTGTTGCACAGAGCTCGCGTCTGTATTCTCACACTGCACCCGTCCTCCGTGGGTCCCCTGTGTCACTACTTTGGGCGGTTCCTTGGGGTCCCAGCGATTCTACGTGCTCTAGGCACTGTATCTAGTGAAGTCGTTGTTGTTATACCATTTTTTTTAGTATATGGTTCAGTCTTCCCCTGGAGCCTGCTGTCTATTGTGCTATTTACTATCTTTCTATTGATTCAGTATTGTGTATCTTGTGCTCTAATCTCATAAAGAGGTTAGTAGAGAGTGTTTAGTAATAAACACATATATTTTATATATCTATTGTGTGGTTCTCCTTTTATTCGGTCATTCAGGAGGTTCTGATCTCCTAAAACAAGCTGCTTTACATTCCTTCGAGACTTAGCCTGACGGCTGGTCTCCACAGCTACCACTAGGATAGCTTTCTATAAAGGTTGTCTTTAACCTAATCATCAATAAGGGTTGTTTGGACTGGTACAAGGTGCCCACTTTAATTAGTGGACAGCATATACCAGGCCAACTTCTCACATTGGTGTGCAGCAGTTGGGATTCAAGCTTGCTATTGTTTTACCAGATAAATCTCATTGAGTGATTAACTGAAAACCACTAAAGGTATTAGGTACATATAATCAAGACTAGAATAAGTAAGTTCTACTGAACTTGGAGTTGGGCAGTTAAGGGTCTAGCACACCCTTTCTCTAACTCAAGAGAGTTTAGTTCCCACTAGGTTAGGTAGGTGCCTTCACCACATAACACAAGTATATCCTCTAAAGGAGAAGCCAGTGGCTTTCTGCCAACCAGGTATGACCAGCTCTCATTCCAAGAATTGAGAAACAATTTGTGCATACAGGAATCTGAGGACAGGGAGAGGGCCCAGTACTCAACGCCTCATAGAATTATTAATTCTAGATGACCTCAGAAAGGCTCCAGGGTCTGATGTGGTAGGTAGAGGGTCTGGGGCAGTGGAGGAGGACAGAGCAGGAAGTGATCACTTCTTCGATCTGGGCTCAAACACTGGCCAGGAGGATCAAGATGATTCTAACCTGGAAAATCCATCTTTGCCTTTAGGTGGAGGAGAAGTCCCCAGTGGCCCTGTCTTTTCTCCCCCAGGAAGGGTACAAAGTTTACCTAGAAGATCTAGATCTCCCTCTGTGGAATCTACTTATTCAGGTACTTCTGTAGGGACCTCTGCTTCTCATAAAAGAGAATCCTCTTATGATAAGAAGTACCAGTTCCTTGAGTATGAAAGAGCTAAGCTCAGACTCAAGAAGGAACAATTGGCCTTAGACAGGGAATCCCTAGAACTCCAAAGAGTTTCCAGAAGAATGGGGCTAGAGCCCCATGGTGGCAGCAACAGTGTCCCTAGAACTAGAGAGTATACTGATGATCATAGGAACCTGAACAAGCTAGTCCCTCCCTATCAGAGTGGGAATGACATCCACAAATGGATAGCTGCACTAGATAGGGCCTATAAAGTACAGAGGGTCCCTCAAGTGCAGTGGGCAACTATCTTGTGGCTCTCCTTTGCTGACAAAGGTAGAGATAAGCTCCTCACTGTAAGAAAAGAGGATGCTGATAATTACAGTCTTGAAGAGTGCTCTCATCAATGGGTTTGGCTTAACCACTGAGCAATACAGGATTAAGTTCAGAGACACCCAAAAAACACGGACTCAGGACTGAGTTGACTTTGTAGATTGTGCTACTAAGGCTCTAGAAGGCCGGTTACTTGGCAGTAAAGTGTGTGATTTTAAAGGATTTTACAATTTAATTATGAGGGAGCAGATCCTGAATAATTGTCAAAATCAGTTGTTGCATCAATACCTGGTGGACTCTGATCTGACCTCTCCTCAAGAATTGGAAAAGAAGGCAGACAAATGGGTCAGAACCAGGGTTAAGCAGAAAACCCAGATCCAAGGTGGTCACTCCAAGAAGCAAGATTCTAAAACCTCAGATAAGGGTGGGGAGAAAGGTAAAGACCAGAAGTTTCACAAAGGCCCCAAAAGTCTTCATCTGGTGGGGAGTCACAATCCAACAAGGATAAAGGCAAAAATAAACCTTGGTGTCATATCTGTAAACAGAAGACCCATTGGACAAATTACTGTCCAAAATCCAAGGAATCTACTCCAGCCACCACTTCCCCTAAGGCAACTGTTCCCCCTAGTTCAGTTCAAAGTGGTGTTACACAGAATAAGGGTGTAGTAGGGTTAACCCTGGGATCTGAGATGGACTCTGGCCTAGTCAGAGTTCCAACTCAGGCTGTGTTAGTCTGTGATGGAGGTATGGATATTGACTCCTTCTTTGTCAGTCCCAGTAATATGGGCAAATACAGACAGCAGCCTTTGATCAATGGTAAGTAGGCCATTGCATTCAGGGACACAGGTGCAAGTGTCACATTGGTGACAAAAGATCTTGTGGCCCCTGGACAAATCATACTTGGTGAGATGTACCAAGTGACCAATGCAAGCAATCTCAAGACACACCATTCCTTGGCAGTTGTGAATTTCACCTGGGGAGGCTTAACTGGCTCTAAGAAGGTTGTGGTAAGTGCAGACCTCCCTGTTGAATGCTTATTGGGCAATTATTTGGAAACTTCAACTTGGGCTGAAGTATAACTCAGGACACAAGCAGAAATGCTGGGCATCCCTGCAGATGTGTTTGCCATGACTATGTCACAGGCAAAACTGTTTTCCACTGAACAGGCCCTGGATCCTGGAATAATGGACCAGGTGCCTTCCAAGAGAAGGAGCATTAGGGGTAAGGCAGTGTCTTCCTTCCTGCCTCAGAATGCAAATCAGTCTCTTGAGGAAGATGATCTTAGTCCTGAAGAAGGAACTTTCTCAGAGAAACTTGAAACTGATCAGGTTCAGTTCTTGGGGACAGGGGGCCCTTCCAGGGCAGATCTGAGCCAGGAGCAGCTGAGCTGCCCCTCTCTTGAACCCCTCGGACAGCAAGCTGCTGCCGAGTCTGCTGGGAGTGCCAGTGGGTCCCACAGGATCTACTGAGATGATGGACTCTTATACTCAAAGGGTAGAGACCCCAAACCTGGTGCTACCAGGAGGTTGGTTATAACTCTGACGTTTATGGGCTTCCTATTAACACTGGCACATGATATCCCATTAGCAGGACACTTAGGCCAAAACAAGACCTGGGACAGACTTGTTCCTCACTTTCATTGGCTTCACATGTCAGAGGTCACAAAGGAGTTTTGTTGCTCCTGTATCACTTGTTAAGCCAGTGGTAAGGCAGGTGGTACTACAAAGGCCCCCCTGATACTACTTCCTGTGGTGGGGGTTCCCTTTGAGAGGGTTGGGATTGACATTGTTGGTCCCATGGATCCTCAAACTGCATCTGGGCACATATTCATACTAGTGGTGGTGGACCATGCCACTAGGTATCCAGAAGCAATCTCACTTAGGACTACCACAGCTCCTGTTGTGGCTAGAGCCCTCCTGGGAATCTTTTCCAGGGTGGGTTTTCCTAAGGACAGACAGAGAAGCAAACTTTATGTCTGGTTACTTGACGGCTATGTGGAAGGAGTGTGGAGTAAATTACAAATTTACCACCCCTTATCACCCACAATGCAGTAGATTAGTTAAGAGATTCAACAAAACACTCAAGGGCATGATTAAAGTTCTCCCTGAAAAGCTCAGGCGTAGATGGGACATCCTTTTGCACTGCCTTCCCTTTGCCTACAGAGAGGTTCCTCATAGGGGGATGGTTACAGCCCTTTTGAACTTCTGTTTGGACATCCAGTTAGGGGTCCTTTATGTCTAGTGAAGAAAGGATGGGAGTTACCTCTCAAACCCCTTAAACAGGATATTGTGGACTATGTACTTGGTCTCCGTTCCCGGATGGCTGAGTACATGTAGAAGGCATCCAAAAACCTTGAAGCTAGCCAGGAATTGCAAAAGGCCTGGCATGACCAAACGGCTGTGTTGACTGTTTATCAGCCAGGAGCGAAAGTATATGTGTTGGAGCCTGTGGCCCCAGCATCCCTCCAAGACAAGTGGTGTGGCCCTCATACAATCATTGAGCAAAAGGGAGAGGTTACCTACCTGGTGGACCTTGGAACTCCCAGGAGCCCCCATAGAGTGCTCCCTGTGAACAGGCTCAAACCATAAATTGACCGGGCAGACATGGGCTTGCTGATGGCTACTGATGAGGGACAGGAGGAAGAGAGTGATAAAATCCCTGACCTGCTCTCACAGAACCCTGACAATGGTTCAGTTGATGGTGTAGCGTTGGCAGGCAGCCTCACGGACCAGCAGCAAACTGATCGCAGGGGAGTCCTGAATCAGTTCAGACATATGTTCTCACTGACTCCAAGTCAGACTACCTGGTGCACTCATGAAGTGGACACAGGTGACAGTCTGTCTGTTAAAAAATAGGTTTAAAGGCAACCTGACCATGTCAGGGACTGCATCAGGACTGAAATCCACAAAATGTTGGATTTGGGAGTAATTGAGCCCTCAGATAGACCTTGGGCTAGCCCTGTAGTCTTGGTACCAAAACCTCACACCCAGAATTGCAAGAGAGAGAGGAGGTTCTGTGTTGACTACAGGGGTCTCATGCAGTCGTGAGGACTGATGCCCATCCAATACCCAGGGCAGATGAATGCATAGATACTTTGGCCTCAGCCAAGTTTCTGAGCACATTTGACCTGACAGCTGGCTACTGGCAAATCAGATTAGCTGAGGATGCAAAGCGAAAAACAGCATTCTCAACCGCTAGTGGGCACTACCAATTTGTGGTGATGCCCTTTGGCTTGAAGAATGCACCTGCCACTTTTCAAAGGTTGGTGAACAAAGTCCTTTCAGGCCTGGAAGCCTATAGTGCAGCTTATCTAGATAATATTGCTGTCTTTAGCTCTACCTGGGAGGATCACCTGTTCTACCTGAGAAATGTTTTAGAGGCCCTGCAAAAAGCAGGCCTCACTATCAAGGCCACCAAGTGCCAGATAGGGAAGAGTCAGGCTGTATACCTAGGCCACCTTGTGGGTGGATGGAGGTCAGGTTCAACCATTGCAAAGCAAAATCCAGACCATCATGGACTGGGTTGCTCCAACTACCCAGACTCAGGTCAGAGCTTTCTTGGGCCTGACTGGGTACTACAGGAGGTTTGTCAAAGGATATGGATCCATAGTGACCCCTTTGAATTACTTAACTTCCAAGAAAATGCCTAAGAAAGTTCAGTGGACAGTTAGCTGTCAAAATGCATTTGATGACCTGAAGCAGGCCATGTGCACTGCTCCCATTCTGCAAAGTCCTGACTATTCCAAACAATTAATTGTTCAAACTAGTGCATCTGAGTTGGGGATAGGGGCTGTGTTATCACAACTGAATGAAGAGGGTCAGGATCAGCCAGGAGCTTTTATTAGCAGACGGCTGACCGCCAGAGAGAAACGTTGGTCAGCTGTTGAGAGGGAAGCCTTTGCTGTGGTTTGGGCCTTGAAGAAGCTGAGGCCATACTTGTTTGACACTCACTTCATTGTTCAGACAGACCATAAGCCCGTCTTGTGGCTAAAAGAGATGAAGGGTGAAAACCCCAAACTTTTGAGGTGGTCCAGTTCCCTACAGGGGATGGACTATACAGTGAAACATAGACCTGGGAGTAACAATGCAGATGGACTCTCCAGATATTTCCACTTAGAACATGAAGACTCAACTGGTCAAGGTTAGTTTAATGCCCCTACATTTGGGGGGGTTGTGTAGGAGAGTAGGATCTGCTTCTTATGGTTACCCCCACTTTTTGCTGATGTATCACTGTTTTCGACTTAGACTGACTGGGATCCTGCTATTCAGGACCCCAGTCTGTCTGCTTTCTCCTCTAAATTGATTGTATGTACTTTAAGTACACTCCAGATTGGATACTGGGATACCCTTATCAGTACCTAGTATATGGCACACTATGTACCAAGGTGCATAGGTACCTCAGACGCCTCCCAGGGGTTGCAGCATGTATTTTGCAACCCCTGAGAGACCATTCAAAATGGCACCACAGGTCTGCTACTGCAGCCTGTGTACGGTGGTGCATGCACCCCTTACTTAGATATAGGTTCACTATATCTATTCTAAATCACTGCACAAATAAACCTATCAGTCACCCATATTGTAGGCCTTATCAATCCTGAAGGCAGGGTGCTGGGTTTTATGTGAGAGGGTGCCCCTGCATGAGCAGAGCCCTTCTGCAGCCTTCGGAACCTATTTTCCGGGGTTGTCTGTGATGCAGCCAACCATATATATTTACGTGCATTATAACCTTGCGGTAAATGCTAACTTTAAAACGGCTGCTTAGAAACATGTTGTGTTTGGTGTCAAACACCTTGGAATCATACCACCCGCCAGTAACTGGCGGGGGAGGTATGATTCCACCCTTCTAATGAAACCTGAGCATTACAAAATGGATCCTGCCAGCCACAGACACCAGTCTGCCCTCTTGCTGATGAGCTGAGCTCGAGCAGTTGAAGGCTTGACAATAGGTTTCTTGTCACAGGGAGGTGTGACCACCTCCCAGACAGGATTTAGAGTATTGGGGCTGGGTGGGTGCAATCTTAGAGCCTGGCTGATGAGGGTTATGAACCCGAAACCGGTCCCAGGATGCTTGTTTCCGGTCCAGGGACGACATGGCTTGGCAGTTCGGGCTGGACAGTTCCCATGAGGCACAGGGTCAGACTGATTTGCATATGGCCATGTCTGAACTGGGGTGGTGGAGTGAGCTAAAGAATGATGATGGTTTAAACCCAGATCCGTTGACTGGGGGTGAGTGCTTGATTTGCTCAGGTGCTCCGTCCATCATCCCCTTTGGTATCGTTTTGCAATCTTAGAGTGCCAGAAAGTCTGCACTGGGGGCACATTTGGTGTACCTTTGCATAGTCCAGCTAAAACCGGTTGCAGGAGCCATTTGCCTCTAGTCTGGTGTGAAATTGGACAAAGGACATGGGTGTAGCAACCCCTGTTTCCTAACCCTCCCATAGGTGGGTGACCAGAGTTTGTCCAACCCCTTCCTTGGGTATAAAGTAGGAACCCTGACTACAGGACATTAGATTTTACCTGGACTAAACTCTGCTACAGAAACCAAGTACTTTGATGATCTACACTTCGCTGAACGACAGAAGAATCTCCCTTGGAGTAAAGAAGTTACTCCCCTGCAGCAGCAGGCACCTTAACGCATCTGACCTTCGCGATCCCTGGTCCATTGGCCTGTGGGTCCCGGTGAAGGTAACTTTGACTTTCCTTGGGCTTCCCTGATTGCTTCAGATGTGCCCTGACTCTCCATTGCTTGGAGAGTCCCCAGGACCTTGCTGGTTCTCACCGTAACATGTTTCCTCTGCCCGCATGGGTTGCCATTGCCAAGGCTTGTTGGTGTTCGTTCCGAACACTGACCCCCCCAGCACTCGACATCCTTTGTGGGACAGCTCACCTCTGGACTTTGGTCATCGTTGACATATCCTGATCCCCGTGGCTGCAGAGTCAAGCATCCAATCTTCTCACCTGAAACACCCGACATCGGTGGGCATTCGTCTACTGAGCCCCTGGTCACCCTGAAGTGACCCAGACTCTGTCCCCTCTGCTTTCAGGTTCTTCTTACCTCAGATCCAGGCTTGGATTCCACCAGACACTTTTCATCTTCCCGGCAGCAGCACTTCTATGCATCAACCCATTGAAAACAACGAGAATTTCTGACACCACTTGACCCCTATGCACCCGGCTCCTCTGGGATAGGTAACACGGGTACCTCGGTACTCACAAGGGTGCTGGCCTTAGAGCCTTCTATGCTCCAAAGCATTTGCTTGAAGTCCTCTCTGAAGTGTCCTTAAACTGTCATTCTCCAACAACTTCTTTCCCACAGAGTTGAACGGAGCTTGCGTCTGTGTTCTCACACTGCACCCATCCTCCGTGGGTCCCCTGTGTCACTACTTTGGCTGTTTCCTTGGGGTCTTAGCGATTGTACGTGCCCTGGGCACTGTGTCTAGTGAAGTCGTTGTTGTTATACCATTTTTTTAGTATATGATTGTGTCTGCCCCTGGAGCCCGCTCTGTACGGTGCTATTTACTATTGTTCCATTGATTCAGTATTATGTATTGTTAGATCTGGGGGTCTCTAGTTGGCAGGGTAGGTACCACTGTCCAAGTAGGGACCCTTGCTTCTAGTCAGGGAAAGGGGGATACACTGTTAAGATAACCCCTGCTCACCCTCTAGGTAGCTTGGCCTGAGCAGTCTAGGCTATCAAAGGCAATGTGTAAAGTATTTGTACCAACACTCACAGTAACACAGTGAAAACACCACAGATTTACTCCACACCAGTTTTAGAAAAATAATGTATCTTTACTAAAAACTTCACAAGACCAAATACTACAGACAAACCAACATATAATTCAAAAAGGTTACTTTAAAAATAGTTCAAGAGTTTGCAGAAAGTACTCCAGGATGTCAAAATCAGTGTCCTGCACAATGCGACTCTCAATGCACATAATGCGACACTTTCGTGCCCAACAGTATCTGTAGTTGCGATAAGGTTCCCAAAAGCTATAACAAGGAAGATGGCAAAGGCGATGCGATACTCCTGAGATCCTGGGGAGGCTTTGCAGCAGCCCTGCTTCACGCAGCAGAGGTGGATGCGCCGGCTCCGATCTGTAGGGGGAGGATGTGATACCTTTGGCTTTTGTTGCGTAGGTTTCTTGGGGGGAAGCTTCACGCACAGGTTCGATGCGACACTCTTCGATGTGGTGCGATGCGTGGCGCAGCGTTGCCTTCCGGCGCCGCAACTCTCGATGCGCCACGGAACGGGACTCTGCGTCGACGCAAACTGGTTCTGCGACAACCCTCGCAATGGCAGGAATCTTCACGCTTCGGGACGATGCTCGACGCACTCGACGATGCGGGGACCCTGCGTGTTGCGATGGTGCCGCGTTGAAATTTTCCTCGCACTCTCGTCTTGCGACACGCAATCGGATGATGCGTTGGGTACCAGTCACTCTTGTTCACGCTTCTGCTTCCCAGCTCCCAAACACAGCAAAACGACTTCCTGAGGCCCCAAGACTGGGCAAGCACTCCAAGGCAGGTCAGAACTCTCTCAGCAGAGTTCCAGGGAGCTGGTGGTGAAGTCCTTTTGTTCCTGGGACTTCTTAACAGGGAGCCAGCTCTTCTCAGGCCCTTGGAGATCAGAATCAAAAGAAGGGGACACAGCAGAGTCCTTCCCCTCTCCTTGGCAGCAAAGCAAAACAGCAAGCAGGCAGTCTTCTCCTCTTCAGTCCTTTCAGCTTTCTCCTTGGCAGAGGTTTCTTCTTAGTTCCAAAGTGATCTAAAGTTTTAGGTGTCTGGGGTCCTCTTCTTATACCCCTCCAAGCCTTTGTCTCTCTTTGTTCCAGTGGGGGGATTCCCCTGCTCAAACCGGTTCCTGGGTGTGCTCTGCTCTGGAGCACCTGGTTCCTTTCAGAGTGAGGGGCAGGGTCGTTAGACGCTCAGCAGGAGGTGGAGCCTTCTTTGTGCCAGCAGAGGCAGAGTCCTCAGCCTGGCCAGCAGGGGGTGGAGCCAGCTTTGTGTTTGTCAGGGGCAGCCCTATTCAAACCCAGGGACTACTCCTCCCACCCATCTAAAGCAGATCTCCCTAGTCACCCTTCTGCTGACTCATCCAGGCTCCTGGAGCCACCTGGCCCATCACATGACACCCTTCAGCCAACCAGCACACAGGCACACAGGAAGGTTAAACAGGAGAATAGCTACTTTCTAAAAAGTGCTATTCTCCCACAGTGAATTTAAAAACCATCTTGCTAAAAAGATGTATAATTAAATTCTGAACACAGAGATACCAAACTTGGATTTTCTATCTTGCCCTTATGGGAAGATAGGCATGTAAACAGCCTTCCCCATTCTATCCTATGGGCAAGATAGCCTCTCAGCAGTGAAAAACGAAAATGGCTGTAATTCACTACCAGGGCATGTTATACACCTCAGTACATGCCCTACCTTTCAGATACACTGCACCCAGCCCAGGGGGGTACCTAGGGCCACCATAGGGATGCCTGACATGTACAGAAAGGGAAGGATAAGGCCTGGTCAGTGGGTGCACTGGCCAGGTCGACATGGCAGTCCTGGACTGCACATAGGCACTGCAAGCAGGCCTAAGACATCATCTTAGCGCTACTCCTGTGGGTGGCACAATCAGTGCTGCAGCCCACTAGTAGCATTTGAATCACCAGCCCTGGCACACGCAGTGCACTTTACTAGGGGCTAACAGGTGAAACAAATATATCAATCATGGATAACCAATCAATATAATATTTTACCAAGGGAGCACTTGCACTTTGACACTGATCATCAGTGGCAATATGCCCAAAGCATCTAAACCAGCAAAAACGAAATCCAGCACAGCATCAAAAATACAGGAGGTAGAGGCAAAAAGTCAGGGGTAACCACGCCAAAGATGCCAGGTCTAACACGTGTCCCCTCCAGCTGAAAGTGGGGAGAACTACCCACCCTCTTGGGAGTTCTCATCGCTAAGGCGGAAAAACCTGGACAGACCATCAGCGTTGGCGTGTTCTGTACCGGGGCGGTGTTCCACCGTAAAGTCCATCCCCTGTAGGGAAATGGACCACCTCAACAGCTTAGGATTCTCACCCCTCATCTGCATCAACCATCTGAGGGGCCTGTGGTCCGTCTGAACCCGGAAGTGAGTCCCAAACAAGTAGGGCCTCAGCTTCTTCAGCGCCCAGACCACAGCAAAGGCTTCCCTTTCAATCGCACTCCACCTCTGTTCCCTGGGAAGTAGCCTCCTACTAATGAAAGCTACAGGTTGGTCCAAGTCCTCCTCATTTAGTTGTGAGAGCACCGCTCCCACTCCATGCTCAGAAGCGTCTGTCTGCACTATAAATTCCTTGGAGAAGTCAGGCGCCTTGAGTACAGGTGCTGTACACATGGTCTCCTTCAGGGCATCAAAAGCTTCTTGGCAGGCACTGGTCCAAATCACTTTCTTCGGTAACTTCTTGGAAGTTAGTTCTGTCAAGGGAGCCACAATGGTGCCATACCCCTTGACAAAACGGCGATAGTACCCGGTGAGTCCTAAGAAGGCTCTCACTGCTGTCTGGGTCTTGGGGGGTTCCCAGGCCCGGATGGTATCTATCTTGGCTTGTAGGGGCGCCACCTGGCCGCTTCCTACTTGGTGTCTCAAATACACCACCGAACCCTGCCCTATCTGGCACTTACTGGCCTTGATAGTGAGGCCTGCACTATGCAGAGCCTTCAACACTGCGCAGAGGTGTTGCAAGTGTTCTTCCCAAGTGGAGCTGAACACAGCAATGTCATCCAGATATGCGGCGCTGAATTGCTCCAGCCCGTACAGTACCTGGTTGACCAGTCTCTGGAAAGTGGCAGGGGCGTTCTTCAACCCAAAGGGCATGACACGGAACTGGAAGTGCCCCTCTGGCGTTGAAACCGCAGACCTTTCCTTGGCCCCATCAGTTAAGGCAATCTGCCAGTACCCAGAAGTTAAATCAAAGGTACTGAGGTAGTTGGCAGCTCCCAACCGATCCACGAGCTCATCAGCTCTGGGGATGGGGTGTGCGTCAGTCTTCGTGACAGCATTGAGCCCACGGTAGTCCACACAAAACCTAAGTTCTGGAGTGGCACCTGGCGCAGCAGCTTTCGGTACAAGTACCACTGGGCTAGCCCAGGGGCTGCTGGAGGGATCAATCACCCCTAGCTCCAACATCTTAGAAACCTCCTTCTTGATGCTGGTCCTGACCTTGTCAGCCACCCGGTAAAACTTCTGTTTCACAGGCATGCTATCTCCCGTGTCCACATCATGGACACACCAGTTGGTGATACCGGGGGTCAGGGAGAACAGAGATGCAAACTAACCCAGCACATGGCGACAGTCCCTCTGCTGTTCTAGGGTCAGGGTGGGCGAGAGGACCACTCCATCCACTGACCCATCTTGCTCCTTAGCTTCCAGGAGGTCAGGAAGAGGATCGCTATCCTCCTCCAGCCCTGCATCTGTAGCAAGGAGCATTGTGATCTCAGACCTCTCAAAATGGGGTTTGAGGCGGTTCACGTGTAGGACCCTCATGGGGTTCCTGGGAGATCGCAAGTTGACCAGGTAGGTCACCTCACTCTTGCGCTCCACCACCTCATATGGCCCAGTCCACTTGTCTTGGAGCGCGCAAGGCTCCACTGGCGCCATCACCCACACCATCTGCCCAGGTTGAAATTCCATCAGAGTGGTATGCTGGTCATACCACCTCTTCATCTCATCCTGGCTGGCTTCCAGGTTCGCCTGAGCGAGGGCCCGGAAGCGCTGTGTCTGGTTGCGGATGGCCAGCACATAGCTAAACACATTCTGGGGGGTTTTCCCAGGGGATTTCTCCCAACCCTCCTTCACCAGACTGAGAGGTCCTCTAACAGGGTGCCCGTACAAAAGCTCAAAGGGACTGAACCCCAGAGACTTTTGTGGTACCTCCCTGTAGGCAAATAATAGGCATGGCAAAAAGACGTCCCACTTCCGTCTCATGGGCTCCGTCAGCCCCATGATCATGCCCTTCAGGGTCCGGTTGAACCTTTCAACCAACCCATTTCCTTGAGGGTGGTAAGGAGTGGTGAACTTATAAGTTACCCCACACTCCTCCCACAGAGACTTCATATACCTGGAGATGAAGTTGGTACCCCGGTCAGATACCACCTCTTTGGGGAAACCCACACGGGAAAAGATCCCCATCAACGCACGGCCCACCACCGGGGCTGTGGTTGTCCTGAGAGGGATAGCCTCCGGGTACCGGGTGGCATGATCCACCAGGACCAGGATGAACCTGTTGCCTAAGGCGGTCCTGGGGTCCAGTGGCCCCACAATATCTATTCCCACCCGCTCGAAAGGGGTGCTCACTACCGGAAAAGGCTGGAGAGGGCCTTTGCATTTTCCTCCAGCCTTGCCACTTGCCTGGCAAGTCTGGCATGATTTACAAAAGGAAGCGACGTCCGTCTTCATCCCGGGCCAGTAAAAGTGGGTGGCAAGCCTTTGTCGGGTCTTGTCCTGCCCGAGATGTCCTGCAAGCGGCACGTCGTGAGCCAGACCCAGTAGGAAGTTTCTGAACCCTGCGGGTACCACCAGGGTACGTGATCCACTGGGTTCAGCAAACCTAGGCTCACTGTACAATAAGTCATTCTCCCAGTAGAGAAAAAAGTTCTTCGGATCAGCACCTGCTGCCTGGTCTGCAGCCTGGTGCCGCAGACCTTCAAGAGTAGGGCATGTCTTCTGCGCATGGCAGAACTCCTCTCTGGAGGGACCACCCTCTTGCTGCCAATGGGTCAGCTCAGGTATGTCTCCCAGCTCCGCTACCTGTTCCCCTGTAGGCTCCAGGGCATCCCCCTCAGGTTCTGCTCCTTCCTGGACCGTGGGAACAGCGGGGGTGGACGCACCACGCCCCTTGCCCTTCCTCTTTCTGGCAGGGACCTGGGCCACTGTTTCAGGCTCCAGGTTTGCTTCACAACCCTGTCTGGCTGCCATGGACCGAGTGGTCACACAGACCCACTCAATCAAACCCAACATCTCCAAATGAGCCTGGCGTTCCACCTCCTTCCACGGGGAACTCTCCAGGTCATTACCTAGCAGACAGTCTACTGGCATGGATGGACTCACAACAACTCTGAGAGGACCTGAGACCCCCCCCCCAGTCAAAGGGAACATGTGCTACCTTGCAAAGGCGCACAGAGTTGTCAGCTGACACTACTGGGTGAAGTACGTCTGGAATGATCAGTTCCTCAGGGACCCACTGACACCTGACCGTAGTCACACTGGCTCCAGTGTCCCTGAGAGCCTCCACCCTCCTCCCATTGATGGTCACCCACTGCCTGTACTTCTTAGTGTTATCAGGGACAGGGGTTTCCTGGACCATCTCTGTGTCTCCTAAAGAGACAAGGGACATAACTGCTAAACCCTCCAAATCACTAGAAATTAAATCCCCCCCAAAAGCTACACTAGCTATACCCGGTGTTGGAGCACCAGTGGGTGCCTGGGATTTCTTGGGACACACAGGAGCTTTGTGACCCAATTCCTGACAGTGATAACACTTAATGGGACCCTTGTTATCCGACCTGCCCTTAGGGGGCCAGGTTGGTTTGGGTTTTGACTTGGGGGGCTGGGACTGGTTACCCTGGGAACTATTTTGGGGCCCTTGTGAGAACTCCTTTTGGTTACCCTTGTCCCCCCCACTCTTCTGCTGGGGACCCTGCCCACCTTTGGTAATGGTACCCACAATTCCTCTGTGGACCCTGGTACTGGTCCAGCGGTCCGCCTCCTTAGCAAGCTCAATGGGGTCCGTCAACTTGCTATCTAAAAGATGCTGGCGCAGCTCTGGAACACATAGACTACTCAAGTGCTCCCAACTAATTAAATGTAACAACCCCTTATAATCAGTTACCTTGCTGCCCTTCATCCAACCTTCCAGTGCCCGCGAGTACAGATTCACACACTCCATCCAAGTCTCAGACTCTTTCTTCTTGGAATTTCTAAACTGCAGTCTATACTGCTCTGGAGTAAGTCCATACCTGAGACATAGGGCCTCCTTCATATTGGGATAGGTCATGGTACCTGCTAATTCTAAGGGCTCTAGAGCACTCCTCCCAGAAGCCTCAAAATGTTTCCACAGGCCCGCCCCCCAATGCTGTTCAGGCACACCATTCATCCTCAATGCAATTTCATACGATGTGAACCAGGCATAGATATCCTCACTCCTGTTATAATTCTGCACTAAATCTTTGGGGATATATACTTTACCCCCCTGCACCGGCTGTGCGCTGCCACCATTTGAACCGGACTCCACCTGCTTGGCCTTGATGTCCAGTTCTCTCATGCTCACTTCATGAGCCAGAAGCAATTTCTTCTCCTCCAAGGCACGGGAATTCTTGCTCTCCTCCGCCGCCTTGTCTACTTCTGATTGCTTCATTTTCATTTTCATAATTTCCAATTCATGGTTTCTCACCCTTTGATTCTCCTCCAACTCCTCTGGAGTGAGCCCCCTACTGGAATGGGAGCTGCCAGCCCTTGAGACTGGTCTGCCCACAGGCAGATCTTGGGGAACAAAACCATCCTCTTCATTTGCATCACTTTCCTCTTGGGCCTCCCACCAGGCCTTCAGGACTCTTTGTAGCACATCCTTTCTAGCTCCGCTTTTAAAAGAGCAACCATGGTCTTTGCAGAATTGCTTGAGATCTTCAACTTTGTATGAATATAAATCCGCAATGGAAAACTCCAATTCTGCCCTCTCACTTGTTGCCACCTGAGACATGATGCTCTTGAAGAGTTACTCAAAAATAGAATCAAAAATAATACAGTATGTGGTTGTCTATTGGTCTGCACTCCTAGTGATGTACACCAATTACTGTGGGTCAAGTACAAATACAAGTTCAATCCTCACCGCTGACCACCAATGTTAGATCTGGGGGTCTCTAGTTGGCAGGGTAGGTACCACTGTCCAAGTAGGGACCCTTGCTTCTAGTCAGGGAAAGGGGGATACACTGTTAAGATAACCCCTGCTCACCCTCTAGGTAGCTTGGCCTGAGCAGTCTAGGCTATCAAAGGCAATGTGTAAAGTATTTGTACCAACACTCACAGTAACACAGTGAAAACACCACAGATTTACTCCACACCAGTTTTAGAAAAATAATGTATCTTTACTAAAAACTTCACAAGACCAAATACTACACACAAACCAACATATAATTCAAAAAGGTTACTTTAAAAATAGTTCAAGAGTTTGCAGAAAGTACTCCAGGATGTCAAAATCAGTGTCCTGCACAATGCGACTCTCAATGCACAAAATGCGACACTCTCGTGCCCAACAGTACCTGTAGTTGCGATAAGGTTCCCAAAAGCTATAACAAGGAAGATGGCAAAGGCGATGCGATACTCCTGAGATCCTGGGGAGGCTTTGCAGCAGCCCTGCTTCACGCAGCAGAGGTGGATGCGCCGGCTCCGATCTGTAGGGGGAGGATGCGATACCTTTGGCTTTCGTTGCGTAGGTTTCTTGGGGGGAAGCTTCACGCACAGGTTCGATGCGACACTCTTCGATGTGGTGCGATGCGTGGCGCAGCGTTGCCTTCTGGCGCCGCAACTCTCGATGCGCCACGGAACGGGACTCTGCGTCGACGCACTCGATGACTGGAGACTTTTCACGCACCGGCAGTGGTGCGGCCCGCAAACTGGTTCTGCGACAACCCTCGCAATGGCAGGAATCTTCACGCTTCGGGACGATGCTCGACGCACTCGACGATGCGGGGACCCTGCGTGTTGCGATGGTGCCGCGATGAAATTTTCCTCGCACTCTCGTCTTGCGACACGCAATCGGATGATGCGTTGGGTACCAGTCACTCTTGTTCACGCTTCTGCTTCCCAGCTCCCAAACACAGCAAAACGACCTCCTGAGGCCCCAAGACTGGACAAGCACTCCAAGGCAGGTCAGAACTCTCTCAGCAGAGTTCCAGGCGAGCTGGTGGTGAAGTCCTTTTGTTCCTGGGACTTCTTAACAGGGAGCCAGCTCTTCTCAGGCCCTTGGAGATCAGAATCAAAAGAAGGGGACACAGCAGAGTCCTTCCCCTCTCCTTGGCAGCAAAGCAAAACAGCAAGCAGGCAGTCTTCTCCTCTTCAGTCCTTTCAGCTTTCTCCTTGGCAGAGGTTTCTTCTTAGTTCCAAAGTGATCTAAAGTTTTAGGTGTCTGGGGTCCTCTTCTTATACCCCTCCAAGCCTTTGTCTCTCTTTGTTCCAGTGGGGGGATTCCCCTGCTCAAACCGGTTCCTGGGTGTGCTCTGCTCTGGAGCACCTGGTTCCTTTCAGAGTGAGGGGCAGGGTCGTTAGACGCTCAGCAGGAGGTGGAGCCTTCTTTGTGCCAGCAAAGGCAGAGTCCTCAGCCTGGCCAGCAGGGGGTGGAGCCAGCTTTGTGTTTGTCAGGGGCAGCCCTATTCAAACCCAGGGACTACTCCTCCCACCCATCTAAAGCAGATCTCCCTAGTCACCCTTCTGCTGACTCATCCAGGCTCCTGGAGCCACCTGGCCCATCACATGACACCCTTCAGCCAACCAGCACACAGGCACACAGGAAGGTTAAACAGGAGAATAGCTACTTTCTAAAAAGTGCTATTCTCCCACAGTGAATTTAAAAACCATCTTGCTAAAAAGATGTATAATTAAATTCTGAACACAGAGATACCAAACTTGGATTTTCTATCTTGCCCTTATGGGAAGATAGGCATGTAAACAGCCTTCCCCATTCTATCCTATGGGCAAGATAGCCTCTCAGCAGTGAAAAACGAAAATGGCTGTAATTAACTACCAGGGCATGTTACACACCTCAGTACATGCCCTACCTTTCAGATACACTGCACCCAGCCCAGGGGAGTACCTAGGGCCACCATAGGGATGCCTGACATGTACAGAAAGGGAAGGATAAGGCCTGGTCAGTGGGTGCACTGGCCAGGTCGACATGGCAGTCCTGGACTGCACATAGGCACTGCAAGCAGGCCTAAGACATCATCTTAGCGCTACTCCTGTGGGTGGCACAATCAGTGCTGCAGCCCACTAGTAGCATTTGAATCACCAGCCCTGGCACACGCAGTGCACTTTACTAGGGGCTAACAGGTGAAACAAATATACCAATCATGGATAACCAATCAATATAATATTTTACCAAGGGAGCACTTGCACTTTGACACTGATCAGCAGTGGCAAAGTGCCCAAAGCATCTAAACCAGCAAAAACGAAATCCAGCACAGCATCAAAAATACAGGAGGTAGAGGCAAAAAGTCAGGGGTAACCACGCCAAAGATGCCAGGTCTAACACGTATCTTGTGCTCTAATCTCATAAAGAGGTTAGTAGAGACTGTTTAGTAATAAATACATATATTTTATATATCTCTTGTGTGGTTCTCCTTTCATTTGGTCATTCAGGAGGTTCTGATCTGGTAAAACAAGCTGCTTTATATCCCTTCGAGACTTAGCTTGAAAGCTGGTTTTCACAGCTACCACTAGGATAGCTTTCTATAAAGGTTGTCTTTAACCTAATCATCAATAAGGGTTGTTTGGATTGGTACAAGGTGCCCACTTTAATTAGTGGACAGCATATACCAGGCCAACCTCTCACAAGACAGTGACAGGCTCAAATGGAACAGAAGACCATAAACATGCAAAAAGCTCTGTCATTGAAAAACAAATCTGAGAAAAGTATCTTAATAAAAACAACATTCTCCAGGTAGGTTGTGGTGAATGTAATTTATGCAAAAGAATTGAGGAATAAGAGGTGTCGAAAGATGTTTTTTAATACCAGCTTCAGTGGGTAAGTTTGCATAGAGATAACATACAATCATTTATGATCTCCTCCCTAGACTTCACCATTTTGTGTTCTGAATTGTTGAAATGGTTGGTTTCACCAGGTCTACTTTTCTCTACATGGGTTAAGTGGATCAGTAGATAAAACTAGCATTGTCAAAGCCAATAGGTTTCATGTATGCAAGAGATGTTGGCTTTTGAAATGGGTTTTAGCTGTGTTGTACACCAGCATGCCTAACATTTAGTGACCTGGAGTGTTGTACAGTAGATTTGGGGTTGTGTGTGCTATTGTGGTGTAGGGGGAGTACAGTGTTGTAGAGTGGAGTAGAGGGAGTAGAGTTGCGTACGGTGGTGTAGGCAGAGTACAGTGTCATAGAGTGCACAGGAGGAGTAGAATGAAGTTGTGTAGAGTGAAGTGGTGTAGAGTGCAGTGGCATTGAGTGTTTTAGAGTGAAATAGAGTGAGGTATATTTGGGTAGATGGTATTCTGGTAGAGTGGGGTGGATTGGATTGGATTGGATTTAATTGAATTGGGTTGGATTGATTGAATGGATTGGATTGGAGTTGGGTGGACTGGATTGGAGTGTGGTGGATTGGATTATGTTGGATTGAAGTGGGGGACTGGGGTGATTTGATTGAAGTGGGGTGGACTGGATTGGAGTCAGAGAAATTGTGGTGCACTGGATTGAAATGGGGTGGCATGGCATGGGGTAGATTGGATTGGTGTGGGGAATGGGGTAGATTGGATTGGAGTGGGTGGATTGTGGTGGGGAGGATTAGAGTGGGTGGCTTCAGGTTGATTAGATTGGAATGGGGTAGACTGGATTTGGAGTGGGTGGATTGATTTGGGGTGGATTGGATAGAGGTGGATTGGATTGAAGTGGGAAAGATTATATTGTATTGGGTAGGATTGAAGTGGGGTGGATCAGAGTGAATTAAATTGGAATGGGGTGGGCTAGATTGGAGTGGGGTAGATTGAATTGGTGTGGGGTGCATTGTGGTGGATTACATTGAAGTTGGGTGGATTGGATTGTGGTGGGTGGATTTGATTCGGTGGATTGTATTGGAGTGGGGTGGAATGGAATGGACTGGGTGTCAAGTCCAGTGCTCTTCCTTAATGCTCGGGAGCAGAATGTCGCAAGTTCCCAATGCCTCTCCTAGCTTTCTGGGCGAAGCCCTCTTTCAAAATGAGTACGCCCAAGAAACCCAAGGGAGGAAAGTGGATGGGACAGAGAAGAGACAGTCACTGCACGTCTTTTTCTTTCTTCAGTATTGACACTCTTCTATCTTCTTCTTTCTTCTCAATGGCTGGACAGGTAAGTATGTACTGTAAAAGAAGTTTTCACATTAAGTTATATTTTCTGTCTCTAACTCTCTTCTGTTTTATATCTCTGTGAATTTCCCTTGTTTTTCTGTGTACCACTACCTACCCTGTCTGAAGTGACCAATGCTTCTCTTCTTTATAATCTTGTTTTGTTGTGTGTGATATCTTCTGTGTGCTGTGAACTAGAATTAATAGAATGTGTAAATCGTCTATTCCACCCTGTTTCGTATTCTGTCTTTCCTTTAATTTTAAAGTATTCTCACCTAATAAGCTATGGAAGATTGCCTCTAACTGGATTCCGAATGGGTAAGTAGGGTTTCTTCCTTCACTACTCTAGCTTTCTTTTAAAATAATTATCTCCACTCTTTATTTTGCTTCTAGTATCTCTGCTCTCAGTTAAATCTCTCTTGTGGACACTTCTCTCTTTTTAGTAGCCTTTAGTACCTCAAACTCTATTTCTGTATACAGCTCTAGTTTTCTTTTTATGTCTTCCTTGACGGTGATACAGCTCCAGAGATTGGTAATATTTACAAGAGTGTAGCGCGTCTTCTATACGACTTGTGCTGACTCTAAATTCTCTCCGCTTGCTTAGCGGAACATAGAATAAACGCTGCACTCTGCCAACAAAAAATAATAATATTTACAGTAATATAAGCGTTGCTTAAATAAGTTTTGTGCTGACTCTGCGCTCGTTGCTTACTTAAACGCGACGTAGTTTATTGCTCCCCGAATTGAAGCGCATGCTCCCTCTCTCACTCGCAATAACTGAACAGTCTTACTTGAAATGCTTTCCTCCTCTGCTCCGGACCTAGAAACTTGAATTCTTGACTAGCGCGACGAAGTATTTCCCTCAATAACTACGCGACGCATTCACGGTAACCTTCTCTCCTCAGAATCTTGGTGAAGTGCGCCACTCCAACGGCCTGACACCTGGATCTTGGTGATTGCTGTGGAACACTAGAGCGCTAACCTGCTACTCACTAGTTCCTATCCTAGCGGCCATTTTAGACTCTGATCTATTCTTAGACTGGCTCAGCGTATAGCGCTTTTACTTTTGATTACTAGATCTTAGGACATTAATCCTTACGGTGAGTTGTTTTTATGAATGAGGCCTGACAATCCTGACACTGGGGTGGATTGGAGTGAGATGGATTGGATTGAGGTGGATTGTATTGGAGTGGATAGATTGGGTTTGGGTGGGTGGACTGGATTGGGGTGGGTGGATTGTATTAGAGTGGGGTGGATTGGCATGAAGTGGGTGGATTGAGTGGGGTGGATTAGACTGGATAGATTGGAATGAAGTGGGTGTGTTGGATTGGAGTGGGATGGATTTGATTGGTGTGGATTGAACCGAGGCTGATTGGATTGGGGTGGGGTGGATTGGAGTTGTGTGGACTGGACTGGGGTGGATTGGATTGATTCAGATTCAGAAATACTTTATTTCCAAGAAATATATTCTTTTATAAATATTACCCACAGTTTCAATTCCTAAAAATTGACAATTTTGGTGACCTAAAACAACAATGCATGGTGGCATCATTAACCATGCATATCTATAAATTATAAAATTACAACTATATTAAACAGTAAAAATAATTTCAACCCAAACCTAATACATTCCATAGCCCAGAGTTTCACATATATTTAAAGCAGTTCACTAAAAATATCAAGAGTTTGACCACGGATTGGATTGGATTGAGGTGTATTAGATTGGAGTGGGGTGGGGTGGGGTGGATTGGAGTGGGGTAGATTGGAATGGAGTGAATTGGATGGGATTAGAGTGTGGTAGATTGGATTGGATTGGACTGGATTGGATTGGATTGGATTGGATTGGATTGTGGGAATGATGTGGATTGGATTGGATTGGGGAGGTGTGGATTGGAGTGGAGTAGAATGAATTGGAGTGGGGTGGTTTGGAATGGATTGGAGTGGAGTGGGATGGATTGGAGTGGAGATGGATGGATTGGATTACAGTGAGGTGGGTGGGTGATTAGAATATATTGGGGTGGATTAGTGTGGGGTAGATTGGAATGGGTGGATTGGAATGAATTGGAGTGGGGTGGATTGGATTGGAAAGGGGTGAATTGTATTGGGATTGATTTGTGTAGGGTGCGGTGGATTGGATTGGTGTAGGGTAGGGTGGATTGGGGTAGGGTGGTTTGAACTGGGGTGGGATTTATTGGACTGTGGCTGATTGGGCTTTACAGCACGATTATGTGTTAAGGCATCATTTACGAAAGCATACATAAGAAAGAAACAATGTTGCTTTGCAATATTCAGAACAAGATTATTGTTGCCATCTTTGAAGAACTGCACCCACAAACAAAAATATAACAAAAAATGAGACTGCAAAGTGATAAAAGAAGACTACGCAAAATTTAAGAAAGTTAACTAGAGAAAATTGAACTTTGGCAAAAAAAATGCCTCGCACGACAAACAAAATTGCAGTCACACTGATCTCCAAAAATAATAATTTGTGGACCTACCTAGAAAATGCTGATTTGCAAATATTTCTTATGATTGGGAATAGTGAATGTGTTTTCTGCAGGGGTTCCTAGCTCAATGTGCTCACAGTGTCTGATACAGCTCTTCACAGGGAGAAAGAGGGAACTGATCTGCTATTGTGCGACACATGGTGGTGCAGCAAGAGTCTGGCAGGTCTAAGTGAAGGGGTAGGCTGGTGGTACCATGGACAAAGACAGTTAAAGATGGACAAAGACAATAAAAGAGGAGTGGAGGTCACCCTAGATGTAGCATAGAGAATGATAGAAGAGTATTGGGCGATGGAGCAGTGCCTTGTGTGATGGGCAAGCCTAAAACTGAAGGAAGGATGGCTGTAGAGCAGTGCATTATGGGTTAGCCTCTGCAATCATGGAAAATGACAGTATAGATCTGTTGAACTAGCTTGATAGTAGGAGAGCTATTATCAATATAGTGGTAGGTGTGCATGAAGAGAATGGATGGTGGGCGTATGAAAGCAGAGTTCTGGTTGACAGGTCATTGTGGCATTTGCTGGGTCAAAGGCAGTAGAGGAGAGTGGCGGAAATAGACTATAGGGAATGGATGAGGAGGGTCATCTGCGTGTTAACTGTAATGTAAAAGCCGGATGTGTTCGTAAATTGCATGCTGCTGAGATCCACGTGTGATCTGCAGGGCATTAGCATGACTGGCTCATCCTGCAGCCTTACATTGATGACTCACTCTGTCATTCAATCGAAACTTAAAAAATGAGTACCAATTCAACAAGCTCATTACAAAATTGGTAAATAAAGATGTAAGTGAAGTGTCATGATGAAAATGCTGTAACTAACATGTTCATTTATTTGTCAAATATAAAGTATGGACAGATACTGCCTTGAGACTGGCACCAAGCCGAAATAGTCCTCTTTTTAAAACCCGGCCGCCCACCAGAAGAGCCGTCCTCATATCGCCCTATTTCCCTCATCAATTTTGAATCCAAAGTGCTGGGAGAAGTTCTTCCGGACCGCTTGTGGTCCTGCATTCAGGACTTGGTCCATTTAGACCAGTCGGGTTTTATGTCGCACCCAGCCACCCGGCACAACATCTGCCACGTCCACAATGCAATGGCCAAGGCTCCGGAATTGGGCCGCTCCGCAGCATTACTCGTGGCAGACTTAGTCAAGGCCTTTGACTCCCTTAGTTGGGAGTACTTATTCCAACTCCTAGGGGCGATCAATTTAGGGCCATGTTTTCTACCATACGTACACTTACTCTATACCGACCCAATGGCCTCCGTCCGCATCTCTTGCCATCGCTCTCCTTTCTTTTTCATTGGTAGGAGTACACGGCAGGGCTACCCCTTGTCCCCTCTCCTTTTTGCCCTTGCGGTCAAGCCTCTCGCGGCATGGGTCCGGAGCGACCCGGTGCTCAGAGGCTTCGATTGGCCTGGGTCGCAGCCGGATCGCATTGCTTTGTACGCGGACAATGTATTGTTTTTTATGACTGACCCCTGGATCTTGAGCCCACGTATATTGCAAATTCTCCAGGTTTTCGGTCAAAATACCAGACTCCACACTAATCCTGCCAAATCAGTGTTATTTCCAGTGTGTACACCAGGGCAGGACTACGTGGGCATCCCAACTAAAACATGCCACAGAGGGCTTCCAATATCTGGATGTTTCTTTATCTCCTTGCCAGCAGACTTCATGGGCCAGTAATATCTACCCGCTCCTTGCCAACCTCTGTGAGGAGACCTCTATTTGGTCCTCCCTCCCTCTCTCGCTCTATGGACGATCAGCCATTTTCCAAATGGTCTCACACCCTAGGATGCTTTACCGCCTGCATAAGGTTCCATATCATATTTAACGGGTGTGGTTTGCACTAATCAACACCATTCATGATACGTTTTTATGGGGGGGGCAGTTCGGGTAATGCTAAAGACATGTGCACAATCCATTTATTGTGGGGGCATTGCTGCTGCTGTCGTCTTTTCCCAATACGTGGCAGGCCACCTCCTAATCATAAACGACTGGTTGTACAATTCACCAACTGACCTGGCATTCGCGGTGGAGCATGCGGCCATAGAAAGGACTCCCTCTTGCGACTACTCTATGGCGCGCAGAAACTTTACTTCTTGCCACAAGCCTGTCAAACAACGATCAGTTTATGGCGGTACACCGTCCGGCACATGAGATGGAACATGCGGTTGAGGGAGGCCACGCCGTTATGGCATGGTATTTATTTACGTCAAGAGCCTGCATTGAAGGGGTTCTGCTAATAGGATCTGATTGGTATCTCCACGCTGGATGACATCATGCGAGGCACAGTCCTTAAATCCTTCCAACACCTGCAGGAGTAGTTCCACGTACACAAAACCAAGTTCTATAAATATCTTCAATTGCGTCACGCTTTGGCCCCCGCACTTGTAAATCTTGCTGACCGCCCTGAATTTCATCCACTTGAGGGCCGCCTCCTTATGGGCGATCTTGGTGCACACAAAATAAATTATAATCAAAGGAGAGGGAAAGAGAAGCTGTGGTCCATTTGGCTTCCAATGGTTAATACAAAAAATCAAGAGGGGGAGAACGGACCACTTGTCCTGTGTAACCAGAATCTCTGTTGCGTAGGATCCGTCATAAAAAACCCTCATAAACGTACACAGGCGATAGGTGGTATATCTTGATTCTCCACCTTGGTGTACCGTTACAGCATGATCATTGGGTTTTTATTTGTGTATATGCTGACCTCCACCTGGAGGAAGACCAACTGGTTTGTCAGTAGGGTCCAGAGATGAAAAAGAGGGCATGTGTGTGCTCAAGTGTAGTGAATTAAAATTCCCTACACCACGTCAACATAGGTATTTATTGGGAAAATTGTGATGTGGGAAATTAAAAACAGAAGTGGTGTGTGTGTAGATCCCGCTACTAATCTACCACACTGTTGTTGGTCAACATGTTTCAGCCTCGTGGTATACTCTAGAGGCTTTCTTCAGGACCGGGGTTAGATCAAGAGTACTTTGTGGCTCTTGGTGTTGTGGTGAACTCACCACCTTTGTATTCTCGAAGTCAGATCAATAGTATCTGTAGCTGAAAAGAAAAAAAGGGGTCATTGTGTCTCTTTTCTTTCATTCGCATTGCGAGTGGTAACCCATATTATTTTACTGTGTATAGTAGTTACTGAAAACTTTACACTCAATAATATCTCAGAACTTAATGACTATGATGAGTCATAGTGTGCGTTAAAACAATGTAAGAATATAATGTAAGAAAACTTGGGGTTAAGGTGGCGACTATTTCAAGGTTGTTCTAAAGGTGATAGAGTCCACAGTCTGCGTGGTTCTTATCAGACTGGTAGGAATGAAGGGCATCGAGTTCACTACACTTGAGCACACACATGCCCTCTATTTCATCTCTGGACTATACTGACAAACCAGTTGGTCTTCCTCCAGGTGGAGGTCAGCAAATACACAAATATAAACCCAATGACCATGCTGTAACAGTACACCAGGGCGGAGAATTAAGATATACCGCCTATCGTCTGTGTAGGTTTATGAGGGTTTTTTATGATGGCTCCTACGCAACTGAGACCCTGATTACACAGGACAAGTGGTCCATTCTACCCCTCTTGAATTTTTGCACACAAAATACAACAAATATACCAGATGTTGACAACGCATTCCACCACGAAACTACATAGAGCAAGGAAGGCATGGCAGGACGATATCCAGGACCTTGCGAATGATGACTGGGCGGAGGCGATTGCTAGCCCGCGTGGCGCTGCAGTAGCCTCCAGATCTTATTCAGTTCAAATATGTGCATTGCGTGTATTACAGCCGCCTCTGGCTCTGGAAGATGGGAGTTGTGCCATCTCCCATATGCTTGTGATGCGAGAGGGAGGAGGGGACGTTCCTCCACACTGTGTGGAATTGTTCAGCATTACAGCCGCAGGGTGTCGTCGTGCCTTGGAGAGATATTATCCTAGGACCTGCCGTATGATCCCCGATTGTTCGTACTCCATAGTACAGAGGACATCGGACGGAATCGATATAAGCAACACCTATTGTTCTCAGCCCTGACGATTGCCAAACAAGACATAGCCCAGTTATGGGAGGGTACCCCGCCACCAACGATTGTGAAATAGCAACAGGATCTCGATAAATGTATGGGTGCGGAGATGGCTGTGTTCCAAGCTAGGGGCTGTCCCTTAAAACATAGAAAGATATGGTCTTGGTGGGCCACATACCGCTGCATCGATCTCCCCCCTCTACCTTCACAATCCCCATAGCAACAGTCTCATGAGAAGTTTGTGGGTCCAAATGCATGAGATACCATTTCTTTTCTTAGTCATATGTGTGTATTGACTTTAGCTCGTCATTGCCGGGGATGTGGGGAAGTCTGCATACAGTTCTTAGGGGCATATCATCAAGGAGGCGCTATAAAATTATCGCCGCTTTTGCGTCCTTTTTCGGGTGAAAAGCGGCGATAATTTCATCGCCTTATCAGCAAAGACACGCTATCGCATGTTTTGCTGACTTAGCGCCCATCACAACAACGCCCAGCTTTGCATCGCTAATGAGATGCAAAGTAGGCGTTCCTTCCCAAAATAACTGGAGAAATGTCGCTAACCGACATTTCTCCAATTATCAACGGGCATGCTAACAAGCATAGCGATAAGAAAAGTAGCGCTAACCGCGGTTATCGCTACTTTCCTTATGACTGCTTTTAGTTTGACTTAGCCATGATATCCAATGGAAGGTGGATATCATGGCTGAGTCTGCCCTGCCCTATCAGCAAGCCATCGCCAAACGTTGTGCGATTATCGCTGGATTTCCAGCGATAATCGCACATTTGGCAGCTTGCGCCTGGAATTTTATTGCTTTTGAGATAAGCGTTGCTGATAGCACGCTATCTCAGAGATAAAATTCGGCGTTAGCCGGCGATAATTATCCTAGCGCTACGTGCGCTTAGCGATAATTATGGCCGATTGTTGCTGATATGCCCCTTAGTTTTCTTTCGTAGACAAACTGTACCCATTAATATCTTCAATACTGCTCTCCCTTTGACATTTTGTTATCAAGTGGATTATGCTGGGCTCTCGCCCGAGTGGTACTGTGAAAATCTCAATAAAATATGTTAAAAATAAAAAAAAAGTATGGGTCATATTGTTGTACCCCCGGAGGAATAACTCTTATGGATGCATTCATTAAATATTGTTAAATTGAATTGCAGTACTACTTGTTATCACATACTAACTTTATTATGTGCCTGATAATTCAAGCTGGACATGGGGAGGAACATAAGAATATACATTCGCTACAAGCAATTACATTAAGCTGCAAATGTAACACTGAGGCCACCATTCTTGTGACAGATGAGGAGTTTCTGATTCTATAGGTTACTTGTGCTACTAGGCTGAATCAGTAGTCTGTAATGTGCATTAATAACACGTGGTAAATGTACTGCACATGGGTCTTTCACGGACAGTTTACCCATCGAATATTCCGGAATTTGTCCCCAGAATCATGCTAGAGTTCAGGAATGGGAGCAGAAAGTCCATATCAGAAGGTAGTACCCGATTCCACAGGGCAAAACTCATAATAAAGATGTTAATGTGTATCCCAAAACTACTGTTTCCCGTGGTATTTATAATTCTAGGTGTGATGCAATTTTGACAAGCTAGGATGAAAATCATAATCCTCTAATGATGTGATAATGTGCCGTAGTTGGGATGAATTAATTTGCCAACATTCCTGCTTTGCCTTCCAGCCCCTGTACAACGAGTAGTGGCAGCGCTCAATCTAAATCAAGGGTGAAGTGTTGACGTGAGTGAGCGGCACGCGTCGCCTGCAAGCAATAGACGCAGCGCGCTCCGCTCAGCAGGAAGCTCGCCCTGCCGCCTGTGAGCGGGTGCGCGTGCTGGTTCAGTCAGCGGCGCCTGCCAGTGCTCATTCTGCGTCCCCATCGCCTCACCTTGAAGGTATCTGCGCCTGTCATGCAGGCCATGTAAAACAGTAATGGGAAATTCCTTTCTGCTTGTTCCAGGTAATGAGATGCGGCACTGTAACTTTCTTACATACTTACACAGTCAGTTTGGTCGAAAGGAGACATAAAGTGCATTCGGCCTGACCTTTTTTTCCTAATTATCATGGTCTCGGCTACAGCTCTCCGCGGCGAGCCAGAGGCAGAGAAAGCAAACGTGCGTCAAGTGGAGAAACAACCGCTGGCTGGCTGACATGCTGGGGATCAGAGACGTCATGGGATCAACAACTGTTGACTGATCATCAAGCCATCGTCAGACCTACTGATGCAGTTCACGGCGAAGCAATAATATAATTCGATATGAGGAGGTAAGCCAGTGAGGTTTACATCCCACAGCCCAGCTCCTCTAACTGTAGCAACATCTTGTGCTTTCAGCAGGTCATCTTCCACACATTCGCATTTCATTTATTTTTAGCGTTTTATATAGCACAAACTCGACCCGAAGGTATTGGAGCACCAGTTACGTTACACAACGACACATTTATTTTTGGTAGGCGCGGGGAGATTATGGGGCGTATTATCAAGCACGGCGTTAAAATTATCGCCGCTTTAGCGGCAGAAAACTGGCACTAAAGTGGCGATAATGGGCTTGATAATATGCCGCAGAGAATTCCAATAGAAGCCCATGTTGACACCAGAACATGGGCTTCTATGGGAATTCTCAAGGGCATATTATCAAGCCCATTACTAAAGCGGCGATAATTGTAATGCCTTTTCATGATAATATGCCCCTAAGTGATTTTCCCAGAATCACAGAATGTTGAGCTGACGCCAAGCTCGAACCGTTCCCCGTCGCCAAAGTTGGCCACCCTGGCCGTTAGGCCACATCCTGCTTTTCTGCAGTAAGAGACGGCATGGATAATTTATCAAGTACTTTTATTACGGCACATGATGTTCCCTTTCAACATATTTGATATGTCATGATCACAATATCCATAGCTTGTTTCTATCTAAAATGATCTAAAAAAAACATGGGGAAGGTAGAGGAAAAAATACAGAAGGGGCTCGTCCTCCTTTGTAGATAAGAGTCAATCAAATTGAGTTATTTTATGTAAAAAGAAGGGTTGTTTTCCTTTCCACTCAAAAGTTAGTTAGGAAAATGGTGAGTTTTCCTTAACCAACCCTCACCCACCAGGGTTTTCCCTTGGTGGCATGCTTCATCATTGGGTACTTCCAGTTTCGCTGCAGAACAGGGCGTGCTACAACCTATGAGTAATGTGGGAGCACGTATAGGTGGTAAAAGATATACTTAGATATAGTATATGCAAATGGGAGTGGGAGGGAATTAAAAATACCTGGCAATTAGGAGAAAATTATTTTATTTTACCTCTATCCGGTATGATTAAAATATGGGGAAATGGGGAAACTTAGGGGGAACAATGTGCCTTGGATTACATGTTTCTAACCTCAAGGTACCAAAAAGGATACTCCCTGATAACACTCTGATATCCTCTCCTAAGTAAGAGAAACAGACTGTGAAGAAATATATAGTAAAATACATCCAGCATCAAATGGTCTTTGTATCAGGATATTCTGTAGAAAATACTGTATGGGAAACAAAAACGAAAGTTAGGTTGTCAACATATTCAGTCTAAATGAGCATTTGCATGCTATAATCACCTGCGTGAGTAAAAACATGAAATATTTCTCGCACTAATGGTGACAAACTTCTAGTGCAACCAAAGCATATTTTGTACTAAATGGAGAACGTGAGGTATACACAGGACAAAAACCTACCATATAATGTAGTTTTAATAAACAACGCAACACCTTGCTAAGGAGTAGCCTTGATACAGTAAGTACATGTTAGAAATGTGGGTCTCTAGTTGGCAATGATTTGCACCTTTGTCCAAGTAGGGACCCTTCTTCCTAGTCAGGGTAAGGGGGATACACTTCTAAAATAATCCCTGCTCATCCCCTTGGTAGCTTGGCACGAGCAGACAGGCTTATCTCAGAGGCAGTGTGTTAAGCATTTGTGCACACATACAGTAATACAGTGAAAACACTGTAAATGGACACCACACCAGTTTAATTTTTTTTTAATCTTTATCTGAACCACACAAGACCAAAACGACAAAAATCCAACATACAATAATCAAAATATGACTTTTAGAAGGTAAAAACAGTTCTATCCATAGCATTATAGATGCAACACTTTCAACACAAAGTACCTTGGATGCGTCAAAATCATAAACAAAAACAGCGACAGAGAAGGTGATGCGTCGGTTCCTTATGCCTAGGGAAGGTGATGCGTTGGTTCTTCTGTCCAGGCTAGGTGATGTGTTGGTTCTTTACTGGCACATAGGGAAAGCAATGCATTGAATCCTTACTGAAGGGGAAGTGATGTGTCGTTTTCTTACTGTGCGGGGAGGTGAGGGTTCGGTTTCTTACTGCGGTCCCGGCATTCTTGCAGACTTGGCGCCCTTGTGCAATGCATGGGGATTGGGGAAGTGTCAGTTCTCGATGCGGCAGCAGCAGCACCATCGCTGCGTTGGTCTCTCCAGCCACTGCCCCACAATCCATTGGTTGTTTTAGCTGCACAGCAGGGCCTGTGTCGGATTAGGTGTGGTGATCTCAAACTGTGGAGATCGATGCACTGGATTCAGCATGCAGCGATTTCTTCCAGCCACGGCAGGCGCTGCGTCGGTTTGCTACGTGGCACAGCGGCGATGTGTCCAAAACAGGTGCAGATGCATCGCGCTTCTCTTAGCTGCATCACTTTTCCTGGTCCCAACAGCAGGAACAACCTCCAGAGGCCTAAAACAGCAACAGACACCTCCTGGCAGGTCAAAACTCCCCGCAAGGAAGTTTAGGGGAGCTAGTGGTGAAGCCTTTATATCCCTGAGACTGCAAAACAGGAGGCAAGCTCTACTTCAAGCCCTTGGAGATCTTCTTCAAGCAGGACACACAGCACACAACAAAGCCTTTATGCTCTCCTTGGCAGAAACAGCCACTGCAGGCAAACCCCAGACAGCACACAGCAAAGGGGCAGTACTTCTCCTTCAGCTTTCCCAGGTCTTCTCCTTGACAGAGGTTCCATTTGAGTCCAGAAGTATTCTAAAGTTCTGGGGTCTGGGCACCACTATTTATAAAGCATTTTCCCTCTGTTCTCTGGTAGCAGAGAGGCTCTGTGCTCAGTCAAAACCAGTTCTGTCTTCTCTGGTCCATCTTCCCGATAGGAGGTGGAGACAGCATTGTGTACGACAGACCAGGTTAAAGGAAATCTCCTACTCCTACTCTAAATGCAGCCCAGAACTATTCAGCCCAGCCCTGACTCATCCAGGAGAGGCAGGACACACCTCAACCCCCACCTCCCAGTGGCTATCTACAGTGAATACACATCTCCAGCCCCTGTCACTCCAAAGCCAGACAGTCAACCAACATACCAGAGGAGGCACACAGGATGGCTAAGCAAGAAAATAACCACTTTTCTAAACGTGGTATTTTCAAACACAGAATGTAAAAATCATCCTTACTAAAAGATGCACCTTTACATTCTGATTTTAGGCATATTAAACTTCACCATCTGAAGAGGTGTGGCGCCGCGGCCAGGGTGACTCACTCCGTAATCTGGGGATCTCGGTTCGATCCCCAGCGCTAGCAGGCAGATAAGCCCAGCACCATGTGACTCTGGGCAATAGCTTGCTTAACCTTCCAGATGGCCCCCAGCGCCTAGGGACCCTTACGGGTGATTATTTGCGCTTTGCAAATGTGGATTGTTATTATTATATATTGTCCCAATGTGAAGTTATAGTTATAAGATGTTATAAATAAACTCCCATTCTATCCTATGTGACGGATAGCCATTTAATAGTGAAAAACACAATTCACTGTAGTTCACTAACAGGACATGTTACACACATCAGGACATGTCATACTGTTCACATACACTGCACCCTGCCCACAGAGGTACCTTTGGCCTATCTTAGGGGTGACACAGATGTGAGAAAAGGGAAGGTTAGTGCCTGGCAAGTGGGTGCACTTGCTAGGTCGACATGGCAGTACCAAACTGCATACAGACACTGGAGTTGCAGTTCTGAGAACATTTTGCAAGGCTGCATTTGTGGGTGGCACAATCAGTGCTGCACGCCCACTAGCAGCATTTGATTTACATTCCATGAGACACACAGTACACTGTAAAAGGGACTTAGTAGTGAGTCAAACCAAGCCAATCGTGGAAATACCAATCCATATTATCATTTTACACAAAGCATATGCACTTCAGCACTGATCAGCAGTGATAAAGTGCCCAGAATCATAAAACCAACCAAAACATGGTCAAAAACAGGAGGTCTAGAAGAAAAATGTCTGGGGATAAGCCCACTGAAAAAGCTAGGTCTAACAGTAAAGCCCTTTCCCGACAGGAACAACCGCACAACAGAGACCAGACTGGTAGTGCTAATCGCTCTCTAGTGCATTTGACTTTTTTGGGCCTGTTTTCAATTTTTCCTTAAAGCTAGGTTTGACTACAGGCGTCCCTTCCCGCATACGGTCTCATGTTGATCATTGGCAGCAACAGATATGTATGTTCATTTCACCTACATTATATTTTAAGTGTTTGTTTTTGGGGGCATCAAAATTGATTTGTAGTCAATATTGATGTGAATATAAAGATCACCATTTTTTTTATTTCACACCTCTGATGTTTACGGCATATATTTCTCACACAATTCTAGTATGCACTGTATTGAAATCCATCTATTGTATTATTTTCAAACACATTTTACAGGATTTGCTCCTATATTTTGATACTGGGTACTGGGAGGCTGCAACACACCTCCCAGTGCATGTGCTCCAATGATTAGAATATGGAAAAATGGCTAATCCCAGTTGACTTTTTTGACTGTTATATAAGGTGAATGTAAACGCGTATGACAACTGTTAAAGCTACTTAAAATTCAAATGTAAATTTTTACCACCCAAAAGAAAAACTTTAAGCATCTGGCTTGATCCAACAGTCATGGACTGCATTAGTTAAAGCTGCAAAAAGAACATGTCAAAATACATCTATATGACATTTTAAGAAGCCTCCTTCTAACATTATTTAAGTCCCCTTTAAAACAGGACTTGAACCCCCGGTACATAAAAATGTAGAATACAAATATGCCAAAGATTAAGATCATGTGTTTCTGTAGTAATACAATTTAAAAAGTGTTACTTACTGCACAGACTGAAGCAGACTTTCCATTTGCAAATCATGCTTCATGTATAAAATTAATGTTTCTATAACTTGAAATAGAAAGATGCTAGAAAGACCATCTTTGCTTACTGCCTTTGCTAATTATTTAGAATTGATTAAATTAGATTTTAAGTATATACACCACAAGGAAGATTGTCAAAGCTATTATAGGAGAGGTGAAACACCCATTAATTGGTGATGCAATTCTCTCCTATCCTACAGTGACAGAACCTGGGTTTCTTCAATCCAGAGTCTGTCTGGAACACAACGTGCCTCTTGGGGCAGCTGCCATTCTGGAGGATTCCTCACAGGAGAATAGGAAATAGATAATTATGCGAAAATCAACTTACACTTCTCTGAGGAATGTGAACCAAGAGGAGAAGTAGACTCAATGCCAAGACAACATTTTAATTTCTCCCACAAACTTCCTCAAATTTCTCAAACTTTTGGAATATGCAATTCCATGAAATTCCCATCTGCAAAAGCTGTTCATACATCAAATATTTCCTGGAGACATTTCCATCTTCAACCAGTTGACAGACATTTGGTGCTGTGTGCATAACTCCACAAACGTTTTACAAAATCTCACAAAACAAATTTACAATTTTGCCCATCCCTTTCCGACAACAAATTGGCACACAAAGAATGGTCAAGAACTCTAGAGCTATACTTTCTTATTTGGGGGCAGTGGTATGGTAGAAGCCGGTGTGTTCTCAACCAGGCTGGTAGCAACAGAAGAATGTCAGTTTGAGTAGGTTTTCCACTGGTGGGCAGAGGCATGCACATCAATTTAATAGACAAGATTGTAGACCGATTTGAACAGCTATAGCAGTTGAGATAGCCTTCTGTGTTTGTAAAACTCCTACAATAGTGATTTCACTGACTGTTTTAACAATAAGTCAGAAGAAGGACTGAAAAGTTTGAAATGGTCCAGAATGGGAACATGATGAGTATAGATGCAAACCCTTTACCAATCACTTCTGGTTTACCACTATATATTTAGGCTTCAACCACCTGCATATCAGAACACAACTGGACTTGGTGAAGACAAGAAGAACAAGGCAGGTGGCAGAGTAAACTAGTCAAGACTGAGGAAGGAATGCAGACTTGGATTTCTTTTCACCTTGAACTCAAGCTCTGGGAAGGTTTTCCCAAGTATCATGTAAGCAAGCTGCCCTCCTAAAGTCCACAGAGATACAGGACAGGAAGGACATTGCTGACCAAGAAGCAGCAGATGCGTTAAGACTGGACTTTGTCTAAGCTTTGTCTGAAGAGAGCTTTTGAGCCCTTGCCAGACTGTTACATGTGTCTTGGGCTCAGAAAGATTTAGGAGAAGGTATTCCACATCCTGAAAAGCTGGAATTATTTTGACCTGCATATGACTGGGAAAAAGTGAGGAGTTCACCTGAAAAGAGTGTGGCCTCAGCAGGCAGGATTTCCTTGTTACTCCTACTTAGGATGTCTGCTTTAGGGAACAAAGGGGCATATTATCAAGGACGGCGTTAAAGTTATCGCTGGTTTAGCGGCAGAAAACTGACGCTAAAGCGGCGATAATGGGCTTGATAATATGCCGCAGAGAATTCCAATAGAAGCCCATGTTGACACCAGAACATGAGCTTCTATTGGAATTCTCAAGGGCATATTATCAAGCACATTATCGCCGCTTTAGCTGCAGTTTTCTGTCGCTAAACCGGCGATAAGTTTATCGCCGTCCTTGATAATATGCCCCAAAGTTTCAGTGACAGCTGGTGAAAAAGATATCTTGTCTTGAGGCGCCCTGCTCAGCTCTAGCGTCTGACCTTGCCATACTGGACATTTTTAGCTGCTGGAAAAGTGACAAAATACAAACGTAAAGTTACGATGTCCGAAAGTACAGCACAGGAGCAAAAAAAGGTAGTATAGTGGTCCGAGGAGGAAAAAAGGCTTTCTCAGGACCCTGAATCGAACAATTCAATCTCATAGAGCCGCTGGATGCAGCAGTATCCTGCCTTGCCATGCTGAACGAACCTGGTCACCTGCTCACATTTAGTGCATCAGGGCCTGTCTTTTCCACAGAAGCAAACCAATTGAGTTTCCCAATAACTTTCGCTTCACTGGCGAAGCAATTCTGGTGACCCACATTGATTAATGCAACACTCTACTGATAGTTTGAACAAATTCTTGGTGTTATGAGCAGCCTTTTGTGTTATAAACATTAATTAGTTTAATCCCATGACCAAACTATGAGTAGATGCAAAAACCTTGCCCTGTCCCTCTGCATATAGATCTGCATTCTGAATTACCGGCTCCACTCCCAGTGGCCAAACCATAAGGTTTTATGAGACACATTTATACAAATAGAAAAAGTGCTCTTCTGCTTATAACCAGGAGTATGGATGGGAACCAATAATGCAAAATTTCTAATGCCTAATGCGGAAAATGATTAATTCAGTGAAAGTGATAACCATGGGTTCATCCTTGAGCAAGTGTTCACCAAGGATCATAATCTACAACATAAAAAATGGCATTTTTTTTCCATTCCTTCTTCTGTTTCTGTGGCACACCCCAACTCATTCCTAGCATGCAACATTAGGCTATTTTCAACGATAGTGACTACATTAGTGGGACCTTGCGACGAGAGCCAATGAATTACACGTATAGCTGGTGGTCGTCAGGACTGAACATGTGCCACACGCTTCAGATCTGTTAATCTACTGGAAAATTCATCACAATAATAAAGAGGGAATTACAATTATGTTATGTTGGGGGGAAAAAAAGCTTCAAACATAAAAGTAAGGAGGGCGCGTGGCTTGCAGCCGTGGAAGATGGCCACTTGCTTAGAGAGCTGAGCTAGCGGTCAGCGAGTAAACCCATAATCCGGCATCATCCGTGGACAACTGGGGCACTTTTCAGTGCCAGATCATATCAGAGCGCGGTGGCGTGTCGATCGGACTTGAGGCAGCCTCCTAACAGCGCCACAACCCTTGAAAACAGCGACCTGAGATACTCATCCCGACGAAGCTAAAATGGCGCTTGCCAGAGATAGAAGCGGCAGCTTCTAGCTCCTTTTAACTGCGGCTGCAGATGGTAGTGCCAAGGCGTGCCCTTCCTACAGCAGGTCGGAACTGTGGGACTGCGAGGCGAGACACTACGAGTCGTACTGGAAGTGAGCTGTGCAACTCGGAGTAGATAGAGGACGCTGTGGGGCGGAGGCCCGGATTGAGCGGTGTGCCTTTCCTCCAGCAGACGATGAGTGCGGGACTGTGGCGGCGTGGCTGGAGACAGGACACCGCGAGGCACATGAAGTGTGGGCCGTGCGGCCCAAAGCAGAGTGTGGACCCTCCGAGGTGACGGCCCAGATCACCGGCGGTGCCTAGTGCCCATACAGTGCGAGCACAGCGCTAGACACAGCGGGGAGTGGTCGCTCGAGATTGGAGCGTGGACCCCCCCTTGACGAAAAGTGGGCACCTAGATCAGCAGGGTGGAGGGCCCTGACTAATGAAGGGGAGGGAGCCGCTCACAGGAACAGATCGGTCCGGGGGCCTTTGCATTGGACATGCCTGCCAGACTGGACCTCTGAAGCATGGGCTTGAAACGGAGAGAAGGCCTGCCTCTTTGGGGCATCATGAACCTAGATAAAGCCTACACTCTGCCCCCTGCGGAACTCCCACGGAGCTTGACCCCCCGAGAGTACCACCTCCCACCACACCCAGGCTGGACTCTACCGCGGGTGGCATACCCCGAGCCATGGGCCGAAACAGACTGACAGGCCCGGGTCAGGCCAACCAGATAGACGAGTACATGGTGGCCAAGGGGAGAAAGGAAGGAGCTCCGGGTGGGAGCCAGCAGGAGGATCCTGTTGACAGTAGCCCAGACCCCTCATTGAGGGACATCATGGCGGCTATTCGGGAGCTCCGCGGAACCCTGGAACCCAAACTGGATTCAGTAACAGAGGAGGTCAACCTATTGCTTGCGGACTTTAGGAAGATGTCGGAGAAGGGGGCAGTGGCTGAAACAGGCATCGGGAGTCTCCAGTCCAAAACAAAAAGACTCCAAGAACAGGTTGCCACCCTAACTAAAAAGCAAACAGACATCTACGCCTGACTCGAAGATCAGGAGGGGCGAGCCAGATGTAACAATATCCGCATAGTGGGGGTACCGGTGGGAATGGAGGGGCCATCCACGGACTGCTTCATAGAGGATCTGGTATTGAACCACCTGAAACCCAAGCGCCTGTCCAACTTCTTCTCAGTCGAGCAGGCCCACTGAGCGTTTGGGGGTAAGCCTAACCCGGGGCCCCCCCAAGTACCATCATCGCCCGTATCCTGAACTTTAGAGACCGCGATGCCATCCTGCAGGTGGCACGGATGTCTGGCGATCTCCAGCTTGAAAATGAAACAATCCGCTTTTTTCCGGACTTCACTCATCATGTCCAGCGCCAGCGACGGTCCTTTGATGGTGTGAAGAGAGCCCTCAGGGAACAAGGGGTGAAATATATGATGCTTTTCCCTGCCCGCCTTAAGATCCTGGACGGCGGCAAGGCATACTTCTTTGAGACACCGGAAGAGGCCAGCGACTGGTTGGAGGGTTGGCGGACAGTGGGCAGGAAAGGCGGCCCGCACAGATACGAACAGCGCCATAACAGGCAGGACACTGTGAGCGAAGAGAAACCTATGTTTGGCAGTCAGGGACATGAACGGAGAGTAATTAAGTGATCTGGGGATGGGTTTGTAATTGAGTTGTTTCCTTCCTTAACATCTTGGAGTCTGCCTGGATTCCGATATATGGGCGGGGGACAGTGTCCCGAGGAGTTCTCTACGATATGGAAATCAAACTCCCATGCAATGATCTGCAATAATGTAATGTTCACAATGGTGGTTTGAATTAGCCAGGAGTGTATTGGGGAGTCGGGACCAGGGGGCTGGCTGGGGTTGCCCTAGTACAGTTATCAATGTAGGTGGGACATTCGTTAGTTATGTATATTTCTTCTGGCTGACTGCAAGTTCATGTTTCCTTGCCAATTTTGATTGTAGGGTTGATGGGGCGACAGGCTCTTTGCAAGTTTGGAAAGTGGGTGGTTGGGGACCCACCGAGCAGGGAGGCAGGGAGGGAGGAGTTGGGAGGGGGGAGTCTTGTTTCAGGGGTTGGTATGTTTTGCTCCAGACCAGCTTAGTCCTTTTACATGTGGGAACTTGCCTAGCGACACAGTGGGGCCGTGCAATTATCCGAGGAAGGTGAGCATCACAATCAGCCCAATACATATCAATAAACTTTTCGCCAAATAACGAGGAAACCAATAACGCACCTGCATAGGAAAGAAAAACAGCATACAGGCAACCTTTTAAAAGTGCAATGCTCAACTAAGGCCTAATGTCAAGCTAAGTAAATTCAAGAATCAAAATGGAATCACATTACAGTATATTAATCCATGTCAGTCCAGCAATCATTATTGAAATGCAAAGATTCAGTAAATGCAGTTACATTAGTAATCATTAAACTCAATACAACTACATTTGATTTCTTAACGAGCTCAAACGTGGTGACCTACTACAATTGTATTAAAATGAAATACATGGATTAATGAATTAAGGCACACAGTGAATATAGGTTACATAAAAATTCATATAAATGATTTATAGACAGTGGAGCCTCAAATTATACTGCTCCAGGAGCAACGAAAATACCCGAAAAATTTATGGTGACATCTAAATACTCACACATAAGTCCAAAATGAAGGTGAAGGAGCTTTGCAAGTCTGGTTAACATGTCAGTTTATATTGTGTTCCTGATATTGGCTGATGACATAATTCAAACAACAAACATGCACTCAAAGGTCTATGGGCTCATATTAGAAGGGGAATTCCTACATTGGCTATGGTATGGAAAAAATATGTAAACACAAACAGATAATGCACGGAGTGCTGAAACATTTCAGACACTCACCCCCAGTCACAGATCTGGGTTGAATCAATCATCATTCTTTAGCTCACTTCATCACCTCAGTTCAACCCGAACTGCCAAGCCAGGTCTTCCCTGAAACAGAAACAAGCATCCTGGGACCTGTTTCTGGGTAGCACCCTTCATCAGCCAGGCAAGCTTGAATCCAGTGGCAAAGTGAGCAAGGGACCCACGTCTGAGCATACCCTGCCAACTTAGGGCGAACAAAGCAAACACAAAGAGATAATGGACGGAGCGCTGAAATGTTTCACACTCTCACCCCCAGTCACAGACCTGGGCTGAATCCATCATCATTCTTTAGGTCACTTTGCCACCTCAGTTCAAACCCCGCTATATGCTTGACCCTGTGCCTCATGGGAACAATCCAGTCCCATTGGGCGCAGGGTCAAGACTGATGTGCATATGGCTGGGTCCAAACTGGAAACAACTTCCGCAGCTGCATGTCCGCAGTTGTAGGCTGGATGGAGGAGAACTGCCTAAAGCTAAATTCCGGGAAAATGGAGGTATTGCTTTTTGGGAATGAAACCTCCTTCTGGAATGCGTCGTGGTGGCCCCAGGAGTTGGGGGATTTACCAAAGCCAGTTCTGAAGGCTATAAATCTGGGAGTCATCTTTGACACCAAGCTATGTTTCAGTGCTCAGATCAATGCAGTGACCTCCGGGGGATACTATTTGCTACGGATCTTTAAAAAAATACTCTTGTTTATTCCGGCTGATCTTCAGAAGACCGTAATGTTGGCCCTAATTGGGTCGAAGCTAGATAACTGTAATACACTCTATCTAGGTATTCCAAAATACTCGATAAAAAAACTGCTGTCTCTCTAAAATGCGGTGGCCAGAACACTTCTGAACATCCCTAAGTTCAAACCTGTGTCCCATCTACTACATGGCCGGCACAGGCTCCCAGTGGAGAGGAGAATTTATTTCAAAGCTCTGCGCCTAATGCATAAGGCATTTCATGGAACCGGCCCGCTCTATTTTCAGGAGCTATTTACAAGGTATACTCCTAGTAGAATGTTGAGATCTAGCACCCAGGGGGGAAAGTTATGGAATTCCCTCCCTCTGGCTCTCCGCTCCCAACACAGCCTGCAGCTGTTCAGAAAGCAGCTGAATAACTTGTCTGTTTCTGCCGACTTAGCTCTAGCGTATGGCGACCCATTTCCCGGGTCCTTGCCCCCTTTTTCCCTCTTGCTTCGCCCAGCGCTAAGGCACCCTCGGGTATTGCGCACTTTCAATTCATTCAATTCCTTCATTCAATGGCATGGTGAGCAAAAAAACAATTGATTTAGGCCCAGATCTCTGTACTGGGGTGAATGTATGACATTGTTCGGCATTCTGTCCATCAATTGTTCTTTTTGCATTTATCACCCGAGTGGGACAGGTATGCCCAGACTTTGGTTCCGTGCTCTCCATGCCACTTGAGTTAAGCTATCCTGGCTGATGAGGGCTGAAAGCCCGAAACCAGACCAAGGATGCTTGTTTCCAGTCTAGGGAGGACCTGGCCTGGCAGTTCAGGTTGGACTGCTCCCATTGGGTGCAGGGTCAAGACTGATTTGCATATGGCTAGGTCCAAACTGGAATGCCATGGTGAGCAAAAAAAACTATGGATTTAGGCCCAGATCTCTGTACTGGGATGAATGTATGACATTGTTCTGCATTCTGTCCATCAATTGTTCTTTTTGCATGGAATAAATATGTAGCCATATCATCCACTGGTAGTATGCAGCATGACATTGTTTTGTCCTCCGAGTTATGTGTTAAATCAGAAGGTAAATAAAATACCAAATGTTTGAGTCCTGAGAAGAGCAACCCAACCTTTCATTCTTCTGAGATATAGTAATGAGTCCTGTCTACAGTGCTGTAAAACAGCAAATCTGAAGTAACAAGTGCTATTTAAATTAGCCATTCTTATTACACGAAGCTACAATGTTGTGATGTTAAACGTGATATAATTCCAAGTAAAAGACAGGTAAAGGAACTCATTTCCACATTCAAACTTAGAAGGCAATATATGCTTTGAAGTTGATGAAAGGCAATATGTAGCTCTTGACAAAACTCCTTAATAAGCACATACATGTTTGGGAGTCTAATTTGATAATGCAGGTGTTATATGTAAGATATTGTGTAGGTGGTTGGTAGGTAGATGAATGTTGCTCAGGTGTCTTGCTCAGGTGGACAGTTCATTTATGTCAATACATTTTCAGCATTCCTGTTAAATTCAGCCTCATTTTAATTAGTTTTTGAGTTCAGAAATCAATTCTCTGTTTCACCTTCGCCATTGCACGAGTACGTTTAAAAAGAGGCACCCATTTAATTACACACTGTTTCCCACGTACTCGTACACTAGCTGAACTCCAGACATGCTGTTAGACAAAGGAGACACACATACACCACGGACATAAAGTTGATAAAATAGTAGGGGTAGTGGACCTACATGACATGCCCTCTGACCTCCAGATGATGTTGCAGGATGTGACACCATATGATCTGTGTCCTGGTGACGGAAAGTGACATCAAGTGGACTTTGACACCCCCTCCTCAATGACGATACAGAAAGGGACACCACACAATCAAGGAATCCAAATTGCTCACAAAAGAACACTTTTACATGCCAAGGACCAAAAGCAAAATATTCTTTGAATAATAGAAACATGAGCAGAGAATTCAAAATTTGCAAACATATGTGAAAAAGAATTTTCAATTCTAATAAGGACACTGAGGCGAGGATTATGCTTCTCATTTCTTTGCTGTTTCTTTTCTCAGCAGCCAATAAAAACAAAGTAACTAAAAATACTACAAACCCATGAATACACATTGGGTCACATGACCAATCATAGAGGGTATCCCCTCAATTTACTCCAGCCATGTTGATGGTATCCTCTTTCTTTGAAAAGCATCAAACAGTTAAGTCCATAAACAACAACTTGATCTTGAAGAACTATCCATAACGTAGAAGGATCTCCAATATCCGAGAGAACGTGCAGCCCAACATGGCTCCCTATTACAGACTTGGTTCCTGAACAAACGTGTCACAGTCAACCTCTGTTGAAGTGCAAAGACCGTCCAATAAAGAGGACCATCATGCTCTACTTGAGATCAGCACTGGAAATGGAAAGGATAAGACCATAACAGCGTTTACACTCATAAGAACATATATGCAGTATGAAAATACTCAAATAACCATACAATGCAATGTACAATGTAAAATACATGTCTTTGGGAGGGATAATCCTAACCTCCATGTCCTTAATAGAATTGAAAATTCTTGTCAAATATCTTTGCAAATTTTGAATTCTATGTCAGGACCGGAGGCTCAGATTATGCTTGCTTAAAGCTTTGCCACCACTACCGATGCCACATCTACAATAGGTTTATAGTAAAAGGATTTAAACGTGGTTTCAGTTGACCAATCAGCTGCATTCATAATATCTGCACGGCTGACCCCTACAGAGAAAGCCTTAGATGCTATAGCCCCACTAGCTGAATGTGCTCCAAATTTCTAAACATCAATGCCCGCTTCGCTCATGAGCCAACGCACCCATCTAGACAAGGTAGCTGGAGTCACTGGGTGAAAGGGTTTTTGCAGCGCGATTAACAATTGACCCCTCATGTGTTGCCGAAACTCAGCGGTACTCACCTCATAATCCTTTAAACACTGTACTACACACAGTTTAGGATTGTTAGGGAAAGCTGGATAAGCTATGGACAGGTATTACATTTAGTACATCTTGTAATTGCAAAAGTCACACCCTCTGGGGAAAACCTACGATCTGCTAGATCGAAAGCACGGACATCTGAGACCCTTTTGCATGATACTAGGCAGAGTAGCATTGTCAATTTAGCAGAAAGCTGTTTTCTTGACAAATACTTATTGGACGGCCAGGCCTCCAAAAATCTCAGGACAGAGAACACATCCCATAACTTTGAATATTTCGGACATGGGGGTTTGACCATCCGTATACCTCTGAGCAGTTTACATATCAAAGGATGTTCTCCCTGCCAGTTTGCCATCCACTGACACGTGAACTGCTGAGATGGCAGACCGGAAATTATTCATCGTTCTATAGGATAAACCCAAAGCCGTAATGAAAGCTAGAAAGTTTAAAATGAAGGAGACGTGCTTTAATGGGATCCACATTCCATTGAGAGCACCAACTACACCATTGTTTCCAAGCCGAGGAGTATCGCTTGTAGGTGTTAGTTGACCATGCTTCGCTGATAAATCTGTCAGCTTCTAGCAAAAGGCCTGGGATCTTCCATCTGTCCTTGAAACCCGCCATGCTACCAGAAGGAGTTGCCCCTGAATCTATCAAAGAATGTGGAGTCTTCAGAGGATCCAGCAACAGGTTCCACTGATGTGGGAGAAGGATCGGCACTGCACATCTCCAGAAGTACTGGGAACCATGCCTGCGCTCTCCATAGTTGAGTGATCAGAATCAACTCTGATTGATGATGCCTGGTTGGTGCCAGAACTCTGAGAATCCTCATGAATGGCGGGAAGGCATAGCATAGAGATGTCGGCCAGTCCTGTAGAAACGCATCGGTGGCAAGAGCCCCGGATCCGGACGCCAGCTGTAAAATGCTGGGAGTTGTTTGTTGAAACATGATGCAAACAGCTCTATCTGTCAGGGGTCCCAAAGACGATTCAGCAACTGGAAAACCCGTGGATGGAGTCTCCAGTCGGTGAAATCCCATAGGTGTCGGGCGTGCCAATCGGCTATCTCATTGTTGCAGCCTGGAACGTACTCCGCTATCACTGAAATTTTGTTTTGAAGACGAAAGTACCAAAATCTGTGGCAATCTCCACTAGAATCCAGGACTTTGTCCCACTTAGCTTGTTCACATAGCGTACCGCTGACACGTTGTCCATGCGAAGTAGGATACAACAATTCGTCTTTCGAGGTGAAAGACAGCGGATCACAAAGGAGCCTGCCAGGAGTTCCAGCCAATTGATATGCAACGCAAGTTCCTCCTGTGACCAGCGGCCGCCCGTGGTAATCTGGCCGCAGCGGGCTCTCCAACCCCACCGGCTGGCATCGGATTCTATCACTACATCCGGGGTGGATCCGAAGAGGGCTCGGCCAATCCAAGCCTCCATGTGGTCCAGTCACCACAACATCTCCAACCTCGCCTCCTCGGAGAGGGGAATCTGATCTGAGTAACTGAGGCCTTTCTGGAGATGTCAAATCTTGAGCTGTTGAAGCACCCAGTAGTGAGGTGGACCCAGCAAGATCGCTTGAATTGAAGACGCTAACAGCCCTACGATCTGGGCTACAGATCTCAATGACACACTCCGCGTGTGCAAAATCAAATTCAACTCTCTCTTGATAGACCTGATCTTCTGGGCTGGCAAGAGGAGTTGACAACTCCTTGAGTCAATCAGAAAACCCAGAAATTCGATCGATTGATTGGGGACTAAGATTGATTTTTGTGGATTTACAATAAAACCGATACTCTGTAAAAGAGTGATCACCCATTCTAGATGGGTTATCACTAGTTGAGGACAATGAGCCATGATGATGATGTCATCCAAGTTTATAATTAGACAGATCCCCTGTGCTCTCAAAGATTCCACTACTGGCCTCACAAGTTTGGTGAAGCACCAAGGTGCTAACAAGAGGCCGAAGGGAAGGACTCTGTATTCGTACCACATTCCCTGCCAGTGGAACTGTAGAAAATGTCTAAGCAGTTCAGAAATGGGAACAGACACATACGCATCTTTCAGGTCCAGATGGACTGTCCAGTCCCCCTCCTGAAGAAGGTCACGTAGAAGATGAATACCCTCCATCTTGAAATGTCGATATCCTACCTATCCTTTGAAGTCCTTTAGATTTAAAACTAGCCTGGATCCCCCCCCTTTCTTCTGTACTAGAAAGATGCTGCTGATGAAGCCTCGGGGATGAGGGTCCATGGCCACTATGGCCCCTTTCTTTAGGAGAGATTCTATCTCTTCGGAGATGAAGATCTGATCTTGTCGGGAAAAATACATTTGGTGTGGAGGAAAAACCTGATTGGAGGAATTGTAAAGTTCTATCTTGTACCCCTGCACTGTCCCTAAGATCCATGCATCCAGCGAGATTGTGTTCCAATTGTGCAGAAAAAAACTGCATACTGCCCCCAAAATTACTTCCGTAGACAGAATCAGCCTCACATGAATTTCCTGTATCTTGTTGATTGTCCTGATGTCCACCGTATCTGCCCTTCCGGAATCTGTTCTTTGTTCAACAGGTCAGATAGAATGAGGCATTACCATTGTAACTGGAGTCCTGATAGCCTCCTCGTTGTTGATGATACTGACCACACGGGGCACCTTGACTGTAAACACGGCTGAACGATTGCCCCGGGTATCACCCGGCCCTGCCAAAAAAAGGGCGAAAAGCACTTTAAGGGATCCCTTGGCCTTATCCAAACCACTGAAAGTGATGAAAAACTTCGTCAGCTCCTTAACAAAGGGTTGACAGAAGAGGAGGCCCTGTGCTAGTGCACCCGATTCGGAAGAGGAGAGCTCATCCAATTTAGGATCAAGTTTTAGAAGTATTGAGCGAGAATAGAAGGATCCACCTCCGGTATTGCCACCACCTTATCTGCCAAGTCAAGCCTTGGGCACTCCGATCTGAGCTGCGCTCTCACATCCTTGTCTAATGTTAGATTGAACATACTCGTCCACCTCTAGAGGTGGAAGCCAGGTGGTGAAATTTGGATGAACTATCTCCGCCGGTTCAAATGTTAGGAGCTTAGGTTGTGAAGGTGCGTCAACATAATGCTCTTTCCTTGATTTTTTGGAGGGTCTAGGGGTCTCCTCCTGGTCAGCCCCTTGGTCCGAGAAGGTATCATTTTCATCACCCTGAGGTAACTCAGTGAAGGTTGCTTCCTTAGCGGAAGTGCCATAGTCATGATCAGTAGCCATGGCTTTGGCTAGCTTCGCAAAATCTGCGGCGTGGGGATTCTAGGACCCTTTCCTACTGGCACTAGGACAACTGCCTGAGCTGGGGAGCCAGCCCTGATGTTGGTCGTAAGTGCATAAATGGCACTTTAATGGCTCTATGGCCCTGTTTACCGTGTGCTGCACTCCTGCATCTAACACATCAACAAGGTCCTGTTCCATGGACCCAGAGGGCTCCTCCTCATAATAGTCCTCCTCAAAATAATATACTCCGACATAATGTCCAGGAGGACTGCCTGCCCCTCACACGAAGGGTTAATGTACACAGGCAAGAAAACCTTAACCAGTTGTAGCTGGTACTCAATAAGAGGGAGTGGAGAAACCCCAGGCAAGCCAAAGCATTGCTACACAAACAGGATTGTGTAAAAAACTGTTTTAAAAAGTTTTCAAATGTGGAGGGAGGGCTTGCCAGAACTACTGTAGGCAGAGCCTATGCATAAATTATCCAGCCCCATTCAATAATAAGGAGGGGTGTCACCGGGAGCCTGGGGCGAGCTAGTGGGAAAAAGAACAATGAAAGCACTACTCCCAAGCTCACACAAGACCGAATTGCGTTTTGAAAACAGGCAAAATGGCCACCGTGCATGTGCAGTACAGGCTGCTCGGAACCACAGAAAGAGGACTACATGTCGGAGTGATGCGTGTCCTCGTGTGGAAATTTAGCTTATAACTGAACATTATCTGCGCCATCTTGCCTCTCCCCAGCGCCACGCACAGCGAACGCACGGCCGCCATTTTAGGCACCCCACTCTCTCCCCCGCTCATTGTCGATCGCCAGCGCGTTCCCCTGGCGCTGCAAGCATCCCCCGTGCGCCGACCACCCCCGCTCTCTCATACACGGGCCATAAACCCTCTCCTTCTGCGCGACCCTGCCATGGAACCACATCCCACGCCTGACCGACATCCCATACATGGTCATGCATCTCTTTTGATAACCCCCTTCCTCTGCGCCCCATTGTCCGAATCGATCCCAGGCCATCACCTAGCCCTGCGGATGCAGTTTATTGCCCCTACTATAAGGGAAACACCCCACATCAAAGGGATTACAGTAGATCAAAGCCCCTACCCCCTGAGACCCGACCGGTCGCACACACCCCCGGGAATTGGCGGAATGTCCAGCTGTGTGATAGCCATCTCCTACTGTAGATGGGGTGGGGACTTCCACTGTAGATATGTGTGGGAACGAGCTCGAAGTGGGGATTCCGAGGATGTTCTTTCATGTTCCAAGACAATCTCAAGAATGTGCCATGTACGATAACCCTGCAATAAAGTCATAAACCTGTGTATAAGAGGCCAGGCCTCAGAGATGCAGTTAGAGCACCTCGTGACGATACCTTGCTGTCTGATCTGATGTGTTCTGCTCCGACGGAATAAAAACTTTTGTTTCCTGCCTTCCAGTCTCCGGCGCCTGCCTCTTTCATTGGTAAATTATCGAATGGTATGAGAGGCGATTACCGCCGGGCAATACTTGAAAGGTTATCGACTGAAATTGCCGCTACCGTTTAACAATTGGCGTCCCAAGCGTGGGGCCCATCAGCGACACGTGGATCCAGTGGGAGAGGTCCTGACGACAGAGTGAACGACTGCAACGATCGGGAGAGCTCCTGCCCAATAGACCCTCGTCTGGCAGCCGATCATCCGAACTTCACTGGTTCCGAGCAGACCTCTCTCGAGTGATCTACGGTCCTGACTGGGAACCATCAGGAGTGCCGCGGCAAATACGGAGAGTAGAGGACGATCGGGCGCTGGAGGCGGAAGACGAGAAACTGTCCACGCGGTCCGGGTAAGGTCGTGAAACACGACAAATTGCGAAATAATTGATTGATTGTTTGAAATACTAGTATTGCTCGTTGATTGTTCTCTTTGAGATATTCGCTGTCTACAAACGGGGAGGAGTAGAAAGACTCTCTCTCTCTCTCCCTTTGCAGATAGTGAAGGGTAGGTAACGCAGACTTTTGTCCCCGTTGTAACCCGTCGTGCCTATCTTTATCTCCCCACTGATTGATTGTCCGAACATTGATTGTTTTGAAGAATAGTGCTCTTTGAGATATTCTCTGTTTGCAAATAACGTAGAATAGAAATATTCTGTCTAGTCTTTGCAAATAGTGAAGGGTAGGTAACGCAGACTTTTGTCCCCGTTGTAATCCGTCGTGCCTATCTTTATCTCCCCATTGATTGATTGATTGTCCGAACACTAGTTGTTCGATATTGGTTCTTTGGAGGTATTCTCTGCTTACAAATAACGAGGAATAGAGATATTCTGTCTAGTCTTTGCAAGCAGTGAAAAGATAGGTAGTGCTGACTTTTGTCCCCGTTGAAACCCGTCATGCCTATCTTCTCCCCACTGATTGGTAGTTGGTTCTGCCCGGACCGCTTATTAGAGGTGAACCATCCGGCTCCTCTGGAAGGCACCCCTAGTAAGGACATGTTCACTAAAATACGAACTAATCGCCGTAGTTTATAGCAAGCTATGGCATAAAATATACAAAGGGGGACCCCGAGAGTCAGTGGCCACTGGTAGGATCCTTTTTGACCCTACAAAACTGAAGAAACGCTAGGAAATAGCCCTTTGTGGGATATATGGAACTAGGGGAAGGAACCAAGCTCACGGTCAAGACGGCCACGAGGTAGCCCGGCTCCATCGCTCTCGCTGCCTAAACATGTCTGCCCTACCACCCACCCCGCCCAGTAGACACAACCGGAAGTCTGTTGATACCCACCATCAACGTCACCGAACTTGACTAGGATCACGCGCAATTGGACAATGCCATTTTCCGATTACACTAACTAGATTGCAAATATGTACAACACTCCAACAAAGTAGTATGGTTAAACATTTTAATAACTTAGAGGTATAACAACATTCCGACAAGATGAACAGGTTAAAACACGTTTTAAACAACTATTTACATGACAGTCTGCTGCGACCTGCATCCCAAAGCATTTACGTCCACGTGACACCGTCCTCGCCTCTCCTTCCTCGAAGTTGCAACATTGGCCTGTTTTGGGCGGTCCTTTTAGTCGGCTTTGGGCTATAAAAGCCATGCAAAAATCCATTGACATCAGTGGCGGACGACTGTGCGAATAGGCCGGAGGCTACACGAAGCGCCGAAGCTCTGGCAGCGCCAAGGCGGAGTCTGTCACGCTGTGCGGATCTTCCTATTCTCTTCTTCCTTCAATAACGGAGGGTGCCCTGGCAGGGGGAAGCGACGCGGACGGGCCTCCCCCACCTCCCCAGGTGGAGGCTCGCCAGCAGATGAGGGCACCCCAACCGTCTCTTTCACCGGCCAGCCGAGTTGCACCCTGCCATTTTACTCGCCGGCCAGCCGAGTTGTGCCCTGCCACTTCATTCGCCGTTCAGCTGAGTTGGCGCCCCTGCACCCGACCGCCGGACAACCACCCAAGCACGGGTTCACCAGGATTGCCACTAGCGCCCGACGCGAGGAGTGGGCCCCCGCAGCCGAGTAATCGGGGACCCACCCCGGTGGCGATACCATCCGAACTGCTGCTGTCGCTGCTACTGGACCCACCCCGGTGGCTGTACCGAAGAGCTGCTGCTGCTGCCTTTGGACTCCGGCGGTCGGTTCTTCGGATCCAGGCCTAGCCCTCCGTGAGACGATTCTGGACTCGAAAGTTTGTCTGCTTGGGCGTGGGCCCCACCCTTGACAAAACGCCCCCTCAGCTTTGCAGAGTCTGCGGGAGTCATTGGCACTCGACTCCCGCGGACTTCCGGTAAGGACAAACCGCCGCCATTGTTCTTTGCCCCGGGCGGCAGCCACCTTGCCTCCGCTTGGTGCAGTGAGAAAGACTGATTCAAGGCGTCGGCGGAAGAACCCGCCTGCTGCCCCGCCCCAAGAACGGACCACGGCATTGCTACAAGATCGCGGTGACGCCATGCTGACGCAAGCTGACGCTAACGAAAGTTCTCGAACTACCGAAAGGAATTCTGGTCCAACAGCTAATTCATGGAAAGACTTAGACTGTACACTGGCCCGACCTCGCCCCAAAATGGCGCCGATGTAGGAGAGGCCTACAACTCCTTGTGGCGTTCCAGTCATGTGGCATTTGTGTTAAAAAGAGATATGTATGCGATGTTTTCACACATGATGGTCGGGGGGGGCGGGGAGGGAACCGATTTTATGCTAAAGTAGTGTTGCTCATGATACTCGACGCCTCTCACGCCGTGGCCGGCCTATAGCGGTTGTAGGCCCGTATTTGTATACTGACATTGTTTTAAATAAAGGGCTTCTTAAAAGGAATTACGGAATCAGTGTCATGACAAATCATCTAGGTTGGTAAAGGTTTTTTCTTTTGAATAAATGATTGTTACTCCCAAGCAATATAAAACAGAAAATGCAGACCCCATTTGCCTGAATCTTTTTGATTAACGGAATTTGTACCCATCACACCTGTCTTTTTCCAAGAGTTGTCAAACAATGGACAACTATAGCTTAAGGTATATGCCGAACGCAAGGTATGGTATCTTGCACCATAATACACGACCGATTGAGAAATGCATGTACGACCAGGGAACCCGAATTTAGGAGATGAATGAAATAGAGCATCTTTGTCTCGGACAAAAAAAAAAAAAAAAAAGAATAATAGGTCTGTGGTATTACCCACTCCTGCGGCTAGCCTGGTACGTGGTAAGTAGAACTTTTTCGTGTCTACGCGCGCTAAGGTACTTTGAATACTGCACATCCCCTCCCCTCTTTTTCCCCTCTATAGGTCACGACGAAGTTCCGACTGAAGAATGGAGTGGACATGGACCGCACCGTGTTCAATATCAGGAAAAACATAGACAAACGTTGTGGGATAGTGCGTAAAGTGCAGACCACCATTGGGAACATGAAAAACTGTATGGTATGATTGTGCGTGTGTGCTACGATTATACGGTATGAATGTGTATGCATTTCATGCTTGGGTCACTTGAAGAGAGCGTCACCGTATGATTGAAGTGCTCATCCATCGATCAAAGGGAGGAGAGTAAAAGGTCCGACACCCCCCCAAGATAAACTACAAAATACTGAAAATACGCAGCATGCATAGGAAAGAGGACAGGAAAGGAGAGGTCCCCATACTCAACGTAGCCCTGAGTCTCCGTCTTAAGTTTCTGCGCTTGATGCATGTACTGTCACACCCTATCCGGTATTTGTGTGTACGTGATCACCGAATTTATGTCTTTCCCCCGCTTGTGTTTTTTTACATAGAACAGAGCCATGCTACTCCATGGTGTGTGTGCACCAAGTGGCCTATTATCGTACACATGTCTCTCTCTCTCGTTTTGTGTCGTACATATGCCAAATAGCCTACTTGATGCACATGTCTCTCTCTCTCTCTCTCTCTCTCTCTCACTCTCACTCTCACTCTCACTCTCACTCTCACTCTCACTCTCACTCTCCCTCTCACTCTCACTCTCCCTCTCCCTCTCTCTCTCTCTCTCTCTCTCTCTCTCTCTCTCTCTCTCTCTCTCTCTCTCACTCTCTCACTCTCTCTCTCCCTCCCTCACTAAAGGCTTTCTTGCCCTCTTTCTTTTTGAATAAATTAACGACACATACCTCTTCGGTAAGTGTACAATTGGCCTGAAACACGGTGGTGTTCGAACAAATTGACAGAAACAAAACGACCGTACTTTACCACGTTACTACCTCTCCTTTCTGCAAATGTTGAGCTTAATTGGCTGAGAAAGAAAGGACAGGTAAGACGACTGATGTCTCCCAATTTGGCCCTCATCACGGGGACTATATGTCAGTGGTTTTCGTTTTTAGAGCTTTAACAACACCATCTCCACCGCCCAGAATTGCCCCCGCCCAATTACCCCGAAATAGAATGTCTAAAGCACCCCGTTCTCCCAAAGTAACCCCAGCCCTATACTAGCCGTCTCAGAGTATTTCGAACGAAACAGCTGATGACCTTATTCTCTAAAAATAAATACATCGCCTAAACTGATAAGGGTTACCTATTGTTTCCAGCAAGAATAATGTTTAGCTTATGTTCCTCCCCGAAATGGATACTTGTGAACCCATGACAGTAGCACCTCGCACTTTTTCATAAACTTAGCAGTCCTCGGAGGAAAATGTGTATTAACAAAACTTGTGTTGAGATGAACGAGTCTCTACCGGAGAAGCCGGTTCGAATTTTTTAATAGACCAGAAGGTTGACAGATGTCAGGCTTCCTGCAACGATTATAGGGCGCAGGAATCGACACCTAGAAGGCCAGACGATGGACAGGGACACCCACAGGAACCTGCACCACAGCAATGATTAATAGATTAGTAACACGCACACTAACATCAGAGTTAATAGACATCAATCATACAGCAACCGATAAAAGCATTTCCGCAACTACTCGGTGGTTGGGAGAGAGGATGAAGTGTGTAAATGTCTTCCCTGCCAACTCTCTAAGATTTTGTTTCTTGTACTCATTTAAAGATAACGTGCTGCCATCGGAAGAGAGGGGTCGGACGTCACGCACAGCCTGGCTGCGGACCATGGAACATCTATGGCATCGACCAAGGCGGAAGCGACGAAGCAAAAAGGGCGTAGGACAAGGCACCATTATCAGGATGATAAGCAATAGAACGAAGGGCTATATCGAGGCCCCCTGCTCACTGACCAGCGTGCCTGAAGTCCCAACCCGTCGGGCCAGATTGATGGGCCCAGTGCTGGAAGATTCTGGTCTCCTTGGTCCGCATTTTGATCCGATCCCACTCCACCCCCTCTTCCCCCGGCATCCCGAAGCACGCCACACCCCTTCTCTCTCTCTCTCTCTTTTATATGGATTTTGAATTTGACTTAACTACCGAAGAACAAAAAAAAAAAAAAAAAAAAGGCGGGTACCCTGTCTCAAAGTACCTATGATGAACTGTGCTAAGGGAACAGGACTGTGATCGGAGAACAGCGAATGGTCACACCCTGCCACGTGAGAAATTGGATTTGATCTGGACCTTAGCTCCACCGCCGGTGCTCAACAGCGCCAACAAAAGAAGAACAACAATAAGAGCTTACCAGTGATGACTCTTTATAATAGGACACTGGAAAGAAGAACCCATGTTAAGTTGAAATCCTCTCCCAACCACCTTTTTATATTAACTATCTTCCTATCGAGTTTTCATGATGTTGCATCAATCACTTCCGACTGTACACTGAGAAGTTAAGAAAAATCTAACTTTGTATAATGACATTCATACAACACCAGCCATGCACACGACTATACTGACTATTTTTGATCCACACGAAGTCTGGGCCTTAAGTAATGTACGAAATATCCCTTGTCTTGCCAGAAACATTTTTGCGTTACAGTATCCTATTTGTGCTCAAACAAGCTCCCCTCCTCCTATCCCTGGGCCTGACATGCGACGCAGCTGATGTAATTTTGAATGTACTACCTCCTCACCTACTTTATCAACTGTATGTAACTATGTACAAATGTGTCAGATTACTCCTGCCTGCCCTAAAAACTCTGTATCTTTAAGGAATGTATGAAAAACATTAACGATATTATAGCTGAAGGGTTAACGAAGGTGAATGTCGGCCAGGCAAGCTGGCAAGATATGTTAAAAGGGAGGACTGTGGAAATTTAGCTTATAACTGAACATTATCTGCGCCATCTTGCCTCTCCCCAGCGCCACGCACAGCGAATGCACGGCCGCCATTTTAGGCATCCCACTCTCTCCCCCGCTCATTGTCGATCGCCAGCGCGTTCCCCTGGCGCTGCAAGCATCCCCCGTGCGCCGACCACCCCCGCTCTCTCATACACGGGCCATAAACCCTCTCCTTCTGCGCGACCCTGCCATGGAACCACATCCCACGCCTGACCGACATCCCATACATGGTCATGCATCTCTTTTGATAACCCCCTTCCTCTGCGCCCCATTGTCCGAATAGATCCCAGGCCATCACCTAGACCTGCGGATGCAGTTTATTGCCCCTACTATAAGGGAAACACCCCACATCAAAGGGATTACAGTAGATCAAAGCCCCTACCCCCTGAGACCCGACCGGTCGCACACACCCCCGGGAATTGGCGGAATGTCCAGCTGTGTGATAGCCATCTCCTACTGTAGATGGGGTGGGGACTTCCACTGTAGATATGTGTGGGAACGAGCTCGAAGTGGGGATTCCGAGGATGTTCTTTCATGTTCCAAGACAATCTCAAGAATGTGCCATGTACGATAACCCTGCAATAAAGTCATAAACCTGTGTATAAGAGGCCAGGCCTCAGAGATGCAGTTAGAGCACCTCGTGACGATACCTTGCTGTCTGATCTGATGTGTTCTGCTCCGACGGAATAAAAACTTTTGTTTCCTGCCTTCCAGTCTCCGGCGCCTGCCTCTTTCATTGGTAAATTATCGAATGGTATGAGAGGCGATTACCGCCGGGCAATACTTGAAAGGTTATCGACTGAAATTGCCGCTACCGTTTAACACTCGGTCCCTTAATCTCCCGCTCCACCGGGACTCAATTAGGGCGCAAATGCGCCAGGTCGGGGAGGCAGAGCGCTCCCAAAACATAAGTGCTACAAAGATATTGAAAAATAGGCATAGAAAACTGCTCTTGGAATCAAAAGGAAAACGTGCATTAGCGCAAAGTGCACAATCGCTATATACGCGCTACAAAGTAAAGCAAAAGCGATAGCATTCAGCATATACAGCAATAAACCATCAGTACAAATAAATACACCGAACGTCAAATAGAATCAATATAATAAATGTGAATGCACTAAACTGGCTGGGGAGCAGCAAAGAAAGAGGATACTATCAACATGACTGGAGTTTATATAGGGGATACTCTCTAAGGTTGGCCATGTGACCCGATGTGTATTCATGGGTTTTGTAGTATTTTTAGTTACTTTGTTTTTATTGCCTGCTGAGAAAAAAAACAGTAAAGAAATGAGAAGCATAATCAGAGCCTCCGGTCCTGACATAGAATCTTGATTCTATGCCCCCATACGTATATTCAAAGAACTTAAACACCATAGCTGGTTCTCTGAGGAACTGAAATGAGCCAAGTTAGAATTACAGCAAGTAGAGTGAAAAATGGCTAAAAGACTATGTGCAAGAAAACAGGATCATTTTGAAAAAGTATTTGAAGGACTATAAAGCCTTATTATTGCAAGCAAAGTCTTCTTTCTTCACAAATAAAATATTACATTCTGTGAATAATTCAAAGGAAATTTTAAAACTGTATCAGAATTATATAAACCCGACAAACTTTCTTTTCCTTTCTCTCCTTCCCAGGATTTTTGTAAAATGCTGTCTTTTTCTTTATTTAAAAATTAAAAACTATAAGAGAAAGCAACTCTGTGGGGAGGGGTGATACGTTCACTATTTGGAGTACAGGTACTCTACTATTTTAGCTTCCTTCCCTTCTATTAGTGAAGAACGCCTCTCCAAATTATTGTCTAAAGTAGAGTGGGTGCCCAAAAGACCCATGTCTGCCTAGAGTCTTCAAATCTGTCCTTTCAGTTGTTACAGTTCATGCATTGCCTCTGCTTAACTCTTCGTTATCCCAGGGATGGGTACCTAGATCAAGTAAGCATGCAGTTGTAATCCCTTTTCAGAAGAAATCCATCGAAGACCCTCTAGTGTTAAAAAATGATCACCCCATCTTCCTCTCACCTTTCCTGGCAAAATTACTAGAAGCTCATGTAGCACAGTCTCTTTACTCCATCTGGAGGATCCACAATTCTTAAATCTGCTTCAAGAGGGATTCCGGCCTGCTCATCCCACTGAGGCAGCCATCTTAAAGAACAGTATTTGTAAAGCATGAACTAATCACCCCTAAGGGTCTCAAGGCACTGGGGGCCATCGGGAAGATTAAGTGAGCTATTTCCCAGAGTCACATAGTGCTGGGCTGACCTGCCGCTGGCACCGGGGATCAAACCGTGAGCCCTGTGCTCCAGAGTCAGCCGCCCTGGCCTCTGCCCCCAGAAATCTTGTCAGTGGTAGATGATGTGTGGCAGGAAGGTGATGAAGGTTCCACTTCTGTATTTGTTCTTATGGATCAGTCAGCGGCCTTCAACATGGTGGACCATAATATATTGGCGACAGGGGTGGTTCCTCCATAACGGCAGTGGAGCCTCGCCCCACTGGTCAGTCAGTCAGCAGTCAAGCAAAATATAAATGACCGCTGACTGACTGAGCTGATGTCATCAGTGTAGAGAGGCAAGGGATTAAACATAGCAGGGAGGAGTGGTAGGCACACTGTAAATTCACATGTCTGTTTGGCCGGCCGTTTTAGGCCAGACAAACAGGCATGTGCACTTAAATTTTTCCAATCCAACTGTGTTGCACAGCCGGGTTTGAGAAACACAACAGGCTCCTAGGCACTGTCTGAGCCACAAACCACCCCTCTCAGACCAATACTGGCGCTGCTCTCATGCTGTTGAGAGCAGTGCCGGGATTGGGTGGGGAGCCTGTGCCCCAGTGCATGTTTGGAGGAGAGCCAGAGAAGAGGACAGAGGCGGCTGCATTGTCTGGTAAATTAGAAAAAAATATTATTCCCCTTAATCCCCAGCTTCCCCCACTTTAGTATTGCGGCAACCACCACTGATTGGTGAGCCGTGTTGAGGCCGCTGGGCTTAGCAGTTCCGCTTTGAATTTGATAACATCTTTCCTGGAGAACCTCACCCAGTCAGTCTGGCTTACCCGATTCAAGCAGCCAGAAGTGCAACTGGATTGTGGGGTACTACAAGGCTCCTCTCTTTTCCTGCATCTCTTTTACATCTACATTCCTCCTCTCATCCAAGCCTTAAGCAATATGAACTGCACAATGTATAACCATGCAGATAACTTACAGCTACCGCTCAGGTCAGATGCCTCTTTGACCTCCCAGAAGAATTTTCAAAATACAATGTGTTTCATCAGTAATTAGCAGAGTCGAAATCATCTTAAACCCAATGCGGACAAAACAGAGATAGTCACCTTGAGTAGTAAAATAGACTTTTGGAAAGACTCCTTTTGGCCCATTAAAAATGGTGAACCCACCACCCCCTAAGAAAGTCACTAAAATTCTGAGAGCCTTTATTGACAATGAGCTATCCTTAAGATGCTCAGCTAGGATCAGTGATTGCATCTTGCTTTTTGAATCTTCGAAGGATTAAAAAAAAAGCTAGATTTGTTAACTTTGAAGCTCTGACCCAAGTTAGTATAGTCCTGGTCATCTCCCGACTTGATTATGCCAATTTGCTTATATTGTGCTACTGAAATTATTACTCACCAGACTCCACACGGTTCAGAACCAAGCAGCATGCCTTATGTACAAACAGCCTAGAAATTATCATATCACACCATTTCTGAGAAACCTTTATTGGCTCCCTTTTGAGCAAAGGATTGCCTTAAAAATAGGTTGTATCGCCTTTAAGGCACTCGCTGAGGAAGGTCCCTTATTCATAACTTGTAGACTCAAGAAATGCATCCTGAACTAGAGACTTTGTTTTTCCTTCCTGAATCTCCTGTCCATTCCCAAATAAGACAAGAAAAGAATGGTTGGCATTAGATTCTCTGTACAGGTTCCTATGATTTGGAAATCTCTCCCACTCACTGAACGACTGTCTTCTGATTACTCACAGTTTACACAGGTGTTAAAGACCTGCATATTTGGGCACGCATATATGCCAGTACAACTCCTTCTTGCAGCTTCCTGATCATGTTATCTCTTTTGTACCTCAGCACCAAGAAACCTTATGGTATATGTGAGCTTAACAAATTGCTTTTAACATAACTTTTTGAAAAATAAGCAAGATGCCTCGGTCACTGTTAGAAATGGGGGTCTCTAGTCAGCAATGGTTTGCACCTTTATCCAAGTAGGGACCCTCCTTCCTAGTCATTGTAAGGGGGATACACTTCTAAAATAACCCCTGCTCACCCCTTGGGTAGCTTGGCATGAGCAGACAGGCTTATCTCAGAGGCATTGTGTAAAGCATCTGTGCACACATACAGTAATACAGTGAAAAGACTACAAATGGACACCACACCAGTTCAGAAAAATAAGTAATCTTTACCATAATCCAAACTAGACAAAACAACAAAAATCCACAATACAGTAATCAAAATATGACTTTTAAAAGGTATAACAACAGTTCCATCCACAGCAAACTGTAGATGCAACATTTTCAACACAAAAAAAGTACCTTGGAAGCATCAATATCATAAAAAAAAACAGCCGCAGGGAAGGTGATCCGTCGGTTCCTTATGCGCAGGGAAGGTGATGCTTCTGTTCCTTACTCCTGGGGATGTGATGCATTGGTTTCTTACTGCCACACAGAGGAGATGATGCGTTAGTTCCTCACTGAAGGGGAGGTGATGCATTGGTTTCTTACTGTGCGGGGAGGTGATGCGTCGGTTTCTTACTGCGGCCCCAGCATTGATGTTGACTTGGCACCCCAGTGCGATGAGTGAGGATCGGTGATGCGTCGGTTCTCGATGCGGCTGCGGCAACGGTGCTGCATTGATCTCTTCAGCAGCAGTCAAACGATTTGTTGATTCTTGCAGCCGCACAGCAGGGCCTGCGTCGGAATTGGTGCGGGAATCACGGCCTTCATAGATCGGTGCACTCAATGCATCATGCAGTGATTCCTCCAGCCACGGGCAGGAGCTGCGTTGGTTTCTTCGGCGATGCATCGGAAACAGGTGCAGATGCGTCACTTTCCAGCTCCCAACAGCAGGAACAACCTTCAAAGGCCCAGAACAGCAACCGGCACCTCTTGACAGGTCAGAACTCCCAGCAAGGAAGTTCAGGGGAGCTGGGGGTGAAGTCTTTGTATCCCTGAGACTTCAAAACAGGAGGCAAGCTCTACTTCAAGCCCTTGGGGATCTTCCTCAAGCAGGGGACACAGCACACAGCAAAGTCCTTGTCCTTTCCTTTGCAGAAACAGCCACTGCAGGCCAACCCCAGACAGCACTACGCAAAGAGTCAGTACTTCTCCTCAGTTGCTCCAGCTCTTTTCCTTGGCAAAGGTTCCTCTTCAATCCCAGAAGTAATCTTTGAAGTCTTTTCTATCCCTGAGACTTCCAACAGGAGGCAAGCTCTACTTCAATCCCTTGTGGAAAACTCTAACAGCAGGATGATGAAAGCACTGTACAGTCCTTTCCCTGCCCAAGACAGAAGCAACCACTGCAAGCCAACCCCAACAGTACACAGAACAGGGGCAGTACTCCTCTTCCAGCTTTCCCGGTTCTTCTTCCTGGCAGGTCCCTTAGTTAAGCAGTAATCTAAAGTTCAGGGATCTGGGCCCCACTTCTAAGAGCACAAATTCCGTTGGCCTCTGGTGGCAGAAAAGCTCTTTGCCCAGCCAAAACCAGTTCTGTCCTGTCTGGAGCAGCTTCCCGTCAAGAGGTGGAGACAGCATTGTTCTAGGCAGACCAAGCCCTTTCAGGTTTGGAAGAAATCTCCTTCCCCTACTCTAAATTCTGCTCAGGTCTATTCAGCCCAGCCCTGACTGATCCAGGAAAGGCAGGAGATACATCGACCCTCCCCCTAGTAGTCATCTGAGAGAATGCACATCCCCAGCCCCTGTCATTCAAAAGCCAGATAGTCAATAGACAAACCTACTAAAGGCACATAGGATGGCTAAGCAAGAAAATACCCACATTCTAAAAGTGGTATTTTCAAACACTCAATATAAAAATCATCTTTACTAAAAGATGCATTTTTATATTCTGAGTTTAGGCATACTAAATTCCATCTTTCTATCTTGTCCCAATGGGAATTTATATTTATAAGATGTTATAAATAAACTCCCATTCTATCCTACGGGACAGAGAACCTTTCAATAGTGAAAAACGAAATACACTGTATTTCTCTATCAGTACATGTCACACACTTCAGTACAAGTCCTACCTTTCAAATAAACTACACCCTGTCCATGGGGCTACCTTGGGCCTACCTTAGGGGTGTCTTATGTGTAAGAAAGGGGATGGTTAGGGCCTGGCCAGTGATTGCACTTGCCAGGTCAACATGTCAGTACCAAACTGCGCACAAACACTCTGTTACCTTTGAAAGGATGCTTGTGTGGGTTGCACAATCAGTGCTGCAGGCCCACTAGCAGCATTTGATTTACAGGCCCTGGGCACACAGTGTGCACTGTACTAGGGTCTTAGTAGTAAATAAAATAACCAATCATGGAAACGCCAACCCATCATAACAATCTAAAGGGATAGAGTATCCACTTTAGCACTGACCAGCAGTGGTAAAGTGCCCAGAGTCAGAAAACCAACAAAAGCAGGTCAGAAATAGAAGGCTAAAAAGCAAAAGGTCTGGGGATAAACCCGCTGGACAGGCCAGGTCTTACAGTCACGATTAATTTTTGCTCTGATTTTCAGGTCATGAGTTAAAAACCCTGTATGTCCAATCTATCCATCAAAACTTTTGAGTTTAAGACACTGAGTACCCATAATCATAAGATATGCTCTAAACAGTTCTTAGATATGGCAGAATTTTGATGGGTATACCATAGAGGGCAGCTTGCACAGATAACATTATTATGGTTTCTTTAGTTGGCCTATTCACGATACAAATACTTTCCCCATATCGAACCCTAATTTATAGGTTGCCTGAATGACGTTTTATTTAGAGCAGTGATCACGTTCTACCCTAGGTTTCAGGGCAAAATGTAAACAAAAGGTAAAATATTGTCAAAACTGTACAATGTGCTGTCGTGAGTGTCTTTAATGCCTGCCCAACCCCGTCCCTACAATCTGTCCCACCCCATGACAAGCCTGCGGATTAAGCAGGGCCACTGGAATTATGTGGCAGGGTTGAGTAAATTATATGGCACAAAAAGACAAATAATGTGGCGTAATGAGGCACATTTTGTGATATAATTACTTCATTATTTTTTCATTGTTACACTTGGTAACACTGTCGGGGCAGTCGATGCACTTCATTAGTGATAGTTTTACACCCAAATATAGGATTGGGCTTTTTTAGTAACTTTTGAACCATTTGAGCTAGCAATATATATTTTTTGGTAAAATTTGCAGATTATGCAGCAGATGAAGCATTGTGTGGCAAACGCAACAAATCTATATTTATGCGAAAAAGCAGCAGCTACACATTTGCATTTTTCCTGTGGACCTGGCATAACCAAGAGCTGCTTTCCAGTGGCCGCTGAGACCTCCAGAGCTGAGTGCAGCAGCAGACACTGTAAAGGACACACACCATCACCCCACCGCAGGCCCAACTCTCAGGCTGGCAAAGGTAATGGTCATGCACCAGTGGCACTGATAATGTCCCTGCTGCAAGGCCGGCCCAGCACTTGCGGACTGGCAGTCATTGGCAGTATGTGGTATGTACACTGCTGGGCTGAAGCTTTCATTTCCTTCACTGCCTAAGCCGACTGTGCCGGGACCCACCTGTACATGAATACAACATGCCAACCATTGAAGTTAGTAACTGCAAGTGCATGCCTGTGTACTGCATAGCTCTGTGCCTATAACCCCCCCCCCCCCACAGCAGTGTACAACATTTGCTTTTTAAGCAACAGTGAAAGGCAAACCATTAATGTTATCGAATTATATTTTAAATATAATGTAGGCAATCATAAGTGAACTATCGCTGTCCTGACAAATATTATGAGCTACTTGTGGCAAAGAGAGTTGTTTAGAAGTTTATGTTGTAGCTCTGGGCAACCCCCAAATTATGTTGGTGACATTCTCATAAGTTTGATGGCTCAAGAAAAGAGGTCTTCAAACGGTGAGGGAGGTCCCTCCTGGAGGTCCGTAGCTGTATTTCTCCGGGGGCGCAAATGCCTCTGCATTTAATTCCAAATGAAGATAGCCTGAAAGCCCACCTGCACGGTTCCAGGCTGTCTCCCTTTACATACAGCAGATCCAGAGTAAAAAAAAGTGTAGGGTCCTTTATACCTACTGCCATGGGCGCAGACAGTGCTTAATTAGAGAGGTGATTGCCGGTGGGAGCAACCAGCACTCATTTCTGGGGACTGGTACTTTGTTTTGCATCACCAGACACTGGCCAAGCCAAGAGAGGTAAAAATAAGCAAAGTGGAAAGATGGAGGAAGAGAATGACCTCCACAAAAGGAGAAACCAGTAACATGAAAAACTAAGATAAAGGGCCAGGGAGTATTTGAGTGTATGGTAGGAAGTAAAAAGGCATAAAGCAGATTTAAGACTGTGCAGCCCTGGTTTGCAGCACACCAACATTCAAGTGCACGAGCTGTGGGCTTCTGAGCAGAGTATTGGGCACCTGCACTCATTCCTATACAAATGAAGGACTAGGTGCAGGGGTCTAAAGGGCTCATTGCATCACAATTCTGAATGTCTTACCTTAAAAGAGGGGCATGGCAGTTCATGTTCCTTGCCAGCATTATGGCAGTGGGCGCCCTTTCTGCAAAATTGGGGGTGGGGGGAGCAAAATGTGGTGGCTCATTTCTTTTCGTAAAGGGACAAATAGCCGGCTTCAATATTCAAGTGAAGGTCTAGCATGGTGTGGAAGTGGTGAAAGAAGAAGATGAGAAAGCCTGCTTCTCAGGGCTGCAGCCATCATTAGTGCAGTATCCGCAGTTGCATTGGACCCAGAAGTGTACCGGGATAACAGCACCACGATTATGGGGAAAAGAGATTTTGGCTGATTCTGTTTTACTTTGATGCATTTGCTCTTTTATAGGTCTTGCATTTAGTTTGGATTATGAGATACAGAAAAGCACTCCTCAAGTTATCTGTAATCCTTTCTGCTGCAATCAGCCATGCCCCTCCTAGTGCTTTAAATGGGCCGGTACTCACCGGTGCTGTTTACAGCACTTTTAATGTTTTGCCTTGTGAGTACCAGAACCTCTCCAGGCCTGATGAGAGTACCGGTACTCACATGGGCCTGTCTGGCCTTGAGAAGAACGGTCACATGAGTGTGCACCCGCACTCTATAATGACAATTTTTCACGGAGCAGCCACTGCTTTCAATGTGACGTGGCGTCACCCGCGACGCTGCAGTGAAGCAGAAGCCTCTATGGCTTTTCCTTCCTTCTTTGTCAACTGAACCTGGTAGCTTAGCGCCCATGTCCCAAGAAAAGAGAGGAATGGCAATTTCCATTCAGCACCCAGGGAAGAATACTGAATAGAACTGTCGAGGAGGCCCTCATGTTCTCTGCAGAGGGCCACCGCTTGGTAGCGACAGCCTTTGCCTCAAACTAGAAGTGAGGTGCAGGTGTATAAAGGGAAAAAGGGATAATGTAAGAAACTTAATGAAGGGAACAGAAGCTGACTACGGCGGTCGCCTTTGTTAGACAGCAAACCCTGGCATGTTTGTCCTTCCCTCTTCTTATCCTGGAACAGCCAAGAGCTTGGAGGTGAAAAGCAATTCTTGTAAAATTGTCGAGACTGTTTTATTACATGACAATTTTCTCTCAGTTTGTTTTTTTAATCATTCTGAAATATTTTAGACAGTCCTGAACGGTGTTTTAACTGATTTCTTCATCTAGTTTGCTTTTGTCTCTGCAGGGAAAAAATATCCGTTTTCTCCAGTTTTTCCAATTTTTTTAAAGGTCTGCATCTAAAAGTGCAGCAAAAAATGGCCATGTGGCAGCCTTGGTGCTGACACATGGGGCTGGTTCCTTTCTTTCTTGTGGAGTGAAATTAGGGGTCGCTCACATTCTCCTGGTGAGATCAGGACACTGGCACTGATTCTCCCTGGTGCAGTGAGATCAGGTGACTTTTTTTTTCTCTTCGTGGTATAGTGAAATGAAGAGAATGGTCATATTCTGCCTGGTGCAATAGGACGTTCACCCTAGGAAAGTCAGCAGTTTCTGCCGAGATCAGTGTGTGATGTGCAGGTCTCACATTTGAATCCTGGGGATGATGTTTCAGCAGTTAATCCTTCCAAGGTCGATAAACTAGATATACATTTTAAATCAGTGCTAAGAATTTTATATAATCCTGTTTTATGTAAAGAATTTAGTGAAAGTGGTATAAAGTAACTCATTTTTGTTTTAGCGAATGGAAAGGCATTCCTTTGTCACAGACCCATGGAGTAACACAAAAACAGGTGCTGTTGGTTAAGTAGAGAGCGGACTTGCTGAATCCTGTGGAAAACTCAGGAAGTGTGGACTCTGCGCATGTTTAGAGTAACTCCTCAGTTGTCTGTTTAACATGGCACAGCACGCACATTGTTAGAATCTGCTGAACATGCACTATTTGCTGAACCTCCACGTTCTAAAAAGAGATGAAAAGTTATCTCATCCAGGTGGGTGTAAATCTTAAACATACATTAAGAATAGTAAAGAGCACTGCCTATGGGTCGAAACCAGTAAGAAAAAGTGAAAGTGACTGGGGACTCTGATCTCAGATTTGAATTCCCACAGTGGCGAGCATGTACTGTGTGTTTGTGGAAACCATGTGAGGCACAGTACTTGGGCATCTCCAAAAATAGTTAAAAAATCAGTTTGATAGGGCAGCCCAGTGCACCTATCTGAAGTAAGCCACTCTGGGCCTTGCTCCAGTTTGCTCATGCCTTAAGTCAGCCCTGCTCTGTGGACCTGTGTGATTTTATGTGCATTATTTCCTTTCTTTGAAGATGCCGAAATTAGAAATGATGTGAATTATTTGTTATTACTTGGCATTAAAATATACTTGTGGACTTTGAATTGAGAACTGTCAGTCTTACCAACTTGATTGGCAGTGGATTCTTGAGCAGGAGTGTGCCAAGTTGTGCTGTGCGGAGGTTGGGATACTTTGGATAAAGTGTGAGTGTTCTGTGGCACCGGTCTCTTTAGTACAGGCGACCAAAGGTGTCTAAGGGATGCCAAGAAGGGACACATATGATAAAGTGCCCACTCCCAATATCCCATTTTACCCCACAACATAGTAATGTCTGCTGCATCTCCTGTATGGTGTCCATTCATGGTACCTCTTAGCCTTATAATAAAAAGTAGCCGGAATAGCTCTGCGTCTTAGACAAATACTCCCTCTGTAACATGCAATTTTTTTGAAGCATTGTTTATTAAGGTGTACATGCCCTATTTATGTGAATTCCTTATAGGACTATCCCCACCCATTCCCATCAATGCTGTGTTTAGGTCACAGAATCACAGGATGTTCAGCGTCATTAACGAGACTCGAACCCAATTTCCCAGGTCCAAGGTCGAGCGCCCTAGCCGTTAGGCCAACTCCTCTCCCCGTTGAGTTGAGGGTGTGCATTAATGTTCGTGGTGGGCAGGGCTTTAAGTGGGATGAAAAAAGTGGGGTGTCTCTCAAAGGGGCGTGGTTAATGTAATTAAGGGCATGGCTTAAAAACACTTCAGCTAAAAATCTGTGTTTAGCACAGTGTGCCGCCCGACTTGTATTTTTGCTGTTTCTGTCATTGCGTCCAGATATATGATACAAGTCACATCATACCTACAAGTCAGGACTATTTGCTTTGTCAATGGTTGCTAGTTGCATAGGATAAATAAGCAGCAACTATGGCTTGTATATAATATTGAAAAAACTGCTGCTTAAAGCCCTGGTGACACCACGACAATGTTGCTGCTCCTGAGTTTCAAAAAGAGAAGGGAAATTCATAGAGAAAATGACTCTCTTTAAAGGATTTCCCTTCCTCCACAACGCTCACCACGCGCACATCGACGTGCCTGCTGCCACTGCAGTCCAGAAATAAAAACACACAAGGGCACAAAACAGAGCCCATAGAGACCCGTTTCGAGGCCCCCATAAAAAAAATGCCGGTGCTCAGACCCGGTGAGACCCGGCCCACTTAAAGCCCTGGTGGTGGGGTAACATTTAATAGCTCTGGACTTTAGGAAGAAAGCAGTGTGAGCTTCTCATTCTGCCTGCCAGTGGGATACAAAGGTGCACATTCAATCCTTGGCCTCTCAGCAAAGTGCACAGAGCAATAGTTCAATATTTGCCAATTTTAATTATGATTATAAAGGTAAGAGTGCATAGGAGGTAGGCAGATGATAAAATATTGACTAAAGATAATACTGTGTTTACAGGTGTGTAGAGAGAGACTGAGAATGTTTGTGGGTGTGAATGAGCACAGTGAATCGGAGGTGAAGAAAGGATGCAGAAGTGCAGAGTAAAGACTGAGATACTGTGAAGATTTCAGAAAGAAAAAGGATGCAAGTGTCCACCTGTAAAAAGGGCAGGATGGGATTGATTGACATTTCAAAAAATACTACCCCTTCAAGACCTTACTAATGTATATTTTAGTCTCACATTTTCAGAATTGAAATATTTTCATATTTAATTATTCATTAAAAAAAAATCAAACTGACCACATTAGTCATAGTTGTATATAGTATCAAAATTCAATATTCTCTTTGTACCATTTGTGCAGAGGCAATCTGCTCAAATGTAAGGTATCCTTTGGTACATGCAAGAGCAACAAGCATGCTCTAAAGATAACAAAAATTGTCTCTATTATGCCACCAAGAAAATCTGGACCCTACCAAATATTTGCCTTTAGATCCACCCCCAAGCCACCCCCCTGGCCCGTCCCCTAGCACTTGGCTTGGTCCTTGGTGAATACCTGCGCTATTTTTTTTCTTTTCATTTAATGCACTGCCACTCCCCCAATCTTCGTTGTAAAGGTTGAGAGTGGTTTGTGACTTCAAAACATTTTACTTAGGGGAGTCTCAGTGCAAAAATGTCTGAAGACCTCTGCTCTAGTATGACGTGCATCAGTACGCACATGCGCAGTGGAATTCTCAGGCCCTGTTTGGCATCGCGGCCTGCGCTGCAGCTGCGCTGTTTCTACCGGGCCCAGCCTGCTGGCTCAGTCTGATCCCATTACCAGGAGTTATAGTGTACATAACAGACAAAGCGACACCACCAAACTGTAATGGAGCTGACAGTCGTTTTCCATTAGGCGAGTGATTTGACAGACAATAATGGATTCCGCAGCACTAGCATGATTTACCTCCCGTAGAAAGGCTGCGAGTAATTTAGCGATAACACTTTATCAACATGTTGAAAGAAGATAATGGTAATCATCGCGGGGAACAAGACCTATTTGTGTCCAATCCGTTCTGCACGTTACCTTGTTTGCCAACTGACGTTATCCACGAATATGCGCGCGCTCTCCAGCACAGGCGATTACGCATGATGCGCTGTTCCCTTAAAACCCGCAGCATGGCACACGACCCTCTTAGCATAATTCCTTTTTACTTCTCGGAGAGCAGGGTGCCTCTTGCTCATATTTCCGGACTCTGGTGGAGCTGGCGTTGCCATGGAGTTAAGCTATTTTACCTGAAGTGCCCTCTGGAATTGGACATGTCCCCTCGTCCGCCATTTGAGAGGTCTGCGGTGCATATCACGGATAAAAGAGCCCACTGGGAAGCCCCATGGGTCCACGTTTTAGTGTTATGGGCTTGAGTTTAATCTCTGTGTTCAGGCTCTGCTGAGGAATTTACATCAAAGTTTATCTGAGGATGAGCTGTGCAGTTCCTGCTGTTGGGTGAAATGAGAAAATCCTCTCAATATGAGTAGGGTAAACAAAGACTTTGTAGGAGCAGCGCATGGAGTGAATGCCGAGTGCACCGCCAGGCACAGCGGATTGGATTTGGACATTCCTGCCCTGCCTGCAGATGTGCTTCTACCGTTCTCATTGGTTTTTAAATGGCACCCTGCTTCCTCAGTTTTCCCTCATGGTGCTTGACGTAAAATTCATTTCAAACTCCTGCACGCGCTCCAAAGCTGTGGATGTTTGGAAATGCCACAGTCCTAACAATTGCATTGAGATGACAAGTGATGTGAAGTCAATTACATTTCTTCCCCGTGCGCCGCCACTTTTATTGTGCGTAATCGACTAGGGGAATTCCAGCTTAAACCCTTTTTAGTCAATTGGCCATGCTTTACCAAGGCAAGATAGCCTTCGTTGACTGGGTTGTGTTCCATTGTGTATAGACACCCAAGATTCATTACAAAAGGTTTGTAGGCTGAATTTTTGAATTGATAAAACTGGTTCAAAGTGAAAAATAAAGAAGCTGCTTTGCATTAAAGGAACGCTGTTGGACATCCAGGAAAAGCTTTTCTGGGATGCTGTCACCCAGTCACATCTGTTACAATGCTAAAGTCAAACCAACCTTCTAGACCTGTCAGACTTCTAGTGGTCTTTCCCCATATTTTTTGCCTTCCTCTTCTTATTTTTACTTATCTCGTTTTTGCTAGCCTTAGAACTCTGTGCACCGTACCACTGCTAACCAGTGCTAAAGTGCATGTTCTCACTCCTTAAAACATAACATTGGCTTGCCCCCAATTGCCATATTTAATTTGCATGTACGTCTCTAGTAAAGTGGCACTACATGTACCCAGGGCCTGTAATTTAAATACTACTAGTGGGCCTGCAGCACTGAATGTGCCACACACATAAGTAGCCCTTTAAACATGTCTCAGACCTGCCAGTGAAGCCTGTGTGTGTGCAGTTTTAAACAACAATTTAGGGACAGAAGGTTCCAACAACCTTGAACCCAGAACCTGGACTCTGTCATCTGTGATTCCTACCTTGCCAAGTGGTGCCACATCAGTCCGGGGCTCTTGGAAGTGGGCCTGAATGTGCTCTGCCAGACCCTCTGTGGATTCAGCAGAACCGATGCATCTCCTTTGACCCGCGGAGTAACCCCGAGCAAAACCAATGCATCGCCTCTGCTGCAAGGGTTCTGCTGCAGACCCTTGCATTTCAAATCCCTCATCGATGGCAGCCTCGACAATGACGCAGGTTCTTGCATCGAAGCCTCACAGCTCCGCAGAATCAATGCATTGCCTCGACTGAGCTTTGCATCTTTTACGCCAGACTTCACATCACTCCGCATCCAGCACCTGCCGTACTCTTGTTCAGCGGGCCTAACTGTGTCCCTGTAGTCTGCCCGTGCTCCATCACCGTCAACCTGAGCTTATGTTTAACTTTGCGGAATTCCACGGATTTACATAAAAACTCCTCGAGATTCCAAGGAGTTACGCCAATGAGCGAAAAATATGCACATCGCACTGCTCATGCTGCAATTTAGCATCAGTAACAAAAGCAGTGCTGAAAAATCAGTGCATACTGAACCATGCGGTACACAAGAGCAGATAGCCATTTGAGTTGTTCTACTCACGAGGCGGCAAATCTACTCGAGAAGCAGCCCTCAGACCATGGCCACCCACTACCGCCTGCATCCGCCCACGACCGTCCATTTTAGAAAATCACACTATAGGAAACTATTTGGAAGTGGCATGTTTAGGGTGTCCCTTCCAAACACCGAATTGGGATGGTATGTATTAATGTTTTATGATCAAATTCCGGTTGCAAAACATTATTATTTTACTACCTCCTCGAAGGAGGTGGTGAGCCTTTAGCAAATGGGAAGGGGTCCCCTTTGTGAATTTGGGAATCTTAAAAAAAATATTTTTTAAGAGTAGACAAAAGTTTAATGGACCAGTAATTACTATTAAAAAATGAAAATTACACATTTTATTTTTGTGTGCAAATGCATCCATTTTTCAATTAAGGAAACCAGGATGATTTAAAGAAAAAAAATGCTTTATTTAAAAGCCCACTATGAATCGTTAATTTGTAAACATTCCTATAAGCATATAGGTTGCTTTTCAAATTACCACATTGGATGCAAAAATACAGTCACAAATTGCGATCAGTTTTTTGTGACCCATTGTACATATGTCTGGCCCTAAGTCTCTTGTTGGCACACCAAGGTGTCAGTTTCTGAAGATATTCTGAACCTTTTTCCCCAGTGTGCATTATGGGTAGTGTGTAAGACTCTACATTTAACTTTAGTTCCTCCTGGAAGCCAATAGAGTTCTGTGAAGGTGGCCTGTGGGCAGGGGGCGACTCCTCTGCCAAGGTGGAGGGGCGTCACCCCACTGCCTTAGAGCACTGAAAAAAATAAAAATAAAATGATAATAACAAGATGTTATATAAAAAAAAAATTCTGTGCTGGGGCAGTTTTATGGGGCGGGGCTAGGCTGCGCAGTGGGAAGGAGTGGTGGCACCCTCCTAAGTGCACATGAATGTTTGGCCGGCGCTCTGGGAATCATGGGAGTCACGAAAACAGGATCCCCTGAAAATCAGTGAGCAGGCAGTGCAATTGTCACATGACAACAGCTAATTTCCAAGTGAGGAAAAGTGTTCTTCTGATCGGCATAATTTGTACCGAGACTCCATTGTTTTTTTCATTGTCATCTCATGTCAAACACTTCCACACGACCCACCTGGTCGTTTCTGCTGATGCCTGGGAAAATTCTAACTGACATGACAAAAAACATCTTGCAGCCTGCATTTCTGCCCAGGAACTGTTGCACACCCAACCCCCTTGTTCTTTGCAGTTCAACAGAAAGCCATGAGACACTCAAGCCCTGTGTAAATGATTTGTTTTCCATCTCCTGCTCCCAGCCTGGTAAACATCCTTGACACCGTGATCAGGTTATCTGGACAATGGTCTGTCTGCTGAGCCTTGATCAGGGTGATTAAACAATGACTTGAAAGATCAGTTTTGATCACACTGAGTGAACAATGATTTGTGTACCAAGCCTTGACCAGGTCACCATCTGCAAACATCGTCTGGATCTGGTTATCAACTGCAAACACTGCCCTGATTGAACAATGGACTAACAACCAAAAGACTGGAATGAAAAAGTATAAAAGGCTTGTAAGCTGTGGAGTAAAGCAGCAGCCTCCTGGGTTTTGTCTCTGACTAGCTTGGGACTCTGTTCCATAGCCCGGGCTATTTGAATAAATCTGGGTTCCTCCTGCAGACGAAGGCTCCTGTGTCTCCTTTTACTACGTATGGAGGGTATGGAAGACTTGGGCGGTTCCCCCGCCACCGAGGCCCAGTAAGTGGGTTTTTCCAGTTCTTCAAATGGCGCCCGAACAGGGACTCCACAAGCACGAAGGTCAGGCCCGGTGGATGTGAGGAGGTCCACGGAGGGACTCCGATGGAGGCGCCCTACCCGAGGGATTCTTGCAATCCGGTAAGCCGAACGACTCGCCCCATTGTTCCTCCCCCCCGGTCTGGGCCACATGACCGCGTTCTCGCTGGAGTCCCCTAGCAAATAATTTCTGTAGCATGACACAGCCCTACGTCTGTAGAAGAGAACTACCCCTGTAAGGTAAGGGTGGACTGATCACCCACCAAGTCTGTATGATTCTGTTATTGAATTTTGCAAAAGCCAAGCTGTTATTGACTTTTGCAAAAGCCAAGCAAGTGAGGTGAATTTTTAAAAAAACCCGCTGGTGTCTGTTCTGTATGATTCTGCTGTTGTTGACTTTTGCAAAAGCCAAGCAAGCGAGGTGAGTTTTTAAAACCCGCTGGTGTCTGTTATCTGTTTACAAGCATGCCAGTCAGTAGTAAGTTCAAGAAATTATGTTGTTGTATGTGTACGCAGGACTCCCAGCTGGAGGCGGCTTGTCCGCTTCCTCCAGAAGGACCCCTGGCCATACAATGTATGTTAAACATGGTCCTTCTGCCATAATGTTTTCCTCATTCTGGGTAAAATATACGAAACAAAGTAACGCGGAATTACAGTGGCCACTCTATGGCTCCTTTAATTCCCAAGTTCTCGCCAACTTAGGGGAACAATTAATGAAAAGAAAAACGTGCTTGTCTATGTTTGAATCTGTCCAATTTTGGAGGAAAGAGATAGAGCAGAGAGCTAGAAAGCAGAAGGCTCAAGAAAGAAAACAGGAACGTATGTAAAATTGACAAAATTAAATGACAAAATCGGTAGAAATAGCCGATAGGGAGCATGGGGCCCGGGTACAAAAATGTTATCCGGCTCGTGAGGAGAAAGGAAAGGGCCATATGGAAGGTGGAGAAGAAGGTGATTCCTTACTTGATACCATGCTAGAAAGCCCGCCTGCATATGCCCCAATGTATCCTGCCCTGACGCCTCACACCCCGCATGTCCCCCCGCCACAGCCCACTCCTGCCCCCACTGCCCCTCCTACTGTTCTCCCTGTCACACAGATTCTCCCTATTTTTCCTATGGCACTGACCACGCACGCTAACCCTGTCCTCGCTGTGGGAATGACAATAAGTCCCCATCCACCCAACCCCTGCGGCTTTACCCCTACCCGCCCTTTCCCTACTTCCTCGTGGTCTACAGTTAAGCAGGATTTATATAAATTGTTGAATTCCCCCCGACTGGCCTCCTTGCGCTCTGCAGTCAGCTTTTCATCCCTTCGAGAAAATGACCTGCAGAAGCAACAGTGTGAATGTTGGATAAATAACGGGAATATTTGTACCTTTAAAGAAATATGGTCCACCTTTTCCCAGTGGACGATTATGGAACAGACCACCTGGGCTGAATACTTGTGTACCCTGGTCATGCAAAGATTTGAGAATGTGCTTATGCAGATACCCATCAGATTAATGGACCTTAGGTCACAAATAAAAAGAGGCGATGTTCAGGGAGAGGGGATGTTTGGCGCTATGTCTGCTTTAATGGCTTACCGTGATATGACCGCTTTTCCCAACACCCTTCTAGTAACAGCTATGCCAATGAGAGAGGCGACCCCTGTCTTTGTTAACGCACTTACCGATGCCCAAAATAATGGCCGAGGGGCTGTTGAGGCACACTGACGCAGGCTTTGTGTTCATGTTCCTTGGAAAAGGTCAGAACTAATGCAGTTAAAAAGACAATTGCCAGATCCCCGGAAGAATCCGGCTGCCTTTTACAGAGAATTAGGTCAGATTATATCTGCAGGTACTCTCGTTCTTGAGGATATAGATTTACATTTTGGTACGGTTGTCCCCACTGAAATTTGGGACAGGATTCAACATACTGACCATGAAGTGGCATTGGGAGGTAAATGGGCTGACCTAGAGGCTATGGAAGAAGCAAGGGTAGGAGGGACTAAACCAGAAGCTGCCATCCTGACTTTGCCCGGTAAAATAATGACGTTTATGAAAACACTTTTGCCGGAAACTGTCATTAACTGGGATAAAATAAACGCCTGTTGGCAGCGAAAAGATGAGAATGTGGCTGACTTCTTTACCCGTTTCGAGACAGAATACAAGGGACATAGTGATTTGGATCCCCGGACCCCAGGCTCTGGCCCAGTGTTTGTCAATAAGTTTGTCAGCAACTTGCTTCCTGAGATCTCCGCCAGGCTTAAGAAAGTTGAAAGTACGTGGTCTGCCCAAACTATGACTGGTATCTTGGCTATGGCACAATATCACGAGAATAGGGAGAACGAAGATAGAGACAAGGAAAGTAAGAAAGTTAGGGATCTTAAGACTAAGGCACTTCTGCAGCAGGCTTACCCTCCCTGAGGTCCCGATGCCCGCGGGAATTTCAGACCCCAACCCTAACTCCCTCCGAGGGCTCGCCAGTCTACCCCCTCCAGCCCTCAATGTACGAGAGCCCTCCAAACAGATCAGTGTGCTTATTGTAAGGGGTACGGCCATTGGATAGATGAGTGTCCCGTGTTAGCTGAAAACATCCGAACAGGGAAGACTTGGCCTCGCGCTCCCAGGGAGGGGAGGCCGACTAGGGACCATGGCCCACCCCATCCACAGGATAAAGAACGCAGGCACAGGGATGATGCTCCCGTCCGGCAGCGCCCGGCCAATAGGTTTGATGGGTACGAAGCCACACGCACTTATTACAATGATGATTATGACGAAGTTGATGAGACAGGGTCCTACCAAGCATAGGACAGCCAGGAAAGGGGTATTACTAGAGTGGATCAAAGGGGCCCATATGTTCAAATCAAATGTCAGTTGTGGGGAACGATCAGAATTTTCTTTTGGATACTGGGGCCACCAGGTCTTCTATTGCACATCTGTCAGTCCCAGAGGCACCCCTTTCTGGGAATATGAATGTCTCCGGGGGTTTTGCAGGAACACCTGTGACCAGCCCTGTCTCTGAACCCCTCCCTCTCGATATTGGCCCTGCACATGTTGACGCTCCCTTGGTCCTTACTACAGGTTGCAGTGAAAACTTGTTAGGCATGGATTTACTCAAAGCTCTGTATGCGACCATATCATGTAGTCCCCAAGGTGTATCCCTAACAATTTTTCCCACCGCAGCTTCCTATATGTACCTGTCCGGTCCCCTCCCGCCTGAGTTGCAGTCTTTACCTTCCTCCCTCTGGGCATCATCAGACACTGATGTAGGGTGTCTCAACATATCCCCTCATATGGTACGCATCCAGCCAGGGGCACTTCTCCCCCGCCTCCGGCAGTATCGACTACCCGCGGAAGGAGAAATGGCCCTTTTGACAATAATATCTGAATTGATGGACAAGGGCGTAGTGGAGGAAACACGTGGCAATATCTATAACAGTACCATTATTCCTGTTCTTAAAAAGACCAATGGAGATGCTCTCTCCTCTAAAATATACAGATTCGTAATTGACCTAAGAGCCCTTAACAAAATAACAATCTCCCAATATCCTGTTGGCCCCGATATTACAGCCCTCTTAACGATGGTCCCTTCTGATGCCACGCACTTTTCTATCATAGGCCTGAAGAATGCTTTTTTCAGCATTCCTTTACATCCTGAGAGCAGACATTTTTTTGGTTTCTCCCTTGGTGGGCGGAGCTTTAGATTCTGCCGCGCCCCTCAAAGTTTCACCGAGAGCCCCAGTATCTATAGTCAAGCCCTAAAAAGTCAACTAGATTCCTTGGAACTCCCTGATAATTTCACACTATTACAATATGTAGATGACCTCCTCATTGCTGCAAATTCTGCCCCAGCATGTAAAGAAGCTACTCTCTGTTTGTTACGCCACCTTGCCCTCCATAAGCACAAAGTCTCTTTGAAAAAGATTCAGTTTTGTCAAGAGAAGGTGACCTATTTAGGTAATCTCCTCTCGAAGGAGGGAAGGCAGCTCACCGCTGATCGTATAGCCATTATAAATGCTATGATGGCCCCACGAACACAAAAGCAGGTGTGAGCCTTCATAGGCCTAACAACATACTGTAGACAGTGGATTTCCAACTTTTCAGCCATGGTCAAACCTCTTCTTGCCCTCACCACTAAAGACATATCAGACAGTTCCTTTCCATGGACTAGAGAGCATGTGCAGGCCTTGCAAGATTTAAAGAGGGCTCTGTGTACTGCTCCAATCCTCGGTACTCCTGATTATAGCAAATCATTTTTTCTTTTTGTACATGAGACAGACAGCTGTGTATGCGCTGTCTTGACCCAGATGTTCGGTGGTCACCATCGGCCATGTGCCTATTTTTCAGCCACCTTAGATCCTGTTGCAAGGGCTCTCCCAGGATGCCTAGGGGCGACTGCTGCGGCCGCCCTCATGGTCCGTCAGAGTGCGGGGATCATCATGAATCCCCCCTGACTCTGATGGTCCCCCATTCTGTAGATACCCTCCTTAATAACACCAAGACACAGTACCTCACTAGCGCACGACTCGCGGGATATGAACTGACACTCTTTGCCAGCCACATTAACATCAAAAGATGCACTGTACTAAACCCCGCCACATTACTCCCACTGGATACTCAGGATCCCCGCTTAGACCCACATGACTGCATATTAAGGACAGAGGAGGAGACGAAGGGACGGGTTGACTTACAGGATATCCCGATAGCAGAACCAGAAGGTACACTGTATGTGGACCAATCATGTCTCAGAGGGCCATATGGTAACACCTCAGCCGCCTACGCCCTCATGACATTAGGGCAAGTAGTAGAAACAGCTCAGATTCTGCAGTGCTCTTCTCAAGCAGCAGAATTAGTGGCCCTCACTAGAGCCTGTGAGTTAAGCAAAGGGATGACAGTGAATATTTATACTGACAGCCAATATTCCTTCGGGGTGGCCCACAATTTCAGGAGGTTATGGAAAGAAAGGAATTTCTTTACTTCCCATGGGATCAAGATTCAACATGGCCCCCTAATTCACCGATAGTTAGACTCCCTGGGCCCGATTCACAGAACTAACTTAAGACAAAATCCTAAACTTACTACCATTTTGGTATTCACAGAAGGCACTTACTCATTTTGGTATTCACAGAAGGCACTTACTCATTTCGGTATTCACAGAAGTTAGGAGTCCTAACTTTAGGACTCCTAAATGCCTTCTGTGAATACCGAAAGTCTTAAAATTAGGATTTTTCTCAGTTTAGTAGTAGTATAGTTAGGACTCCTAACTTTAGGGCTCCTAAATGCCTTCTGTGAATACCGAAAGTCATAAAATTAGGATTTTTCTCAATTTAGTAGTCCTAAATCTAAACTTAGGACTACTAAATTGAGAAAAATCCTAATTTTAAGACTTTCGGTATTCACAGAAGGCATTTAGGAGTCCTAAAGTTAGGAGTCCTAACTATACTACTACTAAACTGAGAAAAATCCTAATTTTAAGACTTTCGGTATTCACAGAAGGCATTTAGGAGTCCTAAAGTTAGGAGTCCTAACTATACTACTACTAAACTGAGAAAAATCCTAAATTTAAGACTTTCGGTATTCACAGAAGGCATTTAGGAGTCCTAAAGTTAGGACTCCTAACTTCTGTGAATCCCGAAATGAGTAAGTGCCTTCTGTGAATACCAAAATGAGTAAGTGCCTTCTGTGAATACCAAAATGGTAGTAAGTTTAGGATTTTGTCTTAAGTTAGTTCTGTGAATCGGGCCCACTGACACTCGCCAGAAAGGTGGCCATTATAAAATGTAAAGCCCATAAGAAAGTGACAGATGATGTTGGGAAAGGCAATGCCCTGGCTGACCATACTACTCCTGAGGAACTAAGGGTGTGGAAGGAGCAATTAGCAAAGGAGGGAATTGATGGTTGCTGGGTCCGTACGACTATGGAAAGACAATGGATGTTACCTGACAGTCATGTGCTACCAGTAGTTACGATGGCCCATGGTCCTGCTCACATTAGTGCAAAAGGGATATGTAAACTGTTGGAACCTACATGGTACAACTCTAAGATACCAGTATATGCTGAAAAGCTGGTTAAAACATGCATGATTTGCCTAATGTATAACTCGTGAATAGGCACAGTTACCCCTAAGGAAGGATTCTCTCCTCCTACCTTCCCTTTTGAAGTCCTCCAAATGGATTACATCCAGATGGACAGATGTAACAATTTGAAATATGTCCTGGTGGTGGTCTGTACCTTCAGCCGATGGGTGGAGGCCTACCCCGTCAAAGACTGCACCGCTATCACTACTGCCAAAGTGCTATTAAAAGAGTACCTCCCACGATTCAGTTTGACCCGCTTGGTCTGGAGTGACAACGGGACACACTTTACGGCTCAGATTATGGAATATATCTGTACAGCATTGGGTATAAAACAAAAATTTCATGCAGCTAACCACCCCCAGTCAGCAGGTCTAGTGGAGGTGTACAATGGCATCCTAAAAACTAAAATGGCCAAAATAGTAGCCGAGACGGGTGTCCCTTGGGTTGATGCTCTGCCCTTGACCCTACTGTCTTCCAGAACAACGGCCCACACCAGGATAGAGCTATCCCCCCATGAGATTGTGTTTGGGAGGCCTGTCAATGTATGGGGTGTCCCACAGCCTAAGAAACTGTCTGATGTTGAATACCCTGTATTAACTGATTATCTGTACAGTCTAACTAATACCTTTCATACTCTTTATCACTAGGTGCATGAGGCCATACCTGACAAAAGCGAGGGCCCAGGACACGTCATCCAACCTGGTTATTGGGTCTTAGTGAGAAATTTTCAACGGACCAAGAGCCTCGAGCCCTGCTGGACACAGCCCCGTCAGGTGTTGCTGGCCACCCGCACTGCCGTGAAATTAGAAGGTCGGAAGAATTGGGTGCATTTGTCTCACTGCAAGCACTTGCATGTGCCCCTCCCCTATGATCAGTGGGTGAGGGAAGGACAAGGAGACTCAGAAACAGAAACAGTCCCGACGTTTGTCCCATTCAGCGATGCCAGACTGCATTCCACATCTACGGAAGCAAAGAGTGACAGCATACTGAAAGGAAGGGTGGAACCCTCCCTTAACTCTGCTCAACACCAAGAACAATTTTTTCCCGACCATACTGTCCCTACTTCCAACCGATATAACTTGCGCCCCCGAGGGAAGGCTTGCCCTTGACTTCGCCAAGTGCCTATAGGCTGTAGGGCTGTGATCTTCCCTGGCTGAGAGTAGTGCTGGTGTATCAGACTAAGGTACGCCATAGGGCCCTTGGCACCTGCGCCCAGTGAAGCAACCACCAATCACAGACAGCCACTAGAGGTCCCTGGCTTAGCACAATGGCTGCCGTCCAAAACACCCGAATCCAGAAACAATATGTCTGTCTCCGACATAGTAAATGCTTCATGGCCACCGTGGTGACGCTGTTTGTCTCCTTCATCCTGTCTATCCTTGGTTGGCTGTTACTAATCTACCGTCCTGTTACCTCACCAACTCCTACACCGACTCCTGCAGAGCACCAGTATTATACGCTACCAGCCCCCAAATTACCACGCCGTGCAGAATTCTTCAATAACACCTTCATCCAAATGTTGCATCACCATCAGCTGATCATGAACACTTCCAACTGCTGGGTTTGTGGACTGATGCCGCATTCCATGATACACCCTGTCCCATTCTTTCCTTACCCCTTTTCCATCTCCGGGTCTTGTCTTGCATGGTGGATGTTGATGCAGGAGGCCTACACTGTCAATGGTACTGCCAATTCTGTCCTTGGGACATTTCAGGATGACTTCTGGCGGAACAGACCTGGCAATGCCAATGCTCCTTTTTGCCCGACCAGCTCATCCACATTGCTACTTCCACCAGATGAACTCGGTGAGATCGTAGTATTCAACTCAACCACTAGACGAACATTTTCTAGATTCCGCACCAGAAGGACACTGCCTGATGAACTAAACACTCTGAATGTCATAAAAGTGCAGGGCCATGTCTGTATCCATGTCCTAGGAACTAAGAAAGTTGGTACTAGTACTTGTGATATCACTAAAACTTTAAACTCTACATCTCCTCCAAAGCTGGTGGCATCCCCCAACACCTATTTCATCTGTGGCACAGCCGCCTACACTTGGCTCCCCCGTAACTGGTCTGGTGCTTGCTATTTGGCCTTCCTCCTTCCACCAACATATTCTACCCATGGAGGTTACCACCTGTTGATGAAGGGCGCTCTGTGCCGCTCACGTAGGGGCATCATATCAGCCGAGGATACAGCAGGCCAGGAAGCCGGGGACTTCTTTAAAGGTTTCCTTCCATTCTGGGGCCCCTTTGTGAACAGTCGGGCTATACGAGTACTGACCAGGGTCCTTGAGGCCACCATCACAGTAACAGCTGGAGCCCTCTCCAATATCACTGCAGAGCTACAGGCGGACCGCCTTATAACGCTCCAAAACCGCATGGTCCTTGACGTCATCCTTGCTGATCGTGGTGGTGTGTGTAAATTGATCGGCTCCAGCTGCCGTGTGTACATTCCAGGCAACGCACCTACAGTATACTATGCCATCCAACGTCTGCATCGCCTTTCTTCTGAAATTCATCTGGATGAAAATAACTGGTCCCTCACAGGCTGGATCTGGGGCCTCCTTTCCCAGTGGGGGTGGAGGGTCCTCATCTTCCTTGCCTTGGGAGTAGCTGTCCTGGTCTCCTGCTGTTTGTGCTTTCAGTGCTTGCCAGTGCTCTGTACAATGTGTGTCCAGACCATCAAACCTCCACCCTCTAACATTCACAACACCAATATGATGATGATGCTCCAACAAGAAACAGATGGCCTTATGAATATTGACATTCTTAAAATATTTGCCACTCAATAGCAAAAGGAGGGTCTGAGGAAAAGTGTATTTCTGATCGGCATAATTTGTACTGAGACTCCATTGTTTTTTTCATTGCCATCTCGTGCCAAACACTTCCACATGACCCACCTGGTTGTTTCTGCTGATGCCTGGGAAAATTCTAACTGACACGACAAAAACCATCATGCAGCCTGCATTTCTGCCCAGGAACTGTCGCACACCCAACCCCCCTGTTCTTTGCAGTTCAACAGAAAGCCATGAGACACCCTAGCCCTGGGTAAATGATTTGTTTTCCATCTCCTGCTCCCAGCCTGGTAAACATCCTTGACACCGTGATCAGGTTATCTGGACAATGGTCTGTCTGCTGGACCTTGATCAGGGTGATTAAACAATGACCTGAAAGACCGGGCTTTGATCAAGCTGAGTGAACAATGACCTGAAAGACCAGCTTTGATCACACTGAGTGAACAATGATTTGTGTACCAAGCCTTGACCAGGTCACCATCTACAAACATCGTCTGGATCTGGTTATCAACTGCAAACACTGCTCTGATTGAACAATGGACTAACAACCAAAAGACTGGAATGAAAAAGTATAAAAGGCTTGTAAGCTGTGGAGTAAAGCAGCAGCCTCCTGGGTTTTGTCTCTGACTAGCTTGGGACTCTGTTCCATAGCCCGGGCTATTTGAATAAATGTGGGTTCCTCCTGCAGACGAAGACTCCTGTGTCTCCTTTTACTACGTATGGAGGGTATGGAAGACTTGGGCGGTTCCCCCGCCGCCGAGACCCAGGAAGTGGGTTATTCCGGTTCTTCGCAAGACAGAGAGTGAAAAGGTTTTTACGAACAAAGTTTTAGTGAAAGATGGAGTTTAATGCAAATAAGATTCTTTTTGAACAATCAACAGTGCATTTTATAATTGGGAAATTTGAATTTGTCATTCTGTGCACACAGGAGTGGAACCTCCTGATGGAAAATTCTCCCAGGAGAAAGTAAATCTTTAATTATACATCATGTAATGGAAATCTCTGAAGTGTCTGTGCAGCTATGTAAAAAATATCTCCAAGTCATGGTGATGGAGAGAAATTAAGAACTAAAAGTTAGTAGAGCAACAGAAACCTGACAGCAAATAACTAACCGTTGTGAGAACAAGAAACTAAGCAGTAAAAGCTAATGCGAGGTTCACAATGGGTGGGCCAATTCGTTTTTTTTTTTTACCAGAGATCTCATTCCCTGCATAACATGAGAGAACACTGTCAGTGAATTAATCGGTTGTAGCAGCACACCAACCGTAAGATGTGAGTATGCATTGGAGAAAGAGACAACCATGACATGCATAAGTAACTCTCTAGAAAGGGGAAATGGTAAATCACTGCAAGAGCTTTATTACAATGAAGTATCCCAGACATTTAGATTCCTTTCTAAATCAAATAATTGAAAGCATGCATGTCACTAAACAAAAATGTTAAACATCCTTTCTGTAATCTGGTATCACAGTACACTGGGGTCCTTTGGTTGGGTGGGGGCTAGCGGGGATATAGGGACCAATTTGGGGCAAGGGGCCTACAACATAGTAAGGCAGTGAATAAAGGAGACAACCACTTTGCTGCTTCTCTGTGCCGCCAGTCACGTGCCCTGACGTCACGTGTATTTATACTCCCTGTTCCATGCCCGGCCCAGGGAGTTGTCTGCAACAAAGTAGAGTAGGGGCCGTGTGGCTCACTACATCCCATCTAACCAATGAGCGGACAAAGCAAGAAACTAAAACAACTAACTAACGCAATAAACTAACATAACAAAACAGTGCAGTGTCCAGACAGCTGCTCACAGTTCGTTTGCGGATTGGCACACAAAGTCTTTCAGTAGGATGCTGGGTTGAGGGTTACTCCGTAGCTGGTGACCGTGTCCTCCTCGGGGCTTAGGGCTCACTTCTGGTCCACTTCGGGTCCCCCTGGTCACCCCCTGCATCAGGGTTTCTTGGTCTTCACCACTCTCCTCACTATATTCTGGCTCAGAACGCTCCAGAGTTGTCATGCTCTGCGGGCTCCTGAACCCCTCTGTTTCTCCGCTCTCTTCCGCTGTCAGAGCAGTTTCTGGTACGGTAGCATTCTTGAACCATGATGCGTTTCACACCAACTGGTGAGAGCCTCATCTCACTGTGATCATGGACCCTTTCACTTGCACCACCTCCCACAGCTCTTGTTCAAACGGTGTTCAAAACTTGGACCCCGGATGTCTGTCCTTGATAGCAACGTAATCTCCCTTGCTGATTACTGTTGGCCTGGATCTCCTTCTCTGGCTGGCTTTGTTGTTGGTGCGTTGTCTTGTCGCTTGAGTGCGCACCGGATCCAAGATGGCTGACAACCATTTTTCACTGGTGGGAATCACAATTCTGACTGCTCACTTCATCAGGAGGTCACTGGGTGTGCACCGGGTGGGGCAGTGTGGAGTCTGGCAATATGCTAGCAGAAACCGGTGTAAACACCCTTCTAGTTCTTCAGCCTGATCCACTCCAATTCTCAGTGCTTTGTTGAAAGTCCTCCTAAACCTTTCAACATCCCCATTGGCCTGGGGCCACTGCAGGGTTATTTAGGGGTGTCAGATGTTGTCCAGGGTCAGGTATTCTCGGAACTCTTGCCCTTGGAATGGAGGCCCATTGTCAGTTCGTATCTTTCTGCCGGCATCCCGAGGGGTGCAAATGTTTTCTCTAGTACTGGTTTGATATTCACAAATGCTGTTGAGGCTACCATCTCCACCACAGGAAACGTGTAATGACTGTCCACCATAACCACAGTATGTCTCCCGTCCGCGAAGCTGCCAAAATCCAGACTTACGTTGGCCCAGGGTGTCATGCTGGGTGCTTCAGTGATAACTGGTGTTGTGGGGGCTTCGGCTCCCGTTATCAGACACGCGTGGGATCCTCTGACCTTTTCCTCTACCATGCAGTCCATCTCTGGGAACCAGACCTTTGCTGTCAGTCTTGCTTTAGTCTTCTTGACTCCTTGATGGCCTTTTCCACAGCTTGGGAGGAATCACCATTTTCGCACCTCTGAGGATGACTCCCTCACATCTTTCGCTTAGCTCTTCCCGACATCTCCACAGCCCCTGCCGGTACTCTCTCTTTTCCTCTGTCAAACCTCTGGACCCTTGAAGGAACAGCTTCCACTGATGGTCGTGTAGCATTTGTTTTACTGCTTGCAAACACCCGTCCTCCTTGGTAGCTCAATGGATTTCCTCCACCGAAAGCACTGGCGGGCAGGCGTCTTCTACAATTTGTTTCACAAATGACTCAGTGCCTTCGTCAACTTCCCCCGAGTCCCGGGGCCAATGGCCAATGGATGCCTTGACAAGTAGTTGCCTGGGTTGTTAACCCCTGGACGGTAGACCACATCGAACTTGTAGTGTTGAAATTGGACTGCCCATCGTTCGATCCGAGGATGCACGTTTTGCTCAGTGCCCACGAACAACGGCAACAGGGGCATGTGGTCAGTGACCACGGTGAAGTTGTAAATGTTGAAATGCTAACATGCCCAGCGGATTGTGAGTGATTCCCGCTCAATCTGAGCGTACCTGGTCTCCACCGTGGGCAGTGCCCGACTGGCGTAAGCAACAGACACCCAATCTTCCTGCTGATTTCTCTGAAGGAGTACCGCCCCCAGTCCCACTGGACTGGCATCTACCTCGAGCTCCGTTGCCTGCCCCGGCTTGAAGTAAGCCACTGTGGCTCCTTGCAGCAACACTTTCTTGATGTCATTGAACGCTTTGGCTTCTGCGCTGGACCACTGCCATCGCCCATCCTTCTTTGTGAGGTTTCTAAGCGGTTCCAAAAGCGTAGCAAGATGCGGTATAAATCTGCCACAGTAATTGGCCATGCCCAAGAAACTCCGAACTTCCGACTGGGTCTGCGGTATAGCTGTCGCTCTGATGGCTCAACCTTGGCTGTATCTACTTGCAGACCCCTCGCAGAGAATTTGTATCTAAAAAATTCAACTTCATTCGCTTAGAATTCACATTTGGCTTTATGTAACTTTAGTCCTTGCTCCACTAGCCTCCTCAATGTAGCTCTGAGTCGAGTGTGGTGATGTTCCAAAGACTTGGAGAATATTAGAATGTCATCACTGACATTTAACATGCCCACCAGCTGTGACAGGGCCTCTCTCACTGCCTCTTGAAACACCTCTGCCGCTGATGATACTCCAAAGCTGAGACGTTTGAATCGTCGTAGACCCATATGTGTTGAGAAGGTGGTTATGTATCGACATTTCTCTGCCAACACCAGCTGATGGTATTCCAAATTCAGGTCCACCTTCGAGAACCACTGGGCACTGTTGATATCAGCCACGATTTCGTCTATGGTGGGCGTGATGTGCCTTTCCCTCTGAATCGCTTTATTGGGTAGTCTCATGTCCACATGGTTGCTTGGGCTTTGGCACGATCACCAGCGGCGACACCCACGGGGTGGGCCCGGACACTTTCTCGATTACTCCGTCCTTTTCTAGCCTCTCCAACTCAGCCTCTTCGAGGGGACGCAGGTGGAATGGTACTCTCCTATGCTGCAGGGCCACGGGCTTGATGGTGTTATCAATGTGGTGTTGTACTTTAACCCCTTTGAGGCACCCCAAACCCCGAAACAGATCTGGGAATTCATACAGGATTACCCCTGCTTGTGATTGGTGTATATGCTTTGCAAACATTACGAGTCCCAGGTCTTCCGCCGAGTGACAACCCAAGATTGATCCTGCCCGATCACAGGTGACATGAAACCGGGTGAGTTTCAACTGATTCCCGTGCCTGACTTCCACCTCTATCACTTCTTGAAGAGGTATCGGCACGTCCCCACCATAGGGGAATGTCTTGGCCTTCGTGGGTAGCAGGAATGGCTTGGGCACCAGTGCTTTGTACTGATCTGCATCAAGGATGTTCACAGACGCACCTGTGTCGATCAAGGCCTTTACGCTATTGTCCCCAATCCATATCTGACATACGGGCAGTGGCCTCCTACTGGTGTTGACGCCCCATATGTTTGATACTACAAAGACCTTTTCGTCTTCCTCCTGCTCCGTAATGTGCATCTTCTGGCACTGACTGTTCATGTCCTCCACCTCTTGTGCAGTCTTCACACTCTGCTGTTGCTTCGGGCCTCGGTTGCGCCCAGATCCTGAGCGGGCTGTGCCCAGATCCTGAGCGGGCTGCGCCCATGCACACCTTTGCGAAGTAGTCATATTTTTTGCATCGCAGACAGTGCTGGCCCTGTGCAGGACACCCTTTCTGGGAATTGTTCACCAACCCGCAATTCCTGCAGCCTGGCTGTCCTCGACGATCCTCGGCTACCCCCTGGCTGCCTTCGCCTCTACTGTATGTCTTTTTTATATCTTTCATGCATTCCTCCTTGATGGGGGTCGGGTAGAGCGGTTGCGGATTGGCGGACGTCTTGCTAACTCTGACTCCATCTCCCCAGCACTCGCATCGGCCAACTCGTGGGATCTCCCTAGGATAAGGATATCATCCAACGATATCCCTGGCTGTCGCAGTATCAACTTGCGCAACTCCAATGACTCGCAGCCCATGATCAGCTGTGCTCTGGTCTCAAATAGTCGGTCAATCCCCAAGCAGGAACTCGCCAGCTTTCTCAACCGTGCGAAGAACATGTCAATGGATTCATCCTGCCTTTGCTTCACCTGGGGCAGTTTGAAATGTTCAAAGTTCGGTTTGACCTGCGGGTCAAAATGCCGATCCAACGCCCTCACGGCCTTGTCATTACCATTGCCGTCTCCCGTGTCGGGCAGATCCTGGAATAGGTCGTAGAGCTCATCTCCTCCCATGAGCAGCACAGTTGAGCGCTTCACTGCATTATCCGTCTCCCTGGTAACCACGAAATAATTTTCCAACTGGCCTATACATTTTCGCCGCCTGGGCGCCGCCGTGGCTGGGTCCGTCAACTGGCTGAACGGTGGAAGTGCCTTCACTGCCATGCGTGAACTGGGTACTCTCCCTACTACCCCTCCATCCTGCGCAGCTGCCTGCGCCAGTGGTGTGGTCATCTTGAGATGGTGCTGCGTCTCTCCTGCACCTATCAGACCACCTGGACGGGCTCTCGTGCCTCCTGCGCGCTTGTGCACTCACATCTATGTCCCACTGCGATGCACCTTCCGCTTCCTGATCTCACCACGCTGACACCACACTGCCCCAGTCAGTCAGTGGGCATGGAGAAACTTGCAGCTGGCAGGTCTTCTCCACGTGCTGTGGGGCCCTCACTGCACCCCCCACACTCCTTCAGGCCCTTGCCGGCAAGGCAGTGTACCGCCGCTCCTCTTGCAGCGGACAGCCTCTTCTCCCACCACCACATGTGTTTTCTCCTCACACACACAGCCGGGCCTTGGAAGATGCAGATTACTTCTGTGCATCAGCGCATCATGTGGTGGGCCCACACCTTTCCAGGCCTGCCGGAATCTTATCCCTCACCGGCCGCACTCCCACAGGATCCTGTGCCCCCCTGCAGCTGCCTTACTGCTGCCATCAAGGTCGCGGTCTTCCCCGCTCAGCCAGCAATTTCTCCGCACGGCTGCAGCGCTCAACCGCGCGCACACTCAACGCCGATACGCGTTGTTAGGTACGTGCATGTGGGACGAATGCCACCCCTCGTCGCCAATGAAATCTGGTACCACAGTACACTAGGGTCCCTTTGGTTGGGCAGGGGCTAGCGGGTATATAGGGACCAATTTGGGGCAACAGGCCTCCAACATAGTAGAGCAGTGAATAAAGGAGACGACCACTTCGTTCCTTCTCTGTGCTGCCAGTCATGTGCCCTGAAGTCACATTTATTTATACTCCCTGGTCCGTGCCTGGCCCAGGGAGTTGTCTACAACAAAGTAGAGATGGGGCCATGTGGCTCACTACACTTTCCAGCCCATCCTATAGCCACCAGACATTGAGGAATGGAGCAGAGAAGAAACCCTCGAGGTGGCCGTGAAGGGGGAGCCGCACACTAGTGCTGGCCGACCGAATCACTACAGTTGAAGCACAGACACACACACACACACACAAAGCATCCTCTGGGAAAAGCGGGAGCAGGTCAACTAGAGCACTTAAAAGAGTTTGGTCCATCACAAACACGCAGCAAGTGGATGAAAGGTATTGCAAACAAGCAATACACTCTAAAGGAAGGCGTGGAACATCTTTTAATACTCAGTAACTATAATAGACAGCAAAACACTGGGGGCCCGATTCACAGAACTAACTTAAGACAAAATCCTAAACTTACTACCATTTTCGTATTCACAAAAGGCACTTACTCATTTTGGTATTCACCGAAGAAACGTACTCATTTCGGTATTCACAGAAGTTAGGAGTCCTAACTTTAGGACTCCTAAATGCCTTCTGTGAATACCGAAAGTCTTAAAATTAGGATTTTTCTCAGTTTAGGAGTCCTAAAGTTAGGACTCCTAATTTTACTACTACTAAACTCAGAAAAATCCTAATTTTAAGGCTTTCGGTATTCACACAAGGCATTTAGGAGTCCTAAAGTTAGGAGTCCTAACTTTACTACTACTAAATTGAGAAATATCCTAATTTTAAGGCTTTCGGTATTCACAGAAGGCATTTAGGAGTACTAAAGTTAGGAGTCCTAACTTTACTACTACTAAATTGAGAAAAATCCTGATTTTAAGACTTTCGGTGTTCACAGAAGGTATTTAGGAGTCCCAAAGTTAGGAGTCCTAACTATACTACTACTAAACTGAGAAAAATCCGAATTTTAAGACTTTCGTTATTCACAGAAGGCATTTAGGAGTCTTAAAGTTAGGACTCCTAACTTCTATGAATACCGAAATGAGTAAGTGCCTTCTGTGAATACCAAAATGAGTAAGTGCCTTCTGTGAATACCAAAATGGTAGTAAGTTTAAGATTTTGTCTTAAGTTAGTTCTGTGAATCAGGCCCTGGGGACCTCAGAATAGAAAAATTATAATGACGAAAGAATCCTCACATTTGATGAGCCCACCTCCTACTTACATGATCAAATAAGTCTTGTGGTATGTTATGTTAGGTTTGTTTGTATAGACAATATATGCAAAAGACCCTTTGCACTCTAAAAACTAAACTTTATAACATTAGCTAAAAGAAAACACATCAGTGGAACCCATAGACCAAATAGAGAGTGAAAATAAAATATCAAAAAGGTTACTTGTTAAAAAGCCAGGCGTTACGAATTGGGAACCAGAAGGTCTGGTATGAATGGTAGTATCCTTCAGTTCTGTGATAGGGGTTTATTTACAAGCTTTCCTGCTGTGCTGCCCTACGTCAAAAGAAAAGGGCAGGAATGCACCGTATATATGAGATACAGCACATTCCTGTCCTCTTTTACTGCACTGGTGCACAAATGGCTGCCTAGCAGTGGCGGCTGGTGACATTTGAAAGTGGCGAGGCGTAAAACAATTGTCGTACTTCACTGCGGCGAGCGAAAACACATGCACTCTCGTGGTGTGCTTAGCTAAAAAACGAAAGAAAAAAAGTAGTGCCTTAATAGTGAGCAGTGGAAGGACACAAGTAATGCCCAACACCTGCAACCATGGGCGCCATATAAGTACTTTCAACCTGCATCTGACAATCTGACTGGATCTCTGACTCTGACAGACGCAAGTTAGTGATACCATCACATGAACTACTTTTAAACCTACTGTACACTACAGTGCTTTCATCTTTCACAGTATCATTACACATGAACCAATAAAACTGCCTCGATAAAAGATTGCCTAATCCAATCACCTATTATTTACATGCATGTGATGTTACACCAATAATTATCACTAGGCGTAGTGGGGCTACGTGGAGCATTGCGTAGTGTGGCCAAATCTGTGCCCACTCGCACACACCGCGTAGCCCCACTACGCGTCGCCCGCCTCCCACCCGCCCTCATTTTAAAATAACTTAAAGTATTTAAAAGTAACAAAATATTTTACCTGCGGTGAGGCGTCCTGGGGCTCCCTCTTCCTCCTTCAGCGGCAACTTCTTCCTCACAAATGCGCATGCGCGGGCGGCCGCGCATGTGCATTTCTCGCGAGAATACACCCTCCCCAGAGATACATACACAACAATTACAATATATGGACCCTTTTAATGATATGCATAGAGCTTGCTGTTACTTTTGTTTTCAAACACCTTATTATACTATCACTTTAACTTTAATTTTATTCAGTGAAAAAATCTCTCTCTCTCTCTCTCTGCCCTCCTTCTACGTTCATTCCCCTCATGCCTAAGGATGCTATAGACACTTTTAGTGACATGGTTATTGATGATTTCAACAAACTAAATCTTAATGTGATGCGCCAACAAAAAAGAAGAGGATATTCTGAGATACAATATTCTAAACTCATGAAAAAAATCAATGGAAATGGCAATGTAATCGTCAACAAGGCAGAAAAGGGAGGGAATATTGTTCTTTAGCCACGCGATGCATATATGAAGGAAGCAGAAAGGCATTTAAATGACCAGCTATGCTAAAGAAAAGCCTCATTTCAAGAGTTAAGAACTATTAAAGATATGGTTTTTAAATGGTTAGCCTTGTGGAAGAGGGATGGGCTACTGAGCAAACATGAATATGAATTTCTTAGAAATTATTACCCCATTACCCCAACCCTGTATTTTATCCCAGAGGTACATAAAAAGGTAACTCCAATCATTTCTGCTCAAAAAAGTTTATTTGAAGCCATGTCTAAGTATGTGGACTTTTTCCTACACGAGTTTGTGGAAAACCTTCCTTCATTTATCAAGGATACGAGCCATTTCCTCACTAAAATACGGGAAGTTACTTGGAAGGAGGATTATCTTTTTATAGCGATAGACATTTGTTCTCGCCATACTAGTATACATCACACAGATGGGCTAAATGCTGTAAAGTATTTTCTAGCAAAGAGAAACATTCAATTTTTCAGACAGAATACTATGTTACTGTATATGATTGAGATTTGTTTAATGAATAATTTATTTTTATTTAACAAAGAAATATACCAGTAGTTACGTGGGGTGGCTATGGGGGTATGCTTCTCTCCCAGCTACGCGTGTTTACACGTGGGCTGGTGGGAGGAGCATGACCTCAAGCACACTCAAGGCAGCGTTTGACAGTCATGTAGTAAAATGTTGGCGATTTATTGATGACGTGTGTGATTTGGCAAGGAGCAAAGGAATCAGTATTAGATTTTGTCAATAACATTAACAAGAATGACCTAAATCTTGAGTTCACTGCCACCATTATCAAAGAAAGAGTAGAGTTATACAGTGATAAGGCGAGTATTCAAACAAAACCTCACAGAAAAAGTACAGCAGGGAACTCAATACTGCATGCTAATAGTTGCCCCCCCCGACACTTGATAAAAAGTATTCCATATGGGGAATTTTTAAGGATTAAGAGAATTTGCAATTCTGACACTGGTCTTGAGCAATGTCAAGCAGACTCACTACAAATATTTTTAGTACGAGGATACAAGCTCAAGGAGTTACAACCTGCAATGCACAAAGCCAATAATTCTAGCAACGCGCATGATGTGACTAATGTAGATGTTAATACTATACCATCTACAATGGGCAGGAAGGATAATGAACAGAAGAGTGAAGAGGTGGTCAGATTAATAACTACATATAGCTGACACGAGAAGCAAGTTAGAAGCATTATCAATAAAAACTGGCCAGTACTCAAAACTGATATTACTCTTTCTCCTCTTTTACCTGAAATGCCTTCTATTACTTTCAGGAGGGCACCATCCATGAGGAACGCATTAGTCAAGACCAGCCCTGAAGCCTTAATATCTACACATTGGCTCTCAAACAGGAAAGGGTTTTTTAAGTGCAGCTCTTGTAGAGCTTGTAAGTTTGGGGTAAATAAAATGGAGTTTACTGATGCCTTTGGAAATATTCCATCTAAGATTAATGGAATGTTTACCTGTAAAGCCAAATTTGCAATCTACGTATTGGAATGTTCGTGTCATCTACAATATGTAGGCAACTAGAAACACGATATATCTTACAATTAGATACCAATATGTCTAACGGCTTGAATACGGGGGAAGGTTTGCATAATTTTGTATAATATTATTTCTTAATAAATTTGCATTTACTCCCCTCCTTATGTATTGACATAAGACATTAAATCCATTTTCTGTCTCCTATAATTAAAAACCAAACACAGTAACCAATATAGAACTACTAAATATTTTTCTGATCATTATTTTATTTGATTGATTTTAGTCTGCTTTTTATCCCTGATTTTACCTTGTTTTTTCCAGATCTTATCGGATTTTACTTGGTGTCTAGGGGGGTTTTAATGTTTGAATTGTTGTTAGGCACTGCTGGACTACTAGTTAAGATTTATCAATTCTTGGATTCTACTTACAGCATTTTTTGCACCTCTATAAAAATTGGAAAAGTTTCAGTTAATGACCAAACCTATTGCTCAATTGCACTATTGCATATTTGCACGTTCAATTCTGCGAGTTTTGCACAATGCGTGATTTCTGTATTCTGTATTTGCACTATCAAATGTGTTAAGTTTGCACTACTTAATCTATTGGAATCTGACTCCCCATGGAAAGTGTATTCTTTTGATTGTTTACAGAATTTGTACTGTATATTTATGAAAACTTAGTTCGGTTTATGTGCATTCATGCATATGATATTATGATGGAATAATGTATTATACACCATAAGATATAGGCTCAGCACGACCGATTAATAATATTTATGTATTTATGTAGGCAATGATACAAAACTATGGAATAATAGTAGGTATATTATTGTCAAATCACTTTGTTTGCACTAGCACTTTGTTTATTATATTTTTTGCACAGTCACTGGCAGATGCTCTTTAAGCTCTTCTAACATGTATATTCCGTTTGGTGACAATTCCGTGGGTTCCTGGTACACAAGTAATAACAGTGTAAGGCACTTGCCGATACTTGTACTCAGCAGGATGTATTATTATCATGATTAACCATGGAAGATATAGATTTTAAATAATTACCTTTACTTGTACTTACAAAATAGTCTTTTACACAGTACAGTAGTTATTGCCACCAATGGGGGTTCTTTTAAAAGTGAGACTATATATATAGTCTGTTGTTGAGCTTTATAGAGCGATAGGGAGGGATCACTCTCCCAGGAAGTGACTATTTAATCACGTTTAGGGTCCTGGCAAGTCATGTGATCAAGACTGGGGTGACCTAGTCGAAACGCGTCATGCTGTGGAATATTGCAATAAAGCACTAATAACTCAACTATACGCTGTGGTCCGTACCTGCTTTGCAAGACAAATAAGCTCCAGGACTGTGGTTTCTTCATTCATATATATATATATATATATACCACTTGAGGGTGCATCCAGGCCCCAAAGAGAGACACGGACGACTTAAATATGCTGAAACTGCTTGCCGTGATGGCGCTTATTTTTGCATTTCAAATTGTAACTCTAGCATGACGCGTTTTGGCCAACGCAGTGGCCTTGATCACATGAGCGCGTAGCAAGGAAGTGACGTTTAAATTAAAAACCCATATACCATGTGACATTGCGTCTACTGCCAGCATAGACATAGAGGAAATACTATACCACATTGATTTGTAAATACAAAACGCACTTGTTGTTAAAGAAGACAGAAGTCGGTAACTCACTGGTAAAAACTAAATACACATATTTAAAAGGAAATATTAAATTAATACTGAAAAGTGTATCTATAGCAGTATAATATAACATCAATTATTAAATTATTGAGTGTTTGAAGTTCATCTTATTGCTGTGTCTGTCTCTGGAACATGGTATATAAAATGCTCAAATGCAAATATATATTAAGTATCATTTTAAAACAAGACCATGAATAGACAGAAACTAGAAACTCAAGATGATAAAATTTCTAAAAATTTCCTAAAAATGGTATTGTATTAAACCGTGAGAAAAAATTTATAACAGTACAAATACATTGATTTTAAATGCGGAATCAGATATAAAACCCCAGTTTTGTCTAAAGTGCATATTGACTGTAGGAATTCCCCTATAAAGTGCTGCGTGCAGACATCAATGAACTGTACACATGTGCAAAGAAGCTTAAAGTGCAAATAGTGCAAAACGTGAAGCTAAAAACTGTGTGTGAAGGTAGCATGAACATTATACAGCATATCATATCCGGAAAACTAAAAAGTAAATTACGGATGGAGCTAATCATACAGTGAAACCACTAGTGTCTAGACTAGTTATCAGGTGTCTTAAGCTGGTATTACATAAACAGTAGTTATAGACAACCCTGACTTGACTATATCAGTCTGTATTCTGCTTTAAAAAACAAAAACTCTCGCTCATTGATGCATCCTAAGAAAGAAAACATGTAAGGTTTAGGTTAAAATGATCGTTGGGCAGCTACAGATAGTGATGTAGATCCTCACAGATATTCAATCCCCGAGGGGCCTTAGTGTCGAGTTCAATGATATATTGTGTTTCCAATTGTTTCAGCTTTTGCTCTCGGTTGCCCCTTCGTTTATTGGTGGGTACACTGTCTATGACATAATATTGGAGAATGTTTAGGTTGTTGTTATGTTCCAATTTAATATGTCTTGCGACAGGATATGTAGGATCCGAGTTAACAGACGCACGTAAATGCTGCAAAATTCGCACATACACCTGCAGTTTTGTGCTGCCAACGTAGCGTAATCCACAACTACACTGTAGGATGTATACGGCAACATCTGTGCGACATGTTTAATGCGCTTTTAAGTTGAATTGAAACGTCTGAGAAAGCAGTGGAACAAGCCGTGGTATTCACCCCAAATTTGCAAGCACGACATGAACTGCACTTATAGAAACCTTTTTTGGGGGAAAGCCAACTGCTTCTGATGTCTAATTCTAGGCTAGTTTTTACAAGGTCACTACGCATGAAGTGGGCTTTCCGATAAGTGAAGTTGGGTTTGTTAGGCAGTATCAATTGGAGCGTGGTATCAGTGAGGACTATAGGCCACTGGGTATTAATAATGTTTTTAATAGCATTGGCCTGCCTGCTGTAGGTGGATATAAACCTGCAGGGGACATATTCTGTATTGTAATTGTTCACCCTTTCCCCTATGAATTCTTATAGGGGGATGATATTGGTGTATGAACCCACAGTAGGTGTCAATAATGACTGTCTGTCCCTGTCATTGGCCTTTTTCATTGCTTGATCCAGTTGATAGTGCAAATACAGAACGCAGAAATCACGCATTGTGCAAAACTCGCATAATTGAATGTGCAAATACGCAATTGTTTATCATAACAGTTGCAATGTTTTTCAATTTGGCCATTAGTTGGAAGTATTGAGTAACCTTGTGATTTGTTTTTTTCTTGTACTTGATAGTTTTCCTATATAATGATTTAAGTTCATCTGTGATACGTTCATGAAAAATGTCGAACGCATCATGAGGCATCACTGGAACAAAGGAAGACGGTTCCTTGAACGGGCTTTGGCCTGGTGCCGAAATAATGATATTCTCAGAGTTGGCTATATCTTGCGTGCTGGGCATACCTCCATTAGCTTCAATGGGTTCATTACGCAGAGCATGTAATGTGGAAAGTAAGGGTATTTCTGCTACTGTAAGGCCGGTGTTGGGGACACGAGTGGGTTGATCCTGTGTAGTTTGCCATGGTCTTGATTGTGAAAAATGTATCCAGTTTGAGTTTACGAATAAATTTATGTACATCAACTTGTGTCTCAACAAAATTGAAATTGCTCTCGGGACAAAAGCTCAGTCCTAGTGTTAAAAGTTGTTTTTCTACAGCATTCAGTTGGATGTTAGTGAGGTTCACAATTGTTTTGTCTATTGATGATGACGTTGTTACCAATTTTTCTTTTTCTTCTGCTGACCCCTTCCTTTTGTCTTTAGTGCATTTGCGCCTTTCGCGTCTTCTGTGATTTCTTTTCTTGTTGACTGCGGATTTGTATTCCTCGGTCGTAATGACATCTTTCGTTGTTCCCGGATAAAATCCATTTCTTCTGCATAAGATAAAGAGCCTAAATTTGTTCCTATATTACTTTCTGTACTGCCACTTTGGTCAGATTCAGTGTCGATGGGTACAGTGCTGATGTCGGATGAAGAAGCCATAGCATTCTCGGCTGCATTAATATTTGACTGCTGTAGACTGTGCACCTGAATAATCCCTTTCTGCTTTTTAACAAAATCATACTTGCGGGCAAATGTAAATACTTGGCCCTGCTCATAATCGTTCTTATCCCGAGCAAATTTAAAAGCTTTTCTGTTTTTTATAACTTCTTCTTGTTTTTTTATCCGATCCGACATTTCCTTAATGATTTTGTCAATAAACTCCTTGTTGTTCGGGGTAGTGAGCTGTTCCAATTCTTGTTTAATGCGTGTAATTTCTTTGATATTTACATCTCAATGAATCCTGGCATATTTCAACAAAAGACAAACTAATCGCATCGAGCGCGATTCTGATTGGTTGTTAGATCTCAGTAAACAATCGAATCGGTCGAAACCAGGAAGTGTCGGCCGCCATTTTGTCTCTCGCAGTCTGAGGGGGTGAAAAACAAAGGTGGATAACGTGAAAAGGGGGCAGGCTGGACAGTTCCTGACCCCCTAGCCTTTGTCAGGGGGTCCCAGAAGGACCCCCAAGGGCAAAAATAATTTTATTTTTTTTTCAAAAAATCGCCGAATGCGCGTAGCATACGCGCACGGCGTAAACGGAGAAATTCCGCGAGGAGAAATTCCGCGAACTTCGCGTAACTATTACGCGTACCGTGCGCGCACGGCAAAAAAAAATTTTCGAAAACGAAAGCTTAAAAAAATTTTTAAAAAATTGTGAGGTAAGGTTGGCTCTTAAAAGAGCCGTTAGGTTAATACAGGGATGGAGGAAAGAAAGAATGGGAATATTATGAGCGTCTACAAACATGCTGGTCTATCCTATTGTTAATAAGGGAAACACTGGTCTCCCCAAAAACAATAAGACCACAACACGTTGTACACCTCATTGCAACCCTCCCAAATCGAGGGTTAATGTCCAGAGGAGCAGAAGAAGGTGATGCTCCCACCTCAGAGGAAGGGCTCAGCTGAGCTGCCGATGATGTACTCGGCTGAGCTTCTGAGGTTGGGCTCAGGTGACTTACTGAAGAGTTTTCTCCAGTATGTCGAGCAAAGGTCCTGGGATGTCTATCCCTAAGGTGTCTCATCATAGAGTGGTTTCCAAAGGAATACTTCTTCCTTGGATTTCCTCTAGATAAAACACGGTCACAAAGTGTGCAAGTGACCAATGGAGCATTGACCTTTTTCTGCCCCTCTGGAAAAGTAAAATACTCCCATACAAAAGAATTCTTTTGTTTCCTCCTTCTCTGGATGATGGTGGTGCTGCTAGCCTCACTCTCAGAAGAGGTCTGCTGTTCTGCCATTGTATCTCAATGTCAATTCAGCTCCTTCTCCTAGGGGATCTCAAGCAGTAATGAGGGGAATGGGTGTGGTGTGGGAAGTTTCTGGAACTGAAAGTAGTTTCAACCAATAAAAAGTGTTCTTTGTGGATCACATGACCTACCGTGCGCGCTCCGTAAGCTTACGGTACGCGCTCGGAAACAAGTACGCATGCGCAAACGTGACGCTTACGGAGCGCTTACGGAGCGCGTACGTAAGACGCACTCGCGCATGCGCATTACACGCCCCTGCGTAACCGCGACGTTGCTTCCGTGTGTACGCGTACGTCGCGTACGTATCACGTAAGCGCGCTGTACTTATGACGTACAGATCGTGTAGCGTCAGCTTACCGTACGCGCATCGTATCACGTAAGCGCACCGTACTTATGACGTACGGAGCACGTAGCGTCAGCTTACCGTACGCGCACGGAAAAAAATGCATTAAAAAAAAATTAACCATTCCATAATGCAGGATATAGTACCTATATTATTTTATACATAGGTTTACCAAAAATCTCAAAAAAAAATTTGCATTTAAAAAACCGTACAAATTCACTGAAAAAACCATAGGTTTCACACACGTTATAGTCAGGAATTAGCATTTAAAAAACCTTGCAAATTCACTGAAAAAACCATAGGTTTCACACATGTTATAGTTAGCTGGACATTTCACTCGTAAAAAACCAATGAAATTCCCCCGTTATAGTTATTGCAGGCAACTATAACTCACGCGACCGCAATCCTCTGCTGATGATGTCAGATATTACATCACTGATGACATATGTGTCTTTATGAAAAATAAATATTTGTAATATATGTATAGCTAAAGATACAGTATTAGCATCAACAGAGGATTGCGGTAGCGTGAGTTATAGTTGCCCGCACTAACTATAACCGGGGAGTTTCATTGTTTTTTTACGAGTGAAATGTCCAGCTAACTATAACATGTGTGAAACCTATGGTTTTTTCAGTGAATTTGCAAGGTTTTTTAAATGCTAATTCCTAACTATAACGTGTGTGAAACCTATGGTTTTTTCAGTGAATATATATATATATATATATATATATATATATATATATATATATATTTCAAAACAAAGGACACCCGCACTCTGGAACCTTATGGTTTATTTATTTAACAGAGCCCAGTCTGTCACACCAACGCGTTTCAGCCTAACCGGCCTTGTTCAAGGCCGGTTAGGCTGAAACGCGTTGGTGTGACAGACTGGGCTCTGTTAAATAAATAAACCATAAGGTTCCAGAGTGCGGGTGTCCTTTGTTTTGAAATTGATTTCTGGCCATTGGCTTGGCCCAACGCCCGCACCCGCTGCTGAGCGATCTGGTTGAAGCCACCTTGAGAGGAAATATATATATATATATATTCACTGAAAAAACCATAGGTTTCACACACGTTATAGTTACGAATTAGCCTTTAAAAAACCTTGCAAATTCACTTAAAAAACCATAGGTTTCACACATGTTATAGTTAGCTGGACATTTCACTCGAAAAAAAACAATGAAATTCCCCCGTTAGTTCAGATAACTATAACTCGCGCGCCCGCAATCCACTGCTCATGACGTCACATATTACATCACTCATGACATGGTCAGTGGCATCACTCATGACATCACTGATGACATCATCCTTGTGATAGAGTGGCGGTCGCGTGAGTTATAGTTATCTGAACTAACTATAACGGGGGAATTTCATTGGTTTTTTACAAGTGAAATGTCCAGCTAACTATAACATGTGTGAAACCTATGGTTTTTTAAGTGAATTTGCAAGGTTTTTTAAAGGCTAATTCGTAACTATAACGTGTGTGAAATAGGGGTGGGCGGAATTTGCGAAAGCGACTTTCGCAAATTATCGCAAAAATGTTTAAAATCTCCGCAAACACGCGTTAATATCGCGAAGATGCAGAAGTTATTTTCCCGCCCGTTCGCGGTATTTTCTGCGTGTTCGCGGCTCGCCAACTTACCCATGCGGTTGCTTGCGGGCGCGGCCATCTTGTTTACACTCTTCTCGCGGTGCATGATCGCGAGAAGAAAGATGTGATCGCGCGACGCATGACGTTACTGCGGGCACGAACTGTCGCGAGACAGCGCAAATGGCTACCAACAATCCAACATCTTGTGGAGAACGCGCCTGGATCGGGAAAACTTGTCGGCGAACGCGGGGATTCAGGTAAGGCGATTGCACGCGCGCGAGAATGTATTATTTTACAGTGGGAGCAAGAACCAAATTATCGCTAAACTGCGGAATGCGGAAATTTTGACATTTTCGCGCTCTCCGCGGAACGCGAAAATGTCAAATTATCGAAATTTCCGCGAGCGGAACGGAAATTTAGCCCAGGCCTAGTGTGAAACCTATGGTTTTTTCAGTGAATTTGTACGGTTTTTAAAATGCTAAGTTGTGTATTTATAAAAAAAAAATGTTTCAGGTTTTTCACCGTGCGCGCACCGTGAAATTTTTAATTTTTTTTAAATCGCGAGGTGCGCGCACTGTGGGCGCACGGTGCGCTTCGAGCACCTAGCACCCACGTTTTTTTTTTAAAAAATTGTTTTTTTCTCCCTTGGGGGTCCTTCTGTGACCCCCTGACCAAGGCTAGGGGGTCAGGAACTGTCCACTCTGCCCCCTTTTCACGTTCTCCACCTTTTTTTTCACCCCCTCAGACTGCGAGAGACAAAATGGCGGCCGACACTTCCTGGTTTCGACCGATTCGAATGTTTACCAACATCTGACAATCAATCAGAATTGCGCTCGCGCACGGCAGGGTGCGCGCACAGTGCGCGCACGGTGCGCGCGTATAGATATTGATATGCTTTTAAATGCTATTTTCTCAGGAAATACTGAACAGATTTACACCAGACCTGCAAAAGGCACTTCCTTGACCTTATGGCTACCTCTCTGCCAAATTTCACATAATTCTGTTCAGCCGTTCGGGCTGTAGCTGCGACTAAAGGTCCTATGGAAAAATGCATGGGGAAAACGCGTTTTGGGACCCCCCTTTTTCTCGGCCCCCGCTTTACAAATCACCCCGAGACTTTCAGGGTAGGAGCTGAGCAGAGCGCCCAATTAGTTTTGAAACTTTCGCGAGGATTCGTCAACCGGCGCCAAAGTTATTCAAAATAGAATTTTGAGATTTCCTATGGAAACTAGGTTGTAACTATAACTATCTACTGGCGACCGCCAGTAGATAATATATATATATATATATATATATATATATATATATATATATATATATATATATATATATATATATATATATATATATATATATATATATATATATATATATATATTACCTACTGGCGGTCGCCAGTAGGTAGTTATAGTTAGGACCACGTTTCCATAGGAAAACCTCAACATTCTATTTTGAATAACTTTGGCGCCGGTCGACGAATCCTCGCGAATTTCTCAAAATAGGTGGGGCGCTACGCTCCGCTCCTACCCTGAAAGTCTCGGGGGGATCCGTCAAGCGGGGGCTGAGATAAAAGGGGGGTCCCAAAACGCGTTTTTCCCATGCATTTTTCCATAGGACCTTTAGAACGAGCTACAGCCCGAACGGCTGAACAGAATTACTCAAAATTTGGCAGAGAGGTAGTCCCTAGGTCAAGGAAGTGCCTTTTGTAGGTTTGGTGTAAATCTGTTCAGTAGATTCTGAGAAAATAGCCTTTAAATCAATATATATATCTGAGCCCGCTTACGGTACGCTTACCGTACGCTTACGGTAAGCGTACGGTGGCGTGCGCGAGCGCGATTCTGATTGGCTCTTAGATCTTAGTAAACATTCGAATCGGCCGAAACCAGGAAGCGGCGGCCGCCATTTTGTGTATTTCACTCTGAAAAAAAAGAGTGAAAACAAGGAAAGGGGGCAATGAGGAGAGTTACAGACCCCCTAACATTTGTAAGGGGGTCAAAGAAGGACAGAAAAGTACAAAGAAAACATTTATTGATTTAAAAAAAAATCACGGGGTACGCGTACGGTAAGCTTACGGTAAGCGTACGGTAGGAAAAAAAAAAAAAAAATGAAAATCAGATTTAAGTGTTTAGATATTAGGGGGCTCTAAAAGCCGTTGTGTTTATGAAATGATTTTTTAGTGGTACCTACAAGTAAGTACCGATGCAGAGTCTAAGGTTCAAGAGGAAGACTCTGTTCCCTTCATCATTGAAGTGCACACCATCTCCTCTATAAATGTCTTGCATGTCATAACGCAAGTTGTTGTGGTAAATGGCACCCATACCATAGTCACGGAGGAAAGCAGAAACAGATTTGTTGACGTGCTTTCTTGCTTTGTCATCGCACCGCGTGCCCACCGTGCGTGCACGGCACTAACTGCGTAAAGTGGGCGCGCGGTGCGCGAAGCGCACCGCGTGCTCACTGTGCGCGCACGGTGCGCGAAGCGCACCGTGCGCGCACGGAACGAACTGCGTTAAGTGGGCGCGCACGCCACGAATGGCGTAAAGTAACTTAGCATTTAAAAAAACGTACAAATTCACTGAAAAAACCATAGGTTTCACACACGTTATAGTTAGGAATTAGCATTTAAAAAACCTTGCAAATTCACTGAAAAAACCATAGGTTTCACACATGTTATAGTTAGCGGAAATTTTACTGATAAAAAACCAATGAAATTCCCCCGTTATAGTTAGTGCAGGCAACTATAACTCACGCGACCGCAATCTTCTGCTGATGACATATGTGTCTTTATGAAAAAAAAATATTTGTAATATATGTATAGCTAAAAATGTATGGAAGAAGACATGGGCAAATAAGTGTCTAAATACAGTATTAGCATCAGCAGAGGATTGCGGTCGCGTGAGTTATAGTTGCCTGCACTAACTATAACGGGGGAATTTCATTGGTTTTTTATCAGTAAAATTTCCGCTAACTATAACATGTGTGAAACCTATGGTTTTTTCAGTGAATATATATATATGTGTATATTACCTACTGGCAGTCGCCAGTAGGTAGTTATAGTTAGGACCTATTTTCCATAGGAAATCCGCAACATTCTATTTGGAATAACGTTGGCGCCGATTGACAAATCTTCGCGAAATTTTCCAAACTTTTGGCCAGCTCCGGTCAGCTCCTATCCTGAACATTTCACGGTGATTTGTCAAGCAGGGGCCGAGAAAAAAGGGGGTCCCAAAACACGTTTTCCCCATGCATTTTCCAATAGGACCTGTTGACCCAGCTACAGCCCGAACTGCTGAACAGAATTACACCAAATTTGGCAAAGAGGTAGTCCTCAGTTCAGACTCGTGCCTTTTGCATAAATGGTGTAAATCCGTTCAGTAGTTCCTGAGAAAATTAGAGTTAAAAAGATAGATATATCTGGGCGGAGCCTAACCACACATCTCATCGTGAGATCTGATTGGCTGTCAGTACTTCATCCAAGAAGTGTTGGCAGCCATCTTGGGACCAATATACATGATTGCACCTCATTAAAAAGCATTGCAGTTAATAGAAGGTTTTAAGACTTTAGTTACATTATAAATCATTTGTTGATGGTACCATACTCATTTTCGGAATTGTGGTGTGTTTTAAGGTGATTTTACCATGTGAAAAAGCCTTCTGCTGTGATATCATGAATCATGTTTGAGAGAAAACTATTTTCTCATGCTTTTCCCACAGAGGTTTGGAAGGTGATCTATAAGCTAAACTGAGAGCATATTTTCTGTAAATTCACATTATCTTTCTCAGTCATGTGAGAATGAAGTCTGACATTCTCAGTAAAACATGTACATCCAACAAGGGCAGAGACTGTCAGTTGATTCCTTTGTGTTCTACTGCAGCTTCCCAGAGTGTTCTAATGAACAACTAGAGTGCTAACAGTCCTACTTATGACAAACGTATTGCACACCTGAAGCCATCTTGATTGGAATAAAGTGGTAACTCTTAAAACATTTAATTTAAAAAGGAACAAAATGAGGGGGTTCATTTTGCCATAGAAAGTATGATTAGTGCTGCAGAAAGAAAAATTAGGGCACATTTTGAGTGACTTCTCAAATCCTCTTCTATTTCATTAAAAAATTCTGACATGCAGACTGAAACATGCACTTTCAATACCAGCAGCAGACGTCCCTGGTGAGCAGTAGCTTTACTACAGTGATCTAATGAGCAACTAGAGTGCTAACATTCTGAATTTATGGCAAATGTGTGACACATCTGAATGCCTGCTTGATGGAATCAAATTAAAATACTGAAAGTATTTCCTACTGAGGAGACTGTAGTAAAGGAGGAAATTAGGAAACTTCATAACAAATAAGTCTCGCAAAATGGCCACCAGAGACAAAAGAGCCCAAATGTAGCACAAATATCACCCAGATGTAGCCCAAATATAGCCCAATGACAGAATGTCCCAGAGTGTTCTAACAAACAACTAGAGTGCTAACAGTCTTACTTATGACAAAAGTATGGCACACCTGAAGCCATCTTGATTGGAATAAAGTGGTAACACTTGAAGCATTTAATTTACAAAGGAACACAATGAGGGGGTTCATTTTGCCATAGAAATTATGATAAGTGCTGCAGAAAGAAAAATTAGGGTACATTTTGACTTCTCAAATCCTCTTCTATTTCATTAAAAAACTCTGATATGCAGACTGAAATATGCATTTTGAATACCAGCAGCAGACTTCCCTGGTGAGCAGTAGCTTTACTACAGTGATCTAATGAGCAACTAGAGTGCTAACATTCAGAATTGATGGCAAATGTGTGACATATCTGAATACCTTCTTGATGGAATCAAAGTAAAAAAAACTAAAGCATTTCCTACTGAGGAGACTGCAGTAAAGGAGGAAATTAGGAAACTTCATAACAAATAAATCTCCCAAGATGGCCACCAGAGACAAAAGAGCCCAAATGCAGCACAAATATCACCCAGATGTAGCCCACATGTAGCCTAATGACAGAAGTGTGCAAAATACTTATTTTTTGTGTGTTTGCAGTTTTATATAGTGCAGACTTGTCAGGTATTGGAGTGCTTTACATGAGCATTGGTTACATCACACAAGATCAAATTCATTTTGGTTGTAGACATGGGGAGATTAAATGATTTGACCAGAATCACAGAATGTTGAGCTGAAGCAGAAACTCCAACCTGGTTCCCCAGTTGCAAAGTCTGCAGCTCTGGAAGTAACACCACATCCTCTCCCCTAAGTGCAACATTTAATTAAGTGGTCAACTGGATAAAAAAACATAAAGATTACAAATAATTTAAATGTTCTTTGTCGCTATTTGAAAACTCATGAAATATGTCCTCATCTTAGTTTTTTAGAGCACTAACCATAATTTTGATGCAAATAAGACCCTCTCATATATGTAATTTCTAAAGGAAATGCTCTAGGTATTACAGTTTTGATTACATCAAGATGACGTAAGGCATTCCACACTTTTCTAATAAATATAGAATGTTAGCAATCTAGTTGTTCATTGGGATACTGTTGAGAGGCAGAGGCCAGTGGAATGGACTCTGAAAATTGAAGGCAGGTGGGAGAGTGCAGAGGCAACAATTTGACCACACTGGGCAGGCAGGAAGGGCAGTGGCAGCACAACAGACTATGGAGGGCAGTGGAAAGGGGGGCAGGGGCAACAAACCAACAATACAGGACTGGCAAGAGAGGCTGTGGCAATATAATAGACCATTGTGGGCAGAAGGAAGAGGCAGTGGTAGTACAACCATACATGCCAACAGACCAGTTGTTTTTAAGCTCAAATGGGCTTTATTTGATCTGTCTCCTGTCTACAATCTCCTCTTTTTCAATGCAACTCAAAGGGGAAAATCAATACCGCAGTTTTTTTTCAAAATCTCCCTCTTACCAAGTTCAAAATGTTCGCAAGTATGGTACATTGGATCATGGTAGGCAGGAGGAATTGGGGTAGGAACATGGACTCGGATAACAGAGGACAGGAGGGACATGGAGAGGTGTACCAAACTGACCCTACAGGGCAGGCATCAGGGTTTGCAGCAGCACAATACACCACACAGGGCATGCGGGACGGGAGTGCAGCACAACAATCCATAGAAAGCAATAGGGAGGGGTCAGGACCATGCACATGGACAACAGAGAACAGAGGGGAAAGAGGCAATGGTAGCTAGCTGACCATAATGGACAGACAGGAGAGAAAGCTGCAGCATAACAGACCATAAAGGGAAGGAGGGACGGATCAGGGGCATTACAATGGAACAGACAAGCCAGGAGGGAGGGAATAGGGGTCTGCACATGGAAACAGAGGGCTGGGGGCAAGGGGGCAGGGCAGGAGCAGCAAGATTACCATGGAGGTCAGGCAGGATGGGCACTAGAAGCAAGACACACCATGGAGAGCAACAGTGAGACTATGATGGCATACACACAGACTATGGAGGGAAGGTGGGAGGGGGTCAGGGGCAGTTAGCTGACCACACAGGGAAGGTGGGAGGGGCCATGGCAGCACAGAAGACCATGCATGGCAAGCGGGAGGGTTAGTGGCAGCACAACAGACCAGGGAGGGCAGAAGGGTGTGGCAGTAAAATGGACCATGGAGGACAGGAGGAAGGGGATAGGGGCATGGCATGTGGACAGGCAGGGTGGAGGTGGCAGGGGCAGGTTACAGTCATCTGACAATGCTAGGCAGGTGGGAGGGGAGTGGCAGCTCGACAGAACACTCAGAGTAGATAGGAGTGGCAGGTCCATGGAACATGGTGGGCAAAAAGGATGGAGCAGGGGCATGCACACATGCAGACATCGGAGGGCAGGGGGAAGGAGAATAGGGGCAGCTAGCTAAGCACAGAGGCTAAGCAGGAGGTCAATGATGGGCCATAGAATTGGGCAATGGAGAGCAGGAGGAGTGGACTGGTGCATCTTGCTAAATGGAGGGCAGTGGCAGCACATCAGACCATGCAGGCCAGGCGGGAGGAGGCTAGTCCATGGATTCAGACAACAGAGGATAGGGAGGAGGTGGATGGGGCAGCAAGCTAACTGTTCAGAGAAGGTGGGTATTAGGAACTTTATTGTTTTTAAAATGTGTGTCTGTGCGAACTACTTAAAATATGAACAAGTATGCAGCATAATCTCACTTTTATTCAGGAAGAAGAGGACGTTTGTGACTGTGACTCCGGGCTCACTTGGCAGAAACACCCCCTGACCCCCCACCCCCCATCGCAAAATGTAATGCCCGTGAAAAGGGTAGGTGGACGCAGTGTTATATAGAACATAGTCCTGAGAGCACGATTGAAAATGAAAACTAGATATAGTATATGGTATAAACTATGCACCAAAAAGTGTGATATAAGATGAACCGGGGCGTGAAATATAATGTGCAGTACATTGTGCGCAATGACAGATTCATTGGAGAGCACGAGATAGCACAGGCACTAGCGCGTGCTATTCGATATGCGCCTTGGAGTGTAATATGCACAGAGCAGTGTTATGTAACCTAACTAGTCTCTAAAGTTGTAATATAAAGTATGTGCTGGGGAGTGTAACATTGCTAGATATGGATCCCAGATTGTAATATGTATGGCATAGCGCTGTGCGTTATAACAGGCATCGAGGAAGGCACGTTAGATGGGGCAATAAAACCTGTACGAAGGCAAGTGTGGCATGACATATTCACGGGGCGGTGTTACAGTGCACATGGGCTAGAGAGTGTCATAGCATACGCACTAGCTGGTGGGATACAACACAGAGGTGTGTGGCACTCGCCGGTCACTGGTGGGTGTAATACAGCATTGGGCTCAGCTAAGAGCACGCTGTGACTCTCAATGAGGTTCGTCTCCTATCCAGAGAGTAAAATAAAAAGTATTACACATTCGGCGGTGGATGTGTGTTTTATTAACCGTGAGGGGGTTTCTTGTATAGTTTGGTCGAATTTTTGTCGAATCCCCTTTGAATGGCTTGGTGTGCGTGTGTATTAAATGTGCCCATCAATAGTTACCCATGTTTGTATAAATAAACGAGAAGGGTGTCTACTTGGAGAGTACCCACCGGCCGGGGCGCCGGGATTAGGCACGGTAGGGCGTCAGACACGTCAGAGCTTCACTAGCGGTGTAAATACATGCCTTTTAATGAATATCACGCAAATCGTCATGGTGATAGATACATACGGATTGTCCAGCATGTCCTAGGTGTTTCTATGAATATATATTTTAAAAAAATAATAAAAAACAAAGGCCAGCCCCGGGGGATGGGGTCCCTGGGGCCATAAGTGGCCTGAGGAGGGGGGCAACGTAGCCCCCTTCCTAAAGAATAATAAAAAAAAAAAGGCCATGACCCGGGGGTTGGGGTCCCCGGGGCCGATTAAGGCCTTCGGAGGGGGGGCCACGTGGCCCCCTTCCAAATACATTTTTTTCAACAACAAAAATTAGGGTGCAAGCCCTGGGGGATGGGGTCCCCAGGGCCAATAAATTAGAAAAACAAGGTGGGCCACACAGCCCTCCTTCTTAAAAAAATAAAAGGCCGGCACCGCGCCGGAGGCCACGCCCCCTCCTTGCAGCACTCTGCAAACGCGCCCCCTGGCCAGTTGTAAGTTGGGGAATTAATTCCCCTTCAATACTGAGGGTCCCTGAGGGCCAACTAGCCCAACAGGTATCTCCAGTAGGAATTAGCATTTAAAAAACCTTAGAAATTCACTGAAGAAACCATAGGTTTCAGGGGCATTATAGTTAGCTGGACTTTTCACTCGTACAAAACCATTGAAATTCCCCTGTTATAGTTAGTTCAGCGAAATATAACTCACGCGCCCGCAATGCACTGCTGATGACGTCACATATTACATCACTCATGACATGGTCAGTGACATCACTCATGACATCACTCATGACATCTCAAATGACATCACTGATGACATCATCCTTGTGATAGAATGGCAGACCTCCTCTCCCCCTAATATAACCTTTGATACTCACACACATAGTCACTCATGCTAATAAAGAATCAAACATCCATTTACTTGCATATACAGTTATGCACACACCACCAAACTTACTTCTACAGAAACTTACACATTCTTAGTCTTTAAAACAATCACTTGTAGAAACACATACTTATTCATACAGGAACTCTTCCAATCTCTCACTCTCACATATACTCACTTATATACACCAATAGTCACATATACTTGTTTAAAACATATGTAGTTACTCATGAAGACTCTATTGAGACAGTCATTCACTCACTAACACACCCATGTACACACTCATCCACCCATACAGTCCTGCACACATGCTGTCTTCAGCACATACAAACAGTGAGTCACTCATTCATGCACCTATGCACTACGTAATACCCCCACCGAACCATACAGACACTCAGACACTCATACTGATACTCAAAAAACCAACTAATAACCTATATAGACACTCATGTAGCTACTCACCAAACCATGCAGCCACTTATACACAAAGTGAGAGACTGATACAGATATTTACATATTTAAACATTACTCACTAAGCCATGTATTCACTAAGATACACTTAATCAGTCAGTTATACAATCAATTTTTCAAAAACAAATCATCCATTTTGACACTTATATACCCATTTATTCTTCCATCGACCTTGAGATATACATATATAAAACATATGTAATTTTCAGAAAAGCACACATTTACTGGATGATGTCATCAGTGATGTCATTTGAGATGTCATCAGTGATGTCATCAGTGATGTCACTGACCATGTCATGAGTGATGTAATATGTGACGTCATCAGCAGTGCGTTGCGGGCGCGCGAGTTATAGTTAGCTGAACTAACTATAACGGGAGAATTTCAATGGTTTTGTACGAGTGAAAAGTCCAGCGAACTATAACACCCCTGAAAGCTATGGTTTCTTCAGTGAATTTCTAAGGTTTCTTAAATGCTAATTCCTAACTATAACGTGCCTGAAACCTATGGTTTTTTCAGTGAATTATATATATATATATATATATATATATATATATATATATATATATATATATATATATATATCTACAGTGTCGTCCTCACACATGAGTACCCCTCCAGCCCTTACACTGCTTGTGTGTGGCGTGTCCATGGCATGATGAACCCCTGTATATCTGAGGAAAATTAACGTCCACCATCGGTAGAAGCACACATACACAACAGAACAGCTGTGCACAAGGATTTATTTCAGCAAAAACCACACAATGTGTTCTGGCTGTATCTCAGTCTTGTTCATGGATGTCTGCCATTGTGTACAAGTGCATTTTAAACCAAAAGTTAGTGGAAACAGACACCAGTCAGAATAAAAGTTCATGCCTAAAACCAGTGCCATATTGGAATGGTAACAAAAATATAAAGCTTATATGCTCCAGGTATGGCACATTAATTGAGGGTATACTCTCTACTGCCAAAGTATTCAGCAAATATGTTACAATACATTTTCCAATGATTAAAATATTCATTTCATAAACACAATATAAGTAAACACACGGTGTCCAAACAGGTCTACCTTTCCATTCTCCTTAGTTACCATGCGATATGCATGCATATGTAGTATGTAGGAAAAGAAAAAGTTAACAAAAATTATTAACAAATAAGCAAACATGTGTATCATGGTTGCTTAACACATCTTCAAAAACAACAATTGATGGACAGAATGCAGAATGTTGTCATACATTCACCACAGTACAGAGATCTGGGACAAATTCATAATTTATAATGCAAATCAGTCTTGACCCTGTTTCTCATGGTAAGGAAAAGAACAATGGATTAAACCCAGATCTTTGTGACTGGGGGTGAATGTTTGCATTGTTCAGCATTCCCTCCAGCATTTTTTCCTTTTGCTTTTGTCACCCTTAGTGAAAAGGGAATGCCCAAACATGGGTCCCGTGCTCATTGCACCACTGGATTCAAGCTAGCCTGGCTGATAGGGGGTGATGCGCTAAAACCGGTCCAAGGCTGCTTCTTTCTGGTCTAGGGAGGACCTGGCTTGGCAGTTTGGGCTGGACTGTTCCCATGAGGAACAGAGTCAAGACTGATTTGCATATGGCTGGTTCTAAACTGGGTTGGCATGGTGAGCAAAAGAATGATGGATTAAACTCAGATCTTTGTGACTAGGGGTGGATGTCTGCATTGTTCAGCATTCCGCCCATCATTTGTTCCTTTTGCCTAAAACATCTTGCCTTCCAAATGCCTATACCAGCTATCATACGGCTGGTAGACCGAAACAGTTCACATATGCTGGTACTCATGGCCCACTTGTTTTGCCACTACCGTAACACTTGTATTAGCTCATTCCCCATACTCCATGCATCTTATCTATTGCCAACATGAGTATTCCCCTGTATAGGCACTGTACTGCAAAGGAGTTATAGATATATTCGCAGCAATTGTATTTGGTTGATTTAACCCATGTGGCTAAAATCCAAGGTTTTAGTCTGACAGCATCACTACAATTGTGTTCATAATATAAAATTACGTTAAGAGCAGAGTGCCAAATAGTGCAACATGCAATAAAAACCCCTTTTTACCCCTATTCACTATCCATCCCTTACTCTGTAAAACCCCTTACTAATTCTTTACACTACTTAGCCCAAAACCCTAAGAACTCCGAATCTCCGCTAACAACTATCAAAAAAGTTTAAAAAACCATATATTTATATACTAATTACCAATTTAGAGTCTAATATATACAAATTCATACTATTAATATTTTTGTGTTGCTAATAACGTTTGCGCCATTTGATGAATCTCCATTAAACTTTCCTGAAAAAGACTATCTTTTGTCTAGTTTGCACATGGGAAGTTTTGGAGTAATCCATCAAGTGGGGGCAGTGAAAAGGGGGTCACAAATCTGTTTTCCCCATTCATTTTTCTATCGGCTCTTTAAACACAGCTACAGCCTAAACCTCTGAACGGATTTACACCAAATTTAGAAGAAAGCTAGCTCCAGGTGCAGAAATAGTGCATTTTGAGTTTTGGTGTAAATCCATTCAGAATATTTTAAGCAATTAATGCTCAAAAACATTGTATATATAGGGATGCAGAGGATCCGCGGATCTCAACTGATCTCAGACTGAGATCTTATTGTCTGTCACCCCCTCAACCAAGTCATGGTGGCAGCTATCTTAGGACTCAGGATGAAAAAAAATAGAAAAGGGGCAGCGTAGGGATGTCCTAACACTCTAGGCTTGGTGGTGGGGTTCCAGAGGGGCCACGCCTGGGGCCAAAAACATTATTATTTCTTTTTTCTGTGAATTTGTGGAGGATCCACAAATCCATGATAAAATATATATATTTTTAAACAAACACGCTATACCAATTTTGCTTTTTAAAGCCAACTTGCGGTGGGTCAGGGATCAGGATTAAGAGATGTTTATGTTTTGGAGGGGTCACAAGTGGCCCACTTCCACAGGCCAATTTCAGACCTGGGGACCCCATGCCTTGGCACATTTTTAAAGATGGGTGGGAGACTGTGGCCCCAGTCCATGGGCCTGTTCCAGCCCCGGGGACCCCATCCCCTAGGGCCCAGCACATTTTTAAAGGGGAAGAGGGCATATGGTCCCCTCCCTAGGCTGGTTTCAGCGACAGGGACACGATTCCACAGGGTCTGCTGCAATGTTAACGGAAACCCTCTCAGGGCCAGTTTTGACCACGGGGATCCTATTAACCTGGGTGCAGCAAATTTTTTAAAGGAGAGGGGGGCACGTGGCCCCACCTGGCCTATATACCCCTGGGACTCCATCCTTAAGGCCAGGCATATTTTTAAAGGGGGGAGGAGGACTTGCAGCTACCCTCCCTAGGCCAATTTCAGGTCCCATAGACCTCCTTCAGAGGGCCTACCACACTTTAAATTTGGAGGGGGTGCCCAGTCCCTTTCTCTGGGCCAATTTTGGTCCCAGGGACTACATCCCCAGGGCCAGGCACATTTATAAAAGGGGAAGGGGGCACACAGCCCCCCTCCTTGTGCCGATTTCAGTCACTGGAACCCCTCCCAGGGGGCCATTGCAATTTTAAGGAGAGGAGGCTGCACAGACACACTCACTGAGTTTCTAAAAGCCTTTGGGAACCCATGCCCTAGGGTAATGAAAACTAAAGAAAAAGGGAGGGGCCATTTGGCCCCCCTCCCTGAGCCATTAATGGCCCAGGGACTCCATCCCCAAAGGCCAACTCACAGGCTATGTCCTAGAGAGCCCACCCCCGGGACATAACAGTTTACCTGCAAGGAAACCTTTTCTGCTCTCATTTGGCGGGTGCATTTTTAATTCTCTGGGTGGGAGCTCAAAAAATGCTCCTGCCTGCTAGGAGTAGACTTTAGATCTCTTTCCCTGTTCTCAGTAATGTGGGCAGGGAAACAGATCTAAATATTGCTCCTGCTTACAGGGGGCAGAATAATTAGCTGCACCCTGTGGGTAGGAAAAATGCTGCCTTCCAATGAAAGCGGGGAGTCAGCAGGGGCAGCAGAGGCTCCACCCACAGCCCCCAACGGGCCCCAATGAGTCTATGGTGGGCCATCATTTTATAGTAGTTGGACCTGGGGGATGGGTTCCTCAGGGCAAAAAGCAGCCCCGGGAGGGGGCAACGTTCACTCCCTCTCCCAATAAAATATACCATACCCTGCACCCCCTCCTATTAACTTTAATTAGTCGCCCTGGGGGATAGGCTAACCAGGGCCTAACAAGGTTCGGGTTGAGGAGACCTTTGTTTTTGAAAATGGCCCTGTAGGACGGTGTCCACATAGCCTTACAAGGCTCTGGGAGGAGGGCCACTTTGCCCCCTCCCTCTTAATAAAGAAAATTCCATGGGCAAAGACTATTTGCAATGTGGGGTTGGCTGCATTTAAGGTGTTGTCCACAGGGCCTTGCCACAGACCAGGCCTTGTGGCTGACCCCACACTAGGCACGGGCAAAGGCTGTGGGCTTGGATGCATGCAGGTGGGTGGCTACAGGGCGGGTTGGAGAAAATGTATGGTAATTATATATTACTTTGTGTTAAAGAAAACCTAGAAATTCTCTGAAATAAACTCAGGTTAAAGTAAAGCGAAAGTTAGGTGAAAGGTTTAGTAACAGCATAAAGTTTTAAACTCTAAAAATCACTGAAATTCACCAGTTATATTTATCTCAAGTAACTATATGTTAACATGGGGGTTTGCTGTCTAGGGTCCCCCCAATCACCACCCCTTGCTCTCCGCTGACTCCCGAATCCTTGGTTACACCTTTACTGTGCTGCCCTAGGCACCAGGAGCAGATTTTCCCATTCACAGGCAAGGCTGGTGCACCTGTGGTTATGCTGCGCTAAGTCCTGCTGCTAGCCAGTTAATAAGTCATAGTGACTCAACCTTATGGTCATTCCTATGTTTTACAACTGTGTACAATGCTTTACTGAATGTTTTAATGTGTAGGGAACTTTACATGCATGCATGCTTAGTTCCCCTTTGTTTTCTCTTGTAGCGCTTTTAGTTTTGCCCTGTTTTCTTTAAGGGACTGCAAGTCCCAGAAGCCCTGGGTGGCGGCAATCTTGGATGTGAGCATGAGCCTGTAAGAAGAGGCCAGCCCGTGCTCATGTGCTCACTGTTTAGGAAACGTCCTGATCACTGGTTCTCCTGATCTCCGCTGACTGTCTCTCTGACAACGTGATGTTCCTGCAGTCTTCTGCTGCTGCCTCCCGTGTCTTTGGCCACAACTCTGTTCCAAGGGATTAAGACCGACCTGGTCTTAGTGTTAAGCCATTTCTGCTGGAAGTATATTCCGCTTTCTGTACTACACGTGCACTCACTCATCATAGCTGACATGCAGCTCCCTCTGTCCAAATGCAATTCTGCTCTACTTCGTGGAAGCGAGAGCATTTTTAATGGTCTTGCTTCCATGAAGTGAACCAGAGTTTGTTATGGCTTGGCGGGAGCAATACTCCTGACAAGCCCTTGCAAACTGCAATGTCCCCAGGGTTGGTACTGCTGTAGCCGGCCCTGGGTGGATGGCGGTCCCCAGGGCCATCTACAACTCCACAAGAGGGGAATTGCGGCCCCCCCTCCACCAAAAATCAAGCCCCAGGAAGGTGATGGTGCAGCCCCATATACAATTTAGTATGCAGTTGCCCCAGGGATGTGGCAGTCCTTAGGATGGCAGGGGGGGGCCACGTGGCCCCTGCATTTATGTGAATAAGCCCCGGGGATGTGGTGGTCCCCGGGGCTTCAGAGGCCCGCACTGGGCACCCAATCTTTCTTTTTATTTGTCCCCGGGACCTGGCCTACCCATGGGGATTAAATTAAATGAAGCACGGGAGCATGCGCTTTTTTTCATTTTCAGAGGGAGTCTCGAATCCAATGTGACTCCCACCAAACCTTTTTATTAAAAATGCTTTTTTGGCCCTGGGGATCGCGATGGAACCACCCCCCCAAGAGTCCTAGGGGGTCCGGGTGATTCCACTCTGCCCCCTTTTCTTTTCTTTAAACATTTTTGCTTGTGACTCAGTTCAAATGAGTCACAAGGTGGCTGCCAACACTTCCGGGTTTGTTATGATGTCACATCGATTTGTTTTTATTTTCGAATCTTGTGTAGCAAAGTTTGTATGTATTATCAAAACATTGTGTTTTAAATTGAAAAACAACAAGTGTGTCTTCTGATGAACTTTTTTTCGTAGTTTCACATGTGACACAGCACTTAAGGACATTTAAAATGGCTGAAAACTTCATTGAATTTGTTGGTGAGCAAGTCTGCAGAACAGGCGAAACGAGTTCGACAGCTGACAATTAAATCATTATTTTGTCAAGACACGGTGTCGTCATCCTTTGTTGGTCAAAGGAAAGTTCATTGATACATCAATGAGTGTGTAAGTGGGTGTATGGGTGAGTGAGCGGGTGAGTGTTTGAGTGGTTGTATGGGTGGGTAAGTGAGTGTGAGAGAGGTTGTATAGGAAGTTATGTGGTTCTCCTAGTCACTGTATATATATATATTTGTATAAGTACCTGAGTGGCTGTGTGAGTAATTGTATGGGTGAGTTATTGCTGTTTGACTGTTCATATGGGTGACTGAGTAAATATGTGAGTAGGTGTATGATTAACGTATTATCTGTGTCTGTAGCTGTATGGGTGTATGACTGATTGTGTAAGTGTGTCTGTGTCTCTATAACTGGATGTGTGACTAGCTGTATTGTTAAGTGAATAGGTGTATGAGTGCCTGTATATGTGAGTTACTGGTTCTGTTAGGGGCTCTATAGGTGAGTTGATGTGTTCCTGGCTGTATGGATGAGTGACGAGATATGTGTTTGTATGCGTTCTGTAAATGAGTTTGTTAGTGATTGTTTAGGAGTGGGTTTTTGTCACGTTTTAAGGGGGTGTAAGTGGGTGTGTCATTGTTTCTCTAGATGATGCCATCAGTGATGTAATTTCAGATGTCATCAGTGATGTCACTGACCATGTCATGAGTGATGTAATATGTGAGGTCATAAGCAGTGCATTGCGGGGGCCAAAGTTATAGTTAGTTCTGCTGAATTTCAATGGTTTTGCACGAGTGAAATCTCGACCCAACTATAGCATCCCTGTAACCTTTGTTTTTTTTAAGTGAATTGTAAAGGTTTTTTTAAATTCCATTTCCCAACTATAACATCCCTATAGCCTTTTTTTCTCAGTGAATTTCTATGGTTTTTCGAGATCTATTTCCTAACTATAACGTTCCCGTAACCTTTGTTTTTTTGAGTGAATTTCTATGTTTTTTAAATTCTATTTCATAACTCTAACATCCTTATTTTTTCTATAATTAGATTTTGATTCTATGATTAGAATATTGATTTAACTTTCCCCTTTGTATACGTTTGTTAAAAAAAGTGCATCTGAAATGCATTTTCCATCTTCGCTGCAACACCAGAAGTGGCGTTGATGTTGGTGACCGCGAATACCACGTGTTTTTGGCAAAGTGTTAAAAACGTATATAGACATGTTTTGTTTTAAGTTTGAGTCTAGCTATTCAGTAAGATAGTGGTATAACGTTTTGAAATGTTTCCTTTGTTGTTAAAGGTTTTTTAGTTGTTGATTTTTTAAAAATTCTTGACGATGTCACAATGATTGCGATCATGTGGCAAAATCGCAAAACAAAAGCAGACATTCAACGACCACCACCACATTTGAAAATTTTAACTTAAAAAAATCATTAAAACCATTACAATACACACATTACTAACTAAATAACTGCTTAAAAACATGTTTGTACACATTTTTCTACAATTTTTTTCTAAAAATCTTGTGTTCGAGCCCTTTTTCTGGTCTTTTGCAATGATGCAGAGAGTCACAATGACTCTGGTAACTCTGACGATCGAGTGTTTTTAAAGAAGTGTAAACACATATATGCACACATTTTACAGTATTTCAGACACTACTGGTTTATTACTGCAATGTTTTAAGTCATATTTTTATAAGTAATTCATATAAGACAATTGTTTAAACCGATTTTCCTTGTTCGCAAATAATCCGAGAATCGCAATGGCGTTGTTAACCGCGGTGATCGTTTCTTCTTTGAAAAGGGTAAAACACATATGTACACACATTTTACAGTATTTTAGACACTAGGGGTTTATTAGTGCACTGTTTAAAATCATAATTTTCTAGGGTGTTTGTATAGAATCCATCTTTAAATCCAATTTTCCTTGACCGCGATTACCCGGGTGCCACAATGATATCGGTAACCCCGATCACTGCGAAGACAACGCAAAATGACAAAACAAAAGCAGACATTCATTACCCACCACCACATACAAAACGTATAATGGCACAATAGATCATAACCAACACACTAAACATATTACTATCTAAAAGAATCTATTATAGCACGTGTAACACCCTTAATATCTCTATAACACAGTGTATAAATCTTTCAGTGGAATTTGTGACTGCATGCATCATTGAATCAATAAGTCTTTTGGTCACTGAATAATATTTCAGTGCACCTGTGGGATCGTGCATCAGTGTATCAATAGTTCTGTAACAAACTGAGTGTCTGTCTTAGTGCATCTATGTGTGGGTGCACCAGTGTCTCAATAGGTCTGTGATTTTTTGTATGAGTCTCTTGGTCAATCTGTGAGTAGGTACGTGACTGCCTTTGTGCATTTGTAAGTAAGTATGTGATTGTCTGACTGGATCTGTGAGTGAATACATGAGTGTCTAGGTGCATGTCTCAGTGGGTGAGTGAGTGGGTGCATGAGTGTTTAAGTGGGTAGGTGACTTTGTGTAAAAAGTCTCTCAGTGGGTCTATGAGTGGGAGTGGGAGTGTCTGAGTGGTTCTGCGAATGGGTGCATGAGTCTCTGTGTGCAACTGTGAGTGGTTGTGACTTTTTGCATATATTCGTGTGCATGACAATGTCTGATTCGTTTCTCTGAAACTGCTTTGTTTATACTTCTGGGTTTGTGCAACATTATCACAATGCCTCGAACATCAAACACAAGCCTTTACCCCTGATGTACAAATTCCATTCCAGCTTCATCCATGGGGTGACAGGGCTATCTACATATCCACAACAATGCTAATCAGTGGGTAAATTGCAAGGATGCTTTTTATTCTAAATGAAGAAGCATTTGTGGGGGTTAGCAGAGGAGGCACTTCAGCTGACACAGAGGGTCCCTGTATGTTGTGGCTTCGCATAACAGCTGCCAGAGATGTCTGTAGATATGGTGTAAGGCCACAAAGTGCAAGCCGCTGTGTTGCCTTACGTTGCGGCAGGGAGGCGTGCTCATGCAACACCCATGGACTTTGACACTACCCCAGATTTACAACATAGTGTGAGTCTGGGGCAGCATCAAAAAACATACATCTCCCCAGAGTAGGCATAACGAGGAGAATTTTTACATTTATCCTCACTTTTTTCCTCTTTCCCTATGTGCTGCTTACATTGGAAAAGAAAAAAACGCTTTTTGTGTTTGTACCCCTTCCTGCACCAACACAATCATTCCAGCAACACAGACACCCTTGCACAGTGGTGCAAGGGTGCCTGCATTGGCACACTGCTGTAATTTGTTTGCGCTGGCTGAAAGGGCAGGAATACACTGTATTGTGTAAATATGGTGCATTTCTGTCCCTTTGAATTGGCTTAGGGCTATGCAGCAAACCGACTTGCGGTGCTGCCCTATGCCAATTCTTTGTAAATATGCCCCTAGGTGTTCAGCTTTATCTGTAGTACTTTGTGATATCAATTGCATAGTGTGAGGTCAATTGTTGGATATACATGTAAGGGATATGATGTGGTCGATTTCAGCAATTTGGAGATGAGGAATATTCATTGATCAGTAGTCGTATGATATTGGGGTCAGGGATCTGACAGTGAGATCTCAGAGTTTTACTGTTTCTTACTACAGTGATATATCTGCTGTGCAGTGATTAGAGATTGTTCTTAGAAGCAAAGCAACCTCCTGCCTGCCAGTTTGTAGTGATGCAAATGTATAAGTATTTTAGAAATATTCAATTTAGAATTTTTTTTCTACTTACTAATTTTGATATTTATTTAAGACTTTTTAAGTTCAGTCTATCCTAATATAAATTGCCTTCTTTAGTCTATATAGGTAATAAAGTACCCCCCTGCCGTACATTAAAGTATATTGCAAGTCACTGAGGAGTTCCACGACCATATAGAGGAATAAGGCTAAAGGGTTAGTACTTTATAAGGTTACGGAACTCCTAGATGACTTGCAATATCTTTATCATGTATGGCAGGGAGTACTTTATTCCTAATAATAAATGGTCATTATTACCTTTCCCACAAATCACTTAAATCCTTGGGAACTTATTTATGAGAGGCTTGCGCAACTAGAGTGTCCCTTTTTTTATGCTCCAGCAGTGCAAGCCTCTCAATCGTATCTATGAGGTGACGCAAAGCCACTCTACATGAATTTGCATGGTCTCATAGATATTGAGTAAGACAAAGCAGACCAAGTCTCTGTTTTGACTTAATCTGCATAAAGGAGGCGTTCCATGGGCATTGCAGTAGGTTTTCTCATGCAACACCCATGGATTTTGACGCTGCCCCAAATTTACTTAATCACATAAATCTGGGGCAACACCAAAACCCCACAACTCCTCAGAGCAGGCGTAGCGAAGAGAAATATTTGTATTTCTTCTTGTTTTTTCCTCTTTCCATGCTCCCTGCATTCTACAGCATACATAGAAAGATGAAAGTGCCTCTCAGGATTGTTTTTGTGCAGGAAGGTGCCCCTTTCTGCACAAAAACAATCCTGCCTGCAACAGAGGCACCCTTGCACCATGGAGCTAGGGTGCATATGTTGATGCTAGGCAGCAAATTGTGCACCAGCACAGTGGAAAAGGACAGGCATGCACCGTAGTTCATTAATACAGTGCATTCCAACCCTTTCACATTAGCGTAGGACAGCACAGCAAAAAGAGTTGCTGCCATGCCCTACACCAAGTCTTCATAAATGAGGCCCAGAGTGTGTAGCTATTTCATACAAAAGGGAAGGTATGTTTTCAAACATGGATATTAAACATAGAATCTCTAGTGCAAAGTTAAACCCATCACAAAAGCTTTGATATATTGGTTACAAACATATATGAAATAGTTTAATACAAATATTTAACAAGAAATTAATAAAATAAAACAGGTGCAGTAGCTCCAAATGAGTAAAAATGCAGAAAGATTTAAACTTTTTTGTAATTAGCTAAGGAGTGCAAAAAATAAACATGTTGCCTTAAATATCCTTTTTATCTTCTGCAGTTAGAAAAATACTTCTTTAAGCAGATGCTTTAACAATGCTCCATGACTGGAACTGCCTTTCCCCGCAGCCGCTGGCTCCGCAGCAGATATTGTTATGTCAGACCTCAACTGTAATAAGTTATTACAGTTGATTGGCTGTGTAAGTTCTTTAAATAGGCAACTGGGTGCGTCACCAGTTATAAATAAATTCGAGACGGGCTTTTAATACAGGGATTTCAGAATCCCATGTATTATATTGTTCTAGTCAAACAGTCAAAAAGATGAAGAACTACCTAATAAATGCTTTTAATAAACTTCCATATCTGAAGGTGTCTTTTGACAGCCTAATTTGAAAGATCCACTATAAACATTCTTGTTTGATTGCACAGTTCATGGGAATTGATTTAATGTTTTTAAATTAGCTTTCTTCTTCTGCATGTTGATATAGGTAGTTTGTTGTCTAACTCGGCTTATAGCTCTTGAAGAATGATAAATATAATATAAAGGATGTACCTGATAAATACTGGATAAAAGTGATGAAAGATCAGATACAATTTATACATGGTGTTACTGATGCACTGTATTACAGAACAACTCTTGCTAGAGGAAACAATGTAAGTTACATGTTTCTTTCACCATTTAGGTGGCAGATCTGAGCACTGAAAGAGGAGGGTAACAGCATATCTGCATATGCCCTCTGCTGCTGAGCCTAAATTCCACTACAGAAATGCCCCTGGACCGTGCCAAACAATGGCTAAACTTTGCTTTCTATAATGCGCTTCTGACAAGTAAACATGAACAGTACCTCTGAAGGACAATGTTATCTTATAATATTGTGAAGCAATTGTATGGCTGCTGACAGACAGAGTACAAGGTACATAAAGTAACATTGTTAGCATAGTCTGGTGAAGCCAAGCGCAAGAATCAGAGGGGCATATGTAAAAGGGGTTAACGCTGCCTTAGTGACACTTTTCCAACAGTTTTACGGCGAGATTTTTATCGCCGTATGTACAAGCTGTCGCTAACCTCTGTTAGCGGCAGTTTTCTGGTCGAAAACGACCATTCTAAAGATTGCCACTTCGGTTAGCGATAATGACATGCAAGGGAGACATTCCCGTGCAAAAACGGCTGCTAACCCCACTTTGCGATATTTACAGCAGTTAGAGGTCGTTTTTTAGCACCAGAAAATAGCTGGTCTTAAAAATGGAGATAACACTTGGGGCCTCTTTTCAGCAGGTTTTGGTGCTGGACAGCACTGTAAGCAATTTTGCTGCACTGCCCTGCGACAAAACTACAGGGCAGGAATGCACACTATCAATAAGATAGTGCGCATTTCTGGGCCTCAGTCATGAAAAGTGTTGCAGCACTGTGACAACACAGCGTTGCAACACTGTAGACCTCATTACACACCAGGCTCTCCCATCCACCGACGCTGTGCATGGCAGCACAGTGGCTGCCATTGCGAAATGCTGTGGGGGGGGACTTGACAGCTGAGAGGTGGGAATCGCCAGAAAGAACACTGGATGGGGCGTGGACGTGGGGGGGTGTAAGCGGGTGTTGTAAATATTTAAATGAGAGAAATCTTACCTCAAGGCTGAGTCCTGTATCTTCGTTTCTCCTGCTCTCCTGAGTCTGCTTCCAGGAACAGGAAGTAGGCTGCCAGGCTCCCTCCCCTAAGCCAATGACAAAGCTGCAATGCGGCGTTGTGATTGGTTATTGGCGCTGGGACGAGGTGTTCAGCCAGGGTCTGGAGGGGTGGGCATGTTCTTCATGCAGGCTGTATTGCAGCCTGCATTGCGAACAGGACAATGCCCATGACTGCTTTGGACAGCCTGAGTGGGCGGACCATATAGTAGCCTAGGGCGGAGACCTCAGCTCCGCCCGCGGAGTGTGCGGAGATTTGCTTTCTCCGCGTTCCACAGATAATGCGGAGAAGGCAAATCTCTGCACACTCTGCAGCGTAGCAGAGTTAGCCAGCCCCCGCCTCCACCCCCCTATATTAAAAATGAATTTTAGTACTTAAAAGTAAATTAAAGCCCACTTACATGTACTGCAGTGTCCCCGGGCAGCCCTCCTCCTCTTCGTCGCCGTTTCTTCTAATCCAAGTGAAAACTGCGCAGGCGTGCACGCCCACGCAAGCGCATTTCTCACAAGAAATGTGCATGTGCGGACGCACGTGCATGGGCTGTTTTTTCACAAGGATTAAAAGAAACGGTGGCGAATAGGGGGAGGGCAGCCCGGGAACGTCGCAGTATAGGTAAGTGGGTTTTAATTTAATTTTGAGTACTAAAATTCATTGTTAATATAGGGGGTGGAGGAGGGTGATGTAGCGGAGCACTTGGAGGGCCACAGAGTTTGTTCGTACCTCCGTGGCCCTTGGCGTAGCCCCCCTACTCCCTCTATGCCTAGGCCTACCAAACAGTCACTGCACACTTGAGTGGGCATGCCACTCCGCCCCTGCCCTGCTCCATGAGTGGAGCAGCTCTACCCACCCTCCCGCCCGAAAATGAAACATGGCACGATTACATCAGGAAGTTATCATCATGTGATGATTGTTCCTCTTCTTGCACTGCCTGAAAGCATTGGGGTGACGCTCTTCCGCCATAGCAGATGAGCTGCCACTGGGGGTGCGTCATCTACACGTGCTAGGCCTAAGTGACTCAACCCCCGGGCTTCCTCCGCTACAAGTCCCACCTTCTCCTTAACTAGACATTGACACCGTGGCGTAATCATTAATTCAAAGTGTATGAGAGGCAATATATATACAAGGTATATCATATAGTATGCACAAAAAGCAAAAAAAAGAGGTCCACGTTGCTGTATGTAGCCTTAAGGTGTCTTTATTATAGATGTGCTTGGTTTTCATAAGTGGACAGCCACAGCCAACGCGTTTCGCACAGACATGGGCTTCTTCAGGGCGATTTCAAATGCGGTACTCTCGCAAGGGGAGTTTAGTTAGGTCCGCATTTTATTCAAATCCACGTCGGGGGATAGGGTGAAAGAGGAATTAACCTCTTTTGAATGAAGCACTAATAGTCCAATTAGTGAGAGTCCTCAAGTCTCTTTCTTAGTTATGATGATCCATTTTAGAGGCAATACGTATTTGTGTAAAGGACTCAGTGTGCGGGCTGTATCCGGTGACATCTCATCCTGGCGGGAGGATGTAATGAGACTTGAGGTTTCTCACTAATTGGACCATCCAGGCCCTCATCCTGGTCATCCTGGATGTTGGGTGGCTTGAGGGGGTTGTTGATGTGTGCTGCACTCCATTCTGCATTTCATTGTGGTTTTTGCCTATTTTCTATTGGAGGTAGACTGATAGGCTATTTTTTCCAATAGAGGCAAAAAAACTCAAGTTGGGCTGACTAACATGCGTTTTTTGCCGCTAATGGGCCTTTCGTTGGTTATCATCCGCTAAGGCCGGAATTCCTATAGCCATAACACTAATGTTAGCAGCAGTTTTCACCGCTGACCCCTGAAGCTATCGCCATGTAGCAACGTCTTGTACATACGTTACTAACAAGGTGATAGTTTTCAGCGGTACACACTGGTAAGAAAACTGCCGCTAACTAGCTTTAGAGGTAGTTTTTGCCAGTCCTTGTAAATATGGCCCAGAATGTCCCAGCTCAGGAATATGAAAATATAACATCTGTGTCCAGCCACTCGTTGCAAGATGTCGAAAAGGCAGTCTCAACATCCTTAGATGTTTACATCATTTTTATCCTGAGTTAGTAGATAGATAACCCTTTCTGTTTTGCAGAACCAGCCAAGCATGCTGATTAACATTGTACCAAGTAACACTGGTATGACATTGAAAGAGTTCAATGTGCCCTTTGCATGCTGATCAGCATTTCACTTGTAAATGCCCCTTGCGTCAAAGCTCTGGACACTCATTTGTGAAGAGAAATGGGACTCGTGTAAACTACTGTTCCCTTGTTCTGGCCCCGAGAGCAGATGTTGTCCTCCGCTAGTCAGGCAGCAACCACAATCCTTGTCAGGGTGAGGCACAAGCCAACCCTTTATTAACCTGTGCTCAACCCTCTGGCAGCTTGGCACAGAGCAGTCAGGTTTAACTTAGAGGCAATGTGTAAAGTACATGTGCAACACATCAAACATTAATAAAGTGAAAACACCACACAAAAAGCATCTCACACCAAGTTAGAAAAATAGAACTTTCTTTAATAAACAAAACAACAAACATCCAATTAGTAGAAATGGAGATATTCAAGTTTAAAGATTTTTGTGAAAACAGCAGTAAAAAGTGGCAACTGTGGAATGTGGTCGCACCGAACCCAGACAAAGTCCCAAGTAAAGGTTAACTGCAATGGAGCAGGGGCAGACTACAGGGATCGTTAGGCCTGCTGAGCAAAGTACTTTCAGTCCTGCTTAGCGGAACGTTGTGATGATCTATGTAGAAGATGCGTCAGGAAGTGATGTGTCGGTTCTGATAAGTGGCAAGGCTGCGATGCAAGGGTCTGCGCCGAAGTTGAGGATCCCATTGACAGGGCCTGTAATGCAAAGTCTGGCATCGAGGATGTGGCACGTAGTCAGGGCGATGCATCGGTTCCGAGGAGCTGCAAGGCTGTGATGGTGATTTGAGCACCATCGTCGAGGATGCTGTTGATGAGAGATGAGAGGTCCTGCACCGAGGATGAGTCACCCAGTGGCTATTTGGATGAGGTTGCGAAAGTGATATGGGTCTTTGAGATGAGTCCAGTCCATGCAGCAGCGGAAATGTGTTGGTTCTGCTTAGGCTTCTGCTGTGCTGCAGAGGAGGTGCATCACTTTCGCTGGATACACAGACTGGTAGAGCACCATTAGCCCACTTCCAAGGGTCCAGGACTGGGGTGGAACCACTTGGCATGGTAGACTCACAGATGACAGAGTTCAGGTGCAAGATTGTTGGAAGCTTGTTATGGCCCTGAGGCTTCAGATCAGGAGGCCAGCCAACTAGCACTTGGAGTCACTTTGTGTTCAAGAGATACAGGTCCAGTCCTTTTCACCCAGGCAAGGGGACTGCAGGTCAGCACAGCAGGGCAGTAGTCCTTCCACCTAGCAAGTATCCTCAGGTCCAGTAGTTAACTGATGAGTTGGTGTCTGAGGTCCAGTACTTATACCCAGTTGGGCCTCTCAAGTGTGAAGACACTTCCAGAGACATGGTATTGAAGTGCACAGGTGCCCTGCCTTCCTGGCTCCAAACTAACTACAGGGGATGTACTGTCCTTTGTGTGAAGACAGGATGCAGCATTTTCAAGTGTAAATGGGATTCAGCCCAGCTCCTCCCTCCCATCCTGCTAGTGGTGGCCCATTAAGTCACACCTAAAGCTCCTCATTGTATCCGGCTGTCTAGGGGGAATGCACAAAGCCCAACTATCATCAACACCCAGTCTTGTGACCCAGAGACAGGCTGCTGGCACCAAATGGCTAAGTCAAGAAAATGCCAGCTTTCTAAAAGTTATTTCTAAATTAGGACCACCCAATATACCTTGTGGGCTTGGGCACTGTAAATTATCAGATAAAAGTGCCAACAAGGGATTTTACTTCATAAACAATTATATATTTATTAATATTCAAGATGCTCTACTTTAGCATTTAGCATCATAAATCAATAATCATAAAAATATTTAAACTTTTCACATAGAAAACAATCTCAACAAACCAGTGTATATTTCTTATTTTTATATTTATAGCCTTTACCATAAGGGTGGAAATGTATTCTTCAAGCACATTGATGACAAATGTCTCTCCTTTACGTACAACACATACTATTGATCAATAATATGCAAACCCAATTCTCTTAATAAAACAAAATAATTGGCCTATACATGGTGCCTAGTTTTTCTCCAATCACAATCTTCGGAAAAACGAAAGTGGGTTGATGCCTCAACATTTCGGTCTTTCTTATAGTTAATCTATAAAACCATCTTCATGACAAAACACTCTTTTGAAGATTGTACAGACAGGAAGAGCTTCAATGGGGGACTGTAAGGCCTGCACCTCACGCAAGATTCCTAAATTCAAAACAGTCCTGCGCAACCATACCCTGGCACCAGCCGTTACGTGATGCCTCTGTGTTCCAGATCCTGAAATTGTAGTCGTGAGTGGGTTTTCCCAGGAAATGAAGTCCAAGATACTGTTGTAAAAAAAGTCTTTATTCCAAATTAGTATTTCTCATATGATTATAGAGCATTAATGCTCTATAATCATATGAGAAATATTCATTTGGAATAAAGACTTTTTTTGCAACAACAGTATCTTCCAGTCTTTATTCCAAATGAGTATTTCTCATATGATAATAGAGCATTAATGCTCTATTAACATATGAGAAATATTAATTTGGAATAAAGACTTTTTTTTACAACAAAAGTATCTTGGATTTCATTTTCTGGCACACGCCCACTTACGACTACTCTTGAAGATTAACAACCCTTTGATAAGTGGATCCATGTATTCAGAATTATGGATCTTGCCAAGATTTGATATATGGATCTGTAGATATCTTTCAAAATAGCATATGATTCGGTGGATATTTCCATATTCCTGTTATATTTTGAGCCTCGTTCCATTGCCATACTGATTGGCAAACCTGTAAGGCATCTTCAGTGTCGACAGAAGATGCTGTACAGGTTTGCCGATTAGTATGGCAACAAAATGAGACTTAAAATAGATTTGTTTCCTCGTATCACATGAAGGAACAGGGTCACTGATTTGAATATGGCTGGGTCCACACTGGGGTGGCATGGTGAGCATGGTGAGCAAAAGAATGATGGATTAAACCCAGATCCTTGTGACGGGGGGGAATGTTTGCACTGTTCAGCATTCCGTCCATCATTTGTTCCTATTGTAAGCTCCCTGCTAGCATTTAATTCACAGGCCCTCGACACAGGTAGTTCCACTTTACTAGGATCTTACTAATACATTAAATATGCTGATTGAGTAGAAGCCAATCTAACATGTTTTAAGGAGAGAGCACAAGCACTTGAGCACTGGTTAGCAGTGGTAAAGTGTAGAGCCCTAAGGCCAGCAAAAACGAAGTAAGCAAAACAGTAGCTCAGAAGGCAAAAGTTAGGGCGAATAAAACGCGAAGGACTCTGTCTAACACCTGTGAAAATGTCTTACTGCTGCCATTTGTCCATCCAAAGCCCTTGTTCAACCCTTATACCGCTCAAAGTTCACCCAATAGTTTCTTCTGTTGTATAACCATAAGATTGGTTCATTGCTGGAACAGTCTTTGATGTTCTGACTATTTAATTACTATTAGCCCGGCCTACCTTATCACAGTCCTCTGCTGTTGCTTTCCCCTGGCTGTGCCTCCCGTCCTCACTTAATATGTACAGAATGTAATGTGGGCTAAAAGGAAAGTATAGCCAAGAGGCAGGGTTTTATAAAAAAATTATTATGGCATGTGAATTGACTACCTCGACGATGAGGTCTCACATCACGTGACAGCACTGTGACGAGGAAGGCGGGTGAGGTGGTAATGATGGGTGGTTGGAAGCTGGTCACTTCATGGTGTCAACCATCAATGAGAATGTGGTGGCTGCATTACCACAGCCTTGACATACCAGGAGGGTCGCATCATGATCAGGGGGTCTTCCTGATTCCACAACTCGAACAGTGGACAAGAAGACGCCATTGTGTGCTGACGCAGCCCGGTGTGGTTCCCAACATGCAGGAACAATGATACACTCTGAACGTAGGAAGGGGACAGAGTATTCGAATCTCGCCAGCTAAAAGCCGAATCCTGAATCTCCAGCAAGAACGGTGTGAGAATTTTTAGCCTTCAAGGTAGACTAGCAATTTGCTGGAGCTCTCCACACACAGAGGAAAGGCCATGTTTTGGTATTTTGCTGTGATTTTGTGGCATTCTGTCTGCTGCCTCACGGAAGCATCGACTCTGTCTGTACAGCAGGTGGTCTGTGAACACATTGGCACAGACCGTAGACGTTCATCATCAAGACGGCACCAAGGACACGCAGCAGTTCTCCGGAAACCAAAGGGTAATTACAACAACTCTCCTCTCCGACGTCTCAAAATGTCATTACCATCCGTAAGGCGCAGTCGTTATTTCATGATCTTGTACATAATGAATACAAGTCAATTGCCCTCTAAACTAGCAACTGTGAATGGTAGCAGATTCAATTAGATTTTTTTCTTTGCGCAGAGGCGAGTGCTATTAGTGTCACGCACCGTGAGTGTGGGTTGCACAAAATGTCATTAGCTGGAAAACAGATAGGCTGGTTGCCATTTTCATTTTCCCATTTCGGATCCTCTCTACTTCATGTAATAATAAACACTTATAGCCTCGAGCATGCACAAAATAATTTGCATTGCGGCAAATGCATCGAAATATTTCAGTTAAAATAATCCGGGCCGCGAAAAATTTTAAAATAGAACTTTGTTTTAAAATGTTTGTAATCAGCGAAGATCCTATTTTATTAGGAACCCCCGTCGATAACAGTATATTGATAATGTTCAATTATTTAATGAAGTTATTCCATTTCGGACTGCGGTGCGTGCAAGAGAGGTAAGGGCACCAGATGACTATTTGTCGCTAAAATCACAAGATTGTACCTTCACAAATTATTCTTTTCATGTGTGTTACCTTATTGTCTAACGTAGTGAGAAAGCGCTACATTTCCCATACTGCATTAGGTTGATTACCAAAAAACCCACAACAGGGAACATATCGTATCCTTGGACAGTCGAAATCTGTAACACGGTGAAAGATCAGAGTAAAACTGAGCTTTAGTTCTCACAGGATACGAAAAAAGAGAGAGTGTTTTTATATTTCCAGACATCCGAGAGTTTTGGGGCAAAGTATGTTATTGTTTCTTATGATGTTTTTTATTTGAAGACTAGTACCATCATCTCCCAAAAAGTAAGCCCTGTAAACAGCCCTCCTTTCTGCCTTAGAAGTGCCTCAGAAGTGATGAATGTAGCGCTTTCCCCAGCCCTGGAGCATGCGAATGCAATGCGCCACACGGGAGCTGCAGTCAAATGCTTCTTTATTCCTCAGCATACACTCACACACTGAACAGTATCTCATACTCAACAGTAACCACGCCCTAACACCTCCCCGCATATGATGTAGTTCCTGTTAAGTGTCCTAGTGCGCACAACATCAATATGCTACATCTCCTTTGCTAAATAAAAACTGGTCAACATCACGAAAATCACATTTCTTCAATCTGTCGGCAAGGTGTTCACACTTGTCGGCCGATCCAGGCTCTCCAAGATGATTGGCATCCACCATGATCAGACAACGATGAGATAGGCTCAGGTGCTAGAGCTTCCTGCAAGATTTTAGGACTCGTCAAGTGTCGTGGTAGGTATCAGAAATGTGACATGTCCTGAGTGATGGGTTGTCCAGGATGATGTGCTGTTATCATATGTCGCTTGCATGCCACTAACTGTAGAGGATCAGAGGCAAAATGAGCGTCTGCTTTCCGTTTTCATGTCTGTTTGACCAGTACCCAATCTCCTTTGTCAAAAACTGTCTCTTGGGCACGGCAACATTGACCTGCATACTCTTTCATTTTTCTTTTCCAAGTCTCGTCGGTGTCTTGAACCTTGTCATTGTTCACTAGTCGATCCGGGGTACAGTAGGGTAGTTTTGTTCTGATGGCTCTCACAAATAGTAAGGTGTCTGGACTCTCACCAGTTGTGGCTGAGGGGTTGATTGATAGGCTCAGAGGGCCTGGCACAATGCTTGGTTTAGATCGATTCTCTCCATGGATGCTTGTTAAATGACCTTCTTGAGGGTGCTCATGAATTGTCCACCTACACCTTTGCCTTGAGGACAGAGGGGTGTACTCTTTTGGTTTTTGACATTGAGTTGGACTAAAAATTCTTTGAACTCTTTGCTGTTGAAGAGCTGGCCGTTATCAGATGTGTGGATTTCGGGGATGCCCAAAGTTGCAAAAATGTAATCAAGCCATTCCATGAATTTTTCATGGGTTGTTGAAGACGAGTCTTCCATTAACAGAAAATGTGAATACTCATCTATGATTACCATGAAATGCTGTCCATTTCCTAAAGGCCAAAAAACGTCAAATGCAACCCTCCCCCAAGCATGGGCAGGAAGGTCAGACATTGTCACTGGGTGCTGTGTCACCTTGGGAGACAAACAATTGCAAATGTGGCACACCTTCAGTTCCTTTTCAACTCACTAGCCAAGAGACCAACACTCAATCTCTTAAGGCCGCTTCGCTGGCCACAATACCATGGTGCCCTTCATGGGCCAGCATGATGGCTCACTGTCTTAGACTTCTAGGTATGACAATTCTTGAGTCTCACAGCATTACTCCTTCTTGGGGATTGCTAATTCATTCTGTGCATTTTTGAGCTTTTGGAATTCAGCATCATCAACAAGGGGCCAGATCTTTCTCCTCCCTTATTTTGTGGTAATTAGTTATTTGATTATGGTCATGACAGAGGAGCTGGTGTGCTGGATCTTGCAATAAAGTTGAGATAGACTTCAGCTGTCTTGGATGTCGAATTGTGACAATGTAGCAGTACTCGTCAAAATTAATCTGCTTTGTTTTAATCCTTCCCTGGTTTGTGCATGCCCTCATTGTCGTACTCTTGCAGTCTGAACCCCCACCTCTCTCTGCCAGGGGGCATCCTAGCCTTCGGGTTTCCAAAATTTGTAAGCAATGCCTTGTGATCTTTGATGACAGTGAATTGTTTTTTTGCAGAGGAATACATGAAAATGTTTGCAGACCCACACCACAGCCAAACTATCTTTCAATGGTTGAGAATAGGCACATTCAGTTTTAAACAGGCTTCAACTGGCATAGGCCTCAATGTGTCTCTGAGCATTCGTTTGCCTTTATGTTGAGCAAAGATTGCCCTTTGTCCTTCCGGGCTCGCATCAACCATAATTTTGGTATGTAACGTGGGGTCAAAGTGGGCAATTTCAGTTGCATTCTCGATCGCATGTTTAATGTCTTTGAAACTCTGGTCAACTTCCGGACTTCACTGGAATGATACATTTTTATTTGTCAAGTCACTGTAGCAAAGTTGCAAATGTATCTTTAGCAATACCTGCCCATGCCTAAAATGATCGCAGCATAGTAAGATCTTGGGGGGGAAGGGCAGGTGGATGACAGTGCTTGCACCTTGTCAGGGTCTGTAGTCGTTCCTCCATCACAGAATAGGTGCCCAAAAAATGTGAGTTTGGTTTTGTGAAACTCACACTACGCAGTGTTCATAGTGAGACCTGCATCAGGATGTAACTGACACACTTGCTTAAGGGCTTTGTTGTGTTCTTCTTTTGTTCTCCCAAAAACCAGTATGTCATCACTGTAATTGAAAGCATGAGTAACAGGTTGCATTAGTCAGAGAATAACGTCCTGAAATATCTCCACAGCCAAGCATACTCCAAAACTCAGTCTTTTATATCCGAACAAACCAACATGACTCAAAAAGGTAGCAATGTACCTGAAGTTCTACTCCAGCTCGAGTTGATGGTATCCCAGGCCAAGATGGGAAAACACTTTGGCTCCATTCAATTGCATGTTCATGTCTGCGATGTGTGGGCCAGGGTGTCTCTCTCCCTCTCAATGGCCTTGTTTGACTGGCGCATTTCAATGCAAATGTGCACTGCTACGTTACTGTGCTTTTTTGGTACTACTACTACTATTGGCAAAACCCATGGCATGGGGTCTGTGAAAATTCATTGACGTCATGCTTTAAAAGCACTTTCAACTATTTCTCATCAGCTTCTTGTAAATGGAAAGAAACTCTATGGTGTCACTAAGCAACAGGGTGAATGTTTTCATTGATGTGAAGCTGTATTTTTATTTTCTTATGTTTCACAGGCCATTAAACAATGATGAGAATCAGATCGTGATCTCAGATTGAGCACAGAGGTTGTAGTTGAGGGATTTTAACCCCAGGTCAGCAGCAGTGGCAAAACTGAGTGAACAGGCACTCGAGGAGGTCCTTTGTAGAATATGAATGGTGGCTTGCATCAATGTCTTTTTGTGTTTTATTGTCACTGTGAATGACCCTTGGCTTTGCAGTGGCTCAGAAGCGGCCCAGGTGTATACCTTTGTGCCTGATGGGGTGAGGCGAGGCATAGGGGGAACGCTGTTAAACCTTTCTATGGGCACAATATAAATCGGTGCACCACTCTCTATGGTAAAAGTTATTGGGTGATCGTTCATTTCAGTGGGGTTTTGGGACAATATCCAACTGAAGTTTGTCACTTTGTTTGGTGAGTTTTCTTTGAATTGTGATCTTTTCAGGCAGCCAACCCCACATGTGCACACCATCCTTTGGTAGACATCATCAGCGCACACTCATCTTCTTCGCTGGTACGTGATAATGACATAGAAGAGCCTTTGTACAATGAGCTTGACAACAATTGATTTTGCCTGATTTCCATTTGGCGTAGTTGATGTTGCTTTATGGTTTTAGGGGCATGGTGAGAACACTTTTGGAACGTTCTTACTTCATTATTTTCTTGCCGTCGTGATGCACTTGATTTTTCCTTAGCTCATCAGCACACAGTTATGAAATGGTTTTCTTTCCCATAGCCTTTGCAGACTTGCCCCATGGCTGAACATTTACCTTCCTGTGGCAATGATAATCCACATTGGAAGCATAACTCTGATTTCTTCAACAGCATTGACTTACATGCATCTTGCTATTGCTTCTGCTTGCTTTTCACAGCCAAGTCCAATTCATTGTGGGCTGTTGCTGCTTCCACGTCAGCAGCTAGTCAGTCTGCTTTCTTCTGCAGCCGTCTGTATTTTCTCTAAACTGTGGGTTTCCCTCAACATGAACCTTCTAAATGAATCTGGCAGGCAACCATCAATGACTCTAAGGTGCATGGCTCTTTGTCGGTGAAATCACATAATTTACAAGGTTTAATAAGTGTATCAAGTCTTTCAACAAATGTGCTGATTAATTCGGCAACCAGTTGTCATGCTTGATTGAAGATATACCTTTCATAGTCGACATTCGGCATTGGGTTGAACTTGGCCTCTAATGCCTCTTTTGCCTTCTGGTATGATTTTCTATCAGTGTGTGAAACTTTCTTTAGCACTTCTTTCATTCCATCGCCTGCAAAGTTTTTCAAGTATTTGATGATCTTCTTTTCATCTTCTTCTCCTAGCGTATCCATGAAGTCATCAAATGTTTCAAACTACGCAGTTCACCTGGCACTAATGCTCTGATTCTTAAAAGTGTTGAAGGGTGGTGGTGGCTTCAGGAACATGGCTGCATTGTTTTTTGCACTCACTTATTCTGCCATTCATTGTATGAGCTGTTCAGAAAGCTTTAGTTGTACCCAGCTACCTCTGCAACTTCTGGAAACACAACCCTTGTACTTGAACTTGGGTTGAAACACCGATCTGAGGTCATAGAATGCTTCACTTGTCTTTGATGGTGAGTAAATTCTCAGTTTCTCATACCTGGTTGTCACTGCTATTATCTTTCTGGTCTGTTTTGGTAATTGCTCTGTATTCAGGGTGTAGCGAAGGATTTTCATCGACCTTTTCACCGGAGCTTTTGGCGGGCTTTTTGAATGTGCTCCTATGTAGGGCCTTAACTTTCTTCTTTGACCATGCATGTGCAAGAACAGGGCTTTGACTCCACATTTACCAGTCGCAGGTGGTTTTGCATTGATTTGAGGCACATCTGGCACCGTCAAGCAGTTTGATTTACCATTGCAAATTCTCAGCGAGAGCAGCCTTGTTTTCTTCAGGGCTCATATCTCACCCTCATCACCAGATGTAGCGTCTTCCCCAGCCCTGGTGCATGCAAATGAAATACACCACATGGGAGCTGCAGTCAAATACTTCTTTATTCCTCAGCATACACTCACAAACTGCACTGTATCTCATACTCAACATTAACCACACCCTAGTTCCTGTTCAGGGTCCTCCTCTGCACAACAAGGGTCCTAGTGCACATAACATCAATATGCTACAAAGAACAACACAAAGCATGCTTCAGCATCTGCATGACTGAAGTGTGTCATGTGATCATTCTATTCCCATCTCTTTCCATCCAGCGAAAACAGCTACCAGACCACTCCACCCATCTTCCAGGTATTAGCACTTCCTTGTCCATGGTTGGGCAAAGACAAGGATGAGTTTCTGTTTATGTCTGCAAGAGCCAGGAACCAGAACCAGCGCTCCACTCATTTCCAGCCCTCCCACTATCCCTCAAGAGACATGTGCCTTCTAATGTTCTGACCCTGACCCATTGCCGGCTGCCCTGGGGCTCCCACAAAAACAGTACCTAGGCATACACTCCTGAACTTAACATTCTTGTTTAAAATCTACTGATCAGTTAGAACACTAGACATTTCACAATTACAAGTGCTTAAGCCACAGTCCGTCATCCAGCAGAGACTTTAATGCCCACATTCTTGATGCTCCCTTCCTCACTGAGAATTGGTTCTCTCTACCTCCATGCACATGTGGGACACCCTGGTCCCACCAGAACAAAGCATGTCAACATCCCTGCAGGATGGACAATGGCATTGTAGATATATACAATAAGAAAAGAACAGAAATGGGCGCACTCCGTGTTTTAAACAAAGTAGTTGAGTTGATCAGGTCGCAGGTGCAAAACGAGTATGTCCCCCTGGGTTGGGACTAATGAAAATAGGGTAAGCACACTCCTGGAAAGGGAGGGTGTCACTCGTTGCACTCATAAGAGAGAATCAATTCTCCTTGTCCAAAGATTTAGTTCCAAACACTGAAACGGTGATTCAAAGTCAATTAAATTTATTTATGAAGTTCATCCAAAGATGTAGAATTATCATCATTCTATCAATCTTGACTCATATATCAAATATTCAAATATTCATTGATCAAATGCCCAATGCATTTCGGGCCGTTCGAGCCCTTCATCAGGGGCGGCACTGTGGAGGAGACAAGGGAGCAGCACTCATTTATCACGTTATACATAGGTTTAAATATGCATGACAGATTAAAACATGACTTGTGTAACAAGGTGCGGTGAACAATAAAGTTATTTAAATCGAAAGTAAAAGAAACTGGTAGTGCTGGTGAACGTGTTCAAATAACAGCGGGTTTCCATTGTGTTGCAAACCACTTTTGTAGATATATACACATACCTTCATGGCTGTGTGTGCTACAGCACATGCTTTCAATTAAATCCTTTGAGTTGCTGATGTGCCACACTCTTCTTTGAGTCGCCCAGGCTATTACTTCCCTCTCTACTACAGGTGTAAGAAATCCAGCTCTACAGTTCACCCTAAGTTCTCCAACCTGAACACCTTACAATTCACCAGCTACCAACAACCACGTTCTCTGAGACTTCAATTTCACAGAAGATGCTAGTTGGACCCTACCCTCTCGTTAGGGTCACCCCAAAACATTTTACATTCATCCCCCGTGTTTTGATGATTTGGATTTTGTCTTTAGGACTCTGTGCAGTTTAAAACTGCTACCAAGTGCTAAAGGGCTTGTGCCCACTCCCTAAAACATGATACAATTACCTTACACCTGATTGGCGCATTTCATTTACTTTAAAATCCCTAGTAAAACGATACTATATGTACCACTGGCATGTAAATTAAATGCTACTAGTGGGCCTGTAGCACTCATTCTGCCACCCCCTGCAGTAGCATTTTAAAACATGTCTCAGGTTTGAAACAGCAACCTGTAGTACAGTTTTAAACTGCTATTTAGCCCTGGCAAAATAACCCTCTTGACAGGCCTACACCTTTCCTTTTAATACCTATATGTCACCCCTGAGTTAGGCCTTACAGGCTCATAGGGCATGGTACATAGTACTGAAAAAGTAGGACATATTGGTTTAAATTTTACATGTCCTGGTAGTGAAAAACTCCGGAAGGCGTTTTTCACCATTGCAAGAACTATCTCCCGTAGTAAAAGATTGGGTTAACTTACTACATTTATGAGTGATAACTTAACTTTAGAAGCAGATAGGAAAATGATGTTTAGACTCAAATGAATTCTAACTTTAAAGCATATTTAATGGTAAAGTCGGATTTTAAGTTACAATTCTGAAAATGACACTTTTAGAAAGCTGACATTTTTTTGTCCTAGTCATTTTGTGCCTGCTACCTGGGTCCCGGATCACATGGCTAGGTGTAGTTGCCAGTTGGCCTTTGTGCATTCCTCCCAGACAGTCACACAAATGGGGATTAGATGTTGGCAGGATGGGCTATCCTGCTAAGATGTTTAAGGGCGGTGCTGTTCCTTGCCTCTATTACATTTCAAAGGGCTGTCCCAGCACACATACACACAAGGGGACTTGACATCAGCCTTTTGTGACCCCATACAACTTGGAGCCTTGAAAGGGAAATGGAGGACATTTTCAGAACCAGATGTGGGGGTGGTATAGGTGTTTTCACTTACTTTAAATACTGGTGCCAGGTATAAATATTGGACTTCTTGAACCAATTGTCAGATCACTTCTGGACCAGTGGAAGACTCAGAAAAGGGACAGCTCTCTTGTCCTGCTGTTTAAAGGACTGCCTAGCTGCCCTGCTGCAGGAAGAACTGCCCTGCTGCCTGAGGAAGGAAGACCCAGATCCACCAGAGAGACTGCAAGGGCTGGCTGACTGTCCTCCTGTTCTGAGCTAAAAGGCTCCAGACAACTGCCCTGCATCTGCCCTGCTGCAGAGGCTCAACTGGACCTGCCTGTGCCCTGCTGCTGGCATCTCCTGAAGTGAGTTCTAATTTTCAAGAGATGCCTCCCAGGTCCCCGACCCTTGGCTAGCATTAGAGTGTGTCGAACCTTGGGTTCCCTCAGAACTGACTCAGCTGCAATGCAACTTGATGCAGAGAAATGCTGGACATTGCATCGCAGCACCTTGCAGCTTCTGATCGTCTGCCTCATCGGAACCAATGCAGCGCTAAGCATTTTGACACAGGACATCGCATTGGAGTACTTCGTAACTCCTGAGCAGTATCCTCATAGGAACCAATGCAGCATGATGCATCTCGAACCAGGACCTCCTATCGCAGCATCTTGTAGTTCCTAAAGGGAGGCCTCATTGGAACCGATGCAGCGCGATGGAACTTGACGCAGCACCTAGGAGCTCCTGATCAGCAGCCCCATCAGAATGACAGAATTTGATGCAGTGTGATGCAGGACTTCGGATCTCACTCCAAGTACAACTAGGTACATTGACTAGCAGGCAGGACTCAGTCCTGTACCCGTCCCTCCTCCATCATGGTCGGCTTGAATCCTTGTGACTTTTTCCCAGTTCGGCATGACCAGAAAACCCCCATTTGGGCTTTGAACTTTTTGGTGCTAATTTTACTTAAGACTTTAAGATTTCATATCTCCAGATCTACTAATTTGATTTTTGTCATTCTGGTATCACTTTATTTATTAGAATTAGACCTGGGAAAAATTTTAATTATGTCAAAGCAATTGGGGTATCTTTGGTTATTTTGCATAACAAAAAATAATTGAAATTGCAGAGTTCACTCCTTTACTCCACATTGCGCAATGTTGGGCAGAGATTTTAACCTGAGATTGACTATTTGGGTAATTTTTGAATGCGAGTGGCATTTCAGGTACATATTTTACCTGAGCGGACCGTTTGGGTAATTTTTGAGTGCGAAACTACACATAGTAAAAATGAATGGCAGTATTTTGAACACGAGTGGCAGTTCCATTAATGTGGGTGGTCAACAAACATTTAGGTGCCTATCACGATCCGGCAAAAACCGGGTACGAACCGTCGGACGGAGCATAATCTCCGCCCGACGCGTACCCGGTCGACAATTTTTACAAACAAGGAATTACGATTCGCACGGGTACACCATTACCGTACGATTCGTAAAAAAGCCCGACCGAACAAAAAACACCTACCAATGCGATCCGGGAAAGCGCCGACCTGACGTCGGGACGCTCGCAGCCAGCCATTCACGACCCAGGAATCACGATTCGCACCGACGTCACCCCGCACGGTGAATATTTTGCGGCAGCCAAAAACTGCCGGGAAATCAGGACGACGCGAACAAGGACCACCAGTACGCGACGGACAGACGACGACGCGAACAAGGAGGACCAGTACGCGACGGACAGACATGGACCCGAACCTACGAGTCATCCCTGCCCTCATAGCAGTACACCTCCTCTACAGGTTACGACGCAGACGCCGCAGAAGGTCAGAATAACTAAGGGAGGGGGGAAAGTGGGGTGGGGTGGGGGTGGCACGACCAGGGCAGGCCACAAAACAACCACATAAGTCACACACCACACATGGCCTGGACATACCTGACTCCCATGCCCTGGTCCACCACGAGGGGGTGGGGGCGTGTCCTAATAAGCCAGCGACCGCCACAACGGAAGTCCGTCACCACGCGAACCGGCAACACAACCAGACAGGTACGTCCCGTACCCACGCCTGAAGAGCGTGGGTACGAGTCGGACCACGCCCACACACGTCACCCCAACAATGGCGGGACGGATCGCACCCACGTGGCAAAGGCCTGGGTACGGGCCGCACAAACATCACATAGCGTGGGGACGGATATGTACGGACCCTACCCCCACCCCGTATGCAAGGAGCGTACCCCCCAGCCCAACAGTGCAAGTACGACCCGTACCCCCACCAGCGTATGCATGGAGCGTACCCCCCAGCCCAACAGTGTCAGTACGACCCGTACCCCCACCCGCGGACGTACGGAGCGTACCCCCACCCCAACAGTGTAAGTTCGACCCGTACCCTCACCCGCGTATGCATGCAGCGTACCCCCCATGCCAACAGTGTAAGTACGACTCGAACCCCCACCCACGAATGCAAGGAGCGTACCCCCCAGCCCAACAGTGTAAGTACGACCCGTACCCCCACCCGCGAATGCAAGGAGCGTACCCCCCATGCCAACAGTGTCAGTACGACCCGTACCCCCACCTGCGGACGTACGGAGCGTACCCCCACCCCAACAGTGTAAGTTCGACCCGTACCCTCACCCACGTATGCATGCAGCGTACCCCCATGCCAACAGTGTAAGTACGACTCGAACCCCCACCCACGAATGCAAGGAGCGTACCCCCCAGCCCAACAGTGTAAGTACGACCCGTACCCCCACCCGCGAATGCAAGGAGCGTACCCCCCATGCCAACAGTGTCAGTACGACCCGTACCCCCACCCGCGGACGTACGGAGCGTACCCCCACCCCAACAGTGTAAGTTCGACCCGTACCCTCACCCGCGTATGCATGCAGCGTACCCCCCATGCCAACAGTGTAAGTACGACTCGAACCCCCACCCACGAATGCAAGGAGCGTACCCCCCAGCCCAACAGTGTAAGTACGACCCGTACCCCCACCCGCGGACGTACGGAGCGTACCCCCACCCCAACAGTGTAAGTTCGACCCGTACCCCCACCCGCAAATGCAAGGAGCGTACCCCCCAGCCCAACAGTGTAAGTACGACCCGTACCCCCACCCGCGAATGCAAGGAGCGTACCCCCCATGCCAACAGTGTCAGTACGACCCGTACCCCCACCCGCGGACGTACGGAGCGTACCCCCACCCCAACAGTGTAAGTTCGTCCCGTACCCCCACCCGCAAATGCAAGGAGCGTACCCCCCAGCCCAACAGTGTAAGTACGACCCGTACCCCCACCCGCGAATGCAAGGAGCGTACCCCCCAGCCCAACAGTGTAAGTACGACCCGCACCCACACCCGCGGACGTACGGAGCGTACCCCCACCACACCAGTGTCAGTAGACTCGTACCCTCACCTCGAATGCATTGTGCGTACCCCCACCGTGTATGTGCCAAGCGCACATATCCTGAAATCGGAGGTGTGTGTGCAGAGTCCACCCAGCAGTGCCCTGAGACAGGAGGGGTGGGTGTGGAGTCCTCCCAGCAGTGCCCTGAGACAGGAGGGGTGGGTGTGGAGTCCTCCCAGCAGTGCCCTGAGACAGGAGGGGTGGGTGTGGAGTCCTCCCAGCAGTGCCCTGAGACAGGAGGGGTGGGAGTGGAGTTCTCCCAGCAGTGCCCTGAGACAGGAGGGGTGGGTGTGGAGTCATCCAAGCAGTGCCCTGAGACAGGAGGGGTGGGTGTGGAGTCCTCCCAGCAGTGCCCTGAGACAGGAGGGGTGGGTGTGGAGTCCTCCCAGCAGTGCCCTGAGACAGGAGGGGTGGGTGCAGAGTCCTCCCAGCAGTGCCCTGAGACAGGAGGGGTGGGTGCCTATCACTCCCAGCAGTGCCCTGATACAGGAGGGGTGTAACACATGTGTGTGAGGCCAGAATTATCCACATGCATACTGGCTACAAGGGAACATGTCCCCATGAACTCATGTCAACAGACTCCACACACAAGTACAGTGATCACCAAGGATGCCACGATTGTCGCAGGTGGAGACATGGCCCTGCATGCATGGCCAAAGTAGAAGGGCTCCGTCACACACACAGCTCATGTAGACACAGCTCTGCGCTAAACATTGGGAACACCCTGCAGGGAAGAAAGCTGGGTACACAGAGGAAGGAATACACCCTGGGACAAGTGCACCATGCAGTAACTGCTAACATGAACAAAGAAAGTTAGCCAACACCTTGTGATGGCACACAGATCACAGGGTCCCACCAATGAGCAGTACACTACTACACATCCCACACACCCAAACCCTTACACACCACCCAAAACCATGTAGCAGCCCCACCAACACCAATACCAGCATAGCAGTAGTGTGATAATGAAAACAAAATTAAGCTTTATTCAGCATGAGCACAATGTCCGTGGATCGCAGGCAGTTCAATCTTCACAAAGCCCATAGGGCAGTCAATGATTCTCAGCTGGATGGGGGACACAGTGGGATGCGTGTCCCCTACATTGCCTGCACAGTCAAATGGCATCGTCTTCCACACTGGTGAGGGCATCAGGGGGGGGGGGAAGCAACAGGCACCGCAGGGACATCAGGGCAAAGGGGCGGCGTTGTGGGTGCAGGGATGGAGGACTCCACCACAGGGGGTGGGTCAGTGCCAAAGGCGGAGGCCAGGATGGCACTACACACCTTTGCAAGGTCCTCCAGGGAGTCCCCTGCACCCGAAGGGACCTCAGGCCCCAAGGAGGGGGGGGGTCAGAGGGATGGGTCGCAGCGCCACCGGGGGAGGGTGGAGACAGGGGGGGAGACTCAACCACCCTGACCGGGGACCTCCTTGACCGCTTGCGTGGTGGTGTAACTGTGGGGCTCAGGGACAGAGCGGCCATGAAGGTGTCCTTGGGGGAGATGTGGCCAGGAGAGCTGAGGGGAGGGGATTTGGAGGGAGTGGACTGGGTGGAATGCGGACTCCCACTATGGCTGCGTGTCACACGTTTGCCCCCCGACCCAGTGGGTGTGCCTACCTCACCCTGTGTGTGCGTGTCAGGAGGAGTGCGGTGGACCTTCCCTGCTGGTGTGGTGCCCGTGTCCGTTGATGTGGGTGCATGCCGACGTCTGGGTGTACGTGTGACAGGCATGGGAGTGGGAAGTGTGGATGGGGCAGGGGTAGGTGGGGGGAGGTCGCGCTGCGGGAGACCCACTGCTGCAGTCAGTGTGGAGTCGATGGACCTCAGCAAGTTGCGTTGGTCAGCCTGCGATGAATGAATGCCCTCCAAGAAAGCCTCGATGTTGGTGAGGGTTTTGCCGTGGGCATGGAGGACATTAAGGATCGCAGCCTGACCAACCTGCAGTTGCCGCTGGATGTCCACAGACTCTGCATTGGCGGCAGCAGTGGAGACAGGGGCAGGGGGTGCGGTGCCTGGCAGGAAGGAGACATGCTGTGACCGGGCACGCTGGGAAGGGACACAAGCAAGTGGGAGGCGGCTGGTGGAAACTGAGGGGGCGGTGCGAGGTGTTGTTTCACTGTCAGCTGCTGGTGCAGCCTCCGCCCACTCGGAGACATCGTCCCCGGACCTGTCAGCTTCGTAGTCTGATGTGCCAGTCGACAGGTCCTCGGCCACACTCTCCTCCGCCTCTGTACAACTCGATGTGCCAGACCCGATGTCACGGCTGGCACTGGTGCTCGGTCCCTCCGCCTGGTCTGTGTCCATGTCTCCCTCCGTGTCCCCCGACGATGCTGTGGGCAGGGTGGAGAGACAGAAATAATCAGACATCTGTACACATCTGTCACATGAGTCCAATCCACATAGGTAACATTGCATGGCCTGAAAAGGAAGATCCCTAACATCTACTGAACAGGGTACCGATGTAGGGCATGAAACACACAGTTGGTTGAGCCACCATGCCACTGAAATACCATGGAGAGCATGAGACAATAGCTAAACACAGGAAAAGGAGTCTGACATAGCACCCAGGCCCTGGGGACAATCCAGCACTGCATCTGCACCACACAGCGTTGGCGAAAATACCGATGACCAGGGACCATATCCATGAACTTGAGACACATGCTGCATAGGTAATGCTGAAAACATGCACAACATGACTCTGGCACTGCACATTGCGTGTGTGTCCAGACACATCACACACTGCCCAGACCCAGCAAGTGGTAATCAGGATTTAACACATAGGCATTGCCCGCCCCAACAAGACCCTACACGAGGCAAATTGTTGAGACACAGGTGGCACCAACATCTCATAGTCTGGGTGATACACACAGGGGCAGGCAAAAAGCGAGATTGAACGCCAAACAGCCAAGGTGCGCCTGTACAAATAATGTGGTACCAGTGCCCATCCTCAGATGAGTATAGCAAGACACACAGGCACTGGCAACTGTGAGTATGAAGAAGGACAATCAGGTCAGGCTGCACAGTGGACACCTGTACAAAATAGCACGTCTATATACATGGTGACAGGGGACAATGGCAGAGAGCACAACTTACGCTGTAGACACTGACAGTGGCCACGTTTATGATGACACATACACCACTGAGGAAAAGGTGCCCCAGGGGACAGTAGTGGGCACGCAACTACATGCTACTGAATGGTAATGACTGCAACACACGTCACCATCCCTGCACTATGTGTATCGCACACTCATGCACATCATGTCACAGGCCACTACATGGGACATGCGCGCTGTAAGGCATGACACATGAGAGACCAACTCCCATGTCTGGAGTCAGCATCAGTGCCAACTGATATGGAACCCACATGCAGTGAACTTGACAGTGCACAGGCAATGTCCCACAACCTGTTACACACCACCCCCACACATGATGCTACAGACATTGTTCCCGTGGACAAAGCGCCAGCCTACATTACCCTGTGAAGGAGTGACTACACACAGACCAGGGAACACATTGCAAGGAGGGGAAGGGTGGCAGGGGCACAGCGCTATACTGGGGCAAACAGGATCTGCACAGCACCTTTAAACCCTGCCAGTGAATTCATGCTACTGTGCCCTTACAAATGCCGGTGACACACAACAAACACACATGTACCTACCCCCTTCCGGCTGCTGCATCGCCTGTAAGCGCCTCTCCAGGTCTGGGAAGACCACCGGCAGCACACGCCTGTGGAGGTGGCTCAGACGGCGGCGGCCGCGGTTCTTGTGGCTCTCAGGTGAGTCCCCCAGCAGGAGCCGTGCAATCCTCCGCGTCCAGCACCGGATATCCTGCCAGCGTTTCCTCACCTGGGGCAGGCTCCGCCTCCGACCATCCACACGCCTCACGGCACTGACGGCGGTCAGCCAGATCTGCTCCTTGGCAGTGGCGCCTACCTGTGAGGAAGAACAAGTGACACCACATCAATACACCAGCCACATGTCACAGAGAGACATATGGGTACAAATTAGCTGGTTACAACACGGCATGTCATGCAGCCAACGCATTGCACCTTTGTCATAGGGACATCATCCCCTGGTGAGGGGAAAAAGCACTACGTGCCACAGTGGGTACACAGGTGGAATGATGGCAATGTCACAATCAATGATCAAGGCTCACACTGTGCATCACACCCACCCCTCCTGTCTCAGGGCACTGCTGTTAGTGATAGGCACACACCCCTCCTGTCTCAGGGCACTGCTGGGAGCACACTGTACCCACCCCTCCTGTCTCAGGGCACTGCTGTTAGTGATAGGCACACACCCCTCCTGTCTCAGGGCACTGCTGGGAGCACACTGTACCCACCCCTCCTGTCTCAGGGCACTGCTGGGAGCACTCTGTACCCACCCCTCCTGTCTCAGGGCACTGCTGTTAGTGATAGGCACACACCCCTCCTGTCTCAGGGCACTGCTGGAAGCACACTGTACCCACCCCTCCTGTCTCAGGGCACTGCTGGGAGCACTCTGTACCCACCCCTCCTGTCTCAGGGCACTGCTGTTAGTGATAGGCACACACCCCTCCTGTCTCAGGGCACTGCTGGGAGCACACTGTACCCACCCCTCCTGTCTCAGGGCACTGCTGGGAGCACTCTGTACCCACCCCTCCTGTCTCAGGGCACTGCTGGGAGCACTCTGTACCCACCCCTCCTGTCTCAGGGCACTGCTGTTAGTGATAGGCACACACCCCTCCTGTCTCAGGGCACTGCTGGGAGCACTCTGTACCCACCCCTCCTGTCTCAGGGCACTGCTGTTAGTGATAGGCACACACCCCTCCTGTCTCAGGGCACTGCTGGGAGCACTCTGTACCCACCCCTCCTGTCTCAGGGCACTGCTGTTAGTGATAGGCACACACCCCTCCTGTCTCAGGGCACTGCTGGGAGCACACTGTACCCACCCCTCCTGTCTCAGGGCACTGCTGGGAGCACTCTGTACCCACCCCTCCTGTCTCAGGGCACTGCTGTGAGTGATAGGCCCCCACCCCTCCTGTCTCAGGGCACTGCTGGGAGACATCAGGCACCCCCCCCTGGGACCCCCCCGACAGTACATGGCATGTGTGTTACACCTGGACGCAATGGCAGAAGTCACAGTCACAACATAGGGACAGTCTGTGGCAGTGGCCTATGCACTCACCTGATACCCTGGTCGCCCATACAGCATGGGGTACTGTGGGAGGATCACATCCAGCAGAGCCATGTTCTCCTCCAGGGTGAATGGCTGTGTCCTCTCCACAGCCCTTGACATGGTTCCAGAGAATCAGTAGCAGCAGCTGGGTCGACGAATGCAAAGATGTGCAGGCAAGTGCTCCCTCATGGGACCTGGCTGCCTTATATGTGCCCTTCTGCCCAGTCTCATGCACAGGAGTACAGAGAGATTGGTCACTCACATTTGCATCCTATGTTTCCACCAATCCCTACAAACCTAGCAGTCTGTGTGTTCTCTATCGGTTTCATTCTCCTGCATGATGTCAGCCCCACAAACACATTGCAACAAAGTAGACAAATTCCAACTGACTTCTGCTGTGCACCTTCCAGAACAATTTCGAATTTTGAACTTGGTCTCCATGACAACCAGCATGCATGTAGGCCTTAATACTTGTCCCCTATGTAATTTGGAGCATCACACACAGGTACGGTGCGTGTGGGGGCCCTAGGGCACCCCAAATGCATGGCAACGGCCCGTACATGCATGCCTACCCTCTCCATCACTATGGGTCTGCACGCGTATGCGTACCCGTAGTGGTACGGACCGTACACTCGCATCTACGCTCACTATCACTATGGGTCTGCACGCGTATGCGTACCCATAGTGGTACGGACCGTACACTCGCATCTACGCTCACTATCACTATGGGTCTGCACGCGTATGCGTACCCGTAGTGGTACGGACCGTACACTCGCATCTACGCTCACTATCACTATGGGTCTGCACGCGTATGCGTACTCGTAGTGATAGTGAGCGTAGATGCGAGTGTACGGTCCGTACCACTACGGGTACGCATCCGCGTGCAGACCCATAGTGATAGTGAGCGTAGATGCGAGTGTACGGTCCGTACCACTACGGGTACGCATACGCGTGCAGACCCATAGTGATAGAGAGCGTAGATGCGAGTGTACGGTCCGTACCACTACGGGTACGCATACGCGTGCAGACCCATAGTGATAGAGAGCGTAGATGCGAGTGTACGGCCCTATCACTATGGGTCTGCATGCGTATGCGTACCCGTAGTGGTACGGACCGTACACTCGCATCTACGCTCACTATCACTATGGGTCTGCACGCGTATGCGTACCCGTAGTGGTACGGACCGTACACTCGCATCTACGCTCTCTATCACTATGGGTCTGCACGCGTATGCGTACCCGTAGTGGTACGGACCGTACACTCGCATCTACGCTCTCTATCACTATGGGTCTGCACGCGTATGCGTACTCGTAGTGGTACGGACCGTACACTCACATTTACGCTCTCCATCACTATGGGTCTGCACGCGTATGCGTACCCGTAGTGGCACGGACCGTACACTCGCATCTACGCTCGCCATCACGATGGGTACACATACGGCAGCACTCCCACAGTGATTTGGGAACATGCACAGGCCCTCTCAGCAGCAGTACGGCGGATTTTACACATCACTGTGGTGATAGGCGACACACATGTAGGAATAGGGCGGACATACTTGTCCATGGATGGACATACTTGTCCAGGAATGGACATCAAGGCATCGTCTGTGCATTACCACATGTGTGGGGCACAGGTGTCACAGGCTGTGATGTGGAACATGCCTCCTGAGTGGAGAAGGCACCAGATGTATGATGAGATGTGTACATGTGTACTGTGTGATGGTGCAATGTGTGCCAGGCATGCCCTTGACTCCTTTGACATGTGTGCATGTGGGACTGCGCACTTGGGGTGAGCGTCACTGGCATGGCACCGACACCAACACACGGAAGTGTCCCATGATGCCAGGTACAGGGGTCATGACACATGACTTATCACTACCCACAGTGCACAATGTGACTATGCCATATATGTGTCCGGGATTTACATCAGGTTGATGTTGTAGCACCCTCAAAAGCTGCAGCCGTTGCAGCAACCAACATGTGGCTGTGTGTAGATTGTCATTGCACACTGTTCCCAACACCATGCCACATGTGTTCTCGGATGTGAGGTGCACATGTATGCAAGGGACACGGAGTAGCGTGACAAGGCCATGTCAGCAAACTCACAAGGAATGTGTGGTGAGTCATGACATGTGCACCTTCATGGCAAGGTGTGTGGGCTGGACTAGTGTAATGTCATGTGACCTGTGGCTCAAGTGTTCCGCTGCCAGTCTCTGCAATCGGCATCACACTTCTGCTGATGTGTGGGTGTATGTCACTCCTGTCTTGCGTCGGGCAGTGCACTTGCACTGGGACACAGCTATTTCCATGGCGTGGCATGGGGAGGTTCTCAATCACCGTGTGTAGCTGGGTCTTGGAAGGAGTGTCACCTTGCATCCATACGTGTCCTGGGCATGTAGCACATGCCTGACTCCCTATGTGGCATGTGTGTATTGCCAGATTTACATGTGCTCAGTAGACATGAGTTGTTCTCGTAGTGCACTCACTCTTCCTTGTCACTTCCAAATTACTGCAGAGCGCCTCCTGTTGCCCGAAGAATTCCAGACTTGGCCACCATGCAGGAGAATGACAGGATCCGACTCTACCGCTTCACCCAACCGTTGATTCTGGAGCTGACGGCGAGACTGGCACCACACCTGCAACCGCAGCACAGGTATCCTACGGCACTGACACCCCAGCTGAAGGTAATGGCTGCCCTACATTTCCTTGCCACGGGTACCTTCCAAAATACCATAGCTCATGTTGGTGGCATGTCCCAGAGCATGTTCAGCGGTGTGCTGCATGATTTCTTGGAGGCCATGTTGATTCACCTGGATGACTTCATCAAGTTCCCAACCCCTGAACAGATGACTGAGGTCAAGCGTGGTTTCTATGCCCTGGGAGGGATGCCCCATGTCATTGGGTCCATAGATGGGACACATGTAGGTTTGGTACCACCACACGCACGGGAGGTGGCGTACCGCAATCGGAAGCACTACCACTCCATCAATGCCCTTGTGGTGTGTCTGTCCAACATGGTGATTTCACATGTCTGTGCTCGTTTCCCAGGATCAGCACACGATGCCTACATCATGAGGCGTAGCGGGATGCCTGATATGATGATGCAGCTGCGCAACGAACGAGCATGTGTTGTTGGTGGGTACAGTCTGTCTGTCCTGTATTCTGTTTGGCCGAGCAGCACTACCGCTTCGCCAGTTCTAACGATATCCATGTGCTTTCCATTTAGGGGACGCTGGCTATCCCAACATGCCTTGGCTGCTGACACCTCTCCGCAACCCCATCACGCCGGCCCAGCTCCGCTACAACACCGCCCATGGCCGGACAAGGCGAGTGATAGAGAGGACGTTTGGCATGCTGAAGAGCCGATTCCGGTGCCTCCACAAGACCGGCGGCGCACTCCCATATGCCCCGGCAAAGGTTTGCAAGATCTTCATGGTCTACTGCATGCTGCACAACATGGCAGTTGAAAGAGCTGTGCCACTCATCCTGAATCAACATGACGAGGACCATCCACCCGTGGAGGACGAAGGGCTTGGCAATGGGGCTAGTGATGTGGAGGATGTGGAGCCGCAAGAGGACATCCGGACTCGGCTCATACGCGACTTCTTTGCTTAGTGGTGAGTACCAGGGTCTGAGTGTGCACGCATTGGTCCCCGTGTGGCATGCGTTGTGATGTGTGTCTCCACCTGCATGTATGGCACGTGGGTCAGAGGTGTGTGTGGGTGTGTCACTGGAGTGATGGTGGCAGTGATGGTAGTATTTCCCCAGTCATAATTGTGACCTAGCATGTTGTCATCCATACATGTGTCGAGTCAATGCACATGCAAGTGGCTGTGCTCTTTGTGGCTGACTTCTTGTGTGTCTCTCTTCCCCAGGTACCTGCGCATGCCGTCTTCTGGTTGCATTGTTGTGGCACTGCTATTCCTCATGGACATGGCATCGTGGGCTGACTCAGCGTTACAGGCACGGACACGTTTGGAAGTCTCCATGGGGTAAGGGATGCATCTGGGGTGTATTGGGTGTGGCAGTTGTTCACGATGTGTGCACACTGGCCAGGTCGGGGTTTGGTTCGTCTGCAGACATGTGGCATCTCCATGGGACACAACATGCAGCTGGGTACACCTGAATAGATGGGCTGCCTGGTTGTCAGTCATCAGTGATGGGATAGTGGATTGTGATGAAGGCATCAATGTGTGTGACACTGCCCTCGGACACATACGGTTAACATTGTCTTGACATGGCGTGGGACTTCCACATCAGCGGATGTATGGTGTATGGCAGTGTCTCCGTGAGCAGCTGTGGGTATTTAGCTGTTAGCCGACACTTGTGTGCCAGTTCCATGGCTATCACGCATTTGTGCTGCAGAAGGGGGGTGCCAGTGTTTGAGCCACATGTTACTCCACATGATGTGTTCATGTGTACTTCAAGTTGCCTCTGCAATCCCAAAAACATGACTATTAAAGGTGTCCCTATGCCTCCAAGGTGCCTCTTCTCAGTCAATGCTGGTGTGTTGGCACGGTGCATCCTGCATGTCTGGCATGGTATTCCCAGATTGTGGCTATGTGTCAATGTGTCGAGTGGCAAGATGCAAGCTGTGTGTGTGTGCTGAGACTGTGTATTGGGCATGATGTCCATGACTGTGTGGGTAGTGTGACATGTGCCATCCCCATGCATCCAACGTTGTCCAGGCCCCCATTCTCTGCATCCACCGGACTCAAGCTTGCAGGACATGGTTCTGCCACCTGTCTACACGTACCTGGGTGCCCCCCAGGACACGGGCCAGGTTCCCTGACCTCTGCGCATGACTGTTGCTGTACTCAATGTGTCTGTCAGCACGGTTGTTCGGCCACCCCCTCAGCTGGTTCTGACCATCACGGGTGTGTATGGTGCTCCATGTCTGTCTTGCCTAATAAACTGTGACCCATGTGTCCTGTGCCAGACTCAGGCCCCAGGGTGTGGATGGTTGAAGTGAACAGATGACTCAGGCATGTTTAGACTGTACAAGACACATGTTAGGTAATAATGCTACCAGCAGGCATCTACTCTTAATAGTGTGATTTATTATGTGGGGGGGGGGGACAAAGTGAGGGGCTTTCCGGGATTAGGGAATCCAAAGTTCAGTAGGGGAGTTGGTGTCCTTGCCATTGGAAATCCTCAGAGTCCATGCCACAGTCTTTGTCAACATTGGTCAGCCAGTGACCAGCAGGGCCATGTGGCAGAGAATGTCTCTTGATGCTGTGATGCTGTTGCTCCAGTGGGCCAGGTGCCAGGCCAGGTGTCCTGGGAGATGGTGATGTAGCAGCCACCCTCACGGTCCTTTCCGTGGACGACCCGGCTTCCTGCGGGGAACCTCAGCAGCAGGCCGTGACGACGTCTGGGATGCTCCGTCGGATGTTTCCTCCTCCTCCTCATGATCCCTCCCTGTGGGTGGTGATGTTCTCCGCCTTCTGGCACAGGGAGGGTCGGCCATGGTGTCGGCCATCCGACGGAGTTCAGCGTGAATCCCCTGGGACGCCGTCACTTGCTCAGCCTGTCTGTCCTCCATCCTCCGTTGGTGTAGCTGTAGACAGGCTATTAGCTCCGCATGTTGCTGGGCCTGCTGGACCTTGATCCCCTCGAGGACGGACACAACCTGGGCCATGCCCGTGGTGTCCTGCCGGTATGAGTCCAGGATGTTACGGACATGTGAAAATACCGGATCCCCAGCCAACTGGTCAGGCTCGCGCCTCCGCCGTCCTCCACTCCCACCACCCCTGCCCACTTGCGTCTGGCCTGCACTTGTGGGCACATCGGGTCTCCGGGACCCCTGAGGGGTGGCATTGGCGTTGTCGCCTGCCTCCTCCTGGGTGCCCGGGACACCGTGTCCCTCCTGGCGAGCCTGGCTGCATTGTGGTGTTGGGGCAGGGATCCTGGGTGTCTCCTGGGATGTGGCAGGAGTGGGGGTGGTGGTTGGCACGGTTGTACCTGACGCAGGTGCTGCAGGTGGTTGGACACCAGAGGGGCCAGGTCGGTCGGGGTCGTCCGCAGAGTGGTGAGAGTGGTCGCTGCCGGTGGGATCGGTCTCCTGCAGATCCGGGTCCTGTGAGTGTTCCCCCCCAGTGTTGGGGGGTGCAGCACGACGTTGACCTGTGTGTGAGAGAGAAAATGTTAATTTTGATCCATGCAACATCCATGTTTCATCCGTTACAAAGTTGGCACATTTCCTCTTGGAATTAGGATCTGTCTTGCATTCCACTCACAGTGCACTTGTGCATGTGTGTGTCCCTTGGGCACCAATTTGGCCCCTTTAACTATGTGTGGCACAGTCTTACTTGCTGCGTCAAGTGTGACTGCAGTCAGCAGTGGAGTGTGCATGTGTGCCGAGCTATGCATTTGCGCCTTCCTTGTAGCACTGTACATGTGCACATGGAGTGGATCCACACACTCATATGATGCAGGTGGCTGTCCTTGTGCTCGTGTACAGGTTGTGACATGGCCCTGCGTTTTGCCATGATGAAGAGGGGGGGTTCTGGCACTGGCCACCCTTGTCTACATGCACGCAGTCCACCTGCTGACGAGCAGACATTCCCACACACCACAGGACTGATTTGCTCTCCCTGTGTCTCCCTCCTTCTCTGTCCCCCTCTCCCTCCCTCTCTGTCCCCCTCTCCCTCCCTCTGTGTGTCAGCCTCCTCCCTCTGTCCATCTTCCTGTGTCTCCCTCCCTCTGTGTCCCCCTCTCCCTCCCTCTCTGTCCCCCTCTCCCTCCCTCTCTGTCCCCCTCTCCCTCCCTCTGTGTCCCCCTCTCCCTCCTTCTCTGTCCCCCTCTCCCTCCCTCTCTGTCCCCCTCTCCCTCCCTCTGTGTGTCAGCCTCCTCCCTCTGTCCATCTTCCTGTGTCTCCCTCCCTCTCTGTCCCCCTCTCCCTCCCTCTCTGTCCCCCTCTCCCTCCCTCTGTGTGTCAGCCTCCTCCCTCTGTCCATCTTCCTGTGTCTCCCTCCCTCTCTGTCCCCCTCTCCCTCCCTCTCTGTCCCCCTCTCCCTCCCTCTGTGTGTCAGCCTCCTCCCTCTGTCCGTCTCCCTCCCTCTCAGTCCCCCTCTCCCTCCCTCTCTGTCCCCCTCTCCCTCCCTCTCTGTCCCCCTCTCCCTCCCTCTGTGTCCCCCTCTCCCTCCCTCTCTGTCCCCCTCTCCCTCCCTCTGTGTGTCAGCCTCCTCCCTCTGTCCATCTTCCTGTGTCTCCCTCCCTCTCTGTCCCCCTCTCCCTCCCTCTCTGTCCCCCTCTCCCTCCCTCTGTGTGTCAGCCTCCTCCCTCTGTCCGTCTCCCTCCCTCTCAGTCCCCCTCTCCCTCCCTCTGTGTCCCCCTCTCCCTCCCTCCGTGTGTCACCCTCTGTCACCTTGGCCCAGCTTCCTGGGCACACACTGTTAGCAGATCTTTGAGTGGCCCTTGGCCTGTTGATGTGAGTTTGTTTCTGATCTCCAGGCACCCATTTTGTCTGCTGTGTGTCTGTGCGCTGCTGCTGTGGTGGTGTGTGCTGCCACTCTTTCACACTGTTGGCTGTTCATTAGCTGCTGGCATGTGCAAAACAGTGCCTTCACCCCCATGTGTTGATGCAAGGCATCCGCCATTTGCTGGCAAGTCATTCCTGTGTTGGGACACAGTGTTTGTCTGGCTGTGACCTAGGCCATATGGGCAGAGGGCATTGTTGTCTGCTTTGGAGTCGCACTATGTGATTCTTGGTGCCCAGCCTCCCGACATCCGGGTTACCGTGTCATGTGTTGTTGTCTTCTGTGGCCTGTGACTTGACATTGTCCAGCTGGGTGCATGGGGCATGGTGGCAGCAGTGGCATGTGCCTGCTCATGGAGTGTGGTTGAGTAATGCGATGGCTTGTGGTGGTTGCGTGCCTGTTATTAATTTTGGTTGTGGTTGCAGTTCCCCCATGTGAGGTGCGTTGCTTGTGTACTCACCCGGGTCTCGGAGTCCTTCTACTCCTTCAACTGCCTCCACCGGCAGTATGGCCATCACCCTCTCCTCCCAGGGATGGTACTGTACGGGTCTGCGGGAGGGCCCTCCTCCGGTGGCGTTGGCCTGGTCGTGTTCCTCCTGTCTCTTGGCTCTGACCCTCCTCCGCAGATCGTACCACCTGTTCTGGCAATCCTGCTTGGTCCTCCTGGTGTCCGCAACAGCATTCACAGCATCGACGATGGTCTGCCACATGGCTGTTTTGGCTGCCTGGCTGGTGCTTCTGACCAATGTTCCAAAGATCTGTGGCTCGACTCTGAGGATTTGATCAACAAGGACCTCCAACTCTCGGTGACTGAACTTTGGATTCTTGGTAGTGGGCATGGTGAGGGGTGTGGGTGGGGATGGTGTGGGTGTGGGGGGTGTGTGGATGTTGGGGGGGGGGTGTGGATGGTTGTGTGTGTGTGTGAATGTGATGAGAGGGTGTTTGTGAGGGTGGTCGTGTGAAGGTGTGCAAGTGTAAGATGTGGTGTCGCTTGTAGTCTGGTTCTGTGGTGTCTGGCAGCAGTGGGTCTGTTGCAAAGGCTCATGGTTTGTGTGTGTGGGCCCTTTTTATTGGTCCATGGGTGGGTGTGGCAGTGTTTGAATTTTGGGTGGGTGTGTTATAAGGAGTGGTGGTGTATTGGGCCTCTGTTTGTTTTTGACAGTTGCAGGTCAGTGATTGTGTTATTTTAGTGGTTGTTGGCCATGTTTAGTGGCTGTGTGCCTTTCGAATGGTGTATTGTTGAGTTGTTTTGTTTTGTCCTTGTTGTGTACGTGCGTTTTGAGCGTGTGTACGGTGTGTACATGGGCCATTTGGTTGTACGATTTGGTCCTTGTGTGTGGCTTTGTACGACTCGTACATGCGGTTGTGATGTTGGGGCATGGGGTGCGCTCCGTACTTAGGAGGTTGTGTTGGGGGTGCGCCAGGAACGTACTGGGGTGGGGGTACGACTGGAACGTACTGGGGTGTGGGTAGACGGGGCTATGACACGTCCTGGGGTGGGGGTGTGGCTCGCACGTACTGGGGTGTAGGTACACGGGGGGTACGACACGTACAGGGGGGGGGGTGTACATGGACGGTGGTACGACACGTACTGGGGTGGGGGTACGACTGGAACGTACTGGGGTGTACATAGACGGTGGTACGACACGTACAGGGGTAGGGGGGTGTACATAGACGGTGGTACGACACGTACAGGGGTGGGGGGGTGTACATTGACGGTGGTACGACACGTACTGGGGTGGGGGTACGACTGGAACGTACTGGGGTGTACATAGACGGTGGTACGACACGTACAGGGGTGGGGGGGTGTACATTGACGGTGGTACGACACGTACAGGGGTGGGGGGGTGTACATTGACGGTGGTACGACACGTACTGGGGTGGGGGTACGACTGGAACGTACTGGGGTGTACATAGACGGTGGTATGACACGTACAGGGGTGGGGGGGTGTACATAGACGGTGGTACGACACGTACAGGGGTGGGGGGGTGTACATTGACGGTGGTACGACACGTACTGGGGTGGGGGTACGACTGGAACGTACTGGGGTGTACATAGACGGTGGTACGACACGTACAGGGGTGGGGGGGTGTACATTGACGGTGGTACGACACGTACAGGGGTGGGGGGGTGTACATTGACGGTGGTACGACACGTACTGGGGTGGGGGTACGACTGGAACGTACTGGGGTGTACATAGACGGTGGTACGACACGTACAGGGGTGGGGGGGTGTACATTGACGGTGGTACGACACGTACAGGGGTGGGGGGGTGTACATTGACGGTGGTACGACACGTACTGGGGTGGGGGTACGACTGGAACGTACTGGGGTGTACATAGACGGTGGTACGACACGTACAGGGGTGGGGGGGGTGTACATTGACGGTGGTACGACACGTACAGGGGTGGGGGGTGTACATTGACGGTGGTACGACACGTACTGGGGTGGGGGTACGACTGGAACGTACTGGGGTGTAGGTACACGGTGGTACGACACGTACTGTGGTGGGGGTACTACTGGAACGTACTGGGGTGTGGGTAGACGGGGCTATGACACGTACTGGGGTGGGGGTGTGGCTCGAACGTACTGGGGTGTAGGTACACGGGGGGTACGACACGTACTGGGGTGGGGGTGCGACTGGAACGTACTGGGGTGTACATAGACGGTGGTACGACACGTACAGGGGTGGGGGGGTGTACATTGACGGTGGTACGACACGTACTGGGGTGGGGGTACGACTGGAACGTACTGGGGTGTACCTAGACGGGTGGGGGTATACATATACGGGGGGTACGTGTCGGACGTACGGGGGCTGGGGGGAGTGTTGGGCGCGTATGCGGGCACATGTCTCCATGGTTGCTATAGGTGTTCGGTGCGGACGGTGTTTTTTCCATACGGTTGTAGGCTCGGACGCACGGGATGGATCGTGATTCCTCGGTCGGACTTGGATTTTTACGTTTGTAAGGTAAATCGTCCGAGGACGTGTCGGACACATTTTCCGACCCGAGGACGTGTGGGGAATGATTCCCGGTGCGGTTCGTATGGACTTTTTACCATGCGAATCGTGATTGCCAGTTCGTACGGCACTTGTACGATTCGTACGGTAAAAAGACCCGATACGAGTCGCACGGGGGAATTTTTTACCGGATCGTGATCGGCACCTTAATGTAGATTTTGTCACCCGAGCAGACCGTTTGGGTAATTTTTAAAAGCAAAACTGCAAGTCCAAATGCTAGCAGCAGTGTTTTGAATGCCAGCAACCAGAAATCAATTAAAACATTTTGAGCTGGACTCTTTTGGGGTAATTTTATCAGTGCGGGATACACTTTGCATAATTTGCCTAATTTTCTGGTATTTTACAGAATTATGCTACCCAAATGTTTCACAAGTTAAGCACACCCCAATCTACTCTTTTTTTCTAGATTGGTGTGGGATATTTCTTGTGTTATGTTTCACTTTATTACTGATTGAGTGCTGCATAAATACTTGAAATAGTCCTTCTATAGAGCAGGTGCCTAAGGCCAACCACCACCCACTTACCTGGGACTGGTCTTCTGAGCAGTCTACGCCCTTTCCCAATAAGCTCCTTTTGCCTTAGACTCCTGCCTCACTCTCTGCTTCAGCTCATTTTCTGCCCTCTCTCTCCTACTTTCAGCTTCTGCCAAGCTCTTTTCCCTTCTGCTCCTTCTCCCTCTTATGTGAGTACTTTCATCTCATGCCTCTTTTCACTCTTTCACTCTTGCTTTGGCTCCTTTGATCCTCTTTTTCACTCTTTTCTCTCATCTGCTATTTTTCCCCTTTTTGTCAGCCCTCTCTGAGCCTCCATTCACTCTTATCACTCTTGCCCCACATCTGCTTTTTGTTTCTATTTTTTCTGTCCCCTCATCTGCTTTTTCTCCTTCTAACCATCTGTTCTTTAATCAGTTTTTGTGTCTGTTTAGTGCCTTCTAAGCTTTGTGCGCCTCTTTCCCCAAGTCAGGCCTTCTGTTTTACTCCCTGCAGCCTGCTTCCCATGCATTTTCCCACCTACCTTTCGCCTTACCTGCTCCTCCTGGAAATGTCAACTTTGTGCCTCTTCTTCCCATGCATAGCAGACCCACACACTGTCCCCCGTACTCCTCCCCTTCTCAGGGCCTACTTAATGGTGGCCTCTGCATGATCCCTTTGAGCGGGTGCCTAGGCCCAGCCCCCCCACCCACTTACCTGGTATTGGTCCTCCATCCAGTCTAGGCCCTTTTGGAATTCCTTTCAGACCCGGCTCCTTTTACCTAAGGTTTCTGCCTTGCTCTCCGCTTCAGCTCCTTTTCTCCCCCTCTCCCCTACTTTAAGTTTCTGCCAAGCTCTTTTTCCTTCTGCTTCTTCTCTCTCTCATGTGACTGCTTTCATCTCATGCCTCTTTACACTCTTTCACTCTTGCTTCGGTCCCTTTGAGCCTCTTTTCCACTCTTTCCTCTCATCCATGCTTTTTCCCTGTTTTACTGTGCCCCCTCTGAGCCTCCTTTCAATCCTTTCACTCTTTACACTCTTTCCCCTCATCCACTTTTTGTTTCTGTTTTCCCCCTCCAAGCCTCTTTTCCCTCTCAGCTGTTGTTTACCCTTCTGAGCCTCTACTCTTTCACCAGTTGTTTTGCCTGTTGTATGCCTTCTTAGTTTTGTGTGCTTCTTCCCCCATTCAGGCCTTCTATCGCGCTCCCCACAGCACCTCCCATATATTTTCCCACCTACCACCTCTCCCCACTCTATACCTTCGCCGCCTACTACCCAGTCCTCCCACCTCTTCTTACTGTGCATAGTAACCCAGCCCACAACCCCCATGCCCTTCTCCCCTCCCAGGACCTACATAATGGTAGCTGCTGTGCGACAGAGTCGATGGTGTGCCTATGGTAGCCACAGGCAAGCCTGTCTGCGCTTATCTGAGCCAGCGCTTCTGAGGTTGCTTGTCTCTGGATGCCGAACCACATCGCCCCTCACACAACAGTAGGAGCTTTCACCAGCACCCTCTGCTGGTTCTCCTGCATCCATCCACCCAAACACAACATGCAAGCACCAGCAATGCCTTAGATACCTGCACTAGCGGTGGCGAAGAATTCCGCTCCTCCAGCAGAGTTCGCAGAGTTTAGTCCACTCCGTGCTCCACGAGTAGCACGGAGTTCCGCAAAACTCTGTGAAGTGATGCAGAGCAGAGTTTTTTTCTCTTGAGCGGTTTGCTCAACCCAACAAATAAAGCAGATCCAACAAGCAGGCCAGCCAGTACACAGAGGACCTATGAGACACCAAACAACATATTAAATAGACAGAAAGAAAATAGAGAGCCAGCCACAAAACCATCTACAGAAACACCTACAAGGCTACACTCAGACACTACCACCAGCAACTAAAAGACACCAAGAAAAGAGCACTAGCCCATCACATTGAAGGAAGCTCCAACAGCTGCAAGGAGATCTTCTCAAGTGTCAAGGATTTCACCTCACCGTCAGGCTCAGACAACATCACTGCCTTCCAACAACTCTGCAACAAACTATCTAATTTTTTCTACAGTAACATCGCAAACATCAACCACAACTTCCAACTCCAACCCGACCCCAGCAAATTCATTGCCAGATTACCCACCACCAACCAAGAAGACCACCTTATTGAAAGGAACACCCTCACCAGAGATGACACAGTGTCAATCATGTGGACCATACACTCAGGGGGCCCAACGGATCAATGCCCCCACCACATCTACAACCTGGGAACATCACCGATCAGCACCACCCTTACTGACATCATCAACAGCTCCATTAGACCGCCAGATTCCCAGATGACTGGAAACTTGCAAAAATCAACACCATCCTCAAGAATTCATCAGTCGACCTGAACTAACTGAGCAACTTCTGACCCATCTTCCTGCTCCCCTACCCAGTCAAAGTGATTGAGAAGGCCAGCAACAAGCAACTCACTACCCACCTCAAGCTTCACCACCTGATAGACAACACCTAGTCAGGATTCAGAAAGAACCACAGCAAAAAAACACCACTCATCATGGACACCGATGACATCCTAGACTAAGAGAAACAGCACCCCTCAAACTACTTGACCTCTCCATGGCTTATGACCTTCATCAGAAACCTCCACAAAATCACCATCCAGGATCTGCTCTTTCTTCAAGGGAAGAACCCAAAGAGTCATTACCGCTTTCACATCAGGGGCTAAGAGTTTGGTCTACGGAGTCCCACAGGAGTTGCCCCCTGTTCAATATCTACCTTACACCACTTGCCAACATCATCTGTTCCCAAGGCATCACTATTATCTCTTACACTGATGGCATACAATGCATCCTCTCCCTGACGGACAAGGCCACCACCACCAGAAACAACTTTGCCAACTGCATGACCAAGGGAGCAGACTGAATGTGAACAAATTACCTGGAGCTCAACTCCAGCAAGGCAGAAATACTGATCTTCAGAAAAAGGTCTCCCCATGGGGCTCCATCTGGTAGCCGTCGGAATGAGGGCCAACACTAACACTGACTGACCACGCAAGAAATCTGGGGATCATCCTAGATGACAAGCTCAACATGGCGGCGCAAGTCAATGCAGTGAGCTCCTCATGCTGCTACATCTTATGCATACTGTGAAAGATCTCCTAGTGGCTGCTACAGATCACTAGATGGACCATCACACAAACAGCCATCACTAGCAGGCTGGACTACGGCAATACACTTTATGCTGGTATTTCCAAACAACCCTTAAACAGGCTGCAGGTCATCCAGAATGCTGCTGCAAGACTTTTATTTCAGCTGCCATGCTGCACCCACATCATACCCTACCTCAAGAAGCTCCACTAGCTCCCCATTCAAAAGCACAGCCACTTATTACGCACACATCCAAAGTCCCACACAACACAGGAACAGTGTACCTGAACAACTACATACACTTTCAGCAGCCTGTCATAGACCTATGCTCTGCCTCACTCTCAATTGCACACACCCAGCATCCATCAAAGCAGAGCAGTACATGGCTCCTTCTCCCACATGGCACCCAAAACATGGGATGACCTCTCTCAACACATCAGAGTCTCCTCCTCACTTCCTGAGTTTCTCAAGGTTCTGACGACTGTGTCCTTCGAATAATACCAAAAGGATCATACAACTACACACCTGCCCAAGTGCTTTAATACCCTCACAGGTTATTAGTGCGCTATACAAATCTACATAACATAGCACAACATAGATGCCTCTAAGTTCTGCCTGACTGTTTTTGTGGGAATCTATCAGAGGGTTACAAATATGTGAATTTAGTGACTTTTTGTGGCTCACCCTGTCCAGGACTGTGGTTGCTGTTTGAGAAGGGTTTCCCCCCCATTAACCAATAACCCAATTTCTCACAATGCCTTATCCAAGTCCAAAAAGGAGGCACTGTTCTCTGTGCTACACATGTTCAAAAAGACACATGTTTTAAAAAGACCAAAACTTAAGTTTAACTGGGACAAAATCCTAACTTTATGACTTTCAGTATTCACGGGGGGCGTGGCTTGCGCGCCGCTGCGAGATGGCGGATCGCGCTTGAGCTCCGTAAAGAGAGAGGGCCGACGGAGGCATTGCTGACGCTGAATATTGCCCCGCTCTGCGCAGAAGATGTTATCTTACATGGGAAACTGCCGTGCATGCTACGAGGGAGGTCTCTGGTGGTGAAGAGCGGCCAGAGTTCATTTATCGGCATTTTTAAGTGACGCTTCAGGCTTTCACGAGCGGCCGCCATTTTGTTTCTGCTGTGAGGGAGTTTTTCTCTCGCTTCTACAAGACGACGCTACTGGTCTATCCTGTCAGGAATGGAGGCATTCAGGAGCTGGTGACGTTATTTCACTTTTCTTGAGCTTATTTTGTTCTTTTTTTCTATCGCCTATTGCTGAGAGACCCACTGTGTGAACTTTTTGAGGTTTCTGGTTTTTTCCTCGTCGTCAAACGCACTGCCACTTCCTTATGTGAGGCTTTTTTGGCTCTTGGCTTGATCCTGGTGGTTTTCGGAGTCGGTGCTTGACTACTGGCGCCTGTAGTTCTTTTCGTGAGGTGTTCTTTCTGACTGGGATCGCCTGCGATATTTTATGCCCGGCTCTTTCTGATGCAAGTGCATGATTCCTTCCTGCCCATTTTTCCTCTCACACATTGAGGGTTTTACAACCCCTGGCATTCCTTGTCTCACTCTATCTGAGGAGGTGTATTTTGTTTCTGCTGAGGTGGTCTGCCCTATGGCTGAAAATATGGCCCCTTCACCGAATTCCAAAGACGTTAAGGAATCTAAAGCATCTCTTAAGAGGTCCAAACAGGTATCCCCAACACCTGAGTCTGCTCCTAAAGACACTAATTCGACTCTTGAGTCCATTCTGGCGCGCCTTAATGAGGTTTATGAGATTGCGCAGTCTACTAAGACCAATACAGATTTACTGCAAGTGGAGGTGTTAGCCATCAGGAATGATTTCAAGGCCCTTTCCCTTCGTGTCTCAGGTACAGAAGCACGGATTAGTGGCGCAGAGGATACCATGCAAAAGCACTCTAGATCTCTCACGCAGATAGAGCGTTCTATGGCAGCTTTGAGGAGAGACCTCACTGAACAAGAGGATCGTAATCGTAGATCCAATCTGCGTATTTTTGGTCTTCCTGAAGATGTTGAGAAAGATGCATCTTCCATGATTGAGTTTCTTTATCAATGGATTCCGTCAACACTACAAATTTCTTTCCACAAAGATTTTGAACTGGAACGGGCACACCGTGTCCCCTCCTTTCGCCCCAAGTCTGCTACGCAACCAAGAGCGATAATTTTTAAGCCGCTGCGTCATCAACATACTGAGCAGATTTTGGCGCATATGCGGAAGGTTAGAGCTGTCTCTTGGAATGGCCATCGTATTTCAATTTCTCAAGACTTTGCCAGAGACACGGTGATGAGGAGGAAAGGCTTTCTTAATCTCCGGAAGCGTTTGTCTGAAATGAATATCCCCTTCTCCTTTGCTGGTCCCTCAAAATTTCGCATTACTTTCAAGGGTCGTGTCAGAATTTTTGACGAACCTGCGGATTTAGCCTCGTTTCTGGATAATCAAATGGAGCTACAGATGGATCTTCAAACGGGGGTTTCACATGCTCCTGGTTCTTCTGGCACCTGAGGTGGCTATACATATTGCATTGTCTTTAGTCTTTGTCAGATCTATTAGGCCTAGCTGCTTTTAGATCTGCGCAGTGGTCTCTATGTCCATTGGTCTTGACGTATTTTTGTCGTCTATTGGTGCTCCCTTAGTATTGTTATGGTGTTTTGGTCTTTAGTGTTGTTAGTTTCAGTGTATAAACCTTTCAATTTTTTGTGGTGACTTCTCTTGTTGGCGTGACTTCACTTTTGTCCGCGTAACGTCCTGTTATTCATTGCCTCCCCAGTTTGTCTTTCGACGTATTAGGTCACGGTCCTTTTCCTTCCAGGGGTGTGTCTTCGGTATGTGCGTCGATTTTTGTGGTAAATTTTGGTTTATCTTGTTCTGTTGTGGTCGTTCCTTTTGCTTCATGTTTGTTTTCTGTTACTTCGTACTTTTATGGAGTAGGTCATTGCTTGTTCCTTTGCTTTCTCATTGGTTGTTGTTTGGTTTGTCTAGGTGTTTTTTTCATATATGTTTATTAAGTGTTTATTTATGGCTATACTTAGAGTCAGTATTGGTCGTTCATATAGTTGCTAGTTATACCTACTTTATTGTTTTTTTCATTGAGTGATTTGCTTACATTGTGTTACTATTTGTTTTTTTCGAGTAGGTTAGTTTTTTATAGATGCTTTGTACTTGGCAGACATATGCCCCTCTTACCTACATGTTCACTTTCTTAGGCATGCATATTTATCTTGCCAGTTTGTGTGTATATGGCTTTATTTATTCATGGCCAGTTATCTTTAAGTTTGTATATAGATTTTTCATATTTATATATAGTATTAGGTCTCTTATCTAGCTGTCATAAGGGTTTCTCTGTCTGTTATATGATAAGATGCTACCTACCGTTTTTTATTATGTTTCACTTATTTTTCCCATATTGTTTCATATAGATTCCTACTTTATTGACTTTCTCATTGCGTGATTTGATTACATTGTGTCATTAACTGTTTTTTTCGAGTAGGTTAGTTTGTTTTAGAGATGCTTTGTTCTTGATAGATTTATGCCTCTCTTATCTACATGTTTACTTATTTAGCCAAGCATATTTATTCTACCAGTTTGCGTGTATATGGCCTTATTTATTCATGCCAAGTCATCTGTGAGTTTGTATATAGACTTTACATATTTATATTTAGTATTAGGCCTCTTATTTAACTGCCATAGGGATTCACTGATTGCTATATTGATAAGATGCTATATACCGTTTTTTATTATATTTCACGTATTTTTCCCATATTATATCATATAGTATACTTTAGAGTGTATTTCTTCTTTTCTCTTCATTATGGTCCTTTTTCTTTTGTTGGAGTCCGCTTTGGTCTGGTTCTACCTAATACTATTGTTCTCTCTTAGTTCTCTTTTCACCAGCTCTTAATGCCTGATCGTGCTTTCTTTTTCTCTCTTTTCTGCTCCTACCGTTCTCTATGATTTATTTTAGTTGTTATCTATACATTAATTTGGTCAAATGTGTTGCCTTTACAGTTTCTCATTTCGCTTTGTCTTCTAATAAGTGATACTTATCTCCGGTTCTTAGCTTTTAGATAGTGCCTTCCTTTTAATTGTATAACCGGTTATGCACTGCTCTGGGGCTTTTTATGCTGTTGTTGTTATGCCTCCTGTTGGCCCCTCGCTCTTTTTTCCATGTCCCCCCTTGTATGAATTTGGTCTTTTTCAGACCTGCCGGATTGGCTCTTCTCTCTCTCTTTCTCTGTACTCTCCTGCTTTCTTTTTCCTCTTCTTTCCTTTCTTCTCTTCGGATTTCCTCTTTGGTCTCACCCTGTGTTGTGCTGGTTGTTGATGTCTGCTGGTTAGCCCTCCTGGTTGTTGCGCTTCATTTGCCACATATGGAATATCTTTTTTTCCTGATATTGGTTCTATGTCTGGACTAAATATACTTTCCCTTAATGTTAAAGGGTTAAATCATCCAGTCAAAAGGTCAAAGATTTTGGATTACTGTAAATCTCTTTCTTCGGATCTCGTCCTTTTTCAGGAGACAAAGCTCTCTGCCAAGGAGGCGTTGTTTCTGAAGAAAGAGTGGGTCTTTGATGTTGCTTGTTCAGATGCTTGTGGTAAAAGGAATGGAGTAATTACCTTAGTTTCTAGACACTCTGGCTTATCTATCGTTTCCTCTGAACAGGATACGGAGGGGCGTTGGTTATTATCTAAGGTGTCCGATGGTAATGCTGACTTATTTGTCATGAATATTTATGCCCCCAATAAGGATGACCCGGCCTTTTGGAATGCGATTACCAAAAAGCTCGAGGATACTCCTCACTCTGGTAATCTTATTGTAGGTGGTGACTTTAACTTGCCAATGGACCCTATCTTGGATAGGAATTCTGCCTTTAACTTTCGTCCCCCTAAAGCACACAAACAAATGATTAATATGTGCTCTCTTACCCATCTTCAGGATGTATGGCGTCTTCATAATTCCACTGGTAGTGACTTTTCCTTTTTTTCTTCCCCTCATTCGTCCTTTTCACGCATTGACTATCTTTTGGTTCACTCTTCTCTGGTTCAATTTTCTTCTTCTCCGCTTATTCATCCTATTTTAGTTTCTGACCACGCCGCAGTCACATTTACTCTTACCTCCTTTGTCCCTAGGGCACGAGCTCGCTCGTGGAGACTCAACACAGAAATTTTACATGATGAGTCCTTGGTGCGAGAGTTTTCCAATGACATTGAGACTTTTTTTATTGAGAATGTTGGGTCAGTCAGCTCCCCTGTTGTTCTCTGGGACTCTTTTAAATGTACTTTTCGTGGTCAGGTCATTAAATGTATGTCGAAGAGAAACGCAGCCATTAAAAAGGAACTCACGGACTTAGCAGATGAGATCAAACGTCAGGAATCCCTTTTCCGCCATTCTCAGAACAAGACCTGCCTCCAATCTATTAAAAATCTAAAATATTCATACAATTCTATAGTCACTAAGAGAGCTCATATTGGCCTGCAGGCTCAGAAATCTAAGAGACTGCTGTTAAGAAATCGTGCGGGCAAGATTCTTGCTGCCACTTTAAAGTTCCAGGAATCTTCTTGTAACACTTTCCAAATTCCTTCTATTACTGACCAGCTTGGTAGGAAAAAATTTCAAACTGCAGAAATCCTTGAGGTGTTCCGCGATTTTTATAACAATTTGTATACCCCGTCGGCTCAAGCTTCTTTTGAACAATGTCAGGAGTTCTTGAAGTCGGTTCCTTTGAAAGTTGTTTCGGAGGAAGATAATCAATCATTAAACTGCCCGATTACTGCTGATGAAATCATTTCCGCGATTAAAGCTACTCGGTCTGGTAAAGCTCCTGGTCCCGATGGATATCCTATTGCGTTTTATAAAACCTTTATTCCCGTGATTGTCCCGAAACTCCAATCCGTTTTTGATGCGTTTATTAAGGATGGCTCTGTGTCTGGTTCTGCGGCGGATGCTACTATTGTAGTTATCCCCAAAGACGGGAAGGATCACGCAGATCCCAAAAATTTTCGTCCCATATCCCTCCTTAACATGGAAGCCAAGATCTTTGCTAAAATTTTAGCTAAACGATTAGAGTCCTTTATTCCTCATTTGGTTCATCCCTCCCAAACAGGTTTCGTAAAGGGGCGTCTTGCACGGGATAATATTCGTACTTTTTGTCATATTCTTGGCGCCGCTAAACGATCTAATCTTCCGGCGGCAGCCTTGGCCCTTGACGCTGAAAAGGCCTTTGATAAGGTCTCTTGGCCTTTTCTACGAGCGGTCCTACGTGCACACAATCTTGGTGACTCCTTTATTCGTATGGTTATGTCTCTTTACTCCCGACCTAGAGCTAATATACGGGTGAATGGTGCTACGTCTTCCTTTTTTAACCTTTGTCAGGGCACTAGACAAGGATGCCCTTTGTCCCCCCTCCTATTTTTGTTGTCCATTGATCCTCTCCTCAGAATGATTGACTCGCATCCAGATATTAAAGGGTTCTCTTTTGGGTCTCATCAGATAAAAACTGCGGCATATGCAGATGATGTTCTCATTTTTTCTGATGATATTGCTCTGGCCATCCCTGCTATTTCGGATACGATTGCTCTTTTTTCAAAAGTTTCAGGATACACTCTGAACAAAGATAAGACAGAGATGTTTCCTTTAAATGCTTACTGCTTCTCCTCTCATATGGGCTCGGCGGGCTTTAAATGGCAATCCCAACACTTAAAGTATCTGGGTATCTACTTTTGTTCCACCCTATATGCTACGGCTTCTTATAATGAATCCCAAGCTATTCTCAAGGTGAGACGTCTTTTAGAAAATTGGTCTCCGAAGCATATTTCTTGGTGGGGCCGTATGCAAACTCTAAAAATGATGATCACTCCTATTATTAATTTTGTTTCCTCTATGCTTCCAGTAAGGCTTTCTGATTCCTTCTTCCATGAACTTGATCTGCTTACTTCTAAATTTTTATGGAATGATAGAAGGGCTAGGATTGCTTATAAATTTTTACGGAAATCTTATGATATGGGGGGCTGTAATTTTCCTGATTGGGGGAAATATCAAACTGCTTTTCTGGCGTCCCAGGGTGCCCTTTGGTTTTCTTCCCCATCTATTCATGCTCCAGCTTGGTTGACAATAGAACAGGAACTGGCCTCCCCTCTTCCGACTGCATCTTTTTTGACCACAAACACCCTTTCTATTCCATTTTCTCGCTCTATTATTTTAGACACTATTGCTGCGGTTCGTAAGGTTGATAAGAGGGTAGCAGTTCCAATACATAAAACTAGATGGTCATCTATTTGGCGCAATTCTAAAATCAAAATTAATATTGACCCTGAGTTGATGTCTTACTGGGCTGGGAAAGGTGTCTCACTTGTTAAACATCTCTATGATTCCAACAATGATCCTTCCCCTTTCTCATCCCTTGCTCAACATTTTTCTTTATCTAATTTAGATTTTTATACTTTTCTTAAGATTAAGGTTGCACTTGCTAAAGTACACCTTCATCCTTCTTCCCCGCTGATTACGCTCTTTCAGCTTTGGATCAGGACTGGTCATGTTGCGTCTCGGATTTATAAATTTTTATCGTCCTCTACACTCCCTTCCCATACTGTCACACAGCAAAAATGGTTACATCATTTTGATCATACTGTCACTGCTCATATCTCTTCTGATACCTGGCAAGATATTGGTAAATTTTCTCTTCGTAACAAAATTGCCCCTTCTCTAACGCAGTCTAAGTTTTTCTCTATTAATCTTCTTCATTGGACTCCCAGTCGTCTGTATTCACTCAATCTTAAAGAAGACGATTTATGCTGGAGTTGTGGGCTTCTACCAGGCGATTTTCAACATATGTTCCTTGATTGTTCCCTTCTCCAACCCTTTTGGGATTTAGTTCACAAACACCTTATGCTCATCTTTAGCATCAAATTCCAACTGTCTCTTCCATTAATTCTTTTGGGTCCGTTGGCGGCCCCAGTCCCTCTGCCTTTAGATCCCATGGAGCTCCAGTTGTTGGACCTCTTGTTAACTATTGCAGTCAAAGTAATTCTCATGGAGTGGAAATCCTTTTCGTCTGTCTCTTACCATACTTGGTGGGCCTGGGTTTCCTTTCTACGAAGTGCTCATACGTCAGTGGATCATGCTCATCTTTCTCCTTCTATTTCCTCTGGTGTATGGGTAGCCCTAGATTCATACATGAAGATGGCCTCTGAAGGGGTGGTGGAACAATATCCCTTTGATTTGTCTGGTTAGTGTTGTCTTGTGTGTTGGGTGATTCCTCTGGAAATCCTCTCCTCTTCCTTTCCTTCTCTTTGTCTCTCTTTTTCTTTCCTCTTCTCTTTCCTATTCTTTCCGTCTTTTCTTTCTTCCTTTCTTCTCTTCCCTCTTCTCCCTAATTTGCCATCTGTAGGTGATACTTTTGATATATATCTTTGCCAGACACCATTTTGGGTCTTCCCTCCTTAAGTATTTATTTATCTGAGGTCTGCAGATTAATGAATGACAATGAATTGCTCTCCTACAAATTAATTGTATACTAATGTATTTATTATCTTATTGTCTGATATCAATTGTATCACTTTGGTTTATATCTTATGTGTCATATTTGCGCTTTTAAAATAATAAAATTCTTTTGAAATGAAAAAATGACTTTCAGTATTCACATAGGGCATTTAGGAGCACTAAAGTTAGGATTCCTAACTTTAGTACTTCTAAATGCATTTTGTGAATACCGAAAGTCGTAAAGTTAGGATTCTGTTTCAGATTACTTTTGTGAATCAGGCCCATTGATCCCACATCTGCATTACAGTGTCACCTAGAATCAGCCAAATGGTCGCTGAACTTTTTTTTTACAGATAAGGCTTGTAAGGCTCTAGTGATGTTACATCAATGGCATTATCAACAACGGGAGAAAGCTGATAGGTTGCTCCCGATGCAATTGCACCAGAGGAAATTACCAACCTATGTACTAGACGTTTGCTGAGCTCAGGGTGGCCTATTCCGCTACCTCGTGGAGCGTGCCAAAATATTTTCTCCTTTCCTTCAGCTTCTGTACAGCCTGGAAACGCTGACACCTGACATTTGGAAGAGACCTTCCTCTGTGCCTTCCCACCTTGTCCTCTTAGGCTGGAGCCCTGCTTGACAGAGAGATTATGAACAAGGAAATCACTGAAGCCATCTCCACCCTTTGAAATTGTATGTTCCCTGGGAAGGATGGATTTTTCAAGACAGGTAAAAAAAACCTGATGCCTCTGTTAAACAAAGTGTTCAAAGTGGCAGGAAAGATTGGCACCTTGCACCCTATTTTCAATAATGTCACCATATTCCTCATCTGCAAAGATGCCCTTGAATGCACCAGCTACATCTCCAACCCCCTGATCAATGCAGATGTGAAGGTTTTAGTGAAAGTCTTACCGACTAGGCTCAGCAAGGTTATACCGTCTCGCAGGGGAGTTTTATGCTAATCTATTCATTCAGACATCTCCACACGTCCAGCGGGGGACTATACTTGTCCCCATGGAATCTATGGCTATCTCAGTAAAGGGTGAGAGAGCATTTGATTGAGTAGTGTGGAGATATCTCTTCAGGACTCTCGAAATCTCTGGCCTTGGATATGAATTTATGTCCAGAGACTGTTGGCCATACAATGCCCCGCCAGCGGCCATTAATTGCAAATGATTCTTGACGAGGACAATTCGGAGAGTATGTTGTACCCATTAGGGATGGCTGCTTTTGCCAGTGCTGTTCCTCGTTGCTCAGGGACACCTATCAGCCGTGATACGTCACTCCAGTGATGTACAGGTGATATAACCTATGTGAGGATTAACCAAAGCCTTTCTTTATGCTGATGACAGCCTTTTAACCTTCTCCATTCCAGAATCGCCCGCAACTGACATGATATATGTAATCCATTCCTTCTCAGTATACCTCAGATAAAAGAACAACTGGAGGAAATGTGAAGCACTACCCATGTCTGGCGCTAACGCTAGTGCCCGCTTAGGTAACCATCCCATCTAATGGGGGCCCGGAGGTATAAAGTGCGCGGGTATCTTTATTAATAGAGGTCTCAAATGGATGGTGGAAGACAATCTGACCTCTCTTATTTCTAAAACCACCTTACTCACCTTAACTTATTGGTGTGTGGCAGGGTAAAGATCGTAATACAGGTGATAGCGCCCAGATGCAATCATATATTGGAGATGCTTTCATTGCTGGTGAAAGACCCAATGCTGACCCAGATTGACTGACAGAAATTCGTATATTTGGGGTGAGAGGATACTTGGACCCTTGTTTACAGCATGGAAACTGGTACATCGACTCCTGAAGGTACACCCAGTGCTGCATAGTTTAGTGCTGGTATGACAAAATGCGGGTATACATTTAGGAGGAAATTCCATGACTTGCTCTGAGCGGACCCCAAAGGATGAAAACTCATTGGATCATTTATATGGTGCAATCAAACCATTCCATGACTTACAAATAATAGTCGGACTGCAGAACTGCTGCAGGCAGTCCTGCCAGCTCACTCACTGCCTGCAGGGCCGGACTGGCCATAACGGGCACCGGGCATTTCCTTGGTAGGCCGTTAAGGTGGGGGCTCAGGTTTGGGCCCCTGGGGGGGCCGTTTTTGTTGCCGGGGGTCGGCAATATCGGCCCCCGGTATCAAAATCGGCCGAAACCGACCCTTGCAAACTGCTCGGCTGCACTCCCCCTCAAACCAGGGGGGGTAGTGAGCAGTTTGCCAGGGCCGGTTTCTGTTCCCAGTCCGGCCCTGACTGCCTGAGGCACTACCTTGGCCCCAACTGGCTATCTTGAAAACTTGATTAATCACACAGGACTTCTGTAAGTGGAGCCTTTGGAAGAATGTTTTGTCAGGGATTTACTGTGCCCTGATCACAGAATTGTTCTCCAATAAGACAATGACTGCCTTCCGACTTCTCTGTCAAACACAACTGTGTAAAGACTTGGAAGACCTGTGCCCTAGATCTATCTTTACTTTTGGGAGGGGGGAGGCATGAAACCAAAGAAACAGAGACTGGCTACTGGTGGGTAGCAAAGCGTAGTGTGGAATTCAGAGGCTGTGCAGTCCACAGAGGCGCGGGCTGCCATGAGCCAAGATGCACCCTTAGTCACCAAATTGAAAAACAGCTCAGCCTTGGCAAGCGTGAAGACTCGGCAAGCCGAGGTACAGGTGGCTGGCCAGCATGGCCCTTATGTGCGCGAGTGAGTGGCAGGGTTTAAGTGAGATGAGTTCTGTCAGTGTTCAGTAGTGGCAGTAATTAAAAACTGATTTTAGAACGAGTCCTCAACCGCTCCATATTCATGCCGTGAACTTAATAACACCTACCAATTTCTTGATAATGAGAACAAAAAAACATGGAGACAATTCACGTAGCTGATATAATCTCTGTTTACATTTCATGTTTTATTTCATCTTGCTTCCCGTAAGATCATTTTCTTTTACCAAATATTGTTTACGACGTTCCTGTGGTGATAGGGGCTTCACCGTATTCACATGGCAGTGTTAAGCCACTTAACATGGCTTAACGCTGCCTTGTAAATAAGGCCCCCTTTCACGGGAGGGCAACGGGTGATGCTGTGGGTGTTCCACCACAACACCCATTGATTCTGACGCTGCCTCCTATTTACAAGGGATGTGTAACTTGGAGGCAGCGGCAGAATTAAGACCAGGAAAAGCCTTGCGCAACAGGGAGAAATGTTTAATTTCTCCTTGTTTTTCCTGTTTTAATGTGTGCTGCTTTGTGCAGCACAAACGAAAACAGCAAAAGGCCAATAACTGTTTATGTACACGAATGTCCCCCTTCCTGCACATAAACAATCATTTTTTAAAATGCAGTTTTGCAACTTCTATGTGTGCTACATTACGCAGCACACATAGAAGTTACAAAATGGCACTTAAAGATTGTTTATGTGCAATCTTCCCCTGCATGCAGACACTCTTGCGCTATGGTGCAAGGGTGCCTGCGTTGGCACTAGGCTGCTAAGTGTAGCGCCAGTACAGGGGGAAACGCAGGGCTCCACCATATTCTTGTAAATACAGTGCAGCCCTGCGTTTCTGAAGAGGCGGAGTGAGGCGTTAAGCCAGGAAGGCTAACGCATCACTCCGCCAATTCTCTTGTAAATATGCACCATAAAGTGTTCAGAAAATGACCATTCAAACCATTGGCCCTTTCTAGAGCAGTTGTCCCGCATGTGCCAATTGCAATTAGCTTTCTATGGGAGAATGAGTAAAGCAAGAGCACGCAGCTGTTGAAGTATTGACAGCATCAAAAGAAAATGCTACATTTACACATGAGAGGCTGACACTTGGGTGTGTATCAGAGAGAGAGGTGGATGACAACTATAATGTCACTCAAGGAAAAGATGCATGCAGAAGGACAGAGTAGTGAAGAAGAAGGAAATGAAATGTGAGACATGCAGATTGAAAGATTTCAGAAACGAAGCCCTGGAATGAAACTGTGCAAATCTTATGCAGAGTGATTGATCACAGAGGAAAGGGATGTGAAGGGTAAAGGTGTGACTGAGAGTCGTAGAACCTATAGGTTTTTCCCCAATGGATTACAGCAGGGCAATCCTGCCAAAATTTAACAGAAATAGACCACAGAATATTACAGAACATATATGGATTTCAGTGCATAAAGCTGCATGTTATCCCCCATTTTGATAGGTAAACATGTAATAAGTCATAGTGCCTGCACCTGTTAGCTTCAGAAACCTGGGTTATTGGTGTGATGTAATAAACAGAATAGCGCGCTGAGGGGCACTCTCAATTGTGGCCTACATACTGGAGGCACATACAGCTCTTTCCCATTAGATCAATAGACATTAGTTTGCAAATATGTAATAATGTTCAAATAATCTTAAAACCATATTAAGCATTGTACTCCCTAGATTCCTCTATCTCTTTTTGAATATTCCCATTCCACTCGCGTCACAATTTTTACCAAAATTACGCTCTAACATCATCACACTGCTTTTGGCTGGGTGCAAACCCAGAATCGCCTATGACATTTTAACATTACTCTTTGCTCGGGCGGTATGGGGACCCCTGATTTCAAACTCTATGGGCCCAGGCCAGTTTTCTCCACTTCTGGATACATCCAACGCCTTTCCAGCCTCATGTGGCGGTTGAGGCAGACCTTGCTTTCCCATGGCCGCTGCAGAATGCTCTATTTTTGCCACACAAAGTACCACGTGTTGAGATTGACACAGTCAAATGTTTGTGCTGGGCTTGGGATGGGCTACGTAAATACACTGGTGCTGGTGCGCTCTATGCACCATCCATGCAACTTGGCAACAAACCCACACATCCCCCGGTGCAGACTTCTGGTATGTCCCGCCATGCTGCTGACCTGGGCATTCGCACTATGGCTGACTTTTACCCCGTCAATAACTTCTTCACTCTTCATGATAACGCTGCTACGCTCGATAAGCTACTCTATTACCAGATCAGAGCAACCTGCAGAAGTGGCAACTCCACTTTTCCACTTGCTCCCCAGCCCAACGCCACACTTGACTCAAGCTTATTCATTCCTCAGACTCCCCAAGGAATTGGTCACAAGACTCTATGCTCTCACACTTGCTGCTTCCCCCATCAACACGGATTGTGCCCACGGCGCGTTGGGTGCGGACTAAAAAATTGACCTCTCCCCCGAACACTGGCAATACTGCTGCAACCAGATTAAGCTCCTCTCCCCCAACTATCGCCTGTGGCTTATCCATTTTAAATATTTCCACAGACTCTACCACACCCCTACATAACTACATAAGATGGGTCTGCTCGACAGCGACAGATGTGCGCGATGTTCGACACCTGGAGCGGATTTCGCGCACTTGGCCTGGCTGTTTCCCGGAGTTTCCTCATTCTGGCTGGAGGTGTACACCGCCATTAGTGACATTACATTTGAGCGCATTGACCCTGATTCCTTTTTGTGCCTCTTTGGCTACGTCAAGCACGTATCAGATGCTAACCGAAAATTAATTGCAATGCTTCTGATGCTTGCTGAACGGCGGGTGGCCATTCACTGGGGTTGTAAACTGGTGCTCCAGGTTAAACGCTGGTTGGATGATGCATCCTATTGCCAGACACTCTTTTTGCGAATTCTGGGATTTGATGCCTGCGGCTGGTAGACCTCCAGACATATGGCGCCCTCTCTTTGCCTACCCCAGCTGACCTCACCACTGACTCCCCCTCCATTGACGCTCAGATGACCGGCGACGTCTCCGTCGACACAATTCTTACCTCAGGCTCGACCTCTCATGCCCCCACCATTATGTAATAATCACAGGTCCTACGTAGATGTACTGTGCCATGTTTACTTTTAACTATCAATTGCTTTGTACTGCGGATTATAATTGTAAGTGCAACCATAAACATGCTAGCTGCAGAGTGATAACCTGTACCATGCCTTAATTTCTTTTTCAATAAAGGTTTTGTAAAATCCCCCCCCCCATAAAAAAACCTATGTTAAGCATGAAGAACATTTCCTCAATAGAAGTTGAGTTTGCAATCGATATAGATTGAAATTTAAAACAAGTAAACTAACAAAAGAAGTGAAATAACTTATTAAGTGGTCTTTTAAAAGTCACAAAATTCACAAATATCATGAAATGCTGATTTTTAAGGGAGAAAATGAGCACTTCCAAGTCATCAAAAGGCTACATCACAGTGCATTACAAAATACCAACTGCAACAAATATAACGTTGCCACGTTCTCATTAGTGTATAGTTTCATATAGTTTCAATGTGTATGTTGTTAAATATTGAAGATGGCCCAAGGATGTAGTTGAAAACAACTGCAACATGCACATGAATACACTATGCTATATTTCTATCCCAAGATTCCAAACCATGAAATGCAAGTTGCACCAGAGAACAGAAGAATAGACAAGAGAAACGCAGAAAAAGAGAAAGACAAGAGGAAGAGAAAAGGGAGACAAAGGAAAAAAGGAAAGAGCAATAAAGAGATGTGGAGAGACAATGACAGGAAACTAAAGATGAGTAGTTTAAATGAGGAGCATGCATTAAAGGGTAGAGCAAATAAAGGGGAGAATCCCACTTCCTTCATTCAAGGTGGTGTTTTATTAAGGGCAAGGGGAAAGGGTGGCAGAGATGTGGATGGAATGTGGAGTATCAGATCAGCAATAACCAGATAATAAACAACATGTATCATACATGAAAACATTTGGGAAGACAAAAGGGCAGGGAACTGTATATACACATTTATTTTTATCTAGAAGACAAAAGGTGTATGAAGGACACACAGTTCCACTGTGATGCCTACTAACAGGAAGGAAGAGTGAGTGGTTCCAGTGGTTAAACACTCCTACCACAGCATATTTGGCCCTGAAACTGTACTCTATAACGGTCTGTCTGTTAATCAGTGTATATTTAAAACACTAGTGTGCACAAGTCAAAGTTTGAGCTATTGGAAAAAGAGGGCACACGCTTGATGTGAGCTCTGACTGAGCTCTTACAAGATATCTGTAAGGAAATCCTTGGCACAACTTTGGGACATAGCCTCAAGTAAGGAAAGATTTCTTTTTTGAACAACTGTTTGTTGAATAATTATTCACATAATGAAATAACTACGGTCCAAAAATCTTAAAAAGCCCAAACTTGTTAAATAAAAATAGTAGGCCTGGGGGTAGTTTGTGTAGTTTTGCTACGCGAAACTCCGCTAAGTTACAAAAAAACTCTGCAAAGTTCCATGAGTGGCGAAGTGCAGTGCGAACCGCAGTTTGTGCTGGTATTCCTGCAGCTCGGGTAGAATTTCTACCCGAGCGGCAGCTCATGCTCGCGAACTTACTGTTCACGATCGCGTGCAGGGAAAAAACTCCGCTGCACATCGCGAAGCGGAGTTTTTGGCATGCCGCGAGCTCCGTGGAGTGTGGAGTGCAGAAAACTCTGCAAACTCTGCGAACGGAGCAAAGTTCACCACCCAGGCCTAAAAAATAGTATAGACAAAAATGTTGTTTATTATAAATATCATGCTGTAAATGTCATTTACAAAAATATCTTTGCATTGGGTGAATATTTTCTATTAATAACTCCAATGGGTGATGATTTTGTCAGACAATATTTAGCGGCTTCCATGACAGAATGTTGAGGGAAACAATATCAATATACAAAAATGTCGCCAAAAAATATTGATGACAAAAATATTGCAAACCTATACTTAAACAAGAAATACACAAATATCAAATAAAAAAGAATGCAGTTAAAGATATCTAAAGTATCTAAATATTAAAATAAAATATAAAGCCATACAAAATACTGTTAGTATGCACAGCATACACAGAACAGAACAAATATTGAAAATAAATTTATTGACAATCAAAATATTGTTACTACTACTACTAACAATAATATTAAATATAATGTATATTAAAATTCACTGAAGTAATAATTTTAAAAGCTATAAAATATAAAGCGACACTGTAAGAAATTGGAGCATTAGTTGAGAAGAGTGAGAACCCACATCAAATAATAATCAAAATCCTTTTCAGGATGAACTACAAATGCCATGATATAAGCTGAACCCTCTGGAAGCTTGGCACAAAAATAGCCAGGCTTAACTTAGAGATAATGTGTAATGTATTTATGTAGTGCTCAAGCAGTAATAAAGTGAAAACGCAACACCAGAGAAGTCCTAAAACAATAAAGAAAAATAGAGTACATTTTAATAAATAAAATGACACAAACTACAAAAAGTAATCGGTAGAGATCGAATTATGAGTTTTTAAATTTTTGATAAAAAATAACACCAAGAGGCGCAAGATGCCAACAGCGGTATCTGATCATGCTGGACCAGGACACCGTCGCAAGTTTGGGTTGGCTGTGATTCAGTTTGGTCTGAATATAAGACCAGGTTTGTCCTGCTGCAATTTTTACCTTTTTACTTTGTTTCAAGGAATGTGTGACTCGACTCGACTCGACGGGGCTCTATGTTGCTTGGTGTCGCTCTGCATTGGCGTCAGTTACATTTTGAATTTAGAGCTGTGTAGCTCTGCAGGACTCTGCGTCACTCGGTGTTGGATCCAGTGAAGCTGCTGTTCAGGAGCTGTGTGGTGCAGCTCTGTGGGGATCTGTGACACACAGTATCAAATCCAGTTACACTGTCATATAGGCAGAGAGAAGAGCACTCTGACTGCAGCCAAGGGTCCAGGACCTTGAGAACAAATCTTTGAGTCCCACAGAGGCCAGAAAAGGAGACCAGGTCATGTCCACTTGTGTCTGGTCAGCTGAGGATGCCTCTGGAATCTTGATGTATGCCTGTAGCTCAAATGGGACTTTGAAACACTTCTGGGGTCCTGGGTTCAAGGCAAGTGAGGCCAGTCTTCTTTCAGGTTTTCAGATCTCAATGCAGTCCTTCTTCTGCTCTTCACAGGTCCAGGAGTGTTCAGTGTCAGGTTATGGGGATGCCACTTTTATGGCCAGTGCTAGCCTGTCGATGGAGAACACCCATATGTCTAACCGTGAAGCTGGATCTTGCTCCAGTCTGCCTAGTGAAACAAGGGCCAGGCAGGCTCAGGTGTGAGCAGCATCTGACAGTGATAGGGTAGGTTTCTGAAGTCAGAAAGGGCTGGGCACCCTTTGAATTTCAATCAGAGGAGGGGCACTCCTCCTCCCTAGTCCTCCTGTCAGGAATAAACACACCTCTTCACACCCTGGCCCTTTCTCCACTGTCTGGGAGCAATACACATCAAGCCACAGGAGAGTCGTTAATAGTCAGGTGACCCTGGACCCTGGCAAAAAGACCCACATGCCTTAGACAGAAAAATGTCATCTTTCTAAAAGTATTACAGTGCAACAGTTGTTCTGTGAGACTCATTTCACAGGGAATCATGATTTGTGCATCTGAGGTACCTAATTCAATTGTTAATATCAATACTAATCAATACTAATTAAACAAATAGAGGCAATTACTAATAATTACAAGACAATATGTTAATCAACCTTATTCAGAGAAAGGCGCAAAATATACAAAGTGATCATAGTGCAAAACATACATAGCACAAGACTATATAAATGCCTCGATGGTTGAACAATAACTTCAAAATAGTTTGAACAAATCTAAGCAATAAAAAATGTAAAACACTACTCACTCATTTCCCCCTATAAAACCTACATGCATCATTAAAAACAGCAAACACTACTTTATAAATGCTGTGTTCACACAACAAAAGACTCAAAAGATTTTAAATAATATAAATAATTCTTTAAATATATTTGAAAAAGAATTACAAACTTCTAATAAATTGAAAATATATAAAAATAATACCCACTCTAACCCATCTAAAAATGCATCGGCCTCCTAAAATATTTAACATTTTTAAACATAAAAATACATGTAATAAATATAATAAATATAAAAGATAATATATTATGATAATACAGAAAACATATACTATTTGTATGCATATTAAATGCAGTGATATTTATAACAACATTAGTAAATACAACGCTAAAAAACAACATTCTTACTTGTTTTATTCTAAACAACAATAGTTTGGTAATCACCATATAAATTCAATGATATTATAATAAGACAATATTTCAAACTCAGTGTTTTGATAAAACACCATGTAATCACTTAAATTTTGACAGATGATATTCCGTCCACCTCAGGCTATGTTCAACGTAACAGCTAAAGTTACACATCTGGGAAAATGGGTAATATTTGAGAGAAACTTGGAAGGGAATTAAAAATAATCAAGAATGAAAATTTGCCAACATACTCAATCCAGACATCGAGTTCAATCTTCGGTACAGTCCAAATTCAGCAGCTTGATCCACACTAAGGGGCCCACTAGGACTGAAGTCCGCCCGCCATCCTAATGGGCCCCTTAATGTGCCATCCTCACGGTGCTGGGACTGGTCGCTAGACATGCAGCGGTCCCGCACCCCTGATTGGGATGCGACCGCCACCCTGGCAGTCGCATTCCGAATATTTGACATTGCGGCGGGTGCTGCTTACAGCAGCACCAGCAGCAATGCCAAATTGACCTTTTGTGCATTCCCATGCACAACGTAGCAGGCATTACCCTGTGCATGGGAATGCAGGGGGTACCATGGGTACCCCCCAAGTGCACACCCAACCCCCCACCCCACCTGGGGGCCCACAACGGGCCCCCAAAGCACGATGCTGCCATGGAAATGCCAGTTACCGCACCCATCCTAATATGGATGGCGGTGCCTGGTAGGCACCGCCACCATATTAGTGGCCAAGTCTGCCCGGCCGGCAATCATAACGATTGCCGACCGGCGGAAAAAAGCGGGCGCAGTTTGCGTCCGCTGCGATACCACCCTCCATAATAATAGGGCGGTGCCGATCTGCCCGCCATCCTAATGACCCCCCATTTCTCCATTATTGAAGTGGCGTCAAATTCACAGTGACTGCCTTGAAGGAAGAATTATGCTAAATGCAGCTTTGTGCTGCCTCTAGACGGGTAACAGCAAATTTAATAAAAATGGCAAGTTAATTGTTGGTAAACTGAAAAACAACTTCTGTGTAGCGATTACTGAATCTGTGTCTGAAAGAGGCTCAAATCTGTCGATTCATCTGTGAAGCAGTGTTGGACAATTAGGACAGTATAGTCTAGTTTGGTTTTATCGTGGGTGCAGGCTATTTGAATCTCATAACAATTCCTTAAAGTTGAATATCCCTCCTCTTGGTGGTACATTTGCCGGCATGAAAAGATGATTTGCAGGGTTCCAGGTGTCTTAAGCTTTGTCTTGGACTGGGCTGGGAAGCTCCATCTGCACTTTTGAGGTCTCCCCACTTTTTATATTTGAGCAAGTCTGTTGCTTCTAAAGATAAAAGTTTGCATGAATGCATGCTGAATTTGTATGAACATAAATAATAGCTAAGGTCCCACTTCAATGCCTTGAGGGCAATTAAATGAGTACGGTAGAATAGAATTTGATGGTCTTGATTGGCCAACTGATGGGGAAATTTAGTAGAGTCATTTTTAGCTTTGAACAAGTGTAAACATTCATCCCTAAAATAACCATAGTCACACAAATACTACCTTAAACTCACCTACTCTTAACCACACCACCCCATGCTGTTCCCCCACTAAAGGAGACCGTGATCTTAAATCAGTCACGGATCTTTATAAACAATTGTTTTACAGGCATTAATTTTATGGATCTTTATAGCACAATCACACCTCCCAAAATACTATTGTATGATTTAAATGTCCATAAAATACATGTACTCTGTTTTATATAGGCTACACTTTCTAGGTTGCTCAACTTATGATGATGATAAGCTATATATGTCATTTGTCCAATCAAGAACATTTTATTTTAGAATACAAAATTATTGTGTTGCATGAGCATAAGTAAGCATGCTCTGCACACCTGGTGCATCCTAGGTTTGTCTTACAAACACAGCCAGCACCCTTTGAATTTGCTAACTTCATTGCACCTCATTGTTTCAGTGATACGTTTTATTTGAGATTTCCGTGCCCTACCAGTTCCCTATAGCTCTGAAATGATATGTACAATATACAAGTGGGAGATATCCCCCGAGCACTCTACCAAATAGTTTGAGCCTAAATACTACTGGCATTCCTTTGCACTTAGCATTCACAGAGCTGCTTTGCTTGTAACACATACCCTCAGTGTGCCCCACATACCACCATAGCACTACTCACCTTTCTCTGCCTTCTCCTGCCATGGCCAGACTACTACCCTGGTCACTGAATCCGCCTCACTGCATACCACCAGAGCAACATCTGCTTGCCAGATGTTATTAATTAGCCTCCAATTTTACTTTCCCACATCACATGGATTTGTGTACATGACACAACCACTACAGTCACTCCCCATGCTGACAACGCAACATTCTTATGCCTATTACCCAAATTTCACAAAGGTGAAGTAGTTGCACTCCTACTCAAGACATCACTAATAACAATTCCTGCAAACCTGCTAGATGTCCCCTCGCCTCTGAACTTATCTCACTCACCAAAAATGCCCCTATATATATATATATATTTTACCTACTGGCTGTCGCCAGTAGGTAGTTATAGCTAAAACCTAGTTTCCATAGGAGAAGCATTTTTTGATTTGCTAATAACTTTGGCGTTGTTTGACGAATCTTAGCAAAATTCTCCAAAAATAGGTCTATCTAGGTCAGCTACTATCCTGAAAGTTTGGGGGGGATTCATCAAGCAGGGGCTGAGAAAAAAGGGGAGTCTCAAAAAGTGTTTTTTCCATGTTAAATTCCATAGGAAACTTTAGCCAAGGCTACAGCCCGAACTGCTGAAAGTAATTACACAAAATTTGGCAAAAAAGTAGTGCTTGGTTCAGAAAGCGACCTTTTTTTAAATGATGTGAATCCTTCAGTAGTTGCTGAGAAATTAAAAAAATAAAAGTTTCGATATCTATGGCCGTGGTGGGTTTGCGACCCCTCCCGACCCCGAGCTTCATTCCAATTGGCTGCCAACACTCCAAACCAGGAAGTGTTGGCAGCCATCTTGTGACTCGGTAGAACCGAGTCAATAAGAAACCAGTAGAAAAAAGATTAAAAAAGAAGAAAAGGGAGAAGGGTAGAAACACTCTGACCCCCTAGGCCTGCTCAGGGGGTCCCACAAGGACCCCCAGGCCCAAATATATATATATATTTTTTTAAACGTCCGAATGCGCGCTGGGTGCACGAATCCAGAAGAAAAAAAGAAAAAAATTAAGCGAGGGCTTCCCCACTTCATTTAAATAAGCCCCCAGGTGGGCCATGTCCCGGGGGCAATACTATAATTTTATTGCGGGGGCCTACGGGGCCCCTGCAGCCCCGGGGCCTGCCACCTTCCATTGGGCTTGTTTTGTATTTAGTGGTGGGTCTACGCGGCCCCCCAAGCCCTGGGAACCGCCACCCCCCGGGACTTTAAATATGCTGGGGGGGCCTCGCGGGCCCCCCGAAGCCCTGGGGACCACCACCTCCCTGGGTCTTCGAAAATAGAGGGAGGGGGGCCGCGCCACCCCCCTCCTGGAGCCCTTGATGGCCCAGGGACGCCACCCCCCAGGGCCGGCTCCTGCAATGTCCCGGGGTGCCCACCCCCGGGACATTGCTGTTTGCTATGACAGGGTGGGAGCAGAGCTCCCGCCCTGTCATAGCAAACCCTTATTTGCTTTGTTGAAGCGAATGAACTTGCTCACCTTAGTGGAAAAGGGATGGTTGACTTCCTGCTATGAGTTTTGTACTGTGTACATAATTCTATACTTTTATGAGCAGTTAGGAGTGAATATGAAGACAACCATAAGTCCCGCCCAGGAAGGTTACTGTGGTAAATAAGCAGACGGTAATCTTCTTTGAAAGCTTTATTTCACAAATTGATAACACCCACAGCCAGGCGCTCCCGCTGCGTACCAGGATTTCCAGCAACTGATTAACGTTGGAAGAATCCTGGCATGCATCGTTCGCAGCCAGACTGTAGAACCACAGTCAAATGAACATGAGCTCTCGCGCCCTCAGCACGAGAGCATGTAAGCATATACCTCATACTACAACTTCTCTCTTTCTAACAAACAGAAGTGAAAGCATAACTAATAATACAGCAATACCAATTGAAATTATTAAGAAAAAACATAGTCATTAAATCTTACAGGCAATCTTCTTTGACGTGTATCCAAAACAGTAGGTGAAGACAATGCATGCCCCATACTATCATGAGGAACCTCATCAACCAATTGTCCACCCATAGATTCAACAGCTTCCCTCTGATGTGAACTATCATGCAGCCAAATTGTCCAATCAGATTGATCAAACTGTTGCTTGGATAATTTCAATAAGGATGAAACCTGTGAATCAGTTAGTCGGACAAGCGATCTCTTGTTCCACCACCCTTTATACCCAAGGAGTGCTGAAGCTTTGTGCACATTAGTAACCTGCACTGGAGAAGAGAACTTAGACAAACCTTTTGCCACTTTTTTTGGATTTTTGATAAGAACCCAATCATTAATTTTTAAATCAACATCATTAAAACTTTTCTTTTGATCATGCACCATTTTCATGTAAGATTGTTTTTCTAGAATTCGTGTTGCAAGATTTATATCTTGAGGCGTAGTCTTACTTTGTTTATCCTGCAACCAACCAGGGCACAGGTAGTGTGAACTTTCCTACCTCTCAACAGGGAAAAAGGCGGAAGACCTGTTGTACAATGTGGTGAAATGTTGTATGACCATAACTTTTCCTCAACAAACTCCTGAACATTTTTTTTTGATGAAAGAGCTACTTGAATAGCATCTTTGACCACTCTGTTAGCCCTTTCAACTAACCCATTAGATGATGGTGAGTATAAAGCATCCTTGAAATGAGTGACATCCTTTTCCGCTAAAAATTCCTCAAATTTCTGGGAAACAAAGTGTGTACCATTGTCACTAACAATAATGGAGGGTGAACCTTCAATAGCAAACACCCTCCTCAAAAAACTAATGTCATTATTGGAACTAGGTGAGTCACAAAACATATGATAAATCCATTTGGAATGAGAGTCAATCAACAGAATTAAAAATCTTAACTCGGGAGATAAAAGATCGTAAGGACCTGAGAAATCCACCGCAACCTTTTCCCAAGGTTTGTTTGGAAATGGGACCGGATGTAGGGGTGTTTACATGACTCTCCATTTTTTGTCTGATAAAAGGCACTCTGAACATGAATCAATGTAAAACTTGACTTGTGATTCTAAAGATGGCCACCAATAATACAACTTAATGAGTTGAGAGGTTTTTGAAATCCTCAAATGACCCTGATGTGCACACTTAATGATATCCTCCCTCAAACTCACTGGGGGAACAAAGGATTCATGTCTCATAACCATCCCATTGACCAAGGAAAGTTCAGAAGCAACCATGGAAAAGGCTTTTAACTCATTTGACAGCTTTCTATTTTCTGGCCAACCCTTTACAATATATTGCATGACCAGTTTAAGCGTAATATCCTTACTATAAGCTTCCAACCAAATTTGTTCAGTAATGTTAGGACATTCTTTGATTGCGTCAAGTGCAGCAACAACACACTCCGTGTCTTCAACAACATCCAAATCAGGAGCATCATAAGATGCCATGCGTGAAAGACAATCAGCCCTGAAATTTCTCCCACCAGAAATATGTTTGATGGTAAAATGAAATTCTTGCAATTTTGACAATAGCCTAATCAACCTGGCAGAGATCCTACCAAATCCATCACCATCAAGTAAATGTGTAAGAGGTTTATGATCGGTGAATAGTTCAAACTCACGTCCCCAAATGTAATTCCTGAACTTCTCTATTGCCCAGACGCAAGCGAGTGCTTCGCGTTCAATTGTACTATAATGGGTCTCTGCAGGTTGAAGCATTCTGGATGAAAAGGCTATGGTATGTTCCTTTCCTGCTACCCACTGACCAAGAACTGCCCCCAAACCTGTGAGACTGGCATCCACCATAATGAAACATTTAGCATCATCTTGAAAAGCATGAAGGGCAGGAGCTTCAACAATAATTTTTTTTGTTTGATCAAATGAAAATGAGACCTCCTTGGACCAAAGAAACTTTGAACCTTTGCGCAATAGGGCACGTAATGGCTCCACAGTCTGAGCATATCCTTTAACAAAACGGGCATAGTACTCTGCCAAACCTAAGAAAGATCGAAGAGCATCTTTATCTTTGGGAGGAATAGCCTGACTGATGGCCTCGACAAGCGAAAACTTTGGTTTTATTCCTTGACAAGACAACGTATGACCTAAGTAGTCTAACTGTTGTTTACCAAATTGACACTTGTCAGATCTGATGGTCATGCCCGCATCACTCAACTTGGATAGAACACAAGTAAGATTTTTTACATGTGTTTCCCAGTCATTTGCAAAAACCAGAATATCATCTTGATAGGCTTGGACCCCTGGCATATCTTGAAATATACTATCCAGAATTTTTTGAAAAACGCTGGCTGCAGATGCCAGGCCAAAAGGAAGCCTAAGATATTTATAGACACCAAAAGGTGTGACAAAAGTGGTAAGCTCTTGTGAATCATCTGTTAAACAAATTTGGTGATAGGCTGAACGAAGATCGATTAATGAAAAATATTTTGCACCCCCTAAACTAGCAAGAAGATCATGAATCCTTGGGAGCGGGTGACAATCAATTAATATGTTTTTATTCAAAGTGCGCAAGTCCGCACATAGCCTCACCTCACCTGATTTTTTACGGACAATAACGATGGGAGAAACCCATTCTGAAGAGTTGCAAGGTGCAATGACCCCATCATCACACAATTTTTTAAGTGTAGACTTGAGTTCATCCCTAGCACTGAGTGGTAATGTGCGAACCTTATGTACAAAGGGTTGAGCATTTGGTTTTAACTTAATCCGATGTTGGAAACCTTTGACAGTGCCAAGTTTATCGGAAAACAAATTAGGAAAAAGATCTAGAATCTTTTTGAGATCATGTGAATGATCTGTGACATCAACACAATCTACTGTGCTTAGTTCATTTTCTGTCCATTCGGCTGGAGAATAACCTTGGGGTGGATCACCACGCATAATGGGATTATCACCACCAGGAACAAGGTACAGACCCATTCTAGCAAGATCCTGCCAACCAACTATATTGCGTCCCCTAACTGCGACATAGACTTTAGTGTATATTGATCTTTCAACACACTCCAACCTAGAAATAAAATATCCTAACATCTCTATGTCAAATTCACCAAACGCTTTTGGATTGATGTCTGTTTTGGTCAAGGTGATGGAATTCTTCCATTTCTCCAAAAACATTACATCTGATAAAATGGTTATTGGAGAACCTGAATCTGCCATGATAGGAATTTCAATTTTACCAAATAGTGCAACACCTATGGGGCCTTTGACATAATGAGAATTGAAAATTGAATTACATTCAATTGAAACAATCATATCATGAAATTGTTTTGTACAATCCTCAGGAGATTCCGCAACTTCTATGCTATTAACTCTGGTAGGTCTCTTGACAGATTTACAAACACTTTGAAAATGGCCAATTTTTTGGCATGAAACGCATCTTTTCCCTGACGCAGGACACATGGGATGATTGCCAAGATGTGATCGAGAACCGCATCTGAAACATATTGTATTAACCTTTTTGAAAGGCTGCTTATAAATTTTGCGAACATTAACGGCATTGACAGAATTCGCAGATTCATTTGAAATTGAACTGAAGGAGTTAATAGACTGATCTTGTTGAAGAACTTTTGAAGTAACAATGGACCTTTCAATACTCTTGGCAATATCAATTGTATCTTGTAAGGATGGTTTTCTACAGCTGAGTAGGCGTTCCTGTATTTTTCTGGAAAAGCAAGCAAAAACGAACTGATCACGTATATACATTTCTGGATCTGCCTCAAATTCGCGCAAGGACACGTAATGCAGCAATGTATTCATCTACTGTTTCATCCTCACACTGTTTCCTCTTGTGAAAATTATGTCTCTCAAGCATAATGTTTGGTTCTTGGTCATAATGTCTTGCCAAACGAGCTAACGCTTCTTTATAAGAATTCCAATGTTGCGCATCTCCAGCTTCACCAGGTGGTGTTGGAAATTTTGGTAAATTCTCAAAAACATGTTGCGCTGCCAGACCCAGACAACCATACAGAATAGCAACTTTGCGATCATGAGAAAATTTAACAGCATCTATAGCCACAATATGATTTTCAAAGGCTTTAACCCACTGACGCCATGGAATTTCAGGTTTGCCAGGTGGTTGTAAAAAAGGAGGAGGTTGTGCAAACTGCTGAGCAGAGGCCATGACCAAAATGGATTATCAATAAATTATACTTAAATTATAAATGAGACAACATTTAAGTAATAAATGACTTATTATGCTGTTAAATAGAACAATTTTTAATTTAAAATAAGCAAGTGAGTAGGAAAAATTACTAATATATGCGTAGAAAATGAAGTAGTCCTTTTAAAAATGCCCAGAATATCACTGAACTAAACTTGAAAGTACATATGAAAGGTGTGCCTGTCACCGTGAAAAGTGCAGGCTGAACTGTGCTTGAAACAAGAGTGTGCCTGTCACTGTGTGTTGAAAGCGAAGATTGGATCCTACCTGGGATCAGAAGAATAGTGTTGAACAGCGAGGTAATGCCCCAGCGCGTGGCTGCCTTCGCGTAGAAATAAACAAGCGTCGATCTTCTTGACTCGAGCTTGTAGGCGTTGCTAGGATACACTTGCGTGTGACGTAATGTGAAAGGAGCGTCTGGCCTTGCCCTCCCTCGTTGCTAGGAGACAGCGCGTTGTAACCGCGATGTCTCCAATTATGAGAAAATCGCCCAGAATGCCTTCAGCATAAACGCCGGCATACAGGAAGCAGCTTCACAAGAGATGACCAATGAGGCTGGCAGCAGGAGCGTGCAAACGTAGCAAGGCGGAGTCTTGTGAACAGCTGCTTCGCCTAAATCTTCCGAAATATGCTGGTGGGTGTCAGACGCGTTGATCCGTCCTTCTTCCTTGTCGCCAATGTGGTAAATAAGCAGACGGTAATCTTCTTTGAAAGCTTTATTTCACAAATTGATAACACCCACAGCCAGGCGCTCCCGCTGCGTACCAGGATTTCCAGCAACTGATTAACGTTGGAAGAATCCTGGCACGCATCGTTCGCAGCCAGACTGTAGAGCCACAGTCAAAGGAACACGAGCTCTCGCGCCCTCAGCACGAGAGCATGTAAGCATATACCTCATACTACAGTTACGTCACACAGCTGCAACCAATCATGGCAATGGCTACTAGTGGCCAGTGGGGATTTTTAACTCCCAACGACTTAGTAATATCCTTCGCACGTAGTGGCAACAATTGAAACAGGACTGCCTATCATTGGTGATTCTCCCTCACCGGAAGTCTCTCTCTGTAAAATGGGACTTCCGGTGGTGGCAAATATAAATGTCTGACTGCTGAATGGCAACAACCTAATCACGGACAGCCCAATCATGACCATAAGCAGGTAGAGGGAGCTTTTTTCGTCATGGCAAACAACCACCTCTCGAGCCCCTAAGCTTCCATTATTTTAATAAACTTCAGCCACTTCACGAAGTTTAAGTGTTTTTCTTATATTTAAGTTAAACAAAGTTGCGAGCTGTTGGTCCGAATGAACTTGCTCACCTTAGTGGAAAAGGGATGGTTGACTTCCTGCTATGAGTTTCGTACTGTGTACATAATTCTATACTTTTATGAGCAGTTAGGAGTGAATACGAAGACAATGGAAATATGTGCAGAATAATTGTAGCTATTCATTAGAGCTAAATCACCTCACAATATATTTGCAAAGTATATTCCCCGAGAAAAGGTGATATGATTTCAATTTACTTTCATACTCCTTAAACTCAGCAAGTATAATTAGACATGTTATTCCATTCAAGAAGGTGCTAGGTTTTCAGTTAATGTGTTACTGTGTCATCATTCAGAGCTCACTTTGCTATTTATATTTAATGGTAATAGGTGTTAACACATCGGTAACACTAATGTAAACAATATTAGCACATTAAATGGTGGTAGGTGCTAATTGAGCAACTTTAAAATATTCACTTATGATCTATCCATGTGTATTTAATGGATTCCAAATTAGCATTGTAATTATTTCTGTCAATGCATCAGCTGACTGGTGTTGATAGGCGCCAACGCAAAGAAAACGTGGAGGCTACAAGGACCGAACAGGAAAGACTTCACATTTGCATCCGTTCCTGTGAAGCATGGAAGGGTACAAATCATGTGCTGCACACTGGTCATGCATTACATCATGTGCACATACATACCTGGTGACGGTCTAGTCTAGTTTAATATGGGGAAGCAAATGCACTTCAATGCCAATAATATATACATCTGGGCCCAGATTCTGAAAACTGTCATGGAACCCAGCCCCCAAAGAGGCAGTGCCGAATTGCGTGATAGGGAGAGCGAAGGAGAGCATCAGACAGTGCTTTAAATGGGCCGGTACGGAGTACCAGCACTTTTTTATTAGAGAGAGAGAGTACCGGCACTTCTCAAGAGAAATGCTATATTTTTCATTGGAGAGTACCGGTACTTCTTAGAAACAAGCAGGTACTCTGGCACAGAGTTCCTGCACTTCTATTTTTCCATTTGAAGCACTGTTCACAGAGATATGACACTCCTTCCCTCTATCTTGTGCCGGCGCTGTTTCCCAGCCTTGCACCAGGCACACACATTAGCGCCATAGTGCTAGGGTGTGTGCCTCAGTTTAGAATAGGTTTTGTACGGGAAGGGTACCCTTGCTGTACAAAATATTATACGGCATAATTACAAGCCCTGTGCACTGCTAGAACGTCACTTTTTGAGATGTTCTGGTGGCGCACAGGGCTTAGCCATATCCACAAGGCCACATAAAGCCACCCTCCATGGCTTTTTATGGCCTTGTAGATATGGACTAAGATGAAGCAGCGCAAGTTGCTGCCTTGCCTTACTCTGCGTGAAAGCTGCGTTCCATGGGTGTTGCATGTGCCCCCCTGTGGGCATGCACATCAGTTCCTGCATGGCATGGACGTTACAGTCCATGCCATGCAGGAACATTGTGGGGCATTCCCATTGCAGTCCCTTAGGCACCCCTGCCTTTGAAAGAGGCACCACAGCGGGAACCCCCATGCCGGCTGCTTGCCAGGCCACTTTTAAGTTGTAACCAGCGACTCTTGGCAGTGTGGTGTGCGATGGAGGTTAGCTGCCCACTTGCGCACGCCAAAAGTCGTAATTGGGCTCTAAGTGGGGTGTGTCTACCTCCTCCAAACACCAAATGACCTAGCTAAAAACAAGTCTATTTCTCCCTCCCCTCCCCAACCTTCACATTTAGGCTCTTCCTAAACTCTAAGGACCATAAAGGGGACAGACACACACATCACTCCTCGACATTCCCTACTCTTCCTTATCCCAGTCCTTACTAAGGGCCTAATTATGAGTCTGGCAGTCCACCAACCACCAGAGTCATAGGGGTGCAGCGGTGGTGGTCTTCTGACCACCCTTTTACAATTACACTACTACAGCCGCCAGGAAATCGCCTTTCCCAGTCGGCGTTGTGGCAGTCAGGAGAATGCAATATACTTGGCGGGACCACAGTGGTTTGGTCAAGCATATTACAAGTTTCCTCTCTGCCACGGTTTTCATGGCAGTTCCGTGGCAGAGAGGAAACCAAGGGGGTCCTTCCTCTGCACCATGGTGCTTGTGGGGGGCACATGTGCCCCCCTGTGTGTATACAACCCAGTTCCTGCTGTGCAAGAACTGTTTTTTTTTCAAACATATTTTTATTGGCATTTGAAATACTCATCATTACAATAACATCACCCCAGGCCTTCTCATAAAAGTCTATACTAATTAAGGTACAGTTTTCAACATTGTAAAGGCCAGACTTATTGCAGAGATAAAGAACAATAAAGAAAAAAAAGCAGTTGAAATATCTCACCCGTCTTTCTTTTGCGACGAGTATAAAGGACTACCCCATCCAACATGGAAGAACCCTCCTAAACAACCCTCTCTCCCCCTCCCCTAAATAAAAATAAAAGGTGGTGTGGGCTAAATATGGTGTACATTTTCCTCGAAGCTTGTGAACAGTACTTTCTGTTGCACTGTGTGGGATGGACTGCGTTTGATGTATCCCTACTGGTGTTTCCCAGGGGTATCTCTGATGGCCTTCTATGTGTGAGCTAGAAATGGAAAAGATGCATATCTCTTATGGAGGGTGGGCAAACAGCCAGCGGCAGGCCTTTAGTAAGGTAAGCGACCAGTGGCCCCCATTTGTATTAAAAGTTTTTGTAATCATCACGGAAGATATCCGTCATACACTCAAGACATATTATCCTCCAGAGCCGGGCCTGCCACATGGAGAGAGTGGGGGCTGCTTTCTTCTTCCATGCTGCTGCAATCGCTACCTTAGCCTCCCCAATGCCGTCCACATGATGGCCTTGTCAGCCTTTGTATGATGTTCTAATGATGGGTCTTGTATGCCTAGTAACACTCCCTCCATAGATGTGGGTATGGGATAGCCTAGCATGCTTTTAATGTGTGCAAAGATCTCTTCCCAAAAGGGCGTGATTGTAGGGCAATCCCACCATATATCTTGGAAGTCTCTGAGAAGGCCCCATCCTCTCCAGCATAAATCAGAGGTATCTGGGAAAATTCGTTTAAGTTTGGTGGGGTAAAGATACCAGTCCGTCAGCGTTTTTAGATGTGCTTCGTGCAGTTCTACGGAGTGGTTACATTTGTTATTGTCTGACCACAAGCCGGTCCACTACGCATCCGAGATGTCTCTCTTCACTACCCCCTCCTACAAGGCCATATACCCATGGCATGGAGCTCTGGAAGCAGTGAGTAGGGAACGATATAGAAAATAGATGTCGCCTCTCATGGCGCTCACCTTCTGCACAAACATTTCAAAACTCGTCCCTCCCTTGTGGCCACGTCTCTGAACAGGGAGGTGAGAGCCCAATGCTTGAGTTGAGTGTAGTGGAAGAGCTCATTTGATTCTAAATGAAATTCCCTCCTGCATGACTTAAATGTTAAAATATCATAATTGTGAAAAAGATCTGATAGCATGATGCAACTGCCTTCTCTCCAGTGATTGAAGGGACTTTCTGTAGCGCTGGGGAAAAGTCTGAAATAAAATGAATTGGGGTGTATGGGGATGTAAACGTGGTCCACTCCTCGCCCCGTGTTATGGAGTCCCAAACCTTCAGTGTAGTACTTGTGGGAGTTCTAATGTAGGCGTTGGTGGGCCTGTCCTTTCTGGGCTTCCAAATGGGGTCCCAATCGACCTCCCTGCAATGACGTGATCCATATGCAGCTAGTGCTTTTCCGGCTTTCATTTGGACCATTCTGTTATTATTCTTAGTTGGGCAGCTTTATAATAGAGGCCCACCCCTCCCTATGTTCTCAACCATCTCAGTGCATGGAAAGGTAAGTGGGCCCTTCCGCCCTGCCAGATAAACTGGGTGGTGAGAGATCAGATATGAGGTAGAAGGTCTCTATCTAGTTCGATAGGTAGGGCCTGAAAAAGGTACAGAAATTTAGGGAGGACTGTCATTTTAATCGCATGAATGTGACCCAGCCAGGAGATGAAAAGAGGCTTCCATCGTTTGAGATCAGCTTGGAGCTGTAGGAGTAGAGGCGGGTAGTTGGCCTTGTATAGGCCCTCCAGTCGGGGCGTCAGTTGGACACCCAGATATTGTAGGGAACGCTCAGACCATTGAAAGGGGGTATGTTCCAGTAACCGTTGAGCCTCAGACTCGGGGAGTGTGAGATTAAAAACAGACGATTTATCTAGGTTGATTTTAAACCCCGCCACGGCTTCAAACCTAACTAATTCCCTCTGTAGAGTGGGGAGCGAAAGCGATAGTTCTGTGAGGGAGAGGAGAATGTCATCTGCTAAGAGTGAGATTTTGTGGGTGTCCCCCCAGAAAGAGATCCCTGTATCCCCAGGTTTTCCCTGATACTCATTGCCAGTGGTTCAATGCTGAGGGCAAGCACCAGGGGACACAATGGGCATCCCTATCGTGTCCCCCTTGTGAGGGGAAAAGGTGTAGACAGAGTCCCATTGACCGGCTCATGTGACCGTGGTTGTGTGAAGTTGGCCCTAATCATGTTGAGAAATCTATCCTCAAATCCAAAGTGTGTGAGTGTGTTGAAGAGAAACGTCCAGTCTACCCGGTCAAATGCCTTCTCGGCATCCAAGCCCACGAGACCCGCAGGAATCTTGCGTTTCGTCACCTTTTCGATCAGATGGATCATTCTACGTATGTTGTCATGGGTTTGCTGCCCCTGTATGAAGCCGGATTGATCCAGGTGTATAAGCTCTGGCATGAGATCATTCAGCCGTCTTACTAGATTAGCAGAATATAGCTTCGCATCTAGATTTAATAGAGATATTGGGCGATAAGAAGCGCACAATTGGCCATTCTTCCCCGGTTTCGGGATCACAGAGATTACTGCCTCGGCCATAGAGGGTGTTACCCCAACTGTATCCGCCATTGAGTTGAAGAGTTGTGCAAGGTGCGGGAGAAGATCTGGCTTGTAGGTTTTATAGAAGTGGGCCGTTAGGCCATCTAGCCCAGGCGCTTTGTTGATTTTGAGAGCCTTGAATGCCGCGCTCACTTCGTCTTGTGTAATGGGTGCGTTGAGGCTAGCATTTGTGGCCGGAGAGACCTTGGGGAAATTTAATAATTGTAGGTATGCATTTTGAGCCTCGGTGTCCCGTGCCTCCCCGTGTACAGTCTTTTGTAGAAAGCCCCAAATATGTTGGCTTTGCCAGTGTCAGAGGATACCAGCCTCCCGTCCCAATCTTGTATGTTGCCCAATGTACTCCCTTTCTCTTTTCTCCCTAAGTTGCCTTGCTAGGTGCTTCCCTATTTTGTTCCCCTGAGAATAGTAAGTCTGGCGGAGCCGTAGTAGGGTATATTCTGCTCTGTTATTATAAATTGCCTTGAGTTTCCCCCTTAATGCAGTGAGAGTTTGTTGTGAACTTCTGTTGGGTGCGTTCTTGTGTTCTTTTTCGGCAGCTTCCAATGCCGTTTCCAACCCCTCCCTCTCTCGTGCTCTTTTTTTGTTCAGGGTAGCGTTAAGTTGCACACATTTACCCCTAAGGACTGCATTAAATGCATCCCAGTTGTTGAAAGTGGAGGTGTCATGGGGCGCATTCAGCTCGAAACATTCCCTGATCGTTCCTCTCAGTTCTTCCCATAGCACTCTCTCTCGAGTGAGGGATACTGGGAAATACCATTTCAGAGTACCGGATGTAGCGTGTCCCCAGCTAAGACAGATCGAGACTGGGCAGTGATCAGAAATCGAAATCAAGAGGGGTAGAATTTTTGCCGCCTGGAGGGATCCCAGTAGACTCTGATAAAAATATAATGTAGCTTCGAGTAGGTGAGGTGGACATGGGAAAAGAACGTGTAGTCTCTAGTTGTAGGGTAAAGCGTGCACCATGCATCTTGAAGGCCTAAATCATTAAGTCTTTGCTTAATCCCTGTGGGGAAGGTGCTAATCATCGATCTGTGCGAGTGTGTACAGTCCAGTTCCCCCTACCAGGTAAAATTCAAATCCCCCAGGAGGACTATCTGCCCCTCTGCAAATTCTCCAATCTGGTCTAGTAGGGAGGATAGAAAGGTGTGTTGGCCCACATTGGGTCCGTAGGCTGTAATAAAGGTGCACATTTTCCCCCTGAGGCTACAGTTAACCATAACCATCCGGCCTTCCTTGTCAGATTTAACAGCCGCCGGTTGGAATTTGACTGAGCTGTGGAAGAGTAAGGCTACCCCTCGGTGTTTAGTGGTTGTTGAAGAGCGATATATAAAGGGGTATTGTTTATGGCGGTGTCTCAGCTCCTCCTCTCTTTTTAAGTGTGTCTCTAGGAGCACCACAATTTCAACACAGGATTTTTAAGGTATTTCCAGATGTTTCGCCGCTTGTGTGGTGAATTTAAACCTCTAACGCTCCATGATACTATGGAGATCATCATAGTGTTACATTACCTCTCTTCCACCTTCCTCTTTCGACTGTCAAGGTCTCCCGCCTTTGCCATGTGTCTTTGCCTTCCTGTAATGGACCATTTAAGTCCAAATCCCCTCATGGTATCTGCACCTATTAGATTGTGTACTCTCCCTCCGTTCTCCACCAGCCACCACCATGTCCACCCTCCCCCCTACCAAAAACAGAAAATAAAACCCCAGCAATACCAACAAACAGTTGTGGTAGATGAAAACTGGATTGTCCGCGGAGTGGGTCACCCCACGGGTGGGCATGACGGAGGATGACTCAACCGGAGTCCTCGTCTGCACCCATCCCGGCTTCTGAAGTTATCAACAAGGGTCGCCATTGTTTAGTGTTCAAGTGTTGATCGATACCGGCCTTCCCCAGTTCAGGCTTTGGCTAATGTCCCTCAGAATTTGAGCTGGCCCTGCCATGGGACTTTGGATGGGGTAGCACTTCACACCTTCTTAACTGGAGAGATCCTGTGGAGAGTGTCTTAGTGTTCATCAGTTCCCTGCGGTTCTGGCCCCACATCATGGCTCTTGAGAGGCTGTAGTCCCGGAGAGGGCCTCTAGCTATATAGGCTATCGCCACTGTTGTTCGTCAACTGTCCGTGAGTAGGATCCATGTGTGTCGACGATCATTTATGCCCTCCTTTCAGACTTGTGCTCTATTGGCGGTTTCTCTGGTATTCTCGGTCTGTTCCCCCCGAAGCATCTTGCGTGCTCCCCGCATCTTCAGAGCTGGGACCCAGTATCCGCATTCCGTGACTTAGCATACCTTATTCTGAAATTCAAAGTTCAGGCCGAACAGGAATGTCCATCGATACTTTATGTGTTCTTCGTGGAGTTTTCTGGTGATGGGTCTGAACTGCTGTCTCCTCACCAACGTTGCAGGGGCTAGGTCATGGTAAACGTTACATCAAAAACCCTGGAAGGAGATGTCGCTCTTTGTCCGGGCCGCCTGAAGCACGGCTTCTTTTACCTTGAAGGAATGGAACTTCTTGAGAACATCACGTGGCCTCCGTCGTTCCCTGGAGGGTTGCCCCCCACCAGGTGTACTCTCTCCAGCTTTAATTTTGATTTGTCGTGTGCTGAGGATTTCCTCAAAGAGACCCTCAAGGAAGGCCTCCAGGTTCTGCCCCTCTGCCCCCTCCTCCAGGTCTCGGATTCATATATTCTCTCTCCGGGCCCTGTTCTCCAAGTCTTCTGACTTCAGCACTGCAAGTTTTAGTTGCTTCTGTAGGCCCTACAGCTGCTCTTGCGTGTCAGCAAAACGCTTGCCAAGGTCTTGGGAGTGGGATTCCAGATCTAGAACTCTCGTGCCTACTGAATCCACATCCTGCTGGAGCGTTGCCACCCGTGTAGTCAGGTCTTTTTTGAGCAATTCGATGGAGGCCTTGATGTCTTGATTAAGCTCCGCATGCAAATCTGCCTTGAACTCACGTAGGGACGTCATCAAGTCCTCTCTCGTAAGTGCCATGGTGTCCGTGGAGTCCCCCTGCTCCGGTGCTTGTCGTTTCTCAGCTGGGGGAAAAAAGCTAGAGACTTTTGACGGCGTCTTCTTTGGTGGCATAGGTGCAACTGCAGAGGCCTGTCTGTGTGTACGCGTTTTGTGCTGGACCCGCGAAACGTTCGACCCCTCTTTCCTGTTTATGCCATGGACGCGGTCTGATCGCACCTTATAGTCCCTCTACACCCTGGATCAGTGTTATGAACAGACTCTGGGGGTGTGCTCTATAGCTCCCCTAAGCCCCCATTGTGGGGTCTTGTGTAACGGTGCAAATGTGGTTGGGGCACAGGGTTCTGGTTATCTCTTCTTCTTAATGTCCCATTTGAGTAGACAGAGTCATCTGGGGGGGCGCCTCAAGGACACCCTTGCGTTACTGGCATGGCACTGTGACTCTAGCTGCCATGTCATGGTCAGGAACGCCAGGCAGGGCACTACAGTGATTATTTTGCTCTGAGAGTGGTTTGCTCCACCAGGATCGGGGAGGCTCTAGTCACCAACAGATTCCACTCAGGGCCTCCTCGCTTTCCCCCTCGCTCACCGGTCGTGCGGGTGGGTAAAGTGTCCTCTATCTGCCGCCACCACAGGACTCTGTGTACTGGTCCAATGGCAGGTTAATAATGGGTTCCGCTAGTTAAGGTGCGCTCGCCCATGCCACTGGTGCGGGAGCATCAGGGAGGGCTCCTCTCCATAGAGGGCCCCCGGGAAGCAGCCACCGTTAGCGAATGGGCTTATCTCGCCTCTGAAGTGTTGGTCGCCATTTTGTGCAGCTCCTCTGTTGTGGGCGCACAGCTCATACCCTTCCTGCGCGTTGAGCCGTGTTCCCCAGGCTAAATTTCCTGGGTTTAGGGAGTAGGGTGAGCTCCCCTATCCTCGTTGTACCGCCCCGAGGGAGCTGCGCGACGTCAGCAGTGTCACCTTTCTTCCGCCGGTGCGGTCGCCATCTTGTGCAGCTCCCACATCACGCTCCTGGACTGCGACACAGCTCATCAGGGCACAGCAGCCGCGCCTCGCTGCCTCCGTCACTGCTCTACATGCTCCCCCATAGATGAGGTATCTGTCGGGCCGATTTGGGGGTAATTGATGGGGCTGCAATACACGGGAATTTGGCGCGGACCGGGAGCCAATGTAAGACACGTCTACCCTGCCATCCTGCCCGGCCACGCCCCCCGCAAGAACTGTTTTTAACATTACCATTATGTAGCCCAGTTTTGAGGGCCCCGCCATGGGAATGTAGAAAAAAAGCCTGCCATACACAATCAATACTCACAATCTGGCAGGCAGACCGAAAACGTGTTCGGTGGTGCGGCGGTGGGGGACCCAGAGCCGCACCAACAAACTTGTAATCAGGCCATAAGTGAGGATATGCTAAAGCAGTAAGCCCTCAGCCCAATTATAAACCATGCACAGGAAACACCAAGTCAGTGCAAAGAGCCAACAGATGCCACAGCACAGCATCACAGGAGGAACTGGTGCAAAAAAGAAGAGCTTAAAGCAAACTAAAGCAGCAACACGCAGTCCCAAAGCGAAAGCACCCAAAAGTTAGAATACACAAGGGAGCCCCACAGCAAACAGCGCTCAAGATCCCAAAAGGCAGGAGCCCCCTAGAAGCACAGAAACTAAATTGGGAGACACCATAGGAAACTGGCAGCATAATGCTGGCAACAAAATGAAGGCCCAACAATCTCCTAGCTGACAGGCATTCTGAACAGAGATCAAATCTACACTGAATCATCACCCTACAACCCGGTAGATAAAGACCTGCAGCAAAACAGAATGGAATATCCAAGATGACAAATGTTTAAAGCAAATCATTGTAAACTGGGCAAACTAGCACTGGCAAAGCCAATAGGCCTCGCTTATGGAAGAGCTATTGGTTTTGTAAATTTCTTTTAGCCATGTTTTACAGGAGCACACCTGCTGTTCAGTATGGCTGAAAGTTAGAAACAAAAAAAGTGCTATGAAGCAGCCTGCACTCACCACAAGGGGCAGTGATCAATGTTCTTAGTAATGGATAATTCTCTGCCTTCGCAACAAAAAAAAAAAAACATTTAATTATCTCACATCTGAGCTGAAGTTTTTCATTTTTGCCCAGGTTGAAGACAGCGACATAAAATCAATGCAGAGCAGGGAGCGCAGTGCCGACTGCATCTTTGTAGCATCTTGAAACCCATAGGCTTGAATTTGGGGTGTTTTTTTCTGGTGGGACATGGGACAAGCAACGCAGGTGGTGTAGGTGGATGGGGCAAGCATAAACAGGGGAAGGGGTGGATTGAACAAGTAACAATGCAGGGGAGTGGTGGGAGAGCAGGGGAAGCAACATTGTGAAAGTGGGAAGAAGGAAAGGGGTGCAAGTAAAAGGAAAAAAAGTAATTCTGAAAGCGGAGAGCAGTGGAAGGACACTGGCAAGGGAAGTACTTGGGGTAAACATCCATTACTACGCAGTCTTTACGATCCGTAAGACTTACAACACAGTCACTACAATGCATATGCCATTACCATGAATGTCAATTCCATGCATATACCTTTACTACGAGTGCTTTTACCATCCATTATTAAGATATGCATTTACTCTGAATGCCTTTATCATGTATTCTTGGTATATACATTATTAAGTAAGGATATTGATAAGTATATGGTAAAAATGTAAGATGTGTGATTTAATGTCCTGGTTTGTATATGTGTTATATTTATTTATAGAATAATATTTTTGTAAAATATTTTAAAATTTCAAAATAAAAGTATTAGGAATGGGATGTAAGGAATATATGGGTATTGACTGGGAACGCGTATTAATACTTAAGTATTAATGTTAATACTTCAGTACTAATGTGTAAACATCAAGATTTAGGATATTTAATAATATGATCATTTATCACAAATATTTATAAGGCTGCAACACAAAACTTTAGGAAAGGGATGCACGGGATTTAGTGGTATTGGGTGGGGAAGTGTATTAATACTCATATATTAATTTTAATACCAGAGTATTTATGTTTAAACACAAAGTTTTTAGAAGGTTTGATAGTATGAATATTTTTTAAATTACTTTTATGGTTGTAATACACCATTTTAGGAGAGAGATGCAAGGGATACAGAGGTATTGGGTGTGGATATTTATTAATTCTCAGGTATTAATTTTAATAACTGATTAGTTATGTTTAAATATTTTTGTACTACTCATTTGTTATCATGCTTAAATACAGCGAGTGTAACTTTATCTCGTAAAGTATGTTTGTTTTATAAAAATAAAACAACTTTAACAATAATGTTTAAAGATATTACAAAATGTTTTAATATTTTTATTGTCAAAGATAAATATCCACACCAGGTTTACTAATTAACATATTTAATAAAGTCTTTTTAAAAAATCTAAAATTTTTAAAATAAATCATAAAAGACAACTTTTTTTTACAAAAATATAACATATTTTTCAAATAGAGTATAACATATATTTTTATAATTTTTAATGTATTTTGCCACGACTTCCCACTTACTTTAATGGTACGAATTGTCCTTTTCTACTTTTTTTTTTGTTCAGGCTTGACGTACGCCATTTTGCATCGGTTTCTACAGTCGGTGGAGCGTTGCTGTCAAGATCGGATACAAGGAAGAGCTGTGTTCAGGTAAGAATAATATACTTTGCTTTTTAAAACATATTGATGGCTAAATTTCTTGTAAGAAGCGATGAAGGGGGGTAGATAGTTGTTGTACAGTAAAGATTTGTTTTCATTGTTGTTTTAACCACTTTTCACCCCTATGCAGGTTGTGTTTATATGTTCACACTGGAACGGTTCCTTTTTTCAAGTGAGGTTTAAAAAAATTTGGAAAAAATGGTTCTAACTTTTTTGAACCTATGTGAAATAAAAGCAACCGTTGAATTTTTTTGTGATGTGGATTTTTACCGCTCAGTGACTTTTGAAGACACAATTGATGGAGAAACTCAGGATTCGTGGATGGATTACTGCTGGACGTTTTTGGGGAATTTTGTTTTGGACATTGGATGTTATTTTGTGATTTTTTAATAACTGGCTTCTATTCTTTAATCTCTTCTTGGGATTTTTTTTAATGTAACTTTTTTTGTGGGTTGCCAATTAATGGAAAATAGGAGATGATTTTTTTTAATGTGGGTGTTGACCTTTTCCCTGGATTTTGATTTCACTCCTTTGATTATTGAATTACTCAAGACTCTCTGTGACAGGTGTTATGAAATATCACCATCAGACGCAGAAGGAATACAACTACAGGAAGGAGTAAAAACGTTTGTTTAATTTTGTTTAAAACATTTTCAAAAATGCCTATTGAATTTGTAAAAGGTGATAAAACAGGTGAACAATTCTACAGGTTGTTAGTTTATGTTAGAAGTGTAAGATGTATACAATATTGTCTAGGTAGTCCGAAGCTCCCATCAATGGAATTGATGGATTTTTGCCAATAGTCTCTCAGATATTTCTTTGCTTTTTTTAGATACACAAGGGTTCAGATGAACTGACAATGATTGTGCCATTCTCATTTCTTGGAAACTTTGTTCTTCCCTTAAAATTTTCAGGGAAATATAAAGCTTAGGGTGAGATCTAACAATAGAGTTGTTAAATAAATTGTGCTCTCCCTCTATAGCATTGTATGCTTTTGCACCTCCCTCTAAGCAGGTCCAGTAACAGTTCCACCAGTCAGTGGGGAACCTTGACTTCCTCCTGTAGTCCTATCTGCTTGGATGGCCAATCCAAATGTCCTATAACTAATTTAACAGTTAAGCCAATTTTTCCTCATTATGTGTAAAATATTCTGATACTGTAATTGATGTGTAAAGCTCATCCACATACTCAGGACGTACAAACCACAAAGGGGCCAATTAATATGTGGCCGTAAAAGGCTCTGACACTTGGTCGGAGCCTTTCCGGCTGCATCATAGTGGGCCAATCAGATTCCTTTTTGATCACCTTATTTTGATTTAGGCGGTCAGAAAGGAATCTGACCTGTCATTCAGGCTGGCTTCAGAAGCGCTTGCAGAGCCCGTCTGCCAGTCAGAATTCATCAAGTAATCTCAAGGGCTGGCCTTTCCGCCCTTGAGATTACGATGACGGTTTCCGATATGGTTCCCATGCCGGTCTGTCCCCCATGGAAACCATGTCGAAAAGAGTCTTTGGGGGCCCCCAGCAGGGCCTCCTTGGGTGCATGGCCTCTGGTTGGAGACCGAGGGGGTGTTGATCTCTGCACCTTGTGGCAGGCACCTTGAGATGCCTACCACGGGGTGCAGGGATGAACCTCACCACCCATTTTACTATGAGAGCATGCATTATGGCCGGTTTAAGGCCTGAATGCATGCTATCATAGTAAAATGTAGGAATGCAACCAAACAGTGTTCAGTCACATCCTAATGAGGCAGTCGGGACCGCCGACGGGGTGTTGGTTGGTCCCATGACCGATGTGGTGTCGGGTGGAAGTGATTCCTCCCGCCCTTAATGATTCCCAAAGTTGTTAGTTTTCTCAACTCATACTGTAGTTTACTGCTTGGATTGTAATCCTCAGCTAAGGATTTTTTTTAATTATTCACCAGTGTGCTTGGGAAAAGTGAAAAAAGACATCATTGAATTTGGGTGTCAGGGTACATTTTAATAATACTATTAATCATCTGCATTTCAAAATCAATTCTAATTTTCCTAGGACTTTTAATCACAGTTTTGGTTTTTATTACTCATAAAAATTCACAGTACATTGAGGATTGTTTGTCAGGGAGTCAGCTGTACACTAATGAGGCAATTCTGTTGCTTATGTTAGCATGAATAGTGTACATTTGTGTGAATGGATGGGGTGGTGACTTAAACGTCCCATCCATAATCCAAATTTCAGTATTCTCATGGGTCACTAAGTCATGAGTCGTGTTAAAGATTGGTATATGTTTGAGAGGGTTTTTATTATCATAAAGTAGGAAACGTTTATTAATATAAGAAATTTTAAGTTCAGGAGGGACGTTAATGTCAGAATAGGACTGTAGTTTTAACCTATGGGGATTACTAGCCTGTTTTTGCCTCTGAACCATTCTGCTTAAATCGAGTATTGTGGGCTTAATACTAGCAATGTGCATGGGGATGTTTTGGGCTATCTCTCTCAGAACAGAGCTAAAGGGGTCATTGGATGCGGTTGCTAGCAATTTTAATTGCTGGATGTTCTCACTCCCTTCGATCTCCAGGCAGAGTTGTTATGTTCTGTGGTCCTTTCAACGGTGTCACCCAGAGTAACCATTCTGCCTTTGCAATGGGGGTGGGGAACTGCACTCACCTACAATGACTCCTGGGCTCAGTTAATCTCTCGTCACAATAAATTTAGCTGCCACGATTAAGCATAGCCTGCTTTGGGTTTTCAATGTTTTAATGATCTATAAAAAAACAAGTTTTTTTAGTGTGTGAATGCAATGATCTAAAACTGTGATTTATTTTCATTGTGAACAGCCTGTCATATATGGATTTGCATGTTTATTTAACACAGTCTGATGAGCAATTAAAAAATGTTCATTTTCCTGTAGAAAAAGAGAACAAGTTAACTGCTATTGGTTGTAGTCTGTGAGAAGAAAGCTATTAGCTTTGTAGTCTATATATATATTTTTTTAAAGAATTACCTGGTGGAGTTACAATAGTAATTGTGGCCTCAGTCATTGTAAAGCACCTTCCCTGAGGTAAGTACTTGGTGGAGTTACAATATTAATTTTGCCCCCAGTCACTGTCCAGCACCGTCCCTGAGGTAAATACTTGGCGGAGTTAGGATAGTAATTTTGCCCCCCAGTCATAGTCCAGTACCTTCCCTGAGGTAAGTATCCGGCAGAGTTAGAATAGGAATTTTGCCCCATCACTGTCCAGCAACTTCCCTGAGGTAAATACCAAGCCAGGTTAGAATATCAATTTTGCCCCTTAGACACTGTCCAGCACCTTCCTTGAGGTAAGTAGCCCACAGAGTCAGAATAGTGATTTTGCCTCCCGTCACTGTCAAACACCTTCCCTGCGGTAAGTACCCAGCAGAGTTAGTATAGAAATTTTGCCCCATCACTGCCCAGCACCTTCCCTGAGGTAAGTACCCGGTGGAGTTAGAGTGGAAATTTTGCCCCCCAGTCACTGTCCAATACCTAATCTGAGTAGCAGACACATTTTATGTTTATTAAATCATGTTTTCATACTTTTCGTAGAAATAAGGATGATATTCTTTTAGCTTCCGTTGGTGTAAATCTAGAAAATAAACTTAAATTGAGGGTTGAAGAAAACTTTCACAATGTCTGTGAAATTTTGAATAATTTTAAATAAATAAATGTGTCTGTGATATCATTGCTATTGTTAGATAACGCTAATGGTTTGGGTTATACTTGTACAGCTAGAAGGCACTGTTTGGAACTGGCTGTGGTTCTCTCTCCTGGTCTTAATGGTGCATGTAGTCATGTCAGAAGGCAGTTACTACTGGCAACAAAATGATGGATGTCTGTTTTTATGTTTTTAGAGGGTAATTGTTAATTTATAATATGATGAGAGTATGTATTGTGTGGTTTTTCAGCCCATTGCATGGCAATCTGTTACGGTGAGTGCACATTTCATTATGTATATTAATTTTCATTCATTATTATTTATTTAAAATGTTTTTTTAACATTTACCTAGAAAGAATTAAAATGCGTGGTAAACATGTGCTGCCTCAGGTGAGACCTAAAGTATAAAGTGTGTCAGGAGAGTGGAGGAAAGAGGGGGCAAACTGTTGAAGGGGCAAAGGCGCCCGCCATACATAGCGTCAGGGGCTCCAGTTAGCACTGACCCGTTTTGAGTTGTTCTGCCGCGAACATGAGCTTGAGGTTAATGTGGGGAAGACCAAATTTATGGTCTTACGTGGTGCCAGACCGGTTAGGGCCAGGGTCGAAATGGGAGGAGTAACATTAGAACAGACTTCTACTTTCACCTATCTGGGGGTCACTTTTTCTGACAACCTTAGCTGGAAGCCCCAGATTGACCACTATGTGGTAAATAATTTAATTACCGGGACTTAATTTGATGCGGAAAATCTATAACAATAGCTCAGTAAAATAAGAGGCAGAATCCGTGGTATTAGAGGTTCGGAACGGGCTTTATTCCATAATCAATTTAAATTGATGAGCTCCAGATTCCATCACCACGAAGGTTCAGGAAGTGAAGACCCTACTTTATTGATAGGTAATCATTTTTATACAATAGGCATTACAGTGAAACAAATGCAGGAGGCGTAACAATTGATAGTAAAGATAAAACATACATGCGTAGCAAAAGTGGGTGTAACTGGGCGTAACTAAAGAACGTCATCAGGTATGATGTCATAATAGGGTGGTTCCATGAAAGAATTTCGCAACGTCAGCAGAAATACTTGGCAGAAATGCGCGCGCAGCAGCATGACGTGTGATTGACGTGTAACTAGGGGGTGAAGGGGACTTGACATTTAGCTCTACATGTGGCGACAGAAGTCTGGAGGGTCAAGTCAACCTAATCCCAAATCATATCTAACATCCTATGTTTAAAGAACTATGTTATCCAAAAGAGAGGTCTCTTAGAGTAGAATCTTATTCTATACTGACTATACTGACTGTTAGTGCGTGTACAAGCGTCTAAGTGTCTACACTAGATGCGAGGGCAGGAATCTTCCATAGTAACAGGGCTATGATTTACTTGCATAAAGACAGAGAAGCCGGGCCCTTTGCTCGGTAGCTGGAAGAATGTTTACTTAAACTACTAGACAGGAATGCATTGGGTAGGGAGCGGAGCAAAGCAGATAATCTTGAAGGTGAAATACAGTTTTTGGCAGGCAACAGGCTGATGTCAGGCACCGTTAGCTGCGCAGGGAGTAGGACAAAGTTCATGGATACAGATGCGAGCTCAAACTGGAGCTTTCAGAGGCAGAAGGCAGGAAAAGCTTGATGGCAGAATCAGGGCCTACTCGTCTGAACTGTAAAATGGGATAAGTGAACCATATAAAAGCCGGTGGCCTTTCATACTTAGGAATACAATATCCGGCCCATTCATGGCGGATCTGAAAGAGGACATGTTGACGGTGGACGCACATGTGTTTGCGTCTTCATAACTGGAACTGGAGGGAACATACATGTACTTGTGATTTATACATGAAACCGTTGGGGTCCAAGATAGGGGACATAACTGACCAGAAAAATCCATATTTCCACATTCCCTCCTTGTCCCCTACTTGCCCGTCAAGAGATATCAATCTTCATTAATCCATCGATCTGTTCATATAGCATCATTTGTTCTTCTTTCTTCTTCCGTGATGAATGAAATCTTGGTGGTGGAATACACGATGTGGCACACAGACCACAGATCGCTGGTCCACATTGTAGACATAGACAGCAACTGAATAATATGAGGAAGCCAATACCTAGGAAGGATAGGACCTTCCATCCAAAGGTAGATAATACACTCCAAAACCAACCGGACCAAGTCCAGGTGCCTGGATTCTGGTGTATCTGGCTTACAATCTTATGAAGGCGAGTTATGGCTTTATATACAGATGGCGAATTTTCTGGTATGAAAATGCAACAGCTTGATCCGATGACCCTACAAGCTCCGCCCCTATCGGCCAGGATGACGTCAAGGACAAGACGATTTTGAAGCACAACAATCCGCATAGCAGACTGCTCTTCTGTTAAATTGCCTAAGGCGGAAATAGTTTCATTCACTACTGCTTCAAGGGTTCTGGTTAATCTACGTATCAGCTTACTATTGGTAACTGTACCTATATAGGGAAAAAGACCTTTATTGAAATCTGTGTATTTTTCCCATGCGGTCTCAGTGTAATCGACTATTGGGAGATCTCTCCTTTCTCTATTGTGTACTAAATGAGTATTTCTGTGATAATCAGGAGGAGCTAGGAAAACAGGTGGCAAAAGGAATCCGATGTAGCAGGTACCATCCCAATCTAGTGGCAAACGTATGTGTGCCGTCTGACCACATATGAAGTAGGAATGGAGGGAAGCTCTAAATGTAGACCTGCCTTGATCACTAAATTCTATTACAGTGGTGCATCTACTATGGCCCATATGTATGGAACCATTCTTTCTTACACATAATTCACCTTTTACTGGAAATACTGACATGGCGGGCAAAATTGTAGTAGCTTCGGATTCGACATTCAAGATCATGAGATTAAGCGTAAAATTACCTAATCCATATACTTCATTTTCTAGATCAGTTCCTGTTCTTTTGGGAAGTCCCTCCTTGTTGGGGTGGCAGGCTGTGAATAAAACTAAGTGCAGGTTTCCCCATACCCAGTTGTCTTGATAAACTGTGGAGTTCGAATCTTGGGAATTAATTAAACTAAACCATGCTCCACAGGAGCCGTTGTGTGTGAACGGGTATGGAAAGAGAGGTAGAATTCCTTTATAGTTCTGATAGGGAGGGAGTCAGCCACATATCCAACAATTTGTAGCATTGCTAACCTGATGGGAATGATGTAACATACTAATAAAAGTGTTATTGCGCAGCGCAAATCTATAAGACAATTCATGCGGAGGTAATTCACTAAAAGAATGTTCAGCAGTAACATTATAAACATGTCTAGAAATAGGATAATATGTGTGCAACAATATACTTGCAGTAATTACTAAAAGACTTAAGGAAAACAGAATTAATAACGTCACTGTGCAATGACTACGCAGTGATTTACAGTACGCATGTCGTTTCAGCTTTATCCTTTTGTTTCTTTCTCTATACAGGTCTAAGGGGTACATGTCAGAGACAAATTCGACCGCTTCACCTTGGAGAGGACTTAAACAATCAAATTGCCTGACGTGTTAGACCTAAGTTTTAGTTTATATAGTTCATGGCTATTCAGTTCAACCAAAGGAAGTTTTGAGTCAATCGGGGAAGACACGCAAGGTGTGTCGTTTACGTCTGATGGTAGTCCATGAAATTTCTTGATATGACTTGAATGTATCCAGCCTTTTCGACCTTCGATCTTTACGGCTGTCCTCGTCGTTAGCAGTACGAGCTGAGGCGACCTCCACCTAGGATCCAGTTGAGACTTCCGATCAAAGTTCCTCACTAAAACCAAATCCCCTGGAATTACGTCATGGGGTTTCAACTCGGTGTTGTCGGGAAAGGCTGCAGCTACCTGTGAACGACAAGATTGTAGTGCAGACATCAAGGAAGCCAAGTAATCTGTCAGCATATTACAGTCAATATCAGTTATTTTGCGTGGTATAGGCGTCCCCCACATATTTGGTGGTCTACCGAAGATCACTTCATAAGGGGATAGCCCTGTTCGAGAGTGTGCTACCATTCTCATGTAAACGAGTGCAACGGGTAAGGCTACTACCCAGTCGACACCTTTCTCTCTGCATATTTTGGACAATCTAATTTTCAGGGTCTGGTTATGTCTTTCCACGAGACCTGCTGCCTCGGGGTGTCGGACACAGTGAAACTTCCACTGATAGCCTAACAAAAGTGAAACGTGTTTCATTAATTCGGATGAGAACGGCTGGCCGTTATCTGAGTAGACAACACGTGGTAAACCGTACCGTGGGAAGAATTCTCGAACTAACTTTTTGGCAGTAGTCGGGGCAGTGTAATCTGAAACCGGGTATGCCTCTGTGTAACGGGAAAGAGCACAGACAACTACGAGAACATATTTGAATCCTCGACATCGTTCCATCTGGATATAATCCATCTGGAGGACTTCAAAAGGGTGATCAGGAGGCTGAAATCCACCCTGCTCTACGGGAATGCTTTTACCTGGGTTAAACTGACAACAGATCATACAGGTACGGACTTTTTGTTTAGCTGCTGCTCGTAAATGTTTGTTGAACCAAATGTGTTGGATGCTATCTAGCATAGCTTTTTCTCCTAGATGTGCTGGACTATGTACAGTGTTAATAACGACTTGGACCATTGAATCAGGAAGGAACCACACAGATTTTTCCTTCGTCATCCATCCTTGATCCGTTTGGATCCCTCCTAATTCAGTCCATTTCTTTATTTCGTCTGGTGTAGCATGTGTCTGTATGTCGATTACGTCAAGAGCGGGATCCTTAACCATCATGCAATATGTTGATGTCGGGACTATTGTCTTTGTCATGTCGGATGTTTGAGTTTGAGCAGTCTGTTTAGCTGTTCTGTCAGCTAGATCATTGCCTTGAGAAATGACATCGGTAACTTTCGTATGAGCTTTACATTTCATAATTGATATTGCAGTGGGTAGATGTATTACATCTAGTAAGGCATGAATAAGGGGTCCGTGCTGAATGTGGGCACCGTGAGAAGTTAAATAACCTCTCTCTCGCCACAGCACGCCGAAGTCATGTACAACTCCGAATGCATAACGTGAATCAGTATATATGTTGACTTTCTTATTCGTAGCTTGAATACAGGCTTGTGTCAGAGCGATGAGCTCTGCTGCTTGAGCTGACAAGGTATTAATACGATTTGTTTCAATGACTTCAGTGTCTGTTGTGACTGCATACGCGGCCACTAACTCTCCTGTACTTGTTCTCATACATGAACCATCTACATACAACGTCAGGTCTGGATCTGACAATGGGACATCTGTCAAGTCTTGTCTAGGTCTCGTCGTGATAGTAATAACTTCAATACAATCATGTGCAAGTGGGTCTGTTCCGTTTACTGGTAACAGTGTGGCAGGATTCAATGTACTACAACGTCTTATTTCTATATGTGGCTGAAACAATGTTAATTCGTAACCAGTGAGCCGTGCTATAGTCAAGTGTTGTGTCTGTGTGCGGTTCAAGAGAACCTCTACTGCATGTGGTACTTGTACTGTCAATTGGTGTCCTAATACTATGGCATCGCTTTGTCTAATTGCTAAAGCTGTTGCTGCCACTGATTTCAGGCACGCAGGCAGAGCCTGAGCTACGGGATCTAATGTACTAGAAAAATAAGCACACGGTTTGTGTGATCCTGCTTGTTCCTGTGTGAGTACTGACAGAGCAGTACCTTCGCGTTCTGTAACAAAGAGCGTAAATTGTTTGCTGTAACATGGTGTTGCTAGGACAGGTGCTTGACATAAAGCTTTCTTTAAACTTTCAAAAGCGTGTGTATGTTCCTGAGTCCAAGGGAGGACAGTCGATGTGGCTGCCTCCTGTGTTGTCAATTGAATGAGTGGTTTTGCTAGAAATGCATACTGAGGGATCCACTGCCTACAATATGAAGTGAGGCCTATGAAAGCCCGCACCTCCTTTTGTGTCTTGGGTATCGGCATATTTGCAATTAGCTGGATGCGATCTGGTGTAAGCTGCCTTCCCTCCTTGGACAGCGAGTGACCAAGGTAAACAACTCGCTGGACACAGAATTGCAGCTTCGAAGGGGACACCTTGTGCCCCTTTTCGGCCAAAAATTGTAATACCGTCAGTGAGGCTTTCTCACATTCAGGTTCGCTTCTAGCGGTGATCAGCAGATCATCGACATATTGAAGCAGGGCAGTGTTGACTGGCATGTGGATACTGTCGAGTTCTCGTTTCAGTGCTTGGCTATAAATACTGGGGCTTTCTGTAAATCCTTGAGGTGCGCGTGTGAATTTAAAGCTACGTCCATTTAAACTAAATCCGAACAAGTATTGACTTTCCGGATCTATTGGGACGCTGAAAAAGGCATTCTTGAGATCAATTACAGTAAAGAATGTTGCTTCGGAATCAATAGCTGTCAGTAATGAAGAGATGTCTGGAACTACGGGGTATTGTGGTACAATACATTTATTTAATTCGCGCAGATCAATAACCAATCGATATACTGGTGGAGCCTTTGGGTCAGTTCGTTTAAGAATCGGAATTATCGGTGAATTACATACATTGGAGTCTGTTTCCACAACCACTCCTTGGCCAATAAGCTCGTCAATGATTTGTAGTAAAGCCACTACAGCATCTGGGGGTAACTTGTATTGTCGCATTCGTGGTAGTACCACTCCTGCCTTTAGTGTGACTCGATATGGTGTAATGTTCATGCAACCAACATCTGTAGGGCCTTGTGCCCATAAATGTGTGGGTAAAGTCTGCAGTCGGGAATCCATGTCTCGGGACACATAGTGCCCTTTAAAATCTCGTAAAAACAATCTTACTCCTTCCGGAGAACAACATATTATAGCTCCTAGAGCTTTCAAAGTTTTTATACCTAACAAGTTTTCTGGGCATGATTTAGTAAGCAATAAATCTGTAGTTCGTGTCAAAGGACCAATCGTAAGGGGAAGAGGCTGTGTTACTTCGTTAATGATAGGTTTTCCTGAAAAACCAAGGGAAATATTCTGTGTGCCTGAGAGGGGTGCCCCTGGAACTTCACTACGTTTTATTGTTGTTCGGCTTGCCCCTGTATCGAGTAAGAATTTTCTATCTTGACCTAACAGTTCACTGTGTACATAAGGTCCTTCTTGATCCACAGGGACCTCAATAAGGGGTAAGCCAACTTCCCTCTCTAGGCTGTTTCATGAGTATCGTTGGTAATCAGGATAGTCATACTGTGCGGTCTGATACATCTGTCGGGTCGTTGTTTGTGTGGCAGCAATAGGCTGCGATGGTGGAGCTGGCATAGACTGTTGCGGAGCTGGCATAGACTGTGCATGCTGCGGAGCTCCTTGTTCATTCTGATCCTGTCTAAGTGGCCGCGGTCTTTCTTTAGTATTACCTATGGCGATATTATGTTTTAAAACTGGACAATCGTGTACATAATGACCTGGCTGCTTACTATAGTTGCACGTCCCTTTAACAGGACCTGTTGAAACACCGGACTGTGGTATACCCTTCTTATGACCGTCAACTGGCACTGTCTGGGAAACTAGCATTTTCATTTTCGTGTCTTTCATGCGTCTATGTTCATGTTCTTGTTCTTCTCTAATTCTGTTATGATGATACTGTAGCATTTGTAACATTTGTGACGGAGTGTTACCTTGCCAGGTACTCTCGAACTTCAATACTCTATTCTTAACTTGGGGCAAGGCATTTTCGACCAATTTTGTCACGAACAGATGTGGATATGACTCACTACTCGCTTTTATACCACTATTTATACCAAAACATTTCTCAAATCTGGAATAAAAATCACTAGTGTCTTCATCTGATTTTTGTTTACAGGCTGAGATTGCACCCCAGTCTTCCTTTTTCGTAGTTAATAAACGTGGCAGTACCTGTACTAGTAAACCTGGTAGTGCTTTGATCTTGTCCCCGAGCCCTGAACCTGGACCTCGAGCTTTTTCTTCGTTTTCTAATGCTGTCCAATCTATCTTCTGGTCTCCCACCTCCCAATCCTTTTCCTTGAGTTTTTCGTAAATGCCCGCAGGCATTAATACCTTCAATATTGTCATAATGTCGGGGTAGGTATATTCTCCCATGAGTAACATATCTTTAATTTCACGGTGGAAACCCGCTGGGTCTTTGTCATGACTGGGTACCACCTTCTTCATTTCCAATAGTTCTATTTTAGATATGGGTGTGTATACAAACACACGTTTAAACTCATTGTCATCACCCTTTATCGGGTGCACTTCGCGTAAGGGATTCTGTCTATCCATGTAATACGTCGTTCTTTCCTTGATGGGTAGTGAGACATGTTCAGGACATACAAAAAGAATGTACTGCCTTCTGGATTCTAGTATTTCTCTAATTAACTTAGTACCGGAACCTCTCCATTTATTCGTGAGTAATTCAGTCAATATATCAGGTAAGGGACCAGGATCGGAGTGTTGGCTTTTATATATTATAAGGAGTTGTTGAATCATATAGATACCAGCTAAACGCTGTTCATCTGGGGCGAGGTTTAAAAACGTGTGTGCTAGTGTATCATCACCATATTTTCCAGGACTATCAACCCAGTGAACGGCTGACCTGGCTAATTCTTGTTCGTCCATAGAATCGAGTATATGATAACCCCTTCGTTCTCGGAGTAATTTGTCAGCGGCTTGGAATGAATGTTCGGGGGACCTTATATTTATTATAGGAGTTTGGAATTTTCTGTTATTATCTGGACGTATCGGACATATCGGATCAGTAAAACATCTAGTATTATTGCAAGGTCTTCCTCTACCTACATAGGCCATAGTTTCTAACTGTCCTGTGGGCAGTTCTAATTCTTCCTCGTCCTCGGTTTGTTCTGGTTCGTCTACTGCTAATCTTTCCTCGTGTATTCGTTCTATTTCTTTGCGGATCTTTCGGCTCATAGCTACTATACATGATCGCTTATCATGTCTCCCCTCTGATATATTCCGACTCCATGTGGTAAGAATTTGCATTTCTTTCGGATTTACCCCTGGTCGGTCTTGATTTCTGATCACACAATTTATGAGGAAACGTAACAGTTCCCCCTGTATTTCCACTTTTTGGTACTCCATGGCTCTGTCAATACTTTCGGAATCTCGTCCTGACTGGACAAAGTGATATATATTTTCTAAGTGTGTAGTCATTCCTGGTAGCTTCCCTAAATATATTGCAGCTCGTCGGATACGTAATGATGCTAGCATCATTTCGTCCCCTTTTCCGGGCACCGGGTCATATCTACAATCTATTAGAAGTTCCTTGAGCGTGTTGGGAGTTACTAGTTTGGGCGTACGTTGGTGAGCTAATTCTTGAAAGGAAAGTTTATTTGTTCTGGGTGGCGTAGAAAAAATGCTTGATGTACCTCCGGTAGCACCACCTGGGGTGCTGGATGTGAAAGGATTCGTCGAACGTGACATAGCAACTATAGGTGTGGATACAGATGTCGAAGCAGATGTGCTTGCCTGAACTTGTGTCGGAGTTTGCTGTTGCGGAGGTACAGACGGAAGAGGGTCTTGGCATTGAACCCCCTCGGCAGGCGGTCTATGTGGCGCAGCATTAGTATACTCGGGAGCTGCGTCGTCTAAATAAGAGGAAAGAAAAACATCTTCTGCGGTTCTGGGATGTCCTTTGGGATGCACTTTTATCGGAAACAATGGGGGTGGCAAGTCTCTTGGTATTTCCGGAGTAGCCTTAGGTAGTCCTTCGGCCAGAAGAGGATACATACCATTCGCAAGGGCATTTCTTTGTCTGTCTGTTTGTTCTGACTTTACTCGAGTACCTTCTTCAATTAATACACTTTCTCGAACTTTATTTGAATTCTCCTTACTCTTCTCTTCCTGTCTACGTGCTTTTTCCGTACGTCTATACGATTCTTTTCGCCATAATTCAATGGCGTCTTTCTGTGATTGAATAGCTTTCTTTTTCCATAATTCTTCCTCTACTTTCACGATGCACTCTGCATCCCAGGTCCCAGCTGCGGGCCACCTCTGACTTTCTGGTAATTCCTTAGTGTAGTCTACCCATAGATCAAGAAATAATATGGCGTCTAGGCCATGTTTATGATACATGAAGTACCCTGGAGTGTCCCTAGGAGGAATGGGAACAGCTTCTTCGAGTACCCCTTTTCTGGTTGTGATCTGTCTTAATTTCGAAAAGAGCGGCATATTGAGAACTGATCTGATACCTAATTTTGAACACGTTTAATACCATAAAACACAATAATAAACAGTCATTCACACCACAATATACAGAATGTAATTAAAACATTTAACATTTAACATTTAATGAACAACAATGATGGCCGTTCACTAAGCATAATACTCGATACTAACTTGATAATTCTGACTTCATATACTAGGCATACTTGATATACTGCTAAACAGTACAGATACACTGCTGAAACAGTGCAGACCGGATTTGTGTACCCAAACCCGTCTTGACCGGCACAACCTATGTGCACGTCAGAACGCCTCCCCGATAATGGTACTCACCGGGTAGCTCGGAACGGAAGGCCTCGGAACTGAACTGAACTTGAACCGGACTGGACTCGACTCGGAACTTCGGAAACTTCGGAAACTGGTGGGCCTCTGTATACCTCGGATCTTGCTCTCTCAGCTAGGCTCTGGTCGGGATACTTCGCACTTCTCACCGCCTCGTCTGGGTGTTGATCGCAGCCTCAGTTACCCCCGCTCGGCAGGAGGGAGATACAGGAAATCCTGTGGGTACGCGTTGTTGTCCGTCCAGCTGTGACAGGAGACCGGGCCTGCAACGCACCGCCGGCGCGTGAGATGAGAAAGTGTCCCTGTTCGGGCGCCATTCATGTGGTAAATAATTTAATTACCGGGACTTAATTTGATGCGGAAAATCTATAACAATAGCTCAGTAAAATAAGAGGCAGAATCCGTGGTATTAGAGGTTCGGAACGGGCTTCATTCCATAATCAATTTAAATTGATGAGCTCCAGATTCCATCACCACGAAGGTTCAGGAAGTGAAGACCCTACTTTATTGATAGGTAATCATTTTTATACAATAGGCATTACAGTGAAACAAATGCAGGAGGCGTAACAATTGATAGTAAAGATAAAACATACATGCGTAGCAAAAGTGGGTGTAACTGGGCGTAACTAAAGAACGTCATCAGGTATGATGTCATAATAGGGTGGTTCCATGAAAGAATTTCGCAACGTCAGCAGAAATACTTGGCAGAAATGCGCGCGCAGCAGCATGACGTGTGATTGACGTGTAACTAGGGGGTGAAGGGGACTTGACATTTAGCTCTACATGTGGCGACAGAAGTCTGGAGGGTCAAGTCAACCTAATCCCAAATCATATCTAACATCCTATGTTTAAAGAACTATGTTATCCAAAAGAGAGGTCTCTTAGAGTAGAATCTTATTCTATACTGACTATACTGACTGTTAGTGCGTGTACAAGCGTCTAAGTGTCTACACTAGATGCGAGGGCAGGAATCTTCCATAGTAACAGGGCTATGATTTACTTGCATAAAGACAGAGAAGCCGGGCCCTTTGCTCGGTAGCTGGAAGAATGTTTACTTAAACTACTAGACAGGAATGCATTGGGTAGGGAGCGGAGCAAAGCAGATAATCTTGAAGGTGAAATACAGTTTTTGGCAGGCAACAGGCTGATGTCAGGCACCGTTAGCTGCGCAGGGAGTAGGACAAAGTTCATGGATACAGATGCGAGCTCAAACTGGAGCTTTCAGAGGCAGAAGGCAGGAAAAGCTTGATGGCAGAATCAGGGCCTACTCGTCTGAACTGTAAAATGGGATAAGTGAACCATATAAAAGCCGGTGGCCTTTCATACTTAGGAATACAATATCCGGCCCATTCATGGCGGATCTGAAAGAGGACATGTTGACGGTGGACGCACATGTGTTTGCGTCTTCATAACTGGAACTGGAGGGAACATACATGTACTTGTGATTTATACATGAAACCGTTGGGGTCCAAGATAGGGGACATAACTGACCAGAAAAATCCATATTTCCACAACTATACCCTTAAACATGTTCAATTGGGTGGAGCACTGCTTAGGGAACACAGGCTTTCGTTAACCAAACCCATGGCTCCCCTGATTAAAATCTATGGGTCCAAAATCCTTCCAGCGGTCATGTATGGTGCTGAAATATGGGGGTTTGGTAATTTGAATTCCCTGAGAGTGGCTCAAAACTAATTTCTTAGGTCTGCAGTAAGGTTACCACAATCCTCCCCACATATACCCCTCCTATTTGATCTGGGTTGCCACCCTGTTGAGGACATGGTGCAGTTTAGGCCACTGGCGTTTTGGCGACGTCTGTGGACCACACCTGAGTTGTCCTCTTACGCCAATGCTTTGATAGAAGTTCAAAATCATGGGGGTTCCCACAGAATCAGTTGGTTGTTTGAAATGAAAACTATCCTGACTGATATGGGAATGGGTGAGTTGTGGTCTAATCCCGAGACGGCTGTTTTTCCTCAGAAAAAGATCTTTAGGGACACATATTGGCAGTGGGTCAAAGATAAGCGTTTTGTCTCTATGACTGGAGGTCCTCTGACCATAACATACTTGACCAATAAGGATGACCCATATCTTGAGGCATATTGGGATATAATCACAAAACTGCAGGACAGGAAACTCTACCATCAATTTAGACTAGGCACCCTACCATTACGCTCCTTTACTAAAAGTTGGTCTACCCCGGGTAATGATAATTGTCCCCATTGCGAGGATACGACAGAAACTGTAGATCATTTCCTCTATGTTTACCCGGAGTATATTCGCCCAAGAAGGTTGTGGTTACGCCCTGTTTGTCGCAAACTTGGAGTTAGATCAGCATCAATTGCCAGCAGAATATTGAAATCCGATACTTCAAGTTTTGTGATTATTGGTGTGGCCAAATACATAAGTTGGGCATGGCTCTTACGTAATCTGAGTTTTAGTCCCTAACCATTTTGCTCCTAATATCGTATAGTCTGTTATGACATAAGTTTTAAACATATCAAGTCATTGTAACTTTGCACATTTATTATCTTTTTATTATTGGTGTTTTTAATAGTGAAAATTTATTTATAGGTTTTTATGTATACTGGTTCAATATATATCTGTATGTTTTTAACTTGTATTGATGATTTTTTAGCATGTCTTTTATGATGAAATATTCGCAATAAAGACTTTCTTGACTTGACTTGACTTGACTTGACATATTGAGAGGCCTAAAACAACCAACAGTGTGCCTAAAATATTTAGGGGTGTGTTTAAGGAAGAGGTGAGGATATGTCCTGTCTGAGGGGAAACAGCCTTTACCTTGCAACCTTTACTAGACATTCTATAGCATGCAGGTAAGTATTTGTACCTTTACCATGCAGGAAATTATTTCTTTTTAAAAGAACTGGCTTTTTATATTATTCACAAAAAGCGATTTTAGGGTTTAGGGATGGGTAGAATTAAAGGGACATAAGGGTGACGTTAGGATTCAGGGATGGGTGGAGTTAAAGGGAGGTGAGGGTGATTTGAAAGTGTGGGGGTGGGCAGAGGTAAAAGGACATGAGGGTGACTTGAGGGTTCAGGTGTAGGAAGAGGTGAAGGGAGGTGCAGGTGACTTGAGATTTTGGGGTTGGGTAGAGATAAATGAAGGTGAGGGTGGCTTGATGGTTCAGGGATGGGTAGAGGTATAGGAGACTGTGGGAGACCAAAGGTTTTTTTGAGAGATAGGGAAAGGGAAAGGGAGGAGATGGTGACATGAGGGTTTAGGGGAAGGTAGAGTTAAATGAGGGGAGGATGACTTGAGGGTTTAAGGGTGGGTAGAGGTAAAGGGAGACAAGGGTGACATAATGATTCACAGGTGGGTAGAGGTAAATGTAGGTGATGGTGACTTGAGGTTTCAGGGGTGGGCAGACGTAAAGTGAGGTGAAGGTGTTTTGAGGGTGCTAGAGTGAGTCGAGGTAAAGGAAGGTAAAGGTGATTTGAGGGTTCAGGAGTGGCTAGATGTAAAGGGAAGTGAGGAGACTTGAGGGTTCAGTAGCGGGGAGAGGTAAAGGGAGGTGCGGGTGACTTGATGGTTCAGGGGTGGGCAGAGGTAAAGGGGGTTATTTGAGGGTTTATTGGTGGTTAGAGGTAAAGGAAATTGATGGTGACTGGTGGAGGTGGCATACAGGTTCATATGTGGGAAAAGGTAAAAGTAAGTAAGAAAGACTTAAAGGTTCTGGGGTGGGTAGAGGTATAGGGAGGTTGGGTGAATTGAGTGTTCAGTAGTGGGTAGACGCAAAGGGAGGTGAGGGTTACATGAGGGTTTGCAGTGGGTAGAAGTAAAGAGAGGTGAGGATGACTTGAGGGTTCAGGGGTGGGCAGAGGTAAAGGGGGTTATTTGAGGGTTTATTGGTGGTTAGAGGTAAAGGAAATTGATGGTGACCGGTGGAGGTGGCATACAGGTTCATATGTGGGAAAAGGTAAAAGTAAGTAAGAAAGACTTAAAGGTTCTGGGGTGGGTAGAGGTATAGGGAGGTTGGGTGAATTGAGTGTTCAGTAGTGGGTAGACGCAAAGGGAGGTGAGGGTTACATGAGGGTTTGCAGTGGGTAGAAGTAAAGAGAGGTGAGGATGACTTGAGGGTTCAGGGGTGAGCACAGGTACAGGGGAGTTACTTTAGGGTTTACTGGTGGTTAGAGATAAAGGAAGTTGAGGGTGACTGGTGAGGGTCACATGAGGGTTTATAGAAGGGTAGAGGTAAAGGAAAGTGAGAATGACTAGAGTGTTCAGGAATGGGTAGAGGTAAAGGGAGGTGAGGGTGACTTGTGGGTTCAGGGGTGGGCAAGAGTAAAGGGAAGTGACTGTTAGGAGTAGCCCAAGGGATCAGAAGTGGGTAGAACTAAAGGGAGGGGAAGGTGACTTTAGGGTTTGGGTTGGGTGGAGGTAAAGTGGATAAGCGTGATTTCAAGATTCAGTGGTGGGTATAGATAAAGAGGTCTCAGGGGTGGGCAGAGGTACAGGGAGGTGAGGGTTGTTGGAGGTTTCAAGGGTGGGTAGAGGTAAAGGGTAGGGGAGGGTGAATTCATGGTTTAAGGGTAATGTAGGGGTTACTTGATGGTTTACTGGTGGATAGAGGTAAAGGAAATTAAAGGTGACTGGTGAGGGCGGCGTGAGGGTTTAATGGTTGGTATAGATAAAGGGAAGTGAGGGTGAGTAGGGTTTGTGGGTGGGTAGAGATAAAGGGAGGCGAAGATGACTTGATGGCACAATTAGGTAAACAGAGGTAAATGGAGGTGAGTGTGATTTGAGTGTTCAGGTGTGGGTAGTGGTGAGGGGTGACGAGACGTGAGGGTTAAGAGATGGGTAGAAGAAAAGGGACATGAGGGTGACTTGATGGCTCAGGGGTTGGTGGAGGTAAAATGAAGTGAGGGAGACTTGAAGACTCAGGGGCTGTTAGCGGTAAAAACAGAGTTGAGGGATGAGTAGAGCAAAAGGGACATTAGGGTGACTTGATGATGCAGGGGTTGGTGGAGGTAAAAAGAAGTGAGGGTGACTTGAAGGCTCAGGGGACCGGTGGAGGAAAAAAGTGGTGAGGGTGGCTTGAGGTCTCAGGGGTGTGTAAAGATAAAGAAAGGGGGGGCTGACTTGAGGGCTCAGGGGTGGTAGAGGTAAAGGGAAGTGAGGGTGACTTAAGGATGACTTTAAGGTGAAACATTAACCTATTTAAATCACTGTGTATTTTACAAGGAATAATGCCTCCTTTAAATTATAAAAGAGGTAACCAAGAAATAAATAAATGTGACACAGTGGCAAACGTAAATTCATAAAAACGCACACTGTATGGCAACAGTCTTAAACGAAGGAAGTATGTTTACATCTTCATCATCAAAACAGTGACGGGCAGCCAAAATGTATTTTTGGGAAATTGGTCACATTCCACAAAGTTTCTATGTTGCTAGTTGTTTGTGTTCAGCTCTTGGAAATATGGTGAAGTGAATGTTTCAACTCTGATGATTTCAAGTTGTCTTGAAGTCAGTCAGTACTTGGTCCATGCTCCAGAGAACAAAAGAAACACACTGCTAATTGTCGTGCTAATTGATATTGCATGAACAGTCCCCAAAAACTTTTAGGCCTATTACTCGGTGGTAGCAGTTCTTTATATGCATCGGATTGGGCATTGCAGAAAAGCATATCCATCTCCCACTCTGCAACAGTAGGTGTGGGACCCCGCATCCAGCTCATAGCTATTCTACGTGTCGCTAGTAGTAACCCCATAGCGGCTAACTTCCTAACTCCTTTACGGAGCGGTTTTGTGTAACCCAATAATGCCAGCAAGGGGTCAGGAGCCAGCGGCACACTTATCTTTTTTCTTAAAGTCTGAAACACAGTCCTCCAATACATTCCCACTGGAGGTCATTGCCTTGCTACGTGAATGGAAATCAGCACCATTGATCACAGCAGTCCGTGTCCCGCAACCCATATCTATATAATCTCAGCGGTGTGTAATGTACCCGGTTTAGAAATTTAAAATGAACCAGTCTGTGGCGACCGTTAAGGGAGACCTTTTGGGTGGCTTCACAGCAGTAGTGCCAGATCTCATCTGTGATTGGGGTGTCAATTTCTACTTGCCAGGCCAGTCGTGCTTCAGAGTGATGGTTAGTCTAAATATCGAGTTTTAAATGTCGGCCTACAAGTATATCGAGTTGTTAATATCGTAGGTAAAGAATATCGAAGTCAAGAATATCGATGGACAGAATACCGACCCCAAGGTAAGTATTATCGAAGTAAATAATATCGAAGTCATTAATATAGATGTAAGTAATATCGTAATGAAAAATTTCGATGTCAATAATATCGATATTTTATTAGTGTAATGTATTTTAATATGTATTTTATTTGTATGTTAAACATTATTGTAATGTATTTTAATACATTTAAAAATAAATGTTTAGAGATTAATAATTATTTAAAATATAATTTTGCGTTTTAGTATCAGAGCGGGTTGTGGGTTTATAGGGGAATAGGGTGGGAAGTAATTTAATTATAATTAATTAGTTAATATGTATTGTTTAATTGGTATTTATGATTAATTAATTGTTAATTAATTACTAATTGTAAATTAAATATATTAATTGATTAATTAATTGTTAATTAATTATTAATTGTAAATTAATTGTATTAATTGGGTAATTATATAAGTTATCATTAGTTTAATATTAATATTTATTTATTGGTATTGTTAATTAATTAATTGTTAATTACTAATTAATTGGTGATTTAATTTTATTAAGTGATTAATTGATGATTAAATTAATTATGTGAATTTTTATGTGCAGTGGGTTGTGGGTTTATAGGGGAATAGGGTGGGATGTAATTAAATTCAAATAATTACTGATAATTTTTATTTACTTGTAATTAATAATAATTAATTGGTAATTAATTATTAATTGGTAATTAATTGGTATTAGTACGTTAAATATAGTAAATATAAATAATTTATTATTTCATGTTATTTGTTGTTATTGCTAATTAATGTATTGTTAATTAAGAATTAATTAGTGAATAATTGTAATTTGGTAGTTAATATGTATAAATTAGTAAATAATAAGTATATTAATTATAAAGAATGTATTATTAATTGTAAATAATAGATAAACTGATATTTAAATGTATTGTGTATTTTGTATGTGTAGTGTGTTGTGTGTTAAAGGGGGAATAGTGTGGGATGTAATTTAAAGGTATTTATATAATTATTTATATTAAATAATTGGTATTTAAGAATAAATATTTTGTAAATTAATTATTAATATGCTATTTTTTTATAACTAATTATTTAATTGGTTATTATGTTTATAGAATCCCTATGCTATCCAGTGCTTTCCCTACTGTTGCACTCTCTGGAGTTGGAATAGTAATTTTGACCCCTACGCTATCCAGCGTTTTCACTACTGTTGCACTCTCTGGAGTGGGAATAGTAATTTTTACCCCTACGCTATCCAACGCTTTCCCTACTGTTGGACTCACTGGAGTGGGAATAGTAATTTTTACTCCTACGCTATCCAACGTTTTCCCTGCTATTGCACTCTCTAGAGTTGGAATAGTAATTTTTTTCCCTACGCTATCCAACACTTTCCCTACTGTTGCACTCTCTGGAGTGGGAATGGTAATTTTTACCATTACGCTATCCAACGCTTTCCCTACTATTGCACTCTCGGGAGTTGGAATAGTAATTTTTACCCCTACGCTATACAACGCTTTCCCTACTGTTGCACTCTTTGGAGTTGGAATAGCAATTTTTACCCCTACGCTATCCAGCGCTTTCCCTACTGTTTCACTTACTGGAGTGGGAATAGTAATTTGTACCCCTTACGCTATCCAACGCTTTCCCTACTGTTGCACTCTCTGGAGTTGGAATAGTAATTTTTACCCCTACGCTATCCAGCGCTTTTCCTACTGTTGCACTCTCTGGAGCTGGAATAGTAATTTTTACCCCTACGCTATCCAGCGCTTTCCCTACTGTTTCACTTACTGGAGTGGGAATAGTAATTTTTACCCCTACGCTATCCAGCGCTTTCCCTACTGTTCCACTTACTGGAGTGGGAATAGTAATTTGTACCCCTATGCTATCCAGCGTTTTCACTACTGTTGCACTCTCTGGAGTGGGAATAGTAATTTTTACCCCTACGCTATCCAACGCTTTCCCTACTGTTGGACTCACTGGAGTGGGAATAGTAATTTTTACTCCTACGCTATTCAACGTTTTCCCTACTATTGCACTCTCTGGAGTTGGAATAGTAATTTTTTTCCCTACGCTATCCAACACTTTCCCTACTGTTGCACTCTCTGGAGTGGGAATAGTAATTTTTACCCTTACGCTATTCAACGCTTTCCCTACTATTGCACTCTCTGGAGTTGGAATAGTAATTTTTACCCCTACGCTATCCAACGCTTTCCCTACTGTTGCACTCTTTGGAGTTGGAATAGTAATTTTTACCCCTACGCTATCCAGCGCTTTCCCTACTGTTTCACTTACTGGAGTGGGAATAGTAATTTGTACCCCTACGCTATCCAACGCTTTCCCTACTGTTGCACTCTCTGGAGTTGGAATAGTAATTTTTACCCCTACGCTATCCAGCGCTTTTCCTACTGTTGCACTCTCTGGAGTTGGAATAGTAATTTTTACCCCTACGCTATCCAGTGCTTTCCCTACTGTTTCCCTTACTGGAGTGGGAATAGTAATTTGTACCCCTACGCTATCCAGCGTTTTCACTGCTGTTGCACTCTCTGGTGTGGGAATAGTAATTTTTACCCCTATGCTATGCAATGTTTTCCCTACTGTTGCACTCATTGGAGTGGGAATAGTAATTTTTACTCCTAAGCTATCCAGCGTTTTCACTACTGTTGCACTCTCTGGAGTGGGAATAGTAATTTTTACCCCTACGCTATCCAACGCTTTCCCTACTGTTGGACTCACTGGAGTGGGAATAGTAATTTTTACCACTATGCCATCCAGTGGTTTCCCTACTGTTGCATTCTCTGTAGTTGGAATAGTAATTTTTTTCCTTACGCTATCCAACACTTTCCCTACTGTTGCACTCTCTGGAATGTGAATAGTAATTTTTACCCTTACGCTATCCAACGCTTTCCCTACTATTGCACTCTCTGGAGTTGGAATAGTAATTTTTACCCCTACGCTATCCAACGCTTTCCCTACTGTTGCACTCTTTGGAGTTGGAATAGTAATTTTTACCCCTACGCTATCCAACGTTTTCCCTACTGTTGCACTCTCTAGAGTGGGAATAGTAATTTTTACCTTTACGCTATCCAACGCTTTCCCTACTATTGCACTCTCTGGAGTTGGAATAGTAATTTTAACCCTATGCTATCCAACGCTTTCCCTACTGTTGCACTCTTTGGAGTTGGAATAGTAATTTTTACCCCTACGGTATCCAACATTTTCCTTACTGTTGTTTTTGTTGGAGTGGGACTAGTAGTTTTATTGTGTCTGATATTTAATATGTTTTGTATTATTTTTGCTATTGTAATATATCATTAATAATAAAAAAAAATCACATTAAAAATATTGAATATTATTTGCTATATGTAATTATTAAATATTTATTAATGTTATTGTTTTATGTGTATAGATGTATTGGTAATTTTTAAAAACATGTAATAATTTATACGTTACAGAAATTATTATTAAAATTAATTATTAAGTAAGTATATATATCATATATTATATGTATATGTTTAATTAAAGTTTTATTAAATTATATATATTAATTATACATTTTAAATATTATACAATATATTTAATTATGTTTATTTAATTTCTAAGTATAATTTGGTTTATTTTACATATATTTTTAAAGTAAAAGAAAAACGATATTTTTAATAACGATATTTTTGACATCGATATTTAATTTTCGATATTTTTGTACTTACCATGTTGTAGATAGGATGTCGATATTCTTGACATCGATATTTTTCTTGCGATATATTTGTAGGTCGATTTTCTGTCTGTCGAAATTATGTCATAGAACCCTTTAGAGTATAAGGTGTTAGTGGATGTTTGTATCGAGGCATATAGGTTAGAGGCTAGTTTCACAGGCGATTTAGAACGGAGTAATATAGTTAAAGCTGGGAGCTCCAGGGGTTCTAATAGGTCATCTCCCAGCAGGTCACGTAAGGTTTGGTGCATCCTGAAAAAATAAAATTGCGTTAAGGCAGAGGTGGCATCCACACCCTCAGGCACATCCTCCCAAGATCATGTCTTCCAATCCCTAAACAGGTCCCCCATTTCTTGAATATGTAGGTCTGCTAGTGCTCAAAGGTCACCTTGTACTGAACTAAGTTTAAGCCACTGGCACCACTCCAATCACAATAGAGGCGAGTATAGGTAGGAACCAGCATGGAGTTCAGGAGGGTATGAAAGGCGTGTACTGTAGAATTAACCGAATCCAGAACACCGCAACGCCTTAGCGGTGGCTTAGTCAGCAAACGGGCCGCCACTTTTTCAATTTGAAGGTGCGGCAGATCGGGCTGGCCGTGGATCCAGGAGTGGGCATGTGAGGCCTGTGCTATTCTATAATACAACTCTAAATCGGGGGCACCTAGGCCGGCTGCCGAGTAAGGCATAGTGAGAGTGTTGAAAGCAATGTGTGGGGTCTTTCCTGCCCAGGCCAGTTTACATAGCAGGGTACGCAAGTCTCGAAACATGTGCTGAGGTACTACTATGTATGTTGATAAAGAGGAAAAGGAAACGGGGGAGAACTATCATTTGCATAAGGGAAACTCTGCTAACCAACGAAAGGGGGAGCCAAACCACCTGTCTATGTTGTCACCCAATTTGGAAATAGCTCTGCTGTAATTTTATTTGATTACCTGGTCCGCCTCAGCATGTATGTGTATCCTGAGGTTAAGGACTTGGTCTGTTGTCCACCGTAATGGGAAATCCAGTGGTGTCGGCTCAGTGGTTGGATTGAGGGGGTGAATAATCGATTTATCCTAGTTAATTTTAAGGCCCGACAGGTATGACTTCGCGAATAATTGGGGAAAGATTGACATCTGGATCTTATATGTATAATAACAGGTCGTCAGCATAGGCCGAGACAATCAGGTTATAGCTGGGGAAGCGGAGCCCCCGGTGTCCATGGTATTCTCGTATTGCTCTCAGCAGGGGTTCAGCAGCAATAGCGTAGAGGAGCGGGGACACGGGACATCCCTGCCAAGTACCCCTGGAGACGTAAATAGGGGAGGAGACCGTATCACCGGTACGCACTCTAGCCAGCGGCGAGCTATAAAGTACCGATACTAATTGCAGAAAAATCTCACCCACTCCCATGCGTCTTCATACCGCAAGCATGTACTTCGATTCAATAGAGTCAAAAGCTTTTTCAGCGTCGAGGAACACTGTGGCCGCCTTGACTTCTGGTCATACATGCTCAAAGGCACCAAATACTGTTCTTAGATTAGATGTTAGTGTGCGACCCTGAATGAAACCGGATTGCTCCGGTCCAACCAGAGTAGGTAGTAGTGAGGTCAAGTGGTTGGCCAATATTTTGGCAAATATGTTTGTATCTACATTAAGTAAAGAAAGGGGGCAATAAGAGGGGCATCTCTGGGGATCTTTCTTTGGCTTGAGTAGTGTTACAATCAGTGCCTCACGCATTGATGGCAGCATAATCCCTGCTTCTATCATCTCCTGAAATAGTGTACTCAGGTGGGGAACCAGAATGTCGCTGACGGCCTTATAAAAAGGTACAGTTAGTCCATCCTGACCTGGGGCACTACCCACCCTCATGAAGTCTAACGCCAATCGTATTTCCATAGGATCAAGGGGGTACATCAGAAATTCTCTATGGTCATTTGTTAACCATGGTAGCTGTATTTGCTTGAGATGCTGCACTATTTCACTATCTGGTGTGAACTTTGGTGTCTTATGGCTCCTGATAATATCTTCGAAAGCGACTATTAATTTCCGACTGCTCTGTTAAGAGAGAGCCCCCTTCGTCCAATAATTTGTGTCTGACAGCAGACTCCGACCTGCGACGGGCAAGTGCGGCAAGCACCGAGCCCGGCCTGTCGCCCTCTCCATAAACCCTGGCCGAGGCATACTTTCCCATGTGTTTTACTTCGCTCTCAGCGGTACTGTAATATTCTTCAAGTTTGGATTTCAGTTGTTCCTGAATGTGAGTAGTGTTACCCGTTATCAGTTCATTTTCCAGGTTAGCAAGCTTAGTCTTTAGTAGAGATAGTCTATTTCTAATAGATCGTAGCACCCCAGCATGTTTTTGGATTGCCACACCTCGAATAAAGACCTTAAACTTCTCCCAAACTGTTGCAAATTGATCAACAGCCCATTAATACTAAAGAATACAGTAATGGCGTCAGTGAGCTCAGATTTATAAACTGTATCAAGCAGCGAGTACGGTGGTAACCGCCAAAGTAAAGAGGGGGGGGCGACGTGATTGCACCGTGATCTCTTGTAAAATGGGCGAGTGGTCGGAGAAAGATCGAGCCAGGACAAAACAATTTTGTACCTGAGCCAGTAGTGAGGCAGATATAAACCAATAATCGATGTGAGTATGAACGTCGTGATAGGCAGTGTAATGTGTGTACCCCCCTGGTTAGGTGATCTAGATCTCAATACATCTACCATATGCAACTGCAGGGTGATGTCCATGATTGCCTTTGCGGCTGCTGATGGAGGTCTAGGAGCTCCCCTGGAGCGGTCAAAGGCGGGATCAAGGACACAGTTAAAATCCCTACCCCAAAGGATTGGTAACGAACCCTGAACCTTAATAGTGTCATAAAGGGAGAGATAAAACAGGGGGTCATCGTAATTGGGGCCATATGAATTGACAATGAGAAAGTCCATCTCTCTACCATGACATCTAGATATAGTGTATCTACCTGCTTGATCTGTGACGCAGTGATCTAGGGGGAGTCCTAGTTTAGGGTTCGCCCAAGTTAGTACTCCCCTAGAGTGCGATGTAAAACCAGCAGCATGAGACGAGCCTGCCAGTGTCTTAGTGTAAGTGAGTCTCCTGCAGTAGGGCTAGGTCGACTTCCTTTCTTTTCAGAAACGAAATAATGTTGTGCAGTTTTCTGTGGTGATTTAGACCCCTGACATTCCATGTCAGTAGTCTCAGATGCCTAGTGTGACTATGTCCTTTGTATTGCGTCAACATTCAATGTCAAATTGCATATAATGAGGTAAAGTTATGGAGGGCACTATGTTTCCTTTCTGCATCCTGTGACCTGGAGCGCCCATATGCCATGCCAATGACAAATAACAAAACCAAATAATCCTATTCCACCTCCCACCCACGCCTTGCATACCCCAACTGTGCAAAGTCGAGCGTCAATCCCACCCTGAAATAGAAAAACAACAAGCATCAAATAGACATTACTCCTGGTAAACATTATGAAAGGCTGCGTATTACGCATTGGGGCAGATGTTACCCGACAGTTCCACATTAGTTTACCACCATGCCAGGCCGCCTAGTCACAAATATCTGTGCTCCAGTTGCATAACATATAACGACGTTCGCATCTGCGAGCAGTGCCCAGAGTGCCCCTAGTTTTTTTTTCAACCCACCAAATATGAAGTGAATACTGTGTTAAATGCATGCTTCTCACCGACAGTAACCATGAAACAAATTTGAAGAGCTGAAATACAAATATGGAACTCGAGCAGTCTGGTATAACCAGCACAGGAGTCTGTGGGCCATCTCCCTCTCATCAGTCATTATCGTCCAGGCCACCGTTCTCTGCACTGGCATGTGAGTCATCATCCAGTACTTTTCCAGTCATGCAAGATTTGCCACAATCCTTCAGGGCCTTCTGGATGGATCGGGGGTCTGTGAAGATTGGCTGTCTGCCGTCAAAGTGGACTCTGAGGCGTGCCGGATAAAGCATAGCATATTCGATGTTCTGGTCACGCAACTTGCATTTTGTGGGTGCAAATTGCTTCCTGGCCTCCTGAACTTTGAAAGTGAAGTCAGGGTACAGTGCTAGTGTGGACCCCTCATAGTGAAATGCGCCGACTTCTCTTGCCCTTCAAAGTGCAGCGTCTCTGTCCCTGTAATTCAAGAGTTTTGCTATTTTAGGGCGTGGAGGAGCGCCAGGAGACGGTTTAGGGCTGAGCGAGCAGTGCGCCCGCTCGACTTAGAACATGGATGAAAAATCTTCCGCACCCAACAGTGTAGTGAGTAATTTTTCAACAATTTTTTTCATATTTCCTGTCGCAGTGGTTTCCGGCAGGTCCGTAATACGGAGGTTACTCCGTCTCGACCTAGCTTCTAAGTCCTCAGCTCTAGCTTGGAGGGCGACAAGGGCTTTCTCCACAGTTTCCTGTGCCACCTGGGAACCGGATTGGGCCTCCTCGGTTTCAGTTATGCGCTGTTCAGCCTTGTCCAGGCGTTCTGAGTGTTTGTCCACACGCTTGGACATTCTGTCCATTCTGTAGGCCAGCATATCTATCTTCACGTCGAGTGCGGTCAATCCCTTCTGCATCGAGGAAATATTCAGCTTGATGTCTCCAATAGTATCATCAGCTCGGCGATCAGAGTCCGTCATCGCGGACTCCGCTGAGTCATCGGTGCGCCTGGATTTACGCTGTTCAAAAGTAATCTTTGGTTGAGATTTATCTGGTTTGCCCATGATTTTTACAGTGTCCACCAGGCCGAACTGAAGCCGAACTCCAAATATGCCAATCACCTGGTTCAGTAGTATGGACACTCAAACCACACGTAGATGACCTCAGCAGCAGGTGAAGAAAATGCTCTCAAAGCGGTTAGAACAGGACGCGTATAAGCACCGGGTTTTGAGTGGTGCTCTAAGCTAGTGTCTCTAAAGGGCACTTCATCAGGCAGCAGGGGCTGAGAGGGGAGAAGAGTCGGAGGAGCACAATCCCAAATAAGGTCTGAAGCTCAGGGCAATGACAACACCACAGGCCGCACCTGGCACAACAGGCGATGTGCGGCACTCCGGGAAGGCGCATCTCCCCAGGGGCCCAGTTACGAATATGAATGCCCACTTCAGCAATCCAGTCGGCTCAGTCCAATAAATGGGCCACAGACCAGAAAAGTCAGAGCCGGAAGGGTGCGTGGGGCCGGGGCGGCCTGTAGCTAGCAAGACAGATGGCTAAGTATGGACACACACACAAAGTCAAAGGAAACAGCCAGCAATCCGACCCCCGCCCGAACAGCAACCCCCCAACGCTCCTTCAATGTGGATGATTCTGATCATGGATTCAGTACTTGGGTGCCTCCTGCACGCTTTTACGATGTTTATAGGTGTCCGAGTTGCAGATGAATGGGGCAGCGAGAAGCCCGGAGTCCAGTGCGATGAAGCGCCTTATTGCATCAGCAGCTTAGGGCATGGCTGTCACTGTGGACCGCACTCGTCGTGGCGCCCTCAGCGCCGTGCAGCGAGAGCTAATTATGGCTTCAAGGTCAATTATTATCAGCAGGAGTTCGTGCAGCCCATGGAGCTGGCCCGCTCATCTAATAATGCGCCCTCACAGCGAACCCTGAGCCGGGAAGGCGTGTGGGGCCGAGGTGGCCGGCAGTGCTTGGGGACGGGATGATGCAAACAAGCTCGCTGGCAGGGAAAAACAGTCTGCGGCGTGTTCCCCACCTGCCACCGAGCCCCCCAGCACTCCTCACTGCAACAATTTGAAGCCGCTAAGCAGTGTAGGTGACCGAGCCCAGGGAGACCCGTGACTCCATCTGATCTCCCAACGCAGGCGATGCGACTACATGCGTATGAGAGGTGTGGCAGCGAGTCTGGGCGGGATCTCAGCTCTCCCCTCAGCTAGCGACTCCAGGACTGCAGGGCCAATATTGTCATAATGTGGGCGACACTCACCCCGATCTTTTAGTTACTAGTGTAGCATCTGTAGCAGCAAATTCTTAACGGATGGTGTCGGCGGCCAGCGGAGCTCAGTTACAGCGCGGCCACCTTTGTGCCAGGCAAGCTCCGCCCTCGTGTGTCTTCTCTTTTTACAGAGTTGTGGGTTCGTCTTAAGCGTCCCTTTGTGCTCCATTGTAAGCTTGATGCTACTGGGTTGTGTGCTTTGTCTTGGTGTCTTTGAGTTCTTTTGTTCCAAAGTTATGATCTCCCTGCTGGTCTTGTTGGGGGTTTGTGCTTGTCTCTGACTGTTGTCTGCCCCTGTTTTCTGGCTCTTTTGCTGCTTTAACTACTTTGTCTCGCCTCCTTCCAGGCTCACTCTGGTACTGTTTTCACTCTATTTGCATTTGCTATGACATCTGATTTGGGGTTTGGGCAAACTTTATTTGACTTCTTAGACATTTCATCACAGGAAAGACTGTAGATCACTGTCTTGGAAATTAATCTATGCTTGACATTGATGGACAACCACCATGATTTGGATCATGTGCCCCCACAGAACCTACACCCCCACTTGACTCCCTCACCTTTTTTTAGTTATCATGGCTCCACCACCTGTGGTGTATTTAGCCACATTGATGTGCAGGTGAGGAAGACATTGGTGGGGTAGAAGTAGGTTTGAAAAGTCTGTCTACCTTCATGTAGCTCTCGAAAACTGTTCCTCCAATTCAATGTGCACTTGCTGGATTTGGTATAGGATGAAGGATCGGTGCTCCCTTTCATAACGCGTAGTGTGATTGACATTCCATTCCAATGACTGAGCCTAGTCAGAAGGGTCCCATGGTCCTTTACATTCTATTTAGTCTTGAGTGAAATTCACATAACTTCCTTTGCGTAAATTATGCAAAATGGCCAGAAAATTGTATTTAAGGAAGTGTTATTAAGCAAAATGTTGGTCCAGCATTCTGTGCTATTTGTAGCGTGAAATGCATCCCCGCATTGAGTCTGGATGCGAGGTTGCATTCAGTGCTAAAACAATTGGGCAAAATCATGCATGACATGCACAATAGCTGCTCACATTGCATTCATTCACATTGTTCCAGTGTTCTGTAATGGGATTCTTACCCATATGAAATAGCATTCACGTAATATGGAGCAATGGTGCAATCTCAGGCTTTTTGCTTAGCAAGCATCATATGAAACTCCAGAAATTATGCAAGATTATGCCATCATAAATGAAATTTCACTGGGACTAATAGTATGCCGTTGATAGATTAAGGCAGGCCACACCAATTTCCTTCCCTTATTTTAGGGTATTATCTACGTTTTCTATGATGTTTGCAAATAGGATCTTTGGGTACTCATTGGTCTGGCACCCAACTGAGTATCCCAGGACATGCAGTACTTTTCTGACAGCTTGTGCAAAATTGTGAAGCTTTTCTTCCTTAAACTTTGCAAAGTTTTTTTTTTAATTGTGCAAGATACTATGAATGCCTCAAACAATTTTCACTTTAATCGCGGCACAGCAGGACCACTTCTGTTTCCTTACTTTGTCTTCTCTTTTAAACTCTCCCTCTCTTCTGGTGTCTCCCCTACTTCATTTAAATCCACTTAGAAACTCCATCTTGTAAAACAATTATTCTTTGAATCCAAATCAACTTTTGAATTACAGGCCAATTTCTCTGCTTCTGTTCCTATCAAAAAAATCTTAGATCACTAATGGCCCAATCCACAAAAAGTAGCAAAGTGATCCCTTGGGGCCACATTGCAATCCATTGTTTTTGCTCACTGTGCAGTTCAAGGCAGATTACCGTTTTATGCAAATGGCTCTTGGTCTTGCTCTAATAGGTACTGTCCAGCACAAACTACCAGGCCAGGTCACCTCTAGACTATAACTCAAGCAGTCCTGCACTAGTGTTGGCAACATATAATTTGTCAATGTGATATAGCTTGAGTCCTCTGCACAGTGAGCATGGGACCCACGTCTGGGCATGCCCGTCCTAAACAGAGCATTTACTTCAACAAACAATAAAGAGATAGAAGAAACGGTTGAATTAATCACAGCCACTGGGGGTCAGTCACTCGGGCTTCATTCCAGTCCATGTTTTTGGCCACTCTGTCACTCGTGGTATGCATTGGGCTTCATATTACACCATGAAAGTACTGGAATGTTTCAAAAGTACCCTCTGCCTCTTTAGCTAGTTTATGTAAAATTGTGGATGAAAAATGCAACTATTTGTCTCCATTGTTTTCACTATTTTTCAGGCGCAGCTGACACAGTTAACAGCGGTGAGGCGGGGAGGTGGAGTGGGAAAGTGGGAAGACAACGGAATAGGGAAAGTAAAATAAAAGTCTAATTAAAACCACTTACCAACTGGCAATGCAGCGAGCGCAAGGTAAGTGGTTTTATTTTTATTTTACTTTCCCTATCACGTTGTCTGTCGACTCTCCCACCCACCTTCCCACCGCTATGACCTGTGCCAGCCACGCCTGATATTTTCTGAAGGAGAACCCTTCCGACATGCAATCCAAAACCCTCCTAGAAGATGGGAGGCTTACTTCACACTCGCTAACTGGAATTTGGGGAGCCAGGCAATTTCAAAGATCACCAGCCACCACCAATAACAACTAGTGAGTCAACCACTAGCTTCTGACCACAATGACCAGGCTTAAACAGAAATAGAACCTGGATAGAAGCCATCCGCAGACAACAGGAATTCATTTTAGATAAAGTGTGAAAATATCCATTTTAAGATTTCAAATATATCTTCTGTAAACAATACGTGGGATAGGAAGTGGCATTTCAGAAGATATGCAGTAGTAAGTGTAGTGCAGAACAACCCTGGTGCGGGGACAGAGCTCCTGAGCCTCTATCTACAAATTACAAATAACAGAAGTTATTATTGGTTTTCATGAAGGCGTCTCCAGACGATAGGAAGCAGCCAGCTCTCAAAATGGCGAACATACCAGCTCGCACAATTCTCCTGTGCACAAGCATCCTCTGGAACCCCGTTCTCATCCATATGCAATACGATGGGCTGTCAAGTTCCCTGGAGCGGTGCAGGCCAGGATGGAAGCCTGGGGCCAACAGCAGGCTGGTTTCCCTTCCCCGGCTGCCACTGGGAAAGCAGGCTGCTGCCTGCAACTGTTCCCAAAAGATGAGAAGTTTTCAACATTTCTGATACATTTTATAGTTGCAAAGAAGAGTCCTAGCATACTGGCTGAATGCAGTTGTATCATGCTAAAAGAGTTCAATTGAAGTATATGTCTGGAAATTTTAGTCGATAATGAGTTGAAAAGTAATCAATGTGCAACTTATTTTTTTAGCACACTTTAGTTTTGTTAAACACGGGAAAAAGTGACTGCACCGACGGCGCAAGGAGCTTGTCAATAAGCCCCTCACTTTTTAATTTCAAAAGTCTCCTATCTCACCTAATTTGTCTCGACTTCAGGTCTGGGAACTTGAAGGAACATTTCACCTGGGAAATCGGAGTTTCCAGCAGCCTGAAAGCTGAATGAAAAAATATGCTTTCTTAATCTATTGTTAGATTGAAAAAAAAGGATTTATAAATACTCCAGACCCATCCAGGTTCGCAAATTCCTAATTATAATACCGCAAAGGATACTTTTTCTTTAGAGTTTTGTTAAGATTTTGCTTTCTCAGGTGAACACATTTGATAACGGATTTTGGTTGTTGAAAACAAACGTTGCGACTACTACGCTTAACAAAACTCATATCATGGTGCCTTGTTCTAGGACTAAAAATACCTCGACAAGCACGGGGTGTTTCTTTTTTTGCATTAATACCCATAAGGCATTTACAATTCTCTATTTACCCACTCCCTTCCCAGGAGGCGAGTTCTCACTTGTCCCTTGATAGGATATATGTGCACTATTTTATTGGCTCTCCATCTGACTGTCTGTCTTGGTCCTCACCAGCATGGGGCTTGCAGGGATTTACAGATCACTTCAGCTGAGACCTCCTCCGCCATTTATAAGGCGCGGCTTGTTATTTCTTCCAGCAGGACTGTTCCTTAAGCCCTCAACACGACTGCATAGCTGGTTTAAATGATGCACTTAACTCAACCCACACTTACTCTCAAAACATAAAATGAAACTGTTTGACTTAATTACCAGCAATAAATTCCACATCTAATTTCCAGGGGAGCCATGGGTGCACAAATCATCCGATTCAGATCTAGCCGTAGCGATACTATCAAGCTATAAAGTAATAGGAGCTTACCATTCTGATAAGAGGAAGAGGATTAGTGGTGGGTTTTAAAGACTTTTTGAAGGTGAAACAGCTTAAGGTGGACGGTTTTCCACATGTAGAAAAACTAAAATTAGGTTTTAGATTAACAATTACTCCATCAGTCACAGAATTTCTCCAGTCATTTTGTTCCGTTCAACAGTAAATTTACTCATCACTCTAGGATTTTTTTTAGCACTTTTGCTGTTAACGGCAGACAATTTTGCCCTGCTCAGAGATTTTAATTTTGGATAGATTACTTGGGCAATTTGATCACCCTCCTCCACATAGTGCAGGACAGGCACGTGATTTAATCTTCTCATCAGGACATAACATCAATTCATTAAAATACCTGCCTCTTCCAAGGGCTTATGATGTAGCAAATTTATTCAACTGACAGAGACATAGTCTTTGCTCTAAGTGAAATATCTCAATAGCTTGATATATTTGATGGAAGATTACGGCCGATAATATTAGATCAGAGCCCGATAAATGTTCTTTTGCATAGTTGAGGCAGAGCAGATGTATATGGAAGAGAATCCTGGATTACTAAGAAACTAGCGGGCATATGTTCAAGGAAGTGGTAGAGTGAGGCTTAAGCTGTCATGGCTTAATGCCTCACTTCGACACTTCAGAAACGCAAGACTGTACCATGTTTACAACGACATGGTGCAGCCTTGCCTTTCCCACTGCACTGGCGCTACACTTAGCAGTGTAGCGCCAACACAGGTGCCCTTGATGCAAGGGTGCCTGTATGCAGGGGAAAGATTGTTTATGTTTCAGGAAGGTCCCTTTCCTGTACATAAACAATCTTTAAATACAATTGTGTCACTTCCTTTTGTAATGCTTAATGCAGCACACACGGAAGTCACAAAATAGCATTTTTTTAAAGATTGTTTATGTAGGGGAAGGGGGACCTTCCTGTACATAAACAATTCAAGGCATTTTGTTTTTCCATGTGTGCTGCACAAGACAGCATACATGGGAAAGCAAACACGAGGAGAAATAATGCATTTCTCATCGTTTCACCAACTTAAGACCAGGTTTTACCTGGTCTTAATGTTGGTGCTGCCACCTATTTACGCTGCCCTTTTAAATAGGGGCAGTGTCAAAATCAATGGGTTTTGCTGTGGAATGCCCACCGCAGCACCCACTGCCTACACCTTTCACGCTAATCATAGCATGAAATGGGGCCTTATTTACAAGGCAGTGTTAAGCTGCCTTGTAAATAAAACAATGCCCCTATCGCCATCGCAACGTCATAATAAGTGACTTTGTGGTAGCAATAGGGACTTGTACATATGCCCGTAGATATTTTAGAATTGGGTAAAGCTTCCTGCCCCAGACACAGAAGACTTTCTGCCCCTTGCTATGATTCTGAGTAGCATAAGGCAAGCAGGATTGCAGAAAATTAGAAAGTATTTAGAGGAAAGAGTACAACTCAGAGGATAAAAAACATAACTTTTAATTGCAACGAGGATAACTTTTTTTTTAAAGACCATTGTAGATGGTCAGAAAACTACTAAAACTATTTTGAAATTTGCTGACTTTTTCATTAATCCAGAATGTAATGCAAGCTGGTTCCTCAATCATACATTATGTTGTAAGCAGATTCCTTTTATGACAAAATCCTACATCTCTAAACTCAACTCAAACAGCAAAAAATATTTCAGTCTTTTTTTTTTTAACCCAGTGAACACTAAGACAGAGGGCACCTTCCATAATCACCTCTTGACTTGTTTGGATCAGCTAACCCGAGAGATCATAACATTTTATTTTAAAACAAATAAATCTGGCTCCCTATTAGAACATTGCCCTCATAAATTTTACCTTTAGCTTCAGCCTATTAGAGCCACATTCTTACATATATTCATAATGCCTCTATTGCCACAGCCTTGGAACCTTCATCTTGGAAAAAGGTAATCATCGCTCCTGTACTGAAAAGGTCCCTGACTGACCCAAATATACTGATTAACTACAGTCTAATATTTAATGGAACGTGTTGTTTTGCATGATCACCCCAAAGTTTGGAATGATGCTGCTTGTTTTTCGAGTCTGAGAGTGCACTGAGGCCTGCTAATCAGACCTCAGTACCAGTGCTCTGAACCTCAAAACTGTATATTAAATAACCTATACCCAATAGACATAAGTTAACTTACCGATAAGTCCCTAATATTTGGTACTAAGGGTACCCAGAGCCTGCAAGTTAGAAATGTTACTCATGTGCTCTGCAGACTGGTATAGCAGTTTTGAAACTGGTAACTCAACCCTGCATTTAATAATGGCAAAGACTAGACTTTCCTTTTTGATATGTATGTGACTGCTAAAATAGGCCTGTCCAGACCTAAGGCAGGGTGCTGTATATTAAAAAGTAGGAGATACATTTTCATCCGCCCTAACAGTAAAAATCCCAGATTGTCGTGTTTACTGTGGCAGGGCTAGCAGCCCAATTGGAAATCACAAGTTTACAATCTAACATACAATTCAGCTTTGCTAGCTCCTGAAAGTTGACACTTTGAGGTATCAAAAGAATTGTTACATTAAACCCGACTTAATAACAAAGTCAAATTTAATGTAGCTTTTGGGCAAAAGTTGCCTTTAGAAAGTTGCCACTCTATTGCCCCAGTTTTCCAGTGACTATTCACATATGCTGGACACAAGATAGCCTTCTGTGTGACAGACTCCCAAGAAAGGAAACAATAGAGTCCTGCCATTGGAAGAGGTGTCTTCTCTCCCTGGCAGGAAACACACAAATTGGAAGCCATAAAGGCAAGCTTTAAAGGGGAAGCCGCCTTTGAAGGGCGAATGGAGGACACACATGAGAGGGTCTGCTGTTTTCTTCCTGTAGACAGGTTGCCATTGGGGGAAGAGAAGGAAAACAATTGCCAAATAGGTTTTCTCATTGGTGTATTGCCCTCAGCCACACCTCTAAGGTGGGCTACCAAGCTCCAAACACCAGGAGGAGGCTTGTGATATCTTGGTGGTGGGCAGAATGTTGCACTCTGGGATAGCTAGAGGCAACACATTGCAGGAAATCGTCATCAGGCAGGATGGGGCCTGGTAGCCCATTGGCTAGTACTCACTGTATCCCCTGAGGGCAAGTTGTGGTAATAAAACTGCCACCCCTGGCACCTGGACCTCAGAGCATGTCTGCACTGAAGAGAGGACCGAATAAGGACTGCCCTTATGTTCCCTGGACCTGGCAAACAGAAGCACCACAGATTTTTGCTCCTGTGCAGGCAAAGAGAGGACTGTGCCTGTGGTGCCCTGCTTGGGGAAAAGTCATCCCCACACCCCAAACAGAAGCAGTGAACTCCAAGAGTCAGTTGGTTGACTTCCTGGTACAGCTCCAGGGCCACAGACGCTGAAGAAGCCATCTTGGCAAAATTGGTAGCCACAATTTCTTGATCGCCATTGACCATCCAAGCATAGCCAGGAGACTTAGCCCTGACACTCAAAAGTTGTTCTAAGTCTGCTGGGCCCAGTAGAGTCATCAAAGTGCAGTGTGGCTGTCCAATATGGACAGTAGTTGCAGCTAAAGGGATCCACTGTTTTTGCAGTGACCAAAAACCAGTAGACCAGTGGTAACTGTTTTTATGATGGATTTCGCCTGGACTTCTAAGGACATCAGCTTCTGGGGCCAAAGTCATGGACCATGGGGTGGCCGCAAGTAGACCCCATTGACTTAATCAGCATCTACAACATCCACAGCCTCTTTAGCACCCAATATCCGTTGCATCAGAACTACTCCATTGATGTCTATGGAAGTTTGCCCCTAGAGCCTGGAACTGGATTGGAGACTGTTTTGACAGCAAGGCAACTGTCCTAAGTAATCCTTATTGGCCCTTATGACTTGCTGCCTGCCTGAGATTGTTACCTAAAGTGGGCCGGAGTACTCGAACACAAAGTTTCCAAAACTTAAAAATAACTGCTAACTGATGCAGTTGCCAATGCTTGTTTGCATTTTGAGTGAAAAGCAGTGATTCACGTTTTGCTTAATAATTTATAATTCTGGAACACTAAAGTGGATTTTTAAAAATAAGATCTATTTTTATAAAATAGTGTCAGATTTCCTTTGTGTCATGTTTCTTTCTTATCCGTTTTGGTACTTCTAAATGCTTTGCACTTGTTCTTTTGTTAAATCCTGACTTCCCAAAGCCATGGCTCAATTACCCATGTTTGAGCTAAGGTTTTGCAAACAAGCCTGAGTGGACCCAAGAAAGGGCTGTGAGTTTAATAAATGATAAAGTCACACAACCACACCAAATAATAAACTGCATTTCCTCACAACATATCTTAATTGACAGTAACAATAAAAATATCAGAAAGACATATGAATAGTCAAATTTCTACCTTCTTTGGAGACTTAAGGCATTTGGTACTCAGCGAATGAGGTGTCAGGCCTTTGCATAGCACTGACACTGCCCTGGTAGCATTGGTTGATGATATACGAGAGATGCTGCCCAGGGGCGGCAGACTAGTATTATTTCATTTGCATCTCTCTGCCGCCTTTAATATCATCACTCATGACATATGAAGCAACAGATTATTTGAATGCCACATTAAAGGCGCAGCACTGAATTTGCTATGATTTTATATTACAGATAGAAGTCAAACGTCTCTTCGACCTAATTTCAAGCCAGCCAATCAATGGGTGCCACAGGGACTCTCAGGAGGCTCCATTAATATGACATTCTGGCTAGTGTCATCAGATCTTTTAGAAAGATATTCATGACCTATGCTGACAACATCCATTTGGTGATAAGATAAGACTGAATGACTCACCAGGTGATACAAAATCCATGTATAAATCCTGTTTTACAGAAGTTGTCTCTTAGATGATGAAAAATGTACTAAAACTTAACACAGACCACTGACATTTTGATCATTGGTGCTCTCAATTCCATCTGTAAATTATGCGCACTCATGACACCTGAACTAATCCACATACACTGGATAAATCTGTTAAAAATTCAAGGAATAATAATAGAGAATTCATTATTATTGATACCCCGTATTAAGGAACTCTAACTACTTTTACTATCTCAAACTTTTAAAGCAGGACAGGGTATTCAGACCTGTGTATTGTATGAAGGTATGAAGGTTGTCTATCATACTCCAAGAAAACTGAAATGCTCATCCTTGGCTCCACCCCTTCTGCATGGGACAACTCCTGGTGGCCCCCTACCCTTGGAATTCCCTCACCCCGGCGGACCACACACAAAACCTCAGCATCATACAAGACTCATCGCTCACAATGAACTGCCAGATCAACGCAGTATCCTCAGCCTGCTTCAACACCCTCCACATAATCCGAAAAACGTTCAGATGGATCCTATCCTAATCCAAAAAAACTGTCATGCACTCTTTCATCAGTAGCAGACTGCACTACGGCAATGCTCTCTACTCCGGAATCAACAAGAAACTACTTTGAAAACTCCAGACCGTCCAGAATGAGGCAACCAGACTGATCCTAGACATCCCCCGTCACAGCCACATCACCCAACACCTCCACAGTCTCCTCTGGCTCCCTATCAAAAGAAGAATAACCTTCAAACTCCTCACTCACGCATACAAGGCCCTCCACAACACCGAACCAACATACCTGAATAACTGCCTCTCCTTCCACGCACCCAAAAGACACCTCCCATCAGCTGACCTCTCTCTGGCCACTGTTCCCCACATCTACAAGACCAGAACAGGAGATAAGTCCATCTCCTACCTCGCAGCCAAGGCCAGAACGGCCTCCCCCTCTACCTCTGCCAAGCTCCCACACTGGTTCAGTTCAGGAAGGACGTCAAGACCTGGCTCTACAGATGACCCCAGCACCCAACGGAGCCACCCCCCTGCTCTCCAGCGCCTTGAGACCCTTGCTGGTGTGTAGTTGTGCTTTACCTAACCCTGATTGATTGATACTCTCATATTATTGTGTTTTGACTATTTTAATGCATTACATTAAAGTATCCTCAGAGTGATATCCCAAAAATACATATTTTTGCAAAACTGGTCAGTTCAATGTCTGCTCGAACGGGATAGATATACTTGGGTGTCTTTGGTCTTAGCGGCTCTTCTCTGGCTTGCTGTGAGCAAACACATCATTCAAGTGTTATCCGTTTGGCTTTTTACCAAATGACTGTTGGCTTTTTACCAACAAAGACTTATTAACATATAAGAAAAAGTAATTATTGTTCTCTAAAGAGATCACTTCATTTTAGTGCCACCGGAGTGGATTTAGTTACACATTTCAGAGGTTCTAGGTTAGGTGGTTTCTAGTTTTTTGTGGTCACTGCCAAACAGTGGACTATGTTGCCTACTCAGTAAAGGACTCTGTGGAATTGCTTATTTTGAAGGAAAGCTTAAAAAGTTGTATTTTTACCTATAGTGATAAACATCAATCTGCTAGAGTTCATATATACCTCATAGCTAACACCAGGGTATCTCTTGCAAAGGCCTTGGGGTAATCACCATGCTGTATAAAAACATATAACATAAAATTTGCCTCAGTATTTTATTTGATATACTTTGAAGTCCTTAGAAATAATGCAGATATTTATTCCCCGTCTTGTAATATTTCATGATTTGTTATCATGTTTCCACTACCTGTAGCATATGAACTGCACGGGGGCATAGCTTCCATACCAGCCAAACGATAATGTGTCTCACATCGGGAAGGGAATAGATGCATCATAGGCCTGACCCTTGTAACAGTCTATTGATCACACATAATCTAAAATTGATCCCCCATAAACAGCATCATTTGTCTCTACTCGGCTGACTCCCATCTCATTTGGGGCCACATATATGCAGAGGTTGCTTACCCTTTACACTGACATGATCTTTGCATTTCTCTTTATATGCACTCCCATTGCATTTCATATATTCATGTATCTGAGTGCACCCTTTTGACTTCTAAACAGGTGCTGCATTTAGTATTGATGGCACATGCATAACCTGTAACAATTGCTTTATTATATTTTGAGAAAACATCAATTATTCACATATGTGTGTCAATGTGATTTATAGTGTGTGATGGACTTTAGTGAAGGTGCAACAAAATAAATATGCTAATTCTTGGATTTTACATCATTCATCATGAGGCTTGCCCTTTTCAAAATCTTCAGAAAGGTTCATGTAAACCTGGTATAGAAATGTGTTAGACAGAGTGGAATATATAGTTTTCCCCTGCAACAGTTACTCATGCGAGCAAACATCCCTAACTATGGACATCAGATCCTCAGAGCCAGCACAGCTTTATCAGGTCACTCATGAATGTTAAAATTAAGCCAGAGTTTGTCTTTCTCAAAGTACCAAACAACAACCTTGTTGTTCAGCTAATGTATGCAGGCTAGTGGTCTCCTCGGGGAACTCAGACGGACACCTTTGGTGCTAAAACAACGTATCTTGGGGCACAAGGGAGGGATTGGTTAGCAAAGACTTGTTCCATGATTCTATGTAGTGAAATATTGAAACACCATTATAATATTTATTATTTTAAAATATTTTTATTATTAATTGCTTCCATTGCTACTATTGTTTTTTTATTTTTATAGTTACATCAATAAATATCATCTGCTGTAGATTAAGCCATTAGTGTTATTAAAGTCGTAAAATAATCCTCCAGCCTCATAGGGTTGATCTCTGCCCGGAAAGCACTATCCTCATGTAATACTTAGGTGGTCCAAGATATACCGTCCACCAAATTTCCTATATCAAGTTTGTAAATTGGTTTTGAGTCTATGTTTTGGCCAAAGGTTTGGATTTCTAAAAAACTGAGGTGTGAGCCATTGTCAACTCCTTCTGTGACTTTTAAGCAGCAATATCCATCCCTCTTTCTTAATTTATTTGTCTGATCACAAAGTTATTCGGATGTATTTGACTTAACCCCTTGCCTGCTCATGACGGAACCACTCCGTCATGAGCCACGGGCGCCGTGTGCTCATGACGGAGTGGTTCCGTCATGCTGCGGCCGTTGCGGCCGCTCCGCCCACGCGGCGCTGATTCCCCGCCTGTGCGGGCGAACAATGCAAGTGGGCGGAGTCGTGACGGAACCACTCCGTCATGAGCACAGCGCGCCCGTGGCTCATGACGGAGTGGTTCCGTCACGAGCGGCGCCGCGCTCACCCCGAACCCCCCCAGCACCGCGGCAAAATTCGTGCCGTGGCGAAGGGGTTAATCTCTCACTTATCCATGTAGTTATTTTGTTAAATGGTGGAATTCTTAGCTCCACCCTTTTGGTCCTTTTTAGACCTACCAAAACATTGACAGGCTTATGGGGCTATGAATGGGTACTTATAGATGTATTTTTCATGTTTTTTGTCCCTCCTTAGTAGGTCGCACAGTTGCCTTTTAGAATCTCCTACCATCTTTATATTTGAAAATAAATATTAAAGGTGCCAAGGCAAGACATGTATCTGTGCCATCATTGCTAATATTTGCTGCATTACACTTTGCAGTTTCCTGCTTCCCTCTGACAGACTTTGTAGGGCTTTAAACACATGGTCGTGGTAGTCTACTGAATATTTTGGGGTTTCCATGCTTTGCCAAAACAAATCAAAAGGGCATAAATCCATCTCACAAAAAGCTACCTATTTAAGAACCTCTAATACCGATCAAGATAAAACACATTTTCTTTACGAAACCAGCCCTTTTAAATTTCTTCTATGTCTTTTGGAGCAGGAAATTGAAAACTAGGACAATACTGAAAGTACCACAATAATGTCTGTGTCCTCCACCCTTACAAATAACACCTACCTCAACTCACTAAACACATACCAACTCCCGCCTCCACCTCATGCCACAACTACATATAATGTAAAACCTACCCACCATTCTCCTTTACTCACTGATTCCCCCACACACCACTATCCCACCTAAAATAATAATAATAATAATAATAATAATAATAATACTGGAGCTTATATAGCGCAACTGCTACCTCAAACAGAGGTGTCCCGGTGCTATAGCAGCAGGCATTACGCGCAGAGAGGTTAAGGCACTAAAACCCAAGGCTAGTCAACCCTAAAAAGCCAAGTCTTCAAGGCCTTTCTGAAACAGGTCTCTGAATTAGCCTGGTGGAGGTTCTCAGGCAGGGCATTCCACAATTTGGCTGTTCTCACTGCGAACGCTCTACTGCCCAGACGTGCTTTCGCAAAACGGGGAGTACAAAGCAAATTTTGAGAATTTGACCTCAGAGATCGACTTTGCTTATAACAGCAGAGTCTATGTTTAAGATAGCCGGGACATTTTCAATTGAGAGCCCGGTAGGCCAGAGTCATGGCCTTGAATTCGATTCTTTTGGCTACTGGGAGTCAAAGAAGCTCATGTAAATGTGGAGAGACATGATGCCAAAACAGTATGCGTCTGATCAGTCTCGCAGCCGCACTCTGGAACATCTAGAGGCGGCTAATGGAATATTTAGGAAGGCCGAGGTATAAGCCATTAGCATAGTCTAGCCTAAATGTCACTGTGGCATAGACTACGGATTTGCGGCAATCCTCTTCTAGGAAATGTAGAAATTTGGGCCAAAAAGCAGAGATCAGCCTCCCATCTCACACCTAGATTTTTGATATTAGTGGCGGGAGAAGGCGGCGGGCCCATTTCTGATGGCCACCACAGATCTGAAACTGGCACTGGGACCTTACCGAAAAACAGCACCTCTGTCTTTCCCACACTGAGTTTTAGTTTGTTTGTATTCATCCATAAAACTATGTCTCTCAGACACCCTTTAAAGTTCTTGAAAGCATCTACCGTCTGCTCTTGAAAGGGGAAAACCAACTGGGTATCGTCAGCGTAGGAAATCGCTTTCACGCCCTAGTTGGAAATCAAAGAAAAAAGTGGAGCTAGGTAGAGATTAAAGAGTAGAGGGCTCAGTGCTGAGCCTTTGGGGACACCACACCAAAGGTGTTTGGATTTTGATTCAAATGGCTGTAAGGCGACTCTCTGGGTGCGACCGCACAGATATGATTTCAGCCAGGCCAGCACCTTGTCCCCAAAGCCCATATCTTGTAGTCTCTGAACTAAAATGGCATGATCAACAGTGTCGAATGCTGCAGACAGATCTAGGAGCACCAGCAGCGCTGATGCCCCTGAATCTAGCGACCATCTCACTGACTCAGCCACTTCGAGGAGAGCGGTCTCCGTGCTGAAACCCACCCCGAATCCAGATTGTGTGTCATGCAGAGAGCCATTGTTCTCGATAAAGTTAGTCCGTTGGCGCTGGACCAGCTTCTCTAACATTTTTCCAGGAGCTGGCAGCAGTGAGATTGGCTTGAGATTGTTAAGATCTCTTGGGTCACCATTTGTTTTTCTTCTCGGGGGAGAAGTGTAGCGTGTTTCCATTTGTCTGGAAAAATGCTGGTATCTAGAGAAGAGTTCCAAATACGAGATAGCGCACCAGTAAAAGAAAGGGACAACATTTTCCATAGTTTTGGAGGGCATGGATCATCTGGGGCGCCTGATCTACATTTTTGAATTTCTGCTAATGCATCTTGATGTGAAATTGGTATAAAATTAGTGAACGGAGGAACCTCCACAGCTCCCAATGGCGTGTCTGATTTCTCCTTTGCCTCTGGTGCTGTGAAGGAGTCGTAAACCTTTGAAATTTTATTATCGAAGAAACTAGCAATATTTTCACACAGAGCTGCAGACGATTACACTTCAGCCTCTATTGCTTTAGGCTTAAAAAAAGTCTGGGCCACTTTAAAAACCTCTTTACTGGAGTGATCTGCCTTGTGGATACTCGAAACAATATAATTCCTCCTGGCTACTTTTAGCGACTTATGTAAATCTTTCAATGCTCTTTTTATAGATTCCTTTTGCAAGGTCGCAGTAGCTCACTCTCCATTGGCATTCTAGTCACTTGCACCTGCCTTTTGCTTCTCTAAGGGCATCAGAGAACCAAGGTGCGGAAGGGGACAGTCTGAGGGACTTCACCACTCTGGCCGGAGCAACGGACGCCACAGCAGCGGAAATCCATTGATTTATAGCAAAGGCATGTGCATTGGGGTCTGAAGATAGAGATGGATAATTTTCTCGTAGAATTGGACTTAGAGATGCTGCGGTCAGATTTTTACAGTCTCTTTTATAATGGAGCGTTTGCCCTTAACCTGGCCGGGTTTGGACAGAATAACCGAAAAAGGAATCTAGTAATGGTCTGACCACACCAAAGGGCAAGGAGTCTCCATACCTATAGAAGTAATGTTAGAAAAGACTAGATCTAAGGTATGGCCTGCTTTATGCGTCGGGGAGGATACCAATTTCATAAGATTGGCCCATGCCAAGGACGAGACCAGCTGAGCTGCTTGTACACAGTTAGGATCATTCACATGCAAATTAAAGTCACCAAGGGCTATAAAATGTTTGAGCAATGAAATTACAAAGATCCTGACAGACAATCGCTGCACAATCAGGTGGTCTATAAATGAGTATGTCCGAGAGGGAGGATAAGGGGTTGATTTGGAGGCAAAAATTAAAATGTATGTAGATCAATGCACAATCAATGCGCAAGATTAAGTAAAATATCCAAAACATAATAGTGACTCAAGTCTTGGCCCGTATTTCATTGCTGAAACAAGATTGGGAAATCACTGCACCAGAGCTTCATTAGGCAATTCCACCAGGAGACCAAAGCCATACAGAAAGCCGCCAAGGGAAAATCAGAGGAGGATTGGCACTTTGATTGTTGCCACCAAAATCAAGGAGATACATATATCAGCCAGTGAGTGTAATAGGATACACCCTTTAACATACTTTCTCCTCTACATCTTTACAACAGTGCACACCATCCTCAAACTATGGAACGTTCACAGAGAACTTCCTAGACTCCACATCAATCATAGTCATTGAATACTCTTACTTGTCTCTCCTAGGCAACTTAACCATGTGTTTTGACAAACCAAAAATGCAATGAGCAAATAGCATCACAAATTAGCTTGGAAGCTCACAGTCTACATCAACTCATCTCTAGACTTACTCACAAGGAAAGACTTAGACCAGACATGATCTTCAACAATCCAGAGTCAGTCAGCGTCAAATACATTTATCCCATTCCTTGAACCGACAACCACCTAATTTCTTTCATTTATCATATCTGTCAAGGCATATAATCAGCTTTCCTTTGCACTCAAAAAAACTACAAAGGAGCAACTCAGCATGAAACATGAAAGAAGCTAAAACCCATGTTGCCGGTTCCACAGTAGAAACATTATATGACTGCATAAGCAAAGCTTTTGACAGAACAATCCCACATGAAAACTTCTATTCAACAAAAACAGAGACGCAAGACACCATGGATGAGTGACAAAATTAAAAAGAAAATCTCACAAATGGGCACCCAATGTAGCCAACACAACAAATCAAAATGCAATCAGGAAAAATACATCTGCAAAAACACAACAGGGTTTATAAATTATCCATTAAAAAGTAATTCACACTGTTATATGTTGTCCTTGGTTTGAATGAAAAATTATAATTCTTAAGTTCTACACATTAGTTCTGAAGATTGTGAAACAGATAAGAGTCCCATAGTGATATGCTGAATAGCAAGTACATGGTAAATTTGAAAAAGAGGAAGGGACCAGTACGGAAGGAAGGTGGTACCTGTGTAGCATGGTATAATTGTAAATATGCTTTTAATTTGTATGTAGTTGTTTAATCAAGTTCTAGTTAGTGACTTCAATATAGAGCATTTGCATTTGAAGTTCTCAACAACTTTATTCACAAACACGAGGCCATATATGCATTAGCAAATCAAAAATGGGAGAGGAGTTGGCCTAACGGCTAGGGCGGTCGACCTCGAATCTGGGGTACTGGGTTCGGTCTCAGCAATGACACTGAACATCCTGTGATTCTTGGCAAATCACTTAATTTCCCTGTGCCTAACATGAATGTGTCCTCATGTAACGCAACTGGTGCTATGTAAAGTGCTCTGATACCCGACTCGGGTCAAGTTTGCGTTATATAAAACTCTCTAAAAAATTGTTTCAAAGTATGCAATGATCACAGAGCAAGCGATCTTGGGTGCCTTATGTGTAGCTTGACAATTGCTCAGTCTGTACAGCTTCAATCGCTGTTCATGAGAGATCGCACAGGATTTGAATAATATGTCATGATGTCCTTCATGTTATACATAAAATATAAAGTTCCTGTGCCATGTGATTTTAAATAGTCTCGTGATGAAGTTCCCTCTCCGCCAAAGTCTAAATCAAGCCCTAAGAATCCATTCTACACCTCATTGATGCAATATGTTTTTCATATAAATTATTATTCTTGTTTTATTTTGAAGTGATAGATTTTGAGATGGTTTTCGATGTTACCAGGCATTCCTGGCACGCCTGCCTTTAACATGCATTTATACAAAGCAATTACCTTTATTCTGTGTTGCATTACATTGTGGGTCTTTACCATGCATTACGTCTATCCACCCACAAAACTAAAATTACCCTTTCCAACCTTTACCTCTACCCACAGATAGATTCTAAAACCCCTCACCTCTCTTTACCTCTAACCGCCCATAACCCAGCTTACCCTTACCTCCCTTCACCTTAATCATTTTTTTAATAACACAATAAATATATATATATTAAATAAATGTGCTCCATGATATAGTATTTCATACATTTACTACTATAATCATCTGTTCAAGCTTTCCAAAACTTGTTTTCATTAGATGCTCTATATTGCTTTTTTGTCTCTTCCTGAGAATCTTTTACAGATTTTTAATTGTGCTTTACCTGCCTATCATTTATCAGTGTCTTAAGTGATTTCATAGGTGCCACACCCAAATCTCATGAAGGTATTCCAGTAGAAAAGCTCCTTATTCTGAGATATTTATGTAGGCTTTCAAAGGGTATTTCAAAGCTACTCTGAATTTCTACAAAATACCATCGATTTATTTTTCATACAACAGCTGACCCAATTCATATATATCGTCTGATGCCACACTAGACATCCTAAGTAAAAGGTTTGAGCAAAGGCTTATCAGTCCAAAGTCGAGTATACATGGCTTATTTTAAACATCTATCCAATTTTGCAAAATTGAGTAAAAACTCAGATTTCCTAAAAGTGCAAATATTTCAATATAAAGGATCGGAAATAGAGACTGGGTCCCTGTCTTCAGTACTGTTTACATAGAGATATTCAAGTCACTATTTCTCTTTACTAAGACTCAGCATCTGTGAGATGTTTTAACCCATAGAGACCTAATAATTATCCCAGAGAGCCAGTAGAGTACAACCTCCATCAACCAATGTGTGTTTACAATAAAACAGTGTTCTGTGGGGTTTCTTTTATCCACAGATATAATGAATAAATGGATTTAACCTTTCAGGGAAAAAAAACTTTGCACTAAGAAGTTGTGTTATAGAACAAAATAGGTATTAGAACTTGGAAAGAAAATGTTACATCTCCCCACTTTAATAATTGACAACAGGTTCCAACTCAGCATCTGACAGAATTCCTTATTAGAGGCTGATAGTTCAGATTGATTATCTGATCTATGTCCATTGATATAACAACACCCAGATTGTCCCTAATAATTCTTTCTTTATCTAAAAATTGGGTTGTTTTTATCTTCAGTGAATAATCCTTGTATCTGCCCAAAAACACGAGCCTCTTTCTCTCTCTCTTTCTATGAACGGAATGCAATTGTTTAATTTTAAGATAAAATAGCATTATCATCTGCATATGCAGCAACCTTACTTCTGCTGCCGTATATTGGTACATGGAAGATGCCCTCAGACCATTCAAGATGCCAAATATAATGCTCTTAATAAAGTGAACATTGAAGTTTTGAGAGAGGGTACCCTTGCCTTCTTACACTTGTTGAATCCTTATAGAGTACCTTGATATGTTCATGACAGCTATGCCCAAAGCCCTGTTTGGATAAAACAGCAGCTATGTATGGCCATGCAACCCTGTTTTAAAGCCTTTTTATTCCTTAACATGACCATCCAAGCTCCCACCTCGGATACTGCCACTGTGTCAAATATGGACATGTCTAACTAGCTGTTGTACAGCCTTGAATATATGATTGGCTAGAATTGTAGTATACATTTTGTTATGTGTATTCTTTAACAGGATGCAAGAATGAGACATGATTCTTAAGATCCGTATCCTTTTTTTAAAACAATAACAACATACATTTTGCTTCATGCTGAAAGAATGTCATGTTCTCTGCCTAGAGATAATCTCAATGAAGAAATATATATTTGATCCAGAAAATACTTTACAGAACTCAAATGGTATGAAGTCTGTCCCTACTAGCTTCATAGTCAGAAGGTCACATTTGCAATTTTCTCCATAGTAATAGATAACTCTAGTACGGCCCTGTTCCCAGAATCTCATGAGGCTTTATTTTTTAATATCCTGACATTATTCCTCTTAATGTTTGTTAGAGGTAAATAATTATTCTGTGTGCTGCTCAGAATAGAACTTCAGATTGTGCATCCTGGCTTACTGCAAGCTATGGGTATAATTGTCATCACCTCCTTCTCTTTTAGTTTCAATGCCAAATATTTACCCATTGCTTTGCGATGTTAAAAATGCATAATCAATCCTGATGGCATAGTTTTGTCACTTTATCCATTATCTGTTCAACTAGTACATATTATACACAAACTAGTTGTTTTTAGGTCTCAAGTATTTCACTAGAGGTTTGCTTGAAGCAAGTAGTCATCCTGAGTGATATAGTTCAATCCAAAACTTCTAACTCTGATGATGGGCTGACCTTTTGTGCAGCCTAGTGTAGTCCATCCTATTGTAGCTTTCAATGTATCCCATTAACTCCATTTTGAGCCTCCCCCGTCCAAAATTAACCGGGGCATTGCTTGCTATCCTAAAAATATACAAAACTCAATGTGTCCCGGTTGCTACTTATGGTGCTGAGGTTTGGGGAACTGCTAGTTGTTCCAATTTAACTACAGAGGAACATAGATTTTGTAGGAAACTTCTCTGTGTTCCCATCGCTTCCCTACATTTTATATGTCATAGGGAATTGGGGTTGCATTTTATAGGGGATTTTATTCGTGCACGTCCAGCCCTTTTTTGGCTAGCGATTTGGAAAAACCCTACCGCCATTTTGACTAGGGATATCATCGAGGATTGTCTACGCTGCGACAGGGGCCAGGCCATCCCCTGGTTATCAGGGGTGTCTAGCGTATTCCGCAGCGTGAACCTTGAAAATATCTTCCTAAAACCAACTACCACTGTGCTCCCTACTAAATGTGAACTTAAAAAAGCACTTTATATGTTATTTGACGCTGAAAGGGTAGTAAGGGAGTCTTTGAAACCTAGTGTCCATGGATACCTAGCCCGTAATCTTACAATTTATCCGACACCCAGTTATTTAACTCTCCCATTGAGCCATTGGGAGCGTGGCCTTATATTTCGCCTTAGGGCAGGCACTATTAAATATGCACTTAGCTTTCCTTTATGGAATTTTAATGACCAATGTGTTGAGCCATGCCCTTGTGACCCTCAGAGTAGGCAAACAATTTTACATTTCTTATTTTTTTGTAAATTTTACATGAAGTATATTAAATGGTTTTTATCCCCGTATTTTAAAAAACTAAAACCCCTTAGCCTGGAACTTGCATTTTCAATGATTTTGTCCCTGGATGACGATGAACTTGTTTTTCGCGTGAGCTCTTTTCTAAAAACTGTCGTTCGTGCCCGGTTAACAATGTCCTAAAGTAATATGGTTTACTCCTCATGTGCAAAACAGCATTTTATTGTTTAATTGTATGATTTTATAAATGTTTTGTCTTCCTTCTGTACTTTTATGGATTGTAATGATCCGAATAAAGTTTTCATTGATTGATTGATTGTATCCCATACTACATTAGCTGGAGCTGACCCCACATTAATCTCCAATAATTCCTGTATAGTATAGTGAATCTTTTTCCTATACAAATCATCTGCTAATAATGAGCAACAGAACACTATAGGTCAGTTCAATTGAGAGCCCGGTAGGCCAGAGTCATGGCCTTGAATTCGATTCTTTTGGCTACTGGGAGTCAAAGAAGCTCATGTAAATGTGGAGAGACATGATGCCAAAACAGTATGCGTCTGATCAGTCTCGCAGCCGCACTCTGGAACATCTAGAGGCGGCTAATGGAATATTTAGGAAGGCCGAGGTATAAGCCATTAGCATAGTCTAGCCTAAATGTCACTGTGGCATAGACTACGGATTTGCGGCAATCCTCTTCTAGGAAATGTAGAAATTTGGGCCAAAAAGCAGAGATCAGCCTCCCATCTCACACCTAGATTTTTGATATTAGTGGCGGGAGAAGGCGGCGGGCCCATTTCTGATGGCCACCACAGATCTGAAACTGGCACTGGGACCTTACCGAAAAACAGCACCTCTGTCTTTCCCACACTGAGTTTTAGTTTGTTTGTATTCATCCATAAAACTATGTCTCTCAGACACCCTTTAAAGTTCTTGAAAGCATCTACCGTCTGCTCTTGAAAGGGGAAAACCAACTGGGTATCGTCAGCGTAGGAAATCGCTTTCACGCCCTAGTTGGAAATCAAAGAAAAAAGTGGAGCTAGGTAGAGATTAAAGAGTAGAGGGCTCAGTGCTGAGCCTTTGGGGACACCACACCAAAGGTGTTTGGATTTTGATTCAAATGGCTGTAAGGCGACTCTCTGGGTGCGACCGCACAGATATGATTTCAGCCAGGCCAGCACCTTGTCCCCAAAGCCCATATCTTGTAGTCTCTGAACTAAAATGGCATGATCAACAGTGTCGAATGCTGCAGACAGATCTAGGAGCACCAGCAGCGCTGATGCCCCTGAATCTAGCGACCATCTCACTGACTCAGCCACTTCGAGGAGAGCGGTCTCCGTGCTGAAACCCACCCCGAATCCAGATTGTGTGTCATGCAGAGAGCCATTGTTCTCGATAAAGTTAGTCCGTTGGCGCTGGACCAGCTTCTCTAACATTTTTCCAGGAGCTGGCAGCAGTGAGATTGGCTTGAGATTGTTAAGATCTCTTGGGTCACCATTTGTTTTTCTTCTCGGGGGAGAAGTGTAGCGTGTTTCCATTTGTCTGGAAAAATGCTGGTATCTAGAGAAGAGTTCCAAATACGAGATAGCGCACCAGTAAAAGAAAGGGACAACATTTTCCATAGTTTTGGAGGGCATGGATCATCTGGGGCGCCTGATCTACATTTTTGAATTTCTGCTAATGCATCTTGATGTGAAATTGGTATAAAATTAGTGAACGGAGGAACCTCCACAGCTCCCAATGGCGTGTCTGATTTCTCCTTTGCCTCTGGTGCTGTGAAGGAGTCGTAAACCTTTGAAATTTTATTATCGAAGAAACTAGCAATATTTTCACACAGAGCTGCAGACGATTACACTTCAGCCTCTATTGCTTTAGGCTTAAAAAAAGTCTGGGCCACTTTAAAAACCTCTTTACTGGAGTGATCTGCCTTGTGGATACTCGAAACAATATAATTCCTCCTGGCTACTTTTAGCGACTTATGTAAATCTTTCAATGCTCTTTTTATAGATTCCTTTTGCAAGGTCGCAGTAGCTCACTCTCCATTGGCATTCTAGTCACTTGCACCTGCCTTTTGCTTCTCTAAGGGCATCAGAGAACCAAGGTGCGGAAGGGGACAGTCTGAGGGACTTCACCACTCTGGCCGGAGCAACGGACGCCACAGCAGCGGAAATCCATTGATTTATAGCAAAGGCATGTGCATTGGGGTCTGAAGATAGAGATGGATAATTTTCTCGTAGAATTGGACTTAGAGATGCTGCGGTCAGATTTTTACAGTCTCTTTTATAATGGAGCGTTTGCCCTTAACCTGGCCGGGTTTGGACAGAATAACCGAAAAAGGAATCTAGTAATGGTCTGACCACACCAAAGGGCAAGGAGTCTCCATACCTATAGAAGTAATGTTAGAAAAGACTAGATCTAAGGTATGGCCTGCTTTATGCGTCGGGGAGGATACCAATTTCATAAGATTGGCCCATGCCAAGGACGAGACCAGCTGAGCTGCTTGTACACAGTTAGGATCATTCACATGCAAATTAAAGTCACCAAGGGCTATAAAATGTTTGAGCAATGAAATTACAAAGATCCTGACAGACAATCGCTGCACAATCAGGTGGTCTATAAATGAGTATGTCCGAGAGGGAGGATAAGGGGTTGATTTGGAGGCAAAAATTAAAATGTATGTAGATCAATGCACAATCAATGCGCAAGATTAAGTAAAATATCCAAAACATAATAGTGACTCAAGTCTTGGCCCGTATTTCATTGCTGAAACAAGATTGGGAAATCACTGCACCAGAGCTTCATTAGGCAATTCCACCAGGAGACCAAAGCCATACAGAAAGCCGCCAAGGGAAAATCAGAGGAGGATTGGCACTTTGATTGTTGCCACCAAAATCAAGGAGATACATATATCAGCCAGTGAGTGTAATAGGATACACCCTTTAACATACTTTCTCCTCTACATCTTTACAACAGTGCACACCATCCTCAAACTATGGAACGTTCACAGAGAACTTCCTAGACTCCACATCAATCATAGTCATTGAATACTCTTACTTGTCTCTCCTAGGCAACTTAACCATGTGTTTTGACAAACCAAAAATGCAATGAGCAAATAGCATCACAAATTAGCTTGGAAGCTCACAGTCTACATCAACTCATCTCTAGACTTACTCACAAGGAAAGACTTAGACCAGACATGATCTTCAACAATCCAGAGTCAGTCAGCGTCAAATACATTTATCCCATTCCTTGAACCGACAACCACCTAATTTCTTTCATTTATCATATCTGTCAAGGCATATAATCAGCTTTCCTTTGCACTCAAAAAAACTACAAAGGAGCAACTCAGCATGAAACATGAAAGAAGCTAAAACCCATGTTGCCGGTTCCACAGTAGAAACATTATATGACTGCATAAGCAAAGCTTTTGACAGAACAATCCCACATGAAAACTTCTATTCAACAAAAACAGAGACGCAAGACACCATGGATGAGTGACAAAATTAAAAAGAAAATCTCACAAATGGGCACCCAATGTAGCCAACACAACAAATCAAAATGCAATCAGGAAAAATACATCTGCAAAAACACAACAGGGTTTATAAATTATCCATTAAAAAGTAATTCACACTGTTATATGTTGTCCTTGGTTTGAATGAAAAATTATAATTCTTAAGTTCTACACATTAGTTCTGAAGATTGTGAAACAGATAAGAGTCCCATAGTGATATGCTGAATAGCAAGTACATGGTAAATTTGAAAAAGAGGAAGGGACCAGTACGGAAGGAAGGTGGTACCTGTGTAGCATGGTATAATTGTAAATATGCTTTTAATTTGTATGTAGTTGTTTAATCAAGTTCTAGTTAGTGACTTCAATATAGAGCATTTGCATTTGAAGTTCTCAACAACTTTATTCACAAACACGAGGCCATATATGCATTAGCAAATCAAAAATGGGAGAGGAGTTGGCCTAACGGCTAGGGCGGTCGACCTCGAATCTGGGGTACTGGGTTCGGTCTCAGCAATGACACTGAACATCCTGTGATTCTTGGCAAATCACTTAATTTCCCTGTGCCTAACATGAATGTGTCCTCATGTAACGCAACTGGTGCTATGTAAAGTGCTCTGATACCCGACTCGGGTCAAGTTTGCGTTATATAAAACTCTCTAAAAAATTGTTTCAAAGTATGCAATGATCACAGAGCAAGCGATCTTGGGTGCCTTATGTGTAGCTTGACAATTGCTCAGTCTGTACAGCTTCAATCGCTGTTCATGAGAGATCGCACAGGATTTGAATAATATGTCATGATGTCCTTCATGTTATACATAAAATATAAAGTTCCTGTGCCATGTGATTTTAAATAGTCTCGTGATGAAGTTCCCTCTCCGCCAAAGTCTAAATCAAGCCCTAAGAATCCATTCTACACCTCATTGATGCAATATGTTTTTCATATAAATTATTATTCTTGTTTTATTTTGAAGTGATAGATTTTGAGATGGTTTTCGATGTTACCAGGCATTCCTGGCACGCCTGCCTTTAACATGCATTTATACAAAGCAATTACCTTTATTCTGTGTTGCATTACATTGTGGGTCTTTACCATGCATTACGTCTATCCACCCACAAAACTAAAATTACCCTTTCCAAACTTTACCTCTACCCACAGATAGATTCTAAAACCCCTCACCTCTCTTTACCTCTAACCGCCCATAACCCAGCTTACCCTTACCTCCCTTCACCTTAATCATTTTTTTAATAACACAATAAATATATATATATTAAATAAATGTGCTCCATGATATAGTATTTCATACATTTACTACTATAATCATCTGTTCAAGCTTTCCAAAACTTGTTTTCATTAGATGCTCTATATTGCTTTTTTGTCTCTTCCTGAGAATCTTTTACAGATTTTTAATTGTGCTTTACCTGCCTATCATTTATCAGTGTCTTAAGTGATTTCATAGGTGCCACACCCAAATCTCATGAAGGTATTCCAGTAGAAAAGCTCCTTATTCTGAGATATTTATGTAGGCTTTCAAAGGGTATTTCAAAGCTACTCTGAATTTCTACAAAATACCATCGATTTATTTTTCATACAACAGCTGACCCAATTCATATATATCGTCTGATGCCACACTAGACATCCTAAGTAAAAGGTTTGAGCAAAGGCTTATCAGTCCAAAGTCGAGTATACATGGCTTATTTTAAACATCTATCCAATTTTGCAAAATTGAGTAAAAACTCAGATTTCCTAAAAGTGCAAATATTTCAATATAAGGGATCGGAAATAGAGACTGGGTCCCTGTCTTCAGTACTGTTTACATAGAGATATTCAAGTCACTATTTCTCTTTACTAAGACTCAGCATCTGTGAGATGTTTTAACCCATAGAGACCTAATAATTATCCCAGAGAGCCAGTAGAGTACAACCTCCATCAACCAATGTGTGTTTACAATAAAACAGTGTTCTGTGGGGTTTCTTTTATCCACAGATATAATGAATAAATGGATTTAACCTTTCAGGGAAAAAAAACTTTGCACTAAGAAGTTGTGTTATAGAACAAAATAGGTATTAGAACTTGGAAAGAAAATGTTACATCTCCCCACTTTAATAATTGACAACAGGTTCCAACTCAGCATCTGACAGAATTCCTTATTAGAGGCTGATAGTTCAGATTGATTATCTGATCTATGTCCATTGATATAACAACACCCAGATTGTCCCTAATAATTCTTTCTTTATCTAAAAATTGGGTTGTTTTTATCTTCAGTGAATAATCCTTGTATCTGCCCAAAAACACGAGCCTCTTTCTCTCTCTCTTTCTATGAACGGAATGCAATTGTTTAATTTTAAGATAAAATAGCATTATCATCTGCATATGCAGCAACCTTACTTCTGCTGCCGTATATTGGTACATGGAAGATGCCCTCAGACCATTCAAGATGCCAAATATAATGCTCTTAATAAAGTGAACATTGAAGTTTTGAGAGAGGGTACCCTTGCCTTCTTACACTTGTTGAATCCTTATAGAGTACCTTGATATGTTCATGACAGCTATGCCCAAAGCCCTGTTTGGATAAAACAGCAGCTATGTATGGCCATGCAACCCTGTTTTAAAGCCTTTTTATTCCTTAACATGACCATCCAAGCTCCCACCTCGGATACTGCCACTGTGTCAAATATGGACATGTCTAACTAGCTGTTGTACAGCCTTGAATATATGATTGGCTAGAATTGTAGTATACATTTTGTTATGTGTATTCTTTAACAGGATGCAAGAATGAGACATGATTCTTAAGATCCGTATCCTTTTTTTAAAACAATAACAACATACATTTTGCTTCATGCTGAAAGAATGTCATGTTCTCTGCCTAGAGATAATCTCAATGAAGAAATATATATTTGATCCAGAAAATACTTTACAGAACTCAAATGGTATGAAGTCTGTCCCTACTAGCTTCATAGTCAGAAGGTCACATTTGCAATTTTCTCCATAGTAATAGATAACTCTAGTACGGCCCTGTTCCCAGAATCTCATGAGGCTTTATTTTTTAATATCCTGACATTATTCCTCTTAATGTTTGTTAGAGGTAAATAATTATTCTGTGTGCTGCTCAGAATAGAACTTCAGATTGTGCATCCTGGCTTACTGCAAGCTATGGGTATAATTGTCATCACCTCCTTCTCTTTTAGTTTCAATGCCAAATATTTACCCATTGCTTTGCGATGTTAAAAATGCATAATCAATCCTGATGGCATAGTTTTGTCACTTTATCCATTATCTGTTCAACTAGTACATATTATACACAAACTAGTTGTTTTTAGGTCTCAAGTATTTCACTAGAGGTTTGCTTGAAGCAAGTAGTCATCCTGAGTGATATAGTTCAATCCAAAACTTCTAACTCTGATGATGGGCTGACCTTTTGTGCAGCCTAGTGTAGTCCATCCTATTGTAGCTTTCAATGTATCCCATTAACTCCATTTTGAGCCTCCCCCGTCCAAAATTAACCGGGGCATTGCTTGCTATCCTAAAAATATACAAAACTCAATGTGTCCCGGTTGCTACTTATGGTGCTGAGGTTTGGGGAACTGCTAGTTGTTCCAATTTAACTACAGAGGAACATAGATTTTGTAGGAAACTTCTCTGTGTTCCCATCGCTTCCCTACATTTTATATGTCATAGGGAATTGGGGTTGCATTTTATAGGGGATTTTATTCGTGCACGTCCAGCCCTTTTTTGGCTAGCGATTTGGAAAAACCCTGCCGCCATTTTGACTAGGGATATCATCGAGGATTGTCTACGCTGCGACAGGGGCCAGGCCATCCCCTGGTTATCAGGGGTGTCTAGCGTATTCCGCAGCGTGAACCTTGAAAATATCTTCCTAAAACCAACTACCACTGTGCTCCCCACTAAATGTGAACTTAAAAAAGCACTTTATATATTATTTGACGCTGAAAGGGTAGTAAGGGAGTCTTTGAAACCTAGTGTCCATGGATACCTAGCCCGTAATCTTACAATTTATCCGACACCCAGTTATTTAACTCTCCCATTGAGCCATTGGGAGCGTGGCCTTATATTTCGCCTTAGGGCAGGCACTATTAAATATGCACTTAGCTTTCCTTTATGGAATTTTAATGACCAATGTGTTGAGCCATGCCCTTGTGACCGTCAGAGTAGGCAAACAATTTTACATTTCTTATTTTTTTGTAAATTTTACATGAAGTATATTAAATGGTTTTTATCCCCGTATTTTAAAAAACTAAAACCCCTTAGCCTGGAACTTGCATTTTCAATGATTTTGTCCCTGGATGACGATGAACTTGTTTTTCGCGTGAGCTCTTTTCTAAAAACTGTCGTTCGTGCCCGGTTAACAATGTCCTAAAGTAATATGGTTTACTCCTCATGTGCAAAACAGCATTTTATTGTTTAATTGTATGATTTTATAAATGTTTTGTCTTCCTTCTGTACTTTTATGGATTGTAATGATCCGAATAAAGTTTTCATTGATTGATTGATTGTATCCCATACTACATTAGCTGGAGCTGACCCCACATTAATCTCCAATAATTCCTGTATAGTATAGTGAATCTTTTTCCTATACAAATCATCTGCTAATAATGAGCAACAGAACACTATAGGTCAGTTTGTTGGCTGAACCAAGCTAGAGCTGAAGAGACAGGATTATGATAAGAAATTATTTTAGGATAGATCTGTATACCGGTAGTCTGCTGGAATAGAAATTCAGTACATAAATGTACATAAATGTATGACTAATTTTTATGTGGGATAGAATAAAAAGTGTATCACTGATTACTCTTTATAGTAGGCCAGCAACTCTTTAAGCAATGAGATTATACTACATGTTTATTAGACCCTTACTCCTACTCATGTGTGACACTACCTTTTAACTTCAGCTATCAGTCTCCAGATTGAATGGTGCATTAATATCTCCATGAAGGATCAGAGGCCACTTCCATCTACCAGCTGTAAAAACAAATGTGTATAGACCTTTGAGTCATCAATATATGGGCCACAAACTAGACATATCATTGTCTTCCATTACCCACCTGAACTAATGATCAGTCCCCTTGTCACCAACCTTCATATGAACAAATTGGTACATATTTCGTCCACCAAGAATAGTTCCTCCATTAATAGAGGCACTGAGCAGTAGCAGCCATTACCACATAGCCTAACTGACTACCTAACAAAGCATAAAGTATTCATGAACAGCTATGTGGGTCTGCTACAGACAAACTTTATCAAGATTTAAGTGATTTCGTTTGATCCATACGTTGCTTCTTTTAATGCATGAGTTTAACCCATTAACAGTCCATGTTAAGATTCTGGCAAGGGTGCATCTTGCTTTTATAGCCATTAATTAGATTGGAGCCAGGCATTAGAAATGTTATAGCATGCAGTGCCATTTGTTCCTTTACTACTGTAATTATAAACATCCCTTCCCTTCCCCAGCCGTCCTGCAGCACATCAAATCTCTCATGGATTTGATCCAGCGAGAGACCGACCGGGGAAAAAGAAGAAGGGGACAAATATACAACTATCCTCCCTGTGTCGCAGACCCGTCATCACACTAGCTTACTCACACACGCATTCACTGGTGGAGCCCATAACACCAACACTCACACTTCGCCAATCACGAGTCTGTACACAGGAGGGATGATGATCTCGTGCTGGACATGTGGGGGGGTACCATATTACCTATAGGGAAGAAAAATGATTTTACAGAATATACGTTAGCATTCACCACCTATAGATTCCTAATCCTAAACATCAAGGCACTCCACCCACTTGGTCGACGGACCAATTAGTTGGATTGGTTGATGGTGATTTAGAGCCAGCTAAAACACATTTAAGACTCAGAATCCTTTACTCTATTCATCGAAAAGCCACAAACTCGTAATTTCTGTTAATCACATATTTGTTTATCAAAATATTCTTTGCAATTAATATTAGCATTTGCCCCATCAAAAGTTTAGAGTTTTTTGGTTCAATTAATACTAATCGCATTACATTATATTTACCTATTCTTGCTATCTGGATTTTTCACTAATTCATTTGGCTCTGCATAACCGAATTTAGCCGTTAATTGTCCCAAAAGCAGGCCAAAGCTCAAAGTCCAAAGTTCTTTGCTCAGCACGTTACAGTCCCAAAGATCTCAAAGGACTAGAAATCGTGCAAGTATCTGTCATCGCCTGTGGGGTCAAAGAGGGTGTGCAGTCATCCAAAACCGCCAAATGCCAGAGCCCCTCCCTATTCTACTACTCCTTTTTTAATAAATTTCGGGATTGCATGAAACATTTTTAGTCGATGGAAGACGGTGATTGGCTGGTTGGGGAACGTCCAATTTTTATTCTATGAGGTTCTCATGGATTTTGCTGGTTCATTTCCTCTGTCAGTGTTGCCCTTATGCAACAATGTTGTAGGTTTGCTTGTATGTCCCAATTGTTCATTTAGACCAGTTTTTACTGACTGAAGTTTGGCAGTCCACCAAGTTCCTATCCTTGACCAAGAACACGGTGAACTGAGGTCATCAGGAAGTTCACGGAGCCATCCGAGTCTGCGCAGTAGGCATCGCGCTCAGAAGACGGTGGCCACTTCTGAACTCCATTTCGGACGCCATTTTTAGGTAGGCCAAAATGTCAACTTAAGCGAAACAAACACAAAAGAATAATTAATACAAAGAAATTAAGATTCTAATGTTAAACCCTCACCAATCCCTTTATGTATTAGTATTTTCCTAGCATATAGCGACATTTAAAGCGATAATACTCACCATTAGGATCCAAACAGGTACGCAAACATCACATAAGCAACATAAATCATGCGATATCCTTTTACCCCATGTACTACTATTAATATGCGTACATACGTACATATTTGAGTTATTAGAGTTATTTTGCCATGCAAATAGCAATATCCCACGTGTAGTTGGTGTATGCAAATGGTTGGTTTAGTTTTACACTGCAAACCGTTAGCAAATTATAATAAGTAGGTTATATAGTTAGTATTTTCATGCAAAATAGAGGAGGTATACAAACTTTTGTCTTACCTGCTCCATCAATCCCCCCTTAGGTGATTTTTAACATCACCACACTACCGTAAAATTTTGAAAAATTTGGTAGATAGAAATGAATTCAGTTCTCTTAATATTTTGTTAGATCGCATGACTGTTTCTCGTGTCTCTTCTTCTCTTGTCTTTTTATACATATTCTCTTTCCACTATTCTAATTCTACCTCTTCAAATTCTCTTTCTTTCTCCCTTTTCTATACAGTTTCATTTTTTATGTTATTTCGTATTTTCCTTCTTTTGCTACATAGACATCCTAATCTCAGAATTAATACTAGAATAATCACACATGTTACGGGAAATAATATCTTACCAATAAAGGTACTACCTAGTTTTAGTAAAAAGTCTTTAATAGTAGAAAACCTTTTTACAATCTTTTCCCAAATAGCTTCATTCTCCAGTGGAACAATCTCCTCATGCAAATCAGTTATATTCTTTATGTACGTCTTTAAATCTTGACTTTCGTCAGGAATATAAGTACAACAATGTTGAACTTTCAGCATTCCACAGACTCCACCCTCTTTTGCCAAAATTATATCAAGGGCAAGTCGATTTTGCATTACCATAGCTCTCATGGCAACCATTTCGGTATTTACCAATAAAAATCCTCCAGCAGTGCTTGTTGACAAGCGATCCACTAATGTTGATAATTTTCAAATTTTATGTGCATTCAGAGATATTTCAACTGCTGGTATCAACGCTCCAAAAATGTCTCCTACAATTTCTGACCAAGATTCTCTTCTCCTACGTGTTAGATGTCTACCTATCTCATGTGCACCATCTTTTCCTCTTCCCACATGAAATATCTTTGGGAAACCAGGCCTAGATACCATGTGCCATACCAATGGTCAGGTAATCAATAATAAGCTTTGTTCCCGCAGATAAAATATAATCCAGGAAAAAACAGATTATTTCCTCCTTTAAATCCCCATCCACCCATGATTCTGTAAGTATCATGGCAATCACTTGTGCCTACAAAATAGTTATCATATGCAGTTTGATTTCTTCTAATACACAACTTCCCTTTCTGAGGCCAATCTAAAGCCATTGTTGGACTAGCTTCTCCTTTCAAATGTTTTTCTCTTTCAACATCCCAAACTGTCTTTTCTTCTTTTCCCTCAGGTACCTTCTTTTGCATTTTTATTCTCCTTTCTTCTACCATATCTAAGAAAGTCTTCTCCTCTCTTTTCAGACTACAAGTTATAATATTTCTGAATATTGACTCTAACGTTAATTCTTTAGTTTCTAAGAAAAATTCACCTAACACTTTAGCAGGTTTTACCTTAATCAGTTTATTGACTACAGGTACTTGTGAAAATATGTTATCTACATCTGAAAAATAATATTCTAGTTTCCCTATTTTATAAAACAAACTTGCTAATATGCTACAGGTTATTCCATATGTTACTGGGAGGTGATGGGATGTCACTCCCTCAGACACTGATGCAGGTAACTGCATGCAGGCATAACAATCCCTAACATCCATTGTCTTCACATATTCATACAATAATTTTGAAAAAACATTGTTAGAAAAAATTCAGTTCTGGACCTACCTTTATGTAAATAATTTCTATCTATTTTAGTCTGATAAATCTTTTGAATCTTTTCTACATTAGTCTTATTCTCACTATGACCTTGTATTGTTTCTAATGTAACCTTAAATGAGACCATTAAAGCTAACGCACTCCACAGAAGCATTAGTAATCCTGTACAACAACAACACATTTTGCACCATCTTCTAAGGAACACACATGTAGATTTTCTACTTTCTGTGTTTGCCATTTCGAAAAATGATCAGTGTCTTTTGACTTAGCCTCTTCTACTTCACAACTAGTTTTGTCTAACCCAAGGCTCTAAGCCCCTACTTGGTTCTTTTCGGTTTGTCTTTTTCAGTAAATTTCAAGTTCCTCTTTCTAAAGCACTTTTGTCCTCTTCAGTTTGGCATTTGATCGTCTTTCACCTTTCTTTCACAATCTTAATTCAGAAATTCCTGAACATCCGTCTCTTCCCCGATGTCGGACAAGATAACTATCAGGATTTGCGATTCTTCGTCGTCCGCAACCACTTCTGGTATAGTCACCTCTAGATCTCCTTGGCTGTCTGCCTCTTCTCGTACTTCAGGAAGTGCCACATACGACCATTCTGGTGACTTATACTTCTGGTTAGGTTTTCTCGTTCGCTTGTTTTCTTCTGATGGTGTCTGTTCAACATCTTTTGATTTCTCTTGGCTAGACACCTCATTCACTTGTTCAGCTCTAGATGAATTTACTCGTGTCAATCTGTATCTCAATCTCTTAATATTGTTTGGCAAAATTTCATCCTTCTCTGGCCTTTTTAGCATACTTCCCTTTTCATTTCTCTCAGTTCTCCATGCTCTTTTCCTCTGGACTCGCACTTCTAGTACCTCTTTGTCACTGTCCTATGATTCAGTTCCAACTTGACTCTTACTTTCAGTAATTCTTCTTTCCACCACTTTCTTTTTCTTATCTAATTCTGTCCCTCCTCATGGTTCTTCCACACAATCTTCCTGCTGACTAACTGTCCCTTCTTCTACCTGTATGTATGGTTTCCCTACATCTCCTCGAGGGTCTTCCGTGAAAATCTTTCCCTCACTCTCTGTATCTGGTACCTTACCATCTATTTCTGTTATTTCAGGTGGAATTTCTCTTGATTTTTCAATCGGAACTTCTTTATCAAGAATTTCTTTGACAGTCTCTTCTCTATTTTTATTTTCACTCTTATGTGCTTGTACTGGTTCAGTGTCTGACTCTGAGCTGGTGTCAGAAATCTGCAATTTTCTTCTTAATGGAAGATTCTCTGGTGCTGTAGCTGGACTTAGTTCCGACTCCCCCCTTTCAGGAGTCTGTCTTGCTCTTATTTCTTCAGTATCTGCTTCAGAACTTGTATCTGATTCTTCAAAGTATTCTCCTTCCTTGTTATCCACTGGATTTGGAATTCGCAAGGTGTGACTAGCATGATTCCAGTTCTTTACTCCTGCACATTTTACAACTGTCGTCGTGGTCAGGATCACCTGACGTGTTTTACCACACCGTGGGACCAAACAATTTCTTCTTCTATGCACTTTTATTCTCACCCAGTCACCTGGGCTCAGATCATGAGCTGGCTTCTTTTCAAGGGTGGTGGCATCCGATCCAACCTGATGAAACACAGAATGAACAGAATCAGCCAACCCCTTGCAATAATCCAACGCCAAGTCATCAGATATAGGCAATAACTTGTTGACTAGTATGAAAACATGTCGCATTGCTCTCCCCATTACAATTTCATGAGGACTCAAGCCTGTATTCCTATCTGGAATAGATTTTATAGTCAGGAGTACCAGAGGCAAGGCATCAGGCCATTTCAAACCTGTGGCTAAACACATTTTTCCTAATCTGTTTATAATGGTGCCATTTACTTTTTGCACCACACCAGAAGCCTCTGTGCGATAGGCGCAATGTAGTTTCTGTTGTACATTCAATGCTTCACAAATTAGTGTCATGATTTCATTATGCAAATGTTTTCCTCTATCTGACTTGATCGTGACTGGAAAACCAAACCTAGGAATGAACTCTCTCAATAGTAGCTTGGCTACTGTAATTCCATCACTCCTTCTTGTTGGGTATGCTTCCACCCATCGAGAGAACAGACAAACCATCCCTAGAACATACCTCAACCTGTTGCAGGGTGGCATTTCAATGAAGTCAATCTGCATTCTTGTGAAAGGCCCTCTTTCTCATCCTATAGTTCCCAGACTTACCACAGTTTTTCTTCCAGGATTGAATTGCTGACAAATAAGACATCTTTGACAAAGGCTTTCAGCTACAAGTCTAAATTTTGCATTATACCATGTCTGTTTGAAAAGTCTGATCATAGCATCTCTTCCTACATGTGCTTGTCCATGAGACATCCGTGCCATGGTAGAAACCATGCTATCAGGCATAACTGGTCTTCCATCCCGATAAACCCACACATGATCTGTTTCCCGTGGTGCACATCCTGCTTTTACCCACTGTCTCATTTCCTCATCTCCTGCTTCTTCCTGCAACTGCATCACTTCTTCCCATGTATTCACAGTGTTAGTAAACAACAAGGGACATGAATTCATTTCTTTTTGTCTCCCACGATTTACTGAGTTCTGATTTCGTGCACAATACTGAGCCATGTCGTTGGCAAACCGGTTGCCCGCTGAAATATAATCAGCGAAATTGGTATGTGCAGCACATTTCACCACTGCTAACTGCTTAGGCAGCTGTATCGCCTCAAGCAATTTTCCAACCACTTCAGAATTCCTTATAGGAGTTCCACTCAATGTCAAAAACCCTCTTTCGGACCAGATTTGCCCAAAGTCCTGCACTACACCGAAGCCATATTAACTATCGGTTATCACAGTCACTCTCACATTCTTTCCCAACTTGCTTGCTCTTGTTAATGCAAAAAGTTCAGCAACTTGGGCTGATTTTACTCCTTTCAGACACGATGCTTCCAGTACAGCTGCTACCGTACATACTGCATAAGCTGCACTCAGAATTCCCTCATCCGTTCTCAAGCATGATCCATCCACGAACATCACATAGTCACTTTCTGTCAAAGGTACATCTTTTATATCAGGACGTGGTTTGGTACAGAAATCAAGCACTTCCAAACAGTCATGATCCGCATCATCTCTGACTTCCACATTCTCAGCATCAGTTAGCAATGTTGAAGGATTCACATTCAGACATCTCACAAGGCTCACATTTGTTGCACCTAAGATGACTTTCTCGTATTTAGTCAGACGACTATGCGTCATGAACTGAGTGTGGCTCCTTGTTAAAAGGATTGCCACATCATGAGGTACAAACACTCTCACAGGATATCCCATCACAATTCATTCACTCTGTTCCAGACTCTTACAAGTAGCTGCTCCAGCTTTCAAACAATCAGGCAATGCTACAACTACAGAGTCTAACATAGCTGAAAAATATGCAATTGGTCTCCTCAATTTTCTGTGTTTCTGTATTAACACAGAAAGTGCACATCCATTTCTTTTGCTGCAATAGAGCTCAAATTCTTTTTCATAGTCAGGCATGCCAAGAGCTGGTGCTTCAATCAACCCGTCTGTAAATTGTTTAAAAGCCTTCAACTCTTCTTTATTTAATTCAATGGGATCTTTTACATCACTCCTTGTCAAACGCACCAAAGGTTTTGCAATCAGGGAAAAATTACTAATCCACTGATGACAATATCCAACCATTCCAAGAAACATTTTCACTTCTCTTTAAGTCATTGGGGCTCTCATTCCTTTTATTATCTTGATTCTATCTGCAGTTACTTTTCTTAATCCTTTTTCAATTTTTTGGCCTAAATATTGTACTTCTTTCTGACAGAATTGCAATTTTGATGGGGATACTTTAAGTCCTCCATCTGCCAAATGATTTAACAATGCAATGGTATCCACTACACAAGCTTCTCGAGTTCTCGATGCCACAAGTAGGTCATCGATATATTGGACCAGTACCGAACTTTCAGGCATTTTTAAATCTTCTAAAGACTTTTTCAAAATCAGATTTAATATTGAGGGACTCTCTGTATACCCCTGTGGGATTCGGCACCATGCCAAAATACATTCGCCAAACCGGAACGCAAAAATGTGTTGGCTGTCAGGGTGCAATGGTATGGAAAAGAAAGCATGACACAAATCAATCACTGTGTACCATTCTGCATCGTGAGGAATCTGATGCAAAATCACAGATGGATTCGGTACAATGGGACAACATGATACAGCAATTTTATTTATTTTTCTCAGGTCTTGTACAATTCTAAAAGTTCTGTTAGGCTTTTTCAGACCCATAATTGGTGAATTACATGGACTGCTCATTATTTCCCTCAAAATACCTTGCTCAATCATTCTCTCTATTGTAGGAGTGACTCCTGCAATTATCTCGGGTGTCAATTTGTACTGTGGAATATTTGGGTAACTTACTCCTTCCTTTACAGCAATTTTTACGGGATCTACATTTTTCATTAATCCCACATCTTCTCCTGTGAAATTCCATACCTCCTTCTTTACTGTCTTTTTCAATTCTTGAGGCAATTCCTCGGGGTCAAATACAGCAAATGCCTCTGTAATTTCAGGTTCCATATTGGCTATAGTCATTTTATACAGTACGTCCTCATCAGGAGTCTGAAAAGCGATACCATCCGGAGTACAGAATATTGTGCAGTTCATTTTGCACAGCAAATCTCTCCCTAACAAATTTACAGGGCTTGAATCGCACCCGACAAAACGGTGCATTTCAGAAAACTTCCCTATGTTAACTTCAAGTGGTTCAGTGAGATACATTTTTATCTGTCTGTTGGATACTCCAACTACTTGGATCGTTTCATCTGAGAGAGGAAGAATTTTGACATCAGCTGACCTAACAGTTGAACGAGTAGCACCAGTATCTACTAGGAAAGTAATGTTTTCGTCATTTACCTTTCCATCCACAAAAGGGCCTGTCTGGTCTACTTCTAGAGTTGTGCCAAGTACGCACTCTTCTTCCTCCCCTCGGCACTGTCAATAGCTTTCTTCTGACTCACTCTCATCGCGTTGTAGCTAATACTACGAAACAGCAATAGCGCGCGGCAGCTTAGTTACCTGTTCTTCGTTGTAGAATCCTGTCTCATTACTGTATTTCTGAGGATTTACGCTCTGTGGAAAAGGCGGTTTTGGCGCCTGACACTGTTGGGCAACAACCTGCTGCTGTTGCTGCGGTTGACAACTCACCTCATTCTGCACCTGTGGATTCAATGATGCATTATCACCATTAGCACTTGGGGGAAATTTACACTCGGTTCTCCAATGCCCTATCCTTTCGCAATTATGACATGGCCATTTCTTTTTGGCTTCATCTAAACTAACCTGCCCTTTCCCTTTCCCAATGTTGGGTTTTTGTCTCATGCCCGTACCATTTGCTTGTTCAATCAATTGAGCTTCCTGTCTTTCTGCCACTTTTACTTGAGCCCACATGGCTTTTTCTTTTAATTTACGCTGCTTTGCTTCAATCTCATCAGTAAAATATTTTGCATGTCTCAGTACTTCATCTATCTTTTTATTTTGCCAATCTACTGTATGCTGTTTAATCATTTCACTTACTTCAGGTCGCAGCCCATACACAAATCGATATACAAAATGACTCAAATCCTTCTCACTCAAATTTTCATCACCACTGTATTGCTTAAAAGCGAGTAACAATCTCTCGTAATATGCGTCTACAGACTCTTTCACTTCTTGATGAGTTCTATCAATTTTTACCCAATCAGTTTCTTTAGGAGGCACTTTATTTTTCAGAAAGGTAACTACTTGTTCATATTTTCACATTACTTCTGGATCAGGGGCACCTGTTTTTGGATCTCTAGGGTATTCTTGAGTAGGCCGACCTATTGTAATTTTACATTCTGCCCATAGGTCTGCTGGTACAATTATGTCAAATAAACTATTCAAATCAATCCATAGTACTTTTGATAATTTTACAAACCTGTCTACCTGCCTGTACCATTCAACTGAATTCTCGCGCAAGCGAGGAAAGTCATTGGTGAATGATAAAATATCTTGTCTGGTCCAGGGGACATGCACTTAGCCTCCACCTGGAATCTCCCTCATGGGACATTCAGTCACTACCTTTTCTTTTTCTCTTACAGGATAAGCTGCAAAATTTTGTCTGTTGCATTGTCTCGTTTTTGAAACCATCTACTTTTCCATTTGTCTACATCGCCCCATTTTCTCAGTAAAATAATTAAGTCTTTAATCTGAGTTGTTCGTCCTGCAGCATTCAAATTTTCAATATCTTTTTCAGAAAAGTCTACTCTGTATGGTTTTTGTAATAACTTTACCTTTTCAAAGTCGATACCCATTTCACTTGCTACTTCTTCTAATCTTTCATGTAAATTTCTTGCTCTCCACGTTATACTTTTGCATAGAAACATTAATTCTTTATCCTGATATGCTTTTAATTTTTCTGTAGGAATAGTCCCTACTATTAATTCTTCTAGAACTATTTTTAATTTGGACACATCTAAAGGTCTAGGCTCAGCATCTTTTTGCTGTAAACTCCTTAACCATTCACTTAATTCATCAGAAGTAGGACCTACAGGAATCATTTCATTTGGTGTTTGTTCTAATCCTTTTGGTGAACCTGGTACTGATTCTGTCATCATTTTTGCTCTATTCGCTAGACTCTGATTTATTGTCAAATTTTTAGGAGTACTTTGTTCAGAAATTCCTACCGCTTGTCCCCATGGATTTTCTCTTGAACCTCTTCTTTGTATTTCATTTTCTTTATTACTGTTATAAGGAATCGTCAGACAATGCTCACTATCCTTTTGTTTATCAAAAATTGGCATTACAGGTCCTATTGTTACAGGAACAGTTACAGCTTCCATGTTTTTAGTCAATTCCCTAATCTTTTCAGTTAACTCTAAAGTAATTCTGGCTAATTCAGCTGAATTTTCATTTGCCAATTTACCAGGTTGTATATTTTCTGTTTCTCTAAAGGGATTATTTCTTCCTACCTCATGTGGTATTGATTCAAATTTTCTGTGGTGATTCTTTGACTTGGTGTCAATAATGTGGAATTTGGTTGATATGGGGGTGGATTTTTATAAAACATGTCTTCAAGAACATCATCCTCCGACTCATGCACACCATACTTATAACCTTCTGATCCTGTATTATTTATCTTTTCTGTACATTTTCTACTAGTAGTCTCTTCGGCATTTCTCCTAGGGAACATACCATCAGTCATATTTGCACTTTGCCATCTCCTCATTCTATCATCATGATTCTCTTGTCCACACGGTCTACCAAACATATATTTGTACCTTCCGCCGCGCCGCTGTCGTTCTCTGTCATACATCTCATCTTCCCATTCTGGCAATGCTTCAAACTGAGTAGGTCTAGGTCTCGGTTCTAGTTTCATCATTCTTTATCTTAAATTCCTCAATACCGCTAAATTGAATGAACCATGTTCCGGAAATGTTGAACTCCATCATCTTTTGTATACTTTGCCCAACTGTCTAACCAAATACATGTATGATAGCAATATTACGCAACCATAAAGGATGCAGGCGATTTTGGTGGAGGAAGCAACTGTCCCTCTCTAGTCACAATCGATTTGTCCTTTTTAAATAAGTTCTTGATCTTTCCGAACCAGGACTTTTTCTCTTTCTCTGGTGGATCATAATACATCATTTTCTCTTTTCAGTATCACTATATTTTTCCTACAACTATTCTGTTGTTTTATCCAATCGTAGCGCAACTCACACTAACGCACCAATCCGGGGTGTCTATGTCACTTCAGTAATTCTCCAATCCCCGCGCGACTCACACTAATGCACCAATCCGGAGCATCTACGTCACCCTGTAATTCTCCACTCCTATAGCGGCGCACACTAACGCACCAATCCGGAGCATCTACGTCACCCTGTAATTCTCCGCTCCTAGCGTGGCACACACTAACGCACCAATCAGCAGCGTCTATGTTTCTTACTGACTGGCCAATCTGAGCACGGTCTTTTCTGACGCCAGCTTTTCTCGCTACTCCTCCTTTACAAAATGTATCGGCAAACTTTCTTACATTCACTTTTTTACTCAAATTCTGTTATTAACGACATAAAAAGCCACCATTATCTGTTTTGCTAACAAAAGAGATAGTCTTGACCTTTTTCACAAGAATTCCGTCTTTCCCGAGAGCAGCGCTTCAATCTGCCCTACTACGGAATCATTACATCCGTCGATAAAGTAGCACTTCCCTCTACCTTACCCTTCTAGCAAGCATTAACTAACCGTTTCTCTGGAAATAAGACACCTGTTGGAGACGCTCTGCTCCTGAGAAATAAAACCAGAGTTTCACAATTAAGTCGAATGCTATTTCATTTACATACTTTCATACGGAAAATGTAGTTCATTCACACAGAATCCTGTCTTTCCCAAGAGCAGCGCTTCACTCTGCCCTACTACAGAATTATTACACTCGTTAATAAAGTAGCATCTACTTTACCCTTCTACGAAGCTTAGGGAAAAACTATTACCTTTCCAGTGATAAGCGTAATCAGAGTTCACGTGGACTCCTGTTACTTAAAACCAAAATTTCACAGGTGGCCTTCGCTACCCATACACCTCTTTCACACAGAAATGTCCCTAACGATAACACACAACGATGTTACCAAATCAAACCCAGACAATGCGTCGTGCAACTTCAATCGTCACACATTTTACCCGCGTACCTACAGGGCAACAAACAATTCACCATGTGACTTCACTTGCCACAAGGCATCTGACTTCCTACATCCCACAAGTCTTCAAAACAACATGGAATGCAACGCAACTCAACATAGAGTGTTAGTACATAAACCAATACTCATCCAAACATCCGCAATCAATAATCAATATTCAAAAATCGGAAATCAATAAGCAATAATCAAATCTGTAAGCAATAATCACCAAACCAATGCAATAAAACCATCATTCTGCTACAAGAAAAACTGATCCAGCGAAAGACCGACCGGGGAAAAAGAAGAAGGGAACACATATACAACTATCCTCCCTGCATCGCAGACCCGTCGTCAAACTAGCTCATTCACACTTGCATTCATTGGTGGGGCCCATAACACCAACACTCACACTTCTCCACTCACGAGCCTGCACACAAGAGGGATGATGATCTCGTGCTGGACATGTGAGGGGGTACCTTATTACCTATAGGGAAGAAAAATTATTTTACAGAATATACATCAGCATTCACCACCTATAGATTCCTAATCCTAAACATCAAGGCACTCCACCCACTTGGTCAACGGACCAATTAGTTGGATTAGTTGATGGTGATTTAGAACCAGCTAAAACACATTTATGACTCAAAATCCTTTACTCTCTTCATAGAAAAACCACAAACTCGTAATTTCTGGTTATCAAATATTTGTTTATCAAAATATTCTTTGCAATTAATATTAGCATTTGCCCCGTCAAAAGTTTAGAGTTTTTTGGTTCAATTAATACAAATTGCATGACATTATATTTACCTAATCTTGCTATCTGGATTTTTCTCTAATTCATTTGGCTCTGCATAACCGAATGTAGCCGTTAATTGTCCCAAAAGCAGGCCAAAGCTCAAAGTCCAAAGTTCTTTGCTCTTCACGTTACAGTCCCAAAGATCTCAAAAGGACCAGAAATCGTGCAAGTATCTGTCATCGCATGTGGGGTCAAAGAGGGTGTGCAGTCATCCAAAACCGCCGAATGCCAGAGCCCCTCCCTATTCTACTACTCTTTTTATAATAAATTTCGGGATAACATGAAACATTTTTAGGCGACGAAAAATGGTGTTTGGCTGGTTGGGGAACGTCTGATTTTTATTCTATGAGGTTCTCATGGATTTTGCTGGTTCATTTCCTCTGTCAGTGTTGCCCTTATGCAACAATGTTGTAGGTTTGCTTGTATGTCCCAATTGTTCATTTAGACCAATTTTTACTGACTAAAGTTTGGCAGTCCACCAAGTTCCTATCCTTGACCAAGAACACGGTGAACTGAGGTCATCAGGAAGTTCACGGAGCCATCCGAGTCTGCGCAGTAGGCATCGCGCTCACGATACGGTGGCCACTTCTGAACTCCATTTCGGATGCCATTTTTAGGTAGGCCCAAATGTCAACTTAAGCAAAACAAACACAAAAGAATAATTAATACAAAGAAATGAAGATTCTAATGTTAAATCCTCACTAATCCCTTTATGTATTAGTATTTTCCTAGCATATAGCGACATTTAAAGCGATAATACTCACCTTTAGGATCCAAACAGGAATGCAAACATCACATAAGCAACATAAATCATGCGATATCCTATTACCACATGTACTACTATTAATATGCGTACATATTTTAGTTATTAGAGTTATTTTGCCATGCAAATAGCAATATCCCACGTGTAATTGGTATATGCAAATGGTTGGTTTAGTTTTACACTGCAAACCGTTAGTAAATTATATTAAGTAGGTTATATAGTTAGTATTTGCATGCAAAATAAAGGAGGTATACAAAATTTTGTTTTACCCGCTCCATCAGATTTCATATCAGAGTACCAACCCTAGCAAATATTTCCAAGGCAAAAGCAAGTTCCTCTAGGCTGTAATTAGACTGCCTTTGGAGGGACGGTAGCACACCCACCTCCCCCAGACACCTCCAATGCCACCCAGCAACAGCAGAGGTATGATTAGCATTATTCCATCTAATCAAATTCTTAAGATGGTAACATTGTATAAAGAGAGACAGATAAAACAAAGATTTCATTTGATTAGGCTCTGTCTTCAGCAGTTCAAATGTCTGCTACTGAGATCTTCTCTATATAAAATATCTGTGAGTATATTTTCTGTCATGCTCTATTCAAGGTAGCACCTCTTTGCCAATATTTCCGCTATTCTTAAGCCGTAGCTTCAGTAGCACTATAATATGTATGATGATCATAAACAATTTTCAGTTTGTCAGGTTCCTGAAGATAAACTACTACCCCAACAGATTTCAGAAGAGATATCAATGATCAGGGATACAAGTTTCATTTTGTTGTAGCATGATAGAAATCAGGGTGATATGGAAAGCAAATCCACCACTGGACAGAGGTTTTGTGGGAAAAGAAAGAACATATCATTTGACCCAAAACGAAAGTCTCTATATTAGTATGCTTGGAGAGCTCTAGTAGGTCAAAGAGGGAATTTATGAGCCTGCTACATTTGATATTAAATATTCCATTCTGAAATCTACGAAAATGCGTTTTGGAGTAGCCGGAATGTGAAGCCTCTTGGAAACTTTCTGCACCCTCCAGTATGACCAGCAGCTAGAGGCTGTTCTTCTGACCCCAATGCTGAAGATATTTTAGTTTCCAGAAATATTCTCTAGTGTTGTAACCTGCTCCTTCAATTTATTTATTCATCTTGTTTGAGCTCTTTCCAAACTACTGTTCTATCTCATCGAGATTTAGAGGCAAAATCCCAACCCACTTTTAACTTTTTCTGACAATAAACTGAATTTTGAATGTTAAGTAATCCCTGCAATGTTCTCCATGTTGAGCAGTGGTCAGATTGTAAATTGTGGACAAGGTAGGCTCTGAAGCAGGCATTTAAGTTTTCTCTAACCAGCAAAGGTGAACGATCACCAGAGCGACTCTGTGTAAAAAATTACTGTATGATCATTCATGGATGTCAGGTTGTTTATGGAGTCATCCCATTGCAGATTATCTTTCCAATGTGGTCCCAGGATAGGTTCCTATAGCCCAGCCTCCTCAACCAGTTTCCCCTTAGTATTTATTGTTCCTGTCCTTTAAGTGTGCTTTCAGCATGCTTTTTCCCAGCTTCCAAATCTGTTCTAGATCCAAGCCTGTCACCCTCAAAAACTAGAACAAATTGTTTGACTAGTATTCATTATTGAATCCAATAAAGAAAAGAAAATCTCCTGAGGGTCAGCTAGGTGCTCTTGTACCATACTATCATGTAGCTGTTTATCTCAAGAGCCGCTATTTCCTTGATTACCTTTGATTTGTTTATATAAGTTGGATAGATTCATTAAAGAAGTGGTAGCAATGCATTCTCCTAAGTTCCTGAGTATTGAGAAATACGTCTGTAGCTACCCATTCCCACACGCACACACAGACACGCACACACTCTGCCTCAACATGGCTACTACTGCAGTTATAGCTATACACATTTGTGTGGAGAGGGAAGAGAGATTCTCTATATGTATGAGGAAATCACAGGATACTGCCGCCCTAGCTCATTCATTCCTCACAGAGATAGCCTTCCACCATTAAGACTCCATTCTGACCTGTTTCTCCAGAAGAGAGAACAACCCAAAAGGGGTGTTTATGGACCCTTACACACCCTATTGGAGTTATGATTCATTATCGATTTCACCCATGTCCCTATAAACCAGAGTGTGCTGAACCACCCTCCAGAGAGCTCTTTGAATATTATTCCTAGTGGGGTATGAAAATTAAAAATACCTAAAGGACATCCTGGAGTCCCTTTGTTTTTGGGTGCCTTTAATATAGTTTAAAAAGTGTGCAAGTATATGTGTGTTCTTAGGAGGGTTATTATCCTTCCACCCTAACTTCTTGTCAACATGTTTCAGCCTTCTGCATGGCTTCTCAAAAGGTCCCAGCCTTTCATCAGAGCTAACCCTATAATGATGTCCTGTACTAATATTGGCAAAGTGTTCTGTTGTGTGTTTGTCCTGTCAGTCATTGGACGCACATATACGAACTTCGTCAGGGCATAGGTTGTTTCCAAGGAGCGGCCACCATAATTTCAAAAAACAGCCGTCTTCCAAATGGTATATGAATATATGTAACCTCTGCAAATATAGAGGCGTTTGTGATGTTGTGATGTTTATTACGGGTCTGCCCTGCCTCGCGGTACCCCGGACTCGGTCAGAATGATGGAGCCTGTACTGTGGGCCTAAATATACGACAACAAGGTCGTTTTACCTCTACCTGTGATACATAGAAACCGACCAAAGGTCTCGATTAATGAATTTTTGGATTAGCCGGTGACATATTCACGAGAGCCTCTATATTTGCAGAGGTTACATATATTCATATACCATTTGGAAGACGGCTGTTTTTTGAAATTATGGTGGCCGCTCCTTGGAAACAACCTATGCCCTGACGAAGTTCGTAGAGAACGAAACGCGTTGGCTGAGTCTGTTTTTTGAAAATTGAATGAAAATAAAAGAACAACAAATTGGAACTAGTGAAAAGACTTTTCCCTTGGTGCACCGTCTTTTTGTAAAAGAGTTTGTATATCTGGTTTTCCAGTAGAGCAAAAGTACGGCATGCTCTGGACGTGTTTCTGCACCTTTTTAGAAAAAATTGTGTATTGATTTTGGATTTGGTGTGCTTAACTGTGGTCAGCCGTACGTTCCTTTTGTTTACAGTCTTATGTTTCACATACCTTATTCAAGAAAAGAGGTGCCCTACCAAGATGACAGCCTATTTGCAGAGAGTGTAGGATTGACCTATCCCAGTGATGACAGGGAAAGGCTGCATTATTTCTGTATGGAATTAGTCAGGTTCCACAAGATCTCATCATTAAACCCATTTATATGGGTCCTTTGTAAGGGTGGGCGTAACTCCCGGAGTTTCACTCCACAGAATTTCACAGAGGTATATCAAACTCCACAAGTTTCCACGGAGTTCCGCCAATGGGCAGACATATGCATGTTGCACTGCAATTTAGTTTTTTACAGAAACAAAGGTCCTTAAAAAACACAATAATTATACGATAAGTATAGACTAAGGGTGGGCGTAGTTCGCGAAGTAGCACTTCGCGAAGCTACGCAAAGTGAAGTTCGCACTACGCGAGCTACGCGTAGCACTTCGCGAACTGCGAAGTAACATGTTCGCACTGTGCAAGATGTTGTTTTCAATGATTGCACAGTGCGGACAAGCAACCGGCACTGTGCAATCATTGAAAATGGCATCTTGCACAGTGCGAGCTGTAGTTTTCTGCTGCTCGAGTAGATTTTTCCTCGAGCTGCAGCTTTCTCAACGCGAACTGGTAGTTTCTCATCGCGAGCGGTCGCGAGCATACGCGACCCCTCGCAATGAGAAACCTGACCTTCTCGCATTGGGAATCTCGCCGGGAGGTTTATTTTCCATGCTCGCGATCGCGAACAAGGAAAAAGTCTCGCCAGGATGTCATTTTGCTTGCTCGCGGTCGCCAACTTGACGTTGAGGACCGCGAGCAAGCAAAAAATGACCGCAGCACTACGCAACACTACGCTACGCGTGTTCGCACTGTGCTACGTGCAGTTCGCGTAGTGCGAAGTAGCGCGAACTTCGCAAACTACGCGAGCGTAGCGTAGTGCTTCGCCCAGGCCTAGTATAGACTAGAATCAGCGCTATATTAAAGGTGTCCAGCCGGACAATCAATTTAATGAATCATACTAGAGTGGCAACAAATCTACTCAAGAAGCAGCCTTCTGACAGCGACTGTCCACATTAGATAATGGTGCTAGGGGATGCCAAATCCCACTCACATTTCTGGAGCCTTGCTGGAAACAATTCCACCAGTCTGCAATTGGTGGAATTTGGTCCGAATTCCATACTACTCTTGTCACCAAATTTTGCCAATCCCGCGGGCATAATGAAACATTCTGGCCAACCCTAGCATTTAGTTTATACACCCATCTCTCTTTCTGATTAGTCAAGGTCTTTGTTACAATTGTTCTCACTGTCACTTTCTCGATTACTTTCCATGAGATGTTATTGACCACTGGACAAAAAATGATCTGCCACTTTCATTGTGTTACGACGGCATCTGATAGTACTGCGGTGTGCAATCATGCGTATGGCATCTATTCCGTAGTCTTATCTTTCTGCTCGTCATGTCTATGTACATAAGGTCACAGAGACATTTGATTAGGTAAATTACATGGCTTTAGTTGCAATTAGTGTGGGTTCTCTTTTCCCAAGGGATTGAAGACCTAGTTCAATGGTGTTGGTAAGGGGAGTGTGTGCTCATACTCAACTGTGGCCACAAGGGAAGTGGCCTTTGACTTGAGTGAGACCCAAAAGTGTATTCTCCTCTTACCTTTCCACTTTCTTGGGCATCTGTGAACTAACATGTCCCTCACACTAGTGTTTTTTTTTGCAAGCAAACGTGTTTTTTTTTATTTGAGGGTATTGCTGTTAAGTAGCCTTCAATGTTTGTTGATAGTTTTTTTCACATGGTTAGCATTGTTACTGTAGGTTCCAACACAAATTAGCTGTTGTAAATAATGTATTTATTTATCCATTAGAAGGTGCTCCGTATTTCTATATCTAGCCCGTTTCTCTGCTTTTTCTTAGCACGTATTGCAGATAGTTCCTATTTTTCAATTTATCAGTTAGCATTTTTGCCTCAATTGTATATCATCCAGATTGGAACAATTCCAATTTAAGCATCAGAACTGTCCTATTGTAAATTTTTCTCTTACTGTTCTTAGATGTGCACTATCAAATTGAAGGAGACTGTTTCTGCTATCCGTTGGTTTAGTATACACTTTTGTGGTTAGAACCCCATCCGATGGCCTTATTAGTAGATCTAGGATTGGAAGTTCACGGTTGTTTATTGTTATACTGAACATCAAGAACTCTTTTCGAGCCATGTCAACAATTCATCTTCTATTGCTGTTCTGCTGTGCCAAATTACAAAGACCTCATTTATGTACCATCACCAAAGGTTTATTTCACCATGGAATGGGTTGTTTTCCTGATCTTCTCCTCTTCAAACAGGTGAACATACAAGCATACTGTACTAGGGACGAAGGTGCTTCCCATTGATGTTCTGTGCTTTTGTTTATAAGTAGTTCCTTCAAATTCAATTAGATTTGCTATAGTGCCAGCCTAGTCAATGTCAAGTAACATTTGATTGGTGCTGCCCACTCCTATGTTCTGTGTCTCAACAAGTTCTCTATGGTACTCAAGCACTCATCCTGTGGTATACTAGTGTAGAGGGCAAACAGCCATTGCAACACAACTATTACAATGCATGTGCCTTTCTTACTCATGTCATGTCATGTTTGTCGGGGGCCCGAGAAAAAAGGGGGGTCCCAAAACGTGTTTTCCCCGTGCAATTTTCCATAGGGACCGTTAGTCGCAGCTACAGCCCGAACTGCTGATCGGAATTACACCAAATTTGGCAGAAAGGTAGACTTTGGAACAGAGTCGTGCCTTTTGCTTAAATGGTGTAAATCTGTTCAGTAGTTTTTTAGATATTAAAGGAAAAATAGATAGATATATCTGGGCGGAGCCTAACCACTCATCTCATCGTGAGATCTAATTGGCTTTCAGCACTTCATCCAAGAAGTGTTGGCAGCCATCTTGGGACTAATATACATGATAGCACCTCATTAAAAAGCATTGCAGTTAATAGAAGGTTTTAAGACTTTAGTTACATTATAAATCATTTGTTGATGGTACCATACTCATTTTAGGAACTGTGGTGTGTTCTAAGGTGATTTTACCATGTGAAAAAGCCTTCTGCTGGGATATCATGAATCATGTTTGAGAGAAAACTATTTTCTCATGCTTTTCCCACAGAGGTTTGGGAGGCCATCTATAAGCTAAACTGAGAGCATATTTTCTGTAAATTCACATTATCTTTCTCAGTCAGGTGAGAATGAAGTCTGACATTCTTAGTAAAACATGTACATCCAACAATGGCAGAGACTGTCAGTTGATTCCTTTGTGTTCTACTGCAGCTTCCCAGAGTGTTCTAAAGAACAACTAGTGAGCTAACAGTTCTACTTATGACAAACGTATGGCACACCTGAAGCCATCTTGATTGGAATAAAGTGGTAACTATTTAAACATTTAAGTTAAAAAGGAACAAAATGAGGGGGTTCATTTTGCCATAGAAAGTATGATTAGTGCTGCAGAAAGAAAAACTAGGGCACATTTTGAGTGACTTCTCAAATCCTCTTCTATTCATTAACAAATTCTGACATGCAGACTGAAACATGAACTTTCAATACCAGCAGCAGACTTCCCTGGTGAGCAGTAGCTTTACTACAGTGATCTAATGAGCAACTAGAGTGCTAACATTCTGAATTTATGGCAAATGTGTGACACATCTGAATGCCTTCTTGATGGAACCAAAGTAAAAAGCTGCAAGTGTTTCCTACTGAGGAGACTGTAGTAAATGAGGAAATTAGGAAACTTCATATAACAAATAAGTCTCCCAAGATGGCCACCAGAGACAAAAGAGCCCAAATGTAGCACACATATCACCCAATTAGGTGGCTTTTAAGCTTTGCTTTTATTAGTGTTTTTCAAACTTTCATGTACATAATATGCATATGTATGCATATATGTATATGTATATGTATGCATACATTTATATTTGTATTTATATAGATATACAGATTATATATATATATGTTTATATATGTATGTATATATATATACACATACATAACGTGCATATATATGCATATATGTATATGTATGCATGCATTTATATTTGTATTTATATAGATATGTAGATTATATATATGTATGTATATATATATACACATACATATATATAAATGCATATGCATATATATATGTGCATATGTGTGCGTGTAGAGAGAGGTAAAGAGAGGTAGAGAGGTAGAGGTGTAGAGGTAGATGTGTAGAGGTAAAGAGGTAGAGGTAGAGAAGTAGAGGTAGAGAGGCAGAGGTGTAGAGAGGTAGAGGTGTAGAGAGGTAGGGAGTAGTAGAGAGAAAGGTAGAGAGTGAGTAGTGGAGAGTAGTAGAGAGTAGTAGAGAGCAGTAGAGAGAGTAGTAGAGAGTGAGTAGTAGAGTGAGTAGTAGAGAGTGAGTAGTAGAGAGTGAGTAGTAGAGAGTAGTAGAGAGTAGTAGAGAGTGAGTAGTAGAGTGAGTAGTAGAGAGTAGTGGAGAGTGAGTAGTAGAGAGTGAGTAGTAGAGAGTGAGTAGCAGAGAGAGAGAAGTAGAGAGTAGTAGAGAGTGAGTAGTAGAGTGAGTAGTAGAGAGTAGCAGAGAGAGAGTAGTAGAGAGAAGTAGAGAGTGAGTAGTAAAGAGTGAGTGGTAGAGTGAGGAGTAGAGAGTAGTAGAGAGAAATTAGTAGAGAGTGAGTAGTAGAGAGCAGTAGAGAGTGAGTAGTAGAGAGTTGTAGAGAGTGAGTTGAGAGTGAGTAGTGGAGAGAGAGTAGTAGAGAGTGAGAAGTAGAGTGAGTAGTAGAGAGAGTGTAGTAGAGTAGTAGAGAGTGAGTAGTAGAGAGTAGTGGACTAGTAGAGAGTGAGTAGTAGAGAGTAGTACAGAGTGAGTAGTAGAGTGAGTAGTAGAGAGTAGTAGAGAGTGAGTAGTAGAGAGTAGTAGAGAGTGAGTAGTAGAGAGCAAGTAGTAGAGAGTGTGTAGTAGAGAGTCAGTAGTAGAGAGTGAGTAGTAGAGAGAGCAGTAGAGAGTGAGAAGTAGAGTGAGTAGTAGAGACTAGTAGAGTAGTAGAGAGTGAGTAGTAGAATGAGTAGTAGAGAGTAGTTGAGAGCGAGTAGTAGAGAGTGAGTAGTGGAGAGTGAGTAGTAGAGTGAGTAGTAGAGAGAGAGTAGTAGAGAGTGAGTAGTAGCGTAGTAGAGAGTGAGTGGTAGAGAGAAGTAGAGAGTAGTAGAGTGAGTAGTAGAGAGTGACTAGTAGAGAGAGTGGTAGAGAGTAGTGGAGAGTGAGTAGTAGAGATAGAGAGTGAGTAGTAGAGAGAGTAGTAGAGAGTGAGTAGTAGAGAGTAAGTAGTAGAGAGTAGTAGAGAGTGAGTATTAGAGAGTGAGTACTGGAGAGTGAGTAGTAGAGAGTAGTAGAGAGCGAGTAGTAGAGAGCGAGTAGTAGAGAGTGAGTAGTAGAGAGTGAATAGTAGAGAGTGAGTAGTAGAGAGTAGTAGAGTGAGTAGTAGAGAGTGAGTAGTAGAAAGAAAGTAGTAGAGTGAGTAGTAGAGAGTGAGTAGTAGAAAGAGAGTAGTAGCGAGTAGTAGAGAGTGAGTAGTAGAGTAGTAGAGAGTGGTAGAGAGTAGTAGAGAGTAGTAGAGTGAGTAGTAGAGAGTAGTAGAGATTGAGTAGTAGAGGGTGAGTAGTAGTAGAGAGTAGTAGAGAGTCAGTAGTAGAGAGTGAGTAGTAGAGAGTTGTAGAAAGTGAGTTGAGAGTGAGTAGTAGAGAGAGTAGTAGAGAGTGAGTAGTAGAGAGTGAGTAGTAGAGAGAGTGTAGTAGAGTAGTAGAGAGTGAGTAGTAGAGAGTAGTGGACTAGTAGAGAGTGAGTAGTAGAGAGTGAGTAGTAGAGAGTAGTAGAGAGTGAGTAGTAGAGAGTGAGTAGTAGAGAGTAGTAGCGAGTGAGTAGTAGAGAGTCAGTAGTAGAGAGTAGTAGAGAGTGAGTAGTAGAGTAGTAGAGAGTGAGTAGTAGAGAGTAGTAGAGAGTGAGTATTAGAGAGTGAGTAGTAGAGAGTAGTAGAGTAGTAGAGAGTGAGTAGTAGAGAGTAGTAGAGAGTGAGTAGTAGAGAGAGAGTAGTAGAGAGTAGTAGAGAGTGAGTAGTAGAGAAGTAGAGAGTAGTCAGTCAGTGTCAGTCAGGGAGTCAGTGTCAGTCAGTGTCAGTCAGACAGTGTCAATATCAGTCAGTCAGTGTCAGTCAGTCAGTCAGTGTCAGTCAATCAGTGTCAGTCAGTGTCAGTCAATCAGTGTCAGTCAGTGTTAGTCAGTCAGTGTCAGTCAGTCAGTGTCAATCAGTGTCAGTCAGTGTCAGTCAATCAGTGTCAGTCAGTGTCAATCAGTCAGTGTCAGTCAGTCAGTGTCAGCTAGAGCAGCTCTGGTGTCCTGGTTCTCTGGCTCTAAAGCAGCTCTGCTGACCTGGTTCTCTGGCTCTAAAGCAGCTCTTCTGACCTAATTCTCTCCCTCTAAAGCAGCTCTGCTGACCTGGCTTCTCTGGCTCTACAGCAGGTCTGCTGGCCTGTTGCTCTGGCTCTAGAGCCGCTCTGCTGACCTAGTTCTTAGGCTACAGAGCAGCTCTGCTGATCTGGTTCTCTGGCTCTAAAGCAGTTCTGCTGACCTGGTTCTCCGGCTCTAGAGCAGCTCTGCTGACCTGGTTCTCTGGCTCTAGAGCAGCTCTGCTGACCTGGTTTATCTGGCTCTACAGCAGCTCTGCTGACCACCTGGTTCTCTGGTTCTGAGTCAGTCAGTGTCAGTCAGTGTCAGTCGGTCAGTGTCAGTCAATCAGTGTCAGTCAGTGTCAGTCAGTCAATCAGTGTCAGTCAGTGTCAGTCAGTCAGTGTCAGTCAATCAGTGTCAGTCAGTGTCAGTCAATCAGTGTCAGTCAGTGTCAGTCAATCAGTGTCAGTCAGTGTCAGTCAGTCAGTGTCAGTCAATCAGTGTCAGTCAGTGTCAGTGTCAGTCAGTGTCAGTGTCAGTCAATCAGTGTCAGTCAGTGTCAGTCAGTCAGTGTCAGCTAGAGCAGCTCTGCTGACCTGGTTCTCTGGCTCTAAAGCAGCTCTGCTGACCTGGTTTCTCTGGCTCTACAGCAGCTCTGCTGACCCGGTTCTCTGGCTCTAGAGAGTCAGTGTCAGTCATTCAGTGTCAGTCAGTCAGTGTCAGTCAATCAGGGTCAGTCAGTGTCAGTCAGTCAGTGTCAGTCAATCATTGTCAGTCAGTGTCAGTCAGCCAGTGTCAGTAAATCAGTGTCAGTCAGTGTCAGTGTCAGTCAATCAGTGTCAGTCAATTTCAATCAGTCAGTGTCAGTCAGTCAGTGTCAGCTATAGCAGCTCTGCTGACCTGGTTTTCTGGCTCTAAAGCAACTCTGCTGACCTAGTTCTCTGTCTCTAAAGCAGCTCTGCTGACCTGGTTCTCTCCCTCTAGAGCTGCTCTGCTGACCTAGTTCTTAGGCTACAGTGCAGGTCTGCTGATCTGGTTCGCTGGCTCTACAACAGCTCTGCTGACCTGGTTTTCTGGCTCTAAAGCAGCTCTGCTGACCCGGTTCTATGGCTCTAAAGCAGTTCTGCTGACATGGTTCTCTGGCTCTAGAGCAGCTCTGATCACCTGGTTCTCTCCCTCTAGAGCAGCTCTGCTGATCTGGTTCTCTCCCTCTAAAGCAGCTCTACTGACCTGGTTTGTCTGGCTCTACAGCAGCTCTGCTGACCTGGTTCTCTGGCTCTAGAGCAGCCCTGCTGACCTAGTTCTTAGGCTCTAGAGCATCTCTGCTGACCTGGTTGTCTGGCTCTACAACAGCTCTGATGACCTGGTTCTCTGGCTCTAAAGCAGCTCTGCTGACCTGGTCCCTTGGCTCTGAAGCAGCTCTGCTGACCTGGTTCTCTCCCTCTAAAGCAGCTCTGCTGACCTGGTTCCCTCGCTCTAAAGCAGATCTAGACCTGGCTTCTCTGGCTCTACAGCAGCTCTGCCGACCTGGTTCTTAGATAATCTCTTGCCCTAATATGTATATTAAAGACACATACATATCATTTTGGAACATAACATTTTTTTGCGGGAGTCGCGCCCCAGCCTGTATATGACGTCACGCGGGACCCGCCACCACGCAAGCATCTCGTACCGTAATGCACATGTTTCGCGAATGCGCAGGAGCAGGAGTCGCGAACTGGTTGTATACCAATCGTGCACATCACATAATATTATATGTATATGATGTGTCTGAAAAACACGCAGCCGTCGCACACCGTACACGGATCCTTCACAACTTTTCTAAAATGGCAGCTAGAATCCGCGCACCCACCGTGATGTGTACGCTTTGAGTGCGCGACTCCGAATTTTTTAAATTTTTTTTAAAAAAAATAATATAAATATATTAAAATAAAAAATGAAAACAAAAAAATTAATCAATATTTCAATTTGAATGTTTTTTGTTGTTGCAATTTTCAGAAAAATATATAATGTTATTTAATGAATAAAATGTTTATAAATAAACAGTTAAAAAACTGTAGAAAATCAGTACAAATAAATAGGTATAACTACTATCACACTTAAAAATTAGCATTTAAAAAACCTTTGAAATTCACTGAAAAAAACCAAAGGTTTCAAAAACGTTATAGTTAGAAATTAGCATTTAAAAAAACTTTGAAATTCACTGAAAAAACCATAGGTTTCAGAGACGTTATAGTTAGAAATTAGCATTAAAAAAACCTTAGAAATTCACAGAAAAAACCATAGGTTTCAGCGGTGTTATAGTTAGCTGGCCATTTCACTCGTACAAAACCATAGAAATTCCTCCATTACAGTTAGTTCTGCTAACTATAACTCGCACGCCCGTAATGCACTGCTGATGATGTCACATATTGCATCATTCATGACATGGTCAGTGACATCACTTATGACATCTCAAATTACATCACTGATGACATCATCCACGTGACAATCTGATACACCTCATCTTACACTAGTATAACCTTTCATCACTCACTGTAAAATACAGAGTACCATATTTGAAACCATTGACACACCAATACCAGTTACTACATACCCACTCACTGATTCCTAAGTCTACACACTGAACTCCCCATTCAACAACAGAATCATTTATACATGCAGTCACTAATTAATAGAACACTATCAAATGCACTTATACACATATATAGACATTGACACATCAGCAGTCATCTTAGTCGGTTATGCAGTCATCCTACTCACTCATGAAAAAAATTAATCACACTTACATTTACTCACTTACACAATTATCCAACAACACCTCATTTATTCAAACACATAGTAACCCATAGTTAATATGTAAAAAAATCACCATTACAATTATACACTCATTCATATAGTTGCTCTCACAATCACTGACTCTTACACATACTTATTTATATACACCAACTCTCACATAAAATGCCTTTTATATTTTTACTTTGTTGAAAATGTACAAATAAAACATATATTCGCACACCAACACACAAATAAATACACTCAGTCACCCAAACAACTGTTTCCACATGCACTCTTAAACCTATACACCTAGTCAATCAACCATTCACACATATATGCATAGGGTTACACACACCCTATCCAACCACACACAAACTCAGTGTCCCATACAAATACTCACCCAACTAATCAATAACTAATATACACACTCATGTAGTTAGTGACCAACTGATGCTGCATGTTATACAACAACAGAGACAGTGATGAACACATTCACATAGTTTAGTTACTAATCCATGTATTAAATGAGAAACTTTTAATTACTCTCTTAAACAGACAGTCAGACAGCTACTAAATCCTCCATCCAGACAGTTATATATCCACTCAATCTTCAATACAGATTGGTATATATATAATACATATTTAAATTTCAAACTAAACCACATTCACTGGATGATGTCATCAGTGATGTCATCAGTGATGTCATTTGAGATGTCATCAGTGATGTCATCAGTGATGTCACTGACCATGTCACGAATTATGCAATATGTGACATCATCAGCAGTGCATTGCGGGCTCGCGAGTTATAGTTAAAAGAAATAACTATAACGGAGGAATTTCTATGGTTTTGTACGAGTGAAATGGCCAGCTAACTATACCACCCCTGAAACCTATGGTTTTTTCTGTGAATTTCTAAGGTTTTTTAAATGCTAATTTCTAACTATAATGTCTCTGAAACCTATGTTTTTTTCAGTGAAAAAAAAAATATATATATACATATATATATATATATATTCATGCACAAATTTCCACAATGAGCACTCAGCAGGTTCAAAGTATCCAAATAACTTTAAATCCAAGCAGGCACGTTTTGGTGATGACACTTTTATCAATGCTTTACATCCAAGAAGTGTTTGATCTCAGTCCTTTAGTAGATGTTCTCCTTGCTGCCATTGGACACCCACTTGTGGCTGTAACATCAAAGACTGTGATTGGTACATTCAAAAAATCATCATTCCAGCAATTAATTTCGGCCTCATTGGTTTCATTAAAACTCCCAACACTATTGTATCCATCATTTTAGGAATGTTATTAACCCCCACATTGGGCGCAGAGTGTGCAACATGCTGGATTTGTTATTAGAATGTCCATGACAATCAATCAGCCACTTTCATCCAGCAAGGTAAGAAACTCTTCACAGAATCAAATTGTTTAAACACTGCAACCCTTGTTAAACCACAATGTCAATTCTTTCATTGGATTCAGTCTGAAAGCGCTAGTTAACTAAGCACTAATCCATTTTGTAATGAACCGACCTGTTGGCGACAGACATGTCCCTCCATTCTGACTGCGTCTGTTCTGGCAGTATATTCAAATTGTCCATCAAATACCACTTCAAACTGCCGAACTTCTCAAAAACACAGGTGCCTCCATCATTAAAGTGGTATTTCAAGCAAAAATCTTCAAACACAAATTTCCACAAAGGAATTTGAGAACTTAGCGGGTTCAATGTATCCAAATAATTTTGAATCCAAGCGGACGCGTTTCAGCTATGACTCCTTTATTAATGCTTTACAACCACAAAGTGTTCATTCTCAAACCTGTAGAAGATGTTCTCCTTGCTGTCAATTGGACACACACTCGTGGCTGTAACATCAAAGATTGTGATTGGTACATAAAAAAAATCGTCATTCCAGCAAGTAATTTTAGCTTTCATTTGTTTCACTCATTCTGCCAACACATTCGTATCCATCATTTCAGGAATGTTATTAACCCCCACATTGGGCGCAGAGTGTGTGACATGCCGGATTTGTCATTATACTGTCCATGACAATCAGCCACTTTCATCCAGCAAGGTAAGAAACTCTTCACAGAATTAAATTGTTTAAACAATGCAACCCTCGTTAAACCGCAATGTCAATTATTTTATTGGTTTCAGTCTGAAAGCGCTAGTTTAGTAACTCAGCACTAATCCATTTTGTTATGAACTGACCTGTTGTCGACAGACATGTGCCTAAATTTTGACTGTGGCGGTTCTGGGAGTATATTCAAATTGTCCACCAAATACCACTCCAAAATGTCGAATTCTTTAAAAAACGGGTGCCCCAATCATGAAAGTGGTATTTCATGAAAAAATCTTCAAGCACAAATTTCCACAAAGGAATTGGAGGACTCAGCGGGTTCAAAGTATCCAAATTACTTTTAATCCAATGACATTTTAGGGTTTAGGGTGGGTTTGGTTTTTTGGGTGGGAAAGGGAATTTTAGGCTTTAGGGTGGGTTTGGGTTTCTGGGTGGGAGGGTAGTTTTATGGTTCAGAGTGGGTTTGTGGTTTTGGGTGGGAAGGGTAATTTTAGAGTTTAAGGGGATATGGGGTTAAAAAAAATATATTTTTTAAAAATATATATATATGTATATATACATTTACAAATGTATGTGTGTATATGAAAATAAATACACACACATATATAAATATTTATATAAAAATATATATATATATTTTTTTACCTACCTTAAACATTTTGCCCAAGTATATGCCTTTACCACGCATGCCTTTGCTTGTAATGTCATGCGTGGTAAAGGCATATGCGTGGTAAAAGTTTGTGTTGTAATGTTAATTCATTGTAATTACATTGTGTAGTAATACCCGCGTTGTAATGGCATGCCTTCTATTAGTACGCGTTGTAATGTCATACATTCAAGAAGGAGGCCTCTACACCTAGCCCACCTCTTCTGATCAATCAAATTGTATATCCTTAAGGATGTTCAAGAGGTGCTTTCTATCCTTAATATATGAAGGCATTTCAGACACTAGTGGCCCTAGGAACCAGTCCACAAAAATTGGCAAACGTTCTAGTAATGATCCTATTCCTGAATCTATAGGACACAAAGGGGGTGGAGTCCCATTTTTAAGGATTTTTGGTATGTTGCAAAAGTAAAAGGTTTTGAGTTCTTCATTAACTAGAAACTCAGCCTCTTTCTTAGTTACCCATCGTTGCCCTTTTACATTCTTAACAATGGTTCTTATCTCCTTGTGTAGTTCCTATGTGAGGTCCCCTGCAAGGATTTTGTAATTTCCTCTGTCATTAAGAAGTTCAATACATGCTGTTCTGTAATTTTCAGAAGTCTGGATCACTATTGCTCCCCTTTTATCAGCAGACTTGATTAGCATGTCTTGCCTAGAACTTACATTTTGTTGTGCTTTCTGTTCACTGGTGGTGAAGTTGTGATACTTGACCTCATTAATGTTTATCGCCTCAATATCCTTTATGACTGCCTGTTGGAAGACTAAAACTTCGGGTGCTACCGTGTTTGTAGGAGGATTATTAAAGGATTTCTTCTTCAAGGTAGTATGTTCTGTGGCCGCTGCAGTCTCAGGGATATCTGGGAGGGAAGCTCTGATCCAAATCTTTCTAAAGCAGTCTCCTAGTTTGCATCTCAGCCTGAATTGTCTGTGTTTTTGGTGGGAAAAAAGCCAAGACCTCTGTTAAGCACATGTATTTACTAGAACTAGAAAGGTGTCATATTTACCACTAGCTCTTGGTACTGCTTCTCCCTTGTTACGGCTATTGTTGTTCCCTGGTCTTGCTACCTGGTCACCCCCACCCTTCTTGCTCTTCCCATCTGGCTCTCTAATCTACTTTTTAGTCCCCTCCACCCTCCCCACCCTAAAAAATGATGGTTGTTTGAGTGACATAGGGGCTGTGCTGCCACGGGGGCCTTTATGCAGTAATGATGATGGTGGAGGTGGGCCTGGTATTGGGAAACCTCTATTAAACCTTCTGCCTCAGCTCTGTTTTTTCTGTTTTTATTGTTTCCCTCAGAAATGTCATTACTCCTTCCCTCTGAATCAGAATTGGAGGACTAGTCAGTATCAGATGTTCCTGTCTTAGATTGTGATTGGATGTTTTATTGCTTAATATATTCATCTGTTGTCTAAGGATATACCTTTATGAGGGAATTTCTTTTTACGTTCTTCTGTAACTTAGGGCCAGATGCATCAAAAAAATGCTTTGCGATTCCCTAATTGCAAATCTTTGCGATTCGCAATTAGGGAATCACAAAACAGCATGCATAAAAGTGTACAGTACACTTTTTGTGATTCCTCAGGGGTCGCAAATGCCCTGCCTCGTGAATATTAATGAGGTAGGTCACAATTTGTGACCCCCTAGGAATCGCAAAAATCACAGGGATGGTGGCCTGCTGATATCAGCAGACCACCATCTCTGTGATTGCCTTTAAATAAAGCAATCACTTTCTTTGTAAAGCAGCCCGTTTTCCTTAAAGGAAAACAAGATGCTTTACAAACAGAAAAATTAAAAGTTTTCTTTTCATTTTTTAAGAGCAGGCAGTGGTCCGTGAGGCCACTGTCTGCTCTTAAAAATGCTTTTACAAACATTCACAAAGGGGAAGTAGGTGGTAATTTGCGAATGTTTTGCAACCGCATTCACGGTCACAAAACATTCATGAATATTGTTAGGATTTGCTATTTGGCAGGGACGCCCTAAACACGTCCCTTCCAAACAGCGAATCGCAAACCCATTTTGCGATTCGGTAACTGGTTACCAAATCGCAAAATTTGGTTTGATGCATCGCAAAAGCATTTTTTGCGATCACAAACAAGCTGATTCTGTGAATCTACCCGTTTGCAAGGAGAAAAATGCTTGATGCATCTGGCCCTCAGAATCTTAAGTCTGTTTGAGGAAGTCTTATAGCCTGAGATCTCTTTATTCACCTCATGCAATTTTTTCTTGTAAATTCCAATCTGTACCTGAGTTTTTAAGTGGTACTCGCTTGTTTTTTTTTTTCACAGTCATGGCATCTGACAAGTACTTGGCTGTGTTTATAATTAAGATTAGCTAATCCCTGCCGCATCTTCATTCAATCAGGGACCAGTCTTTCCTGAACTGCTTATCCTCCAAAAATATCCTTCATTCATTACAGACTATCAAACCGGTAGGTGCTGTATTTGATTGTAAATATTACATTCCTAAAGCCCAGTGCACCAGTGTTCTGACTCGTTCTTTGGTTAAATTGCTGAGGTTATTCCCCCCTTCCAGCCTGTGGTGACTCATGAGATAATATGCAGAATGGCCGAGGGCATAACAAGAAGCTGTCCAACAGTGGAAATAAGAAGTGCCCCTTTACTTGTCTGCTTACCCTGTCCTGTTTTTCACTATAAGCAGCTATCAGGCAGAGTGGACCACTGGAAGAGATATGAGTGCAGTAATCCTGTCTGCTTGAGGTCACCTCCAGCCCCAGTTATAGAAAATGTGGAAGTGTCCACGCTGGGTATGTAATTGGCAGAGGTAAATCCCTATGCTAGCACCCGAGTGGTGCAAGTATCTGTGCCTCTAAACTGTTTGGGATCCTTTCAGCCTGTGGAGGAGCTTGTCTACTTAGAGGGCAGCTGCTGACGCTTACCTGTTTACTCTGGTGTTGCTCACCCTCCTTGCCATCATTCCATATTGACATCCAGGTAGAGTGATCAGCTGTTAATCCTGTATATAGTCCACCAGAGAAAACATCAATGCTTCAAAAGTGCCTAGGCATAAGAACAAACAGGTCCCCAGTTCACAGCACCCGAGCAGGAGAAACCTCCATGAGAGCAGAAAGAAACAACAGCAGCATTGGAACATAAAGGCGCCTCTGATAGCAAGATATTCCATCCAACAAACCCATGAACCCACCTAGGGGGTGCTGGAACTCCTTGTCTTCAGCAGGGGACAGGAGTCAGCAGTGGAGTCAGCAAATGAAATAGTGCACACTCACTGGAAAATAATCGACACCCCCACTAAATAGGACCGTGTAACTCCTACTGTCATACGTAGACCAGTAGAGGATGGACTACAATGCGCCACCATGAGTTTCTTCGACTCTAGATGAGAGAAAAGAACCATGAGTTGTCTGCACCAAACCTTCAAAGGAGTGTCTTACTACGACAACGTTTACACCATAGCACTGTGTTGATTTTGACACGCATAAAAGGGCAAATGCAGGACTTTGCAATGCATTTAGACACTGGTATCTCTCAACAGTCTGGTTACTTATAAGTGAAATATTCTGCCGTTTTTGGACTTGATCATTCCCAAATGGCCCAAAGAACCATTGCTAGAGAAATTACCTCCCCTATGCATGTAGTGATCTGAGAAGATAGAAAGGGTAACGTCAACTGGGACAAAGGTCAACCGTGAGTTTTCTTTTTCAAGAAAATAAACGTAGGGCACCAGGGAGAGGTAACTGCTCTTGGAACTTTTAAGCCCAGTGCCTTTTCCATAAAGACATATTTGCCAGTTGTCTAGTGCGTTTTGATTGTATACAGCTTTGGTTATCTGCCAGAGATACTGCATTCATCAACACACACTAGATGAGAAGAGGGGCAGTGGATCACCCTCCTAAACCATTACTTGTTAAACAGCCCACCTCACAGCCACGTCATATGACCTTTCACGGGTTATTTAATGGATAAAGCAGTTGTGTGCGTGCATGCACAAGCTCGACAAAGCAGCCCATCTCAGTCCGCTGCCATTCTCGTCCACCTCCATAGAGACACTCTCCATGGAGATTTGAGGCATGTGGGTGCACTGATGCTGTAAGACTGGATACTGGTTGTGAGCTTCCAGCCCAAATTGTAGTTTACTTCCATGCTATATTTGCAGAGAGAAAAACAATCTATTCCCTTATTTTCTATCACCTTTGTTGCTGAGACATTCCTAAAGTGGACCTATTATAATCCACTCTTTCTGTGTAAATCAGCTCACAGTTTAGAGTAAAGTTAATCAGACGTTAATTAAACCTTGAAAACTATTGGAGTAACCAATTTATATCGAATTAGCGCGCAATAATAGCTTTATTAAACTCCGATTAAAAACTTGTTTGAAACACTTAACGTGCAATGCTTAAGCCAATAAAAACCTCCGTGCATAGAAATGCAAGACATGTTTTAAATGAGGAAGATTAGCGATGGGCTGACATCGAGAGCTCATTTCAGTGGCTCGTTTTATTGCAGAACTGTATAGTGGAGAGGGTCCCCCATCACAAAGACAAGCTCAAATGAATTTGGACGCATTCTAGCCATGCAGACAACTTTGGGCTGGATATGTATTAATTTAAATATATTTGTTTTTTGGCGAAAGAAATGTTGATCCTTACAAAGTTGCCAATGTGTGTTAGACTTAGCATCTTTTGGCGTGATTACCCTGAGTTTTTTGCTTTCTGACTTCCCGGTTTTGACTCTATTTGTGCTGGCTTAGTGTTTCTGCGCACTTTTCTCACTGCTGATCAGTGGTAAAGTGCAAGTGCTCCTGTGGTACAATGTGTTATAGAATGGTGTTTCCATGATTGGCGTATTTGATTTATGTGTCAGTCCCTAGTAAGTGCACTGTGTGTGTCAGGGCCTGTAGATCAAATGCTGTCGGTGGTCAGCAGCACGGGATTGTGCCACCCACCCAAACAGCCCGTAAATGTGACTTTGTCCTGCCATTGCAGAGCCTGTGTGCAGTCGGGTACCACCATGTCGACTTGGCAAGTGCACCCAGTTGTCAGGCCCTAACCTTTCCCTTTCTTACAAGTCAGCCACCCCTAAGGTAGGCCCATGGTACCCCTGTGGGCAGGGTGCAGTGTAAGTGAGAGGGAGGACATGCCCTGGTGTGTGTGGCATGTCCTGATAGTGAATTTCTGCCAATTTCGTTTTTCACTATTGCAAGGCTACCTGTTCCCCCATGGGAAGTTTGCTTATAACATCTTATAAACATAACTGGCCCTGGGAACTAGGTAGGAAAGTACAGTTTAGTATGCCTGAACTCAGAAGCTAAAGATGCATCTTTTAGTGAAGGTGAATTTTACATTCTGTGTTTGAAAATACCACTTTTAGAAAGTAGGTATTTTCCTGCTCCTTCCTCCTGTGGGCCCCTCCTGGAATGTGGATTGCCTGTCTGGGTTTTGGATGACAGAAGGCAGGGGAGCAGGAGTGGCTCCAGATAGTCCAAGAAGACTACCAAGAAGAAGAGCTGGAGAAGCTGTGAGGAGGAACTACCACTTTGCTGACTGCTTTGCTTTGTTGGCCTGCAGTGGCTGCTTCTGTCTTGGGCAGTGAAAGGACTGGACTGAACTTTCTGCAATCTACTTTTGTGAGTTTCTCCAAGGGCTTGAGGTAGAGCTTGCCCCCTGTTCAAGTAGTCTCAGGATCAGCAAAGACTTCAAGCTCTTCTGCCCTCAGCACTGGGGACTATGTGTTTTGTGCTGCAACAGAAGAAAAAGCAACCCGACAACGTCCGTGATGCCGCTGCCGGCTCCCTGTCCAGAAGGCACTGCAGAGGGCACCGCTGCAACACCGCACGTGACCCTGGTCTCACCGACGCCGCTTGCTGACGGTGCAAGCGAGCTGTTGCTCGCACCACGACCTGTGGGCACTGCACTCAGCACTGCCTCGCTTCACGACAACGCCTTGGTATCCCCGACGACGATGCTGCACGCCAACATCTATGCCGCTGCTTGCACCGTGGTTTGAGGGCACCGCTCGTAAAGTTACATGACGCACCGCCCTCATCCCGCACTGCAGCCTTGGCCTACCGATGCCGGAGCCATCGACTCCAGTTCCTCAGCCGACAACAGCGCTTCAGCAATGACACCACTGCTGCTTGCACCGTGAACTGCCAGCACCGAGACGAGCACCGTATTCACTTCACACCGCTACCCTGGTCTCACTGACGACGCCATCGGATGCCACCACCGAGCTACTGCTCGCACCGAGACCTGAGGGCACCACACACCGCACTGCTGCACTTCGTACCTCAGCATTCGACGCCTGCCGATGCCAGCACTCCTGACTTCATCAGAGAGGAGTTCGATCTGCAACGCATGTGACTTCAAGGGCCCTGACGACTCCTGCACCGACCTCCGAAACCGACCTCTACGGACGCCGTGCTTTCGGAAGCTCAACGAGAGAAAGCCAACACCCTGCATTTCTAAAAGGTACTGTTTGCGGGTCTTGCCGACACTGCAGCTGGCCTACAACGCTGTGGTCAGCCAGAACTGTTTGGATTTGTTTGTTTACGCCGCCGCAATAGCCCGGGATGGAGCTATCGCCATCAAGGAACTTTTTTTCAAGCATATTTTGATACCTGAAGAGATTTAAGTACTGTATTGTGGATTTTTATTGTTTTTGGTCTTGTCTTAAGTATATAAAAATATTGGATATTTTTCTAAGCTGGTGTGGTGTCCTTTTGTAGTGCTTACACTGTATTACTTTTGGTTATGTGCAAATGCTTTACACACTGCCTCTAAGATAAGCTTGACTGCTCGTGCCAAGCTACCAAGGGGGTGAGCAGGGGTTATTTTAGGAGTGTAACTCCCTTATCCTGACTAGAGTGGTGGTTTCTGCCCAACTTTGGCACATGCCCTAGCCGACCAAAAATCCCATTTGCTTTGGGCTGGACCTGTATTAATTTAAATATATTTGTTTTTTGGTGAAAGAAATATTGATGCTTACAAAGTTGCCAATGTGCTTTACATATTGGAAAAATCCAAATTTTAGGGGAGCAGTTGTAAAAGGAGCTCCTTATAGTAGAAATATTCTATGATTTGAGGATAATAACTCATACAGATGATTTCTTTCTCTGAGCATAACTGATGATGAGAGAGAACCTCTCTAGGCATCCAAAGTTTTATTTAAAAATGGCTACTGCAGAGACTGGTACATGGTGTTTTGTTAATAATGTGTTGCCATAAGAAGGGAAAACATTTTAGTGCCAAAGAAGGACAAAGAGCGAGAATCTTGAGTCTGCAGCAGATCAAATATTTATAACTGTACTTACTTACTTACTTATGTCTACTACCCCTCCTGGGACATAGGCCATCAACTAGGACTCTTCAGCCATCTCTGTCTTGGGTTTTTCTTTCAATCTGACTCCTGGTGTAGCCCATTTCCTTGCACTCAGCCTCGAGGGCTCGAGGGCTCAAGGCCTCAGTGCCGGGTGTTTCTTGGCCATCATATTTTCATTTTCCCTTCAGGGTTCCAGGTCAGGGCTTATCTGGTGGTGTTGACGTGGGCTTGAGGAGAGTGTGATCTATCCAGCCCCAGTGTCTTTTCATGATTTCTTCATTGGCAGGGAGTTGGGATGTCTGCTGCCATAGGTCGTTGTTGAGGATGGCTTTTGCCCAGCGGATTTAGAGGTTTTTCCTCAGACAGGTGTTGATGAATGTGGGGGCCACTATTACCCTCCAAGATTTGCGCTATACAGGAGGATCGATTTTAAGTTGGTGTTAAAAAGCCTTTCCTTGGTTTGCAGAGTTAAGTTCTTAAGGCTCCAGAACTTCTTTAGCTGAATGAAGGCAGCCTTTGCTTTGCCATTTTTTGTCTTTACATCAGCATCTGTACCGCCCTGCTTGGATATGACAATTCCCAGGTAGGTGAATGCCTCAACCTCTTCTAGTACATCACCTGCAAAAGTAAATGTACCTGTAGCTGTGCTCTCCATGTCAGCCTTCAGGATCTTCTTTTTTCCCCTGTGGGTGCTAAGGCCAAGTTGTGCTGATGTTGCTGCCACATTGCTGGTCTTCTCTTTCATCTGCTGATGGGTATGAGATAGTAGGGTCTGGTCGTCTGCAAAGTTCAAGTCATCAAACTGCATCCATTTCCCTGCTGTGGATGTCCTCATTGTCCAGTCTATTGCTAGCAGGAAGAGAAAAGGTGAGAGCAAACATCCCTGGCAGACTCCAGTCCTCACTTGGAATACTTCTGTGAGTTGTCCTCTATATAATATCTTTCATGTCAATCCCATGTAAGAGTTCATGATGATTCTTACAAGTTTATCTGGCACACCTTAGTGATGGAAGAGTTTCCAAAAGGTCTCTCTGGCCATGCTGTAGAATGCCTTCTCATATTCGATGAAGTTGAGATAGAGGGGGGAGGTCCATTCCGTGTAATACTCAATGATGATGGGCAGAGTTGCAATCTGGTCTGTGCAGGTTCTATCTTTCACTAAGCCGGTTTCACAACTGAGCTTTGATTTGTTCCTTCATTCTCTTCAGGATGACTTTGTTTAATATTTTGCCTGGGGTTGATAGAAGAGTTATTGCTCTGAAGTTTGCATAGTTTCAGGTCACCTTTCTTGAGGGTCTTAATGAGATATCCCTCCTGCCAATCTGATGGTACCTTTTTCTCTTCTCAGACATTTTAACTAAATATTACAAGTAAACTTAATTTAAAAAAATATAAACACAGAAACATATTTTATACATACATATATTTAAATATCTTTATTTAATTTGTAAATTTTAAAATTATATAAAAATAAAATATATATATATAAATATTTTAAAATAAAAAAACATTCTATAATAACTAAAAACAAATTATTTAAAAAAAATAAAACATACAATAAATGCAACAGTAGGGAAAATGTTGGACAGCGAAGGAGTATATAAATTACTATTCCCACTCCAGTTTCAGTCAGTCAAAACCATTTTATTCGGCTAATAAAAGCCTTAAATGTACACAACAAACACCAATTATTATACAAACAATACAGATAAATAAAACTCATAATACATTTTGGGGTAGATAAAATATACCAATTTCATAACAATAAAAAGTACAAATAAAAAGGATCGCTAGTAATTCATACGTCAAACAGCAAATACATCAATAAGAGATCATCCTCCGTCGCTTTTTCACAAATATAAAAACATTTGATAAGCAAATTATAAGACAAATTTGTATCAGAGTATATGATCAGCGATAGTTTAAAATGTCTAGCACCTTTTTTTCCTATGCTTAACAGCCGCCACTAATCGCAAGATTAAAAATCTCCCAAGCATCATTTAGCATCTGCAAACATAAAAAGGCAGGTCTGACTTGCATAAAACCCTTCCCCTTTAGAATAGGAATTAAAAATGTTCTCTGCATGGAGCTAAAATGATCGCAAAACATTGTAAAATGCATGGTATCCTGTATCGAGAAATTGTTACTTGTACAAGGGCCTAACTCGTTTACCCTACAGCATCTCTGCTCATTTGTTAAGAGACAATGAATGAGATTAAGGAAAAATCTAGTTAAGAGAAAACAATGGAAATGCTTTGTAACAATTATCAGATACGGTTCTATCTTCGAGACAGTTTTTGACGAAAGGTAAGCTCTCACAGTGGGTTTCATAAACTCTGTCACCTCTCTTTCTACAGACAACAGATTTAAAAATTGTGTTTTAACCCATACCAAGTCCTCTTTCACTATCGTTTTTGGGAGAGGCAAAAAGTTCAAGTCGGCCCAGTTTGTCTAAAAATGACTTAACATATTGTAGCCATTGAATTTTACTCCAGTAAGTACAACAGTAGGGAAAGTGCTGGATAGTGGAGGAGCAAAAATTACTATTTCCACTCCAGTGAGTGCAACCCTAGAACACCACACCAATAAAAAACCACTTAAAACGTTTTATTAAAAAAGTATTTCCATAATTAACATAATTAATAATCAATTAAAAAATATTATTAATAAAAAATAATGAAAATTCATTAAATACACATGCATTACCACTATATTATCCACAACACACACCTAAAACTAATTACACAATTACCATGTTTAATTTCTAAGTAATTAATTTAAATTAAATAACTAATTATTAATTTATCAATTAAAAATAAATTACTTCCTACCCTTCCCACCATTTACACCTTTAAACACCACAACACACACATAAACCTATTTTCAAAATGAACATAATTCATTACTAATTAATTATTTAAAATGAATTGACAACTAATTATTAAATCATCAATTAAAAATAAATTACTTCCCACCCTTCCCACCATTTACACCTATACATACCACAACACACACCTAAAACTAATTGCACAATTACCATAATTGATTAGTAAGGAATTATTTAAAATTAATTAACAACTAATTATTAAATCATCAATTAAAAATAAATTACTTACCACCCTTCCCATCATTTAGTCCTATACATACTACAACACACACCTAAATCTAATTACACAATTACCATATTTAATTACTAATTAATTATTTAAAATTAATTAACAACAAATTATTAAATCATCAGTTAAAAATAAATTACTTCCCACCCTTCCTACCCTTCCCACCATTTACACCTATACATACCACAACACACACCTAAAATTAATTACACAATTACCATATTTGATTCATTAAAAATTATTAACAACAAATTATTAATGAATTCATTAAAAATTACTTTCCACATTTAACACTATAATATCTCAATTAAACAAATATTAATAAATGAAAAAAATATTCAATACATTTAATATAAATAAATTACTTACCACCCTATTCCCCTATAAACCCACAACCCGCTACGGTACTAAAAATGCAAAATTCAAATAACATTTTTTAAGAACTACTTAAAATAATCAATAAATTTAATATAATTAATTTGCTTCCCACTCTATTCCCCTATAAACCCGCTACGGTACTAAAAACGCACGGTGCGCGAAGTGCACCGTGCGCGCAGGATGTGCGCACAGTGAAAAACCAGAAAAAAAAATAAAAAATAAATACATAACTTAGCATTTAAAAAACCGTACAAATTCACTGAAAAAACCATAGGTTTCACACACGTTATAGTTAGGAATTATCATTTACAAAACCTTGCAAATTCACTTAAAAAACCATAGGTTTCACACATGTTATAGTTAGCTGTACATTTCACTCGTAAAAAACCAATGAAATTCCACGTTATAGTTAGATCAGGTAACTATAACTTGCGCGACCGCAATCCACAATGTGTAATTTCAGATGTCATCATTGATGTCATGAGTGATGTCACTGACCATGTCATGAGTGATGTAATATGTGACGTCATCAGCAGTTTATTGTGGGCGCGCAAGTTATAGTTACCTGATCTAACTATAACGTGGAATTTCATTGGTTTTTTACGAGTGAAATGTACAGCTAACTATAACATGTGTGAAACCTATGGTTTTTTAAGTGAATTTGCAAGGTTTTGTAAATGATAATTCCTATCTATAACGTGTGTAAAACCTATGGTTTTTTCAGTGAATATATATATATATTTATATATATATATTAGCTACTGGCAGTCGCAGTCGTTGGAATAACGTTGGCGCCGATTGACGAATCTTCGCGAAATTTTCCAAACTTTTGGTCAGCTCCGGTCCACTCCTATCCTGAAAATTTCACGGTGATTCATCAAGCGGGGGCCGAGAAAAAAGGGGGGTCCCAAAACGCGTTTTCCCCATGCATTTTCCCATAGGACCTGTTGACGCAGCTACAGCCCGAACTGCTGAACGGAATTACACCAAATTTGGCAAAGAGGTAGTCCTCAGTTCAGACTCGTTTTTTTTTGTGTGTGGTAATTGCAATGTATGCCAGATGGGGATGAATAAGACCACTTGTTTCTCATATAATAGTCAACGCATGTATGAGATCAATCATTTTTTGAACGGTCAGTCAACATATGTAATTTACGTAATTGTTTGTAACTGTCTTAAAATATATGTTGGCAGTACAGTGAGACAATTGCGGGTACGAATTCAAGAGCATAGGAGAGCATGTTCCAACAATGATGGCACAAGTGCATTGGGTGTCCATGATTGCACGTCTGCTTTACCCAAATCCAAATTTAAATTCCATGCAATCGATCAAGTCCTTCCTGATAGACGAGGGGGAAGAAGGGAGTTGCGTCTCAGACAAATTGAGGCATTTTGGATTTGTAAATTAAGAGCGGTGACATCTGGGTTAAATTCAGATAATGAGATGCACTATTTGCTATAAGAAGAACTTTTTACTCTGCTTCGTTAAACACTGTGTTGAGGAGAGTTCATTGATGCTGTTATTATGTATTTTTACTGATTTATTTTTCTTTATATGTATTATGAGTTATATATTGAGTTTACCCCACCGAGACTTTTTTTGACTCGATATTGTTATCATTCTTTTATATCATAGTTTTTTTTTTTTATATTGGAGATATTTGATTTGACCACAAAAGGTATACGTGTAATAATTTTCCATGTTAGCACATATAGGTTGCTGCTATTCAACAATTGGAGTGCTTCATTATTAATGTGATATGTTTTCTTATGTGGACCTTATCAGGTTGCTTAAATATTGAGCTTAGAAATATGTGATATTTATGTGATATATCTTTAAAGTGTCTTCACTTCATATTTTTTTAGATTCCCTTTGCTCTTGTTTTCTTTTTCTTTTTCTTATTTTGGTTCTTTTCTTCTCTCCCTTCCTGTTTGACTTACTGTACATTTTTTTACTTTTGAACTCTTGATTGAGTATCTACTTAGAAATATACATGTACATTCTAGCATCCTTATCATTGATTTTGGTAGGGATACATGCATATACTAATATATTGATCCAAATGATAATAGTTTCAGTAATGATTTAGATATCATTACGTACTTCACCGTTAATAACTTCGGTTTAGGACTTAATATTGAACATTACAGTCAGTTTTACCTTGATCTTACTGATGATTTATACGTACTTCACCGTTAATAACTTCGGTTTAGGACATAATATTGGACATTATAGTCAGTTTTATCTTGATCTGACTGATGATTTATATACTTACATTACCTTAATTTCTTTGGTGCAATAATCTGTAGAAATGTCTACAAATAGTTCCGTTGGCACACTCTGTGTATATGCAATAGAGTAATTGCCCGGTATCTAGGGGCTTTTTTTGTTGATAAAGTTTCTTTGAATTTGAATGGGCTCATATTTTGTAGTTGTTTATAGACACGCACTAGTTGTTTTTTTAAATAATCAAAACAACATTCTCAGTGAGTTCGTTCATCGAATCAGGTAGACCTATATTAGGTCACGTGGATGGTGACTTTCTTCCATATTATACTCGAATATTATTAAGGTGCCTTTCTCGATAAAGTTTCGTTGTAATTGAATGAATCGATATCACGCAGTGGTTTATAGATACGCACTAGTTGTTTTTAAATCAAAAAAACATCATCCTAAATTAGGGAAGTGAGTACGTTTATCCAATCAGGCAGCCCTATATTATGACACGTGATTGGTGACGTGCTTCCGTTCTACATCTCAAGATTGTTGGCGGGTCCGGGAAACTAGGAATTCGGAGTTCCACGGAGCAGTTTACCAAAAATAACTCAGTAAGTGTTTCCTATTTAGGAATGCTTGGTAACGACTTAAATCCTTTTTTGCTTTTTACGTCGCATTATAGAATTGGACACTTGTTTTTAAATACGCTTTTTTGCTCTTCGCTATATATACGTGATCACGCGATTATATGTTAGATCTAAACAACATGCATTTGAATATCTTTCTGTCTGTTGACGGTTTTGGAGTGCGCCTACTCACTGATACTGTACATCACTAGTAAATGTGAGTGGTGATTAGGTTCGTAATGCGTTTAAAGACCGAATATATGTCATTTGCCTTCCATGATATTGACTTATTTTGATATACGCATATATATGATGCGTGTCTCAATCTCGTTTCTTCTTGCTGAGTGATATTTCATGACATTAGATACTTCTTAATGTTTTTAAAAGTGTATTTGTTTGTATGTTTACTTGCCTCATATTATTTCCGAGTGTTTAGCCCTTTAACACTCAGGTTTTATAATTGAAATTTTGTGATGCCGTTGCCGAAGTGTGAGATTTAACTATCAATAATAGTGATGACTTCATGAATTTTAATATGAATTCGGGTCGGGATACCACTGCAGTATTGTGGTTGTCCCATTATATATGGAACAAGCTCTACATTTCAATGATGATTCCAATGAGGAACCTAATTTTGCCTTTACTTTCTATATTTTTTCCAGTGTTCAGAAAATTTCACCAATTGTAGTGAATTTTCGTGACTGTATTTTACCTTTGGAGAAAATAGTTTCCTCAATCGTGGTGATTTACCGAAGAATTCCGGTTACTTTTGTCTGTACAAATTTGGAAATTTAAGGAGAATTGGTGTTTAAAGGCAAAGGTACAATAAAATTACCACTAACACAATAAACAGTTGTTTGTGGTTTAAGTAATGAGACCTATCTAGTGACTTGTTACATATACTATTATGTTTATGTTTTTATATAGTGATTTAAAGTCGAAATTGTGGGAATCGATAGGTTCTGTATCGGATTGGATTACGTTCCGATTTTTGGTGAGATATCCGTGTGGTCATTAGTCTATTTGGACTTACTAATACATATCACTGCTATTTGATAAATTAATCACGTGAGTTAGCACACGGATCTGGCGAATCTTTCTAATATCTATAGGTAAATTTTGTGGTTTTTTTTAGTGACATAACACTTTGGTCTAATTATTGGGTCTTTTTTAGGTTCTTCGTGTTTACTCTTTAACCTCTTCGATGCCGATGACGGAACGGTTCCGTCATGCACGCCGGTTGGGCTGTGCTTATGACGGAACCGTTCCGTCATGGCCCCGCCCGCGCTCAGATCTTTCAGCACTGCGCGGGAATCCGCGCAGCGCTGAAGAGGTTAATGGTCTATCAGGTGTTTTGAATCTTTTCTTTGTTTACTATTTAATTGAATTTCTTTTTTTTTTACTATTTAATTGAATTTCTGAATTTGATTGTTTCCAATGGTGTCTTTCTTCTTCTTTTCTTTTTTCTTTCACTATTTTTTCTTTCCTTTTTTCTTTCTGCTGCTATTTACAGTAGAAGACGGTATTGATTGTCTATTAATCATAAATGACAATTACATCCTTGTAGTATGGTTGTTGCAACTTTGGCTTTTTAGAGTATATCACACATAAGAAGATCGTTGTTGATATATGTATGTTGCTTTTTACAGCCCTGAGGAAGCCCGCTGTTGGGCGAAACGCGTTGGCTGCATCTCTGCTGCTGTTCAACCTGCAACAATAAAATAACCTAATTCCTTTCTATTTATCTGGACTCTAAATTGTTATATATAATTTTTATCCTTTGAAGGGTTGCCTCTCTGTGAAATGATTTTTTGGCAACAATGTTGCCATACCCCTTGACAAACCTCCTGTAGTACCCGGTGAGACCTAGGAAGGCTCTCACCTCTGTCTGGGTTTTGGGCGACTCCCAATTCAGGATGGTTTCTATCATGGGTTGAAGGGGTGCCACCTGGCCACTCCCAATTTGGTGCCCCAAGTACACCACTGAACCCTGCCCGATCTGTCACTTACTCACCTTGATCGTGAGGCCTGCCCTCCGCAGCGCCATCAACACTTCCGAAAGGTGGCGCAGGTGTTCCTCCCACGTGGAGCTGAACACTGCGATGTCATCCAGGTAGGCTGCACTGAACGAATCCAGCCCAACTAACACCTGGTTGACCAATCTCTGGAAGGTGGCAGGGGTTTCTTCATCCCAAAGGGCATAACCCAGAACTGGTAATGCCCATTAGGGGTGGAAAATGCTGACCTCTCTTTGGCCCCATCGGTCAAGGTGATCTGCCAATACCCAGACGTCAAATCAAACGTGATGAGGTTGTTGGCAGCTCCTAGCCAATCTATGAGCTCATCAGCTCTCGGGATGGGTGTGCGTCAGTCCTGGTGACCGAATTGAGTCCTCTGTAGTCCACACAGAACCGGAGTTCGGGTGTGGCTCCCGGCGCTGCAGCCTTTGTGACCAAGACCACTGGGCTGGCCCAAGGACTGCTTGAGGACTCAATTACCCCAAGGGCAAACATCTTGGAGACCTCCTCCTTGATGCAGGCCCTTACCCTGTGAGTCACCCTGTAGGCCTTGTGCCGCACAGGTGTACTGTCCCCAGTGTCCACATCATGGACACACCAATCAGTGACACCGGGAATCAGGGAAAACAGGTCAGAGAATTGCCCCAGTAACTGGCGACAATCATTCTGTTGCTCACGGGTCAGGGTGGAAGAGAGGATGACACCATCCACTGACCCATCTTGCTCCTTGGCTGACAGGAGGTCAGGAAGAGGCTTGGTCTCCTCCTCCATCCCAGCATCTGTCGCCAAGAGCATGCCCACTTGGGACCTCTCCAAGTGGGGCTTCAAGCGGTTGACATGCAGGACCCTCAAGGGGTTCCTTGGAGACCGCAAGTTCACCAAATAGGTGACAGGGCTCTTGCGCTCCACAACCTCAAAGGGACCGGTCCACTTATCCTGGAGCGCACAGGGCTCCACTGGGGCCAAGACCCATACTTTCTGTCCAGGATGAAGATCTACCTGAGTGGCATTCTGGTCGTACCACCGCTTCATCTCCTCCTGGCTGGCTTCCAGGTTTGCCTCAGCAAGTTCCCTGAAACGCCTAGTCTGGTTTCTGAAGGCCAGCATGTAGCTATATACATTCTGGGGAAGTTTCCTGGGAGATTGCTCCCAGCCTTCCTTGACCAGACTTAGAGGTCCTCTCACTGGGTGTCCGTACAGAAGCTCAAAGGGGCTGAACCCTAGAGACTTCTGTGGCACCTCTCTGTAAGCAAAGAGAAGTCATGGTAAGAGGACGTCCTACTTACGCCTCATGGGTTCCTCAAGACCCATTATCATGCCCTTTAGGGTTCGGTTGAATCTCTCAACCAACCCATTTCCTTGAGGGTCGTAAGGTGTGGTGAACCTGTAGGTTACACCACACTCTTGCCAAAGGGATTTCATATATTTAGATATGAAATTGGTACCCCGGTCAGACACCACCTCTAGAGGGAATCCCACTCGGGAAAAAATTCCCATCAGCGCACGTCCCACCACGGGGGCCGTCACTGTCCTCAGACAGATGGCTTCCGGGTACCGGGTGGCATGGTCCACCAGGACTAGGATGAACCTATTGCCCATCACTGTCCTGGGGTCCAGTGGCCCTACAATCTCAATCCCCACTCGCTGGAATGGGGTACCGACCACAGGGAATGGCTGGAGTGGAGCCTTCTGCTATCTTCCACTCTTCCCACTTGCCTGGCAAGTCTGACAGGTTCTGCAGTGAACTACTGTGCATTTGGGGCCAAAATAAGTGGGTGACAAGCCTTTCAAAGGTCTTGTCCTGCCCCAAATGTCCTGCCAATAGCACATCGTGAGCCAGCCCCCGTAGGAAGGCTCTGAAGCGCTGGGGTACCACCAGCACACGGGCTGACCCAGGCTCAGCAACCTTAGGCTCAGAATACAGGAGGTCGTTCTCCTAGTAAATGAAATGTGTTCCAGACTGATCACCGTTGGCCTGGTCTGCAGCCTGCTGCCACATACCCACGAGAGAAGGGCACTCTTTCTGCTCCCTGCAGAATTCCTCCCTGGAGGGTCCTCCTTCTTGCTGCCAATGGGTCGGCTCAGGCAGGTCCCCCAGTTCTGCTATCTGTTCCCCTGTAGGTTCCAGGGCATCCCCCTCAAGGTCTGCTTCCTCCTGGACTGTGGGAACTTCAGTTGCCGGTTTCCCGCGCCCCCTGCCTCTTCTCCCTAAGGCCGGTTCCAGGGCCTGCCTCTCAGGCACCAGGTCCTCTTGAGCACCTCTACTCGCTGTCATGGACCGTGTGCCATGTGGTGACACACGCCCAATCTGGCATACCCAACATCTCCAGGTGAGCACTCCGCTCCACCTTAGCCCAAGGGGAGCTTTCCAGATCGTTCCCTAACAGACAGTCTACAGGCATGGCAGGCCTCACAGCTACCTGAAGAGTACCAGAGACCCCCCCACTCAAAGGGAACCTGAGCCACCGTGCAGTGACTCTCGGTGTTGTCGGCGGCAACAACCAGATAGAATGCTCCTGGGACAACCTGCTCCTGAGACACCAGGTGGCGCTTGACAGCTGTCACACTGGCTCCTGTGTCTCTGAGAGCTTCCACCCTATGGCCATTTATGGTCACCCACTGCCTGTATTTTTTAGTGTTCTCAGGCAGCTGGGTTTTGTGGACCACTTCACGGTCTCCTAATGAGACTAGGGACATTTCTACTGAGCCCCACCCACCTTGGACACCCATCTCTCCACTCAGGGCTACACTAGCCGTCTGCCGGGGGGTTGCACCAGGGGGTGCTGGTTTACCAAACTGGCGACACTTGGGATCATTGGCAAAATGACCCAGCTCACCACATCTGTAACAGGTTAGGGGCCCTCTTTGAACAGGGGTACCTGTCGGGCCCCAGTCGGTTTCTGGGGTGGGGGAGGCTGAGAACCTTTCCCTTGGTTCCCTTGGGGATTACTTTGGGGCCTCCTCTGGAACTCCCTCTGTGTACCCTTGTCCCCCCGCTCTTCTGCTGGGGACCCTGCCCACCTTTGGCGGAGTCTCCCACAGGACCCTTGTGGACCCTGGTACGGACCCAGCGGTCCGCCTCCTCAGCAAGCTTCCTAGGGTTAGTCAGCCTACTATCAATCAGGTGCTGGCGTAGCTCAGGAAAACAATTACTGGACAAGTGCTCCCATGCCATTAAATCAAGAAGCCCTTGAAAATTATCAACCTTGCTACCCCTCACCCAACCATCCAGTGCTCTGCAAAAAAAAGTCACATACTCCACATACATACTATTGGGAATCTTAGTGCAACCCCTGAACCTCTGTCTATACATTTCAGGGGTTAACCCATACCTAGCCATTAAAGCATCCTTCATATGGGGGTAAGAGTTATGCGAATCTGAGGGCAAATCTAGCAGTGTGTTTCGCCCTTCACTCAAGAACCGCCCCCACAACCCCGCTCCCCAATCCTTCTCAGGGACCCGGTGGGAGGACATGGCTACTTCGTAGGCTTTGAACCACTGTCCTATGTCATCATTTAAAAAAAATTCCTTCACTACATCTTTGGGTATGTACACTCTGGACTCTACCTGCACTGGGGGTGTGCTGCCATCAGAGGGAGTGCTTCCCAAGCCCTGGGCTTTCAACTCCAGCTCCCTCATTTTCATCTCATGCTCCATTTGGCTTTTTCTCTCTTCCATTTCCAGCCTTTTCTGTTCCATTGCCAGTTGTCTATTTAGTTTTGCCATCTCTATCTCATGAGCTCTGTTTTCCTTCCTGTCTGCCAACTCCTCTGGAGATAAACTTTTACTAGAAACACTGCTACCTGCAGGGGAAGGGGTTCTCCTTCCTCTTGGACCCACTGGCCCATCCAGCTGCTCATCTGCATTATCATCATCAGTGGCATTCCTTGCTTCTACCCAGGCCCTCAGCGCCTTGTAGAACTCTGCCTTGTTTTTACATCCAGTAGTGCAAACATTAAATTTCTTACAAAAGAATTTCAGCTGTGATAACTTGTAGCTATCCAATTTCTCTTCTTCCCATTCAAATTCAGTATTAAAAGAGACTATGGATGCTGCTTTCTCCACCATGGTTAAGCTTGGCAGTGCTCAAAAATAGACAGTCCAAAAAGAAATCTACCAACAAGTATTGGTTGCGTTTAAGGTCTGCACTCACTAAGTAGTGTTCACCAATTACTGTACATGAGTCACAATTGCAAGTCCAGAATCCTCACCGCTGACCACCAATGTTAGAATCCGGGTTCTCTGGTTGGCACAGGTAGGCACTTGTGACAAACAGGGAACCTTTCCTCTAGTCAGGGTAAGGGGTTACACTCCTAAAATAACCCCTGCTCACCCTCTAGGTAGCTTGGCGCGAGCAGACAAGGCTTATCTCAGAGCGTTATAGGTTAAGCATTTGTGAACAAATACAGCAACCAAGTGACAACACTGCAGATGGACACCACACAGGTTTTTATATTAAAAATAAGGATTCTTTATATAGAGTTACCACAAAACCATTAAACAACAAAAATACACAATACTGTTACTTTAGATGGTAGAAGTTTGCTTAGTTCTCTTAAGTTCTTAAATGCGACACTTTAAGTCAATGTACCTTAGATGCGACACGCAGGGCAACGAAAGTGTTGCAACGATGCTGATGCGATGACGTTTTTGGTGCTAAGAAATAAAGACGTGAAGATCTTCCAGATGCGTTACGCTTCTCCGATGTTGCGAAAAGACTCGTCTTGATGCGTCGGCTGCAGCGGCGTCACCCCTTTACGCGATGCGACGACAGCGGCCTTGGCAGTGGCACTCTTCTCCGACGTTTGCAAGACGCTTCCGCTCGATGCGATGCTGCAGCATCGTCACCCCTTTACGCGATGCGACGACAGCAGCTCCGACGGCGGCACGCTTCTCCGTGGATGCGAGGCACTTTTCTTGATGCGGTGCAATGCGACAACTACAATGGCTGCGATGGCGACACGCTTCTTCCTCGATGTGAGACTCTTCTCTTGATGCGGTGCAATGTGTCAGCTACAATGGCTGCGATGGCGACACGCTTCTTCGGCGTTGCGAGATACTTCCGGAATGATGCGAGACGCTTCCGCTCGATGCGATGCTGCAGCAGCGACACCCTTTGCGAGATGCGACGACAACAGCTCCGACGGCGGCACGCTTCTCCTTCTTGAGTGGCGCTTCCAGCTCCTTGCGACACGCAGTCCCTCAGAAGGCCCAACAACAGCAGCAGGCACTTCCAAAGAACTCTGGGGAGCTGGGGGGTGAAGTCCACTGGTCCTGGGACTTCATACAGGGGGCAAGCTCAGCAGAAGCCCTTGGAGATCTTTTAAGCACAAGTTGAAATAAAGTCTTTGTAGTCTTTCTCCTCTCCTTCCAGCAGCAAGGCAACCACTGCAGGCCAATCCCCCAGGTGAGGGACAGTACTCCTCCTTACAGCTTTCCCGGTTCCTTCTCCTCAGGCAGAGGTTCTTCTTGTCAAGCAGGATCTAACTTCTTGGGAGCAGGGTCCCAATACTTATACTCCTAATTCCTTTGTTCCTCTGGGGTAGAGGGGCCTTTGCCCAGTCCAAACCAGTTATTGAGCACTTTGTTGACATGACTCTGGCTTTCTATTCAGGGTGCAGGGCAGAGACATGAGCCACTCCACAGGAGGTGGAGCCAGCATTGTGGTGGCAGAGCACAGCCCTATTCAGAGTCCAGGTGCACTCCTCCCACCCATCTGGATGTCAATCTCTCTATTCACCACCAGGCTACCTAGCCCTGCCCCTCTGGGTTTCCCCAGCCCTGTCACTCACACAAACCAGACAGGCAGATACACATCATAGCAGAGGCGGGCTGAAATGGTTAGGCAAGCAAATACCAACTTTCTAAAAGTGGTATTTGCAAACACAGAATATTAAAATAAACTTGACTAAAATATGTATTTTATCATTCTGAGTTCAGGCATACTAAACTCGATTTTCTACCATGTTCCCTGGGTCTGTTAGGATCATAGGATGTAACAATTCTAACAGCCCATTCTGGCCTATGGAGAACAGGTAGCCTTACAATAGTGAAAAACGAAAATGGCTGTAATTAACTATTAGGACATGCTACACACATCAGGGCTTGTCCTACCTTATGCTTACAATGCACCCTGCCCTTGGGCCTACCATAGGGGTGACTAATATGAAGTTAAGGGAAGGTTTAGGGACTGGGAAGTGGGTGCACTTGCCCAGTCAGCATGACAGTACCAGACTGCACGCAGGTTCTGCAATGGCAGACCTTAGACACATTTTACTAGGCCGCTTCTGTGGGTGGCACAACCAGTGCTGCAAGCCCACCAGCAGCATTTGTATTTACAAGCCCTGGGCACTCCTGGTGCACTTTACTGGGGTCTGACAGTAAACCAAATAAGCCAATCATGGAATCCAACCAACATATTCATTTTAAATAGAGAGCACTTGCACTGTGGTACTGGTTGGCAGTGGTATAGTGCTCTGAGCAGCTAACACCAGCAAAACACATGAGGCACAGCGACAAAAAGTGGAAGGGAGACTCACGCCAAGGTGCCAGGTCTAACAATGGGCAAGAAGGAGGGTGCAGGGGCATGCACAAAGGACCATGGATGATAGAAGGGAGCGTTAGGACCTGGGCACAGACAAGAGAGTTCAGGGGAAGGGGCCTCACAACAGACCGCGTGGGGCAGGCAGGAGGAGCAGTTGCAGCACAACAGACCAGGGAGGGCAGAAGGGTGTGGCAGTAAAATGGACCATGGAGGACAGGAGGAAGGGGATAGGGGCATGGCATGTGGACAGGCAGGGTGGAGGTGGCAGGGACAGGTTACAGTCATCTGACAATGCTAGGCAGGTGGGAGGGGAGTGGCAGCTCAACAGAACACTCAGAGTAGATAGGAGTAGCAGGTCCATGGAACATGGTGGGCAAAAAGGATGGAGCAGGGGCATGCACAAAGACATCAGAGGGCAGGGGGAAGGAGAATAGGGGCAGCAAGCTAAGCACAGAGGCTAAGCAGGAGGTCAATGATGGGCCATAGAATTGGGCAATGGAGGGCAGGAGGAGTGGACTGGTACATCATGCTAAATGGAGGGCAGTGGCAGCACATCAGACCATGCATGGCAGGAGGGAGGAGGCTAGTCCATGGATTCAGACAACAGAGGATAGGGAGGAGGTGGATGGGGCAGCAAGCTAACTGTTCAGAGAAGGTGGGTATTAGGAACTTTATTGTTTTTAAAATATGTGTCTGTGCGAACTACTTAAAATATGAAAAAGTATGTAGCATAATCTCACTTTTATTCAGGAAGAAGAGGACGTTTGTGACTGTGACTCCGGGCTCACTTGGCAGAAACACCCCCTGACCCTCCACCCCCATCGCAAAATGTAATGCCCGTGAAAAGGGTAGGTAGACGCAGTGTTATATAGAACATAATCCTGAGAGCACGACTGAAAATGAAAACTAGATATAATATATGGTATAAACTATGCACCAAAAAGTGTGATATAAGATGAACCGGGGCGTGAAATATAATATGCAATACATTGTGCAAAATGACAGATTCATTGTAGAGCGCGAGATAGCACAGGCACTAGCTCGTGCTATGCGATATGCGCCTTGGAGTGTAATATGCACAGGGCAGTGTTGTGTAACCTAACTAGTCTCTAAAGTTGTAATATAAACTATGTGCTGGGGAGTGTAACGTTGCATATGCACTGTGACAAAGATATGGATCCCAGATTATAATATGTATGGCATAGCGCTGTGCGTTATAACATAGGCATCGAGGAAGGCATGTTAGATGGGGCAATATAACCTGTGCAAAGGCAAGTGTGGCATGACATATTCATGGGGTGGTGTTACAGTGCACATGGGCTAGAGAGTGTCATAGCATACGCACTAGCTGGTGGAATACAACACAGAGGTGTGTGGCACTCGGCGGGCACTGGTGAGTGTAACACAGCATGGGCCCAGCCAGGAGCACGCTGTGACTCTCAAGTGAGGTTCGTCTCCTTTCCAGAGAGTAAAATAAAAAGTATTACACATCCGGCGGTGGATGTGTGTTTTATTAACCATGAGGGGGGTTTCTTGCATAGTTTGGTCGAATTTTTGTCGAATCCCATTTGAATGGCTTGGTGTGCGTGTGTATGAAATGTGCCCGTCACTAGCTACCCATATTTGTATAAATAAATGACAAGGGTGTCTACTTGGAGAGTACCCACCGGCGGGGGCGCCGCGATTAGGCACGGTAGGGCGTCAGACACGTCAGAGCTTCACTAGCGGTGTAAATACATTCCACGTGAATTCATTGTATGCATAGTCGCCTTTTAATGAATATCACGCAAATCGTCATGGTGATAGGTACATACGGTTTGTCCAGCATGTCCTAGGTGGGATGGGGTCCCTGGGGCCATAAGTGGCCTGAGGAGGGGGGCAACGCAGCCCCCCCTAAAGAATTAAAAAAAAAAAAAGGCCATGACCCGGGGGTTGGGGTCCCCGGGGCTGATTAAGGCCTTGGGAGGGCCACATTTATTTTTTTCAACAAAAAAAATTAGGGTGCAGGCCCTGGGGATGGGGTCCCCAGGGCCAATAAATTTGAAAAAGAAGGGGGGCCACGCAGCCCTCCTTCTTAAAAAAATAAAATAAATAAAAGACCGGCATCGCGCCTGAGGCCACGCCCCCTCCTTGCAGCACTCTGCAAACGCGCCCCCTGTCCAGTTGTAAGTTGGGGAATTAATTCCCCTTCAATACTGAGGGTCCCTGAGGGCCAACTAGCCCAACAGGTATCTCCAGTATTCGCCAGAGAGCTGTGTGGCAGACAGGTGGTCTGAGGCCACGCCCCTTTTTACACCTCTATGCAACGCAGCTCTGTGGCGCTTACTGGAGGTACTTAATGGGCTAGTTTGACCCTAGGGACCCTTAGGATTCAAGGGGACTTAATCTCTCAACTTAGAACGGCCACAGAGCACGTTTACACAGTGGTGAAGACAGGGGACGGCGCCTGAGGCGACGTGTGCAAACACGCCCTGTGGCGCATTTTAAGTTGGGGAAATAATTCCCTTTCAATCCTGAGGGACCCTGGGGGCCAACTAGCCCGCCAGGTGTTTCCAGTAAGCGCCACTGCTCTGCGTTGCAGAGAGGTGGTCCAGGCCGTGCCACTTTTTACACCTCTCTGTAATTGCGCTTACTGGGCGTACCTAGTGGGCTATTTTGCCCCTAGGGACCCTCAGGATTCAAGGGGACTTAATCTCCCAACTTAAAAAATGGCCACAGGGCGTGTTTACACAGTGGGGAAGGGAGGGGACGGGGCCTGAGGTGACGTGTGCAAACACGCCCTATGGCGCGTTTTAAGTTCGGGAAATAATTCCCCTTCAATCCTGAGGGCCCCTGGGGGCTAACTAGCCCACCAGGTGCTTCCAGTAAGCGCCACTGAGCTGCGTTGCAGAGAGGTGGTCCAGGCCGTGCCACCCACTTTTTACACCTCTCTGCAACGCAGCTCTGTGGTGCTTACTGGAGGTACCTAGTGGGCATGTTGGACACTAGGGACCCTCAGGATTCAATGAACTTAATCTCCCAACTAAAAACGGCCACATGGCGTGTTCACACAGTGGTGAATGGAGGGGACGGGGCCGGAGTTAACGTGTGCAAACAAGCTCTCTGGCGCGTTTTAAGTTGGGGAAATAATTCCCCTTTAATCCTGAGGGACTCTGGGGGCCAACTAGCCCACCAGGTGCTTCCAGTAAGTGCCACTGAGCTGCGTTGCAGAGAGGTGGTCTAGGCCGTGCCCCTTTTTACAACTCTCTGCAACGCAGCTCTGTGGCGCTAACTGGCGGTACCTAGTGGTCTAGTTGGACCCTAGGGACCCTCAGGATTCAAGGGAACTTAATCTCCCAACTTAAAACGGCCACAGGGCGTGTTTACACAGTGGGGAAGGGAGGGGACAGTGCCTGAGGTGACGTGTGCAAACACGCCCTGTGGCGCGTTTTAAGAGGTAGTTTTATTCCCCTGCCCTATTATATGCTAGGGGCTTACAGAGGAAGTCATGCTAATCACAGGGGGACCCCAACGCATAGTGTTCCCTAGTGTATGTAGGTGTTTTCACTGTATTCTGAGTGTCTTTTAACATAGCACTGGCTCTAGGACTGGTTAGTCAGACTCAGTTACCACCAGTATCCGTCTTAAAAAGTTGAGGGTACAGGATGAGTTTGCAACAAGGCTTCTTTCTGCTCTTCTGTTTGTTCTTTCTGCACGTTATCCTTCTTCCTGCACTTCTCTTCGTCAGTGCTGGATCCAGGATCCACCACTGAGTAAGAAAAAGTAACGATAACACTACTTACCTACTAAGTGAATTTCCTGCCATAGGATAACATTGGTGATTCTATGTGAAAAAATTTCTGTCAACTGTTAAAATACAATAATATTCCTTAAAAATCACTACTGTAACCAAAACGCTTTTACTCAACGGTTTACAGGAGATGTCCAAGGACTGAATCTAGGATCCAGTCCTGTGGTTAGAAAAGTAATCCATAAAGTAACTAATTGCAATTGACTAGAAATTCACATTGAGCTCAATGTTGCATTGTGTTTGAAATTGTGTTGCAACAACTGTAACTACTGTACTTAAAAGTCTATTGCCCATTTGCAAAGTATTTAAACTAAAGTAATTCATTCTGAGAAAGTATATTTTGTATTGTAATGCATAATGTAATTAAAAAAATAAAATATCTAAAAATAAACAGTTTACAAAATGTAGTAAATCAGTATCAAAAAAATCAGTATACCAATTAATACATTAAAAATTGTCATTTACAAAACCTTTGAAATTCACTGAAAAAACCATAGGTTTCAGGCCTGAAATAGTTAGGAATTAGCATTTAAAAAACCTTTGAAATTCACTGAAAAAACCATAGTTTTCAGGCCTGAAGTATTTAGGAAATAGCATTTAAAAAACCTTTGAAATTCACTGAAAAAACAATCGGTTTTAGGGGTATTATAGTTAGCTGGACATTTCACTCGAACAAAACCTTGAAATTCCTCCGATATAGTTAGTTGTACTAACTACATCTCGCTTATACAATCACTGATACAAGTACGCACTCATCCATACAGCCACTCTCACAGTCACTGACTCTCACGTATAGTCATTTATATATTCCAAGTCTTACATACACTGCCTTTTACATATGTAGTTACCTGGACATGTACCACTGAGACATCCAATCTCTCACCAACACACCCATACACACACTCACCTTCCCATACAGCTGCTTCCACATGCACTCTTGAACCCATACACCCAGTGAATCAACCACTCACACATCTATGCACAGAGTTACACACATCCCACCCATCCACACACGCACTTAGGGGTCCATTAGGATAGTGGGCGAAAAGCACCCCAACCGCCATGGAAGCGGACAACAACCACCCGCCGGCACCGTGGGAAAACCGGCATCCAAATTAGGATCAACCGCCAAAAAACACCGACAACGGCAGAACAAGGCCAAGAAAAACCGCCCGTAGCGGGCGGGGATGGCCAAAATCCATTGTGGCAGTCAGATTCGAGGAAAAACACCAACCCGCCGCAAGTATAGCAGAGACACCGCACCCCAAATTGGGATATCCCGACGGTCCCGCGGTACGTACCGCTGTCTCTGATCTCCGCGATCGCACAATGAGATGAATAAGAGAGCCAACGGAAGAGCTGAAGCACAGCCACTGCGGCAGACGATCCATAAAAAATATGGCGGACAAAGCAAAAAAACACAAGAAGGCCAAAAAGTGCACACAAAAAACTAGCCATGCCCCCCAAATACACAAAATACACCCCAATGACACAATAACATGGCAAAAAGAAACATACCAATCCCAGGACAACACACCTAACAGCAACACCCCAATTGGACACACCCACATAGCGGAGTATAAAACCAGCCTCTTCCCTGACCACAATCCTAGGCAATACTCCATGAGAGAAGGGACACATACCCCAGCTGACAGGAGAGGCAAAGGACACAACTTCACTAGCCACTCCACACACAGCACCACCACCACCTCCTCACCTGCACAACACACACCATACACATCACAACCACAACCACCACTCACACTCCTACACCCACAACCACAACCACTTTGCACACCAAAAACCATGGCCACACAGAAAATGCCCAAATTCACAGAGAGTGAGTTGACAGTCATGGCAGATGAGATAGTCAGAGTGGAACCACAGCTTTTTGGTACCCTGGTCCAACAGACACCATTAGCCACAAGGACCCAAATGTGGGCAAGGATAGTCCAAAGGGTCAATGCAGTAGGGACCACCCCAAGATCAAAAAAGGAGATCATGAAGCGGTGGCATGATCTGAAGTGGGTGGTCAAGGAGAGGAGGAGCAAGAACCGTGGGCTGCCTCAGAGGACTGGCGGTGGCCCTCCCATTCCACAAAAAACCATTCACATCATGGGAGGAGAAGGTGCTTGCCATTCTGCATCCAGAGAGTCTCACAAGAGTAGCCGGGGGAATGGAGTCTGGTAAGTACAAACAAATGACTACCGCCACTCTGCTATGTACTGTCTTGCACAACTACAAAGCTATACCACCTAGGACAAATTCCATCCATCTGCACCACACACTCACAAAAACATGTCTCACAGATCCAACATTCACCCACTCCCATTCACCCAAACATAGCTACCAACATTACCATGGGGTCATGTGTACAGGCAGACAGCACTACAACTCCCACCAGGCCCCCTGTCCCACAGCATCAGCAAGATGGATCCCTCCCCCCACCCCACCCAGAAGCATATGTCAGCCATTACACAACCCACATCAAACTCACAGGTAGGTAGCCATCTTCCCTGGGAGGGTGTCGGGGGGGCCTGCACCACTACTCCCACCATGCCCCCTGTCCCACAGCCTAGCAATATGGATCCCTCCGCCCACCCCACCCAGAAGCATGTGTCAGCCATTACACAACCCACATCAAACTCACAGGTAGGTAGCCATCTTCCCTGGGAGGGTGTCTGGGGAGTGGGGGGCCTGTACCCCTACTCCCACCATGCCCCCTGTCCCACAGCCTAGCAAGATGGATCCCTCCCCCCACCCAGAAGCATGTGTCAGCCATTACACAACCCACATCAAAATCACAGGTAGGTAACCATCTTCACTGGGAGGGTGTCTGGGTGTGGGAGGCCTGCACCACTACTCTCACCATGCCCCGTGTCCCACAGCCTAGCAATATGGATCCCTCCCCCCACCCTACCCAGAAGCATGTGTCAGCCATTTCACAACCCACATCAAACTCACAAGTAGGTAGCCATCTTCCCTGGGAGGGTGTCTGGGTGTGGGAGGCCTGCACCACTACTCCCACCATGCCCCCTGTCCCACAGCCTAGCAAGATGGATCCCTCCCCCCACCCCATCCAGAAGCATGTGTCAGCCATTACATTACCTACACCTGAGCAGGATGGAGCACTCACCCACCCAGAAGCAGTTGGAAGCCAGCACAGTACACCAAACAAACTTACAGGTAGGTAGCCATCTTCACAGTGAGGGTGTCTGGGGGTAGGATGCCTGAACCACTACTCCACCATGCCCCCTGTCCCACAGCCTAGTAAGATGGATCCCTCCCCCCCCACCCAGAAGGATGTCTCAGCCATTACATTCCCCACACCTGAGAAGGATGGAGCACTCCCCCTTCCAGAAGCAGTTGGAAGCCAGCACAGTACATCAAACAAACTTACAGGTAGGTAGCCATCTTCACAGTGAGGGTGTCTGGGAGTGGGAGACCTGTACTACTACTCCCAATATTCCCTCTGTCCCACACCTGAGCAGGATGGAGCACTCCCCCACCCACGAGCAGTTGGAAGCCATTGCAGTACAACAAACAAATTTACAGGTAGCCATCTTCACAGTGATGGTGTTTGTGGGTGGGAGGTCTGTACCACTACTCCCACCATGCACCCTGGCCCCCCTCAGCAGGATGGAGCCCTCCCCCCGAAGCAGTTGGAAGCCATTAAATCACCCTCATCAAACTAACAGGTAGGTAGCCATCTTCACAGTGAGGGTGTTTGTGGGTGGGAGGTCTGTACCACTACTCCCACCATGCACCCTGCTCCCCCTCAGCAGGATGGAGCCTCCCCCCAGAAGCAGTTGGAAGCCATTACATCACCCTCATCAAATTAACAGGTAGGTAGCCATCTTCACAGTGAGGGTGTTTGTGGGTGGGAGGTCTGTACCACTACTCCCACCATGCACCCCCCCAGCAAGATGGAGCCCTCCCCCCGAAGCAGTTGGAAGCCAGTACACAACCCTCATCAAACTTACAGGTAGGTAGTCACAGTGAGGTTGTCTGGGTGTGGGAGGCCTGCACTACTACTCCCAACATTCCCTCTGTCCCACACCTGAGCAGGATGGAGCACTCCCCCATCCAGAAGCAGTTAGAAGCCATTGCAGTACACCAAACAAACTTACATGTAGGTAGACATATGATTCTGGACCGTGACCCCACTGAGCAGGATGTAAGCCGCCACCACACACACACACATGTGTGACATAACAAACCCAAATATGGGCACATTACAGGTAAGTAGCCAGTACGTGCACCCACCCATTTGTCACAAATTAAATGGTGCCTTATGACAACACCGGCCCTCTCATTGCACAAAGAGGCATATCTACCCCATTGCCAAGCACAGTGTGCACACAGGTAAGCTAATGAAACTGTCACAGCTACCAAAGTGTGAAACACCAATGCACAAGTAGAAGAAAGTCAGGGCACAATCATGCACAGCACCTAGTTACATGTGCATTGCCATGGGGCAAGTGCAACAAGGACCATTCAAAAAATATGAAAGCATGTGTGGTGGTACAAATCAAGACAAGATATGCACATGACAGGACAAAGGTATGCAGGAGATGACAATGGCCAGTCCATGGCCAGATGGGATGTCTGCCAGGTCAGACAAATAAACAATGAGTTCTCAATTAAACACATGTTGTGCCAGGCCCTAGATGGCAACAAGTCCCTGTAATCCTTAATTGTGCATGGGTCGTATGGTATGCCTTGACACCTTACACCATGGACTAGTAATGCCTGTACCACTGCATCATGTCAGGAAGCACAGTAGTGCACATAGTAAACAATGTGATGATCTGTCAATTGTGCAGTGTACAAAAAGCGAATGACACACAGCTAACACAAAGCTTGCCGGGTGTACTACAATGACCATTTCCCATCTGACCCACAGGTGACCAAGAACTCACTGCAGTCTCCCTCCCGGTACATGGACTCTCGGATGTTAACTCCCAGGATTCCATGGACGATGAGCTCGAAGCCGGCCCATCTCATGTGCCAGGGAGCAACAGGTCCCAGGTCCCCATCGTCCCCCCACCACATCTGCGCCAACAACAACTTCACAGCAGACCCCTGCTGTCACGGCCTGTACGGCCACCACCACCACCACCACCAGTGCTGCCTGCAACACCCTCCCTGTCCCAGAGGATGAGCAGCATACACCACCGTCAGAGGAGGGCAGGGAGAGGATGCAGGTGCCCACTTTGGTGAGGCAGCAGGTGTGTGGCAGCAGGGCAGGCGGGACAGGCAGGGTCACCCACGGACACCAGGAGGTTGGAACCCAATCCCTGGAACAAATCACCAGAGTCCTGGGTGCATACGAACAGACCCAGGGGCGAACGGGTCAGTCGGACGAACTGTTGCACAAGCTCATCCTGCTGATGAGGTCCATCGACACCCGCATGGGACAATTCATTGACCTCTTGGGCCAGCAAGTGGCGGTACTGAGGGACAGGCATGTGCCACAGACAAAACCTCCACCTCCCTCTGGTGGGCTGCACGATGACAGTTCACCATCCTCCCTTGCGCCCACAGAGAGGGGTGAGTCCTCAGACCCCACTGGCCCTGCAGCAGGGCCCCCCCGCCAAATGATGAAGGGGCCGTCCCAAGAAGACCCTGGGAGTTTCCGGAGGCAAAGCACCTTCCAGACGCCATTCACGGAGCCAGCCATGATAGCAACCCTCTCCACCACTGCATTGACTTTTTGGACTGTCCTTCCCCACACTGCCTTGTGAATGGCATCTGTCTGTTGGACTGGGTCACCACGTCAATGTGGTGACTACTCGATTATCTCATCTACCACAACTGTCAACTAACTGCTCCACTCCACCCCCAATGGAAATGTACACCCCCCTCGCATCTCATCATTGCAAATAAAATATCCTTGCACACATGTTGTTGTGTCTACTCTTTATTGCAGGATGTACAGTCTTCAACATGATTACAATGTACCAGGAGCATGGGCTGTATGTAGGCAAGGAGATGTCAAAGGCACCTAGGGATACACAACAGAACTACTTTCACTGGTCTGGATGTGGCATCACAGACATCACACAACCCCTATGTTATGTCTATCTCTTATCCTCATTTGCATATTGTTACATTCTGATGCGTTACATCATTGATGACACATGGAACTTCCAGGTGTCATCAGTGATCAGTTGAGAATACCTTTGTGCTGAGTGCAGCTGTGTGGGCTGTGTATGCTGTGCTGGTCTTTATGCTTGTAACTCAATAAACTACCCTTTGAAGAATATCGTTTTCGGAGGATTTCTACATAACTAAATTGGCGACAATTGGAAGAACCTGTTAATTCTTTAGAAGAAATTCACCTCCAACGCTCAACGAACACGCACTGTGACGAGGAGTCCACTGAGGAAAATTACGGGGACATTAAGTGGAAGAAAATCCGTAAGTTGCGGAGTCGAGTGAGTAATATTTCATATTATTTCAAGACCAGCACGACAAATATTTTTAATAATCAGTACAACGTTAAAGCTGAATTAGGCTGTATTATTTCAAATCAGCCGGACATTCCATTAACGTACCTGATTATCCATGCAGATTGGAAAGCTCCTGCCCTGCTGCCATTCTACATTCCAGGCAGTCTTCTCCTGGCTAATGACGAACAAGCGCACTACGTTATATGTATGACCCTCACGCATTACGTGCCATCAACGTAGTACGTGTGGCCATTTTGTATTTTAAGCTTCGTTTTTTTTTCTGTCGTTGTGCGCGTACTTCCGTATAGCACAATTAGACTCAACCTTGAATCTCACGGATCAGTCCATCCTACTCAAGAGAAAACAAGGTACTGTAATTGAAGTAATTTCTGATTTTTGGGGGGGAATATAAATACATTTGTTGCCTGCCATTTACGGTGACAGGCACACCATATTCATTGTTACTAATTACTAAGCGAAGAGATGATTAATAACTTGTGCATAATATATATAATTTTCTATCAGCCTGTCACTTACGGTGATAGGCACACCATTTTAATTTTCCCTTTATCAACTTAAAGAGTAACAACTAACGGTGACAGGCACACCTTAGCTCAGTATTATTCTGAGTAATGGTTTATATTACAAGACATATTCTGTCTTAGAGGATTATTATTGTTTTCTTCATCTACTCACTTCTGCATCAATTCATCCACCATGTGTGCTGCACAAACTTTTTCACTAACTCCACCACAGTCCTTCCTCACTACTAAAGGAGATCCTCCAATTTAATGGCAAGAATGGAGAAAATATTTCTTAAACTATATTAATGCATTAGAGGATGGTGAGGCGGAATTAACTCAAGTCAGGAAAAAGAAAATTTTGCTTCACTCTCTTGGTCCTCAAGGTCTAAAAGTTTACAACTCAATGAACAAAAAGACTGATGCTGATGATGATTCAAATGTATTTCTTCATGCTCTTGAAGATCTTGACACGTACTGCTCCACGTCAGTATGTATAGCCATTGACCGACACAAATTTTTTGGAAGGAAACAAGACAAACAAGAATCTGTTGAAGATTTTGTTTCAGATCTTAAGAAATTAGCCTTGACCTGCAGGTTTGGCTCACTTGAGGAAGAACTAATCCGAGACCAAATCATAATGTATGTTAACAATGAGCATGTTCAAGAGCGTCTCTGGGTACATGGTGAAGCGTCATTGTCTGATGTAGTCACTTCAGTTAAGAAGACAGAAATTACCAACAAATGTCCTAAGGCCATTTCGGAGTCTCCTAAAGAAATTGAGAAATTTACGTTGAACAAAATCTCTTCAAAACCCAAAGGAGTGTTTCCCAAATCATCCTCCTCCAATAGAGACACTACTAACATTCATACCGGACCTGCAACATTGAAATGTTACAGATGTGGTAGTAAAAATCATTTAGCTAACTTCAAGTATTGTCCTGCTAGGAAACAAAAATGTCTCCAATGTGGTGTTATTGGTCATTTTACAAAGGCGTGTCGGCACAACATGAACAAAAAGAAAAAGGTTACCTTACTTAAAGATGATTATAATGATTCTCCTTCCACATCTTCTGGTGATGATATTCCTAATAAGAATGTTGATTGTGTTTTAGGAGTTTCAAGTATCAATTGCAAATCTAAACCTGTGTGTGCAATGTCAATTGGTGGTGTTGAAATACTCATCATGGGAGATTCAGGATCTCCGTACACGATCATTGACAAAGTACAGTAGGAAAATGACTTTGTTCATGTTTTAGGTCCCACTTTATCTCCTCCTGATATCTCACCAGAGAGTTTTACTGGAGAAAAAATTGATTTAATTGGTTTTAGAGAACTTACCTTTGAATTTAAAGGGAGATCTTCAATTGGTAAATTGTATGTTGCATTAGATGGTCCACCTGTCTTAGGATGGATCGATCAAAGGAATTTAAATATCATTTTAAATCCGAATGGAGTTGAGCAAGTCATGGTCTTAGACCATAATGAAAATTATCACCTTGAACTTAAAAAATAATTTCCTGAAGTTTTTTCCAATAAAGTAGGTCAGTTAAATGGGTATGTTCATAAAATTTTACTCAAAGATAATGCCCAACTCACAGTTCAAAAGTCTAGACACATTCCTTGGGCTGCCAGAGAAGAGGTTAATAATGAGTTGAAATGCTTATTAGATGACAGAATCATTGAAGAAGTAGACGCTTCTAATTGGGTTGTGCCATTAGTCGTGGCTCATAAGGCCAATGGCAAGTTCCGTCTATGCATTGACTTGAGGTCTCTGAATGAAAATATAGTAGTTGAAAGATTTCCGTTGCCCAAAATAAATGAGTTAATTTCCCTTACCAAAGGCATGCAATGGTTTTCTGTTATCGACCTAACATCAGCATATCATCAAATTCCATTGCACCATGATAGTAAAAGTTTGACCACATTCATGACTCCCCAAGGATGTTACAGTTTCTTGCGCATGCCATTTGGCCTTGTGTCAGTGGCTGCAGGGTTTCAAAAACGTATGTTTAAATTATTCCATGACTTACCTGGTATACTATTTTTTCAAGATGATATCCTCATAATGGGTGAAACTAAATCCATACATGATGAGATAATTCATTCTGTTCTTAAAATACTAAAACAAAGAGGTCTCACTGCAGAATTGTCAAAATGTAAATTTGGTGTTGACTCATTAGATTACTTAGGACATGAAATTTCTGCCAAAGGTATAAAACCTAAATACAAACTAATGAATGCCATTAGAGATGCCCCGTCTCCTGTGAGCAAGGATGAATTGAGGTCCTTTTTAGGGCTTATAGAGTTTTACAGCAAATTTGTGAAAAAAAATTCAGAGAAGACATTCAATATGCGTCAATTGTTAAAGTGCAAATCTGTATTCATGTGGTCAGACATGCTACAACGTGATTTCTTAGACCTCAAAAATGAACTTTGTGATGCTAAGGAACTAGTTGCCTTTGATCCCTATTTGCCTTGCATCATTACCACGGATGCGAGTCAAAAGAGATTAGGTGCTGTGCTATCGCAAAGAGAGAAAAATGGGAAAGAAATGGCAGTTGCTTATGCATTAAGAGCTCTATCTCCAGCTGAGGAACGATATTCTGTAATTGAAAGGGAAGCGTTAGCAGTAGTATGGGCACTTGAACACTTCAGGAGTTTTATATGGGGTTATCATGTTGACGTCAGGTGTGACCACAAACCCCTAGTGAAAGTTCTTTCTCCTGATGGATTACTGAACGCTACGCCTAGAATAGCTAGAATGTCTGTTTGTCTTTGGGATTACATGTACTCTGTAAGCTATATCCCTGGAGTTAAGAACCAAGTAGCTGATTGTTTGAGCAGATTACCCTTGCCATTGGAGTCTACAACAGAAAATCTGGATGATAGTCAAGTAGCTGGGGTAAATCTAAAGAGGGATAATGTTAGTTTGAGTCCTCAGGAATGGGAAGAGTCTGTGATTAAGGATGAACTTCTTGCAAAAGTTAAAAAGTATATTGTTAATGGATGGCCAATTAAGAAATTGTTGTGCGAAGAATTGAAACAATTTTGGGAAGTACGTGATGAATTATCACTTAAAGATTGCAATATATTAAGAGGTGAAAAAATAATTCCACCAAAAGATTTAAGAATGAAGGTCATTCAATTGTGTCATGAAGGTCACCTCGGTATTGTTAAAACAAAAAAATGTATCAGAGAATTGTATTGGTGGCCAGGAGTAGATGCGAAAGTAGAGAGAGTAGTGAGAGGATGTTCTTCATGTAATAATTCAGACAAATCTCTAAGAACGACCACTCCTCCTTTGTGTCCTGTGTCATGTCCTGAGATGCCTTGGGAAACCTTGGGTGTGGATATCACTGGGCCCATTACTAAGAATAATTGCAGCATGTATATCTTAGTTGCAGTGGACTATTTTTCAAAATGGCCAGAAATTAAAGTAGTAGAGAAAGCAGATTCAACCACTGTTCTTGAGTTTTTAGACGAGTTGTTCCAGAGAGAAGGTCTTCCTGAAGTTATCATAACTGATAATGGGGTTCAATTCAAATGTCACCTCATAGAAGAGCTTTGGGAAACGCAATGGTATAATACATAAAGCCACTTCAATTTATCATCCTAGCGGGAATGGTGAAGTAGAAAGGTTCAATCGTGCAATCAAGGACTCAATTCAATTAGTCAACCTTAAAAGTCAAGATTGGGTGGTAGGAATCAAGAAAATGGTTTGGATGTACCTTATTACTCCTACTGTTACTGGTGACAGTCATTTTACTATTATGAAGGGGCGTGTTCCGTTCACTAAAGACAATCAATGTTGGTTAAAACATTCCAGGTTATTAGAATGGTCACCTGAACCTGTCAAAGAAAACATTAAGTCACATCAGGAGAAGTATAAAAGTTACTATGACATCAAGCACAACACGAGAGAGATCATTTTTTAAGTAGGTGATTTAGTACGTGTTAAATTAACTTTTAAAGTGAGAAAAGGGCAAAGTAAATTCTCAAAACCCTTCAGCGTAGTTGAAATTTATAAGAATTAAGTTAAGTTGTCAGATGGTAAGATTTGGCATATTAGTAGAGTAGTAAAGTGCAATGGTAAACTCAACAAGTGGAATGAAATGCAAAATGATAGCCAAATCACGAAAATTTTCCATTGGCTTGTTTGGGAAGATATGAGATCTGAATATTTTTCTAAGTCTGTGCAAGATGAGAATTCAGAGAAAATTGAAGCCCTCCTAATTACAACTCAATTAGAGAACTCATCTGATTCTACACAAGTTGAGAATGAGAATTCTCTTGATGATGTACAGAATGATGGTATTTCTGATGATGTTGTTCTCAATTCTGATTCAACAGACTTGATTGAACATGAAGCTCCTTCTGACCTTGAGTTATCATCTGAGGGTAAAGAAGTTCTTGTTAATAGATTTGGTAGAATTGTAAAAACACCTAATTATCTCAAAGACTTTGTCATTGATTAGTTTTCTTTTATTCTATACTTTTGCTACATTGATATGTGTCTTCTTAAATTGTTCTATTGTTAGGAGGAAAGATGTGTTGTTATTTTTTTTTTTTTTTTTTTTATCGTGTTAAAGGGAGAAGATTTGTTATGTCTATCACTTATCCTCATTTGCATATTGTTACATTCTGATGCGTTACATCATTGATGACACATGGATCTTCCAGGTGTCATCAGTGATCAGTTGAGAATACCTTCTTGCTGAGTGCAGCTGTGCGGGTTGTGTATGCTGTGCTGGTCTTTATGCTTGTAACTCAATAAACTACCCTTTAAAGCATATCGTTTCCGGAGGATCGCTACATAACACCCTACCATCAGGATAACCCAACAATGGGCAACAAGTGTCAATATACACGTCCTGTAGATGTTCCCAAATGACCTGTCCCAGAAACATTGCCAACCACCACTGAGTCTACAACTGGCTACTGCTACAATTTTCACATGCCCCTTCACGACAACAGCAATATCAGCAGACAATGGGTATGTTGCACATTGACACCCTCCTTCAAGTGAAGTAGCGGGTGATGAGCTGTTCACGCAGGTCAACACCTTCCTCCTCTCCACTGTCCTCATCACTGGACACGGCTTGGTTTGCAGGCTGGGGCCTTGGGTCCTCACCATCATCCAGGAGCAGCGTAATCCCCTTGCGAATGGCTAGGTTGTGGAGCATGCAGCATGTCACTACAATCTGACACACCTTCCTGGGCGAGTATGCCAGTGCACCTCCGGTCTTGTCTAGGCAGCAGAAACGTGACTTGAGCAGACCAAAAGTACTCTCCACCACACTACGTGTACTGCCATGGGCCTCATTGTAGCAGACTTCAGCCAGGGACCTGGGATTCTGCAGTGGGTTCAGCAACCATGGACGGTTGGGATATGCAGAGTCACCTAGGTATGACAAACACAAATAGACATTGCAATGTCACAGAGGCTGAGGGCAGCAGGTCACACACTCAGCACGCCACGCGACTAGGCATACTCACCCACAATCCATGCATGCTCGGGAAGCAGATTAGCCATCAGCTGGGGCACAATGCTGTTCCGCAGGATGTAGGAGTCATGGGCCAAGCCTTGGAATTTGGCACACACGTGCAAGATGGTCATATCTGCCAGGCACACCACCTGCACATTGATGGAGTGGTAATGCTTGCGATTGCGGTAAATGTGCTCACTTGCCTGTGGTTACAACAAACAAATGATGGACGGAATGCTGACAATGCAGACATTCTCCCCCAGTCAAGAGATCTGGGTTAAATCCATCGTTTTTTTGCCCACTACGCCACCCCAGTTTAGACATGGCTATATGCAAATCAGTCTTGACCCTGTGCCTCATGGGAACAGTCCAGCCCGAACTGCCAAGCCATGTCTTCCCTGGACAGGAATCAAGCATCCTAGGACCGGTTTCTGGCTATCAGCCGTCATCAGCCAGGATAGCTTGACTCCAGTGGCGTAGTGAGCACGGGTCCCACGTCTGGGAATACCCATCCCACTTAGGGCGAAAAGCGTTACAACAAACAAATGATGGACGGAATGCTGACAATGCAGACATTCTCCCCCAGTCAAGAGATCTGGGTTAAATCCATCGTTCTTTTGCCCACTACGCCACCCCAGTTTAGACATGGCTATATGCAAATCAGTCTTGACCCTGTGCCTCATGGGAACAGTCCAGCCCGAACTGCCAAGCCATGTCTTCCCTGGACAGGAATCAAGCATCCTAGAACCGGTTTCTGGCTATCAGCCGTCATCAGCCAGGATAGCTTGACTCCAGTGGTGTAGTGAGCACGGGTCCCACGTCTGGGAATACCCATCCCACTTAGGGCGAAAAGCGTTACAACAAACAAATGATGGACGGAATGCTGACAATGCAGACATTCTCCCCCAGTCAAGAGATCTGGGTTAAATCCATCGTTCTTTTGCCCACTACGCCACCCCAGTTTAGACATGGCTATATGCAAATCAGTCTTGACCCTGTGCCTCATGGGAACAGTCCAGCCCGAACTGCCAAGCCATGTCTTCCCTGGACAGGAATCAAGCATCCTAGGACCGGTTTCTGGCTATCAGCCGTCATCAGCCAGGATAGCTTGACTCCAGTGGCGTAGTGAGCACGGGTCCCACGTCTGGGAATACCCATCCCACTTAGGGCGAAAAGCGTTACAACAAACAAATGATGGACGGAATGCTGACAATGCAGACATTCTCCCCCAGTCAAGAGATCTGGGTTAAATCCATCGTTCTTTTGCCCACTACGCCACCCCAGTTTAGACATGGCTATATGCAAATCAGTCTTGACCCTGTGCCTCATGGGAACAGTCCAGCCCGAACTGCCAAGCCATGTCTTCCCTGGACAGGAATCAAGCATCCTAGGACCGGTTTCTGGCTATCAGCCGTCATCAGCCAGGATAGCTTGACTCCAGTGGCGTAGTGAGCACGGGTCCCACGTCTGGGAATACCCATCCCACTTAGGGCGAAAAGCGTTACAACAAACAAATGATGGACGGAATGCTGACAATGCAGACATTCTCCCCCAGTCAAGAGATCTGGGTTAAATCCATCGTTCTTTTGCCCACTACGCCACCCCAGTTTAGACATGGCTATATGCAAATCAGTCTTGACCCTGTGCCTCATGGGAACAGTCCAGCCCGAACTGCCAAGCCATGTCTTCCCTGGACAGGAATCAAGCATCCTAGGACCGATTTCTGGCTATCAGCCGTCATCAGGGACTGCTGCCAGAGACCCCTCACCTGCTGCTGCCTCCAGGAACTGCTGCTTGAGACCCCTCACCTGCTGCTGCCTCCATGGACTGCTGCCTGAGACCCCTCACTACCCAATTCCACTGCTGTTGTCTCATGGCCACAGTGATGGCAAGGACAGAGAAGATCCGTGCCAGTCCCTTCACAAGCGAGGAGCTATAGGCTCACACAGTACCCAAGGCTATATGGTGCCCCAAATGTCATGGTAAGTCTTCGACAGCGGTGGGGTAGGGCAGGGGGGACACACATATAGTTGGACTGATGCAGTATGTGCCTGGTAGTGTGGGGTAGTGCCATACACTAAAACTGCTGGTCAACAGACACCAGTATACTGAGTGCACTGCTGGCATACACTGCCTGACATGCTGTCTCCAGTGGGAGGGTGTGTGTACCCAATGCCACAGCTTTCCCTCCCTGCACATTTATGTATGAGTGACCTGTGTTGTGTTGGAAGCCATACAGTGACACAGAAGGTTGTTCATGCTGTAGTCAGGACAGTGATTGCTTCGCTGGATGGCTGTGTGTGCCCCTGTAGTCCATCTCAGTGTGAGCCCAGCTGGCCTGCACAGTCCCTGCCTACAAAGACAAGGACACCTCACTTAACTTACAGAGTATGACATCAGTCTTTTCACATTGCACTCCAGCTATGGGCCATCTCAGCATTGTATTTTGCACACAACTGCCCTTGTGAATGGCATTTTGTATTTGTGAGATCATGTCCCTCAATGTTACCACCATGACACATTCATCTATTCACAGGACAGGGACATTGATGGCTGCGCAGTCTTGCACACAGTGAGTCCACCCCCAAACACAGATTGAAATGTGATGTATGTGCTGCTCAAGCCAACTATGGACTGGAGATGTGGGCAGGCTACATGGGTGTTTCAGTGCTGTCATCCTGCATGTGCGTGAGATGTGCAGGGACTCTGTTCCCCCTCACACCTGCATGCTTTATCATCAGCTTTTCCCATGCAGGTGTCCCATGTGAGCTGTACTTTAGTCTCTGATTGACATATCGTTGGCTATGTGATGATTTTGTATCTTGCTGCTATACTGATAGATGTCGGTACATGACACTGTGTCCCTAATCATTTCCCCCTCTTGTCTCCCATGCCTGAAGCTCAAGGTACACCAGCGTAAGGCCATGTAGAGGGCCATTGCAGCGAAGGTGCGAGCTCTGGGGGTTTCAAACCGGCAGCGCACCCACTGCCACAAGAGATGGGATGACATCAGCCGGCTGGCAAAGAATGTGGTGGAGATGACCTTGGGGCTGCTTCCTCGCACTGGGTGTTTGGCACGGTGCAGCATGACACCACTAATGGGGCACATCTTGGCGGTGACACAGCCTGAGCTGGATGCACATTTGAAGGAGCATCAGCAGCAAGCCAAGGGTGAGCATTTGGGGAGTCTGACTTTGGCTGGGAGTGGCTGCATGTGTACAGAGCCTGTGCCAGCGCTGGCCTATGTGATGTTGATCGTGTGATGCTGTGGCATGTAAGGGGCCTGCCTGTACTTACAAAGGTGATTTGGATGCTGTGCCTTCACATTACATTCTGACTTGTGCTCTTCAGGTTACTTCTTCATTGGGGTAGTCTTGGGAATCCCATGGGAGGGAACGGCAGTGTACCCGGTCTGACTGTGCGAACATCAATGCGTGCATTGCATGCACCCAGATTGGGGAGGCCTACATATCTGACAGCAATGTGCACCATTCCATTGTCCCCAAGGTACGACATGGTGGGTGGCATGGGCTAATGTCCATTGTGGACTGTCATGTTGTAGTCTGGATCTGTGTTGTCCCCTCCTGTTCCATCCAGATCTATCATTGGCAACAAGTGTGCCCCCATCATGTCCCTAGGTGTGCTCAGAGCTAGTTGTGTGTCTGTTTGGACAGAGTCACAAGCAGGGTGTTGTGCTGTGTGGTCATCACATGGCTCACTCATGCCTGAGTTTCCAGTTTCCACGCACTGCTTGAGTCAAAATAGTGAGTTGGCACGATGTGATTGCACAGGGTGGTGTGCAACATGTAGATTTGGTCTTCTTTTGTGATGCATTGCTTATATATGTTTGTTCTGTTGCTGTCACTGACCTGACCCTACATCTCTCTCTCTCATGTGGCATCACCTGTGGTCACGGAGGGACAGGAGACGGACACCAGTGGGGGTGAAACTAGCACAACAGCTGCCCAGGAGCCCACTGACACAGATGTCACCAGCGCCTCAGAGGGGGACAGGAGTCTGTTGGAGGAATCCCAGCCTGAGACGCAAAGCACCACATCATCCGATGCCAGCGGGGATGCATCCATGTTGGAGGACACAGAGAACGGGGACTCTGCATCGACTTCCACCACACAGCGGCCAGTGCCCACCCTCCCAGCCACTTCCTCTGGTGCTGCCCTTGTCCACCTCAGTAAGAGGGGAAGAGTGTCCTTCACCCCTGGCACTGCTGCCCCTGCCCCTGTCCCCCCTGCTGCCATCAGTGCGGAGTCTGTGGACCTTTTGTGCCAGCTGTGTGTAGGCCAGACAGCTCTCCTCAATGCCTTCATTGACCACAACAAGAAATTGGCCCAGGTGGTTGCTTTCATGGAGGGCATACATTCAGACGTGGGTTGGCTGCACCGGACAGTCCAGGCTTTTTCATCAACAGTGATGTCTGCCCTGCAACAGGTACATACTCACAGTCCAGCTCTGATCCCTTTGTCCACCCCCAGGCAGTGGGCACATCTGACGATAGTGACCACGGTCCACATACGTCAAAGTCACGATACAGCACATTAAGCACACAGCAGCAGCAACCCAAGCGGTCCCGGGCGCAGACACCATCCCCACAGAAGACCAAAGCCACCCCAGAGCACAGGGTGAAAAGCCAGTCAGGCGACACCAGTGGACAAAAAGCAAAGCAGCAGACCTCAGGCACACATGCCTCAGTGGCATCCTCATCCAAGGACTCTAAAGCATCGCGCAAAGAGATGCATACAGTGTCTGTGCCCACCAAGGAGGTGGTGCAAGCCAAGGGTACACCTAGGGAGGACTCCAAGGCAGAATGACCAACCACTTCGACTCCCATTCCAAGCCCAGTGAAGCAGGGGCCAGAGGGCACTGTGGGGGTAACACCTAGTAAACAGGGGAAGAGGGGGCAGAGGCGAAGCCAGGCAAAGCGTTCCGCTGGGTCCAACACATCACCAGAGGGGCTGCCAGCACCTGCACCTGCAGCAGCTGTGGTGGTGAGTGTGCCTGTTGGGCTCACACCACTTCCCATTGATCCACAGTCAGTCAAGCCATTTAGGATCCGCAAGAAGTGGAAGGGCACCCCTCCACAATCTCCCAGCCACACCGTGTCTCCCATCTGCATGACTCCACCTCCACGTGCCACTACAATACCTGGTCCAAGCAGCCCTCCGGCTTGCCAAGCCACTGATAGCTCTACCTCAGCTGCTCCGCTCTCTCCCCGGTCAAGTGCCCCGACAGTCCCCGAGACACAGCAAGCTCCCAGTCCGCCTGACAGCCAAGTCTGAGTGGTAGTCACCCTCACACACCTGTCTCTCACACAGGTGGGCCTGTACTCCACATTGTTGCCCCCTGACTGTGTTGCTGACCATGGAAAGGTACAGTTGCACACATTCCCTGTGCAGCTTCTCATGGACATACTCTGCACTTCGTTTTGGCCACTGGCCTTGTTGCTCTTTGCTGTGTTGAACTATTCCCTGTGCAGCTTCTCATGGACATACTCTGCACCCTGAACTGGCCACTGGCCTTGTTGCTCTTTGCCGTGTTGAACTATTCCCTCTGCAGCTTCTCATGGACATACTCTGCACCCTGAACTGGCCACTGGCCTTCTTGCTCTTTGCCGTGTTGAACTATTCTCTCTGCAGCTTCTCATGGACAATCTCTGCACACTGAACTGGCCACTGGCCTTGTTGCCCTTTGCTGTGTTCAACTATTCCCTGTGCAGCTTCTCATGGACATACTCTGCACCCTGAACTGGTCACTGGCCTTGTTGCTCTTTGCTGTGTTGAACTATTCCCTGTGTAGCTTCTCATGGACATACTCTGCACCCTGAACTGGCCACTGGCCTTGGTGCTGTTTGCTGTGTTCAACTATTCCCTGTGCAGCTTCTCATGGACATACTCTTCACCCTGTACTGTCCACTGGCCTTGCTGTTTTGTCCTTGCCTCTGCAGCTTCTCATGGACTCAGTCTGCACTTTGTCCTGCCCACTGGCCTTGTCGTTCACTGCTGTGTGCCCCCTCCCTGTGCAGCTTCTCATGGACATGCTCTGCCTCTTGTGCCTTGCTCTTCTCTTCTCATGGTACCTATCTGTGCAATATGTGAATAAAGACAGTTGCTCCTGTTGTCTATTTTGCCGGTGTCCTGACTGAATAAAGTTATTTTGCTGTGTGTAAATGGTTTACTATGCCACATGGTCTGTGTGGCACTTCAACATAGTCAATTTGTGGGCTCACTTAATCTCTTTCTTTTCAGGGGTGACAGGGTATTCAGTTCTTCTCGACCCAGATATTTGTGAGGGCAATGGTGTCAATTTACAATGGTTAGCAGTAGTCATTTACTTAATTAGGTCATGTTGGCTATATTGTACACATGTCAGGTTGGGGGCACTGCCAGCACAGAGTGGGTTGCTGCACACAGTATTGCAGGCAGGCTGGCCAGGGTCATCATGTATGTGTGTTCTTCCTTTATGTGTGCCCAGTGGTGTATGTGTGTGGTCATCTTGTGATGGCCAGTCATCCTAGTCCCATGCCTTACTTTCCATTTGTGCTCTTGGATGGCCAGGTAGTGTGCAGTGTGAAGGGGATGAGTTTGTGGGGAGTGTTGATGTGTACATGCCTCTGCACTGTCAACTACACACATGGGTCACCCAGGAGTTGTGTGCCTGTTGTCTTGATTGTTCATCCCTGTGGATGTGGTTGTATGCCCATGTGTGAGTTGTATGTTGTGCACTGTGCAGTGTGTTGGTGTGTCCTTGCAGTTCTGTCTGACTCCTACTTGTTGTTTTTGTCACTTGTGAGTATGCAGAGAGTGTTACTGGCAAGTCAGTGTTGTGTTTTGTTGCACATCCATGTGTCTTGTTGCTGTTTGTGGAGACTGTGCAGACCTGCTGCTCCACACTGCCATTGTGGTTGTGTTTTCTCATGCATTGCTGTCACGTGGTGCCTTCTTGCCTCCAGTGTGGCATGTTGTGTGTGTTGTCATTCCATCCCCTATCAGTGCTTCAGCTGCCTACCCATTGTGGGTCTGCACTCCCTCTCTTTGTGTTTGGTACACTCCTGCCATGTCCCATATTCACATGCAGTACACTTCACTTTGGTGTCAGCTGTCCCCTTGGTTTATATGTGTGTGTGCCTCCCCATGACTTCATTTGTGACACTGTGCTTTGTGGTGCAGTCCTTTGGCCAGGGTCAATGTATCACTCGGGGCATTTCCCAAATGGGTCATGTGTGATGTTCTGGTGCTGTTTGTCAGTCATGGTTGATCCTATGCAATTCAACTGTGTGTGCTGCTCAGTCCTCTGGTCAAGTTGTTTCCACCTTTGTGTCCCAGACTTGTGCATCTATTGGGTGTTGTGTTGGATGTATGTGTGTTGTTTGTGTTTTTGCTTCACTTCCTGGGTGTGCTGTTGTCTTTGTGCTGTGCTGCATGGTGTTGTGTGGGTTGCTGTTCTGTCACTGATGTCTGTGTGTGGCTGGTATGCTTGGTGTGCACACACAGCTTGTTGTGTATGCAGTGCTGTGTGTGTATTCTGCCTTGTGATTGCCTGGTGTGCATCCCCATATGTCCTGCTGTGTTTGCTATGTGGTTGTTCTGCCTGTGCATCTGTTGTTTGTGTGCTGTGGCTGTGTTGTTCTGTGATGGTGCACTTCTTGTGTGTGTTGTGGTATGTTGTCTGTGCATTGTTCCTGAGTGATGAGGTTGTGCACTCCTGTTGTGTCTGTGCTCCCATTGCATTTTCCCAGTTTAGCTGCAAGGGGCATGTCTGTTGTTGTTGTTGCGGCTCTGTGTGTGTTTCTGTTGGGTTAGGTGTTTGTCTGTTGTATTTGTTTCCACATTTGTGGTGGCATCCCTGTGTGTGTGTGTGTGTGATGTTTGTGGCTGACCCCAGGGTGTGTGGTTGTTTGTGTGTGTATTGATTGTCAAGTATTGCCAGCCTTCAGTGTGTTTGGCACTGGTGTTGTGTGCTGCTGGTGTGAGGGGGGTATGTGTGTAGATTCTTACTGGTGTGTAGATGGGCTCTGTGTGTAGTGCTGCTGGAGTACTCCTGTGAAGTAGTTGTATGTAGGGGGTGGGCGGAATTTGCGAAATCCACTTTCGCAAATTATCGCAAAAATGTTTAAAATTATCGCAAACAAGCGGAAATATCGCGAAGATGCGGAATTTTTTTTCCCGCATGTTCGCGAGATTTTCTGCATGGTTGCGGGTCGCCAACTTACCCATGTGATTGCTCGTCGGCGCGGCCATCTTGTTTTGAGTTGTCTCGCGGTGCATGATCGCGAGAAGAAAGACTTGATCGCGCGACGCATGATGTCACTGCGGGCGCGAACTGTCACGAGACAGCACAAATAGCTAAAAACAATCCAATATCTCATGGAGAACGCGACCGGATCAAGAAAACTTGTCGGCGAACGCAGGGATTCAGGTAAGGCGATCGCGTGCGTGCGAGAATGTATTATTTTACAGCGCGAGCAAGAAACAAATTATCGGCAAGCTGCGGAAAGCGGAAATTTATACATTTTCGCGCTCTCCGCGGAACGCGAAAATGTCAAATTATCGCAATTTCCGCGAACGGAACGAAATCTTTGCCCAGGCCTAGTTGTATGGATGTGTGGCTGGTCACAGTTTGACTTCAGGGCCTTCCTTTCATCCTTGTGCCTATACGTGGTTTGCCTTGCTGTCTCCCTGTGTTGTTGCACTGAGCTGTCTGTGGTTTGAGTTCACTCACTGTGCCAGCCATGTGTGCTTTGATGGTGAGAGGGTGTTGTTCTCTGTTCCTTGTGTTGTTGTGATGTACACATGCTTGTTGTGTGTCTCCATGGCCTTCCATTTGTGTGCAGCCCACTTTGGTTTCCCTATTTGTTGTGCTCCATTGCTGTTGGCATGTGGGGTGTGTATGTGTGTATGTGTCAGTCTGTCCTATGTATGTGTGACTGTGCAGGCTGTGTGTCTATTTGGATGTTAATTCCTTGTATGTGTTAATTTGTTGCTTGTCCTCATTTTTTTCCCTGAGTGTGGTGTTGTGTGTGTTTCCCTGGTCCTGTGCTAATGTGCTGTGTGTTGTGTGTTCCTGTGCAGCCACTCCTGCAGTGTCTATCTCCATGATTGTTTGTTGTGTGGTGCAGGGTGTGTATTGACCTGGCTTGTTGGTGTGCATGGGGTGCACAGGGGGTGTACATGGCATGTGCCTTCATGGGGTGTGCTAGTGTGTGGTGTGAGGGGGTGTGGCCTTGTGGTCTTTGTGCCCTGCCCATGCCTGGCACTGGCCCTGCATTCTGCATTGTGCGCATGTATTTCCTTGTGTTCGCCGCTGAGGTGACGTGACCCGGACATTGCTGCATGATGGCGGTAGCTGTGTGTCCAGGATACAGAGGGGTGACTTTGTGGCAGGTGGGTGATGTGTGGGTGCCCTTGCGGATGTGTCCCTGCCCCCCCTAGGGTGTCTGATGTGGATTTGAACCTTGTGTCAGCCCATGTGTCGTGTGTTGTGTTTGTGTTGTTGCGTACCTGCGGCGGCATCCGCGGCAGTCCATGAGTTCATGGTGATGTAGCAGGTACAGCACTGGAAAGACGTGTAGAGCTGGGTCCATGGCGGTCATGACCGGGACTCTGGTTTCGCACTCCGCTGTCGAGCTTCCGCTGTCTCTGGTTGGGCGGTGTCTCCGCTTCGGTGCGTCTACTTGTTTGAGTCATCCTAATTTGTGGAGCCTGGGTGGACGTCATTCCGCACGGCGGAGAGTCTCCATTGGCTCACGTGGCGGGCGCACTTTGATGGCGGTGCACGTCGCACCGCGGCGGTCGGGAAATGGCCTATGTTTGGCCATACTAATATGGCGGACATGTGGGCCGCTGCTCGCGGGCGGAAAATAGCTTTTTTCCGCACCGCGGTGGTGCCACCGCCCAACATCCTAATGGGCCCCTTAGTCTCCCATACAAATACTCAGGTAACCAATCAATAAACCATATAGACACTCATGTAGCTACTGACCAACACATGCAGCAGCTTACACAACAACATACATACTGATACACACATTCAGACAGGTTAGTCACTAACCCATGCATTCAGTTAGACACATTTAATCACTCACTCATACAGTCAGTCACGCACATACTAAATCCTCCATCCCGACACTTATACACCCACTCATTCTTCAATACACCTTTGCATATATATAAAACATATTTAAACTTTAGTGAAACACACAGTCACTAGATGATATTATCAGTGATGTCATCAGTGATGTCATTTGAGATGTCATCAGTGATGTCATCAGTGATGTCACTGACCATGTCATGAATGATGTAATATGTGACGTCATCAGCAGTGCATTGCGGGGGCACGAGTTATAGTTAGCTGAATTAACAATAATGGGGGAATTTCTATGGTTTTTTACGAGTGAAATGTCCAGCTAACTATAACGTCTCTGAAACCTGTGATTTTGTCAGTGAATTTCTGAGGTTTTTTAAATGCTAATTTCTAACTATAACGTCCCTGAAACCTCTGTTCTTTCAGTAAATATATATATATATATATACATACATACACTGGCAGCAATAGCAAACTTTCCATCTTTTTATTTGAAAAGCATGCGCATTGCTGTTGGTGTGAAAGTTACTGTTGCATGGCAGTCATGCAAGTAATGGATTGTGTTCCTAACCATAACTTGCATATCCCAGTGACTTATCACTTTTAATTCTTCAGTAAAAGCTGTGTTTTTTATTTGAATATATGAGTGTGTTGGTGTGTGTGCATATTATGTAGTATACATAATTATGACATTCTCATTTTATTATTTTAAATGGTAATACTAATATTAAAAATATTTTAAAATTGCCCGTAATTAAAAATAATTAAAATATTTAAACCAGTTTTTAGCATAATTTACTAAAAAAACATTTAAGATTGGAATATTTTTAAATTATTCTAATTTCTATATTAAATTAATAATTTGAAATTAGCTCTGTTTTTAAAACCCATTTAATTTGATGAGTTAATGTGCTGTAAATTAGTTTTTAAAACTTCTAGTGTAAAAATAAATATTTAATGTTATTTTGCATTTGCAATTTATATTAAAATATGTGATTTAAAAAAATAATGATAATCTTTGATAATTTTCCCTCTGCTTTCCCAAAGAAAGATCTTCACCTATGTGTTCAATGTAAGTAGTAGTTACTTTAAACTCATAATATCTGTTACTTTAAACTCATAATTTCTGTTATAGAAGGCTCCAACCCTGATTTAATCATCCACAATCTGTTCTTACGGTGAACTGCCCAACAGTTTTTCAGCCCCGAATTTCCATTAGTACCCATGTGGACCTTCCTCAAAAGACAAATAGCATACTAGATCCAGGAAAACACCAACCTGAATTGTACCAAGAGTCTGCAGGAGCAAACCCGAGACCACAATTCCCCCTGAAGACTGGCACCATAGACACTGCATCGACAACTGTGTACAGGGAGCATACCCCACAGAAAAGGGGGTTGGAAAAGAGGAAAAGAAGAGAGCAATCCAACCTATTCTGAGAATTGGGTGGGTGTTATTTGACTTCCTTTGTCACCAATCGCCTAGGTCGCACCTTTAGTGGAGCTGAGGATCCCTTCTGTTAGGAAGTAGAGGAAAGGTTATACTCCCAAACTATTACCATGTCCCACCAGATTCCACCCAATCCCGACTTCCTGCTTGTGTACCTTGACTTTATGAGGGAAGGAATGTTGGGGCTCCTAATGACTTCTTCTGTAGTGGCGTGTCGATAAGTAGCCTGGCTGATAATCATGTATCTCCCTCGCAAATGAGGGATGTGGTTTTGTTATTCCCTAAAGACACAAGGACTGAGTTACCCTCAGAGTGAGCTACAGAAAGCCATACAAGTGCGTGTTCACTATTAATCAGTTACCTCTTTCGTGGGCTTTTCATGGTTCTTGACAGTTTTTAAAGTTCACAGGGGTGCCTTGACTTCAGTGTCCTCTTAGTTCTTTTCTTCTGGCTTAAATGTTGTGGCCTTTTCATTGTGAATGTCTTTGGCTCCTGCTCTAACCTAAATACCTAAAACATAACTCAGCATACCATCGTCCAACAAGCCTTTTTTAAGTTGCTGCTCGGATTTTCCTGACTAGCACAAGAGTGCAATAATTTTCCTTACTGTGCAAGTAATGACTGTGTTGTTTGCTTTCCTTGCGCCTTGAGCAGAAACCTTTGACTCAGAGTCCTTGCCTTCCTTTAAGTATAAAAGAGATGAAGGCTGGCAAGGAGATTAATGGCTTCTCCCAACAATGACGGCTGGCATCTACTGAGGTTGGAGGAGCGGGTAAACAATTTATTTATTTTTTAAATTAAAAAGAAAAGCACTTAGTGGATCCTGACGACGTCCACCTCATTCCGACATTGTCTGCTGGATCTGCAGTGCAGGGCCCAGCAAACACCCTAGACCAATCCAGGACTGCTCACATGCTGTTAACCAACATGTGAGCAGTGCCCTGATTGGTGGGAGCAGCCTCTCTCGGCACTCCCGAGAGCACTGGATGCCTGCACTTGCTCTTAACCTAGCTGTCTTAAGACAGCTAGTTGAGTGGTTTAAAGTGCGTATGTGCGGCTGGCCGTCTCAAGACGGCTGTCTAAAGACGCATGCACACTTTAAACAAGTGCAAAGGTAGCCCTGTGACCACCACTCCTCCCTGCTGACTCAGCAGGCCCCGCCCCACCCCGTTCTGATGTTCGGTTCAGGACGGGACGATAAAAAATAAAATGGTAATCAACTGCCACGTTACTTTTTTATCTTTGGGGGGCACGTAAGTGGGGCGACACTCCTCTGCTCCCACATAAAGCCTTGTTTTGCTCGTACCCATGCTGTGACCCCTCAAGTCGCCAGTGCTTTGTCACTGGTCTGAATAAAGATCAGCCACATGTGCAGCTCACAAATTCTTAGTCAGTGATTTGAAAAATAATTTCAACATTTCACTGGAACTCTGAGAAATTTAAAGCACGCGAGGAATTATCCATGGCCGGGTCAACAGCATACTTCGATGCTAAATGTATTGGCGTACCTTGGCATGAAAAAGAGGAAACGTTTTAGGACTTAAGCTCTTTGCGAAAAGAAGTGTTCTAATTCAATTTAAGGGCTTTTTCATAATCCATAAAATTCTATTCTGCTGTTGAAAGGCAGTGAAGAACTTTTAATAATGCTGAATTATTAACTGCGTGAAACCAGAGGAAAATGTGCAGGAATATATCGTCTGTGAAACAGTCAGTCAGCTTCTCTTACTTAGAGGATAAGTCATGTAGGAGGTGCAGAGGGAATCTGAATCTTCCTTGAATTAACAATGGATCTGATATATCTATTAGGCAACATGGGCAGCATGGTTGTATGTTACTTGCCATATAGCACTGATACTATAGAAAGAAACCCTTTATTACCGATAAGAAGGCTTGTAATGTAGGAAGAGAAATTATGGGTTAATATATTCAGTGGTAGGTATAGGGCTGTATTATGTATATTGCTCTGTTATTGTGCACCAATCCTGAATCAACATCTGCATCTGCACTGATTAAGTATAAATTACATTTTGCACCAGCCCTTCATTCAAACCTGCTTGTGAGTTCCAATGCCACTACAAAATTACCACTTACTACTGCAAATTCACCTAGCACGGTTCAGTGTATGCAACTCGTAAAGATTAGCATTAGTTTTTTTCTGAGAACATGTGGTGAATAATAAAATGTTTTTGTGAAATTTAGTTGGTGTGCAGGCATTTTTCAGAACAAAGGAAAAAATGTGCGCATTGCTTCATTGAAGCAGTTAGACCTTCTTTATGGTGACAAACCAAGAAAAGTGCAAAATGATTAAAAGCGCCAAGTTCAAGAAGTTAAAGTTGTGTGCTAATACCGTATACAATCTTTGCATTTCTTGTGATTGCCCAATAAAAGGTATCAACAACATCTTTATCATGTTGTGCTAAGGAAAGTCAAAACAATATCTAAGTTCATTATTACTTCACAGAACATCAGATACTGAGTGAGGTAAATTCCTGATCCATAAAGTAAATCACAGACATGTGCAGAACAAATGTGTGTTGCCCATACTAGCACAAAATTAAATACATTCACCCCTAATGATTTCATCATTTGTCATGGTTGATTATCCAATTCCTTGGTTTTCCTTTGTCAAACAGCAGCACCCTGGTATTAAGGCCCCTCCCTTTACATTCCCTCCTGTGTGGTATTCAAGTTTCCATGTACCATGCAGGCTCATTACTAGGTGGCAATCTAGTAGAGCATCTTCCATCACAGGTATTGTCACATTGCTGGTCGTCTCTTGGAGGGCCTCGCCATCCGTACGAAGTTGAGAAGTTCCAATGGTTAGGGAAGTCATGTGACTATTATTACTGTGGTATTCATGGCAGAGCACAATTGGGACACTCAGAACTGTATTTCCAAATGTCCCCACTATGTCACACTTTGACTGAATTAGTAGACTTGTCTGTGGGTCTCCTGGTTACGTAACACCTTTCTGTACCTGAACAAACAATGGCATTTTGGCTTTTTTCATGTGTCCTGTACAAGGCAGCACACATGGAAAAATAAAAAATGAGGAGAAATAATGCATTTCTCCTTGTTTCGCCATCTTAAGACCACTTTTTACTTGGTCTTAATTTTGGCGCTGCACCCTATGTACGCCACCCTTGTACATAGGGGGCAGCGTCAAAATGAATGGCTAGTGCGGTGGCACACCCACCGCAACACCCACTGCCCACCCCTTTCATGCTAACCATAGCGTGAAAGGGGGCCACATTAAGTGGCTTAATGCAGCCTTGTACATAAGGTGCAGCCCCTATCGCCACCACAACGTCACTATAGGCGACGTTGTGGTGGCGATAGGGGCTTGTACATATGCCCCAATGACTTTTGATGTAAAATGGGAAAGATAGAGACAGAAATACATATCTGGCGGCTGAATTTCAAAATGTGAAACCAGATCACCTGGGAGAAATACCAGCTGTGCTGCTTGTCCAAATTTTCTGATCCTAGGCAAACATTTTATTTCACAGAGCCTCCCTTTTCTTTATTAATGACTATGAGAGCACTTTAAATGCTTGTGTTCTGGATGTGCAGTGGACAAGCACCTGTTATGTTTTATTTGATAGACTATGATTTTGCTCAATCTATAGTAGGAATCTAGTCCAATTTAGGGTTTACATAACTATTGACTTGTCTCTTAGTTTATTAATAGCATTGTCAGTGGGGTAGCAAGCCATAACATGTTTCTAAAGTTCATGTTTAAAAACCTCCACTTTTAATAAATGTCTGTCTTTGCAGCAATATAATCTGATGTACTAAGGTGAAGCTCTTCCACATGTTAAAGGAATACACTTTTTGAATTTAGAAGAGACTGTATAATCTTATTACATTATGTTTGTTGCATGATATACATGCGAAACATTTTAATGGGTTGGCTCATGCATTCACTCTTAGAGCCAAGCCAGACCTTTGACTCGGCACTCCCTTTTAATTTGCTGTCATGCCCACCTCTAATTGCTACTCTGGCTTAGTACATGGGGCCATCAGTTACTTGATAAAATGATCTATAAAAGGCAAGGATATAAATGTACCACGCCTACATGCACTGGATTGACAACAATTACCATCAAGGTATCTCGTAGTAAAGACGAAGAAGAGTATGTACAGTAAAAATACATTAAAAATAAGTGAACCCAGGACAGGGGTGCCAGGCCATTGTTTTGTGCATGACAGTAGTCATGAGTTCTCAGGGCGAACTACTAGGACCAGATGGGGTATGCAGGGGTGTAGCTGCAGGGCAGTGTTTGAGATGTGACACCCCCTTCCCCCCAAATGCATTCTTGACTTGGTAGTTGGGCGTGGAGGCCCTAAGTCGAGTCTGCCATGTTTGTGCCAGCTTTTCTCATCATCCTGTTTCACTACGAGCTTATCATTTACTCATTTTTAGGAGTGGAAACTTATATATAATGTCTGGTTTAGTGAACAAATAGTAAATCTGCACCCATAGAAGTACTCCTTTAATGGGTGCAAATTTACTTTTTGGAATTCACAAACATTGGCAGCAGTAGACTTTGGACATTGTGCTAATCTCAGGTTTCCAGGCATAGTACTGACAAACACCCAAAGGGTGATGAGATGAAAGCTGACAAATTGTCTATCCAGTGCCAATCACTCAGGGTACTATACCAATCAGTGCTTAATTTGTAAAAAAAAAAAAAATTGCCAGGGCCCTGTTCAGGAGGCCACTCCCGCTTGTAACACCCATTGCCACTGTCAGTTCTGCCAATTACAGTAACAACAAAACTACTAATCATCACACTTTTACATGTGTGACAATTCTGACTATTCCGGGCCCCCAAACCTATAAGAATGAGTTTGGTGGCAGGTAGCAGTCATTTTTATGTGTTTTGAATCAATAAACAACTGTTGCTGTGCTGGTGTCCAAATTAGACAAACAGAGCCATCATGTGGAATATTGTCATAAATGCCAGTGTTGACAATAAAGTACTGGTGCAGAGCACCGGGAACCACTGGGTCAAATTAAGCACTGATTCCAACCCATCCTTTTTCGTTCACTGTGCAGTCTAGATAGATGCCCACGAAATGCAAATCAGTACTGAGACTGTTCCTCATGGAAACAGTTAATCGCAAACCTTCATCTTCTCACCCCTCCATCCTGCAGCTCACTGCTTTTTTTTGTTGGGAAATTTGAGGTTTGCACCTCCCAAATCTTGTTGACAAAGCTGTGTCCCCATAAATCTCAGACATTGGTGATCACTCTGGGGTGCATTCCAGACCAATGTTTTTTGCAGATTGTGCATTCTGGACCCATGTTTGGGGATACCTGATGCACTTGGGGCGTTCACTTAAAAACAAGAAGGTGATGGAAGGAATGCTGTGGTGGAGCAGTCATCATATCTGGGTCAATTGATCTGTTACCATGTTTGGTGATATTGCCACAAGAAATACCACCATGAGCTCGAAAGCAGTCAATCAAGAAAGGATATGTAGAGTGTTCAAACCTGCACTAAATGCACCCTGCATGTTTTGGAGACTAGCAATGTGGGTATTGACCATATACCACCAGTTTGTTGATACATTTCCAGTCCCTACATAGGCTATGGCGAATTTCAAAAGCTGCTATAGACTCAGTAGAATTTCTGGTAGAGAGGTTTTAGGCAAGATGGCCCCTTGTGTGGCTGAGAAAGCTAATTGGGTAGAATCACAGTATATGTTATATATGGCCTTCTTCCTTTACAGCATGACATTAAGGAATGTGCCTTTCTTACTTGCCCAATAAGCACAATTCTTTTCTATAGAATTTGAAATAACTTGATTATTGAAAGTTGGTGAGAAGCACTTTACTTCGAGACATAGCACAGGGACACGTGGCTCTGGCAAGCCTCTGAACACAGTGTCTATTTAGAGACAGTTGTCTCAGCTTCACAAGAGCGTCTTCACGACACTGCCTTTTCTTGTGGCTCTTGTGTTTTGGGCACCACCGTCTTTTTTTTTTTTAGTTTACTTTATTTCACCTTCTATGGAAACATATGGGACGCCCATGTGGCCCCTTCAATATAAAATATATTTTTAGATATAAAATAATCCTTATTATGTAACACTCCTATTAGCATTTTTAATATATTAAATACTTGTCTTATGTACCAACATTCATGAATTTCTACGTGATCTTTACAGCTTCTCCTAACATCTGGCTCTCTGACACACTTCTTTCCGTGCTCAACATTCCACATTTCACTTACTACCCTTTACCCCTCACCGGCCACATCCTATTACTCCCATTGTCCTGTCAAGAAAGTTAACTACAAGAAGGCTGGAGTAGAGCTAATATCTATTTTGTGCAGTTTTTTATAGCTTGAACCTGGCCACCGGGATGGAGCATTTTACAGCAGATCGAGAGTACTTACACATTTCTCCCATATTAAAAGTGAGGCACCCGCGGCGCAAGGGGCTTTTAAATAAGCCCCTATATTTTTACTCACAGGGAGGTTGTGAATTTCCCAGAATTAGGATGAGCCATATAATAGCCTTGAGGGGACTTAGGCGAATCTGGTGTGGTGTCACCTTTGTGTGACTCCTCGAATTTTGGAAACTCGAGTTGTATGACCTTCGGCCCTCAGACTAATGGTTCGCGTGGGGTGCAATGGGAGTTTGGGGAGCAGCCGAGTGTAGGGAGGTCTGCCCCCGGGAAGTTTGGGAGGGGTGAGGGCAGGCCCAGGGGCCACCATTTTGTATACTTTTGGGCTACACAGTGTGTAGCCCAATATTAGCCCAACAATTATAAAAGCTGGCTTGTGGTTTTCCCAGCCACCATTTTAGGTTTGGTGACCTGGTAGCTGGGAACGTAGTTAGTTTAGATCTTTGTCATAGTGGTAGTTCCCTTAGTGTTAAGGGATATTTGTAATCACGGAGGACTATTGGGTTTTGGAAGCACTGCGGCTTCTCGGCAAGGTGGGAGTGCTAGACCCTGTGGTCCCTGAGGCCGCAACCCCTTCGCACCCAACAAGACAGGCGTCGGCGGGCGTGGTCGCGGTAATCATGGCATGTACCACGCCGAAGAGGGCGAAATCCAGCGTGGTGAGTGAAAGGGGCCACTCATATGCTAGAAGAGCATCCCCAGGAGCGTCCGTGCAGGCAGAAGGGAGAGGAACGTCTGAAGTTCCTGTGAAGGCAGCGGGGGCAGTGCGTCCTCTGGGCCCGGGTGTGATGAAAGTGAGAGCAGCGTTAGGCCCCAGCTGCTGAAGAAGGCAACACCTGGAGTGGTCAGGAGCGGTGCTGGGGCCTCAGGTGCAACGAGGAAGCGTTCAAAGGCACCGGCGTTGCATGTGAAAGCAGGAGGTAGGGGTGGGGCCCAGAGATCTCTGCACAGCGCGGAGCTGAATTTACAGCTCGCGCTGAGGAACTAGTGACTTTTGAGGACTGGGAGGCATTACATGGGTCAGCAGGGGGAGGATGTGAAGCCCAAAACAGGTCCCAGTAAGGGCAGGTGTCACTGGGGGGTACTGCAGGGGGATTATTCATGCCCAGTGGAAATTACAGGGGCCTGGGGGGAGAGCTCAGGCCAGGAAGTAGGGTTTTTTGATTTCCAGGTCTCTGAGGAGGGGTAGGATGAGGATATCCCTGAAGAGTTAGAGCATGCCTGGGGCTCTCAGGCCTGGGTGGGCCTGGACATATTCACTTCTTGGAATGAAGAAGTAAGGGTTTTGGATAGGGTGGGGCAGCTAGATGCCTACATGTCCAGCGGAGGTTCACTGCAGGAGGGTGGGGGGCAGCTGGGTATGGGAGGGGGGAGTCAAAAGCAGGGCCACGAGGGCAAGTCGTGCATGGCTGGGCATCTGCATGCATTGCAGCTATGCTTGAATGGAGTGGGGATGAGGAAGGGGGTGACAGCGACACAGAGGGTAGAGAGGTGGGGGAGGTAGTGAGCGGACAAGGGGCTAGGTGTGTCAGGGCAAGAAATGCAGGATAGACCGGGCAGAGAGATTACAGGGAGCCAGCACACCAGACCAGATGTTTATTTTTCAGGACAAGGAGCAGCTCAGTATAGCGGACTTGGCAGAGCTGTGAGCTGCTTACTGGCGCCTGAGGCGAATGGAGAGTGGAGCCCAGAAGGCTGCGCCTGATACCGACTGGGGATCCCGCAGCCGCCAGCACATGTAGGCCCAGAACAACCTCACTGGCCCCTAACGTACAGCACTTTCTGGGCAACTGCGGGGGACAACAAAGACATTATAAAAAGCGTATGAGGCCAGAGGAGCACCAGAGGGTGCAGTCGGCCCCACCAGTGGAAGGGAGACGGGGGTCCAGTAGAGACTTAAAAGCGGAATTACATAAGGATTGGCCCCCGCAGCAGGGTCAAGAGGTGCTAGATTTTGAAGAGGAAAGCCTTGAAGAAGGCGAGTTACGAGAGGAGGAAGATTTAGAAGGGGAGGCAAGTAATGCTTCAACTAGTGTGTTTCAAGCATCAACAGAATTGCCGATCGGCTGCTCTATTTCATGTGCATTATTTGAGTGCTTCAGTAAATTTTTACAGTGGCGGTTTTCGTGGCACACGGGTCACCAAGGGATGATTTTTTCTTCGTGGGCTCCCCTGGCTCCACGGAATGCCAAGATGCACTTGAAAGTTTCATAGAGCTCATGGTGGAGCTCGGGGTGTCATCGGCACCGGAAAAGACAATGAACCCAAGCATGGCACTGTCATTTTTAGGCATTGAAATAGATTCTAAGGCAATGCAGGCACGTTTGCCAGCTTATGAGAAGGAGAAAATGTTGGAACTGCTGAGGGACATGCTGTCATGGGAGAAGGTGAAGGTTAAAGAAATACAGACACTTTTGGGTCACCTCAACTTCACCTGCAGAGTACTGAGGGCAGGGAGAATTTTTTGTAGGAGATTGGGGGGCACTTTCAGGGCAACGTTTCCTCATCATCATTTGGCTTTCCGCCGGAGTCAAGGAAGATTTGAGAATGTGGAAAGTATTTTTGCAGTCCTTCAACGGCATTCCGCTCAGAAGAGAAGAAGACCTCACGTTGGATGTGCAAATATTTTCAGATGTGGCAGGCAGCATTGGTTTTGGGTTGTTCTGGCAAGGAAGGTGGTGTGCAGATCAATGGCCAGCGCAATGGAGGGATGGGGCAGGAGCATAGCGTTTCTGGAGTTCTTTCTATTAGTGGTCGCAACAACTAGCGCACAAGAAGGTTTTATTCAGGGTCGATAACATGGCGGTAGTTGAGAGAGTGAATCGCCAGTCAGCAGGAGAGGAGCAGGTTTGGAAATTGCTGAGAGTTTTTGTCTTAGGCTGCTTGCGACACGACATAGCCTTCAGAGCTTGGTACGTCCATGGTGTGGACAATGACATTGTGGATGCTTTGTCCCGTTCGCAGTGGGGGAGATTCCGTGGGCTAGCCAAGAACACCGACAGGACCCCGATGCCAATGCCTCCTCACTTGTGGTACGTAAGCAACGTAGGATGCTACAACTGGTGGTAGGGTCACTTGCGGAGTCCACCAGTGTTGCATATAGTTTAGCCTGAAGGGAATTTTTGTTATCGGGTGCTCCCCAGCACCCAGAGGCAAGGCAACGAGCGGATGATGTTGTTCACTTTATTCTGGACCTTATTGACAAAGGCTTGTCAAGGGTCACAATCGCCGGGAAATTGGCAGGGATTGTCTTCATGGGCAAGTTGTTATGGGGCTATCCACCGTCAGCGGGTGAGATCGGGCCGAGAATGTTAGAGGGGTAAGTGAGAGAACAGGGGGCAAAAGAGACTGAAGAGGAGGCTACTATCTTGGCATAGATTGAGTCAGGTGATATCGGTGCTGCCGGAAATATGCAGAGATTAATTCGAGACATGTTTTTTTTTACTCTGATGGTGGGGATGTTTTTAGGGGCCTTTAGGGTTTCAGAGATGCTAGACACAAGAAAGGGTGGGGGTTTAACATGTCAGGACGTAATTCCATGTATGTAAGGAGTACAGACATGGTTGAGCCATTCCAAAACAGATCAGAAGGGGATAGGAAAATGGGTAATGTGACAAGTGGCTGAGCCGGTGTTTTAGGGCAGACAGATGGTCTGGCATTCAGACATGTCAACGGGGACAGAGTGTAGGCCTACCAGCTATTATCAGTACTAAGGAAGGCATTGAACCATTTGGACATAGATGGTGCAGGTTTTGGGACCCATTATGTTTGCATTGGGCTGCGTCAGAAGCAAACAACAGAGTCTGGGGGCAAGAGGACATCATGCGACTAGGGCGCTGGTCATCAGAATGTTACAGGTGCTATTTGAGAAGGGAGGACGGGGCTGAGCACGCAGTAGCTAATATGTATTGAAACTTATTCTGTTTTTCTCGTTTCAGGTTCTGTGTCCAGCCCCCTGGCAGAAGAGATGATTATTTGGGTTGTAGGCAATCTTTCGTAAAGTGGGCCCAAGTTCATGCACGCCAGAGCTATTTTGGTCAGAATTTGGGGTTCAATGAATGTTGTTTTATAGTCTTTTGGAAAGGAAAAGGGGGAATGTGCTGGAGGGAATGGATTCCTTGTCTGAAAAATCTGTTGGTGGGCGGTAGGTGCCCTGATGTGGTAGTGCTACACCTGGGTGAGAATTATCTGTGCAAAGAAAAGGGGGTAGTATTGATGCGGGCCATGAAAAGGGATTTGGCTTTGATCAAAGAACAGTGGGCAGGTTGATTTGTCCTTTGGACGGAATTTGTACCTCAGAGAGTGTGGCGGGGATTGATTAACCCAGGAGCTCTGGACAGGGCCAGGAGGAAAGTGAACACGCAGATGTCTCGTTTTTGTAGGAGTTTAGGTTTTGGCAGGATTTCTTATACGAATTACGCTTTGATACAGTTGAGTTTTACAGAGGAGATGGTGTACATTTGTCAAGGATTGGCATGGACTTGTACCTGTTGGAGATTAGGGAGGCTTTATCAAAGAGTTTGAATGTGCAGAGGCCAATGAACTAAAGCGGTGAGGGGGGCAGCAAAAGGGGTTAGTGGTCACTCCCCCCTTTATCTGGGTGGCGGGGTTTTGGAAAGTTGGCTAGGATTCGCAGTTTTTTGGTTAGCGTTGGAAGTTGGGAGCAGGGACAGGGGAAGGGTAGGCAGGTAGTTTAAGGTAGTTTAACCCCTTGCATGCTTCTGACGGAACCACTCCGTCATGAGCCACGGGCGGCGTGTGCTCATGACGGAGTGGTTCCGTCATGCTGCGGCCGTTAGCGGCCGCTCCGCCCACGCGGCGATGTTTCCCCGCCTGTGCGGGCGATCAGCGCAAGTGGGTGGAGTCATGACGGAACCACGCCGTCATGAGCACAGCTCGCCCGTGGCTCATGACGGCGTGGTTCCGTCATGAGCATGGCGGCGCCGCGCTCGGCCCAAACCCCCCCAGCGCTGCGGCGGAATTCGCGCCGCAGCGAAGGGGTTAAGGTTTAGTATAGACATTTTGTTACTTACAGTTACGGGAAGGCAGGTATTAGATGTTGGTTTAATAGAAGTGCTTATTATTTTTAAGTGCAACGCATTGTAATGTTGTTAATATGGTAATGGCAGGGTGGGGGCTTGTTGAGGAGATCCTGGGGGTGGGGGTCAAGGTTCAGTTATGGGATGTATGAGGTTTTAGTTTTTGTTAGGCTGTTGCCAGGTATGGTATTGTAATGTGCACCTGTTTCAATAAAGCAGCCTTTTTCACACACAAAATTGGTCTCCGCTTGCCTGCCCTCCCCTCCCCCTCTCCCAAATGTTTGCGTCTCAGAACCATGTCTGATGTCGGCCTTTTTCTCGCCCTTATCAAATGATCGAACTTAGAAGGTACCATCTCAGATTTGGCTCAGTAGGTAGTTGATTTCGAAATAACGTCTTATCGCACCGCAATGATACTTCACAGTGCCAGAAACGGCGCCAGACCAATCGTCATGAAAGCCAAGCTGTTTCTTGAATATATTTTATCAGGGGTAGGGGTCGCAGGAGGGGTTAATATATATTAATAGCAGCAGCGCTGTCTTTATAAACGCAAGAACAGAAGTCTTACCCTGAGGTGAGTTATATCTCCAATAAGTGCAGGCCTCCTACCAAGCAGAGCAGAAACAGTTCCATTCGTCGTATTTTATACCGATAAAAAAAATAGCAACGCAAATTCCCCAGTGACAAAAACTGCTGCGGGCCGCTGATGAAATATCCGAGGTCACGGCGGTGAATGGGGTTGCCTTTATTTTTTTAATTGGAACGCAGCACATAACGCTAAATTTTGGAGAACATGTCTGCTTCTTTGTTTATTTGTTTTAATAAAAAAAAATCTTGATAACGCTAATGAGGCATCTGTCCTCTCAATTATGTCTTGTTACTACCAACGCTCCTCCTTGCAGTAATTAGGGTGCAATAAAGGCTCTTGTTAGTGAAAGTAAATTAAAATTAATTGCGTTTTTTGTAACGAAATAACTTTCTGCTCAATTGCGGGTGATGTGAGCTTGTATCATAATCGCACCCTGCAATTAGAAGCCGTATTTAATGTGAGTGTGTAGCTCCGTAGGGCTTGCCTACATTTACTTGTTTTCATCTTTTAAAATAACTTTAATATATGTATTTTCCTACAGAGTACGCTTCAGACTAGATTCAGATTTCAATCGCTGTGTGAATATAAGGATTCATTAGAAATCCACCTCTGTGCTATTAAATTCATTCACTCTTTTATGACGAAGGGCTGGGGCGTAGTCAATATAAGTGATCTATTTATTTATTTTGTTTTGTATAGCACTGACACCACTAGGAGAGGAAATGGAAGGTGAGGGTGGAGGAGAAGAGATAAAGGACGGACAGGGATATCGAAAGAGAGGTGTGGAAACAGAAGGACGAACAGAAGAGTGTGAGGAGGTGTTGCAGAGGAAGAAATGGTCCTACATTTAGGAGATGTTCTAGGAAGGGCCAAGTGGTAGTCCCAACCGATGGGCACAAAAACCTTGGCGTATTATTTATACTGCAGTTGGCGATAGTAACTCTAGTTATGCTTAAGTTTCTTTTTCCACCTAATAAAGAAAGGGCTTTTTTGATTTGCAAATAAATTCAGCACACAACAAAATGGGGCAGCCTATTAGGCTGAGCTTAGTTTTGAAATTTCAGGTTTCATGTACATCTGTAGGGGGGCAGTGGGAGATCAGCAGATTTATTTGGGGCGATGCCAAAATTAGAAGCATTTTCTATTTTCAGTCCTATTGCAATTTTTGATCTCTTTACAACAAGATTACAGGAGAAAAATCACACCAGACATGAAATGAATATAGAACTTCATTCAGAAATGACTATTTTTGTAGATTGGTGCAAATCCATTTAACAGATGTCGAGCGTTTTGCTTTACAAAAAGGAGTCTATTAGGCTTAAAAGGATTCATTTTATGTATATCTTGTTACTTCACTCCCTATATGTACTGATTACTCCTCAATATTTAATTTCTTACATATAGGTGTTAGTTTTATTTTGGGACCTTGTGCAATGTAATTACTAGGGGTGGGAGGAATTTGCGAAAGTGACTCGCAAAATATCGCGAAAATGTTAAAAATCTCCGCAAACACGTGGAAATATCGCGAAGATGCAGAAGTTTTTTTCCCGCCCGTTCGCGGTATTTTCTGCGTGGTCGCGGCTCGCCAACTTACCCATGCGGTTGCTCGCGGGCGCGGCCATCTTGATTTCACTCTTCTAGCGGGGCATGATCGCGAGAAGAAAGACGTGATCGCGCGACCAATGACATTACTGCGGGCACGAACTGTCGCGAGACAGCGCAAATGGCTACCAACAATCCAACATCTCGTAGAGAACGCGACCGGATCGGGAAAACTTGTCGGCAAACGCGGGGATTCAGGTAAGCCAATCGCGCGCACGCGAGAATGTATTATTTTACAGCGCGATCAAGAAACAAATTATCCCTAAGCTGCGGAATGCGGAAATTTTGACATTTTCGCGCTCTCCGCAGAACGCGAAAATGTCAAATTATCGCAATTACCGCGAGCGGAACGGAAATTTAGCCCAGGCCTAGTAATTACCTTAAACATATCACACTGTCACATATCCAACTATATTTAAATAATTTACACATTTCATTCACCTTCATAATCTTAAACATGAATGTAAATATCCAAATTTGTCATTCCATATTTAAAATATTGATGTTTATTATTGCCTGGAGCCATTGCTCTTCTTTAGTTTCTGGGGCATGGATGCTCATTGTTTTCTGGACATTGAGGTTTATTCCTCTTTGTGGCCATTGATGTTTATTACTGTCTTTGCTCATTGGTATATTGTTAGACATGGCATTCTTGGTACGGTTCTCCCCTAACTTTTTGCCCTCAGCCCTCTTGTTTTGCTGACTTCATTTTTGTTGGATTTAGGACTCTGCACACTTTACCACTTCTAACCAGGAGTAAGTGATTGTCCTCTCTCCTTAAAACATGATCGAGTTGGCTTACACCCCATTTGCCTTCTTGTGGGCCTGCAGCACTGCTTGTCCTGACCACTTAAGTAGCCCTTTAAATATGTGTCAGGCCTGCCATTGCAGCCTGAGTGTGCAGTTATAAACCGCTAGTTCAACCTGGCAAGGTAAGCCTCTTGCCAGGCCCAAATCTCTCTTTTTAATGCATATACATGTCACCTATAGAGTAGGCGCTCAACAGTCCATAGGGCAGGATGCAGTGTATTTAAAAAGTTGGACATGTACAGGATAACACTGGAGTTACCTTTTTACATTAAATACGCTGTCACTTCCAACTAGGGATAGGTAGATTGGTTGAGTTTGGTGTCTAAAGAATTATAATTAAAAGCCCTCTTAAATGATAAAGTTACATTTTTAGTTGCAATTCTATAAAATGCAATTTTTAGAAAGTTGCCATCCTATCCTAACCATTTGGTGCCTGCAGTCTGATCCTGGTTCACCTGACTAGATGTAGCTCACATTTCGCCTTTGTATATTGCTTAGTACACAAGAAGGGGCAGGGAGTAATAAAATATATTTATATTGCGTGATGGCATGTGCTGTATGTGCTAATACTGCCCTCACTCACACAAATGTGTGACATGATTACAAAACACCCCGGTGTAGCCACGCACGGGTTGGAGCAATAGGGTGGGGGAAGACAATACAACACAAAAAGAAACAAGGGGCATATCATCAAGCCTGGAGATAAAATTATCGCCGCTTTAGTGTCCGTTTTCGGATGGAAATTGGAGATAATTTTATCACCTAATCAGCAAGGTCACGCTATCGCGTGAATCCTTGCATTATCACCCTTTCCCCCAACGCCCATCTTTGCATCTCTAATGAGATGCAAAGTGGGCGTTCCTGCCCTGACATAACTGGAGAAATATCGCTAAGCGGCATTTCTCTAATTATCAATGGGCACGCTAACCTGCAGAGCGACAAGCAAAGTAGTGATAACCTCTGTTATCGCTACTTTCCTTACGCCTGCTTCAAGACTGACTTAGCCATGATATCATATGTAAGGTGGATATCATGGCTAAGTATGCTTTGCCCTATCAGCAAGCTTTTGCCAAACCTTGTGCGATTATCGCTGTATTTCCAGCGATAATCGCACAATTGGCAGCTTGCACTCTGAATTTGATCGCTTTGGAGATAAGCGTTGCTGATAGCACGCTATTTCCGCGATAAAAATCAGAGTTGGCCGGCGATAATTATCCTCGCGCTGAGCGATAACTATCGCATGGCCTTGATGATATGCCCCCAAACGATTTCACAGTGACTGGGAATGACAGAAGTGAAAGTGCAGTGTTGTGTGAGTTAAAACTAGCTCGGAAGTGTCGCTGTGCCTAAGACTTTATTCCTGGACCATCCGGCCAGGATTTAAAATGTGAAGGATGGAGGTGATTGGAAGATACTATGTGATCCTAGCACCCCTCCTTTACTGCCAGGTGGTCAACATGTTTCGCCCGTAAGTGTATGCCCCACGTGTAGGGTCACACCGGCCTTCATCTGGACTCTACCTGTCCCAGTGTGCTTGTGCTCTCACCTCCAATTGAGATAAGAGGGTACCTTAAAACCAGTTCCTTCCGTGGTGAGGAATTTCCTCTAGCAAGCTGTGGTAATACTAAAAATGGAGAAAAAGAGCATACCGGCAAAATGGGAGAAAGAAGAGAAGAAACAAACAGTTAGGAGTAGTTTTCTACTCCAACTGTATGTAACTTTGTGTTAAACGTTTTGTCTATACATCAGTACATCCGGGGGAGGTCATTCATACCACACGGAAGAACTATGGTGCCTGCCCCTCCTATTATCACTTGTGCCTAAAACCCCTTCTTTTGTGTGTACCTTTGTATATTGCTCCCAGACAGTGAAACAAAGGGAAGATAGGTGCTGGCAGAATGGGCTGCCTTGAGTTAACGAGGGAGAAGAGCTGTCATCTACCCAACTTGCACATCACAAAGGCTCTGCCAGAACACTCTCACAAAGGGTTTGACATTAGTCTGTTGTGACCCCAGAGAAGCTGGGGCCAGGACGGGTAAGTATGGGATGCCTGACACCTCAGAGGGTGGAAACCTCTAGTAACTTCCTCCTCTTCAAAGTCAGCACCAGATATAAATATTGGATCCTTAAACCTACACTTCTGGACCTGTTGTCTTTGGCAGGAGGAAGGATGGTTGTGCTGCTGAAAGGACTGCTATTCTGCTGGCATGCTGTTCTGAATGACTACCCTGCTAACCTGCTGTCCTCTTGCCTGGGTAAGTAGGACTAGTCCTGCCTCTCTAAACCCAGGCCCCTTGAGTACCTTCGGGGGCTAATTGTCTGGCCACCTGATCACAAACCTCAAGGACATAATAGGCTTTCAACAACCTTGAACCCAGCACTTGGACTCTGCCATCTGTTAGTCCTGCCTTCACAAGTAGTGCCACTTCAGCCCTGGACCCTTGGAAGTGGGCCTGAAGGTGCTCTGCTAGCCCATCCGTGGATCCAGCCGAACTGACGCATCTCCTCCACACTGAATCCCAAGCAGAATCAGTGCATCACCTTTGCTGCTCAATGCATCAACCTGAAAACCGATGCATAGCTTTGCTGCGTTGACTTCACATTGACCATTGGAACCTACATAGGTCTACGCAAGGACATTGCCTCGCCAAATGCAATCAATCGGAAGCGCCGATGTGTGACACATCTCGACGCAGACACCGCCTCTAACTTTCCAGCTCCCTGGAACCGTCACTGTGTGATGCATCTCCTTGCACACACCTCGCATCGCCTCTGCTGCAGGACACATCCTTGACATGGGACTCCACACATCTTCACAATGGATTTAACATAGTCTTGCTCAACATGCTGAACTGGGCCACTGAAGCCAGTTCCATCATGGTAGGCCTGAACTTGCGGCTTAGTCCCAATCCAGTGCGAACAGGTAACCTCAGTTGGCACTGTCAGCTTCTCTGCTTTATTTTTACTTAAATCTTTAAAATTCGATATCTCCGGTTCTTCTGATTGGAATATTTGTTGTTTTGGTCTTGATTTGCTTATGAAGATAAATATCTGCTCTATTTACACAATTGGTGTGGGAATTTTCTTGATTTGTATTTTACTTTATTACTGTTTGAAGTGCTGCATAAATACTTAGGGGCAGATTTACAAGTCCCTTGCGCCACTTTTGCGTCACATTTTACATGGGAAAAGTGACACAAAAGTGGCGCAAGGGGCTTGTAAATCTGCCCCTTAGAACATTGCCTCTATGTTAAACCTGACTGCTCTGTGCCAAGCTACCAAAGGGTTCAGCACAGGTTAGTTTGGGGTTTGTTTGTGACTTCACCCTGACATGGATTGTGGTTGCTGCTTGAGTAAGGTTTCACTCCCCTTAATAAATAGCCACATTTCTTACATGTATTTTCTAGCACCACCGATGTTTGTGAATGTAATGAGGAAAGGCTATTGCGGCATATGGGCAAAAATGCTCTCAGTGGACTTGCCTCCTTGCAAAGCATTACAGAAAAAAACAACATAAAAACTTGATAACAATGCTAGGCAAGACTGGGACTTCTTGCAGGTAAATTCAGATTCCAAATGAAGAGCATATAGCGATTAGAGGGAGAAATCATTGCAAGGCTTTACCTCCTCTTAAGGACATTTTTACCTGTGTCTGCAAAGCTGCAAAGAGTTCCCTTGAGAACATCAGAAGTATTGCAGGCTTCATGCTAATGTAGCAATGAACTCCAGTAATTGACTGTTCTAGAAAATCCACATTTCTTGTATTGTGCCCCTGTTTTTTTCACCTTTTTTGCAGAACTCTTTTTTTGCTGGGTGTAGAACTATGTGCATTTTAACTCTGTTAACCATTGGTAAAGTTCTTTTGCTCTCCCTTTTAGCACGACTGAATTGGTATACTACTAATTGGCATATCTAACTTACCTGTACGTCTCTAGTATGTTGTACAGGGTATACCTGAGCTTTTAAATTAAATGCTAGATGTGGACTTCAGCGCTTATTGTGCCAGCCACTACAGCGACATAGCAGACATGCCTATAGGCCTACCATTGTACCCTGACTAAAGCAGCTGTTAAACTGTAATTCAATGGGTCAAAAAAACATTTTATTAAAAACCCAATTCACTGGAAAAGTCAGTATGTACTTTAGAAAGTAACGTTTTCCCTTTCTAAAGCCTCTTGAGGCTAATTTGCATTAACCTCTACCTAAAACTATCTGAGTGCATAGCCCTGAATGAGGTGTGAAAAACTGCCGTCAGAGCAGAGACAAAGGCTTGGGTATGGGGGGTGTTTGTGTTCCTCTAGCAGGATGGTTATTTGGACAGTGCCCAGGAAAATCATTATCTTCAAAGGGGCCTCCCCTGTCACAAATGTGAGGGGCAACCTGCACAGACCCCTTCTTTATTCTCTCAGTCAGTCAGGCTCCAATTACTGTGGGAGAGGAGCTGCCCAAGAACTGATTTGAAGTGACCCCAGAGGAGGGGTCTCTCATTTCCCTGACCACACATCTGGGGTGGACATACAGACTCTGCACAGGGGAAGAAGGGTTTCACCATCTTATCTTGGACGTAGGCAGGGATAGGTACTGTGTGATTGTTTGCAGTAGGGCACACAGGAAATGCTGCAAAAGTGGGTAGGGTAATCCCTGGGAACTTTTATTGGTTAGGGAGCTGTCCAGAGTCACCCACATCCGCAAGCTGGTGACAGGCATAAATATAGCATCCTCAATAGCCACCTCAGAACACTACTGGGCCAGTGGAGGATGAGAAGAGGACTGAACCTGGTGTCCTGAGAAGAGACCCGCAGGAGTGGATCTGCTCTCCCTCTTGTAGCCAGGACAAAGAAGTGGACTCCAAGGGTCATAATTCTGACCTATTGAAACTACAGGGACACAACAAGCACCAAGAGGCTTTGCTGCAACTGCCCTGCTGACCACTTCAAACTGGGTCTGCCGTGGAACCTACTGTTAGCTTCTGCTGGAGTGAGTCTTGACCTCTAATTGCTGTTTCAGAAGTCCTAGAACCCTGGGCTGTGTCAAAGTCCTCCTAATATCCAGAGAAAACAGTAATTTAGAACATTTTGGACCTAAAGGCCTCTGCAGGACCATGACAAACCTGCCAAGCTGATCTCATTAAGGTTGGGGCTGCACTGAAGATTCAGGTTTCACCTGCTATGAGCTTGCCCACGCAAAGTCAACCGCTTCACCGGGACATCATTTGATGCCTATCAGACTTCATGGTGCCCTTCCCAGCCACAACCTGCTGCCTGGCTCAAAATTTTAGACTTCCATTTCGGAGACTAATTACGAAAATAAAATTTCCGATCAGGTCTACCGGGATTCTTGAACCAAACTGTGCTCCATCGGCTTCAAATCGCACCTATGTCCTGGTTTACCACAACCACTTGACTGTGGTTGATGCTTAACACATTTTAACACTATTTTATTTTAACATTTAACAATTGACATCTCTGTTCCCAGTTTGGATTTTTATTATTTTAGTGTCATTCCATTTATTGAAGAATACTCTTTTCTTTTTGGTTTGAGGTTTTCTTGTGTTGTGTTCTAACCTTATTAGTGTTTTGGTACTGCATAAATAGTTTACACATTGCCTCTAAGTTATGTCTGCCTTCTCTGTGCCATAGCCATCAGGGGTTGAGTTTGGGTTAATTTAGTGACTTTAGTGACTCACCCTAACAAGATTTGTGATTATTACTTGAGGTGGGTACTTACCCCTCTCAACTAATATTCCAATTTCTTACACTCGTGTTACTGCACTTTTGTTGTAGTGGCGATATTAAGTCCACAGATCTGTACTAGCTCCAATTTGGCAGCAGCAACATCTGGCTGTGCTGGAAGCATGCTTCTGAGAAAAACTTTGGAGCCCACCAATTATTGTCATAGTAAGCACTTCTGTCACCGACCTCACCCAACTGAGCAAGGCTCTCCCGATTGACCGCTTGACCTACCTGCTGCTCAGAACACCCACACTTGCACCCTTCGACCAGAAATTATCCATGATCCTCTTCCCACTCTCACTGCAGGCACTGCTGCTTACCTGCTCACCTCATTCACATAGGCACTCTTGTTTGCCCTTCACCGCTTTCAACCACAAGGCATTCTTGTTTGCTTCCCCAGGCTCTCCCACTTGTTTCCTCATCCAAGTCAGCAGACGCACTCCAATCACCCCTTCCTACTCTCAGGAGAAGCGACACAGAGCCTTAGTCGATTGAGCTGCTCTTGACTACAGCGAGAGTCACAAAGACAGCTAGTGACTGCAGTAAAATGTAATCATTAAGAAACCTTCACACGTGTGTATGTATGTGTGTGGATGCATTAGTATGTGCATGTGAGTGCAGAAGCCTATATTTGTATGAATATCTGTGAGTCCCTTTAGTTAGGCCTTTCGGTAAGTTGTATGTCAGAATATCCACAAAGAAAAATATTGTCCTACAAAAATATCATATTATCCCGATATGAAGGTTTCTTGAAGGTAAATATAATTAGGTAAGTATGGAATTTCTATTAAATTTGCAAATACATACACATTGAAGATACATATAGAATGAAGATCTGTAGATGTGGGGTTAAGGACAGTAAGTGTATATTTACCTCCATGATGTTGCAGTAGTCTATATTCTGGATAAAACATTTCTGCAGGAGGATATTTAAAATGCAGGGCCATATTTAGAGCTTGGTGGATACAGGGAATCCATTAGTTAGTGTTGGATGTCTCGTCTGCTGTATTACAAGTGCATTATAGCCTATGGCACTTTTAATATGGAGGACGGGATAATCGTTACATCTTGAGAGAGTATCCCATCCAATAAACTCTAAATTACGCTCTTGATATTCTGGTTGTAGACCCTGTGAGTGTTTGCATATGTCCATGCTTGGCAATTATGAATAAATGTATTGCTCACTGCATACCCTGTGCATAAGTGTGCAGTTCTTGCTGAAGTGAAAGCATCCACGGGCTAATGGCCATTGCCCACCCCTTGTAAAATACTACCCTCACATAATGGTAGTAGTAGTAGTAGTAGTAATTTATTGTTTTTGATTAATTAAAACCATTATAAAAATACACATTAATAAATATCATATATATTAAAACAACTTGAATGTGTTTCTAAAAGACTAAACAAAAGTCTCCAGTGTAAAAAAAACCTTGTTCAGATTGTTCTGAAGAGGTTCCAATATCTATGCTCAAAGATTACAGTTGCGTAGGCTAAAATCCTTATGTATTTTTTGTGTTTGCGCGGGGTGCAGCTGATCCTTGCTTAGATTCTACTAGTAACAGGAATTTAACCAGCTTCCCATTTAGCTGCGGGTCCTTGGGGTCAAAGCATGCAATCACAGCCTGTCTCCGAATTTCGAATCCCTCGTTCATTAAAATGCGCTTTGAGTAGTCCTACCCTTTCCTCTTTTAATTTGGTGCAGGAGCATCTTAAGTGTTCCATGTCCTCAGTACCGTTCCTGCATAGCCTGCATGAGTTTCCATATTTCTCTCTCTGCCAGGGAGGAGGGTGCAGTGTAGCGGGCAGATTTCCTAGCCTGTATTTTAAAAATTGTTCTTTGGTCTTCCTTGAGTACCCCATTTCAAAGTATGCCTGTGGCCCAAGTAGTTTATAGCCGCTCAGTGTCATCCATGCGTGGCTCCTGCTGGCAAAGGCAGCTTTGTCTTCAGCAAGAGAGATCTTCTTGATTACCTTATTTACTGCTTGCTTGAAGAGCAAATGGGTAGTTTGGGTTTCCCAAAGGTCAACTAATCTAGTAGTGGCGAGTGAGTCCTCCAAGTATTTTTTGGCTGCCGAGAAGGATGTGCTGCACAGTTCTTGCCAGAGCTGATGGTTCAGTGTATTTGTGAGAGAGATCTTGATTTTGTGCCAACACTTGATATAGGAACTGTTAGACCTGACATTCTTGGCGTAGGTTTTTCCCCTATCTTTTGCCTCTGCTACCTGGATTTTTGATGCTGTGCTGGATTTCGTTTTTGCTGGTTTAGATGCTTTGGACACTCTGCCACTGCTAATCAGTGCCAGAGCGTAAGTGCTCCCTGTGTAAAATATCACATTGATTGGATAAACCTGATTGGCACATTTGTATCGCCATGAAGTCCCTAGTAAAGTGCACTGTGTGTGCCAGGGCTGGTGATGACAGATGCTTCCAGTGGGCCTACAGCGCTGATTGCGCCACCCACCTGAGTAGCCCTAAAATGGTGTCTCAGGCCTGCCACCGCAGGCCTGCCTGCAGTCCCCGGACTGCCATGTCACCCTGGTCAGTGTCCCCACTGACTAGGCCTAACCCTTCCCTTTTTGTGCACATCAGTCATCCCTATGGAAGGCCCCAGGTACCCCCCTGGGCAGGGTGCGGTGTATGTAAAAGGTAGAGCATGTACTAGTGCAGGTACCATGCTCTGGTAGTGAACAGCGGCCATTTTGTGTGTTCACTGCTGCAAGGTTATCTTGCTCCATAGGCTAACATGGGGGAGGCTGGTGCCAATGGCTATAAGCCTATCTTCTCATAGGAACAAGATAAGACATGAGTGTTTGATATCCCTGAGCTCAGCATTTAATAACACATCTTTTAGGAGAGTTTGATTTTAAATCCTGAGTTGGAGAATAGTACTTTTTAGAGAGTAGCTGTTCTCTTGTCTGACCCTTCTGTGTGCCTGGGCATGCTTGTGGATTGACTGTCTGGTTTGAGAGTGACAGGGGCTGGGGATCCCCCAGGAGGTTGGCTGAGTCAGCCCTTTGCTGAATGACGACATTTGCAAGTAGAGTGGAGGGAGGAGGTAGCACCTGGGAGTGAATAGGGATGTGCCTGCCTGCCACAGGGCTGGCTCCACCTCCTGCTGGACGGCTGACGACTCTGCCCCTCACTCTGAAAGTAAAGAAGAAGCCAGGAAAACAAAGTGCTCCAGCAACACCCAGAACTGGATCAGACCAGGGTCAGGACCCACTTGCACAAAGACTTCAAAGACTTTTAGGGGTATAAGTAAAGGACCCCTGACAACACATTTTTAGATTCTACAATCAAGAGGAACTTCTGCTGAAAGATGGACCGCTGAAGGACTGAAGGAAGATTGCCTTGCTGTGTGCTCTAAGGGCTGACCTGTCCTGCTGTACAACTGAAGCTGAGGAGGAGAAGGGACTTTGCTGTGTGCTGTGACCCTGCCTGCTTGACCAAAAACAAGACTTTGCTGTGTGCTGTGTCTTCAACTCTGAATCTCCAAAGGCCTGAGAAGAACTGGCCTCCTGTTTGGCAACCCAGGGACATAAAGGTTGCCGGGACTACAAGACTCTGTTTTGCCCTTGAACTGGGCTGGCTGATCTCCGCTTTGCTTGAGAGCGCGGCACCGATTCCTGCCTGAAACCGGCTGCCGTGGAGAGGAGATCGACGTGCTCATCGGCACGTGCATTTCTGCAAGCCTAAAGATCGTGGGTGCCCTCTGAGCCGCTGTGAAGCCCGGCGGCGTCTCGATCGACCCGCTGACTCAGGGCACCCCGAAAATATCCTGCCCGCAAAGCCGCGGAGAAAGGAGCAAGAAGGCCGCGACCTGATTGGTGGTTGGTGGAGGCTTGGCCGGAGGAGCCGCGCTGCGATTGGTTGACGCCCGGTGACATCTAACAGCATCACTGGGGGCTCGTCGAGGGATCCGCGACCGGATTGGCCCAGCGCTCGCGAGTTGCAGGAGCCCTGCACCGAAGAAACCTTCCAGCGCGCCGAGTCCTCGCACCCCGGCCCGCATCCTGGTGAGTCTGTAGAGGGAGAGGGAACCCGGTTAACTGCAGTAGCATCCTTCGCAAGTCCCGAACGTCCCGCATAGCGTGTGGGGGCTCGGGGACTGCCGCGCAAAGTATAATTACCTGGTTACCAACGAAGGAACAGCCGAGGAGGAGCGCTGCAGTTGCAAGCGCAGGGGCACAACTGAAAAACGAGTCTTAAGAACTAAGAGCCTACGAACATATTCTTTCTGGAATTCATTCAAGAGACTAGAGACTAACTTCTTACGATCCTGACAAACCCAAGAAAACGATTAATGTGCAACGCTATGATAATTGATTTCCCTGCTGAAACTAGATAAAGTAAATATTTTTTGATATACTCACCTGTGTGGTCTACGTTTGTGGTGTACTGGGGGGGGTCATTGTGGTTGTTACGTGCCAATACTTTACACATTGCCTTGGGGATAAGCCTGTCTGCTCGAGCCAAGCTACCTAGAGGGTGAGCAGGGGTTATCTACCGTGTGTGTCCCTGTACCCTGACTAGAAGCAAGGGTCCCTATTTGGTCTAAGGTACTTACCTCTGCCAACTAGAGACCCTCAGATCTAACATTGGTGGTCAGCGGTGCAGATTAGAACCAGTATTTGCACTTGACCTGCAGTGATTCCTTGTACATCACTAGTCTAGTTAGCAGTTGCATTGCACAAAGTTTTTTTAAACCTATTTTTGGAAGATCTAGGAAGCATCATGTCTCTGAATGGAGTAGGCGAGGAGATGGAATTGCCATTTGAAGTGAAGGAGTTGCTCACATATAAGAAGGGTCAACTAATGCAATTCTGCAAGCAGCTTGGATGCCCAGTGAAGGGCAGCGCTAACAAGGATGAGCTACAGAAAGCGCTAAGGGCCTGGTGGGAGGCCAAAAATGTTGTGACAGATGATGCTACTGGAGAGGATGGTACACAGGAGCACAGATTTGGATCCGATGATTTGCCAGTGAATAGGCCAGCGTCTAGGGCTGGCAGCACCCATTCCAGTAGGGGCCTTTCTCCAGAGGAACTGGAGGAAAATCAGAGGATTAGGGCCCATGAGATTGAACTTTTTAAGCTCAAAGCTCAAGCAGAAGAGAGGAAACTGCACCTTGACAGTGAGAAGAAGGCGGAGGAGAAGAGGAATGCTCTCGCTTTGGAAGAGAGAAAACTCCAGTTGGCTCATGAGTTGAGCATGAGGGAGCTGGACATTAAAGCTAAACAGGTGGAGTCCAGTCCAAATGGTGGCAGCGCACAACCAGTACAGGCGGGTAAAGCATACATACCGAAAGATTTGGTGCAGAATTATCAGAGGGGTGAGGATATCTATGCATGGTTTAGATCCTATGAGCTTGCCTTGAAGATGAATGAAGTGCCTGAAAAGAGTTGGGGGCAGGTTTGTGGAAGCATTTTGAGGCCTCTGGGAGGGATGTGTTAGCACCCTTAGAAGCAGCAGGGACCTTAACCTACCCCACTATGAAGGAGGCCTTATGCCGCTGGTATGGGCTTACACCAGAACAGTACCGCCAAAAGTTTAGGAACTTCAAGAAACTTGATGCAAGTACTTGGGTGGAGTGTGTGAGTATGTACACGCATGCACTGGAAGGTTGGATAAAGGGCAGCAAAGTTACTGATTATGTGGGGTTGTGTCACTTGATTAGTTGGGAGCACTTGAGTAGTCTATGTGTTCCAGAGCTGCGCCAGCATCTTTTAGACAACAAGTTAACTGATCCCAGTGAGCTTGCTAAAGAGGCAGACCGCTGGACTAGCACCAGGGTCAACAAAGGGGTTGTAAGTATCCCAGCCAAGGGTGGACAGGGTCCCCAGCAGAAAAGGTGGGGAGGACAAGGGTAACAATAAGGAGTTCTCTAAAGGGCCCCAAAACAGTTCCCAGGAAAAGGAGTCCCAAGCCCCCAAGCCTAAGACGTCTTGGCCCCATAAGGGCAGACAGGATAACAGACCACCGCCTACGTGCTATGCTTGTAGGGAAGTGGGCCACATAGCCCCTAAATGTCCCAAGAAACCCCCAGCACCAGCTGCTGCTCCAGTCCCAGGGTTAGCTAGTGTAGCTTTGGGAGGGGATTTGATTTCCAGTGGGGAGGAGGGATTAGCTATGATGACCCTTGTCTCTTTAGGAGACCAAGAGATGGTCCAGGTTACCTTGATACCCGCTAACACTAAAACATACGGGCAAAAGGTGACCATCAATGGGAGGGAGATAGAGGCTCTGAGAGACACCGGGGCTAGTGTGACATCTGTCAGGTGTCAGTGGGTGTCTGAAGAGCAAGTCATTCCCAATGTGCTCCGCCCAGTAGTGGCAGCTGACACTTCAGTGCGCCTCTGCAAGATGGCGCGTGTTCCCTTTACATGGGGGGGAGTCTCTGGTACCTTGGAAGTCTGTGTCAGTGATGCCTTGCCGGTAGATTGTCTGTTGGGTAACGACCTGGAGAGTTCTCCATGGAAGGATGTAGAGCACAGAACTCACTTGGAAATGTTAGGTCTGCCAGCGTGGATCTGTGTATCCACACGTGCCATGACAGCCAGTAAGGGTGGATTAGTAGAAATGGAGCCTGGAACAATGGCCCAGGAACATGCCAGGAGAGGAAGGGGCAGAGGGCGCGGGAAACCGGCCCCCACTGTTCCCACGGTCCAGGAGGAAGCAGAACCTGAGGGGGATGCCCTGGAACCTACAGGGGAACAGGTGGCCGAACTGGGGGAATTGCCTGAGCTGACCCATTGGCAGCAAGAGGGTGGTCCCTTCAGGGAGGAATTCTGCCAGGCTCAGAAGGAGTGCCCTTCCCTCATTGGTGTGCGGCAGCAGGCTGCAGACCAGGCAGCGGGCCTAGGGTCCAAGGAACATTTGATTTACTGGGAGGATGACTTACTTTATAGTGAGCCTAAGTTTGCTGAGCCTGGTGCAGCCCGTGTGCTGGTGGTACCCGAGCGCTTCAGGAACTTCTTACTGGGTCTGGCTCATGACGTGCCTCTCGCAGGACATCTGTTGCAAGACAAGACCTATCACAGGCTTGTCACCCACTTTTACTGGCCCCAGATGAAGAAGCACGTCAGTACCTTCTGTAAGTCTTGCCAAACATGCCAAGCCAGTGGTAAGAGCGGAGGAAAGTGCGTGGCACCCCTCCAACCTTTTCCGGTGGTGAGCACCCCTTTTGAGCGGGTGGGCATTGATATCGTAGGGCCCCTGGACCCCAAGACTGCCTTAGACAACAGGTTCATCCTGGTCTTGGTGGACCACGCCACCCGGTACCCGGAAGCAGTCCCTCTCAGGACAATCACAGCCCCCGTGGTGGGCCGTGCATTGATGGGGATCTTTTCCCGTGTGGGGTTCCCCAGAGAGGTGGTCTCCGACCGGGGTACCAACTTCATCTCTAGGTACATGAAGTCTCTGTGGGAGGAGTGTGGGGTAACTTATAAGTTCACCACTCCTTACCACCCTCAAGGAAATGGGTTGGTTGAAAGGTTCAACCGCACCCTGAAAGGTATGATTATGGGCCTAGCGGAGCCCATGAGACGGAAGTGGGACGTCTTGTTACCATGCCTGTTGTTTGCCTACAGGGAGGTGCCGCAGAAGTCCTTAGGGTTCAGCCCCTTTGAACTGCTGTATGGCCACCCTGTTAGAGGACCTCTCACACTGGTGAAGGAGGGGTGGGAGAAATCCCGTGGGAAAACCCCCCAGGATGTTTTCAGCTATGTGCTGGCCATCCGCAACCAGACGCAGCGGTTCCGGAAGCTCGCTCAAGAGAACCTAGAAGCCAGCCAGGAGGAGATGAAAAAATGGTAAGACCAGAATACCACTCTGGTAGAATTTCATCCTGGGCAGAAAGTGTGGGTGATGGCACCGGTGGAGCCTTGTGCGCTCCGTGACAAGTGGACAAGCTATTGAAAGGGAAGCATTTGCTGTGGTATGGGCCCTGAAGAAGCTGAGGCCCTACCTGTTTGGGACTCACTTCCGTGTTCAGACCGACCACAGGCCCCTCAGATGGTTAATGCAGATGAGGGGTGAGAATCCAAAACTGTTGAGGTAGTCCATCTCCCTACAGGGAATGGACTTCACGGTGGAACACCGTCCCGGTACAGAGCACGCCAATGCTGATGGTCTGTCCAGGTTTTTCCGCCTTGTGATGAGAACTCCCAAGAGGGTGGGTAGTTCTCCCCACTTTCAGCTGGAGGGGACATGTGTTAGACCTGACATCCTTGGCGTGGGTTTTCCCCTATCTTTTGCCTCTGCTACCTGGATTTTTGATGCTGTGCTGGATTTCGTTTTTGCTTGTTTAGATGCTTTGGACACTCTGCCACTGCTAATCAGTGCCAGAGTGTAAGTGCTCCCTGTGTAAAATATCACATTGATTGGATAAACCTGATTGGCACATTTGTATCGCCATGAAGTCCCTAGTAAAGTGCACTGTGTGTGCCAGGGCTGGTGATGACAGGGTGAGAGCCTGTATATATCTGCACACTGTTCACAAAGTGTCTAGACCGACACTGTATATCCTTTAGGTAAGTTGTACTTTTATTTGTCAAAGTTACAACCGACTCTATTTACATGAGCAAGTCAATATGTGGAGTGAAACATTATTACAATAATGCTTGTCAATAAAGATTAACATATTGAAACTTTACACTAATTGTTGTTCATTGTACTTTCATGAACACGTAAAACAATGATGTATCACATTAACAGATTTATAACAACATATGTGTAAATGCCCAATTCATTTCGGAACCCGCCGGTTCCTTCATCAGGGGCCAATCTGAAACAGAGACAAACAATTACCAATAAATGTGGTTTAGGGGTCTCAATCTCATGGTTTTGTTAGTGAAAACGCCAAAAGGATATGTATTACCTGTGTGATGGTTCTATAAGGTGCACTCTGAGAGAAACAAAAAAAGAAACGTAAATGGGCATTAAACGTGTGATGTACAAGATGGTGCGGTGTAACGAGGGAGAGGATCCCACGCTTACCTGAAAGAATGAAAGACGCTGTTTGCTGGAAAGAAAAAAAGGAGAGTGGGGCTCTAGACGTCTGAGTCTCGCCATGCACAGTATACATAAAATTTACCGAGTGGTATTGTTAAAAGAATGCAAGTTGCTGAGTCTTACCTCACTGTAGAGAGGTTGATAAAGTTCTATGGGACAAAAGCAGATGAAAAGATCAATGAGCATGGGAAATCTTAGGAGAAAAGACGAGAGAGTCGGACTGTAGGAAGAAGAGCGCCATCTGAGCCTTACCTTAAGATGCAAAAATCGTGAGTAGGACCGCAGGGCACCGCTACTGAAAAAGTATGTTGAATGCGGAGAGATGTATGGCATTAAAAAGTAAGCGAAAACCCGGAAATGAAACCGGACTGAAAACATGGTGGGCGGACTAATACTGAGGTGACAGCATTGCAGCCAAAAAGGGCGCCATGATGAAACAGTTGAAGAAATAATAGCGCGATGAAAATACTATGAAAAAGAACGTGATGCGTATGTGTAGGATGCAACAATAAATATAAAAATCGAAACAATCGGTGAGAAAAAAAGCGAGTAGAATATGGGAAGATGTTCGCGCTTAAGAGTGAGCGTAAACCCGGTGATGAAGCCGGACTGAAGACATGGTGGGCGGACTGGTACTGGAGTAACAGCGTAGCGGCAAAAATGGGCGCCATGATGGAACAGTGAAAGTAGCAATAGCGCAATGTGAAATACTATGAACAAAAACATGATACGTATGTTAAGATTGCAACGATGAATGTGAAAAATCGAAACTATCGGACCAAACGTGGTATAGTGAGAGGAAAAATGTGAAGGTTTAATGGGAGAACATAAACACAGTAGAAAATTACAGCTCGCACTGTGCAAGATGCCATTTTCAATGATTGCACAGTGCCGGTTGCTTGTCTGCACTGTGCAATCATTGAAAACGACATCTGGCACAGTGCGAACAAGGTACTACGCAGTTCGCGAAGTGCTACGCGTAGCTCGCGTAGTGCGAACTGCACTTTGCGTAGCTTCGTGAAGTGCTACTTCGCGAACTACGCCCAGGGTTACTCTGAATCTCCAAGGGCCTGAGAAGAACTGGCCTCCTGTTTGGCAACCCAGGGACATAAAGGTTGCCGGGACTACAAGACTCTGTTTTGCCCGTGAACTGCACTGGCTGATCTCCGCTTTGCTTGAGAGCGCCACACCGATTCCTGCCTGAAACCGGCTGCCGTGGAGAGGAGATCGACGTGCATTTCTGCAAACCTAAAGATCGTGGGCGCCCTCTGAGCCGCTGTGAAGCCCGGCGGCGTCTCGATCGACCCGCTGACTCAGGGCACCCCGAAAATATCCTGCCCGCAAAGCCGCGGAGAAAGGAGCAAGAAGGCCGCGACCTGATTGGTGGTTGGTGGAGGCTTGGCCGGAGGAGCCGCGCTGTGATTGGTTGACACCCGGTGACATCTAACAGCGTCACTGGGGGCTCGTCGAGGGAGCCGCGACCGGATTGGCCCAGCGCTCGCGAGTTGCAGGAGCCCTGCACCGAAGAAACCTTCCAGCGCGCCGAGTCCTCGCACCCCGGCCCGCATCTGGTGAGTCTGTAGAGGGAGAGGGAACCTGGTTAACTGCAGTAGCATCCTTCGCAAGTCCCGAACGTCCCGCATAGCGTGTGGGGGCTCGGGGACTGCCGCGCAAAGTATAATTACCTGGTTACCAACGAAGGAACAGCCGAGGAGGAGCGCTTCAGTTGCAAGCGCAGGGGCACAACTGAAAAACGAGTCTTAAGAACTAAGAGCCTACGAACATATTCTTTCTGGAATTCATTCAAGAGACTAGAGACTAACTTCTTATGATCCTGACAAACCCAAGAAAACGATTAATGTGCAACGCTATGATAATTGATTTCCCTGCTGAAACTAGACAAAGTTATATTTTTTTATATACTCACCTGTGTGGTCTACGTTTGTGGTGTACTGGGGGGGGTCATTGTGGTTGTTACGTGCAAATACTTTACACATTGCCTTGGGGATAAGCCTGTCTGCTCGTGCCAAGCTACCTAGAGGGTGAGCAGGGGTTATCTACATGTGGTAAATAAAATTCCTTTACCTGGACTTAATTTGATACAGAAACATAATAAAATAGCTCAGTAAAATGAGAGGCAGAATCCGTGGTATTAGAGGTTCGGAATGGGCTTTATTCCAGTGATCGATTATAATCGGTTGCTCCAAGTTCCATCACCACGGGGGTTCAGGAAGTGAAGTACATACATTATTGACATGAAATGACTTTTATAGATCATACATTACAATGAAGCGAATGCAGTAGGCGTAACAATTGATAAGGAAAATGACGATTTATCTGCGTAACCAAAAATGGGTGTAATAAGGAATAAAAAGGAACATAATTGGTTATGATGTCACATATAGGTGGATCTATAAGATAATACTTGGCATAGATGCGCGCGCAGCAACATGACGTGTAATTGACGTGTAACTAGGGGGTGAAGGGGACTTGACATTTAGCTCTACATGTGGAGACAAGAAGTCTGGGGGGTCAAGTCAACCTAATCCCAAATCATATCTAACATCCTATGTTTAAAGAACTATGTTATCCACGAAAGAAGGACTCTCGGACAGAATCTATTCTATACTGACTGTGCGTGCGTGTACAAGCGTCTAAGTGTCTACACTAAATGCGAGGGGGTAGAAATATTCCATGGTAACAGGGCTATGAGTTACTTGCATGAGGACAGAGAAGCCGGGCCTTTTGCTTGGTAACTGGAAGAATGTTTACTTAAACTACTAGGCAGGAATGCATCGGCTGAGGGGGAAGCAGATAATTCGAAGGTGAAATACAGTTCTTGGCAGAGAATAGGCTGATGTCAGGCTTCGTGAGCCGCGCAGAGAATGAGACAAAGTTCATGGTCACAGATGCAGGCTCAGACTGGAGCTTTCAGAGGCAGAAGGCAAGAAGAGTTTGATGACAGAATCAGGGCCTACTTGCCTAGACTGTAAAATGGAGTAACTGAGCCATATAAAGCCGGTGGCCTTTCATATTTAGGAATGGAATATCCGGCCTTTTCATGGCGGATCTGACAGAGGACATGTTGACGGTGGACGCACATGTATTTGCGTCTTCATAACTGGAACTGGAGGAAACATACATGTACTTGTAACATGCACATAGAACCGTTGGGGTCCAAGATAGGGGACATAACTGACCAGAAAAATCCATATTTCCACATTCCCTCCTTGTCCCCTACTTGCCCGTTAAGAGATATCAATCTTCATTAATCCATTGATCTGTTCATATAGCATCATTTGTTCTTCTTTCTTCTTCCGTGACGAATGAAATCTTGGTGGTGGAATACACGATGTGGCACACAGACCACAGATCGCTGGTCCACATTGTAGACATAGACAGCAACTGAATAGTATGAGAAGGCCAATACCTAGGAAGGATAGAACTCTCCATCCCCAGGCTGATATCACACTCCAAAACCAACTGGACCAAGTCCAAGTGCCTGGGTTCTGGTGTATCTGGTTTACAATCTTATGAAGGCGAGTTATGGCTTTATATACTGATGGCGAATTTTCTGGTATGAATACGCAGCAGCTTGATCCGATGACCCTACAAGCTCCGCCCCTATCAGCCAGGATGACGTCAAGGACAAGACGATTTTGAAGCACAACAATCCGCATAGCAGATTGCTCTTCTGTTAAATTGCCTAGGGCGGAAATAGTTTCATTTACTACTGCTTCAAGGGTTCTAGTTAATCTACGTATCAGCTTACTATTTGTAACAGTACCTATATAAGGAAAGAGACCTTTATTGAAATCTGTGTATTTTTCCCATGCTGTTTCAGTGTAATCGACAATTGGGAGATCTCTCCGCTCTCTGTTGTGTACTAAATGAATATTTCTGTAATAATCAGGAGGAGCTAGGAAAACAGGTGGCAAAAGGAATGCAATGTAGCAGGTACCATCCCAATCTGGAGGTAGACGCATATATGCAGTCTGACCACATATATAGTAGCAGTGGCGATAAGCTCTAAATGAAGATTTGCCTTGATCACTGAATTCTACTGTAGTAGTGCATTTACTATGGCCCATATGTATGGAACCAACTTTTCTTACACATAATTCACCTTTTGCTGGGAATACTGACATGGTGGGTAAGACTAGTTCAACTTCGGATACGACATTTAGAATCATGAGATTAGGTGTAAAATTACCTAATCCATATACTTCATTTTCTAGATCAGTTCCTGTTCTTTTGGGGCGACCCTCCTTGTCAGGGTAGCAGACCTTGAGTAAAACTAGGTTCAGGTTTCCCCATACCCACTGATCTTGGTAAACTGCTGTGTCTGAGTCTATGGAATTGATTAAACTAAACCATGCTCCACAGGAGCCATTATGTGTAAATGGGTGTGGAAAGAATGGCAGGACTCCTTCATAATTCTGATAGGGAGGGAGCCGACCACACACCCAACAATTGGTGGCATTACTAGTCTGATGGGAATGATGTAACATACTAATGAAAGTGTTATTGCGCAGCGCAAGTCTATAAGACAATTCATGCGGAGGTAAGTCACTAAAAGAATGTTCTGCGGTAACATTGTAAACGTTTCTGGCAATAGGGTAATATATGTGCAACAATATACTTGCAGTAATTATTAAAAGACTTAAGGAAAACAAGATTATTAATGTCACTATGCAATGGCTACGCAGTGATTTACAATACGCCTGTCGTTTCATCATTTTTTCGCGACTGTCCATGATTCAGGTCTAGAGGATACATGTCAGAGACAAATTCAACCGCTTCACCTTGGAGAGGACTTAAACAATCAAATTGTCTGACGTTCTAGGCCTCAATTTTACTTTATAGAGTTCGGTTTCAGTCTTTTCAACCAAAGGAAGTTTTGAATCAGTCTGTGAGGGAGTGCAGGGCACAATGTCTATATCCGAGGATAGTCCATGAAATTTCTTGATATGACTTGAATGAATCCAGCCCTTGCGACCCTCGATCTTCACGGCTGTCCTTGTGGTGAGCAGAACCAACTTGGGTGTCCTCCACCTGGGCTCCAGCTGAGTCTTTCGGTCGAAATTTCTCACAAATACGAGATCACCCGGAACTACGTCATGGGGTTTCACCTCAGTGTTGTCGGGAAAGGCTGCAGCTACCTGTGAACGACAAGATTGTAGTGCAGACATCAAGGAAGCCAAGTAATCTGTCAGCATATTACAGTCAACATCAGTTATTTTGCGTGGTATAGGCGTCCCCCACATATTTGGTGGTCTGCCGAAGATCACCTCATACGGGGATAGCCCTGTTCGAGAGTGTGCTACCATTCTCATGTAAAAGAGTGCAACTGGTAACGCTACTACCCAGTCGACACCTTTCTCTCTGCATATTTTGGACAATCTGATTTTCAGTATCTGGTTATGTCTTTCTACGAGACCTGCTGCCTCGGGGTGTCGGACACAGTGGAATTTCCACTGATATCCTAACAGAAGTGAAACATGTTTCATTAATTCGGATGAGAACGGCTGGCCGTTATCTGAGTAGACAACACGTGGTAAACCGTATCGTGGGAAGAATTCTCGAACCAACTGTTTGGCAGTAGTCGGGGCAGTGTAATCTGAAACCGGGTATGCCTCCGTCCAACGGGACAGAGCGCAGACAACTACGAGAACATATTTGAATCCTCGACATCGTTCCATCTGGATATAATCCATCTGGAGGGCTTCAAAAGGGTGATCAGGAGGATGAAATCCACCCTGTTCTACGGGAACGCTTTTTCCTGGGTTAAACTGACAACAGATCATACAGGTACGGACCTTTTGTTTGGCGGCTGCTCGCAAATGTTTATTGAACCAAATGTGTTGAATGCTGTCTAGCATAGCTTTTTCTCCTAGATGTGCTGGACTATGTATAGTGTTAATTATAACTTGAACCATTGAATCAGGAAGGAACCATACAGACTTTTCCTTCATCATCCATCCTTGGTCCGTTTGTATCCCTCCTAATTCAGTCCATTTCTTTATTTCGTCTGGTGTAGCATGTGTCTGTATGTCAATTACGTCAAGAGTAGGATCTTTAACTGTCATACACTGTGTCGGTGTCGGGACTATTGTCTTTATCATGTCGGGGGTTTGAGTTTGAGCAGTCTGTTTAGCTGTTCTGTCGGCTAGATCATTGCCTTGGGAAATGATATCAGTAACCTTCGTATGAGCCTTACATTTCATAATTGATATTGCAGTGGGTAGATGTATTGCATCTAATAAGGCATGAATGAGGGGTCCGTGCTGAATGTGGGCACCGTGGGAAGTTAAATAACCTCTCTCTCGCCACAGCACGCCGAAGTCATGTACAACTCCGAATGCATAACGTGAATCAGTGTATATGTTGACTTTTTTATTCGTGGCTTGAATACAGGCTTGTGTCAGAGCGATGAGCTCTGCGGCTTGAGCTGACAAAGTATTTATACGATTAGTTTCAATGACTTCAGTATCTGTTGTGACTGCATAAGCAGCCACTAACTCTCCTGTACTTGTTCTCATACATGAACCATCTACATACAATGTCAGGTCTGGATCTGACAATGGGACATCGGTTAAATCTTGTCTGGGTTTTGTCGTTATAGTAATAACTTCAATACAGTCATGAGCTAGTGGGTCTGTTCCGGTTACTGGCAAAAGTGTGGCAGGATTCAATGTGTTACAGCGTCTGATTTCTATATGCGGCTGAAACAATGTAAGTTCGTACCCTGTAAGTCGCGCTATAGTCAAGTGTTGGGTTTGCGTTCTATTTACAAGAACCTCTACTGCGTGTGGTACTTGAGCTGTCAATGGATGTCCTAACACTATGGCATCGCTTTGTCTGATTGCTAAAGCTGTCGCTGCCACTGATTTCAGGCATGCAGGCAAAGCCTGAGCTACGGGATCTAATGTACTAGAAAAATAAGCACATGGTTTGTGTGCTCCTGCTTGTTCCTGTGTGAGTACTGACAAAGCAGTACCTTCGCGTTCTGTAACAAAGAGTGTAAACTGTTTTCTGTAACATGGTGTTGCTAAGACAGGTGCTTGACATAAAGCTTTCTTTAGGCTTTCAAAAGCTTGTGTATGTTCCTGAGTCCAAGGGAGAACAGTCGATGTGGCTGCCTCCTGTGTGGTTAACTGAATGAGTGGTTTTGCTAGAAATGCGTACTGAGGGATCCACTGCCTACAATATGAAGTGAGGCCTATGAAAGCCCGCACCTCCTTTTGTGTCTTGGGTGTTGGCATGTTAGCTATTAACTGAATGCGGTCCGGTGTAAGCTGCCTTCCCTCCTTGGACAGCGAGTGTCCAAGATAAACAACTCGCTGGACACAGAATTGCAGCTTAGAAGGGGACACCTTGTGCCCCTTTTCGGCTAGAAATTTTAAAACTGTCAGTGATGCTTTTTCACATTCTGGTTCGCTTCTTGCGGTGATCAGCAGATCATCGACGTATTGGAGCAGAGCAGTGTTAACTGGCATGTGGATACTATCTCGTTCTCGTTTCAGTGCTTGGCTATAGATGCTGGGGCTTTCTGTAAATCCTTGAGGTGCGCGTGAGAATTTAAAGCTACGTCCATTTAAACTAAATCCGAACAAATATTGGCTCTCCGGATCTATTGGGACGCTGAAAAAAGCATTCTTGAGATCAATTACAGTAAAGAATGTTGCTTCGGAATCAATGGCTGTCAGTAATGACGAGATATCTGGGACCACAGGGAATTGTGGCACAATGCATTTGTTTAACTCGCGCAGATCAATAACCAATCGATATACTGGCGGGGCCTTTGGATCTGTTCGTTTAAGAATCGGAATTATCGGTGAATTACATACATTGGAGTCTGTTTCCACAACTACTCCTTGGGCAATGAGCTCGTCAATGATTTGTAGTAAAGCCACTACAGCATCTGGTGGTAACTTGTATTGTCGCATTCGTGGTAGCACCACTCCTGCCTTTAATGTGACTCGATATGGTGTAATATTCATGCAACCAACATCAGTAGGGCCTTGTGCCCATAGATGTGTAGGTACAGTCTGCAGTCGGGGATCCATGTCTCTGGACACATAGTGACCTTTAAAATCACGTAAAAACAACCTTACTCCTTCCGGAGAACAACATATTATGGCTCCTAGAGCTTTCAATGTTTTTATTCCTAGCAAGTTTTCTGGACATGATTTAGTAAGCAATAAATCTGTAGTTCGGGTCAGAGGTCCTATCGTAAGTGGAAGTGGCTGTGATACTTCATTAACAATAGGTTTTCCTGAAAAACCAAGGGAAATATTCTGTGAGCCTGAGAGGGGTACCCCTGGAACTTCACTACGTTTTATAGTTGTTCGACTTGCCCCTGTATCGAGTAAAAATTTTCTATCTTGGCCTAATAATTCACTATGTACATAAGGTCCTTCTTGATCTACAGGTATTTCAATAAGGGGTAAGTCAACTTCCCTCTCTAGGCTAGTTCATGCGTAACGCTGATACTCAGGATATTCATACTGGGCGGTCTGATACATTTGTCGTGTTGTTGTCTGTGTGGCAGCAACAGGCAACGGTGGTGCAGCTGGCACAAACTGTATTGGCTGTTGTGCGGCTGGCATGGCCTGGGCATGCTGCGGAGCTCCTTGTTCATTCTGCTCTTGTCTAAATGGCCGTGATCTTTCTTGTGTTTTACCTATGCTGATATTATGTTTCAAAACTGGACAGTCGTGTACGTAATGACCTGGCTTTTTACAATAATTGCATGTCCCTTTTACAGGTCCTGCTGAATCGGAATGTGTCATACCCTTTTTATGTCCTTCAGCTGGAACTGTCTGAGAAACTAGCATTTTCATTTTCGTGTCTTTCATGCGTCTGTGTTCATGTTCTTGTTCCTCTCTAATTCTATTGTGATGGTACTGTAACATTTGTAACATTTGTGATGGAGTGTTACCTTGCCAGGTACTCTCGAATTTTAATACTCTATTCTTTACTTGGGGCAGAGCATTTTCTACTAATTTTGTTACAAACAGATGTGGGTATGATTCGCTACTTGCTTTTATGCCACTATTTATACCAAAACATTTTTCAAATCGGGCATAGTAATCACTAGTGTCTTCATCTTGCTTCTGCTTACAGGCTGAAATTGTACCCCAATCTTCCTTTTTCGTAGTTAATAAACGTGGCAGTACCTGTACTAATAAACCTGGTAGTGCTTTAGTTTTATCCCCAAGTCCTGCTCCTGCAGTTCGGGCCTTTTCTTCCGCTTCTAACACTGACCATTCTATCTTTTGGTCTCCTACCTCCCACTCTTTTTCCTTGAGTTTCTCATAAATACCAGCAGGCATCAATACCTTTAATATTGTCATAATGTCGGGATAGGTATACTCTCCCATGAGTAACATGTCTTTAATTTCTCGGTGAAAACCCGCTGGATCTTTGTCATGACTGGGTACCACTTTCTTCATTTGTAACAATTCTATTTTTGATATGGGCGTATATACAAATACGCGCTTAAACTCGTTGTCCTCGCCTTTTATTGGGTGCACTTCTCGTAAGGGATTCTGTCTATCCATGTGATACGTGGTTCTTTCCTTGACGGGTAATGAGACACGGTCTGAACATACAAAAAGAATATACTGCTTTCTTGATTCTAGAATTTCTTTAATTAATTTAGTACCTGCACCTCTCCATTTATTCATAAGCAATTCAGTCAATATGTCAGGTAAGGGACCAGGGTCCGAATGCTGACTCCGATATAGTATAATGAGTTGTTGAATCATATAAATCCCAGCTAACCTCTGTTCATCTGGGGTGAGATTCAAAAATGTGCGTGCTACTGTATCATCACTATATTTTCCGGGACTGTCCACCCAATGGACAGCTGACCTGGCTAATTCTTGTTCATCCATAGAATCGAGAAAATGATAACCCCTTCGTTCTCGGAGTAGTTTGTCGGCGGTTTGGAACGAATACTCGTTAGACCTTATATTAATTATAGGTATTTGGAAATTCCTGTTATTATCTGGACATATCGGACGTATCGAGTCAGTAAGACATCTATTACTATTACAAGATCTTCCTCTACCTACATAGGCTATGGTGTCCGACTGTCTCGCGGGCAGTCCTGACCCTTCTTCCTCGCTTTGTTCGAACTCGTCTACCTCTAATCTCTCTTCGTGTAGACGTTCTATTTCTTTACGGATCTTTCGGCACATGGCTATTATACAATTTTGCTTATCATGTCTCCCTTCTGATATATTCTGGCTCCATCTGGTAAGAATTTGCATTGCTTCCGGGTCTACCCCCGGTCGGTCTTGATTTCTGATCACACAATTTATGAGGAAACGTAACAGTTCCCCCTGTATCTCTACTTTCTGGTATTCCATAGCTCTGTTAATACATTCTGGATCTTGCCCTGTTTGGACAAAATGATATATTTTATCTAGATGTGCAGTCATTCCTGGTAACTTCCCTAAATACACTGCGGCTCGTCTGATACGCAATGATGCCAGGGTCATTTCGTCCTCTTTACCGGGCACAGGGTCATATCTGCAATCTATAAGAAGTTCCTTCAGCGTACGGGCGCTTATGAGTTTGGGTGTACGTGAATGTGCTGACTCTTGAAAAGTAAGTTTATTTATTCTGGGTGGCGTAGAAAAAATGTTACTAGCACCTCCCGTGGCCCCATCTGGGGTGTCGGGTGTGAAAGGATTCGTCGAACGTGACACAGCAACTACAGGTGTGGACACAGCTATAGAAGTAGCTGTAGGAACAGATGTAGAAACAGATGTGCTTGCCGGAACTTGTGACTCGATCTGTTGCTGTAGGGATACGGGTACTGGATCTTGGCGTTGGACCTCCCTGGTATGCGGTCTATGCGGGGCGGAATTAGCATACTCGGGAGCTGCGTCATCTAAATATGAGGAAAGAAAAACATCTTCTGCGGTTCTAGGATGCCCCTTAGGATGTACCTTTATTGGGAACAATGGGGGTGGCAAGTCTTTCGGTTTTTCTGGAGTAGCCTTAGGTAATCCTTCGGCCAGGAGGGGATACATACCATTCATAAGGGCATTTCTTTGCCTATCTACTTGTTCTGATTTCACTCGGCTACCTTCCTCAATTAATAGATTTTCTCGAACTTTATTTGAACTCTCTTTATTTTTTTCTTCCTGTCTACGTGCTTTTTCTGTGCGTCTATGAGATTCTTTACGCCATAACTCAACGGCATCTTTCTGTGACTGTCTGACTTTCCTTTTCCATAACTCTTCCTCGACTTTCATGATGCACTCCGCATCCCAGGTTCCCGCTGCGGGCCACCTCTGACTTTCTGGTAATCCCTTGGTGTAATCTACCCATAAATCAAGAAATAATATAGCGTCTAAGCCATGTTTATGATACATGAAGTGCCCTGGAGTATCCCTAGGAGGAATAGGGACGGCTTCTTCGAGAACCCCTTTTCTAGTAGTGATCTGTCTTAATTTCGAAAAGAGCGGCATATTGGCAACTGATCCGATACTTAATCTTGAACACATTTAATACAAAAGCACAATAATGAACAACCATTCATACCACAATATGCAGGACGTTTTTAAACACATTAAACATTAAACCTTTAACTGAAACAACAATGATGATCGTCTGCATAACTAATCACCAAGCTTAATTCTTGACAATAACTAGATACTTCGGAATACTTGATATACTGCTAAACAGTACAGATACACTGCTAAAACAGTGCAGACCGGATTTGTGTACCCAAACCCGTCTTGACCGGCACAACCTATGTGCACGTCAGAAATGCCTCCCCAGTAATGGTACTCACCGGGTAGCTTCGGAAACGGAAGGCCTCGGAAACCGGACTTGGACCGGACTGGACTGGACTCGACTCGTCGGAAACTGGACTCGACTTGGGACTTCGGAAACTGGTGGGCCTCTGTATACCTCGGATCTTGCTCTCTCAGCTAGGCTCTGGTCGGGATACTTCGCACTTCTCACCGCCTCGTCTGGGTGTTGATCGCAGCCTCAGTCGCCCCCGCTTGACCGGAGGGAGATACAGGAAATCCTGCTGGTACGCGTTATTGTCCGTCCAGCTGTGGCAGGAGACCGGGCCTGCAACTCACCGCCGGCGCGTGAGATGAGAAAGTGTCCCTGTTCGGGCGCCATTCATGTGGTAAATAAAATTCCTTTACCTGGACTTAATTTGATACAGAAACATAATAAAATAGCTCAGTAAAATGAGAGGCAGAATCCGTGGTATTAGAGGTTCGGAATGGGCTTTATTCCAGTGATCGATTATAATCGGTTGCTCCAAGTTCCATCACCACGGGGGTTCAGGAAGTGAAGTACATACATTATTGACATGAAATGACTTTTATAGATCATACATTACAATGAAGCGAATGCAGTAGGCGTAACAATTGATAAGGAAAATGACGATTTATCTGCGTAACCAAAAATGGGTGTAATAAGGAATAAAAAGGAACATAATTGGTTATGATGTCACATATAGGTGGATCTATAAGATAATACTTGGCATAGATGCGCGCGCAGCAACATGACGTGTAATTGACGTGTAACTAGGGGGTGAAGGGGACTTGACATTTAGCTCTACATGTGGAGACAAGAAGTCTGGGGGGTCAAGTCAACCTAATCCCAAATCATATCTAACATCCTATGTTTAAAGAACTATGTTATCCACGAAAGAAGGACTCTCGGACAGAATCTATTCTATACTGACTGTGCGTGCGTGTACAAGCGTCTAAGTGTCTACACTAAATGCGAGGGGGTAGAAATATTCCATGGTAACAGGGCTATGAGTTACTTGCATGAGGACAGAGAAGCCGGGCCTTTTGCTTGGTAACTGGAAGAATGTTTACTTAAACTACTAGGCAGGAATGCATCGGCTGAGGGGGAAGCAGATAATTCGAAGGTGAAATACAGTTCTTGGCAGAGAATAGGCTGATGTCAGGCTTCGTGAGCCGCGCAGAGAATGAGACAAAGTTCATGGTCACAGATGCAGGCTCAGACTGGAGCTTTCAGAGGCAGAAGGCAAGAAGAGTTTGATGACAGAATCAGGGCCTACTTGCCTAGACTGTAAAATGGAGTAACTGAGCCATATAAAGCCGGTGGCCTTTCATATTTAGGAATGGAATATCCGGCCTTTTCATGGCGGATCTGACAGAGGACATGTTGACGGTGGACGCACATGTATTTGCGTCTTCATAACTGGAACTGGAGGAAACATACATGTACTTGTAACATGCACATAGAACCGTTGGGGTCCAAGATAGGGGACATAACTGACCAGAAAAATCCATATTTCCACAGTGTGTGTCCCTGTACCCTGACTAGAAGCAAGGGTCCCTATTTGGTCTCAGGTACTTACCTCTGCCAACTAGAGACCCCCAGATCTAACAGGAACCTTGCCTTGAAAGAAGTTATTTGGTTTGGCCAAACTCCAGTCAAAGCTGTGCTGATGAGATGTAAAATGGAAGGTTTAACAGAACTCCATATGCTTTGGCCATAGTGGTATCCAGCAGTTTGGCGTCCCTGCCCCTCAGAGGTTTGCTGCTGTAAGTAATAGAGAGTAGAATTTTAGCTTGCGCTACCCGGAGCAGAGGGGAGATAATAGGCCCTGTATGCTTTGATTTTAGTTGCCTTAGTGTTGTCACTATTGCCATCCCTTTCCGCTTGATGGCCTCCAGTTGGTTCGTGAATTGGCCACTCTCGTTAATGATCATCCCTAGGTATTTATAAGTGGGGGTATTCTCAATTAGGGTTTTATCCTAGAACCAGGACTGGGAACGTCGTTTGCCATTGATTTTCAGGGTTTATGTTTTATTGATATTCACTTCTAGGTGATTTTTTCAGCGTACTCATGCATTTTGTTGAGTAAACGTTGCAGGCCAACTTGAGTGTGACTTGCCAGGACAACGTCATCCGCATATGAAATGCTGGAGATTGCTTTGCCGCCAAGTGGTGGAGCTTGCGTGGTGCAGGTGCTAAGAGCTGATGTCATGTCTGCTCTATAGAGCAGACATGACATCAGGGATGTGTGTTGGTGCAACACACATCCCTGTTTGAGACCTTTGGTAGTCGGTATACGCCTTGAGAGATGGGTGCCATTGCCTAGTTTAACCTGTATCCATATCTTGGTGTGAAAATGTATTAGGAGGTTCAAAAGAGATGAAGGGATTCCCCAGATTGCTAATTTCCTCCACAGTATTGCTCGATTGACATTATCAAAGGCTGTCTTGAAGTCGATAAAGCAAAAGTAAATTGCTTATTTAGATAGTTTTGCCTTGTCAACAAGTAGTGACATAGTTCGTATGTTAGTTGATGTTCCAGTGGCTTTGCAAAAACCTGTTTGGTGGGGGGGATTATTTCTTTCTCTTTTGCCCAGTCCTGGAGCTCTGCCAGTAAGATGCTGGTGAAGTATTTTTCCTCTATGTCTAGTAGTGCAATCAGACGATAGTTATATGGTGGGGTTTGTCGCCGGACGTATAAATTGGTGAAATTGTGGGGTCCATCCACGATGCGGGTAGGAGCCGGACTGTCTGACGGTATAGAAAAGGGGGCCACTGTTCCTGGCCAATAATCCAGGTCTTGTTTGAAGAGAGCTGGTGGAATCCTGTTTGACCCCGGTACTCCTTCTTTCCTTCCTTTTGAAATTTGCTTCTTAATCAATAAAACCTTGGTTCCGTTTTCATCTTCCTCTAGATTCCTCACGGTTGGAGTGGAATTACCTAGTTGGTTATCCAGGATTCCTTGTACTCCTGGTGTTTGATGATTGAAGTGAGATTCTAGACAGGTTGTCCATGAATTCTCTGTGATGTATAATAGTAAGCCTCCATGAGCCGGTTGTAGAATTTTATTGATGGTAGACCAGGAGCGTGCGCCATTGATTGCTTTGGAGTCGTGGTAGAGTTTTGCCCCAAAATCGTTTTCGCTGGACCTGTTGATGTCCCGCTTGAGTTTTTTGATTTTAGCCTTTCTTTTGCGAAGTAGGTGGTTTAGATTCCCGTCTCCGGGGCAGAGCCTCAGTGATCCTAGAAGTTTGTTAACAGATCTTTTACCTAGTTTCAGATCAGTCCTCTGTGCGCTCGTAGCCTTCCCTGCGACCATTTGCCCATTAGGAGGGGAGTGTCTGGCTTCGGTTGAAAAGGAATTTGCAAGCGATGCAGTGAAATTTTGCCATATACTAGTATGGGTATCGGTGGAGTTATTGAGATCGTGTAACAGTGATTTCGCCTGCAAGTAGCACTTCCCCGGAGTTTACTAGGGACGACTTAATTCTTTTTAGGTTTATTGTGTGTCATGCATGCCTTCCGACAGGATTAGGTATCGATTTGTGCAGAAATGCTTGGATTGAAATTTCCTGGGCCCGATGGTCACAGTCCCCTTTGTCTCCTAAACGGAAGCCTGATACATGTAGAAAAAATAAAAGGGAAACTAGAGTGTAGTCTATGGTGGAGTTTGCAATTTCCGAGTAAAATGAGGTGGCCCGGGGGGGGGGAGTCTTTACTGAATCTTCCATTTAATGCCCTTAGGTTGATGTGCTCCAGGTCTTCTAGCAGCTCTGTCCCAGTCTTGGACGATCTGCCGTTGTTGCTTTTGGTTTGATCTGGTATGTTCCAATAGAAGGAATGGACCTGTATGTCGTCGTTTGATGATGTACCTAAGATATGTTGGTCTAGATCCCCAGAGAGGACGAGGTTGGAAGTGCTGTGCAAACTTATGATTAGGAGTAAGTGTTTGATTAAGGTTTTTGACTCTTGTTTTTTCCGTTTCAGGTTTAAGTATGTGTTAGTCAATAGCACCTCCTCCTTAGAGCCGTTGAGATTTAGGTGGATCTTGACAGTGTTTACTGATGGTAGAGAGGATGGAAATTCTTGTGCGCTATCAATTTTTGTTATGGCAATGTAGGTGGCTAGGCCCCCTGATAGGTGGTCATATTTGGATTTCCTCAGTGCTGGGGTGTGGAAGCAGATGTACCTCAGTAGTAGGTATGGGTCTCAGTGAAAAGGCATTGCCATTGGCTGAAGGCTATATGCAGCCAGCTCTTGGGTCACTGGTCATCATTAATGGACATGTGACATCGCATGTGGGATCAAGGTACACTGAGAGTCTGGTTGGCCCCCAGTCATGAAGCAAGAGCTCTGGGGCAAAGGGCATAACCAAACCCATGCCCAGTACCTAGTGGCTGATAAATATTTGCAGCCATGCACAGCTGCCTCTGAATGCAAGGGCACTGTAGACAGAGGGGAATGATGTCAATGGTGATTTCATACATGAAGTAACCAATGAGGACATGCATCAATAACGGTATCAGAACCCAAAGCAACTGCTGTGTATTAAAGTAAAACAGCAGACATTGAAGGCCATCAGAGAACGCACATCGCCTTTTCACTGGTCACTCATGACTCAGAGATGCTCTAGTCGAGGTTTATTCTCTCCATCAAGGACATTTGCCTCTTTCCCAAGGTTATAAGTATTGATATTGTTAATTATGTACATCCAGGATGTGAGTTAGTTCTGCATACCTACTAAAAAAGGAAGCTCATTCCAGGTCTTTCCAGTGCTCCTTGTAGAAAAACAGAAAAGCATCTATTACCATGCACGCCAAAACCACGTGTGACTTAATAACGCAGTCAATACTATGACTGTGTTGTTACCAAGAGTACCATTACAGCACAAGTCATTACAATGACTTGCTTCAGGGAAGTGCTGGACTTTGGAATAGTTTAAATTACTATTCCCACTCCAGTCGGTGTATCAGTAGGGAAGGTGTTGGACTTGAAATCCAACACCAGTCCAACACCACATTCCCTAAAGCAAATCGTTATAGTGACTTGCATTGCAATGGAACTCGTGGTAACAACACAGGTGTGGTATTGACTGCATTGTAAAGGCACTGCGTTGTAATCCTTGCGTTGTGATAGATGTTTACCAGAAAAACACCTGAGTGACTGATATTCAATTTCTGACGCTTTGGATTGATCTTCAATTGCCCATTTGGCTACCACACGCCAGTGTCTTTAATTGTCGCATTAGCAACACATGCATCCACTGGTCAGGTGACCCCTCAACGCTCCTCATTACCCTCTGCTGCTCTGTGGACAGTTATATTACTGACATAACAAGACCCAACTATATGTATCGAAGCATCAACATACAAATACCAAAAGCGTCTATGTTTACATAAATTCCACACTCCCCCCTCAACGCTGAATTCTTAGGTGCGTTAAAAATGCACACTGAAAGAGTTTAAAGCACACAGTACATATTTGCTGGCGTCATTAGTTGCCTCAAGCCAGTAAATACGTTAACAGTGACATGAATATAACCCCAGACGTGTTCCGGAAGTCGGAGAAATATCTGCAAACCCTGACGCCTATCTCCTGTTTCTTGCCCACGTTCTGTGCTCGCATCTGTGCTAAATCCCAACATTCAATTCTGCTCGGTCCAGTGGGTTTCTAAATTAACCACCACGGCTTATTATTTTGAACACGGCTGGTGGTAATGAACCGCATTTCAACGCCACGTTATTATAGGATGCACACCTCCCTGGAGCATTCTGTGCGTATCTCTATGATTACTACAGGAACATATAAACCATTTAATCTAATATCAAATCTTGTAAAGGCGTTTAGCAGTTACAGCGGGAGCCTGATTAGAAAAAAATAGCTTAACTAATGTGAAAAGGTGGATTATCTGATTTTCCAATAAACTAGGGTTATCCTGAACAAAAAAAATAAGTAGGGGAACAGAATATGTAGAGAGCATAAATTCATCTCACAGGAAATACCTTGTAAAATCCCCGCTTTGGCATGCTGCATTTTAAAATGGAGGGTGGATATTCTGAAATGTGAAGCTCTGTAGGTATGTCATGAAATTATACTTCCTTCATTCTTCTGGACACATTTGATTTCCTACCTGAAAACCGCCACTTTCCTCCTGGCTTGAGGGGAAGAAGCTCCTGAATCTGTGATTGCAGATCTTATGCGTTGTCACTGGTTCTTTCATCTACGGCTTGTTTTTTATCTAGAGACATCCATTTTAAGTCACTCCTAAAAGTGAGGTGAAGGGGTTGTCCCAATCCATGGGCCAGGTTACAAGCTAAGTGCTTTTATGTCTGGCATTAAATAAGAACTTTTGAGTTTCAAAAAAACTTTAATGTACAATATTCTTGCTACTACAGGGGCTTTCAACCAGCTTCCTTAATCCATTGCTGTGTTATAATATCATTCACATTTTTCTTCCATCCACTACAGCGTACTGCGTGAGGCCATAGTTCAGCTCACTTTAGCAATTGGCTAACTTCACTGTGAGTTATGACCTTCTGCCCTTTCACAAGGAGCACATTCACACACTAAGGGTTCGATCATGAATCTGACAGTCTGTGCCCCGCCAGTCTCGTGGGGGCGCGAAGGTGGCAGTCTTCCGACCGCCCTCTTACAATTAGGGCGGTTGGACTGTCATTGCCCCGCCCCAGCTGCCAGTGAACCGCCTTTCCCTGATGTTTGTGCTACAGTGTGGAGGCAGCAATAAGATTGGCGGGACTGCCGCGGTCCCGCCAAGCACATTACAAGTTTCCTCTCCACCACGGTTTTCATGGCGGTTCCTCCGCCAAGAAAACCGTGGTGGATAGGAAACAAAGGGGGCCGTACAGGGCCCCCTGTTGCCTCTGGGCCATGGGGTGCATGCAGGGGGGCACAACATGTGCATGTGCATGAATCCCAGGTCCTGCACGTCATGGACTTTACATTCAATGCCATGCAGGAACTGTGTTTTGCGTTTCCATTGCGGTGCCCATTTTCTGAGGCACCGCTGAGGGAATGTAAACAAAGCCTTCCAGACATGAGAAATGCTCGAAATATGGCAGACGGTCCGACGACAGATTTGGCGTTGCGGTGGTTGGGTATACCAGGCACCTCACCGAAAAAAACCTCATAATCAGGCCCTAAGTAGTTCCCTCCAATGCCAAGGACTACTATGGAAATGTGTGCTTTTTGACCCCCCAAAATATTTTGGCTTCTAGTCAATGTTTCTTTTTTTATATTTTGGATGTGGGCCTGACAGCTTCCCCAATAATCAAGTGTAGCAAAAATCTTGACAAAATAAGCAGCCAATGCCAGATTTATTGGCTTTGGCAATGCATTTTTTTGCATCAGATTATTTTGTATCAGACTATGGCTCATATAAATTCCACATTAACAATACTTCGCATAATGTTCTGAAAAACACTGCCATTTTAACTTAGTCTTTATTTTTTCTATTGCTTTAAATTCAAATCATGAGGCTAATTCTAAAAACATCTACTGTTGTAGCGTTTTAAAAATGATTATGTAATTTAATAAATTCGTATTTAATGCTGCCATCTTTCAACAATAACCAGATTCCTCAATTAAAACTACATTTTCTGTTGTATTTTTAGTCTGTTTTATATTTCTAGAAAGATTGATTATGTATACTCAAATTTTCAGTATGGTCTTTGCTGTGAAGCACGGTTGTTCGGCTATATAAATCGTGATCTGTTCCATTATTAAGTTACAGAAGAGGAAGTCGAAATCTTTTCTGCCTACAAGTTACCGATTTTTTTCTTCATCTAGACTGAAAGTTTCCACGATTTAATTTGACCGCAAAAACTTTTTTTCTCTACATACTGAGATCATTTTTATGCTTTTAGAACCCAGCCACACTATGCAGAACTTGAAGTGTGTGATTCACGCTGCTTAGATATTTGAGACATAACTCATTTCTATGACCTTTTTTCTGCAAACTGGCTTTGCGGAGAAGAACGCTAACAATTATCTTTAAAATATACCTTCTTCAGAACAATTTTTTTAAGAGTTAAACAATTATATGTGTGACATTTATTGTTGCAAAACCATGGTTTTCATAGGAATGTGCCTACGTGTAAAAGTTTCCAAACTGTGGGCCGACAGAAACATTTTCAATAGACCTTGGCAACGTTGGAATATTTAACAGTAATTGCTTTTTAACTTGGCATACCCTTAGCTTCAACTTCCAAATCCACATCAGTAATTGCTTTGCAAGAATCAATGTTTACAGAAATGTCTATTTTCATTTCCTGAAGTGTTGCCGTTTCGAAACGCCTAAATATATGATTGTTTATTGGCAAGGTTTAATGTCTTGAAGCTCCTAGAATACATGTTCTCAGAAAGCATTCCTTCAATCCAATTGCGAAAGAAGTGTGTCCCATTCAAATTCAGCATTGTTCAGAGGTATTTGCAAATTACAAATCTGGTGCAAAACACCTGTTTGTGGATAGACTGAAAATATAAATAGTGCATTGTTTATAGCACCTGATAGTTACCAGCTGCAATTAAGTACACAGCCACAGATGGTACCTGCAGACAATTATTTACTGTTCGGGACGGGAGAGACGAGGGGGCATATCAGCAACACCCGGCGATAATTATCGCTAAGCGCTCTTAGCGTGAGGATAATTATCGCCGGGTAACGTGGATTTTCATTGCTGAGATAGCGTGTTATTAGCAACGCTTATCTCCTCAGCGATAAAAATCCTCACGCTAACTGCCTAACGTGAGATTATCGCTGGAAACCCAGCGATAATCTCACGCAATGTGGAGTTAGCTTGCTGATAGGGACTCACAAACTTAGCCATGATATCCACCTTCCATAGGATATCATGGCGAAGTCAGTCCTGAAGCAGGCGTAAGGAAAGTAGCGATAACAGGGGTTATCGCTACTTTTCCTGGCGCTATGCTTCATAGCGTGGGGCTTGATGATAGGAGAAATGTCGCTAAGCGACATTTCTCCTGTCATGTTAGGTCAGGAACGCCCACTTTGCATCTCATTAGAGATGCAAAGCTGGGTGTTAGGAATCCTGACGCTAAAGCAAGGTTTCACGCGTTAGCGTGGCCTTGCTAATTAGGCGATAAAATTATCGCCGCTTTTCGGCCGAAAACGGCCGCTAAAGCGGCGATAATTTTTTATCGCCTGCTTGTCAATATGCCCCGAGGTCCGGCTAAATAAACGCATGTAGATTTTGGTGCCGCAAGCACCAAAATCTACGTTATGCCACATTTTTTGAGCTCCAATCAGATTATGTGATAATTATTGCTCCTGATGAATTCTGAGCACCGCAGTTTTGAGAGTTTATTGGATAAGATAATTAGTTCATCATAATTAATGCCTTTTAGAAGGGCCAGCTTACCTGGAAATCCCCCAACTTCCTTTAAGGGCTTTGTCACTCCTGGCTTGCATAATATGTTCTGCAAGAAGCAGTGCTTGGTTGGCAGCATTCGGCACTGCTTGGAAAAGTGAACTCTGGCTTGAGTGCAAGGGAGAGTGCAATGATGGAGGAGGCGTGACAGTTGTGGGGTAATGATTCTGACATGAAACTCTACAAGAACAGTGCCTGCATTCACGGGTTGATGAAAGACAGACAATAGCTCAACTCATTACCTTTTTTTTTTTTTTTTTTTTTTTTATTAAATAATTTTTATTGTTTGCAGTTTGAATACATCGATAGAAAAGGCATCAGCATATATACATGAAAAAATACATGAAGAAATCAGCACAGAGTACAAAAGGATAAAATACCAACCAGTAAGACTTATAAAAGCAGATTTTTTAAAAAGATTTATGAGTCTAATTCGAAGAGCTACCCGTCATCTCCCTCCATGTTGTAATCGGGGCCCACAATTTCCTACCAAAATCTCTCTTTCTCTTGCCTTTCTGCTCATATAAACGACTCTCTATATTATGGATACTCAGCAGTCTAGCGAGCCACATTTGGAAGGAGGGGGCCAGAGTATCTTTCCAGCCTGACGAAATTAAAATCCGTAAGACCGCCACCGAAATAAAAACCAGCGCTTCCTCACTTTGAACCAGTTTCTGCTTGTGATCACAGCCCAATAACATCAAGGTAGGAGATAGATCGATCTTATGACCTAGCAGCCCCTCCCAAAACTTACAGATTTCTCTCTGTATTAGAGACAATGAGCTGCAATAGAAAAACATATGCAGAAGGTCAGCTTGCCCAGCATTACATCTGGGGCATCTGTCGTCCCCCCTAACCCCCCATGCGAATAGTTTTGCAGGGGAATAATAAAGATTGAATACTGTTTTATAATGTTGGGCCCTCAAATTGGTGGATCTAAAAACTTCTTTATTCAGGGATATGGCTAGGTCTAGATCAACATCCGGATCTCCCAGTTTCCGAGCTAAGCTTACCTCCATTTTTTCTAGATCGTCTTGTAATTCCAATACGAATTGCTTATAAACCCCTTTAATTTTTTTTACACCCGGCCAATAGCAGTTCGAATAATGGGGCCTCCTCCATTAACAATGGCTTTGGTCTCAATGCCTTTAAGCACCGAGCGACTTGGCCATACAAAAACCAATGCGTGACCGGGATGCCAAACCTTTGTCGGATGTCTTCAAAACTCAATGGTTCATAAACACCCCATATATCCCCGATGGTCCTAATGCCATAATTCTTCCAGATCGATAAATTCCTGTCGGCTCCGACATACGGGAGTAAACTTGAGTTATACAGGTGGAGATAACGGTTGACTTTTGGGATTTTGCAAAATTTGGAGGCAGCCTTCCAGACCTCCCAGACCCCTTCCAGAATCTTCAAGCAGGGCCTTTTATAATACCTACGGTCCACTTCCCGCCACATCAACCCCCTTGCCTTTTCCCCAATTAACACCTCAAAAATGGACGGTAAATCTTGAGCTGGTGAAGTGATGACGCCAGAATCACTCTCTTGTTGAAACAAAATAGACATTTGTGTCATGAGACATGACCAATGATATAATCTCAAATTAGGGAGAGCCAAACCTCCCCTTTCCCTAGGCAGTGACATAAGGTTAGTAGATCGTCTAATCCTACCATATTGCCAGATAAATTTTATAAAGATAGATTCCAATCCTTTAATTGTAGATTCATCCAAGAATAATGGTATAGCTCTAAACAGGTAAAGGACTCGAGGAAAAAAAGACATTTTTAAAATGTTTACCCTCCCAATCAAGGAGAGATGCAGGACATCTATCCTTTTTAACTCTTTCACTATAGATTTCATAAGGGGAGGGTAATTTTCGACTATTATTTCCTTAACTGATGCGTTGATCTTGATCCCCAGATAAATTGCGGAATCAACATATCTCGAATCACTTTTAACTATATTCCTAGTACAGATTATTTGAGTTTTGGACTCATTTAAAAGATAGCCCGACCACTTACCAAACTCTTCTGCTATTTCGATCAGGACCATGAGTGCATGCTGGGGATTAACTGTAATAATTGCCAGATCATCGGCATAGGCCAAGATTTTACTGGTATGGCCATTACAAACCACTGGACTGATCCTGGAAGTCCCCAAAATTTTCTGGATTAGAGGGTCAATGTATAAGGCAAAGAGAATCGGGGAGCAGGGGCAGCCTTGCCGAGTACCTCTCCTGATATCTATCCTCTCCGAGCTCTCACCCATAACTACCACCCTTGCAACCGGATTCACATACATTGCTTTGAGAGCTCTAATAACTATCTCCCCAAATCCTCTACCTTCCAATAGACCCCAAAGGAAGTTCCATACAACCCTATCAAAGGCTTTTTCCGCATCTAGCAGGATCATGGCCATCTCCCCTCCCTCTGCAACCTGAGCGTCAAATAGCGCTATAGCTCTTCTAATATGATCGGTAGTACTACGACCCGGAATAAATCCATGTTGCCAGGGGGAGACGAGACCACCAATGATCCTGCCGAGCCTCTTAGCCCATACCTTTGAATAAAGCTTGGCGTCCGCGTTGATAAGCGAGATTGGGCGATAGGAGCCAAGTTTCTCCAGGGGTTTCCCCTTCTTATGAAAAACCACTATATTGGTTTCCTGCCATGAGGCTGGGACCACTCCAGTAAACATTATTCCATTGAACAAATCAACTAATAATGGTGTAACCACTGATTCCAGACATTTATAAACCTCCAGGGGGATCCCATCAGGGCCAGCGGCTTTACCGGAGGCTAGCTCATGCAAAGCCTCTATAATCTCTCCCCCGCTGATATCTCTGTCCAGTTCCTCCTTTTCTAGGGAATTAAGACGAGGGCCAATATCCACAACCTCACCCCTCTAATTACCATCCCGTGTTTCCTCGTCATACAGGTGTTGGTAAAAGTTTTTAAAAGCCTGTAAGATCTCCTCCGTTTGCGTGAGTTCCTGACCATTTACTTCAATCCTAGAGATGATATTCCTAGCCCTCCCCTGCCTTATTTGTAAGGCTAGAACTCTGCCAGCTAGCTCACCTGTCTCATAGCGCTTGGCCTTGGTAGTCAAGTACTCTCCTGAGGCTTTCTGGGAGATCAGCTTGTGTATTTCTGCTCTATTTTTTGACAGTTCACACTGGCTCTTCCTACTGTCCCCTCCCCCAACTATCTCTCTCATATGCTGTTCTTCTGTGTCAAACAAAATACCCACTAATCTTTCTTCTTCCTTCTTATCCTCCTTCCTTATCCTTGCTCCAAAACTTATAGTTTCCCCCCTTAGGGCCGCTTTAAATGACTCCCAGACAATATTCCTGGATGCGCTAAATCTATTGGCAGCGAAAAACCCATCTGCCCAATTCAAAATGTGCTCTGTATATCTCGAGTCTCCCAGTAATTGTCTCTCAAAGGTCCATCTGGTCCTGACCCGTTCAAAACCGGGCATTTCATATGACAATATCAGCGGGTTATGATCTGACAATATTTTCGGTAATTTTATTATTCCAACCCTACTAATTTCACTAGCTGAAATGAAGAAATAGTCTAACTTGGTGTACTTCTGATAAGGATTTGAAAAGTAGGTGTAGCCCGGTTTTAGAGGTTCCTTTGTATCCCAGACATCTATCAAGCCATGAGAATTGATAAGGGCTTTTATTGCCCTATAAACTTTTGGTTTTCGACCCTGGTACAGCCCCGAATCACTCCAATCAGCTGAAATATTAAAATCACCACACATGATTATGGGGGTAGGCCAGGAGGCTAGTTCTAATTCCATTGAGTCAAAGAGATCCGGATCATCTTCATTTGACCCATAGACTACACAGAGGGTTGGACCACATACTAATTCGACCAAAACCCATCTACCACAGCCATCCGACTTAGTCCTTCTAACCCCTCCCAAATGTCTTTTGGTTAAGATCGCGACCCCCCTATTATTTGAAGTTTGAGAAGAACAGGCTTCTAACTCGAATCCACTGAGAAACAGCAAATTCCTCCTTGACCATGGAAGGTGGGTCTCCTGGAGATAGAGGATATCGATTCTATTACTCTTTACAAAATGAGCCAGCCTTGTACGCTTCCTCCAGTCATTCAGCCCACCTATATTTAGAGAGCAAACTCTAACGCAAACCATCTTGACCCAATATTAGAACAACCTAATTATCCTGCCTTTCGGACTGCTTGTGCTTCCGTATCATTGATGCCAGAATCTGACCACAAAAATAAACACGATGAAACAAACTGCATTTTAAACCCTTATTCTCCCCCTCATTAACCACCATACCCCCAACACCCTTCAACCCTCCCAAATCTCCCTCCCTTCCAAAGAGGATCCCGCCCCTTCTGCCGACCCTCCCCCGAACCCTCCTAAGTGAAGCGCTCAGAATTGTCTGAGCATGTGATGGTGCTGCAGTATGGGTATGTGAGGACGTTCACTAAGAAACAAAGACAATGAGCCCCTTATATGTCCTTACTTTGATAGTAGCTTCCTATTTTGTTAAATCAAGATACACTAAAACCCAAGCCTCCGCCTAAGTATTTCGCCGACGAGCTCAGTCCAGCACCTAATCGACTTTCTTATCCAAAGAATGCAGAAACTCCTTTGCTTTAACTTCTGATGAGAAGAAGAAGGTTCTCCCATCAGATATCACCTTTAACTGAGCCGGATTGATAAGATAGTCTTGAATCTTCTTCTCCTGAAATGGTTTAATCATTTCCCTCAAGCGCCACCGCCTTTCCACAGTCGAGTGGCAATAATCCGGGCGAACAAAGAAGGAGAATCCATTGCCACTCCGTCTAGCATCCGGTCTGGCTTTTTCTGCAATAGATTGCCTCAATATAAAGTTTCCGAAAAAAATTAATACTGCTCTGGGTTTGTCGCCTTCTTTAGCATTGGTCCAAGGCTTGAAAGGGGTGCGATGAACTCTTTGAATCTCGTTAGCCCAATTCCAGCTTGAAAGTTCTGGGAATGCTTGTTCAAAGAGTTTGATGATGAAAGTCTTTATATCCGACCCTTCCAAACCCTCAGGAACCCCCAGGACCCTCAGGTTATTCCTACGGAGCCTGTTCTCCATCTCCTCGACTTTCCACTGTAGATCCGTTACCTGAGAACATTGGGCATTGACTTTGCACATTGCCTCAGCTGCCTCAGCCTCCGTAGATACCACCCTCTCCTCCAGATTCGAAACTCTGTCCGCCGTATTTGTGCATGTCTTTGATAGTTTCCTTACTACAACCTGAATTTTCCTCATGGCGGCCTGTGCCTTACGGTTATCCTGGCGTGTTTCCTCCCTGTGGGCAAGAATCTCCTGGTGGATAGTTTCCAAGAGAGAGCATTCAGAGCTATTCCCGGCAGGTCCTCCCTGTAAGGCTAAGTCAGGCGTATTATCCCAGGTCAGTTCTCTAGAAGAGTGACCTATTTTCGAGGGCTGGCCCTTAGCCAAAGGTGGCCGCACACTGGTTGACGGGATGCCACCCTCGAGTTCAGATTCTGATTCTGAGCCTAAATAAGAGCTGGGTTCTTCTTCTTTGGACCACTCGGCCCCATCTGAGACAGAGAAATAATATTCGCTTGGCACTTTTTCCCTATCAGAGGAGGAACCAATTGGCGGAGGCTCGGTGCTCTCAGTTATTCCTGAACCTGGTTGATTATGGATAACACCAGTGCATTCTCCCCCTAAATCCGGGGGGGCTGAGGTGGCCTCCAGAGACGCAGAAGCCTCGAGAGTAACTTCGATATCAAGAGGAGGTTTGCTTAAAGTGTTTACTTCCAGTGGACCAGTAGAGGTGGTGGGGATAGAATGCTCCTCTGAGATGGGGCCAGGAAGAGTGTCAACCAATGGGCTTACACCTGCCCCCGCTGCCTTAGACCCCCTCTCCTTTTCCTTCCCCACCTTAGGAAAAATATCTGCAATTGATGCTGCTGCAAGCCTGGTCCTTCCTGCCACTTGTTGTTTCTTTTTCCCCTGACCGGTAGAAACTTGGGGTCCTTGTGAATCGTCAACCACCTCTGGCTCCTCTCTTTGTGATTTTTTCCCTTGAGGCACTGATTTAGCACCAGCCGCTTTAGGCATGATCCTGCTGTGTGCGTCCCACCACTGACTTGCCTGACAGCTGCCGTAAGATCTCTCCGGCCAGAAGCTGCACGCTGGCGTGATCCTGCTGTGTGCGCCCCGCCACTGACTCGCCTGACAGCTGCCGTGAGATCTCTCTGGCCAGAAGCTGCGCGCCGTCTCTCCTCGGAGCCCCAGCAGCCTCGACAGCCGGCTCCGCCCCCTCACAACACTGCGGAGCCGGTGGATCCCGCAGGCGGAGGAGAAAGCAGCGAACGCGGCCAGAGCAAAGCGAAGGACTCGCCCAGAGAGCCGACAACCGGTAAGCGCAGTCGGCATTACAGAAATCGGCGAGTACTGCACTGATGAAGCCGGGCCGCCGCCACCACCGCTGCGCTACAGGTTTGAACTCCTCGGGGCTAGAACATAGCCCTCACTACCCTGCTGCGTCGGCCTCCGTTACGGGGCCGCCATCTTGCCAGAACACTATAATAGCTCAACTCATTACCAATGCCATATTTTTGTAGCTAGCACAGTCTGAGCCTCAATAAATATATCAACCGTCTTTGCCTAGCCCTCCTTTAATTTAGTGACATCATTTCAGAGTCGGAATACAGATGCCCTGATAATACAGCTCATCCCTCTCCATGGATTTAAAGTTCCACTGCAAAAAATGTTGGTATATATGCTGCAATAACAAGGTCACCACAGATTGTTCTGCATTTATTTGCAGGTTGTGGCCACCAGCCTTTTGGTGCTGGAAGCTGCTCGTGGAATATCAGTGAACTGATGCAGCACTGTCATAGCATTCAAAATCTGCACCATTGCTGGAAAAAAGATGCATTCAGAGAATGTAATCATTTGCCATTAATGCGGGAATCTAAATCGCAGAATCATTATTACCATTCAGTTTGTAGACCACGATTTATTTTTTTCAACTGATAATAATAGTAACCACTTTGTGCAATCCTGATACATTAGCTTTTCAGACCATGGGGGCCTCTTTTTCAGAAGTGAGCAGTTCAAACTAAGAAAGGTTGCTTAAATAGTTCTTATACTTTAGGGTGGCCTAACATAGGCGCAGAAGGGCCAGCTCCTATCCTGATTTTCAAAATAATAATATACAATACATTTTCATTCAATTAATGTAAATCATTTACAAAGTCAACGGATATCTAGAAAAGGTGACATTGGTCGAGACAATAATTGAATTCCCTTGTTCTATTACTTCATGAGAACAAAGGGTTGTTTTTCTTTCTTTTTAACAACATGGTACTCAGATGGGTTAAAAGCAAACATCATCAGCATTTCCAACGGAAAAGAGGTTTTTGACTTGCCTATATCTTTGACGCCAGTAAACAAATCTTTACAAAATGTATTTTCCCCAAAAACGTGTACCTGTAATTCTAGTTGTAAATGAAATGATTCAGTTCGATCTGTCAACCAGGGACCCTTTAAAAAGGGGGAGGGGTCAAAAAAGTGTGTTTCCGATGTAAACTTCCATAGGGGTTTGGTACATGACTACAACCCGAAACAATAGACAGAATTACACAAAATTTGGCAGAATGGTAGCTTTTGGTTCACAGATTACGGTTTCAGTTATTTGCTGTAAATCCATTCAGTAGTTTGCGAGAAATTAAAGAAATAACTATTTTATATCTACAGCCGCTTAGCCATAGCAAATAATGATGAGCTTATGCAGAGATCTGCAGAGCTATGACTGTCTGCCATCACTTCAACCAGGAACTGTTGGCAGCAATCTTGGGTAAAAATCCAAACAAAAGAAAAGGGGGCAGGGTATGAATGCCCTCACCCCATGCCCTCACCCCATAGCCTTGGTCTTGGGGTCCCAGAGGGACCTCCGGGAACCACCACATCCCTGGAATTTTCTTTTTCTTTTAAGAAGGACGGGAGCCATGCACCTGGGCCGTTTTCAGCCCCTAGGACCATCACCTCTCAGGGCATACCCTTGAAAATCAAAAGAAGGAGCAGGCCCCATCCTGGAGTCATATATGGCCCTGGGGACCACCACCCTCAGGGCCAGCTCCTGCCATGTCCTGGGGAGCCATCCCCCGGGACATTGCTGTTTGATTTAGCTTGGCAGGAGCTTTGCGAGCTCCCACCAAGCAAAAGCAAACACTCCACTTCTAGCAAGCGGGATTTGTGGGCACGAAAAGAGATGAAAGGGTTGCTCTCACATGCAGGGGCTGCATTTCCAGCAGCTCCATGGAAGAGCATTGCCAGCTTCCACCGGAGGCGGGGAGCTGGCTGGGCTGGTGGGAGCCTTGAGGCTCCCCTCGCGGTCCCAAACCACACTGGATGCCTGGGTGGGCTCGAGGGTATCCAGGCAGTCACGGCTGGACGCCAGGGAATGGTCTACCCAGGGCCCAAAATGGCCCAGGGAGGGGCGTCACAGCCCTCCTCCCCCATTGATTGGTGGCTGGGCTCCTGGGAATGGGGTCCCCGGGCCCAAAATCAGTCCAGGAGGGAGGGCACACAGCCCTCCTCCCCCAATAAGTCACAGCCGAGCCCCCAGGGATGGGGTCCCTGTGGCCGTTCTGATGCTCATTTCACAGAAATTAAACCTCAACAAGAAGTATTTACAAAGAAAAACATATGCAGGTGCTCCTTTTGAAGCTCTACTTCTGTAAAGGTCTAATGATCCTAACGCATGGGCTTGGCGAAGGCAAGGCAAGTGTGTTTTCTCTGCAATTCCATATTGAAAAATTATCTGATATTCCTTGTGGAGGTGAATGCATTAATCTATTGGAGTGCAATCTGTAGGGACCGTGATGAGTGGGTTCTTTGTTGTCCTGTCTTGGTCAGAGCAGAGTCCATGGTTCTCCCTTAAATTGCTAGGTGTATGCAAATAGGCATATCACTTGGAAGCTTCCCCATTTGGCCCCGCCCATCTTAGTAATATCGGAAGGTCTTCCTGCCTTTTTCTAGGATAATAAACAGCTTAACAAACGCCCCCAGTGTCGTTCCCTTCAATTTTGGTGAGGAGTTCTTGATGCTGAGGTATTCGAGGACATCTCCACCAAACAAAGCATTTACTTTATTTTATTAAGAGGACGGATCCTTTTTTGGTGGATATTTACCTTTTTTTAGTCTCATCATCTTCTCTATAGGTGTATTCATGTTAGCACATATTTCTGAATAAAGACGCACCAGGAACAATCGCATTGCAAAAACGCACACAAGGTCACTGGTGCCATTGCCTCGTGCTCCATTACACAGCTGTAGTGTAGAATAAGTACTGGACATTTATCCAAGGAGGTAGCACTTAGTAATTAACCAGTAGAAAGAACTCCACTTAGGTAGATATTTTGTGCAAAACTGTGGATTCTTATTGGATAATAGGGCAGGTGCGGTTCTGTTGTGGCCCAGTCATTCACACAGCTACTGACACACCCACTCAGGTATGGACCTTTGTGACTGACTGACCCCAAGGCCACCTGAGGGCCCTTCCCTATTACAGTCTGCACCACTTGACATCACTGAGTTCCCTAGAGCGTCCATGCAGAAGTCAGGGGAGGCTAGCACTTATCTGTTAGCTTCCTGGAACGTAGCGGGTATAATAAATAAGTTGGGTGATGATCAGTGGGTAAAAACTTGGCAGAACTGCAATATAATTTCCTTCCAAGAGACCTGGGCAACAGATGCAATCTTTGTAAACGGCTATCGCTCTTTTCAAACTAGGGCCGCCCCGTCGCCATTAGGGAGGTCAAAGGGGGGCTTGTTAACATTGATTCCCAATACGTCGGCCCTGAAAATAAATCAGTTTGTAGACAAGAGCCAGAGTTTTCACATCCTCATCCTTGAGCTGGCCAAACAAGGCATTTGGCTTTTAATTAATTTCTACAATAACAATTTCTGGGCTAACATGCGCCTGGCTGTAGATAAAGTAAATAGGGAATTGGACGAAATACTACCAAGGTTAAAGGAACCCATACATGTCATATGGTTGGGAGATTTTAACATTCATCCTTGTAAACATAACTTAGAGAATCTATGTGGTTTGGTGGAGCTTATGGGTAATCCGATATCTCATTTCCCCCACTCTACCTACGGTAATAGTCTAAATCGAACATTATCAGCCAGGAATTTGGTGATTGTGAATAAGCATTCTTCCCTCTCGGACCCCCTGTTAAAAACCTTTCGACGTTCTGATTATGAAACAATTGATTTTATCCTGGTCTCAAACCCTTTAAATGAGCTCTGTTCCAACGCTGATGCCCAATTTACAACTTTTAGCGACCATACCATTTTAACCTGCGAGTTTCAATCTGTCACTAGAGAAGTCTCCACTGAACAGGGTGATGATCCACCACTCATAGCGAGAAGAAATGGATACCAGCTGAAGTGGGCCCTGATTGAGAGCTCTAAATTTCTTCTCGAAATGGTGTCCAACTCTCTTGGTAGTATCAAAACCTGTTTGGATTTGACTATCTCTCCCTGCGTAACGCTACTAGGGTTCTTGAAAATCCTAGAAAACATAAGTAGTGCGTTAACACGTCATAAACCCAAAAGGACAAAGGGCTGATTTGATACATCCTGTTCGAAATCAAGAAAGGCGCTGGCAATTGCTCTCAGGGCTCAACCTACAGACACATCATTAATTGCTTCACTGCGCAAGGAGTTCAAAATAGCTGGAAGGTCTAGGGAAATGGTACTAAGGGAGGAGATTTGGACAAGACTAAAGGAGACCTCAGAGACAGGAAATAGTAAAGAGTTTTGGGATGCAATTACTGCCTGCTACTTTAAGATGCAAGGAGAACCAACGCTAGAGTCCCACGTAGGTGAAGAAGATTCGGTCGCACACTATTCAAGTATTTTTTTTTCCTTATTGATACCCCGCCCAGTACCCATAACCTAATAGGGCCTATCTCTCAGGACAAATCAGTGTTCTCTCTAAAGAGTGGCTTAGAGGCTTGCAGCAAGGGAAAAGCACCGGGTCCCGACGGGGTTCCCATAGATTTCTTTCAGATGGATCAGGATCTTTGGGTCCCTGTGCTGACAAATGTTTTTAATAAGATTGCGCAAACAGGCCCATTACCCTCATGGAGGACGAGTGTAATAGTCTCTATCCACAAAAAGGGAGACAAGAGGAATCCAAAAAACAATAGACCCATATCTCTCATAGATACAACAGCTAAAATGATTTGTCGTCTCCTCCTGTCTAGATTGGAACACTGGGCCCGAGACAGGAATCTTCAAATGCAGACCCAGTATGGATTCCAACAAAGGAAGGGCACTGTTGATCAGTGCCTGAACCTCTCCCTCATGATGGATAAATATACCAGAGCCAAGGGTGGGAAGCTATACCTTGCCTTTATGGATTTATCCGCAGCTTTCGACTGTGTGTCAACATTCAGACCCTCTATTGTAAGGCTGTCTATGAGGACTGCACAAAGACCAACTGCCTACTACCCCTAGTTATATGGCCCAGGATCAAGCTGCACCACCACATTGTTAAAACAATTATCATTAAAGAGGGTTTTAAATCAAAATTCCACAGACACCAAAAATGATTTTCCTACCTTCTCCCAATCAAGGTGCCGATTCCGATCCTGTAAAACCCGGGTACGAATGGTCGTACGGAGCGTTTTCTCCGTACGACTCGTACCCGGGAAATCCTCCTTACAAACCAGCAAGTACGAATCGTACACAAATACCATTTCCGTATGATTCGTACAAAAGTACATGTGGTGAAAAAATACCCACAATTCCAATCCGGGACATCGCGTACGTGATGTCCGGACGGAGTCAGGCAGCGTTTTACGGACCAGCAAGTACGATTCGTGCCTACGTCACTCCGCACGGACCATTTTTTACGGCAGCCAAAAACTGCCGGGAAATTGAGGACGAAGCGAAGAAGGAGCACCGGTATGCGACGGACAGCCATGGACCCCATCCTACGTGTCATGCCGGCCCACCTAGCCTACGACCTGGTGCACAGAAACCCACGCAGACGCCGCAGAAGGTCAGAACAACACCCAGGGGCAAAGGGGGGGAGGTATGGGCAGGAAACATAACCGTAGAGAACAATGAGAGAGCTAGGGAAAAGGGAGAGGTACGTCCGTATCCCCTGGATGTAAATAAGTTTTGTCAATGGTGGACGGGCCCAATGTAGTGTGGTACGATCACTGTGAGGCAGTGTTTGGGAACCCACAAGGTAGGTTAAAAGACCCCTCACACACCAACCTGGTTGGTGTCATGCTTCATCATTGGGGCCCCAACCGGGTGGCCGAATGCCCCCCGGTTGTGCTGCGACGCCTGGCTACAGCGGAGCTGGTGTGGTGCAAGAGTGTGATGTAGTGATAGTTAAAAACATATATCTCTGAGAATCCTTGCCTTTAGGAGATTTATTACTGGCGGCTCAGGATATAGACTAAAAAGCAGGGTATGTGATGCAACTACTGAAGAAATAATTATCTACTAGTTGTCTGTGTTGTAGGTCTACATGTTTCAGCTCTCGTATAAAAATGTGGAGCTTTCGTCAGGACCAGTGCAGTAAGTGAGTGGCAAAGTGTGAAGTGCCACGTGGTAAGTGAAAAAATTAAAAAGGTTGTTTACCTACACACTCGCTAAGGTGTGTGGACACAGTGTCGGCGCAATTGCGGACACTGCAGCGCAAAACACTATGGCTGAGTGAGAGCGCTGTACAGGAAACGGGAGGGGGGCGCTCCTCACATCAATTTTGGTTGAGGAGCTACCATCAGCAACAACCAAGGACTAACCCAAATGCTAACACACTGTGGGAACATGGATATGTATAATTCCTAAACAAATTTTGGACAGAAATGTGCCCATGTTCTAATTGTGCCAGCGTGTTCCACAAAAGTGTAAAAGTGGCACTTGTGCACTCCCTCGGGAGACATCTGTCATGCAGGCACATCATTGTCCTTCACAAAAATCAAAGTGAAGCATATAAACTATTGGGACATGTTGACAAGTGTAGTGAGTGCCAGGGCACATGACTTCTTGAATAACAATTTAAAACATGCCACCTGTCACATGGCCTTCCGTACCATGATGACACAGTTGGCAACACATCTGACACACTACTTGTCATCTGGAGTGGCACACATGTCCAGACACAGGAAAATGCATTAGCAAATGACCCTGAAATTGTGTTGGAATAAGGAGCACCTGCACTGAGGAGACACCCTGATGTGAACGAAAAATGTCCACACAGATGTCAGCACACACAGACCAAACCACATAGCATCTGGAGCACACACCAGTGCCAATAATGGATGAGCAGGAAACATGTTTTTTTAACTTGTGACACATGCTGAAAAGCACAAACATGACACCCTGCAAAATATGCCTGGGTCACTGCATGTTGAGTGCCTGTCCAGACAATCATCACACACTGGTCAGACCTTGCAAGGAGACATAAGGTTTGGACATGTAGTCCTTGCCCGCAAAAACACCCCATACCTGAGACAATGTGATTGAGACAGTTCAAGAAGTGACACCTCTCAATCTGGGGTTACTAAAAAGTGCATCAGGAAATCCTAAATGTACTCCACATCACCTCGTGAGGCTGCCAACACATATTTGTGACAAAAGACCTCAACAGATTGTTGTACATAGACACAGAAGCACTGGCCAGTGTGAGGATGCAGAAGCAAAATGGGGTCAGCCTGTACAATGGGCACATGTAGCACACTTTAGATAAATACAAATGAGGCCAGGGAACAATGCCACAGAGGCAAAACTATGCTGAACACATTGAGAATGGGCACAGTGTTGGATGACACACATGATACCGAGGCAAGGGTGTCTTAGGGTACTGTAGTGGGCACACTGCTCCATGGTCCTGGAATTATCTGACTGTAACATGAGCTACCGTCCCGGCACTATGCATATCTCCCACTCATGCACATCATGTCTGAAGCCACAACATCGGTCATGCATGTTGCAAGTCTGTTCATTTGAACACTCACACTCCTATGTTGAGACTCAGCATCAGTGCCAACTGATGTGGACCCCCAAATGACTGAACAGGACAGGGCACAGGCAAGGTAACAACACATGTCTCCGACCCCACCCCCACATGATGCTGACAGCAATGTGCACTTGGATTAACTGCCAGCCTAGATGACCATGTGCAATAGTGATTACACACAGACCAGGGAACACATGTCAAGGAGGGGAAAGGAGGAAGAACAGCAGCGGATGACTTTGGGGAACAGAAAATGCAATGCACATATTAACCCTGGCAGTGTATCCATGCGACTGAGCACTTCCCAAAGCTGGTGACACACAACAAACACACATGTACCTACCCCCTTGCTGCTGCTGCTTCGCCTGTAACCGCCTATCCATGTCAGGGAAGACCACCGCCAGGACACGCTTCATTTGGTGGGTCAGGCACCGGTGCCCACGGTCCTTGCCTTCTGGTGAGTCCCCCAGCAGGACCCGGGCGATCCTCCTGGTCCAGCACCGGATGTCCTGCCAGCGTTTCCTCACCTGTGCCAGGCGCCGACTGCGACCCTCCACGGAGATCACGGCCCTGACGGCCCGCTTCCATATCTTCCCCTTCTCGTAGGCGGTTACCTGTGAGGATGCCAAAGTGAAAATAGATCACTATATCTGCTCCATGTCACAGAGACACACATTAGAACATCTTTGATTTTTTGAACAGGGCATAGTATGCTGCAAAATAATAGCACCTTTGTCATAGGGACATTGGCCTCTGTGTAAGGCCCAATGCACTACATGGCATTGGAAGTACACAGGTGGCATGAGGGGTGCAACACACTCCCTGATCATGGCACACACTGTACATCACAAGCAACACAAAGCTGATGGCCAGCACCTCCAGGCAGTCACATGCCCCAGGCCACTGACCCAACATTAGCAGACTACACAGACACACACAGGCACAGATCATTCACCTGCCAGTGGCAACAGCCGATACAAACCTCACTCTGCACATGTGCCACTTGCCTGGGGGGTGTCACCGGCGTGGGCTAGCCCAGCAAGTCAGACACACAGCACGGATCACTTCTCACATCAGATGGGTAGAGCTGTTGCCTCCTCCATGCAGTTGTGGTGCAACACTCCACATAGACACTCACCCACATGACAAGGAACATTCACACACATCAATGTCCAGATCATTTGGACATTCTCACCACAGCTCCACTCAACTCACACACATCTGTGGGTACAGTCACCTGTCACACGGGGGAACACTGAATCACCTCGGGACTATAGAACATGAAGGGCCAAGAGGATTAGCTATGCTGAATGTGCCATGCAGCATGCAGTGAATGTCACAGTAAGCACAATGCAAGTGAGGAGTGCACACACGAACCACATCATGCTCTGCATGACAGACATGAGCCACCCCCCCCCCGGGACCCACTCTAAACAACATTTCATGTCTGTCACACCTGGACACAATGCCAGAAGTGCCAGTCACAAAAAGAAGGGGCACAGTAAAAGGTAGCGGAGTCAGCACTCACCTGCTCCCCTGGTCTACCATAGAGGCTGGTGAACTGTGGGAGGATGACGTCCAGCAACGCCTCATTCTCCTCCTGGGTGAAAGGCTGGGCCCTCTCCCCAGTCCTTGACATGGTGCCAGAGGAAGCCAAACAGCAGCAGTGGTGTCGATGAAAGGTTGTGCAGGCAAGTGCCCTCTCATGGGTTCTGGCTGACTTATATGTGCCTTGCTGGGCTTTTTCCTGTACAGGAGTACCAAGTGATTGGTAAGACTCATTTGCATCCTACGTTTCCTCCAATCCCTTTAAACATACACCAGTGACAGCATTAGCATTTTTTCAAATTTGCAGCATCATGTCAAGTCAACAACCACTTTGCAACAATGTATAATGTGGCCAACTGCTTTTTCCAGGCCACATGATGGAAAAATGTGATCTTTAAAGTGGGTATCCATGACAACCAGCATGCATGTAGGCCCTAATACTTGTCCCTTATGTGTCCCCATTGTAATTTCCAAATCCCCACACAGGTACGGTGCGTTTCACACGTACCCCTAGGGCACCACTACTCTAGTGATACGGCCCGTACCCGCGTGTGTACGGCCCGTAGCACAATGGCGTACGCCTACGCCAACACTACCATAGTGCTACGGGCCGTACACACGTGGGTACGGCCCATAGCACTATGGCGTACGCCTACGGCAACACTACCATAGTGCTACGGGCCGTACACACGCGGGTTCGGCCCGTAGCACTATGGCGTACGGCAACACTACCATAGTGCTACGGGCCGTACCGCAGTGTGTAGGGCCCGTAGCACTATGGTAGTGTTGGCATAGGCGTACGCCATAGTGCTACGGGCCGTACCCGCGTGTGTACGGCCCATAGCACTATGGCGTACGCCTACGCCAACACTACCATAGTGCTACGGGCCGTACACACGCGGGTACGGCCGGTAGCACTATGGCGTATGCCTACGGCAACACTACCATAGTGCTACGGGCCATACACACGCGGGTACGGCCCATAGCAGTATGGCGTACGCCTACGCCAACACTACCATAGTGCTACGGGCCGTACACAAGCGGGTACGGCCCATAGCACTATGGCGTACGCCTACGGCAACACTACCATAGTGCTACGGGCCATACACACGCGGGTTCGGCCCGTAGCACTATGGCGTACGCCTACGCCAACACTACCATAGTGCTACGGGCCGTACACACGCGGGTACGGCCCGTAGCAGTATGGCGTACGCCTACGCCAACACTACCATAGTGCTACGGGCCGTACACAAGCGGGTACGGCCCATAGCACTATGGCGTACGCCTACGGCAACACTACCATAGTGCTACGGGCCGAACACACGCGGGTTCGGCCCGTAGCACTATGGCGTACGGCAACACTACCATAGTGCTACGGGCCGTACCGCAGTGTGTAGGGCCCGTAGCACTATGGTAGTGTTGGCATAGGAGTACGCCATAGTGCTACGGGCCGTACCTGCGTGTGTACGGCCCGTAGCACTATGGTAGTGTTGGCGTAGGCGTACCCCATACTGCTACGGGCCGTACCCGCGTGTGTATGGCCCGTAGCACTATGGTAGTGTTGCCGTAGGCATACGCCATAGTGCTACGGGCCGTACCCGCGTGTGTACGGCTCGTAGCACTATGGTAGTGTTGGCGTAGGCGTACGCCATAGTGCTATGGGCCGTACTCACGTGGGTACGGCCCGTAGCACTATGGCGTACGCCTACGCCAACACTACCATAGTGCTATGGGCCCTACACATGCGTGTACGGGCCATCTCTCTATGGCGTACGCCTCCGGCGACACTCCCATAGGGATAGGACCAGTGTGTACACGTACGTGTGTACGGTCCGTACACACACGCGTACTCCTACCCAAACCCCATATAGTGATACGGCCATACACACACCCTCAGAGCGTGTGTACGGTGCGTTTCACAGCTTACACTGGTGATAGGAGGCGCACAGGAAAGGAATGGAGGTGTCTGACTCGCACAAGGATGGACATCAAGTCATTGTCAGTGCAGTCCTTCATGTGTAGGGCCTAGGTGTGTCAGGCAGTGAAGTGGCACATGTCTCCTCATGTTTTAACCCAATAGTTGTGTGATGACCTGTGTACACATGTCATGTGTGATGGGGCACTATGTGGCGCACTTCCCCTTCACACCTTTTACATGTGTGCATGTAGTTCAAACTTGTCAAGCACTGCATCACTGGTATGGCACAGTCACCAACACCCGCAACTGTCCCCTGATGCCAGGTACACGGATGATGACACCTGACATCTCACTACCAGCGTGCCACGATGTGACTATGTCATGTGTGTGTCATGTGTTCCCATGATCTTGCTGTTGGTGTTCCGTCAATGGCATCTGCTGTAGCTGCATCCAACATGTGTCTGTGTGTAGATACCCATGTCACACTATTACGCACACCAGGACACATGTGGAATAACGCGTAACGTGTGTCTGTATGCATCGAACAGGGACTTGCGAGCTTAGGACATATCTGCGTAGTCTCAATGTCTGTGTGATCATTTTTGACATGTACCCCTTCATGGCAAGGTGTGTGGTCTGTCCTTTTTCCATGACATGTGACCTGTGCGTCTAGCTTTCCGGCAGCTGTCTGTATGAGATACCATCCTTCAAATGCACATATGTGGATGTATGTCACTCCTGTAATGTGTCTGGCTGTTCACTCACACTGGCCCACAGCTACTTTCATGGCATGTCATGTAGACCTTGACAATCCACGTTTGTAGCTGGCTCTTGGTAGGAGTGTCACCTGGCTGGCATACGTGTGCAGGATGTATTGCACAGGCCAGACTCTGTATGTACCATATGTGTATTAGCTGTTGAACATGTGCTCAGTTCATTGACATTGGTGTAGTAATGTACACAATCTTGGTTATTCCTTCCAATTTTCTGCAGGGCACCGCCTCTCCCCCGACCAATGCCAGACTTTGCTGCCATGAGGGAACGTGACTGCATACGCCGCTACAGATTCCCCCAACAGTTAATTGAGGACCTGACAAACAGGCTGGCACCACACCTCCAACTGCGACACAGTTATCCGACGGCGCTGACCCCCAAGATGAAAGTGATGTCAGCCCTACATTTCTTTGCCACCGGTACGTTTCAATTCACCATAGCTGATGTGGGTGGCATGTCCCAGACCATGTTCAGCCGTGTCCTGCATGATGTTTTAGAAGCCATGTTGGAGCACCTGGATGAATTCATCCATTTTCCAACTCGTGAGCAGTTGACAGGTATCAAGGGTGAGTTCCATGCCCTGGGAGGGATGCCCCATGTAATTGGGTCCATTGATGGGACACATGTGGCTTTGGTAGCACCACAGGCACAGGAGGTAGCCTATAGAAACCGTAAACATTATCACTCCATTAATGCCCTTGTGGTGTGTCTTGCTAACATGCTGATTTCCCATGTCTGTGCATGTTTTCCAGGGTCAGCACACGATGCCTACATCGTGAGGCGTAGCAGGGTGCCAGAAATGATGCTGCAGCTGCACAACGAACGAGCATATCTTGTTGGTGGGTAGACTCTGTTTGTCCAGTATTCAGCGGTTTCTTAGTATGTGTTGGCATCTCCTGACCCACTTCTTTACATGATGTTTCCATGTAGGGGACTCTGGCTATCCCAACATGCCATGGCTGGTGACGCCTCTCCGCAACCCGAGAACAGCTGCAGATCACCGTTACAACAACGCCCATGGGCAGACCAGGCGAGTGATTGAGAGGACGTTTGGCCTCCTGAGGAGCCGATTCCGTTGCCTCCACAAGACCGGCGGGTCCCTCCCAAATGCACCGGTGAAGGTCTGCAAAATCTTCCTCGTGTGCTGCATGCTGCACAACATGGCAGTGGAGAAAGCTGTGCCACTCATCCTGGATCCGGATGAGCAGGAACATCCACCCGTGGAGGATGACGGCCTTGGTCACGAGGCAAGTGAGGAGGAGGAGGAGGAGGAGGAGGAGGAGGAGGAGGAGGAGGAGGACATCCGGAGTCAGCTCATACGCAACTTCTTCTCATAATGGTGAGTCCCTGGGTCTGAGTGTGCACGCTTGGAGCCTTGTGTGGCATGTGTTGCAATGTGTGTGTCCAGCTGACTGTATGCTAAGTGACTTTGAGGTGTGTGCTGATGTGTCACTCGAGTGCTGATGTCATTCCACACATTTTAGCTGACACACTCAATTGACAACTAGCATGGTGTCAACCTTATTCATGTAGAGTACATGACCATGCATGCGGATGACTATGTTTTTCCTGACTTCTTGTGTGTCTCTCATCCCCAGGTAGTTGCGCATGCTGTCTGCTCGTGGCATCGTTGTGCTCCTGCTATTCCTCATGAGTAATGCAACGTGTGCTGAATCAGCGTTACATGCACGGACATGGTGAAAAGTCTCCTTTGGGTAAGGATTGCAGCAAGGCTTTTTGGGTGTGGTAGTTGTTTGTAATGTGTGGGCACTGCTTATGTGCAGGTTTTGTTACTATGCATACATGTCGACTCACCATGGGGCACATGACATGTAGCATGACTCACATGAATTGATAGTCACACTTCATGACAGTCATCTGTTATGGGATTGTGGTTTTTGATGAAGGCATCAATTTGTGTACAACTTCCCTCTGAAACATACGGGAGGCTACGGGTGGACATATTGCGGGACATCCCCATAAGAGGCTCAATTGGGAATTGCAGCCCCTCGGTGTGCTGCAGGGGATGTTTGGCTCACCCCCTTCACTTGTGTGCCACTCACATGGATTTATAGCATCTGTGGTGTGAAGGGGGTGTCCAGTGTAGGTCCCACATGTTAATCCAAAAGACCTGTGAGTCTGTTAATATTGATGCATTTCCATAGGTGTGAGCCTGAGTAATAAAGGTGTTCCTCAGCCTCCAAGGTGCCTCATCTCTGTCAATGCAGGTCTCTTGCCACTGTGCATGCACCATCTCTGGCATGGTTGTCAAGGATTGTGCATACGAGTCTATGTGTAGATTAGCAACCTGCATGCTGTTCTACATGTATTTGATTCTCTATTGTGCATGAAGTCCATGGCTGTGTATGTGTTTTGGTATGTTGGTCCCCACAACGTGCCGCCAACACCTTCTGGGGTGTATTTCCTGTGCGCAGCTTGGCCTTCAATTTAATGATCCGGTGTCAGTCATCTTTGGGGATTGTGCATCCTTTGTCTCTGGGTGTGCCATTGAAAACCGGTCACTCCTTCCTTGACATACACCTGTTGCAGTAGTCCTTTCTGACATCCTAGTCTTTGTGTGGAAATTGTGGCATAGTTCCCAGGACATGCCGCCTGCTGTTGCAGCCACTGCAGCAAGGGCAAACGAAGTTTCCTGATTTGGCAACACACACACATCAAAGATGCTCCTCCCTTCCTCCATCAACCCATTCATTTGGCTGTCATCAGCTTGTCTGTGCCACAGTTGCGGCCACGCGGTGCCAAAGGCTGGACCGTCTGCACATACAACGTGCACATTGCACGAGCCTCATGTCCTTGCATGACCCACATCACACTACAGTCTGATGTTGCAGCCACCCTCCAAGCAATGTCCATCCACACATCTGCCGCCAGCTCTCAGGCATACACAGCGCTGCCACGCCTTCCAGGCCCTGTCACACCCACCAGGTCATGTCCCTCCTACTCCCCACCGGCTCTGTACCCCGGCAAGGCCATGGGAGTGGCACTCAAGGCTTATGCATGTAGTATGCTGTCATTGTGAGGCACATGGCACAGGTATCATCTCTCAGCGTGTCAATCTACAATGTGTCCAAGACCCCCCTCTCCACCATCACATGCGCACACAACCTCATCATCAACTCGTATGCCATTGACAGCCAGGTGCTCCTCACCCTCACCAAGGACGCAGACATTGAGAGTTCCAATATTCTAGATTGCATGAGATCCATTGATGAATGGCTGAACATCAGCCACCTGAGGCTGGACTTGTACAGGACTGAGGTCAACATCTGAGGATTGTCCCCTTACAGCTGGGTCAACTGCTTGTGTCCCACCCGCAGAAGCCCCACACAAGCACCCAGTGTCCATGCACACAAGATGGTGTGCATCATGGATTGCTTGCTCACATTTGCCATGGTAATCACCAGCATCTGTGCCTCAGACTGCAACACCCTCTGCATTATGCACATGATCTCCAGATAGATCCACTCCAAGGAAAGATGGACCATCCCCCAGGTCCACGACAACATCCGTGTCAAATACTGCCCTGCCCTCTACGGGGCAGCCACATCCAAACTCCCAGGACACTTGTCCACATCCAGGCTGCATCTGCACACCTCAGCTGCAACATCCCGCGCCCCAGCCACATCACCGTCCAGCAGAGATAGCTGCAATGGATCACTGTGTGCTGCAGGATGACCTTCAGACTCCCCACCCACACTCAGGAGGCAGGCCACAACCCCGACTCAACACCAACTTTGTACCACTGTCATCCGAGAACCCGTAGTGCCATCTCCGTGCATCCAACCTTGACCTGGCCACCATTCTTCAGATCCACCTTACTCCAGCATGCAGGACATAGTTCTCCCACCTGGGAACACATACCTGGGACTCCCTCCCCGGGAACCTCCGAATGAGGCATGACCTCTACCCCTTAATAATACTCTTCCAAATAGGTCTGTCAGCACAGTATTGCATGCACCCCCTCAGCAGCTTGAGGCCATCACAGGTGAGTATTGTGCTCCATGTCTGCATTGAATGATACATTGTGACCCATGTGTGTCCTGTACCAGACTCCGATCCCAGGGTATGGATGTGTGGAGTTAGTTCAACACTCAGGCATAGTTTGACATTTACACACACATATGTTGGGGAATAATGCCAAATGACAGCAACATCTCATGACAAAATAAAGTATTTATTTTTCGTGGGGTAAGTCTTTTGGTAGATGAAGTAAGGTGCTCTACCGGGTGCATGGAATCCAAGGTTCACAGGGGGAGATGGCATCCTTGTCAGTTGGAGTCATCAGAGTCCAGACCACAGTGTTGGTCATCATTGGTCAGACTGTGACCAGCAAGTCCATGTGGCAGAGAATGTCATTGGGTGAGGTGGTGCTGTTGCGCCAGAGGTGCCAGGCCAGGTGACCTGGGAGATGTGGATGGTGCGCTGACTCTCACGGTCTTTTCCGTGGATGACCCACCTTCCTGGGGGGACCCTCAGATGCAGGCCTTGACGATGTCTGTGATGCTCCATCGGACGAATCCTCCTCCTCCTCCCTCCCTGTGGCTGGTGGTGGTCTTCGCCTGGTGGCACAGGGAGGGTTGCCCATGTTGTCGGCGATCCGACGGAGTGAACGGCTCATGTCCGTTTGCACCGCCTGGAGCTCAGCCAGTCTTGCCGCCATCCGTCCTTGGTGTTGTTGTTGACTGGCATGTTGCTCGGCCTGCAGGTTCTTCATCTCGTCGAGGGTCCCCTTCATCTCTGTGAGGCTCGACACTACCTGGCTGATGCCCCTGGTGTCACGCCGGTATGTGTCCAGGATGTGGCGTATGTGTGACATACCGGTTCCCTCAGCTGCCTGGTCAGGTTCTTGCCTCCGCCTGCCTCTACTCCCACCACCCCTGCCCACACGAGCCTGGCCTGACGTTGTGGGAACATCGGGTCTACGGGACCCCTGAGGGATGGCTTTAGCTGGGTTGTCTGCCTCCTCCTGGGTGCCCGGAGAACCTTGTCCCTCCTGGTCAGACTGGCTGTGTTGTTCAGTGCGAGCAGGGCTCCTGGGTGTCTCCTGGGATGTGGCAGGAATGGGGGTGGGGGTTGGCACAGATGTACCTGACGCAGGTGCTGCAGGGGCTTGGGCACCAGAGGGGCCAGGTTGGTCAGGGTCATCCACGGAGTGGTGAGAGTCGTCGCTGCCGGTGGGATCATCTTCACGCTGAGCCTGGGACTGTGATTGTTCCCCCCCATTGTTGGGGGGAGGTCGATGACGTTGCCCTGTGTGTGAGAGAGAGACAACGTTAATGCTGTTTCATGCCACAGCCATGTTTCATACATATTCAAGTAGTCACAGTTCCCCCAGGTAGTTGGATGTGCCTAGCATTCGTCTCAATGTACACTTGGGGATGGGTATGTTGCGGGAGACATATTGATATGTTCTCCGGAGTTTTTGACCAGTAGATTTTGGGCTAGGATGCTTATTTGGCTATGGATTGGTCTTGTAGTGTCACATGTCCATTGTGGGAGTGGGTAGATCCGTTGCCTGCCCCGGGGTGTGTGCTTGTGTGAGGGGGTGTGTGTGACCGGGCCTGCTGTTGTGTGTAGTGTGATTTGTCATTGGGTCTCCCAGGTGATGTGTCTGTCCCCTCATGGTGCATGCTGGCATGACAGTGAGTGTGAGTTCCTGTGCTAGATATCTGAGCTTTTGGAGTTGTTGTTTGAGTGTACAGTGGTCACAGGAGGGCCTTGTGCTGCATACAGCAGGGCCAAGTGTCAGCTACCTTGTCAGTACTTTGCCAGTCCCTGTGCATTGTGCATGGTGCATGGGTATGTACCTAGGCCATATGGGCTGAGGGCATTGGTGTCTGCTTCTGAGTTGCACAATGTGTTGTGTGAGCCCCACCATCCCAGCATCCCGGACATCCAGTCTTGGGTTTGTGGTTAGTGTGGCCTGGGACATGGCATTGCCTTTATTTGTGAATGGGGCATGGAGACGTTAGTGGCATGAGCGTGGTTTTTTAGTGTGGTTGTGTGCGGTGAGGGCTTGGGGGAAGTTGCGTGCATTTGGTGTGTTTGTTGTGTGGATGGCATTCCCCCCATGTTACGTGAGTTGTTTGTGTACTCACCAGGCTCTGCGACTCCTTCGACTCCATGTACTCCCACCGGCGGAAGCATGGCCATCACCTTCTCCTCCCAGGGATGGTAATGTACTGGTCTGTGGGGCAGCCCACCTCCAGTGATGTTACTCTGGGCGTATTCCTCGTTCATTTTCCTCTTGACTGCCCTGCGCAGATCGTACCACCTGACTTGGCATTGATGCCTGGTCCTTCGGATGGGCGCAACAGCATTCACTTTATCGACAATCCTCTGCCACAGGCTTGTTTTTGGGCTATGCTGGTCTGTCTGACCAATGTTCCAAACAGATGTGGCTCGACTCTGATGACTTCGTTGACGAGGAGGTCCAGCTCTGCCCTTGTGAACTTTGGATTCTTGTCTGTGGGCATGGTGTCGGGTGTGGGTGTGGATGGTTGTGGGTGTGTGGGTGTGAATGTGATGGTGTGTGTGTGAATGTGAAGAGGGGGTGTTTGTGAATGAGGTTGTGTGAAGGTGTGTAAGTTAAGGTGTAGTTAAGGTGTAAGTAAGGTGCAGTTGTTTGTCTGTGGGGTCTGTCAGCAGTGGGTCTGTTGCAAAGGCTCATGGGTTGTGTGTGTGGGCTCTTTTCATTGGTCCATTTGTGGGTGTGGCTGGGTTTGAATTTGTGGCGGGTGTGTTATAAGAGGTGGTTGTGATTTAGGGCCTCTGTTTGCCTGTTTGGATGTGCCAGGTCAGTCATAGAGATGTATTTTGTCATGTTGACGTGTTTTGTGGTGTTGTGCGAGTCAAATCGACCCACCTTGTGCTGTTTTACAGTGTCCTGGTTCTGTACGAGTCTTTTTCGCGTAGGTAAGGTCCGTACATACGCGATGCTGGGTGAGGGTGCTGGGGTACGGTGTTGGGGTACGGTGCGTACAGGTACGGGGCTGGGGTACGAGCCTGGGGTGCGTCATGTACAGGTGGGGGGCTGTGCTACGGTGTTGGGGTACGGTGCGTACAGGTGCGGGGCTGTGCTACGGTGTTGGGGTACAGTGCGTACAGGTGCGGGGCTGTGCTACAGTGTTGGGGTACGGTGCATACTGGTGCGGGGATGTGCTACGGTGTTGGGGTACGGTGCGTACAGGTGCGGGGCTGTGCTAGGGTGTTGGAGTACGGTGCGTACAGGTGCGGGGCTGTGCTACGGTGTCGGGGTACGGTGTGTACAGGTGCGGGGATGTGCTAGGGTGTTGGGGTACGGTGAGTACAGGTGGGGGGCTGTGCTACGATGTTGGGGTACGGTGCGTAGAGGTACGGGGCTAGGCTACGGTGTTGGGGTACGGTGCGTACAGGTACGGGGCTGGGAGACGGGCCTGGGGTGCGGCGCGTACAGGTGGGGGGCTGGGATACCGTCCTGGGGTGCGGGGCGTGCAGGTGCGGGGCTGGGAGACGGGCCTGGGGTGCAGCACGTACAGGTGCGGGGCTGTGCTTCGGTGTTGAGGTACGGTGCAGAGGGGGGGGTACGGTGCTGATATACGGGGGTACGGTGCTGACATGTGCGGGGTGAGGGGGGGCTGTACGACTCGTATCCGGGCACAAGTTTACCCGTGTGCTACAGCGTTCGCTCCGTGTGGGGCCTTTTACATGCGGTAGTGTATTCGGACGGGCAGTACGGATCGTACTTGCGCGCTCGGACTTCTGTTTTACGATTTGCACTTAAAAATGTCTGGCTCCCTATCGGACACTTTTCTCGACGCTATTCGGACGTAAAGATTTACGGCTCCCTCTCGGACCATTTTCCTGACGCAATTGTATGTATTTTTCACGTACGAATCGTACTTCGCAGTTTGTATGGTACTTGTACGATTCGTACGTGAAAATATACGGATACGAGTCGTACGCACATTTTTTGACCCGGATCGGAATCGGCACCCAAATGTGATTGCTATTTGAATAAGACAACCTAATATTCTAATGTTCTCCCATGGAAGAGGTGGGCCTTGCAATAGGAAAATATTAATTTGAAATGTTTTCACTACCGTGACGTGTAAAACTTAAGATACATGTCAGCCTTTTAATTAAAATGCACTCTGCCCTATGAACTGTTTTGGAACTACCCTTGGGGTGAGTTATATGTATTAAAAAGGAAGATTTAGGCCTGGTGAAAGGTTTATTTTGCCAGGATGAAATAGCTGTTTAAAACTGCACACACAGGCTTCAATGGCTGGCCTGAGACAGCTTTAAAGTGTTTCCTAAGTGTGTGGCACAATCAGTGCTGTAAGTCCACTGACAGCTTTTAATTTACAAGCCCTGGGTACCAGTATAACCACTTTATCAGAGACTTAGAAGTAAATCAAATGTGCCAATTGGTTATAAGCCATTTTGACCATATTAAAAGGAAAGAGCACAAGTACTTTAGCACCAGTTAGCATCCGGAGAAAAATAGTTGGGGGTGAAGGCAAAATGTTTAGAGGTTACCCTAGATAGAGAGTCAAGTCCAGTAGCCAAATAAAATAAAGTAAAAATAGTTCTCCAAATTGCACAGGATTTTGCATTTTAAGACACTCTGTATTGACAATAATCCATATTCTGTGGTTTTGGCCCATTCATTTGTGCTGGCCTCAGCAGTAAATGTGCTTTTGTACATTTGCATTTTCGATGTAATGTTGTGTCCACTGTTATGTTCAACAGGGCTGAGAGTACACCTTTCACAGTGTAGCTTTACCCTCATAGTTTACAGAAACGTATGTCCCTCAATGAATTGAGGTACACAGGTAAATGTATCAGATTCTTGATTGATAGTTAAATTATTGCCCATACAGGGAGCTCCACCTGGTTTGAAAGGGCATGTGGCCAGAAAACATATTGCGAGGAACTGATTTGATATTAGTTTTCTGTGTGCATGGGCGTTTGCGTGTGTTTGTGGCCATGGGTGAGAACATGTATGCAAGTTTTAACCACATAGCCAGGAATTCTTTATTTTCGTTAAAGACCAATTACTCCTCGAACACTTGTCCTTTTAACAAAGAAACAACTTTTAAAAGATTATTTATGAGTATTCTTTTTAAATGTTTTATTTGTTTTTTCCCCTGCATAAACTTCAAGACTTTCAAAGTGGACTTAGGATCATGAGTTGAAGATTTTTTAAGTAGATTTAATATCTAGAATCGTAAATGTACACTTAATGAGTCAATATTTGTGTGGAAAGGCATGTGTGCATTAAATAGAAGTCTACTTACATGGACATGTTTGACGTTTGAAACATACCAATAAAGATCACATGTTCAACATAGAGGATGTGGCCTTGTGGTTAGAGCTGTCAACCTCGGAGCTGGGGAACTGGGTTTGAGTTTCAGCAGCAACTCTCAAAATTCTGTGATTCTGGGCAAATGACTTAATCTCCCTGTGCCTAATAAAAATGAATGTGTCCATCTGTAACACAACTGGTGCTCATGTAACGCGCTCAGATACCTTTGGGTCTAGTTCGCTCTATATAAAACCCTGGGAAAAAAAAGTAGGGCCTGATGGCCGCTTTTGCGTTTATAATTCCTCCTAGAGTATGTGTTGGGTTGACCTGTCAAAAAAATCAGAGCGGAGGCACGTCAGTCCCATAAATCTTCCTGCTCACCCCTTCTAAGCTGGCATAGCCCAAACCCCTATTTGTGATTCCTCTTGCTTCTGAGAGTGTGAGAGGGAATGCACAATAGTTACAGATATCCTGAGCCTTTTCCCCTCTGTTTTAAACGTAGGCTTCCTTTAATTGTTCACCTTTCACTATGCCGTTAATACCCCTTTTCCCCCATTGGACAGGTCTGGAGGTCTCTGGGTGGGGTTTTTCCACATACCACTTCTGCCAGCATCCCTTGCTATTTAAGCCCTAATCTTCATTTTGGCTGTTGTAGTTCTTGGGTTACCCCGACATCCAGCATTCTCCTGCTGGGCTTCTTTTTTCCCTCCAGTTAACTCCATGCTCTATCAATTTGCCTGGGGAATCTTGACCTCTCTCCTCCCTCCTGAAAGGCACCATATATGCTCACTTCTCTGTCCATAGTTCGAGCTCCAACGCTTCATAACATGGCCCAATTCAAGCTCTGATCCTTAGCCCCCAAACATCCAGCCATCAGTGACTTAACAGATCCTTGGCAAGTGCCCTCCTGCAGAGTAGCCTCTCCCTGCTGATCGTGAAACCTACTGGATAAGTGATGCTGTACCCTGACCTTCTATAGCATCCACACACTCTGGCCCTGCTCATCTCACCGACCTCTGGCTAAGTCTAGCGACCCCATCGCCATTATACTTATACACAGAGACTCATACATGGCTTCATTTTCGTGAGATTTCATCAGGGCACAAAAGAAGGACCAGGAAGGAACTCAGTGTCTCTCTGGGGAGTACCAACCTGATGGCGGGTAGTGAACATATAAGGCTAAACATGAGGAATCACTGGAATATCCAGCTATTTTGTGAGCTAAGAGCCATATTAACAGAGCTTCACCAGTGTAAAAATGGACTGACACCCCAAAGGTAATAATGCCACGAGTTCACTGCACATTTGATGGCCCAACATTGTTCTCAAAAGTGGAATAAAGCAGTTAATGTGGTAGGAATATAGTACTCGAAAACAGTATGGGATCCTGGTTTATGGTTTTATTGGCATGTGAAAAGGCAGTTTCATAAGAAGGGGTCAAAAATAAATGATTTTACTTGGTTAGGTTTTATTGAATACCTTTCTAAGAGGGAAGAGTTTGCGTATCCTGCAAATGTTAGGAATGTTTTTTTTTCTTACTGAGGATTGTAGGCATGTAGGCACGATTTTTTAAAGCTTCTACTTAATCTAGTTAGAATTTGATGACTTTATTACCCCAGATGCACCCCAGGGGTCTTACTTGTGACAATGACACATTTCTTTGGAATTGTGGTTAGCCTCCCATGAGTAGAGCTAATTTGAAATGTTTAACATGAGTTCCAGGCCAAATTCCAGATGACGGTGTCATCTGATGGTTGTATGACAGAATATGGACCCAAACAATATTGATTCCACAAGTATCTCGCAAAAATATTGGTTACAAAAATATTCTCTCCCTATACTTGAACTAGAAAAACAAAATTATTGACTTCAAAAATATTGCTGTACTAAATATCCAAACTACTAAAATATCGGCAACATTATTGACTACCAGAATATCATTAAAACAATTGTGAATACGTTTAATTTACATCAAAGTAATTATTTAAAGTTCTATAAAATAGTATAAAGCACACACAACTATTTACATGAAGTTAACATATAAACTCAAAAATAATTATTTAAGTATAAGTATATTTTATAAAATATATTTAACTAAAAGTAAACTAAAATAAATTATATATTATTCGCCAAATATTTTAAAAAGATAACAAGAAAACAGCAGAAACACCTACAAAAATAAATGATTCTATAAAACACTACATTTTCTACAAATAAATTAATATAATTCACAAAACAAATATATGTATAACTTTAACACACAAACATTAATAAGTGTTTACCAAATATGGAACAAACAGAATTTAACCCGTTCGACGCGCATGACGGAACTGTTCCGTCATGCACGTCGATTGCGCTGTGCGCATGACGGAACCGTTCCGTCATGGCCCCGCCCGCGCACAGAACCTTCAGCGTGGCACGGAAATCCGCGCCGCGCTGAAGGGGTTAAAGAATAAAACTCAAACAAAACAACCTATTACATTAAATTTAAAACAAAGTAACGGCTACAAACTTTTTGCTCATTAAGTTAACACTGTAAAAAAGTCACAAAAATGACCATTAATTCATAGTAAAAACATCAGCACTTGATGAAAGCAACACTGTACCATATTCAACAGAGGAAAAAGGAAGAATCCAACTACAAACTAAAGAAACACAATGGTGAAAAGTAACACCAAATAAATTAGTAATAAGTAAATAATACAAATTGACACATTTTAAACTTAAACACACATATCAATAAAATGCTTTCTTCTCATAAGTTCCTAATACAGGAAATTGGAAACTCCAAAGATGCAAAGTCAAAAGAAAAAGACAAAAATCCTAAATTAACCTTTCTACAGTACAATGTCCACAAACTTTAACAGGTAAGCAAAAATAAAATATCATAAAAAACCCAAATCCACATTTTCCCTAAAAATAAAATTAACTTTAAATAAGCCCTAATCCTAACTAAATACATATTTCAAACATTTAAAGGTCGTCAATGTTTGTTTAAATGGCAAAATCAAGCATCTCTCCCACATCTCATCAAAACAGGGGAGCACCTGAAGAAACGTCTCTAGAACATAAAACCACATCAAACATGTAAGTATAAATATAAAAACATGAAATGCCTATGCAAGTTTTAAGTAATAATGCAAGTTAAACATGTATTTATTACAAACATTAAATTAATCTTTAGCTCTAAATTCCACCAACATAATGGCAGAAAGAGCCACTTACATCACATCTCAAAAAGGGAATGTGCTATCTCCCATGGGTACTCTTACAGTCAAGAGAGCAGAAGCTCAGAAAATATAGATTGGTGTAAATGTACAAAGCATTAGTCAAATGCTTGTGATGGGAGGGCTATGACTAGGAACAACATAACTTTAAACAATAGGAAGCTTAAACAAGAAAGCAAGCACTATTTCCCAAGAAAAAACTACAACCATTTTAAACAATATTATTCAAAACATTCCTAACTATACCACATGACAGCTATGAGGTGTTTCAAATATATAATGACTAATTGCACAAACTCAAAAACCTATTACTGAAACCTCTAATGCTCCTAAATATTTTGGAGACCTAATATCCCAATAATGTTACTACACCACATAATGGCGAACCCTTCACTATGTATGATAACATTAAAAGCAACAACAGTGGGCCCAATTACGACTGCTGCACCCCCTCACCGCCAAGGTTACAGGAGGGTAGGTAGCTGCAAGGAAGGTGGTTGTCTTCCAAACCGAATCTAAAAAGGACTACACTCCATAGAAGTCTGTGAGGTACATCTCAAAGAGAACAAAATTAGAGATAATATTTAGTCTCAGTCCTTTCATGGTACTCCTATTGGTCTGTATCTATCCAACAACAACAGATCAGAAAATGCAAAAGGTGAATGTATCGTGTTTGAGGGCACTTGCGTTCATTCTTCATCAGGAGCCAGGGTCGGTTCTGTCTGGATTTTAATACATAATTCTGTCTCCTTAAACCTGCAGTCAACCTGATTCCAGCCTTTAAGGGTGTCTTTATGATTTCACTTTTTATAACATTTTCAATTAAATATTAGTCAAGCCCAACTTTTCCTACAATTAGCTACTGACCCACTTGCCTACAAGTTTGAAATTCAACCACATTAGGTGCTAATTATTCTAAAGTGAGAACGATAATAATATATATTTTATTTGGTGGTCCGTGTTACATTTTTTCGATAGTAGGTCTTAATAATGGCCAATATAATGGTACTCTATTTACTGGCGTTGAAAGGTTGGAAGCTCTGTTGGTCTTGTCTGGATTTAAATTCATGGCCTGTAGGTCACAACAGATGTCAACGGTGAGCCTTTAATACACTGCACCATCTTTCCGGGACTTTCATGGACCAATTTTCATCTGAGACAATACCAACATTGTTCGCTTTCTGGACCAAGCTGATAAACTGTCTATAGAACTGGCATGTGCCACTTTTCAAACTTAAACTTATCAGAAATGGTCTCTACCCAAACAATAGGATATTTATGTTCCAGACATAAAGCTGAGCCTAGATAAAAATGTATACATGAGTCATGAACATGCTCTGTGTCAACTGGCCAATTGTCATCACTGTATGATTGGAACGTTATGGTGCTATCTTAAATAAGCAGGATGGGGCAAATACAACCATTAATTAGACAGTGTGCTAAATTCTACCTCATGTGTTATATCACAGTTTCAGGGGTTCCCAAACGTATCAAACTAACAATACCTTGTTTCGCCCCTTGTCCACACTTTGCATGAAATTTACTACTGTGGCTTTCTCTGCACTCTCTGCAACCAATCTACTCATATAACAATTTCTTTTCTGAATTCCTGGCAGACATAAGTGTAAATAAATTGACCTACGTTAATAGTTGCCATTTTGGCTCTGCGTTATTCATCCCACTCATACCTTTCAAATATTTTACCCGCTAATTCCGCCTGGTTATTCAGGAACACACGGAAAATCGCTCCCCTTAGGGTGGACTGTAGTGTTACCCCACACTCAATGTTGATTGTAGTGTTACACCAGACTTTGGGGATCGCAAATTGTGGACTGCATGTACCATGAAGTAAAGGAGCAAACTTTTCTGGGATGTGATGTACTGTCTGGCCACACCCTTCTCCCTGCCCAAACTGAATTTCATGACCTCCTCTACCATTTATCTCACGTTCCCAATGTTCCTTTTTGTAAAAATTGTGTTCAGGCCCATTGGTTTCACTTCATCCAGCACGAGCCGGAGATTACGGACAGAACTCGGACATAAAGATACGACTCATAAATTACCTCTTTTGTCTCAGATTGCCTTTGTGAATCAGGCCCAAGATGTTCAATGCTACCCAATTCAATCTTGCTCATTTTATCGACCTCAGAAGGATGAAAAACTGAATGAACCCACCATAAATTTGACATTTGACATTGTGTTTTAGATGCATTAGCCCATTGAGCCACAAATACAGAATATTTTAAAAATGTCCCAAATTTGTATCGGATTAAGAAATCTGTTGTAAAGTAAGATATCTGCAGGGAAACTGAAAAATAATCTGTGCTATAGATTTGAAATGAGCTCATTGCTGAGACACGATTGCCTCCTGGCTTACTTGGAGTGAAAGAGGAAGCAGCCTTGGAGCGCAAGTGGACGCCACGTGCAAGTTTACTTGAGAATCAGAATGTGTTGCCATCGGTAGAGATCACAGCGCCGTGAAACTAGCTCCTGAGATCCAAATTGCTCCTTGGCCTGTCTTCCTTTTGGGACCGACGGGAGCAGCTGGTGAGTTTCCACCCGGCAGTGTTTGTTCTGGTGTGGCGTGACCTTCCCAGCTGGCATCCTTGGGCCTGACAGGGGACATGTTTCACTCTTCCAGGTGCATGACGCAGTTCAGTGATGGATGGCCAGCCGAGCATGGAAAGTATGGGAGCGCTGATCCGTGGCGCCCCATCACGAATGAGGCAGAACGACCCGCACCTGGCTCAGGTGGGCGCTGCACCTGCTCACACAGAAGCACTTGTGTTAATTACTTAGATGCTGCCTGTCTTCCCTTCTCTCCTCACAGGGACAGCAGAAGAGGGTAGAAAGCGTTTTTTAAACAGGAAGAGGGTTCCTCAAGGGAAGGAACAGAAGGGAGGGCAGCCCTTGAGAATGTATCAGGGACTCGGAAACTCGTCTTCTCAAATATGCAGTTCGAAACAACACATGGACGAACTTATCGCGTGAAATTAGTGCGCTGCTGTGAAATAAAAGACACATTCCGAATATACGTGGGTTGAATCTTTCTCCTAAACGTCATCACGTTCATTTATTAGGCTCTGAAAACGGTGGAATGAAATGCAATTGTCCCTGACAACGGGGAGAGACATGAGGCCGTACCCGAGGCAGACTGAGTACTAAACTAATTCCAACAACTCAACAATATAACCTTTTCAATTGATCATTACTAAAGTCCAAGTACCTGAATTGTATTTTAAAACAACTCGTGCGTGTGCATCAATATATATTATGTGTGCATACATCTAAAGACTACATATTGATAGAATATTGGTCAATAGCAGTAGAATAACGAGCTGCAGTGCTCCATCTGCGCTTCCTGCTTTGATGGACCATTGTGGCTTGAGTTGTGTGTATGAAAGTAAACCATAACTTGCAGTGGCCATGGGCATAAGGGGTTAAGTAGAGACCCCGCCTTTTCCGAGGACATGCACTAGGGAGAGATTTGTACAAAAATAAGTGCCAGGATTGGAACCAACGTATTGCCTAGTATGCCACTGGGGCTTACACTATCCTCTACCCCTGCTAGGTCTGCCGAATGCCAGTCCCAGCCCTTGCTGCTAACAAGCACTGAGCACTCTTAAACAAGTGTGACCTTTTTCACTAGTCTAAGCCACCTAGAGATGTAAGAATGAACTAGACGTGCTAGTTCATTATGTTTTAAGTATATACGTCACCATGAAACACTTTGCTGGTCTTCAAAAAAGACAGACGGACACCTGCATGGAGCGAACTGTCCTAATAAAGTGTCAGTGTTTGTAAATAAGTGCCGGTGCCATACTCTGCAGAACCCCCAAATGCACTGCACAAGGCCTTTGGTCAGGCACGGGAGAGGATTGGTGCAGGGCCAGGCAGCATCTGGGCCCAGCTTTCTGTCTCCTATAGCCTTGGTTTTTGGGACAGGGCCTGGCCTGGCCTTGAGTCAGATCCTCCACTAAGCCCCGTGTGACCATAACTCACTGAGCATGGTGTTTGGCCAGATGTAGAGGGGGTTGAGAAAAGGGACAGTCGTTGGATTGTCCCTGTACTTAGCTCCCTTATAGACATACACCACTGCCTGTGTCTTTTGGCTGTGTACAGCTTGCACAATGTTTTATCTCACAAAACTCCTAAATTGTGAGCACCTCACAAATGTCTCGGCACATTGTTCAAACGAAAGCTTGGACATCGCTGATGTTGAATGAGATCGTATTAGTGATGTCACTGATTATGTGATGCGGTGTCATGAGTGATTTTATGTATGAGATCATCAGCTTCACACAGAGGAGGAATAGGTATGACATGGGTACATACCCATAATATGGGAATGTCAGGGGTTTGTAGAGTTAGCACTATAACAATTACAATTAATTACATCCAGTGTTGTAATTATAGAGCGCGCTGCCACCCACAAGGCAGCATCCTGGCATTATGCAGCAGTGAGGTTGATGGTGTGAGCTTAAGAAGTCTTCATCGAACCTTGGAGTGAAAAGGGATCAGAGAATGAGTGAATAGCACTGGTCATCTTGGATTCCAAAAAGCCAGGTCTTGAGCTGCCTTTTAAAGATCCTTTCAGATTCAACAAATCTCAACTCTCTAGGGAGCAGGTTCCAGGCTCTTGTACCCAGGAAGGTACCACGTCGAGTTTCAAGTCTGCAGTGGGTGGTTTGAGCAAGCTGTCTTGCATGGACCTAAGCGGCCATGAGCTTGTTTGGCGGGTGACCCCAGAAGTTAGATATTTTGGCCCTAGTCCTCTAAAGCCTCTGAAAATGAATATGCGAATTTTAATAAGGCCCCTTTTATGCACTGGCAGCCAGTGCAGTACTTTCAAGGCTGCTGATGCCGAGGAGCGGCGAGGGAGTTTAAGTACCAGCCTGAACGCAGTGTTGCACCCTTGGGAGTTTCTGCAGGGTTTGTTTTGAAGAACCTGAGTACACGCGATTACAATAGTCCAGTCTAGAAGTTATCAAGGCAAAAGCAACTGTTTTTTAGCTGATAATGCGAGATAATCAAAAGATTTGTGCAGTGCTTTTATAAGACTGAAACAAGTTCCAGCTCCTGCTGTAGCTCGTAGGCGGAATGACAGGGAGCATCACATTTTACACCAAGGCTATTCACAACCTCCATTTGCACCATGTTTTAAATGGAATTTCAGAGCATTGGTAAATAAACTTCAATGTCATCTGAGCGAAGGCAGATGCAGCCTACCTTTATAAAGGTCTTTAGTCATTGTTTTCATTCTGTACACGGTACTTGACCCACCAAACTAGCTAGGCGTGGCCATCAGCTGTTTCCAAAAATCTCACGGTACAGATTCAAGCTTACAGCAAAGGCATATAACAGCCCAGACCCCACTGCGCCAGCAGCATACACATTTATCCAGGAAAACGTGTGGTGCCATTGTGGTGAAATAGGGCCGGACTGGGAACAGCAACCAGCCCTGGCAGAGTGATGCTCGACCGGCCCTTGGAGGGGGTGTGGCTAGTAAAAACCACTGATCCCGCTTTTGTCACAGGGGGACTATATGGCAGCACTGCTGCAAAACCGGCCCCTAGTGACAAAACCGGCCCCCACAGCCAGAAACTCCTGGTGCCCGCTACGATCAGTCCGGCCCTGCTGTCAAACTGTACAAAAGGGGGTGGTGATGGACGGAGCATCAGAACCAATCAAACACTCACACCCAGTCAACAGATCTGGGTTTGATCCATCACCGTTCTTTAGCCCACTCTGCCACCCCAGTTCAGACATGGCCATATGCAAATCAGTCTGACCCTGTGCCTCATGGGAACAGTCCAGCCCGAACTGCCAAGCCATGCCTTCCCTGGACCGGAAACAAGCTTCCTAGGACCGGTTTCTGGCATTTCAGCCGTCTTCAGCCAGGCTTGCTTAAATCCAGTGGCAAAGTGAGCAAGGGACTCACGTCTGAGCATACCCTGCCAACTTATGGCGAACAAAGCAGTACAAAAGGGGGTGGTGATGGACGGAGCATCAGAACCAATCAAACACTCACACCCAGTCAACAGATCTGGGTTTGATCCATCACCGTTCTTTAGCCCACTCTGCCACCCCAGTTCAGACATGGCCATATGCAAATCAGTCTGACCCTGTGCCTCATGGGAACAGTCCAGCCCGAACTGCCAAGCCATGCCTTCCCTGGACCGGAAACAAGCTTCCTAGGACCGGTTTCTGGCATTTCAGCCGTCTTCAGCCAGGCTTGCTTAAATCCAGTGGCAAAGTGAGCAAGGGACTCACGTCTGAGCATACCCTGCCAACTTATGGCGAACAAAGCAGTACAAAAGGGGGTGGTGATGGACGGAGCATCAGAACCAATCAAACACTCACACCCAGTCAACAGATCTGGGTTTGATCCATCACCGTTCTTTAGCCCACTCTGCCACCCCAGTTCAGACATGGCCATATGCAAATCAGTCTGACCCTGTGCCTCATGGGAACAGTCCAGCCCGAACTGCCAAGCCATGCCTTCCCTGGACCGGAAACAAGCTTCCTAGGACCGGTTTCTGGCATTTCAGCCGTCTTCAGCCAGGCTTGCTTAAATCCAGTGGCAAAGTGAGCAAGGGACTCACGTCTGAGCATACCCTGCCAACTTATGGCGAACAAAGCAGTACAAAAGGGGGTGGTGATGGACGGAGCATCAGAACCAATCAAACACTCACACCCAGTCAACAGATCTGGGTTTGATCCATCACCGTTCTTTAGCCCACTCTGCCACCCCAGTTCAGACATGGCCATATGCAAATCAGTCTGACCCTGTGCCTCATGGGAACAGTCCAGCCCGAACTGCCAAGCCATGCCTTCCCTGGACCGGAAACAAGCTTCCTAGGACCGGTTTCTGGCATTTCAGCCGTCTTCAGCCAGGCTTGCTTAAATCCAGTGGCAAAGTGAGCAAGGGACTCACGTCTGAGCATACCCTGCCAACTTATGGCGAACAAAGCAGTACAAAAGGGGGTGGTGATGGACGGAGCATCAGAACCAATCAAACACTCACACCCAGTCAACAGATCTGGGTTTGATCCATCACCGTTCTTTAGCCCACTCTGCCACCCCAGTTCAGACATGGCCATATGCAAATCAGTCTGACCCTGTGCCTCATGGGAACAGTCCAGCCCGAACTGCCAAGCCATGCCTTCCCTGGACCGGAAACAAGCTTCCTAGGACCGGTTTCTGGCATTTCAGCCGTCTTCAGCCAGGCTTGCTTAAATCCAGTGGCAAAGTGAGCAAGGGACTCACGTCTGAGCATACCCTGCCAACTTATGGCGAACAAAGCAGTACAAAAGGGGGTGGTGATGGACGGAGCATCAGAACCAATCAAACACTCACACCCAGTCAACAGATCTGGGTTTGATCCATCACCGTTCTTTAGCCCACTCTGCCACCCCAGTTCAGACATGGCCATATGCAAATCAGTCTGACCCTGTGCCTCATGGGAACAGTCCAGCCCGAACTGCCAAGCCATGCCTTCCCTGGACCGGAAACAAGCTTCCTAGGACCGGTTTCTGGCATTTCAGCCGTCTTCAGCCAGGCTTGCTTAAATCCAGTGGCAAAGTGAGCAAGGGACTCACGTCTGAGCATACCCTGCCAACTTATGGCGAACAAAGCAGTACAAAAGGGGGTGGTGATGGACGGAGCATCAGAACCAATCAAACACTCACACCCAGTCAACAGATCTGGGTTTGATCCATCACCGTTCTTTAGCCCACTCTGCCACCCCAGTTCAGACATGGCCATATGCAAATCAGTCTGACCCTGTGCCTCATGGGAACAGTCCAGCCCGAACTGCCAAGCCATGCCTTCCCTGGACCGGAAACAAGCTTCCTAGGACCGGTTTCTGGCATTTCAGCCGTCTTCAGCCAGGCTTGCTTAAATCCAGTGGCAAAGTGAGCAAGGGACTCACGTCTGAGCATACCCTGCCAACTTATGGCGAACAAAGCAGTACAAAAGGGGGTGGTGATGGACGGAGCATCAGAACCAATCAAACACTCACACCCAGTCAACAGATCTGGGTTTGATCCATCACCGTTCTTTAGCCCACTCTGCCACCCCAGTTCAGACATGGCCATATGCAAATCAGTCTGACCCTGTGCCTCATGGGAACAGTCCAGCCCGAACTGCCAAGCCATGCCTTCCCTGGACCGGAAACAAGCTTCCTAGGACCGGTTTCTGGCATTTCAGCCGTCTTCAGCCAGGCTTGCTTAAATCCAGTGGCAAAGTGAGCAAGGGACTCACGTCTGAGCATACCCTGCCAACTTATGGCGAACAAAGCAGTACAAAAGGGGGTGGTGATGGACGGAGCATCAGAACCAATCAAACACTCACACCCAGTCAACAGATCTGGGTTTGATCCATCACCGTTCTTTAGCCCACTCTGCCACCCCAGTTCAGACATGGCCATATGCAAATCAGTCTGACCCTGTGCCTCATGGGAACAGTCCAGCCCGAACTGCCAAGCCATGCCTTCCCTGGACCGGAAACAAGCTTCCTAGGACCGGTTTCTGGCATTTCAGCCGTCTTCAGCCAGGCTTGCTTAAATCCAGTGGCAAAGTGAGCAAGGGACTCACGTCTGAGCATACCCTGCCAACTTATGGCGAACAAAGCAGTACAAAAGGGGGTGGTGATGGACGGAGCATCAGAACCAATCAAACACTCACACCCAGTCAACAGATCTGGGTTTGATCCATCACCGTTCTTTAGCCCACTCTGCCACCCCAGTTCAGACATGGCCATATGCAAATCAGTCTGACCCTGTGCCTCATGGGAACAGTCCAGCCCGAACTGCCAAGCCATGCCTTCCCTGGACCGGAAACAAGCTTCCTAGGACCGGTTTCTGGCATTTCAGCCGTCTTCAGCCAGGCTTGCTTAAATCCAGTGGCAAAGTGAGCAAGGGACTCACGTCTGAGCATACCCTGCCAACTTATGGCGAACAAAGCAGTACAAAAGGGGGTGGTGATGGACGGAGCATCAGAACCAATCAAACACTCACACCCAGTCAACAGATCTGGGTTTGATCCATCACCGTTCTTTAGCCCACTCTGCCACCCCAGTTCAGACATGGCCATATGCAAATCAGTCTGACCCTGTGCCTCATGGGAACAGTCCAGCCCGAACTGCCAAGCCATGCCTTCCCTGGACCGGAAACAAGCTTCCTAGGACCGGTTTCTGGCATTTCAGCCGTCTTCAGCCAGGCTTGCTTAAATCCAGTGGCAAAGTGAGCAAGGGACTCACGTCTGAGCATACCCTGCCAACTTATGGCGAACAAAGCAGTACAAAAGGGGGTGGTGATGGACGGAGCATCAGAACCAATCAAACACTCACACCCAGTCAACAGATCTGGGTTTGATCCATCACCGTTCTTTAGCCCACTCTGCCACCCCAGTTCAGACATGGCCATATGCAAATCAGTCTGACCCTGTGCCTCATGGGAACAGTCCAGCCCGAACTGCCAAGCCATGCCTTCCCTGGACCGGAAACAAGCTTCCTAGGACCGGTTTCTGGCATTTCAGCCGTCTTCAGCCAGGCTTGCTTAAATCCAGTGGCAAAGTGAGCAAGGGACTCACGTCTGAGCATACCCTGCCAACTTATGGCGAACAAAGCAGTACAAAAGGGGGTGGTGATGGACGGAGCATCAGAACCAATCAAACACTCACACCCAGTCAACAGATCTGGGTTTGATCCATCACCGTTCTTTAGCCCACTCTGCCACCCCAGTTCAGACATGGCCATATGCAAATCAGTCTGACCCTGTGCCTCATGGGAACAGTCCAGCCCGAACTGCCAAGCCATGCCTTCCCTGGACCGGAAACAAGCTTCCTAGGACCGGTTTCTGGCATTTCAGCCGTCTTCAGCCAGGCTTGCTTAAATCCAGTGGCAAAGTGAGCAAGGGACTCACGTCTGAGCATACCCTGCCAACTTATGGCGAACAAAGCAGTACAAAAGGGGGTGGTGATGGACGGAGCATCAGAACCAATCAAACACTCACACCCAGTCAACAGATCTGGGTTTGATCCATCACCGTTCTTTAGCCCACTCTGCCACCCCAGTTCAGACATGGCCATATGCAAATCAGTCTGACCCTGTGCCTCATGGGAACAGTCCAGCCCGAACTGCCAAGCCATGCCTTCCCTGGACCGGAAACAAGCTTCCTAGGACCGGTTTCTGGCATTTCAGCCGTCTTCAGCCAGGCTTGCTTAAATCCAGTGGCAAAGTGAGCAAGGGACTCACGTCTGAGCATACCCTGCCAACTTATGGCGAACAAAGCAGTACAAAAGGGGGTGGTGATGGACGGAGCATCAGAACCAATCAAACACTCACACCCAGTCAACAGATCTGGGTTTGATCCATCACCGTTCTTTAGCCCACTCTGCCACCCCAGTTCAGACATGGCCATATGCAAATCAGTCTGACCCTGTGCCTCATGGGAACAGTCCAGCCCGAACTGCCAAGCCATGCCTTCCCTGGACCGGAAACAAGCTTCCTAGGACCGGTTTCTGGCATTTCAGCCGTCTTCAGCCAGGCTTGCTTAAATCCAGTGGCAAAGTGAGCAAGGGACTCACGTCTGAGCATACCCTGCCAACTTATGGCGAACAAAGCAGTACAAAAGGGGGTGGTGATGGACGGAGCATCAGAACCAATCAAACACTCACACCCAGTCAACAGATCTGGGTTTGATCCATCACCGTTCTTTAGCCCACTCTGCCACCCCAGTTCAGACATGGCCATATGCAAATCAGTCTGACCCTGTGCCTCATGGGAACAGTCCAGCCCGAACTGCCAAGCCATGCCTTCCCTGGACCGGAAACAAGCTTCCTAGGACCGGTTTCTGGCATTTCAGCCGTCTTCAGCCAGGCTTGCTTAAATCCAGTGGCAAAGTGAGCAAGGGACTCACGTCTGAGCATACCCTGCCAACTTATGGCGAACAAAGCAGTACAAAAGGGGGTGGTGATGGACGGAGCATCAGAACCAATCAAACACTCACACCCAGTCAACAGATCTGGGTTTGATCCATCACCGTTCTTTAGCCCACTCTGCCACCCCAGTTCAGACATGGCCATATGCAAATCAGTCTGACCCTGTGCCTCATGGGAACAGTCCAGCCCGAACTGCCAAGCCATGCCTTCCCTGGACCGGAAACAAGCTTCCTAGGACCGGTTTCTGGCATTTCAGCCGTCTTCAGCCAGGCTTGCTTAAATCCAGTGGCAAAGTGAGCAAGGGACTCACGTCTGAGCATACCCTGCCAACTTATGGCGAACAAAGCAGTACAAAAGGGGGTGGTGATGGACGGAGCATCAGAACCAATCAAACACTCACACCCAGTCAACAGATCTGGGTTTGATCCATCACCGTTCTTTAGCCCACTCTGCCACCCCAGTTCAGACATGGCCATATGCAAATCAGTCTGACCCTGTGCCTCATGGGAACAGTCCAGCCCGAACTGCCAAGCCATGCCTTCCCTGGACCGGAAACAAGCTTCCTAGGACCGGTTTCTGGCATTTCAGCCGTCTTCAGCCAGGCTTGCTTAAATCCAGTGGCAAAGTGAGCAAGGGACTCACGTCTGAGCATACCCTGCCAACTTATGGCGAACAAAGCAGTACAAAAGGGGGTGGTGATGGACGGAGCATCAGAACCAATCAAACACTCACACCCAGTCAACAGATCTGGGTTTGATCCATCACCGTTCTTTAGCCCACTCTGCCACCCCAGTTCAGACATGGCCATATGCAAATCAGTCTGACCCTGTGCCTCATGGGAACAGTCCAGCCCGAACTGCCAAGCCATGCCTTCCCTGGACCGGAAACAAGCTTCCTAGGACCGGTTTCTGGCATTTCAGCCGTCTTCAGCCAGGCTTGCTTAAATCCAGTGGCAAAGTGAGCAAGGGACTCACGTCTGAGCATACCCTGCCAACTTATGGCGAACAAAGCAGTACAAAAGGGGGTGGTGATGGACGGAGCATCAGAACCAATCAAACACTCACACCCAGTCAACAGATCTGGGTTTGATCCATCACCGTTCTTTAGCCCACTCTGCCACCCCAGTTCAGACATGGCCATATGCAAATCAGTCTGACCCTGTGCCTCATGGGAACAGTCCAGCCCGAACTGCCAAGCCATGCCTTCCCTGGACCGGAAACAAGCTTCCTAGGACCGGTTTCTGGCATTTCAGCCGTCTTCAGCCAGGCTTGCTTAAATCCAGTGGCAAAGTGAGCAAGGGACTCACGTCTGAGCATACCCTGCCAACTTATGGCGAACAAAGCAGTACAAAAGGGGGTGGTGATGGACGGAGCATCAGAACCAATCAAACACTCACACCCAGTCAACAGATCTGGGTTTGATCCATCACCGTTCTTTAGCCCACTCTGCCACCCCAGTTCAGACATGGCCATATGCAAATCAGTCTGACCCTGTGCCTCATGGGAACAGTCCAGCCCGAACTGCCAAGCCATGCCTTCCCTGGACCGGAAACAAGCTTCCTAGGACCGGTTTCTGGCATTTCAGCCGTCTTCAGCCAGGCTTGCTTAAATCCAGTGGCAAAGTGAGCAAGGGACTCACGTCTGAGCATACCCTGCCAACTTATGGCGAACAAAGCAGTACAAAAGGGGGTGGTGATGGACGGAGCATCAGAACCAATCAAACACTCACACCCAGTCAACAGATCTGGGTTTGATCCATCACCGTTCTTTAGCCCACTCTGCCACCCCAGTTCAGACATGGCCATATGCAAATCAGTCTGACCCTGTGCCTCATGGGAACAGTCCAGCCCGAACTGCCAAGCCATGCCTTCCCTGGACCGGAAACAAGCTTCCTAGGACCGGTTTCTGGCATTTCAGCCGTCTTCAGCCAGGCTTGCTTAAATCCAGTGGCAAAGTGAGCAAGGGACTCACGTCTGAGCATACCCTGCCAACTTATGGCGAACAAAGCAGTACAAAAGGGGGTGGTGATGGACGGAGCATCAGAACCAATCAAACACTCACACCCAGTCAACAGATCTGGGTTTGATCCATCACCGTTCTTTAGCCCACTCTGCCACCCCAGTTCAGACATGGCCATATGCAAATCAGTCTGACCCTGTGCCTCATGGGAACAGTCCAGCCCGAACTGCCAAGCCATGCCTTCCCTGGACCGGAAACAAGCTTCCTAGGACCGGTTTCTGGCATTTCAGCCGTCTTCAGCCAGGCTTGCTTAAATCCAGTGGCAAAGTGAGCAAGGGACTCACGTCTGAGCATACCCTGCCAACTTATGGCGAACAAAGCAGTACAAAAGGGGGTGGTGATGGACGGAGCATCAGAACCAATCAAACACTCACACCCAGTCAACAGATCTGGGTTTGATCCATCACCGTTCTTTAGCCCACTCTGCCACCCCAGTTCAGACATGGCCATATGCAAATCAGTCTGACCCTGTGCCTCATGGGAACAGTCCAGCCCGAACTGCCAAGCCATGCCTTCCCTGGACCGGAAACAAGCTTCCTAGGACCGGTTTCTGGCATTTCAGCCGTCTTCAGCCAGGCTTGCTTAAATCCAGTGGCAAAGTGAGCAAGGGACTCACGTCTGAGCATACCCTGCCAACTTATGGCGAACAAAGCAGTACAAAAGGGGGTGGTGATGGACGGAGCATCAGAACCAATCAAACACTCACACCCAGTCAACAGATCTGGGTTTGATCCATCACCGTTCTTTAGCCCACTCTGCCACCCCAGTTCAGACATGGCCATATGCAAATCAGTCTGACCCTGTGCCTCATGGGAACAGTCCAGCCCGAACTGCCAAGCCATGCCTTCCCTGGACCGGAAACAAGCTTCCTAGGACCGGTTTCTGGCATTTCAGCCGTCTTCAGCCAGGCTTGCTTAAATCCAGTGGCAAAGTGAGCAAGGGACTCACGTCTGAGCATACCCTGCCAACTAATGGCGAACAAAGCAGTACAAAAGGGGGTGGTGATGGACGGAGCATCAGAACCAATCAAACACTCACACCCAGTCAACAGATCTGGGTTTCCGGTCCAGGGAAGGCATGGCTTGGCAGTTCGGGCTGGACTGTTCCCATGAGGCACAGGGTCAGACTGATTTGCATATGGCCATGTCTGAACTGGGGTGGCAGAGTGGGCTAAAGAACGGTGATGGATCAAACCCAGATCTGTTGACTGGGTGTGAGTGTTTGATTGGTTCTGATGCTCCGTCCATCACCACCCCCTTTTGTACCGCTTTGTTCGCCATAACTTGGCAGGGTATGCTCAGACGTGAGTCCCTTGCTCACTTTGCCACTGGATTCAAGCAAGCCTGGCTGAAGACGGCTGAAATGCCAGAAACCGGTCCTAGGAAGCTTGTTTCCGGTCCAGGGAAGGCATGGCTTGGCAGTTCGGGCTGGACTGTTCCCATGAGGCACAGGGTCAGACTGATTTGCATATGGCCATGTCTGAACTGGGGTGGCAGAGTGGGCTAAAGAACGGTGATGGATCAAACCCAGATCTGTTGACTGGGTGTGAGTGTTTGATTGGTTCTGATGCTCCGTCCATCACCACCCCCTTTTGTACCGCTTTGTTCGCCATAACTTGGCAGGGTATGCTCAGACGTGAGTCCCTTGCTCACTTTGCCACTGGATTCAAGCAAGCCTGGCTGAAGACGGCTGAAATGCCAGAAACCGGTCCTAGGAAGCTTGTTTCCGGTCCAGGGAAGGCATGGCTTGGCAGTTCGGGCTGGACTGTTCCCATGAGGCACAGGGTCAGACTGATTTGCATATGGCCATGTCTGAACTGGGGTGGCAGAGTGGGCTAAAGAACGGTGATGGATCAAACCCAGATCTGTTGACTGGGTGTGAGTGTTTGATTGGTTCTGATGCTCCGTCCATCACCACCCCCTTTTGTACCGCTTTGTTCGCCATAACTTGGCAGGGTATGCTCAGACGTGAGTCCCTTGCTCACTTTGCCACTGGATTCAAGCAAGCCTGGCTGAAGACGGCTGAAATGCCAGAAACCGGTCCTAGGAAGCTTGTTTCCGGTCCAGGGAAGGCATGGCTTGGCAGTTCGGGCTGGACTGTTCCCATGAGGCACAGGGTCAGACTGATTTGCATATGGCCATGTCTGAACTGGGGTGGCAGAGTGGGCTAAAGAACGGTGATGGATCAAACCCAGATCTGTTGACTGGGTGTGAGTGTTTGATTGGTTCTGATGCTCCGTCCATCACCACCCCCTTTTGTACCGCTTTGTTCGCCATAACTTGGCAGGGTATGCTCAGACGTGAGTCCCTTGCTCACTTTGCCACTGGATTCAAGCAAGCCTGGCTGAAGACGGCTGAAATGCCAGAAACCGGTCCTAGGAAGCTTGTTTCCGGTCCAGGGAAGGCATGGCTTGGCAGTTCGGGCTGGACTGTTCCCATGAGGCACAGGGTCAGACTGATTTGCATATGGCCATGTCTGAACTGGGGTGGCAGAGTGGGCTAAAGAACGGTGATGGATCAAACCCAGATCTGTTGACTGGGTGTGAGTGTTTGATTGGTTCTGATGCTCCGTCCATCACCACCCCCTTTTGTACCGCTTTGTTCGCCATAACTTGGCAGGGTATGCTCAGACGTGAGTCCCTTGCTCACTTTGCCACTGGATTCAAGCAAGCCTGGCTGAAGACGGCTGAAATGCCAGAAACCGGTCCTAGGAAGCTTGTTTCCGGTCCAGGGAAGGCATGGCTTGGCAGTTCGGGCTGGACTGTTCCCATGAGGCACAGGGTCAGACTGATTTGCATATGGCCATGTCTGAACTGGGGTGGCAGAGTGGGCTAAAGAACGGTGATGGATCAAACCCAGATCTGTTGACTGGGTGTGAGTGTTTGATTGGTTCTGATGCTCCGTCCATCACCACCCCCTTTTGTACCGCTTTGTTCGCCATAACTTGGCAGGGTATGCTCAGACGTGAGTCCCTTGCTCACTTTGCCACTGGATTCAAGCAAGCCTGGCTGAAGACGGCTGAAATGCCAGAAACCGGTCCTAGGAAGCTTGTTTCCGGTCCAGGGAAGGCATGGCTTGGCAGTTCGGGCTGGACTGTTCCCATGAGGCACAGGGTCAGACTGATTTGCATATGGCCATGTCTGAACTGGGGTGGCAGAGTGGGCTAAAGAACGGTGATGGATCAAACCCAGATCTGTTGACTGGGTGTGAGTGTTTGATTGGTTCTGATGCTCCGTCCATCACCACCCCCTTTTGTACCGCTTTGTTCGCCATAACTTGGCAGGGTATGCTCAGACGTGAGTCCCTTGCTCACTTTGCCACTGGATTCAAGCAAGCCTGGCTGAAGACGGCTGAAATGCCAGAAACCGGTCCTAGGAAGCTTGTTTCCGGTCCAGGGAAGGCATGGCTTGGCAGTTCGGGCTGGACTGTTCCCATGAGGCACAGGGTCAGACTGATTTGCATATGGCCATGTCTGAACTGGGGTGGCAGAGTGGGCTAAAGAACGGTGATGGATCAAACCCAGATCTGTTGACTGGGTGTGAGTGTTTGATTGGTTCTGATGCTCCGTCCATCACCACCCCCTTTTGTACCGCTTTGTTCGCCATAACTTGGCAGGGTATGCTCAGACGTGAGTCCCTTGCTCACTTTGCCACTGGATTCAAGCAAGCCTGGCTGAAGACGGCTGAAATGCCAGAAACCGGTCCTAGGAAGCTTGTTTCCGGTCCAGGGAAGGCATGGCTTGGCAGTTCGGGCTGGACTGTTCCCATGAGGCACAGGGTCAGACTGATTTGCATATGGCCATGTCTGAACTGGGGTGGCAGAGTGGGCTAAAGAACGGTGATGGATCAAACCCAGATCTGTTGACTGGGTGTGAGTGTTTGATTGGTTCTGATGCTCCGTCCATCACCACCCCCTTTTGTACCGCTTTGTTCGCCATAACTTGGCAGGGTATGCTCAGACGTGAGTCCCTTGCTCACTTTGCCACTGGATTCAAGCAAGCCTGGCTGAAGACGGCTGAAATGCCAGAAACCGGTCCTAGGAAGCTTGTTTCCGGTCCAGGGAAGGCATGGCTTGGCAGTTCGGGCTGGACTGTTCCCATGAGGCACAGGGTCAGACTGATTTGCATATGGCCATGTCTGAACTGGGGTGGCAGAGTGGGCTAAAGAACGGTGATGGATCAAACCCAGATCTGTTGACTGGGTGTGAGTGTTTGATTGGTTCTGATGCTCCGTCCATCACCACCCCCTTTTGTACCGCTTTGTTCGCCATAACTTGGCAGGGTATGCTCAGACGTGAGTCCCTTGCTCACTTTGCCACTGGATTCAAGCAAGCCTGGCTGAAGACGGCTGAAATGCCAGAAACCGGTCCTAGGAAGCTTGTTTCCGGTCCAGGGAAGGCATGGCTTGGCAGTTCGGGCTGGACTGTTCCCATGAGGCACAGGGTCAGACTGATTTGCATATGGCCATGTCTGAACTGGGGTGGCAGAGTGGGCTAAAGAACGGTGATGGATCAAACCCAGATCTGTTGACTGGGTGTGAGTGTTTGATTGGTTCTGATGCTCCGTCCATCACCACCCCCTTTTGTACCGCTTTGTTCGCCATAACTTGGCAGGGTATGCTCAGACGTGAGTCCCTTGCTCACTTTGCCACTGGATTCAAGCAAGCCTGGCTGAAGACGGCTGAAATGCCAGAAACCGGTCCTAGGAAGCTTGTTTCCGGTCCAGGGAAGGCATGGCTTGGCAGTTCGGGCTGGACTGTTCCCATGAGGCACAGGGTCAGACTGATTTGCATATGGCCATGTCTGAACTGGGGTGGCAGAGTGGGCTAAAGAACGGTGATGGATCAAACCCAGATCTGTTGACTGGGTGTGAGTGTTTGATTGGTTCTGATGCTCCGTCCATCACCACCCCCTTTTGTACCGCTTTGTTCGCCATAACTTGGCAGGGTATGCTCAGACGTGAGTCCCTTGCTCACTTTGCCACTGGATTCAAGCAAGCCTGGCTGAAGACGGCTGAAATGCCAGAAACCGGTCCTAGGAAGCTTGTTTCCGGTCCAGGGAAGGCATGGCTTGGCAGTTCGGGCTGGACTGTTCCCATGAGGCACAGGGTCAGACTGATTTGCATATGGCCATGTCTGAACTGGGGTGGCAGAGTGGGCTAAAGAACGGTGATGGATCAAACCCAGATCTGTTGACTGGGTGTGAGTGTTTGATTGGTTCTGATGCTCCGTCCATCACCACCCCCTTTTGTACCGCTTTGTTCGCCATAACTTGGCAGGGTATGCTCAGACGTGAGTCCCTTGCTCACTTTGCCACTGGATTCAAGCAAGCCTGGCTGAAGACGGCTGAAATGCCAGAAACCGGTCCTAGGAAGCTTGTTTCCGGTCCAGGGAAGGCATGGCTTGGCAGTTCGGGCTGGACTGTTCCCATGAGGCACAGGGTCAGACTGATTTGCATATGGCCATGTCTGAACTGGGGTGGCAGAGTGGGCTAAAGAACGGTGATGGATCAAACCCAGATCTGTTGACTGGGTGTGAGTGTTTGATTGGTTCTGATGCTCCGTCCATCACCACCCCCTTTTGTACCGCTTTGTTCGCCATAACTTGGCAGGGTATGCTCAGACGTGAGTCCCTTGCTCACTTTGCCACTGGATTCAAGCAAGCCTGGCTGAAGACGGCTGAAATGCCAGAAACCGGTCCTAGGAAGCTTGTTTCCGGTCCAGGGAAGGCATGGCTTGGCAGTTCGGGCTGGACTGTTCCCATGAGGCACAGGGTCAGACTGATTTGCATATGGCCATGTCTGAACTGGGGTGGCAGAGTGGGCTAAAGAACGGTGATGGATCAAACCCAGATCTGTTGACTGGGTGTGAGTGTTTGATTGGTTCTGATGCTCCGTCCATCACCACCCCCTTTTGTACCGCTTTGTTCGCCATAACTTGGCAGGGTATGCTCAGACGTGAGTCCCTTGCTCACTTTGCCACTGGATTCAAGCAAGCCTGGCTGAAGACGGCTGAAATGCCAGAAACCGGTCCTAGGAAGCTTGTTTCCGGTCCAGGGAAGGCATGGCTTGGCAGTTCGGGCTGGACTGTTCCCATGAGGCACAGGGTCAGACTGATTTGCATATGGCCATGTCTGAACTGGGGTGGCAGAGTGGGCTAAAGAACGGTGATGGATCAAACCCAGATCTGTTGACTGGGTGTGAGTGTTTGATTGGTTCTGATGCTCCGTCCATCACCACCCCCTTTTGTACCGCTTTGTTCGCCATAACTTGGCAGGGTATGCTCAGACGTGAGTCCCTTGCTCACTTTGCCACTGGATTCAAGCAAGCCTGGCTGAAGACGGCTGAAATGCCAGAAACCGGTCCTAGGAAGCTTGTTTCCGGTCCAGGGAAGGCATGGCTTGGCAGTTCGGGCTGGACTGTTCCCATGAGGCACAGGGTCAGACTGATTTGCATATGGCCATGTCTGAACTGGGGTGGCAGAGTGGGCTAAAGAACGGTGATGGATCAAACCCAGATCTGTTGACTGGGTGTGAGTGTTTGATTGGTTCTGATGCTCCGTCCATCACCACCCCCTTTTGTACCGCTTTGTTCGCCATAACTTGGCAGGGTATGCTCAGACGTGAGTCCCTTGCTCACTTTGCCACTGGATTCAAGCAAGCCTGGCTGAAGACGGCTGAAATGCCAGAAACCGGTCCTAGGAAGCTTGTTTCCGGTCCAGGGAAGGCATGGCTTGGCAGTTCGGGCTGGACTGTTCCCATGAGGCACAGGGTCAGACTGATTTGCATATGGCCATGTCTGAACTGGGGTGGCAGAGTGGGCTAAAGAACGGTGATGGATCAAACCCAGATCTGTTGACTGGGTGTGAGTGTTTGATTGGTTCTGATGCTCCGTCCATCACCACCCCCTTTTGTACCGCTTTGTTCGCCATAACTTGGCAGGGTATGCTCAGACGTGAGTCCCTTGCTCACTTTGCCACTGGATTCAAGCAAGCCTGGCTGAAGACGGCTGAAATGCCAGAAACCGGTCCTAGGAAGCTTGTTTCCGGTCCAGGGAAGGCATGGCTTGGCAGTTCGGGCTGGACTGTTCCCATGAGGCACAGGGTCAGACTGATTTGCATATGGCCATGTCTGAACTGGGGTGGCAGAGTGGGCTAAAGAACGGTGATGGATCAAACCCAGATCTGTTGACTGGGTGTGAGTGTTTGATTGGTTCTGATGCTCCGTCCATCACCACCCCCTTTTGTACCGCTTTGTTCGCCATAACTTGGCAGGGTATGCTCAGACGTGAGTCCCTTGCTCACTTTGCCACTGGATTCAAGCAAGCCTGGCTGAAGACGGCTGAAATGCCAGAAACCGGTCCTAGGAAGCTTGTTTCCGGTCCAGGGAAGGCATGGCTTGGCAGTTCGGGCTGGACTGTTCCCATGAGGCACAGGGTCAGACTGATTTGCATATGGCCATGTCTGAACTGGGGTGGCAGAGTGGGCTAAAGAACGGTGATGGATCAAACCCAGATCTGTTGACTGGGTGTGAGTGTTTGATTGGTTCTGATGCTCCGTCCATCACCACCCCCTTTTGTACCGCTTTGTTCGCCATAACTTGGCAGGGTATGCTCAGACGTGAGTCCCTTGCTCACTTTGCCACTGGATTCAAGCAAGCCTGGCTGAAGACGGCTGAAATGCCAGAAACCGGTCCTAGGAAGCTTGTTTCCGGTCCAGGGAAGGCATGGCTTGGCAGTTCGGGCTGGACTGTTCCCATGAGGCACAGGGTCAGACTGATTTGCATATGGCCATGTCTGAACTGGGGTGGCAGAGTGGGCTAAAGAACGGTGATGGATCAAACCCAGATCTGTTGACTGGGTGTGAGTGTTTGATTGGTTCTGATGCTCCGTCCATCACCACCCCCTTTTGTACCGCTTTGTTCGCCATAACTTGGCAGGGTATGCTCAGACGTGAGTCCCTTGCTCACTTTGCCACTGGATTCAAGCAAGCCTGGCTGAAGACGGCTGAAATGCCAGAAACCGGTCCTAGGAAGCTTGTTTCCGGTCCAGGGAAGGCATGGCTTGGCAGTTCGGGCTGGACTGTTCCCATGAGGCACAGGGTCAGACTGATTTGCATATGGCCATGTCTGAACTGGGGTGGCAGAGTGGGCTAAAGAACGGTGATGGATCAAACCCAGATCTGTTGACTGGGTGTGAGTGTTTGATTGGTTCTGATGCTCCGTCCATCACCACCCCCTTTTGTACCGCTTTGTTCGCCATAACTTGGCAGGGTATGCTCAGACGTGAGTCCCTTGCTCACTTTGCCACTGGATTCAAGCAAGCCTGGCTGAAGACGGCTGAAATGCCAGAAACCGGTCCTAGGAAGCTTGTTTCCGGTCCAGGGAAGGCATGGCTTGGCAGTTCGGGCTGGACTGTTCCCATGAGGCACAGGGTCAGACTGATTTGCATATGGCCATGTCTGAACTGGGGTGGCAGAGTGGGCTAAAGAACGGTGATGGATCAAACCCAGATCTGTTGACTGGGTGTGAGTGTTTGATTGGTTCTGATGCTCCGTCCATCACCACCCCCTTTTGTACCGCTTTGTTCGCCATAACTTGGCAGGGTATGCTCAGACGTGAGTCCCTTGCTCACTTTGCCACTGGATTCAAGCAAGCCTGGCTGAAGACGGCTGAAATGCCAGAAACCGGTCCTAGGAAGCTTGTTTCCGGTCCAGGGAAGGCATGGCTTGGCAGTTCGGGCTGGACTGTTCCCATGAGGCACAGGGTCAGACTGATTTGCATATGGCCATGTCTGAACTGGGGTGGCAGAGTGGGCTAAAGAACGGTGATGGATCAAACCCAGATCTGTTGACTGGGTGTGAGTGTTTGATTGGTTCTGATGCTCCGTCCATCACCACCCCCTTTTGTACCGCTTTGTTCGCCATAACTTGGCAGGGTATGCTCAGACGTGAGTCCCTTGCTCACTTTGCCACTGGATTCAAGCAAGCCTGGCTGAAGACGGCTGAAATGCCAGAAACCGGTCCTAGGAAGCTTGTTTCCGGTCCAGGGAAGGCATGGCTTGGCAGTTCGGGCTGGACTGTTCCCATGAGGCACAGGGTCAGACTGATTTGCATATGGCCATGTCTGAACTGGGGTGGCAGAGTGGGCTAAAGAACGGTGATGGATCAAACCCAGATCTGTTGACTGGGTGTGAGTGTTTGATTGGTTCTGATGCTCCGTCCATCACCACCCCCTTTTGTACCGCTGCTGTCAAACTGCGCTAGCAACATGGGGAATTTTGTGAAACCACAACTGCAGAAATAATGCAGGCAGGAACCTTTGGAGTGGTACACTGCACAAACAGTTATGAGCTCACTTGAGCTTTCCTGGGGCCGTATTAAACATTGTGGTTGTTTGCGCCTGGCACACCTTTTAAAAGGTGCACCGGGCGCAAACAATCACAATGTGCCCTATTATCGTGTATGCGCTGTCACCAGGGCAGCCGCGAACTCGCATTGCCCTGGGGGCAGCGCATTTATGTGAAAACACGGAGCAGGCGCTCCATGTTTCCACAGTGCAGGCGGCACCTGCCTGCATTTTCAAAAGGGATTGCACCCGTCAGTGACTGCACCCGCCTGCAAGGGGATGTCTGGGGGGTCCATGGGGCCCCCTTTACCCTCTGCAGAGGGCTGCTGTCAGGAGGCGCACTGACAGCACGCCACCTTTTAAATTCCGTCCTGAGGGCTTCTTTGACTCTGCGCCTGCGTCTGTAATATGGCATGGGTGCAGAGTCCAAGGAATCCCCTCATTTGCATAGGGCATGCCCCTATGCAAATGAGAGAACACCCTCTGTTGATAGCCCTGGCACTTTAAGTGCGCCAGCGCTATCGGTATTATAGAAGGGGACGCACAAGCGTCTGCGCCCCCTTCTATAATACAAAAGTGCCCCGGGGGCACACAAAGCGAGCGCAGAAGCCCGTTGCGCCCTTAGGGCACTTATTGTAATACGGCCCCTGATGTGTTAAAATGGCTTGGGCATCCAGCACAGACATTACCAATACACATATCGCAGGAGAATATTGCTGTTGAAATTAAACTTTTTATCTGGATGAAATCTTTAGGTATTTTATATGTGTTTTTACGGCAAGATAGCACCAACAGAAGACTGGTTCTTTACACTGCAAGTGTCAAAGGAAAAGAAGAGGGATGAACAAATGATGTTGCAAACAAGATCAGTAATCAAGGATATGTTCTAAGAGCTTAGCTCATAGAGAAGAGATGTAGTCTAGCAGCTAAACCTTCCGACTTTGGATCTAGGGAACCAGGTTTGTGATTGCGGAACCAGGTTCAGAAGTGCAGAACCAGGTTTGTGACTGCGGAACCAGGTTTAGAAGTGCAGAACCAGGTTTGTAAGTGCGGAACAAGGTTTGGAAGGGCAGAACCAGGTTTATGACTGCAGAACTAGATTTGGAAGTGCAGAACCAGGTTTGTAACTGCGAAACCAGGTTTGGAAGTGCAGAACCAGGTTTGGAACTATAGAACCAGGTTTGGAAGTACAGAACCAAGTTTGTAACTGCGGAAACAGGTTTGGAAGTGCAGAGCCAGGTTTATAACTGGGGAACCAGGTCGGAATCCTGGAACTGGGTAAAAATCCTGCTGTTCAGGGCAAATTACTTAATTTTCCCATCCCTAAAAAATGTGTAATATATACTGGTGCTCATGTGAAGCACTCTAGTGCCCTCTCGCCTGTTTTGTGCTATGTAAAACTGCAGAAAGTTAAAAAACAAAATTAAAAAAAATAAGCAGACCGAAGGGAGTCTTCAGTGTTTTCAGCGTTCTTAAGTCAAATGCGCAGAAATGCGGTATGAAACAGAGCTGCAAGATAAGTGTTCCAGGCAGAGATACACCAAAATATTGAAGGTGGTTTTTCCAATTTTTTTAATCCTTTTTGCTAAGGTGGGTAACCATACAAAGTTAGCAGTAGACGTTTGAAAAGTAGATTTTGCCTGTCAAAAGCCCTACAAATTCTACATTTTTTTGTGGGAGAATTATGAAATTTCTTGTAATTGTGAAGATTGTGGCTGTCACAAAACTTCATTAACATAATTACAGTTTTGCACAATCCTGGGAACATTGTATTGAACTTCTAATAATGAAAGTCCGGCAATTAACGTAGACAACTGGTTGGCATGTGATGTTGGAGTATTGTTGTACAGTAGTATACACACCATTTAAAATGAAGGAGAGAAAATGTATAAAACTGATATAGTGTAAACATAAAGAAGATCAGTCACTTTCATTCTTTTTATTTTAAGTAATAAAAGAAGACAAATTATTAAGGATTGAAACGTTGTATTTTCTATTACAAAACATTTAAGCAATTTAGGGTTAGTGCTAGCAATTGGATTATGGTTAGGTTTGTTTTAAGGATTAAAGTTAGGCCTACAGCATGTTTAAATTTATGGTAGTTGTTATGCACAGAGGAAACCTATAGTGATGGTTAGGGTTCTGGATGGTGAGTGGGACACGAGTGGTGGTGGTGTTATATATTTTCTTCATTCATGTTTTCACACTAATGGTTTCTTCCTAATTGTCAGTGCAATGGAAATTGCATTTATTGTCCTCATGGGTTTTCTCATGTGTAGGAGTGTGTGAGGCAATAAAGGCTAGTGACTTCACACAAAAACACTTGAACTTCGTGAGGTGCGAAACTTGCATCAGTTAAATTGAAAAAAGAATGCCAGTTTCAGCTGTCCTTTAAAGCAGTGGGAAACTTTTTCTGAAAACGAAAGTGACTGTGTGTAGACTGTTGCACTTAGCAGGACTCTCTGTCAGAGCCACCAATCTGACATTTCTGTTTCCCCATCCAATGAATAGTACCAACCTTCCAGACACTGTTACCTCATCCCCCTTAAATGATCCCTGTACCAGCCCCTGCATTCTCATGCATGGTTTGCATTGGGGTGAGGGAGGTCCTTAATGTGGACACAAAAGAGTGCCATTGCCCAAGGCTCAGCCTGTGGCCGGTGACATTAAACGTCTGTGTGCCAAATACAAGGCTGGTGGTCTTAAACCACCTCATTGCTCTTTAATCCACTACCAGATTTTCTCTGTGTCTTTTTGTCACCCTTGTAGGTTGGTGCCTTCTCCTATTCAGGAGCGGCCTGTGCAGGTTAGAGCGGTGGGGCGGGGTTGTGGGGGACTTGACTGATGATGACGAGGGAAAATTAAATATTTATTTAATTTTCCTTCGTCGTCGTCTGTCGAGTTACCCCCACCAGTCTTACCTCCACGGGCCGCTCCTGATCCCTTTGTGATGGTTTTTCCATCTTTGTCTTCCTCCATCTTAACGTTTTGTACGTTTTTCCCTTTCTTGCTCTCTGTAAATGTCTGATGCAGAAAAATAAGTGACCCATGAGGTCAGGATGTCTTGCTATGAAACATACCTCGTTTTTGATGGACTGCAGGTAATGAAACTTTGTCCGACAGAATAGGAAAAGCTAAGTCCAGCTTTGGTGGTGCCAAGTTTTCACTTTAGCCTCATTTTGTAGGTGGGAGTAAAATGTTCACCGGCCTCTACTCATAAGTACTTCTCAATATGTATTATATGGCCTCATTTTTACTCTCTTTATTATCCCTTTGATCTGCCCGTTCGTGAAATTCTCCAAAGTTAACAATTGGCAGATGTACCTTCGTGCTATTTGTACTATTTAGAATGCATATATATATATATATATATATATATATATATATTCACTGAAAAAACCATAGGTTTCACACACGTTATAGTTAGGAATTAGCATTTAAAAAACCTTGCAAATTCACTGAAAAAACCATAGGTTTCACACGTGTTATAGTTAGCGGAAATTTTACTGATAAAAAACCAGTGAAATTCCCCCGTTATAGTTAGTGCAGGCAACTATAACTCACGCGACCGCAATCCTCTGCTGATGCTAATACTGTATTTAGACACTTATTTGCCCATGTCTTCTTCCATACATTTTTAGCTATACATATATTACAAATATTTTTTTTTCATAAAGACACATATGTCATCAGCAGAAGATTGCGGTCGCGTGAGTTATAGTTGCCTGCACTAACTATAACGGGGGAATTTCACTGGTTTTTTATCAGTAAAATTTTCGCTAACTATAACATGTGTGAAACCTATGGTTTTTTCAGTGAATTTGCAAGGTTTTTTAAATGCTAATTCCTAACTATAACGTGTGTGAAACCTATGGTTTTTTCAGTGAATTTGTACGGTTTTTTAAATGCTAAGTTACTTTACGCCATTCGTGGCGTGCGCGCCCACTTAACGCAGATATATATATTGATTTAAAGGCTATTTTCTCAGAATCTACTGAACAGATTTACACCAAACCTACAAAAGGCACTTCCTTGACCTGAGGACTACCTCTCTGCCAAATTTCTAGTAATTCTGTTCAGCCGTTCGGGCTGTAGCCCTGTCTAAAGGTCCTATGGAAAAATGCATGGGAAAAACGTGTTTTGGGACCCCCCTTTTATCTCAGCCCCCGCTTGATGAATCCCCCCGAGACTTTCAGGGTAGGAGCGGAGCGTAGCGCCCCACCTATTTTAGAAAATTCGCGAGGATTCGTCGACCGGCGCCAAAGTTATTCAAAATAGAATGTTGAGGATTTCCTATGGAAACGTGGTCCTAACTATAACTACCTACTGGCGACCGCCAGTAGGTAATATATATATATATATATCCACAAACAACAGGAAACCCATTCGAAGTGAAGCCACACGAAGGTAAGTTAGCGCTCACATTTATTGGTAGACAGCCTGCCAGCAGGAACCATCAAAGGACATCAGGATTTAGTGCATATACGCCAGACGCGTTTCAGGGGTAAACCTTTCTTCAGTGGCGTTTGTTGCAGAACGACTGGAAGTGCAGCTGAGAGCACCGCTTTAATTACAGCACCTGCCCCAGTGGGCGTGACCTTCCTCGTGGCCTTGTGGGTGATGTAGTGCTCTTCTGGTTTTCCCTAGTGGGTGTGTTATCACAGTCTCTTAATTGCAACTTAATGAATGATACAAATGTCCGAGGCGGGACCTGCCCCGCCTTATGGCTGACAAGCGGAACTTTCGAACTGGCTCCCCCCCTGTAAGGGCTCCAGTTCACCTTCGTTCCAAGTGTGGCAGCGCTAGCGTGGTGCCGCCAAAGACCCGCAAGCAGCGGTGGGCTCCTCTTCGCGACCGGGTAAGGGCTGTCTTTACATCCACAAACAACAGGAAACCCATTCGAAGTGAAGCCACACGAAGGTAAGTTAGCGCTCACATTCATTGGTAGACAGCCTGCCAGCAGGAACCATCAAAGGACAACAGGATTTAGTGCATATACGCCAGACGCGTTTCAGGGGTAAACCTTTCTTCAGTGGCGTTTGTTGTAGAATGACTGGAAGTGCAGCTGAGAGCACCGCTTTAATTACAGCACCTGCCCCAGTGGGCGTGACCTTCCTCGTGGCCTTGTGGCTGATGTAGTGCTCTTCTGGTTTTCCCTAGTGGGTGTGTTATCACAGTCTCTTAATTGCAACTTATTGAATGATACAAATGTCCGAGGCGGGACCTGCCCCGCCTTATGGCTGACAACCGGATCTTTCGAACTGGCTCCCTCCCTGTAAGGGCTCCAGTTCACCTTCGTTCCAAGTGTGGCAGCGCCAGCGTGGTGCCGCCAAAGACCCGCAAGCAGCGGTGGGCTCCTCTTCGCGACCGGGTAAGAGCTGCCTTTACATCCACAAACAACAGGAAACCCATTCGAAGTGAAGCCACACGAAGGTAAGTTAGCGCTCACATTTATTGGTAGACAGCCTGCCAGCAGGAACCATCAAAGGACAACAGGATTTAGTGCATATACGCCAGACGCGTTTCAGGGGTAAACCTTTCTTCAGTGGCGTTTGTTGTAGAACGACTGGAAGTGCAGCTGAGAGCACCGCTTTAATTACAGCACCTGCCCCAGTGGGCGTGACATTCCTTGTGGCCTTGTGGGTGATGTAGTGCTCTTCTGGTTTTCCCTAGTGGGTGTGTTATCACAGTCTCTTAATTGCAACTTATTGAATGATACAAATGTCCGAGGCGGGACCTGCCCCGCCTTATGGCTGACAACCGGATCTTTCGAACTGGCTCCCTCCCTGTAAGGGCTCCAGTTCGCCTTCGTTCCAAGTGTGGCAGCGCCAGCGTGGTGCCGCCAAAGACCCGCAAGCAGCGGTGGGCTCCTCTTCGCGACCGGGTAAGGGCTGCCTTTACATCCACAAACAACAGGAAACCCATTCGAAGTGAAGCCACATGAAGGTAAGTTAGCGCTCACATTTATTGGTAGACAGCCTGCCAGCAGGAACCATCAAAGGACAACAGGATTTAGTGCATATACGCCAGACGCGTTTCAGGGGTAAACCTTTCTTCAGTGGCGTTTGTTGCAGAACGACTGGAAGTGCAGCTGAGAGCACCGCTTTAATTACAGCACCTGCCCCAGTGGGCGTGACCTTCCTCGTGGCCTTGTGGGTGATGTAGTGCTCTTCTGGTTTTCCCTAGTGGGTGTGTTATCACAGTCTCTTAATTGCAACTTATTGAATGATACAAATGTCCGGGGCGGGATCTGTCCCGCCTTATGGCTGACAACCGGAACTTTCGAACTGGCTCCCCCCCTGTAAGGGCTCCAGTTCACCTTCGTTCCAAGTGTGGCAGCACCAGCGTGGTGCCGCCAAAGACCCGCAAGCAGCGGTGGGCTCCTCTTCGCGACCGGGTAAGGGCCGCCTTTTACATCCACAAACAACAGGAAACCCATTCGAAGTGAAGCCACACGAAGGTAAGTTAGCGCTCACATTTATTGGTAGACAGCCTGCCAGCAGGAACCATCAAAGGACAACAGGATTTATATATATATACGGAGGAGAGGCGGCGGTCCCAGGTCACGGGAAGGTCAAGTGGGCTTGCCCCCATACATTATAAGCAGTGCCCCGGGAAGGTGGTAGTCACCGGGTCTGCGGGGGGCCATGGAGTCCCCCTCGCATTCATTTAATTACTTTTACCAGGGAGGTGGCGGTCCCTGGGATGCATGTGGGCAGAGTGTGTCCACCCGCATACATTTTAAACCGTTCCTGGGGGAGGTGGAGGTCCCTGGGGCGGCGGGAGGGCTATATGGGCCCCTCTGTATTTATTTTACATTGTTTGCCCCCAGGGACGCGGCAGTCCCCAGGGCATGGAGATGCTATGTGGGCACCGCCACATACATAAATACTAATGCCCAGGGGAGGTGGCAGTCCCAGGGGCTTTTTTATAAGCCCTAGGTGGGGGGCCTCTGAGTGCCCCCCTCCTATTTCACTAGCATGCCCCCAGGAACTGGCCCACCAGGGAGTTAATTAAAAAAGAAGTGCAGGAGCCAGAGCTTGTTTTAAAAGCAATTTACTGCAAATTCGTGATATGACGATTTTGCTGCATTTTGTTGTTTTTTGTAATCTGTTTTGGCCTGTCAGGGTCCCTCTGGGACCCCAAGACCAACTTTATGGAGTCAGTGTATTCTTACCCTGCCCCTTTTCAGTTTTTTAAAGGTTTTTATGTGGGACTCAGCACCCACCGATGTTCCAAGATGGCTGCCAACACTTCCTGGTTGAAGTGTTGGCAGCCAATCAGAGCTCTGCATTTCCCTCCACAAGCTCGTTACTATTCGCAAAGTCTGCATGGCCACAGATATCACAAACTGGATTTTCTTAGATTGCTCAACAACTACTGAATGGATTTACACCAAATAACTGTAATTCCGTCCAGTGCTTCAGGCTGCAGCTTCGACTAAAACTCCTACGGGAATTAACATAGGAAATGCACTTTTTTTTTAATTCCCTTTTTGTTGGGCCCCATTTGACGTATCAATTATAACAAAAACAAGAGCGACCCATATGTCCCTGTGAACTGGGTATAGCTGATCAGCCAACATACATTTGTTGGAACTCATTTTAAACATATCAACCCAAAACTTTACATGCACAACAAGACTCAACTTGACTCTTTTTATAGAAAGTTTTTTGAAGATTCATCAAACGGTGCCAAATATATAGTCAAGTCAAAAAATGCTTTTCCTATTGAAACATGGTCCTAACTATATCTAGCTACTAGCATCCCCCCAGTAGGTATTATATACACTCCAAATACACGTGATGGCGCCCCCACTTCTCTCTTATCAGATGTCTGACCCCTACCAAAAGTGTCTAAAGCATACCCCAAAGATATGTAAGTTAGTGAGCCGGAAATACCTGTCGGAATAATTGTTATAGTTAGATGTCTCACACCATTCCTATTTACCCTTTCCTTGTGGGGGATCAGAAATATTTATAAGAGACCTCTCAAACTCATTTATTCTGAATCAAACAGGCAGGCAAGAGATTGTTCCTTCCTACTGGCCTAACTTGTCATATAATCTCTCCAGGCAGGAATTTGTCCCGTTCATGTTTCTGAAATATTAAAGGAATCCTACACCGCAACCATTGTAATTTTCTCAAAGGGTCAACCTTTTATATCCACTTTAGATTTGATGCAAGTGGGCACTCATTTCCCATTCAAAGTATAGTGTGCGGACATTGTTTCCCTCAGAATTTCAATGAAAGTATGATATAAATATAATGTAATTGAAGAAAAACATCCATCTTAAGACCTCAGAGAATTTGTTAAGAGTTCCTCTTCGCCCCTCTGCTCACACCAGCTCACTTAATTCTCAGCTCCTGCCTCATGTACATGAATTTTACATTTCCTCTCAGCACACTCCCATCAGCAAATCGGAATGAACACAAACACACTCAACAAAGCAAATGACTTGGCTCCAGAAAATAGTGCTAAACAACAGTGATCAAAAGTGCATAGCCTAGCAGCTATCTTCCTTTCTCGAAATGAACTGCCTACTTCACCCAAGTCAGTCTGGCTTTTGACCTAATCATAGTACGGAAACTGCCCTTTTGGAGGTGGCTGACTCCATTTGGCTGAGCCTGGAGACAGGTGAGAGAGCGCTGCAGGTCTTGTTGGACCTATCAGTGAAGAACCAGAACCTTTTGGACCTGGCGGCGCAGGGTACGCCCTAGTCTCCGGAGTTCTCCTGCTCAGCTACACAGAGACACGGGACACTCTGTCGGCGTTAGAAGATCAGATTTATTAGCTGCAGCTGGTACAGTTATCCCAGAAGTACACAAAGTAGGTTCTCAGGAGACTGCCACTTCACTCTGTGGCGCACAGGTTTATATACTATATAGGTAATGTGTACATTAACCAAAATACACTCCCAGAATATACAAGAAAGAGCCAATAAGGAGAGTTGGAAAACAGGATAGAACCAATAGGAGAGTTTGGAAAACAAAGTATCAGATGACTCGAAAAGACCTCTCCTCCAACTATGTTTGTCACCCCTCCCTCAAGCTAATTCATTAACAGATTCATAACTAACTTGCAGGTGGCGAGATACGTTTGTGTGTGTTGGAGGACAGTTGTGAAACGAGAGAATGCTAGCAGAAGACAGTGAAGGCCAGACGATAAGAAAAGGTCAGGAAAGAATAGTGTGAACCAACAGATAGTTGAGACGGGGATTAGAAAAGCCAGACAGGGATTAGTGTACTCGGCTAGTCCTAACACCAGCTTTGCAAACAGAGGCAGAAAGCGTATTTCGACACCAGGTTGCAGAAAAAGCAGAATAGACTTTTTTCGCCATGCTGCATGAGTGATGGCAACACAAAATGGCGGTGGAGCACAAAATGGTGGGTTGATTCGATCGCGATCAGAAATCGAAGTTCCTCAGACCCTCCTTTTGCCAGGACTCAGGCAAGATAGACTCATGCTAATCTGAGTCAATATCGATAGCCATGAGGTCATCGAGCTGTTGCTGTAACATCATCCTTATGTTTTCTGTTACTTGTGATTTGGGTTTTGGGATGCACATAGTAGCACAGAGGTCACAGATAGCGGGACCACAGTGCATACAAAGGCAGCAGGAGAAAATAATGGTCAGAATTATTCCTAGAAACGTCAATGCTTTCCAACCCCATTTGGACAGTAGTCCCCAAAACCATTCCGTAAAAGACCAATCTCCTTCGTCCTGGTGAATAGACTCAGAGATTATGTGCAACTTGGAGATAGCTTGGTATACTGTCGGAGCGTCATTAGGTATGAAAATACAGCAACTTGACCCGATCAGTTTGCACACTCCACCACGATATGCAAGAACAAAATCTAAGGCAACTCGATTTTGTAATGTCATAAGACGGTCTGCCTGTAGTTCTGCCGTGATGTTACTTAAGGCTCCTACAGTGATGTCTATTGTGGTCTCTACGACACGGACCAGTTGCCTTATATTTCTGCTGTTGGCCATCGGACCCCAAAAAGGAAGAAATCCTTTAAGGAAATCTCCTCCCTCTTGTCCTGCTGGGTCCTTCGAATCAATAATCCCTCTGCCGTATCTGTTTCGATGATGATTTTCAGATGCGGTGTAGGTAGGGGGAAGAAGGAAGGAGATGTGGAGAGACAGTAGAAGAGAACGAAGAGGATGAAGGAGAGACAATTTTTTTGCTGCAGAGCATAAATAATCCAACCTGTAAACGCCAAAGCAATACACAATGATATAATAATACATAAAGTTATGCTGAAACGACTATACATTATTTTACAGGATCTTTTCTTCATTTCATCTTTTCTCTCTCTTTTCCCAAGTGTAGTTTCCATCTTTCTAATGGATGCTCACGGCAATCTTCCTCAATCGCTCAATTACGATTGTCTGCCGTCCTATGACACTGCAAGTCCTGCAGACCTATTGCCACTACTCAGGTCGCAATTCAGACTCCTACCGTGACCCTGCAACCGGGACAGAATACTACACCAGAGAGAAATTTAAAGAGTTCTTTGGTCTAGGTCTCAAATTGTATCTTTCTTTCCCAGGAATATTCTGATCTTGAAACAATGTTCGAGGATTAGTCGTATCTAAGCGACGATGCTATGGTATTGTTTCCTGCAGAATGTCGTCGTCCTCTTTCTCAGAAAATGTCCCATTCAGGTGTGCATCACTAAAGTGTACGAATCGTGGAACCTTTTCACTTTCAAAGTCACCAATACCCCTGCGTACCCATTGATCGTAGGGCAAAGGCAAACGCACTTTCTTACAATGCACACCGTGAATCCAAATTTTCTTTCCTTCGACTTTAACTGCTGTTCTCGTAGTGAGCAAAACCATCCGGGGCTCTCTCCATCTGGGTTCCAAATTTCTCGTCCTTTGGAAGTTCTTAGTACAGACCCAGTCTCCTGGTCGGATGGAATGACCTGGGTCTGTGGAGGCCTCCGGCAGAGCACTCTGAACCTGTTGATGGAGAACACGCAATTTAGTCGTAAGATCATGCAGGTAGTCAATCAACATTGGATATGGCAAGTCTTAGTATTTCTTAGGGTGAGGGACTCCCCATACGTTAGCCGGGCGTCCAAAAACCACTTCGTATGGGCTAAGTCCCAAACGAGAGTGTACTGCAGTTCTGGTGGATAGTAGAGCTAATGGCAAAGCATCGGGCCAATTGAGTCCTGTACTTGCTTGAACCTTTGCTAGTTTTAATTTCAAGGTTCCGTTGTAACATTCTACTAAACCCGCTGACTGTGGATGATTTGCCGCATGGAACTTTTGCTTGATACCAAGACCTGCACAAACTTTTTGCATGACTTGGCCAACAAATTCACTCCCATTGTCACTCCAGACAATGCGCGGCAAACCAAACCTGGGGAAGAATTCTTTCAGTAGAATTTTAGCTGTGGATAAGGCTGTGTTATCTTTTAAAGGGTATGCTTCTATCCATCTTGAAAAGGCGCATACTACCACCAGAACATATTTGAGGTTGTTGCATCGTTCCATATGTATATAATCGATCTGCAACACCTCAAATGGATATGTTGGGGGAGCAAAGTGACCTGCTGGAGTTGGGGTTCCCTTTCCCGGGTTGTACATTAAACAAATAATACAATGCTTCACTACATTGTCTGCGCATTTTGGGATTTGTGCGTTTCTCCACACTGGAGCCAGAAGTTTGCATATACCTTTTGCACTTAAGTGGGCTGGACCATGTGCCATAGTAACCACTGGGAGTACATAGGCATCTGGCAACAGCCAACGTTGATGTTCAGATAGTTCTATCCAACAACCCATCTCATCCAACATTCCGGTACTTTCTTTCCACTTGTTTAACTCCCTCTCTGAAGCCTCTTTCTGAATCGCTTTTACACTTTCCACTGTATCCTCATACATTTCTCTTTCTCTGACCCAATTCGCAGGACCCACCACATACATTCGACTTGTAACATCTCTTGCTGTCTTTTTCGCTATTCCATCTGCAAATGCATTTCCTCGACCAACATCATCTGTAATCTTTTTGTGTGCACTACACTTCACGATTGCTATTTGGGTGGGTAAGGCAAGTGATTCGAGAAGATCAGAACTGACCATGTTGTATTTTGGTGCCATGTGAAGTGAGAAAACCCCTTTCCTTCCAGAGATGCCCAAAATTGAACGCTACGCCAAAAGCATATTGGCTGTCGGTGTATACGTTCACTCTCTTTCCCTTTGACAATGCACAAGCTCTCGTTAATGCTATCAATTCTGCTGCTTGCGCTGAATTATGTCTAATGCGTGCAGTTTCCACAACTGTATGTAGAGTAGTTACAGCATAGGCTGAAACTGTATCTCCATTAGGCATTTTAAAGCAAGAACCATCTACCCATAGAGTTCCATCCGGATTCTCTAGCGGTGTGTCTTTCAAATCAATTCTTCCCTTTGTCTCTTCCTCAGTACGGAAGAAACAATCATGTTGCTCCTCTACACTTTCCTCATCTGGAAGGGGCAACAGAGTATCAGGATTCAGGGTATTACATCGTTTAATGTGTACGTGACTAGCCAAAAGTGTCATCTCGTATCCAGTTAGACGAGCACTCGTAAGGTGCTGCGTTTTCGTTCTGTTTAGTAAGGTATCCACTGCATGTGGCACCATGACAATGAGAGTGTTATCCAACACTATTCCAGCAGACTGTCGAATAGAAATTGCTGCTGCTGCTGTCGCTTTGAGACAACTGGGCAATGCTTTAGCTACAGGATCTAACGTAGCTGAAAAATAGGCACATGGCCGCTGTTTGTCTCCGAACTGCTGTGTTAGAACTGACAATGCACAACCTTCTCTCTCATGAACATAGAGCGTAAATGGCTTAGTGTAATCAGGGGTGCCTAGTTCAGGAGCAGAACACAGAGCGGTACGTAAGTCAGAAAAGCTCTTTTGGCACTCATCAGTCCAAGGAAGGGGCTGAGGCGTATCTTTTAAAGTGAGTGCCAACAAAGGTTTGGCTATTAGAGAGAAGTTAGGGATCCACTGTCTACAGTAATAAGTAATACCCAGAAAGGCACGTACTTCTCTTTGTGTGGATGGCACGGACATTCGTGCAATCGCCTGAATTCGTTCTGGTGTTAGTCGTCGTCCCTCCTTTGATAGGAGATGACCCAAGTAGGTAACCTCTCGACAAACATATTGTAGTTTGGAAGGTGAAACCTTATGATTCAGATTAAACAAATGGCGTAATAATGCAACAGTGACATCTTTGCAGATATCTTCTGAATCAGCAGCGACTAACAAGTCGTCCATGTACTGTATAAGAGCAGCACCAGACGGCAAATGAAAGGTATCAAGATGACATTTTAAAGCTTGACTGTAAATGGAGGGACTTTCACAATAGCCCTGAGGTGCATGTTTAAACCGGAAGCTTCGGCCTCCAAGAGAGAAGCCAAAAATGTCCCTACTCTCTTCTGCAATAGGAATACTAAAGAAGGCATTCTTTAGATCGATAACAGAGAACCAAGTCGCTGTGGAAGGTATCATTGTCAACAGAGCAGTGATATCTGGTACAACAGGAAATTGTGGGACAACAATTTTGTTTACCTCCCGCAGATCAATTACGAAACGATATACAGGTGGTTGAGAAGGATCAGTGCGTTTGAGAACAGGAAGAATAGGACTATTGCATGTGTTACCTCTTGTTTCTTCAACCACACCCTTCTGAATCAAGTCATGAATGATTTCCAAAAGCGCTTTTTCACCCTCAGTAGAGATTCTATACTGCGGGATACGCGGTAATTCAACATTGGGCTTGAGAGTGACAACATAAGGTGGAATCTCAAGACAACCCACATCATTCGGACCCCTGGCCCAAAGCGCTGCTGGAAGAGAAAGCAATTCAGGTGGAAACTGATCTTTGAACAAATACATTGGGGAGATCAATTTCGGTCCTAAAGTAAGATGTACACCAGAAGGAGAACAATATATTGTAGCATACATTCTTTTCAATAGGTCTAGACCCAACAGATTTTCACCGCAACCATTCGTCAACAGAAGTGGAGCTTCCAAATCATAAGGATCAACTGAAATAGGCAAAGGGCAAGAAACTGGATTACGAACAGGGGCACCAGAAAATTCTACAGAAACATTTGTTAAGCCAGACAAAGATGCCCCAGGGAGTTTAGAATGAATGATAGAACTTCTCATTGCCCCAGTATCTAGAAGAAATGGCTCTGAAACACCCATTGTAGTGATGTTAACATAAGGTCCATTCTGATCTACTGGAATCGACACAACTCCCTTACTTTGTCCATGGCTGTCCTAGTTAGCATGAAGACTTTCATTCTCGCCTTCAATGTAATGGTCTTCATTGTAATACTGTGTAGACCTCACATTTTGCTGATCAAAGTAGTTCATGGAATTGGGAGAAGAAAGGGCACGCTGTTCTTGAGTCAACACACCCCGACCTCTACCTCTGTTTGCCGACTGAAGGCCAGCACGACCTCGTGGAGCAGATAATGCTCCGTTGCGTTGCAATAAAACCAGACAACTATTCTTAAAATGACCTTCGTCTCTACAATAGGCACATTGATTAGGTCCTAATAAAGGTCGCGGAATGTATGGCTCAGGTTTTTGATACAACCTCTGAAACTGCGGAGGCTGTTGAAATTGAGGCTGAACATAACGTGGAGGATAGGCTTGTTGCAAGAGAACCTTCGTTTTTAATTCTTTCGTCTTTTTCTCTTGCTTTTCTTTTACTTCTTTGTCCCTGTTTTCATAATATTGTGCAGTAGCCAATATCTGGGCAGAAGAAGAATCAGCCCATGAACTTTCTGAATCTTTTAATTTGTGTGACAGCTCGGGAAGCAAATTAAATAACAATTTGTCCACAAATAGTCGCTGTCCACCTTCTGTAGCCATGTCTTGACCACTGTGATTAATAAAGGTCTCTTCGAAAACGAGTGAAGAAATCAGAGACACTTTCATCTTTCTTTTGTTTGCATGCTGCTAGTTTATCCCAATTTACTCTCAATGCAGGCATCATAGTTTTCATTAATGTAATGATTCTACCAGGGAGTTCCGAGATCAGAGCGTCAGGCTTCGCACCACCCACTTGATCCCTATCTGTGGTAGTTATAACATCCCAAGTAGCACCTAATTCCTGCGCGTGATCCTCTCTATGGATCTTAGCCCATATTGTCTGTGGGACTACATTTCCCATCAACATGTCAATATCTGCTAGGTTCATAATGCAGGCGTCAACTGTCTGTGATAATTCTTTATAATAACCTGCAGGGTTTTTACGAGGATCCGGTAGAGTCTGCTTAAGGGCCAAAACTTCAGATCTCAGATCTCTTCCAAGGGACATGTACCCATATACGTTGGAAATGAGCAGGAATAGCTGGATTAGCACCTACTCCCTCAACCTCTTCCTTCCATACTGGAGGAACCTCTCTCATAGGATAATTTTTCAACGTCAGTCTAACCGACGGATCAGAATCAAGGAAAGCTTGAGAGGACAATAAGGATCTATAAGAAATAAGTGTCCTTACAGCTTTCTCAACTTTAGAACCCACAACAAGTCCTTTATCAAAATCTGTCTGAACATCTAGTAGATCTTGTGGGATCGGACTCGAACTCACATCTTCCCATTCTTTAATAAGTGTATCGCACATTACGTTAAAAACATATCTTTGCGTAGGCGCGTTCCATTGTAAAAAGGTAGGCATAATATCGAGCACACTGTATTGTGGACCCTTTTTGATCCATCTTCGTGCAAGAGAGTCCAACCTTTCTCGTTCTTCAAAATCTGGGAACTGACTACGAGACTGTCTTTGAGCAAAAGCCGGAGACACATTTAAAGCTCCAAAGAAAGGAGATAGAATACCAGTGACTGTGTCTGTAAGACGCTTATGCACAGACGGAGAATTAGACATAAGAATTGGAGACAAAGTATTAGGAGAACTGACAGGAGAAGAACCGATAATTGCAGGAGGAGCAGAAGGCAAAGGAGATCTAAGATCAGGTGATGAGGGCAAAGAAGTCGAGGTTAACGGTAAAACCAGCAAGGGCGGTAATACTGGAGGAGGCAAATGCGGAAGAGCCGGAACAGGCGGAGGTACCGCTGGCGGCTGGATAGGCTGTAATGGCTGAGGTGCATTGGCACTTTGTGCATAGGGCGGAGGCAACCTTAATAAATGGGACATTAGGGGATCTTCTTCTAGATCTTTCTTATTATCAGAAGGGGAAACAAGCAACACCGGATAGCATTTATCTATCGCCATACGATGCTGTCTTTCTGAAATTTCAGTCGCATTATCAATGTCATCGTCTTTAAACTGTTGGGCAGCCTGTATAATTGTCATACCCTGTGCTTGCCTATCTCGTTTTGTTTGTTTAATTTCTTTCTGTTTGGCTTCCTTACGCCAAAGGCGGAAAGAGTCAAACATTGCCGGCCGGGCTTTTCTTTTGAATAAAACTGCTTCTAAATTGTCTAGCACATCAGGATCAAAACTACCGTTTTCTGGCCATTTTAGAACACCATCTTTCTTTGTGTATCGGGTCCATGTCTCGTTAAAGGCAATGGGGCTGTGGTAAATAATTTAATTACCGGGACTTAATTTGATACAGAAAAATAATAAAAATAGCTCAGTAAAATAAGAGGCAAAATCCGTGATATTAGAGGTTAGGAACGGGCTTTATTCCAATGGACGATTTCGAAATCGTGGACTCCATGTTCCATCACCACGGAGGCTCAGGAAGTGAAGTACATACTTTATTAATAAGTAATCACTTTTATACAATAGGCATTACAGTGAAGCAAATGCAGGAGGCGTAACAATTGATAGCAGAGATAGAACATACATGCGTAGCAAAAGTGGGCGTAACTGGGTGTAATTAAAGAACGTCATCAGGTATGATGTCATAATAGAGTGGTTCCATGAAAGAATTTTGCAATGTCAGCAGAAATACTTGGCAGAAATGCGCGCGCAGCAGCATGACGTATGATTGACGTGCGACTAGGGGGTGAAGGGGATTTGACATTTAACTCTACATGTGGCGACAGATGTCTGGAGGGTCAAGTCAACCTAATCCCAAATCATATCTAACACCCTATGTTTAAAGAACTATGTTATCCAAAAGAGAGGTCTCTTAGAGTAGAATCTTATTCTATACTGACTATACTGACTGTTAGTGCGTGTACAAGCGTCTAAGTGTCTACACTAGATGCGAGGGCAGAAGTCTTCCATGGTAATAGGGCTATGAATTACTTGCATAAAGACAGAGAAGCCGGGCCTTTGCTCGGTAGCTGGAAGAATGTTTACTTAAACTACTAGACAGGAATGCATTGGGCAGGGAGCGGAGCAGATAATTTCGAAGGTGAAATACAGTTCTTGGCAGGCAGCAAGCTGATGTCAGGCACCGTGAGCCGCGCAGGGAATGAGACAAAGTTCATGGTCACAGATGCAGGCTCAGACTGGAGCTTTCAGAGGCAGAAGGCAGAAAAAGGCTTGATGGCAGAATCAGGGCCTACTCGCCTGAACTGTAAAATGGCATAAGTGAACCATATAAAGGCGGTGGCCTTTCATACTTAGGAATGGAATATCCGGCCCATTCATGGCGGATCTGAAAGAGGACATGTTGGCGGTGGACGTACATGTGTTTGCGTCTTCATAATTGGAACTGGAGGGAACATACATGTACTTGTGATTTATACATGAAACCGTTGGGGTCCAAGATAGGGGACATAACTGATCATAAAAATCCATATTTCCACATTCCCTCCTTGTCCCCTACTTGCCCGTCAAGAGATATCAATCTTCATCAATCCATTGATCTGTTCATATAGCATCATTTGTTCTTCTTTTTTCTTCTGGGACGAACAAAATCTTGGTGGTGGAATACACGATGTGGCACACAGACCACAAATCGCTGGTCCACATTGTAGGCATAAGCAGCAACTGAATAGTATGAGAAAGCCAATACCTAGGAAGGATAGGACCTTCCATCCAAAGGTAGATAATACACTCCAAAACCAACCGGACCAAGTCCAGGTGCCTGGACTCTGGTGTATCTGGCTTACAATCTTATGAAGGCGAGTTATGGCTTTATATACAGATGGCGCATTTTCTGGTATGAAAATGCAACAACTTGATCCGATGACCCTACAAGCTCCGCCCCTATCGGCCAGGATGACGTCAAGGACAAGACGATTTTGAAGCACAACAATCCGCATAGCAGACTGCTCTTCTGTTAAATTGCCTAAGGCGGAAATAGTTTCGTTCACTACTGCTTCAAGGGTTCTAGTTAATCTACGTATCAGCTTACTATTAGTAACGGTACCTATATAGGGAAAGAGACCTTTATTGAAATCTGTGTATTTTTCCCATGCTGTTTCAGTGTAATCGACTATTGGGAGATCTCTCCTTTCTCTATTGTGTACTAAATGAGTATTTCTGTGATAATCAGGAGGAGCTAGAAAAACAGGTGGCAAAAGGAATCCGATGTAGCAGGTACCATCCCAATCTAGAGGCAGACGTATATATGCCGTCTGACCACATATAAAATAGGAATGGCGGGAAGCTCTAGATGTCGACTTGCCTTGATCACTAAATTCTATTACAGTGGTGCATCTACTATGGCCCATATGTGTGGAACCATTCTTTCTTACACATAATTCACCTTTTACTGGAAATACTGACATGGCGGGCAAAATTGGAGTAGCTTCGGATTCGACATTCAAGATCAAGAGATTAAGCGTAAAATTACCTAATCCATATACTTCATTTTCTAGATCAGTTCCTGTTCTTTTGGGAAGTCCCTCCTTGTTGGGGTGGCAGACTTTAAGTAAAACTAAGTTCAGATTTCCCCATACCCCGTTGTCTTGATAAACTGCGGAGTTCGAATCTTGGGAATTAATTAAACTAAACCATGCTCCACAGGAGCCGTTGTGTGTGAACGGGTATGGAAAGAGAGGTAGAATTCCTTTATAGTTCTGATAGGGAGGGAGTCGGCCACATATCCAACAATTTGTAGCATTGCTAACCTGATGGGAATGATGTAACATACTAATAAAAGTGTTATTGCGCAGCGCAAATCTGTATGACAATTCATGCGGAGGTAATTCACTAAAAGAATGTTCAGCAGTAACATTATAAACATGTCTAAAAATAGGATAACATATGTGCAACAATATACTTGCAGTAATTATTAAAAGACTTAGGAAAAACAGAATTAATAACGTCACTGTGCAATGACTACGCAGTGATTTACAGTACGCATGTCGTTTCAGCTTTATCCTTTTGTTTCTTTCTCTGTACAGGTCTAAGGGATACATGTCAGAGACAAATTCGACCGCTTCACCTTGGAGAGGACTTAAACAATCAAATTGCCTGACGGGTTAGACCTGAGTTTTAGTTTATATAGTTCACGACTATTTAATTCAACCAAAGGAAGTTTTGAGTCAATGGGCGAAGACACACGAGGTGTGGTATTTACATCCGATGGTAGTCCATGAAATTTCTTGATATGACTTGAATGTACCCAGCCTTTTCGACCTTCGATCTTTACGGCTGTCCTCGTCGTTAGTAATACCAGCTGAGGCGACCTCCACCTAGGATCCAGCTGAGACTTCCGATCAAAGTTCCTTACTAAGACTAAATCTCCTGGAATTACGTCATGGGGTTTCACCTCAGTGTTGTCGGGAAAAGCTGCAGCTACCTGTGAACGACAAGATTGTAGTGCAGACATCAAGGAAGCCAAGTAATCTGTCAGCATATTACAGTCAATATCAGTTATTTTGCGTGGTATAGGCGTCCCCCACATATTTGGTGGCCTACCAAAGACCACTTCATAAGGAGATAGCCCTGTTCGAGAGTGCGCTACCATTCTCATGTAAAAGAGTGCAACGGGTAAGGCTACTACCCAGTCGACACCTTTCTCTCTACATATTTTAGACAATCTAATTTTCAGAGTTTGATTATGTCGTTCCACGAGACCTGCTGCCTCGGGGTGTCGGACACAATGAAACTTCCACTGATATCCTAGCAGAAGTGAAACATGTTTCATTAGTTCGGAGGAAAACGGCTGGCCGTTATCTGAGTAGACAACACGTGGTAAACCGTACCGTGGGAAGAATTCTCGAACTAGCTGCTTGGCAGTGGTCGGGGCAGTGTAATCTGATACTGGATAAGCTTCGGTCCAGCGGGAAAGAGCGCAGACAACTACGAGAACATATTTGAATCCTCGACATCGTTCCATCTGGATATAATCCATCTGGAGGACTTCAAAAGGGTGATCAGGAGGCTGAAATCCACCCTGTTCTACGGGAATGCTTTTTCCTGGGTTAAACTGACAACAGATCATACAGGTACGGACTTTTTGTTTAGCTGCTGTTCGTAAATGTTTGTTGAACCAAATGTGTTGGATGCTGTCTAGCATAGCTTTCTCTCCTAGATGCGCTGGACTGTGTATTGTATTTATGATAGCTTGGACCATAGAGTCAGGAGGAAACCATACAGATTTCTCCTTCGTCATCCATCCCTGGTCCGTTTGGATCCCTCCTAATTCCGTCCATTTCTTTATTTCGTCTGGTGTAGCATGTGTCTGTATGTCAATTACATCAAGAGCGGGATCCTTAACCATCATGCAATGTGTTGGTGTCGGGACTATTGTCTTTGTCATGTCGGATGTTTGAGTTTGAGCAGTCTGTTTAGCTGTTCTGTCAGCTAGATCATTGCCTTGAGAAATAATATCAGTAACTTTCGTATGAGCTTTACATTTCATAATTGATATTGCAGTGGGTAGATGTATTGCATCTAATAAGGCATGAATGAGGGGTCCGTGCTGAATGTGGGCACTGTGAGAAGTTAAATAACCTCTCTCTCTCCACAGCACGCCGAAGTCATGTACAACTCCGAATGCATAACGTGAATCAGTGTATATGTTGACTTTTTTATTTGTGGCTTGAATACAGGCTTGTGTCAGAGCAATAAGCTCTGCTGCTTGAGCTGACAAGGTATTTATACAGTTTGTTTCAATGACTTCAGTATCTGTTGTGACTGCATATGCGGCCACTAACTCTCCTGTACCTGTTCTCATACATGAACCATCTACATACAACGTCAGGTCTGGGTCTGACAATGGAACGTCTGTCAAATCTTGCCTGGGTTTCGTCGTGATAGTGATAACTTCAATACAATCATGTGCAAGTGGGTCTGTTCCATTTACAGGTAACAGTGTGGCAGGATTCAATGTACTACAACGTCTGATTTCTATATGTGGCTGAAACAATGTTAATTCGTAACCCGTGAGTCGTGCTACAGTCAAGTGTTGTGTTTGTGTGCGGTTCAAGAGAACCTCTACTGCATGTGGTACTTGTACTGTCAATGGATGTCCTAACACTATGGCATCGCTTTGTCTAATTGCTAAAGCTGTTGCTGCCACTGATTTCAGGCACGCAGGCAGAGCCTGAGCTACGGGATCTAATGTACTAGAAAAATAAGCACACGGTTTGTGTGATCCTGCTTGTTCCTGTGTGAGTACTGACAAGGCAGTACCTTCGCGTTCTGTAACAAAGAGCGTAAATTGTTTGCTGTAACATGGTGTTGCTAGGACAGGTGCTTGACATAAAGCTTTCTTCAAACTTTCAAAAGCGTGTGTATGTTCCTGAGTCCAAGGGAGAACAGTCGATGTGGCTACCTCCTGTGTTGTCAATTGAATGAGTGGTTTTGCTAAAAATGCATATTGAGGGATCCACTGCCTACAATATGAAGTGAGGCCTATAAAAGCCCGCACCTCCTTTTGTGTCTTGGGTATTGGCATATTTGCAATTAGCTGGATGCGATCTGGTGTAAGCTGCCTTCCCTCCTTGGACAGCGAGTGACCAAGGTAAACAACTCGCTGGACACAGAATTGCAGCTTAGAAGGGGACACCTTGTGCCCCTTTTCGGCTAGAAATTGTAAAACCGTCAGTGATGCTTTTTCACATTCAGGTTCGCTTCGGGCGGTGATCAGCAGATCATCGACATATTGAAGCAGGGCAGTGTTGACTGGCATGTGTATACTGTCAAGTTCTCGTTTCAGTGCTTGGCTATAGATGCTGGGGCTTTCTGTAAATCCTTGGGGTGCGCGTGTGAATTTAAAGCTTCGTCCATTTAAACTAAATCCGAACAAGTATTGACTTTCTGGATCTATTGGGACGCTGAAAAAGGCATTCTTGAGATCAATTACAGTAAAGAATGTTGCTTCGGAATCAATAGCTGTCAGTAATGAAGAGATGTCTGGAACTACGGGGTATTGTGGTACAATACATTTATTTAATTCGCGCAGATCAATAACCAATCGATATACTGGTGGAGCCTTTGGATCAGTTCGTTTAAGAATCGGAATTATCGGTGAATTACATATATTGGAGTCGGTCTCCACAACCACTCCTTGGCCAATAAGCTCGTCAATGATTTGCAGTAAAGCCATTACAGCATCTGGGGGTAACTTGTATTGTCGCATTCGTGGTAGTACCACTCCTGCCTTTAGTGTGACTCGATATGGTGTAATGTTCATGCAACCAACATCTGTAGGGCCTTGTGCCCATAAATGTGTGGGTAAAGTCTGCAGTCGGGAATCCATGTCTCGGGACACATAGTGCCCTTTGAAATCTCGTAAAAACAATCTTACTCCTTCCGGAGAACAACATATTATAGCTCCTAGAGCTTTCAAAGTTTTTATACCTAACAAGTTTTCTGGACATGATTTAGTAAGCAATAAATCTGTAGTTCGGGTCAAAGGTCCTATCGTAAGTGGAAGAGGCTGTGATACTTCATTAACAATAGGTTTTCCTGAAAAACCAAGGGAAATATTCTGTGAGCCTGAGAGGGGTGCCCCTGGAACTTCACTACGTTTTATAGTTGTTCGACTTGCCCCTGTATCAAGTAAAAATTTTCTATCTTGGCCTAATAGTTCACTATGTACATAAGGTCCTTCTTGGTCTACAGGGACCTCGATAAGGGGTAAGTCAACTTCCCTCTCTAGGCTGGTTCATGCGTATCGTTGATAATCAGGATATTCATACTGTGCGGTCTGGTACAGCTGTCGTGTCGTTGTTTGTGTGGCAGCAACAGGCAGCGCTGGTGCAGCTGGCACAAACTGTATAGACTGTTGTGGAGCTGGCATGGACTGGGCATGCTGCGGTGCTCCTTGTTCATTCTGATCCTGTCTAGGTGGCCGTGGTCTTTCTTGTGTTTTACCTGTGGCGATATTACGCTTCAAGACTGGGCAATCGTGTATGTAATGACCTGGTTGTTTACAATAGTTGCATGTCCCTTTTACAGGTCCTGCTGAATCACCGGACTGTGTCGTACCCTTTTTATGACCTTCAGCTGGAACTGTCTGGGAGACTAGCATTTTCATTTTTGTGTCTTTCATGCGTCTCTGCTCATGTTCTTGTTCCTCTCTAATTCTATTGTAATGGTACTGTAACATTTGTAACATTTGTGATGGGGTATTACCTTGCCAGGTACTCTCGAATTTTAATACTCTATTCTTCACCTGGGGCAAGGAATTTTCAACTAATTTTGTCACAAACAGATGTGGGTATGACTCGCTACTTGCTTTTATACCACTATTTATACCAAAACATTTTTCGAATCGAGCATAGAAATCACTAGTGTCTTCATCTTGCTTTTGTTTACAGGCTGAGATTGCACCCCAGTCTTCCTTTTTCGTGGTTAATAAACGTGGCAGTACCTGTACTAGTAAACCTGGTAGTGCTTTAGTTTTATCCCCAAGCCCTGCTCCTGCAGTTCGGGCCTTTTCTTCTGCTTCTAATGTTGTCCATTCTATCTTTTGGTCTCCCACCTCCCACTCTTTTTCCTTGAGTTTTTCATAAATGCCAGCAGGCATTAATACCTTTAATATTGTCATAATGTCGGGATAGGTATACTCTCCCATGAGTAACATGTCTTTGATTTCTCGGTGGAAACCCGCTGGGTCTTTGTCATGACTGGGTACCACTTTCTTCATTTCTAACAATTCTATTTTCGATATGGGCGTATATACATATACACGTTTAAACTGATTGTCCTCGCCCTTTATTGGGTGTACTTCTCGTAAGGGATTCTGTCTGTCCATGTAATACGTCGTTCTTTCCTTGATGGGCAGTGAGACATGTTCTGGGCATACAAAAAGACTGTACTGCTTTCTTGATTCTAGTATTTCTCTAATTAATTTAGTACCTGAACCTCTCCATCTATGCGTGAGTAATTCAGTCAATATATCAGGTAAAGGACCAGGATCGGAATGTTGGCTTTTATAAAGTATAAGAAGTTGTTGAATCATATAAATCCCAGCTAAACGCTGTTCATCTAGGGTGAGGTTCAAAAATGTGTGTGCTACTGTATCATCACCATATTTTCCGGGACTGTCAACCCACTGAACGGCTGACCTGGCCAATTCTTGTTCATCCATAGAATCGAGAAAATGATAACCCCTTCGTTCTCGGAGTAATTTGTCAGCGGCTTGGAACGAATGCTCGGGGGACCTTATATTTATTATAGGTGTTTGGAAATTCCTGTAATTATCTGGACATACCGGACGTATCGGATCAGTGAAACATCTAGTACTATTACAAGATCTTCCTCTACCTACATAGGCTATGGTTTCTGACTGTCCTGTGGGCAGTCCTAATCCTTCCTCCTCCTCATTTTGTTCGAACTCGTCTACCGCTAATCTCTCTTCGTGTAGGCGTTCTATTTCTTTACGGATCTTTCGGCACATGGCTATTATACATTTTTGCCTATCATGTCTCCCTTCTGATATATTCTGGCTCCATCTGGTAAGGGTTTGCATTATTTCCGGATCTACCCCCGGTCGGTCTTGATTTCTGATTACACAATTTATGAGGAAACGTAACAGTTCCCCCTGTATCTCCACTTTCTGGTATTCCATAGCTCTGTTAATACATTCAGAATCTCGCCCTGTTTGGACATAATGATATATATTGTCTAAATGCATAGTCATTCCTGGTAGCTTTCCTAAATACATCGCAGCTCGTCTGATACGTAATGAGGCCAGGACCATTTCGTCCTCTTTGCCGGGCACAGGGTCATATCTACAATCTACTAGAAGTTCCTTAAGCGTGCGGGAATTTATGAGTTTGGGGGTACGTGGATGTGTTGATTCTTGAAAAGTAAGTTTATTTATTCTGGGTGGCGTAGAAAAAATGTTGGTAGCACCTCCGGTAGCCCCGTCTGGGGTATCGGACGTGAAAGGATTCGTTGAACGTGATACAGCAACTATAGGTGTGGACACAGCTGTAGGAGTAGCTGTAGGAACAGATGTGGAAACAGATGTGCTTGCCGGAACTTGTGTCAGGATTTGATGCTGTAAGGATACAGATACAGGGTCTTGGCGTTGAACCTCCCCGGCAGACGGTCTATGTGGGGCGGGGTTAGCATACTCGGGAGCTGCGTCATCTAAATATGAGGAAAGAAAAACATCTTCTGCTGTTCTAGGATGCCCCTTGGGATGCATTTTTATTGGGAACAATGGGGGTGGCAAGTCTTTTGGTATCTTCGGAGTAGCCTTAGGTAATCCCTCGGCCAGAAGGGGATACATACCATTCATAAGGGCATTTCTTTGTCTGTCTACTTGTTCTGATTTCACTCGTGTACCTTCTTGAATTAATAGATTTTCTCGGACTTTATTTGAATTTTCCTTACTCCTCTCTTCCTGTCTACGTGCTTTTTCTGTACGTCTATACGATTCTTTACGCCATAATTCAATGGCGTCTTTCTGTGACTGTCTGGCTTTCCTTTTCCATAATTCTTCCTCTACTTTCACGATGCATTCTGCATCCCAGGTCCCAGCTGCGGGCCACCTCTGGCTTTCTGGTAATTCCTTAGTGTAGTCTACCCATAGATCAAGAAATAATATGGCGTCTAGGCCATGTTTATGATACATGAAGTACCCTGGAGTGTCCCTAGGAGGAATGGGAACAGCTTCTTCGAGTACCCCTTTTCTAGTTGTGATCTGTCTTAGTTTCGAAAAGAGCGGCATATTGAGAACTGATCTGATACTTGGTCTTGAACAAACTTAATACAATAAAACACAATAATGAACAGTCATTCATACCACAATATGCAGGACGTATTAACACATTTAACATTTAACGTTTTAAATGAGCAACAATGATGATGACGATCTAAGAAAACTTAATCACAAAACATAATTCTCGGCATTAACTGAATTATTCTGAATTTTTATATACTTGATATACTAGATATACTGCTAAACAGTACAGATACACTGCTAAAACAGTGCAGACCGGATTTGTGTACCCAAACCCGTCTGGATCGGCACAACTTATGTGCACGCCAGAACGCCTCCCCAGTAATGGTACTCACCGGGTAGCTCGGAACGGAAGGCCTCGGAACGGAACTGAACTGAACTGGACTGGACTCGACTCGAAAACTTCGGAAACTTCGGGACATCGGAAACCTGGTGGGCCTCTGTATACCTCGGATCTTGCTCTCTCAGCTAGGCTCTGGTCGGGATACTTCGCACTTCTCACCGCCTCGTCTGGGTGTTGATCGCAGCCTCAGTCGCCCCCGCTTGACCGGAGGGAGATACAGGAAATCCTGCTGGTACGCGTTGTTGTCCGTCCAGCTGTGGCAGGAGACCGGGCCTGCAACGCACCGCCGGCGCGTGAGATGAGAAAGTGTCCCTGTTCGGGCGCCATTCATGTGGTAAATAATTTAATTACCGGGACTTAATTTGATACAGAAAAATAATAAAAATAGCTCAGTAAAATAAGAGGCAAAATCCGTGATATTAGAGGTTAGGAACGGGCTTTATTCCAATGGACGATTTCGAAATCGTGGACTCCATGTTCCATCACCACGGAGGCTCAGGAAGTGAAGTACATACTTTATTAATAAGTAATCACTTTTATACAATAGGCATTACAGTGAAGCAAATGCAGGAGGCGTAACAATTGATAGCAGAGATAGAACATACATGCGTAGCAAAAGTGGGCGTAACTGGGTGTAATTAAAGAACGTCATCAGGTATGATGTCATAATAGAGTGGTTCCATGAAAGAATTTTGCAATGTCAGCAGAAATACTTGGCAGAAATGCGCGCGCAGCAGCATGACGTATGATTGACGTGCGACTAGGGGGTGAAGGGGATTTGACATTTAACTCTACATGTGGCGACAGATGTCTGGAGGGTCAAGTCAACCTAATCCCAAATCATATCTAACACCCTATGTTTAAAGAACTATGTTATCCAAAAGAGAGGTCTCTTAGAGTAGAATCTTATTCTATACTGACTATACTGACTGTTAGTGCGTGTACAAGCGTCTAAGTGTCTACACTAGATGCGAGGGCAGAAGTCTTCCATGGTAATAGGGCTATGAATTACTTGCATAAAGACAGAGAAGCCGGGCCTTTGCTCGGTAGCTGGAAGAATGTTTACTTAAACTACTAGACAGGAATGCATTGGGCAGGGAGCGGAGCAGATAATTTCGAAGGTGAAATACAGTTCTTGGCAGGCAGCAAGCTGATGTCAGGCACCGTGAGCCGCGCAGGGAATGAGACAAAGTTCATGGTCACAGATGCAGGCTCAGACTGGAGCTTTCAGAGGCAGAAGGCAGAAAAAGGCTTGATGGCAGAATCAGGGCCTACTCGCCTGAACTGTAAAATGGCATAAGTGAACCATATAAAGGCGGTGGCCTTTCATACTTAGGAATGGAATATCCGGCCCATTCATGGCGGATCTGAAAGAGGACATGTTGGCGGTGGACGTACATGTGTTTGCGTCTTCATAATTGGAACAGGAGGGAACATACATGTACTTGTGATTTATACATGAAACCGTTGGGGTCCAAGATAGGGGACATAACTGATCATAAAAATCCATATTTCCACAGGGCCAATACCATGTTTTGAATAGAGATCATATGTGGGAGTTCCAACCGAAGGAATAGGACAAGAGTCCTCGAGTCGGGAATCCCTATTACAACCAAAGCAACAAATTCTACCAAACTTAGTCAGACCAGGCATCTCGTGATGTCACCGGACTGTTCACAAACTTCAAGGGAGTAAAACTCAGTTTACGCAGCACAAATGCACTTACCCTCGGCTTTGTTTATTGCAATAGACAAATCTAAGGACCGAAGAAAAACAAAGAACCAAAATTGTGGGCGCGACCCACGAAAATACTTAACTAAGGACGTCTTCTCCCACCAACAGAGGCCTGTCTATCGTCTCGCCTTACCATACATCATCAAAGGAAGGGCCAAAGCAGGGCGGCAGTCAGGGCAGCGGTTGTCAGTAACCGTCAGGAAGGAGTAACCGCGCTGCAAAAGACCTTCGAACCACTTTCGACATACAGGCGTCGCTTAATGCGGCTCGCGAACCCTCTGGAATTTTCTTGCGGGATTCCTCACAACCGTCGGGCAGAACTGGTACCACTGAAGCCGCCCCACATTGGGCGCCAGTTGAAGAACCAGAACCTTTTGGACCTGGCGGCACAGGGTACGCCCTAGTCTCCGGAGTTCTCATGCTCAGCTACACAGAGACACGGGACACTGTCGGCGTTAGAAGATCAGATTTATTAGCTGCAGCTAGTACAGTTATCCCAGAAGTACACAAAGTAGGTTCTCAGGAGACTGCCACTTCACTCTGTGGCGCACAGGTTTATATACTGTATAGGTAATGTGTACATTAACCAAAATACACTCCCAGAATATACAAGAAAGAGCCAATAAGGAGAGTTGGAAAATAGGATAGAACCAATAGGAGAGATTGGAAAACAAAGTATCAGATGACTCGAAAAGACCTCTCCTCCAACTATGTTTGTCACCCCTCCCTCAAGCTAATTCATTAACAGATTCATAACTAACTTGCAGGTGGCGAGATACGTTTGTGTGTGTTGGAGGACAGTTGTGAAACGAGAGAATGCTAGCAGAAGACAGTGAAGGCCAGACGATAAGATAAGGTCAGGAAAGAATAGTGTGAACCAACAGATAGTTGAGACGGGGATTAGAAAAGCCAGACAGGGATTAGTGTACTCGGCTAGTCCTAACACCAGCTTTGCAAACAGAGGCAGAAAGCGTATTTCGACACCAGGTTGCAGGAAAAGCAGAATAGACTTTGTTCGCCGTGCTGCCTGAGTGATGGCAACACAAAATGGCGGCGGAGCACAAAATGGTGGGTCGATTCGATCGCGATCAGAAATCGAAGTTCCTCATCAGCCGCTTTCGATATGGTCTTGCACCATATGCTCCTTTCTCGGCTCCACTCGACTGGCATCAGGGGTCAGGCCTGGAAATGGCTGGCATCCTTCCTTGAGGGGATGGGGCAAGAGATTTGGTGCCATCCCTACTCTGCTGCCTCGCGCCAGTTGAAGATTGGGTCCCGCAGGGTTCGGCTTTGAGTCTGACCCTGTTTAACATCTACCTCACACCCCTAGCCACATTGGAGGAATCACTGGGGGCTAAAATTGTGTCGTACGCTGATGACACGCAGCTGTTGTTTACATGGAAGAACAACAAGCACTGTCCTGGGTTGTCAATCAGTGCCTCCCTTTCGGCGGTCTTCAGGTGGCTGGCTGCGAACCAGCTGAACTGTAACGCAGGGAAGACAGAGTTACTCTTCTGCAGCAAGGGTGCTGAGACACCGCTGCAAGTCTTCTGGCCAGCGGACGCACTGGCCCACATGGCGGACAACAACTCGGTAGTGAAAAATCTGGGGTTCATAATGGACAACCAGTTGCTTTTCCGCGCCCAAGTCAATGTGGTGGTAAGCACCTGCTTTTACCTGTTATGTCTCTTGCGGACATTTTTTTTTTCTGTCAAGACTCAAGAGCTGCCAGACAACAGGTGACTCAATCCCTGATTATATCCCAGTTGGACTACGGGTATGGTCTTTATCTTGGCATGCCTAGTTATATGCTAGACAGACTTCAGCTTGTCCAGAATGCAGCAGCCCGTACCATCTTTGAGGTTCCCCGTAATTTGCATGTGTCCCACCTTCTGAGGAGCCTTCATTGGCTCCCAGTAAGGAAAAGAGTAATCTTCAAAACCTTGCTCATTACACAGAAAACCCTGTATGGGACTGGACCAGAGTACCTCAAATGAAAGATCGCATTCTATACCCCACATAGAACTCTCCGTTCCTCTGACCTGCTGCTATCTAACACCCCCGAGTTAGAAAGTCGAGGACAGGGGGCAAGGCTCTTTCTTACCTTGGGCCTGCCCTCTGGAATAAAATGCCCTTCCACTTGAAAGAAACTGAAAACCTGGCTCTACTCTTGCCAATTACCTTTTCCTCCACGCTGTTCCCCTTTCAGCTTTTAGCACCAGGACACTCCTTGGAGTAACAGTGCGCTCTATAAATACCCGACATAGACATAGACATAGACATAGACTTGCCCTTGTTGCATTATCATACCATCAATGCAGAATATATAGTACCCCCCTTAACCTTAATCACATTAACTTGGTAAAGTGGACCTTTCCAGTGCCTAAAAGAAGCACATCAGTAGAAGAACCTCTGCATGTGAATGGCCCACAGTATAGTTTTTCTGCTTCCACCGTGTCTGGTCTCTAGCACTGGGACGCTCCCGGGTAGCCACGTGCTTTATAAATGCCTTTTCATTTCATTTCATTCATTTCACATGACCTAAATGACAAACATGCAACATACACAAGTATAGATATCACTTTTCAAAGGTTCAATAAGGTCAATCTATAGAAATCAATGAATGTGTTTCTTTTAGCACAAAGTACTTTGGATTTTCTAGCCTCAAAGTTGATGCAAGGCGCAAGGGAGGTTAGGCGCCGGAAAAGCAAAGCGATGAAGTTCATCTGACCGCAGTTGTCTCTTAGCTTTGTAAGGACAGAACATAGCTGAATTGATAGGGGGCCCAGTCCCTAGCATGGATTTATGTGCTATGCACAGGGCCTAGAATCTGATGCGTTCCTGCATTTGGAGCCAGTGAAGAGAGCCAATTAAAGGTCTTGCTGATGATCTGTTGGCCGCTCCCGTCAGAAGTCTGTCTGCGCTATTTTGAACAGACTGTAATTTAGAGACTGCTGAGATGGGAGCACCCAAATATAGTGCATTCCCATAGTCCAGTCTGGAAAGTATTAGGGATTGAACCCGAACCTTTTTTGCTTGAGCGGGAAGGAGGGGAAGGACATTGCGAGCCATTCTGAGCAAAACGTAACAGATTGCTGCTGTCTTTCTAGCATGTGTCCTAAAGTTCAGGTCCTGGTCCAGCCAGATGCCCAGGCTCTTGATTTCTGTCTTAGGGACCGGGAGTGGGCCCATGTCAGCTGGCCACATGGAACTAGATTTAAAACTGAGGGGGTTGCCCAGTATCATGATGATCTCAGTTTTCAGCTGTTGAGCTTGAGCTGCGAAGCGTCCATCCAGTTCGAGATGTCCTCCAGGCAAGTATAGAGGCCATTGATTTTTTGGTCACCTTGGTTAAGTGCTACTGCCAATTGCGTATCATCAGCGTAAGTAACCATGCGGATTCCGGAAGGAGCTACAATGGCTGCCAGTGGGGCCATGTATACATTAAAAAGGGTCGGGCTAAGCGACGAGCCATGAGGGACTCCGCTCGTCATGGGGGTGGGTCCGGATGAGATGTGATCCTCGAATACCTGAAAGGTTCTACCCTCCAGAAATGAGCAAAGCTATTGGAGGACTGTGCCTGTTATTACTATACTCCGGAGATGGTGATCCAGAATCTTATGGTTCACCGTATCAAATGCTGCGCTTAGTTCAAGGAGTATAATGGCCGAGGAACCTCCTGGGTCTAAAATGTTCCTGCTTTCCTCCACAACTGCTAACAGGGACGTTTCTGTACTCTGACGCGGTCAGAACCCTGTTTGAGAGGTGTGAAGCAAGTTGTGGGTTTCGAGGTATCCTGAGAGGGTATGGTTAACGTATTTCTCAGCAATTTTACCTATACCTGGCAAGAGGGAGATAGGGCGATAATTGCCTAAATCTGCCGTGTCCAAGTTAGGTTTTTTAAGTAGGGCTTTCACCATTTTCCCTTTCCACTTGGTCGGGACCCTTCCTGTGGACAGAGAGGCGTTAATCAGGCCTGTCATGTTGGGGGCTATTGTCGAGGCTACTTGAATTAAGATGTTAAGCGGTGCAAGGTCCTTAGATGATCCGCTCTTTACTGAGGCCAACAAGGTCAGAAGAGTTTCCAGGAACAGAGGAGGGAAGGACTCATGTATTATTCAGATAAATATTGGTTATTTTTATAAACTGGTGTGGATGCATTTTGTAGCGTTTTCACTGTGTTACTGTGTGTGTATGTACAAATGCTTTACACATTGCCTTTGAGGTAAGCCTGATTGCTCATGCCAAGTCACCAAGGGGATGAGCAGGAGTTATCTAAAATATGTGACTCCCTTACCCTGACTAGAGTGAGAGTCCCTACTTGGACAGGGTGCAATCCACTGTCAACTAGAGACACCATTTCTAACAAAAGCCATTTCTGAAACTATTCTACAGCAGATGACATGGGTGCTACACACAGCCTATAAAGCCTCATTCAAATGGAGAACATTTGAGGAAAACAGAAATGCCAACTTAGCACAAACTAATCTCTTGGCCCATACCAACTGTGTTTGTCCAAGAAGGTCTACAGGAATAGTCACTCAGAGAGTTAGCTTTGAACTCTGGCACAGATTTGTGTTTATCTGCTGGACAGGAAGGCAAATCTAGCAGGATTAGTTAAAGACTTTGACTATTATAGCTGACAACCCTGGGTGCTAATGGAAGTTGCAAAGAATTTCAATTAAGCTATACGGCAGTTGAATGTGTGATACTTTGCATGCACACTGCAAATTGATAGCCTATGAAAATCACTTCTTATGTCCTAAAACGGAATAAATTAACTGTTGTAAATTCTCTGGGTTGCCGCTATGCTAAATCAATATATGTCTTGTACGTTAGGTACCAACAGCCAAGGACTTCCAGGTTACCAAAAGATTTTGGATGAGGTCCACCTACAGCAGCGGGAAGGTCAAACTTTACTTTGCAAAAAACACCAGAATTCCCTCATGGAATGTTTCATGAAAAGTTTCTGTGCTCCTTTGGCGTATCCATGGCAAATATATTGTCTTTTATCTCACTATTTATAGGCAGCCAATACAGTCTATTAGTGGAACATTGTAAGTGAGGTACTTTTCTTCTAAATATTGCCTAGGCTTGCATTGCCACTCCTCTCATAGCACATGCGACTAAGGCACCTGTGCACAACCATTTCTGATCTAGTCAAGATGTTGGTAACCAGTATTACTTTGATAAGAATACGTTGTTTTCAGATTTTTCTTTTTATTCTCATTGTGATCAACCTTTAACCTCAGCTATTGTAGTGAAGACAGGGTTCTGCTTGCACACATTGCTATGCTAGCATGAGCATTTTAGAAGTTAAATGCCATCTGCCCACTTTGCTGCTTTTGCACATGACACCACAGGTAACTGTTATTATAAGTAAAACGGCTTGCATGCTTTTTCTTCCCATGAGAACGGTCTGTTTTTCACATCCCTAGACTTACACCGCGACCTTAGTCTGAAGACTGTGTGCACTGCAGACGCCTTAAAGGTCAAATAACAATGTATGCTGTTGAATTCAGGTTGATCGGCCCACGCTCTAGACACAACAAGCACACAGCTGCAAATATCGGAAACTCGGGTGCTTTTAATATTGCATTGCATGCATGATATTGGCACTTGGAGAAAACCTTTCCAGACACAGAGAGCGTTGCTGATCCTGTGATGTCAATCACCTAAGCTGATCTCATAGGTATGGGGTTCCCCATTCAAACCTAGAGACCTTCTATTATTATAAAACTAGCTTCTAGCCAGGGGAGGGTGGTACACAAGGTGCTATAGCACCTGTTTCCACTATCATTATAATATGATTTCTCCCTTTGTGTTTTATGGAATTGTAACAATGCTGATGGTTTTATTTCTAATAATTTGTCTGCTTATGTTTGCCAAAATACTGCATCTTAGAGCACGTAGTTAAAAATAAACATTTTAAACTTTTCTGTGTCTCTGATTACTCACGTTGTGGACTGATATGAGAATAAACACAAAAGAGTGTTCTTGATTCCCACCATGCCTGAGAGTAACCTAAGTTGCTTGTTCTGGGTTGTCTAATCATTGGTAGCTTTGCTGTAGTACGGAGAGCGAATGAGAGACTGATGCTAGTCGGATAGGGGTTCTAGGTACTGAGGTGAGTTTTTGGTACACCACAAATCACTGAGGTCCTGTTTTCCTGCGCATAGTTCTGTGCATGAGCAGAATCCCCGCAACATGGCGCACCTAACATTTGGTCTTTTATTCAAGACGCTTTAGTAGTGCTCATATTTGTCCACAACACTCTCACTCCTGTTTCCGGTTGACAAAAGTGACGGATTAAACTACCTATATAATGGATTATAGGTTCGTTCAAGCTTGACAATTAAAAAGGTTTCATTTTGAATTACTGCCCCTTTTTGTGCTACATTTTATTATAGATTGTTTTTCTTCTCTGCGTCCTCATGGCTGAAGTTGGTATTGCAGCGCATAGTCACACACCACTCTGGTGTCATCTGATGCAGTTTGGGGTGCCCGACGATGGAATGTCAGTAATCTTTGTAGTGAGTGCCGATGCATAGTTCCCCTATGAGCTTTTCTACTCTTGGGTTACGTTTCCTGAACTGGATGCAGATGATAACACGTTCCACTCTTACACTCCTACGGCGGTTCCTGCGAATTACACACCATATAGGAGCCAAGAAATTCCGATTTCCACATGGCAGCATCGTATTTGGTTCAATGGCGCCCTCCCCCACATCATAACTCCAGTTCGGTTAGGTCCCTTGTCCATACCTGGGGCCACTTGGCCAGTCTTGGCTGGGTTCACACCTCACCCACGTTATTTGCTAGCCCTGGATGACTTACGTCAGCTACATACCGCCTTGATAGCGGTGTATAGGGCTTTAGTGCAAAACGTCTCACACAATCTCCAGGTGGGGGCACCTGGGGTTGCAACGCAACCAGTTGGACCATCCGGGATTTCTATTAGTCCCGTCATGGTTAATTCGGTAATGGGCAAGCGCCCCCAGAATAAGGATGATATGCCTTATTGGCTTCCTGATAAATTTGACCAGCTGGAAGCAGTATTTCCTAATACGACTCCTGTAGGGAAACACAGGATTCTCACGATTAGTTTGCAGACAGACTTAGTACCTGAGGTCACGGATTGTGAGAACTGGGGTAAAGTATTTGAAGCAGTCTACACGAAGTGCTTCGGCACACCGTCTATGACGGTACTGCCCTCCGTGATTAAGCGTGTTCAGGATGAGCACTGTCCGGAGGCGGCGGTCGCACTGGGAATTAGGCTTGTCGGCGTGTTCGACGTAGTTGCTGATCTCATCCTTGCTAACGTCAACGGAGATGCAGTTAACTTTTAGGTGTCGAAAGAGCTGTACCTCGTCGCAGACGCCGATAAACCCCAGCAGTTACTGAGGATTATGGTGGAGGCATATAAGACCATTGGCCGCAATAGTTTGGTTGTTAAGCCTTTTGCTAAAATAATAGCGCGACCGCAAACTCAGACGGTAAAGTCTACTAAAGACGACCGCCCTGTTTTTCCTAAACAAAATTGGAAAACTAAAAAACAGGGGAAGCAGAAACAGGGGTCACATCCAGTGTCACCAATACCAGTGACTACTGAATGCACATATGAGTTGCGTGATCGCACGCAAATTAGGTCTCCTGATAGATTTCAGGTTCCTGATCAACATTCTCCTCTTTCTTCACAGGAAACATCGGTCTCGCAAGCCGGTGGAGGTGAACGCGGCAGAGGTCAGGGTGCCCCTCAAGGACGTGACCAGCCCCGCCCAGCTGAGGGTAAAGGCAAGCAGGACGACTTTCCATGTCAACAACCTCAGTTTCAGAAAAAGAAAGTTGCTGCACTAACAGCAAGATATGCCACAGATAGTGAGAACACAGCTTTGGAACCTGACATGGGCACTATTGCTGCTAGACAGCGCAGCAGAGGTTACAATAGTGTGGCAAGCACTGCATCCATATCAGAAGGTGACAGTAACTGACACGTTTATTACTGTAGAAACTGCTAACATTAGAGTGGCTCCCACTGACAGACTATATGACATAGTCCTTTTAATTGAAGGTGACATACAACGTACAATAAAAGTGATTTTTTGGGAAAATCTGACCTCTACATATGACATTTTGTTAGCAGTGGCGGACTGGCCCCCACCTTTCGTTTTGGCAGCTCCAAGAGGGGAGGAGGTAATCCTCCCATCTTTTGCGCACACTTTGCCGAAGGAGCAAGCTCAGAACTTTGCAGAGGAATGGACACAGGTGCTTTCACCGGCGTTGTACTGTAGTCAGGTTGGTTAGGGTAAACTATCACCATGCCATGAGATTCCATTGCGGTCAATGCCACAGCCACAACCCCAGTATCCCATGCGCCGAGAAGCTAGAGCTCACGTCGCAGAAATAATTGGAATATCAAGGCGTAATTGAAACTTGTGTGTCACCCATGAATAATCCTCTTTTCACTGTAACCAAAACTGATGGGTCGTACAGCCTAGTTTTGGATTATCGGCATTTGAACTCTCATTGTCGGATGTGCGCGGTACAAAATACCCACAGTTCTGCCCTCGTTGACAGTCTCGTGAGAAAAAGGTTTAAGACCACACTTGACATCTCAAATGGCTTTTATAGTCATAACCTGTCCTCTATTAGTAGTCAATGGACAGCCTTTACTTCTGGCGGCAAACAAAAGCAGTTTAAAAGATTAGCCATGGGCTATAAAAACAGTCCAGGCGTCTTTGCCGCCCATGTTGTCTCTCTGTTAGAGAGCATTGATCCTGATGCATACTCGTATGATGATGATATTTATGTCACAGACGACTAATTATGGCCGCATCCTTTGTCGCATTGACCGCATCATTGTCATGTTTGCGGACTTCGGTTACAAATTTAACTTTGCAAAATCACACATTGCAAAGTATATAGTGTTGTTTTTGGGCTAGGAACTCAACAACGAAGAACGAGATTTAGCACCTCACTTCCTGGAGAAATGCGCATGTTTGCGCGCTCCGACAACTCTGAAAAAACTACAATCTTTGCAGGGTTTTTTGACTTTCAGGCGTACTTACATTCCCGATTGTGCCCAGCGTATCAAGCCGCTATATGTCTTGGTGCAACCTACTTTTGCCAAATCATGCAGGCTGCCAGAACATTCAACTATACTGCAGTCTTTGAAGGCTGATCTTCTTGCAATCTAAATATGTATTAACACGTGATAACCACACAAACCTCGTAATAAGAATTGTGCCTGGCGCAGTGGGTTTCACGTACTTAACATTTAATGAGGGAGACACAGTCCCTATTGCTTTCAAGTTACACTTGTACACTTCTGCTGAAATGCGCTTTTCCGCAGTCTAAAAGGTTTTGACTGCTGTACAGATGACGATTCTGTAAAGAGGGAGCGCTATCGCATGGGAAACATATGTTGGTTGTCACACCGTATCCTGCCCTTGAGGCAGAGACAAAGGCCAGTGTATCTAATTCTAAAGCTTTGCATCCTCGTTGGATACAATGGGCCACTTCCTTGACGTCTCCGGATGTCACATTTATCTTTGATTCCTCATTGCAAACTCAGGAGTACTTGCAGTATGAATTTGTTCATCCAGCTTCTCAGTCCATGCGCCCGCTTGAGGATTACCATTGTATCATTTACACTGACGGTTCGTCGCAACCGGTGATGGGACCTAAGCATGCTTATTCAGCGGCCTGCGCAATAGTGGCTGGTACCATTGTGAATGGAGAATTCAAGTCAGATGTCGCGCACATGCAGACATTAGGAGACTGTACCGCCCAGTTGGCAGAGCTATGAGCTCTGGTGATTGCACTAGAGTTTGCTGATCCCTGTGTGACTACTCTTATTGTAAGTGACTCTTACTACTGTGTTCAGTCTTTCAACGACAATTTATTCATTTGGACTCAGAATGAATATTGAGACTCCAAAGGTAGCACAATCAAACATAAAATTCTTTGGGTTCGAGTCGCAGAACTTAAAGAATGTCTGCCTCTCGTGAATGTTATTCATACTCTTGGTCACCAGCACGTAGGAGTACACACTGTTGGTATCAGTTTAGCTGATGAAGCAGCGAAAACTGCAGTGGTGACATATCTAGCAGCAGCAGTTACAAGATCCAAAAGTAAGATTGATGATGACATCTTGGCAGCTATTGCTGCGACCAAGAAGGGAGATAATTACCCTGGAGGTTTCCCTTCTAATACTCATACTCATACTTCTAATACTAATAATCATTTAAGTCCTGATAAAGTTCCCTATGTGAGAATTAACTACGTTGCTGACAGATTGATTCCCAACGCAGACCACAAGCTTTCCTTGATAACAGCCACTCACGAAGGTATGGCCTTGGCTCATGCAGGCGTCTCAGCGACTGTTACTATCTTGCAACAACGTTACTGGTGGCGCGGATTGTATAAACAGACTCGTGATTATGTCCTTACTTGTGACATTTGCCAGCAGATTAAACCTTCGACTGCTGCGCATTCACCTCAAACACAGTTGTACATATCTAATAAACTACTTGGGTGTGTTTATTTAGATCACTGCGGTCCTTTCTCCTCTGATACTGCATATAAGTTCATCTTAGTTGCAGTGGATTCGTGCACACATTTTCTATGGGTTTGGCCACAAAGGAGTGCTGATGCTCGAACTGTCATCAGGGATTTGCGTGTCTTTGTGGGAATTTTTGCATATGGTACCCTCCATTCGGACCAGGGTCTGGCGTTCGCCTCTAAGGCTTACAAAGAAGCTATGAGGTCTTTGGGGGTCCAAGTCAAATTTTCATCTCCATACCGGCCCTAGGGCAATTCTGTTGTGGAACAAATGAACCGTGACTTAAAGCAATCCTTGACAGCTAGGGTTTTAGGTACTGGCAGAAACTAGTTGGTCCATTTGTATAGCGTTCAACGTGCACTTAATAATCTCGCTAGAAGGTCTCTGGGTGGGTGGACAACATACGAAATGTTCTTTGGCATAAAAACGTTTGTCCCGGACCTTGATGGTCTAGACATGGCGGCTTCGGCCGCACCCTTTGACGTAGATGATCATTCTGCTGTGTTACAGAATCTACAAGAGGCTCGAGACAGTCTTGCAAAGAAACACTTGCCCTCTACAACTGATGCTTCACTTCAGATTTTGGTAGTTGGCTGGCTACCTTGAGTCGGTGACCTGGTCCGTGAGGAGGTGGAGAACAAGAAGGAGTTCGGCCCCTTTTATCATATACCTGTTCCAGTGCTTGGGGTGCAGGGTACAAGAACAGTCATTTACCTCCACTTCCTGGTCGCAAGGATAACAGGTACATCTCCATTGACAATGTCAACCTACAACGAGTGGCCGATTCTTCTTAGTATGACTCCAGCGGTCTCTTGTCCATCAATGCTGAGAAATTCTGTTTTGACTCCGGCAAATACGAACAGGCCTGACATTGCCAACGAGATGCATACAGTTACTAATCCTTTATTGACTTCACCGGCTGGTGGTCGCCATGAAGATACTGAGTATACCTATCCCACAGATGTTTTGTTGCCTGGTGTGCAATCAAGTGCAGTTGACCAGTCACGTTTTTCATTTGACACTAACTCAACAACATCAAATGCCCCATTGAAAATTTTTATTTTTTCTGTTTGGCTTAAAAGACATTTTTTAATTCCCCCTTGGACTTACATTTGGCTGGTGCTCATATCTATTTTTTTGTTTATGTTGATTGGATTTGTGGTTGTACATTTTCTTCTAGTGAACGGACATTATCTTACAGAAAGATCTGCAATTAGATTAATTAATGGAACTTTGGCACCCCACTCCTCATCACATATCATGAAGGGAGACCAGACTTTTGTTAATATTACTAACTGGCCAGTGTTAGATGGGATTGTATGGGATGCTGTAAAATTTCAAATTCATGGCCCTACAGAGGTGATTAATGTCCCCAATGTACTTCGTGTTTCTATGGGGGATGTTGTGAAACAAAACATACGCTCTGATGATTGGGATGTCCAAGCCATTGAGGCTCTTTTTTCTGATTTGAAATATTATGCTGCTTTTGATGCTGAAGATTTGTACATAGACTCAGCGAATTATGGAGAGTTATTTTGCTACCAACACTATGACAATCATTTCCTGCATAAAGCAAATACATTTAGAAATGTCGTTAATTATACACAATGGGAACATTGCCCAGCACCCATTAAAGGTAGTTTGAAAACTCTATTGAAGAAATTTACATATTTTACAGATTTTAGTGAATCCAATCCTGAAGCCTTTTATTTCAAAATATCTGCTAAGTCCACTTCCAAAGTTAGGCTTACACACACTAAATTACTGTATTCGAAGTCCTTTATGGATGAATTAGCTTTGGGGGCCATGAGCTGCGGAAAGATACCATTGATCTTAAATCTGTTTTGGGTTCTAAAACATGGCAAGTGCAGGGCACCAAGGCTTTACATCATGCATGCCTTATCCCAAACCACATGTTATTTTTGAATTCTACTATTTTTCAGACCACTTGCTTTGGATTGGCTACTTCTAAAAAAATGAATACCCCTAGCATTCCTGATCTGGGTGCTCATCCTATCTGGGGCAATCACACAGATCTGTCCCTTGATGAACTACAGTTACTAATTACTAATACATCCTTTAATATTTCCAACTTAGATCCCCAAGGATGGTTATTATGGCAAAAAAGTTCGGATTCATGCCAACATCGTTTTCTGGGTCTGAGTTCAGGCTATACACAGGTTAGGGTGGACTCCCGGTTTGAAACCTTCCATTTTGTTACTACCTATTCAGTAGGCAAATTATGTCAAAACTGGCTTAAACATTCCACCTTGGTGTCAGTTAAACATAATTTGTCCCAATTGACGGACGATGTTGATTTGAATGATTTTTTGAAAGGCCCTGTGGGAGGCAGGTCCAAAAGATGGGTATATGCTATATACAACGAAGTTTGGAAATTATCTCAAATTGAATCTGCTTCTAGGTAAAGGGCTATTGATCAAGCTAATTTGGAAAAAGTACTTGCTGTCATTGATAATAGAATTAATACTCTTTCTTCCAGAATTTACACATTAGATAATATTGTTTCATCTGTTGTGGATATTGTACAGGATTACGTGTCTGTTTCATACCAAGGTCAAAATCAATTGCATTCTATAATGCAGTTTGCATGGACTTTACAAACATTGAAGGCTGGGAAAGTTCCCTGGGACTACATGAATACATCATATTTGTTTTTACCGTTTAATCTGACTGCTAAACAACAATTCATGTCCATGAAGGATGCAACTTATTCGCTATTGCATATTGAAAAGTTGGAACCTTTAACATTTTCTGTGGCCGAATCGAACTTGGCTGTGTGGCTTATTCATGGATTAATTACACTACCTTTTCCTTTGTTTAAGTTCAGTTCATGTATGAAACACTATGCCTTAGGCAGATATGAACCATTGGGTGGCGCATTTCTCCATGATGTATGGTCACTCCCATTCACATACAGGTGCCTGAGAGAGGGTAAAGAGGTTCATTTAAAAGGAGAGGAGTGCACTTCTACACCTGATCACACATTAGTTTGTAAGAATATACAATTGCATGGCACGTGCAACGTTCACGCACCAAATTTAGCTTGCATTTTAAAGGGAAATCCTGTGCCAGCTATTACACCGACTTTCACATTGCTAGCTAACGGTAGTTATTTGCTTTTAAATAATGAGGCATGTTGCGGGATGCTAGCAGGGATTCCATACATTGTAACTGTCTCACAACGTGTATTCTGTTGTAAGAATGTGCTTTTCCCGCCCCCTCATGGGAGACTCGATATATCTTTCTGGCCTTCCATACCAATCTTGAAAGCAGAGTTCAACAAGATGAGCAGAATAAGGGCTCTATTGTCCCCAAAAGAAGTCGCCCTAACTTCCTCTAGTGAAACATTTGTCGTTCACGTAGCTAACACAAGAGTTGCATGCGCTTTTGAATACTGATCTCCCACTTCATTTGGGTGCTCTGATTCACACTATATTCAATGCCTTGTCAACAACTGGCTTGGCGCATTTTTTGAAAGTTGTGGGCTCCGGCCTTGTGACCTTGTTCCAAACAATATTTGGTGTTATACGGGCATTTTTTCATTCTATTTTTTCCAGCGTCTTTGGCGAGCTTCCATTAATCCTCGCCTTGACTGCTGGTGTGCTGCTGTTGATTTGTTTGCTCCGCAATGGCTGCACAATCTGTGTCACACGACGTATTGCCCCGGCTGCTCCAACTTCGCAACCGGATGCTTGAATACTATGCAACGCTTCCTCTGGCCACTTTGAGTGTAGCCTATGGATTGTCCTTCTGGTTCTCGTACTTTATTGCGTGCAACCTGTTTTTCATTGCCTAGATTGTTCATTTGAATGGGCCCTGGATTTGTGCCTCTCAAACACGGTGTCTCCTGCCCCGGATTATGATTAAGGGTGGGCGTAGTTCGCGAAGTAGCACTTCGCGAAGCTACGCAAAGTGAAGTTCGCACTACGCGAGCTACGCGTAGCACTTCGCGAACTGCGTAGTAACATGTTCGCACTGTACAAGATGTTGTTTTCAATGATTGCACAGTGCGGACAAGCAACCGGCACTGTGCAATCATTGAAAATGGCATCTTGCACAGTGCGAGCTGTAGTTTTCTGCTGCTCGAGTAGATTTTTACTTGAGCGGCAGCTTTCTCAACGCGAACTGGTAATGAGAAACCTGACCTCCTCGCGTTGGGAATCTCGCCGGGAAGTTTATTTTCCATGCTCGCGATCGCCAACTTGATGTTGCTGATCGCGAACAAGGAAAAAGTCTCGCCTGGATGTCATTTTGCTTGCTCGCGGTCGCCAACTTGACGTTGAGGACCGCGAGCAAGCAAAAAATGACCGCAGCACTACGCAACACTACGCTACGCGTGTTTGCACTGTGCTACGTGCAGTTCGCGTAGTGCGAAGTAGCGCGAACTTCGCAAACTACGCGAGCGTAGCGTAGTGCTTTGCCCAGGCTTAATTATGATCGACTAATGAGTCCCTTAGTTGCTCATGAGTTGGACTGTTCTGGTATCGGGATTATGGCCTGTGCGGCTGCGAATGGAATCCTAGGAAATTGGGATATATGTGCAGTGGCCCATGACTTCCTGGCGCGAAGTTATATAGAAGAACATGCAAGTTTGCCTCTGATGGTGCTAGATGCTCCGGCTATCGAAGAACATGTATGGTCATTCACTTTATTAGATTGGATGGCTGCATCCTCTACTGATGATTACAATGACTTCCTCTTGGAGGCTGTTGCGACTTACTGTGCTTATACGTTGATGGATTAAATTGGCAATTCGTCCATCTTCAATTTTTTATTTATTTATTTTGTTCCAGAATGGGCTGTATATAGCCCCTGCTTGATTTTTTTTATTTTTTAACATTTGTTTTCCACCTCACAGTTTCGAACTTTTCACTACCAATTATCTGGTTTGGCAAAATATGAACTTGGTTCTGTCTCACTCGAACTTGAAGTCTGCGTTCCTACATTGATTACCTATTTTGTTTGTGGTCTGATCAAGGGAGGGTGTAGTGAAGACAGGGTTCTGCCTGCACATATTGCTACACTAGCATAAGCGTTTTAGAAGTTAAACGCCATCTTGCCACTTTGCTGCTTTTGCACACGACACCACAGGTAACTGTTATTATAAATAAAACTGCTTGCTTGCTTTTTCTTCACATGAGAACGGTCTGTTTTTCACATCCCTAGAATTACACTGCAACCTTAGTCTGATCACCTTGTGCATAAGCCTTCAAGGTCAAATAACAATTTATGCTGTTGAATTCAGGTTGATCGGCCCACACTCTAGACACAAGAAGCACACAGCTGCAAATATCTGAAACTCAGGTGCTTTAGTATTGCATTGCATGCATGATACTGACACTTGAAGAAAACCTTTCCAGACACAGAGAGCGTTGCTGATACTGTGATGTGAATCACCTAAGCTGATCTTGGAGGTATGGGGTTCCCCATTCAAACCTAGAGACCTTCTTTTATTATAAAACTAGCTTCTAGCCAGGGGAGGGTGGTACACAAGGTGCTATAGGACCCGTTTCCACTATCATTATAATATGATTTCACCCTTTGTGTTTTATGGAATTGTAACAATGCTGAGGGTTTTATCTCTAATCATTTGTCTGCTTATGTTAGCCAAAATACTGCATCTTAGAGCACATAGTTAAAAATAAACATTTTAAACTTTTCCGTGTCTCTGATTACTCACGTTGTGGACTGATAAGAGAATAAAGACGAAAGAGTGTTCTTGATTCCCACCATTCCTGAGAGTAACCCAAGTCACTTGTTCTGGGTTGTCTAATCATTGGTAGCTTCGCTGTAGTACGGAGAATGAATGAGACACTGATGCTAGTCAGATAGGGGTTTCCTGGTACTGAAGTGAGTTTTTGGTACATCACAATTCACTGAGGTCCTGGTTTCCTGCGCATAGTTCTGTGCATGAGCAGAATCCCCGCAACACTATCATTTATGAAGCTTCTTTATTCTGTAAAACTAAAGCTCCATGTTCACCCATTTCTTCTAGAAGGAAGTGGTTGTGAATTTAATGGAGGAAGAGGTGGGATCTAACTAACCATAGGTTTAAGTCAAGAGGCTGGAGAGGACAATAACCCTTCCCATGCTATCGAATTGGTCTTCGATGGACCAGCATAAGCGTACTGGCCTATGTATTGCCAGCATATGGAGCTAGGTAGTTCAGTGTTAAGTTCAAGAGTGCATTATACCGTATGGCCGACAGTGATGAAGCGGAGGTCGATAACAAAAAGTGGACTGGACCAGTCATACTTATCTTCAGACTTAGAAGGAAATTTAAGAAAAAGCGTAGAGAAGGTAATGTTTAATGGGATAAGGCTGCAGGTGGTGTCTGAGGAGGAGGTGTTACCATAGAGTGAGCCGTTGGATGAAGTCACAGTGAAGATTTCTATGTTCAGACTTTGTCTTTCTTTTGGAAATAAAAAATCTCCAGAGGGACGAGGCTGGGGGCCATACCCAACAAATGTTTCACGAGCTCGGGTACCCCTTTAGCGAAGGACTGCTGAACAGGATTTCCTGCTGTTGAGAAGAACCTTGTGGGAGCTGCCACGAAGTCAGGTCAACAGGTGATGCACCTTGGGTAGATAGACAAGCAGGTTGGCCCAGGTCTCCTGTCACTTCTCAGAATAGTTTTTACCCCAAAAGTTCCTAAGCACCAAGTTTTAGATTCTGGCTATCTGGGGACTTTTAACACAACAACCAATGGTCCTGGACTGTAGGGCACCACTCTGGAGGGGGGGTGGATTAGGACTCACTCAAGCTGGGACCAGGTGTGGGTTCAAGATGGTTGTAGCCATTTCTGTCCCTGGGGCTCTGATCAGGAGGCCATCCAACTAGCTTTTGGAGTTACTCTAGTAGTTTTGGGGGCAAGCAGTGGAACAGGGCTCAACCTGCAGAGCAGGCCTCTGAGGGTTCAAGGCAGGCTAGAGGCAGCAAAGCAGTCCTCCCAGGTGCATCAAAGCAGTGTTGTGGAGTACACAACTGGCCACAGCAGCAGACAGTCCTCTGATAGTCTTTCCACAGATCCAGAAAGTGAACTGAAGAGTGGGTCCAGGGGTCCTATTTGTATACCCGGTGCCTTCTAATTAAGTAGAAAAATCTTTTAGCAAATTCCCTTTGAAGTGCTTGAAGTTCCTTGCTTCCCCTGCCCTGGCTCCAAGCTTGAAGCATGAACAATGTAGGGGGGGCTAGTCCTTTGCGTTAATGCAGGGTACAGACTATTTAGATGCAGATGAGGCTGAGCCCAACTCTGCCCCCCATCCTGCAAGATGATGGCCCATCCAGGCACATCTAATCCCTCTATTGTGTGGCTGTCTGGTTGGAATAAACAAAGTCCAACTTCCAACTCCACCCAGTCATGTGACCCAAGAGTAGGTTGCAGGCAGCAAACAGGGCAAGAAAAGGCCAACTTTCTAAACCTGGGGTATTCAAAAATCCAACTTTACCAATAAAGAGGATTTGAAGTGCAATTTCTCAGACACCAAACATGAAATGTTCACCTGTTTCCAATCAAAGGTTATCACTTATTAAATATGCCAATGTTATTCTGCCTCACATTAGTGAAACACAAATTTAGGATTTTTTTACGACTAAGACTTGTAAAACTTAAAGGCACATGTGCTAACTTTTAATTACAATTCACACTGTCCAGTAGGCTGCCTAGGGACGACCTTAGGGGTGACATATGCAATGAAAGGGAGTTTAAGATTTGGCAAGAGGGTAATATTGCCAACCCGAATTATCAATTTAAAACTGCATTCAGGCTGCAATAGCAGACCTGGAACATGTTTTAAGGGGCTACGTAAGTGGGTGGCACAAGAAGTGCTGCAGACCCATTAATAGCATTACATTTACAGGCCCTGGGTATGTAGTTTACCACTCTACAAAAGTAAATGAAAGATAGCAATCAGGTAAGCCAAATGTTGCCATGTTTAAAGGGGAGAGCACAAGCATTTTAGTGCTGGTTAGCAGTGGTAAAATACACAGAGTCCTAGAGCCAATAAAAACGAATTTTATTACATTTAAGAGTGGTGAAGGTAAAACATTTGGGGATGACCCTCCATAGAGGGTCAGGTCCAACAGATATGTACACAAAGATCAAATAAATAGAGGAGAGACCCAAGTGGTGCACTTACTTCAAATACTGTAGTATGATGGTATGAAAAAACATGCTCTATAGTGAACTATCCACACCTTATAACCCATTACACTTATATATCACCAGAGATGAGTTTTCAAAGATGAATACCATAATATGAATAACTCAGTAAAAAGTCATCAATCAAACATTTAAATAATTATCACAAAAGGTGAGATGCCTAATAGTGAATGGTCTACAAGACCTAATGGTAAAAAGAAATGGAGATGTAAACAAAGAGTGGGGCCGTGATAAGCCTCCAACTGAAATATAAGACACAACATATTCGGATCCAACAAAAACATGTAAATATTATGAGTTTAAGTGGAGTAGCTTGTAAGCCCTGAGTTTTTAAGATTGGATCCCATTTTGTACTGACTTGTGTCACGTTCTCTGCCCGAGTAGGAAGATCTCGTCCTTGGTGTTGCTCAGGACACTAAAGTAGCATGGTGGGCAAAACTAAAAGGAGGACTAAACATGCAGGTAAATGTTATGTTATGTTACGTTATCCGGATTTGTAGAGCGCACAGCTGCTCCAGCAAAGGGGCGTCCCGGCGCTATAGAGGACAGAAAGCCGGACACAAGTAATACCACTAACAAGAACACAACAGTACTAAGATTCCAGAGGAAAGAGGAAGGTTTTACCAGCCTTCCTAAAAGCAAAAAGTTTGTTGATTGCACGGATATGAACAGGGAGAGAATTCCAGAGCCTGGCAGCAAGAACTCTGAAAGAGCGACCTCTGGCCCTAGCTCTCTTAGAGCGCGGGACTGTGACCAAATAGTCACCTGAGGATCTGAGAAGGCGCGAGGGAACATAAGGCAGAATGAGATGCTCCAAAATCTGAGGAGAAGAGTGCTTCAGAATTTTAGACACAAGGCACAAAGATTTAAACTTAATCCTCTGAACAACAGGGAGCCAATGCAGTTTAACAATGGTATTTTTGGCCGAGCAAAATCTCGGTAAGCCAACTAGAGCCCTGGCGGCAGCATTTTGAACGCATTGAAGTCTGGAGAGTTCAGCCAGATTAGCTCCCAACAAGAGAGAGCTCGCATAGTCCAACCTAGACAAAATCGTAGCTTGAACAATAAGCTGTCTGGTTGGAGCGTCAAAGAATTTAAAAATAGGTCTAAGCCCCCGTAAGATCCCAAAACACGTAGCAGCAGTTTTCTTGGTGTGACAGGCAAAGCTAAGTTTGGAATCCAGCCAAGTCCCAAGGTTCTTAACCTCAGTAACAGGAAGGGGAGTTGAACCAAGCTCAGATGGCCACCAATGATCACCCCATAGATGACTTTGCTTGCCGACAATGAGCACTTCGGTTTTTTTAGCGTTCAGTTGCAGGCAGTTATCTGTCATCCAGCGGGCCACTGAGCTCAGTCCTTCGTGGAACTTGGCAGCCTCAAGGTCGGAGGCCTCACTTAATGCAACCGCCAGCTGCATGTCGTCAGCATAGGACACCATAGTCAGGTTACAACGCTTGGCGACAGCAGCCAGCGGTTGCACATAAAGGTTGAAAAGTGTGGGGCTCAATGCTGACCCCTGCGGCACACCCTGAGCGATAGGATAGGGTTTGGATTGAAAAGGAGGAGTAACAACCCTAAACGTACGACCGGATAAAAACGATCGAAACCACTCAAGTGCCACGTTATCGACACCAGCCTCACCCAAACACGGTAATAAGATAGCGTGGGAGACGGTGTCAAAGGCGGCACTGAGATCGAGAAGCACCAGTGCCGCCGTTTGACCTGAGTCAACCACGGTACGCAGGTGCTCAACCATGAATAACAACGCAGTCTCAGTGCTATGGCCGGGTCGAAAGCCATTCTGCGAGGGATCCAGAATGTTAGCATGATGAAGATGGTTAGATAAGATGGCGTTAACATGAACCTCAGTAAGGTTTTGCAGCCCACGGAAGAAGAGATATAGGGCGATAGTTCTCAAGCTTTAGTGGATCCAAGGCAGGTTTTTTTAAAATCGGCATCACCTGAGCTTGTTTCCAGCTAGCAGGGACAGAACCAGATGTCAACGATAGATTGACAAGATCACGCAGGGGAGGGAAACAAAGTGACGCTGATTCTCTAAATTGTGCAGGTCGTAGAGGATCCCTGGGGGAGCCAGATTTAACTTTCGCCACAATTTTATGAAACTCTTCCATCGAAAGCTCTGGAAGAGAAGACAAAGACAAAATAGTCATAGAGCAGGGTTCCGGCTTCTCCACAGGAACAGATGGAGCAGAGAAGGAACGATAGATGACCTCCACCTTTTCCACAAAAAAGGCGGCCAGGTCCTCACAGTGCGAGGCAGAGCAGATCTCAGCGACTGGGGCTCTACTGGCAGTAAGATCCTTAAGCACCTTAAATACTAGTTTAGTAGGATTGGTGCTGATGTTTAAATTCATGAGAGTAATAGGCCGCTCGGGCTTTATTAACCGCTCTATGATATTTCCCAGTCCTAGCACGATAGATCGCTTTCCTATCTGGCAAGTAGGACTTACGCCAGGCTCTTTCAGCTTGTTTGCATGATTTCCTTAAGAGCCGGAGCGAATCATCATACCATGGACTGGGTTCAACCCGACGGTGTTTACTCTCAGCGATTGGGATCAGACAATCCAGGGCTCCAGTCAGCCAATTACAAAAGAGATCATATCCCGACTCAACATCCAAAAAAGGGCCCAGAGGATATTGATCAAGAAGCCGATGAAAATCAGCTAATTGCAGCTTTCTCCATGGACGCCTAAGAGGCACGGACGAAATTGCTTTCTGAGAAAGATCTTTAATCACAAGGTGAAGCTCTATAAGATGGTGATCAGTCCAGGCCATAGGCCTGGGAGGTAGCACTTTAGCCGCAGATAAATTGGTGAAAATCGGGTCCAAAATATGTCCACCAACATGAGTACAATGATTAACCAGCTGAAATAGCTGGAGAGCTTCCAAATCAGCAAGGGTACTACTAACAGCAGGAGAAAGAGGCGTATCGAAATGAAGATTTAAATCGCCAATGATGCTAAAGTTAGCAGCCCTTAAGGCTAGTGTGCTGACAGCTTCAGGGAGAGCTAACCTATAAGCGGCGTCCGGGCCCGGAGGCAGGTAAATAAGTAGCCCAGAGAAAGTAAAATGTGGATTGACCGAGATGCGAAAGAAAGCACTTTCGCATCCAGCTATATCCATAACTTTCCATACGCATGTATAGCAGGATTTAATAGCGGCCGCAATGCCACCTCCTCTCGAGTTGCGGTTGTTAGTAAAAATCACATACTCAGGGGGAAGAGCCAAGTTCACTGCAGCCGAAGCATCAACATGCAACCAAGTCTCTGACATAAAAATTTCTTGGTAGAGAGAGTATCGTAGAACTGAGATCATATACTGTTTACCCACAAAGTTGAATATGAGCTAAAAATTGTTTCATAACATGGCTGAGAGAAGAAATGGTGTAGAAGCTGAGAAGCAGCATACATGTAAAAACAAAACAGGAACGTTTCCCACAGTGAAACATATAAGTGAAACAGTCAACATCTTGGAGTTAATGTGTACGAGGATAAAGTGTTGAGTTTAGAACAGTGCTGAGAAATTCATACAAAGCACTATATATATAATACTGTACTAAAAATAGAAACAGTAACCCAGTGATGTAACAGTTTTGATGGAGAAAAGAAAAAAGGAAAAGACCACATGTACTAATATATATACATATCTGTACCAGAGAATCAAAAGATTCTTTTTTTTGATTTGTAAAATTCCCAAGAGAGTGTGATAGTAGTTATCCAAATCAGAAAAGTAGTCATTTGTTGTTGTACATAACGTCAAATAGTAGCAAAAACAGGTACAGTATACGAGACAGCTAAACTTAGAAAGCACTTAGGGACTCTAAGCAGTGTAACATCTATATGTTTTAACCAGCAATTAATACATAGTTAGGCTATTTGGTTTTAGGTTTAAACCTATAATAACTGATAAAACCCCACCGAAAGGAAAATAGCCATCACTGGTGTAACATATAAACACTGATAAAACACCTTTGCAACCACAAACTAAGTGCCATTCAAAGAAAGGAAAAGATGAGTGGAAGAGTCATTTTTATTTCGTCCTTAAGGGACCAATACAATGTAACTTTGTTATACAAGGTAGTATCAAGAGAGACTGGGCTAACATTATTCTGCTTGAGTTTTGTTGTTTAGGGATGTCACTGAAACATTGTCTCTTCTTCCTTCTGCTTTTTTTAGGTTTGTGGTCTTTGGTCTAAAGATGCAGTGTTTAGATGCATTTTTAGGTCGTATTTAGTTATTGTATAAACTGTAGAGAATTGGGAAATATCAAAATCATATTTGAAATTTTGGCTACATTTGACTTCACTGATAGGTGAAATGGCTGGATTAATCAGAATCTTTCCTAATATGTAGCATCACATTTACCCACAGACAGAGAATGGGTGAAGTCCTTTGATACATCTGTCCCCCTTTCTAGTGAGTCAGTATTGATTGTAAGTGAATTGCCAAACAGCCCAGTTTTCAAACATTCAATGCAAGATGTAGTGACCGGTATGTGTGAAACGAATGTTGTCACCAAGCATCTGAGATAGTGGTGAAAACATGATGCCAGGCATTTGGTAAACATGGAACAGTGTCACTTGGAATGCTGCTGAAAAAATTTCCTACCAAGTTCAATTAAGATTGGAGTGATATTGTTTGTATTTGCAGTAATTCAGCTACGTATATGAACAAGTTGTATGATGGCCTGTCAAAATCGATACCTGAGCTGAAGTGCTTCCCTGTAAGATATCCTTGTCACTTGCTAGAGTGTACGCTGAAAGCATCTTTACAATCTTCAGAGTTAATGAAGAATGCTATTGACTTAGTAGTCCATTCTGGTGCAGTAAAAATGTATTTTGTCCTCATATATACCCTGTGCACACACTACCTATACACATGCACTATCAGTGCAGAAAGCAAGCAATAATAAAAATTAAATTAAAATTCCATAAACACCAGAAAAACACTGTTTCTGTTGTTTTTAATGGCGCAAAAATGTGTAACCACTGAGAACCACTGTTTTTTAAGGTATTGAAAAAACTGAAAAAACCCCACCAGAATTTACCAAAAATAGAAACTGAAAACAGGAAAGCCTATACATAGTTGATATCCTCCATTATAGTGTATGTAATAAATCAAGATGCAACAGAAATTCATAGTTCAGGAAAACAGGCAATTTCCTGTCCTCGTTATGGCCTTTATCTATTACTCTGAACCTATTAATCCAACATGATTCCAATTGTCTTAGAGCTAAGATTCTTTTACTGCCTCTTGCATTAGCTTTACGAGTTGCAATGGCATGAAATCTCAGATTCAATTCTTTTTTCAAAGCATGTGAATTGTTATAATGTATTGCCAAAGAGTAGTTTTCATTTTTATTGTTGATTGCTCTAATGTGCTCTTGAATCCTGTCTTTCAATAATCAGATGGTGCTGACTATGTAAATCTAATGACATTTGAAAATTATGCACTACACTTCAAATTTTATGCTGAATTTTATGTACTATACCAACTTGTACTTTCTGTTTATATTGTACTGAAAATTAGTTGTTTCGTCCTGCGCAAATTGGCATATATTGCAGTGTCCACACTTATAGAAGCCTTTTGGTGGCTAAGAGTCATAAAGCTGTGGCACAGAATATTATGTAGTGTCTTGGCTCTACTATGTGCCGCAACTGGTTTCTGAAGTTGATGCTTGAAAGAGTACTGCCTACATTAGATAGAAGCCAATGTTTATATAAAGTTCCATATATAAAGTGGCTGAAACTGCTATATGATGTAATAAATGAAATTCTATCAGAATTGGTCTGCTTCTATCTTCTATTAAGTAGAAGGATATGTTGTGCTGTCCTCATTATCTTTTGTTTAGCGTTAGCTAATATTTCATTAGGATAGCTTCCTGCTAAAAAGTGTCTTCAATTCTGTAAGGAACATTTCATCGTCACAACAGTTACATCTAAGTATGACATTTCTCATACCAACCCATGTAAAAATTGGCAAAGAACAGAAAATGTTCTAAACCCATTAAAACTCCCTGTGCTTGGATAAACCAGTCGCCATTATGCATGAAAACATTAATTTCTAATACCAACATAGTCAAGTCAACCAGCTTGTTAGTGTTTTCGATCAATGTGACATCCTTAAAAGATTAAAAAAAGGTCTGCATGGCTAGGAGTCCCTTTTCGTAAGGAATACATCCATATAGTGAGCATACATTAAGTGTAACAAAAGTGTATTCTTCCACCCCATTAATGTCTTCCAATTTGCTCATGGGATCCTTAGTGTCATGTATAAATAATGGTAAATTACGTACATGGGGTTGTAGATAGATATCTATATATTCTGAGATACGCTTCGCTGTAGAACCAACCCAAAAAATATTAGGCCTCCCATGTGGAAATCGCCCTTGTTTGTGATTTTTTTGGAAGAAGGTGGAAACAAAGGGTATGGGAGCGGAATTAAACATGTACCAGACTTCTAAATCAGAGATTAAACATAAATCCTGGCAGTAGACTAATTTCAGTAGAATTTTATTAGTGATGTCCTTAAGTGGATTATGATCTATTTATGTATAAATTATGCCATCCAGCAGCTGCCCATCAATTTTCTTAATATAGTTACTTTTGTTCATGATAAATATGTTGCCACCTAGGTCAGCTTCTTTGATAACAATAGGAGAGTCTTGTGTTAGTAGTTTGAGTGGCTTTCTCTCCTCCATGCTTTGATTGTGTGATGTTGGTCTATTGCCCAGGCAAGAAGTGTCTTCAAAATTCATACAGGTCCTTGGTTGCCGATTTGTAAAAAAACATCTATAATATTAGGAGATTCAAGAGAAGGGACAAATGTTAATCTGGGTTTCAGACCAGTATCCAGGTTAAGATTGGAAACAATGTTTACGTCTGACAAAATGTCAACTATTGATGGTGTTGGTGACTCAGTTTCATCATTAGCTGTAAATCTTGTGTGTCCTTAATTGATCTGTTGCATTCTGATGGCACTAAAGCCTTGAGCAGGTGGTCAATAACTGTTTGTCATTAAGGTATTTCCTCGATTTAAGCTTGCCAATAAATTTATGCAGATTGATATGTATCTGAGTCAGACAAAAAACAAGACCTTTACAAAGCGCATTTAATGGGTGTTCAATCAAAATGTGGTCAGGTAAGTTAAAATTTAAATATCATTGGTTTTTGGGTTTGGTGAATCAGAAAGCAAAGAGGTTGCAGGTATTGAGTTTAATTCTGCTGGTTGCTGGAAGATGATCCTGTTACTATACCTTTCTTTATGCCTTGTGGCTTGACCTGATTCTACTTTTTCTCCTTCTGTTCTTTTTGTACTTGGACCCTGTTTTTTTAAGTATAACCTGTTGCCCATTGGATAACTTTCTGCTTATAATAAAAAAGAAAGAGGAAGAGGTCATTCTGGTTGTAGGCTCCAACCCATCAGTTCTGGAAGATGGCTATCACTGCTGTCACTAACAATACAAGAAAAGTCTTGAAAAAGTTACCTTGTGATGAAACACATGTCGACAGCCAGTTGTTGTATACAAATACCCAAACAAGGTCCATTTGAAAACTGGGTACGCTTTTGTTCGGATAAAACTTCTGGAAACTATGAATTGAATTCCCATGACTTTTTAATATTCTGGTCGATACGTTACATGTAATTCAGTAGAATTTGCTTCATTTTGTGGTATTTGTAACCTTATGGTTCATGATCAAAGCACACGCCAATGGTAGCGGGTATGGGATACCATGTGATCACCACTATCATTCACTACGGATCATCATTATACTTGACCTTAAATGTGGTGGTTCTGGATGTGCGATTAACCAATCACGGCTACCAAAAGGTTGTATTTGACATTTTAAAAGAAGCACGTTTTTTCATCAAACAAACAGGCAGATATAGCATGTGTAAACAGAGCCACTCAGTACATATCGACAGCCACCTCTTCTGAAACATTTGCCCATCATTTCAACATGAGATAATCCAGATCTCCCTTATCTCCAGCTGCTTCCAGCTAACACGTGCTCTCAGTCCAGATATGTGTGCCTATGTCTGTGCCTGTTTGCCCCATGATCAGAAAGCATCATGCAAACAATTTCTAATCTGACATCTCATTTAACTTTGTAATGACCTTGTTGACACCTTCTGGAAGCTCTCATGGCCCCTCACAGCTATCATGTTCTTGGCTGATGAGGTTGGTCATGGATGAACACTTTCCATTAACTGTCAGCATGTGATAGTCGGCGAAATAATTACACAACTTTGGAAAAAATGCTTGGACTCCAATGAATACATGAAAAATTCAATTCTGAAAAATACAGTAGCGTGCCTGCGAGTCTGTGCGCACGTGAATTTGTATGCCTACTCATCAATTTTTACCTGCCAACAAAATAAATATTTTCAGAGTTCTTGTATTTCCTTAAACTGCAGGCTAAGCTGCAACAAGGCATTATAATCTAGTGATAATATTGATATTGACAGTTGATATAGCGTATACCATGACACGTTTTGTCTCTTGGGTCTTTAAGAACTGTTATTTTCATCTTGGCACTTAAAGATGTTTTATTGTCACTCAATGGGAACATGAACACCTGAATTTTTAAAGCTGTAACAAGCAGGCTGCACAAAGACATATGATTTACTGAAATTGTATTGTTTCTCAAGGAAATCTAATTTCAGCAATAGCAACCCAGGACTAAAACAGCTAACCCAGTGATTACATTTGTTAATAATTCACACTCAATAAGTAGTCCCAAAACAGAAAAGGATCCCTTCACACACATCAAAAATGCACACACTACCAAACCTCCCACAACATCGGAATTTAAAGAGTTCTCCTATTGTCATAAATTCTTATCAATTAATTATTTGCTAGATTACCATCAAAGGGTTTTAGATCAGACTTGCCACAGCCATTTTAAATTAAATAAAATATGACTACCCTTGCTGATCATAACTCTAATCGTAAATGCAATCTTACAGAGAGGGAACCATTGTGGCATCCAGGGTGGAAAAGAGGACACTGGATCTAAATGTGCACGTTAACTACAGGCACACTTCTTCTCTGCCTTTTCTTGCCAGAATAATCGATTACATAGTCATGGTACAATTCAAAATATAACTAGAAGGTAGCTTCTTGCTTTTTCATTTTAATCAGGCTTTAGGCTCAAGTATACCACCGAAATAGAGGTTATTTGATGCCAGAGGCCAGTTATTGGGAATCCAAGACAAAGATTAATGGGTCGCACTGATCCTGTTGCATCTCTTCATTGCCTTTAACACCTTTGATCAAGGAAAAGCTTCTCTCCTCATAGATCAAGGGCTGGGTTTGGGTGGTAACGCTCGCAAATTGGTTTGTTTATTTCTCACCAAGAGACAACACCATTCACATCCCAAAATAAGCCTCTGGCTTGGGTAGTACTTCTTCAGCACCTGCATGCTCCGACTGGAAGAATTATTTATGACATATAGACAACGCTATCAGAATTATGAAGATGATCCCCCAAATCATCCCGGCTCTGTTCTTTTCCAGGGTCTACCATTGCCCGCCACATTCCCAGTGGTCAGCAGGCTCACCCATCCCTGACTTTGAGATCACAGTTGCAAACATTATCATCGACATCAGGTGGATAACCTCATAAGAGAGTCAGACAGGAGGGAGAAGGCATTCATTCCATATGTGTAATAATGGGGTGATGGTCAGTGCCAATACAGGACGTCCACACCCAAAAGAAAATTCACTGCAGGTGTCACAAGGAGAATTATTTTCTTTGCCTTTATCTCTTTTGTGTATTTTCTTCTAATTATTTGACTTTTTATTTGAAAATATTCATTTTCATTTATTATACTGCTTGATAAGAGAGTGGATTTACTTCCCATAAGCAGGTTTCAGGAAGGTCAAATGTTAGACCTAGTTAAAAAATAGGAGAGGGGGGGACCGGGAGCCTATTAATGGTCCAGTGCCCGTGCTCCACAAGAGTAATTAGTTAATCAAACAAGGGGGCACTGTTCCAGGGTGAGTGTTGCAAGGAGTCAACACGCAGTACAAAAGGAAGAGAGGGCACAAAGAAAGAGAGAAAGAGAGGGGTGCCAGGTCAATGCCCTAGTAGTAGGGGAGGGGAGAGATGCAAAATGTCTCTTGTTGCCCTCACACATCCCAAGGGATGTCATGTTTCATCAACGGGCTGTTGCTCCTCGTCGGGCCGGCGGTGCAATGCCCTACGGGTCCCCCAAAGGGTCTCTTTGGCGGAGATCTTGTTAGAGAGCTGCTGATGGGTGCATGTGGGTGTGTGGGTAAAGGGTCTTATGTGGGGAGGTGTGCGTGCATGCAGTGCGTATTAAAACTGCCTAAGGATTGCCCAAAAAAGTTTTTTAATGAAGAGGTACCCTTGGCAGGGTAAAAAACCAGTAGGTTAGGAGTTACCAGCGTGGGCGCAATGTGCCCAGGTAACTATGCTGAGGTTGACATGTTTCACGCCTGAGTTGGTCTGAATGATCCTTGGCGTTTCATCAGCACCAAGTGTGAGGGTGGTGTGTGGTGAGTGCACGGACGTGTTTACTGTGAGTGGGGTAGCATTGGCCCTCTCACAACTCAATGGGGGGAGGAAGGTCGCCTCCAAACTAATTGTGGGTGGCGGCTTATAATCCAAACTAAATCTATGCCCCCTTGATTATGACCTGTGGAAGAGATAAGAAGGGAAGGGAGATAAAAAACACAAGGTTCAGGTATATTAGCTCTGTACCCTGCGGTATGATTTCCCAGACAGCAAAGGTCCAGGAAGTGTGAATAGTAACCCTGGGCGTAGTTCGCGAAGTAGCACTTCGCGAAGCTACGCAAAGTGAAGTTCGCACTACGCGAGCTACGCGTAGCACTTCGCGAACTGCGTAGTACCTTGTTCGCACTGTGCCAGATGTCGTTTTCAATGATTGCACAGTGCGGACAAGCAACCGGCACTGTGCAATCATTGAAAATGGCATCTTGCACAGTGCGAGCTGCAGTTTTCTGCTGCTCGAGTAGATTTTTACTCGAGCTTCAGCTTTTTCAACGCGAACTGGTAGTTTCTCATCGCGAGCGGTCGCGAGCATACGCGACCACTCGCAATGAGAAACCTGACCTCCTCGCGTTGGGAATTTCGCCGGGAGGTTTATTTTCCATGCTCGCGATCGCCAACTTGAAGTTGCTGATCGCGAACAAGGAAAAAGTCTCGCCGGGATGTCATTTTGCTTGCTCGCGGTCGCCAACTTGACGTTGAGGACCGCGAGCAAGCAAAAAATGACCGCAGCACTACGCAACACTACGCTACGCGTGTTCGCACTGTGCTACGTGCAGTTCGCGTAGTGCGAAGTAGCGCGAACTTCGCAAACTACGCGAGCGTAGCGTAGTGCTTCGCCCAGGCTTAGTGAATAGCTAAAACAAGGTGAGACATGACAAGTCATTGGTATATAAACAGTTTTATCACCGTGGGGTTGCCTGCGTCACCATCCGTAGCGAGGCGTGGACGGAGGGGTGCCTTATGGACAAAGCATAGCGGTTATGCAAGGGTTCAGTAGGCGTGCCCCCCATACAGCCCCAGTCGAGGCCGTGACAGCAGTCAGACGCCTGAGGTGAGTGGTAGGTAGAGACGAGCAAGGTAGTGTACAGCGCCTCAAAGCCACACTCCGCCCGTCCTCGATTCCGTTACTGGTGTGGCAGAAAGGGTCAGCATGTGCCTCGACAAATCTCTAGACATATTACCACGACAGAGTAAGTGCTCAGAATGCGTGAGTCGAGGGCTGAATATCGGCTTACCTAAATACGGAGATAGTATAACTCCTTATGCTTATGGCGTGGGATGCCCGCACCTTCTTGGGCTGTGGTTGCCGAAGGGAGGCCAGCGGGACGATCAAAAAGAGCAGAGGGGGGAGAAAAAAGAGAGAAGCAAGCGCACAACGTACCATCAATATCGTAGCGCTAACATGTAAAAGTACCGAGGCTTACTTTGAACTTGGTAGATACAGCACGGTATTCGATTACTCACGGTTTTGCTCGGGTGTCGGCACAGGTAGCCTACCCCTTCCGGAAGCCAGCTCGTAGGTGGTGAACTAGAGAGCTTGGCCGTCTTATCAGTGTTCGCTGCCGGTCACAGGGGAGGTGCCTACTTCCGGTTAAGCCCCGAAATGCCCTGTCATCCTCTGGCTTCACTGTGCATGTGTGTGCCATGAGATGCTAGCGTGTAGTAGCGTGCATACGTGCCACAAGGTGCGCTGGATTTACGCATGCGCGATGTAGTGAGTAATGGGTTACACGGGAGGGGGAGTTAACCCACAGTGTGTGGTGTGTGCATCTAGGTCCAGAGGGGGGTATGAGCTGGGCCCTCTGCTGGGCATGTGGTGTGGTGAGAAAGCACCCAATGACCAGACTAAGTATTTAATTATTGAGGCGCCCAACCCTACCTTAACTAACATGAACGCATAATAAGTAAAAGCATTGAGATAGGGTAGTGGAGGGCGGAGTGCACACAGAGGTCGTGTAACTCATCCCGAGGCAACACTTCTAAAATGATGGTACAGGGTTAGCAAAGGGAGGAAGCCCGTAAGGCAGAAGGGCATGGTTATGGACAAGTGTGCTGTGGGAGGTACTGGTGTAGCACGGATATATGTGTCTGTGTGTGAAACTGTCACCCATAGAGTTCAGTAGAGCGGCTCGTAGGTACAGATCACAGTAGGATGTTGTGTCAGAGAAGAACGGTAAAGGCCCAGAGAGGTGGGGTTTGTCAGAGGGTTACAACTCCGACCAGGGGATTTCGTCATTTAGGCCCTGAGTATTGGTGTGAAGGCGATGGACCCACCGTTGTTCGCGTCTAAAGAGGGAGTTACTATTCCAACCTGGGTTGGCCTCTAGGATAGTCCACTGGATGGCCTCACACGGGTGGCCTTTTTTCAGAAAGTGATTAGTGAGTTTTGTGGCTGTGCCCGCTCGTCGCACCGTGCTTTTCTGTTCGCTGATCCTTATCTTAATGGCTCTGGTAGTCATTCCAATGTAATACAAAGTGCAAGGGCATGTGATGAGATACACACAATTGGTTGTGTTACAGTTTGTATGTTTTCGCTGTTCCCATTGGAAGTTCGCCAGTTGTAGTGACTTTGTGTGCAGCGTGGAGGCGCATGCCCCACACATGCCACATGGATGGTGTCCTGTGACAGCTGGGAGATTCCACAAGGTGGTTTCCTTGATCGCCTGCGGTGTCAGTGGGTGTGTATTCACCAGTTGATCGCTTAGGTTGGTAGTTCTCTTGAAGGCAAACCGGGGAGGTTGGATAGCGAGTGTGTCGCTGTTGAGGATCCTCCAGTTCCGATTAATGATCTTCTTGATTTGATTGGAGAGAGGGGAGAAAGTTGTGACGCAGGTTATGAGGTCATTGGTTTTGGGTGTCCTCGTCTACAAAAGGCCTTCTCGTGTGTTGTTCCTGGCCCGCTTTCTGGCTTGTCTGATTACCTGTCCTGGGTAGTGTCTCTCCGCGAGGTTTTCTGCCAGGCAATTGGCTTGGGATTCAAACTCATGTTTCCTGCTACAGTTGCGTCTAATTCTCAAGAATTGGCCGTAAGGCAGATTCTTTCTTAGTGCTTTGGGATAAAAACTCTTAAAGCTAAGGAGGCTATTGCAGTCTGTGCTTTTCCTATAGGTGGTAGTGTGCAATACTCCGTTCTCAAGGCTGATCAATAGGTTCAGGAAGGGGATCTCCTTCGTGCTAGCCGTCATGGTGAAGCGTAGGTGTGGGTCCTGGTTATTGATCCATTCGTGGAAAGTCTTGGCCGTTGTCTCAGGCCCCCTCCAAAGGATCAGGATATCATCAATGTAACGTTTCCACGTGACAAGGTTCTCGTGGAATGGGTTAGTATCGGTGAAGATGTGGGCAGCTTCAAAATGGGCCATGTACAGGCCTACCAGGTTCGGGGCGAAGGTGCTACCCATACTGGTGCCCTGGACCTGATGTTAGGTGGAGGTCTTGTACCTGAAGAAGTTGTTGGTTAGGGCCATCAAAATGAGAGCTGTGATGAAATCCACCGGTGTATTGGTGGGGAGTTCCGACTCTCGTAGGAGGATACTGGTGACCTCAATGGTGGCATCATGAGGAATGTTAGTATATAGTCCCCCTACATTAAGTGTGATCAGTAGGTTGATGTCCTCCGTATTCTCGTCGTTGATCACTTGGATGAGGTTGAGAACATCTCGGGTGTCTTTTAAGTATGCTGGTGTTGATTGGACCAGAGGGCGTAGAAAGAAGTCGCCAAATTGACTGAAGGGTTCCAGAAGCGAGTTGATGCCTGATACTATTGGACGGCCAGGGCATGGGATGACTCCCTTGTGAATCTTGGGCAGGAGGTAGAAGTAGGGCATCCTGGGTGTATTATTCACAAGAAATGCTGCTTCTTTGGCAGTGATCCAACCTTCCATGGACGCTTCATTCACCATGATGCAGATCTGTCCAAGTAGACGTGCGGTTGGATCATTCTCCAGAATTTCGTAATATTCGGTGTTGTTCAACTGGCAGTTGCATTCCCGTTCGTAGTCCTCGATGTTGAGAATCACTGTGGCACCCCCTGTGTCAGCGGGTTTGATAATGGTATCATTTCTTAAAGAGTTGACAGCATTGCGTAGTTTGTTGGGCATATTGTTGTAACTGGTAGGAGGTTTTCAAAGATTGGCCTCCTTGAGAACCGCCTTCTCGAAGGTGAGGACCTCATTCGGGACCATGCCTGCCGTGGGTGTAAATCTGGAGGGTGGTCTCAGTCCTGTGTCCTCCTGTTCTGGTGTGGTAGTGTCATTGAAGAAGGCCCTGTGTCTGACCTTGCGGAAGAGTGGATGTAGTTCTTCATTAAGCCGGAAATTGTCTTTTTTGGGTGTGGGTACAAATCCTAACCCCATTTCAAGTGCTGCGGTCTCATCCGGATTGAGTACCCTGGACGAAAGGTTGACGATCAGTTTCTTAGGTGCGTCATGCTCCTTGTTGTTCTCTGCTGGTTGTCCGAGTCCTGCCATTGGACCTGTTTGTTCCCTCTTCTTCTTCCTCTGCCTCTGCCCCTGCCTGTGTTCTGAAAAGGAGGAGGCGGGTTGTGGAAAAAAGGTTGTTGGAACCCTGGTTGAGGTACATTATACGGAGGGTACCACATAGGTCCTGGTTGTGGATATGGTTGGACTGGGTATCTGTACATCGGTGGCATCGGAGGTGGTGGTAGGATCATAACCTCTCCATCTTTAAAACCCTATCCCTGCAGCCTAACATATCTAATCACCACTAGCCTTCCCAACTCATGAATCATTCACCTGGAACCTCCTATCCCATACTAATGATCACACCTAAGTAGTATTAAATGTATCACACAGTGACTAGAGTAAATTCATGTTATTGTTTTGTTATGCACATATAACTAATCACAATAATTAACAATAACCACTGGATGAACCACTAACCTTGGGTTCCGGAGTAGCGTACTACTTGCCATACAGCGCTTAAGTTCCTCATCACGGGTAGTAAGCGCTATATAAATGCAATTACAATTAAAACCTGTCTCACAACTGCCATTTTGACCTAAAAAAATAAACCTTTTGACATGCCTAAACATTCCTTTTTAATACTTATAATAATTCACCTCTAAGGTATGGCCTAACGGCTCCCAGGTCAGCGTGCATTGTATTTAAGAAGTAGGACGTGTGCTTATGTTTTATATATCCTTGCATTGTAAAGCTCATAAAGACGTTTGTCACAGTTATAAGACCTATCTCTCCCATTGACTAAACCTTGGTTACCTGATAACATTACCTAATTGATAACTTTGGATTAGGATCAGGTAGACTTATACTGTTTACATTCAAATGAATTACAATTTAAAACTCTCTTTAATAGTAACGTTGGATTTTTGGTTAGAATTCTGTAATTGCCACTTATTGAAAGTTGTCATTTTCTTGTCCCAACCATTTGTGTCTTCTGTCCGTGTCCTGGGTCACACGACTCTGAATGGCTCTGCTGTTGGAGTTTATGTATTGCTTCAAACAGTAATTCAAAGGGGGCTTATTTGAGGGTAGGCTGGGCCATCCTGGAAGGATGACTGCAGAGGGGCTGCACACAGACCCACTAACACTTTAAAGAGCTTTACCTCCTGCACACACTTTGTAACATGAAACCAGGCCTTCCCTGCCTTATGTATCCCCCAAACATTTTGGAGCCTTGCCAGGGGAAGGGGAAGAACTTTCCAGAAACAGATGTCGGGTTAGGACATGGAGTACAACCCCGCATGCACACAAAGGCTGGCATCAGGTGTAAATATTGGACCTCGAGAGCCACTCTTCAGAACACTCCTGGACCCGTGGAAGTTATAGAAGTACTGCCCTGCTGCCAGGAGACTGCCCTGCTGCTTGATGAATTGACTTGCTATTTGAGAAGGAAGGCTGGACCTCCTTGCCATCCTCCCAGGCTAACCAGAGTTACTCCAAGGATCAGTTGGCTGATCTCCTGTGTGAGCTACAGGGGCACAAAGAGCTTCAAAGGCCTCCCTGCAACTGCCCATCTGATCTGCTGTAATTGAACCTCTCTGAGAACTGCTGACCTCTGCTTGATTGAGTCCTTGATCCCCCAGAGGTTCCTTTCCAGAACTCCTACAGAAGACTTCTCTCAGGGGCGTTAACACAGACCCCTGCAAATCCTGCAGTGCAGACGGGCCACTACCCTTAAAGGGCCCTGGGCCTTTCAGGGAAGCCCCAGACAGCCCAAGTTCATGAATATCTGGAAGATATGAGAGACTCTGGGAACCCTCTTCACATTCTTCAAGGAAGCCCCATCAAGTTGCATTATGCCACTGACTACTCTCTCCAAAGGTAGACCTGGTATTTACCCCACAAATTATTGTTTAACAGTTCTTTTTAAAGTCTACAAACTATGTGAAGGTTACAAAAATGTTTAATACATTCTTGTGATTTAGTAAAGTGAATACCCGATTTCCCACACCAATGGTGATTATTATATACAGTAACTACTGTCTAAAGATTCAAAGAACACTCGTCGTATTAGGCAGAAGAGAATGTAGGATACATCCATCAGAGGCCCCTGGTCAGTCATTGCTGCCAATTAAGGAGGGAAATGTGTCTTTGGGGTGGTTACTTTAGCCTGAAAGGACAGTTTTGGACCACTGTACTAGAAGACATTCATACAGTACCACAATCAATCAATCAAGTTGTATTTATAGAGCACGGATTGTCACCTGAGAGGGTATACAGGAGCTTGCTGCAGGTACCAGTTGAAGAGTCAGGTCTTCAGTCCCTTCCTGAAGCGGGTCAGCAAGGGCATGATGTGAGGTGGAAGAGGAGGGTGTTGCAGGCTTTGGTGGCGAGATGGGAGAAGGAGCATCTTCTGGAGTGGTAGTGCATATGCGGTGTTTGTGGGAGAGCAAGGTGTGCATAGCAGAGGTTCCTGGGAGGTTGGTGGAAATGCAGGCGGTGGTTCATGTAGGTGGGTCTGTGGTCATGGAGAGCTTTGTAGGCTTGGGGCAGAAGTTTAAAAAGGCATCTCTTCTCGACTGGAGCCAATAGAGGTCCTTCAGGTGCTGGGTGATGTGGGTTCTCTTGGGTAGTTCAAGGATCAGTCTGGTGGCTGCATTCTGGATCATCTTGAGTCTTTTCATGAGTTCAGTGGTGGTGCCTGCATAATGTTTGTTGCCATAGTCTAGTCAGCTTGTGATGAGAGCCTGCACCATCGTCTTCCTGGGGCCAATGGAAAACTCTGCAGAGCATGCGGAGTATATGGAAACAGGCTGAGATTGTGTTGACCAGATGTTTCCTGGCGAGTTAGCTGTTGAGTATGATGCTGTGGTTGCTGGCATGGTCTTTAGGTGTGGGGGTAGGTCAGAGCTCCAAAGCCACCAGGAGTTGTTCCAGAGTTGTGGAACTTTGTCTTTGTCAAGGTAGGGTCTGCTGAGAGCAAAAGGATGAGTGTCGACGGCATAGGAGATGATGTTGGTGTTGTGTGATCTGACGATATCTGCAAGTGGTGTCATGTAGATGTTCAAGAGGGTAGGACCTACAGCTGAGGCTCGGGGGATAGCGCAGATAGTGTGCTTGGCTTGCAATGTGAAGGTAAGGAGGCTGATTTTCTGGGTGCGACCCGTAAGAAAGCATGCCATTCATCTGAGAGCATCGTCTGGTATTCCAATCCGGTATAGTTGGCTAATGCGTGTGTGGTGGGATTCAGCATAGAAGGCTGTGCAGAGGTCAAGCAGGACCAGTGCAACTGATTCTCCTCTGTCGAGTAGAGTATGAATGTCATCTGTTGGGATGATCAGAGCTGTCTCGATGCTGTGGTTGTCTCTAATGCCTGATTAGGAAGGGTCCAGTAGGTTGTTTGTCTCCAGGTGTGCTGTGAGTTGGAGGTTGATGGCCTTCTCTAGGACTTTGGCTAGGATTGGGAGAAGAGATATTGAGTTGTAGTTCTAATGCTCCCTGGAATCTGCTGAGGATTTCTTCAGAAGGGGTCTGACCTCCGCATGTTTCCATTCAATGGCAAAGGTGGCTGTGGTTATAGAGGCTTTGAGGATGGTGGTGAGCTGATGGCTGATCTCATCTCTTCCAAGGTTGAAGAGCTGGTGGGGGCAGGGGTTGGTGGATGCTCCTGAGCGGATGGAGTTTATCAGACTGGTTTTGCTTGGGGTTCTGAGATGTCTTCATGTGATGAGCGGGTGATCTGCAGTTGTGGCTGGTGGGATGTTGAGAAGGTCAGAGGTATGGGTTTCGAAGTTTCTATACATGGTTGCTATCTTCTTGCGGAAGTGGTTAGCGAGTTCGTCACAGGGTTGCTGCGAGGAAGGGATTGGGTTTTTGGTGGCTGACTGGTATGTGAACATTTTGACGATGGTGAAAAGTTCCTTGGTGTGGTTGGTGCTGATCTTGATTCAGAGGGTCAGGACCTCCTTTTTTGCAGCTTTGATCTGGCAGAGGTAATCGTTGAGGACTGATTCTTGACAGTTGTTTGCACCTGCGATTTGTTGTGCTGAGTTCCGGGGTGTATCAGCTGGCTTGTTTGGGGAGTCCACCATTTTTGCTGGTTTGGAGGGAGAGACTTGGTCAGCCATGTTTGTGATCCATTTGTTGAAGTTTTGTACTGCCTGATCCAAATCGGTGGTGACGTTGGGCTGTGTGGTGCTGAGGGTATTGGTCCATTTTTGCTGAGTGACCTTGGCCCAGTTGCGGAAGGGGGCATTGTGGCGGTTGGAGGCAGTACGGGGGCGGTCCGGCAAAGGTGAAGTGTACGATGAAGTGGTCCGACCAGGTGAGTTCTGAGGTGTGACTGTATCTAATTCTGTTGCTGGACTTGAAGATGGGGTCCAGCGTATGTCCTGTTTTGTGCATGTGGTCAGTGACCAGCTGCTTGAGACCAATGTTGTCCAGTCTTTCCAGGAGGTCGGTGGAGTTGGTGTCGGCAGAGTGGTCCAGGTGAAAGTTGAGGTCTCCCAAGAAGACGTAGTGTTCAGATTCAATGGCAAGTGGGGTCATGAATCCGGCGATGTAATCACTGAGGCTGATTTGTGGTTCTGGCAGTCTGTATGCAATGGTGCCTTTGATGGTGGACTTGTCATCGATGCTGACGTGGAAGTTCATGTGTTCCATGATCACCGTGGTCTTGTTGTCTGTGATGGTGCAGGTGATCGATTCCTTGTGTACTATGATGATGACATCTAAGTGTTTGTTGCTGTGGTCATAGTCTTTCATCTTGTATCCAATGGGTGTTGCTGTGGTGATGTCTGGGGTCAATGTGGGGTTAAGCCAATTCTCATTGATGAATGCTATGTTGGGGGCGAGTGTGTTGATGGTGTCCCAGACGTCAGCTCATGTTTGCTGATCTGGCATTGATCAGGAGGCGACTTAGTTGCTACAGTGAGCTCTCTGGGGTTGGGGTGGTGCTGGTTGCTGCGATGGTGGTCGGTGCCGGGGTAGAGGTGAACTGGCAGTGGATGCAGGTGAAGGGTCCTGTTGTGGAGCGAAGCAATGCGATGCAGCAGTGGTTTCTTCTGGGGTCCAGGGCGAAGGGATCTATGGTGGAGTATATGTGGGACTGCAATGGGCAAGGGTTACGGATGCTGGGCGTGATACAGGTATGGATGGATGCAGAAGGGCCTGCTTTTGGTGAGCCACTTTGACGTGCCAGCGGCAAAGCCATGCAGCGTTATCCATAAGTAGTCCTGAGGGGTGGAAGGGGCTAGCAGGGAGGTAAGAGCGTGGCATGGTGGGAAACAGCTAAAACGGGGGGAAACACACAATTACTGAATACTACAAGAGCCCAACAAAGTAACAAAATATGCCAAATAAAATGTGGCAAATGCCAAAGTAAAAGCCAAAATACAACTAACAATTATTGGCTGAACAGTGCACAGATGCATCAGGAAATTAGGGTACGAAACAAAGTGGTCATCTGACTTCTGGGTATGGGCTGGAACTGGGGGTTTCGGGGCTGTGAGTGATGCAGCAGTTCCACGGAGCCAGACAGAGGGGGAGTGGTGCATGACTAGAGGTCAAGGGCTACTCACTAAAGCAGCACAGCGGCCTCCATAAGCAGTTCCGGAAGGTGGGAGGGGCTGACAGGGAGACGGGAGGGTCAGGGGGCGTAACACAGGCCCACGCATCACCCGCAGTGCGGGGGGCCCGTGAGCTGCAGAGGGCCCCCTCAGCCCAGTACTAAGGCCTTAGAGCTCCAGATTATCCAGAATGGGGGCCCCTCCATGTACCTTGTAGGGGGACCCTCTGAGCTTTTGTTACGCCACTGGGGAGGGTGGCGAGGTGGGAAACTGCGGGAGAGGGGAGGAGAAAGGTGCAATTACTGAATACTACAAGAGCCCAAAAAAGTACCTAAATATGCCAAATGAAAAGTGACAAATGCCAAAAGAAAACCAAAAATAGCAAAATAAAACTAACAATTACTGGCTGAATAGTGGACAGATGCGCAAGTGGTCACCTGACTTTGGGGTAAGGGCTGGAACTGGCAACTTGGGGCTGCAAGTGATGTGTTAGCCCCATGGAGCTGGACATTGGCAGGGGAGGGAGTGGCGAAAACTAGTGGTCAAGGCCCACATGGTATAGTATTCTTTTTGGGGAGAACCCCTCCATTTAAACCCCTGAGGTCGGACTTCTTATGCAATATGCAGTATGGTGAATCTTTGAAAAATGTTAATTAGCATTCTTTTTTAAAGAATCATTTTCATGCTGCTCTGATTTCCGTAGCAATTAACAAATAACTTTTCGGTCTTGTTGAGCATACACTTCTTTAAGCCTGTCAAATTATTGCCCAAAATAGACTCCGTAATTTGAATGTGTGCAAGCAAATCATCTCATTTTTCACAATCATACAAGCAAGATGTCAAGCTTAGATTCTCTTTTGCTGATTATCACGATTTTTTGTATATGTTTATTAAATTGATTGACGTTTTTCCCCAAAACCTAGTTCCTAATATTCTATCTTTGGAGTGTTGTTATTTTTTAAAAGCGACCTTTTCCGTACAATTTTACGTTTGCAATCCATATGCTGACAGTGCATTTTTCTCTTTTAGTTTTAAGCTCATTCTTTTGTCATTTATCATCGCAGGGCTGTGTCACTTGGAGAACATGGAAACAGCTGGTTGACATACACATGTCAACTTTATTAAAAAAAACAAGTTAAACTCACTTATTCGTAAAACAGCAAAGGGGAATCCTTTTGTGAGAACATTAGAAGGCTGACGTCTGGGCTGAATTATAGCCTCATATGAGTCTCTTACTTGCTAAATGAGGGAACAACAATTGTTTTGGGATTTCTGTAAATTGGTCTGAAAAATAAAAGTGCATTTGCAGGGGTATATTTAATAGCCACTATCGCCACAGGAATGTCACTTTTAGTGTCGTTCCTGTGGCGATATGTGCTTCAGCTTATTTACAAGGCAGTGTTAAGCCACTTAACGTGTCTAAACACTGCCTTGCAAAAAAGGCCCCCTTCCAGGCTACAGGTAGCTTGAAAGGGATGGGCAATGGGTGTTACGGGGGGCGTTCCACCACAACACCCATTGATTTTAACGCTGCCTCATATTTACAAGAGCAGCGTAAATATGGGGTAGTGCCAAAATTAAGACCAGGGAAAACCTGGGGGCATATTCACTAGAGAAGTGGCGGAGCATGGTGTTAGCCTCCTTGGCTTAACGGTATGTTACACCACTTCTGAAATGCAGGGCGGTACCATATTTACATCAATATGGCGCAGACCTGTGATTCCCCCTGCGCTGACGCAAAATTTAGAAGCCCAGCGCCAACGCAGGCACCCTTCCACCGTAGTGCAAGGGTGTCTGCCTTGAGGGGAAGATTGTTTATGTGCAGGAAGGTCCCTCTTCCTGCACTTAAGCAATCTTTAAATGGCATTTGGAAACTTATGTGTGCTGCTAATGCAGCACACATAGAAGTTGCAAAACGTCATTTTTTTATTGATTATATGCAGGTAGGGACACCTTCTTGCACATAAACAATCAAATGCCTTTTGCTGTTTCTATGTGTGCTGCATCACACATGGAAACAGCAAAACAAGGAGAAATTAGACATTTCTCCTCATTGCGCAGGTTTGACGTTCCTGTGGTGATAGGGGCTTGCAAATATGTCCCCGGTCTTAAACAGGCACAACGAGAAGAAATATTTAATTTCTTATCGTTTTTTTCTGTTTCCATGTGTGCTAAATTGTGCAGCACATATAAAACAGCATTTGATGTTTATGTGCAGGAAAGTGTCCCTTCCTGCACATAACCAATCAATTGAAAAAATGGTGTTCTGTAACTTGTATGTGTGCTACATGAAGCAGCACACATAGATGTTTCAAAATGCCATTTAAAGTTTGTTTATGTGCAGGAAAGGACACCTTCCTGCACATAAACACTCTTCCCCTCAATGCAGACACCCTTGACCTATGGTGCAAGGGTGCCTGAGCTGTCGCTTGGCTGCTAAATTTTGTCACAGCGCAGGAGCAAATGCAGAGCTGAACCATATTGTTGTAAATATGGTGCACCATATTGTTGTAAATATGGTGCAGCTTTGTGTTTCATAAGTGGCAGAGCGTGGCGTTAAGCCAAGGAGGCTAATGCCACGCTCCGCCACTTCTCTAATAAATATGCCCCTAAGTTTCAGAAATATCACCACATTTTTAGAATCCCCTTAAATGACGTTAGGGCAATAACTTGTGATGTATTCTGTATATTAAATTCAAAATACATTTTTAATTGTGAGCTTATAGTATTGCTTCTTTGTTTCCATGTAGAAGCCTCGAGAAATTCCATAGCAGATTTACATATTCCTGCGTTAGCCAATTTTGGTCTTAATTATAAAAAAAAAATTCTTGAAACAATCCAGGTAGGTTTCATCGGCTTTCTTTTCCTTTTACTAAACAAGTTAGCAATTTGTTCCTACAGGTTGAAAGTGTTGTCCTAAATTTAGTTCGACACAACGCTGGAAGTGAATACACTGTGCTCCATCCTATAACCCAAATGTTCTTCAGCTGAAATGCTCTTTGCCCATGTGCCAACTACCTACACTGCCCAGTCCTAAATGTGTTCCGAGTCAAGCAGTAATAAAGATACAATACTGTGTATCTGTGAGTCAGGCAACCTTGAGAGCAAAACATTATTTTACATTGATTTCAAAGGTTTGCATAGAATCTGATTTTTGGATCACCAGGTAATTTGTAGTTTCCAGCTTTTCATAGGTCAATGCCCTTTGTAGTTTTTCACTGCAGACCTGCAAAATTTCCTCTTGATTTCAAATTGTGATTGTGAGGAAAGTTGTTTCTTATATGGTGTGGGTGTGGAACCCCACTATGTGATGAAGCCACAATTCCATACCTGGTACAGTCATGCTCATTTGTGAAACCCTACCTCAGCCGTGGGTCGTTGTGGCTCAGCACAGTCAGGTTTTATCAAAGGTCAATTTTAAAGCATTAAGAAGTACCAAAACAATTGAAGAAGAAGAGAACACAACACAATAAAAATCTAACACCAATTTTTAAACTAGATTGTATTTTTGTCTTTAAAGAGACACTTCCACAACAAAAATCCATCAGAGGGTTGCAGAGATATGATTTATAAAGAAACAATAAATCAAAAATTTTTACTTAGCATAATACATTTTTGTAAATTACTACGGCTCACAGTTTAGGGTTATCCATGAGAAGTAACTGGAAAATGGCTATATAGACATTCTTGTGGCAACCAATTCTGGTGGGGAGTCAGTGACAGTGACCAATAATGTCTAGTTAAAAAGTTACCTTGCAGTCAAAGCAGTCTCCAGTTACAGGCTCTATGAAGGAACCACCATAAACAACAATGGAGTGGTCCTGATAAAAGGGATGCAGAATGCTGAAGATGCTTAAGGATGCTGTGCCAATGTCTGGGGTATTCCTGGCTCTACCCCTCAGTCCACATACACGGTGGGTCGACTTTGACCACATGGGTCAATGTCCATCAAAGTCTGGGTCAAGTCCACCCAAAAACCAGTTACCACTAGTCTACTGTTCTTTGGTTACAGTGATACCAGCGGTTTCCTTTAACAGGCAATAACTTTCTTACTGGGTGACCAAACTGCACTCTGACTCTCCCAGTTCCAGCACACTAGGGAGCAACTTTTGAGGGTCTGGACTCTGTCCCCAAGGCTGCAATTCTGTGGTCAGGAGTGACCAGGTGTTCTTGGCTACCAACTCACCAAGGCATGCTTCTTCAGCATTTATGGTACTTTAGCTGTAACATGGAGACAGCTAACTGACCTTTGGAGTCACTGTCTCTGTCTGGGGCACAGGGACTACTTTTCCTCATGCTGGACTCTACAGATACAGTCCCCTCTTTGCTAGTCCATGATGCAGAAGGTGCAGTTGAGTCTTTGGTGCAGCCTCTCTTTGTTGGGTCCAGGCAACAGCAGGGCAGTCCATCTTTGATACTCTCTCCGGTACAGATATGATCTAAGGTCTGGGTGCCAGGATTTTGCTTTTATGCCCAGTTCTAGCCCTTGGGGGAATGTGGTGACTACAAGCCAATGGGCTACCAGGTCCCCTCCCACCTAGTAATGGTTTGTGGTGAAGTGTGACATCTGACTTTTCCCAGAATACATCATTCAGCTCACTCTCAACATGGAAGAACACCTCTCTTGGTGTGTGGAACTACCTAGCCCATCTGAGAAATGTGGCTTCCTAAGGGCTAAATGCCACAGAAAGACTGGTTTGTCTATGCCTTCTTCCTCCTTGTCTGAGATGCCAGCCTGTCTGTTAAAACAAAAGAGCATCCCCTCTCATGTGTGAATACAATTTGCCCTTCAAAGGCAGTTTCCCCTTTGAAGCTAGCCTTTTGGGCTCACACCCTGTTTCTCCTTCCTGCCAGTAGGAGGTCACACCTCCTGCCCCAGCAGATTCTTTGTATTCCTTCCTGAGAGTCAGTCATGCCTCCCTCAGGGGAGCAGAAGGCTGTCTCTGAGTCGAAGGCAACAGTTTGTGTGCAACCGTAAACGGTCACTGGCAAATGGTGGCCAACAAGGTGGAAACTTTCTAAATTTATAATTTGTGCAAAAGATACATTACAAATATTTTCCATGCACCCTTAAAATTGGAAAGTCATTGGCGGTCTACAGTTAATAGGCCTGGATTGCATAAAGCTTGAGAAAAAATCTTCACAACTCTGCTCACTCTTAGTCACGCAATTCTAAAGATGTTTTTTTTTCTGCCTTGTGCAAAATCTATGGGCCAACTAAATATTCTTGAATATCCATTCTCCTCTGCCAGGCAAAAGGTTCTGATTGACAGATATTGCACCCTTTACTAAATTAGGGGCATATTATCGAGGACGGCGTTAAAAATGATCGCCGGTTTAGCGGCAGAAAACTGCCGCTAAATCGGCGATAATGGGCTTGATAATATGCCCTTGAGAATTCCAATAGAACTCCATGTTCTAGTGTGAACATGGGCTTCTATTGGAATTCTCCAGCGCATATTAGCAAGCCCATTATCGCCACTTTAGCGGCAGTTTTCTGCCGCTAAACCGGCGATAATTTTAACGCCGTCCTTGATAATATGCCCCTTAGTGATTTAAACTTGCTTGAGGCTAAACTGAGTTAAACCAGCAAATGCTTCAATATTAGGCATGGGGCAGGCAGGTTCCAGAGGAAAAGGAGCAAATTCTGACAGTGAGAGAATGCTAGTGTTCTGCCTGATTTGTAACTGATACCTACTGACCTCTCTGATGGATTCATCCGATAGCCTATTCCAATTTCCACCCCTGAATGAGTCAAGCTGTCAGGCGACCCACGTAGTTGGTGCTGTTATAGTTTACTGTCTACGCTCATCTAACACGCACACGCAGATTTTTCAGCCGTGTTCCTCAGTTGACTCTCTCACTCAGTTTGTGCCATTGTCTCTTCCATCCACACATAAGTGGAATATTTGTCCGAAGATGTTTCCGGTTTCCTGAGCAGGGGAATCTTCATCTTAACCTCTTCTCTGCGGGGCAAATTCCGCCGCAGCGCTACCGCAGTGCTGACATTCCAATCGTGGGCGTGGTCATGACGTCTCCCGGCCGTCGTCCGCACACGCCCATCGTGACTCATGACGGCCGGGAGACGTCATGAGCATGGAAGAGGTTAATTATCCTCTGCACTCGGTTCTTGTAGTTTCCGTACATTATCTCCATCATCCACCGGACAACAAGAACCTTTTAAGCTTTTCTCCTAAGAAGAATTTTGCCCTCAGACCTTTCAGTTTCCTCCTGATCTGTTTATATTGTTTTTCTTGCCTTTGAAGTCCTTTCTTGGTGCACAGATAAGAATAGTAAATTCAGATTGACAAAGCCAAAGAAAGATTAAAAGAAATTAGACAAATGCATGGTAGGTAAATTCTGTGGCATTTTCCTTGTAAGGATACTCAAAAAACTGCACAGGACACATGTTGTTCAATTTTCACCAGACACAAAATAAAAGAAATAGATCAAGAGGTTGAAAGGAAGCAGATAGTAGTATGGATATTTTGGGTACAATGGATTATGGCCATGTTATCTACATACAAGTCAGCACAGCGATATAGACCGAGCTTGGGGCTTTATGTTTCTCACCCTAACTTGAATATTAGATACCCTTCCAGTGCTTACGGATTAGTTTTAAGGTCTTTTCAAAACCAGGCATAAATAGCAATATCTGGGGAAGCAGGAGACACTGAAGCATTTGAGACAGTCAATGGACTGTTGGACTGACCGTTGGTTATGCGTTAGTATTTGTAATGTTGGGTTTCCATATTGGGAAAGAACACAGGCATTACATGTCTGGTTCTAGTGGACCAGGATTGGATGCAAACAGTGACCGAGGCTGTTATTCTTTGACTGAGCCACAATGCATGTTTATAATGAGTCTACCATGTTAATTCCGAAAGGGATGTGCAGTAGTGGTAGCGCTTTTGGCACATGAGTACTAATGCAACAATAGGGCATATTTACAAGAGAATGGCAGAGTGCGGTGCTAAGCCAACATTGCTAACACTGCACACTACCATTCCAAAAACAAAGAGATGTCCCGTATTCAAAATGATACTGCACACCTCTGCGTTTTACCTATCGCTGCCTGGCCCCAACTTAGGCACCCTTGTGACATAGGGTGCCTGCGTTGAGGGAATTATTGTGTTAGAGAGAACATTTGGCTCTTTCATTAGTAGGGCTGCATTATAATCATGGGATTATAATCATGGGTGGTTCACACCTACATATATTGCTTTACTGTGTTAACTTAGAACCTTAAAACTCGAACTGTAATGACATGAAAAGTGAAGTGTTAGGGATATTTTTGATGGAAACATGAAAAAATAACAGTGCAACTATGTGTGTTTAGTTGAAAACATTAACGTGCAGAATTCGTATATGTCGCTGACAAGTACTCCCACAATTAATGTGCTTATGTAACGTGTTAATTTAGATGTGTTCAGAAAATAATGTTCACCTTATATATGTACATTTATGAGGCCTTTGTGCCATTTCTTTAGTTGACCACTTTCTGTCGGCCTAAATTGTATTTTTCTACTGGAAGCTCTCGCTTTAGATTTAACTATGAATTTCATGTGCGTGTTGAACTTTTTCTTTCTCACCTTTCTGATGCGAGTGTAGAATTCATCCTTGTTAGCTAGAATAATGTATTTGTTTTAGGAGTTAGGTTTAGGGAGAAGAGGATACATTGAACTTTGATACTGATAATAAAGAACTGTTGTACTTTCTTATCGGAAGAAGCCTGGGAATCAAGGTCATCTTGCCAAGGCCTGGGAGCATAGCTGTAGTGTGGAAAATCACCTACGAGGAGGTGGCTAGACTGGATGGTGTGATGCTGCAATGCATCTTGTGATACTACCTGCGAAAGTCAAGTACCGAAGTTAGGGAAAGTGTTCAGGGGGACTTCTGCCTTGCCTTGAGAGAGAGAGCATATTAGAACAAGCTCTGTAGCTTTATGCTACTTGACCCATCTGATGTGAAGAGACTTCTTAGGAAGACTTCACACGCTGACACCTTTATGACTCTTGCCTTGGGAAATGCTAAGTAGGGATGCCACGCTAGTTTAAGTATAGAGACAGACTAATGCTTTATACTTACGAGCCTCCAATGACGAGGAATCTTGGCGTCTGTGCAGTTATTTTCTGTGTTCTGGTCCTTAAACGGATTATTCTGTGCATGCTGCACCACCTTAACTTTACCCGTAGGTTTGGCTTTGTATTAGTTCCAATGTATTTCTACACCCTCATCTTGAGGTGCTTGTACATCCAACTGTTCTTGGTTTTGTAATAAACTAACTAAACCTAATCAGGAGTCTGTAATTCTTCAGAGTCTTAGTTCATTGGAACTATAATGATTGAATGACTAACGAGTCCCCCCCCCCACGCTTTCATGCTGATAAAAAGAGGCATTGACCAGGGGTTCCAGAGCAGATCTAGAACGTGGAACCCGGCTCCATCAATCAATTGTTTATGTGCAGGAAGGTGTTCCTTCATGCACATAAACAATCACTAATGGTGATTTGTAACGCCAATGTTTGCTTCATTGTGCATCACACATAGAAGTTGCAAATGGTAAATTTTTTAATGATTGTTTATGTGCAGAAAGGGACAGTTCTTGCACATAAACAATTATTCATGGCGATTTTCTGTTTGTATATGTGCTGCATAGCGCAAACACTAAGAAACAGCAAACACAAGGAGAAATTAATCATTTTTTCTTGTTTCGCCATGCTAAGACCAGGTTTTTTTTTGTCTTAATTTTGGCGTTGCCCCATATTTACGCCACCATTGTAAATAGGGGCAGCATCAAAAAGCAATGGGTGTTACTGCGGAACACCCACCACAACTCCCATTGCACGCCCCTTTAATGCTAAGTGCTTCGGGAAAGGGGGTCTTATTCAGAAGGAGCCGTTATGCCACATTTAGTGACTTAACGTTGCATTGTTAATAAGGCAAAGGCTTTATCGCCACAGGAACATCATAAAAAGTGTTGTTCCTGTGGAAATAAACTCTTGTAAATATGCCCCAATGTATCTGTACAAATGCTAATGTCACAATAAAATCAGGCATGTCATTTTTGTCTTTTTATTAGTGCTGTGTATTATTAAGTATGCATTTGAACCAAATTATAAGACATCTGTCCCTTTTTCCCCCTACATTGTTTACTATGTTGATACCTTTTTTTCCCTCCCCCAGATACCTTTCCTAGTTACCTCATTTTCCTACCTGTACGCTCTCAGATTAGGAATCTGCATGCCTGCCTTTGCCTTTCCATACTAAAATACCCCTCTCATGAACAGTGTACTGCCTCCTGCCTGGCTTTCCCTGTCTATCATTAGGCCTGGATGTTAAGAACAGTAATAATCATATAAATGAATTATTAGATTTTATAAAGCCAGCAGGGTGTCATGGCGCTAGAGGTAACAATAAGACATTACTAACCTACAATTGAAAAAGAGGACTTTTCAGTGATATGGGACACCCAAAAAGGGGTCCACAATAATGGCTGATAGAAGGTTGTTCCAAGCCTGAGCAATCAGGACCAGGAAAGACCTGCCCCATAAAATCATCCTACAAAACTTAGAAAGGCTTACTAATTGAGCAAAACGAAAGAAAAAATTCTTGAAGGATAGTAGCGAGAGACGAAAGATGACTTGTAGTTATTGGGCAGTTGTGAGACGTTGGCCTGCTATATGCTGTCCACTAGTTATAGTGGGCACCCTGTACCAGTCCAAACAACACCTTATTGGTTCTAGGTTAAAGACAACCTTTATTGAAAGCTATCCTAGTGGTAGCTATGGAGAGCAGCCTTCAGGCTAAGTCTTGAAGGAATGTAAAGCAGCTTGTTTTACCAGTCTATCATCTCTTGAGTGCCTAAATGAAAGATATCCACACCAGGTATATACATAAAATATATGTATTTATTACTAAACACACACTCCTAGTCTCTTTATGAGACTAGAGATCAAAACACATAAGTTACACTTCAATTATTACAGTAAAATAGCACAAATAATAGGGGCGAGCCAAACCATATACTAAAATAGTGGTATAAGAACCACGACTAAACTAGACCCAAGGCATAGAGCCTGTAGAAGCAGTGGGACCCCAAGGAACCACACAAGGTAGTGACACAGGGGACCCAAGGGGCCGTGTGCAGTGTGTCAACACAGCCACGAGCTCCCGTTAGCTTCTATGGGGAAAGTCGCGGTTAGATTTTTAAAGATTAGGGACACTTAGAATTGAGTCAGGACCAAACCCTTTTGGACTTAGGACGTTCTAGGGCTAACACCCATGGGAGCACCGGAGTACTCGTCTTACCTCACCCAGGGAAGCATAGGTGTCTTTTGGTGTCAGTCGCGTCGTCGATTTCAATGGGAGCTGGCGAAAAAGTGCTGCTGCCGGGAAGATGCGAAGTGTCCGAAGAGATCCAAGCCTGGAGCGAAGATGAGAAGAAGAGGGGACAGAATCTGGGTCATTGGCCAGTTACCAGGAAGGCGATAGGCAGATGCCCACCGATGTCGGGTGATTTCAGGTGAAGAAGGTGAAGCTTGACTCTTCAGCCACAAGGCCCAGGAGGCGTCGAGGACAACCAGGAGCTGGATTCAAGCTGTTCCACAAAGGATGTCGAGTGCTGCAGTATTGGTGTCCGGATTGGACACAACAAGCCTTGGCAACAGCAACCCACACAGAAACAAGAAAGATGCTTTGGTGCAGACCAGCAAGGTCTGTGGAACTCACCACCTGGTAGGGAGTCGGCGCACGTCTGGAGCAACCAGGGAAGCCCAAGGAAATTCAAAGTTACCCCCTCAGAGACCCACCAGTCAACGGACCAGATATCGCAAAGGGACCTCAAGACAAAACACAAAATGGCAGCCCACGGGTCACTCGGAGTGACCAGGCCAACAATCTTTGGTCGATTCAGTGCTCGAGGTGGGGGCTACAAGTGAGCCCAAACACGACTTCAAGAGACGTCGAGAAGTCAATGCAGTAGCAGAAATGCACAGTGACCAGGAGTTCCGGTTCCACACTACTCACAAGGGCTTTGCTGGGGACTCGGGTTGACCTCTGAGACATCTGGAAATCCTCTTCCTGGGCTGCGAATACTTCGGAGTCCGGCGGGAGCTTCGATAATGCAGACTGACAAATTGCTTTGTTGGTGCCTGCCAAGCAGGGGAGTCACTCCTTGACCCCAAGGGAGATTTCTTCAGTCCTCTAGTCTTGAGTAGTGTCGAAGGTCCAGGATTCAGCTTCAGAGTTTCGTCCAGGGATATCTAAAGCTCTGGTTACAAAGGTTCCTTACTTATACCGAAGGAAGGGGTTGGACTAGCTCTGGTGACCCACCTATGGAAGGGTTTGGAAAGAGGGGTGACTACATCCATTTCCTTTGTCCAGTTTCGTGCCAGAGCAGGGGCTGGAAGCCCCTGAACTAGTTTGAGCTGGACTATGCACAGGGACACCAAATTTGCCCCAGTGCAGGACTTCGAAGCACTCAGAGAGTGCTCCCACCCAGCCCCAATACACATAAGCATGTCTGGGAGGTGGTTACACCTCCATGTGACAGGAAACCTATTGTCCAGGCATCCCCTGCCGGAGTTTCAGTCAGCAGCAGGAGGCCAGACCCGTGTCTGTGGCTGCAGCATCCATTTTGTGATGCCAGGGCTCTATTAGGTTTCTACCGGATAACCCAGGACTGTCATGTCTTTCCCTCTAGAAGGGTGGAATTCTACCCCCTCTGCCAGAACTGGTGGGGTAGGGGGTAGGATTCCAAAGCGCTTGACACCAAATATGACATATTTCTGTGCAGCCATCCCAAAGTTAGCATTTACCGCGAGGTTATAATGCACATAAGAGAATATGGTCAGGCTGCATTCCAAACAGCATCATAGAAGGGTCTCCGAATGCTACAGAGGGGCTCTGCTCATGCAGGGGCACCCTCTCACATAAGAACCAAGCACTTTGCCTTCAGATAGTTACAGTTAGGACCGTGTTTCCATAGGAAATCCGCAACATTCTATCTGGAATAACTTTGGCGCCGGTTGACGAATCCTCGCGTAGTTTTCAAAATAGGTGGGGCGCTCCGCTCCGCTCCTACCCTGAAAGTCTCGGGGGGATTCGTCAAGCGGGGGCTGAGAAAAAAGGGGGTCCCAAAACACGTTTTCCCCATGCAATTTTCCGTAGGGACCTTTAGTCCAAGGTACAGCCCGAACGGCTGAACAGAATTACTTGAAATTTGGCAGAGAGGTAGTCCTCAGCTCAGGGATGTGCCTTTTGCATATATGGAGTCAATCTGTTCAGTAGTCCCTGAGAAAATTGCAGTTAAAAGCACATTCATATCTATAGCCGCGCACCGTGCGAGCACCGTGCGCGCACCGAGCGAGCACCCTAACGTGCGCAAGCGTAATTCTGATTGGTGGTTACATGTTAGTCAACGTTCGAATCGGTCGAAATCAGGAAGTGTCGGCCGCCATTTTGTTTGTTTTCAGTGCAAGAGTGAAAAAGGAAGGTGGCGAACGTGAAAAGGGGGCAGGGTAGAGAGTTCCTGATCCCCTAGCCTTTGTCAGGGGGTCTCTGAAAGACCCCGAAGGCAGAAAAAAACATTTTAACTCTTTTTAAAAAAAATCGCAGGGGTGCGCGCACCGTGCGCGCACGGTGAAACCCCCCCCCCCAAAAAAATAATAATACATACATAACTTAGCATTTAAAAAACCGTACAAATTCACTGAAAAAACCATGGGTTTCACACATGTTATAGTTAGGAATTAGCATTTAAAAAAACTTTGCAAATTCACTCAGATAACTATAACTCGCGCGGCCGCCACTCTATCACAAGGATGATGTCATCAGTGATGTCATGGGTGATGCCACTGAGCATGTCATGAGTGATGTAATATCTGACGTCATCAGCAGTGGATTGCGGTCGCGCGAGTTATAGTTATCTGAACTAACTATAACGGGCGAATTTCATTGGTTTTTTACGAGAGAAATATCCACCTAACTATAACATGTGTGAAACCTATGTTTTTTTTTAAGTGAATGTATATATATATATATATATATATTATCTACTGGCGGTCGCCAGTAGATAGTTATAGTTAGGACCGAGTTTCCATAGGAAATCTCAAAATTCTATTTTGAATAACTTTGGCGCCGATTAACGAATTCCTCGTGAAATTTTCAAAACTAATGGGGCGCTCCGCTCCGCTCCTACCCTGAAAGTCTCGGGGTGATTTGTCAAGCGGGGGCCGAGAAAAAGGGGGGTCCCAAAACGCGTTTTCCCCATGGATTTTTCCATAGGGACTTTAGTCGCAGCTACAGCCCGAACGGCTGAACAGAATTACGTGAAATTTGGCAGAGAGGTAGCCATAAGGTCCATGAAGTGCCTTTTGCAGGTTTGGTGTAAATCTGCTCAGTATTTCCAAAGAAAATAGCATTTAAATCAATATATATATCTGTACGCGCGCAGCGTGCGCGCTGGGTGCGCGTACCTTGCCGTGCGCGAGCGCAATTCTGATTGGTTGTTAGATCTTAGTAAACATTCGAATCGGTCGAAACCAGGAAGTGTCGGCCGCCATTTTGTCTCTCGCACTCTGAGGGGGTGAAAAACAAATGTGGAGAACGTGAAAAGGGGGCAGGGTGGACAGTTCCTGATCCCCTAGCCGTGGTCAGGGGGTCCCAGAAGGACCCCCAAGTGCAAACATTTTTTTAATTTTTTTTTCGAAAAATCGCCGAGTGCGCGCTCCTTGCGCGCACCACCCAAACGGAAAAAATTCTGCGAAGTTCGCGCAACGTGCGCGCACTCCATGATTTTTCAACAAAAAAAAAATCCGCTGCTGATGACGTCAGATATTACATCACTGATGACATATGTGTCTTTCTGAAAAAAAAAAATGAAATATATGTATAGCTAAAGATGAATGGAAGAAGACATGGGTAAATAAGTGTCTAAATACAGTGATGTAATATCTGACGTCATCAGCAGCGGATTGCGGTCGCGTGAGTTATAGTTGCCTGCACTAACTATAACGAGGAATTTCATTGGTTTTTTACGAGGGAAATGCCCAGCTAACTATAACATGTGTGAAACCTATGGTTTTTTAAGTGAATTTGCAAGGTTTTTTAAATGCTAATTCCTAACTATAACGTGTGTGAAACCTATGGTTTTTTCAGTGAATATATATATATATATATATATATATATATATATATATATATATATATATATATATATATATATACATATATATATGTATATGTATTTGTATATATATATATAGTGATAAAGGTATCCTATATCATAGTAAGGGGTGCATGCACCACCTTACCCAGGCTGCAGTAACAGACCTGTGGTGTTATTTTGGGTGGCTTCCAGGGGTGGCATAATACATTCTTCAGTCGCTGGTAGGCCTCTGGGGTACCTATTCCCTGGGTACCTAGTGTATCATATACTAGGGACTCACATGGGTACCTCAGGATCCAATATATGGTGTACCTAAAGTACATGCAATCAATTTAGAGAGGAAGCAGCTAAGCTGGGGCCCTGAATAGCAGGGTCCCAGCCAGACTCAAGTCGAAAAACAGTAAAACACAAGCAAACAGTGGGGGTATACATGTGAAGCAGATCCTACTCTCCTACAGCAGTGAGCCATACTAAGCTTTGACTAATGCACAATCAATCAATCAATCAATCAATCAATCAATCAATCAATCAATCAATCAATCAGGAAATTGTGAAGCGTGCTACTCACCCATGAGGGTCTAAAGGTGCTGAGGGGGTGTGGGGGGGGGGGGGTGCAGCTCCATTCAGTCGAGGAGCCAGGTCTTGAGTGTTTTTCTGAGTTTGTTCAGGGAGGGGGCAAGTCTGATGTCGATCTGGAGTGCCTTCCAGGTCTTGACCGCTATATGGGAGAATGCTCTTCCACTTGTCCTGGCTTTGCTGATGCGCCAGGTTTTGGCAAGGGCGAGGTTGGCAGATCGGAGGTTTCTCTTGGGTACGTGGAAGGAGATTCTCTTGTTGAGGTATTGGGGTCCGGTGTTGTGGAGGCATTTGTGAGTATCTTGAAAGTGGCTCTCTTCTCTACGGGGAGCTAGTGGAGGTTGCACAGGTGTTGGGTGATATGTTCCTGTCGAGGGATGCTGAGGACGAGTCTGGCTGCGGTGTTCTGTATGGTCTGTAGTTTGTCGGTGAGAGACTTGTTGATCCCAGCATAGAAGGCGTTTCCGTAGTCCAGTCTGCTGGTTATGAGTACGTGGGTGACGGTCTTCCTTGATTCAGGGGGGATCCATTTGAAGGTCTTTCTGAGGATGCGGAGGATGTTGAAGCAGCTGGAGGTGACAGCGTTGACCTGTTGGGTCATGGAGAGGGAGGAGTCAAGTACAATGCAGAGATTTTGGGCGTGGTCCGTGGGTGTGGGAGGGATGCCGAGGGCGGTGGGCCACCAGGTGTTGTCCCACGCAGAGGGGTAGTGTCTGAGGATGAGGACTGTCTTCTCTGAGTTGAGCTTCAGTCTGCCGGTGAGGAAGGAGATGATCCATTTGAGGGCAGTACCCTGTATGCCGGCATTGTGGAGTCTGTTGGTCAAAGTGGATGCAGATGTCGTCTGTGGTGGTGAGTGGAGCAGTCTCGGTGCTATGGTTGCTTCGGAATCTGAGTTGGGAGGGGTCGAGGATGGCGTTTTCTTCGATGAATGTAGTTAGCTAGGCATTGACGATCTTCTTTGCGACTTTGGCCGCGAAAGGGAGGAGGGAGATGGGTCGGTAGTTCTTGAGGTCCGTGGGGTCTGCTGATAGATTCTTGAGCAGGGATCTGACTTCTGCGTGTTTCCAGTCATCGGGGAAAGTGCCGGTCTTGAAGGTGGTGTTAATGGTGCGTCGAAGTTCGGGAGCGATGGCGGTGGTGGCTATGTGGTAGATGTGTGGCTGGCAGGGGTCCGTGGGGGCTCCTGAGTGAATGCCTTTCATGGTCGAAGTGGTGTCCTCGGTGGTGGCTGGGGTCCAGCAGGAGATGAACGCCCGTTGGTGTTGCTGGAGAGGGCGGTGGTTACGGTGTCAGGTGTTTGGTCCTTGAAATGGTCGAAGAGGCCCTTGATTTTCAGATGTAAGTTGGATCCGATCTTGTTGCAGAGGTCCTGGGAGGGAGTGATGTCCGTGGTTTCACTGGGGGGCTTGGTCAATTCCTGGATGATGCTGAAGAGTTCCTTGGAATTGCTGGAGTTAGCAGCGATCTTGTTTTAGATGAAGGTCCTTTTGGTGGCTCTGATGTGTTGTTGGTATTCTGTCATGGCAGCCTTGCAGGTGGTGTGATCTCCTGGGGTTTTTGCTGTTTCTCCAGTTCTTCTTGAGATGTCTGCTGGTTAAGGGTGGGCGTAGTTCGCGAAGTAGCACTTCGCGAAGCTACGCAAAGTGAAGTTTGCACTACGCGAGCTACGCGTAGCACTTCGCGAACTGCGTAGTAACATGTTCGCACTGTGCAAGATGTTGTTTTCAATGATTGCACAGTGCGGACAAGCAACCGGCACTGTGCAATCATTGAAAATGGCATCTTGCACAGTGCGAGCTGTAGTTTTCTGCTGCTCGAGTAGATTTTTACTCGAGCTTCAGTTTTCTCAACGCGAACTGGTAGTTTCTCATCGCGAGCGGTCGCGAGCATACGCGACCACTCGCAATGAGAAACCTGACCTTCTCGCGTTGGGAATCTCGCCGGGAGGTTTATTTTCCATGCTCGCGATCGCCAACTTGCAGTTGCTGATCGCGAACAAGGAAAAAGTCTCGCAGGGATGTCATTTTGCTTGCTCGCGGTCGCCAACTTGACGTTGAGGACCGCGAGCAAGCAAAAAATGACCGCAGCACTACGCAACACTGCGCTACGCGTGTTCGCACTGTGCTACGTGCAGTTCGCGTAGTGCGAAGTAGCGCGAACTTCGCAAACTACGCGAGCGTAGCGTAGTGCTTCGCCCAGGCCTACTGCTGGTGCGTCTAGATTCTTGGAGGCTGGGGGGAAACCAGGTGGCCTTTCTGGGGGCACTGTCTGTTGGGGTTGTGTAGGGGTGCGAGTTCTTCTGTGCAGTTGGAGATCCATGTGTGAAGTTCTTTGGCAGTGAGGTTGGCGTCAGTCGGGGTAGTGGGGGAGTCACGGATGAGGGTGTGGTGGAGCTGCTCTTCGGTGATTTTCGTCCAGTTCCTCTATGGAGGGCGCATTGCCAGTTTGGGGGTGGTGGATTTGTCGATGTTGACGTGTACACAGTGGTGGTCCATCCAGCGGGGTTGCATAGTGTGGCTGAAATGAATGTTGTTCCTTCCTGCGAAGATGGGACCGAGGGTGTGTCCAGCCTTGTGGGTGGGTGTGGTGATGAGCTGTTTCAGGTCGATGTTAGAGAGGTTGTCCAGGAGGCAGGTGGAGTTGGGGTCGATGCGGTTGTTGAGGTGGAATTTCAGTTCTCTGATGAGTATGTAGTCCATGGAGGCGATGGCGTGGGGTGCGACAAAGTCAGCAAAGTTCACGGGGAACGAGGCGTGTGGGCAGTGGGGTCTGTAGGCGAGGGTGCCACGAATAGTGGTTCTCAGGCTTGTTTGTATCTGGCAAAGGTCTTAAAAAGCGTTACAACAAACAAATGATGGACGGAATGCTGACAATGCAGACATTCTCCCCCAGTCAAGAGATCTGGGTTAAATCCATCGTTCTTTTGCCCACTACGCCACCCCAGTTTAGACATGGCCATATGCAAATCAGTCTTGACCCTGTGCCTCATGGGAACAGTCCAGCCCGAACTGCCAAGCCATGTCTTCCCTGGACCGGAATCAAGCATCCTAGGACCGGTTTCTGGCTATCAGCCGTCATCAGCCAGGATAGCTTGACTCCAGTGGCGTAGTGAGCACGGGTCCCACGTCTGGGAATACCCATCCCACTTAGGGCGAAAAGCGTTACAACAAACAAATGATGGACGGAATGCTGACAATGCAGACATTCTCCCCCAGTCAAGAGATCTGGGTTAAATCCATCGTTCTTTTGCCCACTACGCCATCCCAGTTTAGACATGGCCATATGCAAATCAGTCTTGACCCTGTGCCTCAGGGGAACAGTCCAGCCCGAACTGCCAAGCCATGTCTTCCCTGGACCGGAATCAAGCATCCTAGGACCGGTTTCTGGCTATCAGCCGTCATCAGCCAGGATAGCTTGACTCCAGTGGCGTAGTGAGCACGGGTCCCACGTCTGGGAATACCCATCCCACTTAGGGCGAAAAGCGTTACAACAAACAAATGATGGACGGAATGCTGACAATGCAAACATTCTCCCCCAGTCAAGAGATCTGGGTTAAATCCATCGTTCTTTTGCCCACTACGCCACCCCAGTTTAGACATGGCCATATGCAAATCAGTCTTGACCCTGTGCCTCATGGGAACAGTCCAGCCCGAACTGCCAAGCCATGTCTTCCCTGGACCGGAATCAAGCATCCTAGGACCGGTTTCTGGCTATCAGCCGTCATCAGCCAGGATAGCTTGACTCCAGTGGCGTAGTGAGCACGGGTCCCACGTCTGGGAATACCCATCCCACTTAGGGCGAAAAGCGTTACAACAAACAAATGATGGACGGAATGCTGACAATGCAGACATTCTCCCCCAGTCAAGAGATCTGGGTTAAATCCATCGTTCTTTTGCCCACTACGCCACCCCAGTTTAGACATGGCCATATGCAAATCAGTCTTGACCCTGTGCCTCATGGGAACAGTCCAGCCCGAACTGCCAAGCCATGTCTTCCCTGGACCGGAATCAAGCATCCTAGGACCGGTTTCTGGCTATCAGCCGTCATCAGCCAGGATAGCTTGACTCCAGTGGTGTAGTGAGCACGGGTCCCACGTCTGGGAACACCCATCCCACTTAGGGCGAAAAGCGTTACAACAAACAAATGATGGACGGAATGCTGACAATGCAGACATTCTCCCCCAGTCAAGAGATCTGGGTTAAATCCATTGTTCTTTTGCCCACTACGCCACCCCAGTTTAGACATGGCCATATGCAAATCAGTCTTGACCCTGTGCCTCATGGGAACAGTCCAGCCCGAACTGCCAAGCCATGTCTTCCCTGGACCGGAATCAAGCATCCTAGGACCGGTTTCTGGCTATCAGCCGTCATCAGCCAGGATAGCTTGACTCCAGTGGCGTAGAATGTATGCATTGTCAGCATTCCGTCCATCATTTGTTTGTTGTAACGCTTTTCGCCCTATGTGGGATGGGTATTCCCAGACGTGGGACCCGTGCTGACTACGCCACTGGAGTCAAGCTATCCTGGCTGATGACGGCTGATAGCCAGAAACCGGTCCTAGGATGCTTGATTCTGGTCCAGGGAAGACATGGCTTGGCAGTTCGGGCTGGACTGTTCCCATGAGGCACAGGGTCAAGACTGATTTGCATATGGCCATGTCTGAGCTGGGGTGGTGTAGTGGGCAAAAGAACGATGGATTTAACCCAGATCTCTTGACTGGGGGAGAATGTATGCATTGTCAGCATTCCGTCCATCATTTGTTTGTTGTAGCGCTTTTCGCCCTATGTGGGATGGGTATTCCCAGACGTGGGACCCGTGCTCACTACGCCACTGGAGTCAAGCTATCCTGGCTGATGACGGCTGATAGCAAGAAGCCGGTCCTAGGATGCTTGATTCTGGTCCAGGGAAGACATGGCTTGGCAGTGCGGGCTGGACTGTTCCCATGAGGCACAGGGTCAAGACTGATTTGCATATGGCCATGTCTGAACTGGGGTGGTGTAGTGGGCAAAAGAACGATGGATTTAACCCAGATCTCTTGACTGGGGGAGAATGTATGCATTGTCAGCATTCCGTCCATCATTTGTTTGTTGTAACGCTTTTCGCCCTATGTGGGATGGGTATTCCCAGACGTGGGACCCGTGCTCACTATGCCACTGGAGTCAAGCTATCCTGGCTGATGACGGCTGATAGCCAGAAACCGGTCCTAGGATGCTTGATTCTGGTCCAGGGAAGACATGGCTTGGCAGTTCGGGCTGGACTGTTCCCATGAGGCACAGGGTCAAGACTGATTTGCATATGGCCATGTCTGAACTGGGGTGGGGTGGTGTAGTGGGCAAAAGAACGATGGATTTAACCCAGATCTCTTGACTGGGGAGAATGTATGCATTGTCAGCATTCCGTCCATCATTTGTTTGTTGTAAAGGTCTTAAAAAGGCAATGTTTCTGTAGAGGGAGCTAGTGAAGGGAGGAAAGGTGCTGAGAAATCCAGAAATCCTGGAATATTTGCGGGGGTCTGGAAAAGGTCTGCCTGCTGCATTCTGGGCCAGTTGTAGTTTGTCACACAGATAGGAGGGCGGTCCAATCAAACCTGTGTTGCAGTAGTCTGGTAGTGATGAAGAAATGTGCCAACGTTTTCTTGTTAGAACAAGACAAGACAGGCAAAATCTCATTCAGAACCTTCACTGTAAAGAAGTATGTAGGTGTATGGTAATGTGACCCTCAAAAAGATTTTATTGTTAAAAATGACTCCACGATTGTGTGCCTTAGCAAAGGGGGTGGGGAAGATTCCTACCAGGTTGAGCTCCAGGGAGGACATTGCCAAAGACCAAGAACCCTCTCCATCTTGTCAGTATAGAGCCCCGGTGTGCTGCATTCATCCAGGTGGCCACAGACAGCAGCCTTTGAATTGTTCATTGAGGGAGCCTTTTCCACCTCACAGACGCAAGATGATTTGTAAATCATCTGTGTATCGATAGAAGTGGATGCCAAATGAGTCAATGCTATCAGCTAGAGGGGCCAGATCTAAATTGAAGAGTTATAAAGACAGGACTAAAGGGACAAAATTGACAAAAAAATGTTGCCTTAAGTCAAAAGCGACTTAACAGTTCTGTGGTAAATGTCAGGCTGGCTCAGAGCATAGGAAAATAATTCAGACCTTGGACAGCAGCTCGAGGAAGAAGACAACGATAGAATAAATAGCTAAGTGCATCTGTAGACCACAGTATCTGCGAGTGGGACCAGCATTACGGAGCCTTTACTTTGCGATTTAATGTAAGGCACTCATAAACAGTACTTATACGTTGGCACTTCCAGTAGTTCAGTGCGGGTGTGCCAAGGAGAGCAACTCCTACCAGGCACGTGCACTGTCAAAGGGAAGGAGAATATGGTTAGTGGGGGTGTATGCGCTGTAAGAGAGGCTCTGAATTGCTCCTCCTTAGAGGCTTTACTGTGTCCTGAAATACTGCTTGAGCAGACATTGTTCTCTTTCCATCTGGAGAGGCCGGTCTGTTCCCTGCACTGCATTGCCATTATCCCGCCCAGCATTGATCCTCTGCAGTGCAGCTGCCCCTCTCCAGTCTCCTTTTCTGCTCTCCAGCTTATCCTCACTCCCTCTGGCCTAGCCCTTCCTCTCTTTAGCCTAATATTCTTCTAGTCTAGCATCCAATTTCCAACCTCCATCCTATCTCTAGCCTGTCCAGCCCAGCCTTTCTCCTGTTTAGCCTAGTCTTCCCCTCTCTCCAGAATAGGTTCCCTGCTGTCTGGAACAGCACTCCTATTGTCCAGTCTAGAGGTTCCCTCTCTCTATTATCTAGCCTTCCCACTCTATAGCCTAGACTTCGACTTCTTTTGCCTCACCCCTACTTTAAAAAGTAGCCTCCTCCTCTACAGCTCAGCATTCCCAATCCCCACCCTAGCCTTCCTCCTTTCCAGCCATACCATCCCCTACCCATCACACCACAGTCCCCGGCATATGCCTCCCGATCTACAGACTAGTCCCTCTTCTAGTCTAACCTGACATATCTCCCTGTTCTGTGTCGCAGATTTCCCCTCCAATTCTGTCTGCCCCTTCTACAACAGCGGGGTAGCAAGCATGATATGGGCCCAGGTGCTAACAGGGAAAATGGCAGAAGCAGTCCGTGCAGGTAAGCGTGGTAGGGCGGTGCGGGCTGGGAAGGGATGTCAACAGACGACGGAATAAGATTTATTTATTTAATTTTTCCTATTCCATCATCTGTCGACTTACCCCTTTCCCGCCCCGCCCTGCCCCACCGCGCTTACCTGCACCGACCGTCGGTGAAAAATGCACCCTCATCCTTACCCACAGTAACATAGCAATAATTTAGGTGCACTGGGCCCCTAATGCCTCAGGGTATGGTGCCACCGAAGATGCTGCACTCTTGATAGCTCTGCCCCTGCTCTACAAATCTCCTCTCCACTTTGTTATTCCTCATCTCATTTAGCCTTCCACTTTAGTCCTAGACAACCCTTTCTACAGCCTACTCTTCCCCGCCTCAAGCCTATTTCCTGGCCTAGACGTCACCCACTAGACAAGCTTCTCCCTTTACCTGCCTCCATGTCCTACTCTTCAACCCATCATGAGGGTACTAGTCCTCATATAAGGCAGACCGCAATGGCGGTGGTGTCCCTATTACAGAGCACTCCGTTTAGGGCTCACCAAAGGCTTTAATGTGGCTCTGTTGGTGACATACCACAGCGATAAATGCAGCACCATTTTTTTGCCCTCCTGCCAGGTGTCGCAAGTTATCCATGTAGCTTTATTCAGTGCTTTAAGTGGGCCGGGTCTTGCCAGTGCTCAGCACCGGCATTTCTACAAAGCAGTTGCTGAGAAGGGTCCCTTTCGAGATCTTCATGTTTGCCCTCACCATCAGGATGAAAAAATATACATCTTAACTCTGCAGCAGTAGCACCCTTCACTACCTTTTATGTAACTTCAAAGAGACTCGTTATAGTTCTTTCACAGTCTCACCATTTCAGAACTTAAGCATTTCCAATATAGTATACTACGAAGCCAGGGTTGTTGCTTATTTATGTTATGCAACCAACAACCATTGACAAAGCCAATAGTACTGGCTTGCTATAAGTGTAATGCTGCTTGCTGTATTACATATCTGGATATAATGATAGAAGTAGCAAAATACTAGTTGGCGGCACACTATGCTAAGCATAGATTTACAGCTTCTGTGCTTTTAAGTCACGCCCTTAAGTACATCTGTCACACCCCTTTGAGAGACCCCCCCCCCCGTTTGTTCATCCCACTTAAAGCCCTAGCTTTATTGAGTACATAAGAATTCAAAATGGCATTGCTGGCCGAAATAAGAACTCGAGCCTCCTACAGACAGGCGCGGAATGCACTTTCAGGCAGAAGATGAAGACAGGAATGGTTGGGAGAAGGACACTTCCAGCTAGGGAAGGGTGAGCATGGCTAGACGAGGCAGGACTTCCCTCCTCTCTCCCCAAAACAGAAGCGTAGAGAAAAGGCAGGACACGCCGAGAGTATGGCGGTCATGCCGGCCCCTGACAACCTGGCGCACACAGCAGTGACGCGACAGGCGCGCCTCCGACATGATTGGTCGTGGGTCATGGGGCGTGACCCAGAAGTGATGCGAATCACTTCCGGGTCACACAAGTGGCCAGCACCAGGGCGGCTAGAATCGGTCTGGAAAAAATGGCCATAAAGGGCTGGGGATCAGAGGAATCTTCCTCTTTGCCATTTGCGCTCCCCAGCTTGTAAACCAGCCTCGTTAGAAGGCTGCTATTTTATTTCTTGTTTTCTTTTTCAGGTTTTCAAGGGCCGTGAGGAGCATCGCAAGTCCATTGGAGCGTTGTTCAAGTGCCGCCGGAGGATCGTCGCTGGAGCGGTTTTGCGAGCGCCTCCTGAGAATTGGCTTCCTGGAGTCTGCCGGAGCGGCTTTCAAGTGCCTGTTTTGTTTCCCCCTGCAGCATTAAGTCGGGAGCGCTGGGGACGTAGGACTGCGGCGGGAACGACTCTACATCGGTACATGTGGCTAGGAGGCTGTCAGAGCAGGAGCGAGTGCGGGTGTGGTTGTGGGCTAGTCGGTTACAAAGACCGGGTGAGTGCTGACACGATCAGCTTGAAAGAAGGGCCGGCACATGATTTAGACTGCGGGGAGTGCACGCATTGGAGTATCTGCGCGTCACAGTGCGGGCGGGGAGCGGCTAACAATCCCGAGCGCTTATAACGGCCGCATTGATATTACTTTATCAGGGAAGGGCGCTTGGTTAGTGGTGCGTGCGGGCAGCTTCGGGGATTGTAGTATGCTTTCTGCAGGGGTCTTATACGGTTTTGTATCAAATTTATCAGGCTGAAAAGGGGGAAGGGGCGCATATAATGTTCTCTGAGAGTGCAGCGCTCACGAGGGTATTACGCTCTCGCATTGTTTTAAAGGCACACACAGTGGGGGAGGCAGCGCACTTCTTTAATCGAACAGCGATCCTTATTTGAACAGGACAACAGTGCATTGTTATTAAAGTGTGGACAGTGAGCATCACATAAATAGGCTTGAATATTACAGCCTATAGCAGTTTGTGGGTCACACTCGGGTTTGGTGTTGACCAGTGAGGGGGGGACTGCACATGATCTTGTTTTTCATCTATTGCAGTGAATAAGTGCTGAAAAGTCTCATCAACCAGGATAAGAAGCAGGAGTATTAAGGAGTCCAGCCATCAATTGGAGCAACACAGGTGATATTCAAGGGGGGGCATGTACAGGCCTGCACTTCACCACTTCTGTGAGCCGCACGGGCTGAGATTACTTGCCTAACCCACCGGATTAGCTGGTGTGGCATGACTCTGGTTGCATGGGTGCTTACGGCCAGTCGTGTACCTACAATAGCAGAAGGTAATGGCCTGGACGGTCGTACGAGGCCTTGAAGCAGAGTGGGGGAATTTGTTCCATTGTGTGCCATTGCCACATTAAGCGTGTAAGTGGGGCTAGCATTGTATACGCGGTGGTAGTCACAGACTGTCAAAGTAATTGGCAGTAAATTAAGCAGCAATGGCAAGTAAAATTAAACGGGGCGATAAGCGCTCTCGCATGATGGAGACAATGATGCGCAAGATGGTTACCATTGATAGGAGATGGAAGAAAGTGGATAAATTGGGGCAGAACCTGGCAGATATCAGGGAGAGGGTTGAAGGTCAAGAGGGGGCTTTGGAAAGGCCCAGGCGTAACATAGTACCCCCCAAGCCTAGGGGAGAATTAGATCCCCTTCCTAAGTGGGTTAGGCCCAAGAAAGAGGTTACAAACCCGAAAGCACCGGTGCCAGTTTCTCAGCCCAGGGATAAAGAGGAGGTGCCTGGTCCATCAGGAGTGGAGCCACTGGGGGGGGGTTCCATTGGGTGCCCCGGTCCCGGCTGTTCCCATGGGTGTAGTCCCTCTGGGGGGTCCATCGGGAGTGGTTCCCCTGGGAGGTGTTCCTTTGGGCGTCCCGGTACCGGTCGGTCCTGTGGGGGTGGTTCCAGTAGGCAGCATTGCACAAGTTCCAGTGGCTACGGAGGGTGGGGTCCCAAAGGATACCCCGGCGGGCACCAACCCGGTTCCACCAGATTTAGAGGCACATTTAGCTGCAGTTGCCCCTTGGTTGGGGAGAGCAGGGATGTTGTCAGCATCAGTGGGGGCGAAAGAAATGCGGGGGGACCCAGAGACAGAAGCAAGGAAGATGGTAGCTCAGTTTGTGGCAACACCTGGGGGATCGCTGGGGGGGGGGGGGGGGGGGCAGGGTACTCCTTCTCTTCCCAACCCAACCAGTGGGGTTCCTCCACTGGGAGTCAACAAGGAAGTGCCGGTGGTCAGCCAGGTGAAGGAGAAGTTGACAGAGCCTGCTGGAACGACTTCAGTAGGTAAGCAGGTGACATTGCCAATGCTGGGTGTGGGTGAGAGAGAATGTGGCTAGACATGTGACACGGGAGGTGAAAGAACTCATATGGTCAGGCAGTTATGTTAGTATGTTCTCTTTGGTCTTGGATGAGAGAGAAAGGGAGGAAGCTAAGAAACAGAAGGACTGGATGCTCCTGAGAGAATGGGCAACTGAGTTGATAAAATTCAGGGTGGAAGAGAACTTGAATAACTGGATCAGGGGTTTCTCAGTATTCATGACAGTAATGGCTGAACGATTTTCTAACATACAGGCAGAGATGGCATGTTATCAGAACCGCATTACTATGGCTCATGACAAATATGGGGGAGGTGGTTGGAAACAGTATGACATAGACTTCAGGAGGGTTAAGTCAGATGACCCAGCCCTTTCCTGGAACTAGGTTGACACGATCTCTTGGTTGGATCAGTTTGGGGCAGCACAGTCCAATAATCAGTTTTGTACAGCGCAATCTAATAACAGGGGACAGACAGTCGAATTCTTTCACCCCTTTCAGCCCTTTCGGCCCTCCCAAAACACAGGCCCTGCCAATAGCCCAGGTGGCGGGGGAGGACAGAAGGGGACATGTTGGGATTTTAATAGGCGGACATGCACCAGGACACCAGGCACGTGCAAGTTCAAACACGCCTGCTCTATCTGCGCTAACCCATCACACCCAGAGTCCAAGAGTCTCAAGAAATCTAGGGATAAAGGAAGGAGGAAACAGGAATGAGGGTAGGGTACACCAGGTGGCACACTCACCCATTGACATTACGGCTATGACCCCTTGGCTGAACAAGTACCCTTGTCATTCCACTGCTAGGACTATGCAAGAAGGTTTCATGTATGGGTTTAGGATCCCTGCACCTGACTATGTTGGGGCACCTGAATGCAAAAATCAACTTTCGGTTAGGACCAATCCTGGTGTGGCGGAAACTAAGATTACTAAAGATCTACGCCTGGGCAGAATAATGGGACCATTTGACTGCATACCGGTACACAATTTTGTTTGCTCCCCTTTGGGGGTGGTCCCCAAAAAGAGGAGGGTGAGTTCAGGTTGATTCACAATCTATCTGCACCTAAGGGCAACTCATTGAATGACCAATGCAAAAACAACAATTGATGGACAGAATGCAGAACAATGTCATACATTCTCCCCAATACAGAGATCTGGGCCTAAATCCATCGTTTTTTTGCTCACCATGCCGTTCCAGTTTGAACCAAGCCATATGCAAATCAGTCTTGACCCTGTGCCTCATTGGAACAGTCCAGCCCGAACTGCCAAGCTAGGTCCTCCCTGGACTGGAAACAAGCATTCTAGGACCGATTTCGGGGTATCACCCCTCTTCAGCCAGGATAGCTTGATTCCAGTGGCATGGAGAGCAAGGGACCCACGTCTGGGCATACCCTTCCCACTCGGGGTGACCAATGCAAAAACAACAATTGATGGACAGAATGCAGAACAATGTCATACATTCTCCCCAGTACAGAGATCTGGGCCTAAAGCCATCGTTTTTTTGCTCACCATGCCGTTCCAGTTTGAACCAAGCCATATGCAAATCAGTCTTGACCCTGTGCCTCATTGGAACAGTCCAGCCCGAACTGCCAAGCCAGGTCCTCCCTGGACTGGAAACAAGCATCCTAGGGCCGGTTTCGGGGTATCACCCCTCTTCAGCCAGGATAGCTTGATTCCAGTGGCATGGAGAGCAAGGGACCCACGTCTGGGCATACACTTCCCACTCGGGGTGACCAATGCAAAAACAACAATTGATGGACAGAATGCAGAACAATGTCATACATTCTCCCCAGTACAGAGATCTGGGCCTAAATCCATCGTTTTTTTGCTCACCATGCCGTTCCAGTTTGAACCAAGCCATATGCAAATCAGTCTTGACCCTGTGCCTCATTGGAACAGTCCAGCCCGAACTGCCAAGCCAGGTCCTCCCTGGTCTGGAAACAAGCATCCTAGGACCGGTTTCGGGGTATCACCCCTCTTCAGCCAGGATAGCTTGATTCCAGTGGCATGGAGAGCAAGGGACCCACGTCTGGGCATACCCTTTCCACGGGGTGACCAATGCAAAAACAACAATTGATGGACAGAATGCAGAACAATGTCATACATTCTCCCCAGTACAGAGATCTGGGCCTAAATCCATCGTTTTTTTGCTCACCATGCCGTTCCAGTTTGAACCAAGCCATATGCAAATCAGTCTTGACCCTGTGCCTCATTGGAACAGTCCAGCCCGAACTGCCAAGCCAGGTCCTCCCTGGACTGGAAACAAGCATCCTAGGACCGGTTTCGGGGTATCACCCCTCTTCAGCCAGGATAGCTTGATTCCAGTGGCATGGAGAGCAAGGGACCCACGTCTGGGCATACCCTTCCCACTCGGGGTGACCAATGCAAAAACAACAATTGATGGACAGAATGCAGAACAATGTCATACATTCTCCCCAGTACAGAGATCTGGGCCTAAATCCATCGTTTTTTTGCTCACCATGCCGTGTCAGTTTGAACCAAGCCATATGCAAATCAGTCTTGACCCTGTGCCTCATTGGAACAGTCCTGCCCGAACTGCCAAGCCAGGTCCTCCCTGGACTGGAAACAAGCATCCTAGGACCGGTTTCGGGGTATCACCCCTCTTCAGCCAGGATAGCTTGATTCCAGTGGCATGGAGAGCAAGGGACCCACGTCTGGGCATACCCTTCCCACTCGGGGTGACCAATGCAAAAACAACAATTGATGGACAGAATGCAGAACAATGTCATACATTCTCCCCAGTACAGAGATCTGGGCCTAAATCCATCGTTTTTTTGCTCACCATGCCGTTCCAGTTTGAACCAAGCCATATGCAAATCAGTCTTGACCCTGTGCCTCATTGGAACAGTCCAGCCCGAACTGCCAAGCCAGGTCCTCCCTGGACTGGAAACAAGCATCCTAGGACGGGTTTCGGGGTATCACCCCTCTTCAGCCAGGATAGCTTGATTCCAGTGGCATGGAGAGCAAGGGACCCACGTGGAGTGGGACGTTTGCATGGTACTGATGCATGTCTTTCTCTGCTTATCTTTACAGTTTCTCGAACCTGTCACGCAGGGGGGAAACTGGTGCTGGACCCTCAGTAAATACCACCAAAGGACATGCACATCCACCGGAAACGGGACCACATGTGGTTTAGATTATAGGCCATTCATATGTGAGATGTTTGAATGCATTTTTCTTTTCAGGGAATTACAAATCCAGAGCTGAGCAGGCTGGTTTTAGGGTCTCACTCCATGGTAAAGAGGGCCTCCGCTTGAGTCAGTTCAGGGGTTTTGTAAGGGGCTTGCTGAGCAAGGGTGGGCATCTCCCTAGTATCATTATCTTACACCTGGGAAGGAATGATCTGGTGAATCTGGGTAGAAGAGGGCTAGTGGAATCCATAATCACGGAAGTGGATTGGTTAGCTAAAACATGCCAGGGATGCACCATAGCATGGTCACAGATGGTACCCAGATGCCAATGGAGGGGGGGGGGTCTGTGAGGGCACTGAACCACTCAGTAAGAAGGATCAATAACAAAATAGAGAGGTTGATTAGGTCTCCTCAGTTACAGACGATAGCCCACGGGTGCATCAGGGGGGATCTGTGCTTCTTAAAAGACGGTGTCCATCTCTCAAAAGTAGGTAATGCAATCCTCTGCAGGCATGGTTAGGGGGCTTCAGAAGCAGGGCATGACCTTCTAGTTAACATAGTGGGGGGGGCAGATAGTCGGTCAACTATGCTGGCCTGTGGCGGTAAGGTCATGATTGGTGAGCAGTAAATTTAAGGTCCTTAGAGGGCGGCGCCATTCTTGAATGGGGTCGCCCAAGGGGGAGGGACAAGTGGTCCGTCCTAGAGCTCCAGGGGCAGTTACAGTCTGGTTGGCTGGATGGGTGCGGGGGAGTGGGGAGTTACGCTTTTCCTAGTCTGGTTGGCCACCCCGTACGTGCACAATGGCGTCAGTAAAGGGTGCAGAACTGCAAGGGCCCCTAATGGAGATAGTATACAGAGCGTACAGGGGTAACCGGAGGGGGGGGGGGGGGAAGTACCCTCATGGTGAATGGGCCCTCTGTGCATGTGCACTCCGGCTGGAGGGCGGGGTTGATTTGATAAGGATCTGACACCAGTTATTGACCTTGCCGTAGGCTCAAAATATGGATACGCAGAAAAGTAATTGCCATTATGATTATTGATGATGATATGTTTAGATTCGGACAGGAATAACTTGTATTAGAGTTATGTTAAGGTTAGCCATCTGACATCTGTAACTATCAATGTAATCATTGTCAATTGTATGTTTTCTGCGTAATTTTGTAAATATTGTTAATATTAATTGTTTGTTAATAAATACAGCCAGGGGGTTATCTGCGACCCCCTTTTCCAAAGAAACACTTTTTCTTGATATTGTGTGGGTCTTGACAAGGGAGGAGGGGGTATAGGTATGTACCAGGCCATATGAGTGCAGAGCTTGGTTTCCAAATATAGCCACGCATGCTGCGCCAGAGTCAACGTTGCTCCTTGTGTTGTCAGACCTCGCTGTCTAAACGATGTTGGGTTGACGTGTTCTTTTTCTGTAAGTTTGTACTGCCTTTGTGAGCAGTTTTAAAAGTCTAATTTACGCCCATTTGCTCTCTGGCATGCGCTTATTCTAATTTGTTTAGGGAAAATCATTGTCTCTTAACGCACTCCCGAATAGGGATGTTTGAGCTGTATTTCACAGTACGTCACAAGAAATGCAGGCAAACTAAAGTTCATGTCACTGTCTAAACTGGCAGTTTTTGTTGTTTTCCTAATTGCCTCCTTATGCTTTTGACTGTTCCTTCTTGGCATTTAGAGAGCACCCCGACCCCCGAGGGAGGCGGCAGAAGCTGAATACTTATTCCGCGGTGCCAGAGCAGTGGTGGGCCGGGAATAAAAATGCAGCCCAGTCCACCTTCACAGCCCCGGCAAATGTCGCCGCGGAATTTCTCATCTCTGGAGACAAATTAAGCAGACCTCGGGCTCAGTAGAATCGTTGACAGCTGCCATTCAAGTCTCCTGGAAATCAATTTTTTTTCAGAGAGGGGGCAGTCTTAAAATGCAAGCTCCGTTCCCTTCCCGAGCCATTCGCCGTAACGGTCACTAGTCTTTCAGCTGAAAGTAACAAGAAAGCGCCATCTGCTTCGATTAATATTTCATTGGTGTGCTTGGAGCTAGCGGCAGTGAGTGGCGCGCGCGAAGGAACTGCATGCATTTTGCAGTGCTCTCCGGCTCTCACTCTCTCTCCAGGATCAAGGTTGTGCCTCCAAAGCTCTGTAATTGAAAATGGAAGATGTACACTGAAGAGTGTTCCGGTTCAAGGGAGCGTTTCCCTGAGGAGAGTTTGCAAAGGCACCCCAGCTCTGCTGCATTATCCTGTGAGACGTTCTAAAAATAGAACCAGCGGGTGCACAAGTAGCAATCACATCCAATGTCCAACAGAAGTTCATTGGCCCACAGGGAAATGGAAGGTTTCCAAGTAGGTGGGGCGGTGTTTCACCGAGAACAATAGGGTTGGTTTACTGTCACTCATGCGTCAAGCTTGTCCAATACGTAGCTGGTTCAAGTCCAGCCCCAAAAACCTATATAGCCAATCAAGATCCTATAGAACGGTTTGCTTACAACTCTAAGGTTACCATTTTACCTTAAAACTCGCTGAATAACAAATAACTGCACAGTCATATGCGTGAATGCGATGCTCTTTATCTGGGCTCCACTCCTCTTTTTGCCTGGCAGTTTTTATTTTATAACCAGTGATGCATTCTTAAAGTCTTTCTATGTTGCTCGTTTGGATCGAGGTGCAAGTTGTAACAAGCATTAATAAAACCAATAGATCTTGCCTATGCGAGATCCACTTTTATTTGTTTTTTTAGCCATGTTGCAAATAACTGAAAGTAAAGAAAAATAGTTTTATGACAAAGCCAACCTTGACTGCATTATAGCATTTTCTTTTTTTACTTGTAGTTATGCTGCAGTGAAGGCAGTGCTGTTGTAGGATCTATACTATAATGTCCCTGTAAGTCATGGGCACTCGATAATATTTGCCCAGAGGCCTCAAAGTATGGTCTGTGGTGTGACCGTGGGCCACACTGATGCCAGCCGGGTGGCGGTGGTGGGTCTGGGTTGATCAGGGATATGTAGGGAGGTCTATTGAAATGCTAAATAAACGGGCAAGCATTAATTTGCAGGTTGACTAAAGTTAAGTGGTGCAGGGTACACCCGTAGTTACTTCATAACTTCATTTAACCAGCAAAAAAAGAAAGCTTGCTTGTTCAATATTTTTCCTGAATATTAGTGTTCAGCAAGTAAACAGCAGCTCATGTGGCTGTTCACCAGGAGGGGCCGCATGTAAAGGTCAAGAGGGCCGCACGCGTCCCCCAGGCTGTACTTTGAGTATCACTGCTGTAGATCTATGGTCTCGGGGCCGCAAGCGCACTGCTGACCTTTGCATGCAGCCGCCTGTTCAAAACAGGCAAGCATTTATTTACAAGTTAATAGATGTGAAAGAAGCAAGTAACTAGGGTGTCCTGCACAGTTAATGTTTGGGCCACCTTCATTTTTAAAAACATTCTGCAACAAACGTGTTAAAAATGAAAAAGTTTCATCAAAAATTTCAAAAATGTCTTTTATTGACATGCAGAACTATTTCATCTCAGGAATACATCAGGCTAAATCACTGCCGGCATTTGTTTTTAAGGAATAGTGTTCCAACATGAATTTTGAAATGTTCACGCTTCCACCCACCCTGATAATGCCAATAGTGAAATGAGAGGAAAGTCAGTTATGTGCACCCCTTGGATGGCCAGAGTCGCTATTCTACAAGGACATTTTAGTAAAATCAAATGTTCGAGAAGTTTTCGTACAGCGCACATCTTGAAGGTATGTATTTCAAGATCGTATTATAAATATTAATAAAGAACAGGCACTGGCAAAGCCAATAGGATTCACCTATTCAAAATCAATTGTCTTGGTCAATGTCTTTTGTACATGGTACAGATGACTATAATAAAGATGTCAAATAATGGAAAGAGCTGCTGACTTGAGGAATCAGGTTCAAGTCTCTTTGTCGGCTCAACATCCTGTGATCCTGTTCAAATCATTTAATCTCCCCAGTGCCATAAAAAAATGTCTTTGTGCAATATAACTGGTCATCTTATAAAGTGCTGAAATAAATTATAGAAATTTTAAGTGCTTTTTATAAAAGCTGCCTGTACTGGAAAAAAAGGTGAACCATACACTTTTAAGGTGTGCCAGTGTCCTAGGTGAGGAGAAGAGGAAACCTGCGATGGAGGAAGCCATGAAGGAATAGAGGAAGGGACAGGAAGCCCAGCGGTGGTGGTTGAGGAGGAAGGGCTCGCACTGCACCAAAGGGAGCACTGAGATGGCAGACGGTTGGTAGGGAGCAGGGAGTTATCGTCCAGAGCTGGTTCAGAGTTGGGGGTAGTAGTAAAATATAGCAATAATCAGTTGGCTTCCTAGACCTTTTGGCCCCTGTCCCACTGCCCCTGATGCACTGTTCAATTCATGAGCCTAGTGCCTGCAACGTAACTGCACGTGTGACTGCTTCTTTAGTAGTAAAATATAGCAATAGTCGGTGTTCAGTCTATTTCCTAAACTTTTTGGCCCCTATGCCACTGCAGCTGCTGCACAATTCAAATCAAGACCCTAGTGCCTGCAAGGACAAATAATGAAATCATTTATATCCAGTGATACATGTGTTCTGAAAAATACACAGTTGCAGACGGAATACATAATTATTGTCTAGCTCAACATAAACACAAAAGCTTTCATAAAAAGTTCCTTTAAACTTTTACAACCCTCCAGAATGAGTTGCCACGGATGTCATAGATAAAGCATATGCTTTATACATCAAAGTGAAAACCAATTAAATTGTGGTACAATATGGCTGGCTCTTTCCTGTGAAAAGATCTTATCTTGTGCTTGACAGTGAATGGGCCATAGACTGTGCAAATTGCCCAAGATCACAATATGTCAGGCTGACGCTGAGACTGAAATGCGGTTCTGTACTTGTTGGAAAACGAGACAGTATCTGTGAGGCCGGCACAAATAGCATGACTTCCTTTGCCCTTCACTGGGAACCAAACACCCCATTGTAGCACTTGACTCTCAGAGGGTTGCGTTGCAGAGTGGTCTAAGGCTTACTCAAGGGAGGTGGTGTGGGCTAGTAATCGCCATTTACCAGTACGCAGAAATAAAACTCAATAATTGATTGTCCGGTCTGTACTTTGCTTCATAAAAGGAAGAGTACCTTTATTAAACACACACACAATACTCAATACTATGCAACAATTAAAAAAAATACATAAGCTGTTGGAATTACATTGTGACATTGCATAACATTTTCACCCCTCTCGCAGGGATGGTGGGGTGTTGTACCACCACTCCTATGCCCCCTAATGCAGTGGGTTGAACATAACCTGGAGTGAGGACCTTGTCTACTGGCAACATCCCAGTGGCAACTCACCCATTTATCTCAGTAAGCGTTTAAAATGGGCACACCTGCCATGGTGGCACATAACCCTGACTGAGCATCTCATACTGACCATACGGTATACACCTCTATATCTTAGTGGCTAACAGTCTGGGTTGTTCTTCACCTAATGCAGAAGCAAGAATACATGTTTAGGCATCACTTAAGATGACAGTACTTATCATAGCTGATGACAATTATGATGCATTTCAATTAAAGCCCCTAAAAGGCATCACAGTTATAATAACAGGATTAAGCATATACAGCCAGACACCCTAGCAGGAATGTCCAGCAACATAACCCCACTTTTACTCACCAGTTATCCGCTCAGACCACCTACTCCTTCCATCCATGAGATCTCCACCCATTCCAGGGATCCCAGACCACCCTAAGAACCCTCCGGGCTTTAGGTTAGATACCTCTAGGTCCCTCACAGTCTACATAGACTGAGACTAGCTAGGCTACCCTTGCCCTTGGTCACGCAACACCATGCTTACCACCTCTCTGGACAATGGTACAGTGCCTCAGCACTGATTCGGTCACCGGGGATAGGTCCACACCCCATCCCCTGGGTCACTAGCTGGTCCCCCTTCCAAAGATTATTCCAACCAGTACCGTCTTTCTTTTGGCCCTTGCACCCTAAAGATGAAACCTCTCCGGACCCTCACCCTCCGCCTGCTGCTGGGGTCATTCCACAACCGGGGCCAGTGCGGAGGCAACTTAGTGGTGAATTTAGTAACGCCAGATGAACAATCGGTACTCAACAGAGGGCTGGGATTTGTCTCGACCTTTAGTGGAGTCTCCTTCCAGACTCAGTGTGAATTGACAAGGTAAAATACGCTTGCTTTATTTCTTTAAGGACAAAGAAGAAGCAAGTTGGAAACCGTAGACACCAATACTGGCCTGAAAAAACGTTCTACTTTTAATCCACCAGCGCACACTGTGCTGGCCCAGATTTTGAATTTTGAACAGGCAGTAATTGAAGATGTGACAACATTAAGCACCATTGAGAGGACATCATATAACAATCTCCTAAAGAAGGAACAACAGGCACTTTGCACATTATAAATGGATGATCGAATAACCATCAAACCGGTTGATAAATGTGGTGCCATTGTTATCTTGGACCCTGACACATACTGCGCGGAATGTCTACGGCAACTTGAAGACAGGAGGTTTTATCGCCCTCTAAAAACTGACCCTCAAATAGGATTAAGAAGGCTATTTCTAATATGGTCGAAGAAGCTGCCAATGAAGGGTGGATCACCACTCATGAAGCGGCCATCCTGCAAACTGCACACCCTGTGATGCCATACTTTTATGTACTCCCTAAAATGCATAAACAACAGAAATCACCGCCTGGACAGCCTATTATATCTGGCCTGGGTTCTATCCTTGAACCGTTGTCCATCTTTGTGGACCATTTCTCCAGGACAAGAAGGACATCCTACGTCTGCTGCCACAAGTTGAGTTCGACATGGACACATATTTCTTGGTCTCGTTCGATGTCGAGTCTCTTTACACCTCCATCCCCCAAGATGAGACACTGGACACCATAGCCTCACTATTGGCCAACAGAGATTTGAACTCCATTATACCTGTACAATATATCATGGCATGTGCCCAGCTGGCCATGAAAGAGAATTTTTTTAAATTTGAGGATACCATCTACCTCCAAATCTAGGGGACCAGCATGGGAACGCGTTTTTGCGCCTAGCTTGGCTAACCTGTATGTCCGCGCATTTGAGCAGGAGCACATCCTGTCTGAAGCCAATCCCTACCACAATTCCATCCGCTTGTGGAAGCGATATATTAACGATGTGTTAGTCGTATGGCGAGGTAACCCAGATTCCATTATTCTGTTCCAAACTTGGCTTAACACAAGGAATTATTTCCTCAGATTCACGGTGGAGTTTGACAAGAACAAGTTACCGTTTCATGATTTGTCTATATTCTCTACACATACAGGTTTGGAGAGTGAGCTGTACAGGAAGACTATGGCCAGGAATTCTCTTTTTTGCTATGACAGCCATCATCCTAAGTCACTTCGTGACAACTTACCGTATGGCCAATTCCTCCGTTTACGGAGGAATTGCTCTACAAAAGAGAAATACCAGGACCATGCAGAAACACTATCTAGACAACCACAAGCCAGGAAGTATCCGAAGAGACTGGTGCGGCGCTCATTCAAACGAGCCACGAATAATAACCAGGAAGCACTTTTGGATCTACCTACACCCAAACGTCCAATGACAAGACTTACATTTGTTAACACCTTCATTACACTGTCGAACGGGATTCAACGCATCGTTCGTAAACATTGGTGCATATTGAACATTGGCAAAGAAAAGTTCCCATTATCACTATTCTCTTTGAAGAGAAGTACTAACTTACGTGATAAATTGGTACACTCCAGACCAAAAACACTACCAATTCGGACATTGGGGACTTTGTGGGACCTTCCAGTAGTCCAAGGACATTTCCTCTGCGGGTCGTGTGCGGCGTGCCCTTAGACTCAACAGTCCAAAACAGTTGACATAGGCACTAATAGACCTTGGGTGCAAAATAGGTTCACGAACTGCAACAGCAATAACCTGATCTACTTGGTGACATGTCCCTTTAAATACCATTATGCGGGAATGACCACTCGTAAGGTCAAATTAAGAATTTTAGAGCACAAGAGCACAATCAGGTGCAAAAAACAGGTTACTAGATTGACGAAACATTTCGTAGACTTGAAACATAAAGCTGAGGATTTCACATGGACTGTTCTTGAACAACCATTCGTTCCTAATCACATCACAGATGTGTTCAAATTTCTGTTCACCAAAGAACAGAGGTGGGTCTTTAAACTGCAGAGGGATAAACAGTGACTCAACAACGAGATACCGTGGACCTCTTTATGATCCCCGATCCCTTATTTCTTTATTATACACTAGGTGTCAAGGTAGCGGGTGGCACAGTTATCCAAACTAATGCACTTATCATAGCATGGGTCTATATAACAGTGAGAGCTATGCACACTATATACATCAGCGCTATAGTGTTTATTAGCTCGGTTTAATTCGCCTTCAGCATAGACTAATTGTAATACCTCTATTACAGTACATCTTGACTAGGGGACTGGACCTATGCACACAGCATACCTCTAATATGGAAAGTGGGGTTGGTAGTTCCATTTTAAAAAACGTCACAATTTAGCATCATATCTGCACCAATACAATACATGTACTATTAGGCCTTAGGGTGTATGACGTAGTATATACATATAGTATACAGAGACATACGTCTATATCAATACTATAAATGGACCGTTTTTTCCATCTAGCCTCGATTATACGATTCATGCCCCTTCTCCGTTTTTAGCCTCTCTCCTCCTTTTTTTTAGCCCCTTTTTCTAGCTCATTTTGTGTATACACTAGAAAGAGAGGCGCAGGATAAATACTTGGAAATAGATTCCTCTTGAGGCCCACGTGATTTTGAATAGATGGATTTGCTTTCCGTATTTGTCTTTTATCTGAAGACTCTCGTGAGTTTTATCTGGTTTATTGTCATTACTTATACATACACATGAGACAGAGTGTGGCATCAATTAAAGCTACACTTCCCATGAGTTTTAAGACATGTCTGTAGTTTTGAGTAAAGTGATGTCATCAAAACGCACATACTGGTACGCGATGCGCGGCACCTGTGAAGGCTTGATACCATAAATGCGGAGTCCTCCTGATGTCGGTACCTCCGTATACGGCTCAGAAGTAGCCTGGGGTACCGATGGGCAGGTAAGAGTTTTGTGACAGCCTTGGCTGTACTTTGTGGTGGTAAAGCTTTGTGTTGATGTCTGGGGCTATGTCGTTTGTATGCGCTAGTCTGGTGGGATCGGGCAGTTCCGTTGCCAAGTTTTTTCAGGCAGCTAGAACAGTGATGTTTAAGAGAGAGCACTCCCTTTGTTCCGCTTCTATTAAGTAGCAAATAGGTTTAGCGTAATGATATCTATACTCTCGATACCACTTAAGGAGCGGTTTTCTGGAGGGACCTTTAAATCACAAATACGGCCATATCCATATTGTAGCTAGGAACACTATTCCGCCGTCATTGTGACTTGATGTTTTGCGCTAATACGACATCTTGAATGGTACTGTATTTAGCCATATACCACGCTACTGTTACAGGTTTCACCGTAACTATTAAAAGGTTAAGCCACTTCTTCCAACATGTTGGTGGTTTTGGATCAGTTTTCAGCTGCTTAGAAGCCTGTAGTGTTTATTTCCCAGAATCATGATATTAAGAACACCCATTTTCGTTAGCGCAGGCGTTTCTTAATCAGATAAACCACTGAGAAATTACTACTTAGTTTGGCTTTTTTGATGTTCTATACAGTGTCGCACAATGCAGGTTTTAGAATATAGAAGGAACTGATATGACAGACTTGGGGAGAAGCTCTGTGTCTGTTCGTCATTGGCAGTTTTTTTCTTCTCGTCCTTAGAGCAGGGCCTCAATTCCTGAGCTGTCGCCAGGTGAGGTGAGGTCCATTCCTCGTAAAATACAGGTAAGCACAATCTTATACATGATAATGAACTGTATACTAGTTAGATACATGCGTACTGATGGTTACTTTTGCACCACGATCTATATTGATAGACGATTTGAGCACTAGACCTACTTTTCCTGTTTTCTTAAAATCACCCTTTTTTTGCAGGTGCCACCAGCATCCTGTAAAGTACAGAGGATTTGAACACCTGCATATCAGGTTACATGGTTGTATTTGTTCCAACCCTGTTTGTATGTTTTATATGATCACTTTCACCACGCAGTAGCAATATATTTTTTGTGGTCCTGAAGAAGGCTAAGGATTACTTTTAATCCGTACGGCTGAAACATGTAGACCCAGTTATTACACCTCTGCAGTTATTTTGTCAAAACTGCTTTTGCAGTGTTTTTAATCTTGGACAGTAAGAGATACTTATTAAATCCTTTTTTTCTTGCTATCCAATTTTATCTTCACTTTTCACCTTTAAGCACTGCGCCCATCACTCTCTCACTGAATTTCTTCCTCACATCTGTTGGATCCTATAGAGCTCTCTATTTACAACATAGTACTTTGAAAAAACATCTGTGAGCTCCCCTCTCTCAGTGTGAGGGTTGTAGCCCTTAGTTGCACCAGTGTGTAACTAGGAGGAGATCCCAGATGATGAAGCATGTCACTTCAGTGAGTGATGGGAATCCGTGCTTTTTTAAGGATTGTCCTGTTCCAAGGGTTTTCCTCTGTTAGCAAGATTACAGGTATTTAGGTCTATAGTTGCCTAACAGTCTGTTTTGACTCATTAGACCCGTGGATATTTTTGTTGTATTGTGAGTTACTTTTGGGGAATATATCCACGCTTGGTCTTTAAATGTTCCCTTAGACCCTCTGTTCCTTGTTGGTTGTTTTTGTCATTCAGATGTTACCACCCTTTCAGGATGACTGTCTTCCCTAAAGAAAGCACAGACACTCGTGCTCTCCCTTACAGAGAAGCACCTTTGGCCCCTGGCCTGGCTCCCTGATAGGACCTCCGACCGGCCTCACTGGCAGTGCCATGGAGTAACACTGAGGGTGCCTCGTCAGACATCCTACAGCTCCGTCCCCCCATTAGTAGCTCCACACGGAAGCTACCCCTGGATCCTAGACCCTTTCCTTGTTCTCCTCTGCGAGGACAGGGCCTATGCACCCTTCCCTCCGAGAGACATGCTCTCCTCCCGGAGGACCCTTAGAAAGCCTGAGGGTCCAGAGTCAGCTACAACCAAGCTCACCTCTCAGAGCCCTCCTTGGTCTCCCTGCAACCCCTTGGGAGACCATCCAGGGATCCTCATGATCCCTGGATGGCCTGCACCACCCCCTTCTGAAGTGCAGGGTCCCTTCACTTAAGATAGGCCCCATCTGCCTTCAGAGTGGTACCACCACAAACAACCAGGGACCCTTAAGATCCCGGCTAGGCCTGCACCTGCCTCCTCTGAAGCACAGGGTCCTTTCACTTAAGATGGGCCGCACCTGTCTTCAGGGTGGTACTACCTTGCAGAAGTCCACCTCCTGCATTGAGCTAGGGGATCACCCCATGCTCCTGGTCCTGGGGTCCAATCCACCAGGATCTAGCTGACTGGTCACCGACCAGGCATCGACCCAGCCACCACCTCAGGTTCACAACACAAGCTCCAGAATGGCATCCTGTTGCTTCCTTGGGTAACCACCTACCTGACCCTGTCACCTCAGGGTCCACAACTAACCCTTCACCTGGAATCCAGGGAGTCCATCACCCCCTCTAAGATCTCCACTGGGTCAGTTACCTAGCCCACCTAGAGTACCTAGGGGCTACCACTATACCCCTAGCTCGAAAACTACCCTCCTTTGGGGCCACCCACTACCATGGGCCACCCCTGGGTTGCTCACCTTCCCCACCTGTTAACCTGGGGGGCCTGCCGGACACACACCACTACCCTCCTCCCACCATGGGAAAAGTTTCTTCGGGTCCCCCACCATAGGACCCACTAGGGAGTTACTACCCGGTGTTAAGAAACTTCCTTCCCCACCCTTCCAGTGGTTTTGGCCTGCACCAATGGCAAGAAAACTTTCAGCAGGGGAAGGATATCTGAGGCCCCTTCTGTGGAAACCCTCCCTGCCCTTAAAAAACACAGGAATTTCCCAGGACCTGTCCTGTCCTGTCCCCCCAAAGTCCAATCCACCCCTACACCCCATCTGTGATGTAGGTATGAGTTGCTGTCCCTATCTCTTGAGAAGAGACCCTCCTCATGCAGTTGCAGTGTGTGTAGTGGTAGGGTTCAAAGGTGTACAATATGGCTTAGAACACTTGTATGCAATAATTACCTGAAAAGCACCATCCCGCCATCACATGATAATCCACATAACTCAGTCATATCAATACAGTTTACATTTAAACCATAATATCTTCACATGACATATAGGTGCGCGGGCTTTCCTTTCCCATACTTTTAGTTCACATAACCAAACCTTTGAAACCTTCAACGAGCCTTGTGCTCTTCCATTTGCTCATTACTGCATAGGTAATGTATGGCAAAACTGGACTTATCAAATGCTATAAATGCATACCAGAATGGGATACTATGTTTCCCACCGCTAGACACCACTGTTGGAAAACGAGGCAGTGTCTGTGAGACCTGCACAAACAAGATGACTACATTTGTCCTTCACTGGGAACCAAACACCCCATTGTAGCGCTTGACTCTCAGAGGGTAAAGTTGCAGAGCAGTCAAAGGCTTACTTAAGGGAGGTGGTGTGGGCTAGTATTTGCCATTTACAGGTACGCATAAATAACACTCAATAATTGATTGTCCAGTCTGTACTTTGCTTTATAAAAGGAAGAGTACATTTATTAAACACACACATACTACGCAATACTATGCAACAATTTACAAATATACATGAGCTGCTGGAATTACTTTGTGACATTGAATAACATTTCCACCCCTCCCGCAGGGGGGTGGGGTCTAGTACCACCACTCACATTCATTCACATCATCTTGCCCTCTAAGTTACTGTGTTGAACATAACCTGGAGTGAGAGCCTTGCCCACTGGCACCATCCCAGTGGCAACCCACCACATTATCTCAACAAGCATTTAAAATGGGCACACCTGCCATGGTGACACATTACCCTGACTGAGCATTTCTTACTGACCATATGGTATACACCTCTACATCTTAGTGGCTAACAGTCTGGGTTGTTCTTCACCTAACGCATCAGCAAGAATACATGTTTAGGCATCACTTAAAATGACAGCACTTATCAAAGCTGAAAACAATAATGATGCATTGCAATTATAGCCCCTAAAAGGCATCACAGTTATAACCACAGGATTAAGCATATACAGCCAAACATCCTAGCAGGAATGTCCAGCAACATAACCCCACTTTGCTTATGTCTTCACATTACACATGTCACTGTCAGTCCCTCAAAGAAAATAACATTAGGTAAATACACTTCTCCTGCAATTGCACCTGTTCACCTCCAGAGGACACCCTTCTCCAGACATCCCCTGCGCAGCCCTTCACACCTTGGTTGCAGTCCTAAATGCACCCCCAGCTGAAGAACAAAAGTTTCAGCCACAGGATGCTGTTGACGCACAGCTGAGCCCTTTAGGGGTTGTTTCTTTCAAGTCCCCCATAGACTTAGGGAGGGACTTCACATCTTCGTGCTGGGGGAGACTGCATTGCTCCTGCAGCTCCCTCCGCACCTTTGCACATCAACAGCGGTGGCCCCATCCTTCTAGGGCCACCACACACCAGGATAGCCAGGTTTCCTGCAGGCCTTCCTAGGCCCTGCAAAGTATTATGGGGTGCGTTTGCGCAAGGCCTGTGAATAATAGAGCAGCGGCTCCCTCGCTGCTCGGGGAGAACCGTGCTGCCCTCGTGAGCGGCCTCACGTTGCTTCTGCTCTCAAGGAGGCCCGGTCCCACCTGGACCACTTATTTCAGGTGAGCTATTTTTGGCAGCTAAGGGAGCCCACCCCCAGCCGCTCCTGCCTTGCTCTTCGGGGGCCTGGTCCCACCCGGGCACCCCGCATTGCAGGCTCGTTGGAGAGCCGATCGGGGAGCCCACCCCTGGCAGCTCCAGCTGGCTCCCTGACTGGCCAGCACCCTCGCGTGCTGCAGCTGGAGCAGGCTCCTCTGTTCTGGTCTGCCCACTCCTGCGGGCAGACATGGAGGCTACCGCTGGTCCTGCCAGACCTCAGGGGAGTGCAATGGCACGCCACCGCCTTCATCCTGCCATAGGGGAGTGCGGCGGCACTCCTCCTCCCTCGTGGGGCACACCGGGGGAGTTGGAATCCCAGGCCCCTAGGGAGGTCTTCACAGGGTGGTCAACAGCGCACCTCGGCTTTGGCTTCTTGGCTGCGGGGCCCGTAGTTGGGATCCCGGGCCCCATTGCTGTCTTCACAGGGAGCGCAACGGGGCACCCCCAACTTCCTCTGTAGTTTCGGGGCCCAGAGTTGGGGTACCGGGCCCCTGGTACATCTACTCGGGCAGCGCAACGCAGCTCCCCGGCTTGTCTTCGTGGCGATGGGCCTGGGGTTGGGGTCCTGGGCCCCTCGGAATTCTTCGTGGAGCGCGTGATGGTGCTCCCCGGTTTCTCTTCTCCTGCGAGGGGGGCACAACAGCTCTCCCCTCCCTCAGGTGTCATCAGGGCCCCGGGTGGGCTCCTGGCACCCCTTCTGGCAAGTTTCACGGGGAGCGCACTGATGTTCCCCGACTGAACTTCTTGTGGGGGCACCCCCCGGGACCTGACTGACCCCAGGGGCCCATTCAAGACTGGCGGCGGAGCCCCACGTGTTTCGTCATCGGTTAGGCCAGAGGTCAAAGGTCGCCTACCTTTTGGGGGACATATCTCAGCACCCAGGAGACCGATTCTCACCAGCTTGGCCTTTTGAACCTCCTGGTGGCCCTCCCCAGCCACTGGTAGCATTTTCCTTCACCCTCCTGACCTCGCAGAGGGTGAACTCGGCAGGGAGCTATCTTCACTGGCTCCCTGCGCTAGCCTTTCACCTGGCTCTCCTCCTGGGCCTCTCTTCTCCTTGCGCAGAGGCCCAGGCTTCTGCTCACTGGTCTTAGACTCCCCACAGGCACAATCCAGGATCCCAGAACAGTCAGGGGGTTCCTCTTTCCAACTGCCCATGGCGCCAGGCTCCAGCACCAGTCTTCCTCACGCAGACCACACCCCGGAGAGAGATCCTCTTCCTGTCCAAGACCTTTTAAAATAATTTGGAGGGGGCTGGCAGGAAGGCTCTACTCTCACTAGGGGGACACCGGTATAATCCACATGCAGTCTTTATCATCCTGAGTTCACTGTAGGTGAGTCCCAACTTATGAGGCTCTCCCACAGTAAAAGCTCAACAATTAGGTGTTCAAAAAGTGAAACAACTGGGCTTCTCAGATGGTCAGAACTACCTTCTAACAATACTTTGCTCTTAAAAAGGCAGTTTCATGAATTAAAAGAAGAGGACGTTTGTAAAAAACATGTAAAATATGAAAAAGTCTCTGCAAAAATGACAATTTGTTTTTTTAATTCACATGCAGTACTGTTTCACCTTAGTAAGCCTTGTATGTCAGACTAAACCAGTGTGGTCCACAAGCGCCCTCCTGACCTTTGCATGCGGCCCCATTGTTGAAAACAGGCAAGCATTTATTTACAAGTTAATTGACCTGAAACAAAGCAAGTAACTAGTACATTAGAATAAATCAGTGCAGGAAGTTTTTTGTAAGTAATAGTTTTCAAACATGATTTTAGAAACACTCATGCTTCCACCTACTCTGACCATGCAAATAGTGAAGTTCATGCCCCACAAATTGAAAGGCAAATGTTTTGTGCAGCTGAAGAACAATGTACCATTTGAGATGGCGACGTCTAAAATAAAATTTAAAAAAATGGCACAAGCAGGCTCCCTGACGAAAGTACGCTGTACACCTCTTTCCTGGTGAAGTCAGCTGAAAGCAAAATAAAAACTAGGCTCCCTCAAAGACACAGATTGACATTTGACCTTGGTGTTTGAATGGCCAGCAAAAGTGACAAGATAAAAACAAGATTTACAGGTCTGTTTAATGCAGAAACCAAGTTTGTGGAAGAATACTGTAAACGCTGCTTAGGCATGCGTTGGTACAAACTCAAGCAGCGCTGTCTGGTAGGCTGCAAACTAAAATGGACAAAAATGGTATTTGCATTTGTTTTTGTATGCACCCTTTTGGGAATAAGTACAAATATGGACCAGCCTATGTTCCCCTTTGTATTTAGTACAAAATACTACCTGGTGTCAGAGTACAATAATCTGGCACACAGTTCTGCTCTGCGCTGGGAGCACCATAATCAGATGTGCCGTGGACTACAGAATAAATGGCCTCTCTTAAGTACAGATGCCAAACCAGGGAGTATGCATCTGCACTAACTTGGGAGTTTGACCCTTTGTTATAGATTTTCAAACTGTGATGCTCTCTTTCACTGACTGAACCCAGTTCCATCAGACGTGCACAGTGAGGGTTATTCCCAATAGCCTTTTTGTCCCTGAACCTATGTCTGTAAAACGGTGTAGGCCTAGGGACAAAAGCATTCTCTGATTTATATATGACCAAGCCTCTTGCAACCGAATGATCCTTCATACTTGACATCCCACAGTCTCCAAATTTGCACCCATGTGATCTGTTTTACAGAGACCACACAAGAGACTGCAGTCACTTTTGTCACACAATCAATCAATCAGTCAAAGTATTTATAAAGCGCACTACTCATCCGTGAGGGTCTCAAGGCGCTGGGGGGTAGGGTGCTCCTACTGCTAGAACAGCCAGGTCTTGAGTAGCCTCCTGAAGGTAAGTAGGTCCTGGGTCTGCCGCAGGTGGGTGGGGAGGGTGTTCCAGGTCTTTGCGGCGAGGTAGGAGAACGATCTGCTGCTGGAGGTTGTTCTTCAGATGCGGGGACGGTCGCGAGGTCGGCTGAGTGGAGTTGGCGGTTCAGGGTGTAGAAGGCGAGTCGTCTGTTGAGGTATGCCGGTCCAGTGTTGTGGAGTGCCTTGTGTGCATGGGTGAGGAGCTTGAAGGTGATCCTTTTGTTGATGGGGAGCCAGTGCAGTTTTCTTAGGTGTGGTGTGATGTGGCTGTGGCGAGGGATGTCGAGGATCAGGCGTGCAGAGGCGTTCTGTATCTGTTGTAGTCATTTCAGGAGTTTGGCTGACGCTCCTGCGTAGAGGGTGTTTCCATAGTCCAGTCTGCTGCTGACGAGGGCTTGGGTAACCGTTCTTCTTGTTTCGGTTGGGATCCATCTGTAGATCTTGCGGAACATGCGGAGGGTGGTGAAACAGGAGGATGAGACGGCGTTGACTTGCTTGGTCATGGAGAGTGTGGAGTCGAGGGTGAATCCCAGGTGGGGTGCATGGTCGGTGGGTATCGGTGCTGCTTCCAGAGAGGTCGGCCACCGGGAGTCGTCCCAGGCTGAAGTGTGGAGCCAAGGATGAGGACCTCCGTCTTGCCAGCATTCAGCTTCAGACGGCTGCTCTTCATCCATTCGGCGACGGCCTTCATTCCTTCGTGGAGGTTGGTTTTGGCGGTGACGGGGTCCTTGGTGAGGGAGAGGATCAGCTGGGTGTCATCGGCATAGGAGATGATGTTGAGGTTGTGCAGTCGGGCTATGTGGGCCAGGGGTGCCATGTAGACGTGGAACAGTGTTGGGCTGAGGGAGGATTCTTGGGGTACGCCACAGATGATGTCGGAGGCTTTGGATCGGAAAGGCGGGAGGCAGACACTCTGGGTTTTGTCGGAGAGGAAGGAGGTGGTCCATTTCGGATCCGTGCGTTGTGGAGGCGGGTGCGTAGGGTTCAGTGGCAAACTGTGTTGAAGGCGGCTGAAAGGTCCAGGAGGATGAGGGCTGTGGTCTCACCATTGTCCAGCAGGGCCCTGATGTTGTCCGTGGCGGCGATGAGGGTGGTTTCGGTACTGTGGTTGCTGTGGAACCTAGACTGGGATGGGTCCAGGATGTTGTTCTCCTCGAGGTGGCGGGTCAGTTGTCCGTTGACGATCTTCTCGATGACCTTTGCCGGGAACGGGAGCAGGGAGATGGGTCAGAAGTTCTTGAGGTCTCTCGGATCCGCATTGGGTTTCTTGAGTAGGGCGTCGATCTCGGCGTGTTCCCAGCTCTCTCGGAAGGTTTCGGTCTCGAAGGTGGTTTTGATGAACTTGCGGAGATGGGGTGTGATGGTGGCGCTGGCTTTGTTGAAGATGTGGTGTGGGCAAGGGTCTGACGGGGAGCCGGAGTGGATGGTGCACATGATTTTGATAGTGTCGATGTCGTTCACGTTGGTCCAGGCGAGCAGGGGGTTGATTTGGATGTTTGCTGGAGGGTCTGAAGTGTCTGTGGCTGTCAGGGCGGTCTCGTTGTTGAAGCTGTCATGGATGTCTGCGATCTTGCAGTGGAAGAAGGTGGCTAGGGAGATGTACAGGTCTTGCGATGGTGAGATGTCGTTGGAGTTGGAGCTGGGGTTGGAGATTTCTTTCACGATGTTGAAGAGCTCTTGCTGTTGTGTGCCTTGTTGTCGATGTGGTCTTTGAAGGAGGCTCTTTTTGCGGATCGGATGAGGTGATGGTGTCTGCGGATGGCGTTCTTGTGGGCTGCATAGCTGTACGGTGTTTGTTCACGGTGCCATTCCTTCTCTAGTTTTCAGCAGTGTCGCTTGGAGGCCTGGAGTTTCATAGTGAACCAGCTGGCCCTCCTGTCTGTGCCTCTGTTGGAGGGTTTCTTGATAGGGGTGAGAATGTTGGCGCAGTCGTCGATCCTTCACCTGAGGTTGCGGGCGGCGGTGTCAGTGGGGTCGGCGGGCAGGCTTTGGGCGAGGGTGGTGTTGAGCTGGTCTTCGGTGACTTTGCTCCAGCTGCGGCGGGGGCTCTGTTAGGTGCGGTGGTGCGTGGTGGGTTTCCGGAAGGTGAAGTGGACACAGCGATGGTCAGTCCAGTGGAGTTTGGTGGTGTGGCTGAAGGTGACGTGGGAGCTTGCTGAGAAGATGGGGTCGAGCGTGTGGCCGGCGGAGTGGGTGGGTGTTGTGACGAGCTGTCTGAGTCTGAGGTTGGTGAGGTTGTCGATCAGGGCGGTGGAGTTGCTGTCGTTCTCGAGGTGGAAGTTCAGGTGTCCGAGGAGCATGTAGTCTGTGGAGACGAGGGCGTGCGTACTGATGAAGTCAGCGATGGCATCACTGAACTGTGGCCGGGGTCCGGGGTCTGTAGATGAGCGTCCCTCTGAGGGTGGTGTTGGGGTCAGTGTGGATCCGGAAGTGCAAGTGTTTGGCGTTGCTTAGGGTGCCGTCAGTGCTGGTCGAGACCCTGAGGGTGTTCATGTGGACGATGGTGACTCCTCATCCCGCTCCATTGGCGCAGTCCCTGCGGGTGATCTTGTAGCTGTTTGGGATGGCTATGGCGATGTCTGGCCCTGAGGAGGCGTTCATCTAGGTCTCTGTCAGGAAGGCAACGTCCGGGGAGGATGTGTCGAGCAGGTCCCAGAGTTCGACAACGTGTTTGCGTGCGGAGCGGGTGTTGATTAGTAGGCATCTGAGGTGGTTGCGTCCTGTCTCGGTGGGCGGGTTGGAGGCATGGAGGCTGGTGAATCTGCATCTCTGGCAGGAGAAGGGTCCCTGGGTGTGCTTCAGAGTGGCCTGGACGCAGGTGTGGTATCGTCCGGTGTTGAGAGCGTGGAGAGTGCTGGTGGTGTAGTGGCGGCATTGGGTGTGGCGTTCGCGGGGACCAGTGGGTCTGGCGCTGGGCGCGGTCCAAGTGTGGACTGACTTGCCTTAGGCGCGACTTCATCACGCAAGCGGCGCGGCCGCACAGTGGCCGCCATATAAGGGGAGGTGGAAGGGAGGAGCAGTTCGGAGGCGGGGGTGAAGGCAGGGGCAAGAGGCCTCAGGGCACAAACACTTGTTCTGCCCAACAGAGACTTCCATATTTTGGCCCTGGTACTAACAGCCCTTATAAAGGAGAATGATAAAATAATGCATATAAAAGGGCGCATAACAATCTGCATACAATATTCCCCTTATGTGTAAATCAGGGGGCCAATAAGACCTGAGCTCTGTTTAAATAATATTTGTACCAAGTTGTCTTTTTGTTGACAATTTCTTTGAGAGAAAAGAAACACAATTTTTATTTTTGTCTTCTGCTTTGGCTCAAATGCTAAAAAATCACATTTAATTTTGGCTGTTTTTGAAGTGTGCATGATGCAATCAAACCTCCAGTGCATCACCTTGTGACCTGCTCTTATTGCACAAGCAAATCACATATCCTGAATACACATGAATGGAAAGATGAAAAGTTGGAATGGCCTAAAAATGATCTGAAATGGGGAAGACTCCATTTATAGGTCCCGTAAGGGTCAATATTTTGTCCTGTGAGTTCCAAGCCTCTGGCCTTCTTCTGAGCCTTGTGATAATTCTGATAGGGATACCTTCGCCACTGTGAAGATTGAGCCTCTCTCATTGGCCTGTGGTTCCTCTTGGGATTTGTCTGTGAACCACAATTCTTTCAACCCCATGTTCCCAAGCTTCCCTTACATTTGTATCCTAAAACCAGTCAATGGGTGATGGAGACCACAAACTGCGGTTTAGAAAAGAAAGAGCAAGTTTCAAAGACCCAATCAATTCAAGATTGGATATCGTTTGTTGAACTGAACGATCAGAATAAATCATGGAGCGGAACAACATGACATATGCACTTAAATGAATGAATGGACCAAGAAGGATTTATTTTTGGCTGTCCCCCTGCACAAAGTTTCATATTAACCAGTACCAGACGAGGCATGCTTCTTGGCTGTCTAATCAATTGGCTGCATAAAAACACTTATAACAGGATGGCCTCTTTGTAAGTAATGGAGGAGCACCTGGTTCCAGTGTCTACTTCGTGTGTATTTCTGGCTGTTTTCAGATTCCCAGGAAGCATTACCTCAACAATTGCTCTTGGAAGCATAACACTTCCAAATTGACATCACACCCTAAAACGACTTAGGGCCTGATTTAGATTTCAAAATATAAATAACATTATATCCTATGGGATTTATATTTTGGCGAATGGGATATCCATCACCGTTGTGATGGGGTAACCCATCCGCTGAGATCTAAATCAGGCCCCTAGACCTGGAAGGTCCATATTTAAATTAGGAATGACCACACGAATATGCCAACATGATGGGTTAATTTACGGGTGATCCAAGGGCAGGCAGCGATGAGTAACCTAAGCTGCCCACCTGCCTGATGACCTAAATGGTGCTGTGTGCCAACCCCATTCTGTGCTACAATTCTTTATGGGGAGTTTTCATCCCTTAAAGACCATGGACCACCAGTCCAGGAGTAGAAGTCACTCCTTTTGAGGGGGGAGCGCCACCAGGCAATTCCCTGGTTGCTCAGGCTAGCAACAGCCCTAGAGACTAATGGGACACCATTGCTTACATTCTAGGGTCCTGCTATAAAGGATTTGCATGGAGAACCCCTGCTGTGCTTACTGAGATGGTACCCTTATGTACCAAACTGTCTTCAGATTGCCCTGCAACTCCACCAACCCCTGGGATGTGCCCACTGTCACCTCCGTGGTTCCTCCACCATAGAAGGCTCCCTATTCACATGCAACCTGCAGTTTCCAGTGCTTCTTGAAGGTCCAGGAGGAACAAGTCCATACCAGCCTCTGACAGGTGTATCACGTCCTTATCGAAGTACCCCAACTTACTTGTGTTAATTAGGCCATGCCTTATGAAACCAAAGCCCCTCTGCTCGGTGAACATGCACATGGAGCTATTTACCCTTCTGCTGGAATGTTCATTGGCATCCCAGACCTGGCTCCCTTCCAAACCCTACGAGGGATTTTCCACCATAACTCACAGTACCCCATGAATTTGCTGGTTTAACCCATGGTAGGTTTCATTGCTTTGATTAGCATCGGTGCCCCAGGGAGGTGAGGTAATTGCAACTGAGGTGAATTACTAAAATCTGAGGTGGGGTCCTACCCCCAGCTAATCTCTGCTACAGCTTTGTGATCAAAATGTGCCAATGCATGCCGGGGAACACAGCCATGCTATCCGAATGAGGGTGAAACCGTGCTTCCATGTTTTGGTCTTTGCCCATCTTACCACCCTAGCGATGAATAAGTGGCCGATCACCTAAACCTTGAGCCCTAATGAAATAAAAAAAAATGCATTCTGTACACACAGTTATAATTGATTGCTACTGGAAGAAGAGAAACTTGAGATCTTATTTCTCACAGAAACGTGGCTTAGACCAGAATCGGACTTCGACATTGTCCAGGCCCTACCTCAGGGCCTCTCACTACAACATCTAGATCGAGCGAAGGGTAAGGGAGGAGGCATCGCGATCATTTATAACAACCAATTCAAATGTCGTCTGCATGACAGCCCTCTATCAAACTGTGAAAATGTTCATTTTCACATCCAGCTGTCCCCTTGCAACTCCCTTTCTGGAGTTCTCATATACCGCCCACCAGGGCCCTTAGGCCAATTTTGTAGCTCCCTATTAGAATTTTCAACTGCTCTTCTGAGCACTTCGTCCAACATGATTATCCTAGGGGACCTCAACATTCACTTTGATAAGGATGATGATGACACTGCAGCAGAACTACTAGCAGATTTAGCAACTCTTCAGCTCCAAATCCAGAATAACCATCTGACTCATAGGCATGGACACCTTCTTGACCCTATCATATGTAACATCGCTGATCTTAAAACCAACGCCCCGATCCCTTTGCCTTGGTCTGACCACCTACTTATCCCTTTCAGATGGGAAGTACCTAATATCACCCCCTCCAACATGCCCTTTGCCGCTGCTATGCGCCCTTGGGCCAAACTAGATATCGTAAAATGGAAACAAGTTTTAGAACACCGTAAACCTATCCACGAATTAGACCCTACAAGAGCAGACATAAAGTTCTCCTCTTGGATCGAAAACTCCCTTAATACCATCCTCCCTAAAAAACCTCACCTTACCCTGCGTCAAAAAAACCCGGCCCCGTGGTTTACACAGGAGACCCGCCACCTAAAAAAACTCTGTAAAAAAGCTGAAAGGGTGTGGCGGAAAAACTTTGATCCTGAACGCAAGAAAGACTACAGACTGTCGATTCTTGCGTACAAAAAAGCCTTGAAAATGCACAAACCGTATTTTTCCAAGAGAAAATTAGTGCGGCATCCTGCTCATCAAGGGAGACTTTCCAAATTGTTAAACAACTCTTAATAACTCCAGATCCACCAGGATCTACCGACCCCTCAGATAACCAATGTGACAAATTGGCCGCATTTTTTGATCAAAAAATTCAAAATATCTTACAAAAACTTCCACCCCTTCTCAATATGGATCATTCTCCGGTAACCATAGAACAGACCAATTCGCTTAACACGAGATTTGATTCATTCACCCTCATAACCCCGACACTCTGGCGCCTATTCTCCAGTCACTCAAAAGTGGCTCACCCTCAGACCCAGCCCCAGTAAAAATTTTAAAACTCGCAACTCCGACTATCCTGGAACCACTGACAAATGTAATCAACGCCTCTCTGACCAACGGAACGGTTCCCTCCAGCTGGAAGAAGGCGAAGGTTAGTGCATTACTAAAAAAACCAAACCTTGACCCTCTCAACTTTTCCAATTTCAGGCCAATTTCCCTCCTTCCATGCACTAGCAAGATAACAGAAAAATTCATAAACTCGCAGTTATCTAATTATCTTGAGACCAACAAACTTCTCAAATCCTCACAGACCGGCTTCCGCCCGGGCCAGGGCACGGAAATCACGATGTTGACTGTGGTCGAGGAGGCTAGGAAGATCATGGATACAGGTGGATCAGTGGCAGTGATCCTCCTGGACCTAAGCGCGGCCTTCGACACGGTCAACCATCAGATCCTGGCCCAGCGACTTAGCGATCTTGGGATTTCAGGCCGTGTCTTATCCTGGCTGAAATCATTCTTACAAGACCGCTCATTCCAGGTCATAGAGGGTAACCACTCATCCAGGGAGACCCCTGTACGTTGTGGAGTGCCCCAGGGCTCTTCTTTGAGCCCTATGCTCTTCAACGTATATATGGCCCCCCTGGAACAGATGGTTACCCCATACGGGATAAAACTCTTAACATACGTAGACGATACGCAGCTGCTGGTTTCCCTCACCCAGCAAAAAAATCCCAACATAGATCTCTACTCTTGCCTGACTGACATTGTGAGCTGGATGGACAGATCCCACTTAAAGCTTAACAGCGATAAGACAGAGATCTTGGTGTTGGGGAATCAAGCCCACTTCCGTACGGACTCCCTCTGGCCGGAGTCTGCTTTGGCCTTCTGCGATCCACCCGAAAAATCCTACCGTTACTCCCTTTCCAATCAAGGAAACTTTTGATACAGGGTCTTATTCTATCAAGACTAGACTACGGCGATGCACTCTACCTTGGTGCACCTTTAAAAGTCACCACCAAACTTCAGGTAGTTCAAAATGCCGCCGCCAGGATTCTGACCAACACTAGGAACCGTTGCTCAGCCAAACCAGCCTTGCGAGCACTGCACTGGCTACCCATCATGGAGAGAGTGCAGTTCAAATCACTTTGCCTTACTCACAAAATTCTGAATGGCAAAGCCCCCCCCATACTTAGAGATTTAGTTACCCCCTATAACACTTCCAGACCCCTTCGATCATCCAATGCTAATCTTACTAAACTACCTAAGATTTCTCGAGCACGATCAGGAGGTCGGCGCTTCTCTTACATTGCGTCGAAGATGTGGAATTCCCTACCTCCCGATCTCCGTGCCCAACCCAATGTTCTAACATTTCGTAAATCCTTAAAAACTTGGCTGTTCCCATGAGCTTCTCTCCCTCTCTTTCCAACAGTATCTGTTCAGCGCTGGGACGCTCACGGGCAGCTATGCGCTTTAGAAATCCGATAACATTTAACATTTAACATAAATATATTTGACTGAAAATTGTGCAATGTGGGTTACACTAATAACCAGTCGCTAGGGGGTACACCAAGAACTCTTATCATAGACAATTGACATCTTGGAGGGAATGACCCTGATGGATTTTTATATAACCATTGATCCCTATAGGAGTAAAAGTGTGAAAGGGAGCTGACCCAATATTTTAATTCAATTATTTTAAATTGAAGTTTTAAAGGGACATAAAGCAGTAAATAGAGCTCAAGTAGCGATGGCGCTATTTTAAGTTGAATAGAGGGTAGCTCCTGGGGGAAGGGTGGTTGGGAGGGGGTGTTATTCATGTTGTTTATACTGTAAAGATTTTAAGTAATCGCACAGTTAATATAAAATACTGATAATCACCAGTCGCTGAATGTAAACACTTGAAGAAACCCCCCATATATTTTTTTATACATTTGTTCCATATTTACACGATGGATGTTTCGCAGCATTGACCCACCTCCATGCACCTCTTGACCCATCATGGTCGGATATAGCAGTTGTAATAATCTGAATCCCACCTGTCCAGCTTCTTAATGCTATCGGGAGAGCCCAGCTTTGTAAGCTGTGGTGACTGACCATATCTGAAAGGAATGCGTGGAGCAACGTTTGCCTGTGCTCCCTGCCAGCTCAAAACAAGACTTCCTAACCTTCCCAAACTGGTATCTGGTGAGGGGAAAATGATCCACATGCACTAGCAGGTAACACCCCACTGGTGGGCGTACCGCCCGGTAAGCTGTGACCAGTGCAACAGTACAATAGGTTTTGATACCCACTGCAGCAATATAGACTTCCAAAGTCACTTCTGGTCAGTTTTGGAGCTCCGCAGCTTTATTTTAAGGTGCCCCCTTGCACCCTAAGGTCCTGTACGCATAGTGCATCCATTTTTTCAACTTTCTTTGAGCTGGCTACCAACTCGGTAACTCAGAAGGCCCCAAAGAATGACATGCGAATAGGGTAACCTCGTGGTCAGAGTATGTGGCCTTCTGAACACAATCTATCATCCCCTGTAGAATTTGGAACTCAATGAGTGACCTGTCATCTAGTGCCCTCTCCTCCCTTCTGGCCAAGCCTTTAAGCACTGCCCTTATGGGGAATACCCCGGTGAGGTCCTGGTGGCCTCCAAATTTTCCATAGTGGCCGATAGCTGCTAGGTGCCCCAGGACCCATGAATGGCTTTTTTGTCTGGTCCCGAACCCATAAAGTAAAGTATTGCAACTTACTCTCAAGGTTTGCTGCTGTGTCGCCCCAAGCTGCTGTCACCCTGCAGAATGTGCATGGTTCTTTTACCGCCTCCTTGTCCCAGGGGTGAGTAATAGCTCACCTAGTTTCATGAGGCATTGGTCCACTGCAATACGTGCCAAAGCTGCAGAGAGAATGGTGTCATCTCTGCACTCGCTCGTGGCCAAACCTCCTGGAAATTGAGCCACTGAAAATGAGAGAGGGCATCAGCTCCAAGTTCTTTACCCTCTCAATGTGTCACACATAGAATTCTACATTGTTGCACAGGCAAGCCCTCACAAGCTTCCTCAACGAGTTGAGTACCAGTGGGCAGCTGGCAGAGTGAAAATTGCTACCCTTCACCACCATGTTGTTAGACCAGAACAAATCCCTTTTGGCAGGCAGCATCTCTGGCTACAAATAAAACACAGCAACTGTAGGAAACAGTTCCAGGACAGTGCTTTTAGCCATGATCTTCCTCTTGCACCAGGATTTGGGCCATTCCTGTGTGCACCACTTACTCCCTAGTATAGCACCATAACCTTCCTTGCCAGAAGCGTCAGTGAAAGGCACAGTTCAGGAATGCCAGCCCAAGATGATCTCTATATTAGTGTCCCATTGAAATTGGTCAAGAATTCAGCACACATCTTGAGGTCCTCCTCCAATCCTTTGCTCAGTCTGACTCAGTGGTGTTTGATTATTACACTGGCTGTTGCCCTGGTCCATCACCTAGCAAAACCTGTGCCCACTGGGATGACTCGTGCCTCAAAATTCAGTTTTCCCATTAAGCTCTGAATGGTGCCCACGGTTTCCTTGTCTCTGGCCAGTCCTGCTTGGATATCTGAAGCAGGGCACTCACCTTCTCTAGCAGGAATCAGAACATGCTGTGCAAAGTGCCCACTTCTATGTACAGAAATGTCAGGACCTGCGCTGGGCCCTCAGTCTTCCCTGGTGCTAAAAAGACCCATAGCTTGTCCATCAAGGCCTAAACCTTTTGCAGTGTGGCTACAAAATTCTGTGTCCCTTCCTCCCCAATGAAGAGAAAGTCATCCAATTAGTGGGTGACCCTGCCCACCCCATGTATCCACAGGAGTGCCCATTGCAGGAAAGAGTGGAAAGCTTCAAAGTAGGCGCAAGATGCTGAGCAGCCCATTGGCATGCACTTATAATACTAAAAATGGCCTGCCCACTTGAAACCCAAAAGATGGTGGCTGTCTCGATGCAGAGGCAGCTGGCAGAAGGCAGCTTACATGTCAGCCTTTGACAGTCATGCCCCTCTTCCCACCCACTGCCTCATCAAAAGACAGAACACAGCCCACTGTCCAGCCAGTCATTCACTGAATAGCTCTTGGGGTATGATAAGTGATGGATGAGGCAGAATATCCTGCTTCCTTTTTGGAGATCACAACCAGGGATGAAACCACTAAATTCCCCAGGTGTGGGGGGGGGGACTGTAAGGGGCCAGCTACCTTCCCTAGCACTAATTGCTTCTCAGTCTTCTCTTGGCTTACTGAAGGCAGCTCCCAGGCAGACCTCAGGTTCTCTGCATCCCTACTTACCAAGGGACCTGTGTCAGGTATCATGAAACCTTCCATAAAACGTGTTGCTCTATCCCTGAGGTTGGGGTAACTCCTGGGCAGGTGTAGGAGGGTGTGAAGGATAATTGGAGAGGGGCACTTTTTAGGTTTTGCTGGGGATAGTAGCAGAGGGCTGGTGTCTGGGATGGCTGGCGGTGGGGATGTGGGCTTGTGATGCCAGGTATCTCACTGAGTATTTAACTGTTTTGTTGACTCTGTGACCTAAAGGTTGTTGGGTCAACTGCATTCCTATTGTAGGAGTTCTTCTGGGGAGAGAGGATGAATTTGCCCATGTATTCCATACAGAGCTAGACCTTCTTCTGATGCCAACCCAGCTCGGGGCACATGGCCATCTTCTTCCTGAAGTCTCTGTCATACAGAAACCAGCCAATTCCTCCTGTTCTGATAGCCTCGTTGTGGATTGTATGTGAGTACTGAAACAGCGCCTAACCATGTTCTGGATATTTTTCCTTCACCACTGCTGAGAGGAAAATCCCTCCAGCCAGTTCTCTATGGTCTTATATGGCCAAGCCAGCATGTCCAGCGGGGAAACAAAGGGGGTGGTACCTGGCCCAGCCCACCAGGTTCAGGGAATGCTGAGATCAGAGTGCTGGACGTGAAGGACTCCCACGGTTGTCCCAGTGAGTATAGTATGACGTGAGTGTGCCATAATGTGGCACTAAATGATGGCCATCTTAGGAGTGCGTACTCCGTGCGCCACGGGCAGCCACAAAGTATAGAACCAGACTGCCATCTACAATTCAGCAGAAATATGTAATTACTGGAGAGAGCCAAACAGCATAATACAAATTCTTCATCCACCAGGACAAACTGAGGATTGGTTAGAGCAATGAACGTTCATTAGGTTAGCAATGCCATCTTAGGGTTTTGCTTACATTTACCATTCTGCTATCGGTCTTGTGGCTTATTGTCATGTCACTAGCACAATTAATCTAAGTTATACAACCACAAATCTCTTCCCCATTCTGTCCTCTGCTGGCCCATCGTATAAAGCATCCTTATAGTGTGTTTTTAACTAGGATGGTTTAAGGAGAAACGAGTTTACATTTTGGCAGTTTAGCAAATGTGTTAGTCAGTGATGTCAGTGTGCCCGCTTGCAATGCTTTGGTTTGATCATTAGTGATTGGCAGTCATGGGATATTGCTTGGCAGTTCACGAGCCCGGCAAACTGCAGTAACTCTGCTCATCACTCCACGGAATGCGCGCCACAGTGCAGACCTAATTGGCAGTGATGTTACATTAGGAAGCGCTCCGTCAGGGCCCCGGCACAGCAGATAGCCAGGCAGAGTCCAGCGCACTCACTAGTCATTAGAACGTGCTATCAAGCACTTTACCCTCGAACGCAGGCAGACCGAGCCCTGTCCAGCTCGTTAGGAGTCGGATGATTAAAATGGACCGAGTCTTCATTGCAGCAGAACGGCGAGATGGTGCTGCGGCATGCCATCAATTACAGTGTTTCTTTCATCTTGCCTGCAGTTAGACATTTAATAGAACTTGCACACTGGCTAGCCAGGACCACCACAAATGAATGGCTGTCTGATTCAGACTACTGTGTCGTTTATATTGGATTAGGGTTTGCTTCTATTAGGTTCATTCTGTTCTCAGTAATGTCTCCATAAATCAATTTTAAGGGGGCCGCAGAAGAGGCCATATACAAAATTGATGAAGCCAAGTGGCTGTGTGCACACGTGTATAGTAATGTGAGGTAAATAAGAAAAAAACGTTCAAATAAATATGTGTACACGTGCACACACACGCACATGAACACACACACACACACACAAACACACACATGTAGTATATGTGCAGCATTACCAGCAGAGTGTAATGTGCTATTTATTGGCATGGCATAGTGTGGGGAGGGACCATGACTCTTGGGCGGTGTGCCTCGTTCCTTCCTCAACAATGGTAATAAATACCACATTAAGATCTATATACCTTGCACATTATGATTTTCGTCTCAGTCCATGCAATTAACCCCTTTTATTCTGGTTAAATAGCTTTGCAGCAATAAAAACAAAAAAAGAAACAGCACAGAGTGGTTTATGTCCTCACCAGAACCCCTTGACCTTATCACAGTTAGCTGCTATATACGTGGGGCCCAATTTACAAGGCCAATGCACTTCTGGTCCGTCACCTTTTTGATGCACCGGCGGAGCATTGTACCTCCCCATATTTACAAGGGCACGTAAGTAAAATCACCCTGCATGAGTTTTCATTGCCTGTAAATACGGCCCCTTTCACGCATTATTCTGTGTGAAAGGATGTTTCATTAGTGTTGCTGTGGGTGTTCCCATACAACAGCCATAGAACCTGACACAGTCCCAGATTTACAGATTTTTGTACAGCTGAGAATATGTCAGAATCCTATGCCTCCCCAGTGGTGCAACGAGGAGAAATACTTTTATTTCTCCTCGTTTCTTCCACTTTCTATACGTGCTGCATTCTGCTGCACACATAGAAAGAGGAAAATGCTGTCAATTATTGTTTTTGTGCAGGATGGTATCCCTTCCTGCCAAAAAACAATCATCCCCGCAACTCAGGCACCCTTGCAACATGACAAAAGAGTGCCTGCGCTGGTGCATGGCAGCCTATTGTGCGCCAACACAGGGGAAAGCACACGGGTGCATCGTATTGTTGTTAATACAATGCATTCCTGTGCTTTTTAAATGACCCAGCTCGGTGCAGCAAAATAGCTTGCGGTGCCACACTGCGTCATTTGTTTTGTAAATGAGGCCCTTGATATATTAGATATATATGCATATTACATAAAAAAAAGTTTGTAAACAAAAGGTAAAAGGGAAGTTATGGTTATACCATATTACCAAATGTTTAAAGAAAAAATCCCTTCAAAATCCACTTTAAAAATGAAGTTAGAGTGCAGGTAAGGTTGGGGGAGCGTGGCTTGCCGAGCTGCGGAATGGCCGCTTGCTAAGCGAGCTCTGCCGGCCGGGGATTAATCCTGTAGTTATCCGTGCAAGTGGAGAGCATCTACGGGGCAGTTCTTCACCCAGAGCGTTGCCAGGTGCCCAAAGCTCTGACTGATCGACTCGGGGCTCACGTTGCCCACCCAGCAGCGAAGAGCGAGGCTGACCTGTGGAGAGCGGACCAGGGTCTCCTGTCCCCTGGAGGGCAGTGTGGCGGAGAGCGGAAATCGAGGCCGAGGCCCCCCTCGTGCAGCAGGCCACGATACTTGCCGCCACAGCGCCTCCTTGCCGCCCAGCCGCAAAGACACGGTGTCCCCGTCTGATCCATTTACCGGCCCGGGTCTCCGGAGGCTTCAGCCTAGCGCGAGTGGAAGCGGTGAGGGACGACAGCACCGGCGACTCAGCTGATGCCAAAGACGGCTCGACAATCAGCACATGAGTCATCCAGAGACCAGAGCTCCATCTTGGACACGAACAGGTGGGCCCAAGCCGCACGGAGGGTGGAGAAGACTCCTGAATGGTGCTCTAAGGGCCTGGAAGCCACCTTAATGCCGTGCGATTGACCACCAGCGTGGTGCACAACTGCAAAGTTACACCTTGGCGCTTTGGTGTGGGGGCTGTGGAACTCTTCATCTGGTCATGACTGGCAGCAACTTTCAGACACGTGGCGACACTAACATCATACACAGAGACCCTCCAGATCTCGGGGTCACCAGAGGTGCTGCCGCACCAGTGACACACCTGGAAACTCCTAATATCCCCCCCGGCCTTGCCGACTGATACCTGGTGGCAGTGACTGCTTAGACAGAATACCCTGCTGACCGCGATAACCGAATAACAGCAGTTGGCATGGGGGGCGTGGCGTGGTTGGCACACTGGTGCAAGAGGTGTACAGTTGCGGTGCCGGTGGAACTAGGGCCGCTGCACTGAGTTGCTGCCACTGGAGAACCCGCGTACGGCAGGAGAACACCATCGCTTACAGGAAGCTGAGAGAAGTGAATTGACAGCATATCTGAAAGTGTGGGCCCGTTTTCAGAAAAGACACCTGAGTAGTGCGAACAAAGCCTAGCATTCAGTCGTATCTTCACGCCCGAACAGATCGTGCATCTGGAGGTCTGTCTGTAGAGGTAGACCCTGAGACCAGCATGGGGAGATCACCCGAAGCCCAGACTGAGGACCAGGGAGAGGATCTGCGAACCCCCATGTTAGAAATGCGGTCCAGTCTACGAAATATCAATACCAAATTGGACACACTCACCTCACAACTAGATGCGGTCAAGAAGCAGGTAGGAACACATGAGACACGACTGGACATGTTGGAGAATCGCAATTCGGATTTCCATGAGTTTCAGGTGGAAACAAAAGAACAAATGCTGCATATGGACAGAGTGCTGGGTGTCATCCGTGCCAAAAACGAGGACCTGGAAGCGAGGTCCCACAGAAACAACTTACGCATACCGGGATTCCAGAAACAACACCCATTTCCAAGATGGAGACCTACGTCGCAGACCTGCCACATGAACTCTTTGATCCCCACCTATCAACTGTCTTTGCGGAGGAAAGAGATCACCGCTCCTTGGGTCCAAAACCACCGGTTGGAGCAACACCCAGGCCTATTCTTGACAAAATCCTGAACTATCAAGACCACGATCTTATCTTCTGTCTAGCCAGGGAAATAGGGTCCAATTCACACAAAGGAAACAACATCTCCTTTTATCCCCACTTTACGCCGGCTGTACAAGCGGCAAGGCGCGAGTTTCTGCCAGCCAAATGCATCCTGCTCCAAGCACAGAGTCCTTACTCACTGCTCTACCCCGCCAAGCTAAAAGTGACACACGACGGTACAGCTCACTTCTTCACAGATGCGAAGTCGGCCTTAAAGTTTGCCAAACATGTTGGTGGAACAAGAAATAAGCAGACCCACGGCCCTACAGACCCACAGACTGATCGTCTCAGTGATAACGACTGACATGGGTATCGTACTATCACTAAGACTGCAACCTTAGCTACTAGAAGGGAGGGCTCTGGCCACTATGGGTCATTGCCTTTTTGAATATTGTAAATACCGAATGATAGTTTGGGATTGGGTAACGTGATGCCTTGGCCTGTTGGGTCTGGTAATAGTTATAATTGTGGTGCTCTCCGAAGCACTTTCCGGCCACCCTGTTCACTAGAGAGTAGTTCGCCGGCAACACCACACCCTTATGGGAGAGCTCCCAACAGAGACATTAACTGTTGTTGATTATTTTTTTTTGCTTTTCGGGGTGGGTTTTCTACAACCTGATTGGGGGGTTGGAGTGGGTGGTGGGCTGTGGGTGGGGTATGTTGTTCTGCTTTTCGCCAGTAAGTCCTTCTGTCGTTTGATTGTTTGCATTCAGCTAACCGAGGTTGTCATGTATTGCACTCATGCCTCTGCCCTGATAACGTACTCAATCAGCCACCACTCAGCCAGTCTAAGTTTTTTAACAAGGAACATTCAGGGACTAAATGATGGCAGAAAGTCCAGGCTGGTCCATGAATACTTGCTGAAGCATAATATTAATATATATATGTTGCAGGAAACACATCTTTAAGTCACACCCTCCTCCAGGCTCAGGCATCACTGTCGGGATCACATATACTCCTCCACATACTCCAATTATTCTCGTGGGGTTGCTGTACTGATTAGACGGGGCTTGGACTGGAGGGAGGGGGAACTACACACTGATCCGGAGGGACGATTCATTATTCTACTGGGTACACTGAGGTGTCCCCGGTCGCAATTGTTGCATTATATGGACCCAATGTGGATTCTCCAAGTTTTTTTCAGGACATCTGGGCTAGAGTTAAAGCGACCGGCTGTGAAACTATCATATGGGGGGGGGCAATTTTAACACAGTATTAGATGACGACCTAGACAGAAAAAGAGCATCCCGAACCTTACACCCCGCTGCCAGTGCAGCTTTGAACGCCATAACTGCTGAATTTCATTGATTTTGAATGCGCGAAACATGAGCCTAACTATAGCCAGTGCTTTAAATGGGCCGGTACTGTCCAGTACTGAGTACCAGCACTTTTCTATTTTGAGAGGGAGAGCCCCGGCACCTCTCAGAAACAAGCAGGTACTCTGGTACAGAGCACAGGCACTTCAATTTTTCCATTTCAAGCACTGACTACAACGTCTCTGTAACCTCTCAGCTATCCCAGTGGTGTCATCAGTATTGTCACTGACCATGACATGAATGTTGTAATATGTGATATCATAAGCAATATATTGGGGGCCGTATATTATAGTTAGGTCAGGTAACTATTTCTGCTGAATTTTAATGGTTTTGTACGAGTGAAATTTGAGCCTAACTATAACATCCCTGTAGAATTTGATGTTTGTATTGAATATATATACGTATTACCTACTGGTGACTTAGTTATAGATAAGGCCTAGGTTCCATAGGAAAAGCATTTTTTGTTTTGCCAATGACTTTGGCACCATTTGGCAAATCTTCATGAAATTTTGAAAATTAGTAAGACACTTAGTTCACCTGCAGTGTTGAAAGTTTTAGAGTGAGCTGTTAGGCAGGGGTCAAGAAAAAGATGGGGTCCCAAAAAGCGTTTTCCCCATGCAATATCCCATGGGAATTTTGAACATGACTTCAGCCCAAACCGCTGATTGGTATTCCAACAAATTTAGCAGAAATTTAGCTCTTGTTCCAGAAAGCGTGCTTTTTGCACTTTGGTGTAAGTCTGTCCAGTAGTTTTAGACATATTAACTGAAAACCACATTTGTATTTCTAGGAACGCAGACCCATAGGGATTTTGAACACAACTACATCCCAAACCACTGAATGGAATTACACCAAATTTGGCAGAAAGTTAGTTTTTGGTCCAGAAAGCGGGCATTTTGTAATTTGGTGTAAATCTGTTTAGCAGTTTTAGAGATACTAACTGAAAGCCAAATTTGTATATCTAGGGACAATGAGCCTCCGCGGAGCCACCCACTGGGAATCTGTAGCTCCACATGCCTAAGTAGGGTCCTGATTGGCTGGGCACACCTTTACAGAAAAGTTGTGGTCACCATTTTTCATCTCGGAAAATGGATCCCAGGACTGGAAAGTTTCTTTCATACCATTTGAAGGGATCAGGTAAGAGCTTTCCTGACTCCTTGTGTATGTTATGAGGCGAAAGCTTGTTTATAGGGCTTTAAAATGCCCCAAAACATTTTATTTGTCACTTGTGAGCTCTGCGGAGCCATCACGGGGCTTTGTTGCGGCTCCCCCTAAATCCGCAAACCTCGCTGCGAAGTTACATGGGGGCCACACTGAGTGTTGCGGAGGGTCCGCGAATTTATTAAAAAACCCAACCAAATTGGGCTTCTTCACAGGAAATGTGGAAAGGGTTAAAGAAATACTGACCATTTAGAAGTGGTATACCAAAAAAGAACGATTAAAGGAAGTCTGTGTTTTGTTAACTAGAGCAGCATAAGTAAGAGCACATGTTGAGGGGTAGCCATTTTACCTGCTTTTATACCGAGAGAGGAGGTGGTTTACAGGAGTTTCAAATCAAAACAGATGTTACCAGAAAAATAAATAAAACTAAGGGAACAGCAGAGAGCTTTTACAGGCATGTCAATTAGGTTTTAGTACATAAAAGTACATTTCGAAAAAATAGTGAGTGAATTTAAGCTGAAAGAAAAGTTGTAGCTTCTAGACATTATCCTAGAAAGGAAAATAGAAAGGTGCTTACAAGAGAACATTAACTAAAAAATACAAAGAGCTGCAAAGGAGAAAGAAGAGTTGGTAAACTGAATGAATTTTAATTTTATTATGCCAGTTTAAATGAGTGTGTTTTAAATTAGATGTAGGTACTTGCTTATAGTATGTCATTTAATCGTATGTAATTTGCATACTCTCTCATACAGTCAGGCATGCAACTACAGACTCTGTTATACTCCTACAAAAACACTAAAGTACCCATCACACATATAGGTAAACAGTGACTGCCACACTCACTCCCACACCCATAAGACCATTCACACACTCAATTACTCACTCATCCAAGTTTGCGTACTAGTTTGCCCTTACAGTCTGGGAGGACATCCGCAGAATGCAATCTGCACCACAGTAAAAGTTTTAAAAGGACTACTTCAGCACTATTGGGAGAACCATGATTGTAGTTGACCTTAGAATCAAGGCCCCTGTGAGTACTGGCTCTGAGAAGGAGCGAAAGGAGTAGAGAAATGACTGGGCAAAGTTTTCAGATGACAGAAGGGATCCCCCCACAAAGAGAGAGTTCTCTACCGGATTCGATGCAGAAAGTAGTGTCTCCTTCCTAAGCCAGTCCACTGAGGAGGTCAAGGACAGACAGCCTGAAAGGGACCTGAGGATGAACTGGCCCAGATGGCTACTCAGGAGAGAAAAGCTGAGGCTGAGAGAGCCTTTGGGGAGACAAGGGTCTTGTTGGCTCATGAAGTAACTGTCAAGGAGGTGGACTTGAAGGCCAAACAGCTATTAGAGTCTAGCAAAAAGGTTGGGATCAAAACTACTGTGTCTAGTGCATAACAAAGAGCTCATATACCCAGAGACTTGGTGCCTGACTGTAATAAGGGAAGTGATATACACAGGTTGTTTCAGTCTGATGAAGTAGTTCTAGAGGTGATTGGGGAGTTAGCCTTTAGAGTCATATTCATGGTGATGGAAGGGATGCCCTAGTGGCCCTAAAGAAGGGGAAGAGGTTGAGGTATCTCATTATGAAGGAGGCCCTTGTCAGTTAGTATGAATTCATCCCAGAGGAGTGCAAGTTGAAATACAGGGGCCATCCTGGGAGGATTTTGTTAGGTACTTTTGAAATTTTTGTAGAAAGTACTGTTGTGTTTAGAGAAACTTTTTCTAACAGTTGTATACATTTTCTTTTTTTTCAAAGAGAACTGGAAAGAAAGAACTGGCTTTAGACTGTGAAAAACATGAAGATTCAACGAGGAGCTAATAATAAACAATGAAATATTTCAGCTGATAGTACTTTGAACATGAATTTAAATGGAAACACAGTACTTCCTGCTTCATGCTTTTTTCCTCAGTGTCTGTTGGAATGGTACATGTAATATACTGTTCTATGAAAGAAAGTACAGACTCATATGTATCTGTTCTAAATTTAAGTGCATATTTAACCCATAATAGCATATGAATATGAGGAGCATATCTTGCTCGGAACTCTTTTTGCATAAAGAAATCCGTGATTTCTCAAAGAAGTGTATTTGTGTTGCAGGTGAAGGACAGTATACTTTCAAATCTGTGTTTAAAGCACCTGCAAACATTTGGCGGATCCAAAGAGCAGAGTTCTCCTGGTGTCTTGAATTTGATGTCTTTAATGTTATAGTTTGTTTGTGTTAAAATGTTATGTAAGTTATCCCATATATATTTCTCACAGATCAGAGTTAGAAACCTAGGGGCTAATTTACAAACCCTGTGTGCCGCCGGAACATCACTTTTTGTGATGCTCCGGTGGTGCACAGGGCTTAAACATATCTACAAGGCCATGTAAAGCCACCCTGCATGGCTTTTCATAGGCTTGCAGATATGGAGTAAGGGGTGGCAGTGCAAGTCGCTGCTTTGCCTTACTCTACGTGAAAGAGGCATTTCATGGGTGTTGCTGTAGGTGTTCCAACTCAACACCCATGGAATTTGACGCTGCCCAAGATTTACAACATCAGATAAACTTGGGGCAGCTCCAAAACCCTGCGCCTCCCTAGAGCAATCATAATGTGGAGAAATGTTTACATTTCTCCTCGTTCTTTCCTCTTTCCACATGTACTGCATTCTGCAGCACACATAGAAAGAGGAAAACTCCTCTTGTGATTGTTTTTGTGCAGGAAGGTGCTCTTTCCTGCTCAAAAACAATTGTTCCATGGTGCAAGGGTGCCTGCGTTGGCGTACAGCTGCAAAATGTTCACCGGCGCTGGCTAAAATGACAGAAATGCACCATGTCATTTAAATAAGGTGTATTCCTGTCCTTTTGAATTGTCATAGGGCAGCGCAGCAAAATGATTTGCAGTGCTGCCTTATGCCAATTCCTTGTAAATATGACTCCAAGTTTTGGGGAGTTTTTGTACAATATTTATGTTTGGTTTTTCCCACTGTCCATTGATGACTCCTTCAACAGTGCTTTACTTTTGGTGTATGAGTATAGAAACTGTGAACAGTAAAAAAGGGAAAATGCACCCACAGAAGACATTCGTATGGTGAGAAGCATGTGATATTTTGCACGGGGAGTAAGCATCTCGCTTTAAATTTTGAAGGCAGGTGCTATTATAATGAGTGCAGCTGGTGGTGGTTCTCCCAAAGGGTATTGTACAGATGGACTGTCCTGCTGCACCTTCTTTGTCCTGCATGGTTTAGTTGTAGCCCCTTTCTGGAATTGTGTTTAAGTGCTTCCACATGGAAGTTGTCCGAAGTAAATAATGCTTGGTGTTGCCCCTGGAGAACGGCTTGCAGCAAGTATTGCAGTACAGATATTTATCTATAACCTTTTTTCCCTTCACGGTATTGTAAGATGCTTCAAAACATCAATTTGTTTTGTGCTTCCTGAAGTACTTGTGCACTAAAGTGCATTTGTTAATAGTTAAATAAGTTATGTTATGTGTATTTGTTAATTGTTTTGTTAAAACTGTTTTGAAATGTGTTAATAATATGTATTTGTAAAGTTATAAACATCAATATATAAGTTATTTTAGTCAAAGGTCACAAACACACCCACACAGGTACTTATACATGAACTTGAACACCTAAAGAGTCATTTATACAGGTACTGACACACCCACACATATACTCATACAGACACTCACAATCCCATACAGTCAGTCACACAGCCATGTACACATGAAAACTGCTACTTAGATAGATGCATGCACCCGTACAGCCATTCGCAAACCGACTCACACATTCATACAGTAACTCTCACACCAAGGCACACACCAATACAGTGACTCATATACCCAGTTACACACTGGTACACCCACTCTCACATCCAAACACACACAGATACTCTCATACACAGTCATACACTGATAAAACTAAGCATAGGCTGACACATTCATGCACAGACCATTATAGCCACTGACACACCCAGGCAATCAGCGATACAGCCACTGACAGACCAAAGCTCACAATGTTACAACCTCTGAAACACCTAGGAACACACCAATACCACCACTGACATACCCATACACACACTGATACAGCTCCTGATACACCCAACCACACTCCAATACAGAAACTTACACAGCAGGCACATATTCATACAGGCAATGACACCTCCAGTCACATATCTATACAACCACTTAGACATTCAGGCAAACACTGATACAGCATCCCAAACACCCAAATACATACTGATATAGCCAGGTATACACACAACCACACAGTAATATAGACACTAACTCAGCCAGGCAAATACTAATACATCTAATAATACACCCAGGCACACACTGATGCATACACTGAAACACCCAAGCATACACTGATGCAGACGTTGGCACAGCCAGGCAGACACCAAAGCAGACTCTGACAACACACCCAGGCAAACATTAATGCATCCAATAATACACCCAGACACACACTAATGCATACACTGAGACAGCCAGGCAGACACTTATCCACGCATTAGCCCACTCAGTCACACACTAATGCATACCCTAACACATACAAGCCCACATTCATGCATACACTGACACACCTAGGCACACATTAATGCATACAGTGACACAGCCAGGGGCACACCAGTGAAGACACTGACACACCCAGGCATACAGCAATGCACACAGTGACACACACAGTCAAACACTAATGCATCCAATAGCACAGCCAAGCAAATCCTGATGCACATGCTGACACACCCAGGAATACACCGATGCATAGACTGACACACCCAGGGATACAGCAATGCAGACAGTGACACACCCAGTCTTATATTCATGCATGCAATAACACACCCACTGACACACCCATGGACATACCAATGCGAACACTTAGACACCCATGCACACACCAAAGCAGACACTGATACACCCAGCCAAACACTAATGCATCCACCAACACACTCAGGCATACACTGATGCACACACTGACTCACTCACTCTCACTCTGATACAGACACTGACACATTAAGGGCCAGATGTACAATTTTTTTTGCATACACAAATGGGTTTTGTACCCGTTTGCACACGCAAAAAACTTGTTTCGTATGTACAAACCCTGTTTTGCGAGACGCTAATTAATTTGTGACTCGCAAAATAGGGTTAGCGACTCGCTATTAGGAAGGGGTGTTCCAAGGGCGTCCCTTCAAATAGCGAGTCCAACATCTATGTAAGAATGTTTGCGACCGCAATTGGGGCAGCAAAAGACTCTCAGTTTCCCACCCTCTTGAAGAGGGTGGTAAACCATTCGCAAACGGGAAGGGGTCCCCAGGGGACCCCTTCCCCTTTATCAATCGGTGCGCCAATTTATTTTCAGAGCAGGTAGTGGTCCCAGGGACCACTACCTGCCCTTAAAAAATTAAACAAAAATGTTTATTTTTTTTGTTTTTAAATGCAGCCCGGTTTCGTTTAAGGTTAAACGGACTGCATTAAAAAAACTGCTTTATTTAAAAGAAGTTCCAGATATGGAGATCTGCTGACCCCAGCAGGCCACCATCCCTGGGAGTGCCAGACATTCCCAATGAGGTCGCAAACAGTGTTTCAGACACTGTTGTACATAGGAACTTGCGAATCGCAAATTGCGACTTACAATTTGGTGCAATTTGCGACTTGTAATTTCCAATGGTTATACATCTGGCCCTAAAAACACAGAGGCCTTCATTATGATGGCGGTCGGACAAGCGTCTGGCCCCCATCGTTGTGGGATCGGAACCAGTCAACAGGTAGTTGGAGGTCTAGCTCCCCGAATTTCAATTTGACCGCCATGTCGGTGTTCAGGATCATGCATTTGGCTTTGAGGTTTGTTCTGTGGCCCAGAAAAAGGCTGCAGTACAAGCTCCAATGACAAAAGGCATGTTTACAAACATCTCTGCACTGTGTGCCAGGCACCATGTTGTGGTGCATGGGTGTTTGGGGGCTCCCCCAGGTCCCAAGTGGAGGCACAGGTGACATGAGGGCCCTGCTTGGGGCCCCCAAAGTTCCTTTCAATCTGCCTTTAAATGGCAGTAGGGCAGCCATGAAAAGGCAGGGGGATATGGACATTGTAATCCCATTGGCGGTGCCAGTGCAGGCATTGTCACCATTCAGGGGTTACTAGTCTGACCACTGCCCCAACAGGATCTCCGATCCTGCCAGAGGTGGCGGTCTTTCCGCCAGCCACATCGCTCTGACCCCTGGCGTCATAATCCGGCGGTCTGACTGCAGCCCTTGTAGTTGGGTGGACCACAACTGACGGCCTGTCGGTTGTGGGCCCTCTGACATTGTAATCGAGCCCAGAATTATCTCTTTAATTGACCGGATTATGGTTCTAACAAGAACGTTTTTTTTCACAAAGGGTTGTTTAACAGTATTTTAGTTATTTATTAACCACAAGTGAACAGGGTAGTAAAAAGGGTAATGATGGGGTATTCAAATAAGCAACTTGCTTCAGTCTTCCAAAAACATGTGGTGACTTGCAGCAAAAAAAAAGTGATGCTTCTTCACTGTATAGAAGAATGCACCCACAGAAGTCATTTTTACTGTGACAAACATGTGGCATTTCGCACAGCAAATAACCATGTCACTCAGTTCTTCGCAGGCAGCTGGTATTGCAATTTGTACTGTCAGCAGCTGTTGATGGTTCTCCAAAGTCTGCTGTAGAGGTTGACTATCCTGCTTGGTGAAACATTCAGAACAATGCGGCCTCAGCCACAGGTGCCTGAACCATGCAAGCGCAACCATGCTTGCCTTAAACACACATATGCCATAACCAGGTATGTGCATGGTTAGGGCATATGCGCGTTCTAGATGTCCTGAATGGGCGGGCCCAGGAATAGGAAGGATTAGGAGAGGATACAGTAAGATAAGTGGGGCTGGGTATTGTGGGTTGGGGTTCCTTTTTAAGGGTTGGGGTAGTTTTCAGGGCTGGGGTCAGGGCACGTTTTTAGGGCTTGAGGGGTCAGGGAGGTTTTCAGGACTCAGGGGGTTGGGGAGTTTTAAGGTCTCGGGGTGGGGTAGTTTTTAGAGCTTAGGGAGATCAGGGAAGTTTCAGGTGGGAGGGGGTAGTTTTAGGTCTCAGGGCAGGGAGGAAGGGGCCATTGTTTTTTACCAGGAAGCCATTTTAGGGCTGAGATAGGGGGGCAGGGATCGGGTTAGTTTTTGGGGCTTGGGGGGCTGTTTTAGGGTTTAGGGCTGGGGACGAGGTGGGAAAGGAGTAGATTTTTGCCCAGGATTCGTTTTAGGGCTCAGGGCGGAGGTGCTGGGATTGGTGTAGATATTTGCCCTTGGGGCATTTTAGGGCTCAGGGCGGGGGCAGGAGTTGCGGCATGAGGCAGGTGGCTGGGTTCAGAGTAGATTTGTGCCCTGGGGCATTTTAGGGCTCAGGGGGAGGGGTATTTAGGTAAGTTTTAACTATGTATATCTCTTTGCCATGTATGCCTTCACAACCCATATTCATAGTAAGGCATGCGTGGTAAAGGCATATTCGTGGTTAAGACCGCCTTATACCAGCCTGTATGGTAATCACACATGTTGTTCCGTCACACAACCATTCTGCGGCACCTGATTTCTCTTGCATCATCTGGTTGTAGAGCCTTTCATTAATTGTTTTTAAAGTGCATCCACATGGAACTTGTCCCATGTGAACATTTCTTTGCAGTGCTTCTGGATAACTGCCTGCAGCAAATATTGCACTGCACATATTTTTCTGTTACCTTCTTTTCCCCAGAATGTATAGTAAAGTGCTTCTATAGATCACTTTCTTCTGTGAGGTGATGTGTCTTCCTCCTCATCCTCAACAGGATGTAGGTGTTCATCTTGGACAGACGATATATCTTTAGCCATTGTGTAAAAGTAGAGTACCACTGTTTCTCATTCCTCCTTCTAGAGACTTCACTGGAGAAGTAACTGCTTTTAGGTGAAATTATCTATGTGCAAGGGTGGGTCTTAATTTATCCAATTGGAAAACAAGGACTGGGTGTGCTTTTGAGTTAATTTGTGCTCCTGGTCCTTAAATTTGAGGATTCGCAAAACTGGCAAAATTGGTAACTTTGTTGAAAAAAAAGGAGGGGTGTACAGATGCGCAGCAATTTACAAATGTTTTGGCGAATCTGCGAATTCAGAGTCCCAGATTCATTCTGATCATGTGATTGGGAGCAAAGGTCATAAATTAGTAGTCTGTCTATGTTTGCAGACCAGAGAAAGTACCACAGTACCTCAAAAATAATTTGTAATTTTCTTTTCATTACATTAAAAAACGTCATTTACTTTACATTAGCTACAAATGCATTTTTTATGTTAATACACATTTAAAATGTGTATATTTATAAAAAAAGAGAATCTCTACAGTACAAAAAAACTAAATTAAAAATTAAAATACATTGTTATACACTTAGTATTTAAAAAAAACCAGATAAATTAACAAAAAAAACACAATATTAGAGGGACATAATATTTTAGAAATGGAATTTGAAAAATGACTGAAAAATCCCAAAGGTTACAGGTACATTATAGTTAGGACATAGAATTAACTAAAAAAACATATAATTTACCTGGAAAAACCAAATGTTACAGGGACATTATAGTTATGCTCACACTTCACTCATGCAAAACCATAGAAATTCAACAGCTATAGTTACCTGAGCTAACTATTACTTACACCACTGCAAAGCTCTGCTTATGAGTATGACCTCACATATTTCATCAGTCATGACAGGTTCAGTGACATCACTGATTACATCACTAATGACATCTCAAATGGCATCACATCATGCACAGAACCATTCACACACACCCATACAACCTCTCACACACCCACTCTCACACCCACCCACACACTAACCTATACAGGCACTGACACAACCAATCACTCACTCATACAATAGTTCACACAGCCACACACTCACCCATACAGCTACTCAAACACCTCTTCTTCAACTACACAATGACTCACATAGCCATTCACTCACCCTTATAACCTCTGAGCACAGCCATACACTCACCCAACAACTACTCATACACCCACTCACACTCCCACACAAATACGTACATACCCATTCACACATCCATACAAGCACTTACACACTCACCCATACAGACACTCACTCTCCAATACAGCCACTCACACACCAACTTACTCAACAAAAACTGACTCAAACAGCCATGCACTCATTCAATCAGGGGTTTTAAAGTACACTACTCACCCATGAGGATCTAAAGGCACTGAGGTGGGTGCAAACAGCTCCATCGGTCATTCGAAGAGCCAGGTCTTGAGGTCCTTTCTGAATTAGTGCTGTAGTCGGCTTCATTTGATGCGGTGGTGGAGTTTGTTCCAGGTCTTGGCCACAAGGAAGGAGAAGGGTCTGCCTCCTGCTCTGGCCCTGTGGAAGTGGGGGACCGTGACTAGGGCGAGTTCGGTAGAGAGGTGGTTTCTCTTGGAGGTATGGAAGAAGATTCGTGTATTGAGGTATTTGGGTCCGGTGTTATGGAGGGCTTTGTAGGCGTGTGCGAGCAGTTTGAAGGTTATTCATCTTTCAACAGGGAGCCAGTAGGGGTCACAGAGGCGTTGGGTGATGTGGTTATGTTATGGAATGTAGAGGATAAGTTTGAGTTTTTCAGAGGAGTGTATATAAAGCCACTCAATTTGCCACTCACGTACTCATATAGGAATGCAAACACCCACTCACTGACACATGGAGCCACTAACACAGCCACTCACTCACTGGTTCAGCCACTCCCCCTCCCACTTCCACCCAAAGATCCACTTGCAACAACACACCCACCCATACAGCTTTTCCCTCACTCACACACACACTCACTCACTCACTCACTCACTCACTCACTCACTCACTCACTCACTCACTCTCATACAGATAATCACACACACACTCACTCACCCACAAACACACTCACACTCCTAGTCACATATCTATACAGCCACCCAACCTCAGATTCAGACATTCTCACAGTCACTCAGATGACACATTTTGGAAATAATATCACTCATTAGTAGTACCGAAAGATTAGTAATTTAACTTAAACAGTAATGTACTGTATATCTTTAAGTGTTAGAAACATTTATGAAACCCTTTCACTCACTGGATAATGTCATCAGTGATGTAATTTGGCATGTCATCAGTATTGTCAGCATTAAAGACACTGACCCTGCCATGAGTGATGTAATATGTGATGTCATAAACACTGCATTGTGAAGGCGTACATTATAGTTAGCTCCGGCAACTATAACTGCTGAATTTCTCTGATTTTGTATGAGTGAAGTGTGAGCCTAACTATAACATCCCTGTAACCTTTGTTTTTTTAGTCACCGCCAGTAGATAGTTATAGTTAGGACCGAGTTCCCATAGGAAATCTGAAAATTCTATTTTGAATAACTTTGGCGCCGGTTGACTTATCTTCGTGAAATTTTCAAAACTAATGGGGCGCTCTGCTCAGCTCCTACCCTGAAAGTCTTGGGGTGATTCGTCAAGCAGGGGCTGAGAAAAAAGGGGGGTCCCAAAACGTGTTTTCCCCATGCATTTTCCCATAGGACCTTTAGTCGAAGGTACAGCCCGAACGGCTGAACAGAATTACTTGAAATTTGGCAAAGAGGTAGTTCTCAGGTCAGGCATGTGCCTTTTGCATATATGGTGTCAATCTGTTCAGTAGTTCCTGAGAAAATCAAAAGTAAAATCACATATATATCTGGGCGGAGCCTAACTACACATCTCATCGTGAGATCTGATTGGCTGTGAGCACTTCATCCAAGAAGTGTTGGTAGCCATCTTGGGACCAATATACATGATAGCACCTCATTAAAAAGCATTGCAGTTAATAGAAGGTTTTAAGACTTTAGTTACATTATAAATCATCTGTGGATGGTACCATACTCATTTTAGGTATTGTGGTGTGTTCTAAGGTGATTTTACCATGTCAAAAAGCCTTCTGCTGTGATATCATGAATCATGTTTGAGAGAAAACTATTTTCTCATGCTTTTCCCACAGAGGTTTGGAAGGTGATCTATAAGCTAAACTGAGAGCATATTTTCTGTAAATTCACATTATCTTTCTCAGTCACGTGAGAATGAAGTCTGACATTCTCAATAAAACATGTACATCTAACAAGGGCAGAGACTGTCAGTTGATTCCTTTGTGTTCTACTTCAGCTTCCCAGAGTGTTCTAAAGAACAACTAGAGCGCTAACAGTCCTACTTATCAATCAATCAATCAATGAAAACTTTATTCGGATCATTACAATCCATAAAAGTACAGAAAAAAAAAAAACATAACATTTATAAAATCATACAATTAGACAATAAAATGCTGTTTTGCACATAAGGGGTAAACCATATTACTTTAGGACATTGTTAGCCGGGCACGAACCACAGTTTTTAGAAAAGAGCTCACGCGAAAGACAAGTTCATCGTCATCCAGGGACAAAATCATTGAAAATGCAAGTTCCAGGCTAAGGGGTTTTAATTTTTTAAAATACGGGGATAAAAACCATTTAATATACTTCATATAAAATTTACAAAAAAATAAAAAATGTAAAATTGTTTGCCTACTCTGAGAGTCACAAGGGCATGGCTCAGCACATTGGTCATTAAAATTCCATAAAGGAAAGCTAAGTGCATATTTAATGGTGTCTGCCCTAAGGCGAAATATAAGGCCACGCTCCCAATGGCTCAACGGAAGAGTTAAATAACTAGGTGTCGGATAAATTGTAAGATTATGGGCTAGGTATCCACGGACACTGGGTTTCAGAGACTCCCTAGCTACCCTTTCGGCGTCAAATAACATATAAAGTGCTTTTTTAAGTTCGCATTTGGTGGGGAGCACAGTGGTAGTTGGTTCTAGGAAGATGTTTTCAAGATTCACGCTGCGGAATACGCTAGACACCCCTGATAACCAGGGGATAGCCAGGCCCCTGTCGCAGCGTAGACAATCCTCGATGATATCCCTAGTCAAAATGGCGGCAGGGTTTTTCCAAATCGCCAACCAAAAAAGGGCTGGGCGTGCACGAATAAAATCCCCTATAAAATGCAACCCCAATTCCCTATGACATATAAAATGTGGGGAAGTGATAGGAGCACATAGAAGTTTCCTACAAAATCTGTGTTCCTCAATAATTAAATCGGAACATCTAGCGGTTCCCCAAACTTCAGCACCGTAGGTAGCAACCGGGACACTTTAACAGTCCTACTTATGACAAATGTATGGCACAACTGAAGTCATCTTGGTTGGAATAAAGTGGTAACTCTTAAAACATTTTAATTTAAAAAGGAACAAAATGAGGGGGTTCATTTTGCCATAGAAAGTATGATTAGTGCTGCAGAAAGAAAACTTAGGGCACATTTTGAGTGACTTCTCAAATCCTCTTCTATTTCATTAAAAAACTCTGACATGCAGACTGAAACATGCACTTTCAATACCAGCAGCAGACCTCCCTGGTGAGCAGTAGCTTTACTACAGTGATCTAATAAGCAACTAGTGTGCTAACATTCTGCATTTATGGCAAATGTGTGACACATTTGAATGCCTTCTTAATGGAATCAAAGTAAAAAACTGAAAGTTTTTCCTACTGAGGAGACTGTAGTAAATGAGGAAATTAGGAAACATCATAACAAATAAGTCTCCCAAAATGGCCACCAGAGACAAAAGAGCCCAAATATAGCCCAAATATCACCAAGATGTAGCCCAAGTATAGCCCAATGAGAGAATATCCCAGAGTGTTCTAACAAACAACTAGAGCTCTAACAGTCTTACTTATGACAAAAGTATGGCACACCTGAAGCCATCTTGATTGGAATAAAGTGGTAACACTTAAAACATTTAATTTACAAAGGAACAAAATGAGGGGGTTCATTTTGCCATAGAAATTATGATTACTGCTGCAGAAAGAAAAATTAGGGTACATTTTGACTTCTCAAATCCTCTTCTATTTCATAACAAAATTCTGACATGCAGACTGAAACATGCACTTTGAATACCAGCAGCAGACTTCCCCGGTGAGCAGTAGTTTCACCACAATGATCTAATGAGCAACTAGAGTGCTAACATTCAGAATTTATGGCAAATGTGTGACACATCTGAATGCCTTCTTGATGGAACCAAACTAAAAAACTGAAAGTATTCCCACTGAGGAGACTGCAGTAAATGAGGAAATTAGGAAACTTCATAACAAATAAATCTCCCAAGATGGCCACCAGAGACAAAAGAGCCCAAATGTAGCCCAAATATCACCCAGATGTAGCCCAAGTATAGCCCGATGACAGAATGTCCCAGAGTGTTCTTAAGAACAACTAGAGCGCTTACTGTCTTACTTATGACAAAACTATGGCACACCTGAAGCCATCTTGATTGGAATAAACTGGTAACACTTAAAACTTCATAACAAATAAATCTCCCAAGATGGTCACCAGAGACAAAAGAGCCCAAATGCAGCACAAATATCACCCAGATGTATCCCACATGTAGCCCAATGACAGACGCGTGCAAAACACTTATTTTTAGTGTATTTGCAGTTTTAAATAGTGCAGACTTGTCAGGTATTGGAGTGATTTACATGAGCATTGGTTACATCACACAAGATCAAATTCATTTTGGTTGTAGACATGGGGAGATCAAGTGATTTGACCAGAATCACAGAATGTTGAGCTGAAGCAGAAACTCCAACCTGGTTCCTCAGTTGCAAAGTCTGCAGCTCTGGAAGTAACACCACATCCTCTCCCCTAGGTGCAACATTTAATCAAGTGGTCAACTGGATAAAAAAACATAAAGATTACAAATAATTTAAAAGTTCTTTGTCGCTATTTGAAAACTCAGAAAATATGTCCTCATTTTAGTTTTTTAGAGCACTAACCATAATTTTGATGCAAATAAGACCCTCTCATATATGTAATTTCTAAAGGAAATACTCTAGGTATTACAGTTTTGATTACATCAAGATGACGTCAGGCGTTCCACACTTTTGTAATAAATATAGAATGTTAGCAATCTAGTTGTTCATTGGGATACTGTTGAGAGGCAGAGGCCAGGGGCACGGACTCTGAAAATTGAAGGCAGGTAGGAGAGTGCAAAGGCAACAATTTTACCACACTGGGCAGGCAGGAAGGGCAGTGGCAGCACAACAGACTATGGAGGGCAGTGGAAAGGGGGGCAGGGGCAACAAACCAACAATACAGGACTGGAAAGAGAGGCTGTGGCAATATAATAGACCATTGTGGGCAGAAGGAAGAGGCAGTGGTAGTACAACCATACATGCCAACAGACCCATTTCAGCCAGGAAACGTCCAATGTTTTTAAGCTCAAATGGGCTTTATTTGATCTGTCTCCTGTCTACAATCTCCTCTTTTTCAATGTAACTCAAAGGGGAAAATCAATACCCCAGTTTTTTTCAAAATTTCCTTCTTACCAAGTTCAAAATGTTCGCAAGTATGGTACATTGGATGATGGTAGGCTAGAGGAGTTGTGGTAGGGACATGGACTCGGATAACAGAGGACAGGAGGGACATGGAGAGGTGCACCAAACTGACCCTAGAGGGCAGGCATCAGGGTTTGCAGCAGCACAATACACCGCACAGCGCATGCGGGACGGGAGTGCAGCACAACAATCCATAGAATGCAATAGGGAGGGGACAGGACCATGCACATGGACAACAGAGAACAGAGGGGAAAGAGGCAATGGTAGGTAGCTGACCAAAATGAACAGACAGGAGAGAAAGCTGCAGCATAACAGACCATAAATGGCAGAGGGACGGATCAGGGGCATTACAATGCAACAGACAAGCCAGGAGGGAGGGAATAGGGGTCTGCACATGGAAACAGAGGGCTAGGGGCAAGGGGGCAGGGCAGGAGCAGCAAGATGACCATGGAGGTCAGGCAGGATGGGCACTAGAAACAAGACACACCATGGAGAGCAACTATGATGGCATATGCACAGACCATGGCGGGAAGGTGGGAGGGGGTCAGGGGCAGCTAGCTGACCACACAGGGAAGGTGGGAGGGGCCATGGCAGCACAGAAGACCATGCATGGCAAGCGGGAGGGTTAGTGGCAGCACAATGGCTATGATAGGCAGGAAGGAGTGTGCAGGGGCATGCACAAAGGACCATGGAGGATAGAAGGGAGGGTCAGGACCTGGCACAGACAAGAGAGTTCAGAGGAAGGGGCTTCTCAACAGACCGCGCGGGGCAGGCAGGAGGAGCAGTTGCAGCACAACAGACCAGGGAGGGCAGAAGGGTGTGGCAGTAAAATGTACCTTGGAGGACAGGAGGAAGGGGATAGGGGTATGGTATGTGGACAGGCAGGGTGGATGTGGCAGGGACAAGTTACAGTCATCTGACAATGCTAGGCAGGTGGGAGGGGAGTGGCAGCTCAACAGAACACTCATAGTAGATAGGAGTGGCAGCTCCATGGTACATGGTGGGCAAAAAGGATGGAGCAGGGGCATACACAAAGACATCGGAGGGCAGGGGGAAGGAGTACAGGGGTGGCAAGCTAAGCACAGAGGCTAAGCAGGAGGTCAATGATGGGCCATAGAATTGGGCAATGGAGGGCAGGTGGAGTGGACTGGTACATCATGCTAAATGGAGGGCAGTGGCAGCACATCAGACCATGCATGGCAGGAGGGAGGAGGCTAGTCCATGGATTCAGACAACAGAGGATAGGGAGGAGGTGGATGGGGCAGCAAGCTAACTGTTCAGAGAAGGTGGGTATTAGGAACTTTATTGTTTTTAAAATGTGTGTCTGTGCGAACTACTTAAAATATGAACAAGTATGCAGCATAATCTCACTTTTATTCAGGAAGAAGAGGACGTTTGTGACTGTGACTCCGGGCTCAGTTGGCAGAAACACCCCCTGACCCTCCACCCCCATCGCAAAATGTAATGCCCGTGAAAAGGGTAGGTGGACGCAGTGTTATATAGAACATAGTCCTGAGAGCACGATTGAAAATGAAAACTAGATATAGTATATGGTATAAACTATGCACCAAAAAGTGTGATATAAGATGAACCGGGGCTTGAAATATAATATGCAATACATTGTGCGCAATGACAGATTCATTGGAGAGCGCGAGATAGCACATGCACTAGCGTGTGCTATGCAATATGCGTCTTGGAGTGTAATATGCACAGGGCAGTGTTGTGTAACCTAACTAGTCTCTAAAGTTGTAATATAAAATATGTGCTGGGGAGTGTAACGTTGCATATGCACTGTGACAAAGATATGGATCCAGATTGTAATATGTATGGCATAGCGCTGTGCGTTATAACATAGGCATCGAGGTAGGCACGTTAGATGGGGCAATATAACCCGTGCGAAGGCAAGTGTGGCATGACATATTCACGGGGTGGTGTTACAGTGCACATGGGCTAGAGAGTGTCATAGCATACGCACTAGCTGGTGGAATACAACACAGAGGTGTGAGGCACTCGGCGGGCACTGGTGGGTGTAACACATCATTGGGTTCAGCCCGGAGCACGCTGTGACTCTCAAGTGAGATTCATCTCCTTTACAGAGAGTACAATAAAAAGTATTACACATCCGGTGGTGGATGTGTATTTTATTAACCGTGAGGGGGGTTTTTTGCATAGTTTGGTCGAATTTTTGTCGAATCCGCTTTGAATGGCTTGGTGTGCGTGTATATTAAATGTGCCCGTCAATAGCTATCAATGTTTGTATAAATAAACGACAGGGGTGTCTACTTGGAGAGTACCCACTGGCAGGGACGCCGGGATTAGGCGCGGTGGGTCGTCAGACACGTCAGAGCTTCACTAGTGGTGTAAATACATTCCGCGTGGATTCATTCTATGCATAGTCGCCTTTTAATGAATATCACGCAAATCGTCATGGTGATCGGTACATACTGTTTGTCCAGTATGTCCTAGGTGTTTCTATAAATATATATATTTTTTAAATAATAAAAAACAAAGGCCGGCCCCGGGGGATGGGGTCCCCGGGGCCATAAGTGGCCTGAGGAAGGGGCCACGCAGCCCCTTCCTAAAGATTTTTTTTTAAAAAAGGCCGATTAAGACCTTGGGAGGGCCAAATTAATTTTTTTCAACAAAACAAATTAGGGTGCAGACCCTGGGGCATGGGGTCCCCAGGGCCAGTAAATTAGAAAAAGAAGGGGGGCCACACAGCCCTCCTTCTTAAAAAATAAAATAAATAAAAGATCGGCATCGCGCCGGAGGCCACGCCCCCTCCTTGCAGCACTCTGCAAACGCGCCCCCTGGCCAGTTGTAAGTTGGGGAATTAATTCCCCTTCAATACTGAGGGCCCCTGAGGGCCAACTAGCCCAACAGGTATCTCCAGTATGCACCAGGGAGCTGCGTTGCAGACAGTTGTTCTGAGGCCACGCCCCTTTTTTACACCTCTATGCAACGCAGCTCTGTGGCGCTTACTGGAGGTACCTAGTGGGCTAGTTTGACCCTAGGGACCCTTAGGATTCAAGGGGACTTAATCTCTCAACTTAGAACGGCCACAGGGCGCGTTTACACAGTGGTGAAGGGAGGGGACGGGGCCTGAGGTTACGTGTGCAAACACGCCCTGTGGCGCGTTTTAAGTTGGGGAAATAATTCTCTTTCAATCCTGAGGGACCCTGGGGGCCAACTAGCCCACCAGGTGCTTCCAGTAAGCGCCACTGCGCTGCGTTGCAGAGAGGTGCTCTAGGCCGTGCCCATTTTTACATCTCTCTGCAACGCAGCTCTGTGGCGCCTACTGGAGGTACCTAGTGGTCTAGTTGGACCCTAGGGACCCTCAGGATTCAAGGGGACTTAATCTTCCAACTTAAAACAGCCACAGGGCCTGTTTACACAGTGGGGAAGTGAGGGGACGGGCCTGAGGTGACGTGTGCAAACACGCCCTGTGGCGTGTTTTAAGAGGTAGTTTTAATCCCCTGCCTTATTATATACTAGGGGCTTACAGAGGAGGTCATGCTGATCACACGGTGATCCCAACGCATAGTGTTCCCTAGTGTATGTAGGTGGTTTCACTGTATTCTGAGTGTCTTTTAACATAGCACTGGCTCTAGGACTGGTTAGTCAGACTCAGTTACCACCAGTATCCGTCTGAAAAAGTTGAGGGTACAGGATGATTTTGCAACAAGGCTTCTTTCTGCTCTTCTGTTTGTTATTTCTGCATGTTATCCTTCTTCCTGCACTTTTCTTCGTCTTTGAGGACTTCTGTTGCTTCTTTCTGCATTTCTTTTTTTTCTTTCTGTGCGTTTTTTCTTCTTTCTTCACATGTCCTATCTCTGTAGGCATAGTTAGAAATTAGCATTTAAAAAACCTTTGAAATTCACTGAAAAAACCAGAGGTTTTAGGCACGTTATAGTTAGGAATTAGCATTTAAAAAACCTTAGAAATTCACTGAAAAAACCATAGGTTTCAGGGGCGTTATAGTTAGCTGGACTTTTCACTCCTACAAAACCATTGAAGTGCCCCCGTTATAGTTAGTTCAGCTAACTATAACTCGTGCGCCCACAATGCACTGCTGATGATGTCACATATTACATCACTCATGACATGGTCAGTGACATCACTCATGACATCACTGATGACATCTCAAATGACATCACTGATGACATCATCCTTATGATAGTGTGGCAGACCTCCTCTCCCCCTAATATAACCTTTGATACACACATTCAAAAATAGAAACTACAATTTTCAAAACAATTGACATACCAATATCAGTTACAACAACCTATTCAGTAATTCTAAGATCCACATACACATCCACTCATTCACCAACAGTCCTATACAGTCACTCATACATGTACTCACTCATCATATGTACTCATACACCTATACATCCTGTTACACAATGCCACTCATCCATAAAGTTACTCACACACATAGTCACTCATGCTAATAAAGAATCAAACATCCATTTACTTGCATATACAGTTATACACACACCACCACACTTACTTCTACAGAAACTTACACATACTTAGTCTTTTAAACAATCACTTATAGAAACACATTCTTATTCATACAGGAACTCTTTCAATCTATCACTCTCACATATACTCACTTATATACACCAATAGTCACATATACTAGTTTAAAACATATGTAGATACTCATAAAAACACTATTGAGACAGTCATCCCCTCACTAACACACCCATGCACACACTCATCCACCCATACAGTCCTGCACACATGCTGTCTTCAACACATACAAACAGTGAGTCACTCATTCATACACCTATGCACTACGTAATACCCCCACCGAACCATACAGACACTCAGACACTCATACTGATACTCAAAACCAACTAATAACCTATATAGACACTCATGTAGCTACTCACCAACCCATGCAGCCACTTATACACAAAGTGAGAGACTGATACAGATATTTACATATTTAAACATTACTCACTAAGCCATGTATTCACTAAGATACACTTAATCAGTCAGTTATACAATCAATTTTTCAAAAACAAATCATCCATTTAGACACTTATATACCCATTTATTCTTCCATCGACCTTGAGCTATACATATATAAAACATATGTAATTTTCAGAAAAACACACATTCACTGGATGATGTCATCAGTGATGTCATCAGTGATGTCATTTGAGATGTCATCAGTGATGTCATGAGTGATGTCACTGACCATGTCATGAGTGATGTAATATGTGACGTCATCAGCAGTGCATTGCGGGCGCGCGAGTTATAGTTAGCTGAACTAAATATAACGGGGGAATTTCAATTGTTTTGTACGAGTGAAAAGTCCAGCTAACTATAACACCCCTGAAACCTATGGTTTTTTCAGTGAATTTCTACGGTTTTTTAAATGCTAATTCCTAACTATAACGTGCCTAAAAGCTATGTTTTTTTCAGTGAATATATTATCTACTGGCGGTCGCCAGTAGATAGTTATAGTTAGGACCGTGTTTCCATAGGAAATCCGCAACATTCTATTTTGAATAACTTTGGCGCCGATTGACGAATCCTCGCGAAATTCTCAAAATAGGTGGGGCGCTCCGCTCCGCTCCTGCCCTGAAAGTCTCGGGGGGATTCGTCCAGCGGGGGCTGAGAAAAAGGGGGGTCCCAAAACACGTTTTCCCCATGCATTTTTCCATAGGACCTTAGTCCGAGCTACAGCCCGAACGGCTGAACAGAATTACTTGAAATTTGGCAGAGAGGTAGCCCTCAGGTCAGGGATGTGCCTTTTGAAGGTCTCGTGTAAATCTCTTCAGTATTTCCTGAGAAAATAGCATTTAAATCAATATATATATCTATAGGCGCGCTCCGAGCGCGTACCGTAAGCGCGATTCTGATTGGTTGTTAGATCTTAGTAAACATTCGAATCGGTCGAAACCAGGAAGTGTCGGCCGCCATTTTGTCTCTCGCGGTCTGAGGGGGTGAAAAACAAAGGTGGATAACGTGTAAAGGGGGCAGGCTGGACAGTTCCTGACCCCCTAGCCTTGGTCAAGGGGTCCCTGAAGGACCCCCAAGGGCCAAAAGGGATTTTAAATTTTTTATGAAAAATCGCGGAGTGCGCGTAGCGTACGTGCACGGTAGAAACGGAAAAATTCCGCGAACTACGTAAAGTGGGCGCTCGGTGCGCGAAGCGCACCGAGCGCCCACAGCGCGCGCACGGTGTGCGAAGTGCACCGTGCACGCACGGTACGTGCACGGTGAAAAACCTTCAAAAAAATAAATAAATAAATACATACATTACTTAGCATTTAAAAAACCGTACAAATTCACTGAAAAAACCATAGGTTTCACACATGTTATAGTTAGGAATTAGCATTTAAAAAACCTTGCAAATGCACTTGAAAAAACCATAGGTTTCACACATGTTATAGTTAGCTGGGCATTTCACTCGTGAAAAACCAATGAAATTCCCCCGTTATAGTTAGTGCAGGCAACTATAACTCACGCGACCGCAATCCTCTGCTGATGACGTCAGATATTTCATCACTGATGACATATGTGTTTTTCTGAAAAAAAAATATTTGTAATATATGTATAGCTAAAAATTAATGGAAGACGACATGGGTAAATAAGTGTCTAAATACAGTATTAGCATCAACAGAGGATTCCTAACTATAACGTGTGTGAAACCTATGGTTTTTTCAGTGAATATATATATAGATATAGATATATATATATATATATATATAGATATATAGCTATATAGATATATATATCTCTGGCAAGCACTCCACCAGCGCGTCATGTGATCAAGGGCACGGAGTTGCCCGAAACGCGTCATGGCGGTGGTGCAGGGCGTTTGAGCACAATAAACTAAGAAATTGCACCAAACCTGGGTCTGTGATCGTCATTTCGATGCTACAAAGGACACATTGGACGAAAAAGTAAGCATATACATATATATATATATATATTCACTGAAAAAAACATAGGTTTTAGGGGCATTATCAGTGATGTCATCAGTGATGTCATTTGAGATGTCATCAGGGATGTCATGAGTGATGTCACTGACCATCTCATGAGTGATGTAATATGTGACGTCATCAGCAGTGCATTGCAGGCGCGTGAGTTATAGTTAGCTGAACTAACTATAACGGGGGAATTTCAATGGTTTTGTTCTAGTGAAATGTCCAACTAACTATAATGCCCCTGAAACCTATGGTTTTTTCAGTGAATTTCTAAGGTTTTGTAAATGCTAATTTCTAACTATAATGTGTCTGAAACCTATGGTTTTTTCAGTGAATTTCAAAGGCTTTTTAAATGCTAATTTGTAACTATAACGTGCCTGAAACCTATCTTTTTTCCAGTTAATTTCAAAGGTTTTTTAAATGCTAGTTTCTAACTATGCCTACAGAAGTGGGACATGTGAAGAAAGAAGAAAACACACACAGAAAGAAGAAAAAGAAAAGCAGAAAGAAGCAACAGAAGTCCTCAAAGACGAAGAAAAGTGCAGGAAGAAGGAAGACGTGCAGAAAGAATAAACAGAGGAGCAGAAAGAGGCCTTGTTGCAAAATCATCCTGTACCCTCAACTTTTTCAGATGGGTACTGGTGGTAACTGACTCTGACTAACCAGTCCTAGAGCCAGTGCAATGCTAAAAGACACTTAGAATACAGATAAAACACCTACATACACTAGGGAACATATGTTGGGGTACCCCTGTGATTACCATGGCCTCCTCTGTAAGATCCTACATAATAGGGCAGGAGGATTAAAACTACCTCTTAAAACGCGCCACAGGGTGCATTTGCACACTGGTGAAGGGAGGGTGGGGCTGAGCTGACGTGTGCAAACACCCCCTGTGGCCGTTTTAATTTGGGGGATGAAGTCCCCTTGAATCCTGAGTGTCCCTTGGGTCAACTAGCCCACCAGGTACCTCCAGTTAGCAACAGAGAGCTGCGTTGCAGAGAGGTGTAAAAAGGGGCACGGCCTGGAGCAACGCAGTGCAGTGGTGCTTACTGGAAGCACCTGGTGGACTAGTTGGCCCCCAGATGCCCTCAGGATTGAAGAGGAATTATTTGCCCAATTTAAAACGCCCCACAGGGCGTGTTTGCACACGCCACCACCGGCCCCATCCCCTCCCTTCACCACTGTTTAAATGCACCCTGTGGCCATTTTAAGTTGTGAGATTAAGTCCCCTTGAATACCGAGGGTCCCTAGGGTTCAACTAGCACACTAGGTACCTCCAGTAAACACCACAGAGCTGCGTTGCAGAGAGGTGTAAAAAGGGGCATGGCCTGGACCACCTCTCTGCAACGCAGCACAGTGGTGCTTACTGGAAGCACCTGGTGGGCTAGTTGGCCCCCAGGGGCCCTCTGTATTAAAGGGGAATTATTTCCCCAACTTAAAACGCGCCACAGGGCGTGTTTGCACACGTCACCTCAGGCCCCATCCCCTCCCTTCACCACTGTGTAAACATGCCCTGTGGCTGTTTTAAGTTGGGAGATTAAGTCCCCTTGAATCCTGAGGGTCCCTAGGGTCAAACTCAGAGCTGCGTGCAGAGAGTTGTTAAAAGGGGCGTGGACTCTGAACACATCTCTGCAACGCAGCTCCCTGGTGCATACTGGAGGTACCTGGTGGGCTAGCTGTGTGGCCCCCCTTCTTATCCTTTTTTATCAGCCCTGGGGACCCCATCCCCCGGGGCGACCCTATCCATTGGGGACCGTGGGGGGGTCCCCAATTCCCCCACCGTCCTGCCAGCTCCCTGCGTCCTGCAGAAGCCGGCATTGCTTTTCCTCATGGGGAGCTGCTAAGATGCAGCTCCCCATGTGGAAAAGCAATCGTCTTTGGTTTTTGGAAGAGAGAGCAGGATTCCCTGCTCTCTTCCAAAAACCAAAGCAGTTTACTATGACAGGGCAGGAGCCACGAGGCTCCTGCCCTGCCATAGCAAACTGCAGTGTCCCGGGGTGGGCACCCGGGACACTGCAGGAGCCGATTCTGGGGGTGGCGGTCCCCAGGGCCATGACAGGGCTCCAGGAGGTGGGCCGTATGGCCCCCCCCCTCCCAACATTTCAAATCCCTGGGGAAGTGGTGGTCCCCGGGGCTGGGGGGTCTGTAACGGACCCTCCATTTTGCATACTTAGTGCCCAGGGGAGGTGGTGGTCTCCGGGGCGTGTGGGTGGGTGGCTTGAGTCCCCCCACACAGGTTAGTTTTTTTTTTTAAATAAAACTCAAGCCCCGGGGGGTGGTGGTCCCCGGGGCTGCGGGGGGGCATGAGTCCCCCGCAAATATTTTTCGAAAAGCCCCGGGGGGTGGCGGTACCCGGGGCTTTGAGCCCCCCCACCCATTTATTTTAGAAGCCCCAGGGGTTGGCGGTCCTTGGGGCTAGGGGGGCTGTGATCAACAGTGGAACAGTGTCTTGATCCCAGAATGGATGATGTCCGATATTACTTGCTGCTTGGTTTTGACAGAACTCCCTCCGTTGAGGTGCATCAGACTCTGTGCTTCCGTAGCTAACTGCTGCACATGATTATTGGGCTTAGCTGACTGCAGTCAGTGGAGTACACCATGGTACAGCAGGTCGGAACAGTGAAACGGGGTCTTGATTCTGTGATTGAGGATGTTAGAAGTTAAAGATTGTGATGATGTGTGTGTACCCCCTCCGATCAGATGCAACCAACTGCGTGCTTCCGAATCCAACGGCACGTGGCTGTGAGGCGTTAATGACCACTGCCTCTGACCTACACTGCGGTCAGCAGGGCTCACAATTCAGATCGAGTGGTGATTGTTTAATTACAGAATCCAGGAGGCAACTAACTACAATGTCTTTTGAAATATACACAATAGCCTTTTAGTATACTTGCTTGAAGAAGTTTTTTAAGATGGCTTATAGGTCTAGCACAATGACCAAATTCTTCTTGGTAGTGGTAAAGAACACTGAATAACAGTGGACAGCAGAGATCGCAATTCGAATTTTTTTGTTTTATTTATTGCAGAGTTTTGTCTAATTTATGTTGTATTTTGTGAAGAGGAAGTGAAAAAAAGTATTCATGGAAGACTGTGCTCACCACTGCCTTCAATTTACACTGCAGACAGCAGTGTTCACAATTCAGATTGAGTCGCTATTGTAGATGACGCAGTTCTCTAGGCAAAAGACATTTCTCCAGTGTGCTCTGTCCGCACCAAGCATACACATCATCACAGGGTTCCCACACGATTTTTGTTGCTTGGCATACGGCAAACTGGGCAGCTCGAGTCAATGCCACGTGGCTGTGGGCCCTTGCTGACCGCTCTCTGGCCGACACTGCAGACATCAGTGTTTACAATTCTGATTGAGTCACTATTGCAGATGATGTAGTGTTGTAGGCAGCAGACATTGCTTCAGTGTGCAAAGTACACACTAGAACAGAGGGGGGAGAGGATCAAGTCCCTCTTCGGCCTCCCGCTCAGACTTTAATCACAAAAGAAGAGGGATATTTCATAAAAATAAAGGTTTCTAAGAGTGAGTGAAAGGAAAATGCACCTAGCTTTTAAAACTGACCTCACACACAGCAAGCTGTGTCATGCTTCATCATAGGGCTGCTAACACACCTCCGTGTTTACCCAACACTGGAGGCGGAGCAATAGGAAGGGGAAGACAATACAACATACAGTGAGTAGTCAGTGAAAAATCAAGGGTGAGAAATGGTGCAGACAAAGTGGTGGTAAAAGCTGGTCTCAGGGTATCCTTATTACAATTGTAATATTAGATCCCCTGTCCAGGGTTAAAAAGATATTAGTGGATGCAAGGTAGAGCTTATAATGAGACTCCACCTGCTCAACTCTGCATGGTTGTTGACATGTTTCAGCCGGCAATTGAAAATGCCCCGACTTTCCTCAGGACTCTCACCTCTGTGACCCTGGGTGCACCCCCTCCCCTTCTACCAATTCAGAAGTGAAAAAAGGGGGATATCACCTTTCAAAGAGCCCTTCACCTGTGAAGGGGAACATGTACAATTAAAAAACAACAAAAGACACATGACAATTCAATGTCAGTGGCCCTTGCTCTGTTCATATACAACGTGAACCCAATCATAAACAAAAAATAATAATGGTGCATAACCTCCATTCACTCTGACCACACTATTAATATCGTAGGGGGCATTCCCCATCCCCACTGAATCTCGAGGTTTGGGTGCTCTATTTAGTTCATGCCCCAATCATAATTGAATGGCAATAATCAATTCAACATCACATGATTAAAGTTATTGCCATGTTGACCTTCCAGTGTACAATAATCCATTTCATCTATGGACTCTGAATAATGTAAGAAAAATTGGAGACGCCACATTCATCCAAGCTACTTCACCCCTTACCGAGTTTATATTAATCTAAAACTCGAAATGGCCGGGGAGGAGAACAGCTTCCTATTAGCACTCTCTGAAAAGGAAGCACAAGAACTCATTAAAACAGCCCCGTTCTTTATGATGTCAATGTAGGGCTTGTATGGTGTATTTAACGGGAAAGCCTGTAGATGTAATTATAATGGCATAAACTCTCCTGGTATTTTACACTTGCCGACCATGCCAGTAAGGAAAATGTACACCAAAAACAAGTCCTAAAGCATACATCCATTACTGAGGGCAGGACAGGACCCGGGCCGGGGAAGGCAAAGCCGGACCCAATGGAGGCCTGGGTAGAACGCCGGCCGGCGGCGGGACCCCCCACGCCCCTCACAATTAAGAAACCCGGCTAGGCCGGGGAGGGCATGGATAGGCCCTCAAACAAAGGAAGCTCCCCCCCCCCAATCAGGGGGTGAGCAAGCTAGGCAAGGGGGAGGTTAAGAGGGGCCAACGGCCCAGAAAATCACATTCCAAGTCTCCCCCTGGCGAAAGAAGAAGAAGGCTGGAAGGCGCTAGCACCTAGGACGGCTGCTTGTTTCACGCCGCTTTCCCGGAACAAAGAGCCCCGAGGCCACGGGCTTTGTGGCCATTTCCAGCGGGCAGCAAGCCCCCAGGTGGTGTGAACGGAGCCGCCACTCCCACCATCCCCAGCGTGCAGCCAGATTCGGGGGAGGCAGCGCGGAAAGAGCCTCCACCTCCGCCGTAGCAAAGCGACAAGAAGGTTGCCCGCCGTTGTGGGAAGCACCGAAGCGGCATCCCCTCGACTGGACGACATCGGCGGTGGATCGGGTACTACAGCCTTGCACCGTCAAGCGGACGGGGGCAGCGTGTACGGAGCCAAATGCAGAGGATCACCAAATGCGCGAAAGGTGCAGGCACATGCAGCCAATACGGCGGTGCTTTGCGGAAGCAGGAGCCATAGCCTATGATACCGAAAGGAAGGGTCGGCGCGGGCGAAGGTGCCCCCGGCAGAGAAGCGCCTAATTGAGGTAAGCTCGGGGCGGGGTACCGAAGGGGGACGGAGGGGGCACTATTAATAGCATGGGCTATGCCCGCAAGCGCACCAAAATCGTCTGACTTCGGGCTCAAACGTACCACATCAGCAGCCCCTAAACAGCAGCCGACTGAGGCTGTGCTGTGTGCGATAAGGGTTCGCGGCTTCCAAAGGGTGCTTGCTGCCTTCAGTGGGGATTACAAGTAGTAATGAAAGGAGATTTTCAGAACAGGACCAGTGCATATTTGTTCAAGAATTAGTACCAGGCGTCTGAGGGTGGTTTCACTGGACGGCGCTAGGTTGAGCACCGGAGGCTCAGGTTTCGCGCCTTTCTTCCCCTGCCACTTTCAAATGCCCAACACCGGCAGCCACTACGGCGGTGTCTGGCGGCGCTACGGAGGCAGCTCAAGCCTAAACAGCAGCAGCCAGGGAACCTCAGGGGTTGCTGCGGGTGGCGGCGACAGCCCCCAAACAAGGATGATTAAGTAGGTAACCACGGGTCCGAAGCCCGAAATGTAATAAGAAGGGTAGAGCGGGAAAGAGGCAGAAGGTAGGGTGCTCGACCAGAACGGGCTTAGGGGTCGGTTTATCCACGTCTCAATCTGACCGGGTTTAATTTAAAGATTAGGGAGGGTGAAACATGCACTGTGGCGCTGCCCTGACTCCGCAATCATGCCCTCCACGGCCTAATCAACAACAGCTCACTGTATGTGCACCTGTGGCCTAATGGTTAAGGTCGTAGACTCTTGCTCTCAAGGTTAACTGTTCAATTCCGGGTTCAAGGTATCTGTTTTCCAATTAAAGATATAGGCAAAGTAATTTATTGAACTAAAGTTGAAATCAATTTTGGCTCAAGGGGCTTCAGCCCCCCCCTCGCCCCCGTGGTGTACATTAGACGGGACCGAGACATCCTCGGAAAAATTTAGGCACACAGAGCCAAGGCTATCGTCTGATGCGCAAACCTATTTTCTAGAATTCTGTTTCTTTGGTTTTTTTTTTTTTTTTTTTTTAAAACCTTTATTCGTGCATCTTAAAAGAACAAATACGGGCCTACAACCGTCAGGCCGGCCACGATACAGTAAAGCACTGATACCCACATTACAGCCCCCGTGCATCAACGGTCAGGATTAACAACAGGTTATGAGTTACATACTGGAGATATCTTTGAAACCCGGGGAAGGAGAGGTGAAGGTTAATTTTAAGTTTTTGATAATTTTATCAAAGAAAAAAAAAGTCAATGAAGGATAAGAGCAAAGTAGATTCGAGTCCGCAAGATAGCTTCACCACACGGGCGAGCAGCAACATCAGTAAGAACAACAATGGGAGTAAAATCTCAATCAGTGAGGCGGTGCAGAGATATATCAGGATAGTCACATGAGCAAGTACGCGCCCCTCCAGAGCCGCCCCCACTCGATCCACCCCACACCCGGACCCCGAATCGAAGAAAGTAGAGCACAGAGACATAAAAGAAGAAAGGCCCATAGAACTAATTGAGAACAGAGTATTACCCCCCCACCCTACACCAATGCGGAGGCTACGGCCTACCCCCCCCCCAGCATAGTGCCTGTCGCCCAATGAACCCGAAATATAGAGAAGAGAGAAAGTAGGAACAGAGTAAAGAAGGGAAGAAAACAGAAAAGAAGGTGGGGAGGAGCCCACTGGACACCAGAGCGCCCCGAACCATCAGCCAGTTATGGCCCCCACACACTGAGAGCCCTCTACGCCAAAAAACGGCATGCAAAGATACCATGGCACCACAGTTTAAGCAAGGGATACAAGTCGCGACGAGTGCGCGCAAAACATACATACAGTCCCAGTCCCAGGCCAACCCGTCCATAAACCATAGCGATAGAAGTCAGTCTAGCCCTGGCCCGATCGCGGGCTTGGGATTAAACCAGCTCCTGCGTGAAGGCCCCGTGTCCCGAGCAGACAAAGACAAGATGGCCGCTTGTGAGAGGATGGTGAAGTAGGATCACGAAATGGCCGCCGACCACCGATTGAGGTCCCTCGTTGCACCACATAAAATCCAAACCTGGCAAGTAAGGTACAGGAGTTCCACAAAAAGGCAGCAGTGGGCCACCGCGGACGGTCCCTCGAAGCCGTTAGGTATCGCTCAGCAGGATAGCCTCGCGGACGCGGTGAGGCAGGGAACAATGAAGCAGGCAGCCATGACCAGGGGGACAAAGTATCCGCAGTTGAGGTGGAGAGCGGTGGACCCTGGGCGCCGGGAGCGCTAGATGAAGGCACCAGTGTAGCACAATCATACACCGCCGCTGCGTCCCCGCAAGAGGACAAGAGCACCGGGAGACCCACGCCCTGTGGATGACAAACAGTGCGCTCACGGCCCGCAGCCGACAGTATGGGGTCAAACCTCTCACTCAGCGCCTGCAGGCCAGCGCACATCTGTAGTTGAAAGTCCCGCAGGACAGCCAGAACGGAGCCGCATGTCAGCGGAAGCTGGGCCCCAACATCGGCAGCAATCCGGGACGGCACTGTGGAGCTGGTGTCCGGAAGAGGGAGGGCGAAGTGGGCAGCGGGCGAGACCGGAGTATCACCCCCCAGCCGCGAGCAGGCACTCAACGCCATGTTTTGCCGCTATACGGTGCAATGGCCAGGGGGGGGGGGGTCGTGGCAAGGGGTCAATTCCCCTCAGGTCTACGCCGCAACAGGAAAGGCCGACAGTCGCTTATCTTCTCGCCGGTCCCCCTCGCCGCTGGCTAGGCAATAGGCAAAGGGGGCAGCAGCCCCCCGCAGCTCGGCCCTCAGAGCGGGGCAGGAGACTCACCGCACCGGGGCCCACCCCACAGCTCCAGCCCGTCAGGCACAGGGTGCAGAAGGTGTCCGGCCGTCTCTCCCCGGGCTCATCCGGCAACGATCCATGGTGCGAGGCGAGATCGGGACCGCGGGGCTCAGGTTAGCGCTAGCTGGTCCGGTAACTGCGGAGCTTCCAGGAGGCCGGCAAAGGCCGTAAGGGCGCAGGGTTTCAGTGCCGAGGACAAAAGCACCCAGAACTCGGGCATCCGGGCGGGTTGAGACTCCGGGAAAGCAGCAGCGTGGTCAGCGCGTCTTCGCACACGGTGCACCTCGAGAATCGGCGAGGATGGGCATCAGGATAGTAGTCCGAGGCCACGGACCGACGGAGCCGGGCGCTCAAGCGTCTGCTCCGGTCGCCATCTTGGCTCCTCCCCCCTCTGTTTCTTTGTTGAACAGAACCGTGGGTTTCTTACAATATCATTTTTGTTTACTGCATATTATAACAATTCTGCCGTTAAGGGTATCGTTGCCCACAAACTAGACCTGGCGTACCGGATGCTGGGCTGAAAAAAGAATTCGTTTTCTGAACAAGGGCACGCAAAGTAAAAAACTATTAGCAGGATGGCCCCCCCCTCCTTGACGGCGGGCTTTTGTTGATAAATGATGCAACACTTCTGCTATGTCAATGAGCCAGAGGTCACGGACATCAGAGACGCAAAAATGCTGTGCGGCTCTCAGTTAACTTAGTGACCATTTTAAATACAGCATTTGTATTAGCTTGGACCGGGCAGTAAACTTTTATAATGGCACTCTTATACGGAAATACAAAGCAGAACTGCACTATGACTGCAGATTTGGTTAGGGCCATTGCTAATTTTCTTTTCTTGTAACCTTTGCCTCCTATTTGGTTGGGTCACGAGTCACGTTAAGGTAACTGCCCTAAATTAAATTCTTAATACCGTGATAATTCGAAAGAGAAAACAATATTAGGAAAAGAGTTATTTGTGACTCCACCCGGCTTCCCATCACTGATTGCGGCGTTCCAACACAGGCGGCGCATTAGGGCCAGGAAAGGCCCGGGACCGGAAGCTGTAGCTCAGAGGCAGCATCAGGTGCCTTTGGGGCGACCGTTCCCTCCAATGCAAGGGTGTGAGTCCCACCACCGGCTCCAAAATATCAGCTTGTTGTCTTCTCCCTAGTCTGATTAGTATAGGAGTACCTCTGTAAAGGTTTGTCCTGCGGACATTTATTGGGTGTTTGAAATACCCAAAACGCATGCTTTATTTAACGAAACGGGACGTAGATCAATTAGTAGGGCATGGCGTAGTACGCGTGAGATCGATGGGTCGATGCCAACACTCTCCAAGATAATGACTTTTATGACACCATTTGCTCCAGTATCTGTCGCGTGGTTGGTGGCGAACGAATTAGATACAGAGCCCTGCAATCACTTCATGTGGTAAAATGCATATCTGATTTATCACTCCAGGGCCAAAATGGGAGAACGCACAGTTAATTGCTTTGATATTTCACCCGCCACACTTTATCCTCCCTCCTCGCTGCCTTGTTGATTTGAAGCATAGACCTTTCTTTAACAAAGACTGCATTATTGACGGAGGCAACGGTTGGGGCAGGGGGGAGAACAAGGCGGGTAATGTACCCAGCAGTACATCTTATTCAGCGTGGTCAGTTCATTCTGACAATCCGGTTTAAACAGCCTTGTGGTCAAGCAAAAGTGCCGCGGTGGCAAGACGTCGACTTGCCCTGCAGCAATCTGGAGTTCCGGACAGTATGCGTAACTACAGAATACTAATCGGGAGGATTTAGCGCAAATCGGGGAGTTACAGTTAGGACAGCAGCAACTGAGTTGCTGGTTACACGGAAAAAAAGAAAAAGAAAAAAAAAAAAAAAGAAAATGCTTGAAAGCATTATTCTATATGAGGTGTTTTGGGGCGGCCAACTGAGCCTTACTTTAAAAAAATAAGCGCAACCCATGGCAATGCTCTCACCGCATACATTGCGGCATCATATCATTGAAACAAGGCTTTCCTTCGGGCACTTTAACTTCGGGCACTGACAATCCAGAGATAGTAGTGGGGAGAGACAAGAAAGGGACAGACAGTACGAATTTTAAAAATCATAATATTTCAAACAATGACGAGCAATGCGAGCCCAGCAGACTACTTTTTGTATTGGTTCCGTTGTGCAGCCAACGTTTTCATAGGCGCAAATTTTCAATAGCAGAGAAGCAGGAGGGTAGATAAGCTAATATGACAATGTCGCGAATGAGTCAGGAGCTACTGCAAACGGGCCGTCTTTGCTTAGGCGAGCGAGAGGCTAGGTAGCTCGAGCTCACTCACCCTACACAAAGCTATGCTTTAGCCAGACTGCCATCTGATTCCATCACTTATTGGGGCATTTAGCAACACAATGCGCAAGCAGTCCCGAAACAGGCAGGTTTCGAACTAGAGCATCAGGGAAGTCCCATATAACCAATCACCCCCCCTCGGATGCACGGGCTAGTGGGACGACACCACTCACACCTGTAAAGGAGGGCAGAGCACGTCCCATCACGTGCCCATTACACAAAGAAGGGCGAACACGCGCGGATAAATCGGGGAAAAACAAGGGTAAAGAAGCCCCAGGAGTTCAGTAATGAAGGAATGACTCTCCGACAAGAGCAAGACCCGAGCAGGGCAGTACAAAAGCTACCCATGTTCAGGGCGATGGTCAAGTCAAGGCCCTGGGGACTCCGCTTTTCGGCTAAAGGATGGCCTCCGTAAGAAAAAGTACACCTATCTGGTCTAAAAGGCTAAATAACAGCAGAAGGTACCAAGACCGCCTATGGCGATAATCCAGATTGCCGTGGGAACAGATACACAGCTAAGGCCAGATGCCAGCAAACAGGCCTGGCGGGGGGAGGGCGGTCATCTGGTAAGGCCTCGTCGGGGCACGCACCACTCGTGGCACCCAGAAGCATAATGGCCAACCTCAGGAACGCCCAACTGAACTAGGGAAAAAAGCAGGGCGGAGGTGGTAAAGGGAGCAAGCGTTGACCATACAGCTTCAAGTACCGCGTAAAAGGACGCAAAGTGGGGGCACATCCTTCCTAGTGGCTGAAGGGTAGTAGAGACGTGCTTTGAAACAGAATACAGGTGCATCTCTATCGAGAGATGGGAAAATTATCCGCATGGCGAGGGTTTTCTGCAAATTGAGGCAGGGAATCTCTGCCCTTGAGAGGCAAAACCATCAGCTTACAGTCAATGGCATGACGACATATTCCTACAATTTGCGCTGAGGCATACGCCACTAATCAACCAGCCTGGTTGCAAAAATGGGCAAGACAATTCCCCTAAATGTCACTTACGAAAAGCTAGCCCACTAGACCTGCTCCACACACTAAGCATAGTTAGAGGAGGAGAAGCTAGAGGGCATAGAAAAAATCCTGAAGAGAGCTAAACACCACCAGGGCCAAAGCGGACAAGGCCCAGGGGTGGACGTTCGGGCGACACGGGTTCATAACACGGGTTCATAACACGGGGATAGGAATAGTCAAGTTCACGCGGAACATCGTAGGCATATTCGAGCTAGGAGGTTACAAGTAGGTCGCGAGGGTAGGCCGAGCTAAGGGGGGAGCTCCCTCCGATCGAAAAACCGTAGAGAGCGTGGCGGAGCTGACACGAGGAACCTAGTAGAGAACTAAATTACTAGGAGATAGATGAAAGGCTCGCACAGTGTCCTTGGGATGCCTCACGGCAGGGGCACTGGGGGAGCCATTGGGCGGCGTGCCGCCAGGGAAAGAATAGAGATGACACTCCCGCAGGACCCCGGGGATGCCTTACGGCAGGGGTACAGACGGAGAAGATGACAAGGACCCAGCCGCAAGAAAATAGAGTAGATGCTCAAGTAAGGTCCTTGGGATGCCAAATGGCAGAGACCCCTGGGAGAAGGGAGGGCCCCGAAAGGATACAGGACGAGCGGGACGGCACTTGCAGCCCGGGCATGCCCAGAAAGGGACACCCTCCAAATCGGTAGCAAGTTGAAGCCTAGACCCAGAATCGAAACACAGGGAATGGGGCCTCTCCCTCCTCTGCCAGGCTATTGAGGCGGCTGGGTCCAGAATGCGAATAGAGAAAATAATGAACAATAGATGAAAGTGAAACATGGTCATTGAAGGACTATAGTAAATCCATGAGTGTGGAAAATTGAAATATGAAGATTTCATGTTACCAAAATGTTTGTTGTGAAAATAAAACTGCGACCTTTTCAGGCACCAAGAAGTGGTCGAGTGCTAATTAAGGGAAAAGCGCGCAGCGATGGCAACAAGCAGGGGGGAGCGGGGAGGGAGCGCTCGCCGCCTGGACGGGGTTAGGACCCGGGCCGGGGAAGGCAAAGCCGGACCCAATGGAGGCCTGGGTAGAACGCCGGCCGGCGGCGGGACCCCCCACGCCCCTCACAATTAAGAAACCCGGCTAGGCCGGGGAGGGCATGGATAGGCCCTCAAACAAAGGAAGCTCCCCACCCCCAATCAGGGGGCGAGCAAGCTAGGCAAGGGGGAGGTTAAGAGGGGCCAACGGCCCAGAAAATCACAGTCCAAGTCTCCCCCTGGCGAAAGAAGAAGAAGAGAAGCCCACCCACCCACACCTATGGATACGGGCGTCGCAGCCGTAGGGGGAAAGGGTAGCGGAGCTGACACTAGGAACCTAGTAGAGAACGAAATTACTAGGAGATAGATGAAAGGCTCGCACAGTGTCCTTGGGATGCCTCACGGCAGGGGCACTGGGGGAGCCATTGGGCGGCGTGCCGCCAGGGAAAGAATAGAGATGACACTCCCGCAGGACCCCGGGGATGCCTTACGGCAGGGGTACAGACGGAGAAGATGACAAGGACCCAGCCGCAAGAAAATAGAGTAGATGCTCAAGTAAGGTCCTTGGGATGCCAAACGGCAGAGACCCCTGGGAGAAGGGAGGGCCCCGAAAGGATACAGGACGAGCGGGACGGCACTTGCAGCCCGGGCATGCCCAGAAAGGGACACCCTCCAAATCGGTAGCAAGTTGAAGCCTAGACCCAGAATCGAAACACAGGGAATGGGGCCTCTCCCTCCTCTGCCAGGCTATTGAGGCGGCTGGGTCCAGAATGCGAATAGAGAAAATAATGAACAATAGATGAAAGTGAAACATGGTCATTGAAGGACTATAGTAAATCCATGAGTGTGGAAAATTGAAATATGAAGATTTCATGTTACCAAAATGTTTGTTGTGAAAATAAAACTGCGACCTTTTCAGGCACCAAGAAGTGGTCGAGTGCTAATTAAGGGAAAAGCGCGCAGCGATGGCAACAAGCAGGGGGGAGCGGGGAGGGAGCGCTCGCCGCCTGGACGGGGTTAGTTCTCTGCAATGTTTCACTGACTTAATCATAACAAGGAATGTCCCCTTTTTTCTGTAAGACCCTCTTTTGATGAACAGCCGTTCTCTTCCAGCCCGTGTTTACATATATAGACTAGAATAGAAGGACAGACTCATGGTATCTCTCCCCTTAGTTCCTTATCGGCTATTAGGTAGCAGTGTGTCTCCAAAATAAATAAATTAAGCAGAGACGGCACAGAAAAACGCCGCGTGTATTCGACCTCCCCTGCCAGGGTTAACTCAAACACTCAGGCACCATTGTGCAGACTTACTGCTTGCGAGATAAGCTGTTGCCGATCAATGTCGTCTCTCCAGCACGCCGCATAGAACACTTCCCCGTGTTCAAAGCGGCTCTCTTGAAGAGGTTGAAGCCACACCTCCAGAGAGCATGGAGCAACGTGAGGGAAGCGTCAGTGTATCCGAAAGTAATGGAACACTAGAACGCTCCCCCTTCCACGAGTTTGGTTAATTATAGAATCCATTTTGGCCTTAATATGCTCATAATAGCACAACTTCAACCTCGTAAAGAAACATTCTCCCCTGTCAATATGGAAACTAATAAATGGAGACTGTTATGTATTTATATTACAAAAAAATGCTCAGTCTCAATAGGGGGCTTATATATGAAACTAGAAAGGTTCTGTTGATAATTACTTGAGCTGATATTCAAGGGGGGTAGTGCTTCTGTGAACCTCAAGCCTACGGTGAATGAAGGGGGCAGGAGCATTCAATTTAAATCAAACCATCCTGTATCCTGGTTTGAATCCATTGAAAAGAAACCCCTCTCTAAATCAGCTGTTCCAGGCTGAGGGGGATTCATTAATTTTTCAGTTGCCCCCATGCACCCTATGATATTTCATGGGTTCTTTAGAGTATTCCAGGGGATGTCATCATTCAATCTCCTGGAAAAACTCTGTACCCTATAGATCCATTTTTGCTCTCTGATAAACAGTGCTCTTTCTGGATTCCCCCCACTCATGTTGATGTTGGGTTTTTCTCCATAAAGTGGGTCGTCAGTTTACTTACATTCCGTTGCCATCTAAATGTGGATCTATGCTCCATGATTCTTGTTTTAAACTTCCTGGTAGTCATTCCCAGGTACATTAAATCACCTGGGCATTTCAACATATAGATAACAAAGGAAGAATTACAATTAGTATGTCTCCTATGCTCCCAAGGGTGAGTTAATCTGACATCTATCACTTTGGTGTTCACTGTCAAGTGGCATACATCGCACATTCCACATCTTGTATGGCCTGTAACTGGGGAAAGGAACACCATCCGGTTTCCTTCTCCTGTGCCCATCTGTATCCTATTGTTCACTCTTGGACTTGTATGTACCAAGATGTCTTTGATACTCTGACTCTTTTTAAATGAAAAGTAGGGCTTATCCAAAGACAAGCCATTGGAATTTAAAATTCGCCAATGGTGTAGGATGATCTTTTGAATACTACTGGAGGCTGTATTAAAGGTAGTGACACAAACCGTTCGCTCCAGAGACGATTTTTCATTAGTTTCCAGGAGTGCTTCTCGGTGTCAATTGATTGCTCTTTTCTTTGCCCTTTTCACCACCCGTGGGGGATAATGTCTTTGTAAAAGTTTTTTGGGGAGAGACTCTGCTTCTTCCCAAAAATCAGTTGTATTGGAGCAGGGATACTTCATAAAAATAAAGGTTTCTAAGAGTGAGTGCACCTCGCTTTTAAAACTGCCCTCTCACACAGCAAGCTGTGCATTGCTTCATCATAGTGCTGCTAACACACCTCTGTGTTTACCCAACACTGGAGGTGGAGCAATAGGGAGGGGAAGACAATACAACATATAGTGAGTAGGCAGTGAAAAATCAAGGGTGAGAAATGGTGCAGACAAAGTGGTGTCAAAAGCTGGTCCCAGGGAATCCTTATTACCATTTTAATATTAGGTCCCCTGTCCAGGGTTAAAAGGAAATTAGTGGATGCAAGGTAGAGGAGCTTATAATGAGACTCCACCTGCTCAACTCTGCATGGGTGTCGACATGTTTCAGCCTGCAATTGACAATGCCCCTGCTTTCCTCAGGACTCTCACCTCTGTGACCCTGGGTGCACCCCCTCCCCTTCTACCAATTCAGAAGTGACAAAATGGGGATATCACCTTTCAAAGAGCCCTTCGCCTGTGAAGGGGAACCTGTACAAATAAAAAACAACAAAAGACACATGACAATTCAATATCAGTGCCCAGTGTGCTCTGTCTGCCCCACGCATACGCATCATCACAGCATGCGGTATTGGTTGCTTTGGTAACGGTAATCAGGACAGCTCAAGTCAACACCACGTGGCTGTGGGCCCTTGCTGACTGCTCTCTGGCCTACACTGCAGACAGCAGTGTTTACAATTCAGATCGAGTTGCTATTGCAGATGATGTAGTGTTGTGGACAACAGACATTGCTCCTAGTATGGCCTGCCCGCAGCACGCATAATCGCTGGCTGTGCACATGCTGAATGCTTTTGATTTGGCTATCTAAGTGCACTAGATGTGATGGACCCTTTATGATACAATCTTTTTGTGTATTATTTCAGATCTACTGCCTGTATCTTAGTATACCACAAGTTATGGTTCTTTTGCGATAGAATCTTTTCTGTATTATTTCACATCTAGTGTCCCTAACTTACTGCAGCACAAACTATTGACCCTTTTATTATTGAATCTCTGTGTGTGATCCAATGATTACTGTTGTAGTTGATGCTAGCAGCAACCATTGCCTGAGGGCTGGTTTACACTCACCCCACACGCATCCAGCACAGACATCACTGGATATATGACCCTGGTAATAAAAAGGAGTCGAGCGCACGTGCCCGTACCCGTACCTGCTTCCATCATCTATCTGTGTCTGTGTGTTCATTATCTATGCATGATACTGCCCCTGGGCCGTACCACATTACATTGTACTGTGGACAGCGTATTCAACCATGTTACCTCTGGCAGTAGCGAAAAGTTCTGTTATGTAGCTTTTAGATACATGGCTATCACAAGTGGAAGGCTACTTTACAGAGCATGAATATTGATGAAGATGATGGTTGCATGTTTTGTGTAGTGTCAGATATGTGCACATAGCAAAAGGTTTTCAAAAAATCTCGGTAAGCAGAATAGGAGTCTCTCATCAAACGCTGTAGAGAGAATGGCTAAAATGGATGGGGTCCTCCAGCTGTTACAATGGGAAATGTTATGAACCAATCAAATACTTTTCTTTAAGGTCACATAGCAATCGCGCACCGAGCGCATAAGGAGGCCGCACCCGACGCTATTTTGAAAAATATTACCATAATATACGTTTATTACAGTTAGAAATATATAAATGTTTAAAATATTTTAGATTATCGCTTGTTCTCATATACACTTTAAATGTATTTAGATATAGTTTTGAGACGAAAATAAATGACGGAATGACGTTCCCGGCGCGACACCATATGTCTATGATGTAACACAGGGCCTGGCAGCGTGCACTCGTCATATACACAACGCACAGCTGGCATGACCCCATACATACATGACGTACCCGTCGGATACCAAAGTAGCAGCTGGCGTGACCACATACGTATATGATGTTACGAGGGACGTGGTGCCACGAACCCGTCGGATACGAAATGCGCATTCTTTACGAGTTTAGCAATATGGCAGATAGAGTTCGCGTGCTGATGGAGCTTGGTACACTACCGGTACGGGACTTCAGTTTTCTCAAACAAAAAAAACAAAACAATATACATACTTTTATTTGAAGATTTAAAACATTACACATTTTTCAAACAAAAAAAAAGGATAATAGAGTTCCAAAATATTACACAAAAAATTGAAAAAATATAGGTTTTATAAATATTAAAATATGAAATTAACATTTAAAAAATCTTTGAAATCCACTGAAAAAACCATAGGTTTTACAGATGTTATACTTAGGAATTAGCATTTAAATAACCTTAGGAATTCACTGAAAAAAACATAGGTTTCAGGGACGTTATAGTTAGTTGGACATTTGACTCATATAAAACCAGAGAAATTCGCCCGTTATAGTTAGTTGAGCTACCTATAACTAGCGCGCCCGCAATGCACTGGTGATGACGTCAGATATTACATCACTCATGACATGGTCAGTGACATCACTGATGACATCAGTGAATTTCTAAGGTTTTTTAAATGCTAATATTACCTACTGGTGCTCGCCATTAGGTAGCTATAGTTAAGACCAAAGTTTCCATTGTAAAAATGTTTTTAGCTTTGCAATAACTTTGGTGCAGCTTGAGGAATCTTCACCAAATTTTCAAAAAAAGTCCCCTTTTTAATTCAGATGATGTGTTGAAAGTTTCAAGGTGATCCATCAAGCGGGGGCTGAGACAAAAGGGGTGGTTCCAAAATGCGTTTTCCCCATGTTATGTCTATGGGGATTTTTCATTTTTGGAACACAACTACAGCCCAAACCGCTGAACGGAAGTACACCACATCTTTCCCAAAAGACAGAAGGTCCAGAACGTGTGTTTTATGTCATTTGATGTAAATCTGTTCAGTAGTTTTTGAAATATTTAACTTTAAAAAATAAAGATATCTGGGGACCCGAGTCCTTGCAGTGAGCTCACGAATCCTACTAAAATTTGATTGGCAGGCAACACTTCAACCATGAATTGTTGGCAGCCATCAAGACAAATCCCACAAAATAGTAAAAAATATTGAAAAGGGGGCAAGGTAGGAATACACTGATCCCCCAGATATGGTGGAGGGGGTCCCACAGGGACCCCACAAGGGTTTACAAGTTATTTTTAAAAATCTTTGCCATACATTCACAGGTGGATCCACGAATCTGTGACAACATTTTACAAAAAAGAATCGCAGCCTCCCAAGCATTTTTTTTATGAAGCCTCAGTTAGACTAAATTCTGGGGGCATGTTTTATAATAATGTGGAGGGTGCCACACCTCCCCCGGGCAAACAAGAAAGTGATGCGGGGACCCATACACCCCCCTCAGTCCCAGGGGACAGCCTCCTCCCCAGGGCTATTAATGAAAATTAGTGGAGGGAGGCCCGTATGGCCTCCCCGCAGCCTCGGGGACCACCACCTCTCTGTGGATAATGTTTTATTAATGCCTGGAGATTCCTAGGCACCCCACAGCCCCAGGGACCACCACCTCCCAGGAGCAATGAATAAAAATGGAAATGCAGGGAATCTGTTGTGGACCCTCGGCTCTAATGACCACCACCTCCCCTGGGCTGTGTCCTGTAATGGAGGGAGGCCACATGGCTCCCCTCCTGGAGCCAATGATGGCCCGGGTGCCCACCCCTGGAACATTGCAGCTTGCTATGACTTGGAGGGAGCATTACTGCTCCCACCAAGCCATAGAAAACTCTGCTCCTCATCTAGTAAGCGAGAGCAGAAAAAATTCTCTTGCTTACTAGAAGCTGAGAAGAATTGCTTCTGGATAGAGAGAGCTCTATATTCAGCAGTTCCTTCGATCCAGAAGCAATAACGGCTCCCGCAGGATGCGGGGAGCGAACAGGAACCACGGGGGCCTTGCGGTTTATCCCTGTAGTCCATAACATTGGCAGTGGGTGCCCTGGGTTTGGACCAGTGCTGCGGCACTCAAAATTGAGGCCGGGCCCTCAGGGATGGGGTCCCCAGGGCGAAATAGGCTCCCCTTATTTTTTTAATCCCTTCAGTGCCCATGACGAGATAGTCTCGTCATGGAGCGCGGTTGCGCTGTGCCCATGACGAGACTATCTCGTCATGAACCCCGCCCGCTAATGAAACGCCCGGCACAGGGCGTGGAAAGGGCGGGGCACTCAAGGGGTTAAATGAAATTAAAATAAAGGCTCGGCCCCGGGGATGGGACCCCCAGGGCCCAAATTGGCCCAGAGATTAACATAAAATGCAGGACCGGCAACTTGTGAGAAGCCCCCACCCCCTTTCTCCAGTACGCTACAAAAGCGCCTCTTCGCGCACTGCTGGTTGGAGGATGAAGTCACCTTAGATGTTGAAGTTCCTTGGGGGGCCATGGACCCTTTCTGTTACCTCCAGTAAGTCGCCAACAGCAGGATTGCTGAGAGGTCTTTAGATGCCTGCTCCCTTTCTCTGCCACAGTGCAAATGCACCTCCTTGCACACTACTGGTTGGGGAATGGTTCCCACATTACTCCTGTGGGCTTCAGGACTAAAGTGGACTTCTTCACCAATCAGTAGTGCGCCAAGAGGTGCGTTTGCAGAGTGATGGAGAAAGGGGGCATGGCCTCTGAAGACCTCTCAGCAATCCCGTTGTGTGGGACTTAGTGGAGGTATTAGGAGGGCTTGTTGACCCCCAAGGACCCTCAGCAGCCAAGGGGACTTCATTCCCTAACCATTAGTGAGCCGGGAGGTGCGTTTGCAGAGTGAAAGAGAAAGAGGGCGTAGCCTCTGAAGCCCTCTCAGCAATCGCCCTGTGTGGGACTTGCTGGAGATAACAGAAAGAGTTGTTGGCCCCCAAGGACATGCTTGGGGGCAAGCAACCCCTCCTACATAATCACAACAGAAAGTGAAAATTTGTTCAAGTTCAGTAACAACTCAAACAAATGAAGAAAGTAGGGTAATTAAAAAATCTGCTATCAAATCTTTATGATCCGATGTAAAGTGTTAAAATTGATATAGAAGACATACTTAAATAAATATCTTATCAATTGAATTCGTTTTTAAGATGATTCAAAGCATTGAATATGCAAATTCGTTGTCTGTACAGAAATGAAAAAAAGACTAACAACATCCATTCTCAAATCCAGTGCGAACTGAAGTTTGTGATTTCATATTGTAATTTTAAGTCTGTCGGTCTAATCAACATTCTTTTATCATTTTTATTTAGCCATTCATTAGCATACTTACAGTATAGTTTACAGACATAAAACTCTTATTATAATGGCTGTGGAAACATTTTGTATATTCATATACATGCACCTCATGTATATTCTGTAATTGAGTTTGTATCCCCATGCGCATGTTTCCACTGACACTAGGGGCTTGATTACGACTTTAACGGTGTGGCGGTGGGTCCTCCCGCCAGATTATGAGTTAAACTCGTAGCTGGTGCGCTTTTTTGGGCATTCCCACGGCAATACCTTTAAAAACAGGCATCTCAATCGGAACGCCAAAAGTCCATGCTGTGCAGGAACTTTTGTGCATGCATGTATGCATCCAGAGGGTGTGAGGCACAAGGAGCCCCCTTTGTCTCCTCTCTGCCAGGGTTTTCATGGAGGAGGAACTGCCATAAAAACCCTGGTGGAGAGGAAATTTGTAATGTGCTTGGCTGGACAATGGCAGTCCCGCCTAGCATATTGCAGCCTCAGGTCCGCCACGCCACCTCATGGGAATGACAGTTCTCTGGTGGCGTCGGTGGTCCCACTGCCCGAGTCGTAATTGAGGCCTATGTGATGCATGCATAGAATACAGATGACATAGTAACCATATGGTAACATCCTGAAAGGTCTCCTATGTGTATACGTTTACTCTACTGAGGAATACACATTTCCATTGGTAGTAGAAGACTGCAAATTTAGCATAATTTGCTTTTGTGCAATTACATGAAATTTAGGGTAAAATATGTGAAATACAAAATTGGCCTGAGGCAGCGTATTTTAGTGTGATAAGCGTTCTCTTATCCAGTTTGGATCCAATGATGCGTATTGCTCAAAAGAAAAGTGCAAAATACAGTGCAAACAGCCGCTCACACTGTGTTGTTCGCATTGTTATCATGCGTTCACAGTAACTTTTTACTGCAAACTGTTCATTAGTGGTAAAGTTTTACCGTGAACAACAGGTAATAGTGGATGTGGTGTAATGCTGGAAATTTCACTCAACTAGAGTTTGTAATCAAAGACTCAACATTCTTAAGGATTATCCAGTGTTTAGAAAAATGTTCTCATCAAGGGGCATATCAGCAACGAGGCGCTAAAGAATTATCACCGCTTTTGTGTCCGTTTTCGGGCGAAAAGCGGCGATAATTTTATCGCCTAATCAGCAAGGTCACGCTATCGCGTGAAACCTTGCATTAGCGCCTGAATTATGAACGCCCAGCTTTGCATCTCTAATGAGATGCAAAGTGGGCATTCCTGCCCTGACATGACTGGAGAAATGTCGCTAAGCGACATTTCTTCTATCATAAAGCCCCACGCCATGAAGCATAGCGGCAGGAAAAGTAGCGATAACCCCTGTTATCGCTACTTTCCTTACGCCTGCTTCAGGACTGACTTAGCCATGATATCCTATGGAAGGTGGATATCATGGCTAATTTTGCCTTGCCCTATCATCAAGCTAACTCCAGACTTCGTGAGATTATCGCTGGGTTCCCAGCAGTAATCTCACATTTGGCAGTTAGTGCTAGGATTTTTATCGCTGTTGAGATAAGCGTTGGTAATAGCACGCTATCTCAGCGATAAAAATCCACATTAGCCGGCGATAATTATCCTAGCGCTAAGTGCGCTTAGCGATAATTATCGCCGGTCCTTGATGATATGCCCCCAAGTTCTCCTGGTGCTATAGGTTGAAATGAATCTGCTATGTTTAGCTTCCTCTGAGTTTGATAGACTACCCCTTTTGGCTTTATGGAAACCGTAAAGTCTCCCTGGACTGATGTTTTGTTCGCAAAACCTTACTATTTGAACCCCTTCATCATTTAATCATGGATGGAGATGTAGATGGACTCAGAACCTTTTGGTGCAAAGGTACTTGCTGTACAGCATTATCCATTTTAAGCTTGGTGGATGGCTGCTCTTTGGTGTAATATGGAGTTAAAATCCATCTCTCTTATGTACAATATTATTTCTCTGTGGTCTTCTTTGGCCACCAATTTGATATATATATATTCTTAGGTAGTTAGGCTGGCTATCATAGTCAAGGTTTAATTCAAGTTACTGGAATTGAGAATTTTAACGATCTCACGTACTTTGGCATCAGATTCTTTCCCTATGAGGAAGAGGTCGTTAATTTATCTGAGACAAATATTTTTCTTACCAATGAGAGATTCCAACACTGAGGATGCGACTACCTGCTCCTACCGCGAGCCCATGAATAGGGTTATATAGTAGAGCTTATAAAGTTTTAATGGAGTCAAGGCTGTCATATATGTTTATAGCATCTTTGTCAATCGGCAATGTTAAGAATTGTGGATTTAAGGTGCTATCTTCACCTTGTGTCCCACCCCATTGTACAATGTTAGGTTGAACTCCTACTCATATGTCACTTGATAGAGCTTGTGCTTTTAAGTGTGTGAAAGGTTTTCTTACGGAGTGGTACCGTTTTTGAATTTTAACTGTTGAGCAATGTAAAATTGTGGGTATGTGCTTTGGGTACATGTTGGTCTGTAATGATGGTGGTGCGGCTATTTGTTATTATATGGTTGCGCATACAGTCGTTTGTAATTGAATGAATGATTGCAATTTGATATAGTGATACCAATCGATTTTTATGTTTATTAGGGTGTAAAATTGTGCATCTAGGCTATAGCACAGACTTATTTAGCATTGGTAAATGCCATCTCTCTGTGTGAGTGAATAACAGTCATTGTCTTGGCATACAATGGTGAGCAGATTGTTTTATTGTGAATATTGTGAGTGTTTACAAATATGTATGAATTTAGGCATGTTGGCATATAATGAAATATGAAGGGGTACTGGTTGCTGCCTGTGTGGCCATTCGATGTTGATTATATAGGCTTCAAATTCATGCCTGCAGCGAGGACGTGTGTTTGATTAGAGACAACGCACCCGGAGCTTTCTTAAAATTGCTATATTGCTTACTCTGTCACTTTAATTTGAATATTGCTTAGGCTTTTAACTCATTTTACTTTTGCCGTCTTTTAAAACAAAGTGTTCCGTTTTATAACAAAAGTATCACTACCTTGTTTGTGAACGGGCAATCAGTTGGGCTCTGTGACTGCGGGCGTGTTGAGTTGCAAACTCCCCGTATTGCCCAGAACCAATTAGCGCGCTAGTCACCAGCTGGGAGGGGGCGGAGCCCTAGATGCCACCACAGGCTTCAAATGCATGCCTGCAGCAAAGACGCGTTTTTAGGTCTCGCCTGAGCCAGTGCTTAAGCGCTGCTCTGGCGAGAGCTATAGAAAGCGGGATTTGGAAGTGCAAACAAGTGCTTTTCAGGCCGCCAACTACAGTGCATGTGCGCCGGGCGCGCGCACCATTTGTTAGCCTGCTGATCACTTTCGCGGCCGCTTTGATGTTCTCAGTGAGCCGTGCGGCCACTGAGAACATCAAAGCGGCTGCGAAAGTGCTCACCATATGCCAGCCTTCCCTGTGGCTCACTTTGTCTTTCATGGCCGCGCGGCGTTAATTTCACGGCCGCGCGGCTAATGCTTGTCTTTTTCGGTCATCATTCTATTAGAGTGCACTTTTTCTATCCCGCCCGTGTCTGCTTCTCCTCTCGAACAGCAGACCTCCCTTCATGCTGCTTCTCATCCCTAAACACTGTGCTTCCCTTCATTCTGCTGCACGCTGCTTCTCCTCCCTAAACACCGTGCTTCCCTTCACTCTGCTTCACGCTGCTAAACACCATGCTTCCCTTCACCCTGGTGATTCACGCTGCTTCTCCTCCCTAAACACCGTGCTTCCCTTCACCCTGCTTCACGCTGCTCCTGCTTCACGCTGCTTCTCCTCCCTAATCACCGTGCTTCCCTTCACCCTGGTGATTCACGCTGCTTCTCATCCCTAAACACCGTGCTTCCCTTCACCCTCCTTCACGCTGCTTCTCGTCCCTGCCCCAAGCTGGTCCAGTGCTTGCCCCAGCCCTCCCTGCTTTTATTATGTCTTGTACAGAAATGACTCTCTAGGCCCATCCTCACAGGGAATGGCACAGCCGCGAATAATAACGACAGCAGCGTATATTCAATTTCCCTTTTCTCCTTGCTATACAACATCAGCAAGCGTTTTGCTTTTTACCGATGCTGCAGAGCATCGGCAAACACATTGATTGACAAATCTAATAGAAAAATAAAGCGCGATCTATTGGCTTTGCCAATGCTCATTTACATACTGTATTGCGCCCTGCCATTGATATCATCCGAAAGTCGATGGTTCTGTGGGCTGCATGCTCTAACAAGCATTGGCATAGCCAATAGGTCTCGCTTTTGGGACATTATAAGTATTTAGTTATGCAACTTTTGCATGGCTAAACACTTATAAGGTCCCAAAGGCGAGACCTATTGGCTTTGCCAATGCTTGTTTGATTAGAGACAATGCGCCCGGAGCTTTCTAAAAATTGATATATTGCTTACTCTGTCTCTTTAATTTGAATACTGCTTAGGCTTTTAACTCATTTTACTTTTGCCGTCTTTTAAAACAAAGTATTCAGTTTTTTAAAACAAAAGTATCAGTACCTTGTTTGTGAACGGGGAATCGGTTGGGCTCTGTGACTGCGGGCATGTTGAGCTGCAAACTCCCCTTATTGCCCAGAACCAATTGTAGCGCTAGTCACCAGCTGGGAGGGGGGCGGAGCCCTAGATGCCGCCGCAGGCTTCAAATTCCTGCCTGCAGCAAGGACGCACGCAGTGGACGCGCGCAGCTGGCACGCCGCTGGTGCGCCAAAGGCATGCCAAAGGCAAGACCATCTGCGCCCGTCCGTGCCTGGACGGGGCAAGGGGAATGTCACTATGGTCAAAAACACATTTACTCAGAGGCCACCCTTAAAAATGTGGCACCACAAGATAGGCAAGTACTTGATCAGCAAGTTCGCTCGAAGTTATCAGAGCTAGATCTCCTTCGCCCCCCACCCTACACCTTACTGTAATAATCTGAAGGGAGTGTGGCAAAAACCTGTCCACACAGATCTGGCTAAATCTGAGGGAAGTCAACCGAACAGGGACCTAAATATTATGTACCTCAATACACGCTCTGTTGTTAAGCACCAATTGGAACTTTTTGATCTTTTGACCACTGATGCACCAGATATGTTGGTCCTGGTTGAAACATGGTTAACAGAGGATTCTTCCCCAGAGATACTAGCAGACCTCCCTGGAAATGATTTCATTTTACAAACCAATAGGTCCACGGGAAAAAGAGGGGGTGGGGTGGCTGTTGCTATTAAAAAAGATGACCTTTTATTGCCATTTCCCATATTGAAATCTCCGCTGTCGACACTCTTGTGATCAAATTGGATTCTCCAAACAACTCACTGGTCTGTGTACTTCTGTAGAGACCCCCACAGTGATGCCAGACTTCCCTAAAGTCCTAGCCAATAACACTGCATCTCTGACCGTAGATTATGTCAAAGTTCCGATCCTAGGTGATCTGAACTATTGGGCCAATGAGGCGGAAGGGGGAAAGCTGTCAGGGGAGCTAACGGAGTCCCTAACCAGTTTAAGTCTGACCCAGCATATCCATTCCCCCACGCACATCGAAGGCCATACACATGATTAAGTGTGGTCTAGCAATCTTATACTCCAGAATCTAACTATCCACACTTGTGTATGGTCATTATATTATCAGCTTTAATGTGAGGGATTTGTCGTCTCATAAGCTGTCACTGCCACAAAAAAGCACTTTCAGAAACTGGAATCGGATTGACATGATATCCTTGTTGAAAACACTAACTCATGAGCAGTCTACTCCTCAGAAAAACCTGGACAGTTTTGAGAGGGAGATTACAAACTGACACACTCATGCTATAGATATCCATACCCCCTTACAGTTCAAAACCTCCCGCCTAAGGTGACATGAAGCATCCAAATGGTTCACTGCTGACTTAAAAAGTGTCAAACTCAACATGCGACAAGCTGAAAGGAAATGGGGTAAAACTTATCCAGCACAGGATAAAGCACACTATATCGCAAGCCTCACTATCTATAAAAGAGCCATTTTAGAAGGTAAGAGACTTTTCTTCACCAATAAGGTTCTGAACTCTGCCAATAAGTCAAAGGAAATTTTTAAGATTGTAAAGGAGATATCTACTCCTGGATGCGGGATCCTGCCGATCCCAGCAACTCCGCAACTTTGTAATGATCTGAACTCGTTTTTCATGGATAAAATTTAAAAAATCCAGGACTCAATTGGCTCTAGCCACACTAGCCTCACTGGCCTTCCTGTCCTTCCAAACTTTTTTTCTTTGACAGTCTTTCCTGGGCTAAACCAGAAACTCTTTGTTGATCTAGTAAATAAGGTCAAATCAGGCTCCCCTAAAGAGGTATGTCCTCTTCATATATTAAAAGCCATTTATTTGGCGTACCCGTGACACTGTCCTTCAGCTTCTGAATCTCTCTCTTACCCAGGGTATTGTGCCCTCAGTATTTAAGGAAGCAGTGGTTGTTCCACTGCAAAGAAAGCAAGGCCTGGACTCTCATAAGCTGGAGAATTACAGGCCTATATCTCTCCTCCCCTTTCCTGCTAAGCTATTGGAGACCCATGTAGCAAGATGTCTTAGCTCTTTTCTAGAGGCCTCAAACTTTTTGGACACTCATCAGGCAGGTTTCCGTCCATCACACTCTACGGAATCAGTTATACTATCGGTCATAGATGACCTTAAAGGCCAGGCAGATGTGGACTGTACTCAGGCCCTTATACTCCTAGACCTGTCTGCAGCATTCGATACCTTCAACCATGATATATTATAGGATCGTTTAGCCACAGCTGGTCTGGGGGGCTTCGTCCTGGATTGGTTTAAATTCTTTCTTGAGTGCCGCACACAATCTGTGTGGCTCTCACCTTTTAAATCCAACACTATAGACATGAGCTGTGGAGTCCCGCAGGGTTCCTCTCTCTCTCTGATTCTTTTCAATGTTTACATACGTCTGCTCATTTCCAGTCTCCAGCAGATGGGGATTAAGATCTATAATTATGCTGATGACATGCAGCTAATTTTTTCTATAAATGAGCTATCTGATTCAGAGGAAATCTTTAGGAATGCTATGATGTTTATCAAAAATTGGATGAACAACAATCAGTTGAAATTGAATTCCGAAAAAACCCGAAATATTTGTACCGAGAAATAAACTCATGCACTGGACTCCTACACATGGCCCCCAAAGCTTGGGGCTGCAATGCTCCCCAAGCGGGTGATTAAGAGTCTGGGGATAAAAATTGACTCGGATTTTACCATGAACTCCCAGATTGGATCGGTAACCTTGGCCTGATTTGTTCTGCTTCATAAGCTGCGCAAGATAAGAAGATTCTTCAGCAGAGAAGCTAGTATCCAAATCATTATTGCCCTGGTTCTTTCCAAAATTGATTATGGAAATGCATTGTATCTTGGCCTTCCGCAACATCAGAAGCACCGTCTTCAGATGATTCAGAACCAAGCCGCTAGAATCATCTATCAAAAAGATAGACAATACCACATTAGCCCACTGCTGAAAGAACTCCACTGGCTTCCGGTGGAGCAACAAACTATGTTTAAATAGGGTGTATCCTTTTTAGAGCCATTCAGGGTACTGATCCTAGCTATATCTCATCTAGAATCAGCAAGTATGACCCCCACACCTTAAGATCTACGAATCTGAACCAGCTGATTGTACCAAGAGTCAGACGTAAATGCACTGGAGGGTCGCGGTTCTCTACACTAGGCCCGAGACTATGGAATTCACTGCCAATTGCTCTGAGACTTGAAGAAGATTATATACAGTTCAGAAAATTGCTCAAAACCTGGCACTTTACCTTAGCTCATAACTAGATTGCTTCTGTTTCGAACCCTCTCTGCTCAATTCATAGCGCCAAGAGACTGTTGGTGAACGTGTGCTCAAGAAATACTCATATAACATAACATAACATAACATAACATGTGCTGGGCGTAGGCATATGAACATGACAGTGCTTGCTTGAACATTTCTGGCCATCTACTAGTGTTTATGTCCATAAATAATGGTACTTGTGCAGTTATATTTGTAAGAAGATGGCTTTAGTGTGTGAATGAATATACAATTGTGTTAGTGTTAGACTATCATATACTTTATGGTGGTTTATATTATCTAATATAGTATTTTATTTTTTTAACTGAACAGGTGTATGATTTACCCAATCTAATATGCTGGATTGGGAGGTATGTTTCACCTAGGTCAGTGGGATTGAGAAACAAGGTGAAGGTAACACCTTAACCTTGGAATTTCATAACGTTTTAGGCAATGCCACCCTAAACCGATGGGACAAGAGGCTGCTTGAACAAAGTGGGGTGGGGAGAGAAGATATAGTGCTCCTGTAGCTGTGAATTGACATGCTGGAATAGCTGTTTTTGGTGACACGCTTGATAAATGGTGAGGACCCCCAAATCCTGGATAGTGTTGCATTTCACGTTGCATGCAAATATTGAAAGGCAACTGTTGGAATATATTGCTTTCAATGTATATGGTAATGGGTGTTAAATCGCAGGAACATGGCTAAATAACACATAGGCACTCAAGAACAGCTTAATTTAGTGACTTTCGTGCTTCACTCTGTCAGGGATTATGTTTGTTGTCTGAGTAAGGCGTCCACCTCCTCAACCACTAACCCAATTTCTTACAATTTTGTTCTCCAAGTTTTGCACAGATAGGTAAAGGGTGTCAAAGTTTCTAACATCAGGCTTATTTTCTAGAGAGTCAGGTGAACCTTAACTACAGAGGCACAATACTACCTCTATAATATATATAACTGGAAAACTGCAGTTAAAGTTAAGTTATGGTTAGGATTGGATATAACTCATGAAGGTATGTTTAAAATCAAACCTCTGAAATCCACCTAAAAGAGAGTTACAATGAAGTTATGTACAAAATAAAATCTAGAAGAAACTTACATTTTGATTTTATGGTTCGCTTCAAAGTGCATAACTTGCACAACAGCCATGCAAATCACAACTTGCATAACAAATATACAGCAATGCTACATTCTTGTCGACTACCCAACCTGTTCTAAAATGGGAGTTGTCCACTGGGACTGTCCTACAGAAACGCATGGGAGGGTTTGGCCACAGGCTGTGGCCTGCAGTCAGGCCCTGCACCCAACTTAAGCCCAGCAGCCAACATCCACTGCACGCAGCCATCAAATGGATGTTGGTAACACATGGCATGCCGACAACCTACACCTACACTGCTGGAATTGTGAATAAAAACTTTAACACATGTTAACTTGAAGGCGTTAATACTTGAAGGTGAACATCAAATGCCTAAGGATAAAATAAACATTGGTGGTCTGTTCTAGTTGTAGGAAATCTGTAGGAACTTGGGGGCATATCAACAACAACCGGCGATAATAATCGCTCAGCGCTCTTAGCGTGAGGATAATTATCGCTGGCTAGCGTGAATTTTTATCGCTGAGATAGCGTGCTATTAGCAACGCTTATCTCAATAGCGATAAAAATCTACACGCTTACAGGCTAACGTGTGATTATCGCTGGAAACCCAGCGATAATCACACGTTTCCTTGTTGATAGGGACAGGCAAACTTAGCCATGATATCCTCCTTACATAGGATATCATGGCTAAGTCTGAAAATTAGCAGACGTAAAAAAGCAGCGTTAACCGCGGTTAGCGCTGCTTTTTTTGTCTCTAACAGGGTTAGCGACATTCTTGATAATAGGAGAAATGTCGCTTAGCGACATTTCTCCTATTATTTTACTCTGGAACGCCCCCTTTGCATCTCATTAGAGATGCAAGGGGAAGCGTAGAGTAAAAGGGTGCTAACATGCAAATTTGCGTGTTAGCACCCTGTTGTTGATAGGGCGCTAGTTTTATCTCTGCTTTTTTGGCTTTTAAAGCCAAAAAAGCAGAGATAAATCCCTTGTTGATATGCCCCTTGGATATTGCATTTAGGATGTCTTTGATAGACAACCAAGGTTGAGAGCCACCTTCACCTCTACCTAGGAGCTGGAAGCTGTACATCCACTCATGGGCTAGATTGGATGGGACACTTTTTGGGGCATTGTCGAGGAGCTTAGGGACTACGAACTTGGATTACAGCATACATGCCTGCCCACTTAAGGCACCTTATGGCATGCAGTATGCATACCATGAGAAATACAGATTCTAACCGATGTAGTTTTTCTCTTGCTTAGGAAAGTTTATTTTGGGATATGTAGTTTTAATCTGCCAGGTTTCCAACATGACTGCATCACCATCTGTTTCTGGATTCATTTATTCGGTTCCTGAAATTCTATCCGTTTAGGGAAGTGCATCTTTAGTTATTTAATGCCGGTATTATGTGCATGCCAAATTACACCAACGTCAGATAACTTTGGGAAAAGGTATGACATGCCAGCTCTGAGCTGGCAAATTCGGCTTCCCACTGCTTTTAACACCCACAGGTCTGGATGAATGAAGCTATCCCTTAGCCGTACCTACCTAGTCGTGCTTACCACACCTTTGTCAATAGTGTTATACCAAGATAATGTAATATCAGTGCTGAAGCCTTATTTTCTCAGCCCCGTAATTTCTTTGCCCAGTGTGGCATCTTTCACTGTAATGTCTTAGCACACCTCAATATTTCCACTTCTTGATGTCACAATGGAAGCCTCATGTTCATGGAAACAGTCATGTAATATGAATTCATGCCTAGCCTCAAAATATTTTTGATACATAATTATTGGGAATTTGCCCTTTGATCAGTGTCACCACAGATTTTTTCCTTTCTCTTGTTGAACTAATGTTTTGTTGGCCAAAGGACTCTGCTATTTGACCCCTGCTAACCAATGGTAAAGTGCCCTCCCTTGCAAACATGTTATAACTGGTATACAGCAGATTGGCACTTTTAATGTACGTTAAGTACCTAGTACAGGGCATTACCTGAACCCAGAGCTGGTACATTAAATGCTACCTGCCAGTGGATTGCAGCACTCATTTTGCCACCTACTAAATTGGCACTGTAAAACGTGCCCCAAGGCCTTGCACTGCAGTCTGTGTGTGCAGTTGTAAAACTGTAATTTCGACCTTATAAAACAAATCTATTAGGAGGCCAAACCTTCCTTTTTAACATTATAAGACACCCCTAAAGTAGGCCCTTAATGCCGATAAAGCAGAGTGCATGGTATTTAAAATGTAGGACATGTGTATTCAATGTTTTATATGTCTTAATAGGGAAAATGTCCAAAGTCATTTTCACTGTGGCAGTATGGCTCTCACTTAGTATAACAGTGGCTTACACTAATACCTTGAAAAAGTGCTAAATTGAGTTTTGGAGTAGCTAGAGAAATGGTTCAAGGACTAATTTTATAGTAATTTAAAAGGCTTTTAAGAGGTGGGCAAAGGCTTGCTCTCCTCCCACCAGCTGGGACTAGGCATAAAAGTGGACCCCGCATGTCGAAGTCCACTCACTTGAATAACCAGGTTCTGAGGAAGCAAACATTCTTCACCCAATCCATCATCAATCAACCCTCAACATGCGAATGAAACAAATGAATGTTGGCAGTTCATCTTCCGGGTGAAAGAGGGTTGGGTGAGGGAGGTAAACAGAAAACGAGTGAGGCTTCAAGTGTCTACCCCTAGGATGTTGTGGTTGGTAGTTCTCCTTGAATTCTCAGGTTGTGTGTGTTGTGCCCTGCAGGTTTAGTGGGTCTTCACAGGCAGCCTCCAGGGTGTTCTCTATGATGCACACATGAAGGTAATGATGACAAATTAGCAATCGTACACTCTATACTGTTTAAGCACACTCTTTTCAGTTACAAATTTAAAGTTGAAATTCAAACAATAACATCATTCAACCTCACAGGGATTATTGTGATTTAGAATACCCCCTTTAAATATCTTTGGCAGATGTACAAGTCGGCACTCAATTCGCCCTCATGAGTACTACGAATGATTTAACTTGCTCACCCTCTCACTGGAAACCACAGTTTCAGGCTCGTTTGTTGCCAAAAACAAATGTATGTGCCACAATAACATTTTTACAACTATTGTATTCTTGCTACCATCAATTATGTCACAATAAAGGCTTGGAACTTTTGAAAGACTTGCCACCAAGAAAAGCCTTGCCACTATGCTCCCAATTGTGTCATAATACAACTTTGCAACTTTTGAAAGTCTTGCCACAATCAAAGGTATTGCTACTATGTTCCCACAAGCACATTGCTACTATGCTTCCAATTGTGTCATAATAAAATTCTGAAACATTTGAAAGTCTTGCCACAATCAAAGGTCTTACTACTATGTTGCCACAAGGACATTGCTACTATGCTTCCAATTGTGACATTATAAAACTTTGCAACATTTGAAAGTCTTGCCACAATCAAAGATCTTGCTTTTATGTTCCCACAAGGACATTTCTCTTTTAGAGCAATAGAGGTATAGTGCACTGAACTTGTTTTCTCTTTGTCTTTTCTTGCAGGATGATGTGCGGAATATGAAGGAGAGGTTGAGACACTCACCAAAGCTGAGGCAAAGGTAAGGAGCTGCATTTGGAAGGCTAAGTCCTGCAAGGGCACAGGGAAGAAACTGGATTCAGGGCTCCTCACTCTGCTGGGAATAGGAAGCTAAGAAGGGATATGGGGATCGGGCAGAATGTGTGAGTGTGTGTGCGTGTGTGTGTGTGTGTATGTATATATATATATGTTAGAAATGGGGGTCACTAGTTGGCAGAGGTAGATACCTTTGTCCATGTAGGGAACCTTCTTCCTAGTTGGGGTAAGAGGGATAAACCCCGCTCACTCCCTTGGTAGCTTGGCACGAGCAGACAAGCTTATCTCAGAGCCAGTGTCTAAAGCTTTTGTGCGGGCATACAGTAATACAGTGAAAACACTATAAATGGGCACCACACCAGTATAGAAAAATAAGTAATTTTATCTAAACCAAACGAAACCAAAATGACAACAATTTACAATACAGAAATAAGAATATGACTTTCAAAAGATAGAAACAGTTCTGTTCAAAGCAAATTGCAGATGCAACACTTTTCACACGAAGTACCTTGGATGCGTCACACGCACAAACAAAAACTGTCGCAGGGAAGGTGATGCATCAGATCCTTATGCCCATAGAAGGTGATGCATCGCTTCCTTACTTCAGGGGAGCTGATGCGTCGGTGCTTTTCTGCCACGCAGGGGCGGTGATGCATCAGTTCCTTACTGCAGGGGAATTGATGCATCGGTTTTATACTGTGCGGGAAGGTGATGCATCAGTTTCTTACTGTGGCCCCAGCATTCTTTGAGGCGTAGCGCCCAGATGCGATGCGTGAGGACCGGGGATGCATTGGTTCTTGCAGCTGCGGTTCCACGCTGTGTTGGTTCTTGCAGCTGCACAGCCTGGCCTGCGTCAGGATTGGTGTGGTGATTTTGGACTCCGTAGATCGGTGCACTCGATGCAGCATGTGGCGATTGCTCGAGCCGCGGACAGGTGCTGCATCGGTTTCTTCAGCGATGCATCGCAAACAGGTACAGATGCTTTGCGCTTCTCTTAGTTGTGTTGTTTTTCCAGCTCCCAACAGCAGGAACAACCTCTAGAGGTCTAGAACAGCAGCAGGCACCTCTTGGCAGGTCAGAACTCCCAGCAAGGGAGTTCAGGGGAGCTCGGGGTAAAGTCTTTGTATCCCTCAGACTTCAAAAACCGGAGTCAAGCTCATCTTCAAACCCTTGGCGAACTTCCTCAAGCAGGGGACACAGCACACAGCAAACCTTTCCTTTGCAGAAACAGCCACTGCAGGCCAACCCCAAACAGCACATAGCAAAGGGGCCGTACTTCTCCTCAGTTTCCCTAGCTCTTCTCCTTGGCAAAGGTTCCTTCATGAATCCCAGAAGTAATCTATTAAGTCTTTTCTATCCCTGAGACATTCAACAGGAGGCAAGCTCTACTTCAAGCACTTGGAGAAAACTCTAACAGCAGGATCATGAAAGTACAGTCCAGTCCCTTCCCTGCCCAAGACAGAATCAACCACTGCAGGCCAACCCCAACAGCACACAGCACAAGGTAAGTACTTCTCATTCAGCTTGCTCGGCTCTCCTTCTTAGCAGGTTCCTTAGTTCAGCAGTAATCTAAAGTTCAGGGGTCTGGGCCCTACTTTTTACAGAACAAATTCCTTTGTTCTCTGGTGGCAGAGAAGCTCTTTGACTAGCCCAAAGCAGTTCTGTCCTCCTTGGTGCAGCAGTCCAGCAGGAGGTGGAGACAGCATTGTCCCAGGCAGACCAGGCCCATTCAGGTGTGAAAGGAATCTCCCCCACCTACTCTGAATGCAGCCCAGGTCTATTTAGCCCAGTCCTGACTCATTCAGGAAAGGCAGGACACACACCAACCACCCCCACCCCCGAGAGAATGCACACACCCTGCTCCTGTCACTCCAAAGCCAGACAGTCAATCCACAAACCAGCAGAGGCACACAGGATGGCTAAGAAAGACAAGAAAATACACAATTTCTAAAAGTGGTATTTTCAAACATACAATATAAAAATCATCTTTACTAAAAGATGCATTTTTATATTTTGAGTTCAGGCATACTAAACTCCAGCTTTCTATCTTGTCCCATTGGGAAGTTATATTTATATGATGTTATAAATAAACTACCATTCTTTCCTATTGGACGGATAGCCTTTCAATAGTGAAACACAAAATACACTGTATTTTACTATCAAGACATGTCACACACCTCAGTACATGTCCTACCTTTCACATACACTGCACCCTGCCCATGGGGCTACTTACAGGTCGACATGGCAGTACCAAACTGCACACATATACTGCAGTGGCAGTTCTGAGTTATATTTAGAGGCTGCTCACGTGGGTGGCACAATCAGTGCTGCAGGACCATTAGCAGCATTTGATTTACACACACAGTATGGGCACACACAGTGGACTCTACTAGGGATTTACCAGTAAATCAAATATGCCAATCATGGACTCACCAATCCTTAAATACAATTTACAGGGAGAGCATATGCACTTTAGCACTGATCAGCAGTGGTAAAGTGCACAGAGTCATAACACAAATAAAAATATAAATATATATATATATATATATATATATATATATATATATATATATATATATATATATATATATATATATATATATATATATATATATATATATATATATATATATATATAGATTATCTACTGGCGGTCGCCAGTAGATAGTTATAGTTAGGACCGTGTTTCCACAGGAAATCCGCAACATTCTATTTGGAATAACTTTGGCGCCGGTTGACGAATCCTCGTGAAATTTTCAAAATAGGTGGGGCGCTCTGCTCCGCTCCTACCCTCAAAGTCTCGGCGGGATTCGTCAAGCGGGGGACGAGAAAAGAGGGGGGTCCCAAAACGCGTTTTCCCCATGCAATTTACCATAGGGACCTTTAGTCCAAGGTACAGCTCGAACGGCTGAACAGAATTACTTGAAATTTGGCAGAGAGGTAGTCCTCAGGTCAGGGAAGTGCCTTTTGCAGGTCTGGTGTCAATCTGTTCAGTAGTTCCTGAGAAAATCAAAAGTAAAATCATATATATATGTGGGCGGAGCCTAACCACACATCTCATCCTGAGATCTGATTGGCTGTCAGCACTTCATCCAAGAAGTGTAGGCAGCCATCTTGGGACCAATATACATGATAGCACCTCATTAAAAAGCATTGCAGTTAATAGAAGGTTTTAAGACTTTAGTTACATTATAAATCATTTGTTGATGGTACCATACTCATTTTAGGAATTGTGGTATGTTCTAAGGTGATTTCACCATGTGAAAAAGCCTTCTGCTGGGATATCATGATTGAGAGAAAAATATTTTCTCATGCCTTTCCCACAGAGGTTTGGAAGGTGATCTATAAGCTAAACTGAGAGCTTATTTTCTGTAAATTCACATTATCTTTCTCAGTCATGTGAGAATGAAGTCTGACATTCTCAGTAAAACATGTACATCCAACAAGGGCAGAGACTGTCAGTTGATTCCTTTGTGTTCTACTGCAGCTTCCCAGAGTGTTCCAAAGAACAACTAGAGCGCTAACAGTCCTACTTATGATAAACGTATGGCACACCTGAAGCCATCTTGCTTGGATTAAAGTGGTAACTCTTAAAACATTTAATTTAAAAAGGAACAAAATGAGGGGGTTCATTTTTCCATAAAAAGTATGATTAGTGCTGCAGAAAGAAAAATTAGGGCACATTTTGAGTGACTTCTCAGATCCTCTTCTATTTCATTAAAAAATTCTGACATGCAGACTGAAACATGCACTTTCAATACCAGCAGCAGTTTTCCCTGGTGAACAGTAGCTTTACTACAGTGATCTAATGAGCAAAAATAGTGCTAACATTCTGAATTTATGGCAAATGTGTGACACATCTGAATGCCTTCTTGATGGAATCAAAGTAAAAAACTGAAAGTATTTCCTACTGAGGAGACTGCAGTAAATGAGGAAATTAGGAAACTTCATAACAAATAAGTCTCCCAAGATGGCCACCAGAGACAAAAGAGCCCAAATGTAGCCCAAATAACACCCAGATGTAGCCCAAGTATAGCCCAATGACAGAATGTCCCAGAGTGTTCTTAAAAACAACTAGAGCGCTTACTGTCTTCATTATGACAAAAGTATAGCACACCTGAAGCCATCTTGATTGGAATAAACTGGTAACACTTAAAACATTTAATTTAAAAAGGAACACAATGAGGGGGTTCATTTTGCCATAGAAATTATTTTTAATGCTGAAGAAAGAAAATGAGGGCACATTTTGAGTGACTTCTCAAATCCTCTTCTATTTCATAAAAACATGCACTTTTAATACCAGGAGCAAACTTCCATCGTGAACAGTAGTTTTTCTACAGTGATCTAATGAGCAACTAGAGTGCTAACTTTCAGAATTTATGGCAAATGTGTGACATATCTGAATACCTTCATGATGGAATCAAAATAAAAAACTGAAAGCATTTCCTACTGAGGAGACTGCAGTACATGAGGAAATTAGGAAACTTCATAACAAATAAATCTCCCAAGATGGCCACCAGAGACAAAAGATCCCAAATGTAGCCCAAAATCACCCAGATGTAGCCCAAATATAGCCCAATGACAGAAGTGTGCAAAACACTTATTATTTTGTGTTTTTGCAGTGTTATATAGTGCAGACTTGTCAGGTATTGGAGTGCTTTACATGAGCATTGGTTACATCACACAAGAACAAATTCATTTTGGTTGTAGACATGGGGAGATTTGACCAGAATCACAGAATGTCGAGCTGAAGCAGAAACTCCAACCTGGTTCCCCAGTTGCAAAGTCTGCAGTTCTGGAAGTAACACCACATCCTCTCCCCTAAGTGCAACATTTAATCAAGTGGTCAACTGGATAAAAAAACATAAAGATGACAAATAATTTAAAAGTGCTTTGTCGCTATTTGAAAACTCAGAAAATATGTCCTTATTTTAGTCTTTTAGAGCACTAACCATAATTTTGATGCCAATAAGACCCTCTCATATATGTAATTTCTAAAGGAAATGTTCTAGGTATCACAGTTTTGATTACATCAAGATGACGTCTGGCGTTCCACACTTTTGTAATAAATATAGAATGTTAGAAATCTAGTTGTTCATTAGGATACTGTTGAGAGGCAGAGGCCAGGGGCACGGACTCTGAAAATTGAAGGCAGGTAGGAGGGTGCAAAGGCAACAATTTAACCACACTGAGCAGGCAGGAAGGGCCGTGGCAGCACAACAGACTATGGAGGGCAGTGGAAAGGGGGGCAGGGGCAACAAACCAACAATACAGGACTTGCAAGAGAGGCTATGGCAATGTAATAGACCATTGTGGGCAGAAGGAAGAGGCAATGGTAGTACAACCATACATGCCAACAGACCCGATTCAGCCAGGAAACGTCCAATGTTTTTAAGCTCAAATGGGCTTTATTTGATCTGTCTCCTGTCTACAATCTCCTCTTTTTCAATGTAACTCAAAGGGGAAAATCAATACCCCAGTTTTTTTTCAAAATCTCCCTCTTACCAAGTTCAAAATGTTCGCAAGTATGGTACATTGGATCATGGGAGGAATAGGGGTAGGGACATGGACTTGGATAACAGAGGACAGGAGGGACATGGAGAGGTGCACCAAACTGACCCTGCAGGGCAGGCATCAGGGTTTGCAGCAGCACAATACACCACACAGGGCATGCGGGACAGGAGTGCAGCACAACAATCCATAGAAAGCAAGAGGGAGGGGACAGGACCATGCACATGGACAACAGAGAACAGAGGGGCAAGAGGCAATGGTAGCTAGCTGACCATAATGGACAGACAGGAGAGAAAGCTGCAGCATAACAGACCATAAAGGGCAGGAGGGATGGATCAGGGGCATTACAATGGAACAGACAAGCCAGGAAGGAGGGAGTAGGGGTCTGCATATGTAAACAGAGGGCTGGGGGCAAGGGGGCAGGGCAGGAGCAGCAAGATAGCCATGGATGTCAGGCAGGATGGGCACTAGAAGCAAGACACACCATGAAGAGCAACAGTGAGACTGTGATGGCATACACACAGACCATGGAGGGAAGGTGGGAGGGGGTCAGGGGCAGCTAACTGACCACACAGGGAAGGTGGGAGGGGCAATGGCAGCACAGAAGACCATGCATGGCAAGTGGGAGGGTTAGTGGCAGCACAATGGCTATGATGGGCAAGAAGGAGGGTGCAGGGGCATGCACAAAGGACGATGGAGGATAGAAGGGAGGGTCAGGACCTGTGCACAGACAAGAAAGTTCAGGGGTAGGGGCCTCACAACAGACCGCACGGGGCAGGCAGGAGGAGCAGTTGCAGCACAACAGGCCAGGGAGGGCAGAAGGGTGTGGCAGTACAATGGACCATGTAGGACAGGAGGAAGAGGATAGGGGCATGGCATGTGGACAGACAGGGTGAAGGTGGCAGGGACAGGTTACAGTCATCTGACAATGCTAGGCAGGTGGGAGGGGAGTGGCAGCTCAACAGAACACTCAGAGTAGATAGGAGTGGCAGGTCCATGGAACATGGTGGGCAAAAAGGATGGAGCAGGGGCATGCACAAAGACATCGCAGGGCAGGGGGAAGGAGAATAGGGGCAGCAAGCTAAGCACAGAGTTTAAGCAGGAGGTCAATGATGGGGCATAGAATTGGGCAATGGAGGGCAGGAGGAGTGGACTGGTACATCATACTAAATTGAGGGCAGTGGCAGCACATCAGACCATGCATGGCAGGAGGGAGGAGGCTAGTCAATGGATTCACACAACAGAGGATAGGGAGGAGGGGGATGGGGCAGCAAGCTAACTGTTCAGAGAAGGCGGGTATTAGGAACTTTATTGTTTTTAAAACGTGTGTCTGTGCGAACTACTTAAAATATGAACAAGTATGCAGCATAATCTCACTTTTATTCAGGAAGAAGAGGACGTTTGTGACTGTGACTCCGGGCTCACTTGGCAGAAACACCCCCTGACCCTCCACCCCCTATCGCAAAATGTAATGCCCGTGAAAAGGGTAGGTGAACACAGTGTTATATAGAACATAGTCCTGAGAGCACGATTGAAAATGAAAACTAGATATAGTGTATGGTATAAAATATGCACCAAAAAGTGTGATATAAGATGAACCGGGCGTGAAATATAATATGCAATACATTGTGCGCAATGACAGATTCATTGGAGAGCGCGAGATAGAACAGGCACTAGCGCGTGCTATGCGATATGCACCTTGGAGTGTAATATGCACAGGGCAGTGTTGTGTAACCTAACTAGTCTCTAAAGTTGTAATATAAAATATGTGCTGGGGAGTGTAACGTTGCATATGCACTGTGACAAAGATATGGATCCCAGATTGAAATATGTATGACATAGCACTGTGCGTTATAACATAGGCATCGAGGAAGGCATGTTAGATGGGGCAATATAACCCGTGGGAAGACACGTGTGGCATGACATATTCATGGGGTGGTGTTACAGTGCACATGGGCTAGAGAGTGTCATAGCATATGCACTAGCTGGTGGAATACAACACAGAGGTGTATGGCACTCAGCAGGCAATGGTGGGTGTAACACAGCATTGGGCTCTGCCAGGAGCGTGCTGTGACTCTCAAGTGATGTTCGTCCCCTTTCCAGAGAGTAAAATAAAAAGTATTACACATCCGGCAGTGGATGTGTGTTTTATTAACCGTGAGGGGGGTTTCTTGGATAGTTTTGGTCGAATTTTTGTCGAATCCCCTTTGAATGGCTTGGTGTGCATGTGTATTAAATGTGTCCGTCAATAGCTACCCATGTTTGTATAAATAAACGACAAGGGTGTATACCGGGATTAGGCACGGTAGGGCATCAGACATGTCAGAGCTTCACTAGTGGTGTAAATACATTCCACGTGGATTCATTGTATGCATAGTCGCCTTTTAATGAATATCACGCAAATCGTCATGGTGATAGGTACGTACAGTTTGTCCAGCATGTCCTAGGTGTGTCTATAAATATATATTTTTTTAAAATAATAAAAAACAGTGGCCGGCCCTGGGGAGTGGGGTCAAAAAAATATAATTAGGAGACAGGCCCTGGGGGATGGGGTCATCAGGGCCAATAAATTAGAATAAGAAGGGGAACCACACAGCCCCCCTTCTTAAAAAATTAAAATAAATAAAAGACTTACATCGTGCCGGAGGCCACGCCCCCTCCTTGCAGCACTCTGTAAACGCTCCCCCTGGCGAATTGTAAGTTGGGGAATTAATTCCTCTTCAATACTGAGGGTCCCTGAGGGCCAACTAGCCCAACAGGCATCTCCAGTATGCGCTAGGGAGCTGCGCTGCAGACAGGTGTTCTGAGGCCAAGCCCCTTTTTACACCTCTCTGCAACGCAGCTCTGTGACGCTTACTGGAGGTACCGAGTGGTCTAGTTTGACCCTAGGGACCGTTAGGATTCAAGGGGACTTAATCTCTCAACTTAGAACAGCCACAGGACGCGTTTACACAGTGGTGAAGGGAGGGGACGGGGCCTGAGGTGACGTGTGCAAAAACGCCCTGTGGCCTGTTTTAAGACGTAGTTTTAATCCCCCTGCCGTATTATATACTAGGGGCTTACAGAGGAGGTCATGCTAATCACAGGGGGACCCCAACGCATAATGTTCCCTAGTGTATGTAGGTGTTTTCACTGTATTCTAAGTGTCTTTTAACATAGCACTGGCTCTAGGACTGGTTAGTCAGACTCAGTTACCACCAGTATCCGTCTGAAAAAGTTGAGGGTACAGGATGATTTTGCAACAAGGCTTCTTTCTGCTCTTCTTTTTGTTCTTTCTGCACGTTATCCTTCTTCCTGCACTTTTCTTCGTCTTTGAGGACTTCTGTTGCTTCTTTCTGCACTTCTTTTTTTTCTTTCTTTGCATTTTTTCTTCTTTCTTCACATGTCCTATCTCTGTAGGCATAGTTAGAAATTAGCATTTAAAAAACCTTTGAAATTCACAGAAAAAACCATAAGTTTCACGCACGTTATAGTTAGGAATTAGCATTTAAAAAACCTCAGAAATTCACTGAAAAATCCATAGGTTTCAGGGGTGTTATAGTTAGCTGGACTTTTCACTTATACAAAACCATTGAAATTCCCCCGTTATAGTTAGTTCAGCTAACTATAACTCGCGCGCCCGCAATGCACTGCTGATGACGTCACATATTACATCACTCATGACATGGTCAGTAATATCACTCATGAAATCACTGATGACATCTCAAATGACATCACTGATGACATCATCCTTGTGATAGAGTGGCAGACCTCTCACCCTAATATAACCTTTGATACACACATTCAAAAATAGAGACTAAAATTTTGGACATACCAATACCAGTTACAAGAACCTCTTCAGTAATTCTAAGATCCACATACACATCCACTCATTCACCAACAGTCCTATACAGTCACTCATACATGTACTCACTCATCATATGTACTCATACACCTATACATCCTGTTACACAATGCCACTCATCCATAGAGTTACTCCTACACATAGTCACTCATGCTAATAAAGAATCAAACATACATTTACTTGCATATACAGTTATACACACACCACCACACTTACATCTACGGAAACTTACACATACTTAGTCTTTTAAACAATCACTTATAGAAACACGTACTTATTCATACAGGAACTCTTTCAATCTCTCACTCTCACATATACTCACTTATATACACCAATAGTCACATATACTAGTTTAAAAAATATGTAGTTACTCATAAAGACACTATTGAGACAGTCATTCACTCACTAACACACCCATACACACACTCATCCACCCATACAGTCCCGCACACATGCTGTCTTCAACACATACAAACAGTGAGTCACTCATTCATGCACCTATGCACTACGTAATACCCCCACCAAACCATGCAGACACTTATACACAAAATGAGAGACTGATACAGATATTTACATATTTAAACAATACTCACTAAGCCATGTATTCACTATGATACACTTAATCAGTCAGTTACACAATCAATTTTTCAAAAACAAATCATCCATTTAGACACTTATTTACCCATTTATTCTTCCATCGACCTTGAGATATACATATATAAAACATATTTAATTTTCAGAAAACCACACATTCACTGGATGATGTCATCAGTGATGTCATCAGTGATGTCATTTGAGATGTCATCAGTGATGTCATGAGTGATGTCACTGACCATGTCATGAGTGATGTAATATGTGACGTCATTAGCAGTGCATTGCGGGCGCGCGAGTTATAGTTAGCTGAACTAACTATAACGGGGGAATTTCAATGGTTTTGTATAAGTCAAAAGTCCAGCTAACTATAACACCCCTGAAACCTATGGTTTTTTCAGTGAATATATATATATATATATTCACTGAAAAAACCATAGGTTTCACACATGTTATAGTTAGCGGAAATTTTACTGATAAAAAACCAGTGAAATTCCCCCGTTATAGTTAGTGCAGGCAACTATAACTTACGCGACCGCAATCCTCTGCTGATGCTAATACTGTATTTAGACACTTATTTGCCCATGTCTTCTTCCATACATTTTTAGCTATACATATATTACAAATATTTTTTTTTCATAAAGACACATATGTCATCAGCAGAAGATTGCGGTCGCGTAAGTTATAGTTGCCTGCACTAACTATAACGGGGGAATTTCACTGGTTTTTTATCAGTAAAATTTCCGCTAACTATAACATGTGTGAAACCTATGGTTTTTTCAGTGAATTTGCAAGGTTTTTTAAATGCTAATTCTCAACTATAACGTGTGTGAAACCTATGGTTTTTTCAGTGAATTTGTACGTTTTTTTAAATGCTAAGTTACTTTACGCCATTCGTGGCGTGCGCGCCCACTTAACGCAGTTCGTTCCGTGCGCGCACGGTGCGCTTCGCGCACCGTGCGCGCACAGTGAGCACGCGGTGCGCTTCGCGCACCGCGCGCCCACTTTACGCAGTTAGTGCCGTGCACGCACGGTGGGCACGCGGTGCGATGACAAAGCAAGAAAGCACGTCAACAAATCTGTTTCTGCTTTCCTCCGTGACTATGGTATGGGTGCCATTTACCACAACAACTTGCGTTATGACATGCAAGACATTTATAGAGGAGATGGTGTGCACTTCAATGATGAAGGGAACAGAGTCTTCCTCTTGAACCTTAGACTCTGCATCGGTACTTACTTGTAGGTACCACTAAAAAAATGACTTCATAAACACAACGGCTCTTTTTAGAGCCCCCTAATATCTAAACACTTAAATCTGATTTTCATTTTTTTTTTTTTTGTTTTTTCTACCGTACGCTTACCGTAAGCTTACCGTACGCGTACCCCGTGATTTTTTTTAAAATCAATAAATGTTTTCTTTGTACTTTACAGTCCTTCTTTGACCCCCTCACAAATGTAAGGGGGTCTGTAACTCTCCTCATTGCCCCCTTTTCTTGTTTTCACTCTTTTTTTTTTGAGTGAAATACACAAAATGGCGGCCGCCGCTTCCTGGTTTCGGCCGATTCGAATGTTTACTAAGATCTAAGAGCCAATCAGAATCACGCTCGCGCACGCCACCGTACGCTTACGGTAAGCGTACGGTAAGCGTACCGTAAGCGGGCTCAGATATATATATTGATTTAAAGGCTATTTTCTCAGAATCTACTGAACAGATTTACACCAAACCTACAAAAGGCACTTCCTTGACCTAGGGACTACCTCTCTGCCAAATTTCGAGAAATTCTGTTCAGCCGTTCGGGCTGTAGCTCGTTCTAAAGGTCCTATAGAAAAATGCATGGGGAAAACGCGTTTTGGGACCCCCCTTTTATCTCAGCCCCCGCTTGACGGATCCCACCGAGACTTTTAGGGTAGGAGCGGAGCGTAGCGCCCCACCTATTTTGAGAAATTCGCGAGGATTCATCGACCGGCGCCAAAGTTATTCAAAATAGAATGTTGAGGTTTTCCTATGGAAAAGGGGTCCTAACTATAACTACCTACTGGCGCCCGCCAGTAGGTAATATATATATATATATATATATATATATATATATATTCACTGAAAAAACCATAGGTTTCACACATGTTATAGTTAGGTGGATATTTCACTCGTAAAAAACCAATGAAATTCCCCCGTTATAGTTAGTTGAGATAACTATAACTTGCGCGCCCGTAATTTTCTGCTCATGACGTCACATATGACATCACTCATGACATGGTCAGTGGCATCACTCATGACATCACTGATGACATCATCCTTGTGATAGAGTGGCGGTCGCGCGAGTTATAGTTATCTGAACTAACTATAACGCGGGAATTTCATTGGTTTTTTACGAGTGAATTATCCACCTAACTATAACGTGTGTGAAACCTATGGTTTTTTAAGTGAATTTGCAAGGTCTTTTAAATGCTAATTCCTAACTATAACGTGTGTGACACCTATGGTTTTTTCAGTGAATATATATATATATATATATATATATATATATATATATATATATTACCTACTGGCGGTCGCCAGTAGGTAGTTATAGTTAGGACCACGTTTCCATAGGAAATCCGCAACATTCTATTTTGAATAACTTTGGCGCCGGTCGACGAATCCTCGCGAATTTTTCAAAATAGGTGGGGCGCTACGCTCCGCTCCTACCCTGAAAGTCTCGGGGGGATTCGTCAAGCGGGGGCTGAGATAAAAGGGGGGTCCCAAAACGCGTTTTTCCCATGCATTTTTCCATAGGACCTTTAGACAGGGCTACAGCCCGAACGGCTGAACAGAATTACTAGAAATTTGGCAGAGAGGTAGTCCTCAGGTCAAGGAAGTGCCTTTTGTAGGTTTGGTGTAAATCTATTCAGTAGATTCTGAGAAAATAGCCTTTAAATAAATATATATATCTGAGCCAGCTTACGGTGCGCTTACGGTACGCTTACCGTACGCGTACGGTGGCGTGCGCGAGCGCGATTCTGATTGGCTCTTAGATTAAACATTCGAATCGGCCGAAACCAGGAAGCGGCGGCCGCCATTTTCTCTCTCGCACTGAGAGTGATTTTTAAAATATAAAGCCCAAAAACATGTAAAGGGGCTGTTTAGACAGCTCCCACACACATAGCCATGTTGAGGGAGTCCCCAAAGATCCCCCAAGGCCAAAAACTGAATTTTTATTTTTTCGGTAATTTTGCCGATTACGCTTACCGTACGCGTACGGTAAAAAATTAAAAAAAAAAATAATTATCCACACTCTCTCCACCCCGTGTGCAATTGGTGCCCGAAGGGCACCAATTGGGCATGGCTTATTACACATGAGATAAACTAAAATATAAAAAAAAAAACTAATAAAAAAAAATAAATATTATCCACACTCTCTCCACCCCGTGTGCAAATGGTGCCCGAAGGGCACCATTTGTGCATGGCTTATAAAATATACGAAAAATTACAATATTACCTTTCAAAACGAAGTGCATCATATGTCCTCCATGTGCGCACGGTGCACGAAGCGCATCGTGCGTACATGGCCCATCTAGCGTAACGTGGGCACGCGGTGCGCGTAGCGCACCGCGTGCCCACCGTGCGTGCACGGCACTAACTGCGTAAAGTGGGCGCGCGGTGCGCGAAGCGCACCGCGTGCTCACTGTGCGCGCACGGTGCGCGAAGCGCACCGTGCGCGCACGGAACGAACTGCGTTAAGTGGGCGCGCACGCCACGAATGGCGTAAAGTAACTTAGCATTTAAAAAACCGTACAAATTCACTGAAAAAACCATAGGTTTTACACACGTTATAGTTAGGAATTAGCATTTAAAAAACCTTGCAAATTCACTGAAAAAACCATAGGTTTCACACATGTTATAGTTAGCGGAAATTTTACTGATAAAAAACCAATGAAATTCCCCCGTTATAGTTAGTGCAGGCAACTATAACTCACGCGACCGCAATCTTCTGCTGATGACATATGTGTCTTTATGAAAAAAAAATATTTGTAATATATGTATAGCTAAAAATGTATGGAAGAAGACATGGGCAAATAAGTGTCTAAATACAGTATTAGCATCAGCAGAGGATTGCGGTCGCGTGAGTTATAGTTGCCTGCACTAACTATAACGGGGGAATTTCATTGGTTTTTTATCAGTAAAATTTCCGCTAACTATAACATGTGTGAAACCTATGGTTTTTTCAGTGAATATATATATATATATATATATATATATATATATATATATATATATATATATATATATATATGCCACGAATTTCCACAAAAGGAGAGTCGACGCCGTGTCGTTCAGTTAATCCACTTTAATGTCAGTTGATAATGTCGGACGCGTTTCGCCTGCCCAGCAGGCTTGCTCACTAACATTGCAATAAAGTTTTTCCATCATTTTACCTGAAAGTTATGCCGTGTCATGTGAGGACTACAAAAACATAGAGAGCGAAGACAGACTCGTGGTTTTGATTCTAAATTTCGGCATTTTACCCAATCAGTATCAGACCTTGTACAATTTCATTTTTAAATTTGTAAAACAATACAAATGCAAGTGCAATTTGTATTGTGGCTTCAAATCAACCCATTTGATAAACATTAGATTGCTAAGTTTACTTAATTTTAAACTTTATAATATTTGCAATTTAACGCAACTGACCATGAGCGAGCACCTCAAATTTTACAATGTTGCTGATCACGATATTGCAATTCATTATATTACATTATATTTCTGTCACTGCCCAAGTGGGCCGAAATGTATATATCATTTTTCATTTTTCTTCATAACCAAAAATAAACGGTCAAGTGACCGAACTCACCTATATTATACACTTTATCACTCGCCAATAATTTCATTTCTTTGCCCACCACATGGTCTTAATGAAAAACGTATGTATAACCCCAGTGGGTTATTATCCAATTCAATATTGGGTGTGGTTTGAATTGTTTACAGGGAACTGATCGTTACAAAGCCTATTTGCTGTCTGTTGTTTCCCTCTTTGTCATAGTGTAAGTGAAATGAAAGATAGACTGAGCAAGTTGGAAGCTATCATCAAAGAGAGAAAGGCGCAAAAATTTCTAAGAGATAAAATTGATTATGACCGGGGACAAATCTATACTTTTGCCAAAAAATTTGAAAACATGAGGAGACAAAGGATGAACATCAGTAGTCAAGAAATACTGGCTCAACAATCAGATCTTAGCAGTATACAGAGTTCTGAACTCGATACCGATCTTGAGGAGGATGCGTCTAATGTTAGACCAACATTAATTCCATCAGTAATCGATGAATTTGATTTTTTAAGGGAAGAGAGACAGTTCAATTTACGTCCAAGACCCCCAGTAAACTCCAGACCGCAAAGAACAAGAGGCAGAGGAGGAAGAGGCGCAAAGGTGCCAAGCTATGCAACATCAGGAGAGAAAACTAAATTCAAAGGCAACAAGTAAATGAAGAAGAAAACGTGACCATTGTGAATTTAACTAATATCAGTCTCTCTAATGATGAAGAAAGGATCTTACGTTTAGGTCTTTCCTACTGTCCGCAAATTGATATGGACTACACCACCACGAGAGTAGATGTGTTTAAATTTGTAAGGTCTCTTAAACTGAAAAAGTTCTTTGCAGTTACGCCTAAAAATACAGACAAATCTATGATAAGTACTGTTTGTGATGGAGAAGAGACTTTTGCAGTGAGTGATTTCAACTTGATGATTGACTTACAAGAACTGCAATCAGAAAATGATGCAAGTTGTGAAAATACAACCACTCAAGAACTACCAAACACATCCAGCAAAATTGCACAATTGGCTGTCTCTGAAGCAATTCAAATAAACAGCAGTGAATTGATGAAATTCAAGATGCCTTCTAAATTTATACCGATAACAGCAAGGGACTCTGTTGATGTCTTTAATGACTTGGTTGTCAATGAGGTCAAAGAATTATGTATGTTATGTATATCAATAAATGCAAAGAAAAAACCATGCACGAAACAAGCTAGAGATTATTACAGGCTGGTTGAGAAACTGTCTAATAATGATGAATGCATTGTGTGGAATGCTGACAAGGGGGGCAATATAGTCCTATGGGGTAGGCAGCAATACCTCACTGAAGCCTACAAACAACTAGGGAACAAAGATAACTATGTCAAAGTTCAAAAAGAGGTGATGATAAAAAGTTTTGACATGTATAATTCACAACTACTAGAGTGGCGTGGACAGGGCATCATTGGCCAAGATGAATTTTCTTATTTAACAATTTCTAATCCCACCACTCCAGTTTTTTATCTAATCCGTAAAGTCCACAAGGATATCACTAACCCTACAGGTCGCCCTATTATTTCGGCAATTAACAGTGCATTTGAACACACATCAAAGTTCGTTGACTCTTTCCTATGTCCTCTGGTTAGTAAGCTTCCTTCTTTCATTCAGGACACAGGGGATTTTTTACGAAGGGTATATGATGTGCCATGGGAATCTGATTTCCTTTTAATGACTATTGACGTGACAACTTTGTATACCAGCATTCGGCACAAGGATGGGCTGAATGCTGTCAAACACTTCCTTGGGGGCAGACCAGCCAAGTTTTGGCACCACACACAGATGTTACTAACCATGATCACCATGTGTTTAGAAAACAATTTTTTTCTCTTCAATGGTGATCTTTACCATCAACTCTGTGGGACAGCTATGGGCACCTGCTTCGCCCCCAGCTATGCTAATTTGCATATGGGCTGGTGGGAGGAGCTGGTGGTCCAATCCCACTTCCAACAAGAAGAACAAGAAAATGTAGTCATGTGGAGTCGATTCATTGACGACCTTTTTATTATATGGAAGGGTGATGAAAACAGTGCCCAAGATTTTGTTAACAGGCTACAGAATAATAATTTGATCTTGAAGTTCACCAGTACTATCAGCAGTTCAGAGGTCAACTTCTTAGATTTAACAGTCTACACCCATCAAGGACAGTTACATACAAAGTTGTTTCGAAAACCCACAGATGGTAACACGTTGCTTCATGCATCAAGTTTTCATCCGGCCAACCTAGTCAGGAGCATCCCCTATGGGGAGTGCCTTAGAGCAATGAGAAATTGTAGCACGAAGCAAGATTTGGATGCAGAACTGGAATGCCTCAAAAGAAGATTCTCTACAAGAGGATACTCTCAAGAGTGTATTCAAGAAGCAATGAGGAAGGCAACTCAGAAATCTAAGGAAGAAATACTCTTCAACCCTAGTAAGAATCAGAACAAAAAGAATGAAAATTCCCAATGCAGGATGATTACCACATTCAATAACCAGCAGAATGATTTAAGACACATCCTGCAAAAGCATTGGCACATCGTTCGTAATGATCCAATTTTAAAAAAATGTGTGCCAAGAAGGCCCCTCATTACCTTCAGAAGGGCTCGTTCTCTCAAACAGGCTCTAGTTAGCAATATGCTAACCACTAAAACCCAGGCAAATACAAACAAATCATGGCTGGCCAGGAAAGACGGGTTCTTAAAGTGCACAAAATGCAAGGCATGTACCTTTGGAAAGAATACCTATAGTTACATCTCAGGCTTTATGAAAAAAGAACAGAAAATAAAAGGCCAATTTTCGTGCAAAACCGAATTTGCTGTTTATGTGCTTCAGTGCCCCTGTGGCCTGAAGTACATAGGCAGCATGATTCTCCAAGTCCACAAGCGAGTGCTGCAACATATACGGGCCATTAAAAACGCGGATAAAGCTTATCCAGTTGCCCGGCACTTTGAAAGTTGTCACAATAGTGATACAAAAGGGTTGTTGTATTACGTGATTGATGCGGTACCAGTGAACATCAGAGGAGGTGATCGCCAAAAAGCATTACGTAAACTAGAATCTAGCTATATTATCAAACTGAACACGAAGACCCCAATGGGGTTAAACATGGAAGAAGATCTCCATACATACCTGTAATTATCCTTACGATCTTGTCATCCTTTTTTAACTGTTTTATTTCACTTACACTATGACAAAGAGGGAAACAACAGACAGCAAATAGGTTTTGTAACGATCAGTTCCCTGTAAACAATTCAAACTACACCCAATATTGAATTGGATAATAACCCACTGGGGTTATACATACGTTTTTCATTAAGACCATGTGGTGGGCAAAGTAATGAAATTATTGGCGAGTGATAAAGTGTATAATATTGGTGAGTTCGGTCACTTGACCATTTATTTTTGGTTATGAAGAAAAATAAAAAATGATATATACATTTCGGCCCACTTGGGCAGTGACAGAAATATAATGTAATATAATGAATTGCAATATCGTGATCAGCAACATTATAAAATTTGAGGTGCTCACTCATGGTCAGTTGCGTTAAATTGCAAATATTATAAAGTTTAAAATTAAGTAAACTTAGCAATCTAATGTTTATCAAATGGGTTGGTTTGAAGCCACAATACAAATTGCACTTGCATTTGTATTGTTTTACAAATTTAAAAATGAAATTGTACAAGGTCTGATACTGATTGGGTAAAATGCCGAAATTTAGAATCAAAACTACGAGTCTGTCTTCGCCCTCTATGTTTTTGTAGTCCTCACATGACACGGCATAACTTTCAGTTAAAATGATGGAAAAACTTTATTGCAATGTTAGTGAGCAAGCCTGCTGGGCAGGCGAAACGCGTCTGACATTATCAACTGACATTAAAGTGGATTAACTGAACGACACGGCGTCGACTCTCCCTTTGTGGAAATTTGTGGCATAGTTGGACCGAGTCTCGGAGGTCCGTAAACGCCGACGCGCCCTTCGATTTGGAGGGGGTGGGTTTACCGAGGCACCAGTGGAGTTTATATATATATTTTGATTTGATTGGGACTACGAGCTTGGCAAAATACAGATGGACTATCTTGACCATAAAGCCTTGGTGCAAACCATGTGACGCCTATGGGGGCGGAGCTCATTTATCAAATAAAATGGTGTCCCTGAAAACGTGCTGTTGAATCCTTGCACAAATGATTTGCCTGCCAGTGATCAAGGGTATCTAATACTCGAAACGCGTTTGGCTTTAAGGAATAGAGCGGCAAGAGCGCTGTGTCTGCAACCACCTGGGGCATTTGTGTGCTCACCCCTTCATGTGCGATGGCTTCACTTTGGGCAACCTTCTTGTTTTGAAATAATGCGGCTGGCCTAGCCGCGAAGCCGTCCCGCCGCCAGAAGAGGCGGATCCACGAGCCCCGCAAACGCGAGCTTGAGGTGGAATGAAGGGGACCTGAGCCTCAGGTATATATTGGATGTACCACAACGTTTCTGGCTGCTGCTTTTATCTAATTTAGAATAACTGCCTTGAATGTTTAAGGACTTTGCAGCATACCCACTTGGGTTTTGATTGGGACTACGAGCTTGGCAAAATACAGATGGACTATCTTGACCATAAAGCCTTGGTGCAAACCATGTGACGCCTATGGGGGCGGAGCTCATTTATCAAATAAAATGGTGTCCCTGAAACCGTGCTGTTGAATCCTTGCACAAATGATTTGCCTGCCAGTGATCAAGGGTATCTAATACTTGAAACGCGTTTGGCTTTGAGGAATAGCGCGGCAAGAGCGCTGTGTCTGCAACCACCTGGGGCATTTGTGTGCTCACCCCTTCATGTGCGATGGCTTCACTTTGGGCAACCTTCTTGTTTTGATATATATATATATATATATATATATTCCAGTAGAAACACACGCTTCTTCAAACAGCGTAGTTCAGGCCACACCAACAGCGCTAGTTAAAAATGCTTTTATTTCATGACAACACAGGCATTACGCGTTTCGACTGCTCTAGTCTTAATCATATGCCACTCATTGTCTCTCATCGGCGGGTTCGTTCAGCTCTTCAAAAAACGTAACTTTATAGACCTTGGAGACGGACAAGTGTCCAATTAGAACTTTTAAAGAGGCAGTCCAGTTTCCAACAATCATACAGGTAATCACAAATCTTTGTTCTTTTTACTGAAACGAAGGTAGTACTCATCTTTCACATAAGGTTCAGCATTAACCCCCAAGTGGTTTCCAATAAACGTTTTCCTTCGTTCAGAATATCAAAAAACTCTTTATAAACATTTTGGGACTGCATTTCCCATAATTCTGCATGACTGCCTCCTCATTTAATATATTGTTAAATGGTAGCGGCAGTTTCAGTCGATAACCTTTCAAGTATTTGCCCGGCGGTAATCGCCTCTCATACCACTCGATAATTTACCAATAAAAGAGGCAGGCGCCGGAGACTGGAAGGCAGGAAACAAGTTTTATTCCGTCGGAGCAGAACACATCAGATCAGACAGCAAGGTATCGTCACGAGGTGCTCTAACTGCATCTCTGAGACCTGGTCTCTTATACACTGGTTTATTGCTTTATTACACATAGTACATTCTTGAGATTCCCTTGAAGTATGGGGGAATATCCCCTGAAGCCCTGGTTCAGATCCGATCCCACACATAGATACAGCAGAAGTTCCCACCCCACCCACAGTAGGAGATGGCTATTGCGCAGCAGGGTATTCCGCCAATTCCTGGGGGTGTGTGTGACCGGTCGGGTCTCAGGGAGTAGGGGCTTTGATCTACTGTAATCCCTTGGATGCGGGGTATTTCCCTTACAGTAGGGGCAATAAACTGCATCCGCAGGGCTAGGTGTTGGCCTGGGACCAGTTCGGACAATGGGGCGCAGAGGAAGGGGGTTATCAAAGGAGAGGCATGACCATGTATGGGATGTCGGTCGGATGTGGTTCCGTAGCAGGGTCGCGCAGAAGGAGAGGGTTTATGGCCTATATGAGAGAGCGGGGGTGGCCGGCGCGCGGGGGATGCTCGCAGCGTCAGGGGAAAGCACTGGTGATCGAGAATGAGCGGGGAGAGAGTGAGGTGCCTAAAATGGCGGCCGTGCATTCGCTGTGCGTGGCGCTGGGGAGAGGCAAGATGGCGCAGATAATGTTCAGTTTGCAAGCTAAATTTCCACAGTCCTCCCTTTTAACATATCTCGCCAGCTTGTCCGGCCAATATTCACCTTTGTTAGCCTTTCAGTTACAGTATCGTCAATGTTCGTCATACATTTAAAGATACAGAGTCTTTAGGGTAGGCAGGAGTAATCTGACACACTTGTACATTGTCTCATACAGTTTGATAAAGTAGGCGAGGGGGAAGTACATTCGAAGTTGCAGTATAGTCGTGTACATGGCTGGTGTTGTATGAATGTTACTATACAAAGTTACATTTTCTTAACTTCTCAGTGTACAGTTGGAAGTGATTGATGCAACATCATGAAAACTTGATAAGAAGATAGTTAATATAATAAGGTGGTTGGTAGAGGATTTTCAACTTTGACATGGGTTCTTCTTTCCAGTGTCCTTATTTTATAAAGAGCTATCACTGGTAAGCTCTCATTGTTGTTCTTCTTTCGTTGGCACTCTTGAGCACCGGCGGTGGAGCTAAGGTCCAGCTCAAATCCGATTTCTCACGTGGCAGGGTGTGACCACTCACTGTTCTTTGATCACAGTCCTGTTCCTTAACACAGTTCATCACAGGTACTTTGAGACAGGGTGCCGGCCTTTTGTTCTTCGGTAGTAGGTCAAAGTCATAGTCCAAATGAAAGAGGAAGAGAGAATGGGGTGGCGTGGGATCGGATCAAAAATGCGGACCAAGGAGAGCAGAATCTTTCAGCACTGGGCCCATCAATCGGGCCCGACGGGTTGAGACTTCAGGCACGCTGGTCAGTGAGCAGGGGCCTCGATGCAGCCCTTCGCGCTTATCGTTCTGATAATGGTGTCTCGTCTCACACCCTTTTTGCTTCGTCGCTTCCCCTTTGGTCGATGTCATAGATGCTTTATGATCCGCAGCCAGACTGTGCGTCACGTCCGACCCCTCTCTTCCGATGGCTGCAGGTTATCTTTGAATGGGTTATAAGAAACGAAAGTCTTAGAGATTTTGGCAGGGAAGACATTTACATACTTCATTCTCTCTCCCAACCACTGAGTAGTTGCGGAAATGCTCTTATCTGTTACTATATGATTGGTGTCTATTAACTCTGATGTTAACGTGCGTGTTACTAATCTATAAATTACAGCTGTGGTGCCGGGTTCTGTGGGTGTCCCTGTCCATCATCTGGCCTTCTAGGTGTCAGTTTCTGTGTCCTATAATACAAGGTTTGGTAATACCCGTAAGTGCGAGGTGCTACGGTCATGCGTTCACGAGTATCCTTTTCATACAGTAGGTGACCCTTTATCAGTTTAAAACAGGGCCATCAGCTGTTTCGTTCGGAATACTCTGAGACGGCTAGTATAGGGCTGGAGTTATCTTTGGGAGAACAGGGTGCTTTAGACATTCTATTTCGGGCTAATTGGTCGGGGGTAATTCTGGGCGGTGGAGATGGTGTCCTTTAAGAACAAAAACCACTGACATATAGTCCCCGTGTTGAGGGTCAGATTGGGAGACATCAGTCGTCTTACCTGTCCTTTCCTTCTCAGCCGATTAGGCTTAACGTTCGCAGAAAGGAGAGGTAGTAACGTGGTAAAGTATGGTCGTTTTTGTTTCTGTCAATTTGTTCGAACACCACCGTGTTCAGGCCAATTATACACTTACCAAAGAGGTGTATGTCGTTAATTTATTCAAGAAGAAAGAGGGCAAGAAAGAGCCTTTTGCGAGGGAGGGGGAGAGAGAGTGAGAGAGAGAGAGAGAGAGAGAGAGAGAGAGAGAGAGAGAGAGAGAGAGAGATGGGTAAGATAATAGGCCACTTGGTGCACACGCAACATGGAGTAGCATGGGTCTGTTCCATGTAAGAAAACACAAGCGGGGAAAAGACATAAATTCGGTGGTCACGTACACACAAATGCCGGATAGGGTGTGACAGTACATGCATCAAGACGGAGACTCAGGGCTGTGTTGAGCACGGGGACCTCTCCTTTCCTGTCCTCTATTCCTATGCATGCTGCGTACCTTTAGTATTTTGTAGTTTATCTCATGGGTTGTCTGACCCTTTATTCTCCTCCCTTTGATCGGTGGACGAGCACTTCAATCATACAATGACGCTCTCTTCAAGTGACCCAAACATGAAATGCATACACATTCATATCGTATAATCGTAGTACACACGCACAATCATGTCATACAGTTTTTCATGTTCCCAATGATGGTCTGTAATTTTACGCACTATCTCACAACGTTTGTCTATGTTTTCCCTGATGTTGAACTCGGTGTGGTCCATGTCCACTCCACTCTTCAGTCGGAACTTCGTCGTGACCTATAGAGGGGAAAACAAGAGGGGAGGGGAGGTGCAGTATTCAAAATACCACAGCGCGCGCAGACACGAAAGGTTCTACCTACCATGTACTAGGCTAGCCGCAGGGGTGGGTAATACCACGGACCTATTTTTCTTTAGTTCGAGGCAAAGATGCTCTAGTTCATTCATCTCCTAAATTCGGGTTCCCTGGTCGTGCACGTATTTCTCAATTGGTCGTGTATTGTGGTGCAAGATACCATACCTTGCGTGCGACGTATACCTTAAGTTATAGTTCATTATTGATTTGACGATTCTTGGAAAAAGGGCAGGCGTGATGGGTACAAATTCCGTTAAACAAAAAATATTTTAGGCAAATCGAGTCTGTATTATTTGTATGTTTTCGCTTAGGAGTGACAATCCTTTATTTAAAAGAGAAACCTTCAACAACCCAGATGATTAGTCATGACACTGATTCCATAATTCCTTTTTAAGAAGCCCTTTATTCAAAACAATGTCAGTGGAGAAATACGGGCCTACAGCCGCTATAGGCCGGCCACGGTGTGAGAGGCGTCGAGCAACATGAGCAACACTATATTAACATAAAAATCGGTTCCCCCCCTTTCCCCCACCATCATGTGTGAAAGCATCGCATACATATATATATATATATCTTTTTAACACGAATGTCACGTGACTGGAACGCCACAAGGAGTTGTAGGCCACTCCTACATCAGCGCCATCTTAGGGCGGGGTCGGGCCAGTGCACAGTCTAAGTCTTTCCATGAATTAGCAGTTGAACCAGAATTCCTTTCGGTAGTTCGAGAACTTTCGTTAGCGTCAACTTTGCGTCAGCATGGCGTCACTGCAACCTTGTAGCGATGTCATGGTTCGTTCTTAGGGCGGGGCGGCAGGCGGTTTCTTCCGCCGACGTTTTACTTTTTCACTGCACCAAGCGGAGGCAAGGTGGCCGTCGCTCGGGGGGGGGGGCAAAAGAGCAATGGCGGTGGTTTTGTCCTTACCGGAAGTCCGCAGGAGTCGAATGTCAAATGACTCCAACCAATTCTGCAAGGCTGAGGGGAGCGTTCTGTCAAGGGTGGGGCCCATGCCCTAGCAAACAAGCTTTCGAGTCCAGAATTTTCTCACGGTGGGCCAGGCCTGGAACCGGAGGGGTCAACCGCCGGAGTTCAAGGGCAGCAGTAGCAGCAGCTCTTCGGTACGGCTATCGGAGAGGGGCCAACAGCAGCTACAGCGGCAGTTCAGATGGTATTGCCACCGGAGTGGTTCCAGTAGCAGCGACAACAGCAGTTCGGATGGTATCACCACCGGAGTGGGCCCCTGCTTACTTGGCTGCGGGGGCCCACTCCCCGCGTCGGGTGCTAGCTGCAGTCCTGGTGAACCCTGTGCTTGGGTGGTTGCCTGGCGGCCGCGTGCAGGGGTGCCGGCTCAGCCGAACGGCGAATGAAGTGGCAGGGCGCAACTCAGCTGGCTGACGTGTGAAAGATGCGGTTGGGGTGCCCTCATCTGCTGGCGAGCCTCCACCTGGGGAGGTGGGGGAGGCTCGTCCGCGTCGCCTCCCCCCGCCAGGGCACCCTCCGTTATTGAAGGAAGAAGTGAATGGGAAGATCCGCACAGCGTGTCAGGGTGAAATCCAGCAGGCCGATGAAAAAGATGGCTGGGTGCAGCTTAGCTGGCCGGCGAATCAAAGACGGTTGGGTGCAGCTTAGCTGGCCGGCGAATCAAAGACGGTTGGGTGCAGCTTAGCTGGCCGGTGAGTTAAAGACGGTTGGGGTGCAGCTTAGCTGGCCGGTGAGTTAAAGACGGTTGGGGTGCCCGGCGAGCCTCCACCTGGGGAGGTGGGGGAGGTCCGTCCGCGTCGCCTCCCCCCGCCAGGGCATCAGCCCTTATTGAAGAAAGAAGAAAGAAGACGGGTAGGCCCGCACAGCATGGCGGGCTCCGCCTTGGTGTTGCCAGAACTTCGGCGCTTCGTATAGCCTCCGGCCTATTCGCACAATCGCCCGCCACTGATGTCAAGGGATTTTTGTATGGCTTTTATAGCCCAAAGTCAACTAAGAGGGACCGCCCAAAACAGGCCAATGTTGCAACTTCGAGGTAGGAGAGGCGAGGACGGTGTCACGTGGACGTAAATGCTTTGGGGTGCAGGTCGCAGCAGACTGTCATGTAAATAGTTGTTTAAAACATGTTCTAACCTGTTCATTTTGCCAGAATGTTGTTATACTTACAAGTTATTAAAAATGTCTGACCATACTATTTTGTTGAAGCGTTGTACGTATCAGTGATCTGGTCAGTGTATTTGAGAAAAAAAATGGCGTTGTTCGATTGCACGTGATCCTAATCAAGTTTGGTGACGTTGATGGTGGGTATCGGCAAACTTCCGGTTGTGTCTATTGGGGTCCCTATTTTTGTTCAGTTCCAAAAGGACCGGGCACTGGGATTTCCAGTGTCCGAACCCCTTACAGAACGCACATTGATTCCCATCTAAGTCTCTCCGTCCGTTGTAGGGTGTAGGTGTATGGTCTCTAGGGGGTAGCTTTCTAGGGGCGGTTGGTTGGTAATTCTCTTTTGGGGGTTCCCTTCCTATGGTCACCCCTTGCAACTGTGCTATCATCACCCTCTCCTTTAATTCCTTTTTCTTCTTCTCTGATGCCCTATCGTTCTCGTTCTTCTGGTTTTCGTAGTACTGGGCCATCTGGAGAATTGCTGCGGGTTTGGAGGCTGCCCAACTACTCTCGCTGGTCTGTAGTTTCTGGGAAACTTCTGGCGACAGACCCTTTACATAATTCTGGACAAAGAGATGATGTCCGGTTGCGGTGGTCATGTCTTGGCCACTGTAATCGGAGAACACAGTCTCGAATCGGGAGAAGTATTCAGACACATCCTCCTGGGGTTTCTGGCGGCAAGCCGTCACTATCGACCAGTCTACCTTTCTTTCTGGGATTAGAGTCTTCAGTTTTAGTACAATCTTGTCTGGGAGCTCTAAGATGGCCTTCGGGGGTTTCTGTCCTGGTTCTCGCTGTTTATCTATGGTATCGAGTTGTACCCAGGTATATCCGAACGGCTCAGCGTGGTCAACTTTCCGGATTTGTTTCCACACATCAGCCGGCAGGCATAGCCCAAAGAACAAGTCGATATCTGCTAACGTCATTATCGTTGAGCCTAAGGCTGTACTCAATTCAGTGTAGAAGGCGGTCGGGTTCTTTCTCAAGTCGGGTAGAGTCTTTCTAAAGGTCAAAATATCTTGCTGGTCCCACGGCTGGTAGACCCAGTTATATACAACCCTTCCCTTCGCATCTTGGTGGTTGATGTCGTCGTGTGTTCCCTGACCCCGTGGGGGGACCCAGTAGGGGGCAGCTTCTTTAATGGGCATCATGGCATCGGACCTTCCTCCCTGAGGCTTAGTTGCTATGGGGGTTTCTGTTTTGGTGGTCTGTCCATGTTCTTTAAGGTGTCGGTAGACCTCGAGTGTACGAGTGAAGAGGTTCGCTACATCGCCCTCTCTTTCTTCCCCAATGTCTACCTTCCTATATAGGGCCGCTAAGCCTTCGGGGCCTTTATCGTGGTACCTATCCTCATATGCATTCAGGGCGTGATAACAGAGCCGTACGACGAAGTGTCGTCTGCGGCTGTCGGCGTACGAGTTATACACGTCTGTTATATACTCCTCACTTTCTTTTCGTTCCACCAGCGTCCCTACTATCTTGTCAATTCCTGCTCGTTCATCCTTAGTTAATCGATTCATTCTGGTGGACTCTTTCTTTCCTATCTCATGGTCGTCTAGCGTTGTAGTCGACGTTGGGTTCGGCACAAGAGGCTCAGCCGGTGCGGAGGCCGTGAGGGCCGAGGCCCCTGTACTGCTTTCGCTCGTGTTCGGGGGTTGTGGGTGTTGCACTATTGATTGGGAGGGTGCATACGGAGGGGGCATGTAAATGATCGGGGGACCTAACAGTAACTCGTCATTCGTTCGCTGCTTGGAGGACAACTCAGGGTAGAGCAAAGAAGGGGTCCTAACAGCGTACTGGCCTGAGGTTTCGGGCTCCTGTCTTAGTTTAGTTTCCCTTCTCTCCTTTATGTCTTCGTCTAACTTTCTAGCGGCAAGGTGAGCTGCCTTTCGTAATTCCTTTTCTGCTTTTACTTCTTCCCTCTTTTTCCGTTGCGTCGCTTCTTTGCGCCACATGCCGATACTGTCAAGCATAGTAGGCGTCGTCTTGTTGCTACGCAGAGCTATTTCTAGCGCTTCTATCTTATGGTCGTCGAAGGATCCCATCAGTGGCCACTGACTTTCGGGGTCCTTCTTGGTATACTTATGCCACAGTTTGCTATAAGCTACGGCAACTAGTCCATATTTAGTGAACATGTCCTTATTAGGGGTGCCTTCCAGTGGAGCCGGGTGGTTCACCTCTAATAAGCGGTCCGGGCAGAACCAACTACCAATCAGTGGGGAGAAGATAGGCATGACGGGTTTCAATGGGGACAAAAGTCAGCACTACCTATCTTTTCACTGCTTGCAAAGACTAGACAGAATATCTCTATTCTTCGTTATTTGTAAGCAGAGAATACCTCCAAAGAACCAATATCGAACAACTAGTGTTCGGACAATCAATCAATCAATCAATGGGGAGATAAAGATAGGCACGACGGGTTTCAATGGGGACAAAAGTCTGCGTTACCTACCCTTCACTATTTGCAAAGACTAGACAGAATATTCCTATTCTACGTTATTTGCAAACAGAGAATATCTCAAAAAGCACTATTCTTCAAAACAATCAATGTTCGGACAATCAATCAATGGGGAGATAAAGATAGGCATGACGGGTTTCAACGGGGACAAAAGTCTGCGTTACCTACCCTTCACTATCTGCAAAGGGAGAGAGAGAGAGAGTATTTCTACTCCTCCCCGTTTGTAGACAGCGAATATCTCAAAAAGAACAATCAATGAGCAATACTAGTATTTCCAAAGCATCAAACAATCAATCAATTATTTCTCAATTTGTCGTGTATCACGACCTTACCCGGACCGCGTGGACAGTTTCTCGTCTTCCGCCTCCAGCGCCCGATCGTCCTCTACTCTCTGTATTTGCCGCGGCACTCCTGATGGTTCCCAGTCAGGACCGTAGATCACTCGAGAGAGGTCTGCTCGGAACCAGTGAAGTTCGGATGATCGGCTGCCAGACGAGGGTCTATTGGGCAGGAGCTCTCCCGATCGTTGCAGTCGTTCACTATGTCGTCGGGACCTCTCCCACTGGATCCACGTGTCGCTGATGGGCCCCACCTTGGGCGCCAATTGTTAAATGGTAGCGGCAGTTTCAGTCGATAACCTTTCAAGTATTTGCCCGGCGGTAATCGCCTCTCATACCACTCGATAATTTACCAATAAAAGAGGCAGGCGCCGGAGACTGGAAGGCAGGAAACAAGTTTTATTCCGTCGTAGCAGAACACATCAGATCAGACAGCAAGGTATCGTCACGAGGTGCTCTAACTGCATCTCTGAGACCTGGTCTCTTATACACTGGTTTATTGCTTTATTACACATAGTAAATTCTTGAGATTCCCTTGAAGTATGGGGGAATATCCCCTGAAGCCCTGGTTCAGATCCGATCCCACACATAGATACAGCAGAAGTTCCCACCCCACCCACAGTAGGAGATGGCTATTGCGCAGCAGGGTATTCCGCCAATTCCTGGGGGTGTGTGTGACCGGTCGGGTCTCAGGGAGTAGGGGCTTTGATCTACTGTAATCCCTTGGATGCGGGGTGTTTCCCTTACAGTAGGGGCAATAAACTGCATCCGCAGGGCTAGGTGTTGGCCTGGGACCAGTTCGGACAATGGGGCGCAGAGGAAGGGGGTTATCAAAGGAGAGGCATGACCATGTATGGGATGTCGGTCGGATGTGGTTCCGTAGCAGGGTCGCGCAGAAGGAGAGGGTTTATGGCCTATATGAGAGAGCGGGGGTGGCCGGCGCGCGGGGGATGCTCGCAGCGTCAGGGGAAAGCGCTGGTGATCGAGAATGAGCGGGGAGAGAGTGAGGTGCCTAAAATGGCGGCCGTGCATTCGCTGTGCGTGGCGCTGGGGAGAGGCAAGATGGCGCAGATAATGTTCAGTTTGCAAGCTAAATTTCCACAATATAGTGTCCAATGTCGATCTTGGCAACACCTCCACTTGCTTCACTGTGTACCTGGTGCAATCACTTGCTTTATAGGAAAAGTTCCATACCTCGGTCACGGTGCATCAGGTGAGTCTCGCTACCACCGAGTTCTTCATATACTTGTAATCAGCCTTTCAAGCAAATCTCTTTCCGGCGCGAGGTGCTCAGAAAAAGTTCTGGACGCAAACCCTGGCTGTTCAAAAGATCATCTTTCAGTTACGGCGGGCCTTTCAGCGCGGCCCTTCCAAAGAAACTTCAATCAAGGTCGATGTCACAGCCGGAGGGCCCTCCAAATAAGCGTTAGCTTGAACCAAAAACCTGACAAGGGAGGGCCACTTCCTCTCGGGTCGGGGCCTGTTTAAGGTGTGTCAGACACCTCTCTGTATTCCAGTAGAAACACACGCTTCTTCAAACAGCGTAGTTCAGGCCACACCAACAGCGCTAGTTAAAAATGCTTTTATTTCATGACAACACAGGCATTACGCGTTTCGACTGCTCTAGTCTTAATCATATGCCACTCATTGTCTCTCATCGGCGGGTTCGTTCAGCTCTTCAAAAAACGTAACTTTATAGACCTTGGAGACGGACAAGTGTCCAATTAGAACTTTTAAAGAGGCAGTCCAGTTTCCAACAATCATACAGGTAATCACAAATCTTTGTTCTTTTTACTGAAACGAAGGTAGTACTCATCTTTCACATAAGGTTCAGCATTAACCCCCAAGTGGTTTCTAATAAACGTTTTCCTTCGTTCAGAATATCAAAAAACTCTTTATAAACATTTTGGGACTGCATTTCCCATAATTCTGCATGACTGCCTCCTCATTTAATATATAGTGTCCAATGTCGATCTTGGCAACACCTCCACTTGCTTCACTGTGTACCTGGTGCAATCACTTGCTTTATAGGAAAAGTTCCATACCTCGGTCACGGTGCATCAGGTGAGTCTCGCTACCACCGAGTTCTTCATATACTTGTAATCAGCCTTTCAAGCAAATCTCTTTCCGGCGCGAGGTGCTCAGAAAAAGTTCTGGACGCAAACCCTGGCTGTTCAAAAGATCATCTTTCAGTTACGGCGGGCCTTTCAGCGCGACCCTTCCAAAGAAACTTCAATCAAGGTCGATGTCACAGCCGGAGGGCCCTCCAAATAAGCGTTAGCTTGAACCAAAAACCTGACAAGGGAGGGCCACTTCCTCTCGGGTCGGGGCCTGTTTAAGGTGTGTCAGACACCTCTCTGTATTCCAGTAGAAACACACGCTTCTTCAAACAGCGTAGTTCAGGCCACACCAACAGCGCTAGTTAAAAATGCTTTTATTTCATGACAACACAGGCATTACGCGTTTCGACTGCTCTAGTCTTAATCATATGCCACTCATTGTCTCTCATCGGCGGGTTCGTTCAGCTCTTCAAAAAACGTAACTTTATAGACCTTGGAGACGGACAAGTGTCCAATTAGAACTTTTAAAGAGGCAGTCCAGTTTCCAACAATCATACAGGTAATCACAAATCTTTGTTCTTTTTACTGAAACGAAGGTAGTACTCATCTTTCACATAAGGTTCAGCATTAACCCCCAAGTGGTTTCCAATAAACGTTTTCCTTCGTTCAGAATATCAAAAAACTCTTTATAAACATTTTGGGACTGCATTTCCCATAATTCTGCATGACTGCCTCCTCATTTAATATATAGTGTCCAATGTCGATCTTGGCAACACCTCCACTTGCTTCACTGTGTACCTGGTGCAATCACTTGCTTTATAGGAAAAGTTCCATACCTCGGTCACGGTGCATCAGGTGAGTCTCGCTACCACCGAGTTCTTCATATACTTGTAATCAGCCTTTCAAGCAAATCTCTTTCCGGTGCGAGGTGCTCAGAAAAAGTTCTGGACGCAAACCCTGGCTGTTCAAAAGATCATCTTTCAGTTACGGCGGGCCTTTCAGCGCGACCCTTCCAAAGAAACTTCAATCAAGGTCGATGTCACAGCCGGAGGGCCCTCCAAATAAGCGTTAGCTTGAACCAAAAACCTGACAAGGGAGGGCCACTTCCTCTCGGGTCGGGGCCTGTTTAAGGTGTGTCAGACACCTCTCTGTATTCCAGTAGAAACACACGCTTCTTCAAACAGCGTAGTTCAGGCCACACTAACAGCGCTAGTTAAAAATGCTTTTATTTCATGACAACACAGGCATTACGCGTTTCGACTGCTCTAGTCTTAATCATATGCCACTCATTGTCTCTCATCGGCGGGTTCGTTCAGCTCTTCAAAAAACGTAACTTTATAGACCTTGGAGACGGACAAGTGTCCAATTAGAACTTTTAAAGAGGCAGTCCAGTTTCCAACAATCATACAGGTAATCACAAATCTTTGTTCTTTTTACTGAAACGAAGGTAGTACTCATCTTTCACATAAGGTTCAGCATTAACCCCCAAGTGGTTTCCAATAAACGTTTTCCTTCGTTCAGAATATCAAAAAACTCTTTATAAACATTTTGGGACTGCATTTCCCATAATTCTGCATGACTGCCTCCTCATTTAATATATAGTGTCCAATCTCGATCTTGGCAACACCTCCACTTGCTTCACTGTGTACCTGGTGCAATCACTTGCTTTATAGGAAAAGTTCCATACCTCGGTCACGGTGCATCAGGTGAGTCTCGCTACCACCGAGTTCTTCATATACTTGTAATCAGCCTTTCAAGCAAATCTCTTTCCGGCGCGAGGTGCTCAGAAAAAGTTCTGGACGCAAACCCTGGCTGTTCAAAAGATCATCTTTCAGTTACGGCGGGCCTTTCAGCGCGGCCCTTCCAAAGAAACTTCAATCAAGGTCGATGTCACAGCCGGAGGGCCCTCCAAATAAGCGTTAGCTTGAACCAAAAACCTGACAAGGGAGGGCCACTTCCTCTCGGGTCGGGGCCTGTTTAAGGTGTGTCAGACACCTCTCTGTATTCCAGTATAAACACACGCTTCTTCAAACAGCGTAGTTCAGGCCACACCAACAGCGCTAGTTAAAAATGCTTTTATTTCATGACAACACAGGCATTACGCGTTTCGACTGCTCTAGTCTTAATCATATGCCACTCATTGTCTCTCATCGGCGGGTTCGTTCAGCTCTTCAAAAAACGTAACTTTATAGACCTTGGAGACGGACAAGTGTCCAATTAGAACTTTTAAAGAGGCAGTCCAGTTTCCAACAATCATACAGGTAATCACAAATCTTTGTTCTTTTTACTGAAACGAAGGTAGTACTCATCTTTCACATAAGGTTCAGCATTAACCCCCAAGTGGTTTCCAATAAACGTTTTCCTTCGTTCAGAATATCAAAAAACTCTTTATAAACATTTTGGGACTGCATTTCCCAAAATTCTGCATGACTGCCTCCTCATTTAATATATAGTGTCCAATGTCGATCTTGGCAACACCTCCACTTGCTTCACTGTGTACCTGGTGCAATCACTTGCTTTATAGGAAAAGTTCCATACCTCGGTCACGGTGCATCAGGTGAGTCTCGCTACCACCGAGTTCTTCATATACTTGTAATCAGCCTTTCAAGCAAATCTCTTTCCGGCGCGAGGTGCTCAGAAAAAGTTCTGGACGCAAACCCTGGCTGTTCAAAAGATCATCTTTCAGTTACGGCGGGCCTTTCAGCGCGGCCCTTCCAAAGAAACTTCAATCAAGGTCGATGTCACAGCCGGAGGGCCCTCCAAATAAGCGTTAGCTTGAACCAAAAACCTGACAAGGGAGGGCCACTTCCTCTCGGGTCGGGGCCTGTTTAAGGTGTGTCAGACACCTCTCTGTATTCCAGTAGAAACACACGCTTCTTCAAACAGCGTAGTTCAGGCCACACCAACAGCGCTAGTTAAAAATGCTTTTATTTCATGACAACACAGGCATTACGCGTTTCGACTGCTCTAGTCTTAATCATATGACACTCATTGTCTCTCATCGGCGGGTTCGTTCAGCTCTTCAAAACACGTAACTTTATAGACCTTGGAGACGGACATATATATATATCAACACAGAAAAGCGCCATAACCTGGTTCTGGAGAAAGAAGCTTTATTTCAATTGGCGCAGGCAACAACGATGGTGAGGCACCTGATGCATTTCGGCGAATTGCCTTCCTCAGAGGTGCATCACATGTGCAGTGTCCCAGGTGTGAGTAATGAAGTCACCTGCCTTCCTGCTGCCATACTACATATCCCATAATTCATCAGGAGCCTCAGTGGAATACCTGTGCAGTCATAGTGATGTTCGGCCATACTGTCAGCTCCAGCGTGATGTTGCAGGTAAGTATGGTGCTTGGGCAGACACTGGTGCACACAAGTTCTCTGTTGTAGCCCCACAATGTCCATAAGGCGCTGTGTCCAGAACCCGCCAAGTAGAGGCATCAGCCTCACTCAGCTCCCTTTCTCACCTTTCACTGCAAAAATCGCTAGTAAATCCTCAGGCTCACAGTGGGACAAGCGGGTCATGCCCCCCTTATTCAATATCCAAAACAGCTCACTGTCGTCGGGGGCCCCCAACCCTGCAGGGCGGTCGTGGCATGCGGGAGACAGCACTTCCCGTACTTAAACATCAACACAGAAAAGCGCCATAACCTGGTTCTGGAGAAAGAAGCTTTATTTCAATTGGCGCAGGCAACAACGATGGTGAGGCACCTGACGCGTTTCGGCGAATTGCCTTCCTCAGAGGTGTATCACATGTGCAGTGTCCCAGGTGTGAGTAATGAAGTCACCTGCCTTCCTGCTGCCATACTACATATCCCATAATTCATCAGGAGCCTCAGTGGAATACCTGTGCAGTCATAGTGATGTTCGGCCATACTGTCAGCTCCAGCGTGATGTTGCAGGTAAATATGGTGCTTGGGCAGACACTGGTGCACACAAGTTCTCTGTTGTAGCCCCACAATGTCCATAAGGCGCTGTGTCCAGAACCCGCCAAGTAGAGGCATCAACCTCACTCAGCTCCCTTTCTCGCCTTTCACTGCAAAAATCGCCAGTAAATCCTCAGGCTCACAGTGGGACAAGCGGGTCATGCCCCCCTTATTCAATATCCAAAACAGCTCGCTGTCTTCGGGGGTCCCCAACCCTGCAGGGCGGTCGTGGCATGCGGGAGACAGCACTTCCCGTACTTAAATTTCAACACAGAAAAGCGCCATAACCTGGTTCTGGAGAAAGAAGCTTTATTCCAATTGGCGCAGGCAACAACGATGGTGAGGCACCTGACGCGTTTCGGCGAATTGCCTTCCTTAGAGGTGCATCACATGTGCAGTGTCCCAGGTGTGAGTAATGAAGTCACCTGCCTTCCTGCTGCCATACTACGTATCCCATAATTCATCAGGAGCCTCAGTGGAATACCTGTGCAGTCATAGTGATGTTCGGCCATACTGTCAGCTCCAGCGTGATGTTGCAGGTAAGTATGGTGCTTGGGCAGACACTGGTGCACACAAGTTCTCTGTTGTAGCCCCACAATGTCCATAAGGCGCTGTGTCCAGAACCCGCCAAGTAGAGGCATCAGCCTCACTCAGCTCCCTTTCTCGCCTTTCACTGCAAAAATCGCCAGTAAATCCTCAGGCTCACAGTGGGACAAGCGGGTCATGCCCCCCTTATTCAATATCCAAAACAGCTCGCTGTCTTCGGGGGTCCCCAACCCTGCAGGGCGGTCGTGGCATGCGGGAGACAGCACTTCCCGTACTTAAATATCAACACAGAAAAGCGCCATAACCTGGTTCTGGAGAAAGAAGCTTTATTTCAATTGGCGCAGGCAACAATGATGGTGAGGCACCTGACGCGTTTCGGCGAATTGCCTTCCTCAGAGGTGCATCACATGTGCAGTGTCCCAGGTGTGAGTAATGAAGTCACCTGTCTTCTAGCTGCCATACTACATATCCCATAATTCATCAGGAGCCTCAGTGGAATACCTGTGAAGTCATAGTGATGTTCGGCCATACTGTCAGCTCCAGCGTGATGTTGCAGGTAAGTATGGTGCTTGGGCAGACACTGGTGCACACAAGTTCTCTGTTGTAGCCCCACAATGTCCATAAGGCGCTGTGTCCAGAACCCGCCAAGTAGAGGCATCAGCCTCACTCAGCTCCCTTTCTCGCCTTTCACTGCAAAAATCGCCAGTAAATCCTCAGGCTCACAGTGGGACAAGCGGGTCATGCCCCCCTTATTCAATATCCAAAACAGCTCACTGTCGTCGGGGGCCCCCAACCCTGCAGGGACCCGCTAGTCCCACTGTGAGCCTGAGGATTTACTGGCGATTTTTGCGATTTTATGCCATTTGACTTGGAATAAACTAATTTGCACTACTATATACTCACGGCGTGCTGTGGTCTGTACCCGTCTCCACCATTTATTGGACAGATGGGGAACCTGCTTTCTATATATATATATATATATATATATATATATATATATATATATATATATATATATATTTATATATATATATATCCAAGCTACTGACAGCTCCTTCTGGTACCACATTAGACCCACAGGAGGTGGCGCATATGCCGAAAGAGCAGATCGGCAAATCCAATCCAAGATACGATTCAAAAGTAAATCCGCTATCAGAACATATGAATCAGTTCATCAAAGTTTCGGTATCAAGCATTTATTACGCTTGATACCGAAACTTTGATGACCTGATTCATATGTTCTGAGAGCGCATTTACTTTTGAATCGTATCTTGGAGATATATATATATATATTCACTGAAAAAACCATAGGTTTCACACATGTTATAGTTAGCTGGACATTTCTCTCCTACAAAACCAATGAAATTCCCCCGTTATAGTTAGTTCAGCTAACTATAACTCGCGCCCCCGCAATGCACTGCTGATGACGTCACATATTACATCACCCATGACATGGTCAGTGACATCACTCATGACATCACTGATGACATCTCAAATGACATCACTGATGACATCACTGATGACATCATCCAGTGAATGTGTGTTTTTCTGAAAATTAAATATGTTTTATATATGTATATCTCAAGGTCAATGGAAGAATAAGTGGGTATATAAGTGTCTAAATGGATGATTTGTTTTTGAAAAATTGATTGTGTAACTGACTGATTAAGTGTATCATAGTGAATACATGGCTTAGTGAGTAATCTTTAAATATGTAAATATCTGTATCAGTCTCTCACTTTGTGTATAAGTGGCTGCATGGGTTGGTGAGTAGCTACATGGGTGTCTATATAGGTTATTAGTTGGTTTTTTGAGTATCAGTATGAGTGTCTGCATGGTTCGGTGGGGGGTAGTACATAGTGCATAGGTGCATGAATGAGTGACTCACTGTTTGTATGTGTTGAAGACAGCATGTGTGCAGGACTGTATGGGTGGATGAGTGTGTGTATGGGTGTGTTAGTGAGTGAATGACTGTCTCAATAGTGTCTTTATGAGTAACTACATATGTTTTAAACTAGTATATGTGACTATTGGTGTATATAAGTTAGTATATGTGAGAGTGAAAGATTGAAAGAGTTCCTGTATGAATAAGTATGTGTTTCCATAAGTGATTGTTTAAAAGACTAAGTATGTGTAAGTTTCCGTAGAAGTAAGTGTGGTGGTGTGTGTATAACTGTATATGCAAGTAAATGTATATTTGATTCTTTATTAGCATGAGTGACTATGTGTGTCAGTAACTCTATGGATGAGAGGCATTGTGTAACAGGATGTATAGGTGTATGAGTACATATGATGAGTGAGTACATGTATGAGTGACTGTACAGGACTGTTGGTGAATGAGTGGATATGTATGTGGATCTTAGAATTACTGAAGAGGTTGTTGTAACTGGTATTGGTATGTCCATTGTTTTGGAAATTTTAGTCTCTATTTTTGAATGTGTGTATCAAAGGTTATATTAGGGTGAGAGGAGGTCTGCCATTCTACCACAATGATGATGTCATCAGTGATGTCATCAGTGATGTCATTTGAGATGTCATCAGTGATGTCATCAGTGATGTCACTGACCATGTCATGAGTGATGTAATATGTGACGTCATCAGCAGTGCATTGCGGGGGCGCGAGTTATAGTTAGCTGAACTAACTATAACAGGGGAATTTCATTGGTTTTGTATGAGAGAAATGTCCAGCTAACTATAACATGTGTGAAACCTATGGTTTTTTCAGTGAATTTGCAAGGTTTTTTAAATGCTAATTCCTAACTATAACGTGTGTGAAACCTTTGGTTTTTTCAGTGAATTTGTACGGTTTTTTAAATGCTAATTTTTGAATTATTTAATTAAATATTTTTTTTTTTATAAAAAAAATAAAATTCCTATGTATTCATTTATATATTATCTGTATCCTTTTATTTGTTTTTGCTTTTTTTTTTTAATTTCAATTAGGATAAAGTTGAACAGTATATTTAATTTTTTCTATTAATTTTTCTCCACTTTTTTTTTTATATAAATTCTTGGGGTGCGCGCTCAGAGCGCGCACCTAGTACATTTTCGTAAGTTTTTTATGAATTCCGTCGTACGTTATTTACGTACGCATACATACGTTCTAGTGCGCGCTGGGAGCGCGCACCCAGTACGTATGCGTACGTACATACGCATGTGTGCGTGCGTCGTACGCGCTCCACGCGGTTCACTTCCGCATACGCTTAAATTACGCGCAATAACGTTCGCGTATACGCGTGTTCAACGTATGCGCGTTACGTGCACGCATATGACGTACGTACATGTGCTTCTACGCGTTCGCGCATGCGTAATCATGAGGTGCGCGCTCGGAGCTTGCGCAGTGCGCGCACCTCGGGTTATATGCTCAATAAAACAACACTTCTAATTGGTTATCATTACTTTCAGTTTCTGATTGTTTCAACACCACACCCAATCCCCTCATGGCAAGTCATGTGATCAAGAATCATCACTTTTGATTGGTTTGAAGTACTTTCAGTTCCAGATTCTTCCCAAACCACACCTACTCCTCTCAATATTAGTTCTGATTCCTTTGGAGAAGGAGCTATTCTGTTGTTGAGAGACAATGGCTGAACAGCAACCATCTTCAGACAGTGACCAGGACACTCTTGAGAGGCAGAGGAGCAGGAAGCAGAAAGACAGCTTTATATGGCAGTTTTTCACTTTTCCAGAGGGACACAAAAAGGTAAATGCACCTAAAGTTACATGTGTACTTTGTCAAAAAGTCTTGTCACGTGGGAATCCTAACAAGAAGTATTCTTTTAGCATTCACACTATGTTGAGGCATGTTGACAAAATGCATCCAGTGACTTTTCGTCGAGCTTCTGGAGCAAACCCTCCACCTGCTCAACCGACGACATCTGCAGCAGCTCAGCCGAGCACATCTTCGGCAGCTCAGCCGAGCACTTCTTCTGCAGTGGTGCCTTTGCCTTCTTCCACACCTCGTTTTGGACCACCTTGTTTTGCGAGGTTGTCCACACGCTGCACTGATTGCGGTAAACTTATTTCTGTGTGTGAGACCAGTCTTGATCTCATTCAGAGAAAATTTGATGCCCATGAGTGCAGTAGGCCATAGGTGTTTTTTCTTTTTTTTCGTTTTTCTCTTCCTGCTTCCCTCCATTAACTCAAGGGCTCTTTTAAGAGCCACTTAAAAACTAAACCCCAACATTTTTTTGGGGGGATTTATTTATTTATTTTTTTGGGGGTGCGCGCACCCTGCGCGCACCCAAGGATGTTTTTTAAAAAAAAAAATTTTTTTTTTTTTTTATTTAATGTACAAAAAGAGGTGAAGAAATGGAAGCATGAAAAGGGAGGATTGAGAAATACAAATATTTTTCACTTATTTTTTTTAAAAAAAGAAATTATTTTGAAAAAAATTTTTTAAAGTATTTTGCAAGGGAACAGAATTTTTTTTTAATTTTTTCTTTCCAGTTCTGCAAAAAAAGAAAAAAAGTATTAATATTCAATCATACATTACAAAAAGCATTACATGTTTTGACATATTTTACAAAGCAATTTTTTGCCCTTTTTTTGCTGTTTTCAGAATTTTTTATTTTTCACTTAAAATAGTGAAAACAATTGTATTCATCATTTAACAGCGGGCAAAAAAAAAAACAATCTGAAAGATTGCTTAAAAAAAAGCCCTAAAACTTTCCTCACTAAAATATACCTTGTTAGAAATATTACATATATATTACAAGTACTTCTCTAGATGAATAAAATTTTTCTAGACAAACCGTCTTTAAACCTTGTCGCAAAAGCACACATGCCAAAATAATTTCTGTCAAAGGAGTCCACAATTGTTTTTATTACTTTTCCTTTAGGCCAAATAGTAATTTCAAAATCCTTTTTAAGTGATATCTTCAATTATAATCCTTTAAAATTACAAAAAATGCTTCCTTCAGATGCAGTTTTTAGTTTTCAAAATTTAGGTTTCAGAAAAATTACAGCACTACATTTGCATAGCAGTTGACACCAGAGCTATTTTCAAAATGGCAACCAACAACCTCTTCAACACTGTCCTTTTTCTTTTTCCTTGCTATCACATCACTGTCCTTTTTTTTTTTTGTTCTGTTCATCCACATTACAGATATTCTCAAATCTCCTTTTCCGACAAACAACATGTTTGTCAATCACAGGATACTGACCTAAATGAGGAGCATAGGTTCTTCTTAATCTGTTTTACTCCTTTTACACAGTTTGTATCAGCACTAACTTTTGAGTCATCAAAGTCTATCATAAATAAACCAGATAATGTTTTCACTCGTGACAAAGCAACATATGCCATACCTTCTTTGAACACAGTAGAACCAATGTTTACAAAAGCACTATCTACAGTCAATCCTTGAGACTTGTGAATAGTTACAGCATATGCTAGAGAAAATGGAAACTGCTTCCTACGTACATATAAGTCTTTCACAAGCATGAAACGAACTGAACAACGACAAATGTCTTTAACTTCTTCTATCTGATCAAATTTTATTTTTAAACATTCAATTCCATCTTTTTTCTGGTAATTAATAAAACCCACAACTCTTCCCATAGCTCCATTCACTAAACCTTTTTCTACATCCAAATTTCTCCTTAAAATCACTCGACAATTCATGCAAACATATAGATTTTTTTCTAATCCAGCTGTTTTGGAAATATTCTTCTCTAGTGAATCCAATTTATTTTTCAGTTTGCCTGTTAATGTAAAAGTAATTCTTTCATGCTGAATTTTGTCCTCTGCTTCCATTTTCTTAATCTCTTCCTTTTCCAATTTCAAAAGTTCCTCATTGAATATTGAGCACTCACGTAGTGTTGGCATTAAGCAGATTACAGTATTTTTTTCTGCAATGTTCTGGTATATTTTCTCTGCAACTATTTCTTCATTTGGAAATAAGTTATGTAGCAACCGACTCTGTAATGCTTTTTTGCCAACTTCTGTGAGTAGTCCAATTCTGATATCTTTCAGAATACTTGCATAATCTTCGTCGTTTGCTTGTCTCATATTGGTAGTGAGTTCTTTGTACTCGAAGAACTGTGGTAAATAATTTAATTACCGGGACTTAATTTGATACAGAAACATAATAAAATAGCTCAGTAAATAAGAGGCAGAATCCGTGGTATTAGAGGTTCGGAATGGGCTTTATTCCAATGGACGATTCGAATCGGTTGCTCCAAGTTCCATCACCACGAGGGTTCAGGAAGTGAAGTACACACTTTATTGATAAGTAAACACTTTTATACAATAGGCATTACAGTGAAGCAAATGCAAGAGGCGTAACAATTGATAGTGTAGATAAGAGATACATACGTAGCAAAAAGTGGGCGTAACTAGGTGTGACTAAGGAACGTCATCAGGTGTGATGTCATAATAGGGTGGTTCCATGAAAGAATTTCGCAATGTCAGCAGAAATACTTGGCAGAAATGCGTGCGCAGCCGCATGACGTGTGATTGACGTGCAACTAGGGGGTGAAGGGGACTTGACATTTAGCTCTACATGTGGCGACAGAAGTCTGGAGGGTCAAGCCAACCTAATCCCAAATCATATCTAACATCCTATGTTTAAAGAACTATGTTATCCAAAAGAGAGGTCTTCTTAGAGTAGAATCTTATTCTATACTGACTATACTGACTGTTAGTGCGTGTACAAGCGTCTAAGTGTCTACACTAGATGCGAGGGTAGAAATCTTCCATAATAATAGGGCTACGAATTACTTGCATAAAGACAGAGAAGCCGGGCCCTTGCTCGGTAGCTGGAAGAATGTTTACTTAAACTACTAGACAGGAATGCATCGGGCAGGGAGCGGAGCAGATAATTTCGAAGGTGAAATACAGTTTTTGGCAGGCAACAGGCTGATGTCAGGCTTCGTGAGCCGCGCAGGGAATGAGACAAAGTTCATGGTCACAGATGCAGGCTCAGACTGGAGCTTTCAGAGGCAGAAGGCAAGAAGAGTTTGACGACAGAATCAGGGCCTACTTGCCTGGACTGTAAAATGGCATAAGTGAACCATATAAAGCCGGTGGCCTTTCATACTTAGGAATGGAATATCCGGCCTATTCATGGCGGATCTGATAGAGGACATGTTGACGGTGGACGCACATGTGTTTGCGTCTTCATAACTGGAACTGGAGGGAACATACATGTACTTGTGATTCATACATGAAACCGTTGGGGTCCAAGATAGGGGACATAACTGATCGGAAAAATCCACATTTCCACAGAACGACCAAATATTCGCATTACCAATGCTTCCTAATGACTTCTTCGTGTCTTCATGTGTCACAGTATTAAACACTGGTTGTCCTTTAACTGGAGTGAGCTGCAGAAGATCCCCAAAAACTATGACGTGTTTACCTCCAAATAACACGTCATAGTCTCTCTTAAGTATTTGTAGCATTCTTAAATGCACAAAGGCAAGCATTAAATTTGAAACCATGCTCACCTCATCAATAATGAGAACTTGCATCTTCTTCAACACTCTTGAAACTTCGAGGCATGCTTCTCCAGTTAGCTTGTGGTATTCTATTTTGTTCTCATGCTCCACTGGTAACATTAGCAAGCGATGTAAGGTAATTCCTTTTATGGTATAGGCTGCTAACCCAGTTGGAGCAGTTACCACACAAGACAAATTTGAAGCTGTTTTTTGCTGTAGGTAGCTTCTGATGACTTTTATTAAGAAACTTTTACCAGTTCCAGCTTGTCCACTCACATACATCCTGATTGGTTCAAATGATGTGCATGAGCACTCTTTCTTTTCATGTAGTAATCCATGATCAATTTTTTTGATGACTTCTTCATAAATTTCTTTTTGTTCTTCATTCAGTTGTTGTTCCAGATTTAGTAAGTCGATTGAATCTTCCTGTGCTTGATTCATAGCCGTTTCTACTTCAGTCATGGCTACTGCAGCTTCATTTTCTATGATCGGTTGTCCTAGGGGATCTTGACTAAGTGTTACTGAACTTTGGCTGTCTTGAGAACTGTCTCTAGCTACTTCAGCTTCAATTTTTACTTCCTGTTCATTTTCTTCATTTAACATTTGGACATAAGTTGTGAAAGTACTGCATTCTATGCTGTCTTTGCTAGCATTAAAAGAATCTTCATAGCTTTGAAATTCTCCCAGTAGTTCGTCCTCTGAACGCCATGGTTTAAACAGCTGTAAAAGAGCCAAGTAGTAAAATTCCTTTTTGTCAGTAGTTTCGCAACTGAGCTTCCTGTGATTTATCAAACTTCCTTTTGTTTGCTTCACCAAACATCCTTCCTCACCAATGACTTTATATTTTCCATTGTTGATGTCTTCTGTGGCTTTCCGTGAATAAATGTAGTTCTGCAGCACTTCATAGAGACACATGTTCTCAAGATGATGACTTCTCTTTGGGTAATATGTGTCCAACATGTTTGATTTCAAAATATCTGTACTTTCTGGGTCATTCTCGGCCAAATATTCAATTTCTCCAACAGATTTCAGTACCCGATTTCTCATTCCTGCAAGGCCTAAGCTTACCCAAATTATTCTTCTGGATTTCGAGTAAAGACTTGCAGATGATAACCTATCTGAGCATTCGTAGGATCCAATTTCTCGATGCGATAACATCTTTAAACTGAAACTGTACAGCTTCTTACTGACAGTCTTCTCGTGAGAAATCTCTTCCCACATTTCCTTCAATTCTGTTTTCTCAGATTTAGTGATGTAAGATGTCACATACCGAGCAACAGCAATAGAATTGTCTGCCACATACTGAATATCCATGTTAGCATTCCACATGGATAAAATGACTGGGTTGAAGTCATTTATAAATTTTGACTCTTCATTTCTTTTTGGGTTGTAGGTATTTTTGGGAGATTTTCTGGTTATAGTATGTCGCACAGCTGACATAAAACTGTTGACTCTTCCTTTTGAAAGAACAGGTCTAGGAAATCCAAATCGACACTTTGTGTAGAATTTATCTTTCGTCTTGTACTTCCGTCGACAGTATTTTCCACACCGATGACTTTGGAAACGTAAAACTTGCTCTTTTAACTTTTTCTCTTCTGTGCTTTTAGGTATAGCACATGTTGCATATTCTTCAATGAAAGATAACACTGCTTCATCAGTATCTGTTCCAAACTTTGGGGCATCCTTGATCCACAACAGCATATGAATATGAGGAGCACCTCTTGCCTGGTACTCTTTTCTCCAAAAGAAATCCACTACTTCTCCAAGAGGTGGATTTTTTTTATTGCAGATAAAGGACATCATAGCCTCAAATCTATGATTGAAATACCTGCAAACATTAACTGGATCCAAAGAGCACAATTCTCCAGCTGTCTTGCATTCAATGATTTTAATGTTTGAATTTGCTTCTCTTAGAAAATCCAGTAAATCATCCCAAGCGTACTCGGCACAGCTTAGGGTAAGGAACCATGTTGGAGTTCCTAAATTCCGTAACATGCATTTTAATTCACCATGGCGTCGGTACCAATATTCATTTGTCCCACGCTGACAAGCCATCAGATTGATCAGTTGTGTTTCCAAATGATCATCTCGGTGCTGCACTTTCTCCATAAAATCCTTAGCAGACACATTTTGTAAATGTACTCCACTTTTTAAAATGTGATTTACTGCATAAGATAATGCAGACAAGTCGCTTTCAAATAAAAGATGGAACAAATAAGGAATACTTTGACGAAATCTTGGATCTTCTGCATATAGTCTTGTAGTCCGATACTCAGAAGCTGGAATCTGTTCTGGACGTTCATCGTATCGTCCTCCTTTTCCTGTAGGAAACAGCTGGGAAAAACATCGAGCTTCCAAGCTCTCCTCCCATACACTCACGGGAGTTCCTTTTGCTTTCTTCATCTGAAACAGATCAATAGTGTCTCCCATAACTTCTTTTGAATGAAGAGGATGTATGCTAAAATGTTCATAAATTTCTTCTTCCTTTGACTTGTCCACTTTTTCAATTTGACCAGTTGGTGTTTCTGTGTCTTCTTGTAAATCTTCTTCTTCTTCTTCTATATAAATTGATTCATACCATTTATTATTTTTTTTCAAATACAAATTTGCTCTTTGTACTTTTCGTACATCCACCAGCTCTTGCCAAATCTTCTTATTCTTTGTAGGTACACCATTAACCAGAATTACTAATGGTTCAGTTTCCAAAGTATCTGCATCAATAGTTTCCATATTTTTTTTCAAATCCAAGGGCAAATACACCACTCTTCCTTTTAAACCTCTCAGTAAATCAGAAGGAGGTAATTTACCAGTTTTGGGCTCTATACGTACTATGGTCTGGAACGGATGAACACATTGAATGAGTATAGACTCATATGTATTTAATTCAGAAAGTTCGGCAGGAATAGCATCCAATTCTAAATTATTATGTACAGCTCTGGTCGGCATTCTATTTTCTTCTAACTTATTATAACAGTATTTACAAATACGCTGATCTTCACCCAATTCAAAACAATTTTCAAGAAATATATATGTTGCAAAATCCTTCCACTTATAATTATCTTCATTTTCACTTTTTTTATACAGATCAACACTCCTTGTTTGAATTTTATAATGACTTCTGCAGCAACAAATACAAGTAATATTTGGTGTTTCATTAGAGGTGATAGTAAATTTTGTCATTTCATCCTCAAAATTTTTAGTAATAATGAGTTCTACATTCTGTTCCTCATTTTCCTCATTTACTGTGTCCTTTTCTGCACTTTCTTGTTCTGGACCAAAGTAACAAAACTGAATCTCATCAGTAACCTTCACTACATCTGATACAGATCCACGGAACAGAGCATTATTCAACTCATTCAACTTTACTGCTGGACTTTTAGCAAAATACAATGTTCTCACAAACTTTCTCATTTCAGTATGATAAACAGCCAGCATCCTAAAATGATGAAAAACACTTTTACACACTTTTCTAGATAGACAAGCCAGAGAATGTCCCTGCAAACCAGTATTTTCTCTCACTCTGCATGGATCTAGTGTTTGAAGCACCTTCATCTTCTGTTTTACACTCTTTTTACTATATTCTCTTAGAAAGTCACGTAATTTATCAATAGATTCCTGACGCACAGTACAAATACTACTACAGTTCCAAGTGTACACTGGGGCTTTTGGACGTCTCCCCATAGCCTCAGCAGCCATTACTTCTTCCTCATTTCTTGGGACCATTTTCTCTTTTTGCATCACACAACCATCCTTAACTTCATATGCTCTACCATTGGTGTCAACTGGCTGCAACAAACTATTACTTTGAAGATAACTCTCTTCATTAAAAAATGGTTCAGTACTTGAACTGTGTTTCCATTCTCCCAAGAACACTTTACAAAAGTTACTTTTTTTCACTTCTCTTTTCCTTTTGCTTTGTGACTTCATTGCATTCACTAATTTTTCTAATCTACGCATCCTATTCAAAATTAGAATAAAAAGTTTTCTTTTTATTTCCAAAGCCTTACTTACAATATTTTCTATAAAAAAAAAATTCTTAATAAATTTTGATTTTTTCTTATATTTTTTCACATCCTTTAGCAAATTTAACAGCACTCTTCTCTGAAACATTTTTCGACGAATGTTTTTAAAATCTAATTTTCGTGTTAAATCTGTTTGACATACTTCTGATTGTACATTAGCTTTTTTTTTTTACTGTTGACTGTGTTGTTGCTTTGTACATAAAACTCTCTTTGTTTTACAGTTATTTTTGCCATTTTTTTGTTTTTTGAAAATCTTTTTTAAGAAATCTCTGCTCTGCTTACCAGTAGACTTTTTCTTTTTGCCATCACCAGCTTCTCCTGCTATTTTTTTTCCCCAGTTTTGTCCAGATATACTTGTTGTTGCTTTTCTTTCCTTTTTCTTGTCCTTAAAGGCATTTTTTTTTTCACTGTTGCTCAGCAATACCTGCAAGGAACTAAAAAAAAATCCTTTTTGTAATTATAATTCATTACAATATTTTTTTTTACTTTTCATTTATTTCAAATGTTTTTCCATTTGTCTCTCATTTGTGATTTACTAATTTGTGCACAGTACTAACCACCACAGTTGAAAACAAACAAGCTGCCCCTTTCCTGCAAGTGCATTTTTTAACAGAACAACTGCAACACAAATTATATCTGTGGCCACAATTTCTGTGCACACACAGCCTCATGGTGTGCTTCTAAGCAGAAAACAGAATTTGATTTGCAAATTCAAAGCACATTTACTACTCTGGTAGATCAAGTGATAATTGCTGTTACAGCCTTACACATTTTACCTGGAAAATCACAGAGGCAGAAAAGAGCACATTTCCTAACAGCTACTTCATACCATAAGTATCTGCAACCTGGCTGAGTGTTTAAAGTAGAGCAAAGAAAAAGAGGCCTTGGTGACGTTGAATGTGTTTGCATTACACACAGACCTGAGTAGTACGCATGGGAGTGTTGGAGAAGCTGCTGCGTGTGTCCCAAGAGTGTGTTTCTGCAGACTATGTATTGTCAGCTGCAAGAGACATGAGCAAGGAGATTTCCAGAACTGCATGAAGACTAAAGGGATGTCCGTAACAGTGCATGTGTGCTAAGGGATAATTTGTGTAAACACAACAGGCTGCCCCTTTCCAGGGACTGCATTTCTTACTGAACAACATCTTCACAAATTAAATCTCTGCCCACAATTCCTGTGTGCACACAGACTCATGCCATCTTTTTACGCACATAATACAGGCTGCCCCTTTCCTGGGACTGCATTTCTTACTGAACAACATCTTCACAAATTAAATCTCTGCCCACAATTCCTGTGCGCACACAGACTCATGCTATGTTTTTTGGAACAAAACAGTGTCCCTGAATAGTACCAAATTACTGTTACAGCCTGATACATTTCCCTTATCATTTACAGAAGCAGAAAACAGCACATGTCCTAACAGCTCCTTAAGACCATGTCCATGTGTTACAGGGTGAGTAATTAGACTAGATCAATTTAAATGAGGCCTTGCTGACGTTGAATGTGTTTGCATTACACAGTGCTATCTGAAACAGCACACAGAGCTGAGTACTACACATGAGAGTGTTGGAGAAGCTGCTGCGTGTGTGCCAAGAGTGTGTTTCTGAACACTGTGTATTGTCTGGTACAAGACAGATGAGAAAAGAGACTTCCAGAACTGCATGAAGACTGCAGGGATGTATGTAACACTGCATGTGTGCTAAGGGATAATTTGTGTTAACACAACAGGCTGCCCCTTTCCAGGGTCTGCATTTCTTACTGAACAACATCTTCACAAATTAAATCTCTGCCCACAATTCCTGTGTGCACACAGACTCATGCCATCTTTTTACACACATAACACAGGCTGCCCCTTTCCTGGGACTGCATTTCTTACTGAACAACATCTTCACAAATTAAATCTCTGCCCACAATTCCTGTGCGCACACAGACTCATGCTATGTTTTTTGGAACAAAGCAGTGTCCCTGAATAGTACCAAATTACTGTTACAGCCTGATACATTTCCCTTATCATTAACAGAAGCAGAAAACAGCACATGTCCTAACAGCTCCTTAAGACCATGTCCATGTGTTACAGGCTGAGTAATTACACTAGATCAATTTAAATGAGGCCTTGGTGACGTTGAATGTGTTTGCATTACACAGTGCTATCTGAAACAGCACACAGAGCTGAGTACTACACATGAGAGTGTTGGAGAAGCTGCTGCGTGTGTGCCAAGAGTGTGTTTCTGAACACTGTGTATTGTCTGGTGCAAGACAGATGAGCAAAGAGACTTCCAGAACTGCATGAAGACTGCAGGGATGTATGTAACAGTGCATGTGTGCTAAGGGATAATTTGTGTAAACACAACAGGCTGCCCCTTTCCTGGGGCTGCATTTCTTACTTAACAACATCTTCACAAATTAAATCTCTGCCCACAATTCCTGTGCGCACACACTCATGCTATCATTTTACGCACATAACACAGGCTGCCCCTTTCCTGGGACTGCATTTCTTACTGAACAACAACTTCATAAATTAAATCTCTGCCCACATTTCCTGTGTGCACACAGAGTCATGCCATCATTTTAGGCACATAACACAGGCTGCCCCTTTCCTGGAACTGCATTTCTTACTGAACAACATCTTCACAAATTAAATCTCTGCCCACAATTCCTGTGTGCACACAGACTCATGTCATCATTTTAAGCACATAACACAGGCTGCCCCTTTCCTAGGACTGCATTTCTTACTGAACAACAACTTCACAAATTAAATCTCAGACAACAATTCCTATATACACACAGACTCATGCTGTGTCGGTAGGCACAAAACACAGGCTGCCCCTTTCCTGAGTTATCAATTCTTACAGAACTAATGCTTTTTTCAAATGTGCTGCCATTTTCCTCTCTTTTCTTTCAAAGTGATTTCTGCTAAATGCTAACCATCACAATTAAAAAGAAGCTGTCCTTTTCTTTCAACTGCAAGTCTTACTTTTCAACAGCAACACAAATGAAATCTCTGTCAACAATTCTTCTCTGCACACAGACTCATGGTTTGATGGTAGGCACAAAACAGTATTCCTCATTGTTACCAGTACACATTAACTTATGGTGAAAAAAATACTCCATAATATTTTACATATTCAAAACAGTTAAATATCTCGCAAAACAGAAAATGTAAATCACAACTTTAAACAAATAATCATAATTCTTTTTTTTATATCAAAATTAACCACAAACACCCCCTCTCAAACTCATAACTCACCTTTAAAATTAGTTAGTTGTGAAAGAAATGTGGCAGTCACACAGCAGTTTATCAGACCAGAATCTCTGAGCTGAACACCTCTCTCCTCTCAGCAGAACCAGTTAATGGCACAGTTTCCCTCTCTTTTTTCACACATATACATGTTAATTTCAAATCTCAGTGCTTCCCACATTTTTTCAAATGAAATCACACATTTCTATTGGTTGAAAACTTCAACCCCTTTCCAAATGTACCCTTTCCCCAACTTGACTTCTGCCTGCTACCATAGCAACAGGTCATGGAACACAGGTGTGAGCAGAGAGGTCAGAAGTTCAGCAGACAATGTTTCATTCCCAAAGTGCAAGAGTGCTTGACTTTTCAAACCTAACAGCAAATCCAAACTAATGTTCTTTGTTCACACATTTTTCTGAACCAATACAATACATGCTTTTTAAAATTTAAACATACAGCCTAGTTTTTAGTGTAGAATGGTTTGAAACAGCCAATGAGTTCTTTTTATAAAAAAAAGTATGTGTGCCCCCATTTTTCAACTGTCTTTCATTTCTTTTTGCCTTTCTACTGAAAGACACCTCCTGAGTGCATCCAGATCTCCTTTGAAGATGTTTACAGTGTGGATTGTAAGTCACAGCTATGTCTTCTGGAGTGAAAAATTTGCTGAAAAAAGAGGTATGGTGAGAGACCTTGCTTTGCCAAATGTAGACATCAAATGGATTGGTCAGAGAGGGTTAAAGTGGCACCAATTAATGCCTTTGGTGAAAACCTTTCTACATCTCCCACAGCCTAACCTTATTATTGTGCACTTTGGTGGAAATGACCTAGGCACTTTAACTGGGGTAGGTCTGGAAATGCTTATTAAGGACACCTTTGTGCAATTGATGTCACTTTTTCCACAAACTGCCTTCGTATATTCTAACATATGCCAAAGGCAAAAGTGGAACTGGTCCAACCAATTTTGTCCGCAGATTGACACAGCAAGGAAGCACGTCAACAAATCAATTTCTGCTTTCCTCAGAGACTATGGTATGGGTTCTATATACCACAACAACTTGCGTTACAACATGCAAGACATTTATAGAGGAGATGGTGTACACTTCACTGATGAAGGCAACAGAGTCTTCCTCTTGAACTTTAGACTCTGCATCGGTACTTACTTGTAGGTACCAAAAAACAAACAATAAACACAAGGGCTCTTTTTAGAGCCACCTTATATCTAAACACTTAAGTGCGATTTTTTATTATTTTTTTTTTTAAAGTTTTTTTTCGGGTGCGCGCACTCGGCGATATTTTTTTCAAAATATAAATCTTTTTTTTTGCCCTACAAGGTCCTACTGTGACCCCCTTACAATGCCTAGTGGGTCAATATCTCCCCACTCTGCCCCCTTTTCAAGTTCTCCACCTTTGTTTCTCACCCCCTCTTTATGCGAGAGACAAAATGGCGGCCGCCGCTTCCTGATTTCCACCTATTCGAATGTTTACTGACATCTAACAACCAATCAGAAGTGCGCTCGCGCACGCCAAGGTGCGCGCACAGGACTTGCTCAGTGCGCGCACGGTACGCGCGTACAGATATATATATTGATTTAAATGCTAATTTCTCAGGAAATACTGAACAGATTTACACCAAACCTGCAAAAGGCACTTCATGGACCTTATGGCTACCTCTCTGCCAAATTTCACATAATTCTGTTCAGCCGTTCGGGCTGTAGCTGCGACTAAAGACCCTATTGAAAAATGCATGGGGAAAACGCGTTTTGGGACCCCCCTTTTTTCTCGGCCCCCGCTTGACGAATCCCCCCGAAACTTTCAGGGTAGGAGCTGAGCGGAGCGCCCCATTAGTTTTGAAAATTTCGCGAGGATTCGTCAACCGGCACCAAAGTTATTCAAAATAGAATTTTGAGATTTCCTATGGAAACACGGTCCTAACTATAACTACCTACTGGCGACCGCCAGTAGGTAATATATATATATATATATATATATATATATATATTATATATATATATATATATATATGATCAAACAAAGTGCCCTAAGCATTTAAGCGGCACACAACAGTGCTCCGCCCTGCGGGCTTCCACCAGAACAATCCTTTCTGCTCCACAATAATCACTTGCCCGACGCGTTTCAGGGAACCACCCCCTTCCTCATGGGCTGCTGTAGGAATCACTTGTGATACATCATTGACATTAAACGACCTTTTATTGAGTCAAGCCTCCAAGTGGGCGTGTGCTGAGTGCACCGTCTCCCAATGATTACTGGGACTTGTGGTCAAACATGATGCAGAAACATTTTCCTTTTAAGTAAAGTCGAGTGTTCAAACACAGTTAGTGCATATTTTTACCTTGAGTAGGCTGAGTAGCAGTCTGGATTGTTAATTTACAAATGGAGTCCTGTGCTCCAGGAGTCCCAAACAGTTTGGAGCTCAGAGCCTCGCTGTGCTGAAAAAACCATCTTCGTTTCAGCAAGCGATGGTGCACTCTCCACGGCCGAGCCGCCGTGTGGAAATGTGATCAGCCTCCAAGTGGGCGTGTGCTGAGTGCACCGTCTCCCAATGATTACTGGGACTTGTGGTCAAACATGATGCAGAAACATTTTCCTTTTAAGTAAAGTCGAGTGTTCAAACACAGTTAGTGCATATTTTTACCTTGAGTAGGCTGAGTAGCAGTCCGGATTGTTAATTTACAAATGGAGTCCTGTGCTCCAGGAGTCCCAAACAGTTTGGAGCTCAGAGCCTTGCTGTGCTGAGAAAACCATCTTCGTTTCAGCCAGCGATGGTGCACTCTCCACGGCCGAGCCGCCGTGTGGAAATGTGATCAAACAAAGTGCCCTAAGCATTTAAGAGGCACACGACAGTCCTCCGCCCTCCAGGTTTCCACCAGAACAATCCTTTCTGCTCCACAATAATCAATTGCCCGACGCGTTTCAGGGAACCACCCCCTTCCTCATGGGCTGCTGTAGGAATCACTCGTGATACATCATTGACATTAAACAACCTTTTATTGAGTCAAGCCTCCAAGTGGGCGTGTGCTGAGTGCACCGTCTCCCAATGATTACTGGGACTTGTGGTCAAACATGATGCAGAAACATTTTCCTTTTAAGTAAAGTCGAGTGTTCAAACACAGTTAGTGCATATTTTTACCTTGAGTAGGCTGAGTAGCAGTCCGGATTGTTAATTTACAAATGGAGTCCTGTGCTCCAGGAGTCCCAAACAGTTTGGAGCTCAGAGCCTCGCTGTGCTGAGAAAACCATCTTCGTTTCAGCCAGCGATGGTGCAATCTCCACGGCCGAGCCGCCGTGTGGAAATGTGATCAAACAAAGTGCCCTAAGCATTTAAGAGGCACACAACAGTCCTCCGCCCTCCGGGCTTCCACCAGAACAATCCTTTCTGCTCCACAATAATCACTTGCCCGACGCGTTTCAGGGAACCACCCCCTTCCTCATTGGCTGCTGTAGGAATCACTTGTGATACATCATTGACATTAAACAAACTTTTATTGAGTCAAGCCTCCAAGTGGGCGTGTGCTGAGTGCACCGTCTCCCAATGATTACTGGGACTTGTGGTCAAACATGATGCAGAAACATTTTCCTTTTAAGTAAAGTCGAGTGTTCAAACACAGTTAGTGCATATTTTTACCTTGAGTAGGCTGAGTAGCAGTCCGGATTGTTAATTTACAAATGGAGTCCTGTGCTCCAGGAGTCCCAAACAGTTTGGAGCTCAGAGCCTCGCTGTGCTGAGAAAACCATCTTCGTTTCAGCCAGCGATGGTGCACTCTCCACGGCCGAGCCGCCATGTGGAAATGTGATCAAACAAAGTGCCCTAAGCATTTAAGAGGCACACGACAGTCCTCCGCCCTCCGGGCTTCCACCAGAACAATCCTTTCTGCTCCACAATAATCACTTGCCCGACGCGTTTCAGGGAACCACCCCCTTCCTCATGGGCTGCTGTAGGAATCACTTGTGATACATCATTGACATTAAACGACCTTTTATTGAGTCAAGCCTCCAAGTGGGCGTGTGCTGAGTGCACCGTCTCCCAATGATTACTGGGACTTGTGGTCAAACATGATGCAGAAACATTTTCCTTTTAAGTAAAGTCGAGTGTTCAAACACAGTTAGTGCATATTTTTACCTTGAGTAGGCTGAGTAGCAGTCCGGATTGTTAATTTACAAATGGAGTCCTGTGCTCCAGGAGTCCCAAACAGTTTGGAGCTCAGAGCCTCGCTGTGCTGAGAAAACCATCTTCGTTTCAGCCAGCGATGGTGCACTCTCCACGGCCGAGCCGCCGTGTGGAAATGTGATCAAACAAAGTGCCCTAAGCATTTAAGAGGCACACAACAGTCCTCCGCCCTCCGGGCTTCCACCAGAACAATCCTTTCTGCTCCACAATAATCACTTGCCCGACGCGTTTCAGGGAACCACCCCCTTCCTCATGGGCTGCTGAAGGAATCACTTGTGATACATCATTGACATTAAACGACCTTTTATTGAGTCAAGCCTCCAAGTGGGCGTGTGCTGAGTGCACCGTCTCCCAATGATTACTGGGACTTGTGGTCAAACATGATGCAGAAACATTTTCCTTTTAAGTAAAGTCGAGTGTTCAAACACAGTTAGTGCATATTTTTACCTTGAGTAGGCTGAGTAGCAGTCCGGATTGTTAATTTACAAATGGAGTCCTGTGCTCCAGGAGTCCCAAACAGTTTGGAGCTCAGAGCCTCGCTGTGCTGAGAAAACCATCTTCGTTTCAGCCAGCGATGGTGCACTCTCCACGGCCGAGCCGCCGTGTGGAAATGTGATCAAACAAAGTGCCCTAAGCATTTAAGAGGCACACGACAGTCCTCCGCCCTCCGGGCTTCCACCAGAACAATCCTTTCTGCTCCACAATAATCACTTGCCCGACGCGTTTCAGGGAACCGCCCCCTTCCTCATGGGCTGCTGTAGGAATCACTTGTGATACATCATTGACATTAAACGACCTTTTATTGAGTCAAGCCTCCAAGTGGGCGTGTGCTGAGTGCACCGTCTCCCAATGATTACTGGGACTTGTGGTCAAACATGATGCAGAAACATTTTCCTTTTAAGTAAAGTCGAGTGTTCAAACACAGTTAGTACATATTTTTACCTTGAGTAGGCTGAGTAGCAGTCCGGATTGTTAATTTACAAATGGAGTCCTGTGCTCCAGGAGTCCCAAACAGTTTGGAGCTCAGAGCCTCGCTGTGCTGAGAAAACCATCTTCGTGTCAGCCAGCGATGGTGCACTCTCCACGGCCGAGCCGCCGTGTGGAAATGTGATCAAACAAAGTGCCCTAAGCATTTAAGAGGCACACGACAGTCCTCCGCCCTCCGGGCTTCCACCAGAACAATCCTTTCTGCTCCACAATAATCACTTGCCCGACGCGTTTCAGGGAACCACCCCCTTCCTCATGGGCTGCTGTAGGAATCACTTGTGATACATCATTGACATTAAACGACCTTTTATTGAGTCAAGCCTCCAAGTGGGCGTGTGCTGAGTGCACCGTCTCCCAATGATTACTGGGACTTGTGGTCAAACATGATGCAGAAACATTTTCCTTTTAAGTAAAGTCGAGTGTTCAAACACAGTTAGTGCATATTTTTACCTTGAGTAGGCTGAGTAGCAGTCCGGATTGTTAATTTACAAATGGAGTCCTGTGCTCCAGGAGTCCCAAACAGTTTGGAGCTCAGAGCCTCGCTGTGCTGAGAAAACCATCTTCGTGTCAGCCAGCGATGGTGCACTCTCCACGGCCGAGCCGCCGTGTGGAAATGTGATCAAACAAAGTGCCCTAAGCATTTAAGAGGCACACGACAGTCCTCCGCCCTCCTGGCTTCCACCAGAACAATCCTTTCTGCTCCACAATAATCACTTGCCCGACGCGTTTCAGGGAACCACCCCCTTCCTCATGGGCTGCTGTAGGAATCACTCGTGATACATCATTGACATTAAACGACCTTTTATTGAGTCAAGCCTCCAAGTGGGCGTGTGCTGAGTGCACCGTCTCCCAATGATTACTGGGATTTGTGGTCAAACATGATGCAGAAACATTTTCCTTTTAAGTAAAGTCGAGTGTTCAAACACAGTTAGTGCATATTTTTACCTTATAGATAACTATAACTCGCGCGACCGCCACTCTATCACAAGGATGATGTCATCAGTGATGTCATGAGTGATGCCACTGACCATGTCATGAGTGATGTAATATGTGACGTCATGAGCAGAGGATTGCGGGCGCGCGAGTTATAGTTATCTCAACTAACTATAACGGGGGAATTTCATTGGTTTTTTACAAGTGAAACATCCACCTAACTATAACATGTGTGAAACCTACGGTTTTTTAAGTGAATATATATATATATATATATATCTATATATATATATATATATATATATATATATATATATATATATTCACTTAAAAAAACATAGGTTTCACACATGTTATAGTTACCTGGACATTTCACTCGTAAAAAACCAATGAAATTCCCCCGTTATAGCTACTGCAGGCAACTATAACTCACGCGACCGCAATCCTCTGCTGATGACGTCAGATATTACATCACTGTATTTAGACACTTATTTACCCATGTCTTCTTCCATTAATCTTTAGCTATACATATATTACAAATATTTATTTTTCAGAAAGACACATATGTCATCAGTGATGTAATATCTGACGTCATCAGCAGAGGATTGCGGTCGCGTGAGTTATAGTTGCCTGCAGTAACTATAACGGGGGAATTTCATTGGTTTTTTACGAGTGAAATGTCCAGGTAACTATAACATGTGTGAAACCTATGGTGTTTTAAGTGAATTTGCAAGCTTTTTTAAATGCTAAGTTATGTTTTTTTTTTTGTTTTTTTTCAGGTTTTACACCTCACGATTTAAAAAAAAAAAAAAAAAAATTCTCCCTTGGGGGTCCTTCTGTGACCCCCTGACCAAGGCTAGGGGGTCAGGAACTGTCCACTCTGCCCCCTTTTCACGTTCTCCACCTTTGTTTTTCACCCCCTCAGACTGCGAGAGTCAAAATGGCGGCCGACACTTCCTGGTTTCGACCAATTAGAATGTTTACCGACATCTTTCAACCAATCAGAATTGCGCTTGCGCACGGCTGGGTGCACGCACAGTGCGCGCACGGTGCACGCGTATAGTTATTGACATGCTTTTAAATGCTATTTTCTCAGGAAATACTGAACAGATTTACACCAGACCTGCAAAAGGCACTTCCTTGACCTTATGGCTACCTCTCTGCCAAATTCCACGTAATTCTGTTCAGCCGTTCGGGCTGTAGCTGCGACTATGGAAAAATGCATGGGGAAAATGTGTTTTGGGACCCCCCCCTTTTTTCTCGGCGCCCGCTTGACGAATCACCCCGAGACTTTCAGGGTAGGAGCTGAACAGAGCGCCCCATTAGTTTTGAAAATTTCGCGACGATTTGTCAACCGGCGCCAAAGTTATTCAACATAGAATTTTGAGATTTCCTATGGAAACTAGGTTGTAACTATAACTATCTACTGGCGACCGGAGATAGTTATAGTTAGGACCGTGTTTCCATAGGAAATCCGCAACATTCTATTTGGAATAACTTTTGCGTCGATTAACGAATCCTCGCGAAATTTTCAAAATAGGTGGGGCGCTCCGCTCCGCTCCTTCCCTGAAAGTCTCGGGGGGATTCGTCAAGCGGGGGCTGAGAAAAAGGGGGGGTCCCAAAACGCATTTTCCCCATGCATTTTCCCATAGGACCTTTAGTCCGCGCTACAGCCCGAACGGCTGAACAGAAAACCTTGAAATTTGGCAGAGAGGTAGTCCTCAGTTCAGGGATGTGCCTTTTGCAGGTCTGGTGTAAATCTGTTCAGTATTTTCTGAGAAAATAGCATTTAAAAGCATATATATATCTATAGGCGCGCACCGTGCGCGTACGGTAAGCGCACCCTGCCGTGCACAAGCGCAATTCTGATTGGTTGTTAGATCTTAGTAAACATTCGAATCGGTCGAAACCAGGAAGTGTCGGCCGCCATTTTGTCTCTCGCAGTCCGAGGGAGGTGAAAAATAAAGGTGGAGAACATGAAAAGGGGGCAGGGTGGACAGTTCCTGACCCCCTAGCCATTGTCAGGGGGTCCCCAAAGGACCCCCAAGGGCCATAAATGTTTTTTATATTTTTACGAAAAAAACGCGGAGTGCGCTTACCGTGCGCGCACGGTAGAAACGTGAAAATTACGCGAACGGCGTAACGTGGGTGCGCGGTGCGCAAGGCGCACCGCGCGCCCACAGATCGCGCACGGTGCGCGCACGGTGAAAAACCTTTAAAAAAAAAGAATTTAAATAATAAATACATAACTTAGCATTTAAAAAACCTTGCAAATTCACTTAAAAAACCATAGGTTTCACACATGTTATAGTTAGCTGGACATTTCCCTCATAAAAAACCAATGAAATTCCCCCGTTATAGTTAGTAAAGGGAACTACAACTCACGCGACCGCAATCCACTGCTGATGACGTCAGATATTACATCACTGATGACATATGTGTCTTTCTGTAAAATAAATATTTATTAAATATGTAAAGCTAAAGGTTAAAGGAAAGAAAAATGGGTAAATAAGTGAATAAATACAGTGATGTAATATCTGACGTCATCAGCAGTGGATTGCGGTCGCGTGAGTTATAGTTCCCTTTACTAACTATAACGGGGGAATTTCATTGGTTTTTTACGAGGGAAATGTCCAGCTAACTATAACATGTGTGAAACCTATGGTTTTTTAAGTGAATATATATATATATATATATATATATATATATATATATATATATATATATATATATATATATATATATATATATATATATATATATCAACATTACTTCACCACCACGATCCTGTGGAAAGACGAAAACAGACCCAGAAATCGGTGCAAATTAGAAGTTTATTTTCAAACGCCCTGCACCACCGCCATTACGCGTTCCAGCCTCACAAAGGCCTTGATCACATGATATGCTAATGGAGAGTTTCTTTAGCTAGTGCTCAATACACGTGAAAAACACTCCCACAGGAGTTCATAGACATAGACAACATATTGTCCTTGGAGTAAGGTTTAAGTCAATGTAAGGTTTAAGACAATGCAATGCAAGTCAGTACGCATTACAGTACAATGATAAGTATCATCGTGCAAACAACGCAAACTCAATAAATATTTATAAATACATAAATAAATATCTTGAGTGCAAAATATAGCATTAATAAAATCCAATATAAATGCTAAAATCCTGAGTTAAAAAATTACACTGATAAAACCAACACATCTGATCCAGTGAAATTGGTAGCACAATTGCATATCCAATTCTGACAGTCAGAAGTTATGATTATGGTCAATACATATATAGCTCTGTCGCCCACAACTAAAATCAAGCCTAAATGCTGCTAGCAACAAGGAATAATTATGACAAAATTATTGCAATGCAAAAGATATACTCAAATATATAGATATATAGATATAGATATAGATATTCACTGAAAAAACCATAGGTTTCACACATGTTATAGTTAGATGTACATTTCACTCGTAAAAAACCAATGAAATTCCCCCGTTATAGTTAGTGCAGGCAACTATAACTCACGCGACCGCAATCTTCTGCTGATGACATATGTGTCTTTATGAAAAAAAAATATTTGTAATATATGTATAGCTAAAATTTAATGGAAGAAGACATGGGCAAATAAGTGTCTAAATACAGTATTAGCATCAGCAGAGGATTGCGGTCGCGTGAGTTATAGTTGCCTGCACTAACTATAACGGGGGAATTTCATTGGTTTTTTACGAGTGAAATGTACAGCTAACTATAACATGTGTGAAACCTATGGTTTTTTCAGTGAATTTGCAAGGTTTTTTAAATGCTAATTCCTAACTATAACGTGTGTGAAACCTATGGTTTTTTCAATGAATTTGTACGGTTTTTTAAATGCTAAGTTACTTTACGCCATTTGTGGCGTGCGCGCCCACTTAACGCAGCGCACCGCGTGCCCACGTTACGCTAGATGGGCCATGGACGCACGATGCGCTTCGCGCACCGTGCGCACATGGAGGTCATATGATGAGCATCGTTGTGACAGGTAAAATATATGTTTTGTTTATCTCTGATGACCAATGCACAAAAGATGCCCTTCGGGCACCTTTTGCACATGGGGTGGGGAGAATGTGGATATATATATATTTTTTTAATTATTTCTTACCGTACGCGTACGGTAAGCGTAATCGGCGAAATTTTCGAAAAAATTAAAATTGCCTTTTTTCACTTGGGGGATCGTTGGGGACTCCCTCGACATGGCTAGGTGCTTGGGAGCTGTGTAAACAGCCCCTTTACATGATTTGCACTTTGTTTTTCAACCCCCTGTCAGAGTGCGAGAGAGAAAATGGCGGCCGCCGCTTCCTGGTTTCGACCGATTCGAATGTTTACTAAGATCTAAGGGCCAATCAGAATCGCGCTCGCGCACGCCACCGTACGCGTACGGTAAGCGCACCGTAAGCGCACCGTACGCTGGCTCAGATATATATATTGATTTAAAGGCTATTTTCTTAGAATCTACTGAACAGATTTACACCAAACCTACAAAAGGCACTTCCTTGACCTGAGGACTACCTCTCTGCCAAATTTCAAGTAATTCAGTTCAGCCGTTCGGGCTGTAGCTCGGACTAAAGGTCCTATGGAAAAATGCATGGGAAAAACGCGTTTTGGGACCCCCCTTTTATCTCAGCCCCCGCTTGACGAATCCCCCCGAGACTTTCAGGGTAGGAGCGGAGCGTAGCGCCCCATTAGTTTTGAAAATTTCGCGAGGATTCGTCGACCGGCGCCAAAGTTATTCCAAATAGAATGTTACGGTTTTCCTATGGAAAGAGGGTCCTAACTATAACTACCTACTGGCGACTGCCAGTAGGTAATATATGTGTATATATATATATATATATATATATATATATATATATATATATATATGAAGAACCCAAAGGTTTCACTTGTACAAAGCCAGAGAAATTCAGACACTAATGCACAGACTCACTCTGAGATCCTTGTATGTACTGACATCAGCATTCAGCACCCACTCACATACATAGTCAGAGACTTATACACCCAGTCACAGACCCACTGAGAGACTCATACACCCACTCACAGACCCACTCAGACATTCACGCACCCATTTACAGACCAACTGAGAGACTTATGCTTCCATTCACTCACCCACTGAGATTGATGCACCCACTCACAGACCCACTCAGAGACTCATACTCATGCACCCAGTTACAGACCCATTCAGACACTCACACACTGACTAACAGACCAACTGAGAGACGTATGCTTCCACTCACACACCCACTGATAGACAGACCTACTCAGATGCTTAGGCACCAACTTATAGATTCAGTCAAAGACTCATGTACCCATTCACATATCCACTCAGACACTCATACACTCATTCACATACTCAATCACATGCCCACACACATATGCAACTATCACAATGTTTTCGTGAATATTGGTCACAGACCTATGCTCCTACTCACATATCCACTCAGACACTCATACACCCACTCATATACCAATTCAGACACTAATGCACCCACTTACAGACTCACTCAGAGACCCATGTGTGTACTCACATAAGCATTCAGAGGCTCATGCATCCACTCACAGATGCACTCAGAGACTCATGCACCCATTCACATACATAGCCAGAGACTTATACACCCAGTCACAGACCCACTCAGACACTCATGTACCGATTCACATACCCAATTATGCACCCAGTCATAGATCCAACCACACACTCATGTACTCACCGACATACCCACTCTTACACTTATACACACATTCACGTACCTACTCATACACTCATGCACCCTACACAAACACCCTTGCAACCACTCACAGACTCACTCAAAGACTCATGAATCTATTCACATAACCAGTCACAAACTTATACACCCAGTCATAGACCCACTCGGAGATTTATGCACTCACTCATATAACTCAGTGAATCATTAATACACACACTTATAGAGATATTGAGAGACTGATAAATGTTTTTATAGACTTACTTAGATGATTTTTTATCTTGTGGGATGGTTAGAATCAATTAAATAGTTATAAATGTGTAATGTGGTGCTGGCTATTGAAGTCTCAAGGTAGGTTCTGTTTGTCATGGAAAGTTTGGGGGTAATCTGTGCAGTGGGGACCAAGAAATAGCGGCAGAAATTAGGGTGCATTTGGAATGTTCATTCCCATAGGAACCTTTAGCCACAGCCACAGCCTGAACCGCTGACCTACTTACTCCAAATTTGGCAGGGAAGTAGATGTTGGTAAAGGAAATGCCTCTTGCTTATTTCCTTATTTGGTGTAAATCTGGTCAGTAGATTTTGAGAAATTTAAGATGAAAAAGATAGTGATATCTCTGCTTGTGGTTATTTCACAGAGACTCCCCCGAGTAATTGCGATGGTGCACGCCAAGCAAAATGCTTATATTGGCTATCTGCAACATTTCCAGAAAGACATGGCCACCATTTCTTCGATGGGTACATGGCTGTGAGTCATATTTAAAAAAAACTCAAATAGCTGTAAGGGTTGAGGGTAGAGGTACCCTGATCCAATACTGAACACTGAAAGGTAATAAACAGAATAAGTATAAGACTAAAATACACTTTTGAAACACACTCACAATATTTTCAATGACGTTGTGTTCACCTTTGTGATGTCGTCACAAACATCATTGGCAATAAAAAAGTAGAGGGAGCACTTTTTATATTAATGTATTAAAATGCAGACCCCTCTCAGAGACTGACACATCCAGTGACACATGTAACGTGACACTGACGCTCCCTGTAAAAAAACAACTCAGACACTACCATACCGACTCACATATTGATTCAAACACTGACACATACTCACACTCTCAATTAGACACTGACACACCCACTCACAAACCCAGTTTAGTCACTCATGCACCCACACACAGACCCACTCAGACACTGTTGGACTGTCTTCTAGACTTACTCAGAGACTGGTGCAGCCAGTCCCAGACCCACTCTGACACTGATGCATTCATTAACAGACTGACCCAGACACTGATATATCCATTGAGAAAGACACTGAGACATTTATTCACTCACTCTATAACCTAGTCAGAGACAAATGCATTTTCAAATATCAGTGACAACAAAACTGTTTCACTGACTTCTTTAGTTATAAATGCATTCAAAAGCGGACCCAGTCAGATAGTAAATTACCTCTTCACAGACTCACTCAGACATTGATGCACCCACTCAAGGACCGACTCAGACACTAAGTGACGAATCAACTCGGATACTGACACAGTGACTCACAGTGGTACTCAAAGACTGGCACACCTACCAACAGTCTCAGTTAGACACTAACACATCCATTCACAGACCCAGTCAATCACTGATGCACCCAGTCACAGAAGCAATGAGACACTGATGCACTCAGTGAGAAACTGTGTGAGAGATTTACCTATAAACTCTTGCACAAATGTACTCAGAAAAATATTTAATGATGTACTTAATCAGTCATGCAGTAATCCAACCATTTAGTTACACATACATGGATTGATGCACCCACTAACACTTTCATAAATTAATTTATACATCCATTCATTGATTCATACACATGCTGATACAGTGATTCAGTTGCTTACACTTGCACTGATGGACTCAATCAGTATTTAAAGTACACAGATATTCATCCATTCAGTCATATATATCATTTTAAAATGCAGTTTAGAAATAACGTTTTTTTGAGTGTTGTTGGCTATTGGATGGCTCCTTTTGTTTTGTGTGTTTGCGATGTATTCACAAGCAATTTTAAACCTCAAAAAAACACAGAGTTCTGTTAGGAAAAAAGTAATATATCTGGGGTAGTAGGGTGGCTCCGATAAGAGCCTTTAGGGTTCATTTTTAGTATGTTCCATCTACAGATAAGCCATAATGCAGAGCTTCAGCTTGCACAGAAATACCCTATTGCCTTCATATAACCCTGGGCATAGTGGGTGTAGCGGGGATACGCGGATGTCCACGGAGTTGCAAACAAACTCCGTGGAGCTCCGCTATTCCACCCGCCTCCACCCCCCTTGTAAGAAGTAAGTTAACAGTAACTAAAATAAACCTAAAACCATGTACCTCTTTACTGCGGCGTCCCTCGGCTGCCCACCTCCTCTTCCTCGCCGTACCGGTAATGCTTAAGAAAACTGCGCAGCTTAGGCACACATGCCCAGTTTTCTTAAGCATTACCGGTAAGGCGAGGAAGAGGAGCAGGGCAGCCCAGGGACGCCGCAGTAAAGAGGTAAGTTGTTGTAACTGTATTTTTAATTACTGTTAACTTACTTCTTAATAGGGGGGTGGAGGCGGGAGCTGGCCAACTCCGCTCCATTGTGGAATGTGCAGAGATTTGCCTTCTCAGCGTTCTCCACAGACCGTGGAGAAGGCAAACTCCGCACACTCCGCGGGCAGAGCGGAGGTCTCCACCCAGGGTTACCTTCATATGTAAAGTGCACACCATCGGTTCTGTAGATTTAATTATTTTCAAAACACAGATTGTTGTCATAGATAGATCCCATGCTATGGTCTCTGAGGAATGTAGAAATAGTTTTATTAACATGATTCCTGGCTTTGTCAATCTGTGTACAGAATTGATTTGACCACTTCCATTTCTGTCTTCGGCATATTTTTGAGAACACCAAGACAGTGTGAGGGAAAAGTGACATCCCCTTGTGCAGAGGTATCCTTCATTAGGATTTCCAGTGCTACTCCAGTTAGTGTGCCTTGGTCATTTCCACCACAGTGCACAATCATGAGGTGAGGAGCTCGGCACTCCACAATGGTTTTCACCAAAACCAGCCACTGATGAAACGTTAACCCTCTCTGGCCAAACCAAGTAGTCTCCAAATATGGCAAATCCAAGTCCCTGTCAATACCTTTCTTTTATTCAACCTCTTTAGCCCAATAGACTAGCTGTGGCCAACAATTCACACTCTAGCATTTTGAAGTGAAGGAGCAATAGCAGTCAGGAGAAGGCTGGAGCTGAATAAGGTAGTTTTCCAAATGTAAAGCTGTTAAATAGAGGCGTTTTCCCTTTTTTGTAAAGATATATTTCATTCGATGCTGTCAGCATGTAAGTGAATACAATTAGGTAGTGTGTTGGATGCATTAGCAAGAAGCCCTATTATTGGCTGTTGTTTAAAAAAGAATTGTAATGCAGACATGGATATGCTTTTGAATCTGTGGAGTAAGCCACACCTGCTGCATCTCATTTGGAAGTAGCATGGTCCTTCTAGAATGTGCTTTGAACTTGTGACCTACTGGTTACACATAATTGCTACACACACTCAACTAAGAGCTTTTTGGGTGAAGGGTGTTAAAGAGGCAGAACATTTTATAAAAAGAAGAGGAGTTACGACAACATTTTACTAATTATACAGTTTAATTTCCAGTTCAGGACTATGTAATAAACTGTTCTGTAGTATTCAAATTAAAAAGAACTCAAGATAAATATTGGTTTGGAATCATATTTGTTTCTGCAGGGATGGTATAGTTATGAAATAGAATTAAAAAATACTCTGAAATCCACTGAAAAAAACAAAGGTTACTGAGACAATATATTTAGGAAATAGAACTTTTTTTAAAAGTAGAAATTCACTGGAAAAAAAACCCAAAGGTTACAGGGACGTTATAGTTAGACTGACATTTCACTCATAACTCACACCCACGCAATGCACTGCTTATAATAACCTCACATATTACATCACTTATGACATGGACTGTGACATCACTGAAGACATCTCAAATGACATCACTGATGACATTACTGATGACATCTCAAATTACATCACTGACGAAATCATCCAGTGATCATGAGGGTTTTCTAAAAATAATTTTAATGGTAAAGATGTGTTGTAAAGGCATATGCGTGGTTAAGACATTTGTGGTAATGCTTGCACTGTAACGGCATGCGTGGTTCAGTCCACATTGAAAATGATGTTTACCTTCTCTTTCCTTTCCTACTCCCCATAACCCTCTCCCTCCCCCACTCTACCCTCTGTGCTTGTGATTTCATCTTTTTTAAGTAAGTTGGATCAGCATGCCAATGTATATGGAAAATATGGAAATTCAAAACATTTAATAATGACTAGTTATAAATATTTCCCTAGAAACAGCTAACAGGACTCTATTAAATTAAGGTGGACAGTGTCAGGCTTCTTTGTTGAGAATCTAAAATAGATTTCTTTGTCAAGATTGCAATGTTTCTTGTTTATCCCAGACCTGAAACTACGTAGTTACTACAGGTGAAATGTTTTTCCTTCCGAGGGATATTACCAGATAAACGGTTTCAAGACATCATTCATTAAGGAGTCATATTGCTCTTCATGGTAAGAATGTGTATTTACTTTGAATCATAGTGATTTGCATGTAAATATTCATATGCTGTGCAGCCTGTTCCTTAATATTAATAACTAGAGTGTCTCATAAAGCAAATGTTAAAGGTACTGATCTGTAATTAACAGGTTCTGACTATGCCAGACCTACTCTTCAAATGTTTGCCTCATAATAAATTAGATGTCATGCATTTTAATAAAATGTGTATAAATTGCCATAATAATAACTCTTGAATGGTTGCCACTGGAAGCCAGAGATTTATTTATTTTGATTACCTGCAGATGGTATATTATATTCTGCCTAGAAAGCAAAGTTATATTTATAAACACTCTGGTTTAGCCTTCGCTATGGTAATTTTAATACTCTTTTCCCATCTTTAAATTGCTGTTCATATCTATTTTTTGTGAGTAATTGGGCCAGATATCTGGTTGTAAATAGTAAGCACAAATTTTAACCAGTCATTTTCTGACAAGAAACCTTTTTTACCTACCAAACCTATCTATTATTGGGAAAAATAATGACTCTGAATTGCAATCTGCTCTCCCTATTTATTAATCACTAGGAGTGGGCGGAATTTGCGAAATTCACTTTCGCAAATTATCGCGAAAATGTTAAAAATCTCCGCAAACACGCGGAAATATCGCTAAGATGCAGACTTTTTTTTCTCGCCCGTTCGCGGTATTTTCTGCGTGGTCGCGGCTCACCAACTTACCCATGCGGCTGCTCACGGGCACGGCCATCTTGCTTTCACTTGTCTCGCGGTGCATGATCGCGAGAAGAAAGACGTGATCGCGCGACGAATGACGTTACTGCGGGCGCAAACTGTCGTGAGACGGTGCAAATGGCTACCAACAATCCAACATCTCGTGGAGAACGCGACCGGATCGGGAAAACTTGTCGGCGAACGCGGGGATTCAGGTAAGGCGATCGCGCGCACGCGAGAATGTATTATTTTACTGCGCGAGCAAGCAAAAAATTTCCGGTAAAATGCGGATTGCGGAAATGTTGACATTTTCGCGCTCTCCGCGGAACGCAAAAATGTCAAATTATCGCAATTTCCACGAGCGGAACGGAATTTTAGCCCAGGCCTAATAATCACTACAAAGGATGCAAATTGTGACAATCCAATTGGCCACAATCACAGGCATGATCAACCTCAAGGGCTTGGAGACCAGCATGTCTGTGATAGTTTTTAAATATACATTTTTGATGCAGCTTGTTTTCCTTAAGCAAAACGGTACTGCTTTTATTTATTTATTTTTTAAAGGTTTAATTTAAAAATGGCTTCAGTGAGCGTTAACAGTGGGCCTCTGGATCGCCACCGATCCCGGGAACTTTTTAGAAAATTCTGAATGCGTACCCTTACCCTTTCCTGAATGAGTTAGCACCCTAACTTAATTATTTGTAACTTCCGAATGGTCCACAACTGGAACTCATGTTGCACACCAGTGGTACATTCAACTAGGCGCCGCCATGAATTACTCTAGCCAAATGACTTGCTGCACTGCCCTGCATCAAAAACTCTTAAATGAGGCCCTTGGTATTCCTGGCCCATTTTTGAGTGTATTGCATAGTCACTGGTGATTTTTCAATTACTGTATATAATAGTTTTATTCATATAGCTTTCACATTGATGATTTGTTTCACCGTGATGGCAATTATGCAAACGCAATTTTTTATTGAATTTAATCGAGTGAAATACTCTTTTATTAAATCGTTTCTGAAATATTTCCCTAGAAAAGTGCATGGAGGTCGTATTTCTTTTTTAAGTTTTCCTGATAAATCCAGCTCAGTAAATGTATATTGACTCTTATTAAAGTTCATTATTCTTTTCTTAAAGGTTTGGTATTTTTAAAGGTTAAAATGTAGTCATACTAAAAATAATTTAGTCTGAGGAGGTAGCTCTTTAATCCGGAGGATGCACTAGGGGGGTCCGCCAAGGATGTAATCATTGAGCGCGAGGGTACGGAAGTGTGCAACTCTGGCGTGGTATTCGACTGCCCCTCTCAGCAGTGTGACATTTGCCAGTGGATGCCAGAAAAACATCTCCCCGCTTCCCTCTGTGAAGGAGGGAGCTGCAAGATGCATCCCCAGGACTGCCCCAGTTCCATTTTCACACTGGGTAATTGAAGGTAAAATTCACAAAAGGACAGAAGTAGACGATTTTCCATAATAATTCACGCATGTGAAAAATTAGATATGTATCTCATCTGCACAAGGACTCAAGGGGATACAAAAGGGAAATCACGTTGTATGTTTTATTTTTACACTTTTTACTTCGGTGAGCCATTCTCAGTAAAGTTATATGTACCTTCGTTGCACTAAATACTATTAATTTACGCAAAATATTAACCACATTAAGCTTCTCTTTTTCTGAATAGTTACCGGCTTGTTTTATGAATATAATAACGTGTTAATGTGTATCTGTTCTCTGGGGTATCTGTAACATATTATTATAATCAGTCTTTTTGTTTTCTGGTTTGCCTATTCAATAAACATAATTGATATAAAAGTGGAGTATACATTGTTTTGATGTTTTCTATATAACATTTGCAAATTATATATTATGCTGATATTAGTAAAGAAAACTCTACAGTTTTAGCATTAGGGCGATCCGTTTGGAATTTTTAAGTTTCTATATTGAACATTACATGAAAATATTTCCACAAAAACACGTGGAAATGTAGCTTCTAACCAAATATTGACCAATTCACCAAACGTTCAGTACTAGCTCATACTATAACACGCTCAGTTTAGAATAGGTTTTATGTCACCATTTCATAATTCTCACTGCGGCCACATCGAATTGTCAATTTGAGGGACCGCCATTTACTTTCATAAGACAATGTTGTCTTTTCATTAAACACACACAAAGAAATGGAAGTTCACTAAAGTGAACGTAAGCGAAAGGTCTGATTATAGCAGCGGTAACATACATTATCCCCCCCCCCCCCATCCCTCTTGTCCTAATCCCATTGATGACATTTGGAGATAACCATCGATCAGACAGAAAAGATAATTAAAAGGAATGCTGGGACCCTCTACCCCAACCCTCCCACCGGGAGTACTTAACAAGTACTTACCCGGCAATCATTCTGTTCTTTTTTCTGTCTGCCTACAGAATGAGATGAGGTGTGGTGGTAGCTGCTCCTGCTGGGCAGGAGTGGCGGCTTTCCGTGTTTTTCCCTGATTTGCCCATTGGACAGCTGGGCTCTCCTAGACAACGCTTTGGTGTGCCTGCAGGGCTTGCCGGAAGGTGCAGATGGTGACGGCAGGCCTTTTACGGCTCATGCGTCGTGTCTACAGGGCAATTCTGGGTTGCAGGCGTTCATCTTCCTGGTGGCTCAGCCGGGAGGAAGACGTGTTGGGGTGGCATGTTTCACCACACTGGACCCAGGATATGCTCCTGAGGTGCCTGGATGCAGTTGAGGACAAACAGCTGGTCCCAGGCATGCCGGTATGTGGTGCGGGCCTGAGCTGGCTTGAGGGGCCATTTTTCATTGTCCTCGGCCTTCCTCTCCCTTCCATGGCAATGGCTGGACCCGCTGGTGCCCTTTCAACCATATCTGTCCCCCCAGCAAGGACGCCCAAGCAAGTGGGCTTCCCCACTAGGCTCACCAGGGGTGTGAAGGTCGGTCGGGGGATGGACTAATGGCCTCCAACATCCCCTGCAGCTATTTCAGAGGTTTGCAGTGCGTGGTTTGTGCTTCTGCCGGCCCGAGGTGAGAACCACATAGCACATTTTTGTTCTCACATGAGGGGCCTCCGATTTGACTAAGCTGCAGGGCTAGGTTTTGGTCCTTTTCGGTATTGGACAGGGAGGCCATTCTTCACTGGCCTGGCTGGCACTCCAGTGGGGTGGGGATGTCAGACGGTATGGTACAGGTCGTCCTGTCTCTTGTGGAGCCAGGAATTGGATAGTGGCATTCATTGGGGCTCTTTCTGCTTTGTTGCCGTTTTTCACCATTGGGGCTTTAGTTGCCCTGTTGTTGCTGTGACAGCATGGGTATGGTTTATGGCCTATGCATCAATCAGCCTCTGTTCAATCAGTGAGTTGTGCAGCGGTTTGTACTGCAGCCACAGTCTACCTTGGGCAGGGCTTCCAATCTGGTTCGCGGGGCTTTGGCTTCGGGCTCCGTTTTCTGTTGCCTCACTGTACATGTTTGGGCTCTGGGGAACAACCTTTACAACGCAACTTTTACAACGCACTACCATTACAACGCATTTTTTACAACGCATAATCCATTACAACGCATGACATTACAACGCATGACACTACAACGCATTTTTAAAAACTACCTTTACAACGCATTCCATTACAACGCATACTACCATTACAACGCATACCATTACAACGCATAATATTACACTATACTATCCAACACTTACCCTACTGATGCACCCCCTGGAGTTAGAATAGTAATTTTTACCCCTATACTATCCAACACTTACCCTACTGATGCACCCCCTGGAGTTAGAATAGTAATTTTTACCCCTATACTATCCAACACTTACCCTACTGATGCACCCCCTGGAGTTAGAATAGTAATTTTTACCCCTATACTATCCAACACTTACCCTACTGATGCACCCCCTGGAGTTAGAATAGTAATTTTTACCCCTATACTATCCAACACTTACCCTACTGTTGCACCCCCTGGAGTTAGAATAGTAATTTTTACCCCTATACTATCCAACACTTACCCTACTGTTGCACCCCCTGGAGTTAGAATAGTAATTTTTACCCCTATACTATCCAACACTTACCCTACTGATGCACCCCCTGGAGTTAGAATAGTAATTTTTACCCCTATACTATCCAACACTTACCCTACTGATGCACCCCCTGGAGTTAGAATAGTAATTTTTACCCCTATACTATCCAACACTTACCCTACTGATGCACCCCCTGGAGTTAGAATAGTAATTTTTACCCCTATACTATCCAACACTTACCCTACTGATGCACCCCCTGGAGTTAGAATAGTAATTTTTACCCCTATACTATCCAACACTTACCCTACTGTTGCACCCCCTGGAGTTAGAATAGTAATTTTTACCCCTATACTATCCAACACTTACCCTACTGTTGCACCCCCTGGAGTTAGAATAGTAATTTTTACCCCTATACTATCCAACACTTACCCTACTGTTGCACCCCCTGGAGTTAGAATAGTAATTTTTACCCCTACACTATCCAACACTTACCCTCCTGTTGCACCCCCTGGAGTTAGAATAGTAATTTTTACCCCTACACTATCCAACACTTACCCTACTGTTGCACCCCCTGGAGTTAGAATAGTAATTTTTACCCCTATACTATCCAACACTTACCCTACTGTTGCACCCCCTGGAGTTAGAATAGTAATTTTTACCCCTATACTATCTAATACTTACCTTAAATGTAATTTAATATTATGCGTTGTAATGGTATGCGTTGTAAAGGTAGTATGCGTTGTAATGGTAATGCGTTGTAAAGGTATTTTTTAAAAATGCGTTGTAGTGTCATGCGTTGTAATGTCATGCGTTGTAATGGATTATGCGTTGTAAAAAATGCGTTGTAAGTGCATGCGTTGTAAAAGTGTGCGTTGTAACGTCATACATCCTTGGGCTCTTGTTTGGGATGGACTGAGTTGTTCATGTTGGTTGTGCGTTCTCTGCACATGTCACCTGGTTATAGGTGCTTCCTGGCTTGGGTGGGGTATGTCCTTTTCTGGCCTTTGTTGGCATTTGTACCTTGAGGTTCACTTTTTGAGTGTTGGCCATTGGGTGTTCGGGCATCCCTTCCTCTTCTTGGCATCATATACGACTTCGGCCCTGGCTTACTGGCCACTTTCTGCAGTGTGTTGCCTCTGTGGCCTTAGAGGTGGTTGGTTACAGTGTGCATTTCTCTCTGCCCTCGAGGAGTTGGGGGTTGCAGGGGAGTGGTTGTTTGTTGCCCCTATATCGCCAGTTTCCAGAACTCTGAGAACACCATGTTGTGGTCCTCCTTGCTCCCATTTCTGGGGGTAGTTATGTCAGTTGTTTGGTGAGGGTTCTTCTCGTTGCAGCCTGTTGCCTGTTGAGCTGAGCCAGGGCCGTCACTGTCTGCTCCTTTGTTTCCTATTGCAGTGGTATGTAGCTCTGCTTCTGGGTTGGGTGTTGCCTGCTGAGCTCCATCCTGTGGGTCTCTAGTTTGCTTTTTCTGGCCTCCGGTCGCTGGTCTGGGTGTTGCTTGCTGTGGCTCGTTCTCTTGGACTGCATTTCTGCCTTTCTGTCTTGGTGCCGGGCTTTTTGGTGGCCAGTTGAGGGTTCTATACTGGCTGGTCTCTGGCTCAGTCAGTTGGGTTTTAGGGGGACTTTAGGGGGACTATATGGATATCGGCAATGTTGGGTTGTTGGCTGCCCAGCTTGTCTCATGTGCTTTCTGGCATCCCTGTCCTTATGCTCATGGTGCTGGGTTGGTTAGGATGGCTTGGTGGGGTTTTGGTTCTTCACCCCTTGGCCGCTTTGCTTGTCCTTCTTGGAGACTTCTTCTGGACGGCTAGTTGCACATTGCTTGTATTCATGCTGGTGTTTGGCTTGGGGCTCCGGGGCCTGTGTCAGGCTGTGTTTACCATTGCTCTGGGGCAGTCCATGAGCTTTGTTTTTGGCCCTTCTACAGCTGGTGTTGGGACTCACTTGGGGTGATAACTTTGTGTTGCCCTTTGCCATCCGGGCCATTTGGTCAGCTTGTTGTTCTATTGAGGGTTTCACCCTTCCTGGTTTGTGCTGAATGGCCCCGTGTCCCTTTGCCTTTGTCCCACCTGTTGGGTTATGGGTGTGTGGTGGATGATCACTGTTGGTATTTTTAGTATGTGGTTCATCTCCATCCACCTCTGGGTTGTCTTTCTCTGGCTTGTCTACCTTGAGTTAATTCCCGGGGTAGCGGATTAGGGAGTCATCCTTGGTGGGTGATTTTTGCGGGTAGGATCTTCCCTGGAGGTCCGGTTGGTCTTTTTGTTCCCCTGGTCTGTCGTCGTGGGGATCTGCCTCACTCCACCCTCTATCCTTTACAGTTTTTGGGTCATGGTGCGGCTCAGTCCGGGTCAGAGGCTTGATGTGTCACTGTCCATCCCTTGTGGGTGACTTGCCCTAGTCTTGGTTTGGGCACTGTTGTTGGCCTCTTTTTTTGGTGGGGTTTTGTGCTTCGCTGTATTCTGGCTGTTGCCTTACCTTTTCCTGTCTAGGTGGGGTGACAGCCTCTGGCTACTTTGTCTTGCCTGTAGGTTATCAGGCTGCTGAGGTTCTGGTACTCATCAGGCCTCCTTCCTTTCTGGGGCTGTAGGGGCGTCTCTGTGGTTACGTTGGGTTGGGTGGGGTTTCCAGTTGCTTGGGACCCAGTTTGACCTGCGCTCCTTGTGTGTGCCTCTGTCTTTGGGTTCCACAGTTCCGGATCTCCTTCTCTAGGTCTGGGTGCATTGGCAATCATCCTGTGTCTGCGCTGGTGGTTGGTGTTGGGTGTTTTTGCCATGGATTGTTTTGTGTCCACTGTGCAGTTTTTGGGGCCTGGTCCTCCTCTGGGTCTTTTCATTGGTGATGGAGATGTCTGTGGTCTCTGGTGGCCATGCACTTCTAGTTGGAGGGGGGGGGGGGGGGGTTGCTGCTTGGTCAGTGCTTCATACCTTCCTGTTTTGTTTTCTGACATGTTTTTTTTCTGCCTCGTGAACATGTTCCCTGGGTTTCAGTCAGGTGTTCGGGTGTCTGGAATGTGGCCGTATTGTCCATTCTTTGGCTTGTCTTCTTGGTGCTTGCTTGGCCTGTGTGGCAGGTTCTTCCTGTCTTTTTGGGCTAGTCTGCTGTGGACCTCCCTGGAGGTGGTGTTGGTCCCATTGTTTGCCTTGTCACTCCTGGTTATCTTGTTGGAGTGTGTGGATTTTGTGGGATCCCCTGCTTCCCCTTTGCTCTCTTTGGGGCTTGCTTGAGGGGTCTTTCAGCATCGGTCTGTGTTCCTTCATTTGTCCCCTTTGTCAGTGCTGCTGCAGCATCTCTTGGATGGGTTGTGGGGTTCCAGGTGGTGCCGGTCTTGAGCGACCTGTGGGTGGCCTTTCAGGCTTTTTGTGCCCCAAGGAGTACTCAAATTATTGTGGTCCTCCTTTGTGCCTGATTTTCTAGTGGTGTGGTTGGTACTCGATATCTCTCTTTCCCGACCTGAGGTGTTGCCCCGGTTACCCTTGCGGGGCTTTGCCTGTGGGCTTGGAGTCTCTGCAGCCTGCCTCGTTTCAAGTCTTTGGTGTTGATTGACATTTCTTTTGTCACCTTTGTGGTGGTTTTCTGCACTCTCTCCCTTCCACTCAGCAGATTGGGGTGTTGGGGGCTCTGGTGGCTTTGGGGCCTCCTTGTCATTTTTCTACGTGTTTCGGGGGTTGGATGCCTTCTTTGTGCCTGATGTGGCTTCTCCTTTCCCTTTGCCTCAGGGGCTGGTGTTGCGGGCTGGGGTGTTGGGTCCTGGTTCTTACAGTACATTGTTTTCGACCTTGTTGTTCTTTCCCATGCTTTGCTGGTTTTTCTGGCTGCTCTGGGTCATTTTTGCATCTGTTACCTTGTTTGTTTCTTTGATTCCTTTTCCTGAGGGGGAGTGGGTTTCCTCACTGTCCTTCTGTTGATGGCTATATCCAGTGCTTCCTTTGGCTTCCTCCCTGGCTGGTTCTCCTCCTCCGTCATGGGAGGCGGGCGTTCCCAGTGTGGGAAGACTGCCTACTTGGCTGTGTGGCATGGGGTGTCCTTCGCTGTGGTTGTGTGGCAGTGCTGTAGGCTTCCATTTGAGCTTTTTTGCTAGCCTTTATCGTCTCTTACTTGTTTTTGATGATGAGCCCTTTTATGGTTTGGGGTGTTGCAGGCTGTGTGCTTGTGCCTGTTTTTTTTTCTGTGGTTCTTTTATTTCAGTCACTTTGTGTGCTGCTTTCGGTGTGGTGTCTTGTGTGTTTTTTGTGAGTTTGGAAGGTCGGTTTTCTGGCTTTGGTATGCTCAATATGTCATGAATTGGAGGAGGACAGGAGGGACCTGGGGGCAATGTCCTATTACTTATTGGTAATCTTCATTACTCCTGCTCCCCTTTTCCTCGTCCCATTCATGACTCCCCTCTCTCCCTCCCTCCCTCCATCCCAAATTGCCAACCTTCCTCTTGGTGGCTTGGTAGTTCAGAACAAATGCTGGGTAAGTACTTGGTAAGTACTCCTGGTGGGAGATGGTGGGTTTAGAAGATCCCAGAATTCCTTATGTTCTTTTCTTCTGTCCGAGAAATGGTTATCTCCATATGTCATGAATGGGACGAGCACAACAGGACCAGGAGTAATTAAGATTACTGGTAAGTAATAGCGCATTATTTAGCAGCCACGTGGGCAATAATTAAATCGGTAATCAACGTAGAACTGTATATGTAGCAGCAAAAGAGTGATTGATGTAAACGTTTGATCCAGCGATTTTGGCCCTTTGGTAATTTCTCTGGGTATTATTCAATTCCATCCTTATTTAGCGCATCATTGAGCTCATCATTGTTTTCACATAAGGGGGACACATTCATGAAATTAATTTTGTCTCCCCCACCAATGAACAGTCCAGCCGTGTATGGCTTGCCATTTTTTCTCTGATGGAAAGCAAAGGCAAAACAAAACACACACCTACCTTATTGGAACTCATTAATGACGTGCTCCTGGGCCTTAAGTGATGAAGAAAATTTGGGGCGCAAGTCTCTGCATAGGGTTTCCACTAACAGACACAACAAATACATGGGGAGAAATGGTTGATCAAGTGCATATCCGTTTGGCATTGTATACACTATCTAATCCCCCCAAAAATATTTCACAATAGTACTTACTGCTGCTCTATGGTGCTGTGTTGCCATTTTGGACATTCACGCCTTGACAACCACATTAATGATATAGTTTTACCCAGCATTAAATTCAGGACAATAACGAATCACAGTTCGCAAAGGGAGCATAATGCCATGTGAGTGTGCAACTTGGTCAGTGACATCACTGCACATTTGGAACTGGTTATTCTTTATGGTTGTCGAGTCAGGTCGTGTTACTTGTGCAGATTTATAAGCACAGAGACAGGCATTTCTCAAAGTTCCCTTTATTTTGTTTAATCCAAACACTTCAGAGGTGTCTCAGCAGCTGCTCCTAACACACCATCAATTAGATTTATCACTGAACTTCCAAATTCTAATTAGTATATTCTAAATTTATGTTGTTATTGTGTCTGTTTACTTTTAATGGTCTGTGCGTGTGAAGTCAACCTCACAGACGCCTCAAGGCATGGCACTTGATGAATGCTGGGAACACATCATTTGTTCATTTTTTCCCAAGTTTTACTTGCCTTGGAGTTAAATATTCTGTGCAAGCAGTAGACTATTCAGGTCATACATAATGCCATTCAGTGTACTGACTGGAGACATTCCTGCCTCTTGGTCCTTCCTGGATCTATTCGTTGCCTGTGACAGTAAACTATCAGTCGCTATTGAGTAACGAGTTGGCATGCTCGATCTTTGATGACACTTTACATTTCCAGATCCTTCCTGTCCAACACCCACCAGCTGACCGAGTTGCATATTTACCGATTACAGTGGATACATGGGACCAATGTGGTCACCTAGGTAACTTCCTATATTTGACATATTCAGTGTTTTCATGGAATCACTTCCACTACTCTCAGCACATTGTTACATCAAAATGTATCACTATTATGACAACACCCAATTCAACATGAAACTCTCAACAAGCAAAATTAACACTATCAAAGAGCCGTGAGCTGTAGAATCGAGACTAACCCACCAGAATCTGTACATTTTTACCTCAACTCGGGAACAAAGCCAAGTCAATCAGATTTATCATCAATAACAACAACATCACCATCAGAGTAAACTGAAACAGCATGGTACTAATGGTCCCTACTTCAAAAAAAACCCTGCCATGTCAGGGAAAGCTGAGTTATTCTCCTTTGATCCCCTTCCACTTGAATGGAGGTAATGCTCTGCTCTTCAACATCCCTAGCACGCTTAATGCACGAAAAAGAAAATAGTTGTGAATTGTTGTCTGCTCTTTATTAAGCAAGAGTGCGACTTGTATAATTTCTTTTTTTGGAAATTACGCAAAATACCCCAAAATTATGTGAATTTCCACATAAGTATGCAAAATATCCTTCACAACACATCATCAAAAATGGATGCAAGGATGCATTGAGTGGTAACTAACTAGCACAAAATCACGCACGAGTTCGAGTTGACACATGCAATTAGCCTCTTTATAGGCTGCACCCCGATTCCCAACCTACTCCTGTCAACCTGTTCCGTACCAATTCCACCCTCTCCAAATTGTCACTTTTCCTCCTTACTTGTCCTATTTTTAGGTCTCACCTAGCGTTGCAGCACAAATGTGCTGCCATCGCTTTGCGAGGCATGCAGTATACACTATAGTGTGGAAGCTTCGGGGGAAGCTCCTCCCACTCTCTGGCCCATCTTCTTCATTGGCTTAGGTTATAAATGCTGCCTTCCGATTCGTTTTAGACTTATTAGTCCCACCCCATGACAGCCGTGTCAGTCATTTGTATCCTTCCATGGCTACTGGCCCATTCACTGCACAGACTACTTTCTTCCCATGCCCCCCTCTCCCCTCCTGCAGTCTGATACCTTTTCACTACCCCCACCCCCCTCGTGCCTGTTGCTCAGGAACAAGCAGCCACGTGCACGCAATCCCTGCCGTTCAATTTCCAGGCAGTGCGTGTCTTCGGCATTGCTGTGTTGTAGCATGCACTTTACTGTGCCCCGGGGGCACAAGCAGGGACCAACTACAGTGCTCCTGTAATAGCACGCAGTCTACGTCCCCCCCCCCTCCCCGGCACAAGCAGGTATCTACTTCTGCGTGCCTTTCTTGTTAAAACTTAAAAGGGGAAATGGTTGTTCCTTTGACAGTTGTGTAGCTTCCGTTTGGCTGATCTCATCGCGGTTGAGAAAGTTGGCTTCGAAATCGCTGAAGAGATCGTGTGGGGAGAGGAGAATTTAGCATGCTTATCACATGATTCTGCACTTTAGCCATGTACTCTAAAGCCTCTGTCCCTTTATCGCTAAACTCTACCTCTGGTTATGCAAAATCGCGTTGGGTATGCAGCAAATAGAAGGTCTTACATGAGCGCACGAGAAAGATGCTCTGCCTGAGAAGCATTTTGTGGTAAGAGCCATTCAAAAGCTGTTATTTAATTTTTCATAATGGTAAGATAGATTATAAAGTAAAGATCATAACATGTTGAATTAAATACGTTCATAATGCTGCGAAAAATTGGTTTGTTCTAGAACCCATACAATAATAATCTTTTAAGCAGTAATACCATTAATATGATTAAATAATGATTTGCATATATTTATTAAAGTCAGTTTTTATTTATTACCGATGTTTGTTCGGTCTCTATGTTTACGGCACAAACTTTGTCTTTCTGCTATGGCGGCCGTGTTTGTGCCGGAAAGATGAGGCGCAGTGCTGCTGCGTCCGCAGTCCATCTTCTGTTTCCATTGGTAGTCGGTGCCTCCAGTGTGAGCCAAAAGGTACTCGCCTATAATTTCCTGCTATCAGTTCTCACCTGCTCCCGATATTGCTGCTTTTTTGTGCTTCTTTCTTGTAAATTACTGGTCTATTGCCGGACTTCTCCAGTTGCTGTTTACACGCACGTGTGAATGTTGGAGTTGTCAGTCAAGTAGTCTTGATATAGGTAAGCTCGAAATGTTTTTTTTTTTTTTGTTGCATATTTATATAGCGCGAACTCGACCCGAAGGTATTGGAGCGCTGTACATAGCACCGTATTTACATTACACATTCAGGCACCGGCAGATTAAGTGATTTGCCCAGAATCACAGGATGTGGACGCAACCTCGAGGCTCGAACTCTGGTTTCTAAACAACCTACGCAAGAGCCGAGCCATGAAAAGATTGGACATGTACATGGTACAACAAACGTCGTATCGAACACATTGTTTGTTGAAGGCTTGTGTTTTTACTTCAGTGCATTAAATAATATTAGTCAGTGCTTCGATATCTTTAAATAGTAGTACCTTTAATACAAACATTCCCTACCCCCTCGATGCCTGCCTCCGCTGCCGAAAGTACTTCAAGAGAAGCTACTTTGTCATGTGCACTATATATGCATTGATTGTTGTGGTGTGTGGAGCAGCAGTATTCATTTATCATATCTGCCAAAGGATTTAGGTTTCGCCTGCAGACAGCTTTTAGCTGCATGTTGTTGAAAGATCTCGGTAGACAGGATCGAAAAGTTACAGTGGACATTGTGAAGCAGCGCAGGTGAAGGCCAGCTGTATGCTCGGAGGAGTCAGAGTGGGGAAGAGGGCAGGGGTTCATGGTGGCAATCCTGCCAGAGACATGCATTTACATAGATAACCTAGCAAGTGTGTGTGTGTATGTATGTATGTATGTATATATATATATATATATATATATATATATATATATATATATATATATATATATATACATATATACATATACACACATACAGGGCTTTAGGTGGGATGGAAAAACTTGGGGGTCTTGCAAATAGGCAAGGCCGTGGTAATTAAGGGTGTGGCTTAAAAGCACCTAAGCTGAACATCTATGCTTAGCTTAGGCAACAGCTCCTCTGCACTTTATTTACTCTCCCCATGGGTGTACAATGTTACTTTATATTAGCCACTAAACTACCGCATGGTATAGAATTTTAGAGGGGGCTGCATCTCATTATTTGTCAGACTGCTTACACAGTGATACATTTATAGCTACGGGGATCTACATTGCACTAATGTGCAATAATATGCTGCATCATTAAATGCTTATAAGGTCCCAAATGTGAGACCGATTGCATTGCAAATGCTTGTTTAGTTTCTTTTCACTTTGTCCTGTTTCTCTGCACTGCGCTTTTATTTTTCATTTTTTTCTGCCTGCCTCTTCTTCTAAATTGTCACCCCCCACCCACCAGTTGTAGCAGAGGCACACAGTGGGTCCAACTCCTGAACCTGTCGAAACCATGCTGGTGTGACGTTTTGAATGTGAAGGATGTGGCGGCACTTGTATTCTTAGTGCTGCACTCCCTTCCCCTGAGATGTCTCCATCAAGGGGTACAGCCTGACTGAACACACTTCCTAGAGTGACTAGTATGGCGCAACGTGCCCACCACACCAGCATCACCCTCACACAGCAGGTTGTACACCCCTCAGCTGACACCATAAAACAGGAGTAGGACCAACTCAGTGTTGTTGAGGTGAGGGCAACAGGTAAGTGATTTTTATCAACATGTGCACGAGGTTATACAACCATGTGCGTGCATTGGCTACAATTCCTGTTTCTTTGCTCTATCTTTACACAAACCTGCTTCCCCCACAAGAGTCAGCCCCAGCAGAATGACCCAGGATGAAAGGCTTAGCAGGAGTTGGCCCCTAGATGCGTTCCTTCGACCGTTGGTTCAAAGCACCAGTACATACTTACGTGATACCAAGAACGTCCTACAAATTCTGCGGGATATTGATTTTGACCCCACCAAAAATTTACTCATGGGATTAGACGTGGAGAGCCTATATACCAGTCTCCCACACGACGAAACACTGCTAATCATTGAGGAGGTTCTATTCTCTACTCCCTGGGAGTACCAGACACCTTGTAGTCTGGTGATGGAATGTGTTTCATTGGCTCTCACCCGCAATTTCTTTATGTATGCTGACAACATATATGAACAACGTCACGGTACCAGCATGGGGAGTACCTTTGCTCCAAGTCTAGCCGGGCTCTATGTACACCATCTGGAAACCAACAAGATCCTACACACGACGAACCCATACCTTGCTCACATCAAAGTATGGAAAAGGTACATTGACGATGTCTTGGTCGTGTGGGAGGGCGACATGGAATCAACAGAGGCATTCATGCTGTGGCTTAACCAACAGAATGCTTTTCTGAAATTTACACACAGTGTGTCAGCGGAAAACCTGGTATTCTTGGACCTGAATATCTACCCTGAACAGGGGAAACTCAAAACCACGACACACTTTAAAGCAACAGCTAAGAACTGTTTACTTCTGTTTGACAGTTTTCACCCCCGTCACCTGAGGGAAAACTTACCGTACGGCCAGTTCCTGCGTCTGCGGAGAAACTGTACTGAACTCAGTGACTTCAAACAACAAGCATCTGAACTACGTACCAAACTGATGAAACGCAATTACCCTAAGAAAATCGTTGACAAAGCCTTAAAAAGAGCAAGGAATAATAACAGAGAGGCTCTTTTGGAAGACAAAGTGGCAAACCAGATCGATGAGAGACCGATATGTGTAACAACTTACAATACACATTCTAACCAGATCACTAAGATAGTGAATAAACACTGGCGTCTACTCAATTCCTGCGGATTAAACATAACGAAACCTATGTTTGCCCACAAGCGGGGACGCAACTTAAGAGACATGCTTGTTCATACAAGACCTAAGAACATATCTCGACCAAGACCTGTTGGTCTACTACCCCCAGTACAGGGGCATCATCCCTGTGGGAACTGCAGCACTTGTCATCTGACGAGAAAAAGTACACACATTACATTCCGGAATGGCGATAAGTGGGATCAGAGGAGCTTCACGAATTGCAACAGCAAAAATGTTGTGTATCTAATTACTTGTCCGTGTGGCCTTGAGTATGTGGGTATGACATCCAGACCAATCAAGGTACGTATTGGCGAACATCGCAGCAATGTCAGATGTGGTAGGAGCACTACCAAGATGTCCAATCACTATATTTCCAAAAGCCACTGTATAGATGATTTACAGTGGACAGTGATAGAACAATTGAGTAACGAACACAGCCTCCTAGAGAAGGAACAACGTTGGGTGTTCCGTCTCAAAACACACATCCATGGACTAAATGAGGATATACCATGGAATCAGTTCCGAGTATAACCACCGTCATCATACTTAACTAAGCACTGTTCAACTACCGGTTATCTACCTGACTAGAGATACCCCTTCAAGTCTGCCTTCTTTCCTTCTCTTTTGCCCCTCGTATCTGCCTAGAACCAGCATGGTACCACTCCAGGACCACTGGGTTATCTCTTTTCGTTTTTACATGTACTTGTCATTTGCCCCCTGACCACAGCCGAAGCCCCCCTGTAGTAGCTATCCGATACATACACATACCTCTTGATGCAGCCATACACCAGCTGTGTGTCTTCACTAGGCTTGGTTGGGGCATTTTTCCTACCTGTTACATATGTTTAGATTTATTTTTATATCAACCTTCCAGATCAATATCTGTTAATCCGTATGTTACAGGCAAAGTATTTGGACACCTAATTATTTTCTTAATAATGATATCTTCCATAGTTCATTTATTTTGCTAGGTCCCATTACACTCGATTTTGTGTTATGTAGATTATCCTGTACACACACCCCATAGCCTCTTTTACTCTTTTAATTATGAGTTTATGTAAGGCGCTCCATCAGGCACCTACTTAGACACCTCCCTGGGGGTCCTTACAGTCTCATTGCAATGACCCGTCTGCCTCTACCTTCCGGCTCCGGGTCTCGTGCAGCAGCGCCTGCGCGCTTTAGGTTACTCTACTAGCAGGGACCGTCTATTGGTCCGCCATACGGGGCGTTTTCTGACACTCATTCCCTGATTGGAGGGGGTATTTAAAGTACATTTACTCCGATCTTAATTTATCGACGGAGCCGACCGGGGTGGTTTTTCCAGCAGGACATTGATCCTAGGAGGCGTAAGTACGGCACAGCCGGCAGGTGGAAGGTCAACCTTCTAAAAATGACAATGGGAGTACATTTTCCTCTCTCTCGCTATTTAGGTAGCCTATTTTGGCACTTCAACCACCCGGTAAATGAGCTCATGAGGAAATTATCCTTTTTGCAGCAAGTATGTGTTCATTTCTCTGCTTTGTTGGGCATGCAAACAACCACAAATGACATTTTCGCCCTACAGGAACTTCGTTTCCTTTATGAGTAGAGTGTGTGTTTTCTGTTGTTTTGTTATTGTGTATTTTAAATGTAGTATGTCACACTATGTTTTTTATCACAGATCACGTGATAAGGCTAGAAGACGATCATTGCTCACTTCCTTTTCAGATCACTGTTTTAAACACCACGGAATGAGCGTCTGTCCTTATAACAGTAATGTCCTGTATGTCTCTCATATCATACCATTTTCTCCATTTAGGTCACAAGGAGTACGTAAGACCCAGTGGGGCGGTACCAACTTTTGGAGGCTATTTACCTCCTATGTTTATTTTTACACCCACTATTTCTCACCACATCACAGTGCATTGTTGGAAGGGATCTTCTTAGGTCCTGACGAAGAAGCTTGGGGTAAGCTTCGAAACATGTCGACATCAGGAGGTCAAGCTCATTGAGGCATACACCCTCCATCCCCACATTTTTACTAATACCAGCTTAGATGGCAGAATAAAAATTTTTTCCTAGTCCAGTAAGCCAGGTATTTTTTAACATCACTCTCCACTCACTCCTGACCCTTCCTTGCACACCCCTGCACTACACATAGTAGTCCTACCAAGAACAGTGCTCCCACGTACACGCTGGTCGTAGCACGCCCCGTCCCGTAGAGGGGCGGGAAGACCCCTATGATGAAGCATGACACCAAGGGCCCTTTTGGTGTGTGAGGGGTATTTTAACAACAGATGTGTATTCTCCACGACCGTGGGACACACATGGTATGAATGGGAATCTCTTGGTATGTTATACATGCGGGTGGATCCCTTTGTTTAAGGCCCCTAGGTTGTGCCAGGCCAAAATATAGGCCATCACTGTAGATTCTGCTGGCTGCGGTCATGAAAGAGGAGGTGGTCATTCAAACTCCCAGTCAACTAGGGAACCATACAGCCACACTGGTCAAAACAGCTACACCACCCTGCCACCTGCTGTGGGTCTGTGGTGGGTGTTGGAAAGTGTTGGGCAAGAGGTAGGATAGTGCATTTATGGTTTAACAAAGTGGGTCTGATGTGGATGGAGATAAGGAAAAAGTTTACCCGATTTGGAATAAGGGTGAGTTGGTTATCTCTAGTGTATTGCTCACAATTTTACAGTAATGACCACTTAAAGAAATGACGTTTGTGCATGTTTCTGTTTAATTTAGACTTTCACTCTAAAGAAGGATTTTGGACTAATGGCCACGTATATGAAAGAAACAGTTTTGGACTACAGACGAAGAGTGAGTTCCTGATCCGTCTTGGATCTTTATCAGTTCACCTTTGGAAATTAAGCCTACCATACATTTATATTACAGCAAGTATTTTAACCTATAGATCAAGGAAATGTTGATACACACTCTGACTCATGTTACATGTGGACCCATCGGGCAAGGAGGAGTTCCCTTCAGTTACTCTGTTGGTGAGTTGCCCACGAGGCCCTCCGCAATTTTTGTGAAATTTTGTGAAATTATTTATCCAGACACACTGTACTTTTCCTAGATTATTCGTTTTTACATAGACTTTCTACATGGTTTAGACCTGTCCTGGGGAAGACCCAATGTGATGTCCATTCATTAACACATACATCTGGGGTTGAAACATCGACACTTTATCATATCCACGCCCTGAATCGCTTCACCTTTAAACAATGTCAAATGTTCAAAAAGGGTGATGGTGGAACTCTATACACTCAAAAAGTATGGATCGCTACCTACCTAGACTGTCTATTTTGTATTGAAATTGTGTTTTTGTCTGTAAATTTGCACAGTACATTGTTGCACTTTATGTCACATTCGTCACTTAAAAATATTTTTGGGTTGATCGTCTTACGATTTATTTGTGTAACAGCCATATACAGTAAGAGGCATTTAATTGAAATATGCTTGTATCACATATTGAGTATGTCGTTTTTGTGGTCTCTTCTGACTTACATTTCTGTTTCAAAAAAAAGATTGACCAACTACGTTTGTGCTAAACATTCACTGATCTTGATTGATTGTCATTTATACTAAGCAATTGTAGGACCCAACGGAACATATTATAGATTGTACTACGGGGGGATGCTGTGGGTGGCTGTGTGATTTTTGTTTACTAAATATTGCTGTTTTACAAACTATTTGATGATAGGTTTGCTTTGCTGTTAGAAATGACGATCTTTTGTGTGGCATTCCCCCAGCTTTTTACCTTCTTTTGCTGGACCCATTATTGTTGGCCATAAAACTTTGCACACTTTACTCCTGCTAACCAGCCGTAAAATGCTAGTGCTCTCCCTTTTAAAAAATGCTAAAGATTGAAATGTACCAAATTGGCACATTTAATTTACTTATAAAGTCCCCAGTATATGGCACTGTATGTACTCGAGCTGGAAAATAAATACACACATTGTGCCACCCACTAAGGTAGCATGGTAAAGCATGTCTCTGGGCATGCCAATGCAGCCTAGTTGTGTGGTTCTAAACTGCTATTTCTGCCTGCCAAAGCAAACTTTTGGTCTAGCAAAATCCTTCCTTTTTAATACTTATAATGTAAGACCTAAGGTAGGCCATAAATATTTATAGGGCAGAGTGCATGGTGTTTAAAAACTAAAACATAATTAATTTATGTTTTAGGCCTGGCAGTCAAAAACCTACATAGCTGTTTTTTTCACTCTGGCAAAGCTAACTCACCCATAGGTTAACGTTGATTTACACAGTTATCTTTAATAAGTGCTAAATTTAGTATTGTAGTAGCTAGAAAAACCGTACAAGGACTCATTTTAATAGTTATTTAAAATCCATCTTAATGTCATGTCAGATTTTATATTATTATTTTGCAAAAATACACTTTTCGAAATTTGCCATTTTCTTGCATGAAACCAAAAGGCTTTTCATGCCAGTGTCCAGCTGTCACCTGTCCCCAGATGGCCCCCCTGTGGTGAGGTGTGTATTGCTGCCAGACAGTGGACAAAGTGCACTGGGAGTGAGAAGGGTATTCCTCCCTTGCCAGGATGGACTCTCGGGCTGCTCAGAGCATCTTCCTGAGCTTGAAAGGGTGCCTGCCTTGTGACTGCAGATGAAGCTCATACCTAGGACTGTCCCTGTTTGTCTCTCTAGTCAGGATGGCAACAAACCGCGAAGGGATAGAGCAGCTAACCAGAACGGGTTTGGGGGGCCAAGGCTTGCCCTCCACCCACAGGCTGGCATTGGGCATAAAAGTGGACCCCACATACCTCTCCTCAGAACACCCCTGTATCTGTGAAGAATCAAAAGGATTGCCTTATGTCTGAAGAACCTGGAGAAAAACTGGACCTGCTTGCCATGAAGCCAAGATCCCAGAAGTGACTCTGTGGGTCAGTTAACTGACCTCCTGTTTGAGCTACATGGGCACAACTAGAGTACAGAGGACATTTCTTTGTAAATACCCAGCTGACCATTATCAACTGGACCATCTCTAGACCCTGCTGCTGGCATTTGTTGGAGTGAGCCCTAATCCCCAAATTGTCCCTCCAGGTCCTGGACCCTGGCTGGTATTAAAGTGTACTCTTCTTTTCCCCAACCTGCAAGAAGTGGAACATAGAAATGTTTTGTCAACTTTCTGCCCTGCCTGAAGATTCAATGGAGACTGGGATCGCCATCAAAGCCACAGTCCTTGAAGTTGACTTGCCAGTCGGCCTCAGCTTTCTGCTTTTACCCATTGAAGGAGATCTGACTTTCTGAAATCTTTCAATGTCTGAATGCAGAGGAGTTCATCGGGACCAAATCCAAGCAGCAATCGGACAATCTCTAAGCCGTCCAGGCACAAACTTTGAATGTCGTCTGCTAGGAGCTTTGCCGCCATTGTTGACTGCACTGGATCATTGCTTTTCGGCAAACCTACCATTGTCGAGTCTAGTTTGAGATCCAGTGTGCAGCTTGCCCAGATGGCAATTTGTCAGCAACCACTTTTTCTCCATAAAAGTATCTAAGTTTGAGGTACACATTCCACCTGGACTAACCTGATCCCAGTATGCGACCATTGCTCCATTATGGTTGGCCTTAACTTTTTACTTTGAACCAGTATAGACTGTCAAGATACTTGCTGTTGGAGCCTTGTGTTTTTTGCACACATTTTTTATTCAAATTAAAAAAATCATATCTCCAATTCTACTTATTGGATTTTTGTCATTTTGATGTCCTTTGATTTATTAAACTATTCTCTGTTTTTCTTAGATTGTATTTTTACTTCATTATGTCTGAGTGCTGCTTAAATACTTTATCCACAGCCTATAAGTTAATCTTAACTGCTTTGTGCCAAGCTACCACAGTGTTAAGCACACATTTATTTTGTGACATTAGTGGTTCACCCTGACAAGGATTGTGATTTTCTAAGGTGGGTTATTACTAAATTCAACTAATACTTCAATGTCTTACATTTACTGTTTTTTAATCAGCAATATCCAGTGTAAATGAGAGAAGATCAACCTATTTACTGACAGAGGCCCAAAGTTAGCCTACTATAAAGAACAAACGTGTTCCATCATCCTCTCTCTAACTCTCTATGTGAGCTCCCCTGCTAGGCTACCCCATCCTTATACAACCAGTGTTGGAAAACTGAACATCTTACAATTCTCATTTCTCCCCTTTCTGACCTCTTGTAACTTCAGCCTGATCCATTAGTAATGGCTGTGGCCCTTCCCTGTGAAATCACGAATAAATAGTAGTAAACATAGACTAGATTCCACATTGCAATCAGGCCTCCAAACCCAAACCTCTTATCCTCACCTGAGTACGGATGGGATACAACTTAAGCCCCCACTGTGACTTCCCATTGATGCAGGCCTTGTACTCAGTGAAATAACTGCTGAATCATTTTTAAAAGGTCCTGCAAAATTAGGTTGATTATGAGAGCTACACATAACACTCTAATGTGTCCTCCATTTGCTATGGCTTTAACAACGTTACTGCCATTGTCCGTGGCATCAAATACAATGCTAATTCCTCTGGGTTTAAACCATTAGTAGAATTTGGTATTGAATTCTTCCATACTGTTTGCATCTGAGTTTGTTTTCTTCATTTTAACTTTAGCATACAGTTGAATGCCTCAAAAACCATCACCAATGGTTGCGCAAGTGACTAACCTTTTCTTATCTCCTTTGAAGGAGACCTATTGTGCAGTCTTTCTAGCTACCAATGAGTAGTGTACATTTGTATATAACAAACTACATATGCATTGGATATCACATTATAAAGAATACTATTATCAGCACTCAATAACTACCAAATAGAGGAAAGATATCATAAATGTTCCGAAGAAATAAGCTTGGATTGTCTGATTGATGATGAGGTAGGTTTCTGAGGGATGCAGGATTTATCTCTGTCCTTTGACAACATTTAATTATCTGGTGCAAATGCTTATTGTTAGATCCATTGTATTTCATTCTAGTTACCAAGGATATCTGGGCACATCATTGGTGGCGGGGGAATAGTAAATGTCTTGAGGATATCTGGTACAGTCTGAAGGTTCTAACCTGAACTCCACTGGTGATAGCTTGAAAAGGTCCTGCAATAATTCTAGAACATGAGGGTCAGAACGTGCGGTTATTTTGCCATTTATTGTAATGAGTATAACAGCTGGATGATGAGGCTATTTAATGTCTAATTTTTTCAACCCCAGTCGTCACACTGCCAATAATTTTTTTTCTTTAATGTTCATAGTAAAAGACTAGTAAGCTGAGATATGGATAATAAGCCCATCACATTGGAATGCAACACCTGTGGAAGCCGGATTGGTAGCCATCCAAACTGGGACCTGCCCCATCTCCTGAACAAGTAGTTAAAAAACTTGGTGTTAAGTAGGGGTCGGCGGAATTTGCGTAGTCGCGTTATGCAAAGCTCCGCGAAACATTAAAATTTCTCCGCGAGCATGCAGAGCTCCGCCAACACGTGGAATTGCTTGTTCCGCCCGTTCGCGATGCTTTTTTCCTATTCGCGAATACTGTTTGCGTACTCGGGGGAAATACCTCGCGAACACACATTTTGAAAGCACGAACAAGCAAAACATTCTGCGAAGCCCTGGATCGCGGAATTTTGGGTAATTCCGTGTTCTCCGCGGAACACGAAATTACCCATATTCCGCAAATTCCACGAGCGAAACGGAATTTACCGCCCAGGCCTAGTGTTAAGCAGGACACCTATCTGCCCATGAAAGAACATGTCTCAACCCTATGTGGAACTTATTTTGCCACCATGTGATTATTGAAAAAACATTTCCTTGGCTCCCCCTACCTGTAGGAAAATCCCAGTTCAAGCCTTAATCACAAGTTATCTTGACTATGGAAATGCCCTACTTGTAGGTTCCAATCAGACTTTGCTATCTAAACTGCTGGTGATGCAGAATACTGCAGCCAGTCTTGTGTGCAATCTCCCATCTAGTTTTCTCTCTGCTACACTCTCTGCATTAGCTACCTACTTGGAAAAGGCTCCATTTTAAGATGTGATGCCTTACACATAAATCTGTGAATGGAAACGCTCCATTCTACTTACAAAATAGACTCAGATACTATCACCCAACCAGACTGATGAGATCCACAGACAAAGCCCTACTACAAATTCCATGGATTCATAGCTCCATATTCAGCAGGAAGGTTTTTCCTATCTGGCCTCCCTCTACTAGAATAAACGTTCTCTACAAATTTGTTTGTGTACAAAGCAGGGAAAGTTTAAGATCTCTCAAAAACGTGGCTGTTTTACTTAGCTTCACTAGCCTCATTCTTCAGCAGAATGCAGAGAAATTCCTATGGGGATGTGCTATACTAACTGATGCATACAGTGGCACTCCTTTGCCACGCATCCAAATGTGAACAAGAGTGAAAACTGCAGAGGACAGAAAAAAAGCCTTTAGAAATTATGAGCTCTGTTCAGAACAGTGAGGTAAGAGGGACACCCATGCGGGGAACCAACTAAATTAAGGTTCATGAATGAGGTCCACAGAGTTTAGGTGCACATCAATTGCCCACAGTGATACCACTCAGTAAGTTTAATTGCTAACTGCCATAAATTAACAGGAAACAACTCTCAATATGTGTTTATAAATGCAGACAAATGCAAATCAATGAAAATTTCAAATTCTTTAAAGCCAGCGATAATATGCTTTGGTGTCAATTGTATGTCAAACTCTTTAGAAATGTTCTCTTCAGGACAATGAGATAAGAGGGACACCTATGTGGAGCGAAGACTGAGTAATAGTTAGTGTTGTCTGGTTAGCAAACTGAGAAGAGTATGTAATGAGGTCTGCTACTAATCATTTGAAGGTGGTGGAGAAATAGTAAATAAAAGTTATAACTTTAACTTTAGAAATTTAAAAATTTGTGTAGTTTAAACTTGGTTTGTATAGGGAAAATAAGTTTCCCAACTATAACTAAGCTGTAACTTTTGGTATTTTCATTGAATATATATAAGCATATAACTCAGTGGCTGTCGCCACTGGTTTGCTATAGTTAGGATTGCTTTTTCATAGACAAGACATTTTTGTTCTGCTAATAGTTTTTGCATAATTTTTCGTTGTTTCACTAATCGTCACTAAACTTTCCAAAACAAAATTCCCCTCAGCTCCTTCCTGGTCAGTTTTGGGGTTATCCATCAAGCAGGGGCTGAGAAAAAAGGGGGGTCAAGTAAGCAAATTACCCCTTGAATTTTCCAGATCTTTCTTTAGGCAGTGCTACTGCAAAACACCGCTGAAAGGAATTATAATACATTTGGCAGGAAGCTAGATCTTGGTTCACAGATTGGGCTTTTTGTAATTTGGTGTAAATTCGTTCAGTAGTTGTTGAGAAATTAAAGTTCAAAATTATTTGTATTTCTGGACGATTGGGTTCGAGGGACTCAACCCCATTAAAAAAAATAGAGACTTTTGATTGGCCCAGGGACCTTTGTTTGCCTTGGGCCACTTTCTCCCACAGGAAACAAGCTTGTGCGGGACCGAGAGCTCTGTTTGGCTGCCAGCCACATGGGAAACATGTTGCTGGCACTCATTACAGTACTCGGAGACTTAAGGCTTGATTTAGATCTTGGTGGTACTACTGCTGTCGCATCATGGTGTGGTCCCAAATGCTCCATGAGGCTGGCGGCGGTCTGCCTGCTGTACTTACATGTTGCTTCAATGGACAGGAGACCACCTCTGCCTGACAGAATTAGGCCATGGTGATGTGGAGACAGGTAAGTCTATTTAATTTCATCTCAATGCACATATATGTTGTGAATCTGTAAAAATATGCATGCAGGTAATGTGTACTTCCCATTTTTGTTACCTTCAGTATTGCACACTAACAACATACACACACTAATAAATATACATGCACACCCAACAGAAAGCCTATATTTTATTCCGGCAACAACGGAGTGGCTGAGGGTCATGGTCAAGTAGCAGAAGAACAGAAAGGACCTATACAGTAGCTGATTTGGTGGTGGGACCCCAAAAAAGGTGAGTTTTCACCTCTTTTTCATCGATTCCACCAACTTGCACTTGGAGGTTTCCCCGCCACAGTTGCCTCGATGGAAAGGCACATTGTTATCTGAACGGCAGGAATCTTGGTGTGACTCCCTCTGACAGAAACTTCTGCCTCTGATGCCTTCAAATCAGGAGAAAGATTCTGGTGGAGGAGGCAAGACTGCAGCAGTTTTCCCTCTAGTGTCCAGCCAACAACTAAATCGAGCTGATGGACGGCTAAGGTCGCGGGCGGGAAGACTGCTGAAAAAGTGACAATGGGACTAGTGCTGCCAAAGTCGCTATCAGGCCCTTAGTTCCTTGTCCTCACGTTTAAAAACAATATCATAAAGAAACAGGTTAGGGATACACTGCCCCCTGAGACTCTATAAGGGGGACCCAGAGTGACCCCTGGGGCAAAAATACAACATTATTCAGCAATTGTTGCTGCGATACTTCGGGACTCACATGGGATCACTTGATGGTGCATATATATATATGGTTATATATATATATTATCTACTGGCGGTCGCCAGTAGATAGTTATAGTTAGGACCGTGTTTCCATAGGAAATCTGCAACATTCTATTTTGAATAACTTTGGCGCCGATTGACGAATCCTCGCGAAATTCTCAAAATAGGTGGGGGGCTCCGCTCCGCTCCTTCCCTGAAAGTCTCGGGGGGATTCGTCAAGCGGGGGCTGAGAAAAAGGGGGGGTCCCAAAACGCGTTTTCCCCATGCATTTTTCCATAGGACCTTTAGTCCGAGCTACAGCCCGAACTGCTGAACAGAATTACTTGAAATTTGGCAGAGAGGTAGCCCTCAGGTCAGGGATGTGCCTTTTGAAGGTCTCGTGTAAATCTGTTCAGTATTTCCTGAGAAAATAGCATTTAAATCAATATATATATCTATAGGCGCGCTCCGAGCGCATACCGTAAGCTTACCGTACGCGCACGCCGCCGTGCGCGAGCGCGATTCTGATTGGTTGTTAGATCTTAGTAAACATTCGAATCGGTCAAAACCAGGAAGTTTCGGCCGCCATTTTGTCTCTCGCAGTCTGAGGGGGTGAAAAACAAAGGTGGATAACGTGTAAAGGGGGCAGGCTGGACAGTTCCTGACCCCCTAGCCTTGGTCAGGGTGTCCCAGAAGGACCCCCAAGTGCAAAAATGTATTTTAAATTTTTTATGAAAAATCGCGGAGTGCGCGTAGCGTACGCGCATGGTAGAAATGGAAAAATTCCGCGAACTACGTAACGTGAGTGCTAGGTGCGCGAAGCGCACCGTGCGCCCACAGCGCGCGCACGGTACGCGCACGGTGAAAAACCTTAAAATACATAAATAAATACATAACTTAGCATTTAAAAAAACGTACAAATTCACTGAAAAAACCATAGGTTTCACACACGTTATAGTTAGGAATTAGCATTTAAAAAACCTTGCAAATTCACTTAAAAAACCATAGGTTTCACACATGTTATAGTTAGGAATTAGCATTTAAAAAACCTTGCAAATTCACTTAAAAAACCATAGGTTTCACACATGTTATAGTTAGCTGGGCATTTCACTCGTGAAAAACCAATGAAATTCCCCCGTTATAGTTAGTGCAGGCAACTATAACTCACGCGACCGCAATCCTCTGTTGATGCTAATACTGTATTTAGACACTTATTTACCCATGTCGTCTTCCATTAATTTTTAGCTATACATATATTACAAATATTTTTTTTTCAGAAAAACACATATGTCATCAGTGATGTAATATCTGGTGGGCTTCATGCTGTAATGTACTTCTCGAAATTATATGCACACATTGACCCACCATCTTTGAGACTCACAAAATGCTGAGGATGAACAGGTGGCACTGTCTCTGGATGCAGAGAAGACGTTTGACCAAGTTGAATGGCCTTACCTATTTTGGGCTATAGAGCACTTTGGCCTCAGCCTGCACAATTTGCATCTAGAGAGGCACAGGGCAGGGCTGTCCGCTCTCCCCCTTTCTTTTTTTCTTTGGCCTTGAGCCATTAGCAGTTGCTAACAGGATTGCGGCCCTTATATGGGGTATACCCCCTCGGTTAATTCTTTCCATTATGCTGATGACATTCTGATAACGGTCTCCCAACCACGGACGTCCATGCTGGCTCTGATGTCCTTAATAGATTCATTTGGAAATGTTCTGGGTACCGAGTGAATGGGGGCAATGTGAGGCAATGCTTATGTCCATAGTCATGACCCAAGATTGAATAAGTGTTGTTGGGGGGAAATGGATGATGAAGGGTCTGAAATTTTTAGGCTTTCGTCTATCTAGGGGCTGCACCATCTGGTACAAGACAACATATGCCCTCTGTTGCCATCCGCCTGCTTAGACTTTGTGAGATGGACACATCTCCATTCATGAGTTCAGGCCTTCAAGATGGTGACAGCCCCACAGTTCAACTATGTGTTGGGGATGCTACTGATTCGTGTTCCCAACTCTCTTTTGGCCCCCATCGATTCTCTGATTAAAGGCTACATATGGGGAGCTGACAAACCCCAACTTCGAATGCCCAAACTATATGCTCATACCAAAGCAGGGGTTATGTCTTCCCCACATTGATACGTACTAAATGGCTTGTCACTTTTGTAATTGCCAATCTGATTGAGGTGAATGCAGACCCAATGATCTGGCATAGTATTGAAAGTACCATACTGCAGTGTGGAGCCTCTATCTATATCCTTTATGCTGTGGAACCAGAGACTCAACAACCCCATTATTACCTACATGTTCCAAACTTAGAAGCAGGCCCACAATCCCTTGAAGGTGGATCCGTGGATCCAAACAGCTGCTTCTACATGGAATACTGCTAGGATACATGTTGGCAATCGGATGATAAACTGGTTGGCATGGAGGGAGTGTGGCATTCTTACGCTTGACCATTTGCTTGCTGATTCCTCCTTTAAGTTCTTTGATGACCTTTCCCAGGAAAATGGTCTCCCAACTACAGTCCACTGGCAATTTCTTTAATTTTGCCCTAGTTCCAGTGAATACTTGATAGGGAGCCAATTCTAGACACTTTACCAATCTGTGCATAGCTTACTATGTGGGGAATTGACACAGGTGTGATATTCAGGTTCAAAAGTCTTCTTGTCAATGCTGCTTTTTCACCACCTACACCGGAGGCTTAGCTTCTCTTCTGCAAGGGAGCAGTGAGTCATGTATACTCCCCAAAGGCATGGGCCTCACTTCTTGAGACCCAAAATTCTTTCCTCCAGGATACTAGGTGGACATGCCCCTGTTTTACACTGCTACATAACTCTACTGGTCGCTGGCATTTTGGACAGGGGGGATTTGATGTGATACACATGCTGTGGTCTTGTCTGGCACTCAACACTTACTGGTCTGATGTATGGGACAACCTTGGTGGTTCAGGAATGATCGGACTGTTGCCCATGTCCCGGTTGGCCCTCCTTCATGATATCGCTGGCTGTGATGTTGCTACAAAAAATTGAAAACTCTGGTTGGTGACAGGCATGGCCACTGCCAAACTCTGTATTTTTTGCCACTGGAGGAAACCAACTGTGCTAACGGGTGCTGACTGGCTCTCCAAACTGGCTATATTTGAGGAACGTGAATGAATTGTATACAAGCGGAACTATCACATGGATGCATACACCCAAACCTGTGAACTCTAGAAGCATGTAAAAGCAATAATGTGCTCTGAAACCACACAATCTTAAGAGTACTAAATTGGATCCCTCTAGAAATGAGAAACACATTCGAGATGGCATGCTTCATCTTTAAACCCCTTGGCTTCCAACAACCTGACCGCTTCACTCCTCTTTGAAAATAGTAGGTGGCAGTAATAAATTGGTCACTGGGAGAAGTGGAATTCCCACTCAGGCAACAATCACAATCCTTGTCAGGGTGAACGACAAAAAGTAACTAAATGAACCCTCTGGTAGTTTGGCACAAAGCAGTCAGGACTAACTTAGAGGCAATGTGTAAAGTATGTATAAAGCACACAAACAGAAATAAAGTGAAATCACAACACAAGAAACATTCCAAACCAATTTAGAATACTAGAGTACATTTTAATAAAGAAAATTATACAAGAATTAAAAAAAGGCAATCAGTAGAACCAGTGATGTTAATTTTTAAAATAATAGATAGAAATCGCACCAGGAACCAGAAAGAGCCACTCAAGATTATGTGGTGGCACTAGACCAGGGAGATTTACAAGTTCAGGATGACTGCGATGTAATGTGGATTGGATTCAGTGGCCAGGGTAGTCCTGATGAAGAGTTAACTTCGCAAGTCTGGTGCAAAGAGTTCTGCTCGCATTGGAGGAGGCAGCGAAGAGGAGGCTTTTGGAGTGTAGAACAGGTCATTGCTGGAGTTTTGCATTGGTTGATCATCGCAAACGGTCACTGTTGGCGCAAAGTGCAGGTTTTGTGTTGCTTGATGTCATAGCTTGTCACTGTGTGCTTTAAAAGCAGGTCCTACATTAGCTTCACGTTCGCGGTTGTCACATGTGCCGTAGTAGCGTTAGCCTTAAGTAATCCCTGATAGTTAACTGCCCTGTTCTCATTTATACACTATCATTAAGCGCATACCACTGTATTTGCCCCCGTCATTACAAGTGCTACACCTTGACTCTTCCGAGTGGCATTAGCCTACTCGCACGAGTAACTGATGCATGATTTACTGGGAATATGCAGACAGTGCAATCCCAACTGTACTATACGTGGTCCATCTGTACAAGTAATGAAAGTCTGCACTCATACACGAAAGGCGCCCTTTTTTCAAAACACATACCCCACAATTCTACCTAAATTCAATATGCACCTACAGCTTTTGAAGAGCGGATTAAGCAATTCTCCCTTTGAAACCCACCAGATATACTACTATGGTTTTATTTAGGCTATCATACAAATTGCTGCATTTCATTTGCATTGATAAACTTGTGTACCCCTTTAACAAAAATTGACCATTCACATGTTAAAATACACTTTCTCCGACCATACTGTAGTGTTACATTATAATGGGAAAATATCGCTATGCATCTGTTGGGGGTCAAACGATAGAAATGAGACTAACAGGCACATGCATCATCATAGGGTTTTGCGATTCCTTAATTGCGATTATTAAGGAATCGCAATTAAGGAATAGCAAAACCCTATGCATGTAGGAATCGCTAAAGAAATAGCGATTCCCACAAATTCCTTAATTGCGACTAGCATATTGCGAGTCGCAATTAAGGAATGTCTTCCCATTCATTCCTATGGGCCTCCAGGCCCATAGGAATGAATTAGAGATTGCGGGAGCAATTTGCGAGTACCATTAGGTACTCGCAAATTGCTCCCGCAATTTCGATGGTGCAAGGGTGTCAAAATGACACCCTATTGAACCCATGTATGTTAACTCTGCACATATGTTGCATACACACATGCTCTAAGGGCATGTGTGTGCACAACATGAAACTTAGAAAAATGCAAATAAGTGCATTTTTCTAAGTTTTCGCAAATTACCATGAAGTCCAGCTTCATGGTAATTTGCTCACGCTAATAGCGAAATCGCTATTTTTAAAACTGTAATGCATTGCATTTAAGGAATCCCAATTAGGGATTCCTTAAATGCAATCGCTATTTAAGGAATCGCTATTTTGAGATTCCTTAAATAGCGATTTGTGCATTTAGGATGATGCATCCCAAATGCAAAAATACCGGTCGCAAAGGGGCAGATTCTGAGAATCTGCCCGTTTGCGACCGGTTTTGTGCTTGATGCATGTGCCTGTAAGTACTGAGAATCTAAGTTGCATTATGTTTTTACTTGACGTTTCGGAACCTGTTGTAAATAACATGCTTGTCCTTGCAGATTTGGATGTTAAAATACAATGTCCCATAACAATCTTGAAAATATACAGACTAATCGCTGATACCATGATGTTGGAATGTAATGACTAGGTATTGTAAATCTACTAACTAACTTAGTCTCTATTAATGATTAAGCACGAGTTGACCCTGCATGAACTCACTCACTACTGCATGTTAAGATCCATACTAATAGTGCAACAAGAGCTTCATCACGTTACTTCCTCTAAATACCCACATTTCATTGTAAATACCCTACGGTTAGTTACAATTTCTTGGCAGCATTCGTTTTTCTTGCTCTCTCCCTTTCCTTTCTCGCATTTTCTCTCTTCTCTCTGAAGTAAAAGCATGCACATGCAAAACTTGGTCCACACCTGGTTCACTCCTTTGTCACTTTTGGCCCTAGGGAAACCCCTTTAAAATCTCTTTTCTTAAAGGCACTTTTCAAATGAATCAAACTTGTAACCCTTCAAACAAAACTTTCTCTTTCTCTCTCCCCATCACCTTGTACACTCGGTTGGTGTCCCCCCCTTTCCCTGGGGAGCCCTGTGCTCTATCATTTACATTCTCTTCCAATGCAGCCTTGAGAAAGCCCTGGCTCTACCTGCCACATAGGGCGAAACATGTGTCTTCTGTTCACTTTCCCTAATAATTTACTCTGCGAAAAATTTAAAATGAGTGAAATGGACATAATAAAGTGGTGAATAAAAGTAACTATTCTCACTCAAATCAACCTGGATTACTGTGTTGTATTTAAACAAGGAATTACCCTATTGACCAGAATACACTTTAGTAGCATTTCATTCACAGGCCCTGGTTACAGGTAGGACCATTTAAAAAAAAAAATATTGATACTTTGAAATGGTTCAAACAGAATATCGAGGAAAAAATATTGAGAGGCAGAAAATCTAATTTTTTATTTCGTGATCAAAAAATATCATGATGCAGGAATATCATTGATAAGAATATACATTTTTTAAGGTAAGTAATATTGATATTAAGAATATCTATGATAATAATATAGTTTTGTAGTGCTACTTTAGTGGGTGGTGCATGGAGTGCGGCTGACCATTAGTAGCATTTAATTCACAGGCCCTGATTACAGGTGGGACCATTTAATAAAAACTATTGATACTTTGTAATGATTTTCAAACAGAATATCGAGGAAAAAATATTGAGAGGTAGAAAATCAAATCTTTTATATCGTGATCAAAAAATATCATGATGCAGGAATATCGTTAATGAGAATATCAATTTTCTAAGGTAAGTAATATTGATGTTAAGAATATCTATGTTATTAATATACTTTACAGAAATATCTATGTTATTAATATCAATGTTAAAAATAGCTATTTTGTTAATGTCCTTTACTAAAATATTGTTGTTAATATTATCATTTTTGAATTATTTTTATGTATAGGTCTCTTACTGTGTGTTACAACAAATCAACTTGTTCACCCAGCGTTCACTTCTGGATGGCCTGTTTCTACCCCAGCACATCACCAACCATCCTTTTGCCATCATCAGTGCTAATGCCATGAACTGCCAATGTGTTTTAGAAATGTCCCATATGGAGCCAAACAGCACCAATAGTAGATTTCTAAAGAGGCCCCAGGGGCTCAGCTAAGTTGCGGCTATCTTGCTGCAGGCCCTATAGCACCCCCCCCCCCCCTTCCAGGTAATACCATTTACAAGGGACTTACAAGTGAATAAAATGTGTGAATTAAGTGTAGGGCAAATTTAGCATGCTTTAAGAGAGAGTATGGGTAAAGTACACAGAGAACTAATGCCAACAAAATGAGTTCAGCAAAGTTAGGGAGCAAAGGCAAAATTTTTGGGGAAATACCATGCCAAAGATGTCAAGTCTAACAGTGGCAACGAAGTTCTCAGAAGCAAAGACACTCTCAAACATGTGTCCAATTGATTCAGACATCACAATGCAGCAGCCCTATTGCTTTCCAGAGTCGATCCTCCCATGTGGAACTTGATGCTTGAACAGCTGAAATGCATTAAGGAACCACCTCAATTGCAAAAAAAAATAAAACACATCCTTTTTTGCTAAAACTTGACAAGTTTCTCTTCTCTGACTTCCATCGCCCTTCCTCTCTTGTCTATTTTTTCTCTATCCCTTCCCCTATTTTGCTGTTCCTTACACTTCTTCAGACTCATTTCTATCCATCCTCCTCCACCCTCCCTCACCCTGCCCATGCTTCAATCAATCAACTAGGGGTTTATAAACGCTCTACTCTCCCGTGAGGGTCTCAGGGCGCTGGGGGTGGGGAATGCAGCTCAAGGTCAGACGAAAAGCCAGGTCTTGAGGCTCTTCCTGAAGATGTGCTGGGTGGGGGAGCATCTGATGTTGACTGTGAATTCGTTCTCCTTTCTCCTATCTTAATTTCTCCAACTATTCACTCTTTCCTATCTTTTTATCTTTCTTCCTTCCTTAGTTCCCTATCCCATCTATTCAGCCCTCATTTCCTCCATCCTTCATCTGCTGTCTCCCAGGATATTGTTGTCTTCTAATACAGACCTCTCATTCTTGCTTCCAGTGTTGTATGGTTACAAACTACTTACATGGGATTATTCATAAAGAGATTACCCATCTCTCAAGTTAATCTTTAGTAGAGCATGCTGATACCTTCCTGGTAACATTGTATATTTTAAAATAGAAATATGAATAATTAATTAAATAAATTTAAAAAGCTGGCCATACTAGGTATGTCGCTTGCATTGAATTGCATTCCACAACTTCTTCATGTGTAACAGTTGTGCGGACCGTCGCCTAAGCCTGTCAAAATGTGTCCCACTTGAACTTTCTGGCATCAGTGCCCTCAATGGGGTCCTGTGCCCCCCTCATGTATATGATATTGATGAGCACCTTGAAAACCATGCTCCATTGGGCATTTCAATCACTCATATTTTTGTCTCTCCAACCCTCTAAACTGTCTTAGAGGCTCTGCCTTGTGCTATCGTGGGGGGAACTACACATCTTTGCTATCTACAACATGTACATAGTGCACGACATTCAGGTATTCAGTACATACAACATAATGTGTTCCGCCACTCAAATTCAGATGGAAATTAGGGGAACAAACCAACTCAATAAGTGGGTGAATGCCACAATATTTGTTCAACATATTGATGGCAGTCAGGTTTCTTGGTTTCTGAGAATGAGTTTACAGCTAATATGCATCAGCATGAGAGTGAATGGACAGCAGGTTTAAAAGCCAGAACTTCATATGTGCCCCTCTGTGTTCCTGTCTCCGGCACATTCTTGGGTTTGTCAGTGACTGACTGTTCTGTGAAGGGGAATGGCTGGATTAGGTAAGGGTTTCACATTGTGAGCAGCATAAAAATAACTGTAGAAAGGAGCTTTACATTGTTTAACACTGAGAGACCTCCATCCACAGAAATATAGTTTAGGAGCAGCTAGATATCTTAGATTTTCCTTTTGCGCATTTGAAATTGTGTATTTAGTTGTACTTGAATAAAATATGTTTCTTTTTAAAAGTCACATCATTGCCAGTACATTGGTTTATTAAATGTTATAGTGTGGTTTGTGGAGTTTTGTGTTTCAAACACTCCCTGAATAAGCACTGAACTACTCTGCTTCACTGCGCAGAAGGCAGAGTGCTAAAAGTAAAAGGATGTTCTTGGTGCCCAGTTTATTTCAATAGTTGCCCAGAACACCTGAGGTATAAGCCTACACTAGCCACACACAGAGCCCAGTACCACCTGATTGACAATTCTCACATTCCAGTGGAGGTTGTAGGAAATGTTACCCTTCTGCAGAGTTACCCCAGATTTTTCACGTTTTGCTGGACACTGTATTTTCACTGGCTGTAGCACTCTGTGCTCTTTACTCCTGTTAATCAGTAATTAAGTGCCTGCACTTCCACTTTCAACATGGTGAAATTGGCATACCCCTAATTGGCATATTTAACTCACCTATTAGTCCCTCATATACGGTACCAAGTGTACCAAGGATCTGTGCGTTAAATGTCACTAGTGGACCGTGGGAATATAATGTTAAACATGTCCTAACAGTGAAATAAAAACAAAATCTATTCTCACTGTAGCAAGGCTGGCTGTTCCATGGGAAAACAGTGGTTTACATTATTACATTTAATAATGATAATGTTAGTTAGGAAACAGCTAAAACATAGTTATACAACTATTTTTAATAGTTATTAAATATCCAATAGTCGCGTTTTTGATAAATATTAAGGAAAATGTACTTTAAGAAAGTTATCTTTCCCGTACCTAAAGCCTCTGGAGGCCCATTTACATTTCCCACTTTTGTCAATCAGCAATTAGCATTAGAATAGCTGTAAAAAGCTGTGAATTGCTTCCCTGGAGCAAACAATAGGCAATGGCAGATATGACCCCTCTGAGCCTGACAGAATATGCAGGGTGGGACTGTGCACATCCTTTTTGACATTACAGCCGGAAACCCTGCATGACAGGTCTGCTGTGTTTTAATATATCACTGGGGGTACACTTAAAGGATGGGAAATAGGATTCCGCAACAATACTTAGGTATTCAATATCTGGTTACTGGAAAGCCTGCTTTGTTCTACCAGACTTCTTTCTCTCTGTTTATGGGTAAATGACTGCCCCAAACTGGATATTAGTGTTAGATGTGGGACGACATTATGATTACAATAATACACTACCCACAAAACATCTCCATCCCTCAGAGCTCAGGTTTATTGTAACCAACGTGGGTAGGTTTGGCATATTTACTGTAGAGTGAGCGTAGCCTGGGGCTACCATTATTCTTGCTGTGATATATACATCACTGCACATGAAGGGGTTCTTTTCATCACATTTTTACTACATTTGCATGAAACACAGGTGTATTGAAGCAGTGAGACTATTGCCATCCAGAGAGAGGAGGTCCTAGAACACTTCGCTGGAGATATGTATGTGAGACTAGGTGCAGAATCTGAAAGCGGAGGGTGAGTGCCTGTGAGCGCTAATGATTCCAGGGAGGGGCTGCGTCTTTGTCCACTAGTATGACTGGTGGTTCATGACACCAGTAATCACAACCACAGGAACGTCAGATGTTTTTTCCGGGTTCCAAAACAACAAACTCAATTAAGGGCTGCATAAGACAAGGGCTAGTTACAATGTTTTGGTTTTTAATGCATTGTACAGAAGGAGAAAATAATGCTGACTAGCATCTGGCACCATCTACTCATATTAGCCATGTTAGCTGATTTGTCAACATTAAATAGGGCGGACCAACTTGCTTTACAATCAATAAATAATATTGCACAAGAATGGGGTCCAGAAAGCATGGGTACCAGGGAATAATATCCACTCTGACCCTCTTCTGACAGGCCTGCACAACCTGTTGTGCACATAATATGGGATTGATCTATGCAGAGAAGTGATGGGTAGAATCATCCTGCCAGTGTTCACTGGGTGAGGGTCCCTGTACATAAACAATTATTCAACCTGGGTCTTAAAACCAGAGGGTGAGTATTCCACCTAGCAACGATTCCTGTAGCATTGTTTCAGGACTATGAGTGCACAGAGTGTTTTCACCCATGGGTTCAAGGAAAACATGAGGAAAACTGCTAAAGTCCATATGGTGGAAAAGCAAACCACCCTAAATACTGACAGCGCTTTCACAGACAAGCACTCTCACACCCCTAACAGAATGCCAGTGACGCACTTCCAGAAGAGTTCTCACACCTCCCATTGACTTGCAATGTTGGACTAACCGGACTGGGCATCAGGCGTGTTCCCGGGTGGCTGGAAGGGTGGGGAGCTGGTTTTGTTACTGGGGGACTGGTTTTGTAACAGGGGCTGTTTTGCAGCAGTGCAAAATCAGCAGGCCAGCATTATCCATGCAGCGCTTACTTTCATTTCCAGCCTCCCTGTGTTTTCAAATATGGTACAGTTTTAAAAGCTGCAGAGTTCGTTGTAAAGCGAGCACTTTTCAGTGACATTAAAAGTGTCAAGATAACTTTGGTTATTAATTTTGCTGCAGGAGCAAGCTGGAGTTTTGTATAGTGGCAGTTTTGACAAATCTAAGGTAGCACAGAGGGTTAATAAGCTTGCTGCAAATAATGTGTACTATGCAGATAATGTAGCTGTATTTTATGTTCATAACTCTGTGGGATACTGCTTTTGTCACGGAGATCCTTTTATTACTGTGCAGTTCATAAGTTACAATAGTAATCTAGCACATTGAGCTATTAACTGCCATCAAAAAGCTGCAAGCAAACTGCATGGTACAGGTTAGCTACTTATGTATTTTCCAGTCCTTCATTATCCTAATGTTGCTAAAACCAGTTTGTTTGGGTAGAAATAAATTCTTATTAGTAAATGTAACCCTAACCATTGTGTTACATTTTGAATACTGAGTTTGTGCTTCTCCAGCCTAAGCACTCTTAAAAAATCCCTGCACCTCTTCTCTGTGTGTTTGATGTAACGTAGAGTGCTCCAATACCATAATCTGCTTTGAGGGGTGGTATAAAACAAATAAAATACATGTGAGAGCGGGTCTATGAAGAGGTGAGGGGCACTGTTGGAGGGTGGTAGTGTGGGAGCCAGTGAAGGACCCCAATAACGTTTGTTGTATCCTGGTGCACCATAAGCCCATCATTTACTATTCTTTACAATTCATGCAAATGAATACATATTGAAAACTGTGTTGTAGAATGCACAATTTCTTGCCATTTTCCCAAACTTTTCTTGGGGGAGATCCCCCCAAATCATGCTTGTTGTGGTCAGACTCGCTCGCTGCGCCCACTCGCTATGCAGCATACGGGTGTTGGTCTGACAAATTTTGCCAGAGGTGCTTTGGGTTCCCAGCCCAGCCTTGTTGACTTGCAGCCTGACACTAATGAAAGCACTTGCACACCACTCATACAATAGTAGTTTCAGACTACCAACAGCCCTCTTACACTACCAGTATTAGTCACGAACTACATACAGCACTCTCACACCCCTCACAGACGAGTACTCTTTTACCACTGAGAGTACTCTTACTCCCCTCAAAAACTAGTAGTCAAAACCTTCTGGGAGCAATTTCACACTCCTTATAGACTGTCAATCTCACACTAGAAATAAAACTCATCTACACCATAGACAAGAAGCACAACAAAAGCGTTTGGCTGATAAGTGAATGTGCCCCTTCATTGATGGCTGAGCTTGTTCATGTTGTATTTTGGTTAGGCTAATGAGTGAATACAAGAATGAGTCAATAGGCAGATTAATAAGTGCATGAGCACAAGGGTGAATGACTGAGTGCATCGATTATCAGTGACTACGGCAGCAGTGGCCAGCACAGGTAAGCGCAGTGGGGAGAGGCAGGGTGCTGCAGGGGGGGAAGCAGACAGATGACGGAATAGGTGTTATTTATTTATTTAATCATACCTATTCCGTCATCTTCCGACTTCCCCGTCTCCCACCCCGTCCCGGCCCACCGTCCAACCATGTTTACCTGTGCTGACCGCCACTGCCAAGATGAAAGCAAGCAGACATTTTCAGTTATAAAGCAGACAGATATTGACTTTGCTAATCCTTGTTTAGTAATAAATCCACAGATGGATATTTGTAGGCGTGGTGTTCTACGTTATTGCTGAGTTTTGAATGCATAAATGTTGTCTCCGAGTGGTCCAGGCTTCAGCCTGTCCCGTCACCCCAGCTATGCGTGTCTCTGGTGCGCTGCTCAGTAAAAGAACAAGGGCTTATACCACCGCCAAAGTGGGCGAACATTGAATGTTCCTCCATGAGGTGAAACGCACCCTGCCTACTCATTGTGTCTTTCAGCTCCACAGGAGGTGTTATTCGTGAAATATCGGAACAAAAAGTCGTCACAACCTTCTGCTTAGACCTTTTAGAAAAAGTTCTAAAAATTTAAATAGCAACTTGAAATGCCAGAGATAAATTGACACAGTACTCTGTGACTTTCAGCAGTTTTAAAGCAGTGCACTCCCATCTTTAAATTGCCTCATCAGAAATACAGTTTTTTATAAGGTTTGACCAGCAAAGGAAAAAAAATCACCCAGCATGGATGATTCAGTCACTGAAGTGCAAATTGTCTTAAATAAAACGATTTCCTTTTTGCACAAAAGAATCTCTGCAGCTGTCTGATGTTTCCCACCCTTAGCGACGGAATTCTATAGCCCTTTGCGGCGCGTGCCTGATGAATGGAACTGTTTGAGAGGAGCCTGTCAGGTTAGCTTTATGGCCGCGTTCTGTATCACAGAGATCTGCTCAACGTGCTATGTGTCTGTCCGGATGGCGTGAATGGTCGGAAACTGTGCCGCTTTGCAAAGGAAGAATTGGGCAATGTACAAATTAGTTTAAACAGAATGTTTTGACGTGGAAAGTGTGCATTCAATAGTTTTTTATGACATGAAAAGACTCAGAAGAAAACTTGAGAGTGCCTCTTTCCCAGTCCCGTGTTAAATCGAGATTCCGTACAAAAGGCATGTTGGGAATTACCACTCCCTCTGGCTTGCCCCAATCGGTTTCCCCCAGATAAGGCCTGACAGATTTTGTGTTGGGAAAAACACACATTTCGAGATCAGCACCTCTGAACGGGAAATGCGTGGTATTACTGCGGTATACCCATTAAGCTCGGAACGTTTTGGAAATACTGCATGCAGCAAATACCACAACCTGCTATATTGTTATTTCCGAGGTAGAATATCAAAATACCTCAGGAAGTAAGATGGCTTTGCTGTGGTAAGTAATTCCTCATTTGGTCAGATGAAAATTACTAGAAAGGTGGAAAACTTGAATCTGCTCAAGAATTTAGTCAGAGAAGGAGAAAATGTTGCTCTTGCATCAAGTGATGAGTTTGTAATGTCCTCCGGCGGGGTAGTGGTGTAGCTTACCCACACCTGGAGGTTACGCATCGGCGCAGGCGTATGACGCCATGTGCCAGTACACAATAAAGAGGCGTGGCCCGAGATAGTTAGTTGGGACCACGCAAGCAACATAATCACTTGTGTTGCATCCTTATGTGGCCGCCGCAGTGCGCTAGAATCACCATGCGCGGCAGCCCGCTTTACACTGGCGGCGACGGCGGTGACGGGCTCACACCCCATTTTCAGCCCATCTCCAGCGCTCCACCGCAGTGAGTAGCATCACGTGTGCAGGCCCTGCAGTCCCTGAAGCACACAGCCTGTTGCTACTCAGGTAGGCCCTACAGCCACATGCCTGCATGAGCCTGCTGCCAGTTATAGAGGCCCTGCAGCCCCAGATGAAGCCAGCCTGACCCTGCTGCTGGTTATAGAGACCCTGCAGCCCCAGATGAAGCCGGCCTGCTGACACCAGGAGAGGCCTTGTAGCCCAGGTGAGAGCCGGTGCTCGGGTCAGTGCTCATCTTCAGCATCCTAGGCAGCACGCACATTTCAGGCTCACGGCATCCCCTAGTGGACGCTAACGATGGAGACTGGCAGTACACCCACGGTACACTGTGCTACGGCCCAACTGCGACACAGCCAACCCCGGCCAGGCGGCAGCCACTCCAGTCAGGTAGAGAGGCAGTGCACATGCCGCGCGCCGCTCCCACAGCTGTGTCGGAATGGCGACGATCCTGGCCATCGAGCCCTTTGTGGTGGATGATGCCCCCTCCTCCCTTGCTCCAAAATGGAGGGACTGGACTGAACGTCTCCAATTCTGTTTTGAAGAGGCAGGAGTAGCCCGCGACAGGCGCAGAGCGCTGCTCCTCCACCTCGGAGGTAAAGACATACATCGCATCTACAAAACGCTGGTAGATGCCATCCCCAAGACATATGTGACACTGTTAAACGCTCTAAATGCGCACTTCTAGCCTATGGCTAACAGAGACTACGAGAGATTCATCTTTCGCCAGGCCAAACAAGAAGCGGAAGAGTCGTTGGACGCGTTCCATGGGCGTTTGAAAGAGCTAGCCGGCACATACGGTTTTCAAGACGAACAAGAAGAAATCAGGGCCCAGATAATACAAGGCTGTTATTCCTCAAAGCTCAGGGAAAACATCCTCCAAGAATCCGGCAAACCCTTGGCGGACATCCTCACCATGGGGAGGTCGAAAGAACTAGTGAAGGCCAGAGCATCCCATATGGAGGCCGCTCTCCACCGTCCCATCAAGACAAAGCAGGTGAATCTGGTAAAAGCCAAGTCGCGCCAAAACCCAGGGAGGCGCCTGCAAGACAAGAAGAAGGAATGCGGCTACTGCGGGGGCACGCCCCACCGCATGCAGGACTGCCCGGCGAAAGGGAAGAGGTGCATGGCCTGTGAATGGATGAACCATTTCGTGGCGGTGTGCAGGTCGTCGAAGGCCCAGAAAGAAACAGCCCAGACCGTAGCAAAAATACAAGACAGCGAAGATATGGACGACGACACAGGTGATTACCCCGTCCATTATGTGTTCGCAGTGGATCAACCACCACGGAGAAGACGTCGGCTCCCAAAATACCGAATCAAGATTCACCACCAAGACGTGCATGCCACCATAGACACAGGGGCCTCAATTGAACTGATGGCCGCCAACGTATACAACCAATTGAGTCCACGTCCACTCTTGTATGAAGCAAGGATTAGGGTATTTGCCTACGGACAGAAGACACCTATCCCACTCTCGGGATGCTTCAAAACCGAACTTAGGCATCAGGAACTCAAGATCCCCACCACAGTGTATGTGACCAAAGAAGGAAGCGGAATGCTGATAAGCGGCCAGATGGCAGAGGAGCTGAGGCTGATCTCTTTTGCTCTCGCTTTCCAAGAAGAGGAACTAGCGGCCATCATGGAGGACTTCGACAACATCTTCAAAGGAATTGGATGCCTAAAAGGGAAAGAGGTCTCCCGCCACATTGACCTGTCAGTTCAACCAGTGGTGCTGAGGCACAGGCGCATAGTGTTCCACCTACGAAAAAAAGTCAAAGACGAGCTGGAAGCGCTGGAGCGGCAAGGGATCATAGAGAAGGTCAGTGAGCCTACTCCATGGGTGTTTCCGATCGTGGTGGCAAGAAAACCAAAACAGCCAGGGCCGGTTTGCATCTGTGTCGACATGCACCTCCCAAATGCAGCCATAAAAAGAGAACGTCACATAACCCCCACCATCGATGACATTCTGGGCGAGATAAACGGCGCTGTGTGGTTTTCAAAGATGGACCTACGGTCAGGGTATTACCTACTGCCCCTACATCCGGACTCCTGATATATTACCACCTTCTCTACCCACGTCGGCTTTAAGCGATACAAGCGCCTCAATTTTGGGATCCCGAGTGCCACGGAGGTGTTCCAGAACACCATTAGAAAAGTCATCAGCGGACTCCCAGGAGTTTTGAATGTGAGTGATGACCTGTTGGTATACGCCTCGTCAGTGAAGGATCACCACCGAAGACTCCGCACTGTTCTCCAGCGGATCAAAGAGTCCGGCCTCACCTTGCACAAAGAAAAGTGCCAATTCTTGAAGAACAAAATCAGCTTCTTTGGCTACACGTTCTCAAAGAAATGGCCCCAGACCCCGACAAGGTGCGAGACATTCAGGAAGCCAGGCGCCCTCCAACATCTCGGAAGTGCGGAGTTTCCTAGGCATGGTAAACTTCTGTGGGCATTTCATTCCTGATCTGAGCAACATCATGAAGCACCTCAGGGAGCTGACGAAGTCCACCATGATGTAGCAGTGGGGCCCCGACCAAGAACAAGCTTTCAAAGACACTAAAGCGGCCCTCTCTTCAGACACCGCGCTGTCGTACTTTGACCCAGCCCGACCTACCAACGTCACTGTTGATGTCAGCCCCTATGGGCTAGGGGCAGTGCTCACGCAACAACAACGTAATCAAGAATGGGCTCCAATTGACTACGCAAGCCACTCCCTGACAGAAACTGAGCTGCGCTACTCTCAGATAGCGAGGGAGGCAATTGCCATCTACTGGGCCTGTCGGCATTTCCATATTTACGTATACGGACACCCATTTACAGTTTCCACTGATCACAAGCCCCTAATACCCCGTTTCAAGGATCTGCATCAAAGCCCCCAACCCCTGAGGATAGAAAAATGGTTCCAGAGCAGAGGAAGAGGATGACGAAGACACAGAGGAATATGTCCGTTTCATAGCGGAAAGGTCCAAACCGCTTCTGATAAACCTTGAAGCAATAATGGAAGCCACTCAGAATGATGAGCGTCTGCAACTAGCCATCACCGCAGTTTGGACGAATGACTGACACCCCATTCAGACCACGATAACCCGACGAACAGCCCAAGCGAAGACCACACTAGAGTCAATCATGAGAATCAAGGACGAACTCTCTGTGACGATGGCAGTGGATGCCTGCTTAAAGGCCCGTGGCTAGTGATCCCGTCAAGCCATGCTCAACAGGCGGTGGATCTTGCACATCGGGGGCACCAGGGCGTGGTGAAGACAAAAGGTCGACTGAGAGCGAAAGTGTAGTTCCCGGGGATGGACCCGATGGTCGAGCAGACTGTCAGAACATGCCAATGGTGCCAGGTGTCAGGCCAACCTGATCGTCCTCACCCCGTCATCACTGAAGACAACCCCCAACGACCATGGGAGTGCATCCTTATAGACTTTGGGCATCTTCCGGATGGGCGCTATGCCCTCGTGGTCATCGATGACTACACAAAATACCCCAAGGTAGAAATCGTCAGAGGCCAAACAGCCACAGAAGTGATCACCAAAGTGGAGAAGATCATTGCAACTCACGGGATTTTTGAGGTGGTGAAGACAGACAATGGCCCGACCTTTCAGGGACAAGAGTTTGCCGATGATCTCAAGTCTTGGGGCATCCGCCATCAGAAAGTAACACCGCGCTGGCCCCAAGCAAACTGAGAAGTAGAGAGGTTCATGCACACTCTCAACAAAGTCATTCACATCGCGCATGCCGAGGAAGCACCCCTTGAAAGAGCCATCTATAGCTTCCTGAGGGAATACAGATTGACGCCTCATCTCACTACCGTAAGGGCACCGGGACCAGCAAGCATGGGTCAGGTGGTGTGAGACACTATTCCCGATCACCCAAACTGGGCTCCTTCCCAGATTGACACTATGAGGGTCCTAGCCAAAATGACCAGTACCAACGACCATGCCAGTGTCAACTGAGGAGCGAAGGCATCGACCATCTGAGAGATGGACATGGTCTATGTCAAAGATAGGCACCCTGGGAGCAAATTCCGTCTCCCGTTTGAGCAGTGTCCATGGATAGTAACTCGCCGGACAGGCATAATGGTAACAGCCAGGAGGGGGATAGAAGAACTCATACGAAATGTATCATTCTTCAAAAAGGTCCATGCTGGAACTCCCGCCTTTCCAATACGGGACAGTATGGAGGCTGGCCCCAGTCAGAGAGTGGCGGAAGAGGAAGAAGACGGCCCAGGAATTATCGCGATGGAGGATCCAGACAGATCGGACCAAGAACCACCATCACCGCTCGGAGCTCCGGATGGTGGACTGGACAGTTCCCCAATGAGATCTCCTGATGGCCGAGTCTCGCAGGAAGTGGCCCGTCCCTGTCGTCATCACAGGGAGAGCATTCCAGATACTGCCTGAGGAGCAATCCGGCTCCCTCTTTTCGTGTGGCGGGATTCATGGTGTGAAGAACCAAAGGCTCGCTGTGACTGTGAAGGAGCTGATAGCAGACAACACAACCAGAACTGGTAACAGATTAACATGTTGATGTCTTGTTTATGTTTCATAAAGGTTGGAAGGAATGTAATGTCCTCCGGCGGGGTAGCGGTGTAGCTTACTCACGCCCAGAGGTTACGCATCGGCGCTGGCGTATGACGCCCTGCGGCAAAACAAAATAAAGAGGCGTGGCCCAAGATAGTTAGTCGGGACCATGCGAGCAACATAATCACTCATGTTGCGTCCTGATTGTGGCCGCCACAGTGTGCTATAATCACCATGTGTGGCAGCCCCCTTTACAGAGTTGACCTGTAGACATGGTCAAAGCTTTATGGTGAGCCCGCCACCATGTTGCTGTCGTCCACTTGCCATTCTTTTTTAGATCTCATCTTAGACAGCATAATAGCTTCAATACATTTTGCCCTAGTTACAGAAGACTTAGAGGTCGTCCATTGTTTACCATCAGTTGGCTTCATTGTCACTCTCATTTGCTTGCTTTTCTTAAGTTGGAAAGTGCGGCATTCACTTCCACTTGTGTTTGTTCCTACCCTGGAGCATGTTCCATATACTTCCATTCTACTTTTTTCTTTGTTGCCTAAGCACTGGACTGCAGTGCGTGCGTTTTCCAGCAGTCTCCTTCGTTTTTTTGGGGCCTTGACCTAACCCATCCTGTCTTTTTCTTTTTTTGGCAGTTTCCTGTAATGTAAACTCAGCCCAATGGCATTGGAGTGTTTTACATTAGCACCAGTTACATTACACAAGGCCATATTAATTTTGTCTTTAGGCACAGAGAGGCTTATTTACAAGCCCCTTACGCTGCGGGTATGTCGCTTTTTACCAATATTAAAAGAGATGCTCCGGTGGTGCAAGGGGCTTGTAAATAAGCCCCAGACAGAGTAAGACATTTCCCCAGAATCAAACAATGTTGAGCTGATGTCAGGCCTCGAACAAGCCTCCCCAGTTCTACAATCAAAAGCACTGTCTGTAATGCCACATTCTCGTTCTCTGTGCAAATTACCCCACCCTCCCACTGTCCGTGTTGTTGCTTACCCTTACCCACTGTTCTTTTTGTTGCTTGACCCACCCACTATCTGTTTTGCTGCTCCCTCTCTATCCCCTCCCATCCACTGTCTGTGTTGTTGTTTGCCCCGCCTATTGTCCATGTTGTTGCTTGCCCATCTGCTCTGTGTTGTTGCTTTCCCATCTATCCCCTCGCTGAACATGTTGTTGCATGTTCCCAACTACTGTCTATCTTGTTGCTCAATCTTCCACCCCATCCAATGTCTGTATTGCTGCTCAATCTGCCACCCTACCATGTATTACCATGTTGTCATTTTAATGCCTCACTCCACTTTAGCAATCGAGGCAGGCTGGGAACAAGAACATGAAATCTCGGATGCCCAGTGGCTTTATTGCAGTGAGCAAACCCAGGAAATTTCGCTCAATTGTAGATTTAATCTCCTTCACCTAAACGTCCGGCATAGGCCGTACTATGAGCCAAGCACGATGCCTAAATTTGGTTTGACAACTGAATTGGACTGTTTGAGATGTGGTGCTCAGACTGCAGATTTTCTGCAAATGGCATGAGCATGTCTGCAGACTATGCCTACTGATCTTACCTTTTTCAAGAACTAAACAAAATGGTATCACAAGTGCTACAAACCGAGCCAATGTTGGCACTAATGGGGTATGTTAAAGACGTTCCAAGCCTTCATGACAGTTTGCAGGTGTAGTGCTACTGCTGGGCGAACGCAGAACCGCCATATTTTGGCGGAAATCTGGAGCCCCTGATACGCTCATTAGAGCAGAGATCTAACAACGTATTCCCTTTACTCAGGAACGTATGCAATGTTGCTCCCCCAAATGTCCGACCCCAGGGACATCTGAGACGAACTCCGCTGTCTCCTGACCCTTCAATAGCCCTCCTTCATGCCTGGAGCAACACTTGTGCATTCCATTACTGTTGCTGCTGATGGTTGGATGCATTAGTAATGAATGCAGTCAAAGGTCAGTAAAACTATATTGTTAAATCTGCATTATTGTTGCAAATGTATTTTCTTAACTATGGCCCTCATTACGATGGCGGGTGGAAAAATGAGCTGCACTCAGCCGCTCTGTAATGGGCGATCACAAGTTTTATATCCTAGCTAGCAAAAAGGTAGCAGAATTTGACTGCAATGTTTGAATATGTCTTGTGTTTAAATAAGTTGAGACATATTTAAACATTGCCAATTTAATAGAATAATTGTGACAAATCTGCGGGTGCCCGATGAATTTTATATCTTTACTGGGGGCTATGCTGGATTAAAAAGTTTGAAGACCACTATCCTACAGTGGGTTGGCTGGGCGAGGTCTTGCTCTCCCTGCAAGCATAAGCTTGGCTTGTGATGAAATAGCAGTGGGAGTGGTGGGTGTTCATTTCGTGGTACAGATTCTCTTTTGGATGTTGTTTACAATGGCCCAGGGTGTGTCTGGAGCTGTGCCATTAAAGTACATGACCAGGGATGTGGCTGGTCTATAGAGACAATTAAAGATCGGTGTGTCACTTATCTCTGCAACTGCTGTTGGCCATTGGGATAGGCAGGCTGGGGCCTACGGAAGGAGCAACCATGTTGGAGCATGTAGTGGGCTTTTACTATTGCTTTTTTCAGACCTGCATGAGTCCAGTCTCCACTGATTTTATCTATGTGGATCCAAGAGAGAAGCAAGGGCGTTTACTGTCAGCCCTGTTGTGTACTGGTAGGAGATTAAGGAATTGAAGAAAGGAACCCCGCAGCAGGATTTTACCAATGGCCCAGAAAAACAAGCAAGTCAGCTCCCCTTGAATCAAGCATTTTGCTTTGCTGCCCCTCCCTACCATGACCCCTGTCCTGCCACCCTCCAACCGTAGTTCCAGACTGAGCCTCCCACACTGCCACTGCAGCCAACACAGACTATAGAGGAATACTCCCTTTGAGCTCAACCAGTGTAGCTACACCACTTCTCTAATCATCCCCTCCCCCCCTCATAATATCATGCAAATTAAAGTAAGGTTTATTACGTTTAGTCTGCAGAGCTTGACTAAAGTAAGGTTTTGAACGTGCATGTTATTTTCAGAACTGTCCGAGTTCAAAAAGGACAGTTCTGCACTCAGCTTTTCAAGAAACAAAAAATTCCAACACAAACAAGGCCTACTGTGTAGACGTGGGCAAGTCACTGTGATGTCTCTTAGTGGGTACAGCTATCACCCCAATCATTTAACATCGATCTACCAGGTTCGAATCCAGGCCTCAACTTAGCATTCTGTTTTTCCTGGCAAATATCCCCTCGTTCTGTAAGTGTTGTGAAGCACACATATTTTGTTGGGCAAGGTTTGCACTATATAAAACTGCAGAAAATGTAGATTCCACCTGTCACCCATGCTATAATCTCATCCTCCGAAAAGTAAGGGCAAGGCATTAATTAACTTTTGAAGTCAGGTAATATACCTGTCCAGTGGCTGAATTGTACAGCGTGAAACAAAAAAATCTGGGATGAATTCTGGCTTCCCTGCTTCACAAAATGTTGTGATCCTAGGCAAATAGTTATTTCATGGAGCCTCCTTTTACTTCTTTATCACGCACGAGAAGCACTTTGAAATACTAGCCTACAATATTTCCCCAACTATAATAAGAATCTAGTCCAACAAATGGGTATGCTTCACATCTGACTTGCTTTTAAGTGTACCGAGCACTCAGACCCGAGTACTGTGCTGAGGGGGCCCCCTGCAGCTGGGCCCCCCCGCACCTCAGTGGATGCGGGTGTCTGTGTTACGCCCCTGCGGCCAGCTGTTGTGGGTGCAACAAAGTCGAAAGGCCTGACTTAATTTGGACACTCCCAGGGTAATGCAGGGTGTGATATTTCAATTACGCCTCATGATGTCTCAATTAGGCTGTCAAATTTCAAATAGGTGCAAGCCATTAAGTTGAGGTTTGGGGGGACCAAACAGAGAGTATTCCCATAGTATAAGAGTGATAGCAGATGAGAACAAAGTTTATGGTTACTGCCCTCCTGGGCAATTAGAGGTAGGACAGACAACTACTTGCCTAGTACATTTAAAGACTCAGGAGTAATTTAAAACTAAGTTCAGGTGCAACGCCCTCTAACACTTCTCGTTCTTTTTAATTGTGCTCCTCAGTCGGGGAATGTGGCTTTAATAGTTATCAGCTGTGGAGTCAAATAAAAGCAAATACCAATATGCTAAAACTGAATCTGTGTTGGAAATACCACATATCTGCACCAACCCAACCATATGCGAAAGTCCACACACGTCCAGCTCCTCCAACAGAAGACAGAGAATATCAATTGAGCGCATCCTTGAGGCTGGCATCAAAGGAAATGGAGCATGGATGACACCGGGATTTGATGCATCATTGAAAGAGACGTTGAAGTAGATAAATCATTCATTTCTTTATCATAAAGCTTTTGTAAAGCACTAAGTATCATCTTTTGGATCTTGCAAAGGGCTATAAGCAAAATCAGAAACAGATTCAATCCGTAGAGTAGAAAAACCAGGGGGCTGTAGAGTCCAGTTGGTGTTGGAGAGTACAGCCCAGTATTCTTCATTAGAATACCCAGCTTTGAATTTTAATTAAGGGCAAACTAGAAATAGAAGGTCCTTCTTGAAGCACATGAAGTTGAACTTTGCCCTCAGAATTGAATTGAGTGCATTCCAAAGTCAAGGACCTTGCACTCCCAGGGTTCTGCCTCTGTGTTAGATCCATCTGAACGTTCTTTGGTAAATAGGAGAGCAGATGTGGGGTGCATAGTCCTGTTAGACTTGGAGTGTGGTGCAAGCCTTCATAGGTATCTTAGACCTTTGCCCGAGTAGACCTTGATCAATGCGAGGAACTAAATGTTATCTAGCTCCTGCTGGGAGCCAACATTGGATTTATAATTTTAGTTATTATGGCCACACCACTTCAGATTTGGGTAAAGCCTGACAGCCCACTTTTGGAGTATTTGCATATTAGCAATGAGCTTTTTGAGAAGACTATTGTAAGCAATACTCCAATCACGAGAACACCAAAACCTCTACCAACCGCACTTTATGGTCCTTTCAGTAAAGTGGGAGTAATATCTGATGAAAGGAAATGTTAATGCCCTTGACCATTTTATTGACTTGGAGGATAAAGGAGAGTTCAGCAATGCAGTGGTTGGGGATACATATAGATTGAATGGCATTTGAAGAGTGGAACCTTGCTTTCTGACTCACTCAACCTCAAAATCTCAGTCTTAGACTAATACAGTAATATCTCCTTCACCTTATGACACACTTAGAACAGTACAGAAGGTATGTTGGAATGGTTGTTGACTTTTTTCCAATTGAAAGTTGATTTGAGTCTAATCCTAAATACTTTTTTACATTTAGCTTGTATTGAACTAGGAGTTGGGCATCTGGGTGCACCTATAGCTGACGAGCAGGCACGCTGGGGTGAATGTGAAGGCCTTCTAGTGAGTACCTCTACACTTCTACAATGTCTATTCAACTGACTGTCTTACAATGTTCTCACCATTGATTAGAGAGGAAGTAATATTTCCACTTCAATGCAGGTCCAGAAATTAAGGTTCACTTTTTAAGTCTTTACAGCAAGATCTTGCAGTTAACATTGCCATTCCCTTCTAAGGTCAATGAGTATGAGAGCTGATGGCTAATTTGCATTGAAGGTCATGAGGAGTTCCTCATGGATATTTGCTAGAGCAGATTCAGTAACCTTAGTGAGAACCCCTGTGTACCTTTCACTAGCATTAACCATCCTGCAATTTCAAACTCAAATCTGAATGAAAATTAGCTTCTTAACTCTCTCAAGAAGTAACGACTAAAGTAAGCTGCCCAGCTACGAAAAAACTTTAAAAAGTGTTTTGAAATACACATGTTTTGCTTTGCGTTTTGAAGTTAAAAGACTGGTTGCTGCCCTATCCTCTTGCCAAGGTGCCTAATATTTGAAAAATAATTCATTTGTTTAGATACTAGAGCGGAAAATGTATTCCATGTTGAAAAAGTGTTTTCTTCAAATTTATTCATGAAACAATGCAAACATTTATATAATTTATTGAATGATTTTAGTTTGTGTCCTACCTAGAGGTGTGTGAAATTCACGTAATTCGCTTTTACTTAATTATTGCAAATGCTTATTAACACAAATATGGCACTTACTGCTGTATGTTATGGGGAAATGTGTTATTGCTTGCATGTTGGACGTGAGGACGCTTTTTGTGCTAAAAGAAATAGTGTCAAAGGCAAAATACAGCAAAGGAGAGCCATTTGTGTTAGGGTCATTTGCGTTGTTCTCAGCCTCCCATGTTAACATGTTTCAGCATAATTACGCAATGTGGCATAACGGTGTATTTTGCGAATTTAAAGTAGTAATAGTAACATGTAATCCCTGAAATTGTACGCAATTCTCCATCGTGATTGACATTTTGCCAAAGCATAGACCTATTTGCCTGATGATAACAAAGGAACGAGAAGACATTTAAGTGTATCTTCATAACAGTGGTGACGACTCGTGACTGCATCCACCCTTGAGGAACCCGGCATGTTGTCTGTTAAGAAGATACTTTCATAATGTCTTCACATTCCTTTATTAGCATCCACCACAGGTCACAGCACAACAAACAGCAGCACATACTACGATGGTTCAGCTCTCCTTACAACAGCCCTTGTTGCCCCAAGATACCCCCAACATTCTATGCCCATGTTATGACACTGCTAAAGTGACAGCGTATATAATTTACAACACATCTTTCCCCCAAATAATATTACATGGAAGAACATGTGTAATATAGCCTAACTCAATACAATGGCAAAACAGAAAGGAAAGAACATTGAAGGAACTAATTGGTACTAAATACACAGTAACATAAAATAAAGAACATTGGAAAAACCACCAATACTAATACACAAACTACTCATTAAATAAAGAAGTAAGGAAATGAATGTACATGTTCAAATTATACAAACAGAAATGAATTGGTAAAATTACTTTATAAAGTTGAGAAAAGCACAATAATAAGTTTCCCCTGCATGACCTGAAGACCACCCAAAAGCAACTCAAAACGTTAAGGAATAATCCTTAAAGTGAGTTGATGTCAATTTTAGTCACAAACTTCTCCAGAAACCTCATTCATAATCTGATTCCTTTGTTTCCTTTCCCCAAGAATTTCCAGTGCCCATGGCGTTAGGATTGTACCTTGCTACACTGACATGCTCCATATCTCACCATCATCCAAAACAACTACATTTCTTCTGATTTCCTTGATTGCTTTGGGCCCCATGTACTTTGATTTGCCTTTCAGAGTCCAGTCAGGTCTCTTAACACACACCCACTCTCCCACCTCTGTTTTACTCTGGTGTACAGTGTATGTTGTCAAGACATTTCTTGTATTTTCCTTGCTGATTTCTTACTTTGTCAAAAACCACAGACCTTCCTTCAATCCTGCTATCCTTCCCTTCAGTGATTGGAACAGAGAGATCCCTTTAACACAGTTAGGCACATTGAATTGTGTCCATAGTTTCTCCCGCAACACCGTCTTTAGAGGTATTCTGCAGTCCAGAGCAGTCTGAACCCTTGGTCTCACCAAGTGATTAATTTTTTCTGTTAAACCATTTGCTTTTGGTGCATACATAACAGTAGGGAATGAACAATGGACAGGTCATCAAGAAAATCCTTCATCTCCTGTGAGACAAACTAGACATCATTGTCCGTCTCAATGGTCTTTGGAGCCCCTTCACATGCAAAAACATCTCTCAAGAATTCCAAAGCACTCTTCATGGTGACTGACCCCACACAACTTGCCGTGACCCATTTAAAGATGTAGTCCATCAATACCTGGACATACCTTTCACTAGGTGAAAAGAGCTCAAACGGACCTACTAAGCCTAATCCCCGCTTACAGCAAGGCTCATTAGGCTACTTTACAGGAGACCGAGGAGCTGTCCTAGTGGACCTGGACTTGTCCTTCCCAGCACATTGTACACAATCTCTCACGATTCCCTCAGCTTGGTTGCCCAGACCTGGTCACCAATAGTATTCCCTAATCCTGGCTTTGGTAAGATTTCTCTCCAAGTGCCCCTCGTGGGCTAGATTGACAATTATGTCACAGAGACCTCTTTGAGGAACTAATCTCTCCCCATGATAGAGTTTACCATCAACGATATTCAACTCATTCCTGACATTCAGGAATGCCCTTGCTCACTCTGATACAGAATTCAAAACAGGCCAACCCTGTGCAAAATAGTCGAATATCTGCTTCCTGTCTTGATCTTTGGAAACTTCTAACTCAGGTATATTGCAAAGCTATTTTTTTACCAACAGTACAACAGGTTTCAGAGCAATAGTGTCAGCACTCAGGAAAATCTAGATAAACAGTCTGCAGGTACATTCTTCTCCCCTGGTAGGTATTGCACATGAAAATTAAACTCCATGAGGCTTTTAACCCATCTCTTGATGCAGTGGTTGTATTATCCACCTGTATAAATGCAAAGATTTGGACCAAGGGTCTATATCTGTCCTTGCAATAAATGGCAGACCCCAAAAGAAAAACTTGAAAGGGTTCACTGCCCACATGCAGGCTAACACCTCTTGCTCAATTACAGAATACTGCCTCAGCACCCTTAACTGACCTTGAGGAAAAAATCACCACTCTCTCCTCCACATTAACACTTGTGAATGAATGGAACCCACACTCTTCATACTAGCATCGGTGGTGAGAACTGTCTTCCTCACAGCATTAAAAATGTCCCAAGACTGGTATTTCGATGACCTTTCTTATGACCACTGAAAAATCTTCTTCACAGTCAGGAATCCATTGAAAAATGCCCCCCTTTTTAAGGAGTAGCCTCAAAGGCTTCGCCACACATGCAAAGTTGGGAATACATTTTGAATAGTACTCTGCTAGACCCAGGAACGAAACTTACCTGGTCCTTGTCACTCGGTGTTGGTGCAGATGATATAGCACTAGCCAGTTGTAATGTTTGTTTGGCTGCTATCTAATTGCCATAGGTAGGGAGAAATGTTCCCCTGCCAGGAACCAAGAAGAATGACTTCGCAATCTAGGCATTGAAGGTCACAATATTTATAATAGACGTGATCCTGTGACCAACAACAATGGTGAGAGGGAGCCCAGGGATAAGTTTGACATGTTGTTAGTTAAGTTAGAAAAACACTTTAGACCTTGCATAAAAGTTGTAGAACGGCAAAGGTTTTTCATGAGAGCACAAGCCAAGGGCGAAAGGGTTGTAAACTATGTGCCTTCATTGAGAACTCTCTCACAGGCATGTGAATTTGCTGACCTAACTGATTCCCTCTTCCAGTTGGTACGCTGCACTAACGATCTGAGGGTGCAGGAGAAGTTGTTAGCAAAAAGTCTGTCTCTAAAGGATGCTAGAGGGTTTGGAACATACAACATCTTGAGTCAAAGAAATGCGTGATAGTGTGTTCCTCTTCTAATTCCAGACTGTCTGCAAATGATACAGAATTCAAGAATGTAGAAAGGGATGAAAGAGATGTAAATATGATACATAAGGTGTCCGCCAAACATCTTTTTGGATGGGCAAAAAGACACTAAAGTGAGGTGTTACATGTGTGCCAGTCCAAATCATCTGTCAAATAATCCTAACTGTTATGCTTGAAATGATAACTCTAGGAATTGTGGTAATAGGGGGCACTTTGCCAGAGTCCATAAGAACGCCAAAGTGGGGAATGTTGTAATGCCTCCTCAAACGACTCAGCATGAAATCCATCATATCACTTCCAGTAATGACATAAAGCGGGTGGATGGAGAAGTTTATGGTGGGACCATCGTCATGCCAAAGTATGACATTATGATTGGGAGAAAAGTTCTAACAGTTTTGACTGATTCCGGGTCACCATTCACATTAATTGGAGACTAGAACTGGGACCAGATATTTAGAAAGGAGAATGTTATTTTATTGCCCCTAGAAATAAGTCAAGAGGGTTATGTGAGTAAAAGAATTTACTTGTCTGGCTACATGATCATGACCATCAACTTCAAGGGGAGGGAGACGATTGGTAAAGTTTATGTAGTCAAACGAGGTGACAACCTGTTGGGGTGCAGCACAAAAGGATTTGTGAATCACATTGAATTCCAAATAACCTGGCCAAGTAATGTTAATATTGCATGTAAGGGATGATGGAGACGTGGAAGATTTTAAAGCGGTATTCACAGAGGACCTAGGTTTATTGATGCTACTGTATTGGTAAGTAAATTGACACAATGCTTTATAAAGCAATATCTTATGCACCATAGCTTAATAGCTAAGCCCAGTAGTGTCTTTATAGAATGAAATACTCAAAGCATAGTGTGCTTTGAGAACATTATCTTTAAAAAGCAGATCAGAAATATGGTTAGCAAATTTTGATTTTAATTGAATGATACATTTCAGGCCCCTCTGAGTCATAAGCTAAAGCAGTGTGGAATTGTATTACTAAATGCCAGAGAAAAACAGGTAGCAAAACGTTTTGGGGAACAAGAAAAATGTTTTCCCCTTATACTAGATCTCAAAGATAACTTGTTATCAGATTCGGAAACACTCTCTATTAAAAAAGTCATAGTACATGTTGTATACAGTACTGCACTGAAGTGCCTCTCCTGTTCGTAATCAGTTTGATGCTAATCAGACCTGTTTTCTCAGATTGATATGGCAAATGTGCTCACAAGTTATAGAAGAGTTTACTATGGGCAATATATATATGTTACATGTACAGTACAGTGTGCTTATTTCTGAGAAAAACATTAACAAAAACACATCCTGGTCTTTCTGACCCCAGCAGTATCTGACATAAATTGAGCTCCTTGTAGAAATACACGCCCACCCTTCCGGTCCCTCTGCGTCTCCGCTTGCATGCACACTTCACTAGACAAGGCTCTTAAAAACACATTCAAAGAGATTGTTCATTTCATTCTTATTTATAAAGAGATTTGAAACCAAATTATTTGAATATTCCAATCTACAGAAGACGCAATTATCCCTTTTCCATTTGCATGCCAGGTTTCTCTGATGGTAACATGACCATTTTATAAAATGCTCATCTAATTAAATATTATGATTGAGATAAAGTCCCCTCATGTTCTGTCTGGTTCAGAGAACATAGGGCCTTATATATAAGCCCATTGCACTGTATGTGCGTCACTTTTTTTGATGCACCGGTGGCGCAGTGTGCCTACCCATATTTACAAGGTTGCATAAAGCCACCCTGCGTGACTTTTCATGTCATAGTAAATATGCCCCCCCCTTTCACACATTACTCTGCGTGAAATGTGCATTCCATAGGAGTTGCTGTGGATGTTCCCATGCAACATCCATGGAACCTGACACATTCCCATATGTACATAGTTTTGTAAACCTCTGAATGCATCAGATTCCTAAGCCTAGGGAGATGCAGCGAGGACAAATACCTTTATTTCTCCTAGTTTTTCCTTTTTCTGTGTGCTGTATTTTGAAGCACACATAGAAAGAAGAAAACACCTCTTGTGATTGTCTTTGTGCAGGAAGTTATCACTTCCTGCACAAAAATAAAATCCCCCCTACAATGCAGACACCCTTGCACCATTGCACATGAGTGCCAGAGTTGACACATGGCAGCTCATTATGAGCCAGCACAGGGGAAAAGGACAGGAATGATCTGTATTTTGTAGATACGGCACACTCCTGCTCTTTTCTTTTCACGCATGGCAGTGCACCAGGAAGGCTTGCTGTGCTGCCGTGAATCAAAATATATAGAATAGAATGAGGCCCATAGTACTGAGGAGAAGGGGAAAGGAGTTTCACTTTTGACATAATGCATAAAACTTTTTTTTTTGCCTCGTCTTCTTTTCTTTTGCTTGACTTTATTTCTAAAGCAGCTATCCCTAAAAGGTTGAGAAAAAGGATGCAAGATAAAACAATACTTCATTAAACAGATTATAATAAATGGGACAGGTTGGATTGTTCTAAAACTTCTCTGAAAGATGATGCCCTGCTGTGTTGAAAGTGCCCCTTCATACAAATATCTTCTCTTTTATTGTTTACTACTACATTCATGAGAGCCTCCATTTTCCTCCATTACTCTGCATTTCTCTTCTCCTTTTTTACCCCATTTGTTAAAAGTGTCTGTGCCCTGAACAATTTTTCAAATTAAGCAGTGGATGTCACATGACCTTTCAGTATCAAGTGACAGCCTTTCAAGTTCTCAAAGAGCTATCAGTTAGAGTAAAAAGACCCATCCCTCTCTCAAGAAGTGACTCTAAACAGATGCAGTCACTAAATAACAGAAATGTATTTCCACTACAATGTTTCGGCTGCTGCCTTCCTCAGGTTGTACATGATTGTTTCCTCAGTATATATAATATATATATTCACTGAAAAAAAATCCAAAGGTTACAGGGACTTTATTGTTAGACTCTGATTTTACACACTAGAAATCATAAAAACTCAACAGTTATAGTTATCTCAAGTGACTATCACTTGTGCCCTAAGGTAACTATAACTCGTGACCCCGCAATGCACATTTCTCTCATCAATAATTTCACTTCAAATGTTGTAGTGGTATTATCATTGATGCCATAGAAGATGTCATGAATTATCTAATATGTGGGGCAATTACCAGTGCATGGTAAGGGTGCAAGTTATAGTTACCCTTGTGCATGAGATTTAATTACTTGAGATAACTCTAACAATCTTCACACCAAAAAATGAAGGGACAAGAAGTCTTTACTTTCCCTAGTCATCCCTATTTTATACTTGTATTCACAAAAAGAAGGGAAAGTGTCTGTATAGTACCACTTGTATTCCTTCAATAGAAGTCGCTGAGTGGGGAAACCCAAAGGGTTTCCAATACTGCCCTTACCCACTAAATAGTGGCATGCTTCATCATAGGACCGCTGACATAATTGATGTCATTCTAAAGTGTTACTGCAACTGGCAAGTATAGTGACATAATTTCCACGCACAAAATATTTTGAGAGGCTGGTTGAAGGGATCTATATCTCGAGGAAGGTCATTGACCTCCAGTGGGCACACAGAATTGGCTAAAACATGTCGATAAAAGCAGAGAGGGTGACAGGGACTTCACCTCCCTAGGTACACCCCTAAGATTTTTAATACTATCAGGAAGGGCCCAAGAATAATAACTGAGAGGGTACCCCCTATATAGTTTTAACTTACTATTTCTTCTGTGAAGTGGATCCCTAGCATAATCCCAAAAAACATTTGCGCTCCATCCTGTTTGTTGGTCTGCAGCAGGATGTGTCAGTGGCCCTATGATGAACCATACCACTATTTACTGGGTGAGGACAGTATTAGAAAACCTTTTGGTTTCCCCACTCTGCGACTTCTATCGAAGGAATATAAGTGGTACTATACAGACACTTTCCCTTCTGTTTGTGAGTACATTACTCTAACTACAACTGCTGAATTTCTACGGTTTTGTGTGTGTAAAATCTGAACCTATTTATAACTAGGCGGTACAAAAGGGGGTGGTGATGGAAGGAGCATCAGAACCAATCAAACACTCACACCCACTCACACCCAGTCAACAGATCTGGGTTAGATCCATCACCGTTCTTTAGCCCACTCTGCCACCCCAGTTCAGACATGGCCATATGCAAATCAGTCTGACCCTGTGCCTCATGGGAACAGTCCAGCCCGAACTGCCAAGCCATGCCTTCCCTGGACCGGAAACACACGTCCTAGGACCGGTTTCTGGCATTTCAGCCGTCTTCAGCCAGGCTTGCTTAAATCCAGTAGCAAAGTGAGCAAGGGACTCACATCTGAGCATACCCTGCCAACTTATGGCGAACAAAGCGGTACAAAAGGGGGTGGTGATGGACGGAGCATCAGAACCAATCAAACACTCACACCCAGTCAACAGATCTGGGTTAGATCCATCACCATTCTTTAACCCACTCTGCCACCCCAGTTCAGACATAGCCATATGCAAATCAGTCTGACCCTGTGCCTCATGGAAACAGTCTAGCCCGAACTGCCAGCCATGCCTTCCCTGGACCAGAACCAAGCTTCCTAGGACCGGTTTCTGGCATTTCAGCCGTCTTCAGCCAGGCTTGCTTGAATCCAGTGGCAAAGTGACCAAAGAACTCACGTCTGAGCATACCCTGGCAACTTATGGCGAACAAAGCGGTACAAAAGGGGGTGGTGATGGACGGAGCATCAAAACCAATCAGAACACTCACACCCAGTCATCAGATCTGGGTTAGCTCCATCACCGTTCCTTAGCCCACTCTGCCACCCCAGCTCAGACATGGCCATATGCAAATCAGTCTGACCCTGTGCCTCATGGGAACAGTCCAACCCGAACTGCCAAGCCATGTCTTCCCTGGACCGGAAACAAGCTTCCTAGGGCCGGTTTCTGGCATTTCAGCCGTCTTCAGCCAGGCTTGCTTGAATCCAGTGGCAAAGTGATCAAGGGACTCACATCTGAGCATACCCTGCCAACTTATAGCGAACAAAGCGGTACAAAAGGGGGTGGTGATGGACGGAGCATCAGAACCAATCAAACACTCACACCCAGTCAACATATCTGGGTTAGATCCATCACCGTTCTTTAGCCCACTCTGCCACTCCAGTTCAGACATGGCCATATGCAAATCAGTCTGACCCTGTGCCTCATGGGAACAGTCCAGCCCGAACTGCCAAGCCATGCCTTCCCTGGACCGGAAACAAGCTTCCTAGGACCGGTTTCTGGCATTTCAGCCGTCTTCAGCCAGGCTTGCTTGAATCCATTGGCAAAGTGAGCAAGGTAACTTGGCAGGGTATGCTCAGACGTGAGTCCCTTGCTCACTTTGCCACTGGATTCAAGCAAGCCTGGCTGAAGACGGCTGAAATTCCAGAAACCGGTCCTAGGAAGCTTGTTTCCGGACCAGGGAAGGCATGGCTTGGCAGTTCGGGCTGGACTGTTCCCATGAGGCACAGGATCAGACTGATTTGCATATGGCCATGTCTGAACTGGGGTGGCAGAGTGGGCTAAAGAATGGTGATGGATCAAACCCAGATCTGTTGACTGGGAGTGAGTGTTTGATTGGTTCTGATGCTCCGTCCATCATCACCCCCTTTTGTACCGCTTTGTTCGCCATAAGTTGGCAGGGTATGCTCAGATGTGAGTCCCTTGCTCACTTTGCCACTGGATTCAAGCAAGCCTGGCTGAAGACGGCTGAAATGCCAGAAACCGGTCCTAGGAAGCTTGTTTCCGGTCCAGGGAAGGCATGGCTTGGCAGTTCGGGCTTGACTGTTCCCATGAGGCACAGGGTCAGACTGATTTGCATAGGGCCATTTCTGAACTGGGGTGGCAGAGTGGGCTAAAGAACGGTGATGGATCAAACCCAGATCTGTTGACTGGGTGTGAGTGTTTGATTGGTTCTGATGCTCCGTCCATCACCACCCCCTTTTGTACCGCTTTGTTCACCATAAGTTGGCAGGGTAGGCTCAGATGTGAGTGCCTTGCTCACTTTGCCACTGGATTCAAACATGCCTGGCTGAAGATGGCTGAAATGCCAGAAACCGGTCCTACGAAGCTTGTTTCCGGTCCAGCGAAGGCATGGTTTGGCAGTTCGGGCAGGACTGTTCCCATGAGGCACAGGGTCAGACTGATTTGCATATGGCTATGTCTGAACTAGGGTGGCAGAGTGGGCTAAAGAACGGTGATGGATCAAACCCAGATCTGTTGACTGGGTGTGAGTGTTTGATTGGTTCTGATGCTCCGTCCATCACCACCCCCTTTTGTACCGCTTTGTTCGCCATAAGTTGGCAGGGTATGCTCAGACGTGAGTCCCTTGCTCACTTTGCCACTGGATTCAAGCAAGCCTGGCTGAAGACGGCTGAAATGCAAGAAACCGGTCCTAGGAAGCTTGTTTCCGGACCAGGGAAAGCATGGCTTTACAGTTCGGGCTGGACTGTTCCCACGAGGCACAAGGTCAGACTGATTTGCAAATGGCCGTGTCTGAACTGGGGTGGCAGAGTGGGCTAAAGAACTGTGATGGATCAAACCCAGATCTGTTGACTGGGTGTGAGTGTTTGATTAGTTCTGATGCTCCGTCCATCACCACCCCCTTTTGTACCGCTTTGTTTGCCATAAGTTGGCAGAGTATGCTCAGACGTGAGTCCCTTGATCACTTTGCCACTGGATTTAAGCAAGCCTGGCTGAAGACGGCTGAAATGCCAGAAACCGGTCCTAGGAAGCTTGTTTCCGGTCCAGGGAAGTCATGGCTTGACAGTTCGGGCTGGACTGTTCCCATGAGGCACAGGGTCAGACTGATTTGCATATGGCCATGTCTGAACTGGGGTGGCAGAGTGGGCTAAAGAACAGTGATGGATCAAACCCAGATCTGTTGACTGGGTGTGAGTGTTTGATTGGTTCTGATGCTCCGTCCATCACCACCCCCTTTTGTACCGCTTTGTTTGCCATAAGTTGGCAGGGTATGCTCAGACGTGAGTCCCTTGCTCACTTTGCCACTGGATTTTAAGCAAGCCTGGCTGAAGACGGCTGAAATGCCAGAAACCAGTCTTAGGAAGCTTGTTTCCGGTCCAGGGAAGGCATGGCTTGGCAGTTCGGGCTGGACTGTTCCCATGAGGCACAGGGTCAGACTGATTTGCACATGGCCATGTCTGAACTGGGGTGGCAGAGTGGGCTAAAGAACGGTGATGGATCAAACCCAGATCTGTTGACTGGGTGTGAGTGTTTGATTGGTTCTGATGCTCCGTCCATCACCACCCCCTTTTGTACCGCTTTGTTCGCCATAAGTTGGCAGGGTATGCTCAGACGTGAGTCCCTTGCTCACTTTGCCACTGGATTCAAGCAAGCCTGGCTGAAGACAGCTGAAATGCCAGAAACCGGTCCTAGGAAGCTTGTTTCCGGACCAGGGAAAGCATGGCTTTACAGTTCGGGCTGGACTGTTCCCACGAAGCACAGGGTCAGACTGACTTGCAAATGGCCGTGTCTGAACTGGGGTGGCAGAGTGGGCTAAAGAACGGTGATGGATCAAACCCAGATCTATTGACTGGGTGTGAGTGTTTGATTAGTTCTGATGATCCGTCCATCACCACCCCCTTTTGTACCGCTTTGTTTGCCATAAGTTGGCAGAGTATGCTCAGACGTGAGTCCCTTGCTCACTTTGCCACTGGATTTAAGCAAGCCTGGCTGAAGACGGCTGAAATGCCAGAAACCGGTCCTAGGAAGCTTGTTTCCGGTCCAGGGAAGGCATGGCTTTGCAGTTCGGGCTGGACTGTTCCCATGAGGCACAGGGTCAGACTGATTTGCACATGGCCATGTCTGAACTGGGGTGGCAGAGTGGGCTAAAGAATGGTGATGGATCAAACCCAGATCTGTTGACTGGGTGTGAGTGTTTGATTGGTTCTGATGCTCCGTCCATCACCACCCCCTTTTGTACCGCTTTGTTCGCCATAAGTTGGCAGGGTATGCTCAGACGTGAGTCCCTTGCTCACTTTGCCACTGTTTTCAAGCAAGCCTGGCTGAAGACGGTTGAAATGCCAGAAACCGGTCCTAGGAAGCTTGTTTCCGGTCCAGGGAAGGCATGGCTTGGCAGTTCGGGCTGGACTGTTCCCATGAGGCACAGGGTCAGACTGATTTGCATATGGCCATGTCTGAACTGGGATGGCAGAGTGGGCTAAAGAACGGTGATGGATCAAACCCAGATCTGTTGACTGGGTGTGAGTGTTTGATTGGTTCTGATGCTCCGTCCATCACCACCCCCTTTTGTACCGCTTTGTTCGCCATAAGTTGGCAGGGTATGTTCAGACGTGAGTCCCTTGCTCACTTTGCCACTGGTTTCAAGCAAGCCTGGCTAAAGACGGCTGAAATGCCAGAAACCGGTCCTAGGAAGCTTGTTTCCGGTCCAGGGAAGGCATGGCTTGGCAGTTCGGGCTGGACTGTTCCCATGAGGCACAGGGTCAGACTGATTTGCATATGGCCATGTCTGAACTGGGGTGGCAGAGTGGGCTAAAGAACAGTGATGGATCAAACCCAGATCTGTTGACTGGGTGTGAGAGTTTGATTAGTTCTGATGCTCCGTCCATCACCACCCCCTTTTGTACCGCTTTGTTCGCCATAAGTTGGCAGGGTCTGCTCAGACGTGAGTCCCTTGCTCACTTTGCCACTGGATTCAAGCAAGCCCTGGCTGAAGACGGCTGAAATGCCAGAAACCGGTCCTAGGAAGCTTGTTTCTGGTCCAGGGAAGGCATGGCTTGGCAGTTCAGGCTGGACTGTTCTCATGAGGCACAGGGTCAGACTGATTTGCATATGGCCATGTCTGAACTGGGGTGGCAGAGTGGGCTAGAGAACGGTGATGGATCAAACCCAGATCTGTTGACTGGGTGTGAGTGTTTGATTGGTTCTGATGCTCCGTCCATCACCACCCCCTTTTGTACCACTATTTATAACTAGGGCTCCCTGTTTTCTGTTTTTTTTTAGATTTTTACAGATAAATGCAGAAAGAATACTATTTATATTCCTATCTATGTTTATTTTTAAATATAGAAAATTACATAAAATAGGTCTTCTTTGGATGACTTTTTTCTACTGTCGATCATGATTGACAGGTCAATAGCTGTACAGACTGAGAAGTAAAGGAGATAACAAAAAAGACAATAGATTTCTTAATTAAACTTAATTAAGAGCAGTTCTACAGTTATTCATGCTATTCTACAATGCAAGTGTTTTCAGACAACGCTATTGCACTGTATACCATTGAAACCATTAGAACATTCAAATGCGAGTATACATTTATACTTTAAATAAATGTGGAAAAATACCCATTGACACTTCATTTATACAATAAATACAAAATAAAAATGGATAAATATAGATGGAAATGTTGAAAAAATAATTACCATAAAACCAGAAGCCCTAACTATTCGTACCTGTAACCATTGTTTTTTTACAGTGAATTTTTATGTTTTTGAATTCTATTTCCTAACTATAACTTCCTTGTAACCTTTGTTTTTTCAGTGAATTTCTACACTTGTTAATACTATTTCCTAACTTTAAAATCCCTGTAATCTTTGATTGTGTGGGTGTGTGGTGGGTGTGTGAGTGGTTGTGTTAGTGTTTGTGTGAGTCTGTGAATGGTTGTGTGAGTGGTTCTCTGTATGGGTGTGCGAGTAGTTATTTGGGTCTCTGAATGGATGTGTGAGTGCTTGTAGGGGTGTGTAAGTGGGTGTGTGAGTAGTTGTGTGTGTGTGTGCATATGTGCTGGGTGCTTGAGTGGGTGAGAAAGTGGCTGTATGGTCTGTGAGTGGGTGTCTTACTAGCTGTATGAGTGGGTGTGTGAGTGTCTGAATGGGCATGCAAGTACATGTGTGGGTCTGTGAGTGGATGTGTGACTGAGGGGTTCTTCAAGCCTGTAAGCGGATGTGTAAGTGGCTGTATGGGTGTGCAAATGGGTGTGTGAGTTGTCTCTGACTGAGTCTGTGAGACACTGCATAGGTGTCTGAGTGGGTGTGTGAGTGGTGTTTGGGTCTCTGTGTGGGTGTGTGAGTGAATGAATGAATAGGTGGGTGTGTGAGTGGCTGTGTGGGTGTGTAGTGGACATGTGAGGTGAGTGGGTGGGTGTATGAAGGGGTGAGTAAGCAGCTGTGTGGGTCTCTGAGTGGTATATGAGTGGCTGTGCAGGTGTGTGAGTGGGTGTGTAAGTGGTTTTGCTGTATGGGTGTGTGAGTGGTGTGTAAGTGGTGTGTAAGTGGCTGTGTATTCTGTGAGTGGGTGTATAAGTGGCTGTATAGGCATGTAGATGGCTATGTGAGTGCCTGTGTGGTTCTGTGAATGGGTGTGAGTGGTTCTATGGGTCTCTGAGTGGATGTGTGAGTGACTGTGTGGATATGTGAGTGGATGTTTGTATGTGTGACTGCATGGGTATGTGAGTGGGTGTTTGAGTGGTTTTCTGGGTCACTGAGTGAGTGTGTGAGTGGCTGTATAGGTGTGTGAGAGGGTGTCTGAGAAGTTGTGTAAGCGGGTTTGTAAGCATATGAGTGGGTGTGCGAGTACTTGTGTGGTATTGAAAGTGGTTCTCTGTGTCTCTGAGTGGATGTGTGCCTGGCTATAGTGGTGTATGAGAGTGTGTGTGAGTGGTTGTATGTATATGTCACTGGGTGTGTGAGGGGTGGTGTGGGTGTGTGAGAGATTGTGTAGTGGGCATGTGAGTGGGTGTATATGTTTTTAATTGGGGTCTAGATCCATGGATCCGCAGCAGATTCACACAGGAGGCTGAACTGAGTTCCATGGCGGATCCACAGGTCCGCGCTTGTCACAAATAAAAACATTTTTGGACAATATCTGCCCTTGAGAGGTCCCTCAGAGACCCCTCCATCTTCCCAAAGGGTCAGGATACCTCTATTCTGACTCCTTATTTCTTATTTCTTTATTCCACCCCAATGAAACCATGTCCTGATTGACAAAATGGCAGCCGTAACTTATCTCTCAGGTTGCAGCCAGCCTATCATGGCATTGCATTTGGTGCATTGATCTGCGGATTTACCGCGGTGAATCTTTGTCTCTAGATATAAATAAAGCTATTTTCTTTAATAACTCCAAAACTACTGAATACATTTACACAAAATTACAAAAAGCCCTTTTTCTGTCAAATTTTGGTGAAATTCCACTCAGCAGCTTGGGCTGCAGTGATATCAAAAATCCTTACGGGAAACAAACCCATTTCGGGACCCCCATTTTTCTCAGCCCCCGCTTGACGAATCACCCCAAAAACTGGCAAACTAGTTTTGACATTTGTGAAGATTCATCAAATTCTGTCAGAGTAATTAGTAAAACAAAAAATGCTTTTCCTATGGAAACTAGGTACTAACTATAACTATCTCCTGGTGTTGTGTCGCCAGTCACAACTACAGCCCGAAGCCCTGAACGGAAGCAAAATGCAAGATCTTGGTCCAGAAAGAGTGCCTTTTGCAAGTTGGTGTGAAACTGTTAATTAGTTTTGGAGTTATTAAAGGAAAAAGATTTATGTTGATCTTGAGACGCAGATCCTCTGCAGATCCACGAGCCAACACCAATGGCCTGCTTGGCTGCCACTACTACAACCAGGAAGTGGTGGCTGCCATCTCGGGACTTGGACTTGGTTGAGTCCCAAGAAAAAGGGCACAAAAAAGACACAAGGGGGCAGGCTAGGAATACCCTGATACCCTAGGTGTGGTGGTGGAGACCCAGCCTTGAGCTCAAAAAGCTTTTTTTTAAATGTTGCTACAAATTCGTGAAAGATCCTTGGCCAAACCAATTTTTTTAAAACAAGCATGATCCAGGTCCCAGGGTTGTAATAAATGAATATTAAATGGGAGAGGGAGTTGAATGCGCCCTCCCTCTCCTATCAACCGAGGCATAGCCACTAGATACAAAGGGGGAGGGAGGCACGCAGCACCGCTCCCCATCCCAATTTTAGCCCTGGGGACCCTATTCCCTGGGGCCCGGCTGCTACATAAATAGGGTAAATGACCCTCCTTCCCGGGCCACTGTCAGCCCCAGACACCCCACCCCCTGCGGCATAGCTGTATTAAAGGGGGAGGCACGCTGCCCCCTCCCTGTTTTGATTTCAGCCAGTAAACTCCCTCTCTGGGGCCCTGACAGATAGGTAAAGGGGGAGATGTCACTCAGCCACCCAGGGCTGAACTCAACGCAGGGTACCCCATTCCTCAGGGGCTGACCATGCATGAAATGAGAGGGGCCCCCTCCCTGAGCCATTAATGGCCCTGGGACCCCATTACCCAGGGCTAGCTCAGGCCATGTGCCTAGGATCTCAGCAGCCGGGGACATAGCAGTGCAGGCAGGGAAACCTGTGTTTGCCATCGCTTGGCGGGAGCAATTTCAAATCTCCTGCCAAGCGGAAGCAAACACCAAGTCCGCTCCCAGTGGCCAGGAGAATGAAAAATGGTACCACCTGCTGGGAGCTGACTTTTCTTCTGTTTCTCCTCATGCAGGGAAACGAAGGAAAAGATTGCTTCTGCCTGTTCCGAGTGGGCGAAAGCAATAGCTGCTCCCGCTAGAGGCAGGGGGCTGGTTAGGGCCACGGGGTCCGTAGGGCTACCCCTCCAGCCCCCAACCATATGTTGTGGGTTCCCTGGGTGGGAACCAGGACACCTAGCCTCTGTTGGCCAGACCCCCAGGAATGGGGTCCCTGGGGCTGAAATCAGAACGGGGGGTGGCTGTGTACGCCTACCCCCTTTGGAATATGGGTAGGCCACAAGAGATGGGTCCCTAGAGCCAAACTCAGCACAGGAAGGGGGACTGCATGCCCCCTCCACCTTTTGAATATTGCTGGGCCCCAGGAGATGGGGTCCCTTGTGCTGAAATCGGCCTGGGTTGGGGAGCTGCTTGCCCCACTCCCCCTTAATTATAGTGGTGGCTCTGGGAGATGGGGCCTCCAGGGGACAAAAATATCCAGGGAGGGGGCTAAGTACCCTTTCCATAAACAAATGCGCAGCGGCAAGGGCATGGAGTCCCCAGGGCCAAAACTGTCCCCGGGAGAGGGACACATATCCCCTCCCCCTCAAAATGTGCCTGGCCCTGGGAATGGGGTCCTTAGAACCGAAATCTACCCAGGGAGGAGGAGCTGTGTGCCCCGCTCCATTAAATATGGTGCTGGACCCCAGGTGATGAGATCCCTGGGGCTAAAATCAGCCTGGGGATTTGGGCTGCATGTTCCCCTCCTCCTGAAATATGCTGTCAGGTTAAGATATAGAATTTTAAAACACTTAGAAATTCACTGAAAAAAATAAGGTTTACAGGGATATTATACTTAGGTTCCAGTTTTACACACACAAAACCATATAAATGTACTCACACAAAACCATAGAAATTCAGCAGCTATAGTTATCTCAAGTAACTATAATTGATGCCCTAAAGTAACAGTAACTCGTGCCTTCACCATTTACTACTAATTACTCCACATAGTAAATCACTTGTGACATATTCTATGATATTTTTGATTATATCAGTGCAACATTTGCAGTGAAATTATTGATGACAAAACTGTGCATGGCGGTGGTGCGAGTTACCTTACTGCATGAGTTATAGTATCTTTAGGTACCTCTATTACTGCTGAATTTCTATAGTTTTGTGTGTGTAAAATTTAAACTTACCTATAACGTCCCTGCAACCTTTGTTTTTTTCCGTGAACTTCTAAGGTTTTAAAAATTCTATTTCCTATCTATAATGTCTCTGTAACCTTTGCTTTTTTCAGTGTGTGTGTATATATATATATATTCACTGAAAAAACCATAGGTTTCACACATGTTATAGTTAGTGGAAATTTTACTGATAAAAAACCAATGAAATTGCCCCGTTATAGTTAGCGCAGGCAACTATAACTCACGCGACCGCAATCCTCTGCTGATGCTAATACTGTATTTAGACACTTATTTGCCCATGTCTTCTTCCATACATTTTTAGCTATACATATATTGCAAATATTTTTTTTTCATAAAGACACATATGTCATCAGCAGAGGATTGCGGTCGCGTGAGTTATAGTTGCCTGCGCTAACTATAACGGGGCAATTTCATTGGTTTTTTATCAGTAAAATTTCCACTAACTATAACATGTGTGAAACCTATGGTTTTTTCAGTGAATTTGCAAGGTTTTTTAAATGCTAATTCCTAACTATAACGTGTGTGAAACCTATGGTTTTTTCAGTGAATTAGTACGGTTTTTTAAATGCTAAGTTTTTTTCCCTTATAATAAGCCCTGTACATTTGGTGGCCTACGGCCACCAAAAGCACAGGGGGTGGGGTAAGTGTGGATAGTGTTTTTTTCCATTGTAATAAGCCCAGCACATTTGGTGGCCTTCGGCCACCAAAAGCACAGGGGGTGGGGTAAGTGTGGATAGTGTTTTTTTTATTTTTATTTTTTTACCGTACGCTTACCGTAAGCGTACGGTAAGCGTACCCCGCGAAATTGCCGAAAAAAAAATAAAACCGTTTTTGCACTTGGGGGATGTTTGGGGACTCCCTCAACATGACTATGTGGGAGGGAGTTGTCAAAACAGCCCCTTTACATGTTTTTGGGCTTCCGATTTTAAAAATCTCTCTCAGTGCGAGAGACAAAATGGCGGCCGCCGCTTCCTGGTTTCGGCCGATTCGAATGTTTACTAAGATCTAAGAGCCAATCAGAATCGCGCTCGCGCACGCCACCGTACGCTTACCGTAAGCGTACGGTAAGCGTACCGTAAGCTGGCTCAGATATATATATTGATTTAAAGGCTATTTTCTCAGAATCTACTGAACAGATTTACACCAAACCTACAAAAGGCACTTCCTTGACCTAGGGACTACCTCTCTGCCAAATTTTGAGTAATTCTGTTCAGCCATTCGGGCTGTAGCTCGTTCTAAAGGTCCTATGGAAAAATGCATGGGAAAAACGCGTTTTGGGACCCCCCTTTTATCTCAGCCCCCGCTTGACGAATCCCCCCGAGACTTTCAGGGTAGGAGCGGAGCGTAGCGCCCCACCTATTTTGAGAAATTCGCGAGGATTCGTCGACCGGCGCCAAAGTTATTCAAAATAGAATGTTGAGGTTTTCCTATGGAAACGTGGTCCTAACTATAACTACCTACTGGCTATCGCCAGTAGGTAATATATATATATATATATATATATATATATATATATATATGTATATATATACATATATATATATATATGTATATATATATTCACTGAAAAAACCATAGGTTTCACACATGTTATAGTTAGCTGGACATTTCACTCGTACAAAACCAATGAAATTCCCCCGTTATAGTTAGTTCAGCTAACTATAACTCGCGCGCCCGCAATCCACTGTTGATGACGTCACATATTACATCCCTCATGACATGGTCAGTGACATCACTCCTGACATCACTGATGACATCTCAAATAACATCACTGATGACATCATTGATGACGTCTTCAATTGACTATGTGTTTCTGAATAATTTTAATATGTTTAATATATATAGGGAAAGCTCTGTTGAACAATAAGTGGTTGTAAAAGTGAGTGAATGGATATATTACTATGTGCTTAATTGACTCTATAAGTGAGTCATTAAATGTATCTTAATGCATACTAGTTACTAAACTGTGTGAATGTTTGTATGTGTCTGTGTGTTGGTGTGTAAGTGGTTGCATGGTTTTGTGAATAGCTATATGAGTGTCTATATGGGTTATTGATTGGTTGTCTGAGTATCTGTATGGGTGTCTGAGTGTTTGTGTGGGTAGGGTGTGTGTGACTCTGTGACTAGATGTGTGAGTGGGTGATTCTGTGGGTTCATGGTTTTAAGAGTGGATCTGTGGTGGACTGTATGGTTGACTGAGCCTATGTATGGGTGTGTTAGTGATTGAATGTATATTTCACTGGTACATTTGTGACTAACTACATATGTGAAAGGCAGTATATATGTGTGTAAGAGTATATAAGTGGGTAGATGCGAGAGTCTGTGATTGTGAGAGTGACTGTATGGATGAGTATGTGCTTGTATCTATGATTCTATTAGAGAGTAAGAATGTGGTACTATTTTTATGAGTAAGTTAACTTGAGTGTGTATAACCGCATAGGTAAGTAAATGGGAGTGTGGTTATTTGCATGACTGACTAGGTGTGAAAGTACCTCTATGGATGATTGATAGTGTGTGACTGAGTATATAGATGTATAAAAGCATGTGCTAGTCTTGTATGGAGTGACTGTAAGTATGAGTGACTGTACAGGTGAATGAGTGGAGGTGTATGTAGACCTTAGAGTTAATAAGTAGATATTGGAATGGTATTGACAATGGAACTCTAAATTTTGTTTTATTGTATCAAAGGTTATATTAGGGTGTGAGAAGATGTGGTAATTTTACTTATGGATGACGTCATCACTGATGTTATTTGAGATGTCATCAGTGATGTCATGAGTGATGTCACTGACCATGTCATGAGTGATGTAATATGTGACGTCATCAGCAGTGGATTGCGGGCGCGCGAGTTATAGTTAGCTGAACTAACTATAACGGGGGAATTTCATTGGTTTTGTACGAGTGAAATGTCCAGCTAACTATAACATGTGTGAAACCTATGGTTTTTTCAGTGAATTTGCAAGGTTTTTTAAATGCTAATTCCTAACTATAACGTGTGTGAAACCTATGGTTTTTTCAGTGAATTTGCAAGGTTTTTTAAATGCTAAGTTATGTATTTTTTATTTATATTTTTTAAATATTTGTTTAAAAAAAAAAATCCTATGTATTCATTTATATATTATCTTTATCCTTTAATTTTGTTTGGCTCATTTTTAAAAAAATTTTCAATTAGGATAAAGTTGAACTGCATAGTTAATATTTTCTATTAAGTTATGTCCATTTTTTTTTTATATTAATTCTTAGGGTGCGCGCTCAGAGTGCGCACCTAGTACGTTTGCGTAAGTTTATTATGAATTTCGTTTTACGTTATTTACGTACGTTTACATACGTTTTATTTCACGCTCGGAGCGCGCACCCAGTACGCATGCGTCCGTACGCATGCGTGCGTACGCATGCATACGTACGCATGCGAGCCTGCGTCGTACCTGCTCACGCGGTACACTTCCGTATACGCGTAGAGTACGCGCGCTGTCGTTCGTGTATACGCGTGTGCTACGTATGCGTGTTACGTACGCGCATACCACGTATGCGCTCGTATGTGTTCGCGCATGCGTAATTGCCCGGTGCGCGCTCCGAGCTTGCTCCGTGCGCGCACCTCGGGTTATGTTCATAATAAAACAACACTTCTAATTGGTTTTCATTACTTTCAGTTTCTGATTGTTTCAACACCACACCCAATCCCCTCATGGCAAGTCATGTGATCAACAATAATCACTTTTGATTGGTTTGAAGTACTTTCAGTTCCAGATTCTTCCAACACCACTCCCACTTTCTTCATTATTAGTTCTGATTCCCTTGGAGAAGGAGCTAATCTGTTGTTGAGAGACAATGGCTGAGCAGCAACCATCTTCAGAGAGTGAACAGGACACTCTTGAGAGACAGAGGAACAGGAAGCAGAAAGACAGCTTTATATGGCAGTTTTTTACTTTCCCTGAGGGACAAAAAAAAGTGAATGCACCAAAAGTTACTTGTGTATTGTGTCAAAAAGTCTTATCACGTGGGAATGCTAACAAGAAGTATTCTTTTAGCATACACACAATGACGAGGCATGTTGAGGCAATGCATCCAGTGACTTTTCGTCGAGCTTCTGGAGCAAACCCTCCACCTGCTCAGCCGACGACATCTGCAGCAGCTCAGCCGAGCACATCTTCGGCAGCTCAGGCAAGCACTTCTACTGCGATGGTGCCTTCACCTTTTTCTACACCTCTTGTTGGTCCACCTTGTTTGGCGAGGTTGTCTACACGGTGCACTGATTGCGGTAGTCTTATTTCTGTGGGGGAGACCAGTCTTGATCTCCTTCAGCGAAAATTTGATGCGCATCAGTGCACTAGGCCATAGATGTTTTTTCTTTTTTTCGTTTTTCTCTTCCTGTTTCCCTACATTAACTCAAGGGCTCTTTTCAGAGCCACCTAAAAACTAAACCCAAAAATATTTTTGGGGGATTTTTTTTTAATTTTATTTTTGGGGTGCGCGCACGCTGCGCGCACCCGAGGAGGTTTTTTAAAAAATGTTTTTTTTTTATTTTAATGAACAAAGAGAGGTGAAGAAAAGGAATCATGAAAAGGAAGGATTAAGAAATACAAATATTTTTAACTTATCTTATTTTTAAAATAACTTATTTTGATAAAAAAACATTTTTACTAATTTGCAAGGAAACAGAATTTCATTTTTTAATTTTTCTTTCAAGTTCTGAAAATAAAGAAAAAAAGTATTAATATTCAATCATACATTTTATAAAGCAGTACATGTTTTTACATATTTCACAAAGCAATTTTTTGCCCTTTTTTTACTGTTTTCAGAATTTTTTAATTTTCACTTAAAATAGTAAAAACAATTGTATTCATCATTTAACAGCGGGCAAAAAAAAAACATTTTCCATGATTTACTTTTATCAGCTCTTGCAAATTTTCAAGATAAAATACAACATTCAGCACTACATTTGCGTAGCAGTTGACACCAGAGCTATTTTCAAAATGACAACCAACAACCTCTTGAACACTGTCCTTTTTCTTTTTGCTTACAATAACTTCACTCTCCTTTTGTTTTCTCTTCTGTCCATCCTCATTACAGATATTCTCAATTCTCCTTTTCTGAGAAACAACATGTTTTTCAATCACAGGATACTGACCTAAATGAGGAGCATAGGTTCTTCTTAATCTATTATACTCCTTTATACAGTTTGCATCAGCACTAACTTTTTGAGTCATCAAAGTCTATCATAAATAAACCAGATAATGTTTTCACTCGTGACAAAGCAACATATGCCATACCTTCTTTGAATACAGTAGAACCAATGTTTACAAAAGCACTATCTACAGTTAATCCTTGAGACTTGTGAATAGTTACAGCATATGCTAGAGAAAATGGAAACTGCTTCCTACGTACATACAAGTCTTTCACTAGCAAAAAACAAACTGAACAACGACTAATGTCTTTAACCTCTTCAATCTGGTCAAATTTTATTTTTTTAAATTCAATTCCATCTTTTTTCTGGTACTTCTCATAACCCACAACTTTACCCATAGCTCCATTTACTAAACCTTTTTCTACATCCAAATTTCTCCTTAAAATCAATCGACAATTTATGCAAACATATAGATTTTTTTCTAATCCAGCTGTTTTTGAAATGTTCTTCTCTAGTGAATCCAATTTATTTTTCAGTTTGCCTGTTAATGTAATAGTAATTCCTTCATGCTGAATTTTGTCCACTGCTTCCATTTTCTTAATCTCTTCTTTTTCCAATTTCAAAAGTTCCTCATTGAATATTGAGCATTCGCGTAGTGTTGGCATTAAGCAGATTACAGTATTTTTTTCAGCAATGTTCTTGAATATTTTCTCTGCAACTATTGTTTCCTTTGGAAATAAATTATGTAGCATCCGACTCTGTAATGCTTTTTTGCCATCTTCTGTGAGAAGTCCAATTCTAATATCTTTCAGAATACTTGCATAATCTTCATCGTTTGCTTGCCTCATATTGGTAGTGAGTTCTTTGTACTCAAAGAACGACCAAATATTCGCATTACCAATGCTTCCTAATGACTTCTTCGTGTCTTCATGTGTCACAGTATTAAACACGGGTTGTCCTTTTACTGGAGTGAGCTGTAAAAGATCCCCAAAAACTATGACGTGTTTTCCTCCAAATAACACGTCATAGTCTCTTTTTAGAATTTGTTGCATTCTTAAATGCACAAAGGCAAGCATTAAGTTTGATACCATGCTCACCTCATCAATAATGAGAACTTGCATCTTCTTCAACACTCTTGAAACTTCGAAGCATGCTTCTCCTGTTAGCTTGTGGTATTCTATTTTGTTCCCATGCTCCACTGGTAACATTAGCAAGCGATGTAAGGTAATTCCTTTTATGTTATAGGCTGCTAACCCAGTTGGAGCAGTTACCACACAAGACAAAGTGGAAGCTGTTTTTTGCTGTAGGTAGCTTCTGATGACTTTTATTAAGAAACTTTTACCAGTTCCAGCTTGTCCACTCACATACATCCTGATTGGTTCAAATGATGTGCATGAGCACTCTTTCTTTTCATGTAGTAATCCATGATCAATTTTTTGGGTGACTTCTTCATAAATTTGTTTTTGTTCTTCATTCAGTTGTTGTTCCAGATTTAGTAAGTCTATTGAATCTTCCTGTGCTTGATTCATAGCCGTTTCTACTTCAGTCATGGCTATTGCAGCTTCATTTTCTACAATAGGTTGTCCTAGGGGATCTTGACTGAGTGTTCCAGAACTTTGGCTGTCTTGAGAACTGTCTCTAGCTACTTCAGCTGCAATTGTACTTTCCTGTTCTAATTCTTCATTTAACATTTGCACGTAATTCGTGAAAGTACTGCATTGAATTGTTTCTTTATACGCATTAAATGAATCTTCATAGCTGTGAAATTCTCCCAGTAGTTCGTCCTCTGAACGCCATGGTTTAAACAGCTGTAAAAGTGCCAAGTAGTAAAATTCCTTTTTCTCAGTTGTATCACAACTGAGCTTCCTGTGATTAATCAAACTTCCTTTTGTTTGCTTCACCAAACATCCTTCTTCACCAATGACTTTATATTTTCCATTATTGATGTCTTCTGTGGCTTTCCGTGAAAAAATGTAGTTCTGCAGCACTTCATAGAGATACATGTTCTCAAGATGACGACTTCTTTTTGGGTAATACGTGTCCAACATGTTTGATTTCAAAATATCTGTACTTTCCGGGTTATACTCGGCCAAATATTCAATTTCTGCAACAGATTTCAGTTACCCGATTTCTCATTCCTGCAAGGCCTAAACTTACCCAAATTATTCTTCTGGATTTCGAGTAAAGACTTGCAGATGATAACCTATCTGAGCATTCGTAGGATCCAATTTCTCGATGCGATAACATCTTTAAACTGAAACAGTATAGCTTCTTACTGACAGTCTTCTCATGAGAAATCTCTTCCCACATTTCCTTCAATTCTGTTTTCTCAGATTTAGTGATGTATGATGTGACATACCGAGCAACAGCAATAGAATTGTCTGCCATATACTGAATATCCATGTTAGCATTCCACATGGATAAAATGACTGGGTTGTAGTCATTTATGTATTTTGACTCTTCTTTTCTTCGTAGGTTGTAGGTATTCTTAGGTGATTTTCTTGTAATAGTATGTCGCACAGCTGACATAAAACTGTTTACTCTTCCTTTTGAAAGAACAGGTCGTGGAAATCCAAATCGACATTTTGTGTAGAATTTATCTTTGCTCTTGTACTTTCGCCGACAGTATTTTCCACACCGATGATTTTGAAAACGTAGAACTTGCTCTTTTAACTTTTTCTCTTGTGTGCTTTTAGGTATAGCACATGTTGCATATTCTTCAATGAAACTTAAAACTGCTTCATCTGCATCTGTTCCAAATTTTGGGGCATCCTTGATCCACAACAGCATATGAATATGAGGAGCACCTCTTGCTTGGTACTCTTTTCTCCAAAAGAAATCCACAACTTCTCCAAGAGGTGGATTTTTTTTATTGCAGATGAAGGACATCATAGCCTCAAATCTATGATTAAAATATCTGCAAACATTAACCGGATCCAATGAGCACAATTCTCCTGCTGTCTTGTATTCGATGTTTTTAATGTTAGAATTTGCCTCTCGAAGAAAATCCAGTAAATCATCCCAAGCGTACTCGGCACAGCTTAGGGTAAGGAACCATGTTGGAGTTCCTAAATTCCGTAACATGCATTTTAATTCTCCATGGCGTCGGTACCAATATTCATTTGTCCCACGCTGACAAGCCATCAGATTGACCAATTGTGTTTCCAAATGATCATCTCGGTGCTGCACTTTGTCCATAAAATCCTTAGCAGACACATTATGTAGATGTACTCCACTTTTTAAAATGTGATTTACTGCATAAGATAGTGCAGACAAGTCGCTTTCAAATAAAAGATGAAACAAATAAGGAATACTTTGACGAAATCTTGGATCTTCTGCATATAATCTTGTAGTCCGATACTCAGAAGCTGGAATCTGTTCTGGGCGTTCATCATATCGTCCACCTTTTCCTGTAGGAAACAGCTGGGGAAAACATTGAGCTTCCAAGCTCTTCTCCCATACACTCACGGGAGTTCCTTTTGCTTTCTTCATCTGAAACAGATCAATAGTGTCTCCCATAACTTCTTTTGAATGAAGAGGATGTATGCTAAAATGTTCATAAATTTCTTCTTCTTTTGACTTGTCCACTTTTTCAATTTGCCCAGTTGGTGTTTCTGTGTCTTCTTGTAAATCTTCTTCATCTTCATCTATATAAATTGATTCATACCATTTATTATTCCTTTTCAAATATAAATTTGCTCTTTGTACTTTCCGTACATCTACCAGCTCCTGCCAAATCTTCTTATTCTTTGTAGGTACACCATTAACCAGAATAACTAATGGTTCAGTTTCCAAAGTATCTGCATCAATAGTTTCCATATTTTTCTTCAAATCCAATGGCAAATACACCACTCTTCCTTTTAAACCTCTCAGTAATTCTGAAGGAGGTAATTTACCAGTTTTGGGCTCCATACGTACTATGGTCTGGAACGGATGAACACATTGAATGAGTATAGACTCATATGTATTTAAATCAGAAAGTTCGGCAGGAATAGCATCCAATTCTAAATTATTATGTACAGCTCTGGTCGGCATTCTATTTTCTTCTAACTTATTATAACAGTATTTACAAATACGCTGATCTTCACCCAATTCAAAACAATTTTCCAGAAATATATATGTTGCAAAATCCTTCCACTTATAATTATCTTCATTTTCACTTTTTTTATACAGATCAACATTCCTTGTTTGAATTTTATAATGGCTTCTGCGGCAACAAATACAAGTAATATTTGGTCTTTCATTAGAGATGATAGTAAATGTTGTCATTTCATCCTCAAAAGTTTTAGTAATAATGAGTTCTACATTCTGTTCCTCATTTTCCTCATTAACTGTGTCCTTTTCTGCACTTTCTTGTTCTGGACCAAAGTAACAAAACTGAATCTCATCGGTAACCTTCACTACATCTGATACAGATCCACGGAACAGAGCATTATTTAACTCATTTAAATTTACTGCTGGACTTTTAGCAAAATACAATGTTCTCACAAACTTTCTCATTTCACTATGATGAACAGCCAGCATCCTAAAATGGTGAAAAACACTTTGACACACTTTCCTAGATAGACAAGCCAGAGAATGTCCTTGCAAACCAGTATTCTCTCTCACTCTGCATGGATCTAGTCTTTGAAGCAACTTAATCTTCTGTTTTACACTCTTTTTACTATATTCTCTTAGAAAGTCACGTAATTTATCAATAGATTCCTGACGCACAGGACAAATACTACTACAATTCCAAGTGTACACTGGGGCTTTTGGACGTCTCCCCATAGCCTCAGCAGCCATCACTTCTTCCTCATTTCTTGGAACCATTTTCTCTTTTTCCATCACACAACCATCTCTAACTTCATATGCTCTACCATTGGTGTCAACTGCATGCAACAAACTATTACTTTGAAGATAACTCTCTTCATTAAAAAATGGTTCAGTACTTGAACTGTGCCTCCATTCTCCCAAGAACACTTTACAACAGTTACTTTTTCCACTTCTCTTTTCCTTTTGCTTTGTGACTTCATTGCATTGACTAATTTGTCTAATCTACGCATCCTATTCAAAATTAAAATAAAAAGTTTTCTTTTTATTTCCAAAGCCTTACTTACAATATTTTCTATAAAAAAAAATTCTTAATAAATTTTGTTTTTTTCTTATATTTTTTCACATCCTTTAGCAAATTTAACATCACTCTTCTCTGAAACATTTTTCGACCAATGTTTTTAAAATCTAATTTTCGTGTTAAATCACTTTTACTTACTTCTGATTGTACATTAGCTTTTGTTTTTTGCTGTTGACTCTGTTGTTGCTTTGTACCTAAAACACTGTTTGTTTTACATTTATTTTTTCCATTTTTTTTTTTTTGAAGATCTTTTTTAAGAATTCTCTACTTTGCTTACCAGTAGACTTTTTCTTTTTGCCATCACAAGCTTTTCCTCCTATTGTTTTTTTTCCAGTTTTGTCCAGATATAGTTGTTGTTGCTTTTCTTTCCTCTTTCTTGTCCTTAAAGGCATTTTTTTATTTTTTCACTGTTGCCCGGCAATACCTGCAAGAAACTTTAAAAAAAATACCTTTTTGTAATTATAATTCATTTTAAAAATTTTTTAGCTTTTCAATACTTTAAAATGTTTTAGCATTTGACTCTTATTTGTGATTTATTGATTTCTGCTGAGTGCTAACCACCACATTTGAAGAAAACAAGCTGTCCCTTTCCTGCAAGTGCATGTTTTACAGAACAACTGCAACACAAATTACATCTCTGGCCACAATTCCTGTGCGCACACAGCCTCATGGTGTCATTCTAAGCAGAAAACAGAATTTGATTGGCAATTTCAAAGCACATTTACTACTGTGGTAGAGCAAGTGATAATTACTGTTACAGCCTGACACATTTTCCTTGTAGATTACAGAGGCAGAAAAGAGCACATGTCCTAACAGCTACTTCATACCATGAGCATGTGCAACCTGGGTGAGTGACTACACTAGAGCAAAGGAAATGAGCCTTGGTGACGTTGAATGTCTTTGCGTTACACAGTGCTATATGAAACACTACACAGAGCTCAGTACTATGCATGGGAGTGTTGGAGAAGCTGCTGCGTGTGTGCAAAGAGTGTGTTTCTGGAGACTGTGTATTGTCTGGTGCAAGACAGATGAGCAAAGAGACTTCCAAAACTGCATGAAGACTGCAGGGAGGTATGTAACAGTGCATGTGTGCTAAGGGTTATTTTGATTTATGAACATATGGCAACTACCTGTGCCTTTGCTATTTTGAAAGGAAAATCTACCCTGTTGGTTTCAAATGTTTTAGCTTTTGCCTCTCATTTGCCATTTATTGATTTCTGCTGAGTGCTAACCACCACATTTGAAGAAAACAAGCTGTCCCTTTCCTGCAAGTGCATGTTTTACAGAACAACTGCAACACAAATTACAACTCTGGCCACAATTCCTGTGCGCACACAGCCTCATGGTGTGACTCTAAGCAGAAAACAGAATTTGATTGGCAATTTCAAAGCACATTTACTACTGTGGTAGAGCAAGTGATAATTACTGTTACAGCCTGACACAGTTTCCTTGTAGATTACAGAGGCAGAAAAGAGCACATGTCCTAACAGCTACTTCATACCATGAGCATGTGCAACCTGGGTGAGTGACTACACTAGAGCAATGGAAATGAGCCTTGGTGACGTTGAATGTGTTTGCGTTACACAGTGCTATCTGAAACACCACACAGAGCTGAGTACTACGCATGGGAGTGTTGGAGAAGCTGCTGCGTGTGTGCCAAGAGTGTGTTTATGGAGACTGTGTATTGTCTGGTGCAAGAGAAATGAGCAAAGAGACTTCCAAAACTGCATGAAGACTGCTGGGATGCATGTAACAGTGCATGTGTGGTAAGGGTTAATTTGAGTTTTGAACATATGGCAACTACCTGTGCCTTTGCTATTTTGAAAGGAAAATCTACCCTGTTGGTTTCAAATGTTTTAGCATTTGCCTCTCATTTGCGATTTAGTGTTTTCTGCTGAGTGCTAACCACCACATTTGAAGAAAACAAGCTGTCCCTTTCCTGCAAGTGCATGTTTTACAGAACAACTGCAACACAAATTACATCTCTGGCCACAATTCCTGTGCACACACAGCCTCATGGTGTGATTCTAAGCAGAAAACAGAATTGGATTGGCAATTTCAAAGCACATTTACTACTGTGGTAGAGCAAGTGATAATTACTGTTACAGCCTGACACATTTTCCTTGTAGATTACAGAGGCAGAAAAGAGCACATGTCCTAACAGCTACTTCATACCATGAGCATGTGCAACCTGGGTGAGTGACTACACTAGAGCAAAGGAAATGAGCCTTGGTGACGTTGAATGTCTTTGCGTTACACAGTGCTATCTGAAACACCACACAGAGCTGAGTACTACGCATGGGAGTGTTGGAGAAGCTGCTGCGTGTGTGCCAAGAGTGTGTTTCTGGAGACTGTGTTTTGTCTGGTGCAAGAGAAATGAGCAAAGAGACTTCCAAAACTACATGAAGACTGCTGGGATGTATGTAACAGTGCATGTGTGGTAAGGGTTAATTTGAGTTTTGAACATATGGCAACTACCTGTGCCTTTGCTATTTTGAAAGGAAAATCTACCCTGTTGGTTTCAAATGTTTTAGCATTTGCCTCTCATTTGCGATTTAGTGTTTTCTGCTGAGTGCTAACCACCACATTTGAAGAAAACAAGCTGTCCCTTTCCTGCAAGTGCATGTTTTACAGAACAACTGCAACACAAATTACATCTCTGGCCACAATTCCTGTGCGCACACAGCCTCATGGTGTGATTCTAAGCAGAAAACAGAATTTGATTGGCAATTTCAAAGCAGACTTACTACTGTGGTAGAGCAAGTGATAATTACTGTTACAGCCTGACACATTTTCCTTGTAGATTACAGAGGCAGAAAAGAGCACATGTCCTTACAGCTACTTCATACCATGAGCATGTGCAACCTGGGTGAGTGGCTACACTAGAGCAAGGGAAATGAGCCTTGGTGACGTTCAATGTTTTTGCGTTACACAGTGCTATCTGAAACACCACACAGAGCTGAGTACTACGCATGGGAGTGTTGGAGAAGCTGCTGCGTGTGTGCCAAGAGTGTGTTTCTGGAGACTGTGTATTGTCTGGTGCAAGAGAAATGAGCAAAGAGACTTCCAAAACTGCATGAAGACTGCTGGGATGTATGTAACAGTTCATGTGTGGTAAGGGTTAATTTGAGTTTTGAAAACAGACTGCCCCTTTCCTGGGTCTGCAATTCTTACAGAACAACAACTTCACAAATTAAATCTCAGACAACAATTCCTATATGCACACAGACTCATGCTGTGTATTTAGGCACAAAACACAGGCTGTCCCTTTCCTGGGACTGCAATTCTTACAGAACTAATGCTAATTTCAAATGTGTTGCCATTTTCCTCTCATTTCTTTCAAAGTGATTTCTGCTAAATCCTAACCATCACAGTTAAAAAGAAGCTGTCCTTTTCTTTCAACTGCAAGTCTTACTTTTCAACAGCAACACAAATTAAATCTCTGTCAACAATTCTTCTCTGCACACAGACTCATGGTTTGATGGTAGGCACAAAACAGTATTCCTCATTGTTACCAGTACACATTAACTCATGGTGAAAACATACTCCATAATATTTAACTAGTTAAAGACAGTTAAATATCTCCCAAACCTCAAAATGTAAAACATAACTTTTAAAGAAGATTCACAATTCTAATATTTATATCAAAAATCACCACATATATCCCCTCTCAAACTCATAACTCACCTTTAAAATTAGTTAGTTGTGAAAGAAATGTGCCACTCAAACAGCAGACTATCAGAGTCAGAATATCAGAGCTCTACACCTCTCTCCTCTCTCCAGAACCAGTAAATGGCAATGTTTCCCTCTCTTTTTTTCACACATATACATGTTAATTTCAAATCTCAGTGCTTCCCACTTTTTTTCAAATGAAATCACACATTTCTATTGGTTGAAAACTTCAACCCCTTTCCAAATGTACCCTTCCCCCAACTTGACTTCTGCCTGCTACCATAGCAACAGCTCATGGAACACTGCTGTGAGGAGAGAGGTCAGAAGTTCAGCACACAATGTTTCAAATCCAAAGAGCAAGAGTGGTTCACCTGTCCAACCTAACAGCAAATCCAATCTAATCTTCTGTGGGAACACAATTTTCTGAACCAATACAAAACATGCTTCTAAAAATATACACATACAGCCTACTTTTTACTGTAAAAAGATTTGAATCAGCCAATGTGTTCTTTTTATGTTAAAAAAATATGTATGCCTCCATTTTACAACTGTCTTTCATTTCATATTGCCTTTCTACTGAAAGACACCTCCTGAGTGCATCCAGATCTCCTTGGAAGATGTTCACAGTGTGGATTGTAAGTCACAGCTATGTCTTCTGGAGTGAAAAGTATGCAGTAAAAAGAGGTATGGTGAGAGACCTTGCTTTGCCAAATGTAGACATTAAATGGATTGGTCAGAGAGGGTTAAAGTGGCACCAATTAATGCCTTTGGTGAAAACCTTTCTACATCTCCCACAGCCTAACCTTATTATTGTGCACTGTGGTGGTAATGACCTAGGCACTTTAACTGGGGTAGGTCTGGAAATGCTTATTAAGGACACCTTTGTGCAATTGATGGCGCTTTTTCCACAAACTGCCTTTGTATATTCTAATATATGCCAAAGGCAAAAGTGGAACTGGTCCAACCAATTTTGTCCACAGATTGACAAAGCAAGGAAGCACGTCAACAAATCTGAACACAAGGGCTCTTTTTAGAGCCACCTTATATCTAAACACTTAAATGCGATTTGTTATTCTTTTTTTTTTAAAGTTTTTTTTCGGGTGCGCGCTGGGTGCGCGCACTCGGCGATATTTTTAAAAAAAATATAAATCTTTTTTTTTACCCTACAAGGTCCTACTGTGACCCCCTGACAATGCCTAGTGGGTCAATATCTCCCCACTCTGCCCCCTTTACACGTTCTCCCCCTTTGTTTCTCACCCCCTCTAAATGCGAGAGACAAAATGGCGGACGCCGCTTCCTGATTTCCACTGATTCGAATGTTTACTTACTTCTAACAACCAATCAGAAGTGCGCTCATGCACTGCCGAGTGCGCGCACCCAGCGCGTACGCTGCGCGCGTACAGATATATATATTGATTTAAATGTTTTTTTCTCTGGAAATACTGAACAGATTTACACCAAACCTGCAAAAGGCACTTCATGGACCTTTTAGCTACCTCTCTGCCAAATTTCACATAATTATGTTAAGCCGTTCAGGCTGTAGCTGCGACTAAAGTCCCTATGGAAAAATCCATGGGGAAAACGTGTTTTGGGACCCCCCCTTTTTCTCAGCCCCCGCTTGACGAATCACCCCGAGACTTTCAGGGTAGGAGCTGAGCGGAGCACCCCAATAGTTTTGAAAATTTCGCGAGGATTCGCCAACCAGCGCCAAAGTTATTCAAAATAGAATTTTGAGATTTCCTATGGAAACTCGGTCCTAACTATAACTATCTGCTGGCGACCGCCAGTAGATAATATATATACATATTTATAGATAGATAGATAGATAGATAGATAGATAGATAGATAGATAGATAGATAGATAGATAGATAGATAGATAGATAGATAGATAGATAGATAGATAGATAGATAGATAGATAGATAGATAGATAGATTGATTCACTGAAAGCAAAATTAAGGTTAAATGGACTTTGTAGTTATGGAAAACTGTCATTTAAAACATACCATTTTAAATTAACAAAACCATTGCAATTCATTAGTTATAGTAATCTTAAATAACTTGGCAAAGCTTGGTGATACCCATGCCTAATCTAGGGGCACCACCAGGTTTCAAAAGTATTATTCAGAGGCCTTTGCAGGGCATTATTTTGTACTCCTTGCAAGGAGCAGGGAAAAATACCCGAGCCTCCCCTGCTGCTCATTTATTATTCTTTTTTACTTTTTTTAAGTGGGTTCTCCAGTGTGGGTGGGAGCAAATTGTGTCCCTGTCTAGCAGACTGCAGCCAGTGACTAAAATGTATATTCCCTGCCCACACTGTCCTAGGCAGGAAACACTACTGTCCCAGGGAATAGGTTCTCTGGGGTTGGTGAATGTCACAAGTGGGGGCCAGATGCTATCCACCCCAAAATGTAAACTTTGACCCTGGCGGATGGGGTCTCCAGGGCCTCTATGAGGTTAGGGGAGGCTGCATGTTCTCCTTCCATAAAAAATAATTTAGCCCTGGGAATGGGGTCTTGGGGCCTCTAAGTTGCTCAGACAGGAGGGCCACACACCACCCTCCCCTTATATTAAAATTGACCCAGGGGATGGGGTCTTGAGGCCTCTAGGAGGCACAGGGATGGAGCCAAACATCTTTTTCCCAAAATAATTAATTTTGCCAAACCCTCAGGCCCTGGCCCACACCAGGGTCTTATTTCTAAAAAGCCCATGATTTTTTTTAACAGGACCACAAATCCACAGTCCAGTTTGAAAAAGTATATATTTTTGACTTGGGGGAGGGAGTGGGGGGAGTCTATCAGGTCCTCTGTGATGTGAAATATACATGCATTTTGAATATTAATTTCTCAAAAACTGCTCAGCAGATGTACTCCAAAAAGCACCCTTTCTGGACCAAGGTATCGCTTTCTGCCAAATTTGGCGTAATTCCATTCTTATGAACTGACATCAGCAGTAACTAATTTTTCTACAGAAAATTGCATGGGTAAAATGCCTTTTGGTACCTCGCTTTTTTTTTGGCCCCCGCTTGCTGGATCACCCCGAAACTTTGAGACAAGGTACTGAAGTGGTTGAGGCTTTTTGGGGAGGAGGTTTCGTAAAGATTCATCAAACTGTGCCAAAGTTATAAGAAGAACAATAAATACATTTTCGATGGAAACCTGGTCCTAACTATTACTACCCAATTTTAACTGCCACTGGGAAATAGATATATATTTATCAAGGTTCTTAGATTTGGAGTTAACTATAGTAAATCAATATCTTACCTATACAAACTTATCTTGATGATATAATGGTAGTCGATTTTCTGCAATTGATATTCTTGTAGGTCGATGCAAGGAACTCGATATTCTGATAGAATACCCTCTGCTCAGTCTTTGGAGCAGCATCCATGAAATTTCTACCTGAGTAAGTGCATCAGACAGTTCCTTATGAGCTAGTGTAGTCATGTTGTACATCCAACGACTTGAAACACTATCTGCCTTCCCCAGCCTTTGACCCTTTATGCTGCTTAAACATAGCACAACCACTTCGTCTGGCAGACATTATCAATGGTAGAGGACTACCATGTCAGAGAACTGGACAATTACTGAAACAAAAGCAACTAAGCACAAACATAATAAATGTTTTGATTAGTTTCAAGTTTCAAAAAACTTTATTCGGATAATAGTAATCCATAAAAGCACAAAATACAATTTACATTGCAGATGTACAATATGCAAGTATTTACAAGATAAAAGCAACAAATCATTCATACTTTAAGACATAGTTAAACGGGCACGAACCGCAGTTTTTAAAAAGGAACCCACACGGAAAACAAGTTCATGATCATCCAGGGTTAATACCATTGAAAGTGCGAGATCCAGGCTAATCGGTTTAAATTTTTTAAACTACGGAGTTAAAAACCATTTAATATATTTAATATAAAATTTACGAAAGAATAAGAAATGTAAAATTGTTTGATCACTCCGGCAATCACATGGGCACGGCTCGACAATTTGATCATTATGATTCCATAGCGGGAAACTAAGAGCATATTTGATAGTGCCAGCCCTAAGGCGAAATAAGAGGCCTCGCTCCCAGTGGCTCATTGGGAGAGTTAAGTAGCTGGGTATGGGATAAGTTAAAAGATTACGGGCTAGGTATCTAGTAACACTAGGTTTCAAGGACTCTTTTGCAACCCTTTCGTCACTGAACAGTGTATAGAGAGCTTGTTTGAGTACAGACTTGGGTGGGAGCTGGATGGTGGTGGGATCAGAAAAAACATTTTGAAAATTCGCACTACCAAGAACGCTCTGCACCCCAGAAAGCCAAGGGATGGACATGCCTCTGTCACAACATAAACAATCCTCTATAATATCCCTAGACAATTTAGCGGCAGGATTTTTCCAAATAGCCAGCCAAAAAAGAGCAGGGCGAGCACGAATAAAATCCCCTATAAAATGCAACCCTAATTCTTTATGACATATGTAGTGGGGAGAGGAGATGGGGGCACAAAGGAGCTTCCTGCAAAATCTATTTTCCTCGGCAAGAATGTGCGGACATCTGGTTGTTCCCCAAACCTCAGCTCCATACGTTGCAACCGGAACGCATTGGGCCTTATATATTTTTTAAGTGGCAACCAACGCGCCAGTCCTTTTAGGGCGGGGAAGGCTCAGGATAGAGTTAATGGCCTTTGAGACCCTACCCCTGGAGTGGGCAATATGCCCACTCCAGGAGTTGTTCGCAGCAAAGACCACTCCCAAATACGGAAAGCCACTGGTAGACCCCAATCTCTCTGTCCCCACGATGATGCTTCCAATGTGTCGTTTCTTCGGGCCACAGGACATAACAAAGGATTTCTTAAAATTGGTCTTTAAGTCCAAAGAGTCCATATGGTCGACGAAACCATTCACTAGGATGCGTAACGCATTGGGGGTGCGGCCCATGAGGACCGCATCATCTGCATATAGCAGAGCGGGAAGGTGATTGCCCTTTATTTTGGGAACATCACAGGTTAGAGAAACCAAGGACTTATGTAGCCCATTAATATAAATAATAAATAAAAGAGGGGCTAAAACACATCCCTGTCTAACCCCTCTATGCACTCTTACCGCATCAGTCACCTCACCCCCTTGGCTAATCCTAATGCAGGCCTTCAGATCTCTATGCAAGTAGGCCAGAAAATGAACCAAAGATTCATCCAGGCCATATTGCAATAGGGCCCTCCAAAGCATCGACCTATTAACGAGGTCGAAAGAAGTGGATAGGTCCATGAAGGCGAGGTAAATTGGGGATTTGCGAGCTACGGTATATTTACCCAAGATAAGATTGAGGTTAAGACATTGCTCTGCCGTACCAACCTTATTTCGAAAACCCAGCTGGCAGCTCTCTAAGATGTGATTATCCTCGGCCCAGGTCAAGATTTTATTATATAACACTCTACCTAGTATTTTTAGGGTATTCTCAATGAGGGAGATAGGCCTATAGCAGGATGGTTGGGACCGATCTCCCTTCTTGAAAATTGGCACTATTGTGCTTGATGACCAAGTTGGTGGTGGAGAGGTGAATGTTAGATTGTTAAAAACGTTCAACAGTAGAGGGCCCCACAAATCAGGATAAGATTTAATAATACCAATAGGGAGGCCATCCGGGCCTGGGGCCTTATTCACCGCGCTCTGGGTGATAGCTTCTACCACCTCCGATAATTATATTTCTACCCACGGGGGGTGGTTGAATACTGGGGTAGCTGTTACTGAGTGCGGGGCGGCATAAATCTTAGAGAAATGGTCAACCCAGGCTGCACCAGAAATGGTGCAGTCCATTGGGGTCAAAAGCTGGCCTAAGCAACGCAAGTCTTTGACCAGAAGACATCCCCCCTTCCGCGTTCAGCAGTTCGCGCTAACACCTCCCGACGCTCTTCTAGGATCTCCTCCTTCCTTCTCGTAATGGCCAGTTTGTATCGAATCGTAGCATTTTTCACATCGGTCGGGTTTCTCGGGCAGGAAGACAAAACACGCCGCAAGTCGCGGTTGGCTAGAGAACACTCATGATCAAACCATCTTGGGCCATCCAAGACTAAGCGCCGCGGGGTCATAAGTTGGGCTCGGCAGGCTGAGCAAATCTTAACAAAATCCTCAACTGCCTCAGGATTCGGATTTAGGTCGGACAAACAAGAGAAGAAGAGGGGTAAATTATCTCTAACCAGTGTCTGAAAAGTCCCCTTAATGTTAATACCCCTCCATTTTAATCTAAGATTATTTGAGCATATGAAAAGGTTCCTAGCTCCACATTCCATATTATATACCGGGCGGTGGATTGATTTTAGACAAACCTTAATGGGGTTATGATCCCCTTGAGGCATGGGAATTACTATAGCCTCACTGATACGGTCAGCCAACCCAGGAGAAATAAAATATAATCAATAATTGATAAACAATCTCTGCCTCTGAATGTAGGTACTAGGGGAACTGTTAACAAACAATTAGCCATTATATCCATTACATTCTCCAGGTTATGTGAATTCAAAAAGGAAGTCAATTCCACTCCCCTTTGACACCCAGAACCAAAGCTCCTTTCCCCCATGGGTGGACAAGCCGCATTAAGTTTTGCATTATAATCACCTCCCAACACAAACCCGCTAGTTTCATCAAAGTTGTGCCTAGATCCCAAAGTAGTGATAAAGTTAAAAAGATTTATAAAATTTATATTTGGCAATGAACTAAAATCATTGTTATAAAAGTTAACCAGGAAAAAACTTATTTTCTGGGTAAATAACATAGCCTGGAAATTCTGATTATGCGTTGGTATAACCCTGGTAGTGCCTCCAACGGTAATATTGACCCAGATAGATAAGCCTCCCGAGGGGCGACCCATTCTAGATTTGGTTGCCAGAGTGTTATAGCAATGGAACCCGTTAACGTGCAGTTCCGTTGTAGCCCATGTCTCCTGTAACATAATTATGTCATGACTTTGAATTAAACTAAGCCACCCGGGATCGCATAATCTCTGTCGGAGGCCTGCTATGTTCCAACTTAAAACATTTAAGGTGCCCGCTTTTGACACAACTCTCCCTGGGTGACTGTCTAGGCTATTTTGAATAGCGAGTGCTGGTACTGGGGAAAGAGCAGGAGTAACCTCAATCTGTAACAGGGCTAGAGGTTCAACACTCACTCTTGGTTGTCAGTCGGGAACATCTAAATCTGACAAAGCTGAAAAGCGATTATCTAAATCTGACAAAGCTGAAAAGCGATTAACAAGAGGAAGGGCCTTGGGTGTGGGTGCATATGCATTAATAGTAGGTTTATAAAAATAACCAAGGGTAAACATACATATGTTCGACTTTAGACCCGGCAATAACTCACAGGTTTGCATTAGGGACCGAACGGTGTGGGGACTACAAAAATTGATAACAATACAATCACCTAAATGTTTTTAGCGGATTTGCCCACCCATCCCACTCTTCGCACCATTAAGATTTCGTGCAGTCTGGACGGGTCACACCCTTTATGTTTCCTCAGCCAGTCCACACATTTATTTCGAAGATCCACCCATGACTCCTTCCTAGAACCCGACAAGCAGGGAACTCCTGCCAAAACTATCACATAAGGATAGAGGCAGGGGGAAGATTCAGAACCTCAGTTTTAGGAAAGGTCTTTGGCGGCATTGGGTCTGTAGTGGGTTGTCTTACTTCAGGGTCCGATGTTCGGGGGGGGACAATCGCAGAGTGCTGTTGCTGTGAACTACTAGATGGACACTGGGTCCTATTGTTAGCGTCAGCCGTCCTGAGACCTAGGTTGGCAAGATCCCCCTGCGTTTGAGTAGTTATAATTAGGGGATTGTGGTTAGCAACCGGGAGATCAGAAACTGGCACCCGGGTTAACAATTGCTCCATACATGTAAGTCTTTCCTGTAAAAGAGAGAAGTTTTTATCAAATAAAGCCTTGGAATGGCTAACTATTGCTCTCAAGCCCGACTCCAGGGCAGCCATAATGTCATCTTTGCTTGGGGGGCAAGTTATATCATCAGTTTGGGTGCCAACGGACGCAGTAGTTGGAACAGCTGAAATTTGTAAAGGAACAACACTAAGAACTCCAGAGCGATTGTGGGATTTGGATGTAAGGTTGGGGCCCCTTTTGCGTTTGGCCGGTGGTTCCTTAGGTTTAGACTCTGTAGAATTTTTAAGTTTGCGGGATCGAGTCCGAGCTTTTTGTCTGCTTAGAATAGTAACAGAGGGGGAGTCCGGAATTACTACTAAGGAGGATTGGGGAAGAGGTGCCTCAAACATAGGAGAAAGGGTAGGTGATACAGAGAGCCGGGGATGTAACATGTCTCCCTGGGTTAGAGCTTCCAATGAAGAGTGTCTTTGAGCCGTTAGTAAATCTAGGGACAATCGCCGCTCAGTTAGCTCGATCTCATGCGTGAGTAAACTCTCTGCCCTAATCATGAAAGCATCAAGTGTCCCCACCACACCCTTACGTCTATTCATACTTGTGCAATTCTAAACACACCCTGATGCAACAAACAACAGTGATTTAATAAGGCAACCGCCCGTGTGTATATAACAGTCACCTGAGGGTATGATTTGCGTTGCACTACAGGTCCATAGGGGGTGGCCCAGCCCGGCCTCCTCAAGCCCCTGACGGCCACAGATGGCCTGCCCTTTGCCCGGGCTTAGCCCGGCGCTGTCCGCGCGCGGTCCCGTGACGCGGGGGATTAGGTGGTTTATGAAGCACCTCCAGGCGCAGGTAGTGGACGGGAGCTTCCGGCCTTGACAGCAAGTACGCCTGGGAGTTGTAGTCTCCCTCCAGACAGCGGCCGCGAGGATGGCAAACGCGGCGGCGGGAGGGAGACGCGAGCAGGAACAGAGCTGGCAAGGTAAAGATGATTGCTGGGAGGCTGAGGGTCCACACACAGGGGTCCAGACTTCAGCACGATTAATGTATAGGCCCCTGCTCCGCCAAGGATTAGATGGTTTATGAAGCGCCTCCAGGCGCGGGTAGTGGACGGGAGCTTCCGGCCTTGACAGCAAGTACGCCTGGGAGTTGTAGTCTCCCTCCAGGCCGCGGCCGCGAGGATGGTAAACGCGGCAGCGGGAGGGAGACGCGAGCAGGAACAGAGCTGGCAAGGTAAAGATGATTGCTGGGAGGCTGAGGGTCCACACACAGGGGTCCAGACTTCAGCACGATTAATGTATAGGCCCCCTATAATTAATATAATTAATGTTTTTGATTAACATAAATATCAAAAGGCAACATTTAAAGTTAGGAGGGAACTGAAAATGCTCTAATTTCTAGAGGAAACTCTAGAAAGAATTCACCAGCTAATCCACCATACCGAGATTGTTGTGGAAGGAAATCTTCCAGTAGATTATATTCCATATATACAGTTTCCCCCATAAATTGGAGCATATTCTGTTCCCTCCAATTTCTAAAGGCCTGAATCCGAAAGTGGCAGTCGGTGGCGATCCGACTACCGACAGCCCTTTGGTTTGACCGCCGTATTTTGATACTGGAAGGTTAACCCACAGCTGTCGGACACAAGACCGCTGGCTCCGCCAGCATCATTAATCCCGATGGGGTGGAGGTTGGAGTTGTGTACCAGAATGGAGGCGGTGCCGAGGCAGGCACCACCGTCAGGATTATAATATCCCTTTCTGACAGCCTTTTCAGCCTTTTCATGGGCAGAACCCCGCCATGATAAGGTTGCCGGAAGGGTATATGGAGGGCCCCAAACAGGGTCACAGAAAAGTTACCCTAGGGGCAAATTTAGTGCCTCCACTCACCTACGTGCACTGTGTGACATGCACGACATGGTGCATGGCATATGGTACAAGGATGTGCAGGAGGTGATGCATGTCAGAGGCATCTGTTGGGGCCTTTTCCATGGCCGCAGCATGCCCCTGCCACGGTAGTGACACCTTTCCAACTGCCAGCACGATGGTCGAATCGGAATATGGCAGTTAGACCGCCCGCATGCTTGTCGGCAGTCTCCTGACAACCATAATAGCGGCTGGTGGTCTTACCGACCACCATCAGAATTAGGCCCTAAATGAGGTCCATAGTTTGTCAGGAGAATGGATTAATAATGTTTCTTTGACCGCACTACTCCGGCGTTTTGCGGCTGCTCGTGCAGGAGGTGTACCGGCGCCAGTCTAATGAAGACAGGACACCACGAATTTGGTGTCTTAAGCCCAAAATTGCCGAATGGAGTGAGTTTTATCCTTTAATTAGGTTACCACTAGGATTGGTGAGACTTCGCGCTCGCATCCAAGAAGTGTGGTAGGTAGGAGCCTCATTGCCTACCATCACCACGTGTAGATAGTATTGTAACACAAGGTCCTGATGAAATGCAATGGATCAGTATTGACCACGATGCATGAAACATGTCGACCACACGATATGAGATGAGCTGAGCTCCACTGGACCATGGAGCCAGAGAGCAGCCACTCAGTTTGTTGTTAAGGAGGTGGATTACCAGCCGAATAAAGAGTTCATGTGGACTATCAAACTTTTTTTAATATCACTCACCTGCACCACATCTACAGTGTTCCTTAGGACCCTCGCACCCATGCACCATGTGACAGGACAAAAGATCTCCGCTAAAGTGCCCCTTTAAGGGTGCCCGTCGGGTATTGCAGCACCGACCCAATGAGCAGCAAGTCCATATGATGAAGCATGGCCCCTAGATTGCTGGGTGTGTGAGGACTCTAGTTCTGAAAAGGAGGACTTCCCTCCTTTAATCCCTCAATCACGTTGTCTGTCCTGGGGAACAGCATGTCTTTCTTGTGGAGCTTTGTCCGCACTACGCCAGAAGTGACAACTGGGGATGCTGTTCGAGGATAAAATAGTGCAATTAATGTATCATTGTTGGAAACCGGAGTCCCAGACCCGCACCACTGTCACCAACTGCGAGACCCGGGACCCCTCACTCAACGTTAGGCCAAGTAAGGACACCGTTTGAGATAGCCCTGCTCACCCCCTTAGAAGCTTGGCACGAGCAGCCAGGCCTATCTCCAAGGCACGAGTGTACAGTATGTGCAACCACACTCACAGCAACCCACTGGTGACACCACAAATGGACTCCACACGAGTTTGATAAAACGAGTATAAACTCTATATAAAAAGATATATGATCAGACCACACAATACAAAAGCCAACATATAATGAAGGGTAATATTCGTTCTGGCTGGCTGGTAGGTTCAAATCCCAACCACCGCTTTCAAAATGCTATGCTGGTCGCAATGCTAGATTCACACACATTGCAATGGACAAACAATAGTGCGCTGCGTAACGATACAATCCTGTCCTGGGCAAAAGAGAAATAATACAATCCGTAACGATAAACGCCGGTACCTTGCAATAGGAGAAATAATACAATGTGTACCGCTACAATCATGCACTGCGCAATGAAGGAATAATGCAATGCGTCACACCCCAATCACGTACTTTGCAATGACGAAATAATGCAATGCGCACTGCTACAATCATGTACTTTGCAATTAAGGAATAATGCACTGCGTAGCTATACTCCCGTACTTTGCAATGGAGAAATAATGCAATGCGTAGCGCTACAGTCGTGTACTTCGTTATGCAGAAATAATGTCAGGCGTCATAAGACAGTCCAGCAGTTCGTTAGCAGCAATATTGGCAATGTGTATTAGGACATTCTGCCTCTTTGATAACAGTTGCCCCCCACATGTATCAACGATGACATAAAGTACAACTTCACACTCTGGCCCCAGTACTGCCACTCCTTTGGTCAGTACGGGCCCCAATCTGAGCTGAAGCAAAGGCTCACATCACCAGAAGGACTGAGAGGCCGAGAGAGTGTCTCTCCAAGCCCGCACCCTGCACAGGCAATGATCCACGTTACCTGGGGGCACCATCCCACTCTCCTCTCCTCCTTCAGCGAACTGGGCCTTTCGAGCAGAACTTTCTCAATGGGCCTCAGCGGCTCGGCCTGGCAGCTCAGCTCCTCCGGGGCTGCCGGTCCGGGCTGTGACTGTAAGGAAGGTCTCAGGTGGCCGCAGGGCACATGTACCCCACGCCTCTAAAATTACGTTTCTCCGGGTGCACGTTCACCACAGCACCCTCTGGGTCTCCTCTAGCACGAAGCCACACACACAACGCTGATGGGACTTCACGTCGACTCTGAGTGCACATTCACCAGGCACTCTTTCCTGCAGTCTCAGTTGCCACCAAGACACGCACACTGCGCTGCAGAGACTCACTTTCTTCCAGTGCACATGATGATCAGCCGATCACCTCCACAGTCCTAGGTTGCACCAAAGCACGCACACTGCTTCACTGAGACTTATTCCAACTCTGGTGCCCCGATATCCAGGCACTCTTCAGCAACACCTTTGGCCACACCCCGACATGCTGACCGTGTCCAAGCCTCACTTCTCCTCCGGTGCTCTTTACCAGCGCCTCCGGTGCACCCCGACACACACCCTGCGCGAACGAGACTCACTCAACTTTCAATGCACACATTGACAAGGCACTCCTCACCAACGCCTCCTGTGCACCACGACACGCACCCTGCGTGTCTGAGACTCCCTTCACCTCCGATGCACACACTGACCAGGCGCTCTTTACCAGCGCCTGCGGTGCACCATGACACGCACCCTGTGCATCAGAGTCTCACTTCACCTCCGATGCACACGCTGACCAACGCCTGCGGTGCACCACGAAAAGCACCCAATGCGTCTGAGACTCACTTCACCTTCGATGCACACGTTGACCGGGCGCTCTTCACCAACACCTCCTGTGCACCACGACACACACCCAGCAGTGCACCACGACACGCACCCCACGTGTCCGAGTCTCACTTCTCCTCCGTGTGTCCAAGATCACAGGGCACACCTTCCGAGGGTCTCAAGCTGCCACAACACAGGCCCACCGCGTCTATTGAAACTTTTCCGGAATCTTTTATGTTTCTGTGTTTCCAAACAGGTAGCCAGCTCACCTCGGGCCATTGGGGTAACAAGACACAGCATAAAGCACAGTCGTCTTCAAGCAGGGGGACCTGGCGCACAAAGCACAGTCCCAACAGCCTCTTCCTTGTTTAAAACAACAAACTGCAGACCAGCCCCAGATCACGAAGCAAAGTTCGGTCCTCCCCAGCAGTCTCTTCAGTTGTTCCTTCCGTAGCAGAGGTTCCTCTTGACCATGAAATGGGTCCAAGCCTTTTTAGCCTCAATCCATTTTGATCCAACATTGAGGGGTCTCTGCTCTCATAGTTATACCCATAAATGTCTTTGAAGTTCATGGTGCCTAAATCAGTTCTGGGTGTCTCCCTCCCACTGTCACCTTTCACCCTTTGATACTGGGAGTCTGGTAATCACTCAGCAGGAGATGGGTCAATTGTTTTATAGCAGCAACCCAGGCCTCTTCACCTCCCGGGGCTTCTCCTCCGCCTACACTCCAAATGCAGTTCAGCCTGGTGCCATCTCAACCTCTCCCTGGATCAAGACCTCCCCCAGCTCCTCTGACCTCTCAGATCCAGACAGTCGATCAACATTCAGCAGAGACACACAGAAATGCTTAAAGCACAGAACTCAGGCACTTTCTAAAAGAGTGGTTTCTGAACACACAGTGACAAAACCACTTTCATAGAAAGATGAGTTATGAAACTGTGAGGTCATACATACTAAACTTCATCTGTCCATTTTAAACTTATGGGAAACTAGGCTAACAGACACAATACCCAGCCTCCCCCATTCTGTCCTATGGGCAGGATGGCCTTTCACCAGTGAAAAACTAAATGAAGTGTTTTTCACTGTCAGGACATAGCACACACCTCAGCATATGTCCTGCCTTTTACTTACACTGCACCCTGCCCAGGGGTTACCCGGGACCTATCATACAGGGGTACCCACTGTGTATGCAAAAGGGAAATTGAGGCATGACAAGTACTTGTCAGGACAACATGCTAGCTTGGGAAAACTGAGCGCAGGCCCTACACTACAGGCCTGAGTTACCTTCTCTGAGCACCTTTGCATTACTAGCCCTGGCACACACAGTGCACATCACTAGGGACTTTACTAGTAAGGCAAACATAACAATCATGGCCAACCATTTACCATTACACTTTACGCAGGGAACACTTGTACTTTGTCACTGATCAGCAGTTGCAAAGTACCCAAAGCATCTAAATTGGCAACTCTATGTCAGGAAAACTGCCTAGGAGGACAGAAAAAGGTTTAGGGAACTTTCGCCAAAAAGGCAAAGTCCTACAATCATGTACACAGAAAATATGGGGCTTGATTGATTCTAGGTTAAATTACTTTGAAAGAAAAAACATAGGAACGAGGGTGGAAGAGTATGGAGGTTTCTTCGTGTTACAAATTATAGGAGGAGGGATCAAAAAAGATCCCAGACCATACCGCAGCAAAAAAACAATGCACTGTGGTACAACTAATGTTTCTACAACAATCGTTTGTTATTCCATAAAATTACCTATCTCTGGATTCACTTTATGCCAGATGTCCTTATAAGGACAGAAGCTGAAAGCTAATGTGATTCTCTCATTGTAAAATAGCTTGCATATTTTAAAATGTTCATTTAGTTAGCATTTGCACAGTTTTTGATGCTGGTATGCCAGCCAATAACCGCATCAAATGTTTGTTGCTAGCATCAGGCAGATCAATGCAGATCTGGTGCACAGTCAATACTGCGGCCCTCACTTCCATTGGGCAATGATATGCGACTAGTCCCGAAGCCACACAAAGACCCTTGGACTTCAATTACCAAGGCTTCTCTATTGATGTTTTATTTATCGCCCAGGAGATATCGGAGGGACCTTCATTTATCAGATGGAATCAATAATGCCAGTTAAGGGTTTTTACATTCACATTTAAACTGAAATTTTGGTTCTCACAGCACTAAAATCTGTGTAGCCCAGTATTTACTGGGTATTTTTCTTTCGGTCAATTTTGGCAGGTTTGACCTTCCAAAGTTTATAGGAGGGGGAGGGAAATTCGACTCTCAATAAACTTCGACAAACTCATAATTATAAACAGAGGTTGTCATGGTTGCATTTGTATGTGAGGCCTTGGTGTTGGTTTCTAGAAGCCAACACCAGGTGGTGCACTGCAGACCATAGATTGCCTCATGGCTTGGGGGGTACACTACGGGTGTCCTTATAAAGAAGTACCCTATATTATTTTACAAATACAAGTGTGTGTCATCCTGCCTATTGTGAAGGTAAAATCAGCTAATACATTCTGGTGCCTTTACATCTCACTGGGATGTTTTCTTGTGATACCTTTACGTTGTAGGACTGTGGCATTCGGGGAGCTCACAGCAGGAAAAGACTCTATTTTTGGAACTAGAGACATTATGTGTTCTAGCCTTTCGCTCCTACGTTCTTGAGGTATACATTAGGCTCCCACCGCCCCCTAACCACATCTTCTTGTTAGTTTCTTATTTAATATGTTGTTTTACAACAGCTGTGCACTAATGTCGCAATCTAAAGGACAGAGAAGTCTGCAGGGAGTAAGCAGCCAGATTGGTGGAAATTTAAGATGCAAAAAATTGAGTTTTTATGCAGATGTTCCCAGTAATAATGAACATTGAACGTGAAGGGAGTGAAAATTGTGGTGGAAGGACTAATTGCATTTACTTCCCTTTTCATTCTCTCACTGCTCTGTCCTTCTAGGAGCCTTGCTGAAGCAGTGGGAATGTGTGCCTTCCAATCTATAACACTTGCTTTGAATGTATTCGATAGCACAGTAATACTGTGATGCATTTATGTATTATTCATCTCTTAATATTGAGTTAAAATTATATTTCTATCCTTAAGCAGGAATAGATATTTACCTCCTGGTGCTTTCATCTTTATCGCTATCAATATTGCTTATTAAAAAATATAAATAATCATTCCAGCAATTGTAGAACATATTGCATGTCTTTTGTAGGTTATCTATGGCTGTTCATTTGGAGATGAAGCAACATGTAAACTCCTCTGGCATCAAAACGCAGAAGAACAAGGAGTACTTTTCAAGTTAGTTGCACTTAGTGATAAAGTAATTTGGCACATAAGAGAAATCCCGAGGAAAAAATATGGCTCTTATATAAACAGCAGTATGATAAGATTTGACTCGATGTACCTAGGGTTATTTTAAATCCAAATCAGTGGGATTTTCAAATCTTTGCAGTGCGTGTGCCATAGATATGGCACAAAAACAGCAAGCGATGCGATTGGGAGTAGGCCAGGGTATACTAAATTTGGTCGCGGTAGTGTTATCGTGAGGTTTGCGATGATCTGGGGTTACACACACGCTCACACATTGTTGTGATTCGATCCCTCAATTTGCTTGTTATTAAAATAAACTTGTATTTGCTACATGCACTGTTGAAAAGGCAGATTTGACAGCTGAGCCTCCTCAAACTAACATATTATACAATAAGATGATATTTTAAATCCGAGGGGATTTGACCAAAGGTGATCATGTTCATGGGATCCTTCGAATCTCTCAAATCCCATCAAGACTGAGAGCCAATTGCAAATTATTCGACGCTGGACCATTTTCAAGGCTGAAGACAGTGGCGTAACACAAAATGATGTGGGGCCCTGCAAAATGTGATGAGGGCCCCTTAGACTTCCATATCTCACTGATATGTATAGCTTTTAAACTTAATGGGGGACCCCTTCACCGCAGAAGCTGCAGCTGCCTCCTTTACTCCCTGGTTGAAAAATAAAAGTATTTCGCACAACGCAGGTCCCACTGCTATGTTTAGGAGGTTAATTATATGACTCCAAGCAATAAAATAGCCTGCTAATTTCAAATAGAAAACCGCAACAGAAACAGAATTAATGCCAAGTGAGCTTGATGTTACAATAAATAGTTATGACTTTGAAATTAATTGAATGCAAGAAAAATATATTGCTATTTGGTAAAGCAATGTTTCCTTGGAACCTGATAGAAATATCATAGGTCAGGATATTAAAGGGCATAACTGCAGATGCTGTAAAAGGAGATTTATGCCTTATTTCTTATTCATGAATTGATTCTTTGCAAAGATCTCCCTATGTCCCGACTAAAGTCTGCCGCCTGCTATTCCATCTCCTGCAGTACACTTCACCTGCACAAATTCGTTCAGAATTTGGGCTCTAGGATCAAGGTCTAGTACAGCAAAGTGCCCTCCTCAAGGATCTATCATCCTTAAGAAGGGGCCCTCCGAATACTCTAAAAGCACTAACCTGGAAAGAGATTCAGGATCACAGTCAAGTCAAGTCAAACAAACTGTTGGGAAAAGGCGAGAAGTGAGGCCTTAAAGCGCTGGCCTTGCAGCAGCTGTGGGAAGCACACTTACCACATCACACTTTTAAACTTGTGGGGCCATATTATCAAGAATGGCGATAACATTATCGCCGCTTTAGCGGCAGGAAACAACCGCTAAAGCAGCGATAAGGGGCTTGATAATATGCCCTTGTGAATTCCAATAGAAGCCCCTGTTTGATGTCCTTAACGCCAGAACCTGGGCTTCTATTGGAATTCACAAGGGCATATTATCAAGCCCCTTATCGCCGCTTTAGCTGTAGTTTCCTGCCGCTAAAGCGGCGATAATGTTATCGCCATTCTTGATAATATGGCCCGTGGTGAGCAAACTAATGAAGCTATTTTCCTGGGTGCAAGATAACAAACGCTTCCACAAGCGTAAACATTCATGGCTATGTATCAACACATACAAATTGCCAACGCCAGCGAGCTATCTTTTAGAAACCTTCAAAGGCTGTAACAAATCTAGATTTCTAGTGCTAAGACTCAGACTTTTACGAACATGGGGGTATATCAACAAGAAAATGCGATAAATATCGCTAAGCGCTGTTAGCGCGAGAAATTTTATCGCCGGAGAAGTCCCCTGATTATCGCCGCCGTAGCGACGTATCAACAAGGCGCCGCTAGCCAGCGATAATAATCAGTTCCGGCGCTTAGTGATGGCGATAAAATCTACGCGGCGGCGATAAAAAAACGCACGCAAAGCCGCGATAGGCAGAGATAAACAATTTAACTCCAAAATGAGCCAGAAAAGTGAAAACAGGCCTGCATTTTGCACGCAGCAAGCGGGAAAATGCACTATAAAAGGCCCCCAAGCAGGAAAACTAAAAAAAAAAAAAAAATGGAATCCTGTGACCAGAGAGCAGAGCAGACCAGAGACATGGAGGAAGCAGGACCAAGCGCAGAGACTGCAGCAAACCAAACAGCCAGCCAGGAGGAGCAGGGAGCGAGCCAGGGGAAGGAAAAGAGGAGGAGGAACCCCAGGTTCAGCCACCAGGAGAATGAGGTCCTGTATAGCCTGGTGGCTGAACACCAGCAGGAGCTCTTCATAAGGAAGACAGTGCCATTGTCCAGAAAGAAACGCATCTGGGAGGAGATCACAGCTAAAGTCAATGCTGTGGGAGAGAGGAAGAGGAGGACCGCGGAGGAGGTGAAAAAACGCTGGAACGACAGCAAGAAGAACACCAAGGAGAAGATGGCCGCCAATCGGAGGGCAGCCATGGCCACCGGAGGTGGTAGCCCTGCGCCGCAGCTGGAGCTGGATGACCACGAGGAACTGGTGGCGCAAGTCATCACAGAGGAGACGGTGGTTGGAGTGCCGGGTCGGGACACCGCTGCAGGTCAACAGACACAACCACAGGGTGAGTACAAACTATGGAGTGGGTGGACGGGGGTGGATGGCCACGATGGCACACATGTATAATAAATAGCATTGCATACCCACAATCACTGTGGGTCAGGTCCCAGATAGCCCTGTGTATGTTGGCATGGACACACATAAACATTGCTATGCACACATTGACGGACACACTGCCATCCAAATGTGCACTGAAACCTTAGAAAAACATAGGCCAGCTACATTATCAGACCACTAAATTAGTGCCACATCACATACCAAAAGGCCACATCATGTAGAGAAGCACAATGCACACAAAATGCACCCCTTGCACCATCACAACCCATATACAAATCATCTCCACAAGGCTGCAACTCACAGGTGACAAAATGAGTATGTAGTGTCAATGTGACTGATTACGTGCACGTGTAAGCATGCCAACAGCAACAACAGCACACCTGCAAATTAGCACATGTAGCTGACTTGAGTGCAGGGATGTGCATGGCCAACAAGGGTGACTTTGAGGGACCAACACAACCTTGCACACGAGGCAGACACATGTGCAATGTAGCAGCTGTGCTGAGCCAGTTGCTGGCATGTGTACTTGTGCACGTGACCACTCACATTCACACTGTATACACATTTTGCCACATGGGAGTTTCTGACTGCAGAAGAAGATTAGGATAAGTGTGGTGATGAGGCAAGGGGGACATGGTGACAACCGCATGCCTGTACTACAAAAGTGCCCCCTTGCCTGTACATGCGATGTAGCACTGTGTACATCAAGATAAGAAAGTTAACAGTCACCCACATACCGACAACACATGCAACGTCACAACTAAAAGACGGATTATGGGGCATATAACCAAGGACAGCGTTAAAATAATAGCTGCATGAGCGGCAGAAAACTGCCACTAAAGTGGCAAAAATGGCCATGACAAAAAGCACTGGCGAATTCCAATACAAGCCCATGGTCACACCAGAACATGGACTTCAAGGCCATGATCCCGGCCTAAGGGGCAGTACCCTGCTGCTCAAGTGCTGATAATCTATCATGCGGTCTCTGATACTTTGGCCCTTAGTTGTGTGCACACCATTGCAAAATGCAATGTGTGGCGCACCATGAAAGGCATTCTGTCATCCCAAGGGAACTCACCTGCATGCACACATATCCCTGTCCATAATACACACCACCCTCTCCCGCAACATGTCAACGCATAGCATGTACAATTTTCACCATGAAAATTGTTAGATCCTCAAGTGTGCGTAAGCTCGATCATCAGATCTAAGCATTGTGCAAACCTAGGGACATATTACCAAGAACAGCGTCAAAATCCTTGCTGCCGTAGCGACTGCAAACTGCCATTAAAGTGGCGACAATGGCCTTGATAATATGCCCCTTTGAATTCCCACAGAAGGCCATGTTCACACCAGAACATGGACTCTCATGGGAATTCACAAGGGCCGATCATCAAGCACAACACCGCCACTAGACTGGCTGTAACCTGCCGGCCAAGCCACAATCATATTAAGGCTGATCCAGAGAATATGGCACCTAGTTCAACTACACTCACTATGGTGTTCATCATTCAGAGCATAGGATCATTGGCTTGTTACAATGACATGTCTCCTCTACTACCATCAATATGAAGAACCATGTGAAAAGGGCCATAGCAAACCAATAACAACACAGGCCATATAAACCAACATCACCAGCACTCATCAATACAAAAGTCTATTTCACAATGCCTCAAGCACTGTCACTTCCCATGTTGCTCTGTACTCCTTCATAGCCTCACCAGTGTGTAATCTGTGGTAATCTGTGTTGTCCAGAAGATAAACACCACAAACACTATATACAGGCTTCCGCTTGAGATTCACCCATCATGTATGTCTAAAATGGTGTGGAATGGTCACATCTGCGCGCCATAAAGGCACCAGCCTGGTACCAGCACACCTGGCTCAGTGTTGACATTGCACTCGCTGTCGTTTTCCACAAATGTCCCAAATAAATGGTCCCATGCCCTAGCCGCATCAAGTGATCCCTTGCCTACTGTACCCTTGACCAGTAGTAGCCTAACTATCCCATCACACCCTGCACATTTAGTGAGCTGACAGTCCCAGTGATCGAAACTCGTGGTCCCACTTGCCTTCCAGTGCATCGGAATATCCCCTCATGGCCAATACTAATACCTTATCCATTAACTTGCGGCAACCACACGTTGAGCTGTGTGTGGGAATCAATGTAGGATGCAAGCCCCCTTGACCGGTTAACCTCCTTGGCTGTCAACACCTTCAATACTGTCATCAGTGTGGTCCAATAAGTTGCCTAAACTGGTCACACCCAAATCATGTGAGGAAAGTCTGCCCCCTCTCCCTTAACCCTTGTGCATGCCCATGAGTCAGTGTAGAAACATGCATAGACTTTCGGCCGGCGTGAGGTAAGGCAATATAAAACATCTTAAATAAGCCATTGGAAGCGGGTGTGCCTGCTGCCCCTCCATGCGTACTACACAAGCTCTGCACAAGCCCTGTTAGGGATCTCTCAAACAACATTTTCCTCCCATTGCAATTAAGAATGTCCAACGGGTCAGCTCCATGAAACCCATGCGCATGAACAGGCATGTGACAGACTTCAACTATACAGCGCTGTCAATATGTATTGTCACCCTAAAGTAGGCTTAGGTCATGCTTGTTCCCCTTTACAATGCGCACAAATATCCGCTGTGAGCGCTGCATGGAGTATGTAGTCCCCCCTTAGAAAATCTAACCGCCCATGCAGAGTCTAGAATGTTGGCGCCTGCAATGATGCACAATACGACCCACCACTGCCACACACACTCCACATGTGGGAAAAAATCTGTGTATAATGTGTGTGGACACTAGCAGCTCAGATTGCAACGAATCTTTGTCATACATGCTGCACCATACTCTGAAAGGGTAATCACAAAGAAGTGCAGGAAGCAAGATTACACATGACAGACGCAATGCACACAACACAAATTACAACGAGCCCAAGCAACTTAGAGGCACATGTGTCCCACACAGTACAGCTATGTTGAAAAAACATGGAACATAGAATCAAGGAAGTTCAGAAAAGTATTACCACTACTGTGGCCTGAAACAGACACCAAAGTGATGATAATGTGTCTGATAACATGCAGCACAGAATTCTAATCAAAGGCCATGTTCACACCAGAACATGTGCCCATCCTGGAATTATATGTGGCACATTTCCAAGGACATCTTTGCTGCTTGTAGCGTAAGTCTCCTGATGCCAAAGCGCAGATAACAACATTGACCTCCATGATAACATGCCCCCAAGTAGGCACACATTGCCAATGTGACAATATTGGGCACTCATCACACATCACCAATAGCACACGTAACGCATGCACATGTGCAAGCCCCAGCAAAACTGCAACTCCTTGAGCCACCCTGATAAGGCATGTGACAGGGGATGATGGATAGCATGCCTGCAGAACCAAGAGATTCACATGTTGCAGGACACCTCACTGATGTGGCCAAGTGTGGAACTCATCCTCATGGGAGCATGTCACACCCTGGCACTAATTTATGTACACACAACCCCTGATGTGAACAAGAGACTTGATGACCTACTATGCACAAGTGTCACATCTCTGACAAGGATACACCATCCACACAAATTTACACATGTCTGCATTATCCATACACAGAAGTCAAAGGCCCATCTCATGAAAGGGACAAGGGGCAGCTAAACAAAGGCAGCAGGTGCCACCATCACACAATGCAGTGTACACACATAGTAATCGGAGTACATCAACATTGCCTAATAAGTGTGTAGGACGCCATCAGTCACATAACACAAACCAAAACACATCAGGTAGCATGTTTGTGTAGACACTGTCAAGACACATTTCTCACCTAGACAACTTGTGAGATTACAATGTACAAGTACACACACACATCTGTGACGTCTCAGAAATAATCACCATCCAGTAACTAGCATGCTTATTGTTCTAAATATAGTCTCCCTATGTCTGATTGTCAAGTCAAATAATGCATGCACATACATGGATACCACTGTTAAACTGTATCTCCCATGAACATTTCAGAGGGAGCGACAACACCTCCTGGACAGCGGGACGACCCACTCCACAACGCTGACTTGACCATAACACCAACTATCAATATGGACCAGTTAGACCTTATCCTCAATTCATTTGCTACACCAACTCCAGTAGCAGGGCTACCCACCAGCATTGCGCCCAGCCCACCCCCTGCACAAACCACCCGGCAGCAAACACCTCCAACCACAGCTGACTCCCAGGACCCAGCCAGCACATATGTAGCCTTTCAAAACATGGTGCTGGAGGTACAACGGGAGACACGGGACTTTGTGCGGGTGGGCTTGGAAAGCCTGGCAGACAACTTTGCGGAGCTCAGGGGGTGTCTGAATGGCCTTGAAAACAACTTTGCAAGGCTGCCAGACATCCACACCTCCCTCAATCACATCCAACACTCCCTGGATGACATTGCTGGGGTCCTGATCCGGAGAGTGGACACACTCTCCCGGCAGGATAGCCCCAGCAGTGTCTCTGCAGCATTATCCCGACTGGCAGGGGTAATGGAGTCTAGGGAGCGGAGGGAGCTCCAACAGCTGGCTGCCACGGCCCAACATCAGCGCAATCTGGAACAGATATGGCAGGCCATGCTTCTCCACATGACAGCTTTACCTCCCCACGGTCTTGTGACATCTGCTGCTTGCGCATCTCCATCCTCAGCTCCGCACCCTGATGTGTCTGTGCCTCACAGTGCTGCTCCCACCATAGCACCGGCCACATGTGAGACACATGACACATCATCGGACGAAGCTGAGGATGAAACTGCCACCATGGTGATGCGCAAGTCCAGCTAGCAGTGACGTACAAAGGCCTGTTTGTTTGTACACAACAACAGTTCACTGCCCTTCCTCTCCCACTGTCTGCCGACATCCATCAACACCCGGCGTGGACCCACACATTGACCCACAGCAGATCTCCTCTTGTTCATTGACAATGGCACTGGCACTGCTAAATCCGCCTCCTCCCCTGGCTCTGTCGCTCACAATGGACTGCCAATCCCATGTCGTATGGTCAAGTTATGCTCAATGCAAAACCACTTTGTCATGTAAATAAATGCACTTTAATCACACAGGTGTGTGTCCATGAACAATCAAGTTATCAAATTAGGTAACAAGTAAGGGGCAGTGAATTCCCCACAAGGTCCAGCAATGCGAAATCAAGCAATGTACATGTGTGACCTGACACGGATAGGCAGTGAGATGGCTGTGTATGTGCAAAAGCAATGTAGACTATTTTACAATGACAACATCTTTAAAGTGCACCACTAACCCCTGCGTGTCTCAAGGAGTGGGGGTGGGTGGGAGTCTGCCACTGCTTGCAAAAGCCATTCTTGGGGACTCACAGTAATGTCAGCATGTGCTGTGCCTGCTGCAGGAGGGTCGGGAGAGTGTCCCAGTTGTTTGTGTTGAGGTGGCATACTGAACCCCTGCCGGAGTTAGCTGTCCAGATGCGGGTGACTGTGGCTATTGCAATGTCAGCGTAGCAGAGCTGCTGGATTGGGGTGCAGAAGCTGAGTTGTCTGTTGAGGTATGCAAGTACAGAGTTGTGAAGTGGCTTGTGTGCGTGGTTCTTGTGCGTGGAGGTGAGACACTTCATGGCGGTGAGCCAGTGCAGGTCTCACAGGTGGGGTGTGATGTGGTGTCGTCAAGGGATGTCGAGGACTAGGCGTGCTGAGGCATCATAAATGCGTCTAAGTCGGTAATAGAGTTATTGCGAGTCTCCTGCATAGAGGATGTTACTGTATTCCAACTTGCAGCTGCAGAGTGCCTGTGTGACTGTACTCCATGTATTGGTGGTAATCCACCTGTTGAACTTGACAAGCATCTGGAGGGTGAAAACAATGGAGGACAAGATGGTGTTTTCTTGATTTGGCATGGAGAGAGTAGACTTGATGTTGAACCCCATGGTGCATGCGTGGGTGTTTGATGATGGATCTGTTCACAGGGCTAATGCATACCAGGAGGTGCAACATGCGTGGGGGTGGATTTGAGGATGAGCATTTCTGTCTTGTCTGATGATTATCTCCTGTTGGCAGTTCTTCATCCACTCTGCAACGTCTTACAGTCCTACATGTTGTATGGTTGTGTAAGTGAGTGTGGCCATGATGAGGGAGAAGATCAGCTGGCTGTTGTTCTCGTAGGAGATGATGTTGAGGTGTGGCAGTTGGGTTATGTGTGCAAGTGGTGACATGTACATTTAGAACAATGTTTTGTGATGTCTTAGCCCTGGGGTAATCCGCAGAAGATCAATGTGGACTCTGAGCTGGAAGGGTGGACAAGGGCGGAATGGGTTTAGCTGTAGAGGAAGGAGTTTGGATAGTCACGAGCCGTGTCTGGGATCTCATTGTCGGATATGGGTGTGCATAGTGTGCAGTGCAAGACAGATTTGAAGTCTATTCACAGCTACTGGTCAATGAGTGCTGCCCTTTCACTGTTGTCCATCTGTGGCCTCATGCCATTGGCGGGGGGGATGTGTCCAGTTAGCTGCAGGAGTTGCTGCCGATGCGCAAATGGGACAGTTCATGGATGCTGTTCCAAAAGAGATTTTTGGTTCAGTTGTCTGTTGATGGACCTCACACGAATGGCAGCAGGGAGACAGGACGGAAGCAAAAGGTGGTCCTTGGGTTCAGTCATTTGTGTGTGGAGTATGGGGTTGATGTTGCCGTGCTTCCAGTTCCAACTCAATGTTGAATGTACGAGGGAGCTGTTGATGCTCATCTGGATATGGGGTGCAATGGTGGGGCTGGCTGTGGAGCAGATGTGGTGTCTGCATGTGCCTGAGGTAGATCCGTAGTGGATGTAGTACCACATGTGCATTGTGTTTGTGTTGTGTACGTTGGTCCAGGAGAGCAGGGGGTTGCTGTGTCTGTCATCCGTGGTGATGGAGGCCTCAGTGCTAGTCGTGGCATTCGTGGCATTTTATCCTTCCTTGATGGCTGCACCCTTGCGATGGCCAAAAGTTACTAAGGAGTTGCACAGGTCTTGCAAAGGTGGTATGGTGTTGTTGGTGGAGCTGGGATAGGAGAGTCCTTACACTAGGTTGAAGAGCACTTGGCTGGTGTGTGCGTTTTTGGCAAAGCGGTATTTGAAGGAGGGCCAATTGCGTATCTGTGGAGTTGATGGTGTCTCTCTTCACTAGCTCATGGCAGGGCAGCATTGATGCATGGTGTTCTGCATTGAACCAGCTGGCTCACTTGCTGGTGTGTCTGTTGGAGTGTGTCTTAATCTTGGCAAGTGTGTTTGCGCAGTTGCCTGTCCCTTGTCTGACGTTCTGGCTGCTGGAGTGAGTGTGGGTGTTTGTGCTCCAGGCAAGGTTGATGGTTAGCTGTGCCTCTGTGACTGTGCACCAGCAGTGCCAGTGGATATGTAGGGTGGGGGTGTGTGTGCTGTCTACATGGAAAGCACATTTGCTGCGTTGATTGTTGTTCCAGTGGAGGTAGGCTGGGTGGTTTGAGTGCATGTGGGAGCTTGCAGATAATATGTGGTCAAGCGTGTGGCTGTTGTGGTGGGTGGGTGTTGTGCCAACTTGTATGAGCCTGAGGGTGGCCAGGGTGTCGGTCAGGGTGGTGGATACAGTGCCGTCAATGGACACGAGGTGAAAGTTCTGCCCGACGTGAAGGATGTAGTCTGTGGATGTGAGGGTGTGTGTACCGACCAAGTTGGTGATGGAGATGTGGAAATGTGTTTGTGGTCTGGAGGCAATGTCGATGCGGGTTACTCTGAGGGGGGATGTATAATAATTGTGGAACTGGATGTGCATGTGTCTTGCGTTGATGAGGATGTTATTGATTTTTATCTTGTTAATCTCTTTTTATTATTAGTTTTGTCTTTTGTTTGTATAACATATTTTTAGTGGCATTTCAAGGTTTCGTTGACAGGATACAGTTGCAGATATAAAGATGGACCAACTTCACATAACACTCAGTAACGATCTGGTCAGGAGCCTCCCTGCGTGCAAGAAATAACCCTGACATATAGCAAACATTGTGCACACGCATCCATGGCTATCCCATGGTGCACAGGCGGTACTACCCACACGCACCAAACATTCTCGCAGTGTACCACCCACCAACTCCACCCACCCGCTTCCATATCAAGGTAGCAGCTGGCATCCTGACTAACAGTACAGACATGCAGAAGTTCCATCACGCAATCAGGAACAAGAACAGCAAAACTAACATCTCTATCATACTAATCCCCCTCCTCCCTCCCTCCGCCCCCACCCCCACAACTTCCCCGGCATGACTCATTGAAGGAGTACATAATAGGGCATTCAGTTCTTTGCTCAGTATAACAGCTCCTATCGCTACAAGGTACACCCTGGGCTTTCATAACAGAGGACCGCTAACACCCTAACTGGGATAGCACCTACCCTCCCAACTCCTTTCTAACCAGGCCCAGGAGTAGGTGGATCTTGTGTTTCACTCATCTCCGAGCCTACATCAGTATCTGAATCTGTGGGTTTCTGTAATTCTGTCTAAGCTCCCCAGGCACGGGCTGAATCCATTGCCCTATCACTATGAGTTCGAGTAGCCGCCTGCAGCCCAAGAATCGATTCACACCCCACCCACCGATTGAATTCCGCCCTCCACTTCTGTGACCTCGGCCCTCGCTGTGCCTTCCAGTTAACAGTAATTTCCCGCTTGGCCAGAACCAGCCCCATATCGATAAATTTGCTACTGATTTTTGTCTTCGAAGTGTGAGGAAACCAGTGTAGCAAGCATGGACCTATACCAATCTCGATCTCCCTTTCCGTAACATCACACAGCAACATCCACACCTCCCTCCAGTAAGCCCCGATCTGAGGACAGCTCCAGAACATATGGCGGAAGTCCGCCCCCTCTTCGTGACACCTAGGGCAGGGCGCCGCGGGCGTGCCAAAGTAGCGTTGGCTTCTAGCTGGAGTGAGATAAGCCCTGTGCAATACTAAGAACTGGATCTGTTGGAACCAAGCATTCCTAGAGCATTTCCAGGGACGTTCAAGCAACTCCGCCCATATTTTATCAGATATTACTCCTTCAATATCCTCTGCCCACCGCTGCTTCAGCCCTGTAAGGGGGGCTAGTTTTCTTCAAGTCATCCGTCGGTATAAACAAGCAACAGCCTTAATGGTTCCTGCCGCCAGCACCACGTACTGACAAGCCATGGATGTCTGAGGCTCAGATAGCCCTCCCTTCCACCGCCGCTGTATAGCGGACACCAAGCCCTCATGCATGAGATAGTCCCCGCGAGGGAGATCGAATCGCTTGCAAATGGTCTGGTAAGGCAACAGAACATAGTCTTTGTACAGATCCCCCACCGCCATCAAACCCAAAGCACACCACCCCTCAAGTGCCGACCAGCTGCCCCCGTGGAGCAACTGCTGACACATCAACAGTGGGATCTCTGGCGCGTACAGTTGTGCGATCCGCACTCTCTGCTGGCTCCTATTCCACCACAACCACGAGGTCAGCACCTCGACAGAGGTATCCCCAAGGTGCATTGGCTGTAGTAAAATAGTCTGAGAAAGCAGGTGGGCAGGAATCCACCCCCCTCTCCGGCCCACACCCCTCTGAACTCTCGAGCCACCGCCTGGGTCAGCCATTGCAGCAGAGCGGCTAAATAATAGGTTTTCAAGTCTGGGACCGCTAACCCTCCCTCCCCACGCGGCCGCATCAATGCGTGTAACGCTACCCGACGTCTGCCAGCAGCCCAGAGAAACCCCGTTATCATCTGTTGGAGTTTCTTAAACGTCGACGCAGGGATCCAAACAGGGAGCATTCGGAAGTAGTACAGCAACCTGGGGAGTGTCAACATCTTAAGAAGCGCTACCCTCACCATCAGGGACAGCGGCAGCGACTGCCAGAAGTCCATACTGCCCCGAACACCTCGCACAGCTATGCCAATATTACCCTACACCAGGTCTTTACGGTCATGGTAAATACGTGTCCCAAAATATGTGATGCAGGTAGATTCCCACTGCACCTCCTCCGTACATCGAGGATGTCCAGCTATCTTGGAGGTGGGGAAAAGACATGATTTGTACCTATTCACTTTCAGCCCCGCTAATTCGTCAAGACATTGCAGCAGTCGCTTAGCTACCATCAACTCCCCCTGGGTATTGGCCAAAACCAGAAGGAGATCATCTGCCTAAAGGGCTATGTAATGGGTATCATCGTGCACCTGGAGCCCCCTGAACCAACTTCCCGTTTGGGCTTCGTCCGCCAGCGGCTCTGATGGCCAACGCAAACAACAGCGGGGATAAGGGGCACCCCTGGCGTGTCCCCCTAGCCACCGCACAGGGGGGTGATATCACACCTCTTGACTTAGTTCTAGCCGTGGAGTCTCTGTACAGCAGAGCCGTCAAAGCCACAAAGCGTTCCCCCAGCCCAAAAGTACGCAAGACCTGAAACAAGTAGGGCCACTCCAAAATATCAAAGGCATTTACTATGTCGACCGAGAACACAGCAGCGGTGTGCGATGCATACCTATCAGCCTCCAACATCAGGAGCATGTGCCGAACATTACCAGCCGTATTGCGTTTGGAAATAAACCCCGCCTGATCCACATGTACCAGTTGGGTCATATACGGCAAGATGCGCAAGGCCAGTATCCGACTCAGGATCTTATAGTCGGTAGTGAGCATGGATAGCGGACGGTAGGAGGTCACGTCAGTGGGAGGCCCCCCAGACTCCAACAGCGGAATTATAAGTGCCTCATGCATCATGGCCGGGAGCCGGCCCACCCTCCGCGATTCGTCATAGAGGGTCACCAGCTGAGGAGCCAACTACTCCTCGTATGACGCATAAAATTCAATCGGTAACCCATCCACCCCCGGAGTCTTCTTCTGCGCCATATGTTTGATTGCACATTGTACTTCCCCCAGAGTAATGTCTTGACCCAGCACATCTGCTGCCTCTTTGGGAAGGGCCGCCAAGTCTCCCCCAGCCAAGAATCCCTCCAGTCGATCCCCATCCAGGTCCACCCTACTAGCATATAGCCCCTCGTAGTAGCTGGCAAACAGACGATTAATACCTTGTTGGGTGCAACACATTCGCAATTCTGGATTGCGTAGCGCCAATATGTGGGTGTCGCCTGTTTTAGTGGGCTCGCAAGCCACGCCAACAATGTCCCCGCCTTATCACGCTCCGCATGGGCCCCTATCAAATACTGCTTGTAATCATAGCACCGTAGCTTCTCTATCCCCACCGCGACTGCCTCCCGGCCCACCAACTCTTCCCCCTGCCCTTCAGGACGCTCCGGTCGAGCACGCTCCAACTCTCCCAATCGCCGGTCCGCCGCATCTATGTCTTGAAGGAGGACTCCACGCACTCCGATCTTATGAGCAATACAAAGGCCCCTCACCACCACTCTAAAAGCGTCCCACTCCACAGCCAACGAGGAGGCTGAGCACGTGTTCTCTTGAAAGTAGTGGGTCACCCCCTCCCTTATCGCCTCTTGGAATACTGAGTCCTCCAGCAGCTCCGGGTTTAATCGCCATACCGGGATCGCCGGGCGCTGGGCGACCCAACAAAGCCTCAGCAGCAGAGGGTTATGATCCGAGATTGTACAGGTCAAATATTCACTGGGCTGAACCACCGTGTGTATATCAGGGGAGCTGAGAATGGCGTCTGATCTAACGTGTAACTCAGGAAGAGAAGAGTAAAAGGAATATACCCTCTCACCTGGGTGCAGCTCCCTCCAAGTATCCACCAACCCCCAATTCAGTTGCCATGTCCCTCGAGCCCTGGCAGCCGCAGTAGACGGCGCCATCAGGAGCGGTGGGTGGGACCTGTCAAGAGCGGTGGCTGTCACAGAGTCAAAGTCCCCCCCAAGCATGATTGGGCCAGATAGGTAAGATGACAACTTACGGGACAGTAAAGTCAAAAAGGCCTGCTGCTCAGTGTTTGGGGCATAGATACTGCCCAGTGTGACATCTCTCCCATTCAATTTACCATGCACTAGTACATACCTACCCTCCGGATCGACAATCTGATGCACCAGTTGAAAGGGGACACCGGCTCCAATCCACACCAACACTCCTTGCGCAAATGCGGAGTACGAAGTATGGTAAACCTGACCCCTCCACCTGCGCCGCAGCGCCAGACCCTCTGACCCCGTATTGTAAGTCTCTTGGAGGAACGCTACGTGTATCCCTCTTCGCACAAGGTAGGCACGGACCTTATGTCGGCGGCTCATGGTGTGCAGCTCCCTGACATTACACGTTATACACTTGAAATCACTCAGGGCACCCATGCGTTGATGAGGATGTTGCAGTGGTTGTTTCAGACTCGGTGAGTTTCTATGTTGAATATGTCAATTCATAGTCCTACTCCGTTGGTGCGCTCCCTGTTGTTGATCTTGTAGCTGCACAGGATGGCTATGGCTAGGGAGTGTTCCGAGGCGGTGCACAATTAGGTCACAGCCATGGAGACCATGTCTGGGGAGGTTGAGTTGAGTAGGTCCCAGAGTTCACTTGTGTGTTGGCATCTAGGGCAGGTGTTGGGGAAAATGCATCTGAGGTAGTTAGCTGACAACTGAGTGGTTGGAGTTCCAGAGTCAATGATGGTGACAATGCAGTACCGGCTGGAGATGTGTCCTTGTGTGCGTACTGTGCTGTCGATGAAGTTGGTGTGTTATTGTCCTATGTTGAGGGCGTTGAGTGTGCTGGCATCTGAGTGGCAACTTGTGTAGTTGAGTCATGGGACCCAGGATGTCCCTGCACTTTGTGTGGACCCGCCGTGGAGGTATGCAAGTGGAAGGGGATTATGGAGGATCAGCCTGGCATGCAGGTGTCACAAAGGTGCGTGTCGCTGTGCGGCTCAGCAGGGGTAACTGTGGTAGGAAGGGAGAGCAGAGGTGGTTAGAAAAGCACCTGTCCAAATACAGGCTAAGAAATGTGAAAGAGCAATACAACTAAACCCATCAGAAGGGGGCACAGTCGTCCAAAATATAGGACACTTGCAATGACAGCAAAGATGAGACAACCGGAGTCAGAGAGTGAAGTAGTCCCACAGGGTGCTTAACAAGATTTAACTGCCAAAATTGCAATGACAACATTGAAATCATGGCACAACTAGCAATCTCTAAAATCGGGTCACACTACATGTATTTATCAGATAAATTAGTATCTTTCGTGCATGGGATTCACCCAGTTGTTGAGGAACTGCTGAATGGACTGTGAGTGAGTGTGCCCTGGACTCCTGGCAATCAGGTGCCCAGGGCCTATGTTCCTTCCCGAACAACTAATATCCACAATTGTCTAACCATGGACAACTAACCTACAATCCACGTCTGGTTGGGAGGCTGCCTGGGCTGCCACACATCAGACATGTTGATGGACCCCAGGGTGCACAGCCCCCGCTACCCTGGGCCTGCAATAATGCACATGCTGGGCAGGGTGCTAGGTATCTTCCCCCAGGATGGCCAGGGGGAACCTTCAAAGGCATGCAGACTCAGTGAGCTTCGACAGGCCACGGGCTGTACCCAGAAAACTGTTCCCAACACCCCGTTCTGACACACACTCTTGCAGGAAGAGTGGCCGGAAAAACATAATAAGTACAGGTGTATGTTCCAGCCTGCCCACACCAACCCTCAGCTGGGGCAGGCGAGGTGAAGGCCATCTCCGTGCGCACTCCATCTTGAAGATGCAAAGCACCGCACAATCCGGACTAGGCTACTGGTCCACTACCGCAGGTGAGTGGTAGGATATTGTGTGTATCCACCCCAGGGCAGGGACACATTGGTCCCTGCCCTGTACCTACCTGTAATGCAAAGACACATAGTCTTGACAGGCACCCTGAAGCTACCTTAGCCTGATGTAGAAAAAGTAATGAAGAGCAAGATTTAATGAACTACCGTGCAGCTGCTAAGGAGACAAGTACACCAACTGCTTATGCCCCAGCCCTACCGGTCTGTTGGCCCTTGAATCTTTGCCCTCCACAGCCCAGACCCACTTGTGGCCAGCAACATCACTAACCCCTGCGGACCTGGCTACCTTGTGACTCTGATCATATGGGAGGCCCATGAGCAGTAGCTCTGGCCAAAGCAGGATTCCAACCCCTGGCATCATCACGGAACCGCAAAGCATGCACACCCTGCACTGGACAAGCCTGGCCTGTGTTGGAGTGGACAAAGACCACGATGACATCCCCCCCGCAAACTGTGAGCCCACTTCTGGCCAAGAAGGTCTCACCGCGACGCTCATTACAGCGCCTGCAGCCTCCGAACCACGGACCCCCCCGGTCACAATCATCAGAGGGTAAGATTTATTCTGACCCAAAGTCACCCCAGCACCCGGCGCCCTGCGGCCCACTATGCCCGACTATGGGGGACATACCCACCCTCAAAATACCCTATTTAACTTACAACGTGGTGGGGGCACATGAACAATCTGCAAACCCAAGCTTGCAGCCTTGGTTTGCCCAGAAGCTTTCCCATTGAAATGCAAGGAGCGCACAAAGGGTCAAAGGCACCCTCCACCCACCTGCCTGAGTGGCACCGGCAGTGTGACTTCTAATCCTACCTACTTCCCACATATGCCCTGAGCAACTGACCTGGACCCCAGCTCACACAGCTGTGTGGCTAGCTAGTCAGCAGCCAGCAACCAAGGACCTCCTGCCTCCCATGGGATAACATCGTGCAACACTCACTCTGCCCCCGTCTGAAACAGTCCCACAGAGGGTGTACCAACTGTACAAACCTGAGCCTGGGGGAACCTTGAGTCTGTGGCCAGAACCTTCACTCTGCCAGTCGAGTAATTAACAAACAGCCGATAAGCTAATTTCATTCCATAGGATAACATTGATTGGTCTCATTATAAAGTCCTTGTAAGTGTTGAGATCATAAATATTACGGGGCAGATTTACAAGCCCCGTGCGCCACTTTTGCATCGCCGTTGTGTCACTTTTGTGACGCAGCGGTGGTGCAAAGCTAGCGCCATGCTGCGACAGATTTACAACGTGACGTATCTAGGGAGATGCGTCACGTTGTAAAGCCCTGCGCCACATTAAATCTGCGTCAGGTTTAATGTATGCAGGGTGTGCGTTACGTCGGAAAAAGCCTCGGAAAAGTGACGCAGTGAAATCTACAAGATTTCACGCAGTCACTTTTCTGATGCTGGTGCGTCAAATCCTCATGCCTGCTTCAAGCAGGCGTAAGGCGTGACGCACCATGTTAGGTATAGGGCAGGTTGGAACAGTGCTGGAGTTGCGGTGCGCTTGCGACACAACTTCAGCACTGCGCCAACCTTATGCCGGCAGATGCGTCATGCATCTGCATGTCCTTGCGCCACGATGCACCGCATTGTAAATGCGGCGCATCTGCGGTGGCGCAAGGGCAAACTTGTGTGATGCATCTTCCCTGGCGCATCCCTGCTTATATGCAGGGATGCGCCAGGGAACATAAATCGGCCCCTACAAGTTTAGCTTCAAAATCTACAACTAACAGAAATTGAAAAACTCGACTGCTATTAAGAGAGATACCAATGCTGGATCTTGTTGCCCAGCACTGACCCAGAAAACCACTCACAACCCTACTTACCAATCACACTATTTACCTTCATAGGAAAGCATTGGCAGTGACTCTGTCAAATTTCTTCTTAGGGTCACGTTTAGTACTTGCTAATTATTTGCAGAAAATAACAACAGCAACTACAATGGATATACTCACATGTTTCCAAGACCTTGCACAGGACTGAATATCGGATCCAGGCCATGACTTAAAAAAGATATTCTGGAAGTAATCATTAACAAATCACTTCTAACTCACATTTAGCTCAATGTATTATTGTGTTTGAAATTGTGTTGCCTATTGCAACAACTTGTAACTATTAACTAACAAAGTCAATGGCACATTGCCAAAGTATGTAACTAAGGCCTCGCTATCTGAGTGAGTATCTGTTGATACCTATTGTTGGTCATAAAATTAAACTTACATATATTTTTGGATGAAAAACAGTGGCGTTGAGTTCAGTTATTGAGTGTGTGAGACGACCTGCTGAATGAGTGTGTACAACTAAGGATTAGTACAGTCCTCTGATCCTGCCTCACTGCTTGACCAAGGTAATACTCCATAGTGTAAGGTCATATCTAACTTTGAACTCTGCACAAACTCTGGTGACTGTGGACTCTGTGCACACCATACCTATTTAGAAACAGCATATACCTTGCCACTTACTAACAAGATGCATCAGTGACAACATGTTCAAGTCTGTTGCAGGATAGAAGTAGTGTCACAAAGAATGATAGCAAAGCATACTCTCCCTGCATATAGCCAAACACGGGACGTGTTAGCCAAAGATTGATGTGATGTAGCACATTGCATGTCACATGTCTAGGTTTTCACAACAGATTCACATTGTAGAGGAGACCCAAGGGCACTGGTCAAACCTACATATATGGAACTACAAACTAGGCCACACTGAAGTTGAGTCCACAATACTTACTGATTCCAAAGTGCATTGCGTCAGCTAGCTCCTACCTGTACAAAACATATGCAATAGCTACTTCTGAACACTGCCATGAAGTGCACACATATCGCCCAATGTGCCCACGGATGTCATGTGAGCTGCACTCTGCATATACTCTTGCTCAGTGGAAAGATTACAAGGGTGTGACTATGAGACAATGCGATAGTAACAGCTGGGATGAGTGGCTATGGCACTGTTGGTACAGGTAGCAATACAGCAGGTAACCACTTGTGTGCAGCACAACTGTGTATCTGCAAACAAACATCAGGTTCCAAGCCATTGCTGTCCTGAGTAAGTGTGTCACAATGGCAAGAAAATCAAAGTTAAATCGGTATCCCAGACAATGCCAATACTCCAAGACACCTCTGAGTGACCACCATTCCAAAGTCCTTACTCAGACTCATATCACTCATGTGACTCACTGACACATTAGTGCCATGTGACATTAACAATGGAACCACAAATTGCAAACAGCATGCATGGAATGGAGATCGATTGGCCATGGCCAGGAACATGTGAGATGTTTGAGGTCACCATGAACTGTCACCAGAGTAGGCCGTACACCACACTTGCTAACCTATCAGACATGCATGGTCAATGTGCTCACATCTAAGGTATCTGGGTTCTATCCAGCCTGCTGAGTGACAGGTCCCGACCATACTTACACATACACAGTTTTCTCCACAGATGGTATGATTTGCACATGATGGTGCCAGACCCACTCCCCCGCATCAGCCATGATATAGGCATGAGCAGAAATCTATGTAAACCACATTTATTGAACAAACACAGATCTATGAAAATGAAACCTACACTAATAGATGTCCCTAACTCTAGCCCTAACCTAAGTACAAATCTGAATGCGACATAAAACTATCCTAAATAACTATTTACAAATACAGAACATGAATAAATACATCAACCCCCCCCCCTAAAGATAAATGAAACCTATCCCCAAATCCTATGAAATACAAATAGTAACAACAGTCTTAAACTAACCCTAACTAACCCTACACTAAACCTATGTTAAACAACACATACAACTAGGACATGACACAACATAATGAGAAAAGGGGACAGTGTGGGAAGTGAGAAGAGGGGGGGAGGTGAGAACTGGGGTAGTGTTTCAGGGCAGGCCAAGGTGTTCCCTGATCTCAGTCATCTGCCGGTCAAGGGTGGAGTATCCATGGTGGATGTCCTCGAGGAGCTTTGTGTGCCTATTCAGAGTCTGCATGATCAGGGACAGTCCAGGGTCCATGGTGGCCGGTGCTGGTGCCGGGGCTGGTGCCGGGGCTGGTGCCTGTGCTGGTGCCGGTGCTGGTGCCGGTGCAGGTGCTGGTGCTGGTTCCGGGACTGGTTCTGGGGCTGGTTCAGGGGCTGGTGCCGGTGCAGGTGCGGGTGCAGGTGCTGGTGCTGGTGCCGGGGCTTGTGCGGGTGCAGGAGCTGGTGCTGGTGCCGGGTCTGGCGTGGGTGCAGGCGCTGGTGCGGGTGCTGGTGCCGGTGCTGGCGCAGGTGGCGGTGCATGCAGGCCTGGCACTGGTGCGGGTGTGGCAGCAGGGGGACCAACATCCCGGGATCCCACGACGACACCTGAGGTGGACGTTGTTGAGCCGCTGCCAGGGGTGACACATTCTGGCAGCGTTGGCCAGGTCCCTGCCCTCCTCTCTGCCCGGTACCTCCGTGCCATCAAGCGGTATCCCCTGTGAACCTTACGCACATGGAGGTACCGGTCCTTGGCCACCTGGAACCGGTGCCGTTCCTCAGGTGTCATGTTGTCTGAGAGAGAATAAAAATCTATGTCAGTTTTCGTTGGCTTACACTATGTAACCGTACAACATGAGATCAGTATCACAAGTGGAAAAATACATGTTACGTCAAGGACTGACCTGTTAAACACAATGTGTACGCATGATTAAATAACTACATGCGATTGAGACTGACATGACTGTGCATGGCATGGGACATGCACTGACACACCAGAAAGCTAAGGATACACTACAAACATGGCACCTTTGGACAACCGTGCTGCGTGTGACCTGTACAATTGACTTCATTTGGGAGGCATTACCCCTACGTGCACAGCTCAAACCTCTCCCACCCTGTGACAGACAGCTGCATTGGAATTACAATGCACTTGTGCAGACATGTGTGTCCCCCAGGAACTGTGTGCAGCACATGAAGTCAGTGGCAAGACACGATAGGGGGTATGTGTGCAGGTGTGAATACATACCTATTGGAGTCTCACACTACGTGCACAATAACAGGGCTGGGACTGCCCTAATCACACTTGTAATCATGCAGCATCATGCCGCACACATGGTATGACTTAGGCACTTACTCACTCCACCATTACTATGCAATTGGTGATAGTCATCCACTGCGACGGGGATACATCATTGACCCACAAATGCCAGTCATGCATGTGTTATAAACCACAATTGCAATCCATAGTAGAGATGAGTATGCATGCTGCAACTACGCACACTGTTACAATGGATTACAATTTGTAATGGCACACTGGGGTCATGAGGATTGTGTAATTGTTACACACACATCTTGTTGCGTCAGTCCTGATGAGGTCATCTATGTGCAAACAAATGATGCATAGCTAATGCATGGCAAGGAAATGTGTGTTAAGTGATGTCACAAAATGACTCTTATGAGTTTGTACACATGATCCTGATTCTAGCCTGGTATGTCCACACGGACATAGCCTGTCAACACCACTGTAGTGCACAAATATAAATTCACAATTGCCATACACATCAAAGGAATGTGTGTGTGTAACACACCATTGACAATATTGGATCAGAGCTACACCCTGCCACATCTGCTTCTGTGCCATGCAGCATACCTTAGGCATCACTGTGCCAAGATTTCTGAACTTGTACGGACATCATGGCACTGGCTCATTCTGCACAATGCTACACCCACTGCAGGCCCATTGACGATGTCAAACGCATGTATGTGTGCCATCTTGCTTAGGCTGTGCAAAGGAACATGGGAGAAAATGCTAGTGGCCTATTGCCATCACAACTGCAGTGTCAATGCCTAGTTGGCAGCATTATTTGCTCGCAAATAGGCACATACATTGACATGTGTATCAATAACTGTTGATAGCCAGAATCACAAGTCAGATTGAAATGCATTGTACTCCTTATCCCTACCATATTAGACACTGTACGGAAAGGCTGGATACCTGAGCACATCATAGGCAATTTACATGCCATACACACACATACTAAAGATCAACAACATGCTGCATTTGGCACAGACACTCATGACCACGCAACATACCAATGGTTCTGGTCACTACTCACCGGTGGCGTGTGGGTCCCGGAAACGGTCAATGTCCCCTTGGGTGATTGGTTGCCGGCCATCTGTGAGAGGACAAACGCAAATAGGTGGTGTTAATAAACCCCAGCAAAGGTGGCATATTCAAAACGTGTATAGTTACACTGAGAAACAATGCTACATCCCTGTGGTGTTGACTGCATGTTGTCAACCTGACTGGGCCTACTCTGAATGGCATCCACACACAAACATGTTGAAGCAGATGCTGCACAGCCAAAACATCACTGCTGGCCGAGATGCACTACAGAGTTTTTCCACCCAATGTCAAGGCACCTCATCCACACAGAGCGCAACATCTACTATTTCAATCATCATCCTCGACCAATTGCAGCGGCATTCAGCACTGTCTCACAAAGGCCGCTGACTAAACAAGAAAGGGATCCAAGCCAAGGCCCTCAACTCTATCTGCTCTTTCCTCAACTTACATACGTGTGGGTCAGACCAGGCGTGGGGTCCCCCAGCGATCCTCATTCAGCCCTACAATCTTTCACATCTACATGTCTGGGCACGCCACAATCGTGATCAGTTATGGACTCAACATTGTATCATAGGCATGCGACTGGCAAATCCTCCTCGACACATCTAGCCAACACAACTACAGCATACAGAAGTATTGGGAACCAGTGACAGAGCTTGCTATATGTATGTTAAAGAGCTGCATACAAGTGAGCAACAACTAAATAGAAGTACCCATCATGCACAAAAACATACAGGCATATAATCACACAGGCTCCTCACACGACATGGTGGACCCACACCCCAAGACGGCCCAAGCATGCGACATGTAATCCATCATGGACTTCGATGTCCAAGATAATTGCTAGATCTATCCGGTCTCATCATCGTGCTTCCACACACTCTGCCCCCTATGTCAGACACTCAAATGACTCCTACTCAGACACACATAGAGACTCACTCATGCCCTCTGCAATTGCTCACCTTACTACGGCAACACAGTCCATGACATATGTAACATGAACCACACCCACAAGCTGCAGGACATCTCAAATGCAACCACAGGACAGATCATCACACTGCCAGGACCCTGGCACACCTCCCACCACCTGCGCACACTCCACTGTCTCCACATCACAGCTCGAGTCACATGCAAAATGTGCACCCAGGATTACACAGCCATCCACAACTCTGTGCAAACATACCTTTACATCCAACTACATTTCCCTGGCACATCAAAGGACCCGACAATCCAAGCAGCTGGGCCATTGCATGTTCCCCGCACCAGAGGGACCTGATTGTGAGTCGGCTCCTTTTCATGGATGTCCATTCCTATGTTGTATTTGCAGTGGCACAGTTACTAGATGCGGTCATTGCAACGCCAATTGCCACTCCACCTTGCACACTGCATGGCGCACATCATCAATGCGTATATTTCAAGACTATCCCAACACCTTCCATACTGTTGCACACACTGTAGTGGGAAGAGTGTTTAATGCAAATCCAACGTCAAGGACATCATGTGCAAGTATTTATTTCAATTTCATGTACATTAACTAGGTTATTACGGTATCACGGTCTTCGGACTGCATGAAAACATCTTGGGGCAGATGTATCAAGCTATTTTTCATTGGCAAACACTGACATTCGCAAGAACCCAGCTTTTGTTAAGCCAAAATTTCAAAACTGGATGTATGAGGCTTTTTAACATTGCCAAAATAGATACCTTCCCATGTTTGTGTTTCACAGATTTGGCATGAGCATTTAGGGGCATATGGATCAAACGATATATTTTTTCCTAACGCAGGGATTTGCTACAAAAGAGCGCTACCAAATCAAAAATATGAAAACGTGAGGCATCAGCCATGTTCACATTGCATTATTGACAAAGTGCTAATTTTAGAAATCATCAATTTTTCATTAGCCTGTACGGAATTGCATTTTGCGATTCCTGAACTGCTATGTAACAAGCACCCAGGTTGTGCGACTCCTCATTCAGAACTCGCAAATTACCTCCAACTTCAAGTTGGTGGTAATTTGTGATTAATTGGGTAAATTCCCTTGTTGGAATTTTTGTTAGTGCCATGTGGCGCACATACAAGCCCTTGCGCACATATATGGCATGTGCGCAATATGTGCACACATGCTCATTATGACACCCTTGCAGCCTTGAAATGAATCTTAATCTGCAAATCTCTAATAGAGATTAGCAGATTTAGATTCACTTCCCATTAATTCCTATGGCCCTCCTGGACCATATGAATGAATGTGAAGGTATTCCTTAATTGCAATTTTGCGATTTGCTAATCGCAATTAAGGAATAACAAGACATAGCAATCTATTAGCGATTTTATACATACATCCCGTGTTGCAATTCTCAAGTACCCATTTGCACTAAATCGATATTTGCGAATCGCAATTAGGAATTTTGAGACATATGCCCCTTAATTAATCGCAAATAGCAAATCCTTACATGCTAGGTAACAAGCACCCAAGTTGTGCAACTTATCGTTGAGAAATTGCGAATTACCAGCACCTTCAAGTTGGGGGTATGTTGCAAAATCTAATAGAATAGCAATATATAGCATTTTCATATGTGCCATGTGGCGCACAATCATGCCCTTATGGCATGTATGTGTGCCATATGCGCACACAGGCTAATTTCAGGGGGGCATCAGGGTGTACTCATAACACACTTGCACCTTAGAAAGAAATCTGATTTGGTGATTACCAAGTCCTATTTGCAATTTGAGACTGACTTCACATTCATTCCTATGTGCCTCCTGGCCCTTAGTTGTGAGTGTGAAGGAATTCCTTAATGGCAGAATTGCGATTTAACATTAGCACTGAGGGAATAATCAAAATGTGGTACATATGTGCTAAATGTGACCTACATCCCATTTTGCAAATCTCAAATTGCAATTTGCGACTAATCGTCATTTGCGATTCGCAAATACGGTTATTGATACATATGCACCATTATCTTCTTCTCACACACATCACTAATATATGTACGTAACATTAGTTGTGGCCAACAAGGGAATTGGTACTTACCACCCTGGATGCCAGGCATGACACCGGTGTAATCCAGCAGGTCCGCCTCCCGCGCCAGCATGTCCTGCCAGCGGTGCTTCCACTGCCGCACAGTCCGGTTAAGCTTGAAACAGCGGAGCATCTGCGCCCGCACGCGCTCCCAACGCAACTTGCGCACCGCAACACCATAGCCCTGGAGCATGCGCCCTCCCCTCTCCAGCATCAGAGGCAGGTAGTACCGCACCAGCCAGAGGAAGCCCCCCAAAGCCTCCTCAGACATCCGCCCTGACCTGCCCACCCCCAGCATCTCCACACACCCCAGTTCTCAACACCACAAGACAAAACTAACAACCCAATGAGGAAAATAGTAACAAAAACACACACAAAACACAACAAGACTGAGGACAATAGACAGTATGAATTGAATTAAATGTGAAACTAATCAAAAAAACACAATAGACAGGACACAGCACCACAGCAACACTCCTATCCCAACTCTCCAACAGCACAATCACACCAACACCTCCTCACTCATCCAATTCCACCAAAATGTGCTCAAAAGAGAAAGTGAAAGTGAATGCCACACACATGGAGACAGGAAGCAGCCATAGATCACTTCCTGTGTGTTAGAGACAATTTTCCCACTTTGCAACAAAAAAATGCACGCTAAGGGGCCGCTACTGTACTCTGGCTTATACTGTTATGGGTATGCGGCCCGTTTTCTGAATTAGCGACAAAAATATACACGCTAAGCAACCGCTAATGTCAATATGCTTACTGTAATGTGTATGCGGCCCGTTTTCATGATTAGCGATAAAAATGTGGACGCTAAGGAACCGCTAATGTTAATATGCTTACTGTAGTGTGTATGCGGCATCTTTCATTGCTTTCAATGGTTTCTGAACGCTAAGAGGCTGATACTGGCCTGATGCTGATACCGTATTGAGGAGTGTGTCCAGCCATGTGCCTTACAATGCGCGTGGGATGTATCATTGTGTTTGCAATGTGGATATCACATCCTGGAAGTCATTGGCCAGTGATGGACATTCATGACAATACTGTGGTCACTGCACAAATAGAGAATGCAAGGGTGTCATGATGACACCTGCGCTATCGAGATGGCCGCGAGCCCGTAGAGCTCCGTCCGACTGGTGCCTTCATCCTGTGATTTCTCCTGCAAGGGGCCCCTGCAGGGCGCTGCAAGCTGGGGGGGGCAGCCCATCCGCCTCCCGACATATCAGCATGACAGTCGGCACGCGTGGTTGCCATGCGACGCCCCGCAACTGCCTAAAGACTGGGACCGGTGGCCGTGCGGTTGGCGCTGGTGCGCCGCTGACGGCCGCGCGCCCGACTACACGCCGAGGCCGGACATGTGTTCCCTGGGCCGCGGTGGTTGCAGCACCGGAAGTGGTGACACGGCGGTGTAGCCAGCTCGCTAATGAATGGTGCGGCAGCCGTCAACGAGTGCAGCCTAGAAAAGTTGCCACGGGACTGAGGCGGTCAGCGCCCGATGGGTATGCGGAGATACGCCCACACTCGGTGGACGTGCGGAGCGGGCGGCGGCCTGCGCTGAGTGTGCTGGGGGCATTAGGCCTCGGACAGGGGACTCATCGGCCACACGCCACGAGAGCAGGATACTCCTGACACTCCGGTCGGAGGCGCTCTACAGTCCTGTGATCGCCAGAGCACGGTCCCCTGGACGCAAAGGCTGAGGTGACGTGCTCCCTGCTGTGGCGCCCGGCTGACTGCCCTGTGGTGACGACAACATGCCGGAGGAGTGACAACGCGGCGGAACCTATACCCCTGAGCACTCGACTCACACACAGGAGTACAGTGGAGGTAGAAGGGGGACCCACACGGGTACCCAGCGATCCAAACGGCTTCGTGCCTAAACGTAGTACCTCTCTTAATTGGCGCCGGTATTTTCGAGTAGCGGCAGACAGCGTCCAGCGCTGGCACAGAGCAGGCTGCCTGGTCTTGGACCTGGAGAAGGCATTCGATTGTCTGGAGTGTGGATATCTGGTGACGACGCTGTCAGATTTCGGACTGGGTCTAGGCTTTCTCCAGCTTGCGGCTCTTCTGTCTAAGGGCCCTACGGTGCGAGTGCGAACTGGTCCTTACATCTCTGACCCCATCTCGGTTGGCTGAGGTACTAGGCAGGCCTGCCCACTGTCACCCCTCCTGTTTGCGCTCGCGATGAAGCCGCTGGCGGCCATGCTTCGCAAGGAGCTGGCAGATGGCATCCCGCTGGGAGATGCGACACATCAAGTGTCCCTTTATGTGGATGACCTCCTGGTGTTTGTTAGGGACGTGTCTTCTATCCCAGTGGGGCTGGAACGCATCCTGTCCAATTTTGCGCAGCTCTCAGGGCTTCGAGTGAATGCAGCTAAATCCTGCCTATATGCATTCGGGGATGACACTCAGGACCCCGCTTCTCATCTAGACGGAGTACGAGTGCAGTGGCAGTTGGACACCTTTCACTATTTAGGAGTCCAGATATATCGCTGCATGGCGGATCTGGTGGAGGGTAACCTGGGGAGAGCCGTAAATGCGATCAGGGCTCAAATGACCTACTGGAGCACACTTGCCCTCTCGGTCACCGGGCGAATAGCACTGGTAAAAATGGTAGTGCTGCCTCGACTGCTGTATTATTTAGCTAATCTGCCACTATACGTTCCGGCGTCCTTCTTTGTGAGTTTCACGCGCTCTCTCCGGGACTTCGTATGGGGAACGGCACGTCACAGGGTCGCGTTGCCCAAACTGTGTCTCCCCGTCGGCCAGGGTGGGCTTGCAATGGCATGCTTTGAACACTACTATCTTGCAGCGCAATTACAAAGGGTGGCCCGCTGGCTGGCAGACAGAGGCCGTGAGGATACGGCAACGGCAGAGGACCCTCCGCTGGCGCTGGCCAAAATACTTTGGCTTTTTCACCCGACGACGGGTGCAGTGCGACCCAAGCCCCTGCTATTAGTGGTGGCCTGCAAATGTTATCGCAGAAGTCTCCGGCTTACCAATGCCAGGATCCCGTACGCGCCAGCTATACCCTTGGAGGGCTCCTCTTGTGGACGGGGAGTACTTGGGCTTGTGGAGCTGAGGGACTGGCATGCAGCTGATATCCACACTTTATAGGACCTCTACCATGATGGAGGCCTTCTGCCATTCACGACCCTGGCGGAGGAGGCTGGGCTAGCTCCGGCCCAGTTTCTCCGCCATCGGGCTCTGGTGGAGACGCTGGCAGACCACTGGGGAGACCTACGGGAGGAGCCGGAACAGCACCTAGTGGTGCAACATCTTCATGTCATGGGACGTGGGAGCCACCTGATTAAATGGTTTGCCGCGGCCTTGCGAACGCAGGCGGCGCTGAGCCTGGGGCCACTGCGTGAGAAGTGGGAGGTAGACCTTGCCCGCCCTCTGACTGACAAAGAATGTGAGAGGGTGCTACAGGGACCGAGGAGGGTGCCTAGGAATATGAGATTCCGCAAGATACAATTCTTCATCATCCATAGGGCATACCTCACGCCGGCTGCCATTACTAGGTATTTCCATCGCGTGGACGCATGCTGTCCCCGTTGTACGGAAGTTGATGCTGATCTAATCCACATGATGTGGGTTTGCCCGGCACTGGACACATACTGACGGACGATACAGGAGGCACTACGCAGGTGCACAGGACAGGAACTCCCCTCTGAGTGGACTACTTACCTGCTGCCCCTCTTCCATTGACCATCCCCGGCTAAAGGTGACTCTCGATTTGCAGACCTGGGGATCATAGTGGCAAAGCGACTTATCACCAAGCGCTGGAAGGCGGACACTGCACCACATGTACGGGCTTTGCGCGGCTCTTTCTCAGTCTGGGCTAAGGCGGAGGAGGTGGCACTTCGGCGGGAGAAAACACTGGGCCTTCGGATAACGCCTATCCCAACCCAATGGGGGGAGATGCTGCGGGCCCTTCTGCAGTCAGAGGGGGCAACCCCGGAGGATGATGGCGGTGAACTGCAGGAGCTGCGTTAGGAAGTAGGGGACTGTCTTGCCTGACGGGGGGTCCCGACGCTGGGTATTGCTACTTTGACACAGACGATGATGCATGGCGCTGCATAGATTGTAGTAGGTAGGACACTCCTGGAGGCAGGGGCCGGGGGTAGGGACCCAGCGGGAGAGGGGTTGGGCGGGGACGGGCGCATGGAGTCGTGTTCAGAGCTGCTGTTGGATGTTGTTTTGGTTGCTAAGCTGTGGAGTAGACAGCTCCTCAGTTGCGGACTGGGGCGTTTATTAATGGTTGATTTTCTGTTTGCTGGTGCACCTGGAAAAATACGCATTTGGCGATGGACACGGTGATGCGTTAAACTCCATACGTGATAAGACTGCACACCCGCATGCAGAGGTCATTTTCCTCACAATCCTCAAGGTTTCTCGCCTGGGGCAATGCTGCGAGCCACACAATTGGTACTGGATGTTAGGATTACATATGATGTGTTATGAGACTTTACCATGTGGTATATGGAACTATGCTCTCAGCTTGCCTGAATTGTATTGTATGATTTGGTTTACAAACTCAAGAAACAGATTTCTAAATAAATGAGAGTAAGCCTACACAAAATGTGTGTAAGGGGGCACCCTCGTCACTCCACTGTGTGACCAGCAGTGTATGATTGCCCCATAGTTGTTATGCGTCACACCTGCAAGTACTTTGGGCATGTGACTTCCCTCATATCTCTCGACAATGAAGTCACAAAGGGCAAACACTGAGTGGACAAACTCTCTCAGCCTTCCATCGGCAGCCCAAGACAGGCGCTCAAGAGCTAATAGGTTACTTAGACATTTTAACCAGAACATGTGCCCTGGATATGCCATTTCCCCTCACTGTGATGTGATCCCCGGCCTGTCTGCCAGCAAAGCTGTGACTATTTCCCTAGCCCTGAGGGATGTCATTGAGAAGGCCTTTCGCTGTGAGAGGCCAAGGAGAGTGTACTCTGTTGCTCCGGGCATTGCTATGTCGCACCCTGTCTCTATGTCATCGAAGGACTCACCACAATATATCTACAATTTTTGACAATGCCAGAGTAAGTGCACGAGTGTACCAGTCATCCTGCAGCCCTGACAGCAGCAATCTGGCTGGCTGTCATACCAGACATGTAGTTGCACGTGTGTGTGCCAACAATGCGCGCAAAGCTTGTAGGGGGTTCCAGTCCCCACTACACTGTGCACAGTCTGGTGTGCGCAATACAGAATATGTTCCTATTCCTTGCCTTATGTTGCCCTCCGCAGATACATTTCAATTAAACAAGGCACTTTTGTGCACTGACCACTCTGAGTGGTGATGGGCATTTTGTCCAGCTCCAATATGGGGAATGTTTGTCCTCATTACACACTGACCACTTTGCATGTGACGTAACCAACGTTGAGGCACGTGACCCTGTGTATTTTTGGGAATTCTGAATACACAAGAGCATTGTGGTAATCCTAATCCTGGATGGCCCACAGACATGGCACATTCCCTTCCAGGTCAAAGTTAGACCCCATGCTCTTGCAGCCCAGTGTTTGGCCGGAATGTAAGATGGCTGAATCCTGACCCGGGGGCAAGTCTATTTAGTCCACGCTGTAGTTTGTTGGTGAGGGCAACGAGGCCCACCCCTTCCATACTGGCACCCTGTCCAAGACATGGTGGGTGTGCGCCCTAACCGGCAAGGACTCAAAGCCCCAGGGCCAGGGCTTATGGGCTAGCCACCTTTAGATTCAGATATTTTTCACCACCACAGCCTGGCCCATGATGTTCTGTAGCTTCTCCCATAGCAGCCTATTGCATTCAACCATGTATCAGGGGCATGTGGCTTGTTAGTAGCCACCAATGAGGTGGAATCCCAGGCAGCCTTTCCTTTGTGGCCATGTCAACTGCACATGTGGGAGGCAAGTCCGCTTGCCCTCCCTGACAGACTTAGTTATGATGGCTTGCAATTGTGTGAGTGCACGGTGGTGGGACACCATGTGTCCAAATTGACATACATTTAAAATGCGGGGAGTACTCAACATTTACCTTCCCGCTAAGGCGGGAAAACATGTGAGGGTCAGTTTTGAGCAGGAGTCAAGCGCCTTATCCGTCTCATCCAATGTTGTGGGATATTTTATCATCGCTGTACAGGCAAGAGCAAGTAGTAGGGCCAGGTACTGTGTATCCCACTGCACACAACAGAATTGGCGATTTGGTTCATTACCCAACACTTCCTCAGGGGTATACTCAGACTACATTTTATGTTCAATGACAGTCAACGCTAAAAATGGCATGTAACATTACTCATCCCCACATCTATTTTCACAGACAATCTTTGCAACAAGTGATGTGTATTGTAGTGGTATTACTCCCCTGGGTTGGTCTGTAGGTGTGGTTATGTGTGCATATTGACCCGACAATAAGGGTGGCCATGATGTGCCCTACTCACACATGCAGCTCCAAGAGCACTGTGGGGGAGTGGGAGTGCAGCTCCAAGTCATCCAAATAGACATGTCTTGTAGTTCCGCATGTTAGCATGCTGGGTGTGAGGTTGGGTGATTTTGACTTTCATATCATCCATGGCTTTGCTTGTGGCGTAAGGGTCTGCTCTCCCTCTGCCTTGTGATTTGCCGATCATGGTGGAGTCTGCAAGGGCAAGGTTGTCGGAGCAGCTGTTCCTCTTGGGGATGTTGAGGTTGACTCTGTCATGGATGTCTTTGTGGCTGATGATGTGTGGTGATTGGAATATGTGTGTGAGGATTTTTTAACTTAATTTCTCCTTGTTGTTGCTAGATTGGATGTTCTGTGTGTGTTGCATCTTGTGTTTGGCATGTTTGTTTCTGAAGACAGGTGTGTCTGCCGCTTTCAGGCTGTGATATAACTTGTGTAGTGGCGTTTTGTGTCTCCCTGCGTGGACTTTGTTGCAGTAGTCCAGCCTGGTGTGGATGGGTGCCTTTTTGGAAATTATTATACATCCTGGGATTATACGTTGGGATGGATTAGGTTGGGTCTGTAGGCAGCTGGAGCATGCACTGGAGTAGATCTTGCTGGGCAGGATGATGTTGGACTTGGGATGATGGCAAACTTGCGTGCATGGTCTGTCAGTGATGGGGGCTCACACGGGCTGTCATCCACCAGCGTTAGTCCCATGCGGATGTGGATGGATTGGAGATGAGGAGGTCAGTCTTCTCACAGTTGATCTTTATTCCGAGGTGTGTCATCCAATCTGCTAGTTCCCACATTCATTCCTGGGAGATGCCTTTTGTGTCTTCTGCGTTATTCTTGAGGGGGAGGATGTGCTGTGTGTTGTCTGTGTGGTGTGATATGCTTACCACGAGCTGTCTAGTAGTGGCAGTGAGTGGGGACATGTGCATTTATCCAAACGTGTGTGTTAGTGACGCTCCATGTTGTACTCCAGGAGGGGCCTTTTTCTTTTTTCACCTTGTGGTGGTGTCTGGCATGTGTTGTGTGGTGGGTGAGAGGGTGTTTGTGGCTGCATGGAGGTGTAGTAGGATGTGTTGTCCACAATGTGACACATGTCAAGTGGCATGCATATTTAAGCATTGTCAGCATGGTGTAAGTTATTGGTGCTGTGCTTGATACACAAACAAGACTGGGAGTGGTCCATGATGGAGTTCTCTTCAAGGTAGCCAGTCATCTGGGTGTTCATGTGTCTCTCAGTGACTTTGTCCACCACGGGGTGCAGGGAGATGGTCAGATAGTTCATCTTGTCTGTTGGCTCATACTGCAAATGTGCAGCTTATTTGAAAGTAGAGACCGGTCTACACGGTCTTCCAGAAGGTGTCCAGAGATGGTGTGCATGTGACCTCTGCTGGAGGCTCATTCAATGCATGCAGATACATATTTTCATGATTGGCACCATTCAACACCCTATTTTCAGATTTGTAAAACATTCCATGGACAATGTTCAGATTTGTCCAGAAACTTTAACAACAAATTGGCCATGAAATTCATCATTTTGCACTTACAACCACATGAGATTTGCTTTTTGACTGATGTGTACACCCTGTGAATCATGGTTGGCATGCATTGTGAGACAAGCATTGAGGAATTCTGTGCCAGATTTAACTGCTTGTTAAATCAAGTAGTGCACAATTGGCACCCTGTTGAGTCTCTGTGATGCAGGTAATACACCACAGGATTGTCATTTTGGACTCTTACTTGCAATTAGTGTACAATGGTAACATTTCATTGTGATATACTGATGCAGGAAAATGACTGGCAGACAGGGTATGTCTGTTGAGTTTGTTTATTGTCACAAACACTTCTAGAGGCAAATTTTCATATACATATATTGCTTTTTGTCAGTCACAAAGTGATGTGCTCAAGTGAAATAATTGTTTATTATCCTGTCCCTCCGGGCAATGCCAGCAGCATTGGCAGTGTTGTGTGGGCCACCTCGTTGATCTTCTTCATCATCTTGGTCATCGGCCGGTGCTACAGGCACTTCGATCCAGGGAGCATTTGTGCGGACACAAATATTATGCAATACACAACATGCTATTATTATTTTGTTGACCATTTCTGGGCTGTACAGAAGTTTGCCACCTGTAATGTCCAGGCACCGGAAACGTGACTTGAGCACGCCAAATGTTCGCTCCACGATCCCACGTGTGCGTCGATGTGCAGCATTGTACTGCCTCTGTGCCTGGGTGGTGGGGTTTCTAATTGGTGTCATCATCCACGGGCATAGAGCATATCCTTGATCACCTATGGGATGGAATAGGGAGATGTGTACATGATTCATTAGGCATACGATGTTGGCGGTGTTGACATATTTAACTATTGTTATTTTTGATATTGTTTGACTTAGGTTGGACATGTGTTGCTTCTGGCTATTTAGGGGCATCAATGCATAGTACATTGTCTCAGTGTTGTTTCTCCAACCATCCTTTTTGCAGATGCTTGCTGCACGGTTGCATGTGTGTCACTACAAGTGTCCAAAATGGGAATGATGCCTGCTGAATAACCAATGACACCGACAGGCAGTCTGGCTCTCCTAACATCTAGCCATAGCAGTGATCCTGACTTGTTGCAGTCACCGCCATGTGAATGTTCAGATGACTTCAGCCTTACATGGCACAGCTGACGTTCAGACATGCATCTCATGCTGATGGTTGACCTGTGACACCACACAAGCCACGCAATTGTGTGTCCCAAGGTAACATGGAGTAACAGACCACAGCCACCTCACCTGCAGGGCCCAATGGGGACTGTGAAGGTTGGCACACACCATCAACACTGACTTGTGACACCACGTGGACTTACTGGCCTGCGTCATCTGTTACTAGCAGGGCATTAGATTCACATGACACAACTTCTCACACTCATTCTCACTATGTGGTTTCTTCGACAAGATCAGACTGTCCACACACTTCCCCACGCTGATACACATGGCTTGGCTCACCTTTGCACACTTCTTAGCATTTGTAATGGATTTGCCTTTGACAGGTCAATGACTACACACAAGTGGCGACAACATACACATCCACTTACTCATCCTGCAACCACATGACACACCATATGACAGTCTTGAGGCAGGGAAATATTTGTGGCAGAGTGAGAGAGGAGATGCTACTAAACATCATCAACTGCAGCATCCAACAACACTGCAGTCAACAGCAATGGCACAGTATGGTGGTTTTATGACACAATTTCCGCCCTATGCATGCCAATTTTCCACACTCTGCAATTCCTACAATCAATGTGCTTTCTTACAACCTTGGTCACAACAGACCGCATAATTGACACACTGATTGTACATGTGTGAGTACTTGTGAAACGTTGGCTCACCCTTATAGGTCACCGTGAAGATAGTACTGCAACATGATCATCTTCATCAAACATGTGACCACACACCGTACTGGTATACCCGTCCTGATGACTTTAATGAGGTACATGGATAGCCAGGTACTGTGGGTTACTCTACACCATGGGTACTCACATACTTTCTCTCTGGTCCCAATTTTGCTGTGTGGCGTGTCCCTGTGGCACACAGGTGGGTGCAGGGTCAGTGGGGAAGGGTGCAGGGCTAGTGAGTAAGGGAACTGCCATGTGGTTGGACACAGACCCCTGGTGCGCACACCCTTGGTCACTGAGCCACCAGAACTGGCATACACACATCTCTCTCTCTCACTCTCTCTGTCTCTCTCTCTCTGCCTCCCTCTCTCTGTCTCCCTCCCCCACTCTGTCTCTCCCTCCCTTGCTCTGTCTCTCCCTCCCTCAGTCTCCCTCCCTCGGTCGCCCTCATCACTCTGTCTCCCTCCCTGTGTCTCTCTGCCTCTCTCTCCCTCTGTCACCTTCTGTCACCTCCCCCCCGGCAGCCTGGCCTGGGACAGCTTCCTGGGCACACACACATCCACAGCCCAGTACATCACAGGTATTTCATGGTGCATTTACTTGTTGACTGATTTTTGTTGTGTTTCACCTCTTGGTGCACATGCAACTCCACTCTGTCTATTGCTGGACTCGCACAGCCACCGTGGGGCGTGGCATCTCATAGTCTGCGCTGTTGCCGCAGTGTTTGGTGGCAGTCTTGTGAAATCAGCAGACATGGCACACAGGTACAATATTGGCAACAAACACAGCCAAACAAGACAGTCTTGGCAGGCCGCTGGCGGCACGTGTGCCATCCAGTGAGTTGCCATGCTCTACACAGTGGAGCCTGTATACCTCATCCTCGTACACCTTACATCAACTTGTGGCCATCCATTTTGTGCCCCCCCCTTCAGGACCTAGACAATGTATTAGCATTCTCCCTCTAGATGGATCAATATGATAGTGTATTTTTGGGTGTGTGGCTTGGCGAGACAACATGGCGGACGTGTGCTGAGCGAGCTCCGTCCGGGCCGCCAAATATCCTTCATTTATCATGCCTACCCCCGCATATGAGCGACTGCCACGACATCACTGCAGCACCAGGACCTACGCACTGTCACCCTGTGTGATTTTGGCTCGCCAACTGTAGCGGGCGATGGAGTGCTGGAGCGTCAGCCAGTGTGAGGCCTCGAGGGGGCGAAGCCTGGCTGCCGGCGCTGAGGCCGGTACATCGCGCCTGAGCCTGCGGGCAGTGACTGATTTGCAGGGGGCGGCATTGGACCCGTTTGTTGCTGCGGATAGTGGAGGGATGCACCCTGGGAAGGGCTGTGGGTCCGCGGCTGCTAGCGGGTGATTGTCCACTGCTCCGGGTGACAGCCCGTGGTAGGTGCCTGACTTGGAGGCCCGGCGGATAGATCGGGACACGACGGTGAGGAGATACGCTGGGGTGCAGCACCTGTGACTAGAGATCATGTCCCTTGTCCGCTCAGACACATCCGCCCCCGTTGTGTTTTGGCGGTGAGTGCATTGGCGGCAGTGTAGGCCGGTAGTGAGGGCCACCGGTCGCTGCAGTGAGACTGGGCCTGCTCCCCTCACAGTTCCCCCTCCAGGCCGCACCGTTCGTGCCGAACTGGGTCCCGGACAAACGTGCGGTGACTGCTGGCGCCCCGCCTACGCCGCTCGCACGGCGGCCTTGCCTTGAGGGAGGGCGAAGAGAGGGGAGATAAGCCGCATCCGTACGGCCAGAGAAGCTTGCGCAGGTACTCTGTCCCAGAGGCCGAGGTCTGGCTGGAGGTGCAACTGGGGTGCAGAGATTGGGCGGCCCACCTGACGTTTGAAGAGGTGGCAGGAGGGGCCAATCAGAATTATCAGAAGACGCACACGGAGCTCATAGGCTGCTAAGTAACATTGGAGACTGGAAGGCGATGCGGAAGTGCTTAAGGTGATGCACTGCGGGGTCCCTACAGGAGACGAGGTGGAAGGTGTCAGCTCCGTTGGTGTCGCTAGCGGTGGGGCTCCGTTTTTGGATCCGGCGAGGGGAAGAGAGATAGCAGGCATTGAGTTAATGCCAACACCTGGAGAAGCGCACGGGTGGGGAGACCTTGCAGCCCTCTGGAGAGTAGGTGACATAAGAGGCGGGAGTCCCGGGGGAGCGGAGCTACGCCAGTTTGCCAGGGCTGAGAGGACAGCCACCTCGCATGGAGTTTGTATGCCAGAATGAGATATCGGAGGCTGGGTGACGACGTGAGAATACTTAGGATGTCACACTATGAATCCCACTTTTTGTGAAATCCTTGAGATGGAAATGTGACTTTTGGCAGGTTCCGAGAGGCACTCTTTGTTCTGGGAACAGGTACGCTCTGCTGTGTTCTTGACCGGTACTATAGGGTTCCCATCACTCACCATTTTGCAGTTGTTCTTACTCCTCATCCTTGTCAGACATTGGAGTGGTGGATACCCCCTTGCCCGGAGGGGGAGCTTGTCCCGCAGCGAGTCAGTAACCCTCGGACGGTAAGAGCACGACAAACAACAGACATGGGGACGCACAGTGCACGGCAGACGGGTCCCACTCTTGAACGTGATGTAAGGAGAGGGACGCAGGACTCTAAGGACATGGAGGCTGATCAACCGGATACTTTTTCACAAGGGCAATTTGAAACCCTCCTTGCAGCCATCAAAGACAGTGAGGATAACTTACACCAAGACATTGCAACGGTCTCGGTGGTGATGGGCCTTCTGAGAGCTGAACGTGCAAAGCTCTCAGATAGGGTGAAGCAGGTGGAGGGATCACTGTAGACTGTGGTACCGATACAGCAGGGGCTGCAAGGGCAGGTGGGGGACCTATCCCAGAGAGTTCTGCTACTGGAAAAGAGAGCAGAGGATGTGAAAGGGAAGGACCATAGTAGTAACATTCGAGTGGTGGGACTGGCGGTAGGTGAAGTAGGCACGGATATGGTGGCTTACTTAGAAGACTGGCTCCAGAGGGTGGTGGCGCAGCAGGGCCTCTCCACATTTTACACCCTTGAACGAGCGCACCGAGTGTCGGCACGTCCGCCTGCCCCTGGTTGGCGTCCACGGACGGTGGTGGCTAAGTTGCTACACTTCAGAGCCAGAGACCTTTTGCTGAGGAGAGCACGAGCAGAGGGCCCCTTTGCAGTAAGCAACAGCAAAGTGACGCTATTCCCTGATTACACCTTGGAGGTACAAAGAGGGAGAGCCTCGTTCTTTGAAGTGAAGAAGGCCCTAATGGAATAAGGCGTTCAGTAGGCCTTACTGTTCCCTGCTTGTCTAAAAATTAGGATGGAGTTAAAGACTCTCTTCTGTAAGTACCCACACACAGCTTGGGAATGGTTAGAGACGTATCGGGCGGGTGGCTCCCCTCACTCGACCTCAAGACACCAAACAATGGGACAGATACATGCAGGGAAACGTTTGCGACAACGAAGGCGCCGGACAACTGTTCAGGAACCCAGGCCAACACATCTGGCTGCGCAGCGCGCTGCAATTCTGGAGATGGTGAGCACAGTGATGCAGTCCAGAGACTCTCCCTCTGAAACGGACTCGGAGGCTAAGTATGGGGAGGAGGACATAGACTCAGAGAGCTCGCAGGCTACCAGTGGGGTCCCACCGTTGGTGACACCGCAGACTGCTGATGACTTGTAGGGGGTTATTGTAGGCGAGGGTGTAGATCATGATCACTTTTATGGTGCAGTGGGGGTTGGCCTTGCTACAGGGGGAAGCGGTAGGACACTGCGGGAGGTATAGCTTGACGGTGAAGCATTGTCCTGCGGGGGAGTGGCTTTCTGGGGGTGAGACTGGGATTGGAAGGGAGTCCTGGGTTAATTGTGAGGTTAGTCGCCGGTTGGCGGGCTATGTTGGCAGACGTCACTGATCTTGCCACGCACCCACAGCAGGTCTGAGGGTGGTTTCCTGTAGTCCTTTGTATACTTAGCCTTTGTAGCGTGGTGAGATGCATCACCATGGGTTCTGTTGCTAGTTTTGTGTGGTTGTCCGTTGGCAATCCGCTCTTGGGCTGGGGAGTATTAGATATGGGGGTTGTTTGCTTACACCAGGGCCACAGATATGGTTTCAAGTGTGGAGCGGGGGGGGAGCACAATATTGCAGAATGGCGATGGCAGGTGGTAAGGCTGAGCACTTCCAACTGGTGACCTGGAATGTTTGAGGGATGGGATCACCGATGAAACGCTATCAGGTACTGTCCTATGTTCTGCGTAGAGGGGCGCAGGTGGTAATGCAGCAGAAAACGCATATGGCGGAGGAGGAGATGGCACGTCTGGGTAGGCGCTGGCAGGGACAGCTGTATGCTACTACGTATTCGGCTTGATCCAGGGGGGTCCGGATTTTGATCAAACCGGGGATTCCCTTTAGGCTCTTTAGGCAAAGGATCAATCAGGAAGGGAGATACGTGATAATTACAGTTAGTTTGGGAGGCAGAGTGGTGACATTGGTGAATGTTTATAGCCCGAATAGAGATCAGCTTTCATTTATGTCTGACCTCTCAGGGGTCCTGGCCAACTTACCACATACAGATCTGATAATAGGGGGGGACTTTAATAGCATAGCTGATGTGCACTGTGATAGATCAACACACCCGCTCAATGGGACTCCGGTTGACACAACAGCTAGAGGGTTGAGAGCATGGGCCCAGGGATGGGACTTAAGGGATGTTTGGAGGCTACATGATCCTGGGACGCGTGGCTACTCCTATTACTCGTATTGATATGATCTGCATACCCGACTAGACATGTTTTGGTGCTCTTCATCCCTGTCCTCCTTACTTTCTGCTACTGAGTATCTGGGTCCATCACTGTCAGACCACAGCCCATTTATTATGAGGTTGACTCCACTTCGGGAGCGGACTCTGATTCCCATCTGGCGCCTTAGTCCTATATTGCTGGAAGATTAAGGATTTCAACACAATGTTGCTGAACGCTTGACAGACTACTTCCACATTAATGAATGTACAGCTAGTTCTCGACTAGTAGAGTGGGAGGCGTGCAAGTTGGTGGTGAGGGGTTTCTGCTTAGGGAAGACAGTTGGAACAAGAAGTTTGGTAACACAGCAGTTGGAAGAGATAGAAGGCCGGATACTCCAGGCAGATAACTGAGCGGCAGAGGGGGGGGCAAACAGGGGACAGACTTGTGGAGCTGAGGAGGCAGTATCATCATGCCTGGGACCAACAGAGGGCCATAGACTGGCAGGCGCATCACGCTGCACAGCATGCAGAAGGAGGAAGGGCAAGTACACTACTTGCGTGGCTGTTTAGGCCGGAGGGCAGGGGGTCCCCCATGAGCAGTGTTACCGATCTTCCAGGCCAGATACTACCCTCTCCATGTGATATCAATGGAGACTTCCGGATGTACTATGAGGCCTTATACGATGACCCTGACCCTTGGGAAGTTGCATCAATGCAGCGGTACCTGGAGAGTCAAGTTTTCGTGCAGCTGGACCGTACCGATCAGACACAACTGGCTGCTCGGCTGGGGGTAGGAGCTATCAAAGAATCGATAAGAGAGAGATGGCGAAGGGGAAGACACCCGGGCCGGATGGCCTGCCCGCAGAGTTCTATGCTACGTATATGGATATACTGGCTCCTCAATTAGAACAGGTTTATGCTCTGTCCCTGTGAGCTGGACTTTTACCTCCCTCAATTAGGGAAGCATTGATGATTCCCCTCCCGAAAACCAAATCAGTTCAGGTCCCACTATCCTATTTGCAACCAATTTCCATGTTGATTATGGATTTTAAGATTCTGAGTAAGGCCTTCGCGTTGAGACTTCTTCCCCATATGCGGCAACTGGTACACACGGACCAATGTGGCTTTATTTGAACTCGCTCAACGTCAAGTAATTAGAGATGTCTTCATCATGTGATGTTCCACCCCTCCCTTGGCAATTTCCCTGATGCAGTTGTGATCACCATAGACCTGGCAATGGCTTTTGATTCCCTCCGGTGGGACTTTCTATTTGCAGTTATGATGGAGATGCAGCTGGGAGACGGCTGGTTGCAATGGATTAAGCTCCTCTACAGGAGCCCAAGTGCACAAGTACAGACAGGAGGCACCATCTCGTCCCCCTACACCATCTATAGGGGGACTAGGCAGGGATGCCCGTTATCCCCATTAATCTTTGCACTCGCCATGGAACCTCTAGCCACTCGTATATGGAGGGAGGCGGAGGGAGTGGGGATACCGATGGAGGGAGATAATCATATCATTTCCTTATACGCGGACGATATCCTGATTTATTTGAGAGACGGCACTACGGGAGTCCGGATGATCATGGACTTGTTTGAATGATTTGCTGCCTTTTCAGGCCTACGAGTGAATACACTGTCGACCTTTGTCTTCCCACTTAGGCCTAGCATGCCTCGACTTGTGACAATGCCAAGCAAATTGGTATGGGCACAGGTTTCCAGTAAATACCTCGGTATTCAGATGTACCACACACAGATGGATATGTTCGCAGGGAATCTGGGGGCTCCTTTAAGAAACCTCAGGTGCATGGTCACTTTTTGGCGCTCACTACAGTTGCCCCTTATGGGCCGCCTGGCATTTTCTTAAATGGTGATGCTCCCCCGGTTGTTCTATCATTTTGTGAACCTTCCAGTGCCGGTCCCCAGGCCTTTGTTTCAGACGTTGGATTAACTCCTGCGTTCTCTTATGTGGGATGGTGTCCGGAACTGGGTATGGTTGCAAACATTGAGGCTGCCGTTGGCTTCTGGAGGACTCGGAGCCCCGGCTTTCAAAGGGTACCATCTGGCTGACTCGCTGGTTGTACGGTAGAGCCAATGACACTATATCACTACCGATGGGGATGGCTCCAGCTAGATTATATCCTCAACTTTTGGATGGGCGCCAATTGATACTACCTATGGGGGTGCTGCTTTCCGTGGCGGTGAAATGCTGGGTCCACTGTGTGACACGCTCCCGTGGCCAAGCACGGTATGCTCCAGGTATCCCCCTCACTGGTGTCCCGCAGGCGGGAAGAGGACCACCGCTTACCCACCGACAATTGACTGTGTGGTATGGGGTGGGGATAAACACCATTGGGGATTGTTATAGGGATGGGGAATTCCTGGAATACCATGTGCTCCCGGCGGGACAGTTCCTGATTTACCATGGGCTAAGATGGCCCATAGTTGAGTTATGGGGACCCCACACTACTGAACTGGGTCCACACTCGGCACTGGGAGCAGTGGCAACTTTGGGCTCGGCGGGCCACCTGATCAAATGGCTATACTTGGCAATAAGGGGTTTGACGCCAGTAAACTTGGGAGGTCTTAGGGGGAGATGGGCAGGTTCCATAGGCAGGCTTATCACCGATGAAGAGTGGCAGACAGTCATACGAAGCCCCAAGACGGTATCTGGAAACACAGCATTTAAGGTGCTACTGTTTAATGTGCTCCACAGGACATACCTGATCCCGCATTGGCTAAATACCATTTATCAGCGCACAGACATCTCCTGCGCTAGATGTGCAGCCCTAGACACAGATTTTGACCATATGATGTGGTCTTGCCCCCAGCTTGTTGTGAATTGGGGTGAGCTCCTGGCACAAGTCAATAGAGTTCTGAATGGGACACTGGCTTGTACCCCAGAGGTCTGTTTACTGGGTCTCTATCCCAGACCACAGGCTCGCAAGCTGGGGCACCGGTTTGTAGACTTGGCACTTTTATTGGTGAAGAGGCAGATAGCACTTCGGTGGAAGGCTATGATTGCCCCGTCTATGATGCGCTCGGGGGCAGAGGTCACACGATGGGCACGGGCGGAGGAGAAGGCCCTTATTACAGATGACAGAATCCTCACGAGCCGCACCCCGCTTTCCGAGCGCTGGGGAGCTATTGTCCAGGCATGGGAGTCAAGGGATGATCCGGAGAGGAGTGATAGTGCGGAGCTAGAGACACTGGAGGACCGTACATGTGTTTGGTGAAATAGTGGGGCCAAACAATTGGTTAGGCGGACCCTGGGCTTGAGACGGGGTGATATGTGTATTTCCTTGACTCTCGCCCTCTTGTTGGTTTATTATTTTTGGGCTTTCTCTTTATCTTGTTTTCTGTTGCCCCCTGCACCACCCGGCCTTTGTTGGGGGGTATCCACACTGATAGTAATGCATGTCTCTAGGGGACCATGGGATTGGGCTAGGGCCCTGGCGGGATTTTGTTATTGTTTGGTGGATTGGTTACCCTATGAAGGGATTGTGCTCAGCAATGAATATTTGGAGTATCTACAGAGTGTTTTGGCCTTATAGTGGTTGTCATGTGAGGAATAGAGCAAAGGAGACATTTAGACCTTGGCAACCCCCTTGCAACTATGAATGGGGGTATTCCTGGCACAGATCCCTACATGACCCATATGAGGCATAGGAATGTTGGCTTTCTGACACTGTACTCATGGTAATGGGGATTTTCTTTGTTTTTGTCTTCTTCCTAATCTGGGTATTATGCAAACTGTACCGTATCACGGTGATTCTTTCTTTTCTTCTTGTCATATGATAACTTGTGCAAATGCCAATTACAATGTATAATAAAAAATTCACATGATAGTGTTTTTTGTGCATGTGGTGTGTTCAGTTGGTACTTACCAACGAGGAATGCATTTCCATATGTGCCATCCTGGAATCGCTGGTTTATGATGCTTTGTCTGAAGATGAATGCATCATGCACACTCCCTGGAAATTTGGCTACGACATTTGTGAACAGTCCGCGGTGGTCCACTATTGCCTGCACATTCATTGAATGGGTGTGCTTCCTGTTGCGGTAGATGTGCTCGGTGTCCGCAGGGGGCACAAATGGTACGTGTGTGCAGTCAATTGCACCGATCACCTGTGGTATGCCAGCAATGGCATGGAATCCTTGCTTGATGGCAATCTGCTCCTGCACAGTGTTGGGGAAGTATAGGTTCTGAGGTATCAGGCTGTGTATGGCATCCAAGACAGTGGGGAGGAAGGTTGAGAAGGATGCCTGTGATACTCCACCGACTCTGGCTGTTGTTGGTTGGAATGTCCCAGAGGCCAAGAAGTGGAGCACAGCGAGCAGTTTTGTCTGCGGAGGGATATTGGTTGTCCGCTCTGTTGGTGGCGTCAGCCTGTGGGCAATGAGGGTCAGGATGTGCTCGATGGATGTCCTTTTGAGCCTGTAGTGGCCTATGACTTCCTCAGGCCTTAAGTCTGTGAGGTAGACACGTCTGCGCAGTGTGCGCTGTCTTCTTCGTCGCTGCATGGGTGGTGGTGGTGGTCCTGGTGGTGGTGGCAGTGGCGGTGGCTGTGGTTGTTGGAGTTGCTGCCACAGCACTGGTGGGAGTCCGAGTTGCAGAATGAGTATCTCCATGGCTTCCGTGGCTGTTCTGGGAGGCTCGGCCCACCTCTGCCTTATATACACCCACTTATCTCCAGTTTGAGTCAGCTTTTTATCAGGTGTTAGGAACTGGAGTTAGCGGGAGTTAGCGTGCGTTTTTTTGTAGCTAAGCGTTTTGGAGATAACCTTGTTAATATGGAGCAGCTGGGTTAGCGACTTTTTTCTTGAGATTTCTATCAGGAACGCCTACCTTGCATATCATTAGCGATATTTATCGCTGGCTTGGTATGCGATAAAAATCCCGTCGCTATCGCCGGAAAACTCACGCTAACAAGGGTTAGCGTCGCCTTGTTGATTGGGCGATAGGAATTTCGCCGCTTTTTCGACGCTAAGGCGGCGATAACAAATTATCGCCGCCTTGTTGATATGCCCCAAAGTATGCGGTGCCACCATGGGCCCCAGAACCGACTTTACTACCATGCAGGCTGTGTCAGAGGCCGGACGAATCTTTCTTGCGCATATGCCCTATTTTGCAAGTAACCGGCGCGCAGGAAGCTTTTACACAACCATTTTAGTGCTAACGTGTTGAGATCATGCCCAGAGCCTTGCTGTTCTGCTTGCAAGGTCGGAGTCCCTAAGTCATACATTTTTCTATCGCTGTGGACTGGAGTAACTATTTAAAGTGGTCGCACAAGCACATGGAGGAACTCTTTCCTAAAGGCTTTCCCCTTCTCATATGCACTGTCCATGCTCTGGCACTTTACCATGTGTACACCTGGCTCAACCAAGGAGATTTAATGAAGAGTCCCCTAGAGTTTAGTACTCAACTACACCTTTCAAGTGTTTTATACTGGTAAAATGTGCCACATTCTTCAGTTTTATCTGCTGCACACCGACTTTTTTAGGGAGCATTAAGGACAATTATTGAAGAGTCCACGCACTAGCACTTTACCTTGTGAGTGTTTGCATTATTTCGGTCAATTGCTTAAGAGACCTCATGTTTTAGCATGTCATTGTTCATTTTAACTGAATGAATACTGGTAAAATTTGCCCTCATTCTCCATTCTCACCTGCGACACACCGGTTCTGGATGGATCCCGGTGCTTAGCGTCTGTTATTGTATTTATTTACTTTTACATTGTGTTCTTGTACCATGTAAAGGGTTTAATTAACTATATCACGAACAAAAAGATGAATTGAAATCCCTATGTCAGTCACAGGGATTACATGGCTGGTTTAGCAGGGCCACATGCCTTGTGTCTCCAAAATCGCATCTGATAAGAGAGTCTTTTTGACATGTGACCATTGATGTGATGGAACATAGGACCTGTTTAGGCATTGTTTAAGACAATATGAAAAAGTTTAAGCACTGATGTAGAGAAATGTCTTAGCAGTGACACTGTGCCAAGATGGGATAGGATCACCATTGATGCAGCAAATGCAGGAGTAGTCATTCCTTCTAATTTGTGATTTCTGAGAGATGCATGATGTAGCGGGTACCATGTGGGCATAGGCACAATTTTAATTATGCTGGTGTAATTCAAGTAATTTCAGTAATTCTGCACTAGGCTTATGTAAAATTCTCAAAATGAAACTATTATACCACTTTGTAAAATGACACACTATTCGAGGCAAAAATGTACCAGGAACATGCCATTTATGGTAAGGACAGAAACCACCAAACGCAAGCAGCTGATTTTTACAGCGCTTCTGTTTAGATATGTCCTTGTGCCAAAAATTGACATGAGGACACTTTTTTCTCTAAAATATAGCACAGAATCATGGATTTGCATTTGGAATAATTATGCATAATTGCATGCATTTTTGCCAAAATTTCATGTAACTATGCAAAAGCCATGGATTTCGTACATCCCTAGTACCCTCATTTTCCAAAACTTCTCAGTAAGGAGTTAATCTTAAATTTGGTGGAGGAAGATCCCTGCCTTAAATTGGCAGCACTACGGCACTTCACCTACGCTGTGCTTGCGGTTCCTCTGCATCTTTTAAAGATGTGGTCCACTGATTGTATCTGGGTGGAGTTTCTGCCAATGCACAATAATTTCTCGTGGGCTGCCTGCCACAAATGCCATCCTTTGTGCATCGGGAAGTCACCCCTATTTATGGTTGTCTTCCCAATGCATATTTTAATTTCCTGGGTCTGCAATGCTAAGTATAGTGGACCTGGATTTGGAAAATGAAACAATGGCCCCCAGGCACAGGAAGAAATCTCCTTGTATGACAGGAAAGACAACTAAGTTTTGGGGTGCTGATTATGAAAAAAGAAGAAAAATGCTAAGTGGGACACCCCAAATGAGCCCAGCCAGGCAGATGGGAGTGCTTCAATGCACCAGGCATCCCTTTCCAAGTAGATGGAGACTAGGACCACCACCCACATGCCAGTTTAGTGAACCATCTACAGTATTCTGGGTGACCCTTAAAGTTAAGTAGCCAAGGGGTGAACAAGAATGTCCGTATCTTTTGATTAATATGTATTAAGTGGGTTTATGATTGGCCTTTGTTTGCTTTCCTGTGACACCCCTAGCAAGGACATTATCCAGGATAGTGGTATCTTGAAGAGATTGAATACAATCCAGCATGGGCCAATTCACTAAGGAGATGTTACTGCTCCACTTTCACCATGTAAGTCATGAATGTATTACTTAAGCACACGTAAATTCCAAAATGTGGGCCAGCATAGGAAATTGTATAAGGAGAGGCCAAGGACTAGCAAAGTAAATAATGATATGCACGCTCAACCAAGCACATTCGATAGTAGGTTCGACTAGTCACAAAATAGGGGCATATATTTTACTCCTTCTTTTCCTGTTCGGAAAGGACCCTGTCTGCACCTAACCGAAATCATCAGTTTGTAGGTAATTTGATTTTTTCGCTTCGAAATGCACCACGTGCAACAGTAACCATGTCAGGACTGCTGGAAAAGCCCATGGCCACAACGCTCTTTCTTCCTGCCTGTTTCATATATGTATCTAAGCAATTTAGACCATGCATCTTTTAGGCACATGTAATTAGCAAAAAATAGAAAGGCACACAGGGGCAGATTTACAAGCCCCTTGCGTAATTTTTGCGCCGCAGATGCGTCACTTTTTGTGGCGCAGCAGCAGCGTATAAATGCGGCCCATTTACAACGTGACGCATCTAGGGAGATGCGTCACGTTGTAAAGCCCTGCACCACATTAAACCCGCGTTAGGTTTAATGTATGGAGGGTGGGCGTTACGTCGGAAAAAGCCTCGGAAAAGTGACGCAGTGAAATCTACAAGATTTCACGCAGTCACTTTTCCGACGCTGGAGCGTTAAATCCTTACGCCTGCTTCAAGCAGGCGCAAGGCGTGACGCACCATGTTAGGGATAGGGCAGGTTGGAACAGTGCTGGAGTTGCGTCGCCAAGGGCATCTTCCCTGGCGCATACCTGCTGATTTGCAGGGATGCGCCAGGGAACGTAAATCTGCCCCATTATACCTACGTCAGGTGTAATGTATGCAGGGTGGGCGTGCCAACGCAAAAAAGCCTTGTAGAAGTGACGCAGTGAAATATACAAGATTTCACTGCGCCACTTCTAGGATGCCACTGCGTCAAATTCTTACGCCTGCTTGAAGCAGGCGTGAGGAGTGACACAGCAGAAAGAGGATAGGCTTCCCCCTGCATTGGTGGGGTTGCGTCGTGCTTGCGACACAACTCCAGCAATGCATGACTTTTGCGTCAACAGATGCGCCAGAATTTCTGACGCATCTGTCAATCCTAGTGCCATGGTACGCCGTATTGTAAATACGGAGCATCCATAGTGGCGCAAGGGTTTCTCAAAGTGGCGCAGGGAAAGTGACGCATCTTCACAGATGCGTCACTTTCTTGTAAATCTGCCCCACAGAGTTTACACATCACACTTTCCTTAACCTTTGCGAATCGGCCCATTTCCTAACTAGTGAAACAGTAAACCAACCGCAAACCCCAGAGCAATCTCCAAAAGCAGTTGAATGTTGTCTTTACAGGCATCCAGAGCATCTTCGACACACCAAAAGCAAAGCCTGTCAGAGTAGAGCTGGGACTGTAATCGAGATTTACTAAATAAATCTTCTCAATTTTAGAAGGTGCTTCAGATGCAAAAGTCCTTTGTCATCGCACAGGAGCACGTGGTTTCATCAACAGTAGTTGGTTAGTTATTTGGAGGTCAAGGGCTCACGGCTGTGACGTATGGACTCCTGTGACGCACCATCATCTCTAGGGACACAGCCCAGCAGACAGCCTGCTTCGCCGTGTCCTTCGTCTTGCATGCGAAGGGTGCATTATATTTGAATTTACATGAGAGCTGCTCAAAAAATGATTGCGCGCGTTCATCAAAGGCACTCTTTCCTTCAGGACAAGTCTGACCACAAATTGTTCTTGAATTCTCCCCAATGATTTGCCTTTTAACGTGCTGGAGGGAAGAGTAAATGTTAACTGTGCATGCAATTACAGGCAGGCTATTTTAGTATTTTAAAGGGTAACTGCAGAGCGAGTAACAACAGGCCTTTAACTCTTTCAGTACCTGAAGCATTAGAGAACGAATTTAGAGGATTGTGGCACACAGACTATATAATGCATTGTTTCAACTGGGATTTAGTGGACTTCCTATAGGATGGCCTTTCTGTACAGTGAAATGAGTTTGTGCTTGGTTAGGAAAATGATTTTCAGTTTTATATTTTCATATTCCCAAGGCTATTAGGAGCTAAACGTGTAACCCCAAGTGCTAACGCTTTCTGGCATTTGTGACGTGAATCACTTCCCAATATGGAGGTTTCCAGATTAAAAAAACACAACCCGAAGATCCACCTTCTATAACTAACAATCCGGATAACCACAGTGAAGGTTTGACCTGTGCCCGTGAAGTGGGGTGAGGTTTCGCGCCATTCGCCAAGGTGCGATTTAACCTGCCCAGCCTGCTGGTACACCGGAGTTCCTGTATAGGAAGTCCTATGCATGGGATCAGGGCTTTAAGAGGGATGCAAAAACGGGGGTCTCTCAAAGGGGCGTGTCCAGTGTAATTAAGGGCGTTGCTTAAAAACACATGAGCTAAAAATCTGTGCTTAGCATAGTGTGCTGCCCCACTGGTATTTCGCTGTTTCTGTCATTGCATCCAGATATATGATACAAGTAACATCATACCTACAAGAAGTCAGGACTATTGGCTTTGTCAATGGTTGTTAGTTCCATAAGATAAATAAGCAGCAACTATGGCTTGTATATAATATTGAAAAAGCTTCCACTTAAAGCCCTGGTAACAACACAGCAATGTTGCTGCTCCTGAGTTTCAAAAAGAGAAGGGAAATCCAGAGAGAAAATGTCTTTCTTTAAAGGATTTCCCTTCCCTCAACAACGCTCACATGGCATGACATCATGCCGTAACTTCTCAACTAGTGACAAGTGAGAAGTGTGAGCAGGGGACCATGATGTGCCTGCTGTCACTGCAGTCTGGAAAAAAACGGACCGCCTGTGTCAGGGCACAAAACAGAGCCCGATAGAGACCCGTTTCGATGCCCCCCTTTAAAAATCTGCCGGTGCTCAGCACCGGTGAGACCCGGCCCACTTCAAGCCCTGGATGGGATATCCTGTAGCAGGAAATGAAGGCAGCCCCTGCTTCCCCATCCTGTACCAAAATGAGGTGCAGGGAGTAGAGACGGAAGTGACCATTGTAGGGGCGGGCCGAGGCAGGTGCTGCACGGCTGACAAGAAACAGCTCCAAATGTTAGACTCTCCCCCTCTTCAGTTTCTTTTCCAGATTTTACCATCTGTATGTGTTAGATGAATTACAATTATTTCTCACACGTGTTCTTGCTGAGCTTTAGCATGTTTGAGGAGCATGTAGCCAGATTGACACTTTGCTCCTCCGTAAGCTTTGTTTTCATAGCAAAGATGCGTGCTGGTCGAAAGGCGTTTCCAGTTTGTATTGGAGCTGCTATACATGCACAGGTGCAGTAGGCAGATACTGACATCCCTGTAGTAACATCAGGCGATTTCTCTGCCTGATATTTCATCAACTCTCTCTCTGATGACTTCCCAGAGGCTCCAGCCTATTGTGAAACCTTCCAAGATTAATGCAGACCACGACCCCTTTTTTAGGTCTCGGCTGCGAAGGCTGCGCTTGCGCAGTCTCGCTCCGAGATTTAATGACTTGGAGAAGAGGGGCTTGAACCCGCCCCTCTTCTCCCCTGTTCTCCATTGGCTGGCCTCCTGAATGCTGGCCAGCCATTGGAGAAGAGGTCAGTCATTCACATTAGGCCCCGTTCTTTACGGATCGGGGGGCGTGTTTTTTGCGAGAAGTCTCAGGGAGGAGACAACAGCAAAACATGCCCCCGAATCCGAAAAGGACGCTGCCTTTCTCCAAGGCATTTCTGCTCTGCCTCGGAGAAAGGCAGTCGTGTGCTCATCCGCTCCCCCTTCGTCCGGTTGCTGCTCTGGTCTCCTTAAGCACAGTCATTCAGAACGAACTTAAACACGTAAAAAATGCAAATAGATGTCAATAATGTTTGCGACGTAACATGTATGCCAGTGGACATCGGATTTGATTAATACATTTTTATGTTTTTTCAGTCTCAACCCCCGAGGACAGCCCAGAATTAACCAAACGGGTAGTTCTTGTTGATGACGTTATACATAGTATTGGCCAGGTAAGCCCTTAGCAATTGTAAAGGTCAGGCAAAACGTCACTTTTACTCTAGAAATATACTTGAGACAGTGACGTCTCGACCGGCCTCATCTTGGTAGCAGCCTACAACCCAATGCCTATAACACTGAATAAATAAATAATATATATTTTATTTAGTATGCGTGGAAAGCGGCAGTCCTTGTGAGACCTACATTGCGTTTTCAATCCTCAACCCATTAAAAAAAGGATCAGGACAGTCCCAAGATGGCTCCTATTTTATTACACGGCATCTCGCGTGGGTAAACTATCCAGTGTTAGTCCTTTGTTTGTGCCTACTCTGAGTGCACTTGACTGTGAAGTCCGTCGCCTGTTTCGCTGCGGAGTAATGTAAGCCGCCTGTAACTGCTGCAGCGGCAGGAGTGTGGCTGTCACTGGAGTGCCGGAGATACCGCAGCGGCGCCCCCTCCCCCGCTGTCCCAGCTTGGCAGCCCAGGAGAAACCCGAAGCACGGGCAGGAGGGAAATATTTCACAGCTGATTTAACTCGGGGACGATACAGCAGAAGGGGAGAGCCCGGACTCAGCAGGATCAGAGCACTGTCAGCAGTAGCAGGGCATGATGAACAGGTTCTGAAAGTGGCTGTACAAACCCAAGGTAAGTGTCTGTCCAGGTCGGACTGGAGATACACAGTCAACATCTCGTCAAGGTCTGTTCACCCTTTGTCATTTTAAGTGTAGACGGAAAGACATCCCGTCTACCAAAATATGGGGAGCGATGGGGCAGACTTTTGTCATTCATCAAGGTGTGGCTATAACCTCGGGACTGAACCCCCGACCCTCAAACTTCAGTATACCGCGATAGTCGTGATAAGCATGGGATAAGTAATCACACTTGCATTGTCCTTCGAGCAGGGGGGAAGGGGGTCGGGGAATCGGGGACCTCAAACACCTACTTTATAATCCAGGTTGGGTATCCGAAACTACCTAATGGGAATCCCACAACCCTTCCAGACTTCCATTATACACTGAACGACCACTCGGTGATTTTATCATGTACATGAAAGTGCGTGTGTTAATATCCGGGGAGCGTTCCCATGAATGTATGGGTAGGTATGGCAGCGCGTGCCCACCCCCTTCTGGGTCATCATTACCCTTTTGGTGTTGAGTATCGTTGGTCAGTGGGACGTTCACCCAGGCACAGAGATGCCCACGCATGTGCCTCGCCATCTGAATCTTAGTTCTTTGGGCATGAGATCACCTGCCTGAGTCACACCAGTCTCCTTTGTTGTTGTCAGGTCGGCGAGTTTCCACGATCCAGAGTGCATGCCTCCTGGCAATGCAGACACTCATCGCTGTGTCCACGAGCACAAACCATGCCCCCCATTCAAAGTCACAATCTGTGCCTACGACCTGCGCCACGTCCCTTGCACAAACACACCTACCCCATGCTCACGCACTCAAGCTCCCTACTCTCACCCCATGCACACCGTACCCACCAATACACAATATACTTCTCCTTGGCCCCATGAATCCCCGTATACTGTGTACCATCACAAACCAAAAAGTGGTCTCAGTTGCCATACAAATGCGTACTCTGCCCTCCACACTGCACTAACCACAAAAATACACTGCTGTTAAACCCTCTGATCCCACGCATACATGGGTTGTTAAAAAAAATACAAGTACTGGCAAAGCAAATAGTTCTCGCTGTGTGTGTGTGTGTGTTTTTTAAAGAGCACGTGGATGTGTCACTACGTAACTGAATCCTGCATCTGAAAAGTGCTGACTGCAAATTGTAAAGGGCATGCAAGTGTGATCTTTAAAAAAACAAGGTCTATTGACTTTAGCAATGCTTGTTTCATATTGTATTCCCTGTATGTATATTTTATGACTGTTAAGCTCCCTTACACTGTACTCCTGAATGGAGAATCCAGATACTACATTAAATATACCTTGGTGAATTTTATTTTTAAGAATGTTAAAACTTGTATTTCAGGACAACGTATTTAGATGTCCATTTTCCATCCACCAATTGTGGAAGATTAGACAAAGGTGGAGCCAAGTGCCAAAAGAAATTCCTCTCCTTGGCCTTTTGCATTAGCGTTTACATTAACCAGTTCACAGGAGGAAATGTAAAAGGCTGCTGCCATGTGAACTTGTAAAGGGGATGCAGAGACAAGGGAAATACAGAGGTGCTGTAGAGCGGGAGCACTGGGGGCTTTGAGACTGGAAAAGGTGGGGTGATGATGAGTGGGGGTGTGTGCAAGAGGGGCGGCAAAGAGGGAGGTGCACAATAGCAGGTAAAAGAGAGCTATTGGCATTGCTCATTACATTATTTTTGTTTATGTTTTAGTTTTTAAAACATTTAAAGAAACGGCATTGTTATTTACAATGTCGATAGCTTAATCTGTGTGTGGGGGCAAATGCAATAGGTCTCGCATTTGAGAGTGATTAAGCTATTGACATTGTCAATAACAATGCCGTTTCTTTAAATGTTTTAAAAAAAAGACATAAACAAAAATAATGTCATGAGCAATGCCAATAGCTCTAACTTTACCAATGCCGAGACCATTGCATTGTAAATGCTTGTTAGTAATTTGGCTGTCTCTCTTCAGACTTAAATCGGATTTTGTCCAGAATATAGCTAATGGCAATCATGGCAACATGAAGAAATGTGGCTATAGGTCGAGACTACACTATAAATCCCATATTTATCAAAACCTAGGTGCGAGGGTAGAAAGAGGACGAATATTATTAGATTTAGCAGAAATTGATGCGTGCTTCCTTTATATAAATTTCTAAAAAGCTGCATGCTGCCAATCAATTACTTCAGAGTGCTGACAGCAAGAAAGAAATACGATGCAATGGTTGAATGGGGACACTTGAGTCCAATAGGGCCAGAGTGATTGATCCAGAGTGATTGTCATATCTGATAATCGTCAATTGTCGTCACTCTTCAGAAAAGGGTTGGTTTGAAAGCAAGTATCAACCCCTTCTGTTTTCAAACGTTTCCCCAACCGCTATCATTGAGTACAGATCTCAAGTTGGGTTAAAACCATTCTAGAGCCCCGCCCTGTCTCCACCCAATGAGCTGCTTTTTTTTTAATCAAATGTTTGGGTATTGAGTGAAGAGCTCAGAGGCTATAAGATGATTCTGTTCTCTGGTTTGATCCAAAGTAGAATAGGCTGTGCATTTCTTTTCCCATCTTCAGCGCATATATTAATGGGAATAATCTCTGAGTTAGTGCATGAGCTGCAGACAGCAGAGCTGAGAAAACCAGACCTGTTACTGCCTCTTCATGTTCAGCACAGCAGGACCTGCACTGACTGTGAGAGTTTTTAGGTAAATGCATGCACTGTAAATGCACAGAATCCTTCTTTGTCAGCACCATGCAGAGAATTGGATCCTCCTATAGCCCATGGTGAGGCGCAATGACGTTTCAGCTTTTGGAGCAATGTAGGGTGGTTTCAATAGTAAACTTTAGGAAAGTGCACAAGACCTTAAATATCATTCTGGCATCTCTTAGAAGTCAGTGGTGTGCTTTAAGGGTGGGTATGGGGTAACAAAGGGTAATGCACATTCTGGCTGCCTGATTCCACATTTGTTTGTACTGTGGCAATGAGATTTTATCTTTGACCAGAAAAGATGACATTACAGTTAGAGCTGTCCATTGCTGCAGTCGCACAGCGGGCGGAAATAAATTTGCCCCCCTCGCGACTGCTGGAGCTGGCCTCTGAACACATCTACACATCTCCCCCAGCTCTTCTGTCTCACCCACAATGTAGCTCCATCGGGCTGTTTCCAATTTTTGTGTTGGGTTGTGGAGGAGGTGTTGATGTGTGTTGTCAAGGGTTAGAGCTAGGTGGGAGGGCAAGGTAGGGGGCTGATAGTGTGTTAAAAACAGTGGATATGGCAGGTTAAAAACAATATGCCATTTGAACGAAATCACTGGAGCAAAGGAAGAGGGGCATTGATGTTTGCATGACCTTTATGCAGACAGTTCTTTTTGACCCCTGAAGATGGGCGCCCTGGGCCTGGGCCCAGCACACCCATGCCAAATGCCAGCCCTTATTACAGTAGTTAGAGATAGCCAGACTAAGACCTGAACACAGCTCGAGTCTGTTGTTGATGTGAAGTAGGGGGAGCATTTGAAGAAAGAGCAAGTTGCATGATTACAACTTTAGCCGCTGTTTTGACTTTAAAGTGGTGTTGTGAAGGGGTGACCAAGGTCAGTCGAAGGGTTGGAGGCAGGGCGCTGAGTCTTCAACATCTATAACCTCGGTCTTGGCATCACTCATGCACAGGACACTCTCCTTCATTACTGTAACACATTGGCCAAGTAATAGGTAACGCCAATTGGGTTCTCGGGCCCATTTTTCAAGTGGAAATGGAAGTGTGAATCATCAGCAGAAATCTGTGCTAAAGGCCATATGTAGAGAATGAAAATAATCATGTTAAGACTATCCTTGAGGAAGATCAAAGGGCGCTGGCCCTATGGGTGATTGCTTGATATTGGCTGCAATTAGAGAAAAACAAAATTGAACTTACAGTAATGCTAATTTGCTTATACCTGCTCAATATTCAGATCTTTCCAAAACCATCTTTGGCAGTGTCACAGGCAGTAAACTGGACCATGGATGTCATATCAGCCTCATTGTCCTTTTCCGAGGAGAGAAGTAGCCTCACACTGGACAAGGAGTTCTCGATAGTCACTCAGGGCGGAATCCAGAGTGATGGTTATGAAGAAGCCGCTTGAGAGCCCATTGATGTTGCCGGTGTTTTGTCTGCTCCCTTTCCAGCAGTTTACTAAAAAAGAGGATTAGAGCTAGGGCTTGAGAAGTCCAATATTTTCAGGTCAGAAGATATTTTTTTCCAGGGTTGGGGTGATGATATTTTTATAGAGCAAAGAACAACATTTTCACAGAGAAGGAATCCATTAATCTAGGCATTATTTGTATTTGTCAGATGGAGTAACTGGATTTAAATTTGTAGTCGCAGGACTCGGTGACAATCACACTGTAAAATCTAATATTTCCAACACATAGAAAAAACCAGTGTGCACTGAATGAAAAGACTTAGAAGTATCAGAGAATTGTAGTAGCAACAAAAGTTCTTTATTATGAAAATGGTTACAGATGAAGGATAGTCACTCATACTCCTAAAGATGGCCCAATGATGCAACTCAAACGAATATAGCTGGCATGCTAAGACTGCTTATCCTTTGACAAGAAATTAAATGAACTAATAACTTAAAACTTATTTGGAATACACAAGCGATAAAGAATGTGGAATGTGTCCCCTCTCAGTGCCTTGTGGGGTTTTGGATCAGCTCAGGCACTGCTACATTCAACTGAGCAGCCCATGACTACAACTTCTAGAAAGCACTTGGTGGAGAAATGAACCTTCCGGACTGGGACTTGGGTGTGTGATTTCTAGACTGAGGCGGCATCTCCACGTGGAAGAAAAAGTGCATATTGCATTCTTCTAAACTATAGCTGTAGAGTCCTGAAGCCAGTCCAATGTTTAGCTGGTTACTTGTTGCATTCCGGTACGTGTAGTTTTTGTTTTTCTGTTCTAAAATACATCTCCCTCAAGTGTCTCTTGTGATGGAACGCTCACAGCCCAGTTTGATTTATAAGTAACTTTGCTTTACAAAGTAGGGTTGTGGAGTGCTTAAGATGTAAAACGTTAAACTAAATGTTCTAACATACACATTGTTGCCTAAAAGTCAGGAGTGGCTCAAGGTGTAACATGGAATGGGGATTTAGTTGCAACCATGGGAATGCCGGACTACAAGGGTCAGGATCATACGGAAATCGAGGACTGGATACTCTAATCGTTTCCAGAGCAGAGATTTCAAGTACAAACCACTACTTTCTGGGATTTTTATTAGTGGTTCAGTTTGATAGAAACACAAACATCTGAAAACGAAGATTTGTTAAAAGAAAAAAAAAAAAAGACAAAGCCCCCAAATTGATTCTATGTGGTGTGGCGCCACCAGTAATAGTCAACAAGATCGGTAATGCTGAAATATGACTGTACTCCCAGCTGCCAAGTCTCTCGGGTTCATGCGAGGCTGAGTGCCCCAGTCCAGCTTTCTTCTGGTTTAGCCCCGGTGTTGGCATGGGTTGAATCGGAATACATAGCCCAGGATGCAAAGAAAACTCTTGCATTGGTCAAGCATGAACACGGAACATTTGGCAAGACTTCAAATGTGAAACATCGGACAAATGGCTTGCTTAAGACGTTTTCTTATAAAAGAAAAAGATCATTATTGCATTTGGAAACACAAGAATAATTGAATCTTTAACTGCGCTTGTTTGCGCGTGGCGAGACAGGTGGGTTGTGCATATGCAAGTTCTTCATGAGGCGATGATTTTCAAACTCTTTTCAAACGATATTGATACATGGTAAAACATATACATGGCATTGCAAGACTACATTGACCAGAATACATTGAGAACAGATTTGCAAATTAGACACAACCCCCTTGCTAGACAATCAACCCCTGCTGGGCTCTTATCCACTCCGCTCCATCCAGCTTGCTTTTTCGGAGAGAGCCGAGGGGCCCTTGAAAACTTCACTCAGATTTCCTACTCCCCCAGATTGTACATGAGCGGTTTTAAAGTGTTCATATATACGGGATTACAGCTGCATAAAAACCCTTAACCGATCATATCATTAGGTTTATTAGTCTGCATTATTGGAACAGTTTGAAGTCAGCTCGTTACTGAAATGCATTAATTGTCTCAGAGATAAACTATTAATCTTATCATAAAACCGAAGCATCCCCTCTGCACTTTTTAGAGACGCTCTGTGCAGAGACTCTATCCCCCACCACTCCAGCGGCGCGCCAGCAGCGCGAGCGCAACAGACTGCAGATGTCACGAGCCCGGCGATCATTAGACCCAGCAGCAGGGAGGCCTCGCATTAAAGTCATCTATCAGCTGCCTATGGAGAGCTGAGCGGCTACACTGAATAAACCGGAACATTCTGGATGTTTTTTTGTTTCTTATTCTCGCTTTTGGTCCAAGGAGGGGACGAGGCAGCTTGAAGCCCTCTATTGCTCAGGAAAACATGTTTATTCTCCTATCTATTGCAGTTGTGATTTGTGTGACAGCATTTTAAAATGTAGTTGTTTTCCTGTGCAATAATCAGGGCTAGGTCACTGCTTACCACCATTGTGTCGCGGGAAATGAGGGGGGGGGGAGTCTATAAATTAATTTTGGCGTTTCCCGACAAACACATGCCTCAGGTGGGTTGATACTGCTGAGTCAGAGGAAATCTATGTTCCCGCTATTTTGATTGTGAAGTCTGGAAATTCATTAGAGAATGTTAGAACTGCTGGCCAAAACATTCTTTAGATTGGCTAATATTGTTTATAAATCTGACAATTCATGACTGTAATCTGTAATATTTTTAAAATAAGTTTCAGATTTTTCCCCTCAAAACACTGGCAATAACGTTTTTCCAACTGTCTGAAATTTGGAGAGAATTATGAAGAATCAGGACAGTTTGACACATTCCATCAGTGGTGAAATTGGAAAAAATGTACTCCAGGAACCCATAAATTGGGGGTCAAGGTGTGTGAAAAGGGGTGAAGTCACAAGGGGCGAAGCTTGAAAAGCAGAGTCTGTCCGTCAACGTATACATTTATTAAAAAAAAAAAATCTGCTGCAAAGAAATTGGTAACACAGACAAATGTAACAGCAAATATGTTGTACCTCACTTAATTGGGCAGAAAGAGGCTGCATTTTAAAATATCTTTCAAGCTTAAGATACCTGAGGCAGAGACCATTGTGTGGCTAGAAATTTTGGGCCATATTCTCAAGGAGCTATCGCCGAGTTAACGGCACCTTATCGCAGCCAAAGTTGCGATAAATTTATCTTGGTGCTAACAGCCGATACCACCAGTTTCCCAGCGAAAACATCCGCAAAAAACATCGCCACAGACTATCGCTACTGAGATGCAGAGTAGGCGTTCCCGTGGAAAAAGCCACAACAACACCACTCCACAACATTCTCAAAGACTAGCCACATCAGTGATAAGAACACAAAACATACGATAAGGCACGTTAGCACCAGGAAACTAACACCTGCTCCAACCTGGTGCAAAGTCGGACTACAAGCCCAGAGCCACACCTGAAGAACAACAGATGCCATGGAGCCACTGAACATGCGTGCCGGACACCCAAGAGGGCCACAACACCCACCGCCACCACCCCCAGGACCTCACCCCCCCGGGGGCCCCACACCCGGAACCCACCACATCCCCTGGACAAAGACACTGCAAATCAACAACATGAAAACATGAACAAAAGCACCCGCCTGATCTTGCACAACTGCAACAATCAACATACATGTGAGTACTGAAATCCTGATTCATACATTCACCATTGAAAGACTAAACAAAATGTCACATCCTAATTTTTCACCAAACAACTATTCTGAAGAGTCAATGCGGGGTATCCCTGGACAATCTGTGACTCACAGCCTGCAAGACAATACCCAAGATAAGAAGGTGTGTCGGGCACTCATCAAAGGACAGGGAGAAAGAGAAAGAGAGAGAGAGAAAGAAAGAGAGAGAAAGAGAGAGAGAGAGAGAGAGAGACTGAACAAGGAGCGCAAGGCCAATCGGGCCATTTGCTCATGCAAACATGCCAACAGCTGCTTGTGTCTCGAAATCTGTGCACCCCAAATCACAGGCCTGGCATCAAAGTCATCGCAAAGTCCACATAACATTCAAGAAATGCAAGCACTAGTCAGACTGATATCTGGAATGAATGCCCCCTTGTCCCAACACACAAAGCTGAAGGCCAAGCCAACCCCCATCCTTGGTCCTCAATGCGGCTGGCACACCCTGCGTTAGAAACCATACCAGCCTCCGAAGATTCCCACACCACGAACTGCGCTAATGAAACACCAACGTGCCCACACACTCTTGTCCCTCCACGACCTACACCTGCAAGGGATGCCCTTGACACATAAGTCAAAAACTACCCATACGTCCAAACACATACTACTCATTGCCCAGAGCTGTGGCATATCGTCTACCGAACTTCTGCCAGTCTGAGGAGTGCTGGTGCCACGAGCCCAACAAACGCAATGACAGGCATTCCCTGTCACGTGGAACTGTACGATGCACGAATGCTGCATCCGTTGGGATCTCTGCCAATGGCAGTGTTGTGAATCAGTTACCATCTGAGTTTCCGTCTTGACTACATCACCTGCGTCCAGCCCGGGTTCCACTGTCAATCATGCACATTCGAGTGGCCCATGGAGGTCTCCCTATCCAACGCAACGGTAGCTGTATTGGATTATGACCTTACAGTGCGCCCTCTGTTGGCCCACGAACAGGAGTGTCACCGGGATGCCCGTGCATGGGATGCACTGATCTTTGGCGTAAGTACTGGCAGTTGCGCATGGGAGGTTGCACAATTCCTCGTGTGCAGTGACCACACACAGGCGCTCCCCTATTGAGCTGTGTTGCGGATTGGGGAAACAGCGTGGACTAGGCACTTCTTCCCGGACCAGTTAATGGATTGGCTCACACTGGTGTTCCTTGAATCCGACAACGACGTACTCTTGGAACACATTGCACATGAGGCTGTGCTGGCATTCATGGACGAGTAACTACGTTCCTGCAGCCACATCGGATTGTCACCCACAGCACAGGTCCCAAAACCTTGTTGCATCGTGGGGAATGCTCACATATCCCACCACAACAGAGGACATGTCTGCCTTGGCCTGGACTCTGAATGCATGTGCGTGGAACTACGCGTGTGTACACGCACCTGTGCAAGGTGATACTGTTCCATGGTCAGAGCGGCACAGCATCGTTTGGCAACATTACCAATTCAGACACACTGCCAGGGGGAGAGCACACACATGGCAATGTAGCACTACTTGTGACCTAGTTGGACCCATTCACCTGATCACTGTCAGATGAGCAGACAGTCGACACAGTCAGGTGGCAGAGCACTATGCAGACCCCGTGGGCTGTAAGTTGTGCCCCTCACACGGGGCAATGGGCAGACGCCAAACAACACATGACTTATCCACCAAGGCAAGGTGGGCTGAGACCGTTGCCTTCCGTAATGATTGGTGTTCTTCTCTGCCGCCCCATTTCGTGCACCTCGAAAGGTTCCCATGCTGTGTGCAAATGTCTTAAGCATGTCCCTGCCTATTGTGGCCCTTGCCTTGTCCGTACTGACACGCACATGCCAATAAAGTCTACGCAACTTCACTGGTGTCTAACTGTGATGAGTATCACCACTCGTGTGCCACAATGAGCATCGTCCCTACACAGGAAGGGTCTGACCTTACAGTACAGCATGTACAATGGGGGTGGGTCCATTTTGACAGCTCCACCTCTGTGAGCCAGACATTGTTTTGGGATAGTTGCTGGCAGACCAGTGCACTTATCTGTCTTCAGCAATGTGAGGATGTTGTCCAACCTCTGACCATGTGGAGCAATGTCATTAATCAGAACAGAATGTGTTCACACAGATGTGTGTGAGTAGCTATGCGACTTGATGTTCTGTTGTCACATGTGATTTAGGACACCACTCCTGGCCTGCTACCGATTTGGTCATTCCTACACACAGCCCTATTCAATACATGCACGTGTGCCTTTGTTGGGGGGATGTGAGATTGCTTTTGATGTGCAATGGCGACACAGCTAGTACTCACCTTCACAGTCATCCAATTGCCCATCTGTGTCAGGGATAAACATGCACATTGATGTAATTCACCAGGGTGTACCTTCTTGTGCAATCATTGTCCCTACATCCAGCCATACTTCCATACATGAGTGAACATATTCATAACACATCTGTGTGATTTAGAATGTTTTATTCACATTCTGGTGAACAACGGAGCTGGAGCTGTACATGGCCATCCAAGTCCACATAACATGGAAGCCCAGTGGTGGGCAGAACAGAGTCCTTTTGGGGATTGTAAAGTGATTGGGACGAGGGAGAGTGCAGTCCGCAGCAGGATTGCTGTGTAATTGTCAAGCAGTGAAGATGTGGCAGTCCATGTCGGGGTCCGGGTGGATGTTGCAGAGTATTCAGGGGGACAGTGGGAGGTGTTGTCCCAGGGCATGATGCATAGGGCTGAACCAGGCAGGAACAGGCGATCTGTCAGTGATGGATGCTACTACTTCCTTCCACACACAGTAATCACCATCCACATCTTACTCATCTGACACTTCTTCTGTGTCCGGTGTGTCCAGTATGTGTGGAGGTGCAATGGCTGCATCACTGGGTGCCACTGACACATCATGGTGCGAAGGTGATGGGGCTGCATCACTGTGTGCCACTGACGCATCAGGGGTCAGAGATGTGTGTGTCGAAGTTCCCGCTGCAGTTATCTGGGACTGGCTCAGTGGCAGCAATGGCAAGATGATGAACTGCAGGGCCTGGAAGATCCCAGGTACATCTCGCTGGTGTTCAGCCGTGGCAGCCCTACGTCCAGCCTGCATCTGCTCCATGGTCTCCATTGTCCTCTGCATATGTGCCTACTCTGTGCTGTCATTGCTGGTGCCTGTCTGACTAGACAGTTCCTCTATACGAGTAATGGCCCCAGTGAGGTCAGTCAAGGATTGTGGATGAGCATGGTGTGGACAGGTGGTGTCCATAAGGGACTGTACGTGGTCCCTGATGGGACTCACACACCCACCTATGGCCTCGAGTTTGGCTGCCACGAGCTCGAAACCCACCTGCAGCTGATCCGCCAACTCCACCTGGCAACCTAAAACATGGCGTTGAAATTCCATGTATTGTTTGTGGGGGTCCTGGGAGACAGCCGTGGTGGTGTGTGTTTGCTGCTGTGTGGCCTGTGCAGATGGTGGTGTCACCTCAAGGCAGCTGGTCTGTCCTGCTCCTGAGGGTGGGCTGCGGAGGCTGTCCATTATGCGTTGGAGGGTGTCATGACATATGTGTAGGTTGTACTCTTCATCATCACTGATGGGGTTTGTGGTCTGCTTTGCAGTTACTGTTGATTGTCCCTCTGCAATGTTAAGGGGAGATGAAGTTTAGTAGAGTTTCCCCTGTATGTGGACGCTTTGCAGATGTTTACATACAGACTGCATGACAATGCACATTATGACTGTTTTGGTGGAGCTGGCTATTTGATGGCATACAGTGGGATTTTCGACTACATGACGGATGTGTGGTAGTACCCATACATTATCATCACACAGTGTCAGTCAATGCCAGATGTGAGTGGCCAGTTATACCCACAGGCGGAACCTGCAGTGTCCTCCATCCTGTGGTGTAGGTGTTGCATTTTAAACCACATTGCCGTCATTGCTGATGTTCTGTGATTGCTATATGTGTGTGCTGCATTGTGGGGGAGTTGCCCCTGCAGCTCTGATTTTGTGTACCCTTATCACTTTGAGGTGGTCTGCCTTTGAATTGCGTGCTTTTTGGGGGCTGAAATGTTTGCGACCTGGGTCATATGTGCTCTTGGACTGATTTTGTGGCCTTGTGCATTGTTTGTCTGCTGCGTGTTTTGGATGGCATGGGTTGTGGGTACACGTGGATATGTCAGAGTGTGACCTGCTTCTTTATGGATGTGATCTGCACTAAGCCATCTCCATGTCGATTTGTGCACCATGTCATGTATTTTGGCTGCTGCCATGCTATCGGGCATGCAGTGTCACTTGCATAGTCAGTGTGGCTCACACAGCCACTGCTTTTCTGTATTCATCCCATGTTCATGGCTCGGTTGTGTTGTTGGTGACTTGGAGGGGGCACATATGTGCACATAGTGGAGGTGGGCCTACTTGGTGTTCCTATGTGTGCTGCAGTGTGCCAAGGGTGTCAGGGACATGTTCCACATTCATTGTGGGTGTGCAGTGTGATACACATAATTGTGCATGTGTGCCATTGTGCCCATCTCCCCACAAACCAAATCTTTGGTGGTCACTCACCCTGTTGTTGTTGGGTATGGTCATTTCAAGCTATGTCCAGGCCCCCCACTCCTGCCACCATCTCCACACTAATGACTGTGGCCACCATTTGCTCCAGCACATCCAGCTCCTCCTATGGCGCAGGAGGCCCACCTCCAGTCGCCCTTGCTGCCTTCCTCTTGGCGGCGAGTTTCTCCTTGGTCTGCCTTTGCACTTCATGCCAGCGCCTCTTTACCTCCTTCATTGATGTCCTTGACACTCCGACTGCATTGACTTTGGTGACGATGGACTGCCATATTTCAGTTTGTGTTGCCAGTGCCGTAGTGGAGGTGACGAACAGTTGTTGATGGTGTTCTGTCATCTCTGTGACGATGATTTGGTCTTCTTGGGCAATGAACCCCGTCTTCCTCTTCCTATTCTTCTTGCCCTTCCCCGAACACCGGGTTCCTGGCTGGTCCTCTGTGGGGCTTGTGGAGTTAGGCTTGTCCTCTGCACTTGGTCCGGGTGCATCCATGGTACTACGCAGTTTGAAAAGGCTTTGTATTTTTTGGTTTTGCTTTTATAGTGCATTTTACGGCATGACTCGTGGGAATTGAAGGCTTGTCGCTGGTTTTTGCTGATTTTGGTATCGCGCTTTGTGGCATCGCAACTTTTTAGGTGTTTGTGTTTCGCATTTTTTGTTTGTCACGCTGTTTTTTACACGGTCATTTGGCACGTTATCCTGCTGCTATCGCTTGGTGCCGCCGGGTTCGGAATTGGACGTTAAGACGGTGTTGTTTTCTCGTCATGAACTGTGATATACAAAGTTGCGCTAATCTAAATTTGTGATGGTTATCACACGTTATTGAGAATATGCCCCTTTGAAAGGATTATAACAGTGGTAAAATAACTGACTTGATTTGTGCAGTTCTGTTTTCTGTCCAGTCACAGTTTTGACTCATAAAGTAGCATCGTGGATTAATGGGCTTGCTGGAAAGCAGACTGTGTAACATTCAGTTCCGATACAGACGTCTAGCAGCAGATTCCTCACCTTTGAATGTTACCCAAGCGTCAAACTGGATCCGGTAACTATTCAGCAGTACCTCTTTGTTCTGGTTGATGGCACCATATGGCTCTTCACTGACGTCATTTTGCTCTGGAAATAGTGTGCAGTGCCTATATAGTCACCACTCCCACATGCAGACATCAGTCCCTGTCTTTTTACGCCACCAGGCATGCAATCCAGATTTCTCTTGCCTCTTAGAGACACCTTAAAAATAGTGGTCAAAGATTTTCAATGTGCAAGGGATTTTGCCTCCAAAAATGACAGGTTTTAAGCCCTTGATGGACTGTTGCAAACAAATGTATGTGACAGATCCTCATCATGAGTGCCTGGGGTTGAGTCACAACTATAAGGCCGCCAATGACTGCGTGTCGATGAACTCGAAGGCCATCTGGGACAGCGAGGTGTGAAGCTTTACTACACCAAGTATAAAAGACTCGGCATTGAGACGGGTCTAAGTTGTGGTCCAAGTACAAGGTCTGGTCTCAGCTTGCTCCTGATCCAGGAGTTGCCAAAGCTATTCCATAGGCCAGTTTTTGACAAGATCTAGAACTTCAAGTACGTTGGAAATAAAATATCGCAGAGGGACTTGACACCCTCTCACCGCTCGCGTTCACCTGATCACCATTTACTCTAGATTTCACTCCCGGAGCCTCCCAACTTTGAGGCCAGTCCAGCAATTAAGTCCGGTACAACTCGAATTTCCAGGGCTGTCTGACATTTCACAGCAGATCAAGAAATTCCGCAAGGCCATGCTATTACTCTTAGTATCCTTGCTGACTCCCTCTGCAGCTCATTCATGTCCCAAGAAGCCGAGAGGCCTTTCAAACGCAGTATTGCCCATGGATTCACCCTTTGTGCCAGTTGGACTCTCCAAATACATCACAACACCTCTAGCTTAGATCTTGACCCTGATCCGGCACCACAACCCACACCGGTCCCTGGAGATTCAGCACTGGTGTCAAATCCATTAATGCTAGGCAAGGAGCTACACATAGTACTCTCTGACTCCAATTTGGTGCCGGTTTGACCTTGACTGCAGCTGCGCATGACAATAATTGAAGCGTGACTTCTCCCCACTTGATCTACCACCTCCACAAGGGAGAACGCACACCCTACACTACCATTTTGGGGCGTACCCAGACAATGATTATTATGCTGGTGATGAGCTTGGTCATCCCTATGAAGATGACAATTGACAATTGGTATGATGACTTGCAGGAGGTTAGTGGTCTCGGAAGCACCCCTGAGACAGGTCTTCTCTCACCCCTTGGTCCAAACACAGAGGAATCCACTTCTCAAACAATGTTAATGTACAGGTTAGCTGAAGTCCTTGATCTACAGCTCTCCACCTTGGAGGCAAAGACTTAGGGATTGACAGAAGTCCTGCAGCTGTGGCAGATGTCCTCTGACTCCATTTACCACTTAATGAGGCACTAACAGATACCTTGTTGGGTGCCAGAACGAAACCTTGCTCTGACTTCACAGTCAACAGACAAATAGTAAAACGTTATGTGTGACCCTGCATTCCTTTCTCAGTACACCTCCACCCAAAAGTTTAGTGGTGCAGGTGTCTATGAGTGGAACTAACCCCAATATTTTTCCTGCTACTCCCCCCCGAAAGGAAGTCCAAATGGGAGGAGACTTTTGGGAAGTGAGTTTTTTCTTCCACCATCCTTGCTCTCCATTCAATAAATGCCTAGTGAGTCACTATGCCCATTGGGACTAAATATCTTAAGTCCTCCCTCGTGTCTCTGAAGATCTCTGATCTGTCCTTGCTCAAGCCATCCAAGATGTCATGATGCCGTCAAGTTCACAATTTGTTGTGCCGTGGACACCACTGATGTACAATACAAGCTCTCTAACGACCTCTATTTCTTTTACTGTGTGGACAAAATCTAGCATGGAATATATTAATTGAGCCGACACCACATGCCTCGTTCAGGAAATCCTTGGTAACAATTAAATTCATATACCTGGAGCATTCACTATGGCTGTATCCAACAATTACAAATAAGAGCATATTGGCCTGTTGAAGCGCCACACGGCAGTGACCGATCCTGTCAGTGTCACCTTTTACATTGTATCCATTGGATAACTAGGTGCACATTTGCATCTCCTGTAGCCCTCGATTGGTTGTGTTAAACCATACTATTTGGCAAGGTCCTGAAGAAGGTGGTTCACCATCTGTTTTACCTCACCCAAATGCAAGTCGACCTTACTGTCAGACCCTGTTGAACCATTTCATCCAACAGTGCCGCAGAGACTAATTAGTCCTATGTCTCCCCATGACCCAGATGTGTATGATGGTTTTGGGTTATGTATGAGTGTGTTAGGTTGTGATTGAGTGAGTTTGAGAGTTGACAATTGTTTTGCACTATTTATTTCATTTAGGGGTCCAGAGTATAATGTTACATTAGCCCGTCATGTGCTGGCTGGTGTGCAATCATGTATAAAAAGAAAAATTGGTTATAAATAAAAATGAATATATATTGTGTTGTATAAAAAAAGCAAACAGAAATGGATTTTGATATAATTGCTTTGAATAATAAAATTATGAAAAGTATAATATATTGTTGAAGTGTTGAATTTCTTTGTCATTTGTCATACAAATGTCTAGCCCATAATAGATTTTGTCTACACATTAAAAAAAATAGAGGTAGTGAGGGAGCTTGTATTGTACATTTATTCTTTTGTTGTTTCCCCTCTTCTCCCTGACCTTATTCTCCTATAGAGGGGGTCCATAGAGGGGGTCCCTCCTTACAGTAATAGTGGACACCATTGATTCCATGGGGCGAGCAATTGGCATCAGTGTCCCCACTCACTGCTATATGTGGCTGCAATTAATTGAGTTCTCAGGTGATGTCAAGTTCTCCCTTATGGAAACTGCCCTTCAACTAGAGTTGACTGTTTGGGGACAAGGCTGATTTTGCTTTAGAATGATATAGGGAGAGCAGAGCTACTGCACGCTCTCTGGGCTTATCTGCACCACCTTGCCAACCATACCGCCCTTACCGCTCCTTTTGTGGATTTAGTAGAGCCGCCCCATTACACCAGCTTGTCCAGCCTCAGCAAGGAACCCATCAGTTTCATGGTCAAGGTCAATGGACCCCACCATGGACCAACCTGCCAAACACCTTGAGCGTGCCCTTAGGGCACTATGGCCACCTAGTGGAAAGTAGAGTCTACAAATTCCTCCCGGGTTGGTAAGCCATAACATCAGACAGGTGGGTTCTGCAGATCATATGCATGAGATATACCTTACCCATCCTCTCTTCTCTGCTGCACCTTTCACTATCATCCCCATGACTGAGCAAGGACAATCTCTCCATTTTGCATCAGGAAGTGCAAGCCCTTTTGGCCACTGGGGCTGACTAATGGGTGCCAGCACCATAAGTAGGATGTGGCTGTGATTCCAGCTACTTTCTGGTGCCCAAGGAGGAGAGCGACCATCATCTTATTTTAGACCCGTGACCTCTCATTGCTTTCCTCCAAAAGGAGAAAGTTCAAAATGCTCACCATGGCCCAGGTCTTGTCTGCCCGTGACCCTGGAGACTGGAGTGTTTTGCTGGACCTGCAGGACGCCTATTTCCATACAGCTGTCCTGCTGACCCATCAACATTACCTCCAGTTCAAGGTGGGACAGGAGTATTTCCAATTCACTGTGCTCCCCTTTGGTCTCACCAGCACCCATTGGGTGTTCATAAAAGTGATGACTGTGGTGGCAGCACACATTCGGAGGTCATTTTTGGCAGTCTTCCTCTACTTCGATGACTGACTGTTGAAGATGTGCTCTCTCCAGGCTCAGTCCTGGTTTTTAGTGAGGTCAATACTGAGATTGCTGGGACTGATGACCTCCTGCATCCTGCCTGTCGAGCATGCAAGGTGATATATATATACTGGCTCTGCAGTGGGATCTGGCATTTCAGTTGACCCAACATCAATGCATCCTCTATGAACACATTCAGATTTTGGAAGATAGTGCATAAGATCTGCAGTGGTGGTAACTGTACCACAACTGGGAGTACCACATACACCTCTTTCTTCCCCACCCAGAGCTGACAGTGGTGATTGATGCATCACTTCTGGGTTGTGGCAGCCATCTGGGAGAAATGGAGCTCTGAGGCCTCTGCTCTCCAGCAGAGATCTAGCTTCATTTCATCCTTCTGGAGCTGAAAGCAATCCACTTAGCTTTGAAAGCCTTTCTTCCCTCCATCAAAGGAAAGCTGGTACAGGGGCTCATGGACAACACCACCTCCAATAGGTACTGGGCAGAGTGGGGTGATGAACCCTGTGCCAGAAGGCTCTAAGTCTTTGGAAATGGCTGGACCACCAATGGTGCTTCCTGGTGGTGAACCACTTGGCAGGCTCTCTGAATGCCAGGGTCCACAAACTCAGCTGCTGTCACCTATCTGATCCCAAGTGGCAATTACATCAGCAAGTGGTGCAAGGTCTATAGTGTGAACCAAGGCTCAATCTGTTTGCCACTGCTGAGAATGTGCAATGGCAGCACTTCTGCGTGTTTGAGTTTCCCAGGCAACTCTCACTCAGGGGCACGTTCTGCCGTGAGTGGAGCATGGGAATCCTGTATTCCTTTCAGACCATACCACTCCTATCCTGAATTCTCAAGAAAATCAGGACAGACGGGCCCAAGTCATCCAAGTGGCTAATGATTGGTCTTGAGAATGTGGTTTCCAGAACTCCTGGGCTTGAGCATCTGTACTCCAATCAGGGTGCCTCTCTGGGAGTATTTGCAGTTGCAGCAGCAAGTCTGTGTCCTGCACCTGGGTCTTCGTGTTCTCCAACTTCATTCTTGAAAATTAAGTGGCAACAGCTGAACACATTCTACCTTCCTCTGGAGATGGCTGATATCTTTGCAGCCAGGCACCCCTCGACTTAAACTGTATAAGCCTGTCGTTGGGGGACGAATTTGTGGCTTTGTGCCGTACTCGGCAAATTGACCCCATCCAATTGAAGTCATCACATGTTTTATTATTCATTTCATCACTAGCCTGGCAAGGCTTTGTTCTGTGCACAGTTAAAAGTTATTCGGCTCTTTTTGATTTTTTTGAGGTTGCTGGATGAGCCTTCATTGTTTAAGTCCCCAGTTATTATGTATTTTTTTAAAGGGTTACAACACCTGTTTTCTCCCTCTCCATTTTTCATGCCACAGTGGGACCATAACTTTTTCGTTAGGTTTATGATGTGCACTCCTTTCAAGCCGTTTTGCAGCTGCTCTTTACAGATTCTTACCCGAAAGACAGTGTTTCTCATCACCATGGCATAAGTGCAGTGGGTGAATGACCTTACTTGTTCTCTGTCTCAACTCACTGTACACCACATGTTTTCTAGAAAAACTGGTTCTGTAAATACAAGAATCCTTTTTACCACAAGTTGTGATGCTGTTCCATATCGGTCAAACCATTACTCTGCCAGCATTCTATTTTCTGTCTCTCCCCTCTAAGGAACATGAGACACTTCAAAGTTAGGACCCTAGGAAAGCAGGTGTATGATCGGCTCTATGTGGGTTTCTCTGGAGCAAGAAAAGACCAGGCAGTGCAGAAGACAGCCATCTCCCATTGGATTATGCTCTGCTTTAGGAACTGCTAAGCACTGGATTGAAAGCAGCCTCCAGAAGGACTGCTTCCTCATTCTTCTACAACCAAAGCCACTACCACTGCACTGCCTCACAGAGTCCCTGTCCCGGGCATTTGCCAGACAGCTACATGAGCATTCCTTTATTTGTTCATGAAGTATTATTGCACAGACACTCAGGTTCACCAAAAGAGGCATTTTGCCCTCTCAGTTCTGCAGGACTTTCTGGTTTGAGCCCATCTACAGACCCACCTCCAACTAGGTACTGCTTTGGTATCTATTTACAAGGTTACGTATTCATGACTAGTAGTCTCTATCATAAGAACTTTCATTTGTTAATAAGATCCCAAGTCTAGGAACCTACACACTGGTTACACCAATTGATTTTGAACTCTGTATCTCGAGGCAAAAACGGTCTTGAAAACTCAAGTGGTGCCTATATAGGCTTTGCACGTTGTTTCTGGAGAAGATCAGTGTCAGTGTGGAGCACCACCAATCTGCACTCAGGGGTACTGCTGAAAAGATTCCAGATACAGTGAGACAACTGGGGAATGCAAAAAATGTGAGGAATCTGTGGCTGGATAGAGTCTCCACCAGAAAGATCATTACTGAAGGTAAGTAACTTGTTAATAACAGATTTGTATTTTATGTAGATAGGTAACTGGGCTACTGCTTTTGACACTGAGATCATTTAGTTACTTCCACTTCATTTCATTCATTTTCATTTCAAAACTTTATTCGGTTCATGTCAAATAAACTATAAAGTGCTACGCAAACACATGATGGATGGAATGCTGAAATAAATCATACATTCACACCCAGTCAAGAGATCTGGGTTAAATCCATCTTTCTTGTGCTCAACCTGGCCACCCCTGTTTAGCCTCAGCCATATGCAAATCAGTCTTGACCCTGTGCCTCATGGGAACAGTCCAGACCGAACGTCCAAGCCAGGTCCTCCCTGAACCGGAAACAAGCATCCTGGGACTGGTTTCTGGGGCATTACCGTTCATCAGCCATGCTAGCTTGAATCCAGTGGAACAGTGATCAAGGGACCCACGTCTGGGCATACCCATCCCACTTAGGGTGAAAAGTGCTACGCAAGCAAATGATGGATGGAATGCTGAAATAAATCATACATTCACCCCCAAGTCAAGAGATCTGGGTTAAATCCATCGTTCTTTTGCTCACCATGCCACCCCAGTTTAGACCCAGCTATATGCAAATCAGTCTTGACCCTGTTCCTCATGGGAACAGTCCAGACCGAACTGTCAAGCCAGGTCCTCCTTGGACCGGAAACAAGCATCCTGGGACCGGTTTCTGGGTATTACCCTTCATCAGCCAGGCTAGCTTGAATCCAGTGGCACAGTGAGCAAGGGACCCACTTCTGGGCATACCCATCCCACTTAGGGTGAAAAGTGCTACGCAAACAAATGATGGATGGAATGCTGAAATAAATCATACATTAAACTGGGCGCAGGGTCAAGACTGATTTGCACATGGCTGGGTCCAAACTGGAATTGCATGGTGAGCAAAAAAACTATGGATTCAGGCCCAGATCTCTGTTCTGGGATGAATGTATGACATTGTTCTGCATTCTGTCCATCAATTGTTCTTTTTGCATTTGTCACTCTGAGTGGGACAGGTATGCCCAGACGTGGATCCCGTGCTCTCCATGCCACTGGAGTCAAGCTATCCTGGCTGATGAGGGCTGAAAGCCCGAAACCGGTCCTAGGATGCTTGTTTCCGGTCCAGGGAAGACCTGGCCTGTCAGTTCGGGCTGGACTGTTCCCATTGGGCGCAGGGTTGAGACTGATTTGCATATGACTGGGTCCAAACTGGAATGCCATGGTGAGCAAAAAACGATGGATTTAGGCTCAGATCTCTGTACGGGGTTGAATGTATGACAATGTTCTGCATTCTGTCCATCAATTGTTCCTTTTGCATTTGTCACCCTGAGTGGGACGGGTATGCCCAGACGTGGGTCCCGTGCTCTCCATGCCACTGGAGTCAAGCTATATTGGCTGATGAGGGCTGAAAGCTCGAAACTGGTCCTAGGATGCTTGTTTCTTGTCCAGGGAGGAGCTGGCCTGGCAGTTCTGGCTGGACTGTTCCCATTGGGCGCAGGTTCAAAACTGATTTGCATATGGCTGGTTCCAAACTGGAATGGCATGGTGAGCAAAAAAACGATGAATTCAGGCCCAGATCTCTGTACTGGGGTGAATATATGACATTGTTCTGCATTCTGTCCATCAATTGTTCTTTTTGCATTTGTCACTCTGAGTGGGACAGGTATGCCCAGACGTGGATCCCGTGCTCTCCATGCCACTGGAGTCAAGCTATCCTGGCTGATGAGGGCTGAAAGCTCGAAACCGGTCCTAGGATGCTTTTTTCCAGTCCAGGGAGGACCTTGCCTGGCAGTTCAGGCTGGATTGTTCCCACTGGGCGCAGGGTCAAGACTGATTTGCATATGGCTGGGTCCAAACTGGAATGCCATGGTGAGCAAAAAAACGATGGATTTAGACCCAGATCTCTGTACTGGGGTGAATGTATGACTTTTTTCTGCATTCTGTCCTGCAATTGTTCTTTTTGCAAATAAACTATAAAAGCATTGCATCAATACATAAAATAATTCAGTAAAATCATCCATCTTACAGTATAACACCAGTTAATAAAATTCCATGTAAATAATGTATCAAATTTAAATATTAAATTGTTAAAAAATGACTAGTAAAGTACCTATCATAGAACATTATGGATGAGAGACTCCAAATCACATGGCAAAATTATAGGGCACTCAGACAAATTAATTTCATTTCTTAAGTCACTCAATGAGTCTCTAATACGAAACATCTGAGGAACATAGCAACCCTGTAACAAACTGTCACATCACTTAAGTCATACAAGTTCTTAAAAGCCTTATGATGGTAAATATTTCTTTCTTTTAAAAAGGGAGATTTAAGATAACATTTCCTGGGAATAGAGTAAAAACTTTAGAAAAGTGCAATGTGTTGAGTTCACTGCTCCAACCGTTGGTCGCAGGGGCATTTCCGGGAAATGGTTCCCCACCCTACTTTCCTTGGAAATGCGATCATCCAACGAAAGATAAGAAGGCAAAAGTGAATTAAAAGATACCGATGATAAGTATTGTGGTTTAACGTAAGATACAGCTTGTGACCAAGATGAACATTCAGTATGGTATAATGACTCCCTGACATCTTGTAGAGATATGACTGGGCACTTTTCTCTTGACAGACCTTAAATACATGCTCCTTTAGATCCCTTTCAGAGTAGCCAGTGATGTCCTCTAGGCATGCCCAGAGGTCCCTCTCTGTCTGCCCCAGGCCCAACAACAACTATTTTATATGCCATAGCCAAGGGATTTTGTTGGCTTGGTCTTCTAGACCCACACAGTCCATTATGTTTGCTCTAGTAAAATGGGTCTCTATTCTTGACCATACAGACTGCCTTAATAAAAGAGGTTTACTGTCTAAGATGTCTGATAGCAAACCAGCTCCCAGTTCCCAATGAACAATAGATGCCGGCATTGAGTGGGTTACAGGTAACAATCTCCTAAGAAACATATTTTCTTGCTTTTGTAGAATGCTGTTATGCCCCATACCCCATATTCCCATACCATATGTCACATCAGAAATAGTTTTGGTGTTCTAAAGGGTTAACAGCTTTCCAATTGGTTTAGTACCTAACTTGGAGGCAAACCTGGCCAGGCCTTCATTCTTTCTGATCATGTTAAATGCATGCTTCCAATCTAATTTGGATGAGATATGAATCTCTAAATACCTAAAGGTATTAGTGCTTTATAATTTTCTCCACTTAATATGGAAAATATTAGGTTTCCCCTTACTCAACTACAACTCATAGTGTAGATTTTTGACAAGTTAATTTTCATGCCCCTCCCTTCCATAAAATCTGAGAAGGAATTGATCAAAACCTGCAAGCTATTTGGGGTAAGTGCCAAAACAACTGCGTCATCGGCATACACAAGTATTGGTATTTGTTACCTCCCAATCCTAGGGGTATCTGCACCAACCACCTAGTGTCTTTCTTCAACTCCATTTATATATATAGGGAGAAAAGGAAGGGTGGCAATACGTACCCCTGCTGAACCCCTTTCACTATATTAAAAGATGGAGGGGCATATTATCAAGAAACGGCGTTACAATTATCGCCACTAAAGCGGTGATAATGGGCTTGATAATATGCCCTTGAGAATTCCAAATAGAAGCCCATGTTCTGGCGTCAAGATGGGCTTCTATGGGAATTCTCTGCGGCATATTATCAAGCCCATTATCGCCGCTTTAGTGGCAGTTTTCTGCCGCTAAAGCGGCGATAATTGTACGGCCGTGCTTGATAATATGCCCCCACGTTAGTTCGCCCTTTGTTTCAAAGCGGGCTTTGGTTGGAAGAGTGGTATAAAAGTAGGTCAAAAGCAAAAACATCTCCTTTGGTGTTCCTCGGTTTGTCCATACATTCCCAGAGTCTGCTGTGATTTCCCCAGTTAAATGCACAGCTTACTTTGATGAAACACATATGCAATGCTCCTTCTTTGGACAATATGTACTTCCTCATCGAAATGTTTGGGTTGAGTGATTGCTCAGCCATCCCCAGGCCTGTCCTGAACCCATGTGGGGCATTTGAAAGAATTTAATTTTCTTCTTCCCACAGTTCTAGTCTCTCTAACAAGAGTCGAGTAGAGAGATGGGATGATAACATTTCAGTTCGTCCTTGATCCCTTCTTCAAATTGGGCATGATGAGAGAGGTAGACCCAGATGGAGGAACATATCCAGCTCCTGCAGCGTTAATGACCTTAACCAGAAACGGAGCCCATAATTCTAGTTCTGACTTATAGGTGTCCATTGGAACCCCACCTGGGCCAGGAGCCTTCTCCTTTGGGCTTTTATTTAGTGACCTCACAAGCTCTACTAGTGTGAATACAATATCAGTTGGAGGCTTTACAACTAGGGGGTGGGAGGCTCCCTCATCTAGACTGGGGAAAGAGAAAATCAAGCTAAAGTGGTCCACCCAATGTATTGAGGTGATGGAAGATTCCAAATCGGGGCCTATTCTCTTGGTAAATAATGGAGCATTTACGATTCTCCTAAACAGTATACTATCCTTCATTTCTGCAGCCTGCAAAATGTTCACCCAAGCTTCCCCTTGTAGTTCTTTCCTTCTATTTTATTATTGCATTATATTAAGTAGATCTAGCTTCATGGACCACCAAGACATCCCTGGGGTGTTGATTTAATATTTTGATGAAATAGCTCCGTGCCTTAGAGCATTGGCAGTTAAACCAACGCCTTGTATTATTTCTTTGTCCCTTTGACCTCACCATCAGTAATTGATTATTAGAATTTGAAATTTGCATATTGGAATCCTGCGGATCCACATGATTTAATTCTTGTGCTAGTTCTATCATAAATTGGATCAAGTTCCCAGCTAATACATTTTTTATAAACTAGTGGGATTGACCCCTGCCCATTTTATTATGGTGCCGTTCAGTTCTATGGATATAATGTTGTCAATTCACACCATATCAGATATTTAGGCTAAATTGAGTTTTAATTTTAGGATCACTGGATTATGATCAGTTGTGCAGTTACTTCCCACCTGTAGGTCCACGACTGTAACTGTCGCTGTCTGAAGTGAGAAAATTATCAATATTACTACTACAGCCTCTTCCTGTGAATGCAGGTAACTGAGGGTTGCTACTAAAGTTGCAATGTTCTACTAATTTCAAATTCAATTTCATTAGCAGATCATTAGAGCTAAGCCAGATAAACTATGTTTAAAATGGGCCAGAGTATTTCCGCCAACATCACTGTACCCACAAATTGATTTGGACATAATAGGGCATACCCTAATGTTGAAGTAACCAGCCCAGATTACAAAATATTCCTTGCTGGTCCAGTCGATAAAGTGATTGAAATCTTTTTTTTATAGTTTTGACCATACCTACCCTTGTTAGGTCAAAAACATTATTATAGAAATGTATAACAATTATGTCCAGAGTATTTCCAAGGTTGAGAAAGATGAATTGGTAGTAGGGGGAGGTTAAAAAACGTTTCTTGACTCGAGGGGCAAGACTAGTGCAAACAAATGTAACCAAACCCTCCCTTAACCCTACCCATGTTAGAAGAGATTTCAGCAGAATTAAAAGATCAAAATCTATCGAGATCTATTGGATTAGACACCCACGTTTCTTGTATACATACAATGTGTGCAGTTTTAAGATATTTTGCCCAATCCTCTGTATCAGTTTTGTTGACAAGGTCAGTGATGCTCTATGAGGTGACATCTTTCCCATTGTTCCTGTTTACTGGGGCTAGGCAGGATATTTCCTTTGTGTTACAAGCAGGAGTTGACTAGAGGAGAGGATTCAATGAGGGAATAAATACAGATGATCCAGTTGCGTAAGAGGAGAAAAACTATTTGAATTGGGCACTGGGTAAAAGGAGGGCAGAGGGGCAAGAGACCCTTGCCTCTGAGGTCTATTAAAGCATCCCAGCTTTTAGAAATGGGGTCACTAGTTGGCTTGCACACTGTCCAAATAAGGACCCTTCCTTCTAGTTAGGGTAAGGGAGTTACTCATCCAAGGTAATCCCTGCTCACCCCGTTAATAGCTTGGCACAAGCAGGCAGGCTTATCTCAGAGGCAATGTGTAAAGTATTTGCACATAAACACACAGTAACACAGTAAAACACCACAAGTGGACACCACACCAGTTTAGAAAAATAACGAATCTTTATTTAAGTAAAACAGGACCAAAACAACAAAACTCTAAAATACATAATCAAAGCTATCCCTTTTAAAACATTCAAAATGGTTCAGTCATAGAAAACTATGGCTGCATTACTTTTATCACAAAGTTCCTGGGATGCATCAAAAATCTAAGACAAAAACAAGTGCAGGGGAGGAGAGGTGCCGAGAAAGCAAAGTAATACATTGGTTCCTTGCTCCCAGGTGATGTGATACATTGGTTTCTTACTGTCGGGGGAGGTGATGCATCTGTTCCTTACTGTCAGGGAAGGTGATGCATCAATTCCTTACTGTGAGGGCAAGTGATGCGTCAATTTCTGGACACAGGACCTCGGTTCCTTACTGCTGGGCAACGTCGATTGTGCACAGTTGCGATGTGTGGGAAATCCAGGCCTGCTGGGGTCAATGCAGCAGCAGCGAAACAGGTGCTGCGTCGATTTTCCCAGCCGCAAGCAGGTGATGCGTTGAATCTTTAGCCGAACAGCAGGGCCTGAGTCAGTGTTGGAGTGGGTGTCTTGGACACTGGAGACATGGTGCTAGGGACTTGGGCTGCAGTGATCTTGGATCCGCATGACAGGCGCTGCGTCGATTCTTGGGCCATGCCGCAGCAATGCATTGGTTTTTCAACCACACGGCAAGATTGTGCCGGGAAAAACAGGTGCTGAAGGTTGATGCATGGATCTTCTCTTCTTGCATCAGAAGCCACATCCAAAGGCCCAGAACTGGAGTTGACACCACTTGACAGGTCAGAACTCCGAGCAGAGGAGTTCAGGGGTTGCAGAGGAAGTCTTTGATGGCCCTGGGGCTTCTTAAAAAAGAGGTACACACATGCAAGTCCTTGGAGAAACTTGACAAGCAGGATACATAAGCAAAGTCTAGTCCTTTTACTGTCCAAGACAGAGGAAGCAAGCAGCAGGCCAGCACAACACAGCAACAAGCAGAGTGGCAGTTTCCCTTCTACATATTCTTCAGCTCGTCTTCTTGGCAGAATCTCCTCTTAGCCCAGAAGTGTTCTAAAAATTTGGGGTCACAAGTCCTATACTTATACCCATTTCTGCCTTTGAAGTAGGCACACTTGTAGAGCATAAGACCCTCCATTTCCCTGCCCTGGCTGCAGAAACACTAGAGGGGGGTGGAGACAGCTTTGTGTGAGGAGAGGCACAACCCTATTCAGGTGTCAGTGACAACTCCTCTCACCACTGTAGCTGAGGAATACCCATCAGCCTGGTGATGGGCCATCAGGATATGTGGGGCACACCTCAGCTCACTTTGTGTGACTGTCTAGAGTGAATGTACAAACAGCCCAGCTGTCAGTCTCAACCAGAAGTGGTTTCCACAGGCAGGCAGAGGCACAGAATGGTAAGGCAAAAAAATAGCCACGTTCTAAGGTGAAATTTTCAAACTCGCAATTTAAAAACCATCTTCACTATAACAAGTGTTTTAAATTTTGAGATCAGGGACACCAAAGTCCAAATCAGAATCTCTTTCCAATTGAAAGTTACATGTGTAAGAGGTTGCAAGGCAGCTCCCATGGAAACCTATTGGAGAGATAGTCCTTCCAATAGTGAAAAATGAAATTGGCAGTATTTCTTTATCAGGACAGGTAAAACACACCAGGACATGTCCTACCTTTTACATACACTGCACCCTGCCCAAGGGGCTGACTTGGGCATACCGTAGCTGTGCCTTACATGTAGGAAAAGGGAAGGTTTGGGCCTGGCAAATGGGTGCACTTGCAGGTCGACATGGCATTTTAAAACTGCACTCACAGACATTGCGGTGCAAGGTCTGAGACATGGTTGCAGTGCTACTCACATGGGTGGCTCAATCAGTGCAGCAGGCCCACTAGTAGCATTTGATTTCCAGGCCCTGGGCACACACAGTGCACTTTACTAGGGACTTACCAGTAAATCAAATATGCCAATCATCGACAACCAATCCGAATCACAATTTACACAGGGATTGCTTGCACTTTATTATGGATCTGCAGTGGTAAAGTGCCAAGAGTTCTAAAACCAGGAATAAAGAAATGCAGCACACAGTCGAAAACAGGAGGTCAGTAGCAAAAAGACAAAGGAAAAGCATGCCAAAAAATCCAGGTCTAACACCAGCAGTAGCACTTCAATTAATGAGGGTGGCCCCCTAGAAAAGTTGATCCTTGTCTTCAAAATTAATGACAATGCAGTCATTATTATCAAGCATCAAAGAATGGTTCACCCAACCAACCCTTCGAGCAAGATTGATCTGCTTATGCAACAGTGATTGACTCTCTATTCTATGATTTCTCCAGTGCACTGCTTTGTTCAAAAGCTTATCATGACATTCCCTTACATCATGCCTCAGGGAGTGAACACCTTTTAACACCAACACATAGTAGCTTGTGGTGGAAGTTACCGAGTTAGGAGCATTGGGGGCTCTAAAGAGGGGCCTACCATGTTATTTAACGGAATGCAAAGCTCCTGTGTTTGGGCCTCTGGGCCATTATAGCTAATTAATGGTCCTTGGCAGTGATTGTTATGTGTGCTCTGTACCGTGTCTATGGGATGGATAATCCTTCTGGAGGTACTGTTAGCAGCTGCCCGAGAGGGTGTAACCCCCTTGATAGCAACAGAATTCCCCTCAGTGGGCTCTGCTAGAAAGATATACTCCTCTTGAAGATGGCAAATCCAGGGCATTATTCACCCTTTCTGTTTGCACCTGGCCCAGGTGCCGACCAACGGTTCAATTTTAGAATGGCTTCTTTGATTTTTGTTAGGCGTGCTACTATGGAACTCAAAGCAGCGGAGAGTGATGTAAAAACACCCTTGGAGATCTCTTCCTTCAAAATGGTATATTGTTCTCTGCCAGGCTGCAGGTTGACCTTGACTATGATTTGCCCAGGGCTGTGCTCATGTAAAGGTAAACCAGGGTATGGTATTTTAAATGTTGATCTCCCCTTTGCTTTTTTCCTTTTCACTGCCTGAGATTTTATATTTATCCCTTTGCATGGAGTTTGATTCAAGGGTGCCATTCCTTCCCTTGGTCACCAAGGGGTGATATGACAAGGATGAGCACCTTTCAGCCTGCTCAATTTCTTTGCTGATAACGCTTACTGCTCACTGCAGAAAGCTGTCCAGGGTTGTTTCAGGTATGGGGCTGAGGGATTTGGCTTATGTTTTCCCATAGCGAAGCTGCGGATGTTTCCACCTGATAAATGTAATACCAATTACCTTAAAAAGTTTTAAGGTAATTGGTCTTACAGCCCAGCCAAACCACTATCAGCCACTGACAGGCGCATATGGGCCTACGGTCCCAGGCACATTCCTCACTTCAGGAGTCTAGTGGTGCTCTTGTAGCATGTCTGAGTGACATGGGGTCCATCCTTGCCTCAGGGGAATGCTGGGGGAGAAAGACCCACCCAAGCAAGGGCCTCCAAAATGCAGGCAAAACAAGATGCGGGCAGGACACCGCCTTTTTCAGTGTCCCATGCTGCAGGAGTCCAGAAGCACTCTTGTAGCATGTCTGAGTGATGTGGGGCTCCTTCTCGTCTCAGGGGAATGATGGGGGACAAAGTTGAATCCCAGCAAGTGCCTCCAAAATAAGGGCAAACAAGATACGGGCAGGAAACTGCCTGTTTTAGAGTCTCATACTGCGGGTGTCCAGCGGCACTCTTACAGTGCATCTGAGTGACATGGGGCTCCTCCTTGTCTCAGGGGAATGCTGAGGGACAAAGTCCCAGCCCAGCAAGGGCATCCAAAATGCAGGCAAAGTAAGCTGTGGGAAGGAAACTGAGAGGGATATTCACAAGGAGCTATCGCCAAGTTAACGGCGCTTTATCGCTGCCAAAGTTGTGATAAATGTATCACCCCATTCACAAGCTGGTGTTAACAGCCCACAGCACCAGTTTACCAGTGATAGCAGCTGCAAAAAACATGGCCACAGAAGACCCCCACAACTATCGCTAATGTGATGCAGAGTAGGCATTACCGTGCCCAAAGCAGCGACAACACCACTCCACAACATTCACAACGACCAGCCAGAACTGCGATAAGAACACAAAACAGGTGATAAGGCGCGTTAGCAGCAGGAAAATAACACCTGCTCTGACCTGGTGCAGAGTCGGACCACAGCCTACACCACAAAAGGGAGCACAGTCCACAGCCACATAGGAAGGGCAACAGATGCACCTAGGCAACTGAACATGCAGCCCAGAGGGTCGAAAGGGCAACAACATCCGCCGCCACCACCCCCAGGACCCCCCCTCCCCGGCACCCCCCCCGACAAAAGACATGCCACATCCGCTACACCTAAACACGTCCAAAATAATCCGCTTGATGTCGCACAATCACAACTGGTGACATGCAAGTGTCATCACAAAAAGGAGCATCACACATTCACTTTCGAAGCAACAAATGAAACTTTATTAACATGAACACTGGAATGAAAAGAAGACACATGGCTGCTCCCCTCAGCACAATCCATAAGTCACAGCCTGCAAGACAAAAATCATGATGAGAAGGTGTGTCCTGCGCACATCAAAGGTCAGAGATAGAGCGAAGGAGAGATAGAGGAAGAGAGGGAGAGAAAGAGAGATAAGAAGAGAGGGGGAGAGAGAGAGAGAGAAGAGAGGGGGAGAAAGAGAGAGAGAAGAAGAGAGTGGGAGAGAGAGAGAGAGAGAGAGAAGAAGAGAGGGGGAGAGAGAGAGAGAGTGCCGCCCCTGCGAACCGGGGCCACACTGCTCACCTGCTGCCACCGGTGTGCCTCCAACCACTTGCCGGTATGTATAGCAGTACACCGGGTCACACATCTCAGACAGACCCCTCATCTGAAACAGAGTCCAGATACATGATTGGCACAGTACACACAATTGCACAAGACAAAATCGCCTGCCCGCCCATGCCCACACAGGCAGAGGCACCCCAGCCCCTCCCGCTGCCCATCAGAGCATGCCCGCCCATGCACACCCAGGCCTCACTGCTCACCTTCCGCCACCAGCACGTAGACAGGAGGTCCCACCACATGCCGCTGCAAGCCACAAGCCCGGGGCCTGCGGACATGGCACCCTCAACACCATGCAGCCCTGCTCCGCAGGCCACCAGGTCTCACGTTTGGTGCTGGGTCTTGATTACTCCATGGCATAGGACATAAAAGTGCACCCAGGCATCATCGCAGGCTGCACACCCGCTCAGCCCAATGGATGCCACTAACTCTGGGATCTCGGAAGCGACGCCACATGGCTGTAGGCCCACGCTGCCCGCTGGCTTTGGCCTACACTGCGGTCCAGCAGGGCACACAAAACCTGAGCTGTCCGGACCACTGGGACAGGGCATCATCGCAGGCTGCACATCCGCTCAGCAGCTTAAGGTGCCACTGACTCAGTGCACCCAAAGTCACCGGCCCGTGGCGGGGTGCCTGTGCCGGCCGCAATGCTCCGGGTTTCACTAACCCTGTGAAACGCCAGTCAGCGCCACGTGGTGGTAGGCCCATGCCGGCCGCAAGGCCTCGGTTGCCACTAACCCTGTGCAACGCCAGTCAGTGCCACGTGGTGGTAGGTCCATGACAGCCGCAAGGCCTCGGGTGCCACTAACCCTGTGCACAACAACTCATGTGGCTTTTATGATTGAGAACCGTGGAGCGTCCATCATCCAGTCACCACCGACAGAGGGGAGTGTGATGTCGTCGGCCCCTTATGTTGGCGGAGTCACATGGCCTGTGACGCCTGTGCATGATATGTGTGGTGTGCGTGCAAACATGGAAGTGACTGATGCGTGTGTCCCTGTTGTAGTGTTCAGGGGACCCAGAACACAATATGCAATGTAGCACCCTCTGACTGGCATCTCACAGGTTGAGCATTATTGACGCAAGAGAAGTCACTGTCCCTATATTCATCCACACATTCATACATGAATGATGAAAGACATGACACAGCAATGCGTCACTGGATGTTTATTGCACATCCAATGCAGTTCTGCAGCTGGAGCGGTACAGGGCAATGCCGAGCACACTAAACAATATGGGCCCGTGGAGGGCCAGCCAGTGTCCATCCAGGGATGACAAGTACTGCGGAAGGGAAAGGGTACAGTCCGCAGTCTGGTCGCCGTGTCGTTGGTCTAGGTGAGTGCATCTGAGTATATCGGGTGAGGAAATGTGAATTTTGTGATCAGTTATGTCCCCTATCGTAGACCCCAACGGCTCCATGTGCATGCTATAAGTACATGTATGTTCCCTCCTGCTCCAGTTTTGAAGACGCAAATATATGTGCGTCCACCGTCAACATGTCCTCTTTCAGACCCGCCATGAATGGGTCAGATATTCCATTCCTAAGTATGAAAGGCCACCGACTTTATATGGTTCACTTTCCACATTTTACAGATTCAGGCGAGTAGGCCCGAATTCTGTCATCAAGCCTTTTCCTGCCTTCTGCTTCTGAAAGCTCCAGTCTGAGCCTGCATCTGTGACCATGAACTTTGTCCTACTCCCTGCGCGGCTAACGGTGCCTGATCCAGCCTGTCGCCTGCCAAAAACTGTATTTCACCTTCAAGATTATCTCCTCCGCTCCTCATCCGATGCATTCCTGTCTAGCAGTTTAGGTAAACATTCCTCCAGCTACCGTGCAAAGGGGCCAGGCCTCGCTGTCCTCATGCAAGTAATTCATAGCCCCGTTACCATGGAATATTCCTACACCCTCGCATCTAGTGTAGACACTTAGACGCTTGTATACGCACTAACAGTCAGTATAGAATAGATTCTATCCTAGAGACCTCTCCTTTTGGATAACACAGTTCTTTAAACATAGGATATTAGATATGATTTGGGATTAGGTTGACATAACCCCAGACTTCTGTCTCCACATGTAGAGCTAAATGTCAAGTCCCCTTCACCCTCTAGTTGCACGTCAATCACACGTCATGTGGCTGCGCGCGCATCTTTGCCAAACATTTCTGCTGACATTGCAGGATTCTTTTATGGATCCACCCACTTGTGACATCATGTTTAAATGACGTATTTTAGTTACACCCATGTTTACGCCTCTATTAGTTACGTATGCACAGTTTATCTGTATTATCAGCTGTCACGCCTCTTGCATCTGTTTCACTGTAATGTATTTTCTATAAAACTACCTATCTGTCAATAATGTATGCCCTTCCTTCCTGAACTTTCGTGGTGATGGAATAGAATGCCTACAATTCGAATTGTATTCCTTTGTATAGGAATAAAGCCTTTTAAAACCTCTAATACCACGGATTCTGCCTCTTATATTTACTGAGTTATTCTTAATAGACTTTACCGCATAAAAAATAGTACCGGTAACGAAATATTTACCACATAAATTGGCGCCCGAATAGGGACACTTTCTCATCTCACGCGCCGGCGGTGCGTTGCAGGCCCGGTCTCCTGTCACAGCTGAACGGACAAAAACGCGTACCTGCAGGATTTCCTGTATCTCCCTCCGGCCAAGCGGGGACGACTGAGGCTGCGATCAACACCCAGACGAGGCGGTGAGACGTGCGAAGTATCCCGACCAGAGCCTAGCTGAGAGAGCAAGATCCGAGGTATACAGAGTCCCACCAAGTTCCGAAGTTCCGAGTCCAGTCGAGTCGAGTCCAGTCCGGTCCAGTTTCAGTTCCGCTCCGAGGCCTTCCGTTCCGAGCTACCCGGTGAGTACCATTACCGGGGAGGCATTTAACGTGCACATAGTCTGTGCCGGTCAAGACGGGTTTGGGTACACAAATCCGGTCTGCACTGTTTTAGCAGTGTATCTGTACTGTTTAGCAGTATATATAGTATGTCTTGGATATAAATAAGTACTATCTAGTGTCAGTATTATGTCAGTAACTAGTTTTCTATTAGTTATCATTGTTCGTAAAACTGTTAAGCGTTAAATGTTTTAAATACGTTCTATATATTGTGGTGTGAATGACTGTTCATTATTGTGTTTTCTTGTATAAAGTGTGTTCTAGTAATAAGGTCTAAAAATGCCGCTCTTTTCGAAACTAAGACAGATCAAAACCAGAAAAGGGGTACTCGAAGAAGCTGTTCCCATCCCACCTAGGGACACTCCAGGGTACTTTATGTATCATAAGCATGGCCTAGATGCCGTATTATTTCTTGATTTATGGGTGGACTACACCAAAGAATTACCAGAGAGTCAGAGATGGCCCGCAGCGGGGACCTGGGATGCAGATTGCATCATGAGAGTAGAAGAAGAATTATGGAAAAAGAAAGCCAGACAGTCACAGAAAGATGCCATTGAATTATGGCGTAAAGAATCATATAGACGTACCGAAAAAGCACTCAGACAGGAAGAGAAAGGTAGAGAGAATTCAAATAAAACACGAGAAAATCTATTACTTGAGGAAGGTACCCGAGTAAAATCAGAACAAGTAGATAGACAAAGAAACACTCTTATGAATGGTATGTATCCTCTTCTGGCCGAAGGGTTACCTAAGGCTACCCCGGAAATACCAAAAGACTTAACTCCTCCATTGCTCCCGATAAAAGCACATCCCAAAACACATCCCAAAACAGCAAAGGACGTTTTCCTTTCCTCCTATTTAGATGACGCAGCTCCCGAGTATGCTAATGCCATACCACCCACATCGCTTGCCGATGGTGTTCTACACCAAGAGCATTCGTCTGTATCCCAGCAACTACAAACTCCTACACAAGTTCCAACAGGCCCGTCCGTCTCTACAGTTTTTCCCGCATCTACGATCTCTATCCTACGCCCAACGAATCCTTTCGTGCCTAGCACCTCAGACGGTGCTACAGGAGGTACGACAGACATGTTTGCCACACCGCCGCGAAATAAACAGACCCTTAGAGATTTAGCACTCCAATGTACACCCCAACTAGCGACATCCGACATGTTTAAAGAACAGCTTGTAGATTGTAGATACGACCCAGTACCAGGTAGACAGGATAAATTACTCATATCATCACTACGTATAAGACGAGCTACATTATATTTAATGACAATACCAGGAATGGGTGAACACCTAGACGAAATATATCGCTTTGTCCAAACAGGGCAAGGTCCAGAAAGTATTAACGAAGCTATGGAATACCAGAAAGTGGATGTCCAATGACAACTACTACGTTTTTTTATAAATTGTGTAATTAGGAATCAAGACAGGCCAGGGGCAGATCACGATACCATGCAAAAACTTACCAAATGGGGTCAGAATATATCAGAAGAGAAACATGATAGACAGGCGTGTATAATCACCATGTGTCGAAAGATCCGCAAAGAAGTAGAACGAATACATAAAGAAAGACGAGAAACAGACAGAGTAGAATCAGAACAAGAGGAGGAGCAAGAGTCAGAGCAAGTAGAAACGATAGCTTATGTAGGTAGAGGAAGACCCCATAATAATACCAGAGGTTTTAACGATCCGATACGTCCCATACGTCCAGAATATAATAGACATTTTCCAAACCCTATGTTAAATACAAAATCCCCTGAACACCTATTCCAAGCCGCTGATAAATTACTCCGAGATCGAAGGGGGTACCATATGCTCGATTCCATGGACGAACAAGAATTAGCCAGGTCAGCAGTACAATGGGCTGACAGTCCCAGCGAATACAATGATGATGTACTTGCACACACGTTTCTGAATCTTGACCCATACGAACAACGTTTAGCTAGTATATACATGATTCAACACCTCCTTATATTATATAAAAGCCAACACTCCGATCCAGGACCCTTACCTGACATATTGACAGAACTGCTCACGAATACATGGAGAGGGTCAGGTACTGATTTGATTAAAGAAATTCTAGAATCCCGAAACCAATATTTAAATTTCGTATGCCCAGAACACGTTCCAGTTCCCATTATGGGAAGAAAAATGTATCACATAGATAGACAGAACCCGTTACGCGAAGTGCACCCAATCAGAGGTGACGGTGATAATTTTACACGCGTATTTGTGTACACACCTATAACTAAATTGGAATTATTAGAAATGAAGAAAGTAGTACCCAGCCATGACAAGGACCCAGCAGGTTTCCACCGTGAAATAAAGGACATGTTACTCATGGGAGAGTATACCTACCCCGACATTATGAAAATATTAAAAGTCCTATTACCCGCCGGTGTTTATGAGAAACTCAAAGAAAAAGAATGGGAGGTGGGAGACCAAAAGATAGATTGGACAGCGTTGGAAAACGAAGAAAAAGCCCGAGCTGCAGGAGCAGGGCTTGGGGAAAAGACTACAGCACTAGCAGGATTACTAATACAGGTACTGCCACGTTTATTAACTACGAAAAAGGAAGACTGGGGTGCAATCTCAGCCTGTAAACAAAAGCCAGACGAAGACACTAGTGATTTCTATTCCCGATTTGAAAAATGTTTTGGTATAAATAGTGGCATAAAAGCAAGCAGTGAGTCATATCCACATCTGTTTGTGACAAAATTAGTTGAGAATTCTCTGCTGCAAGTCAAGAATAGAGTATTGAAATTCGAAAGTACCTGGCAAGGTAATACCCCATCACAGATGTTACAGATGTTACAATATCACCACAATAGAATTAGAGAAGAACAAGAACACGAACAAAGACGTATGAAAGATACAAAAATGAAAATGCTTGTTGCACAGTCAGTTCCAGCCGAGGGTCATCAAAAGGGTGATTCCGCAGGTCCTACGAAAGGGACATGCAACTATTGTAAACAACAAGGTCATTATATACACGATTGTCCAGTCCTTAAACATAATATTGCTACAGGTAGAACCCAGGAGAGACCACGTCCACCTAGACAGGATCAGAATCAACAACAAATCCCTCAGCATGCACAACCTAGGTTAGCTCCGCAACAACTAGCTCCGCAACAGACAGCTCCACAACAGATCGTAGCACCACCACAAGCGCAGCCTATTGCTGCAACACAAGCGACAACACAACAGATGTCTCAGTATGCACAAGCAGATTATCCCGATTATCAGCGATACTCATGAGATAGCCTAGAGAGGGAAGTTGGCTTACCCCTTATTGAGGTTCCTGTAGACCAAGAGGGACCTTATGTACATAGTGAACTATTAGGGGAAGACAGAAAGTTTTTACTTGATACAGGGGCAAGCAGAACAACTATAAGACGCAGTGAAGTTCCAGGGGCACCCCTCTCAGGCTCACAGAATATTTCCCTTGGATTCTCAGGAAAACCTATAATCAATGACGTAACACAACCTCTTCCACTTACGGTCGGTCCATTGACATGTACTACAGATTTATTGCTTACTAAATCATGTCCAGAAAACTTGTTAGGTATAAAAACATTGAAAGCTCTAGGAGCTATAATATGTTGTTCTCCGGAAGGAGTACGACTATTTTTACGTGACTTTAAAGGTCACTACGTGTCCAGAGACATGGATCACCGACTGCAGAATTTACCTACACATTTATGGGCACAAGGCCCCACTGATGTTGGTTGCATGAACATTACACCATATCGAGTTACCCTGAAAACAGGAATAGTACTACCACGAATGCGACAATACAAGTTACCACCAGATGCTGTAGTGGCTTTACTGCAAATCATTGACGAGCTCATTGCACAAGGAGTGGTTGTCGAAACCGACTCCAATGTATGTAATTCTCCGATAATTCCGATTCTTAAAAGAACGGATCCAAAAGCACCACCAGTATATCGATTAGTTATTGATCTGCGCGAATTAAATAAATGTATTGTACCACAATACCCTGTGGTCCCAGATATCTCTTCATTACTCACAGCTATTGACTCAGAAGCAACGTTCTTCACTGTAATTGATCTCAAGAATGCTTTCTTTAGTGTCCCAATCGATCCGGAAAGTCAATATTTGTTCGGATTCAGTTTAAATGGACGAAGTTTTAAATTCACACGCGCACCTCAAGGATTTACAGAAAGCCCCAGCATCTATAGCCAAGCACTGAAACGAGAACTTCACAGTATCCACATGCCAGTTAACACTGCCTTGCTTCAATATGTCGATGATCTGCTGATCACCGCTCGAAGCGAACCTGAATGTGAAAAAGCGTCACTGACGGTTTTGAAATTTCTGGCCGACAAGGGGCACAAGGTGTCCCCTTCTAAGCTGCAATTCTGTGTCCAGCGAGTTGTTTACCTTGGGCACTCGCTGTCCAAGGAGGGAAGGCAGCTTACACCCGACCGCATCCAGTTAATTGCTAACATGCCACCACCCAAGACACAAAAGGAGGTGCGGGCTTTTATAGGCCTCACTTCATACTGTAGGCAGTGGATCCCTCAATATGCATTTCTAGCAAAACCACTCATCAAGTTGACAACACAGGAGGCAGCCACATCGACTGTCCTCCCTTGGACTCAAGAACATACACACGCCTTTGAAAGCTTAAAGAAAGCTTTATGCCAAGCACCTGTCCTAGCAACACCATGTTACAGTAAACAGTTTACACTCTTTGTTACAGAACGCGAAGGTACTGCCTTGTCAGTACTCACTCAGGAACAAGCCGGATCACACAAACCATGTGCTTATTTCTCTAGTACATTAGATCCAGTAGCCCAGGCTCTTCCTGCGTGCCTGAAATCGGTGGCAGCAACAGCTTTAGCTATCAGACAAAGCGATGCCATAGTGTTAGGACACCAATTGACAGTACAAGTACCACACGCAGTAGAGGTTCTCTTGAACCGTACACAAACACAACACTTGACTATAGCTAGACTCACCGGTTACGAATTAACATTGTTTCAGCCACACATAGAAATCAGACGTTGTAATACGTTAAATCCTGCCACACTGTTACCAGTGGGCGGAACAGATCCATTGGCACATGATTGTGTCGAAGTCATTACTATCACGACGAAACCCAGACAAGACTTGACAGATATCCCTTTGTCAGATCCAGACTTGACATTATATGTAGATGGGTCATGTATGAGAACAAGTACAGGAGAGTTAGTGGCCGCTTACGCAGTCACAACAGACACTGAAGTCATTGAAACAAATTATATTAACACTTTGTCAGCTCAAGCAGCAGAGCTCATCGCTCTGACACAAGCCTGTATTCAAGCCAAAAATAAGAAAGTCAACATATACACGGATTCACGTTATGCATTCGGAGTCGTCCATGACTTCGGCGTGCTGTGGCGAGAGAGAGGTTATTTAACTTCTCACGGTGCCCACATCCAACACGGACCCCTCATTCAAGCCCTATTAGACGCGATTCATCTACCTACTGCAATATCGATTATGAAATGCAAAGCCCACACAAAAGTTACCGATATCATTTCTCAGGGTAATGACCTAGCTGACAGAACAGCTAAACAGACTGCTCAGAATCAGACTCACACAACTGACATGACAAAGACAATAGTTCCGACGCCAACACATTGCATGACAGTTAAGGATCCCGCCCTTGATGTAATTGACATACAGACACATGCTACACCAGAAGAAATAAAGAAATGGACTGAATTAGGAGGGATCCAAACGGATCAAGGATGGATGACGAAGGAAAAATCTATATGGTTTCTTCCCGACTCAATGGTTCAAGTTATCATTAACACAATACATAGTCCAGCGCACCTAGGAGAAAAAGCTATGCTAGACAGCATTCAACACATTTGGTTCAACAAACACTTGCGAGCAGCAGCTAAACAAAAAGTTCGTACCTGTATGATATGTTGTCAGTTTAATCCAGGTAAAAGCATCCCCGTAGAGCAGGGTGGATTTCAAACCCCCGATCATGCTTTTGAAGTCCTCCAGATGGATTATATCCAGATGGAACGATGTCGAGGATTCAAATATGTTCTCGTAGTTGTCTGTGCTCTTTCCCGTTGGACAGAAGCATACCCGGTTTCAGATTACACTGCCCCGACTACTGCCAAACAGTTAGTTTGAGAATTCTTCCCACGGTACGGTTTACCACGTGTTGTCTACTCAGATAACGGCCAGCCGTTCTCATCCGAACTAATGAAACACGTTTCCCTTCTATTAGGCTACCAATGGAAATTCCACTGTGTCCGACATCCCGAGGCGGCAGGTCTCGTGGAACGTCATAATCAAACTCTGAAAATTAGATTGTCCAAAATATGTAGAGAAAAAGGAGTTGATTGGATAGTAGCCTTACCAGTTGCGCTCTTTTACATGAGAATGGTAGCACATTCTCGAACAGGGCTATCCCCGTACGAGGTGATCTTCGGTAGACCACCAAATATGTGGGGGACGCCTATACCTCGCAAAATCACTGATGTTGACTGTAATATGCTGACAGATTACCTGGCTTCCTTGATGTCTGCACTACAATCTTGTCGTTCACAGGTATCCGCAGCTTTTCCCGATAATACTGAGGTGAAGCCCCATGACGTGGTTCCTGGGGACCTGGTTCTGGTCAGGAATTTTGACCGGAAGACCCAACTGGATCCTAGGTGGAAGTCGCCTAAGTTAGTTCTACTGACTACAAGGACAGCTGTGAAGATCGAAGGACGGAAAGGGTGGTTGCACTCGAGTCATATCAAGAAATTTTATGGACTACCATCCAGTGTGAATACTCAACCCTGTATTCCCTCACAGACAGACTCAAAGCTCCCCTTGGTTGAATTAACAAAACCAGAACTTTACAAACTAAAATTAAGGTCTAGTAAGTCAGACAATTTGATTGTTTAAGTCCTCTCCAAGGTGAATCGGTTGAATTTGTCTCTGACATGTATCCTCTAGACCGGAATAGAGAAAGAAATCATCAGATGCAGCTCAAAAAGCATGCGTATTGTAAATCATTTCGTAGTCACTGCACAGTAACATTATTAATTTTGTTTTTTCTAAGTCTTCTGATCATCATTATCAGCATACTGTTGCACATGTATTACCCTATTCTTAAACGTGCTTACAATATAACTGCAGAACATTCTTTTAGCGAATTTCCTCCGCATGAGTTGTCCTATAGATTTGCGCTGCGCAACAACACATTCATTAGTATGTTACATCATTCCCATCAAACCAGCAATGCCACGAATTGTTGGATATGTGGCCGACTCCCTCCCTATCAGAACTATAAGGGAGTTTTGCCCCTCTTTCCCTATCCGTTCACACACAATGGCTCCTGTGGAGCATGGTTGAGTTTGATTAATTCCCTAGATTCAAATTCCGCAGTTTATCAAGACAACTGGGTATGGGGAAACCTGAACCTAGTTTTGCTTAAAGTCTGCTACCCTAACAAGGAGGGACTTCCCAGAAGAACAGGAACTGATCTAGAAAATGAAGTATATGGATTAGGTAATTTTACACTTAACCTCATGATCCTGAACGTTGAATCTGAAGCTACACCAATCTTGCCCGCCATGTCAGTATTCCCAGTAAAAGGGGAATTATGTATCAGAAAGAATGGTTCCATACACATGGGCCATAGTAAATGCACCACTGTAATAAAATTCAGTGATCAAGGCAAGTCTACATTTAGAGCTTCCCATCATTCCTACTTCATATGTGGCCAGACCGCATATATATGTCTACCTCTAGATTGGGATGGTACCTGTTACATAGCATTCCTTCTGCCACCTGTTTTCCTAGCTCCTCCTGATTATCATAGAAATACCCATTTAGTACACAATAGACAGCAGAGAGATCTCCCAATTGTCGATTACACTGAAACAGCATGGGAGAAATACACAGATTTCAATAAAGGTTTCTTTCCCTATATAGGTACAGTCACTAATAGTAAGCTGATACGTAGATTAACCAGAACTCTTGAAGCAGTAGTGAACGAAACTATTTCCGCCTTAGGCAATTTAACAGAAGAGCAGTCTGCTATGCGGATTGTTGTGCTTCAAAATCGTCTTGTCCTTGACGTCATCCTGGCCGATAGGGGCGGAGCTTGTAGGGTCATCGGATCAAGTTGCTGCATTTTCATACCAGAAAATTCGCCGTCAGTATATAAAGCCATAACTCGCCTTCATAAGATTGTAAGCCAGATACACCAGAGTCCAGGCACCTGGACTTGGTCCGGTTGGTTCTGGGGCGTGTTGTCAGCCTGGGGATGGAGAATCCTATCCTTCCTAGGTATTGGCTTCCTCATACTATTCAGTTGCTGCTTATGTCTACAATGTGGGCCAGCGATTTGTGGTCTGTGTGCCACCTCGTGTATCCCACATCCAAGTTTTCGTTCAAGATCCCGGAAGAAGAAAGAAGAACAAATGATGCTATATGAACAGATCGATGGATTGATGAAGATCGATATCTCCTGAGGGTCCGTAGGGGACAAGGAGGGAATGAGGAAATGTGAATTTTGTGATCAGTTATGTCCCCTATCGTAGACCCCAACGGCTCCATGTGCATGCTATAAGTACATGTATGTTCCCTCCTGCTCCAGTTTTGAAGACGCAAATATATGTGCGTCCACCGTCAACATGTCCTCTTTCAGACCCGCCATGAATGGGTCAGATATTCCATTCCTAAGTATGAAAGGCCACCGACTTTATATGGTTCACTTTCCACATTTTACAGATTCAGGCGAGTAGGCCCGAATTCTGTCATCAAGCCTTTTCCTGCCTTCTGCTTCTGAAAGCTCCAGTCTGAGCCTGCATCTGTGACCATGAACTTTGTCCTACTCCCTGCGCGGCTAACGGTGCCTGATCCAGCCTGTCGCCTGCCAAAAACTGTATTTCACCTTCAAGATTATCTCCTCCGCTCCTCATCCGATGCATTCCTGTCTAGCAGTTTAGGTAAACATTCCTCCAGCTACCGTGCAAAGGGGCCAGGCCTCGCTGTCCTCATGCAAGTAATTCATAGCCCCGTTACCATGGAATATTCCTACACCCTCGCATCTAGTGTAGACACTTAGACGCTTGTATACGCACTAACAGTCAGTATAGAATAGATTCTATCCTAGAGACCTCTCCTTTTGGATAACACAGTTCTTTAAACATAGGATATTAGATATGATTTGGGATTAGGTTGACATAACCCCAGACTTCTGTCTCCACATGTAGAGCTAAATGTCAAGTCCCCTTCACCCTCTAGTTGCACGTCAATCACACGTCATGTGGCTGCGCGCGCATCTTTGCCAAACATTTCTGCTGACATTGCAGGATTCTTTTATGGATCCACCCACTTGTGACATCATGTTTAAATGACGTATTTTAGTTACACCCATGTTTACGCCTCTATTAGTTACGTATGCACAGTTTATCTGTATTATCAGCTGTCACGCCTCTTGCATCTGTTTCACTGTAATGTATTTTCTATAAAACTACCTATCTGTCAATAATGTATGCCCTTCCTTCCTGAACTTTCGTGGTGATGGAATAGAATGCCTACAATTCGAATTGTATTCCTTTGTATAGGAATAAAGCCTTTTAAAACCTCTAATACCACGGATTCTGCCTCTTATATTTACTGAGTTATTCTTAATAGACTTTACCGCATAAAAAATAGTACCGGTAATGAAATATTTACCACACGGGGGTCAGTGGACGGTCATCAGGCCATGTGCGGCACCAAGCAGAAACAGGCCAGGTGGCGGAAATGAATGCTAGTGCCTCCCGATCACAAACCCATCCACGTCCTCCTCCCTGGATGTGTGCTCTGCCCCACCTGTGGGTGTTGCAGTACCAGCTGAGGCACTGTGTGTCACTGACACATCAGGTGCCGGAGTGGATACGTCTGCCGCACTGTGAGGCAATGGCACACTAGGATGATGGAGATGTGGATGGTGTGGGGGCAGCAGCATTCATCTGCGCCACACCTTGTGGCAGCAATGCCATGATGATGATCTGCAGGGCATGGTAGATCCCAGCTACATTTCGCTGATGTAGAGCGTTGGCTGCCATTCTTTACGCCTCCATCCACACTATGTCCTCCTTGAGCCTCTGCATGTGTGCCAGCTCACGGCTGGTATCGCTGGTGGCCCTCTGAGTGGACAGGTGTTCTTCTATCCACGTCAGGACTCCAGCGATGTCAGTCAGGGCTCGCTGGAGACCATGGAACAGGCCTAGACATCCATGGATGGCGTCCAGTTTGGTGGCCATGAGGTCAAACCCCACCCGCGCCTGCTCAGCCATCTCCCTCTGGGCCTCCAGCACACGGCGTTGGAAGGCCGTGTGTTGTTCCTGGGGGTCTTGGGAGACTGCTGGGGCCGTGGGTGCCTCCTGCTGAGTGGTTTGGGTGGTGGGTGGGGTCTCCTCGATGCAGCTGGTCAGCCCTAATCCTGGAGGTGAGTCGCGGATGATGTCAAAGATGTCTAGGAGGGCTTGTGCGTCAATGCTGGGGTTGTCCTCCTCGTCATCAGTGAAGAGTGGCTGGGACTGCTCTGCAGGGGATGTTGACGGTGGCCCTGCAATGTGAAGGGGAGATGGTGTGATGAAATGTGCTCACATGTATGTAGCCGCATGGTACATGTTGACATTCAGACAGCATGGCATTGTACATTGTGACAGTCTATAGATCTGGGCGATGACCCAGAGTCATTGAGGGTGTGCACTGTGCTCTGCTTGATTGCAAATGTGTGCCATTGTGGCCATCTCCACCCGTCCCCCCAGTACCTGGTGGTCACTCACCCTGTTGCAGTTATGTTGTGTCCTGTCGAGCAGTGTCCGTTCCCCCGACTCCGGCCACAGTATCCACACTGATGACTGTCAAAACCAGCTCCTCCATGTCATCCAGCATGAGCTGTGGCACTGGGCCCCCACCTCCAGTCTGCATTTCTGCTTTCTGGTTGGCTGCGAGTTTCTCCTTGGTCTTTCTCTTGATGTCATTCCATCGCCTCTTTACCTCGTCCATTGTCTTCTTGTGCTTTCCGACGGCATTCACCTTGTCCACGATGTCCCGCCATATTCCAGTTTTAGTGCCCAATGACACGTTGGAGGAGACGAACAGTTGTTGATGGTGTTCCATCACCTCCGTGACTATGATCATGTTCGCCTGCGGACTGAACTACGTCTTCCTCTTCTTCTTGTCCTTGCCCTCCCCTGTCCCCGAGGTCCCGGGCTGGTCATCCGGGGTGCTTGTGGTGTTGCCCTCGTCCTCTGCGCCTGCTCCGGCTGCCTCCATGGTGCTTGGGTGTTGGTCAGTTTGTGTTTGGGTGTTTTTTCTACTTTTATGGTGATTTTTCCCACCTGCGAGGTGTGTGTTGCAGGCCTGGCGCTGCTTATCGCTGAATTCCTCATCGCACTTTGGCCCATCGCAGGTTTTTTTGTGTTGTGGTTTGTGTTTTTATGTCCATCGAGGTGGTTGTATCGCGGACATTGTCTGCAGTTTAGGCAGACTATCGCATGGTACCAACTTGTTGTGAATTCCACGTTGTCACAGGGTTATTTTCCCGTGATGGGCTGCAATGTTGAGAGTTACGTTTAGCTACTGTTGCGGTAGTTATCACACGTTCTTGTGAATATACCCCTGAATGTTTTAGTATCTTGCACTGAGCTAGACCATCGGTACTTTTAGCATGTCTGAGTGATGGATGGCCCCTCCTTGGCTCAGGAGAATGCTGCAGGACAAAGTCCAACCCCAGCAAGGCCCCCAAAATACAGGCAGGACACAACCTGTTTTAGTGTCCTGTATCAAGGTGGTCTAGCGGCACTATTGTAGCGTGTCTGAGTGATGTGGGTCACCTTCTTGGCTCGTGGGAATGCTTGGGACAAAATCCAACCCCAGCAAGGGCCCCCAAAATACGGGCAAAGCAAGAAGTAGGCAGGAAACCACCTGTTTTAACATGCCACGCTGTGAAAGTCCAGCAGAGCTCTTGCAGTCCATCTGTTGGTCAATGTAAATATTTACCAGAGAGTGAGCTTTTTGCAGTAAACTTTTAGCATGAATATCGCGTAAGATGCAACTCCCAAAATTACTCTAATTATGATGGCATAGTTTAAGTTTGGCTCATGCTTATTAAGAATGCTCCTGCTACTTTTTAGCACTTGGTGAATCATGTTCTCTCAGGGCTGGAAGAGTTCTGTGTGGTCTACCTGGATGACACTGCTATCTTTAGCAATTCATGGGAGGATTTCTAAGATACCTAGAGCAGGTGTTAGTCAGGACATGAGGGGAAAAACTGACCATCAAGGCAACCAAGTGCCAGGTGGGGCACGCCTTTGTAGTCTAGCTGGGGCATCAAGTGGGACTCAAGTGAGAGCCCTCTTATGGTTCACTGAATACTACAGGAACATTTTTGCCAACTGTGAGCCAATAGCTCCACTTTTGGCTGCTCTGACATCGAGGAAGCATCCTAAAAATGTAATGTGGACTGTCGAGTATCAGAAGGGTTTTGAGGAACTGAAGTACAATGTACTCATGTTCATGTAACTATGATCAGCCATTCATGTACAGGTTGACGCCTCAGAGAAAGACGTTGTAGTGGTACTGACTGAATGGTAGATAACATCCAGTGGTCTTTATCAGTTACAGTCTGCTTCCTTGTGAACAGAACTGTGTGGTCATTAAAAAGCAATGCTTTGCAAAAGAGTGTGCTTTAACAAAGTTTCAGCGATACTCTTTTGGCACCAAACTTGTAGTTCAGACTAATCACAAATCACTCAAGTGGTTAATGACAATGAAGGGTCAGAATCCAAAGCTGCCGATATCTATAGCCTAATGCATTACAAGGCTTGGAACAGTGGAAAGTGGAATACATCATTTGGAGTGAAGATGACTTTTCTCCTGGTTTGACTGAAACGACAACCTTATTTCTTTAATGGTGGAGTCAGGGTCTGGGTAGTTTGATTTGGGAAGACCATCTGTCGTAATGGGAATGCCCCCTGCAAGGTACACAGGCATTTCCCAATGTACTATGTGCACCACTGCAGGGAAAACTATTAATCTGACATTTAGGTTGGCCCTGACATCCCATTAGCGTAGTGTATGCACAGAGGCATGAATCTGTCCTTTACAATGGAAGTTCGAGGATCTGTCCTGTAATCTTGAGGGGCATACAAAGTATACCCTCATACTAGGCAATGGACCACTATTCCTGCTCTGGATACATCCCGTAAAGGGGTGATGTCAGTTTACTGTGGTTTCTGTATTTGTTATGTGACCAGACCTTTTTCTCTGAGTCAGTGACAGCATGGGATACTGCTCCCACTCATGTAAAGTTCAACTGTTAAGTTTAACATGAGAATCCTGAGCTGACACCGCATGTGCATGTCAAGTGTGTTTGTGTATGCAGTACATGTATAGCCCATGTATAGTGGTAGGACTCTGTTGTATTAATCTAAGTAATGGGTCAAGTCAGATCCATTTTGAGTGCCTCTGGTTTGGCATGTCACAAGATGAAGGGTGAGGATCGTATCCACAGCCAGTGGAAGTTTATTGCCTACATTACTTTGGCTGGAGGATAGAAACAAAGGGCGAAATGTACAACCATTCTTGCATGCGCAAACGGGTTTCTGAACCCGCTTGCGCATGCAAAAACACTATGGGCCATGGACAAAGCCTATTTTGTGAGTCGTAATTTTTTGTGACTCGCAAAATAGTGTTTTGCGACTCTCTATTAGGAAGGGGCGTTCCCTTCCTAATAGTGAGCACAAACCCATGTATGAATGTTTTGCATCTGCAATTGCAGACGCAAAACACTCGCACATTACCACCATCTTCAAGAGGGTGGTAATGCACTAGCAAAAGGGAAGGGGTCCCCAGAGGACCCCTTTGCAAGTGCAGGGGAAAATGTTTTTTAAGGGCAGGTAGTTGTCACAGGGACCACTACCTGCCCTTAAAAAATTAAACGAAAACATTTGTTATTTTCTTTTTCTTTAAATGCATCCCGTTTTCCTTTAAGGAAAACAGGTTGCATTAAAAAAAAAAAAACTGCTTTATTTAAAAGCAGTCCCAGACATGGTGGTCTGCTGAGCCCAGCAGGCCACCATACCTGGGAGTGCCTGCCATTTCCAATGGGTTCGAAAATTAAGAGAGGCTTATTAATATTCATGAGCCTCTCAATTTGCGACCCCATTGGGTATCGCAAACAGTGTGAAATACACTGTTGTACATAGGAAATAGCGTGTTGCAAATTGCGAGTCGTAAAAAACTCGCAATTTGTGAGGCGCTATTTTCTTGGTCGTACATCTGGCCCACAGGCACTTACGTGATGTATATGGAGACTGGTCTAGCTTAAGAAAGTCAATGAACACCTTGTTAACGAAGGACTGGTGATACATTTTTCCTAAGCACTGTCATTTTGGTAGATCATAGAGGTGAGGCCGGAAGCTGCAGTTTCTGTTGCTCAAGGTGAGGATAGGCATGCCATTTTATCTGTCTCTGATGACTGCTTCATGAAAGCTGATTACAGCGAGGTGCAGAGACCTAACTGATCATTGTGCCCCAGTTTTTGATACTCCTGCTTGGAGCCAGCCCCATTGCTAACAGCTGTGGGAATTATCACTTCACACAAAAAAGAGCGGCCTGAAAATGGCATTTGAAAGAGACCTATTCAAAACTGTGTCCGAAGCATTAGACAGTGGATCTTAATCCCCTGTCTAGGTAATGTGTATAAAACTGGTATCCAAACCAACTCACATTTTTCTAGTGCCTATTTCTTCTTGACCAAGGAAGGTAGTGTTCCAGAGAGTATAAGAAGTACTGTTGTGTAGGGGGCAGAGCATGGCCATGATGAAAATGGCCAACTCCTGTTAAAACTCTCTGCAGTCCCTGCATCTAGCTCCATTAAACAACGCCCCACAGAGGGACAAACTAAGTTCCATGGTGGCAGTGATGGGCAGAAATGCTTTGCACCTATCGTGCTCTGTTCTCCAGTCAGGAAGCATCAATGGCCCAGAGGCCTCTCCCGGACTGCCACTGGAAGGAGTGTGTGTAATGGGATAAGAGCATGCTAAGGCCCCTTCCCAAGCCCAGGTCCCATTTGAGGAGCATTCTGTTCTTCCTACACTCTGCCCAGCATTGTGGGGTGGACCCATTTGATTTGGCCCGGGTGGGGGAACTAACATTCTGACTAATACCACCTGGAGTATTATGCTGCTGTTGGACTGCAACTGGACTCAGAGGGGTGACTCGGTGGCACAGACAGATGCCACATAGAGAGCCCGGAACATGTATACTAGCTACCAGCACAATGGATAACTATTGGGCTAGGTAGCGTATTTGCAATGGCCTCATCAACCCTAACTCTCACGGGAAATGAGGCCACAACATGATCACAAGAATGATGTTCGCCAGTAACAGACAAGTGAGTGCATTTGTTGCCTGGCCAAGGTGGGAGAAGACCACAGAACAGAGACTGTCTGTGAAACTAGTTTGTGGGGAGTGGAGTCTGCAACCTAACTGAGGGTGGCAATGTGCCTTCCAGGACATGGCCTGACAGTTGAAGTGAGGTAGGAAGCATCTTCCTTGGATTCGTCATCCGGAGAGTGAGAGGGTGGTGAAAAGGCTTGACAGCAGTGTGGATGTTACGTGACACGCAAGTCAGATGAGTAGTGCCTGCACAGTAGCCATACAGGCAATCTGGAAATAACTTAAGATCTTGGGTTGCAGAGAAAACAGACAAAATACCCTCTGCCTGGGTGGCTGTAACAGTTAAGTACTAAGGGCAACTCCACAGGGAGTTGTAATTTGCAAATGCCCAAAGATAAGTCTTCTCACCAGCTTCTTTTCACAGAAGTGGTGGATGGCAAGGTGAGACAAGTCATCATGCGATGGGATAGTGAAAAGTAAATAAACAAATAACCGACTCTGCAATGCGGCGATTGCAAGGAAAGTGGTTTTATTTATTTACTTTTCACTATCCTGTTATATGTCGAACTCCACTAAAGACGACCTGCCCCGCCCCCGCCCCTACCCCGCCCCACCGCCCCACTGGTGGCAGCGGGCTTGGAGGAAACAAATTCCAGTCTTACAACCACAGCTCTGTAAATTAGACATAATTATGGTCTCTTGGAGCCCTCAACAAAGCTGCTGACAATTAATAGTACACATATGGAATTTACTGAGCTGGTGCATCCGGAGTGATTCTTAAATACACTGGGTACCTATGCTATGGATGTTTCATATACTCTGATTCCTCCAACTGTTCCGGCTCAGTGGTGAGACACCCCCATATCGAAATCTAAGGATCACCAGGAGTTTCTTGTCCATTTGGCAACACCTCTGAATGGATAGAATAAGCAATGGCAACAGGAAGGGATCTCAGGTATGAAACAAATGGAGCCAGTGTATTATTTAAACTGTGACAGACAAGGGAGCATCACGATGGGTTGTCGATGGTCGCCCCATGCCTTGATTCCAGTTAAGCTGAATTTCAGACACCATCCTGAGAAGGACGGCGGCCTATTGCAAGTCTGGCTACCCGATGACACATGCCCTTAGGCAATTGAAGAGTTAAACCACGCTTAGGGATTCACCGCAGATATGTCATGCTAAAGAACACAGGAGATTTATACATGTATATATGGAATTCCCGTACAATACCCATTATTCTGCTTTCCCTATGCAATGTACGACAAGTGATTGGCCTGAGAAACTGACCTTTTCACCTAATCTACGGTCCGCATTAAGTTGGAAAATGACGAGACGTCTGATAAAAATGGCAGACAAAGCTTTTGGGGTAGACTGACGTAGGTAGAAGTGGCGTGAGATAACGTTTTGTAGGCGCCTCTCATAGCCTAAAAACCATATAAAAGGGGAGCTCACACAATCCCTGAAGGTAAAAGTATGTACCTAGCCAAGGAAGCATGTACCAGCCCAGGATGCAGCCCACTGTATGTCGAAAGTTTCAGGGTGATGTTGAACTTTGAAACAGTGAACTGAGCACACGGGTAGGGTGGGGGCTCCTAGTTTGGAGCAGGAGGCCTCGCAGAAAGAAGAGCTGGATATGAATTGGGTCAGACCTGCCTTCAGCCTGCTATGCAGTTAAAAGGCAGAACTATGGTCAACTTAACAAGGAGGTCTACATATTGAACAGAAGGGCCTACACAGGAGTTTCATGCTGGCTGAGTGGTAGGGATGTCTCAGGATAAAAATATGGGAAAATCCGTCCCTTTCTCATTTCCCTCCTCTTGTTCATTTTTCATGAACACCATTCGTACAGCCTATTTAGCTGGTGGTGGAGGCAGTGGCCATGTTGCGTCACGAAGAGAAGGCTCTCCGGGGCTCTTATACGGGTCTGCTTCTATCTCTCCAGGTGATTCCCCTAATTGGTCAGCCATTATCTCATATGGTTGCACCAAGTCTTTCCTCAAGGGAAGTGGGGGGCTACAGATTTGCACACCCTATGCTTATTAGTATAGGAAGCGCTAGGTATGAGTAGGGGTACAATTACATGCATTCATATAATCAGTGCAACAATACAATGGTGGAACTGTTTATTCCTTCATCATTCTAGTAATGTTGGTTACCCTGTTTTGTTTCCTTCTATTAATCATTGCCGCACATGTATTTTATGCAAGAGTCCAATTACTTCAACAAATATTTGAAATGCCAATCTGTTTACTTATTGTATCTCCCTTTGGGCATGCCAGAGTTACTAACGAAAGGGTGAGATCTGTTTCCACAATTTCCTTGAGGAATCGGGTTTGTCATATTCTGAGTTTGCAGGCACCATCCGGTACCTTTTAAGGTTCAGGGGTTCAGATGGTCCACTGTGAGCTAGCCAGTAACCAGGTCAACATATTTTTAAGCTCATGTTGTCCGAACGCACAGTCTTACTGAGAAATTAGGAACTGTATGACAGTTTGTTGTTGAGCCACTGTATGGTCACTGTGGTGTCTACTGGCATGATGAGGGGAACAATGCTATGTTTATGATATATGCTGTCCAGGGTCTGCTGAGTTGGGACTTTTCCACAGATAACCTTGCCGTGCTAGAATTCGGGAGGGAGGAGTTATTCACCTGTTTAAAGAAGTAGATTAGCGAGTGTAAGTTGCCCTGAAAATCCAATTTGTGTGGATATTACTGTTCTGTTATTCATTTTTTTTCTTCGTCACACAGTGCTTTGGTAAGTGTCCTATTGGCCCCACATAGACACATCATTGACATAAAATGTATCAACGGTGCTAGACAGGCCTGCACATTCTTAAATCCAGACACATAGGACTATTTCAAATGACTTTTTGATTGCATCATTGTTATACCATACAGTTCGCCCCACCCTAATTGTGTCCATTGCATTTACACATATGACCTAGATGTGCTATGGTGCCTTAAAGCGCTACTAAGAATTTTTGTCTGGTATTATTCAATGTAAAGGACTTGACACACTTCATTAAATGAAAAAAAGTCTTTAGTTATTTGGCTATGAAATCACAAGATATAGCCCTTATACAAGTGTTAAAGATTGCAGGGAGCCATTTTGCACTTGGCAGCCATTTTAGTTAGCTATGTGCTAGACATATGCTTTCTCCCTCTTCCAGAACCTCGCACATGCTCAGTAAAGACTAGCTAGTAGAAAGTACCTGCTCCTAGTATAGAACTGTGAGGCTGTTCTAACTGATGTCAGCAACTCATTACTCCTCCTACTTGTTGACTGTGCATTTTCTGTATGACCATCTATGCGTGTAACTCTTCTCATGTGTACTTGTACCGCCTTCTTTTGAGCCCCTGTGTGGGTATATAAGGCCCCTGTTCTCTGTACTCCTTAGAATGCCTCCTACAGTGACTTGAGGGTACTGCGTGACGCAATCTCCCTCATGTGAGGTTTAATAAATGCATTGTTTTTATATTACAGTTTCTGTGCCAATCTCTTCTTTGTTGGTTTAAAAGGACCAGGTGTATCAGTGAAACTCCTGAGAAGGATTTTATTTCTTCACAAGGACCCACTAATTGAAGAGTGAATCAGACAAATTAAAGAGAGACCGGGTGGGGTGAGTCATCAGTGCCACTTGTGAGAAGAGTTCAGGTAGTTCTCCTAGGGCTGGGTTTCTACACCTTTTCTTTACTGACTTCATGAGTGATTGTGACTTAGTTCTCCCCAGGCGTATGACACACCAGACAGACGGAGAGTACACTTTTTGCCTCATGTGCGCACACAACATTCCTTATGTTAGACTTTTTCCTCCTAAATCATCAGACTCTAGCCACTTTGGATAATAGCAATATCATATCAGGGAGTATAGCAGATCATGCACCAGTGCTGGTGGAACTGAACTAAGCACTGGGGGCTTAACATGACAATGACACACTATAAACCACGACTTAAAACCGAAAACTGTCCTCTCATCTAGATCAATATTTGTCCGAAAGCAAGGAGTCAGTATCCTCAGTGCATGTCCTGTGGGCCACAAGTAAAGTCATAACAAGAAGAGAGTGATGAAGGACTCAGCCCAACATTAGTCGAAAGTGTGTGAAATGCAGTGGACGTTAGAACTGGAGATATGCAATATGACACAACAATGCAGTACTAATCCCACCAGGCAGCTCGTAGGTTGGAAGTGTTACATTTGAATTGAATATTCTTTTACCACACAGGCTGAATACACATTGCTGTGCATGAAATGGTGAAATGGTGCTACTATGAGCAACGTGAAAAAGCAGGATGGCGGCTTGGGGTCCAAATTTGCCAGGGAGAATCACAACTAGTCATAGCATCCATTAGAGACCACAGCAGCCTTCTTACTAACCACCCTGTGGATTTAGCGAATGTTTTTACCCACTTTCTTGATGCTTTATGCAGATCAGAGATGGTGGACAATCCTTGAGGGTGTTTACCTTCTCACCCTTTCTGATGATGTAAAACAATTGTTTCAGGGTGAAATTATGGAAGACAACATTTTGAAAGCCATGTGGGATATATACAACAAAGCCCCAGGAGATGATGGGTTCCCCTATGGAATTTTTCAAACCCAACAAGCAATCAGTAGTTCCACTACTTTATTGGGTTTATAAGGAGACTGCATTCAGAGGTGGGCAGAGTACAACAAAACCATTGTTAGCCTTATACTAAAGACAGGCAAAGATTCTACACAATGTGTAAACTATTAGCCAATATCACTACTTAATACAGACATGAAGGTGTTAGCAAATATTCTGGCGACCCGGTTGAAGAAAGTCCTTCCGGTTAGCATTCATGATTCACAACTGGATTTGTCCCGGGATGCTAGGCCAGGAACTTTAAACGCACAAGACTGAACGTCTTTTGGAAGGTGAGGAAAGACCTGGTTGAAAAGGTCAACCTATCTCTGGAAGTAAATGGGGCTTCCTTTTTGAAACATCAGAAAGAATGGGAGTGGGCCCAGGCTTCCTACAGAAAGTGCTGTCGCTCTATCCCAATCTCACTGCCCAAATTGATCACCGAGGACATATTTCACAGGTCTTTAAAATTATTAGGGGGATTCGGCAGAGATGCCTGCTGTCACCACTCCTGGTCTTGGTCCCTTGGAACCACTGACAGCAGCCATTCAGCACCACAGCCAAATACATGCGGGTGATACTCTGGAGGGGCAGTTGAAAATTCCACTTTATTTAGACTATATTTTATTGATGTTAAAAATGACCCTGATGCCTCGATACCAAGTTTTATGTCCCCTATAGAAGACTTGGGGTCTTCGCCAGTTAAAAGATTAATTGGGGCAAAAATGAAGCCCTCTTCATCTTGAAACACCCACCTAGGCAGGGGCAGAAGGTTACAGGTTCACATGAAAACCATCCAACCTGAAATATTTGGGCATACTGGTCCATAAGGGCAAGATAATATGGAAAATATTCTGCCACTATTGACTAATATGACTTCGTGTGCTGGTCTGCATTCCAGCTCTTAATTTGGGGATGGATTCAGATGGTTAAAATGGTGATGACCCCATCTTTAATTATGCTTTGTCATATTGCAGATTCTCATATCAAAAGGACTTTTCCATACTCAAAATAAAAAACACATTAAGAAGTTCATCTTGGCAGGCAGAAAGCCCAGTCTCTCAAACTCCCGAAATGTCACGTGGACGGGGGGCTCCGGGTACCAGACATGAACCTATACTTCTAGACTCACGATTTTTCACAAATGGTTCATCTGATGGGGTACAGGGTCGACCAATCACGTTCAGTCTCCATTAAACCTTCCGCAGTTCAAACACCTGTTGGAATGGGAATGTTATATGGGGGAAACCTAAAGGCATCTCTGCTTGCTCGTCCTTGATCCTGGCCATATGGCAGGAGTGGAGAGATTCTCACAAATTGGTCAGAGTAGACAGGTAAAAGCATGTGGGTGAACCACTATGGTCCAATACAGACATAAGTATGGTCGATATGGCTTGACTGTGACATTCAGACTATTGGGGGCATATTATCAAGGTCCAGCGTTAAAATTATCGCCGCTTTATCGGCAGAAAACTGCCACTAAAGCGGCGATAATGGGCTTGATAATATGCCCTTGAGAATTCCAATAGAAGCCCATGTTCACACTGGAACATGGGCTTCTATGGGAATTCACAACGGCATATTATCAAGCCCATTATCGCTGCTTTAGCGACAGTTTTCTGCCGATAAAGCGGCGATAATTTTAACGCTGGACCTTGATAATATGGCCCCAAGTGTCTTGTGCAACAATGTGGGTATAAAACACTTCAAAACGTTGTGCTCCAACTTCATCCTGCCTCAATAGTAACAGTGGCAATATCACCAACTACAGCATTGCATGAGGCAAAGACTGGACTCTGACCCTACTTTGTTACAAGCCTTCACCGATCTAAAATATATCTCACCACATGGGGCAAATCAAGGAGCAAGAGCACTAATCTCTACCAGATCCTTATAGATTCTGATTACTCGTCTGCAACATATCATTAAGCCATAGTATTTTGGCAAGCAATACTTGAGGTGAAGTATATCAACAAGGTTTGTTCAGCCATTCTGGAATATCAAGATTGGGCCTTACGAGAGACGAAGTAAAAGTGTTTCAATTTCAAGATTCTTCACAATTGGTACTGGCCTCAGGTCAAACTCGGCATGCACCAAATGACTGTTCCTGGAGATGTGCGATCTCTACCATACCCTATGTTCCTGTGCTCGAATTCAGGGCTACTGGGCAGCAATTTGGAAGACATTGCATCCCATTAGTCTATGCCCATTCGCAGAACCTGCCAAATTAGCCATATCACCCATAACATGTTAGCTGTGGAGACTGCTTCCTCTCATTGGAAGAGGTGGCTCTCCATATCACTCATGGTCGATGTCAGACTTGCCATTACTTCCCTTCCCTTCCCTTTTGTGAATGTTAACAAAAACGTGTTTTATCAGTAGGCAGTAGTCCCTGCAACCATTGCCTGCTCATAAAAAATGCTTTTAAAAGTGTTTTTTTAAATGACTCCCGTTTCATATTAGGAAAACAAGCTGGATAAAAAAATGTGCTTAATTTAAAAACAATGACAGCTGTGGTGGAATGCTGACCCGAGCAGGCCAAAATGCCTTTTACTCTAACCAATAATAGAGGATCTCAATTTGTGACTCACCACATACATATTAATTAGGTAGGTCGAATTGTAGCCCATTACAAATCTCTCTTTTTTGTGAACCAACCTATTAATACATAGGTTGCTTCATAAAATACCAGTGCATTTGGCACCTACTTCTACTTAATCCATTTAAATAGATCCTAACAAGAGAAGGCAAATTGCAAATTGTTATTTGATGCAATTTAAGACTCTGAATAGGAATTTTGGTACATTCACTGATAGACCTGCTGAAAGAAGAAAAGAGTGTGGTTGGCCCTACAGTAGAAGAAGCTTTTCAGGTGGCAAGCACTGGAATATTCCACGGCACCCACGGGATGCTGACAAACCCTAGGAGCATGCCAGGAGTGACCCGTCCAGACAAATAGTCCCCACAGTATCCCTGCACTGTTCCAGGTGAAAATATAGCACAAATGCATCAGAACAAACATTCCTGTCTCACCTGTTAGCTAACCACATGCTTAATATACTGGCATGGTCAAAAGTGTCAGAGAAAGCAATATTTATGTCGCTGCTGAAGTGAGAATCCAGGATCAGGTATGATAAAGAAGTTGCAAATAAACTCGTTCAGGAGGCCACAGCTGCTATAGCTGATCACCAGTCTGCAGCCAGCCATAAGGGGCGCTTCTGCTTAAGATTGGTGTGACAGCACAGACCATCCCAACAAGTCTGTTTCGTGAACCCTGACCTCAAAAGGCTGCTTCTGTGTCCCCTGCAAAGAAAAGATGAGTGGCATAGGGGTAGAAACAGGTCCCTTGCCCACCATATGGTCTGAATTGTAAACCAACCAAGAGTTGTTAAATCCTGCATAAGGGGACAGAGACTGGCATGCGCGGTCAAGACGGCCAGTCTACTTAAGGGTCAAAAAAAATATTGAACCAGGTTGCTCCACTAATGATTGATACTGCTTTGAGATATCTGCACCTGTGCCTAATCTTTGCCTACTTAGCATAATGTTTGGAAATGAAGAGCTAAAAAATTGACTATAGCAAGAAGGAGAGAAGAGCTATAGAAAAATGTTGCGTAGAACTTCACTTCTATATGGAACTAACTACAATCCAGTATTACACCCAAATCATATGTTATTATTCCTTTTACTGTGTGATTTAAGATCTTTCTTTTCTGTACATTCTAAGCACTAAGCAGGGCATTACATTATTTTGTATGTTGGTTGGCTATTGAGTTCTGGGCTCTTGCCTCCCAAACTACCTCCGTGAGAAGCCTGTGATTGCTCACCTTCTCTACCCTGAGAGTGAAGTGCAGAAAGGGTTGCACTTGCCGCAGATTGCAGAGCCACAGGACAGACCCCAGAACACCAGTGGTATGCAACATGAATGTCCACGGTTAGAACCCAGTAGACCCATTCTGCCCCGTTGCCTCCCAGAACGAAGCTCCAACAAAAACCATGACCCTAGTTCGCATGAGCACACCAAGGAACCTGCTGTATTCATTGTGTGACTCTTACCATATGACCAGTAGTGGAAATCCTTGTTTTTTACACTGAAAGATTTGATTTATCCTGTGTGCATTGATATTGTCTCCACCAGTGACTTTAATAGGACCTTCTTGTTGGTTGATTCTGTGATTCGCAGACTATTCATTTTTCTTTTTGTCAATAAAAGCATTTAGACTCATCCTATAACATTGTGCAGATTTATTCAACAATACATTAAAGTCTATTAGATTGCAATCCAGAGAATCACCCTAAATGACCTCAAATGTGTGGATACCATTACACAATTTAGAAAGGGAAAGCTCAATGAGGGATAGTGATAACATATCAATATCTAGAATTCTATTCGTCAATTGTATAAAGAGTTCTAGTTTTTAGTACTCTTGACAATTCTGTACACCCTTACTGTTTCTGCAATCTCATTAAATAAAATAGTTGGTTTGTATAAACAACAAGCGCGCTTCCTTCCACATGTAAAAAGGAATACCCCCTACCTCTCTTCTTGCTCCAATGAAAAGGGTTTTGTTTCAAATATGTTTTATTGAAAGAACAAATACAAAAAAACAATACAACAATCAAGCAATCATGAGAAAGGAGAAAATGGAAAGAAGGAAAAGAAGAGAAGAAGAAGAGAGGAATAGAAAAAGAGAGAGGAAGGAGGGGGAGGAGAGGGGCGCGGCTTAAACAATGCCAAAAAAAAGAGAGAAAAGAAAAATTGGCAAATGAAAACATAAAAGAGAAAGCCATGGTGCGTTACAAAGCTGTCATTGAAAAAAACAGTACTCTGGAAGAGAAAAGGAATCCAAACTGAAAGGGGGGGGCTAGATGGTGACAAGTTCCGCTAGGGGGGTGAGGCTGCGGGAAGTGTAGACAAAGTGTGTGAGATACCCCACAACAAGGAATCGAGCCCCTGTAAGGAGGATAGCCATAAGGAGGAAGGACCCAAGCAAAGTCATGGTAACACAGCAGACCACTACCCAGCATGGGAGAGTTTAGAAAGCATCTCTATTAGGCCCCCAGAGTCTGCCTGTATCGGAGGGAGGCACATTGTCCTCAAAGAGGTGCAAAGCTCGAAGCCTCGGAGGCTGAAGAAGGGCATGGTCAAGTTTGCAAAAATAATCTATTAGTGGTTGCCAAATCTTCATTAAATTAGTGCCACGAAATTGGAATTGCGCTGTGAGTAACTCCATTGCCATGGTATGCCATAAGCGGGTGAACCATACATTCACTGGGGGTGTTTCAGCCTTTTTCCAATATAACGCTACTATTTGTTTAGCTTTACCAAGCATGTGTAAAATTAGGTGCCAGTCCCTGTGTGTCATGGCAAGGAGGTTCATGGGTTTGAGGCCTAAAATGAGTGTGGCTGGTATTTCAGGCAGTGGGTAGCCAATCAGCTGTTTGATGTGACTGAGGACCTCTTTCCAGAAGGCGGTCAAAAGATGGCAATGCCACCAAATGTGGAGGAAGTCTCCAGCAGCGCTCGCACAGCGCCAGCAGACAGGGGAGGAATTGGGGAACATCTTGTGTAACTTATGGGGAGTGTAATACCATTGTGTCATGACTTTATATGCGGTTTCCCTCTGAGAGATCCTGTGAAAAACCCTCGGGATGTCACGCCATAGTTGCTCCCATTGTTTAGGCGTGATATTGCTGCAGATCGGTGCATATAAATTCTCCCTACTTCCACGGACAGAGTAAACCTACAGTCGCACGCACATACGCTCATCATACGCTAGGGCCCATCACACTAAAATTCACACTATTACTCTATCCACACTGAATATAGGAGAGAAACCTAAACCAATCTGCATCTAAACGAGGTCAATGCGACCATAAAGATATTGTCCTGAGTCATGATTCTAAACATAGGAAATACATTTGAAACTCAATAAATGACAAAGAAATAACCACCCGACACTGGAATTCAAACAAATGGTTGTTTATCTAAATTAGTTCAAATGAAAGTCAATCAATAGCAAAATCATTATTCTCATAGTTACCTATTCTAGCTAAATGGGTCAGGACAGGTCTCTCAGTAAAGTCTCTTGAGCTGCCGTCCTCAGCATAGGTTCAGGAAGAAGTGGCCTCAAAAATCCCAATGCAATGACACAGACCCTCTCTAGTCTAGTATATTTATAACAAAACTAACGGAATAAAAGTTACAAACAAATTTCTGAATATCCGTTGAGCCGCCGAGCTCAGCGAGCAGGAAAGGATGTCACTTGGTAACATTTAGAAAGACCTCCGCTCAGAAAAAATCACAAAAATAAAAACACGGAAGAAGGAAACTCGAGTTTGCAAGCGATACATTTATGAATGCTTTTCCTTGGTACCATAGCAGAGCCACCGCAGATTTATCATTGTTCATTGTGGCTTCATTCTTCTCCAAGGACAATTGGAAGCATGCCCGGAGCTGCTATACTCACGGAAACTTTTAATTCAGACAGAGGCTGTGGTCAGGTGACTTTCAACCATGTTCAGCAAGGCCTCTCGTCAAAATTCAATCACTCGAGCGCAGGCTGTAAATAGCAGCCATCTTTGTTTAGGCCAAAACGGACCATCTTAATTAAAAGAAACACATAACAACGTTACCACATCATAATGATTATACAGTGTTAATCCCCACTAATACCCTTATGTGTATGTAATTACCTAGCCGTCTGCAACACAAAGAAGCATTAGCACACGTTATTTAAAAAAGCGTTTGCGCTTTAAACAAATAGCACTTTTGCGACACTCATTTAATTAAATTGCGCATATTATTAAGCAACATATATGCATTCCCACGTGTAGTTTCTCTCATTAGTAATGTTGATTAATCAAGACTTTTAACAAAACTAATAATTAGTGATTATAAATTAGTAATTTTAATCATAACATATAAACAAAACTGGAGCTTAAAACTCAATACATTTTCAACAGAAAACTCTGCTCCAGCAATCCCCCCTTTGGTGATATATTATCACCACAAAAACCAACCCCAAAAAAAAATTTAGTCCCAATCTTTAGGAGAAATTGAAAATGTCTTTTATGACACAACATTAAACACCAGACTCTCTCACATCATCTCTCTTCGACTCCAAGTACACACTCTCCCTCAATTCTTCTAATTCTATTTCTTGTGGGTCTCTCCTTGACCTCTTTTGTTTCTTTTCAGTATTCCCTCTAATTATTCTCTTTTTCCCTCCCCTGTTTTTACAACACAAACACCCCAATCTTAGTATCAATAAAGCAACAATTACGCATGTCAATGGAAATAATATTTTACCAATAATGGTACTACCTATCTTAGCAATAAAACTCTTAACAGCAACTATCTTATTAGCTATTTTAGTCCAGATACTTTCAGCTTTCAGTGGTACTAATTCTTCATGCAAATCAGTAATATTTCTAATATAGACCTTTAGATCTCTGCTCTCGTCAGGAATGTAAGTGCAACAATGTTGAACTTTCAGCATTCCACAGACTCCACCCTCCTTGGCCAATAGAATATCAAGGGCAAGTCGATTTTGCATAGACATGGCATGTACGGCAATCATCTCCGTATTTACCAAAAGAAACCCTCCAGCGGTACTTATCGATAAGCGATCCACCACTGTTGACAGTTTCCGAATTCCCTATGCATTTAAAGAAATTCCCACTGCTGGAATCAAAGCTCCAAAAATATCACCTACGATTTCTGACCAAGTTTCTCTCCTAAAACGTGTTAGTAAATTAATGTGTTCTACATCTTCTATCCTATCTATATGAAAAATCTTCGGAAAGACCAGGCCAACATAACATGTGCCATACCAATGGTCAGGCAACCTGTAATAAGCCCTGTTCCCAAAAATATAATACACTCCCGGGAAAACTGGATCTTCACCACCTTTAAAACCCCATCCTGTTGCAATAAAATATGTATCATGACACTCACTAGTCCCAACAAAGTAGTTATCATATTGGGATTTCCTTCTGGTAATGCATAGTTTACCTTTCTGTGGTGCATCTAAAGCCAAAGTTGGACTGGCCCCATTCCTCAATTCCTTTCCCATCTCAATATCCCAAATTGTCTCACTCACTTTATATTTCCCTGCCTTTTCATGCATGCTCACTCTCCTTTCCTCTACCATGTTTAGGAAAGCCTTCTCCTCTTCTTTCAAACTACATGTTAAATTGTTTCTAAATATGTAATCTAATGTTAATTCTTCTTTCTCAATAAAAATCTCACCAAAAATGTTAGCTTCTTTAGCTGGATTCAGCTTTTTGTTCATAGGCAATTGCCCAAAAATATTATCCTTGTTAGACATTTCATAATCTATTTTCCCTAACAAATAAAAAACACTACTTAGCACACTACATGAAATCCCATACGTAGCTGGTAAATGGTGATAAGTAACACCTTCTGAAACGGATGCAGGTAATTGCATACAAACGTAGCAATCCCTAACTTCCATTGTCTTTACGTATTCGTACAATAATTTTGAAAAAACATTGCTATAAAAATCATTAATTGACCTATCTTTATGTATGTAAATGTCACTACTTCTAGTTGGAACTACTTTCTGTGAACTCTTCTCTACATTGGTCACATTCTCAGTGTGCATTCCAAAAGTGTCTATTGTAACCCTAAAGGTAACTAACAAAGCTTGTACACCCCATAATAGCATTAATAATCCAGTACAGCAGCAGCACAGTCTACACCATATTTTCAAAAAGGCACATCTACTTTGATTATTTTCTGTGTTAGCCATTTTACTACTTTGGCAGTGTCTTTTGACTTAGCCTCTTCTACTCCACTACTGAAACACTAGAACACTAGATTATTTCAAACAGCTAATTTCAGACTTTTTCTTTTCACTTTCCTCCAAGTGACTCCTTCAATTCACTCAGTTTGGATTTTCATCACTTTTCACTTCTTCTTCAGCAACATCAAATTGTATCAGATCTTCAACAACATCCTGAGCATCCGACTCTTCTCCAATGTCAGTCAAGATAACTTTCAGGATTCCAACAGTTTTCTCCTCAACCACTTCTCGTACGGTCCCCTCTGGATTTCCTTGACTCTCTGCCTCTTCACCTTCAGACAGTGCCACGTACGTCCATTCCGGTGACCTATACTTCTGGTTAGGTTTTCTGATTCTCTTGATTTCCTCTGGTTCTTTTGTAACCTCTTGTTTTTCACCTTTTGCTTGATTCTGACTAGACACCTCGTTCACCTGTTCAGCTTTCGATGAATTTGCTCGTGTCAGTCTGTACCTCAGTCTCTTTATTCTGTTAGGCCAAAGATCTCCTCTTACAACCCTCTTTGGTCTCACTTCTTTATTATTTCTTTCTCCGATCCAAGTTCTCTTTCTCAGAACTCGACCCTCTGATTTCTCATTTTCACTCTCATCTGATTCTGTCTCATTTGCCTCTTGTTCTTCAACAATTTTCTTTCGCTCCACAGTCTTTTCCACCACCGATTGAAATTTCCCTAATTGTGTCCCTCCTCGGGTCTCCGACACGCAATCTTCTTGCTGTCTACTTGTCCCTTCACCTAGCTTATCAGAAGTGTTCCCTACACCTCCTCGGGGGTCTTCCGCAATCTGTCCCTCTCTATCTTCTTCTGACCCTGCTTCTTCAGGTGTAATCTCAAGTGGATTTACAACCTCCTCATCTGATTCAGGTGTAGTCACTGTGGAATTGCTCTTTTCTCTTCTTACTTCTCCACTGCTCGTTGGAACTTCAGGCACTCTTACAGAATCTGATCTCTCCTCTGAGACTCTCAATGTTTCTCTTGAAGCCTCTCTTGGAAAGAAAAAAGAATCACCTGACTCTCTTTCTCCTTCACCCCTTTCAGGATTCTTTTTTCTTCTCACTGGTTCAGTTTCTGCATCATCACTGGAATTTGACTCTTGAAAATACTCTTTACCAGTCCCATCTTTCGGATTTGGAACTCTCAGAGTATGACTTGCATGCACCCAGTTTTTCATACCAGCACACTTTACTGCAGTCGTTGTAGTCAAAATAACTTGTCTTGGCCTTCCCCACCTTGGAACCAAGCAATTTCTTCTTCTGTGTACTTTAATCCTCACCCAGTCCCCTAGACTCAGATCATGGGCTTGCTTCTTCTCAAGTGTGGTAGCGTCTTCTCCAACCTGGTGAAACACAGAATGAACTGCGTCAGCCAGGCCTTTACAGTAATCCAAAATCATGTCATCAGTTATTGTCATCAACTTGTTGACAGGCACAAATGCATGTCTCATCGCACGTCCCATTAATATTTTCTGCGGACTCAAACCTGTGGTTCTATCTGGAGTAGACCTAATAGTCATTAGCACTAGAGGCAAGACATCAGGCCATTTCATTCCAGTGGCTAAACACATCTTACCAATTCGGTTTTTTATTGTGCCATTCATCTGTTCAACGACGCCAGAAGCCTCTGGTCTGTATGCACAATGTAGCTTCTGCTGTATGCTCAATGCTTCACAAATTAAACCCATGAGTTCATTGTAGAAGTGTCCACCTCTGTCAGACTCAATTGTCACTGGGAACCCGTACCTAGGAATCAACTCTCTTAACAGTAACTTTGCAACTGTTATTCCATCATTCCTCCTAGTCGGATAGGCCTCCACCCATCTTGAGAACAAACAGACTACCACTAGAACATACCTCAATCTGTTCACTTGGGGCATTTCAATGAAATCTATTTGCATTCTGGTAAAAGGACCTCCTTCTCTGCCTATTGTTCCTAGACTCACCACTGTCTTTTTCCCAGTATTGAACTGCTGACAAATCAAACATCTCTGACAGATGCTCTCTGCAATTAGCCTGAACTTTGCATTGTACCAGGTTTGCTTGAATGACCTAATCATTGCGTCCCTTCCCAGATGTCCCTGACCATGGTACATCCTTGCCATTGTTGACAGCATGCTATTTTGCATGACTGGTCTACCATCTCTATAGATCCAAACATGATCCGTCTCTCTTGGGGCACAACCTGCCTTGATCCAATCTCTCATTTCCTCATCTCCTGCTTCATCCTGCAACTGTTTCACTTCATCCCACGTTTCTAGGACATTAGTAAACATCACAGAACAAAAAGACATCTCCTTTTCTCGTGCCCTATTAATAGAATGATTGTTCTTTGCACAATACTGTGCTATGTCATTGGCAAAACGATTACCAAGAGTAACAAAATCATCTCCTTGTCCATGAGCAGCACACTTCACAACTGCTAACTCTTTAGGCAGCTGTATCGCCTCAAGCAACTTTCCAATCACCTCAGCATTCTTTATTGGAGTCCCACTCGACGTCAAGAAACCTCTCTGTAGCCAAAGCTGGCCAAAATCATGAACGACTCCAAATCCGTACTGACTATCAGTCATCACAGTCCCTCTCAGATTTTTCCCAATCTTGCAAGCTTTCATCAATGCCACCAGTTCAGCCACTTGAGCAGATCTTACTCCTTTCAAAGGCGAAGCTTCCATAACTTCTGAAACCTTGCACACCGCATATGCTGCACTCAGCACACCATCATCAGTTCTCAAACATGATCCATCCACAAAGAGCACATGATCACTCTCTGGCAATGGTAAATCTCTTATGTCGGGTCTGGGTTTTGTGCAGTAATCAAGCACATCCAAACAATCATGATCAACATCATCTCCCACATTCACATTGTCAGCATCTGGTAACAACGTCGCTGGATTCACATTCACACATCTCTCGAGAGTCACATTTGATGCTCCCAGAATGATTTTCTCATATTTAGTCAGCCGACTATGTGACATGTACTGAGTCCTGCTTCTTGTCAAAAGAATTGCCACATCATGAGGTACGAATACCCGTACAGGATACCCCATTATTATACCCTCACTCTGTTCCAAGCTTCTGCATGTAGCAGCTACTGCTTTCAGACAACCTGGCAAACCCACAGCTACGGGGTCAAGTGTCGATGAGAAGTACGCAATCGGCCTTCTCAGTTGTCCATGTTTCTGGATCAACACTGAAAGTGCACAACCATTTCTTTCACTGCAGTACAACTCAAACTCTTTCTCATAGTCTGGCATTCCCAAAGCAGGGGCTTCACACATTCTGCTCTTCAACTCCTCAAATGCTGCCATTTGTTCTCCATCCAGTTCCAATGGATCTCTCACCTCACTTTTGGTCAACTTAATCAGTGGCTTTGCTATCAGGGAGAAATTACTTATCCACTGACGACAATAACCCACCATCCCCAGAAACATCCTCACTTCTCTCTGGGTCATTGGGGCTCTCATTCCTCTGATAATTTTGATCCTGTCATTGGTCACCTTTCTCAGACCTTTCTCAATATTGTGTCCAAGATAATGCACCTCTTTCTTGCAAAATTGCAATTTGGCTGGAGATACCTTTAACCCTCCATCTGCCAGATGATTCAGTAAAACTATGGTATCTACTTCACAAGCTTCACGTGTCTTCGATGCCACAAGTAGGTCATCGATGTACTGCACTAGTACTGAGCTTTCAGGCATGATCAAACTCTCCAATGATTTTTTCAACAACTGATTAAATATCGAAGGGCTCTCTGTATACCCCTGTGGGATACGACACCATGCTAAAATACGCTGTCCAAACCGAAATGCAAAAATCGGCTGGCTGTCATGATGCAATGGAATTGAAAAGAAAGCATGACACAAATCAATCACTGTGTACCACTCAGCATCATGAGGAATCTGATACAGAATCACTGACGGATTTGGCACAATGGGACAACATGCCACCACAATTTTGTTAACTTTTCTTAAATCCTGTACAATCCTGAACTTTCCATTAGGTTTCTTTAGCCCCATTATCGGTGAATTACACAGGCTACTCAGTAACTCTCTCAAAACACCCTGTTGAATCATCTTGTCAATTATAGGAGTTATTCCCTCAATTATTTCCGGTGTCAGTCTGTACTGAGGAATATTAGGATAAACAATCCCCTCTTTCACTGAAATCTTCACTGGATCTACATTATTCATCAATCCCACATCTTCTCCAGTAAAATCCCAAACTGCTGTTTTCACTGTGTGTCTCAACTCCTGAGGCAAATCATCTGGATTAAACACTGCATATGCACCAACAATCTCACTCTCTCTATTATCTAGAGTCATCCGGTACAAAACATCCTCATCTGGTGTCTCAAAAGCTATTCCATCCGGAGTACAGAAAATAGTACAATTCATCTTGCACAATAGGTCCCTACCTAACAAGTTCACTGGACTAGTGTCACAGACTACAAACCTGTGCATGTCTGAGAATTTCCCTATTCTTACCCTTACTGGTTCGGTAAGACGAGTCTTAATCTGTGTATTGGCTACACCAACCACTTGGATTGCTTCGTCCGAGAGAGGAAGATTTCTAATATCTGCTGACCTGACAGTTGATCTCGTCGCTCCTGTGTCTACCAAAAAAGTAACACTCTCCCCATTTATTTTCCCATCTACAAATAGTCCTGCCTGGTCTATTTCTAGAGTTGCACCAAGTATGCACTCTTCCTCCTCTCTTCGGCACCGTCAATAGTCCCCTTCAGACTCACTCCCCTCATTTTTTAACCAGTACTGCTGTACCGGGTTTGAACGTCTTGGTTTGTTTACCTGCTCATCATTGTAGAATCCTGAGTCCTGGTTATACTTTTGGGACCCTCTATTCTGCGGCAAGGGCGGTTTTGGCTCTTGGCTCTGCTGTCTGACAACCTTCTGCTGTTGCTGCTGTTGATTACACCCCTCGTTCTGCACCTGTTGATTCAAAAGTTTATTCTCATTACTCACTAATGCTTGATTGGTACACTTGGATCTCCAATGCCCCAATTGTCCACAGTTGTGACAAGGGAACTTCTTCTTTGTTTCCTCTAAATTCCCTTTTACTTTTCCCGCATATCTGGGCCTATTTCCTGGATTATTTGCCTGTTCCACCAACTGTGCTTCTTGTCTCTCAGCAACTTTCACCTGTGCCCACATTGCTTTCTCTTTCAGCTTTCTCTGTTTTGCCTCAATCTCATCACTGAAGTACTTTGCATGTCTCAAGATTTCATCAATCTTTTTACTCTGCCAATCAACTGTATGCTCACGTATTCTTTCACTGATTTCAGGTCTCAAGCCATATACAAATCTGTATACAAAATGACTCAAATCCTTGTCACCCAGATGTTCATCTCCACTGAACTGTTTAAAAGCCAGTATCAGCCTTTCGTAAAAAGCATGAACTGATTCTTTTGCTTCCTGATGTGTTCGATCTATCTTAACCCAGTCTGTCTCTTTCGGGGGTACTTTATTTTTCAGGAACACAATTACCTGTTCATATTTTTTCATAACTTCTGGATCTGGTGCTCCTGTTTTCGGATCTCTTGGATACTCCTTTGCAGGCCAATCTACAACTATTTTACAAGTCTGCTGGAACAATTATATCAAACAGACTATTCAGGTCAATCCACAGCACTTTTGACAATTTCACAAACCTGTCTACCTGCCTATACCAGTCGACGGGCTTTTCTCTCAGTCGAGGGAAATCATTAGTAAATGACAAAATATCCTGTCTAGTCCATGGAACATGTACATATCCTCCTCCAGGAATCTCTCTCATAGGATAAGCATCCACTGTTTTCTCTTTTTCTCTCATGGGAAAAGCTGAGTAAGTCCTGTCCACTAAATCTTCCCTTTTCTTGTACCACCTATCCTTCCATTTTTCCACATCACCCCATTTTCGCAATAAGGCAATCATTTCCTTAATCTGTCCTGTTCTGCCAGCACCATTTAGATTCTCAATATCTTTGTCGGAAAAATCCACCCTGTAAGGCTTCTGCAAAGCTTTCACCTTATCCATGTCAACTCCTTGTTCACTCGCTATTGCTCTTAACCTGTCATGTGTACTCTTAGCCCTCCAGATGATACTCTTGCACATAAATAACAACTCTCCATCATGATGGTTTTTCAATATATCTGTAGGAATTGTTCCTGCAATGAACTCCTCCAATTCTATGCGCAACCTGGCTACATCAATTGCCTGTGAATCTTTATCCTTCTTTTGAAGAACTTTCAACCAATCATTCAAATCTTCAGCTGTTATTTCAGTAGACTTTTTCACTGCACCCACTTGTTCTGTCATCCTCTGTGGTTCCAAAATCGTTCCTCCCAAACAACCAGTATTCAATCCTGAATTAGGCTGTACATCTAATCCTCCACTACATGTGTCATGTCTCGACTGCCTCAAATTATTTTCACCCGTTCTCATTCTTGATTCTTCCAAAGTGCAAGTACCAACCAAACCATTTCCAACATAAGGAACTGTCAAACCATTTTCACCCATTCTTTGCTTATCAAAAATAGGCACAACCGGACCAATGGTTACCGGCACTGTAACAGCTTCCAAATTTTTCGTCAGCTCTCTAATTTTCTCAGTCAGCTCAGATGTCGTTCTGGCTAATTCTCTTGTTTTCTCGTCACTGACTCGATTCTCTCTCTCCCGCTCTCTCTCTCTCTCCCTTTCCGTGAAAGAGTTACCACTTTTCAGATCAGGTGTCACAACCTCAGTTTTAACAATTCGCAAAGTATCTCTTATCGGAGTAGCAACTGGCGTGCTTTCTTCTGGTTCTGGTCTATATGGAGGTGGTCTCTTGTAGATCATGTCATCCAAGACCTCATCCTCATAATCATTAGCCCCATATTTTCTCACTTCTGTATCAGGCACCTTTTCTGCACCTTTCCTCCCTTCCGCTTCTTCAACAGTTCTCATAGGATATAATCCCTCTGACATACTAGCATCTCGCCATCTTCTCATTCGATCATGATGAGTCTCACGATCATATTTCTTCCCGAACATATACCTATAATTGCCTCCACTCCTCTGCTTTTCTCGCTCATGCACCTCATCTTCCCATTCCACCAACGCCTCGAACTGTGTCGGCCTTGGTCTAGGCTCTAGACACATCATTTTTTCCCGTAAATTTCTCAACACGGCCAGATTAAATGAACCATGTTCCGGGAACGCTAAAACACCATCCTCCTTAGTGTACTTAGCCCAGTTATCTAACCATATACAGGTATGATACCCATATTTCGCAACCATGAAGGATGCAGGAGTTCTCGTTGGAGGTAGCAATTCACCCTCTCTAGTTATTATGTTTTTATCCTTGTCGAACCACCTTTTAATTTTACCGAACAAGGATTTCTTCTTCTTTTCCTCAGTTTGGTAATACATTTTAACATTTACCAATATTCTCTAGTTCCTTCCGCAACTGTACGATCTTCTGTCCAATAACAGCGCGACTCACACCAACGCACCAATCCTGGAGCGTCTACGTCACCCTGTACTCCTTCCAATCCCTGCGCGGCTCACGCTAACGCACCAATCCTAGCGCGAGCACTGTTCTGATCCACTACCCAATCACAGCGCGATCTGTATGACTCCCTGACGTCAATAGTCGCTGCAACGCTTCTGCTCCTGTCTCCTGTCACTCGTCTACCCCTCCTTTACAAAGCCTTCTCAGTAGACTTCGTTTCAGATTCTACAAAATCTATTAGTTACAACATATAAACATCTCCATTGTCTGCTTCGCTAACCACAGAATAGTAAAGAAAATTATTTTTCACAAGAATCCCGCTTCTCCCCAGAACAGCGCTTGCCTCTGCTCTACCACGGAATTTTTACTTTTGTTGACACAGTAGCACATCCCTCTACTCTGCCCTTCTAACATGCATCCATTAACTGTTTCCTCTAGGACTGCTCCAAAGAGTCGTACAATCAACTAAATGCTCATACATTCACGCACTTTCATACCAGAAAAAATATAGCTCAACCACACAGAATCCTGCTTTTCCCGAGAACAGCGAACAGTCTGTCCCACTACAGAATTATAGCACACGTTAACCAAGCAGCGCTTACCTCTGCCCAGTCCTACAGACAAGCTCAGAGAATACCTATTACTCCTCCAGCGATAAGCTTTAACGGCGAACCTTACGGATCCCTGGGACTTAAGACCAGAATTTCACAGATAACCTTCGCTACCATACACGCTCCTTTTATACTGAAAATATGTCCCTAATAGTAACACACGACGATGTCACTGATTCCGAACCCAGACAATGTGACGCGCAACTTCAATTGTCACACGTTTTTCCCCGCATACGTACAGGGCCAACAATCCCGTTTTTCCCGAGAGCAGCACTCACTTCCCTCTGCCCTACTACGGAACCATCACCAGCTCCCAAGTTCCAGAAGCCGTACACACTACATAAAACTCAATACGACGACCTCAACATATAGTATTAGTACATATACCAATATCAATCAATAAATCAATGAATCAAAAGCCTATGTACAAGCAATCTATCAGATCAAGACAATAATCTAACCATCATACTGCTACCAGGAAACTGCTGCAGATCGGCGCATATAAATTCTCCCTACTTCCACGGACAGAGTAAACCTACAGTCGCACGCACATACACTCATCATACGCTAGGGCCCATCACACTAAAATTCACACTATTACTCTATCCACACTGAATATAGTAGAGAAACCTAAACCAATCTGCATCTAAACGAGGTCAATGTGACCATACAGATATTGTCCTGAGTCATGATTCTAAACATAGGAAATACATTTGAAACTCAATAAATGACAAAGAAATAACCACCCGACACTGGAATTCAAACAAATGGTTGTTTATCTAAATTAGTTCAAATGAAAGCCAATCAATAGCAAAATCATTATTCTCATAGTTACCTATTCTAGCTAAATGGGTCAGGACAGGTCTCTCAGTAAAGTCTCTCGAGCTGCCGTCCTCAGCATAGGTTCAGGAAGAAGTGGCCTCAAAAATCCCAATGCAATGACACAGACCCTCTCTAGTCTAGTATATTTATAACAAAACTAACGGAATAAAAGTTACAAACAAATTCTGAATATCCGTTGAGCCGCCGAGCAGAGCGAGCAGGAAAGGATGTCACTTGGTAACATTTAGAAAGACCTCCGCTCAGAAAAAATCACAAAAATAAAAACACGGAAGAAGGAAACTCGAGTTTGCAAGCGATACATTTATGAATGCTTTTCCTTGGTACCATAGCAGAGCCACCGCAGATTTATCATTGTTCATTGTGGCTTCATTCTTCTCCAAGGACAATTGGAAGCATGCCCGGAGCTGCTGTCCTCACGGAAACTTTTAATTCAGACAGAGGCTGTGGTCAGGTGACTTTCAACCATGTTCAGCAAGGCCTCTCGTCAAAATTCAATCACTCGAGCGCAGGCTGTAAATAGCAGCCATCTTTGTTTAGGCCAAAACAGACCATCTTAATTAAAAGAAACACAAAACAACGTTACCACATCATAATGATTATACAGTGTTAATCCCCACTAATACCCTTATGTGTATGTAATTACCTAGCCGTCTGCAACACAAAGAAGCATTAGCACACGTTATTTAAAAAAGCGTTTGCGCTTTAAACAAATAGCACTTTTGCGACACTCATTTAATTAAATTGCGCATATTATTTTTTTTTTTTTTTTTTTTTTTTTTTAAATCTCAACTTCTGACTTTATTGATGGTGGAACGCGAGGAGCAGGAGTTAACGAAACCCCCATTTAGGGCTCACTTTTTGTTAAAAACGTCCCCACTAATTGAACATTACTTGAGAATTGTTACCAAGCCTTTCCATCGCTGGCTTTTTTTTTTTTTTTTTTTTTTTGAAAAACCTTTATTGACGTTTCAATCACTTACACGTATGGGCCTACAACCCCCCGGGGCCGGCCGCTAAGCAATCAGAACAATAAAAGCACATGTAAACACAGGCGGCACCTCGGAGAGCAAAGTCTACAATACAGTATAGTCCGGCCAATGAGTCGCTCAGGTAGGACACCAGGAGAGAAAGGGTTTTTCATTTTATAATAAAACAAAACAGTAGGATCAGGTGCCAAACAGTTTCCCAACAGCGATAAGGGGCAAGGATAAGAGACGCAAGCAGCAAGCAGCAATACATTGAATCAATGGCGCAGACACGGGAAAGTACGGATGGGGAGAAATATCAAAGATAGTTGCGCCTACAGGTCCCCGTACCTAAAGCCCAGTGAACCCCCCGGAAACTGTGGCACACATTAAGAGCAAGCGATTCACAATAAGAGAGGTGTACCGCGCTGATCCCAGAAAAACAGGCAAAAAGAAACAGAGAAGAAAAAGGAGGCCATGGAAAAAGAGATAAAGACTAAAGAGTCCCCTCCCCCATCCCCCCACCCTGCACCTCTGCGAATGAGTATGGCCCCACCCCCCAGCAGCGTGCCTGTCGCCCTGGAACTAGACCCGAAATATAGAAGAGACAGAGAAAAAAGGAGTAAGAAAGAGCCCCCCCAGACGGGGGGGCGGAGGGAATGTAATAAACTGGAGGAGGGCCTTCAAAACATACCCCCGGCTTCTCCCTCCCGCACGGTGAAGACTCCCCACAGCAAACAATTAGCAGCACCAAGTTGATCATATCAAAAGAGGAAGGGGGGGAGTGGGGAGCATTATGCACCAACTATGCGACTAACCATGAGAGCACGCAACCATGAGTCCGCCTGTCTACTAGGTGACCACTCCCGAAGGATCAGCCTCAGCCTTGACCGCTCTTTGCGATTCTGCCCATGCCTGCCCCTCGACCCAGCACCATGTCCGATGTCCTAAAGTACAGGAGTGTCCAAAAACAGTCGGGAAGCGACGCACACAGGTGGGGTGGAAGTCTCTGAGCATCAGCACGGACCGCTTCATGGGGGGGCGTCTTTTCCAGTGCCGCCCCAGGATCTGCACTGCACACAAGGTCCAGACAGGCTGAAGCAGTCAAATGAGACACACGTTGCTGGAATCGTCCCTGGGCCGCCGGAGATTGCGCACGGGACAAGGCCACCATCTTCCGCTCAGGTCCAATACCTCCGGAGCAGATCAAGCCCACAGTTAGCCGACCACACGGTAGCATACTGTCCGGAGTGTCCGGCTGTACACTAATCGCGGGGGGGGCCGCAACATCTTCCTCCTGTGTGCAGTGTGGAAAGCCACTGTGTACTTGTGGACCAGCATGCCGCCACTGTCCCAACGCTGATACCACACCATCTAGCTTCCTCCCCAGGACCCCGGCGCCATGAGCCAAGGAGTAATGAAGGGCACCAAGGGCCTCCAGGAGGTCGCCGTACCCCAGAGCAGCTCTCTCCGATCGCTCTGCCACACTCCCGACCGTCACACACCCCCAGTCCCGCTGCGTCCCAGCGGACAGGATGGTAGGCTGCATAGTGACAAAATGGCCGCTGGGAAGGCCCGACTCGTATTGGGGCCAGGACCCCGGGACCAACGCCTCAAGGTCCACGTCGCTGAAGACAGGGATCCTGGGGGAGGAACAGATTCAACCGTTGCGCGGTCACGGGCAATAGTCGTCTCCGCCACGGACCAGCTCCCGCAAAAAGCCGGGAGCCGCCCGCAAGGATCAGGCCGAACCAGGGACGGCGTCCGGGCAGCTCACCGTCAAAGGCAGGGGCAAACACCACAGAATCCGAGAATTGCACACCCGGGCATGTCCTCGGTCCGCAGCGCTCAGCAGGGGGGGAGCGACCACAGCAAAATGCAGGCCGAGGGGAGCACCACTCCGGCGGACCGACTCCACCCAGTCACCACAGGCCGCTGTTGTTAAACTGCCGCCCGGCCAAGGCGTCCACTCGAGGTCCCGGCTTCGGGACCGCACGGGCCGCAAAGTTCAATCGCTGATTTCTCCGGCGGTACTGCAGTCAGAAACCTCAGGGTCACACGATCGGTTGCCACTTTCGTTTACGAACACGATCTCGTAGCGCAGAATAAGGATCTCATGCAGGATATCCGTGCGGGATGCGGAGGTTCACGGAGCCGGGAATCTACGCTGCCGTCCCGGTCGCCATCTTGGCTCCTCACTCCCAATTGCGCATATTATTAAGCAACATATATGCATTCCCACGTGTAGTTTCTCTCATTAGTAATGTTGGTTAATCAAGACTTTTAACAAAACTAATAATTAGTGATTATAAATTAGTAATTTTAATCATAACATATAAACAAAACTGGAGCTTAAAACTCAATAAATTTTCAACAGAAACCTCTGCTCCAGCAATATCAACAGAGGTGCCGGACTTCCATTGTGACTGATACGTATGAGGAGGAAGAGGAGGACCATGTTGGAGGATTTAATATGTGCGAGATATCAGACCCCTGGATTCATCAAATGAACGCACCAGCCGTTCAAAGGGGGTGAAAGGACGAGTGGCTCCCGGGGCCTGAACCCAGTGTCGAAATTGGAGATACTGTAATCGAGCCCCCTCAGATAGCTGGAAATCCCATTTGCATTCATCAAAGGATTTAAAGGTGTCACCCTCGAAGAGATCCCAAAGCGTCCGACACCCCCACTTGGACCAGGCTTGAAAAGAGTTTGGATGCAAGGCAGGTGGAAAATGTAAGTTTAGAGCAATGGGAGCAATGGGAGTGTGAGGGGACGGAAAAGAAGTGAGGCCCCTGGATAACGCCAGCTCGTACCAGGTATCCAGTACAGTTTTGTAGGTATGGCCACATAGGTGCTGCGCGGCCGAGCTTCCCGTGGGAGCCAGGCGAGATCCCATATAGGTCTGCAGGCCACCGCCCTATCCATATGAAACCAAACCTTCTCGCTCTCTCTTGCGACCCATTCGGAATTGAAACGGAGATGTGAAGCTCAATAATACCCCATTAAATTGGGGCAAGCAAATGTATTTTATTGGAAAAGCGTGGCCTTTGCCACCACCCCAGAAAAAGTTAGTAAGCTCACGCTGAAGTTTAAAGGTTCTGGTGTGGCGGAAAAGGTGTGGGCAGAGTTTGGAATAAATATAATATTTTCGGTAGCACCAACATCTTCACGGCATTAAGACGGCCCAGCCAGGAAAGTGGCAGAGATTTCCACGTCTGTAAATCTTGCACCTTCCACCGGCCCTTTTACATTCTTGGCAATTAGCTTCTGACCACGTATTAAGGTCAGAAGTCAAGTTGAGGCCTAAGTACCGGATGGAATGTGAGGCCCATTGATATGGGACAAGAGACTGGAGCATGGGGATCTCAGATGCCGGAATGGTAAGATTCAAGGACCACGATTTTGCATGGTTGATTTTAAGGACCGATGCTAGTTAAAAGGTCCGGAGCAACGCATGAAGGGCAGGCAAAGAGGAGTGCGGTCGAGACAACGTGAGAAGAAGATCGTCTGCAAACAAAGCGATTTTGTGGTCCACCCCTCCGAGAACAATGCCAGTGATGTCAGGAGACTGGCGGATCAGGATGGCAAGGGATTCAACAACAAGTGCGAACAACAGGGAGGATAAAGGGCACCCGTGACGGATGCCCCTGTAAACATGAATAGGACCCGTAAGTTGGCCATTGACCCGGACCTGGGCTTGGGGGGAGAGGTAAGGAGCCATGATCCTAGCAATCATTTGAGGCCCCAGTCCTATCTTAAGTAAAAAGGCCCGCAGGAAGGCCCAGCCCACCCTGTCAAATGCCTTCTCAGCATCAAGTGACAACAGGCATGCAGGTATGCTCCAATGGCGAGCCTTCCCGACTAGATGAGCAATGCACCGCACATTATCCGCGCCCTGCTGATTACGAATGAAGCCCACCTGGTCAGGCTCAATAAGCCAATCAAGACGTTTGGCCAGAATTTTTGTGAAAAGTTTGAGATCCATGTTTAAAAGCGCGATGGGCCGCAAAGAGGAGCACAACTAGGGTCCCAGGGTCCTTCCCCGGTTTAGGAAGAAGTGCAATCTCGGCCAGCGCCATAGAGGTAGAGGGTCCTCCAGTATCTGAAAAAGAGTTAAAGAGACGAAGCAGATATTCTTATATCTGTGGGAGAAAAGTATGGTAGAAAGAGACTGGGAGCCCATCCGGGCCTGGAGATTTACCGAGGGGGAGGTCTTTTAACGCACCAGTAACTTCGTCTAACGTAAGCAGGCCTTCAAGAAATTGTGCATGACACCCATCAATCGGAGTTCAGCTGCACTCCTCCAGGACTGCCTGGATCCGTTCCAAATCAAGCGGGTCCTGCACATAAAGAGTAGTATGATAATCAAAGAAGGCTTTTAGCTTGGCTGTTTCAGTGGTAGCCCACGTGCCATCATCCAATTTTATTTTGGCATTGTGAGCCTTTGCTGCCCGCTTCCGGAGGCGATGCGCTAGGACCATTCCTACCTTGCTCCCCCTGAGTAATATTACTTTACTGCTAAAAGAGCGTTCTCTGCCTTATTGGTCCTAGGAGCTCATAGCTGGCCCCGAAGAATGTCCAGACGCTGCTTGGTAAGGGCCAGGGGGTGTTCCTGGTCCAGTTTTTTCAGCGCTTTGATGTCTTGGGATAGGTTGTCCTCAAATAAGCGAGCCTCCCGAGCTCGAGCTATCGCTATAGAAGTTATGTGACCCCGAATCGTGGCTTTAAAGGCTTCCCAGACCACAGGGAAAGGAGTTTCAGGTATGTCATTGGACAAGAAGTAGGACAGGATAGCGTCACAGATCTCGGGTACGTCCACGGGGTCCCAGAGAATGTGAGGGGGTAGTCTCCAGTGAGATGGGTGGCTGTGTGAGGTGAGCGACCGTGTAGCAGAAGCTCCACATGAGCATGGTCCGAAATGGAAATATCGGACATAGAAGCCTAGATGATGTCACGCACCAGGGAGTGGGAAATGAATAGATAGTCGATGCGGGAGTAGGAGCGATGAACAAGGGAATAATAAGAGTAATCTTGAGTAGTTGTGGAGTGATAGTGCCCTATATCCAGCAGTCCTAACTCCGTAAGCTGTTTTTTAAGGGAAGCAGACATGGCCCCGCCCAATGAAACGTACCCGCACTACGGTCCAATCCCGCATCCCACACCAAATTGAGATCATACCCCAAAAATAGCTGATGGTCGTCTTGCTTTATCTGTTCCCTTAGGAGTTTCCTAATGAAGAGATCCTGTGCTTGATTGGAAGCATAGATATTGCAAAGAGTGAGTGTCTGTGCCCCAACTCAGACCTCCACCTTGAGAAATCTACCCTCATTGCCACAAATCACTCTTGCCGCCGCCTGTTGGATACCCGCCCTGCAGAGAGTTGCCACCCCAGCCATTTTAGTGGGTGTTAGTGCCCAGTATTGAAAGGAGTATTTGGGGTGGGCCATACGGGAAGTGTCCGCCTTTACCAAATGAGTCTCCTGTAAGAAGATAATGTCTGGGTTCTGTTGCAATAAATAGCTCCAAACTTGGCGATTCTTAAGGGTACAGGGGTCATCTTAAATACTGAGTACAGGCAACCACCATTGAATGCTGTGAGAACAAAATGCAGTACAAAGTCCCCCAACCATCCCCAACAGACCTCCATGGAAAGCAGACACAACCAGAATGCATCGCAATGCTCAGTATGTTACAAGAGGAAGTCAATGCGCCGATAAACAGCACTTGGTCGAGAAACATTACACTCCCAATATCGAAGCCCTCCCTCCCTCCGGACAGGAAAGAAAGGAGAGAGCAAGAGGTAGAAAAGAAAAGGGAAAAGAAGAGCAAAGTGTCAAAGTTGAACAACGGCCAACGTGGCCAACAAGACCTATTCCAGTCCAGGAGCAGGCTAGGCTCAGTAGCACAAGCCATCCCAGAGATGTCACTCTCTTAGGAATAGAGGGGGGCACATCTCTGAAGATCAGCACCGCTGTCAGGAGGCGCACATCAGCGCCGCTGCCGCGCTATGGTCAGGGCGAAGAAGGAGTACACAGAGACCGTGAGAGTCCATCCCCGTCTCCACGAGGAACCGCTGGTGGCAAGAACAATGGCCCTCTAAAACACGACATGTCGATCAGTTCTCCTTCGACTGGGAACGAGTGGGAGAGCTCCCTCCATCCAGAGAGTGCAGATGGTGAATAATGTCCTGTTTGGCCTGAGAGGAGGACTGCCCTCCATGCTGAGACTGCCGCCATGGTCTGAGGGCTCTAGCTCACTGCGGCTTCGCAGGTTCTCGACCCAGAGGATGCAATCGTGAAGGGCTAGTCGGAGGAGAGGAGATCAGAAGGTGAAGCAGTTGAGTGGTGCAGCACACAGCATTTGGATTCCCATTGAAAAAGGAGCGCAAAGGGATGACCCCACTGATATTGGATGCCCACCTCACAAAGCTTATTGGTGACAGTTTTAAAGTCCCTGCGGCGACGAAGCGTGGTAGGAGCAAGATCCTAGAAGAGCTGAATGTGGGAACCCTGGTATGTTAAATCCGATTTGGAACATGCTGCCTTTAAGATGGCCTCCTTCTCCGTAAAGAAATGAACCCTGGCCAAGATATCAGGAACCAGGCCAGAACGACCGGGGCTCCAGCCACACGGTGAGCCCGATCAAGCACAGGTCGGGGGCATCATCGTCCCCTCTGGTTTCGTGGAGCAACTCCACAACAAAAGTTACAATGTCCGAGCCCTCTGCCCCTGTCAGAACACCCCTCAAGCGTATGTTGTTGCAGCGGCTCCGGTTTTCCAAGTCCTCCTGCTTGATTTGGAGTTCAATGTGTTGTTCCTCCAGGAGAGCCAACCGTTGCCAAAGTTGCTCCTGATCTTCCGTGCAGCCATCAACCGTCTTCTTGAGCGATGTCCTTCCCAGTCTTAGAGCGTGGCATGACCCCTCAAGCTCCAACTCACCGGAGGGGTAGCCAGGGCAGGCGAAAGAGGCTGGAGGCCGAGCACCTCTCCCAGTATGATGTTAGAGGCCACCGCAGTGTAGAAGTGTAGGACAATACGCAGTGGAGGGAAGAGGAGCAGCAGCCTGTCCCCACCGCGTTCAAGGCCCCCCTCAGCTCCCCCGTCCCAGGCCACACAGAAGTCGCAGGCGGGTCAGAGGTTAGAGCCTCTCAGAGTTCCAACAGCTGCAGCAAGTCCCCTAGCAATCACAGATGGCACCTCTTGGAAACCAGGACCAGGCACATACCAGGGGGTGAGGGCTCCCGGTGGAAGAAGGCAGGGGAGGACACCACACCAAAGCGCACAAAGAGAGCCCACACCGTATCAGGCCTGCACCATACGTTTCCAGGGGGCTCCAGGGCATCCCAACTGCAGGGACCAGGAAAGCAAAGTCAGGAGGGCCTGCAGTGTTCGACTTACAGCAGGAAGGGAAGGGCCCAGCAGAGTCCCAGGGTCACAGACGCACACAGCCGATAGAGAACGCCCCCCAGCAAATCCCCAGGGATGCGAAGCCAGGAAGGTGGCAAAGTTAGTCCGGGGCCTATATCGAGCATGTACCCTCAGCAGGAGGAGGTTGTAGGCCCAAGAGAAAAGTCCAGCGGAGGCCGCCACTCACCTCGCCCCTCCTCGCATCACGGTGACTGGCACAACCTCGTCAAGCCTCTGGGGCACCAGCGGTGTAGTGCGAGGTCTGCCAGGAGCTCCAGGGTACAATCTCCCGCCCCACGCGGGGAGACACAAGATGGTGGCAGACGAGGTGTCCTCAGCTCAGCTCACCTCCCAACTACCCACAGTAGCAGGGGTAAGATGCCGCACCTCTGACCAGGTCACCAGACGGGTTGGTGAAGCTCCCTAGTGTGCCGCTGCAGGCTGGATGAGCTGTGGTGCTCTGCCAGAAGGTCTGCTACTATGTTGCCCTGTTGCCTGAGTGAAAGGACTGATCAAAAGCCTCAAGAACAAAACAGGCTTCAACCACCTTGAACCCAGCACCTATACTCACTGTGCTGTTAGTCTTGGCACCCAAGTGGCGCCACCCCAGTCCTGGACCATTGGAAATTAACTTGAAGGTGCTCTGTCAGCCCAGCTGTTGTTCTGTGAGCAAAACTGATACAGTATGATGCATCTCTTTGCAGCCGCTTTGGAACTGCTGCAGTGTGACGCATCCCCAATGCTGAACCTCGCGTCGCAGCCCACAGTCTCTTCGGAACTGCTGCTATGAGATGCATCCTCATTGCAGGACTTCACATCGCAAGCCCTTTGTTGACTACATCCTCGATGGTGATGCAGGACCCCACATCGCAGCCCTACAGCCTCTTCGGAACCGGTCGGTGTGCGACACATCTTCAACACAGGATTGCGCAACGTAAGTCCCTTGTCAACGGCATCCTTGATGAGGACACAGGACCTCACACCCTCACAGCTCTTTTGAACTGCCACTGCATGACGCAACCATGATGCGGGATCTCGCAATGCTCCTCAAACCAGGACTTAAGGTACTCCTGTTCAGTGGGCCTAACTTTGTCCCTATATCTGGTCTGAGCTCCATTGCTGTTGACCTGAACTTGAAACTTTGTCCTGGTCCAGGCCGACGAAATAATCACAGTTGTCGCTTTGTGCTTATAGGCATTCACTTAAATCTTTAAAATTACATATCTCCGGTTCTACTAATTGGATTTCTGTCATTTTGGTCTCAAATAATGAATTAGGTTTTACTATATGGCTCTACATTAGTGTGGGATTTGTCTTCCTGTTTTGTTTTCACTTTATTACTGTTTGATGTGCTGCATAAATATTTTACACATTGCCCCTGAGTTAAGCCTGACTGCTGTTGTGCCAAGCTACCAGAGGGTTAAACACAGGTTAGTTTGGGTTTGCTTGTGTTTCACCCTGATAGAGATTGTGGTTCCTGCTTGAGTAGGGTTTCACCACCCTCAACCAGTCACCCAATTTCCCACAAGACAGGTCTATGGAGCAAATGTATTACTTGACCTGGATAGTGGATCAGTGTCGCTGAGGACTCTGACAGTAACACAACAGCTTTCTTTTAAGTCTTAAAGATTCCAGCAAGAGTGGCCAGACAGATCGTTCCTTTAGAGAAGTTTCAGTACTCTCTCAATTAGATCCCCACAATTAAGCACAGCATTAATGCGATACCCTGCACTCCTGCAATAAATGGTAACACTATTTAAAAAAAAAGGTTAAGACCTTAATACCTGAGAATGTGCCAACAAACAAGGAACATTTGAGTGTCTTTTGCATACTGGCTCACCTTTAAGTGCTTTGGTCATCTACATTTTGCACAGATATTGCCCAGACAGAAACTCCTGTGCCCTCTTCTCAAAGGTAATTTCAGTTGTAAACGTACATTTTTATGCCTGTCAGGAATCCCCAAAGGGTTTGCTGGTTGGCATAATGGCGTTTATTAGTGCCTATTTCTCGACAGAATACACAACCTCAAAACCTGCTCAAGGGTTTGGAAGTGGGCGTTCCAGGACATGGTTTGTCTTGGAAGTTAAGTAATGCATACAAACATGAACATGTATGGACATTCCAAACTTCTCTATGAACACTTTCCCTTCTGCAAAGGCTCAGCATTGTAACACTTACCTTTCAGAATAAAATGGTCTGAACCTCACCGAGACATGCTCAGGGTTTAGTGAAAGGGCTTCCATTGTTGGAAAAAAATCCTCACAAAGGTAAAAAAAAACTGTCCATTGCCCTTGTGCAAATTCTCTACTGTAGAGATCTTAACACAGGGTGAATAGGGAGCCTATAGGAACAGTCGCATAACAGTCCCCGTAGAACCCCTGGAAACTGGTGCCTGCTGGAGCTTTCCAGGTGAACTTCTCAGAATGTGAATAGAAAAACACTCATAACTATAGGCTCAGGCGGAGCTGCAAATCTCTACTCATAATTTTACAAGTGTTTTTGTCAATAGTCCCCAGTGTTTTCACTTGGATTGAGCAATCGCTACTCAAACAAGCAGTATGGAAAAGAGAGCAAACCTGTGGAGGAAATGGACATAATGCAAATATTGATGTTTTCAGGGATACACATCAAGATTAATGACCCAAAAAAATAAACATTGGCCGAGGTTAGGGAACAGTCAATAAGTATCCCGAGGATGGAGAGCTCTGTATACTATTAAATCAATGTGAATTGTTTTCTGTTCTCAGTGGGTGCCTTCCAAAGAGATGAACAAGTTGGAAGTAGGTAGAAAGTGTCGGTGCTCTCAACCAGTTAAATGGATGGATGCAAGAAAGATAAGAAAGTATAAAAATGTGACTGTATGACAGTCCACTTTCTTGTAAAACGTTCATTGTCCTGTTTCAGTTGTACTGGTTGGGACCTCTGGCATCTGCACATACTGCAGTGTGAGCAAACTCTGCATTAGGGGGTCACTGTCCCTTTTCATGGGCTAGCGGCTCCTATCACAAAGGCCACCTATCACACTTTGAAAATCTTTTACCAAAGTGCGAGAAGATGCACAAGTGACATCATGTAATCTTTGATTCGATGGCTGAGCTCCTTTTTTTTTTTTGGTAACCACATTTTTGTGGGCCTGTATAATAAGGAGAAAGTTGCGAGGCTGATAGAAGGCATAACGGTTTTATTCAACAACCAAATGTAGACAATGAGTAATTTGATGTAAATGCACTGTATCCTGCCCATAAGGCACATAACGCATTGTGGGCCTCATGTAGGTAAATAAATATTACCGATTCTTAAATACCGAGCCGTACCGAATCGGTATTTAAGAATCGGTAAGTTATATGTAGGTAAAAATTCGGTAACAATTACCGAATCGGTAACATTCGGTAATCAAGAATCGGAATTCACCGAATCGGTAAATACCGAGGTGGTATTTACCGAATCGGTAAATACCGCGGTGGTATTTACCGAATCGGAAAATACCGAATCGGTATTTACCGAATCGGGAAAAAAAATCACATGACTTGATGAAATAGCCAATCCTGTGCAACCACACCCCACCCAACCAGGAAGTGGCCACACCCAGGCAGGTGCACACAATTAACAGACCCTGGAGAGGCTTGGAGTGCAGAGGAGAGGCAGGGAGCCAGTGCCTGTTTGTGCAGCAAAAAAACATCATGTCCAGCCAGAGGACACAGAGAGATGGAGGGGAAAGGAGGAGGAAGCTGAAATTCAGCCCCAAGGAACTCCAGGTGCTGGTGGAGGAGGTGGTGAAGCAGCACCAGAAGCTGTTTGGGAGGCAGTCCCTGCAAGTGCCTGAGGCTGAAAAGCGCAATATTTGGCTGGCCATCCAGGCGCAGGTCAATGCTGTGGGAGTGACCCACAGGGACATAGAGGTCCTCAAAAAGCGCTGGTATGACCTGAGGATTGTAACCAAGAGGAAGATGGGGGAAATCCAGAAGGAGGCCAGCCAGACTGGAGGTGGAACCAACAGGGCACCTGCCCTCACCGAACTGGAGGAGCTGGTGGGGGCCACAATCGAGAATGAGAGCGTCGTGGGTCTTGGGGATGCTGACAGCTCTGCCAGAGCCGCCACCCAACAAGGTAAGACGAATGCACAGCAATGTAGCCCCCCCTACCCCTATCCCACATCCCCCATTGTGAAATGAGTATCCCACTCCAGTCCATGTGTTAGTGCAGACAGGCAATGCATTCTGGGAGATGTAGTCAGGGAAACCCCAACCATGAAGTAAATAGCACAGGGCAACAAGGCATGTTACACACATTAGGCACAAGGAGACAGAGGACAATTTGGAGTGTGACATGATTTATTGTGATGCTTGCAATGCAGCCCTTCGGGGACACTGAGCCGATGTTGCATTTCTGTCCACAGATGTGACATCACGCAGGACAGGGCATGCTGCAGGAGAGAGGGCACACCGGCCACACAGATCACCTCTGGCCAGCACAAGTTCAGCCCAGGGAGCAGGGCCACAGGCAGCCGCACCACCAACACAGGCAGCCTCGCCTCAACCAGAGCCAGCATCACCTCAACCGGAGCCAGCATCACCTCACCCAGAGCCAGCATCACCTCACCCAGAGCCAGCATCACCTCACCCAGAGCCAGCATCGCCACTCATGTTTGAGTCACCGGCCACATCACCGCCTGCAGGTGTGAGAATGAGGAGGCGTCCTGCCGCCAGGCTGCGAGCCTTAGACACCTCGTCTGACGACAGCAGGGGCCCTGAGCAAATTACTATGCCCCAGGATGGGAGCCATGCCACTGTGCCCTACACCTCAAAGGCAGCACAGACGGGTGCAAGAGGGCGCCGCAGGTCCCGTGGCCAGAGTCCACCAGCAAGCATTGACAGCCATGGTGTCTTCTCGGGGCTCGAGGGCCAAATGTTAAAACAACAGCGCCTGCAAACAAAGGCAGTCATGTCAGTCCAGAGGCATATGCGGTTCATGAAATCTACATTTGTCAACATGGACAATAACATCGGCGCAATGGCAGCGGGCATTCGGGACATGTCCCAGTCAATCCAGCAGTTGTGCAGCAAATTAGATGCTGACATAGATGCACGGCGCCGGGAACGGCAGAGGAGGGACACTACCACCAGGGCACTCAACCGTCTGGCAACTGCCACATCTCTACTCTGCCGGCGCTCTGTGTCGATGCAGGAGGGCCTGACACACTGCTGCAGCGACGTGTCTCGGGGGATGGTGCAGGTGACAAGTGCACTAGAGGTGCTATTGACAAGTCAGGCGGCGACAACTGCTGCAGGGGATGCTGCGGAGAGCATCGACACCAGCAGCAGCAGCAGCATCACACCCCCCGTCCCAGAAGCACGCAGGAGCAGCAGGCGGCTTGGTGTTGGCTGTAGTGAGGATGCTCAAGCCGTGCCATCCCACAGTGCAGCGCATATGTGCAAACATTGATGCAGCCCTGCGTAGCCACTTCCCAATGGGTGACATAACCCTGGACTTACTCCTTGTATATATGCTATGTTGCCAGATTGGCTTGATCTTGTGTTCATGGCGTAGTGCCGCATTAAAACTACGTCATGACATATCACAACTGGCTGTGTCCCCTTACTTACTCAGAAATAGTTGCATGTGATCTCTGCCCGTCTCTCTCTCCCATCTATTGCAGTTGGCACTCTAGCTGCGTTGCCCTCTGGCTGGCCTGACTCATCCTCGTTGTCCTCAAAATCTGTTAGTTCCACATCCGTACCTCTCTTCGTGGCAAGGTTGTGCAGCATTGCACAAGTGGCAATGATCTTGCAGCAGTTGATGGGTGTGTACTGGCGTGCGCCTCCGCTCTTGTGGAGGCAGCGGAACCTGCTTTTCAGTAGTCCAAACGTGCGCTCCACCACATTGCGTGTAGATTTATGTGCCACGTTGTATCGTCTCTCACTCTGGGTTGATGGGTGTAGGTAGGGAGTGAGGATGAATGACCGGCAGGCATATGCACTGTCGCCTAGGTGAGTAAAAGGGAACCATCAGTCACATGCCTCTATACACTATGATTTGCAGGTTTCATGGGGCGTCACTGTTACTTACCTAGCAGGTATCCCTCTCCAAATTCTCCGGCAATCAGTCGTGTGTAGATCCCACTGTTCTGGAAGATGTAAGAGTCGTGGGTGCTCCCAGGAAACTTCGCTACAATATCAGTGATGATGTTCCCTGCATCACAGATCACCTGCACATTGATGGAGTGGGTGGACTTTCTGTTCCTGTAGATGTGCTCTGTGTCAGCTGGTGGGCAGATTGGGATGTGTGTGCCATCAATACAGCCAATGACATGGGGGAACTGTGCCCTGTGATAAAAGTCAGTTTTAGTTTTCTGCAGTTCAGCCTGTGTGTTTGGGAAGCTGATGTAGTGGTGCATTCTCTGCATCATGGCATCCAGGAACTTCCTGAAGAAACGGGACAGGCAACTCTGGGATACACCACCCACCGCAGCTATCACCACCTGATAACTGCCGGATGCCAGTAGATGTAGGCTGCAGAGCACCTGCACATGTGGTGGTATGGCATGCGCCCTTCTTGTTGGCTGGTCCAGGAGTGGGTGCAGGTCCCTTATCAGGTCCATGATGGTTTGGGGGTGTAGCCTGTACCTTTCATGTATCTCTGCATCAGTCAGTTGGAAGAGTGTGATGCGCTGTCTGTAGATGCGTTCCTCCCGTCTCCATATCCTCAGACCTGCTGCCTGTAGACGTAGGCGCCTTGCAATGACATACAGAGCGGCCATGTTGTCCACGCTGTTGCATTTTGGGATTGCTTATATGGTCTGTTGATGGTTACCACCTGCTTTCACTCAGTGTTAATTACCGACTCTTAATTACCGATTTTCATGGATTTCTTCATTGCCGATTTTACCTACATGTCATTTTCAGTTTTACCACTTCATATTTACCGATTCATATTTACCACTTCATATTTACCGATTCGGTAAATATGTATTCGGTAATTATGAATCGGTATTTTCGAATTCGGTAATTATGAATCGGTATTTACCGCTTCATATTTACCGAAAACTGGTTTTTGGTCTCCTACATCTCACTTGTCTATATACCGGTCGGTAACGGCATATTTACCGAATTTCGGCCGTTACCGACCGGTATTAAGCTACCTACATGAGGCCCTGTATGTTTTAAAACCTTTCGAAAAAAACTTACTTGTATTTTTTTAGGTAATTCTAGCTGCTATAGGATTTTAAGCTGTGATGAACTGGGGTTCATTTTCGACCCCTGATCTTAATTGTGCTTTTATGATCTGTATTTAAGAGATTGAATAAAGATTTTATTGATTGATTGACAAAATGTAACCTTTGATTCTGCACGACATCAGAGGGTTGACCCTTTATCCAAGTCTTAGCCGATCATCAGCCTCCTGTTGGTAACTGGACGTTAAGGATATGCAAAAAGTGGAGACACTACAGAAGGACAACCCTGCCTTGCTTGCTAGTGTGGCCACTGACTTCTTGGCTCCTATGACAAGTGTAACACGGGCATTGCAAGTGGCACTCATGTCCGGAGTAGCAGCTAATTTATATAAAAATAATGTGCTTGGCAAAATCTGTGCAGAAGCCTCACTGTATTATTGAATACCTTTAATTGCGGTCGACGGTTCCAAACACAAACTGAAATCTGGATTTCCTGGAGGCTGCAGTGGCTGGCCATTGGAACCCGGGGGGGGGGGCGGGGGGGTAAATGACTAGACTGGTATTCGAAGAGAAAGGGCAGACTAAGGTACTCAGTCCGAATGGGAGATCTTGAAAATGCCTGGTCATAATCCATGGGGTTCCTTCAGGAGCATTCTAAGATGTAAGAGTGCAGCTGAACCCCCGGGGATCGGAAGTGAGAGACCACCACTAAGCATAGAAAACAAAGGGGCACAATTGGAATCCTCCTGCCGGGTTAACTTTTTCTATCATCAACAGTGATGTGAGCTGGTTAGTACCGCAGCCACTATCTGTTTAGCCAGGCGCGGTGCATCCATTGGGGTGTTGGGGCGTAGCCCCACATTATGGACCCACCATCGACCGTCAAGCACAGTAAATAAATATATTTGCCAATGCCTCACGTCTCGCTGAATATTATACGCGGCTGCTACTAGTACCGGGACATGCCCAACTCAATCCTGACTGCGCTGAAGCCAGGGGCTGGGGCTGGGCTAGGGCAGCTTGAGTGACAGACTCAGCTGCAGAAGTAGTGCGCATGTGCATTTTTGGGCTGGTCATTTGTATGACCAGCCCGAACATGATCGCACACTACCTTCCCCTTACGAGGGACCCAAGGGTGCTGCTTCATACAGCAGTCAGGGCTGCAGCCCCCGGGTCTGATAATGGGCCCTTAGCCAATCCTGGTGCTTCATGCAGCGCCAGTTTTGGCTGAGACACCACGCAGAAGGGCAGGCAATCCATTATTGGGTGCCGCGCGTGGGTGGTGGCACTGCCGCAGCCGCACTTTGTATGGCCAATAACTGTGGCTTCATGTAAAGACATGCAGTAGTGATTGGCCATTTAGGAACACTGGCTGTCGTGGTGACGTCGCAGGCTCGCAGCGCAGCAGGCCGACTCCCTCGCGTCACCACACACACTAGACGTCGTGCTGGTGTACAGTACTGCTGCATGACTGTCTGTGTCTGCAGTGCTAACTACTGGACAGTCTGCTGGTGGCTCGCCTGCATGCTGCTCGTGTCGTCGTCGTGTGTCGTACACGTAGATACTAGATCCTGATAAAAGTAAGAGTCGGAAATAATTATAGTCGCAATTATTATGATAAACTATGACTCTTTGCTTAATTGCTTTACTCCTTTACAATTTTTATATTTTAATTTATGCAGTGTTATATAGCGCGGCGAGCGTGCAAACTTATTGGAGCGCTTTAAATGAGCACCAGTTATGTCACACAAGTCTAACCACCTCCTTGAAGGCCTTAAGGCCTTCTACTCCCCTACAGGTGAGGAGGTGTCCCCGAGTTCCCGGAGAAGTATGGGAGTGTCAACTCACTCAATGCAAGTGACACTGTCTCTGAACACCGCATCCAGACCTGACCGCATCTTCAAGCAATGCGGACTGTAAGGCTTAATGGGCGCTGCTGAGTGGGGCTCGCCAGTGGGGGCGCGGTGCCCTTCGAAGAAGGGTCAGCCGGCCTCGCAGACATCCACCATGCGTGAATGATTCACGTGTATCCCCCCTTCCAATACGCACACACCGTCCGAACCTGATTTCTCATCTCATTTTAAATGAATCCCCTCGTGACCTTTTCTAAAGCAAGACGTAGACATGTCAATTAAGGGTTCTACTCGGAAGGCCTCGAGGAGCCCTCTGAGCACGAGGCCCTCCATTACCGAGGCAGAGCCGCCGTTCCGACCACGCCCACAGACAAAGCAGTGGCACCGGGACACAGAGGCCTAAAGGCCCCACTGATCCCGGATAATTTATGTATTTTATTCCACAGTTAAAACAACGGACGTAGGGTTCCATTTCCTTCTTAACTATGGCACGTGACACACCGGCTAAGCCACTGGTGGCCAATAGTGCCATGGGCCATAATGCAAGCCCTGTATTCACGTGCTGAGTGGAAATAAAAAAACACACCCATAGCTGTGGGACTGACAGGCCCACAGAGCCCCAGGCCCGACTGCACCTGCTGCACCATTAGCACAGGTCAGGGCAGGACGCGAGGGAGAGAGATAGGAGCGCACAAGGCAGCGAGGGAGTATGGTCGCGAGAGTATGGCGGGAGAGAGCAGGGAGGTGAAGGGATGAAGGTTGGGGAGGGTGAAGTCAGAGATAGTACTTCTTGTAGTGATGGAATGGGGCAACGTGATAGGGAGGGACTAGGGAGTGACGGTACATTGTCCTTGGTATAGAAGAAACACGATGAGGCAGGATCGGGAATGGATGAAGTAAAGCGTGTGGGGGCTGGCGGGAGGAATCATGATCCTGGGTGGTGTATGGGGGGGCAGCTGGAGCTTGGCAGGTAGCTGGAGGGGGGTGAAGCACACACGGAGGTCCAAGGTAAAGGGGAGTGAAGGAAAATGAGGTGGGAAAAGCAATTTATGGAGGGAGGGAGGCAAAAGGCTATTAATGAGGGTGTGCCTGGCAGGAAAGAGGAAGCATAACACGGAAGAAGCATGGTACGGAGTGGAGAGCGTGAGCATGTTAAGAGGTAGGTGTTACAGACCGTATAAGGGTGAGGGAGCATGATATGAAAGGGCAGGGTGGGACTGAACTGAAGGAGGGGAGCGTGGTAGAGAGCAAATGAAACGAGCACTCTCTCATGCCCAGATTGTGATTACGTCATACATCTGCAAGGCTCCAACCCTCCAGCCACTGTCTTAAATATGCGGTAAAATACATGTCCTCAATTGCACAAGTGCAAAGTTTAGGTGTTCTGGGCCCAGGGATTGAGCAGCCAAACAGCCGGTGGCGACCTATGCACAGTGTGGCATCTCTTTCTCTCCTCTCTATAGTGGTGGGAGATTCTAAGAGATTTATTTTACATTTTCTTTTAATTAGGGCCTAGCCTGGCCTGCACATTACAGACTGTAGGAGATGTTAGGACTACATCCTGCTTATATACATTTTAATTATATCAAGATTCCTCAATCCCCATATGATCAAATGTTTGAATCAATGTATGAAGAAACAACTGTTGGCAACAACAGTAGACATTGTTTAATTTGTAAAAGAATCTTTGCCGGGGCCCAAAGGTTTTCCCTGATAAGATTATTAACAGGGACCAAATAATTAGACTAATTATTAAATTAGACCTATGTGAAATGTTATTTACAGTGGCATAATCTTGTGTAATTTCCGATATTCTGCATTACCACTGCTACACAAAATACCTGTGATTGCAGCATGAAGCCACATTCTGTAATTGACACTTGTTCAGGGTACAAATATTATTAGGGGAGCACAAGAAGAAAGTGAACACATCGAACATGAATGCACATTTTGTTTTATAAACGAATACAAAATGCTTACACTGTAATTTCTCATAATAAAGAAGTGCAATTTGGCATAACTTTTTTCACATTCCGCTTAATTTCCACAAAGGGAAATTTTGCAACTTTGATTATGACCTGGTTCACAGTGGGCACATTCTATCTGGCTACTCCCTTGTTTTCTATTGTAGGCAACACCAGGGTAATGAGTAGATGAGCAGCATAAAAAGTTAAAACCCAGATGACATGGGCCAATTAACGGAAGAGCTCAGCATAATCAAAACATTTCAAATACATGCAGCTCTGTCCCGTGCCCTCACTGCCCTGTCACCAGTACTCACAAAACATGTTGTGCAAGTTAGAACCTGCTGAGTAAGCACAGGGAAGTTCCGAAGCACTTCCTCAACTTTAGTTATTGGCCGGAAACAACCTGGGGTAACTCAAGGCATTAAGTAATGTCCACTCAGCTTGTCATCCGTGCACACTCAAGCGTTCCATTAATTTATGATGGCTCTTATTCGGCACTTTTTCACAAAGCTTTAGCAAGCGACCTCCTAAGGAGAGACAATAAAAATGTTATGATAACTCTGATGGTTAAGGTTCTTCCTAGAGAGAGATCAGAGTTTTTTCTAGTGGAAGTTTTGACTCATGGAAAGGTAGCGCAGGTTAATGTGCCTGCTGCAAAGAACATGTACCTGATGCAGATCACAAAATGCCCATGATGTAAATAGGTCAGTGAGCCACTGCTTTTGTCAGAGAGATCCTTTTGTTACTTGCAGTTTGTAAGTTAAAATCCTAGCATACAACAGTGAGCTATTAACTGTCATCTAAGATCTGCATGCAAACTGCAAGGCAAAAGTTGGAGGGTTATGTTTTTTTCCCCCTGTCTTTGTTTGATTACCCTAGTGTTTCAAAAATAAATTGTTATCCTTTTATTTTTAGCACCTGGTAAAGCCTGGCAACCTGAAACATTACCAAATTTTGGGGCAATTTTTCGGCGGAGAACAAGAGGCCCCAACCTGCTGCTCTTTCACCCCGGCTACGACCCAGCAAACACCAGTGTTAATGGTAAGGAAACTGATACTATATTTTTTTACATTAGAGTTAGGGCTATGTATGTGGTCACTCTACATGGTGGTTGGGGTGGGTGCACATTCTAAACATTGTACCCTCTCAGTGGATGGAATTTAATAATAGCCTTAGCCCTGTGCTTTGGGCAATAATGGTTGGTAAAATCACTATCTATCCCTTGCCTTGTTCAAGGCCCTCAAGCAGTGTCTGTTTCAGTGCCTCCAGCAACCACTATGGCACAGAGAGGTAGCAGGCAGTAAATCTGTATTTTTAGCAGTCATGTTGTGCAAAGGGGAGCTGTTGGAGATTTATTGCGATACTGCACAAGATATATGTATTTATACTCAAATTTGATATTATTGCACCACACCTTATACGTTGTTATTGACAGGTTTCTTTAATATATATTGGTAAGGCCACCATCGGTATCATGAATACTGTACAAGAGCTGATTACAAGGTCATTCCAGGCACGACCACTTGAGAAGAAACTACATTTAAAGCAATTAGGACCTCATCAGCATGACATAAACCTACAGAAAACTTCCCAGGACAGAGGAAAAATGTCCAAACGTACATTCTCAAACGCCTGGTACACAAAAGCTGATTGGCTTACAGGATGCCTTTTAAGAATCTCTCTGTTCTGCTTCCCCTGCTTGCTGTTTGGTCGTGAGTTTTCTTGGACAAATCAAGGATTAACAGACTTGAAGCATTTGTCGGAAAAAATAAAGAAGCATGAACACACAAGAAAGCATATGGAAGACCTGCAGAGACTGGGAATGTTGGGGGAAGATGCCCCGATTGAGCAGCAGATAAACAATGCATACTGCAAAACAATACAGAAACACAATGAAGCCGTTGATAGGAACAGACAGATTCTATCCAAAATAATTGATTGCATTCGTTTCTGTGGTGCTTTCAAACTGCCATTGCGAGGCCACGATGAATCAGAAAGTTCCTCAAAACCTGGGATCTTCAGAGGCCTAGTGGATTTAATAGCAAGCATAGACAAGGAAATGGAAACACATATAGCAAGTGCTACAGTCTTTAAGGGCACCTCTAAAACGATACAAAATGAACGCCTTGAGTGTATGCTCGAAATTATGAGAAGTCATATTTTGCAAGAGTTGCAAAACACAGACTTTGTGGCTATTCAGGCTGACGACACCACTTATGTGGCCACTAAAACACAGTCCGTATTAGTGTTTCGGTACCTTTCAATGACAGAGAAGTTGTGGAGAGGTTCTATGGTTTCCCACATTTAAGAGACTCTAGTGCAGAAACCATTACTGCAGCTATACTGTGTCAACTGAACTTAATTTTTCCAGACCTGCCTCATAAAAAAAAACTTAGCGCGCAAAGCTATGATGGTACGTCCGTAATGAGTGGAAGCCTTAGAGGAATACAGAAAAGAATAAGAGATGTGTACCCTAATGCTCATTATGTGCACTGTTATGCCCACCAACTTAATCTTATTATGCAACAGGCAGTATCAAAGATCACCGAGACACAAATTTTCTTTCAGGATGTAGGAGGCATGGCAGCATTCTTCTCACGTTCCCCCAAAAGAACGGAAGCACTTCATGAGATTGTGGACAAAAGCATTCCAAGGGGATCCTCAACTCATTGGAACATTAACATCCGTACAGTCAACCTAATCTATGAACATAGGGAGGACCTTGAGAAATGTTTTGCCGCCATAGAAGCCAATGATGAGTTTGATTACAAAAGTCAGACTGAAGCCCGTGGCTTTGCTAGAACACTACAAGATAGAGAGTTTCAGTTCTTACTGTTTTTATTTCATGATATAATGTTTGCTGTTGACCTGTTATACCATCAGTTACATGCACAAGAGATAGATACTGTCAAAGTGCAAGTATGTACCACTATGTTTGTACAAAGCATAAGCAAAGTGAGAGATGGGGTCGACAATTTAGACAGCAAACTGCCAGAGCATTCTACTTTTTCAAACCGCAGGAAAGGCATCACCACTCTGGTCCGAATTGCAAAGGAGATATGTGACATTGTAATTGTGCAGGCAAAAGAACGTTTTTCTTTCACAAAACATTTGGTGAGTGCCACATTATTGCAAAGTGAAGAGTTTGCAAAATATGATGAATCCTTCCCGGAGCGTGCTCTGAATGAGGCTGTGGAAGCTTATCCTATGCTGAAAAAAGAGGAGCTGAGAACTGAGTTGACTGTACTGTACGCAATGCCTGTGTACCGGAAGGCCACAAGTGCCATGACTTTGCTGGCTTTAATACATAAACTTCATATGGAAAAGTCACTTACAGAGACAGTGACTTTACAAAAAATTGTCATGACCACTCCTGTGACAACATCCGAGTCTGAACGATGTTATTCAGCCTTAAAGAGGATAAAGAGATTCCTGAGGAACACCATGCTTGAGGAAAGACTCAATGCTTTGGCAATGCTCTCTGTAGACAGCATGTTAGTTAAAAAAATCCCGTACTTTAACATTAAAGTTATTGACAAGTGTGCTGCTCTTAAAGAGAGACATGCTGATTCCATTTACAAAAAGTAAACAATGTTGAATGCTGCCACTTTGCAACCACTTTAGTTGTTTGTTAAATAAAAAACATCTGTGAGTGAGGTACTCAGAAATGCATTGTATCTCGAAGTCTGTTATGAAGCTCTGTGGTTATACTGAATAAGCAGCTACGTATGTTATATGACATCTCTTTACTAATGTAATAACTGCACTTTCACAATTGCTTTATTAACCTTCCTGCTTTCTCAAATTTGCTTGAAAATGCACCATTTTTCTTCTCTTTTATCAAACTTTTCTCGGGGGAGAACCCCCCGAACTCCCCTTATGGTTGTTCGGGCTCGCACGCGCTGTGCACGCTCGCAACGGTGCAGTATGCTAATCATTTTATGCCTCACCACTTTCAAATGTCACTAGCCGCCCCTGCGTTTAGCTCAGTCTGGCGCTTGTGGCAGAGGGCTCTCCACGGCCCAGCTAGACGAGCAGCAGCCCAGCATCCAGCCCGTGAGCGAGGAGGGTGAACGTACACATTCAGAACTGCTCTTTATTCCCCAAATCTCAACAAAAGGCCCCATGGACACTCTCAACAGAAGGAACCTGTTGCAGCTGTTTAGTCACATCCCTTCATTAAAGAGCCTATCCTCAGAGGATTTGGACTGGGTTAAATTCAGGCCACTTCTTTTAAATTCAACTGGGGATGTAACCACAAAAGTATGAAAAAGGGGTAAAAGGGATGCTGTATGGGCAGAAAGGCCCACCGTTGAGGAATGGGGCATTGATCTTCATATCCCCTCAATGGTGAAACATTTGTTTCCCCTCCTAAACACACATTCAGGTCAAGCACCAACATGTGTGCTGAAGGGCGCAATTGGAGGAAACAGCTGATGGGATTTGGTTTTAGAGGGCTCAGATGTCCTCACAATTCAACAACGGTATCATCAGGGGGAGGCAGTCTCCGAATCCCTAAAGAGATGCACAGAGGATGCAGGGCATACCGGTGTTAACCGTGCCTAAAAGACAGAGTTACTACCCTTAACATTACGCTGTGCCATAGACATCTGGCCTTAGGACATAAGCCTCTGCTAACAGTACTTCCATGGAACTTGGCTGTTAGAACTGGCCCTTTTTGCTGGGTTATCCCCAAACTTTTTGCCTTCTTCCTCCTATTTTTTTCTGACATATTTTTGTTGGCTTTAACACTGTGGGCACTTTACCACTGCTGATCAGTGCTAATGTGCATATGCTCTCTGTCTAAATTGTATTGGTGATTGGTTTTTCCATGATTGCATATTTTTTTTACCAGTAAGTCCCTAGTAAAGTGCACTGTGGGGGCCCAGGCGTGTAAATCAAATGGTACTAGTGGGCCTGCAGCACTGATTGTGCCACTCACATGAGTAGCTCTACAAACATGTCTCAGACCTGCCACTGCTGTGTCTGTGAGTGCAGTTTTAAACTGCCATTTTGACCGGGCAAGTGCATCTTCTTGCCAGGCTCGAACCTTCCCTTTTACTATATGTAAATCACCCATTAAGTAGGTCAAAGGCAGCAACATGGACAGGGTGCAGTGTATTTAAAAGGTAAGACGTGTGCTGTTGTGTTTTACATGTCCTAATAGGGGAATACTGCTAATTTTGTGTTTCCTTACTGCAAGGACTATCTCTCCCATAGGTTAACATGGCGATTACCTTAAAATATATTTTATGTGTAATGTCCCATTGGAAACAGATAGAGATTTGGAGTGTGGGGTCTCTGAACTCAAAATTAAAAAATACATCTTTTTGCGAAGTAGATTTTTAAATTGCGTGTTGGAAAATGCCACTTTTAGATAGTGTGCATTTTCATGCTTTACCCTTCTGTGCCTCTGCCTGTCTGTAGAATCCACGTCTGGTGGTTTAGGATGACAGTTGAGCTCATGTGAATTCACTCTAGACAGTCACAGAAAGGGAGTTGAGGTGTGCCCTGCATATCCTGATGGGCCATCACCAGGCTGATAGGCCTTCCTGAGCTAGAGTGCTGGGAGGAGTTGTCACTGACACCTGAATCGGGCTGTGCCTGTCCTCACACAAAGCTGTCTCCACACTCATGTTGTGTGTCTGGCGCTAGGACAGGGAAAGGCAGGGTCTTGTGTACTACAAAGACTTTCCTTTGACGTTTGCCTACTTCAAATGCAGAAAGGAGTATAAATATTGACCTCTGGACTCAGGAGATTCTGCCAGGAAGAAGAGCTGGATGCTGTAGGAGGGACTTCCGCTCTGCCTGTTGCTTTGTTGGGCTGGCCTGCTACTTTCTGTTTCTGTCCTGGGATGAAAGGACTGGAATTTTCTTTATTAATCCTGCTTTGAAGGTTCTCCAGGTGCTTGTGCATGCTTGCTTCCTGTTAAGAAGTCTCAGGGCCATCACAGACTTCCCCTGCATCTTGCTAATAGCACCTGGACTTCTCAACTGGGAGTCCTGATTGCCAAGTGGTGCCAAATCCAGTTGGAGTCTTGTGGCTAGTGCTGCAACTCAAGAAAATCAACATCAATGCTGTTAGTGATACTGCTCCCTGCACTGGAGCCGAGGGCACCACTTGTGAAGAACATGACACACTGCCCGACTTACACTGCAGCCCTGGTGTTGCCAACTACAGCAACTTATTGATGCCAACATCGTCATCAAGGCCGCTGCTTGCTCAATAACTGAAGGCATCCCTCGTAAAGTGCTTGACACACTGCCCCGACTTGCACCAAAGCCCCAATCTCTCCAATGGCAACGATTCGTACCATTGCTGCGCCGCTGCCTGCAGCAAAGCCAAGGGCACCGCTCATGAAGATCACGATGCACCGCCCCAACTTACACCAAAGCCCTCAAGCCTGTCGACGCCAGTGCCTCAAATGCATCATCCCGGAGTCGATCAGATGCGGGTGACCACCAAACTCATAAATACTGCAACATCATAAGGAACCGATGACTCTTGCCGTCAACGCCACATCACCTCCTCTGCACAGCAGTAAGGAACTGATGCCGCTTCGGCACCAGTCACACCTCACCTCCCCAATGCCATGCAACATCTTTGTTTTCATCATTTTCAAGGTAATGGTACTGGGGGTCCGTGTGACCCCGTAGCCGGCCTGTGCCAAACTGTTGAATTAGTACCTGTCACAACATCGAGCTAGCCCTGGTTGGAGCTATTGTTTTCTAGGAGCTGTAGTTTTATAGTAATCTTTCTAAAAGAGATATCTTGATTTGTGCATACGTTGGATTTTTGTCGTTTTGGTCTTGTTTTATTCAGAATAATATTCTCTATTTTCTAAAATGGTTTGGACTGCTTTTGTAGTGTTTTCACTGTGTTACTGTGTGTGTATGTTTGAATGCTTTACTCGTTGCCTCTGAGATTAGCCTGACTGCTCGTGCTAAGCTACCAATGGAGTAAGCAGGAATTATCTCAGCTGTGTCACTCCCTTATCCTGACTAGAGTGAGGGCCCCTACTTGGACAGGACGCAAACTACTGCCAACTAGAGACACCATTTCTAATAGTGGCTGGACTCAAAAGTATTAAACGGAGCAAGGAAGCAATGAACTACTTGCAAACATGTGACATTCTTTACCTCCAGGAGATCTGGGCACTTGCCCCACCTATCTTCACAGGCTTTACAAGATCCTTAAATCTGCATCATGATCAAGCCTGTTTGGGCGCATGTCATGGGGCCTATCAATTTTCATCAATCACTCAAGCAACCTAGTGGCTGCCCCAATGGATTTCATCATCACTATTGCCCAGGCTGTTTCAATCACTGGCCTGATATTTAACCAGAAAGACACCAATTTAATGTTTTTTAACTGTTATCTCAACTTTGCAAAGAAAGCCAAGCTGCTGCTAGTCCGCGATCTGCTTGACAGCCTGGAAACTCTCACATTGGATCATACTGGTCACAAATTTATAATTGGGTGGAACTTTAACAGTTGTGGTGTTGGTGAACAATCTGATAGTGCCAATCAGTAGAGAGCGGATCATATTTAACAGGCATTTCTGTCATCCTACAAACTGGTATCTGCTCAAAGGGAGGCTGTAGTGAAAGAGAAGGCTCTGCTGCTTCCCAGACCTGTAAAGGCCAATCAAACATTGATTATGTTTTTGTTTCTGAGTCTCTAGCCTCACAGCTAGTACATTTTGACATCGAAGAAAGATCATAAAGTGATCATAATCCCTTAAAAGGCCTCTTGAACATGCTAGCTCAACCCTATATGAATTGCAGATGCATGGGCAGGTCAACGGGGGAAGTGAAAGCAAATCTAGGTAGAATAATAAGGTAGAGAGCAGAGTACACATCAACAACTATTGCTTGTATAAGCGAACAAGAACTTGCAGCAGAAGCAAGACACCAGTAATGGGAGAGCTTCATAGAAAATCTTAGATCTCTCTTGATGCAGGATGGAATCAGGCACACCACAATCCAACCCGGTGAGTACAGAAGAGTACACACCCAGTTCAATAAAGCCATCACCGCTTCAAGGAAAAACCTATGCAGAGCCCAGAGGACTTTGAAATGAAATCCATCAGTAACTACAGTGGGGATGGTCAAACCAAAGTGTTTAATGTAGAAAAAGGCGATCTAGGATAAAAAGAAGGCAAAAATCAAAAGGAATGAGTAACCATATTTCACTTATTAAGAGATAGAAATCAAGCTTGAATCTGGGAGCACGTTGGCAAACTAAAGAATGGCAAGGAAACAAGAGAGAATGGCTCTCCAGAAGTAGCCTGTATAAGACATGAGTTAGAGATATACACTGACAATCAGGCAGCCCTGTTGGTAACCAGCTACCCTGCCTAATGGCCCAGAAGCAAACCTCCACCGGGGTTAAACCTACTGGGGAGCCAGTACCGTGGACACTGGGAAATGCCTCTACAGGAGCAGGAACCAGCACCTCATTCAGACAAGGATAAGTGCACAGTAGACAAACAAATAGGCAGCAAGAAGGTCGAATGTATCATCAGGTGAATAAGAAAAGATCGTGCCCCATACCCAAATAGTTTAATGGCAAACCTTTAAATATGTGCACCTAAAAACTGGGCAAAGCTGGTGTTCCCACTCTTTAATTGTGCTCTTCAAACTGTGACTATCCCTGACGCATGGAGAGGATTAATTATCTGCCCTATACATAAAAAAGGGGGGCGGACGTTGGCCGCAAATGACCAATTAATTGCACTTCTTCACGTGGAAGTAATAGTCCATGCCTTTGGAGTTGTGGGCTCAAGAGCAAGAAATCTTACAGTTTTTTCAATCAGGTTTCAGAGCTGGGGTGTCAACTGTGGACAATATCCTGACACTATCATATCCAACCACTCAGAACAACACTCTGCCACTTTTTCGCCTATAGTGGGGCATTCAATAGGGTTGATAGGGCAACCCTATTTTAGGAAGCTTGTCACATGGGGTATACCCCATTTGCTGCTATGGAACATAACCTCACTGTACACTAGGACATGGGTCCAAGTGCGAAGAGGCCCCTGTTTGGTTACTCGCAAAATCAAAACAAATTGTGGCCTAAAGCGGATTGTGTCCGGGCCACACTGCACTTCAATCTGAATACATAGTGATCGTGGACTGCACTGAAATTGGGTTGCAGTGGGAATTTAGTGCCATGAACACCTTTAATCTGTGAAACCATCTCCAGGTAAATCAGGACAAAACAAAGGTCCTAATATTCAGTAGATACAGGAATAAAAGGATTGCTTCCTGGCATCTGGGTGATAATAGGATCAGCACAGCTATGAAGTACAATTACTTGGGCATGTGGTTTAGTGAAAACAGCACTCCAGTGGCACAGGTAACTACTTTAAAGGAAAGGGGGTGCTTCCATCACTTACAGGATCAGCCGATTGTATCGGACCCTGAGCAGTGCTTCTGCTTAACCAATAATAAGGATAATGAAGGCGACTCTTTTGCCAGCATTACAGTATGGTCATCATGGGATGCGTACTCAGGCGCATTAGAATCAATTTGGATCATATCCACTGCAGAGCATATAGAAAAGTCTTCCAACAGCCTCGATTTGCAAGCCGGTCCAGTTTAAGGCTGGAACTGGGGTAGGTGACTCAAACAACAGATTGTCATGCCTCCATGTTGAAATATTACATCAAGTCCCTGAGTCAAAATCATTAAAAGGTCATCTAAAAGTTAACCTTGAAACTGCGGGCAATCCCTGGCACACTCAAGTAAAAGATGCAATAAAGACTTTCAAGATTGAAGAAACAGTCTTCCACATAAGGGACGTCTCAATCAATATCTGGTTAAGAGCCATTAACCAGCAAATAAAAAAGACCTCCAAGGAGCATGATTTACAATCTGTAGATAAGTCAATTCTGGTCCAGACCCTGAACAATACCTATCTTCCAGGGAAACCACAATCGTATCTTATGGTAGCTATAAACGCAGAAACCCGATTGCAGATACTGTACATGAGACTGTTAGTACTGCCAATAAGAGACTTCAATCCTGCCTGGGCGGGCCATGGAGACAAAAGGTCAGATTGTGTCTCTACCAACATGATGTGTGGATACAGCTGTTCTGCTGTTGTCCCGCACCAGACGATGAGAGAAGATTATTCATTAGACCAGTTTTCCTGGCTCTTTGGACAGGAACGTGCCAGAATACATCCTCTATCAGTCTTTTTTTTTAGTTTAGGAGAGCTTTATTGAAGTATTAGAAGAACAAAGGTATACATTACAACAAAGTTAGAATTAAACAGTAAAACATAATGCATAATGTAAGAGATCAAAAAGAAAAAAAAAGTATGCATTGATAAAGCAGTATTGTTAGGTAGGTTGTAAAAAGTAACAATATTCAAAAAGGTACCTTAATGGAACAGCAATTTTGTTTTATATATGAAAGGAAAAAGAAAAAGAAAAAAGAAAAAAGCGAAAGGGAGAGAGAGAGAAAAGAACATGAGATAAAAAGTTCTGCACTGTAACAATGATAATCAAGATTGAATTCCAATATTATCAAATAAAGGTACAGACAACGCAGAGATAACAATGAAATAACCTGATATGTACAAGTTAAGAGAAATGAAACTGAAGAGCTCATGGTGGTTGAAAAACGAAAGTACTGTCCTGGAACTGTATTGAATGAGAGGATAAATAATTGGTAAGTGGGGACCAAAAGGCTTCTTTTCTGAGAAGTAGGTGGGATGAGGTGACAGAATCTCTGTCCAACCTATGATGGTGACAGAGAAGGTTCCACCAACCGTTAAAAGTAACCTTAGTGGCATCTTTCTAGTTAGATGATATAACTTAAAAAGCAATGGCCAATAACAAATCCACAAAAAATCCCAGTTTACGAACACCAAACCAAACTGGAAAAAATACTTCCTAGTAATATAGACTTGATTTCAAATGGAAAACTAATAGAACATATAGAGGAAATAGTTTTACAAATTGTTATCCAGAAAGAGGAAATGTATTGACATAAGAAAAAGGAATGTAGGTAAGGTATGTGTGTGGAATAATTGAGCAAGTCCAACAGGCAAGCGGTGGGCCATGTAAGTATTTAGAAATATATGCTGGAGTTAAATACAGCCTATTATAAAAGTAATACAGAGTCTGAGTGGTGCTGGCATTACAAGACGTGTGATGTAGTCGGAACCAAATGCAATTCCAAGTGTGTATGGAGAAAGTTGGTTGCAAATCCGAATTCCATAAAAGTTCAACCTTACTCTTAGGGCGATTAGGGAGGGAACAGTGAAGATATTTATAAATGTTGGAGGCCTGAGGAGAGGAGGAGATAGGCAGCAGCTCTATTAAAGGATCCAATAAAGGAAAAGAAGAACTAGAAAGAAGGGAAACTTGTTGAGAAAGGATCAATTTCAAAGAATCCTATTTAAGGAGTGAAGTGGCAGATAATCCGTATTTAGACTGGAGCTCACTGGAGGAGAGAGGGAGCATTCCGTGAAACAAATGTTTCACTTGGACTATCCCCTTGATGACCCAAACGTTCCAAAAAATGGTATGATTAGAGAGTTTAATAGATCTATTGTGCCATATAGAAGAGTAAAGAAACATCTGCAAAGGAGCAAGAGCTTTGGTGAGTGTCGGATAAATAGGCGATATAGATTGAGAAATGATGGGAGATTTAAATGAAGGAGTAGGGTGTGGGAAATTAGCAAATGATGAAAAAGAAAAGGGTTAAATCAAAGAGTTCTCTAAATTGCGCCATACCGTTAAAGGAGTATCCTTGGACAAGGAAAGATGGGGTAATATTTGGCGAATCAAAAAAGAAGAATGATATTGTCAAAAGTTTGGAACATTGACACCACCCTTATCCTTAAGTGCGGATAATGAAGACAGAGATATATGGGCTTTTCTTTTATTCCATAAAAAAGTACTCCGAGTACTGTTAAGAGATTTGAAGAATTTTAAAGAAATCTTCACGGGAAGCATGGACATATAATTGTTGATAGCAGGAAGCATCATCATCGTAATGGTATCCAGCCTGCCCCACCAAGATCGGTATAAAGGTGACCATTTCTCTGACATATGAAACGCTTTGATCAGGACATCATCTAAATTGAGTTGAACAGTTTTAGCAATTGCGGAGGGGTATTTAACATCCAGGCAAGTAATGTGCCTGGAGTTCCATTTAAAACCCTTGTCTGAAAACATTTCCTTCAAACAATATTTTTTCAGAGGAAGAACGTCTGACGTTGTAAAGTTTAACTTGTAACCCGATAGGGAAGAATAGGAGATTAAAAGGTAGTAGTGAAACTTGGGGATCAGAAACATATAGCAGAATGTCATCAGCATAAGCTGTGAACTTGATTTCAGAGGCTTTGTGATGAAATCCCCGGAATAAGGCAGAATGGCGTAAGGTGTGATGAAAAGGTTCAAGATATAGAATAAACAGTAAAGGAGAAAGCGGACAGCCCTTACGAGTGCCCCTTTGCAGGGTAAAGTAAGAAGAGTGAGATCCACTAAGAAAAACCGAAATAGTAGGGGAAGAATAAAGCACATTAATAAGAGACATAATGACAGGACCAAAACCATGCCCTTTAAGGTCTCACATCATGCGGTCAAAGTTTTTTCAGCATCAGGAGTGATAGCAGCGAGTGGAGTAGAGCTCTTGGAATCAAGATGTAATATGTTTCAAAAAGTTCGAAAATTGTCCGCTAGTGTTCTACCCTTAACAAACCCGGATTGCTGAATCCCTATTAGATCAGGAATCACTTGATTGAGGTGGAGAGCCAACACTTTAGCAAAAATCTTGCAATCCAAGTTTATCAAAGATATAGAATGATAATTTGCACAAGAGGAGGGGTCTTTGTCCTTTTTTGGAATCAGACATATCATTGCCTCCAAAAAAGTGTCGAAGGCTTCCTTGTGGAAATTGAAATACTGGAAAAGAGAAAGGAGATGAGGGAGAAGGCTTTGTGAGAAGCAAGAATAAAATTAGGCTGTAAAGCCATCAGTGCCATGGTCTTTGTCTTTAGGTAATTGAGCTAAAGCAACCTTAATTTCAGAAATATATAAATCTTTGTGGAGGAAGAGAATAACAAAAACACAAATCTAGAGCAGAGTCCGAAGGGGAAGATTCGGGGGTATATAAAGTTTTATAAAAATTCATAAAACAGTGTAATATATCTTCGTCCTTAAGATGAATAACGCCCATATCATCTACGATATTAGTTATTCTGGATTTTTGTGAATTCACTTTTAAATATTTAGCCAGCAGTTTACAATCTCTGTTGCAACCGCTGTAGGATTTAGAATTAATCTTTAGAAATACCCCGGAGGCCTCCACAGTTGATTTCATGTTGAAATGTAATTTAGCGTGAATTAGTTGTTTTAGGGTATCATCATTATTAGTAGTGTAGTAAGCGTGTTCAAGTTGTTTCATAGATGATGATAGAGCTGAAGACTCCTTAAGGAAGTTTTTCCTTTTGACAGCGACATATTCAATAAAAAAGCCTCTGGCCGTCACCTTAAATGCGTCCCAAACAACGTGAAGTGGCATGTCTGAAGTGGTGTTGATGTGAAAAAACTCCAGTGAAAAGGTTTTAAAGCGTTTCACAAAAATAGGGTCTTTAAGTAAAGTGTTATTAAAACGCCACCTACGAGATTTAGAAGGTTCGGACAGAAGATTTAGAACAATAACGATCGGAGCATGATCAGACACACGTATAGATCCAATTTCAGCGTGAATTGAATTGGTAAGTAGTTGAGGAGTCACACAAATGTAATCAATTTTGGATCTGGAATTGTGTGTTGGGGAGTAAAAGGTGAATTCCAGACTATCAGGGATACATATCCTCCATGTATCCACCAAACCCCTAGACCGAATAGTGTTTGAAATGTTTTTTTGCATTTTGGTAGGGATATACCTAGAGAGAGATTGTCTATCCGTGAAGGGGTCCATGATCTGATTAAAGTCACCACCAACCAAGAGATTCGGGTTAGAACAGGAGTGTAGAATATGTGACATAGAATGCCAAAACTGAACATCTAGACCAGTAGGGCCGTAAATATTGAGAAGTGACATGGGGGAACCATTAACAATAAGAAGAAGGAGAAGCCATCTACCTTCAGCCCCTTTTTTCTGCTTTTCGATCTTTAGGGATAAAGATTATGAAATAATATCACTACACCATTTTTTCTCTCTTTGGCAGGAGAGCAGAAAGCATGACCCACCCAGAGTTTTTTGAGAGAATTTATATCATTGGCAGTAAGATGAGTTTTCTGTAACATTATAATTTTACACTATACGCAAGATACATGTGTAAGCACTCTTTGTTTCATGATTGAGTTACGTAGACACTTCACATTCCAGGAAACAATACGAACATTAACAGTCATGAGGTAAGAGAGATCGGAAGTTGATAACAATGATTAATTATGAAAACAAAACTGAACCATCATAGAATAAGTTTTGCAATAAAACACAGGAGATACAAGATAACCATCTAAGAGAAGGAAAAAGAGAAAACTATATTGAGGGAAGGAGGAAAGGAAAAAGGAAAGAAAGAAAAAAAGACGGAAAAGAAACCGCAGAACAAAAAAGTTAAATTTAAGAGAGAAATCCCAAAGACAATGTATAAAAAGACAAAAACAGTGGTGAGCTTAATAAAGGAAGAGAAGTTGACAAAAAGCTGAGAAGCTTCAGTCAAGATTAGCAACATGTACCACAAGTGTAAGGGGAATGGCGTGGAGAGGCGAGGAAATATGAAAGGGAAGACAGACAACAGAATGACAAATTCAAAAGAGGAGACAGAGACCGAAAGTAGAACTTGGGTGTAAATAAGGTTAGGAACAGCAGTTAAAAGAGGAAAAAGAGAGAAAGAGTAGCCGGAAGTTAAAGCAGATGAAGGAGGAAATGGAAATATGTAACAAACAGGGCCAGTGAATGGAGTGACACTTACCAACAGATGAAGATGAACTATATACATTAGGATTGGGAAGGAGGCACAAGGGAATGTACACATCGAAGAGGGAAGACAATAGAAACAAACATCTGTAATGAAAGTTAATGAAATATCAACCAGAAAAAGGCAAATATACAATAAATGTCAGGTTAAAACATGAGATTAACAGCAATACCATTGATCCGTGAAAAATTAAAGATATATTATGAGAGCAAGAGCAGGAATATAATACAAATGTTCAAGATGAGGTTTTCCCAAAGTCAACCTCTTCTTTTTTGTGGCGAGCAATACATTACCTGAAATCATCAGGGTAGTCAAATGAAAAGGTCTTTTATTTGTAAGTAACCTTGAAGAAACATGGATGTACCAGACTATATTTGGCGTTCATGGAGCACAAAGCAGGGCGAAAAGAAAGAAATCTTTTATGTCGGGCAGTGGTCGCATGAGCCACATCTTGTGAGAAAAATACCCTCTGGCCGGACCACAGCATATGTTTTCTTTGCTTAGCAGCTGACAAAACCTTTACAAAGTCAGTGTACTCCAAGGAAAGGACAATTATCCCTCTAGGACGACTAGTCGATGGTGAGGGCAATGGACCTCCAGACTTAGGACCTAAGTGGAGCGCACGCTGTAGATTAAGGATAGTATCTTGCTGAGGCCAACTATTTTAGTGATATTTATCTTAAGAAAAGACAGCATGTCAGAGCCTTCTACCCCGTCAGGAATGCCATAAATTCTGAGGTTATTCCACCTATTTCAGTTTTCCAGATCCTCGGTCAGTTGTTTAAGGAGAACAATCTCTTAAGACAAAGCTTCAATCTTGAGAGCTGTAACCTGGACATCACTGATCCGCTGTTCCACCGTTGACACTCTAGATTCCAAGCTGGTCCATTTCTCCTCCAGTCGTTGAAGGGTGGCATTTGTATTGATGACAAATGGTTTCATGAGCTTTATTTCCTCAATAAGATCCTCTAGTGTTAAAGGTAGTGGAGACTTTGTAGGTGAGTTAGGCTCTTTCTACTGTCGTTTTGTGGCAGTAGTGGGATCCTTGCGAACAGAAGCCATGTTGGTGATTATGTTCATCTGACAAGAAGCGAGGGTGGGCTCCATATACAAATGTATAAATCGCCAAAAGAACCAAATGAGCTTCTGAGCAGAAAGATATTTATCAGCAGAGCGTCAACAGCAGTGGGAGAGGGGTGGTAAAAAATCCTCAAAATATCAAATAAAAAAAACCCACACAACTAGAGTCCACCAAGACCCTGTTTGTCACAAGGGAAAAGTTGCCATAAGCGCAGTATATTTTGAGATGTCACATAGGTAGGACCAAATGTAAATATTGCCGGAAAGGAGAACAAGCCAAGTGTGTAGAGAGCCCAGAGAAAAACAAGCAGTCAGCGTTATTGTTGAGCAAAAAGCAATAATTGAGCTGGCCAGGAAACAAGAAACACCTCAAAAGGTATTTTATTTACCCAAAACATTTCCCTCTGTAAGACCGAAGCATTATGCAGAGCGCGCTCCATCTCAGCGTTGAAATCAAAATGCCGGTTCCCTTAGGAGAACACGTATTGGGAGCGAAAAGTATGAAGGAGCGGCTTGACGACGATAAAAACAGGAAATACCTGTGCCACCCGAGTTCACTCGTCAAAAAATCCGCTCCATGATGGGAAAGGAAGCAAATTGCTGTCCCAGAAGTGCTCCGGCCTCCATCGGACCACATAGCTTCAGATAATTGCTGCCATCTTACGTGCGGATAAGCCCCGGCCCCCCATCAGTCTTAAGAGCACTGCCCCGTAGGACTTGGTGAGGTGTGCCAAATTTATTAGCATACTCAGGCAATGGCTCTTCCCCCCTAAGGCAACTGATCAAATACACAACGTGAGTATTGCCAATTGCTTGAAATTGGGAGACGTGGCTCTCGAGCTACCATTGTACCATCCTGGCATCTGGAGCCTGGTCCGCTAGCACTGACTGTAAAACTGTACTGTAACACAGTGAATGCACATCTTGGCACTCTGAATTTGTCCGCTAGCACTTATTTTCAGTAACTGCCCTGTATTGCACTAACTGCCCTTTTTCATTTGCACATAGTATTCACACAAATCTTTTATATGTTTAAACAAATAGCCGATTTTAACTGTTAGTAGTGGTTCTAAGTAACTAAACAATAAATAAATAATTGTCAATATTTCATGTTTCTGTGGTTTAATGTAGTTAGGTGATTAGCCCTGTCTTTTTAGCAGGTTTGTTGATCAAGGTTCTGTGTTATGTATTCGTAATGTCCATAATAATGCCAGTCTGTTTGAAATGCATCTCTCACATGGAAAGGCAGCTTGGGATGTAAATCAGTTGCTGTTTACTTCTGACCAAAAGAGACAGCGCCTGTGTGGACTTTTTCCTTGGGCTGGGACTAAGGATTGTTGACGTAGTTTGCTGCACCTAATTTTTTTATCTGATGTATGGAATCTCACCAGCCTCGATTGGCAAGGCGGGAAATCGGGCATCGGCTGATGGGTCTCTGGCTGAGGCTGTTTGTGGGCTGTTATTTTGGTCCACTAAAGGCTCCACCCCTGGTGCACAGCGTGAAAGGTGTTACAGCCTTAACAAACCTGACTAAATGCACTTGAAGTCAGGCCAGCGGGCTAATGTCAGAGACAGAATGACAATTGGCTGCTCCGCTCTGACTGTCACAGCATGAGGTGTGCTTGCCTCCCTCCAAGTGTGACCGAGTCTGCAAGGAGCTGCTGATGGGAAGACATTAGCACTTACTTTTCAGGGGACTGCAGCAGGGGAGAGAACTGGAGGATCAGATGGTGGGGGCCAGTGAGGGAGCTCCTCAGTTTATTTTTGTCCTCCTCCACTCCATACAACAGGCAGAGATAAATCAGTCTCTGCGCTTCTCTTTTGTCTGCAAGATAACAATTACTACAGTCAATAAGGAAAGGTTGTGGCCTTATTTGACTCTCAAACTGGGAAACCAGGTTCAAGTCCGAGTGTCAGATCGACATCCTGTGATTCTGGGCAAATCACTTAACCTACATGAACCTAAAAAAAAATATGACCCTCTGTAAAGTTATCTGGTGCTCATGTAAAGTGTTCCAATGCCTCTGGGCCTAGTTTGTGCTATATAAAACTGCATGTACCAAAAGTGAAACTATTTTTTGTTTATTTTTCCATTTGCACACTAGCATCATTCTCTTTCTCAGAATGTGCATGTGATGCTAGTCACAAGTAAAACAAAAAACACAGATGCACCTTTCACCAGTCTCTGAACATTGAAGGGACTCTCTTAAGTACTGCAAAAAATAAAATGAGTATCATAAAAACCCATTGGGAGTGCAAAAGGCAGATTAGGTCTGTGCAATATCATGTTCCCCAGTGAACATTATTCAAAACATCCACAGTAAACCTATGCATTAAAAAAATGCAATTATAAGTGAGTTTCAAGTATTTTTGATAATGCTGTGCTTCTAAAGTAAAAAAATAATAATTGGAATGTTAATTCCTTTTTAAGTACTGGATCTATAACCTTTAAAATACTTTTTTATCGCACACTTTTGTCATCATTTAGCTCGATTATCCTAACTAAGCAGAGTATTTCCAAAGGTTGCGCTCTGCGAATAAGGGCCACTTTTTTGGTGGCTGCCTGGGCCGAATTGTGGCCCCATCTAACCCTGAATCTCACTGTATATATATGAGATGGCAAAATTATACTGAATGCCCATTTATTTTGTAGTCTCAGGGCTGTCCTGACCAGACAGAACTTAGGCTGAGACTAGTACACTCCCAAGACAGAGCAGAAGGAATTTGTATGGATGAAAGTCAAGGACCTTTCAAGTACCTGCGCCATTCCTGCCACCTTTTCGTTTTCTCCTGATGTTGCCCTGCTTGTTTTTTAGGTCTCGCCTAGCTATTGCGTTTACGCAATCGCTATGCGAGACTCTAGTAAGAGGGGCATTTCAAAGTGCTCCCAAAAGTGGATTGAATGGCGAGCACGCGCACAATCACGTGCATCGTGCCGCCATGCAATCCGTTTGGGGAAGCGCTTCAGGTCACTGGCGCGTGCACGTGTAGCCACAGCCTCGGCATCATACATCAAAGGGTCCGCTCCCCCGCCTGGAATGCGCTCTCCCGCCCCCGCCACAGAACACCGAGAGATTGTTTCCTGAGCGCGAAGGGGGAGCGGAACATAAAAAACAACACAGCGCGCACCCCTCTCCGGGGATGCAGCCGATATCCCCAAGCCCGTGAACTGATATTTTTAACGTATATGTTCTTAATTTGCCAACCCCCGCATAAGGCACGTTTCTTGGGCCACAGCGATGGAAAACCACCGCGACCCCCTATTCAAACCAAATTGTCAATTTTCAACCGTTTTATATTGCGTTTTAACTAAAGGCTGTCTTGCTATACCGCCATGGAACCCACAACGTAACCTCTTTAGGATTGGCAGCTTAATGGAACACCTATTTAAAACTTTGTTTTTAAAAATGAACGGATTTCAAATAAGCTGCAGAAACCTAGATGCTTGTCGTAGTGTCCGGAATTCTGAGCAGTTCGCGTTAATTTCTCAATTTCGTTTGTATTTTGTTACTTTAACAGAACATTCAGGATTAAGGTCCCAAATAGAGTGCTTTTTTTCTAAATATTCAGATGGTTAAACATGGTCTCAAGCCTTACCGTTTTTGAAGCACTTCGTATCGGCAGTTTATCAAAGACTGAAGAAGCCAGACTGAGGTAAACGTGCATTCATTATTGCTTCTGCTTTTTTCATCGTTACTATACAAAATACTCCATGTCAGTGCACAAAGAAGCTTTCCTTCAAATGTTTCTATTTAGAAAAAAATCACCCATCATTTCATTGTTAACCGCTCTTTAACCGGCAATTTAATTAAAATAAGAGAGATTCCATAGTGAAATACCAATTTGGAGGTTAATCGTGTAATCTGTGCAGATCGTTTGTAAAATTCAAACCGAATAAAAACTGCTTGTTATGTAGATGTCAATCGTGCAATCAGTTCAGGTCTTTGCAAAATTGAAATTGCACGAACATTCCTTGCTAACTCTTTTTGATAGATACTTGGTTAATTTTTAAGAGCTTGCTGTTCACCCTATGGTTGTAGCGGAGCAGGCCAGTAAAAACAGATTACATTTCTACCAAAAATCTGAAGCCGAGACTTAAAGCACAACCCGGACAAAATGCAGATAACAGGTAATTGTGTCTATTTGAAGACATTACTCTGCCCTAGCCAATCACAGCGCAGCTTCCATTTTGTCTGAACTGTTAAAAACTGCAGGTCCTAAACTGTCTTCCCCATTTTCAGTGTGGCAGCGGGGGGTGTCGCGAAACAGTCGAATCTGAGGCAGGCTTCTTCTCCCACCCCCTTTGCTTTTATCTCAGATTTTCTTTTCAGGGGACTGCTGCCGTGAGAGGAGGTCATTGGCTGCAGGAGGCCACCCGATCCCCCGGCAGCCAATCGGCGCCGAGGTTGCGTCTGGCTTGAGTTATTAGAAGCGGTGCTAAAAACATCCTTCATCAGAGACCTAAGGAGAGGCCAACAGATCAGGCAGCCATTTTTAGGTCTCGCCTAGCTATTGCGTTTACGCAATCGCTATGCGAGACTCTAGTAAGAGGGGCATTTCAAAGTGCTCCCAAAAGTGGATTGCATGGCGAGCACGCGCACAATCACGTGCATCGTGCCGCCATGCAATCCGTTTGGAGAAGCGCTTCAGGCCACTGGTGCGTGCACGTGTAGCCACAGCCTCGGCATCATACTTCAAAGGGTCCACTCCCCCACCTGGAATGCGCTCCCCTCGCCCCCGCCACAGCATGCCGAGAGATTGTTTCCTCATGGCGCCTCTCACAACTGTCCCTCCCCCACCACAGCACACTTGATGCATTTCACACAGAAAAACATGCCTCTTGCCTATCTCTCCCCCGCCCTCCCCCGCCGTGTTTTCTTTGACTTTCAGCACTCAACTTCCCCGCAACCAGCATTTAACCACCACCGTTTAGTTAAAGAAAAACAATTGCAGCTTTGCCCACCTCTATTTGCCACGCTCATTCCATTTTCATCCTTAGGAGGTCAATGACTTGAGCCACGTTAATTCAGCAACAACAGAAACATTATTCACAGTGCCAAAAGCCTTTATGAGCACACGGGACGCATTTCACACAATGAAAACACACACATGCCTCTCGCCTATCTCTCCCCCGCCCTACCCCCGCTGTGTTTTCTTTGGCTTTCAGAACTCAGCTTCCCCGCAACCAGCATTTAATCCCCACCTTTTAATTACAAGTGGAGCTTTGCCCAGATCTATATGCCACGATAATTCCATTTTCAACCTTATAAGGTCGATAACATGAGCCCCGTTAATTCAGCAACAACAGAAACTTTATTCACAGCGCCCAAAGAAATTATCAGCACACGGGGCACATTTCACACAATAGAAACACACACATGCCTCTTGCTTATCTCTCCCCCGCCCTCCCCCCACCGTGTTTTCTTTGCCTTTCAGAACTCAGGTTCCCCGCTATCATCATTTAACCCCCACCTTTTAGTTAAAGACACTTGCAGCTTTGCACAGCTCTATATGCCACACTCATCCCCTTTTCATCCTTCTGAGGTAGATAACATGGGCCACGTTCATTCAGCAACAACTAAAACAATTTGCGCATCGCAAAAAACATTTATCAGCACACTTCACGCATTTCACATGGATAAAACACACACATGCCTCTAGCCTATCTCCCTCCCCACCCCCGTCCTCCACCCTCTGTGTTTTCTTTGCCTTTCAGCACTCACCTTCCCCGCAAACAGCATTTAACCCCACCTTTTACTTAACAACACTTGCATCTTTGCCCAGCTCTATATGCCACGCTCATTCCTTTTTCATCCTTCGAAGGTAGATAACATGCGCCCCGTTAAACCAGCAACAACAAAAATACTATTCGCAGTGCCAAAAGCATTTATCAGCACACAGGACGCTTTTCACACAATCAAGACACACATGCCTCTCGCCTATCTCTCCCCCGCACTCCCCCCGCCGTGTTTTCTTTGGCATTCAGAAGTCAGCATCACACACATAACTCTCGCCTATCTCCCCCCCGCCCTAAGTCCGCTGTGTTTTCTTTGCCTTTCAGCACTCAGCTTCCCCGCAACCAGCATTTAACCCACACCTTCTAGTTGCAAAAATGCAAGCTTTGTCCACCTCTATATGCCACACTCATCCTTCTGAGGTTGATAGCATTAGGAGCCTTGCATCCACACACAATACTCTCACACACACTAGTTACTATCAAACACACACACGCTGCGCACACACACATCGGCACTGCTCACACACACCGGCACTGCTCACACACAACCAATGTTCACAACCACAGGCACTTCACACACACACATCGGCACTGCTCACACACACTGGCACTGCTCACACACACAGGGACTGTTCACACGCAACATCTCTCTCTACACACCTCACTCACTCTCTCAACACCCCTCTCTGTGCTGATCTTTTGCGTCTGTGGAGAGGAGGGGGGGTTGCACGGGGGGATGCATTTTCTTAATTCTGCCTCCAAATTGGTCACCTGTCCAACAACCTAAGCTGGCAGGCTACAACACATATTGCATCACAAATGCTATAGGTGTCACATTTGCAACAGTTAAAACTATTGACATTGTACATGAGAAAGCTAGTAATTTCCATATTTTCAATGCCAACACATAAATAAAAAATTAGTCAATTTACAATACAAAAAGCTCAAACTTTCCTAATGCGAGACCTATTGCATTGCAAATGCTTGTTCTTTTTGAAGAGAGTTTGAGGGGGCTTTAATCCCTTGGGACCCTTTAAACTGCCAATATAGTGCTCCTCAGCAACACCCCTTTTTAGGTCGAGCCTAGGCAGAGTGCATGCACTGCCTGCAAGACCTGCTGTAAGCATTACACGAGTGTAATGCCACCTGCTACTTACCATTTGATCGCACCTACGTCACTCTTCTTTGCTGCCTCCTAAGGTATTCAAGCAGCCAGTCAAAGCTAAAGAGCACACGTCCAGCACAGTCTCCTCACGCTTACTTTCTTCATCTGTTTTGCACAATATATATTTTTTTAAACAGGTTATGGCAGTCGCTGCTTCCGCCCTTTATCGCGTGTGTGCGTGTTTAATGTGAGTTCCGGGTGGCCATGTTAGGCAGCATCTATAATGTAATGAAGTTGATACAGTTCACCTGCTGGCCCATTTATCCATAAATGTGACACTGCGGCCGGAGTGGATTGGTGTCAGCAGACAGCCTGCACTGCAGTGCAGTCTAGCACTGAGCGGCCATAATTAAGTTCAGAACATCGCTGGTCAGCGCGAGTCAATGACTCGACTCTCAAGTTGACTCCTTGACCGCTGCCCACAGGTGAGCTGGTGCAGGTGGAGTGAGTTGGCGCGGCGGGGCTGGCCTCTGATCTGATGGCACTGCTCGCTACAGGCAGTAAAGGTGAGGTCTAAGCATGGCATTGATGTTGGGTCTGCAGGAAACAAGGGTGTACAGAGCAATAGGGAAATCTAGTGATTTGCGGCAGCCTTTCATCTGACCCTCTATCAATCAGCACTACTGGCTTGGAGGCGCCGCTGACCTGCTGTGGATTTTCCTGCTGCGCACATAGTTTAATTAATCCCCCGCTGCTCCCCACTACCATACTGACCGGGGTGCTTCACAATCAGTCCCAGGCACAATATCAATGCATCAGTGACCTGCCTGATAATGTTACTCGTAAAACCCAGCATTCTTCGCTGTTACTGTTTAGCACCTTCCTATAGCTATCTGCAGATGAGTCCTACTTCACAGCACTTTACCCCTTATAAACTTATGAAAATTACGAGTTTCACGCAGCTATACATACTGTGGATCCAGACTGCCTTTCAATAGTTTTCACATCCCGTGCTTTTCTGACAACCAGACTAAATTAACAAAAAAGCGTCCACGCACTGCCATCAACAAGGTGTACCTCATGCACCGCTTGAATTTGTTTTTGTAAGAACATACCTTATTAGCACCAGCAGCGGTCGGTAGTAGGAGTAACTGCAGGGCGGTGACGTGGGGAGGGGCAGGGTAGGGGGTACTAAACTATGGATTACGGAGGTTTACAGGTAAGTTAAAATATAAATTAATAAAAAGAATTTCGTTGCATGAACTGCATCGCATTTGGGGATGCAGTGCACGCAATAAAATTCGTTTTATTAATTTATATGTTACTTTACCTGTAAACCTCCGTAATCCATAGTTTAGTACCCCCACCCTGCCCCTCCCCCTCCCAATGTCACCACTCTGCAGTTACTCCTACTACGGAGCGCGGCTGATTAGCACACTTGAACGTGGATTTCTAATCTTTTGCTTTTTTTGCAGTTTTGTATAGCGCATACTCGACTCAAAGGTATTGGAGCACTAGGTCCCGCATTACTGAAAGTTTGAGCTATTGCCGTTGCATTATTATTTGCAACTCCAATAGCTCAAACTCAGCGACGGCCCGTATAGGGAGTGTTACCGGGGCGGTGACGTGGGGCAGAGGAGGGGCAGGGTGGGGTGGTTGCAAAATGCGGCATATGGCCGATTGCAGGTAAGTTACGAAAAAAATAAAAAAAACAAATTTTGTTACGTGCGCTGCATCGCATTTGACGATGCTGCGCGCGAAACGAAATTCGTTTTCTGCCGTGGAGAAAAGCTGGGAAAGCTGAAGGAGAAGTACTGCTCCCTGTGCTGTGTGGGGTTGGCCTGCAGTGGGTATTTCTGCTAAGGAGAGGATAAAGACTGAGCTTAACTCTGTATCCTGCTTGTAGAAGATCTCCAAGGGCTTGGTGTAGAGCTTGCCTCCTATTTGGAAGCCTCAGGGACACACAGACTTCATTTCCTCTACCCTCCTGCACCTGGAACTGCTGTTTCAGCTGCCACAGAGCAAAATTGCAACACCGACGCTGGTGAGCAATGCCGCAACCTGCAACAAAGCCGTGGGCACTGCTCATTAAGTGCTCATCACACAGCCCTGACTTACACTTCAGCCCGACGCTTTCCTACATCGTACTGACTCCGATGTCATCACCACGGCTGCTTCCTGCACCTGAATCAAGGGCACCGCTCGTGACACTCACGACACACCGCCCCAACTCACACCACAGCCCCGACCTCACTGACCCAGTATTTCTTCATGGCGCATATGATACCTGACGTGGGTGACCTCCTGAATCCATTGACCCCGCATTGTCGTAAGGAACTGATGCCTCGATGCCACCGCTACGTCACCTCCCAAGCAACAGTAAGGAACCAATGCCTCAGCTCCCCTGTGGTCGTAAGGAACTGACACCACCCGGCGCCAATGAAGCTTCACCTCCCCAAAGCTGTGCACTGCCTTTGTTTTCATCGTTTTACCAAGGATCTTTGGGATCAAAGTGACTCTAGGACTGACGCCGCGTACCTTGCGGTCAGCGCAGTACTTTCGAATTTTCAGTGGTCACTACATCATAATAGCCCCAGGTGGAGCTATTTATTGCTAAAAGCGTTATTTTTGTAAATAACCGATTTTGGGTGATATCTTTATTTATGTATGTTGGATTTTTGTCATTTCGGTCTTGTTTTAGATAAAGATTTCCCATTCCTCTAAACTGATGTGGTGTTGATTTGTGGTGTTTTCACTGTGTTACTCTATGTGTGTCAACTACAAACTGAAGCGGGGGTCTCAATAAGAATACCGTAAAGGAAAAAGGAAAACAAGAGTATCGTGAAGACCACAAAGAAGGGACCCTTAAGCAGAGTTTGGATTCCCATCAACTATCTTGGTGATCAGTATTATCATCTGGTCATCCTCTCATTTAAAAGATATACCTCTTGACCATAGAAGCTATCTTCTTGGGAAAACTCTCAATTAGGTCAGAATAGGAGAGCGAGAATTACACAAAGAAAAGATGGTGTATTCCTTCAAAAGGTGATCACAAGGGAATTCTCAAGTAACTCTGAAAACCAGTGCATGAAGGGTGAGTGCAAATTTAAAATAGAGTTATTAGGATAAAAACACATTTTATTATAAACATCCCCTATCTCTCTACATAAAAACAGTGCAAAAAAGCAGTGTTCATCAATCACTGCTTACTATTAAGGTCGACATGTTTCAGCCATTTGGGTAAAAATGCCCGAGGCTTTCTTCAGGACCTGTCTCAGTCAATGGTTTGCTACTGTGTAAACACAAAAATGTGACCTTATTAAAGTGTCCAAAACAAAATGAATCTTATTGAAATTATTATTATCACCACAGTACAAGGTTGGAACAAGTGCAACCTTCCTTTACAAAGCCTCCGCTTCAAGGGCTGCAGATGGCACCAAGATAGAAATAAACAAAGTAAAGAAAAACAACCAATACTCCTAAAGAATTCCACTTTAAAATGAGCCAACGGGCCTCTCTTTTTAACAATTGTAGCTATCGCAACCTGCCCAATCTATTATGCAACAGTCTAGATTGCAATGTATATATTACTGCTCACCCGTCTTGATCGGGGACTGGACCTCACCTCACCTGGTACCTCACTCAGGAATACGAGGCCCGGCTCTAAAAAAAGGGGGAAGGAAGGGTAGAAGAGGGTGATGGAGAAACTGGTCCTAAATAGCATCAATCAGTCCCTGGCCTCACATTCAACCTCAACACTCCTATATTCCTCCTGTTGAGTCTATATACTCTGTAATAAACAAATGTGTTCAGCATAAGTATTCCTTCCTTAAAATCCAAACCTTATAAAGGTCTCAGTAGCTTACTTGATGGTATATTTTTAAGCAATATGTTATGGAAACACAGAAAATCAAACCTTTTTTGCAAAAAGTTATTTCTCCAAAGAAATCTATCTCCACTCATTGGTACATCGGCTTCACATCTAGGAAAAATGATCAAAAAGGCCGGTTTAGACATCCAAGGCATCGTTTATAATAGCCCAGGATGAAACTAAAACTCAAGGGGAACCCAAATGAAACTAGATTCACTGTGCGAGTAAAACGAATCAAGCACAAAAATGAGTCAAGCACAAAATGAAGCGACGTCGCCTTACCTGTCCGTCGTTGCCGTAGTCGACATCCGAGTCAAGGGTAGAGGTAACGCACGGTACAGGTTGGTCGCTACAAAAATTCAAGTAACCCAGGTATCCTTGTTAAACATACTTCAGAAAATGCAGGAGAAAAAGATCTCTTGGTTCATCTAAAGAACCTGCAGGTTGTTTGTTTTGTTTACAGATCTTACAGAAGATTTTATCCTATTTTAATCTAGTTGGACAGAGTGGCTCCTGGGAGGGGCAGGAGTCTCACACCAGTGGTGGACTGGGCCACACCACTGTGTTGGCTATGTGGGTACTCTCTGCCTGCTGGGACACATCTGTGAGCAAAGTAAGGTTAGGCGCTGCACAGATGAGGTACGCATGTGAGGAGAAGGGCTCCCCGAGGCTTTGCTTAGTGGGACCTGAGAGTATGGACAAAGGGATCCAACTGGGTTCAGCAAACCGTAGAACCAGAACATGCTGTTGTGGGCAATGTCTGTGTTTTATCCCCCAAGCAGGGAAGCCCATCAAGGGATTGATTAGTCTACCCTGGCTTTAGGCTGGGAGAGAATTGTGTTAGACCTGTTTTTTTCAGCAGGTTTATCCCCAGACTTTTGGCTTTTTGATCTCCTGGTTTTGACCTTCTTTTAATTGGTCTAAGGATTCTGGGCACTTTACCACTGCTATTCAGTGGTAAAGTTCATATACTCTCCATGTAATTGTGGTTATGGATTGGTGTTTCCATGATTGGCTTATTTGGTTTGCTGCTAAATCCCTAGTGCAGTGCACTGTATGTGCCCAGGGCCTGTAAATTAAATGCTGCTAGTGGGCCTGCAGCACTGATTGTGCCACCCACACAAGCAGCCGTTCAAAGGGTTCTCAGACCTGCCACTCCAGTGTCTGCGTGCAGTTTCTACTGCCATGTCAACCTGGCAAGTGCAGCCACTTGCCAGGTTATAACCTTCCCTTTTCTTACATGTAAGACACCCCTAAAGCAGGCCCAAGGTCCCCCCATAGGCAGGGTGCAGTCTATGTGAAAGGTAGGACATGTACTGGCGAGGGTGACGTGCTCATAATGAAATACACTATTGAAAGCCTATCTGTACCATAGGATAGAATGGGAAATAATTTGTAACAGCTTACAAGTATAACTTCCCATTGGGACAAGATGGAGAAATGGAGTTTGGGCTCTCTGAACTCATCTTTTAATAAAGATGGTTTTTAAATTATGTATGTGAGAATGCCACTTTTAGAAAGTAGGCATTTTCTTGCTTATCCATCCTGTGTGCCTCTGCTGGGTTCTGGATTGACTGGCTCTGGAGTGACACGGGCTGGGGATGTGCATTTGCTGTAGACAGCAAACTGGGGGGTGATGTGTGTCCTGCCTTTCCTGGATGAGTCAGGGCTGGGCTGAATAGATCTGGGCTGCATTTAGAGTAGTGGGGGGAGATTTCCTTGCACCTGAATATGCCCTGTCTGCCTTACACAATGCTGTCTCCACCTCCTGTCAGGAAGCTGTACCAGAGAGGACAGAACTGGTTTGGACTGAGCTAAGAGACTCTCTGCCACAAGAGAACAAAGGAAAATGTGGTGGAAATATTGGGGCCCAGACCCCGGAGCTTTAGATTACTTCTGGATTCAAGAGGAACCTCTGCCGAGGAGTAAAGCTGGAAAAGCTGAAGGAGAAGTACTGCTCCCTGTGCTCTGTGGGGTTGGCCTGCAGTGTGTATTTCTGCCAAGGAGAGGACAAAGACTGAGCTTAACTCTGTATCCTGCTTGTAGAAGATCTCCAAGGGCTTGGTGTAGAGCTTGCCTCCTATTTGGAAGCCTCAGGGACACACAGACTTCATTTCCTCTACCCTCCTGCACCTGGAACTGCTGTTTCAGCGGCCACAGAGCAAAATTGCAACACCGACGCTGGTGAGCGATGCCGCAACCTGCAACAAAGCCGTGGGCACTGCTCATTAAGTGCTCATCGCACAGCACTGACTTACACTGCAGCCCGACGCTTGCCTACATCGTACTGACTCCGATGTCATCACCATGGCTGCTTCCTGCACCTGAGTCGAGGGCACCGCTCGTGACACTCACGACACACCGCCCCAACTCACACCACAGCCCCGCCCTCACTGACGCCAGTACTTCTTCATTGCGCATCTGATACCTGACGTGGGTGACCTCCTGAATCCATTGACCCCGCATTGTCGAAACGAACTGATGCCTTGATGCCACCGCTACGTCACCTCCCAAGGAACAGTAAGGAACCAATGCCTCAGCTCCCCTGTGGTCGTAAGGAACTAACACCACCCGGCGCCAATGAAGCTTCACCTCCCCAAAGCTGTGCACTGCCTTTGTTTTCATCGTTTTACCAAGGATCTTTGGGGTCCAAGTGACTCCAGGCCCGACGCCGCGTACCTCGCAATCAGCGCAGTACTTTGGAATTTTCAGTGGTCACTACATCATAATAGCCCCAGGTGGAGCTATTTATTGCTAAAAGCGTTATTTTTGTAAATAACCTATTTTGGGTGATATCTTGATATATGTATGTTGGATTTTTGTCATTTCGGTCTTGTTTTGTTTAGATAAAGATTTCCCATCCCTCTAAACTGGTGTGGTGTTGATTTCTGGTGTTTTCACTGTGTTACACTATGTGTGTCAACTACAAACTGAACCGGGGGTCTCAATAAGAATACCGAAAAGGAAAATGGAAAACAAGAGTATTGTGAAGACCACAAAGAAGGGACCCTTACGCAGAGTTTGGATTCCCATCAACTATCTTGGTGACCAGTATTATCATCTGGTCATCCTCCCATTTAAAAGATATACCTCTTGACCATAGGAGCTATCTTCGTGGGAAAACTCTCTCAATTAGGTCAGAATAGGAGAGCGAGAATTACACAAAGAAAAGATGGTGTATTCTTTCAAAAGGTGATCACAAGGGAATTCTCATGCAACTATGAAAACCAGTGCATGAAAGGTGAGTGCAAATTTAAAATAGAGTTATTAGGAGAAAAACACATTTTATTATAAACATCCCCTATCTCTCTACATAAAAACAGTGCAAAAAAGCAGTGTTCATCAATCACTGCTTACTATTAAGGTCGACATGTTTCAACCATTTGGCTAAAAATGCCCGAGGCTTTCTTCAGGACCTGTCTCATTCAATGGTTTGCTACTGTGTAAATACACAAATGTGACCTTTTTAAAGTGTCCAAAACAAAATGAGCCTTATTGAAATTATTATTATCACCACAGCACAAGGTTGGAACAAGTGCAACCTTACTTTACAAAGCCTCCGCTTCAAGGGCTGCAGATGGCACCTAGAGAGAAAAAAACAAAGTAAAGAAAAACAACCAATACTCCTAAAAAATTCACTTTAAAATGAGCCGACGGGCCTCTCTTGTTAACAATTGTAGCTATCGCAACCTGCCCAATCTATTATGCAACAGTCTAGATTGCAATGTATATATTACTGCTCACCCGTCTTGATTGGGGACTGGACCTCACCTCACCTGGTACCTCACACAGGAATACATGGCCCCGCTCTAAAAAAAGGGGGAAGGAAGGGTAGAAGAGGGTGATGGAGAAACTTGTCCTAAATAGCAGCAATCAGTCCCTGGCCTCATATTCAACGTCAACACTCCTATATTCCTCCTGTTGAGTCTATATACTCTGTAATAGACAAATGTGTTCTGCATAAGTATTCCTTCCTTAAAATCCAAACCTTATAAAGGTCTCAATAGCTTATTTGATGGTATATTTTTAATCAATATGTTATTGAAACACATAAATCAAAAGTTTTTTGCAAAAAGTTATTTCTCCAAAGAAATCTATCTCCACTCATTGGTACATCAGCTTCACATCTAGGACAAATGATCAAAAAGGCCGGTTTAGACATCCAAGGCATCGTTTATAATATCCCCGGATGAAACTAAAACTCAAGGGGAACCCAAATGAAACTAGATTCACTGTGCGAGTAAAATGAGTCAAGCACAAAAACGAGTCAAGCACAAAATAAAGCGACGTCGCCTTACCTGTCCGTCGTTGCCTTAGTCAACATCCGAGTCAAGGGTAGAGGTAACGCACGGTACAGGTTGTTCGCTACAAAAATTCAAGTAACCCAGGTATCCTTGTTAAACATACTTCAGAAAATGCAGGAGAAAAAGATCTCTTGGTTCATCTAAAGAACCTGCAGGTTGTTTGTTTTGTTTACAGATCTTACAGAAGATTTTATCCTATTTTAATCTAGTTGGTCAGAGTGGCTCCTGGGAGGGGCAGGAGTCTCACACCAGTGGTGGACTGGGCGACACCACTGGGGTATGTGGGTACTCTCTGCCTGCTGGGACACATCTGTGAGCAAAGTAAGGTTAGGCGCTGCACAGATGAGGTCCGCATGTGAGGAGAAGGGCTCCCCGAGGCTTTGCTTAGTGGGACCTGAGAGTATGGACAAAGGGATCCAACAGTGTTCAGCAAACCGTAGAACCAGAACATGCTGTTGTGGGCCATGTCTGTGTTCTATCCCCCCAAGCAGGGAAGCCCATCAAGGAATTGATTAGTCTACCCTGGCTTTAGGCTGGGAGCGGATTGTGTTAGACCTGGTTTTTTCAGCAGGTTTATCCCCAGACTTTTGGCTTTTCGATCTCCTGTTTTTGACCTTCTTTTAATTGGTCTAAGGATTCTGGGCACTTTACCACTGCTATTCAGTGCTAAAGTTCATATACTCTCCATGTAATTGTGGTTATGGATTGGTGTTTCCATGATTGGCTTATTTGGTTTGCTGCTAAATCCCTAGTGCAGTGCACTGTATGTGCCCAGGGCCTGTAAATTAAATGCTGCTAATGGGCCTGCAGCACTGATTGTGCCACCCACACAAGCAGCCGTTCAAAGGGTTCTCAGACCTGCCACTCCAGTGTCTGCGTGCAGTTTCTACTGCCATGTCAACCTGGCAAGTGCAGCCACTTGCCTGCTTCTAACCTTCCCTTTTCTTACATGTAAGACACCCCTAAGGTAGGCCCAAGGTCCCCCCATAGGCAGAGCTCAGTGTATGTGAAAGGTAGGACATGTACTGGTAAGGGTGACGCCCTCATAATGAAATACACTATTGAAAGCCTATCTGTACCATAGGATAGAATGGGAAATAATTTGTAACAGCTTACAAGTATAACTTCCCATTGGGACAAGATAGAGAAATGGAGTTTGGGCTCTCTGAACTCATCTGTTAGTAAAGATGGTTTATAAATTATGTATTTGAAAATGCCACTTTTAGAAAGTAGTACAAAAGGGGGTGGTGATGGACGGAGCATCAGAACCAATCAAACACTCTTTTTTTTTTTTTTTTTTTTTTTGCACTTTTAGAAAGTAGGCATTTTTTTGCTTAACCATACTGTGTGCCTCTGCTGGGTTCTGGATTGACTGGCTCTGGAGTGATAAGGGCTGGGGATGTGCATTTACTGTAGACAGCAAACTGGGGGGTGAGGTGTGTCCTACCTTTCCTGGATGAGTCAGGGCGGGGCTGAATAGATCTAGTGCACATCGCACAGCCCTGACTTACACTGCAGCCCGACGCTTGCCTACATCGTACTGACTCCGATGCCATCACCACGAGGTCGAGGGCACTGCTCGTGACACTCACGACACACTGCCCCAACTCACACCACAGCCCGACCTACTTCTTCATTGCGCAGCTGATACCGGACGTGGGTGACCTCCTGAATCCATTGACCCCGCAGTGTCGTAAGGAACTGATGCCTCGATGCCACCGCTACGTCACCTCCCAAGCAACAGTAAGGAACCAATGCCTCAGCTCCCCTGTGTCGTAAGGAATTAACACCGCCCGGCGCAATGAAGCTTCACCTCCCCAAAGCTGTGCACTGCCTTTGTTTTCATTGTTTTACTAAGGATCTTTGGGGTCCAAGTGACTTCAGGCCCGACGCCGCATACCTCGTGGTCAGCGCCGTACTTTTGAATTTTCAGTGGTCACTAAGTCAGGTGGAGATATTTGTTGCTAAAAGCGTTATTTTTGTAAATAACCTATTTTGGGAGATATCTTGATATATGTATGTTGGATTTTTATCATTTCGGTCTTGTTTTGTTTAGATAAAGATTTCCCATTCATCTAAACTGGTGTGGTGTCCATTTGTGGTGTTTTCACTGTGTTACTCTATGTGTGCACAAATGCTTTACACAGTGCCTCTAAGATAAGCCTATCTGCTCATGCCAAGCTACTAAGGCGGTGAGCAGGGATTGTCTAAGGGTGTAACTCCCTTACCCTGACTAGAAGCAAGGGTCCCTACATGAAAAAGGTGCAAACCAGTGCCAGCTGGAGACCCACATTTCTAACAGAATTGTTCACACAAATATATTGCATATAATAAGTTATTTTTTTTATTTTACCATCTGTCTCAAATTGAATATGCTTGTTTTTTAATGTGTATATTTCAATGAATTTTGATTATGAAGTGTTTTTAAAAATATTCACTCAGATGACACGTGTAATAGTATTGCCTCCATGTCTATGGTGATGAGTATATTTGTATTTCCGAGAGGTGGTGGGACACATGCACTTTGAGAAAGGCTTCCGCCAAAACACGTCAGTGTGTTAGAATCTGCTAAATAAAATAATCAGCCCTGGGCGTAGTGGGCGTAGTGAGGCTACGTGAAGCAATACGGAGTGGGGTCAAATCAACGCCCACCCGCACACTTCGCGTAGCCCCACTACGTGCCGCCCGCCTCCCTCCCGCCCTCATTTTACAATTACTAGAAACATTAGATAAAGAAAATTACTTATCTGAGCTGCCGCGTCCCGGGGCTCCATCTTGCTGTTTCCTGGATATCTTCTTCCTTACGAATGCGCATGCGCGGGCGCCTGCGCATTTTTTCGAGAGAAATGCGCATGCCCGGGTGCCCGCGCATGCGCATTCGTGAGGAAGAAGCTATCCAGGAAGCAGCAAGATGGAGCCCCGGGACGCGGCAGCTCAGGTAAGTAATTTTTCTTTATCTAATGTTTCTAATAATTGTAAAATGAGGGCGGGATGGAGGCGGGTGGTGGGCAAATCTGCTCCGCCGCGGGGTGTGCCTAGTCTGCCCCTGCTACGCCTACTTTGCGCAGCGCGAAGTGGGCAGTACTACGCACACTCCGTGGGCAGAGCGGAGCACTGCGCCCACCCTTGAAAATAATTGCATTGACACACCTTGAATACATATATATTAGAGAGCATTGCTACTATGTAGATATAATTAGGACCTATTTATCACAGGAAGAGTGCTTTGCGTTTGCTAATAACTCTGATGCCATTTTCGATGAATCTTCACAAAACATTAACAAAATATGTTCATTAACTTCAGCTCCTTCCTTGAACATTTTCAGAGTGATCCATCAAGCTGCGGCCAAGAAAGAAGGGGTAGCCCAAAACATAATTTCCACTGGGATTTTTGAGCAGCACTACAGCTCAAATGGCTGAACAGAATTACACGAAGTTTGGCAGAAAGCTAGATCTTTACCCAGAAAGTGTGCTAATTGTGATTTGGTGCAAACCTGTTCAGTAGTTTTTGGACGGTTGGGTTCGCGGGACTCTAGCAGGAGTCCCACAGGTACGCAACTTCAAATAATAGAGAGATGTAATCCGAGGGGGGGTTTTATTTCCTGCCGGAAGTTTTGCTCCTGCAAGAGGATCACACGAGTCCCACGGGAGCTCGCACTATGACAGACTGGCCTCAATATGAAGATAAATGTTGTGCCGGACATTACGGGACAGGGGGACTCAGGCCCTGCAGCTAACCCCATGCTGAGCACTTACCTGCAAAGATATCATCAGTGATGTAATAAGGGAGGTCATAAGTAGTGCCTGACAGCGGTGCATGTTATACTTCTGTCACTTACATATAACTGGTGAATTTCAGTGTTTCACCCTTGACTTTTTGCAGTGAATTTATATGTTACATTCAGCATAAAGTAATATCTTATATCTTATAACCCCTGCTGCATAGGGCCTTTACCCATGTGCAGTGGGGCGGTTCACCGCAGGGCCTGGCTGGTGGGCCGACCCTTTACCCAACTGTTTGGCGTGCACAGTAGAAGGGTGCAAATCAACTGCAAATGGCCAACCCCCTGCTGTGCACATCCTTAGACAGTCCAGTCCAGGCCCTGCATCCAACCCCGCCAATATCCATGGGTAGTACACATTCCAAAAATGGCCATTCAGCCTCAGAGTCCACTCACTTTTTATATTTTTTTTAGTTCCAAAAGAGCACACCGAGAGTTGGGCTGGGTCTGTGGGATCGCGAAAGCTTCTGAAAAGGCCCTAATTTTTAATTTTTGGCTCCAGGAAGAGTGATACATCTCGGTCCAACCAATACGGTCTAAGGGGATCTGGGTACCTTTAGTCTGCCACTGTATCCAATTGTTTGTTTTCCACATTTTAAGCAATTGGGAACTTGGCCTACCAGCCAATCAGAGCATGAGTTCTCAAAGGACTGTGACTGGTGACAAGGAAAAAAAGCATAACCTATTAGATCACTCCAAGTTTCAAGTTTGCAGTCCTGCTGGATCAGCTATCAATATACCTATACATTTTACACTTTAATTTTTCAAAAACATTAGACACATTTGCACCAAATCATAAAAGTTGGGTAAAAGTCTAGCTTTTTGCCAAATTTGGTGTCAATCTGATCAGCTGTTTTCTCTGTAACAGTGTTTCATTTTTCCATTTTTCTCAGCTTCTACTTGATGAAACATCGCCCACCCCCCTTTTTCTAGGTCTTTGCTTGACAGATCACCCCTAAAGTTTCCAGGAAGGAGCTGAGGTGGAAAACAAAATTGGGGATTTTGGGACTTGTACCACGCCATGCAAAGTGTTGTCATAAATGTTATTTCAAATGTCATTAGTGACGTTATCAGTGATACATCAAACATATCCTGACTGATATAATATGTGAGGATATAAGCAGTACATAGTGAGTGTGGAGTTACAGTTACTTCGGTTAACTATAACTGGTGAATTTCAGTATTTTCATTTAGCTTAAAATGTTATGTTGTAAATGACATTCTCACCCAACTATAACATCACTTTAACCTTTGTTTTTATCAGTGAATTTCTGAAGTTTGTTTTACTAAAACTAACTATAACTGTCACTTTAACCTATCTTTTGTCTGCAAATGTCTAGTTTTTTGTTTTTTTAACGTAAAGTAATCTCCGTACATAAAAGGCAGGTCTGCTGACTTTGTCAAGGAGTGACTACATCAATATACAAAGAAGCCCATTGGCTTTATCAAGTAGTCAGCATGTCATTGCAGTGTCTGTTAATACACATTTAAATAAAGTATTTGTAATAAAATCAACATTAACCAATAGAGTCTTACTTTTACATTCATAAAGCCACATAATGCAGCCATAATACCAAACAGAAGGGATCTCTGCATTCCCAAGCTGAAGCGCAAACGCTCCAGCTCTGGGAATGCTTAAACATGTCATCATCTTTTCCTGTGTCATGTTCTATAGACTCCAGAAAACGTGGGGTTAATTTGTGTTTAGTATATGTCGGGGGGCTGCTGCACTCCCTGCAGCCCCCCCCCCACAACACTATAAAAAACATGCTGGTGAAAATCACAACAAAAGTTTTGAAAGTTTTATGATATGGCTGGATGTATACAACAGACATTATTTAGAATGTATCACTTATTCAATAAAAAGTTAAATGCTAACCCTGCTTATTAACCCCTTAAATGCGGTCATCGGTGGCTGGCCTCACTCCCAATGCATCTGTCGGCCATTGGCCAACACTGGGGAGGGTAAGAAAGGGCCCTCTTGTGCTTTGCACCAGAGGGTTTCCTTTTTTCTGCAGCTCAGGCTGCTCGCAAAGAGCTTCCTGAGCAGCCAGGTTTTTTTTTTATTTGGAACGATGATCAGCGTGCCGGGCGTGCTGATGTCATTACATTTCTAAAGTGGAAGGGCTCATTTTACTTTCACTGACTCAGTGCTCAGGTCCATATCTCAGTCCCGGGGCACTGAATCTCTCCAGAGAAGTATTGTTGGAAAGGAGATAATCTCCTTTGTCCAGTGGATCCCTTCTAGGGGATCACCACAGGCAAGCGATCCCTAAGCAGGGATCCACCCAATAGACACCAGGGATAGGGGAAGCGGCCCCTCAGATAAGGGCTTGTGCTCCCCCAAACCACCCTTGAAATTGTCCGTTTTTTACTGACCCCCAGGTGGCAGAGGGGGATAATTACCCCTGATCAGCACCCCCAAATCCCAGGAAGCAGAAAGCCCACTAGACATCAGGGACTTCAATTTATTTCTAAAGAAATAGGTGTGGGAGCTAACCTCCAGGGCATGGCCATGCTGTCATCCCTAATATATATGTCAACAGTCTTTCTGCTCCCCCAGGGGCACAGATGGGGTGTGATTACCCCCAATCTGCATCCCTTGGTGTAGAAAGACAACTAGACACCAGGGAGTTTTCTTTTTTATAGAAATATAGGGGTCGGGGCTTCCTACCAGGGCATGGCCATGCCCCCACCCAAATATATATTTTAACAGCCTTTCTGTCCCCTGGGGCATATTAGGAGTAATTACCCCAAATCTGCCCCGCATGGGGGAATGCAGGAAGCACATTAGACACCAGGTATTTATTTTTATAATAAAAAATATAGGGGTGGAGGCTGCCCAGCATGGGCATGGCCATGTCCCCAACCATAGTAAATGTGGCCACAGTCTTTCTACCCCTTCTGGGGGGCATATGGGGAAATAACCCCAGAACTTCCCGCTGGGGGGAAAGCCCACTAGATGCAAGGGAAAGATTTTTTTTTTAGATAAAGGGGTAGGGCTGTCCACCAAGGGCATGGATTTGCCCCCACCCCAACTAAATAGGGCAACAGCCTTTTTCTTCCTCTTTGGGGCAGATGGAGTTACTGCCCCTTATCTGCCCCCTAAGGTGGAAGGAAAGCACACTAGATGTCAGAGAAATTATTTATTTCAATATAGGGTCAAGAGGCTACCCAGCATGGGGATGGCCAAGCTTCCACCCCAAGTAAATGGGTAACAGTCTTTAAGATCCCTCTGAGGGGAAGATGGGGGTAACTACCCCAGATTTGCATCATGGGGACAGAAAGCTCACTAGACACCAGGGAAAGTTTTCTGCTTCTTTTAAATATAGGGGTGGAGACTGCCCAGCATCGGCATGGCCATGCCCCCACCCCAAGTAAATGGGGCAACAATCTTCTTGCTCACCCTAGGGGGCATATGGGGGGAAGAAAGCACATTAGATGTCAGGGAAAGTATTTTTTTTTTAATATAGGGGGGTCTGACCACCAAGGGATGGCTCTTCTCCCAGCCCAACTAAATGGGGCAAGAGACTTCCTGACTCCCAGGGATCAGATGGGGTAATTGATATAATATGTGAGGATATAAGCAGTACATAGTGAGTGTGGAGTTACAGTTATGTCGGTTAACTATAACTGGTGAATTTCAGTATTTTCATTTAGCTTAAAATGTTATGTTGTAAATGACATTCTCACCCAACTATAACATCACTTTAACCTTTGTTTTTATCAGTGAATTACTGAAGTTTTTTTTAACTAAAACTAACTATAACTGTCACTTTAACCTATCTTTTGTCTGCAAGTGTCTAGTTTTTTGTTTTTTTAACGTAAAGTAATCTCCGTACATAAAAGGCAGGTCTGCTGACTTTGTCAAGGAGTGACTACATCAATATACAAAGAAGCCCATTGGCTTTATCAAGTAGTCAGCATGTCATTGCAATGTCTGTTAATACACATTTAAATAAAGTATTTGTAATAAAATCAACATTAACCAATAGAGTCGTACTTTTACATTCATAAAGCCACATAATGCAGCCATAATACCAAACAGAAGGGATCTCTGCATTCCCAAGCTGAAGCGCAAATGCTCCAGCTCTGGGAATGCTTAAACATGTCATCAACTTTTCCTGGGTCATGTTTTATAGGCTCCAGAAAACGTGGGGTTAATTTGTGTTTAGTATATGTCGGGGGGCTGTTGCACTCCCTGCAGCCCCCCCCACAACACTATACAAAACATGCTGGTGGTGCCCCTGCTCGGATTGGAGCACCACCTTGGAGAAAAATATATTTAAATAGTCCCATGAAGGGCATTAAGGGGTGCTACTTGCGAGAAGCAGTGGATAATAAATTAGTGGCTCCAGTCGGTCATTTATTATTATGTCTGTAATTTTTTCTGTGGGTGTCCTGGTCCCACCCTGGTCACTCGCTGCATTCTTTTTATGATGTGGCCATGGGGGAAACCCCAAGACCCCGACCGCCCACTAGCTTCATTCATGCAAACTAGCCACACTTTGATAATTTTTTTTATGTTGGTAACCTGGTCCCACCCACCCTGCGTCCACCCCTCCTATGGGCAGCCAAGCCAGCAGCTAATGGGTGAAGCATTGGTTGGAGTGCAGGGCCAGGACCTGCACCCAAACCCCCACAGGTAGCCAACCCCCACCTTCTACACATGCTTTGGCAATGGTGGTCATCAGTGTGCAGTTATATTTAGGACCTAGTTACCATCGGAAAACATTTTTCTAGTTTGCTCATAACTTTTGTGCCAATTGACGAATCTTCACAAAATGTTCCCAAAAATGTCATCTGTCTCAGTTTCTTCCTTTAAAGTTTCAGGGTCATCCATCAAGCGGAGTCCAGAAAAAAAGGGGGCTCAAAATGCAATTTCCCCAAGTAATTTGTTTTTGGGGTTGCTGCGATCCCAAGGGGCTCTTGTGGGAGCCAGCTGTACTCCTCTACTCCTGAGAGTCCCACAGGAGGACAGGAGCAACACTGGCTCCCATGAGATTGGAAAGTCATTTGAAAGAGGGTGAATGTGATGAGTAGACCATGTGTGGGTAGTTGGCCTTGATACTAGCTCAGTCTGTACACAGCCAAAGGCTGTGTACGGCAGGAGATGGCTACCTGCAAGGGGTTGGGTGCAGGCCCTGCAACCAACTCTACGCCATGCACTGCTGAAGGCTATGCATGGTGGGGGGGTTGGCTGCCTGCAGTGAATTGTGTGGGGGGCCTGATCACAGCCAAAGGCCATTTGTGGCAGGGTGTTGGCAGACTTAAGTATGGTAATAAAATAACACAATGTTACAAAAGCACTTGAAAGTTTAAAGTGATGTTCTAAGTAGGCATGGTAAAACTATCTTTCTTTGCAGAACCCTCAGAAATTCACTGAGAAAACAAAAGGTTAAAGTGACATAGGCGAAAATGTCAGTTTAAACAGAACATTAAACTAAAAAACACTGAAATTTGTCAGATATAGTTATTTCAAGTAACTATAACTTGCAACCTCGCCATGTGCTGCCTATGACCTCACATATTACATCACCCATCACATGTTTTCTGACATCTTTAGTAACATGAATGCCTTAATTTTATATACCTACCTTCGCAATACTTTTGTACTTGTTATTCTGTATAGAATATTTCGTAGCACATATTTAAGTCTTAACAGTCGGGTAGCATACCCTTTGAGCAGATTGTTTTCAGGCAATTTCATCCACCATTTTGGACAAATGGAGTGTGATTTGATAGTTCAAAAGCTTTGTCATACTACTCTGTTCCTAGTTTTAATAAAGCCATTTTGAAAATCAAAACAAAAGTTTTGAAAGTTTTATGATATGGCTGGGTGTATACAACAGACATTATTTAGAATGTATCACTTATTCAATAAAAAGTTAAATGCTAACCCTGCTTATTAACCCCTTAAATGCGGCCATCGGTGGCTTGCCTCACTCCCAATGCATCTGTCGGCCATTGGCCAACACTGGGGAGGGTAAGAAAGGGCCCTCTTGTGCTTTGCACCAGAGGGTTTCCTTTTTTCTGCAGCTCAGGCTGCTCGCAAAGAGCTTCCTGAGCAGCCTGTTTTTTTTTTATTTGGAACAATGATCAGCGTGCCGGGCGTGATGATGTCATTACATTTCTGAAGTGGAAGGGCTCATTTTACTTTCACTGACTCAGTGCTCCGGTCCATATCTCAGGGGCACTGAATCTCTCCAGAGAAGTATTGTTGGAAAGGAGATAATCTCCTTTGTCCAGTGGATCCCTTCTAGGGGATCACCACAGGCAAGCGATCCCTAAGCAGGGATCCACCCACTAGACACCAGGGATAGGGGAAGCGGCCCCTCAGACAAGGGCTTGTGCTCCCCCAAACCGCCCTTGATATTTTCCGCTTTTTTACTGACCCCCAGGTGGCAGAGGGGGATAATTACCCCTGATCAGCTTCCCAGGGAGCAGAAAGCCCACTAGACATCAGGGACTTCATTTTATTTCTAAAGAAATAGGTGTGGGAGCTAACCTCCAGGACATGGCCATGCTGTCATCCCTAATATATATGTCAACAGTCTTTCTGCTCCCCCAGGGGCACAGATGGGGTGTGATTACCCCCAATCTGCATCCCTTGGTGTAGAAATGCAACTAGACACCAGGGATGTTTCTTTTGTATAGAAATATAGGGGTCAGGGCTTCCTACCAGGGCATGGCCATGCTCCCACCCAACTATATATTTTAACAGTCTTTCTGTCCCCTGGGGTATATTAGGAGCAATTATCCCAGATCTGCCCCTCATGGGGGAATGCATGAAGCACATTAGACACCAGGTATTTATTTTTGTAATAAAAAGTATAGGGGTGGAGGCTTCCCAGCATGGGCATGGCCATGTCCCCAACCATAGTAAATGGGGCAACAGTTTTTCTACCCCTCCTGGAGTGCATATGGGGAAATAACCCCAGATCTTCCCGCTGGGGGGAAAGCCCACTAGATGCAAGGAAAAGATTTGTTTTTTAGATAAAGGGGTAGGGCTGACCACCAAGGGCATGGATTTGCCCCCACCCCATGTGAATAGGGCAACAGCCTTTTTCTTCCTCTTTGGGGCAGATGGAGTCACTGCCCCTTATCTTCCCCCTAAGGTGGAAGGAAAGCACACTAGATGTCAGAGAAAGTATTTATTTAAATATAGGGTCAATAGGCTACCCAGCATGGGGATGGCCAAGCTTCCACCCCAAGTAAATGGGTAACAGTCTTTATGATCCCTCTGAGGGGAAGATGGGGGTAACTACCACAGATTTGCATTATGGGGACAGAAAGCCCACTAGACACCAGGGAAAGTTTTCTGCTTCTTTTAAAAATAGGGGTGGAGACTGCCCAGCATCGGCATGGCCATGCCCCCACCCCAAGTAAATGGGGCAACAATCTTCTTGCTCACCCTAGGGGGCATATGGGGCAATTACCCCATATCTGCCCCCTAGGGTGGGAAGAAAGCACATTAGATGTCAGGGAAAGTATTTTTTATTTTTAAATATAGGGGGTTCTGACCACCAAGGCATGGCTCTTCTCCCAGCCCAACTAAATGGGGGAAGAGACTTCCTGACTCGCAGGGATCAGATGGGGTAATTGCCCCCAAGCTCCCCTCAGGTGGGCAGAAAACCCACTAGGCACTAGGGATGGATAGGGTATTCACCACTATCTGCCACCCTGCTCTTGGGTACAGAAACCCCACTATACACCATGGATTTCAAAATTACACCAAAATAAACTAAAGGATGGGGTGGCTTACCCTGACATCGAGCCTTTCCCCTGCCCTACTGGGGTCAATCGTGTTTTCTGCCCACCTGGGGGCAGATAGGAGGCTTTTCCCAATTGGGGAGGATGACCCAAGCATGCGCCAGGGGGGTACAAATCCACCTGACACCAGGGATTTTTCCTTTGGTGCAAAAGAAAGTGGTGCTGGTGTTGCACTCTGGCATTGGCCACACCCCACCCCAAAAGGGATAAACCAATCTCCCCCCACCCCTCCCCCCACAGCCAGACAGGAGGTATGCCTCCAATATGCTCCAGGGGGCAGAAATCCCACTGTATGACAGGAATATATATTTTTAAATGAAATTATGGGTGGCTCTTGCCAATCCTAACATCAGGAAACACCCTCACCCCTAAAACCTCAACATTCTTTCAGCTCCTCTGAGGACTAAAGCTTTCTATCCCAATTTCAATTGAGAGGGCATTTGATTCTTGTTGGGTGTTATTTTTACATAAGGGTCAGGTAAGTGGGGCTAACTTCCAATATCATCTACCTTGCAATGGTGAACGATTGCACTTTTTGGGCTTGAGTTGACTGCCACCTGGAATAACGTACCAGAATCCAGATAGTTCACTTGGGGAGTCCAGGGTGGTGTGCTTGGCATGCATGTTACACCATTTTCTTACCCACAGTGCCCTGCAAACCTCAAACTGTGACTAAAAACACTAATTTTCCTCACATATCTGTGAAGAAGACGTCTGGAATCTATGAGTAGCCACAACTTTCCTACCACACAGCATTCCCCAAGTCTCCCAATAAGAATGGTACCTCACTTGTGTGGTTGGGCCAAGAGACCTTTAATCAAAAGTGCTGCATAGAAAGATCAACAAAAGGGGTAGCTGCAGGATTTGAGGCCGTGCTGGGTCATCACCCATGGACACCTACCAACCCTAGACATTTTTGAAAACTAGACTATGAGGGGATTCCAGGGCAGTTTGCTTTGCATGAATTTCACAAGGTTTTCTTACCCACAATGACCTGCAAACCTCAAACATTGCCTGAAATCATGCATTTTCCTAACATTTATGTGATGGAAACTTCCAAAATCTACAGGAATCCACAAAATGTTGACCACCCAGCACTGCCCCACTTTTGCCCCTAAAAACGCTGCACCACTTGTGTGGCTGGGCCTTGTGCCCGTGACAGGAACGGATCAAACTGAGGTCAATGAGTGCCCCCTCAAAGAGGCTCCAATTGAACCTTGGGCCTCATTTACAAAGAATTATAGTAGGGCAGCAGCGCAAGTCATTTTGCTGAGCTGCCCTATGCCAATTTGAAGGGCAGGAATGCACCCTATTTACAAGGTACTGTGCATTCCTGTCCTTTCAGCCAGCGCTGCAACATCATTTGCAATCAGCACCAATACTGGTACCCTTGCACCACAGTGCAAGGGTGTCTGTGCCGTTGGCGTGATTGTTTTTGTGCGGGAAGGGTCCCCTCCCGGCACAAAACCAATCACGAGAGGCATTTTCTTCATTCTATGTGTGCTGCAGAATACTGCACATGTGGAAAGAGAAAGGAATGAGGAGAATATAAACATTTCACCTCGTTACGCCTGGCCTGGGAAAGCATATGTTTTTGGCACTACCCCAGGTTTACATGATGTTGTAAATCTGGTGTAGTGTCAAAATCTATGGGTGTTGAGTGGGAACAACTAGAGCAACACCCATGGAACGCCTCCTTGACATAAAGTAAGGCAAGGCAGTGCTTTATGCTACCTTTCCTTACTCCATATCTATGAGGGCATGCAAAGCCATGCAGGATGACTTAGCGTTGCCTCATGATTGATATGATATGATTGAGAGGCCTGTGTCACCAGATCATCATAAAAAGTGACGCTCCGGCAGCCCAGGCCTCTTGTAAATGAGCATCTTTGTTTGATCTGTTCCTTCTGCGGGCACCAGACCCGGCCACACAAGTGGTGTAGCATTTGTATTGGCACAAGTGGGGTAATGCTGGGAGTTAGGAACTTTGCAGATTCCTGCGGCTTTCAGAAGCTTCCATCACAGAAATGTAAGGGAAATGTATGATTTCATACAAAGTTTGAGGTTTGCAAGGCATTGTGGGTCAGAAAACCTCAAGAGACTCAAGCAAGGCATGTCACCCTGGAATTCGCTGATTGCCTAGGTTTGAAAAATGTGCAGGGTTGCTAGTTTTCCCCAGATGCAGGTTTGCTAGTTTCCCTTTGATGCTGGGTGAGCCACAGCTATCCACTTTGCAAAAAAGAGTAAATTTTCAATGGCAAAATGTGATGTTTCCATGTTGCATTTTGGGCTATTTCCTGTTACAGGCGCTAGGCCTACCCTCACAAGTGAGGGACCATTTTTATTGGAAGCCTTAGGAGAATGTTGGGTAGAAGGAAATGTATGGCTTCCCACAAATTCCAGAACTTTCCATCACAAAGATATAAGGAAAATTAGCTTTTTTACTCAAGTGTGAGGTTTGCAAGGAATCCTGGGTACCAAAAGTCTCTGCACCCTGGATTTACCTAGGTGTCTAGTTTTCAGGAATGTACAGGTTTTCTAGGTTTCCCTATATGTAGGCTGGGCTTGGGCCCAAACTCCACAGCCACCCAGCTTGCCAAAAGGGTCAGTTTTAAGTGGAAAAATGTGCTATATCCATGTTTCATTTTGGGCTGTTTCCTGCTGCGGGTACTAGGCCTAATCACGCAATTGAGGTACCATTTTAATTGGAAGACTTGAAGGAATGCTGGGTAGAAGGAAATTTGTTGCTCTCTGCATATTCCAGAATTTTCCATCTCAGAAATGTGAGGAAATTATGTTTTCAGTCAATGTTTGACGTTTGCAAGGAATTCTGGGCTCCAAACCCTGTTGAGTGCCACACAAGTCACCCCACCCTGAATTTCCCTGCGTGTCTAGTTTTACAAAATGTACAGGTATGCTAGCATTCCCTATGTGCATGCTGAGCTAGGGCCCAAAATAGGCAGCCACCCACCTTGCAAAAAAAGGGTCATTTTTTTGTAGAAAAATGCAATGCATCTATGTTGTAGTTTGGGCCGTTTCCTGTTGAGGGTACTAGGTCTATACACACAAGTGAGGTTCCATTTTAATCCAGAGACTTGAAGGAATGCTGAGTAGAAGGAAATTTGTGGCTTCCTGAAGTTTCCAGAACGTTTCATCACTGAAATGCGAGGAAAATATATTTTTTAGATAATGTTTGAGATTTGCAATGAATTATGGGCAACAAAACCTGGTGAAGGCTATGCAAGTCACCAACAGTGGATTCCCCTAGGTGTCTAGTTTTCAGAAATGTACAGGCTTGCCAGGTTTCCCTGGGTGCCGGCTGATCTAGGGCTCAAAACCCACAGCTATCCACCTTGCAAGAAAATGGTGGTTAGAGTGGAAAAATGTGATGTCTCCATGCTGCATTTTGGGCTGCAGAGTTACCCAAAAACTCGGTGAGACTCCGTGGAGTTCTGTCAGAGGTAGAATTGTGGCACACCGCGCTGCTCAAGCTGACTTTAAGCGCCAGGAGCTTATCCCTCACTGTAAAATCAGCATGAGCGGCACCACGTGGCACTTCAGAGGGCGCTACTGCTTTCTGTCGCCTAAATAGATTTTCTACTCGAGCAGCAGGTTTCTCACTGTGAGCAGCAGCTTTCTCAATGTGAGCTGCATCGACCTGCCATGACCACTTGCATTGAGAAATCTCACAAGGTGACCTAGTGCTTGATTTTCTTGCTTATACTTCCCAACTTATCATTTCCAAGCGGTTAGCAAGAAAAAACTCCAGCATGCAGCGGTTGGCAGAGTTTTTCCTAAACTCCACACTCCAAGCAGAGCAGAGGATGGGCAAAACTCCACCTATGTTCATGGTGACATACGTCACATCAGCAAAATATGATAAACAAAGAAAATATTAGACAATGCAAAAAGGTAACAGAATATGCTTTGTATAGTGCTGCACAGTGATTTAAAACGTTATGCTCACAAAAAAACTTGCATCACTATAATGAATTTCTGTTGGAATTTATCTAATCTCTTTTGTTCAGTCTCTGGCACCTCCAGCAAAAAAACATGAAACTCAGTTGCCTAAAAGTGAAACAAGGAAATACCAGTCGGACCGGCCTGAGCATTACTGTTAAACAGTTACAAGACAAGGGGAGACGAGTGCAGAAGGACTTGCCAGATCGCAGGAAAGATAAATTCTGAGGAAGTACACTGAAGTATCGGTCTGTTAAGCTGTGGGAAAGGAGAGAAGAGAGAAGCAGGACTAACATAGGAAGGACGATAAACTCTGTGAAAGAGAACAAACCAGAACTGGCCTGGACACAATTCACATATTTTGTAGAAAAAGAGAATAGCAAAACAGGAGAGTCTTGGGCAGGACTGGTAATCTCGTTGAAAGAGAAGAGCAAAAGATCACCGACTTAGTTAGGACTGAATAATTCTCTGGCTGTAAGGAGAAAAGAGAAGCAGGAATGGCCTCCCTTTTCTCCTTATTTCCCCCTCATTTCCCCATTTAGCATTGTTTACAACAATAATACTACATTAATATGGGGCATATCAGCAACAACCGGCGATAATTATCGCTAAGCGCACTTAGCGCTAGGATAATTATCACCGGCTAGCGTTGATTTTTATCGCTGAGATAGCGTGCTATTAGCAACGCTTATCTCAAAAGCGATAAAAATCCTAGCGCTAACTGCCAAACGTGTGATTATCGCTGGAAACCCAGCGATAATCCCACGAAATTTGGCGATAGCTTGCTGATAGGACCTCACATACTTAGCCATGATATCCACCTTCCATAGGATATCATGGCTAAGTCAGTTTCAAAGCAGGCGTAAGGAAAGTAGCAATAACAGAGGTTATCGCTACTTTTCCTGTCGCTATGCTGCTTTGCGTGAGGCTTGATAATAGGAGAAATGTCGCTTAGCGACATTGCTCCCGTTATCTTGGGGAGGAACGCCCACTTTGCATCTCATTAGAGATGCACAGATGGGCGTTAAGGGAAATGGAGATAAGGCAAGGTTTCACGCGATAGCGTGACCTTGCAGATAAGGCAATAAAATTATCGCCGCTTTTCGTCCGAAAACAGACGCAAAAGCGGCGATAGTTTTTTAACACCTGCTTGCTGATATGCGCCTATCATTTTTATAAGGCACTACATACCATAGTTATAGTGTTTCTAAGCACTGTAAATAACAGATGTAATTCCCAAATATATTATACTCGTATTGCCTTTGAGAACTTCTTCATTTATAAAGGGGAAATACACTCAACTTTATAGGAACCCAGTACGGGCACTGTTATGTATCTAGAACTTTTTAGCTGCAGTCTTTTTGTTTCTGGGCGGTGCACCAGTCAAAGCGGTCTGTAAGCAAAGTAAAAGGGAGAATTAGTTTTTTTGATACGTTACGGAGACTGACTATCCCCAGGAGGCAACCAAAATATTGTTTACCCCGCTAAAAAGAGACCCCGAAGTGCAAGAGGAAAGCACTACTTACCGCAATGTAAACATAGCTAAATGAACGTTCTATTCCTACAGTCCTTCCTCCACCTCACCTCCATCAGGCCTTCCTTCCTTCTCTCCCTCTATGCCCTACCTCTATCCTTCACTCCCTCTCCCTCAGTGCTTCAAGTGTGCAACCTCACTGCCTTTGTAGCTTACCTTCTCAACGTACTTGACCTCCTCCGGGGTGGTTGCGTCTAGGGGTGTGTGAAATTTGCATGGTTTGCTTTTACATAATTATGTGAAATTTCAGCTAAATTACACAAACTTTTTGAAATGCAGATCTGTAATTTCACCTCAAATGCGGGTAATTATGCTTAGTGGTGTAATTGCAGGAATTTCACGTAACAAGCATAACGTAAAGTTCCCAAAATTACTTAGGGGTACTTTAACCCCTTCAGTGCCCATGACGAGCTGGACTCGTCATGGGCCGCGGTGGCGCTGTGCCCATGACGAGTCCAGCTCGTCATAGACCCCGCCCGCTAATGCAACGGCCGGCACTGGGCGGGGAAAGGGGCGGGCACTGAAGGGGTTAAAACGTTCCCCGGTCTAGTTGCTTCCTGCAGTGCTACTGCAGGAAACCAAAACAGAGGAACCTTAGCCACGGCCGGCTTTTGGAATGAGCGAGCTGGTCCCTGGCCCAAGGCGCCAATTTTCAGAGAGGCGCAGGGAGGTATTGTATTAAGGTTATGCAAACCTTAGCACCCTTCCTTTCAAACCAACACAAAAGTATATACCCTGCTCTCTCATTTGTCTAATTTTATTCCCCAACAGCAGTGAGTGCACTAGATGTGTTTCTATCCAGGGCGTTATCCAAGCAGTAGACAATAGTGCTGTGACTCGGCATGGGAAAGTTCCTTGCTCCTTAGGGCTCCCTCCCCCACCCACTCTTTAACTTTCCTACTGCAATCTATTTCCCCTATGTTCCACCTATCAATAACAGCAAATATATGTTTACATTGAGTGTGCAAAAGCCCTAGAATGAGTACTTTGTTTCTCATGGTAGGAAAGTAGAAAAGCATTGTTTTAAATGCTAATGATGTGTAAAGTGAATGATTTTGGTTTCTTTTGTTTAACCCTGCACCGCCCTAGTGTTTGGCAGGGGAAGGCGGGATTGATTTAACTCACTCTTCAAAGGGAAAAACAACAGAATTACACTACCACGTAAAGGCTTCATTGAATTGGAAATGTATGCACGCTCTGGGAATTTAACTGCGTTGTAATGTGAAAAGAGCAGCGCTCCCACTCAGGCGCACCCTTTAGAGGGAACATAGATCTTATGCCCATTTCAGAAATACATAGGATTCCTTGATAACCATTTTTCACTCTACATGTTTCACCATATGAATTGGTCTATATTAGGTGCACAATGAAAAACTATTGTATGGTGTAGCAGAGTTATTGGCTCTGGGTACCTAGGGTTCTTGGAGAACCTACAAACCCTATATATACTCGCAACCAGAAGAGTCTAGCAGACATAATCGTATTTTGCTTTTGTAAATCGTTCATGGTGACAAAAAGGTACAGATGAAAACATTGTCACAAATGGCCATTTTATCCAATTAATTTTCAAAATTTCTTTATTTCAACAGTTAATTTTTTTGAGAAACTGTTGCGGGATCTACACATATGACCTGCTGAATTTGGAATGGTGTCTACTTTTCAGAATTCTATACCTTCCCAGATCACCCATTGGGTACATATAAGTTTTCACCATAAACTGAAAGTAGGTTGAGAGTACAAAAAATAGAGAAATGGACTACCCCTTTAAAAAAATACCAAAACTGTGGTAAAAAAAAAATGTATTATTCAGTTCTGCATGTTCCTGATAGTTGTGAAGATGGTGACTTTAGCACAGCAAACCTTTAGATGATGCTGTTTTTAGGTGAAAAGCCAGACAATTATCCAAAGTACTTTTTTCCTATTTTACCCCCAAAACTAAAAATGTAGCTATGTATTGCCATTTTCTTGGACCCCTCCAAGGCAATCCACAAACGCTGGGTAGATTTAGAATCCCCTGGATGTTGGAAAAAAAGGACACACATTTGATGTGGCTACTCTTATATGGAAAAAAATGTTATAGAACCCTAAGCGCGAACTACCTCAAATAGAAGAAAAAGGGCTTGGCACTGGAGTGAAAATCCCAGCAGTTAAGGGTTTAATTTTAAGATATATTTAACATCACTGTGCAGTTTGGTGCCACATTCAATAATTTAAGGACAATGGTACAACTTCTGAAACAATTATACAATTTTAGCACAAGAGCGCTGATAGACAAGAATAAACATCACTGCAGAGAGATGTGAGGTCAGTGGTGAACATGGCTCTCCTCTGAGCCCCTCCAGGCATTTTCTCTCTCCTATGGCTCGCCATCTGTCTCTAGCTCCTTGGCTGTTTCCTCAACAGTGTTTCCAAATGGCATCACTGGCACTGCCCGCTGTGTACATTCATACCGCTATTCAGGCGCAGACAGGATGCTGCCGCCCCTATGCCCCCGCAATGCCTGAAGCAAAACCCTCCTCTTTTGTTGGCAGTCATAAACTGGGCTCTTTTGCGTCTTTTGAGCATAATTATTTTACTCTTCTTAAAAGGCATGCTGGTAGTTATTTGATATTATTCATCTATTGTGTTAGTGTGTAACATCATTTGTTTTGGATTCACAGGAATAGATGCAACTCCCTCTCAAACAATATTAGCAAAAGATTGGTCCATTGTTTGCTAGACCATGAGGTTTGCATTGCTAATGGTCACAGGTCCTGGGAATGCTCAAGATCCTGAGTTATTGAATGAATTAAATTAACCTGGACAATATAACATAGATTAGGACCCAGAGTAGACCATTTGAAGTTGAACAGCCTATCAGAACGTTTCCTTTTGTGCGATACAACTGCCACTTTTCAGTGGAGTAACGCAAAATGGTGCCTCCCCTCGTGGAATTTAATGAGAGTCCCTTGTTTTCGTACATCTCAGAGTCGTTTTAAGACATGGGCAAAGAGGGCAATTGCCAAGGGCCCCCACCTTCCAAGGGGCCCCCTGGAAAAGTGAATTTTCACTCTATTTGCCCTTTTTAAATCCCAATTCTCTTGCTACATCTCTCCCCCTCTGCCTACCTATACCTTTGACTCACTACCCTATATCATTTTACGGATGTTTAGGGCTCTGAGCAAGATATGTTTCAACTGGTTTTCTGTGATCCTGGCGAAGTTTTACACATGATTTATTTTGTTTGGTATCATTCTGGATTGAATTAGCAGCAAATGAGTAATACAATTCAAATTTGTTTCACACAGGGGCCCTCAAAATATGTCTTAAGATGACCCTGGTACATCTAGCTGATATTCATTGGACATGGGCTGAATTGGGGTTATACTGAAGGGTTGTGGGCCCCTTAAGTAATGCCCCCCACCCGTGCACCACAGAGTCTGCAGGGGCCTGTGATACACCCCTGCCACTATAGGGCCACTGAGGGAGATTTCCTATGCTGCCACCTCTCTGACCCTCCGGTAAGCACTGTGCTCTTCAGCTCAGGTACCACTCAACTCTCATACTGCCTATGGCTGTGTTCATGTGTGTTTGCCTCTTTGGCAATGGGACCAAGGGAGCTCTGCTTTCAGAAGGCAAAAACAGATCATCTGCCCTGCGGTTAACCTACAGATGTCTCTCAACTGAAGCTGCTGATGTTGATCCTGTGTCCCAGGTTACTATGAGGAAATGTAGGCTTCAATGTCTCAGAGCAATAAATAATTCAAAAGAACAAATGTACCAGGGTTTTTATTTTTCTACTTTACTAGATTTGTTGGTGCTTACGTTCCCCCACAGCAAATCAGGGGGTGCAGCAGAGACACTGTAACTCTGACAGCAGGTTGTGTGGAGAGAGGCATAAGCGTGATGCAGGTTTAAAGTTCCATTTGTCGCTATGGTATCAATGGATATGGAGCTCTCGGTGGGTCATGGCCCGTGCTCCTCCGTTGATCCTTATTTTTGGTGGCATCCTGGCAGGTAACATTTCTATTGCTGACACGTGTTGGTAACAACACCTTATTAGAACATTGGAATGTTGGGAGCTCCTGTGCTCTTGCATCATGAGAACCACTTCACAGAGCATGGGTCCTCTGACTTGATAACTTGATAACTCTGCTAACAAGAAACCAGATTTCGAACAATGATCGGAACCGTTTGATGCAGTTCACAACAAGGACTAAGTCAGCTCTTTGAAGCAGGCACAGCTGAATAACAATAGTTTTAGACCTGTCAGTCCTAATCATAGTCTTCCCCCAAACCCTTTGTCTTCCTCTTCTATTTTTGGTGCTCTTGTTAGGACTCTGCACATTTTATCACTGCTGACTAGCGATAAAGTGCATGTGCTCCCTCCTTATAACATGGCAACATTGACTTATCCCCAATTGGCATACTCAATTTCCTTAAAAGTCCCTAGGTAATTGGTACTACATGTAGTCAGGGCTTGTAAATAAAGTGCTACTTGGGAACAGCAGAACTTATTGTACCATCCACTCAAGTAGACCTTTAAACATATCTCAAGCCTGCCATTGTAGCCTGTGTATGCAGTTCTAAGCTGCCCCTTCGACCTGGCAAAATAAACCTTTTGCCAGGTCCAAACCTCCCTGTTTAAGTTACCCCGAGGATAGAGCATGGACAGCCCAGAGAGCAGGGTGCAGTATATTTAAAAAGTTGGACATACACTTTTAAGTTTTATATGTCCTGGTAGCGAAAAACTCCTAAATTTGTTTTTCTCTACTGCAAGTCCTACCTCTCCCATAGGATGACATTAGTGTTACCTTATTACATTTAATAAGCTGTCATTTCCAAATGGGAACAGGTGACCATTTCATGTTTGGTATCTTTGGAATTGTAATGAAACATCCTTTCTTATGGAAAAGTCTGATTTTGAATTGCAATTTTGAAAATGCCACTTTTAGAAAGTTGGCATTTTCCTGCCTTGGCCATTTGGTGCCTGCAGCCTGCCTCTGAATCACATGACTGGGTGTAACTGACATTTGGGCTTGTGTATTCCTCCTAGACAGCCACACATAATGGGGAGCGTAGATGTGCCTGGGTGGCCATCACAAGCAGGATGGGAGGGTGGAGCTGGGCACAGCCCTACTTACATTAGAAAAGGCTGGGCCCTGTTTCCACACAAAGGACTGCATACTCCCTGTAGTTAGTCTGGACCCAGGGCAGGAAAGGCAAGAAACCTGTGGACTTCAAAGGAAAACCTCTAGAACCTCCTCCCACTCACTTCAAAGGCAGAATTGGGAATAAATAATGGTCTTTAGACACCAACTCTTCAGTACACTTCTGAACCTATGGATACTCTGCCAGGAAGAAGGGCTGCTGTGCTTCTGAAAGGACTGCCACTCTTCTGGACTGCTTCCCTGCTGTACTAACACCTGCGTTGTTCTACTGTCTGATGTCCTCTTGCCGGGGTGAAAAGGACTGGACCGGCATCTGTTGAACCCAGGACCCCAAAGTGACTCCCAGGGCTAGTTGACTGGCCTCCAGATTAAAGGCTCAGGGACAGAAGACTCCAACAACCTTCAACCCAGGAGCTGGACTCTGCCAGCTGTGAGTCCTACCCTGCCAGGTAGAGTCACCCCAGCCCTTGGCCCTTGGAAGTGGGCCTGAAGTTGTCTGTGGATGCAGCAGCTGATGTAGCTCCTCTGCTGCATGCCGCAATCCTGATGAGAACCGACACATCGCCTCTGCAGTGAGGGTTCTCTCAGCACAAGGACTCTGCATTGACCTCGCAGCCTGCATCCTGACTGCCACCTGTAAGAAGCTTTCCCGATGCAGGCCCCTGCATCACAAATCTCTCGTTGATGGCAGCCTTGAAGATGATGCTTGTTCTCACTTCGCAGCCTCATAGCTCCTCTGAACCATCTCATCGCCAAAACTGCACGACACATCCTCCACACCTGACATTGCATCGCAAGCCCTCGTCGACGTTATCCTTGACAATAAGGCAAGTCCTCGCATCCACGCTTTGCAGCACCTCAGAACTGATGCATCACCTCGGCTGTGTGACACATCTTCAGAACGGAACCGCACACCACTCCGCAACCAGGATCTAAGGTACTCTTATTCAGTGGGACTAATTGGTCCCAGTATCTTGCCCACGATCCATCACCATCGGTCAGAATATGTGACTTTGTGCCATGCTGACATGACAATATATCCACAGTTGGTGCTCCGTGCTTTTTGACACTATTTTCACTGAAATCTTTAAACCAGCATATCTCTGGTACTACTGATTGGAATTTGGTCGTTTTGGTTTGTTTTACTTAATAAAAGTTACTCTAGTTTTCTAAGTTGGTGTGGGATCATTTTGCGGGGTGTTTTCACTGTTTGAACTGTGGGTTGAGCAAAGGTTAATTTAGGAGTGCTTGTGATCTCGCTGTGACAAGAAATGTGGTTGCCGCTTGAATAGGGTTTTCAACCCTCCCTCCCCCCAACCAGTTAAACCAATTTCTTGCAAACAACATTCTGGAAAGATAAAACAATTTCAAGGTTGTTCAACTGCGAAGAAATTAAAGTAGCAGGCATAATCGAAAAAGTCTCTCTCAATACCTGAATCATCTTAACATCTGGACTACATGAGAGCAATCCTTTCAGTGTTCATCACAATCTAATCTCTTGTCACGTGTATTGTGTGAAACTATCTCACATAATGTTGCAGAAAATGTAAGACTGTATACACACCCTACAATCCGAGACCTTAGTCAAAAAAACGTATACCGTCGAAAGTGAAATCTACAAGCACAAAAAGTAAATTTTGTTGTAATGTTATACAGTTCATGATTCCCGGAATCTGGATTTATGTAATTTTCTGCTCCAAATTAAACAAAAAGATGACATTTTCTGTAGTGGCGTTATGCAAAATGTGGGTTATTTGGAGACTGATCAATTGTAATTTAGTGAGGTGTTCTCAATCCCTACCTGATTTGTACACAAAGCATGAAGTTGTTGAAGTTGTCGACACACTCTCCACACTACGGACAATCTACAAGAGTAGATTTCCAAAGCATATTTTGCATTTTGAAACTTAAGGACATTTACATATCTATTTGCCGGTAAACAACTGAATGAAAATGTTCCTAACATCTTGCGATTCCCTCATCAACAGCCCTCAAATCTGAATTAAATTTGGTTTACTGTTTTAATATTTATTCCTTAAACAGCAAATTATTCAATGCGAGTATGTTTTTGATCTGACCTTTGCTTCCTCTATATTATGCTTAATTGAAATAAACATGTTGTAGTGTATCTAGTTGAATAATATGCGCACTGTATTTTGCAAACCACAATATGTTTCTAAATTGTATTCCACATTCCGTTCTCTTGAGAACAATAATCTTGTTATTCCCATGACAATTGCTGTCTTTCTTTCTGCTGCACAGCCCCGCCCCTGATCCATCCGCTATGTGCTTGATCATTAGTCTCATCCATTTAGCTGTTTGAACAGCTGTGCTATTTAATGGAGCTGAAAGATGCAGAAATGCTGCATAGGCATTTTTTTATGTTCTTACAATGGGTACCAGCTTTTGCAGGACAAGGATGGGAGGTCAAAAGAGAATCTGCAAATGTGGTTGTGTCCTCTTTTCTCTGGGTTTCGATTGAGTCAGTGGTTACTGGGTAGTGTTCATGGGATGTAATGTTGTTTAAAACTGGTGTCACATCACACTATATATTAGCACACCACAAAACAGCAGAGCACATCATATCAGATCACAGAAGTAAAACTAAAGTATAATTTCACATCAAGGGTTAGCTTACTGCTATTATCAAATTACATGTATATTATTGCAATTTCTTCTTTCACCTCTGTAGGATGATAGGTGGAGTGGATTGTCTAGGATATCATTCAAAATCCCAACAGGGGTTTCAGTTATCCACTGTGTGACCAACTTTGCCATTATTTGCCTATGTAATCAATTTATTTCCTATTACGCTGTTTGGTCAGAAACCTGATTTATAGTTGTAAACGTACATAATTGTATGTGATTGGCACCCTTCTACTTGCTCAAGAGCTTATGGTCAGATGTGCTGATTGGTAAATATGTTACCGGTGACACTTTCAACGTCATGAAGCCCACACTTTTCCTTAAAGTGGAACATAATAACATGCCTGTTTTGCATCCCCCCAAAAATCAACCTAAGGGGAGGTCTTTGGCTTCGTAGGACATTTAGAGTTTGGAGGAGCAGAAGGTCTGCCATAAATTAGACCCAAGCCCACCAAACCTGCAGTTTCCTCATCCTATTTAGAGTCATAGCAATTGATAGATTTCCATTGGAGCCTCCTAAACTGACCCTGCATTGGACTTGGAGATTCACCTACTGTAGAGCTACCACATTACGGTGGCGGTAATCCTCCCCTATTATGGGTGGGGCCACTGATTTCCCCAGTTTGGAGCCAACTTGAGGTTCCTATTGGATCCAACCTGGAAAAAGAATCAAATGTACAGACCATGCTGGAAGAAAACTCCCTGTTCATTGGGCCATTGCCTTTTCCCTTTCCCCGAAATAAACTACGTTTCTGAGAGTTTGTTTCTGAAAAACAAAAAACAAAAATACCCCAGGGAGCCAAGCATCACTGAGACCTCCGGGCAGTCTGTGGCATCAGGGAATCTGCCATACAGGATACAATTCAGGCACTGAGATCCCCACCATATAGATGGGCTATGCTAGATAGGGAAGGCAGACCTCCACCCAATAAGGTCTAAATGGTACCCATAGTCATTTAATCTGACTGATCTCTGGGTGCTGGGCTCCAAATTATACTCAGCTGACCAGAGTGCCCCCCCCCCCCCCAGTATAACTCAGGGTGGGATCAGGTCTTGACTGGAGCTGCGACTTGGAAGAGGGTGCAAAAGATGGATTAAAATCTGTCATTGAAGATACTAATTCACAGTCCATGTGGCTGAGATAACTCCTTTGCTAACAATCTGAAGTCAGATAAGCACAGTGAGAAAGAGTTGCACTGTAAAACTATTGATGTGTTTGAAGTGGCTGGTCTCGAGTCCGTATCACCAGACTTAGTTCATGGAATACTTTAGAAGATACTGATTTGCTTCAGATGGTCAAGACACGCCTATGATGAAGTTTACATTTCCTTTTTTTGACTGTAATTTCTAATAATTTATAATCTGAAGATTCATGAGTGAGGTGCTCCCTACTGAGACAATAGTCACAAAAGTCCATCCTGGTGATCCTGTCCAGCCTCCTGCTGCCCGTGTGGTTATCTCTTCTCTTACTTTTCTGTTGAACGAGGTCAGGGTCTCTATTGCCTGGAACTAGGCGACATAAGCATCAAGGTGTCTGGATGCAGCTACAAAGATACATTTAAGATTCGGATGTGTAGGGTTAATTTGCGGATGATGGAAATATAACATCATAAATATTGATACACAACCTACTCTTGGTTCTGTTTTCTTTTTCAAAATGTTTTCAGTGTTGACCATGAACCTCTCCACTTAAACATTGGCTTGAGGCATGTTTCCTTTTCAGTGGCACCCCTAGTTCCCGGACATACTCAAGAATCTCCTGATCTTGTACCTTCTTGTCTAATCATTGAGGCCATTACCTTTTTAATTCAGGTATGAGGGTTTAGCTGTAGTTGACCCCACAAACTCCAGCTCCTGATGCCAAGAGAATTCCTTTAGCACTACAAGCATTTATTGTACAATGGTTAACCAACAGATGCCTGTACTGTTCATCTTTCATGGCCCTTGCACTTTGGAGGGACTGTAAATGCCACTGGGTTTTCTAGTGGCAACTACAGCATTAGAGGCTAAAGACTGCCACCTATTCTACTAGTGAGTCAATTTCTGAAAGCAATACCTGTCTGGCTGTGATCTTCAAGATCAGCAAGATAATTGTACCATCCTTCCTGGTAAGAGAATGAGATAGGACTATGCAAGTCTTTTTCCTTTGCATGAAATCTCAGGTGAGGATTGCTGCCTCCCTTTAATGTTTGTTGTCACAGTTGATGGACTTCCAAGTTGCAGTTTATAGTTAAAGCACCGGTTTTCCGTCCATGAAGCTTACATAACTGCAGCATAAAGCAGTTTGAGCTGTTCCACAATACAAATGATTTCAGATGACTGTATTGTACTGTGAATGGCTAAAACTAATGGGGCATTCAGCCATGAGTAGGCGTCTGTTGATTAAATAAACGTGGAAATATAATAATTTCAGCGTCATTTTTTATACTACGCACAAAAAAATATGGATAAATACAGATAAAATTGGCTAAACATAAATATGGAAAAATGCAGATGGAAATGTAAAAAAAAGTAAAGACTAGGAACTTGGGAACGCTATTTATAGTCCCTCAGGTCAGTTAAATGAATTCCTCTCCATTGGCGTCCGCTGCCAGTTCTGCCTTTGATATTTATACTGCTGTGGTCAATGTGGGATCTACCATAAGTTGCATATTGATAGCCATGTTATCAAAATGTCCATCTAATGTGACATTACTGAGCAATTTGGAGCAGTCCCTGTGAAGGGCAGGATCTAGTGGCCCCTAAAAATGGTGTATATCGATATGTGGAAATGCCTGTCTTGTCTACACAAAGGCTATGGGGATTCTCCCCGTGCCGGAAGGGTCAGAGAGGTAATTTCAAAAGGAGTACGTCCTCCCTAAGTAGAATTTGTATCACAAAAAGTATTCCATTAGACCAACTAGTGGTCAATGATGTGAAGTTAACTAACTGCACATTAAAAGAGTAATATCTCAAGAGTCAAGCAGAAAAAGGGGAAGGAAGGAAGAGAATAACAAGGACCTCTCTAATGAAAGGTTGTATCTAACTCAACCATGAATGTAGGAAGGGGAATCTTAATGTTTATTTTAATTACCCTCACACACCCCAGTGGTGTTATGCTTCATCATCGGATCACCCCGACTCCTACAAGTCGGGGTGGGCTCGACCACAGTATTGGGAGCTCTTTTTATAAATGAAGGTCAGGGGGCTTAAAGATTTAAAAAGCCTCAGAAAGACCCCTGGTATCCCTTTATTTTTGGGTCTGTCAGGGTTATTAAAAATTATAAACAATTCAGGTCTGTAGGAGGATTATGGTCCTAGGACCCTAGTGCCAACATGATTCAGTCCTGGGTGGCCATTTAGGTCCTGGACTTTCTTCAAGGCAAGTCTAGGCCCCTCTGAATGAATGGGTAGGAAGGGAGTTCCCTATCCTATCTATAATGCGAGGGCAGAGTAGCTGCTCCTCGTGTATGTGTAGCTGTGAATGAATCCGTTAGCTGTTAACATCCATCTGTGAAAATAAAAGCAAAAAGATATGACAGACAACATATAACATTACAAATCACATTGAATATATCAATATCGTCGTGCTTGGTACCAATTTGGTGTATAGTGGAGACCGGACAGATGGGCATGCCATAGTCATGTGCATGCTAGTGTCAATAGTCTCAACCCCTCTTGTGCCCCTCTTCTACACGTCTGTAACATATAGATTCAATGTGACAGGTATTTGTGAAGTGGCGATTTTTATCGAATACTAACACTAACTCCGTGTTAGTTATTGTATATATCAACGTGTGCACCAGGTGCTAGTCTCTTATTAAAAACAACACAGCGTATTCATCTCAGAAAGGTGTTTGTTTGCTCGAAATTAATCAAAACTATAGCGTGAATGCATGTATACTTCATATATACGGCTAATCTCTACACACATCCACAATCATTCCAAGTCTTACCCTGCTTTTCAAGAGGACGTATATCACACAGGACCAGTAGGAAAACGTGTACGGTCCTGAAAAGGGTGTCAGTAGGACGCGTGAGACGAGATATAATAAGGAGGAGGTGGAATGTAAGCGGCGCTTAAAACCTGGAGGTTCTGTATCAACCGAGTGCGTTACTCGGCATAGTTTTAGAGTCTAAAAGCACTTACTTAGATTTAAGATCTCGCCCTGCTCCTTACACCTACTTGGGTACCGGTCCTCGGCTTGTGCAATGGATAAACCGGCAAAGGGGTATTTTATACTTCCGTGGAGTGCGGGAAAAGGAAAATCAAATCTCCGTCTCGGCTACGATGATTGGAAATGACGTCATGTAGACGTTACGTGCCGGTGCGCGGACACCAAAAACATAGGGAGTTGTAGTTCAAGTCATTTTTTTAAATATTAATAAAGTGGCTTACTTGAGACAGGTCGAGAGGAGAAGACAAGGTGAAAAAAGTATCTCAATAAAGACCTTCAATAAATTAAAAAAAAGAAAGTGTGTGTAGCGTGTTTGAACAAATGTACTCACAGTTCTGGTATCAGTCGAAACTTAAATTTGAAGGGTAATTGCGGTGATGTAACCATTGCGAAAGATTGTTATCATAGGCTGAGCGAAATGTGAAAGAGTTAATTTACATACAAATTCCTCATGCAGCTGAACTTATTCTCGGTGGTTGGAATACCCCAAAACTTTCTCATATATATTCATTTTCAAGGTCTCTATTGACAGTGTGTTTCATGACGTTGCCATTTGCCTAGAGGAACCCAAGTCATAGCAGGCTGCTTTTCGATCAAGGTAAAAATAGAAAGTGTAGTTTACTGAGTTCCAGGTATAATTGAATTAGAATGGAAGTTGAAGACCTCTTCACAGGTTTTAAACGTTCTATATGCCAAACATAATATCATTGATATCAAAGACGATAATATAGATTCATGAGAGGTTTAAAAATCACCTTCCGGGTCGTTAGTCAATATATGTATAGGCTTCAAACAGATATGTAAAGTAGATTCCTATGGGGAAATTACAACCTCATAAATGTACTGATGTTTATTTATTAATCTGGCTCCATGGAATGCAATCATTAAGGCCGCTCTCATGGGTTTTTAAGCGGTACACCCACCGTTGTTCCCTATCTAGAAGTTTCTTTTGTAGGTTACCGTTACCCATAACCTTTTCAATCACTGTCCACCAAATGTCAGTGTCTTTATGTTGACGCTCTTTAAAATGTGCTGTGAGTTTCGTTGCTGAAATAGCCCGTCTGATTGTGCTCCTGTGTTCGCTAATACGAACCTTTACCTTACGACTTGTCATTCCCACATAAATCAAATTACATGGACACTTGATAAGGTAAATGACTGATTCAGAATTACAATTCGTATGCGATCTCTGTTCCCAGGGTGTGTGTAGCCCTAGATCTAAGTTTTGTGTGTGTACAGTAAACACACAAACTACACATGATCCCCAAGGAAAGTGGCCCATGACCGGGGGATTATTCCACAGTGTCATTTGGGTCACAATTGCTGGTTTATATGTATCTGTGTGTACTAACGTGTCCTTTAAGCTTTTGTTTTTTCTGAAAGAGAACATGGGTTTGTCATATGAAAGTTTGTTAGACGTAAGGATGGACCACTTTTTATTAATAATTTTTTTTCACTTCATTGGAGGATGAATTGAAAGTAGTGACGCAAATCATCTGTTCTGCTTGTGTTTGTTTCTGAGTCTCAAGAAGGGCCTCTCGTGGAGTGTTCCGTGCTCTTTTCTTGGCTTTTTTGATAATTTTTGCAGGGTAATCCTTCTGTTTGAGTTTCTCTGTTAAGATTTTAGCTTCTTTTTTGTAATCTTTAAGATCTGAACAGTTCCTCCGAATTCTTAAGAACTGACCCACTGGAAGGTTTTCTCTGAGGGTGCGTGGATGAGCGCTGTCAAATCTTAACAGGCTGTTCATGTCGGTTGGTTTAGTGTACAGAGAACTTGTAAGTGTTCCATCCCTAGCGATTATGTTGATGTCTAAAAAATGTATTATTCTTCTGTTCATGTTCATGGTGAAACGTAGATGTGGGTTTAACCTATTAATCCAGTCTGCAAATTTACTTAGGGTCTGGTCATCGCCCTTCCAAATCAGCAGGATATCGTCAATGTATCGATACCATTTACAGATGTTGTTGGTATATGGATTCACCGTCCATATATGTTTGTCCACGAAATGGCTCATATACAGACATGCGATGCTGGGAGCGAAGGTACTACCCATAGAAGTACCATGGACTGGTTGTTGTTGGCCTCTGGTGTTGCTTCTTGTGTTTATTCCAGGTCTGTCCTCCTCCCACTGTATTCATCTGTTGCCGTGTCATCCTCGTTTGCCTCTCCTTCCGCCCTGTCCTAAAAAATGCTGGTTGAAATCAGGTTGGAAATAGGGTCCTGTGGGATACTGTGGTGGGCCGTGGTATTTAACTGGGCCAAAAGGACCTGGCTAGGGATACATTTGTGGGTGTCCGTATCTCTGATTGTAGCCCCCTCTCCGTGGTCTTCTTGGTTTGTTCTGCCAACTCCTATTTGATCCGTTGCTGGACCAATCTTCCTGTTCTGAGTCTGATGATCCTGATTGTCCACTCTGCGATGATCCAGTATCTGAATAATCTTGGCCTTTGTAGTCGACTTTTATGTAAGGGTATACCTTCTCGTGGCTAAATTTTTTCAGATCTTTCTGTAGTTTAGTGATTTTATTTTTCATGAGGAAATCCTTGTGTTCAGTTATTTCTTTATTAACCTCCTCAAGTTTTTTCTTATTGAGAGTCAACTTGAGCTCTGTTAACAGGTGGTCTTCACTGGTTTTTATTTTAATTAATATGGCTTCAGAGAGCCGTTTGGCCGTATTAATGATTACAATTAACCAGTCTCGTGAGCAGCGCCTTGGGATCAGTGACCATTCCTTCTTAAATTGAGGATCATCAAGGAATATTCTGGGTGCATTCGTGACCAACAAGCCTGTTGGCGCTGCATTGCCCCGCAGATATTCCGTCATAATTGCTCCATGTAGGAGAATTTTCATCTGGCATCGCTTGAGTTCTTTTAATTCATCCCAATTCTGTGTTTGGGAAAGACTCTGTCCGATATTCGTATCGGGTAGCAGGGATGGACCAGCTAGAATAGCGGATGCAATATCATCTGTGTATCCTATCCCTAGTTGTTCAGCCATGTTTAGATATTCGTATATGAAGTGTATTTATAGTGGGTAGATAACGCTGGTCATTTATAAGTGACTAAAACGTACGTGCTCTTTTTAAAAAAAAGGTTTTTGGGATGTCTGTGGATCCCGTTAGATATATACAGAATTGGATCTATAACCCACAGCTGTACGCTGCTCAAAATATGTCTACACAAAGGCTATGGGGATTCTCCCCGTACCGGAAGGGTCAGAGAGGTAATTTCAAAAGGAGTACGTCCTCCCTAAGTAGAATTTTTATCACAAAAATTACTCCATTAGACCAACTAGTGGTCAATGATGTTAAGTTAACTAACTGCACATGTAAAAAGTAATATCTCAAGAGTCAAGCAGAAAAAGGGGAAGGAAGGAAGAGAATAACAAGGACCTCTCTAATGAAAGGTTGTATCTAACTCAACCATGAATGTAGGAAGGGGAATCTTAATGTTTATTTTAAATACCCTCACACACCCTAGTGGTGTCATGCATCATCATCGGGTCACCCCGACTCCTACAAGTCGGGGTGGGCTCGACCACAGTATTGGGAGCTCTTTTGATAAATGAAGGTCAGGGGGCTTAAAGATTTAAAAAGCCTCAGAAAGACCCCTGGTATCCCTTTATTTTTGGGTCTGTCTGGGTTATTAAAAATTATAAAAATTCGGGTCTGTAGGAGGATTTTGGTCCTAGGACCCTAGTGCCAACATGTTTCAGTCCTGGGTGGCCATTTAGGTCCTGGACTTTCTTCAGGGCAAAGGCTAGGCCCCTCTGAATGAATGGGTAGGAAGGGAGTTCCCTATCCTATCTATAATGCGAGGGCAGAGTAGCTGCTCCTCGTGTATGTGTAGCTGTGAATGTATCCGTTAGCTGTTAACATCCATCTGTGAAAATAAAAGAAAAAGATACGACAGACAACATATAACATTACAAATCACATTGAATATATCGATATCGTCGTGCTTGGTACCAATTTGGTGTATAGTGGAGACCGGACAGATGGGCATGCCATAATCATGTGCATGCTAGTGTTAATAGTCTCAACCCCTCTTGTGCCACCATTCTACGCGTCTGTAACATATAGATTCTATGTGACGGGTATTTGTTAAGTGGCGATTTTTATCGCATACTAACACTAACTGAACCTAGGTGGCACTGAAGGAAGCTGCGTGTTCTCGAGCTGTGCGTTATATTTTTAAATATTTTAAACATTTTAAACATTCATTCATTTAAAACCTTTTAAAACGCTTGCTATTTTGCACTTTTTACCTGTTCTTAATCTGTGGGGATAGTTGAAGCGTGGAGCTCTGGGACGGAGTTGTGTGTTATACTCCGGGGGCGGCTGACATCTTGGGAGGCGGAGGTTAGCGGTGCAGCTGCCGCAGAGAGCTTGCGCGTCCTGGCTCAAAGGGGGCAGATGTGGCGAGCGCGCAGTGGACGCGCGCAGCAGGCGCGCCGCTGGTGCGCCGAAGGCGCGCCAAAGCCAAGCCCGTCTGCGCCCGTCTGCGCCCGACCGAGACCAGAAGCCATGACCTCTGCTCCCGCAGCTGTAGCACTGCGCCCTTATACGTCCGATCAGCTAAGAAAACTTCGTGGCACGCATAAATGTCACCACTGCTTGGGCCCCCCCTTTGACCAGATCCACTGCGCTCAATGCAATTTCTCCCTGAAGTCAGAGGATCAGGCGGGGAAGATATGTCCTGTAAACTCTGATTTTAAAATGAAGCTGGTAAACTGCCGTTCACTACCAAAACACTCGCTAGAAATGAGACTGCTTTTAGAAGATACCAGCCCGGAAGTAATGTTTCTCACTGAGACTTGGCTTACGGACTGGTCTAATTCAGCGGTTGTTCAGGCACTCCCCCAAGGCTACACCATCCAGAGGCAAGATCGCTCCCTCATTAGAGGTGGAGGGCTTGCCATTATTCATAGGGATTCCTTTAGCTGTAGGATCTCGGACGGGCTTTTCCGGGACTGCGAAAGCTGCTCCTTTTCAATTAAATTTACACCTACATGCATCTTCTCAGGCATGCTAATATACCGACCCCCGATAGGATGCGATAGGTGCGATAGGATCCTTTATTGGTGACTTGTTGGATAATACATCTTTATTGGTCAGCTCCCTGCTGAATTTCACTGTTCTGGGAGACCTTAACCTACACCTTGAATCCCGCGCCGCCACTTATGTGGAGGAAGTATCGGACGCCTTAGAGGTGTTACTCCTTTCCCAGAAAGTGACGGGTCCAACTCACGTCAAAGGACACCTGCTGGACCCGATTTTTACCAATACCCACATCCAGGTAGAGGACCCCCAGCCGCTCCCCTGGACGGACCACTATCTAATCTCATTTTCCTGGCCAGCCTCCACGAGCAGGAAGGCTGAAAACCACTCCAAAATTCTGAACCGGAACTGGTCTAATATTTCTATGGAGGAATGGGTTGCTATCCTTAAAGAAACACGTCCCCGTCTCGACCCTGACCCTGAAATGGCAAATTTACAATTCAATCACTGGATCAAAAATTCACTGGACGTACTAGCCCCTATAAAACTCAGGGACATTAAAAAGGGCCCAAAAAAAGTCGCATGGTTTACCATGGAGCTGAGAGATCTCAAACAGAACTGTAAGCAACTTGAGAGACAGTGGAGGAAAGACTTTTTACTTGAGAAAAAGAAAGTCTATCGCGATGCACTAAAATTGTATAAAGTTGAGATTACGAAAACACAATCCAAGTTTTATGAAGCAAAGATTTTATCAGCACCTAACTCCCCTAGAGAAATTTTTTTAATTTTTAAATCCCTGATTACCCCTCCATTCACCACAATGACCCCCACTGATTTACAAGGTCGCTGTAATAATTTAGCAGAGTATTTCCAGGATAAGGTACAGGTGATTTACTCAGCCTTTTCGGCAGTCGCCACTTTCGACCATGATTCTCAGACGGAAGAAATTAGAGACCGTCGAGATCAGAGCCTGGAATCTTTCCCGCCCCTGGACTCAGACACAGCGATGTCCTTACTTAATAAACTTAAATCAGGTTCCCCAAAAGACCAGGCGCCCCCTACTGTGTTGCAAAAGGTTGCCCTAGAAGTAGCCCCCGTCATCGCAACACTTATTAACTCCTCACTGGCAACAGGCAAGGTCCCTTCACTATGGAAGGAAGCGATGGTGAAGGCCCTGCTAAAAAAACCAGGATCAGACCCGGAGGTAATGGCTAATTATCGCCCTATCTCCCTGCTCCCGGGAATAGCCAAAATAGCAGAGAAGTACGTCAATACTACCCTCTCCACCTATCTGAAGGAACATGACTGCTTGCACTCGACACAGACTGGTTTTAGATCTCGTCAGGGCACTGAAACCGCCCTGATTGCCGTAGTGGAGGAGGCAAGGAAAATTATGGACTCAGGAGGATCAGCTGCAATAATCCTCCTTGATCTTAGTGCGGCTTTTGATACCGTCAACCATCAAATTCTTATTGCAAGATGTCACGAGATGGGGATGACTGGTACCGCACTGAGATGGATAGCCTCCTTTCTGGAAGAAAGAAGGAGAATGTGACTTCCAGGAATGTGCCTTTGAAGAGTGGAGTGCCTCAGGGCTCATCACTTAGCCCCACTCTTTTTAATATTTACATGAGTCCTTTAGCCAAAATTGTGGAGGCATTTGGCATACAAATTGTCACGTATGCCGATGATACCCAGCTGATTGTCTCCCTTAAAGACCCAGGACAGCCAGGAAGTAATCTTTCCAGATGCCTTGAGGAAATATCCGTCTGGATGAAAAAGTCCTGCCTCCAGCTAAATGGAGCAAAAACAGACCTTATGCTGCTGGGAAAACCTTTGCCTACAGACATCCTGTTGGCATGGCCTAGTTGTATGGGAAACCCGCCTACTCCTAAAAACCACATCAAGAGCTTAGGAGTCTGGCTGGATGCAAGACTAGACATGAAGACACAGGCTAACAAGGTAGCTGGGTGCTGTTTCGGGATACTGAAGACAGCACGAAAGATCCTGCCTCTTATCCCGTTTCATGCAAGAAGATTACTCCTCCAGGCACTGATTCTGTCACGTCTGGATTACGCTAATGCCCTATATTTAGGAGCCCCCAGTCCACAATTGGCATACTACAGAAGGTCCAGAACTGTGCGGCAAGAATTCTCTTGCAAATTTCGCGGAGAGAATCAGCGAAAGGAGCAATTAGACAATTGCACTGGCTTCCTATCTCAGAAAGGATTAAATTCAAGGCCCTTTGTGTCACGCACAAGATCATGGCCGCGAATGGCCCTCTAATCCTTCAAAGGATAGTCTCTCCATACCATCCCAGAAGGCACCTTCGCTCTGTAAATAAGCGCCTGGCTATGGTACCGAGAATTGTCAGGTCCAGATGTGGAGGTCGCTGTTTCTTATATGTCGCTTCTAAGACATGGAACAATCTTCCAGACTCCATCCGTATGGAGGAGGAATACCTGCCCTTTCGGCGGCTTCTGAAGACGCATCTTTTTCCTACGGTATAATTTAATCTGCTTCTGGTCGTCTGGTTCTTAGCGCTGGGAGGCCTTAGGGTAGCCATGCGCTCTATAAATGCCTCTTTCATTTCATTTCACATTCATTTCATTTAGTTATTGTATATATCAACGTGTGCACCAGGTGCCAGTCTCTTATTAGAAACAACACAGCGTATTCATCTCAGAAAGGTGTTTGTTTGCTCGAAATTAATCAAAGCTATAGCGTGAATGCATGCATACTTCATATATACGGCTAATCTCTACACACATCCACAATCATTCCAAGTCTTACCCTGCTTTTCAAGAGGACGTATATCACACAGGACCAGTAGGAAAACGTGGACGGTCCTGAAAAGGGTGTCAGTAGGACGGGTGAGACGAGATATAATAAGGAGGAGGTGGAATGGAAGCGCGCTTAAAACCTGGAGGTTTTGTATCAAACGAGTGAGTTACGCAGCACCCTGGCGCATACTGGAGGTTCCTGGTGGGCTAGTTGGCCCCCAGCGACCCCCAGTATTCAAGGGGAATTAGTTCCCCCTCTGCAAACGCGGCAGGGGGCGCGTTTGCAGAGTGGTGTAATGAGGGGGCATGGCCTCCGGCCCGGTCCCGCTCTTTTTTTTCTTCTTTTTTTTTAGAAGGGGGCCATAATTTGCCCAGGGGACCCCATCCCCCGGGGCATGGCCCTTTTTTTTATTTTATTTTTTTTATGGAGGGGGGCTGCTTAGCCCCCCTCTTCTGGCCACTTTACGGCCCCGGGGACCCCATCCCCCGGGGCCGCCATTTTTGTAAAATAATTTTCTTTTTTAATTGGAGAGGGGGGCCATGTGGCCCCCCTCCCAGGCCACTTATGGCCCCGGGGACCCCATCCCCCAGGGCCTGGCCTCTGTTGGGGGCTGTGGGGGGGTCCCCAAGGCCCAGCTGGCTCCCTGCGTCCTGCGGGAGCCGGAATTGCCGGCATTGCTTTTCCACATGGGGAGCAGCTAACATGCTGCTCCCCATGTGGAAAAGCAATCAGCTTTGCTTCATTGAAGCGAGAGCAGGTTTCCCTGCTCTCGCTTCAATGAAGCAAAACAGTTTTTAATGACAGGGCGGGAGGGTGGGCACTCCGGGACACTGCAGGAGCCGGCCCTGGGGGGTGGCGGTCCCCAGGGCCTACTCAAGGCTCCAGGAGGGGGGCTGCGTGGCCCCCCTCCCACACTTACAAGTTGCCCCAGGGGGTGGCGGTCCCTGGGGCTGGGGGGGCCTGAGAGCCCCCCATCCCAAATAATTTCAAGACCCGGGGGGTGGCGGTCCCCGGGGCTGCGGGGGGCCATGAGCCCCCCGCATATAGTATCTTTGAGCCCCGGGGGTGGCGGTCCCCTGGGCAGTGTGGGGGGGATTGGGACCACCCCACACTTTTTTTAATTCTGCCCCTGGGATTTGGCCCCCCGGGGGCCAATTACCAAAGAAGTGTGGGAGCCCCGCGCCTCATTTTCGGCCGAAATTCACGCTGGGTGCGCGAATCTCGCCGATTTATTATTTTTTTTAATGCTTTTTTTGGCCCTGGGGGTCCTTGTGGGACCCCCTGAGCAGGCCTAGAGGGTCAGGGTGTTTCTACCCTGCCTCCTTGTCGCGTTTTTCGCGTTTGTTTTATAGGTTTCTTGTGCCTCGGTTCTACTGAGGCACAAGATGGCTGCCAACACTTCCTGATCTGGAGTGTTGACAGCCAATTAGAATACAGCTCGTGTACGGCAGGGTGCGCGCTGGGTGCGGGGAGGGTGCACGGATCCTCGAGGCCATAGATATATCTATGATTTTACTTTTGATTTTCTCAGCAACTACTGAACGGATTTACACTATTTAAGCAAAAGGCACAAGTCTGAACTGAGGACTACCTCTTTGCCAAATTTGGTGTAATTCCGTTCAGCAGTTCGGGCTGTAGCTGCGTCAACAGGTCCTATGGGAAATTTCATGGGGAAAACGCGTTTTGGGACCCCCCTTTTTTCTCGGCCCCCGCTTGACGAATCACCACAAAACTTTCAGGATAGGAGCGGACCGGAGCTGGCCAAAAGTTTGGAAAAGTTCGCGAAGATTCATCAATCGGCGCCAACGTTATTCCAAATAGAATGTTGCGGATTTATGGAAAATAGGTCCTAACATATCTACCTACTGGCTAGGTCATATATATATATATATTCACAGAAAAAACCATAGGTTTCAGGCACGTTATAGTTAGGAATTATCATTTAAAAAACCTCAGAAATTCACTGAAAAAACCATAGGTTTCAGGGGTGTTATAGTTAGCTGGACTTTTCACTTGTACAAAACCATTGAAATTCCTCCGTTATAGTTAGTTCAGCTAACTATAACTCGCGCGCCCGCAATGCACTGCTGATGACGTCACATATTACATCACTCATGACATGGTCAGTGACATCACTCATGACATCACTGATGACATCTCAAATGACATCACTGATGACATCACTGATGACATCATCCAGTGAATGTGTGTTTTTCTGAAAATTAAATATGTTTTATATATGTATATCTCAAGGTCGATGGAAGAATAAATGGGTATATAAGTGTCTAAATGGATGATTTGTTTTTGAAAAATTGATTGTGTAACTGACTGATTAAGTGTATCATAGTGAATACATGGCTTAGTGAGTAATGTTTAAATATGTAAATATCTGTATCAGTCTCTCACTTTGTGTATAAGTGGCTGCATGGGTTGGTGAGTAGCTACATGGGTGTCTATAGAGGTCATTAGTTGGTTTTTTGAGTATCAGTCTGAGTGTCTGCATGGTTCGGTGGGGGGTATTACGTAGTGCATAGGTGCATGAATGAGTGACTCACTGTTTGTATGTGTTGAACACAGCATGTGTGCAGGACTGTATGGGTGGATGAGTGTGTGTATGGGTGTGTTAGTGAGTGAATGACTGTCTCAATAGTGTCTTTATGAGTAACTACATATGTTTTAAACTAGCATATGTGACTATTGGTGTATATATGTGAGTATATGTGAGAGTGAGAGATTGAAAGAGTTCCTGTATGAATAAGTATGTGTTTCTATAAGTGATTGTTTAAAAGACTAAGTATGTGTAAGTTTCCGTAGAAGTAAGTGTGGTGGTGTGTGTATAACTGTATATAACAGTAAATGTATGTTTGATTATTTATTAGCATGAGTGACTATGTGTGTGAGTAACTCTATGGATGAGTGGCATTGTGTAACAGGATGTATATGTGTATGAGTACATATGATGAGTGAGTACATGTATGAGTGGCTGTATAGGACTGTTGGTGAATGAGTGGATGTGTATGTGGATCTTAGAATTACTGAAGAGGTTGTTGTAACTGGTATTGGTATGTCCATTGTTTTGAAAATTTTAGTCTCCATTTTTGAATGTGTGTATCAAAGGTTATATTAGGGTGAGAGGAGGTCTGCCACTCTATCACAAGGATGATGTCATCAGTGATGTCATCAGTGATGTCATTTGAGATGTCATCAGTGATGTCATGGGTGATGTCACTGACCATGTCATGAGTGATGTAATATGTGACGTCATCAGCAGTGCATTGCGGGCGCGCGAGTTATAGTTAGCTGAACTAACTATAACGGAGGAATTTCAATGGTTTTGTACAAGTGAAAAGTCCAGCTAACTATAACACCCCTGAAACCTATGGTTTTTTCAGTGAATTTCTGAGGTTTTTTAAATGATAATTCCTAACTATAACGTGCCTGAAACCTATGGTTTTTTCTGTGAATTTCAAAGGTTTTTTAAATGCTAATTTCTAACTATGCCTACAGAGATAGGACATGTGAAGAAAGAAGAAAAAATGCACAGAAAGAAACAAAAGAAGTGCAGAAAGAAGCAACACAAGTCCTCAAATACGAAGATAAGTGCAGGAAGAAGGATAACGTGCAGAAAGAACAAAAAGAAGAGCAGAAAGAAGCCTTGTTGCAAAATCATCCTGTACCCTCAACTTTTTTAGACGGATACTGGTGGTAACTGAGTCTGACTAACCAGTCCTAGAGCCAGTGCTATGTTAAAAGACACTTAGAATACAGTGAAAACACCTACATACACTAGGGAACATTATGCGTTGGGGTCCCCCTGTGATTAGCATGACCTCCTCTGTAAGCCCCTAGTATATAATAGGGCATGGGGATTAAAACTACCTCTTAAAACAGGCCACAGGGCGTTTTTGCACACGTTAATTCAGGCCCCGTCCCCTCCCTTCACCACTGTGTAAACACGCCCTGTGTCCGTTTTTAGTTGGGAGATTAAGTTCATTTGAATCCTGAGGGTCCCTAGGGTCCAACTAGCCCACTAGGTACCTCCAGTAAGTGCCACAGAGCTGCGTTGCAGAGAGGTGTAAAAAGTGGCACGGCCTGGACCACCTCTCTGCAATGCAGCTCAGTGGCGCTTACTGGAAGCACTTGGTGGGCTAGTTAGCCCCCAGGGGCCCTCAGGATTGAAGGGAAATTATATCCCCAATTTAAAACGTGCCATAGTGCGTGTTTGCACACGTCACCTCAGGCCCCTTCCCCTCCCTTCACCACTGTGTAAACGCGCCCTGTGGCTGTTCTAAGTTGAGAGATTAAGTCCCCTTGAATCCTAAGGGTCCCTAGGGTCAAACTAGACCACTAGGTACCTCCAGTAAGCGCCACAGAGCTGCGTTGCAGAGAGGTGTAAAAAGGGGCTTGGCCTCAGAACACCTGTCTGCAGCGCAGCTCCCTGGCGCATACTGGAGATGCCTGTTGGGGGCGCGTTTGCAGAGTGCTGCACGGAGGGGGCATGGCCTCCGGCACGATGCCAGTCTTTTATTTATTTTAATTTTTTAAGAAGGGGGGCTGTGTGGTTCCCCTTCTTATTCTAATTTATTGGCCCTGATGACCCCATCCCCCAGGGCCTGTCTCCTAATTATATTTTTTTGACCCCAATCCCCAGGGCCGGCCACTGTTTTATATTATTTTTTAAAAATATATATTTATAGACACTCCTAGGACATGCTGGACAAACCGTACGTACCTATCACCATGACGATTTGCGTGATATTCATTAAAAGGCGACTATGCATGCAATGAATCCACGTGGAATGTATTTACACCACTAGTGAAGCTCTGACATGTCTGATGCCCTACCGTGCCTAATCCCGGTAGACACCCTTGTCGTTTATTTATACAAACATGGGTAGCTATTGACGGGCACATTTAATACACATGCACACCAAGCCATTCAAAGGGGATTCGACAAAAATTCGACCAAAACTATGCAAGAAACCCCCCTCACGGTTAATAAAACACACATCCACTGCCGGATGTGTAATACTTTTTATTTTACTCTCTGGAAAGGGGACGAACATCACTTGAGAGTCCCAGCGCGCTACTGACAGAGCCCAATGCTGTGTTACACCCACCATTGCCTGCCGAGCGCCACACACCTCTGTGTTGTATTCCACTAGCTAGTGCATATGCTATGACACTCTGTAGCCCATGTGCACTGTAACACCACCCCGTGAATATGTCATGCCACACTTGTCTTCGCACGGGTTATATTGCCCCATCTAACGTGCCTTCCTCGATGCCTATGTTATAACGCACAGTGCTATGCCATACATATTACAATCTGGGATCCATATCTTTGTCACAGTGCATATGCAACGTTACACTCCCCAGCACATATTTTATATTACAACTTTAGAGACTAGTTAGGTTACACAACACTGCCCTGTGCATATTACACTCCAAGGCGCATATCGCATAGCACGCGCTAGTGCCTGTGCTATCTCGCGCTCTCCAATGAATCTGTCATTGCGCACAATGTATTGCATATTATATTTCACGCCCGGTTCATCTTATATCACACTTTTTGGTGCATAGTTTATACCATACACTACATCTAGTTTTCATTTTCAATCGTGCTCTCAGGACTATGTTCTATATAACACTGTGTTCACCTACCCTTTTCACGGGCATTACATTTTGCGATAGGGGGTGGAGGGTCAGGGGGTGTTTCTGCCAAGTGAGCCCGGAGTCACAGTCACAAACGTCCTCTTCTTCCTGAATAAAAGTGAGATTATGCTGCATACTTGTTCATATTTTAAGTAGTTCGCACAGACACAATGTTTTAAAAACAATAAAGTTCCTAATACCCGCCTTCTCTGAACAGTTAGCTTGCTGCCCCATCCCCCTCCTCCCTATCCTCTGTTGTGTGAATCCATGGACTAGCCTCCTCCCTCCTGCCATGCATGGTCTAATGTGCTGCCACTGCCCTCAATTTAGTATGATGTACCAGCCCACTCCTCCTGCCCTCCATTGCCCAATTCTATGCCCCATCATTGACCTCCTGCTTAAACTCTGTGCTTAGCTTGCTGCCCCTATTCTCCTTCCCCCTGCCCTCCGATGTCTTTGTGCATGCCCCTGCTCCATCCTTTTTGCCCACCATGTCCCATGGACCTGCCACTCCTATCTACTCTGAGTGTTCTGTTGAGTTGCCACTCCCCTCCCACCTGCCTAGCATTGTCAGATGACTGTAACCTGTCCCTGCCACCTCCACCCTGCCTGTCCACATGCCATGCCCCTATCTTCTTCCTCCTGTCCTACATGGTCCATTGTACTGCCACACCCTTCTGCCCTCCCTGGTCTGTTGTGCTGCAACTGCTCCTCCTGCCTGCCCCGTGTGGTCTGTTGTGAGGCCCCTTCCCCTGAACTTTCTTGTCTGTGCACAGGTCCTGACCCTCCCTTCTATCCTCCATCGACCTTTGTGCATGCCCCTGCACCCTCCTTCTTGCCCATCATAGCCATTGTGCTGCCACTAACCCTCCCACTTGCCATGCATGGTCTTCTGTGCTGCCATGGCCCCTCCCACCTTCCCTGTGTGGTCAGTTAGCTGCCCCTGACCCCCTCCCACCTTCCCTCCATGGTCTGTGTGTATGCCATCACAGTCTCACTGTTGCTCTTCATGGTGTGTCTTGCTTCTAGTGCCCATCCTGCCTGACCTCCATGGCTATCTTGCTGCTCCTGCCCTGCCCCCTTGCCCCCAGCCCTCTGTTTACATGTGCAGACCCCTACTCCCTCCCTCCTGGCTTGTCTGTTCCATTGTAATGCCCCTGATCCGTCCCTCCTGCCCTTTAGGGTCTGTTATGCTGCAGCTTTCTCTCCTGTCTGTCCATTATGGTCAGCTAGCTACCATTGCCTCTTGCCCCTCTGTTCTCTGTTGTCCATGTGCATGGTCCTGTCCCCTCCCTCTTGCTTTCTATGGATTGTTGTGCTGCACTCCCGTCCTGCATGCCCTGTGTGGTGTATTGTGCTGCTGCAAACCCTGATGCCTGCCCTGCAGGGTCAGTTTGGTGCACCTCTCCATGTCCCTCCTGTCCTCTGTTATCCAAGTCCATGTCCCTATCCCATTTCCTTCCATGATCCAATGTACCATACTTGCGAACATTTTGAACTTGGTAAGAGGGAGATTTTGAAAAAAAACTGGGGTATTGATTTTCCCCTTTGAGTTACATTGAAAAAGAGGAGATTGTAGACAGGAGACAGATCAAATAAAGCCCATTTGAGCTTAAAAACATTGGACATTTCCTGGCTGAATCGGGTCTGTTGGCATGTATGGTTGTACTACCATTGCCTCTTCCTTCTGCCCACAATGGTCTATTACATTGCCACAGCCTCTCTTGCAAGTCCTGTATTGTTGGTTTGTTGCCCCTGCCCCCCTTTCCACTGCCCTCCATAGTCTGTTGTGCTTCCACGGCCCTTCCTGCCTGCTCAGTGTGGTTAAATTGTTGCCTTTGCACCCTCCTACCTGCCTTCAATTTTCAGAGTCCGTGCCCCTGGCCTCTGCCTCTCAACAGTATCCTAATGAACAACTAGATTGCTAACATTCTATATTTATTACAAAAGGGTGGAACGCCTGACATCATCTTGATGTAATCAAAACTGTAATACCTAGAGCATTTCCTTTAGAAATTACATATATGAGAGGGTCTTATTGGCATCAAAATTATGGTTAGTGCTCTAAAAGACTAAAATAAGGACATATTTTCTGAGTTTTCAAATAGCGACAAAGCACTTTTAAATTATTTGTTATCTTTATGTTTTTTTATCCAGTTGACTACTTGATTAAATGTTGCACTTAGGGGAGAGGATGTGGTGTTACTTCCAGAACTGCAGACTTTGCAACTGGGGAACCAGGTTGAAGTTTCTGCTTCAGCTCGACATTCTGTGATTCTGGTCAAATCACTTAGTCTCCCCATGTCTACAACCAAAATGAATTTGTTCTTGTGTGATGTAACCAATGCTCATGTAAAGCACTCCAATACCTGACAAGTCTGCACTATATAACACTGCAAAAACACAAAATAATAAGTGTTTTGCACACTTCTGAAATTGGGCTATATTTGGGCTACATCTGGGTGATTTTGGGCTACATTTGGGCTCTTTTGTCTCCGGTGGCCATCTTGGGAGATTTATTTGTTATGAAGTTTCCTAATTTCCTCATGTACTGCAGTCTCCTCAGTAGGAAATGCTTTCAGTTTTTTACTTTGATTCCATCATGAAGGTATTCAGATATGTCACACATTTGCCATAAATTCTGAATGTTAGCACTCTAGTTGCTCATTAGATCACTGTAGTAAAACTACTGTTCACCATGGAAGTCTGCTCCTGGTATTAAAAGTGCATGTTTCAGTCTGCATGTCAGAATTTTTTAATGAAATAGAAGAGGATTTGAGAAGTCACTCAAAATGTGCCCTCATTTTCTTTCTTCAGCATTAATCATAATTTCTATGGCAAAATGAACACCTTCATTGTGTTCCTTTTTAAATTAAATGTTTTAAGTGTTACCAGTTTATTCCAATCAAGATGGCTTCAGGTGTGCCATACTTTTGTCATTATGAAGACAGTAAGCGCTCTAGTTGTTTTTAAGATTATTCTGGGACATTCTGTCATTGGGCTATACTTGGGCTACATCTGGGTGATATTTGGGCTACATTTGGGCTCTTTTGTCTCTGGTGGCCATCTTGGGAGACTTATTTGTTATGAAGTTTCCTAATTTCCTCATTTACTGCAGTCTCCTCAGTAGGAAATACTTTCAGTTTTTTACTTTGATTCCATCAAGAACGCATTCAGATGTGTCACACATTTGCCATAAATTCAGAATGTTAGCACTCTTTAGTACTAACTGTAGTAAAGCTACTGCTCACCAGGGAAAACTGCTGCTGGTATTGAAAGTGCATGTTTCAGTCTGCATGTCCGAATTTTTTAATGAAATAGAAGAGGATTTGAGAAGTCACTCAAAATGTGCCCTAATTTTTCTTTCTGCAGCACTAATCATACTTTTTATGGAAAAATGAACCCCCTCATTTTGTTACTTTTTAAATTAAATGTTTTAAGAGTTACCACTTTACTCCAAGCAAGATGGCTTCAGGTGTGCCATACGTTTATCATAAGTAGGACTGTTAGCGCTCTAGTAGTTCTTTGGAACACTCTGGGAAGCTGCAGTAGAACACAAAGGAATCAACTGACAGTCTCTGCCCTTGTTGGATGTACATGTTTTACTGAGAATGTCAGACTTCATTCTCACATGACTGAGAAAGATAATGTGAATTTACAGAAAATAAGCTCTCAGTTTAGCTTATAGATCACCTTCCAAGCCTCTGTGGTAAAAGCATGAGAAAATATTTTTCTCTCAATCATGATATCCCAGCAGAAGGCTTTTTCACATGGTGAAATCACCTTAGAACATACCACAATTCCTAAAATGAGTATGGTACCATCAACAAATGATTTATAATGTAACTAAAGTCTTAAAACCTTCTATTAACTGCAATGCTTTTTAATGAGGTGCTATCATGTATATTGGTCCCAAGATGGCTGCCAACACTTCTTGGATGAAGTGCTGACAGCCAATCAGATCTCAGGATGGGATGTGTGGTTAGGCTCCGCCCAGATATATATATGCTTTTAAATGCTATTTTCTCAGGAAATACTGAACAGATTTACACCAGACCTGCAAAAGGCACTTCCTTGACCTTATGGCTACCTCTCTGCCAAATTTCAAGTAATTCTGTTCAGCCGTTCGGGCTGTAGCTGTGTCTAAAGGTCCTATGGAAAAATGCATGGGGAAAACGCGTTTTGGGACCCCCCTTTTTTCTCGTCCCCTGCTTGACGAATCACCCCGAGACTTTCAGGGTAGGAGCTGAACGGAGCGCCCCATTAGTTATGAAAATTTCGCGAGGATTCGTCAACCGGCGCCAAAGTTATTCAAAATAGAATTTTGAGATTTCCCATGGAAACTAGGTTGTAACTATAACTATCTACTGGCGACCGCCAGTAGATAATATATACATATATATATATATGTATATATATATATATATATATATATATATATATATATATATATATATATATATATATACATATATATATATAGTTATAGTTATATTATCTAATAGCGGTCACCACTAGGTAAATATAGTTAGGTCTGCTTTTCCGTAGATGTAGCATTTTTTTTTATGTTGCTAGTAACTTTAGCCTACTTTGATAATAAATCTTCACAATACTTTCCTCCAAAAACGTTCATCCACCTCAGCTCCTTCCTGAAACCTTTTGGATGATCAGTCATAAAAACTTAAAATCCACATGCATTTTCAGAAGACTTCTTTAGACACGGCTACACCAAAAACTGCTGAACAAAATTACACCAAATTCAATAGGATGCTAGATAATGGTCCGTAGATTGTTCATTTGTGATTTGGTGTAAATCAGTTAAGCAAGTTTTTAAATATCAAGGATCAAACAAAAAATATAGCTATTTGAGCTGTGGCGCTTGCGAGAGTCTCACGATGGTCCGGAGAGAGTTCAAATTCAGAAATTGAGCCCTGTGATTTGGTGAGAGTCCTTTTTTCCCATGAACCTTCACAGTCTTGCAGGAGCATGAAGGCTCCCATGAGTGTCGCATGGATGAGCACTCTGATTTGCTGGCTGTTGAAATTATACAAATTAAATGGAGGCCATTACTGTTTACTGAGAAAAATTGTAGATATCGTGGAAATGAGGTAAAAATATATATGTAAGGGGGCGGGAAAAAGGCATGCTGTCCCCCTAGATTTGAAGTGAGGTCTCTAAACTGTGATGAGATTTCTTTTACATAGTTTAAAAAAATTATTTACGATCTCACAGGATTACAAATAGTAAAAAGGAGTAGACGAGTTCTCAATACATTCCACAAGTAGAAATGCATGTTGTCGACTTTGTTATTGAAAGGAAGTGTGCAAGACATAAGTACTGTGATGAGTAGGGGGTTAATTCTTTTTAAAAATAACGTTATGATGTCACAAAACTCTTGTGGGATCATGAAAAATAGGAAGGAGTAAGTGACCTTTGAATAAACTCTGGTATGTACATTTGTTGCTTTGGGAACGAGTCTTGGAGATGGTGTTTATAAGAGTCTACTATATATGCCCATCGGTTTGGGAAGAGTTGGGATTAGAGTTATGTCTCTTTCCACACTCTACTAGGCAAACCCATCATACAAAAGAGGGGTCTTACTGGAGGGGCCAGTCCATTCTCACACACTACTATGCACACCATCATCTGAGAGAGGGGTGTGAAAGGAGAGGCCAGTCCCTTCTCACACCCTACTATGCACACTGGTCATCTGAGACGGAGGTCTGAAAGCAGAGGCCAGTCCCAACTTAGTCCATATTACTCACACCCAGCATCTGAAAGAGAGGTCTGAAAGTTGAGACCAATTCCTTCCCAAACCCTACTATGTACATCTGTCATCTGAAAGGGAGGTCTCAAAGGAGAGCCAGTCCATTCAAACATCCTACTACACACACCTGTCCTCTGAGAAAAAGGTCCCGAATGACAGGCCAGTTACTCTACACAACCTGCTATGCACACCCGTCACCTGGGAGAGAGGTCTTGAATGAGAGAGAAGTCTATGCTCACACTCTACTACACACAGCGTCATCTCAGAGACAGGTCTGAAAGGAGAGGACAGTCCATTCACACACCCTACTATGCACACCCGTCATTTGAGAGAGAGGTGTGAAAGGAGAGGCCAGTCCCTCTCCACTTACTACTATGGACATCGGTCATCTGAGAGAGAGCTCTCAAAGGAGAGAACAGTTGCTCCTCATAAACCCTACTTTGAACATCTTCCATTGGAGAGAGAGGCCACACATGCTATTATGGGCACCCATCATCTCAGAGAGGGGTCTGAAAGGGGGGGCCTGTCCCTCCCCTCACCTTACTATGCACACCCATCATCTGAGAGAGGGGTCTGAAGGGAGAGGCCATTCTCTCCCCACACCCACCTATGCACACCTATCATCTAATACTGGAGGCTGAAAGAAGAGGCTAGTCCCTTCCCATTCTCTACTACATACTCCCATCATTTGAGAGAGGGGTCTGAAAGGAAAGGTAATTCCCTCCTCTCATCCTACTATGCACACCTGTTATTCAAGAGAGGGGACTCAATGAAGAGGCCAGTCCCTCTACACACCCTACTATGCACATCCATCATTTGAGAGAGAGGTTTAAAAGGAGAGGGCAGTCCCTCCTTACACCCCAGTACACTCACTCATTATGCAAGAGAGGGTGTCCTGCCTTCCATAATTAGATGTTACATTCCTGCATGCAGTGTACTGGTGGAGGTTCGCTGACGGCAGGACTCAATGGACTTCATATAATGGCTGCGGCTATTGAAGGGAGGTAAGTGACACACATACACTGTCTCTTAGATTGGTGCACCCGTGCACTACACACAACAAAACACATACACACATGTACTCATTGCCAGTCCGACACAACAAAACCTGTACAACCCAATGTACCATGACAATGTGGCATCCCTACCATGTAGTCCGTCCACGAGTGGCAGTTGTTGTCCAGTCGTGGCCAGTCAAAGACAGGGGAAGTGGTGAAACGGTGAGTTTTCACCCCATTCCCGCCCTATACGCCAACTAAGGCATGGCACTTATTTCTTGGCGGTCAGGCACATCTAAATCTGCACAGCGGGAAATCTGTCTGCCGTCCCAGCAACATCACCTTTTCCCTTTCGTGCCGTTGACCCGGTTTAAGTTTCTTGGTAGAGACGGCAGTTTGAATGTAGTCTTTCATATGTATGACCACCAACATCCAAATACGGTGGGCGGCCCATCACACTTGCAGGTGGGTTTACAGTCAAAATGTCAACAGGGGGACCTTTACTGCCAACATCTAAATCAGGCCCTTGATTTGGAACTGAAAGAGACTGGTGTTTTCAGCTGCACTTACAAAACAGCTGAAAGTTCAGGTATTTAATGATAAAGTTTATGAACCTTGTTGAGAAGTGTGAGTAAGTGCACTAATCATGTTCTACACAAGGTTTACTGAGTGAAAAGCTGTTTTAGATGCATAGATTTCTAAAGATAACTTTAAAGAAGTAGAGATAAGAATGTAGAGAGATATCAGCAAGTATTGCACATTGTGTTAAAAAATGAACTGTTCAATCTGTATGTATTTGTAAGTAAAAGAGGCAGTGTAACTGAAATCACAAAACAAGGAATCTGCAATCTGTTAATGCAAGTCCTAGTGCTTTTATGAACCGTATTGTACACATATTTTACCACTATGAGATGTTTGAGTTGAGATATTGCTATTTCTAGAGGAAGAAACCAGGCTCGCTGTTAGGAAAGGTGCGCCAAGAGGAATGTGTTACTTTATAAACTTTTTTTGAACCAGGGTTGATAGCATGATATAATTGAATTGTGAAAAAAGAATGCATTGGTTGAGGGTGTGGAATTTTTCCAGAGAAAGGAATATCAGGTTATTGGTACACTAAATAAACATATGTGAATGGGAATAAAAGATATAGAAAAGTTTGAGAATATAGTGAGGAATCACTAATATAAATTATTGACTAGTATGTACGTTTTAATTTTCCGGTCATTTTGTCTTTTTATAGGAGGAAAATGGTATATGAAGATTGTAAAAAATAAAGGTACCATGTCAAAAAATATATGGAGGAGGAAGAGAAAAGTTGTTAACTTTTCAAGAAACAGGAAAGAGTAACTGTGTAGAAAATCAGAAAAAAGGTTAGTGGTAGGTGGTAAACTCCAATCTGACAGCGGAGTTCGCAGAGATTTGCCACTCTGTGCTCTACTTCTAGAATGTAGTTTGGCAAAAACTTCACCAACCATCGGCAGAGTGGAGTCTACCGAGCGTGTCACTCACCCATTATTATACACAGAGGGAATCGGCATGTTACTTGAGGCAGAGGGCAGGTTCAGAGGAGTCTGCGAGAGATACAACGGGCTGGATTACACACAGAGTGGAGTCTTGTGCACCACAGACCGGGCTGGATTGTATCAGAGGAGGCTAAGGAGTCAGGACATGTGAAATGGAGGCCAGCTGGATTAAACACAGGAAAGAAGGGACTGCTGCTTGCCGGTGGGGAGAGAGAGCTTGTCTGCCTCCCAGCCGGCAGGAGAGGACTCAATGAAGTCTGGGAGCCTAGAGGCAGGAATGTGTCAGAGAACCTGCCACGCCACACCACACCAACCGGGAACAACAATAGGAGAAGACAGAGGAGGCCTAGGGGATCTGTCATCCATCGCACAGCTGGATGTTCACTGATATCATTTTACTCGGGAGACCTAGGGGAATGCTAGGTGGTAGGACATTTGTGCCGGCACGGTGATGCCACACAAAAATGTGTTGAAAAAGTGATTTTTTCAGAAAGATTTGAGGTTTGCTGGGGATTCTGGTTAGGGAAACGTTGGGGAGCAATGCAAACCATACCTCACTGGACTCCCCATGATGTCTAGTTTTCAGAAATGCGTGGGTTTGGTAGGTTTCCCCAGATGGCCACTGAGCCCGGGGCCAAAGACCCAGGTGCCCCCCCCCCTGCAAAACCAGGCCATTTATGATAGGTAATTTTAAAGTCTCCACAATACGTTTAGGGCCCTTGCCTGTTGTGGGTACTTGACCCACCACACGAGTGAGGTGTCATTTTTATTGGGAGACTTAGGAGAATGTGGGATGGGTGGAATTTTGTGGATCCACGCCGATTCCAGAACTTTCCATCACAGAAATGTGAGGAAAATGTATTTTTCTTCACAAAGTTTGAGGTTTGCAACGGATTCTGGCTAACATAACCTGGTGTAAGCCAGACAAGTCACCCCATCCTAGATTCCCCTGGGAGTCTAGTTTTCAAAAAAGTATAGGTTTGCTAGGTTTCCCTAGGTGCTGGCAGAGCCAGGGTTCAAAATCTACATCTAGGCAGTTTCCAAAAAAAGGGTCAGATTTCACTGTAAAAATGTAGTATGTCCACATTGCGTTTTGGGCCATTTCCTGTCGCAGGCACTAGACCTAACCACACAAGTGAGGTACCATTTTTATCGGGAGACTTAGGGAAATAAAGAATTGTAGAGCAACTGTTATTACCTATTGACGTTTGATGCATTCTGCGTTCCAAATGTAAGACAATGTGTAAAAAAGAAGTCACTTTGAAAAATGTCCTACAATTCACATACTAGTAGGGGTACCCACAATTTCGGAGATGAGCAAATAGCTACTGTTTCTAAACCTTATATTTTATTCCCATTTCAGAAATAAATAGGTGTCTTTCATATTGATTTTTTGCTATTTATATTTTCCCAAATGAATTGCTATATACCCGGAACACAATAAAAAAACATTGCAAGGCACTCCTCAGTTATTGGCTATGGGTTCCACGGGTTCTTGATGAACCTACAAGTCCTATATATCCCCACAACCAGAAGGGTCCAACGGATTTAATGGTGTATTGCGTTTTATAATTTGTCATACTTAAAAGAAGTTACAGGTGAAAACGTTGGCACAAAGGGTTGTTTTTTTCAACTCATTTAAAATCTTTCCTATTTTCAACTGTTAGTTTCTATAAGAAAACCATCAAGGATCTACACAAATGACCCCTTGCTGAATTCAGAATTATATCTTCTTTACAGAGGTGTATAGCTTCCCAGGATCCAATATTGCTTTCATATGCATTTTTACCATTAACTGGAAAGAGGTTTAAAGCACAAAAAATTGCAAAAATAGGCTATGCCCCAGTAAAATACCAAAACTGTGTAAAAAATGTTGGTTTTCTGACAAAAGTCTGTCAGTCCCTAAAAGCTGGGAAGGTGGTGATATCAGGACCACAAACCCTTTGTTGAGACCATTTGCAAGAAAAACCAGACGCTTTCATCTGTAGCACTTTTCTCCCATTTTTAAAACAAATTGCTCTATTTTGGCTAATTTCTAGGTCCCCTCCAGGGGAATCAACAAATCCTGGGTAGCTTTAAAATCTCCATGATGTTTAAAGAAAGGAACGTAAATTTTGCGTGGATATCTTATGTGGTCAAAAAGTTATGGAGGTCTAAGCACGAACGACCCCAAATAGCCAATAAAAGGCCTTCCAGAGGATTGGGCGCAGGTTAATTTGGACCTTGCTTGTGATTTTGCCCTGACAAGGATTGGAGTTTCTGCTTGAGTAGGGTTTAGCTCCCTCAACAAGTAACCCAGCTTCTTACAACTACATTTGTGAAATATAGTGTTGTAGAGTGTATTTAAATAAAATGTACATATCTATTTTTTTTTGGTAACGCAGTACTTCATAGGAAGTACCACTGTACTGCGTAAATATTTTCAAAATATATGAAAATATATAATTTTCTCTACCTAGTACCACTTTAATAAAAATGGAATGCAGACGGAGTAGCTGTCAGATTATACAATGATGAGAAGTAGCATCATTTAATGCAGATACTGGAATATTGCTCACTGGGGCTTTCAGCAGTTCAGGAGAATTAACTGTATACAAGTACTTTTCTTTTCATGAGCAATTTGGAATTATGGAAATGTATCCGGCTTATTATTTTTCAGTGTAAGAATTGAGTTTAATGTTTTCAGCCACTGGGGAGCAATATATATTGTGTACACATGCATATTTTGATGCTGATATGAAATGGATAAGAGTGCTGGCAGCATTGTTCAATAGTCTAAGATGGCACTTGAATTTCTAAACTGCTAGGAGTCCCTTTTCTATGTTTGATGTAATCACCTTTCTTTAAATATGGAGTGGAGGAAGTAAGTCGGCGCCGCGACAAAGGCTAAAGAAGTTGAAACGCGTTAATACTTTGTTTTCCACCTACATTGGATTGCAATAAATCTTTTCACACTACCTGGTGTGCCGTTCATGTTCTTTCCTACTTTGAACTGGAGTTGCTGATATATATATATATATATATATTATCTACTGGCGGTCGCCAGTAGATAGTTATAGTTAGGACCACGTTTCCATAGGAAATCCGCAACATTCTATTTTGAATAACTTTGGCGCCGGTTGACGAATCCTCGCAAATGTTTCAAAATAGGTGGGGCGCTACGCTCCGCTCCTACCCTAAAAGTCTCGGGGGGATTCGTCAAGCGGGGGCTGAGATAAAAGGGGGGTCCCAAAACGCGTTTTTCCCATGCATTTTTCCATAGGACCTTTAGACACAGCTACAGCCCGAACGGCTGAACAGAATTACTTGAAATTTGGCAGAGAGGTAGTCCTCAGGTCAAGGAAGTGCCTTTTGTAGGTTTGGTGTAAATCTGTTCAGTAGATTCTGAGAAAATAGCCTTTAAATCAATATATATATCTGTGGCAGCTTACCGTGCGCTTACGGTAAGCTTACCGTACGCGTACGGTGCCGTGCGCGAGCGCGATTCTGATTGGCCCTTAGATCTTAGTAAACATTCGAATCGGTCGAAACCAGGAAGCGGCGGCCGCCATTTTCTCTCTCGCACTCTGACAGGGGGTTGAAAAACAAAGTCCAAAAACATGTAAAGGGGCTGTTTAGACAGCTCCCAAGCACCTAGCCATGTCGAGGGAGTCCCCAACGATCCCCCAAGTGAAAAAAGGCAATTTTAATTTTTTCGAAAATTTCGCCGATTACGCTTACCGTACGCGTACGGTAAGAAATAAAAAAAAAAAAAAAAAAATATCCACATTCTCCCCACCCCGTGTGCGTGCAAAAGGTGTCCGAAGGGCACCTTTTGAGCATGGCTTATTAGAGCAAAACCTAACATATGTTTAACCTATCACAGCGATGCTCATCATATGTCCTCCATGTGCGCACGGTGCGCGAAGCGCATCGTGCGTTCATGGCCCATGTAGCGTAACGTGGGCACGCGGTGCGCGAAGCGCACCGCGTGCTCACTGTGCGCGCACGGTGCGCGAAGCGCACCGTGCGCGCACGGAACGAACTGCGTTAAGTGGGCGCGCACGCCACAAATGGAGTAAAGTAACTTAGCATTCAAAAAACCGTACAAATTCACTGAAAAAACCATAGGTTTCACACACGTTATAGTTAGGAATTAGCATTTAAAAAACCTTGCAAATTCACTGAAAAAACCATAGGTTTCACACATGTTATAGTTAGCTGGACATTTTACTGATAAAAAACCAATGAAATTCCCCCGTTATAGTTACTGCAGGCAACTATAACTCACGCGACCGTAATCCTCTGCTGATGACATATGTGTCTTTATGAAAAAAAATTATTTGTAATATATGTATAGCTAAAATTTAATGGAAGAAGACATGGGCAAATAAGTGTCTAAATACAGTATTAGCATCAGCAGAGGATTGCGGTCGCGTGAGTTATAGTTGCCTACAGTAACTATAACGGGGGAATTTCATTGGTTTTTTATCAGTAAAATGTCCAGCTAACTATAACATGTGTGAAACCTATGGTTTTTTCAGTGAATATATATATATATATATATATATATATATATATATATATATATATATATATATATACCAAAATTAGACGATGCTTCTTCTGGGGTGTAGGGACCCATGGAGGGTGGCATACATGCCGGCGAAGCGCACCGGTGAATCCAATATTCCACAAAAAACTCCAAACAATGTTCGTATGCTCTCAGTAGTAAAGGCACAGCAACAACGTAGTTCAGGTCAGAGTGTTTATTACACAATAATAAACACTCTGACCTGAACTACGTTGTTGCTGTGCCTTTACTACTGAGAGCATACGAACATTGTTTGGAGTTTTTTGTGGAATATATATATATATATATATATATATATATATATATACATATATATATATATATCGGAAAGTTCAAATTCCTGCTACTTCCACTCAACGGCGGCGAAGAAGGAAACTCGGACCCCGCTGGACTTCAGGTAGGATGTTTATTGCAGTTCACAACCCACGCACGACGCGTTTCGGGCCTCAAGAGCCCTTGATCACATGCAAATTCACCATTGCCTTTCCACTTTTTAAGTGTATGTTAAGTGTACCACCTAATTCCCCTATTCTGTGTCACATGGTAATAGACATGGTAGAGAGACTTGCGATATGTGCTGAGATAAGCTAAGTCCATTGTAGGAATATGTTGCCTGTTAGTCTTAATACAAGTGTATATATATTTTTTACATGTTTGCCTTGTGCAATCAATACAATTTCAGGATAAATCCATAAAGTTATAAAATGTAGCAGCAAGTCAAGATAAAAAAACGAACTCATTTGCTGGATGAATCCAGTACCATGGCAGAAAAAGAAAGTGCATAAGTGCAATAGCAGCAAGATAAAATTTAGAAAACTGTTGATGTGCAAATGTGCAAAATGGTGCAAAATGTGCAAAATATTTCATTATACGGTGCAATAGGCAAAATACCTCATAAAACCAGTTACAATGTAATAAATATGTGAACAATCATGAATATTGATAACAGTAAAATTACATTTAAAAAAAAATATATATATATACTGTTAAAAAGCATATACTATGAGATTGCACATAAAGAAAAAACATATATTCTTTTTTACTCTAGAAGCTATTTTGTCATAGTTCTTTTGATTCCTTTTATGTGTGAATGGCGACAGGTTTTATTCTTTTATTTCTCTTTCTCCAACGCACATCTTTTTATATATACTGTATTTAGATAATCTATAGTGTTGTTGTTGGTAATTTAAAAGTTAGAACATGGATCATGACCAGATTGTGTTGTCATATGTCCCCATACCCTCTCCCATTTTGTCTTATGGGGTGGCTCTGTGTTACACATGCCGGGTATCATTTTGTATCATTACTATATCTTTCTCAATGTACCCATTCATAGGAAGTTGTGCATATCCTCTGTGTTATTCAACCCATTTGGCCACTTACTGTCGAACTCCAAAATGATCCTAGTTTCCAACTGTCTTAATTGGCGCTCCCTACTCCCACCCCTTCGTGGCTTCTGGACAGCATTAATAACAAAGTATGTTAGACAGTTGATATCGCTAGCATGGGTTCGCTTGAAATGCCGTGCCACCGGGTAAGCTGGATCGCTATGTAAAATGGCCCTAATATTCTGCAATATCCTGACGTGCACCTGTAGCTTCGTACTCCCAATGTAGTTAAGGCCACAAGTGCACGACAGGACATATACAGCATACTCGGTTTTGCAGTTGTAATGGCCACGTATTGGTATTGGAGATTCACTGAATGGAGTTGAGTAGTGGGTCTTATTGCAGCCAAACTTGCAGGCTCTGCAAGTTGCACATTTTCTAAAACCGTTGCTGGGTTGTAACCAGCCAGCAGTTTTCCTGGTCTCTGGGGAACTTTTATCTAAGATAGATCCCATGGTTTTACCTCTTCTGAATGTGATCATCGGAGTTTCTGTTAATCTGTTGCAGAGCACGTTATCAGTCATCACTATAGGCCAATGGTTTTTGACTATAGCTCTAATTTTGCGTTCTTCATTGCTATAGGTTGTAATTAATCTTGGGCTGTCAACCTTGAACGCTCTTGCATCTGATACACATTGAATCTCAGTGTTGGTGTTTTTAAAGAGACTCTGTCTCGGACGTGTGCTAGCTTTCCTGATAGCTTTGCCAATGATCTTATCACTGTACCCTCTAGCTTTCAACCTTCCCACCATTTCATTAGTGCACACATTAAAATCTGACTCATTATTGCAGATCCGCTTAAGTTTCAGAATTTCTCCATAAGGGATGCTTGCAATTAAATGCCTGGGATGCGAACTTTTTGCATGTAACATAATATTTCCCGATGTTGGCTTCCTATAGAGTGTGGTAGCAAGTTTCCCTTCCTTAATGTGCACTAATACATCCAAAAATTCAATTTGTGTCTTATGGATGTGGGATGTAAAAACAAGGTTCATGGTGTTTTTGTTGATGTCTTCAATAAATGCATGGGCTTCTGTCTCGTTCCCTTTCCGTAGTATAAAAACATCATCTATGTATCTCAAGTATGAAACTATGTGTGTCTCAACCACTGCCTGGTGTTGAGAACCTGTTCCTCCCACCAGCCTACATGCAAGCATGCGTAGCTGGGGGAGAAACAGGCTCCCATCGCCACGCCTCGTTGCTGTTTGAAAATATCTTTATCAAAAAGAAAAAAATTGTTGTTGAGGCACCATGAGATGAGCTCCAGAATGGCTTTGTTGTGTTCATAGAATTCACTAGATCTTTGATCTAAAAAATGTTTTACCGCTTTTAGTCCCTGGATGTGGTCTATACTGGTATATAATGATTCTATGTCTAGTGTGATAAGACACAGATCATCAGTCCAGGTTAGATTTTCAATTTTTTGTAGAAAATCGCCTGTATCTTTAACATAGCTGGGTAAATCTTTAACTATGTTCTGTAAGAAATAATCAATATATTGGCCAACTTTTTCACTTACGCTGTTAATGGCCGATATGATGGGCCTACCAGGAACGGGCATGACATTTTTATGTATTTTGGGAATTAAATATAACACCGGTAATACTGGAAACTCATTATACATAAACTTGTACTCCTCAGTGGATATGAGACCTTCACGTCTCCAATGTGCCAGCTTTTTTTGTAAAACTGTCTTGGCTGTGTTGTATTCTTTAATGCTAGATTTAATGTAGCAACTTTCATCATTTAACTGTCTATGTGCTTCCAAAATGTAATCATTTCTCGGCCATAAAACCAAATTCCCACCTTTGTCCGATTAATACAGAACTGCGCAGCCAGAACACTCTTACAAATTCCTCGCAGATCCTCAGTAAAGTCCGGACTGAGGAAACTGCACTGGCTCCATGTAAAGGAAAGAGTAGACTTCAAATCACTCTGCATCGCACACCAGACTTTCTGGTCGCAAGGCCCGACCATCAACCTCCCTCTCATCACACCCTATATACCCACCAGACAGTTGCGCTCCACTTCTGCAAATCTAGCCATTGTACCGCAAACAAAGAAATCAAGATCCGGAGGCCGCTCTTTCTCCTTCAATGTGGCTAAAAAGTGGAACGCCCTACCCCAGCATCTCAGATCAAACCCCGACATTCTCTCTTTTCGCAAACAGCTGAAAACGCTCCTGTTCACCACATAACCATGGTACTGAATCTGCCTTCCTCCTTACTCAAACTTCAGAGATATGCTTAGCGCTTGGACGCCTCAGGGCAGCTACCCGCGCTTTAGAAATCCGAATTCATTCATTCATTCATGATTTTCCCTTAGTTTTTTCATTAATTTCTCGTATTCTCTTTTTTTGAAAAACATATTTCTTTGTTTTCTAGTTTTATTAATTTTGTGGTTCAACTTTTTTAGATCATTGCTGATCATATCATGATATATATCAACAGCATCTTTCGGCATTAGTGGTATAAAACATGATTTAGATTTAAAAGGACTGATCCCAGCCCCTTTCTGTATTTGGTTGATTTTTCTTAGCCTTTCTTGAGTGTTCATGTCTGTGTCATCATTAGAAATTTCAGAGTCTGATTGTCTATGTAGATCTTGTGGTGTGAGCAAAGTAGGAATGTCCGAGGCTGCCAACATCGGACCTGGATATATATATATATATATATATATATATATATATATATATATATATATATATATATATATATATATATATATATATATATATATATTCAATGAAAAAACCAAAGGTTTCACACATGTTATAGTTAGCTGGACATTTCACTCGTAAAAAACCATTGAAATTCCCCCGTTATAAATAGTTCAGCTAACTATAACTCGCGCGCCCGCAATGCACTACTGATGACGTCACATATTACATCACTCATGACATGGTCACTGACATCACTCATGACATCACTGATGACATCTCAAATGACATCACTGATGACATCACTGATGACATCATCCAGTGATTGTGTGTTTTTCTGAAAATTAAATATTTTTTATATTTATGTATATCTCAAGGTCAAAGGAAGAATAAATGGGTATATAAGTGTCTAAATGGATACTTTTTTTTTGAATTTTTTTGGTGTAACTGACTGTTTAAGTGTATCATAGTGAATACATGGCTTACTGAGTAATCTTTAAATATTTAAATATCTGTATCAGTTTCTTACTTTGTGTATAAGTGGCTGCATGGGTTGGTGAGTAGCTACATGAGTGTCTATATAGGTTATTAGTTGGTTTTTTATCACTATGAGTGTCTGAGTTTCTGTATGGTTCGATGGGGGGTATTACTTAGTGCATAGGTGCATGAATGAGTGACTCACTGTTTGTATGTGTTGAATACAGCATGTGTGCAGGACTGTATGGGTGGATGAGTCTGTGCATGGGTGTGTTAGTGAGTGAATGACTGTCTCTATAGTGTCTTTATGAGTAACTACATATGTTTTAAACTAGTATATGTGACTATTGGTGTATATAAGTGAGTATATGTGAGAGTGAGAGATTGTAAGAGTTCCTGTATGAATAAGTATGTGTTTCTATAAGTGATTGTTTAAAAGAGTAAGTATATGTAAGTTTCTGTAGAAGTAAGTGTGGTGGTGTGTGTATAACTGTATATGCAAGTAAATGGATGTTTGATTCTTTATTAGCATGAGTGACTATGTGTGTGAGTAACTCTATGGATGAGTGGCATTGTGTAACAGGATGTACAGGTGTATGAGTACATATGATGAGTGAGTACATGTATGAGTGACTGTAGAGGACTGTTGGTGAATTACTGTATGTGTATGTGGTTCTTAGAATTACTGCATAGGTTGTTGTAACTGATATTGGTATGTCCATTGTTTTGAACATTTTAGTTTCTATTTTTGAATGTGTGTTTCAATGGTTATATTAGGGGAAGAGGAGGTCTGCCACTCTATCACAAGGATGATGTCATCAGTGATGTCATCAGTGATGTCATTTGAGATGTCATCAGTGATGTCATGAGTGATGTCAGTGACCATGTCATGAGTGATGTAATATGTGACGTCATCAGTAGTGCATTGCGGGCGCGCGAGTTATAGTTAGCTGAACTAACTATAACGGGGGAATTTCAATGGTTTTTTACGAGTGAAATGTCCAGCTAACTATAACATGTGTGAAACCTTTGGTTTTTTCATTGAATTTCTAAGGTTTTTTAAATGCTAATTCCTAACTATAACGTGTGTGAAACCCATGTTTTTTTCAGTGAATTTGCAAGGTTTTTTAAATGCTAATTCCTAACTATAACGTGAGTGAAACCCATGGTTTTTTCAGTGAATTTGCAAGGTTTTTTAAATGCTAATTGTTTTTTTTTTTTCTTTTTTTTTTTACATATTTTTCTTTTATTTTTCTATCCTTTTTTAAAGACTATGGTTAAATTTTAAAAATTCTACAATATGTTTTTTTTTACCATTTTTATAAAATAAACAGGTAAGATTTATTAGTATAACTTTTTTTTTTTAACGTGCGCGTACGGTAAGCGCACGCCTTGCTTTAATTACGTTAGATTTCTACGCTGTTTGCGTTTATTTACGCAGTATGCGTAGACGCACGTCACGCGCGCACAGCGCGTAACGCGTACGCTGCACGCGCACGTTACGCGGAAGTGAAGGGGCGTGCCTGTTGTGCGCATGCGCGCGTGCGCGTGTCTTTTTTACGCGCATGCGTACTTTTGCCGTAAGCGCACCGTAAGCGTACCGTAAGCGTACGGTGGGTCATGTGATCAAGAAACAAGACTTTTGATTGGTTTTTACAACTTTCAGTTCTAGAACTCTCCTACACCACACCCATTCCCCTCATTTCTGCTTGTGATCCCTTAGGAGAAGGAGCTGGGTTGTCTTTGTGATACGATGGCAGAACAGCAGAGCCCTTCTGAGAGTGAGGCTAGCAGCACTACCTTGAGGCAGAGAACGAGGAAACAAAAGACCTCTTTCATATGGGAGTATTTTTCTTTTCCAGAGGGCCAGCAAAAGGTAAATGCACCCTTAGTGACTTGTAAGCTGCGTAAGCGTGTACTTTCAAGAGGGAATCCCAACAGGAAGTATTCCTTCGGGAATCACACCATGTTGAGACACCTTAAGGATGTACACAGAATTATACATGCTCGACATACTGAAGGTAACCCTTCAGTAAGTCAACCAAGCAAATCCACAGCAGCTCAGCCTGGACCATCATCTGCAGGGCCGAGTCCATCTTCGGCAGGTCAGGTGAGCCCTTCATCTGTGGGGGGAGCATCTCCTTTTTCTCATCCTCTGGAAATCAACCCTCGGTTTCTGAGAGTTGAAATATGGTGCGCCACTTGTCATGATCTAATTTGTTATAGGGAGACCAGTATTTCCCTAGTGAACAATAAAATAGATCAGCACATTTGTCGTACCGTCTAATATTCCCATTCTTTCTTTCCTCTGTCCCTGCATGAACACAACGGCTCTTTTAAGAGCCAACCTTACCTTTCAACTTTTTTATATATATTTTTTAAAACTTTTTTTTTTTTTTTTTTTTACCGTACGCGTACGGTACGCGTAATTATTATTTTTTTAAAAAAAAACACTAAAAATCAATTATCACATTACAAGGTCCTTGAGAGACTACAATGAAAAACTGAAAATGTGATTGTGGAGAAGTGGAAAAAAGGGACCATGAAATTTTTGACTTACCATAGCCACTCAAAACAATATTTATTCATTTAATTTTTTTTTTAATTGCTTTAAAAATGGTTCTAGTTTTCGAAATTTTTTTATCTCAATCTGAAAAAAAAGAAAAAAGTATTAATATTTAAAAAAACATTTTATAATACAGTACACATATTTACATATTTTTCAAAAACAATTTTTTGCCTTTTTTTTGCTGTTTTCAGAATATATTGCATTTCACTATAAATCCTGAAAGCAATTGCATTCATCATTTAACAGCGGGCAAAAAAAAAATAACAATCTCAAAGATTGTATAAAAAAAGCCCAGGATCTCTTTTAACTTAAACATAACATTATAGAAATGCATAATATTCTTAAAAAATATCATCTAATATCAATACTTATTTCTTTAAAATACCGTCTGATATTTTTGTTTCAGAAGTATAATCACAAAAATATATCTCAAATAACTCCACAATACATCTGGTTCCATTTCCTTTAGGCCAAATAGTAATTTTAAAATTCTTTTTTGCTTGAATTTCCAATGGTAATCCAATAAAAATCTAAAGTTTAAATTGTACAGATCTCACCGATTCTCTGTAACATTTTGGTTTCCGAAAGATTTATTAATAATTAAATAAGTCCACAATAGAATTGTTTACCTTTCCGCATGGCCAAATAGTAATTTTAAAAATCTTTTTTGAATAAATTTCCAATGGCAATCCAATAACATTCCAAAATTTAAATTGTGCAGATGTTACCGATTTTTTCTAAAGTTGTGGATCTCCAAAGTTTCATTAAAAAATGGAAAAATTCCACATTACAATTGGTTACCTTTCCATTAGGCCAAATGATAATTTGTAAAATCTTTTTATTTGTAAATTCCAATGGTAATCCAATAAAATGGTAAAATTGTTTTGTCCAGATGTTGCCAAATCTCTCTAAAATTTAGGTTTCAGGAAGATTAGATAGGAATTTGCTAAATCAAAAGGCAAACGTTGCTTAAAAATCAATTGGGAATCATTACACAGTGTCCAGCCTTTTTCACATTTAAGATAAACTGTGTAATGATAATGACCAGAAGTTACAGTAGGTCCATCATGGAAAATTATTGCAACTGTTACAAAAGTTTTTCCTGAAATTGATAATTGCTGTCCTGTAAACTTCTTTATTAAAGTATCCAATTTTGAACCATCAGCTTTACAGCGTTGCATCATTAAAATTACATACTGTCCGTATTCCTTTAAAATTAACGTTGAAAACATGTCAGATTGACACTCACTGCCTTCCATGCTATGATTAGCATCTTTAACTAATTTAGCAAAAGTGACTGTTTTACTTTCTGGCAATGTTAAATAAATAAACCTTTCAGAATCAACATTAGAGCCACATATATTATAACAGTTTTCACAACTATGTTCCCATTTATAAGAGAGACCAAATACATTTTCAATGGGAACCCCTTCTTCTTCCAGTACCTGAAGAAAAAACATCAAGAATTCCTGTGCGTCTTGCTGTACATTTTGAGAAAACTGTGTTCGTCCTGAACATACATCTAAAAGTTTTCTAATTTCAGTAGCACTTTCTATTTGAGTTTTATCATTACTCAGCTTTTGAAAAAGGAGACTCAACTCAGAACAGAATCTTTTTCCCTGATTTACTATTATCTGCTCTTGCACACTTTCCAGATAAAATGCAACATTCAGCACTACATTTGCGTAGCAGTTGACACCAGAGCTATTTTCAAAATGACATCCTACAACCTGTTCTTCATTTTCCTTTTTCTTTTTGCTTGCAATTACATCACTCCTCTTTTTTTTCCTCCTCTCTACATCTTCATTACAGATATTCTCATTTCTCCTTTTACGAGAAACTACACGTTTCTCCAACACAGGATACTGACCTAAATGAGGAGCATAGCTTCTTCTTAATCTATTATACTCCTTTACACAATTTGCATCAGCACTAACTTTTGAGTCATCAAAGTCTATCATGAATAAACCTGATAATGTTTTCACTCGTGACAAAGCAACATATGCCATACCTTCTTTGAACACAGTTGAACCAATGTTCACAAATGCACAATCTACAGTCAATCCTTGAGACTTGTGAATAGTTACAGCATATGCTAGAGAAAACTGAAACTGCTTCCTACGTACATATAAGTCTTTCACAAGCATGAAACGAACTGAACAACAACAAATGTCTTTAACTTCTTCTATCTGATCAAATTTTATTTTTAAACATTCAATTCCATCTTTTTTCTGATAATTAATAAAACCCACAACTCTTCCCATAGCTCCATTAACTAAACCTTTTTCAACATCCAAATTTCTCCTTAAAAATACTCTACAGTTCATGCAAACATATAGATTTTTTTCTAATCCAGCTGTTTTGGAAATGTTCTTCTCTAGTGAATCCAATTTATTTTTCAGTGTGCCTGTTAATGTGACAGTAATTCTTCCATCCTCAATTTTGTCCACTGCTTCCAATTTCCTGATATCTTCCTTTTCCAATTTCAAAAGCTCCTCATTAAATATTGAGCATTCACGTAGAGTTGGCATTAAGCAGATGACACTTTTCTTTTCTGCAATGTTCTTGTATATGTTCTCTGCAACTATTTCTTCCTTTGGAAATAAATTATGTAGCAGCCGACTCTGTAATGCTTTCGTGCCAGCTTCAGTGAGTAGTCCAATTCTGATATCTTTCAGAATACTTCCATATTCTTCATCGTTTGCTTGCCTCATATTAGTAGTAAGTTCCTTGTACTCAAAGAAGGACCAAATATTTGTATTACCGATGCTTCCCAATGACTTCTTCGTGTCTTCATGTGTCACAGTATTAAACACTGGTTGTCCTTTAACTGGAGTAAGTTGCAAAAGATCTCCAAAAACTATGACGTGTTTTCCTCCAAATAACACGTCATAGTCTGTCTTCAGAATTTGCTGCATTCTTAAATGCACAAAGGCAAGCATTAAGTTTGATACCATGCTCACCTCATCAATAATGAGAACTTGCATCTTCTTCAATACTCTTGAAACTTCCAAGCATGCTTCTCCAGTTAGCTTGTTGTATTGTATTTTGTTCTCATGCTCCACTGGTAACATTAGCAAACGATGTAAAGTGATTCCTTTTATGTTATATGCTGCTAACCCAGTTGGAGCAGTAACCACACAAGACAAAGTAGAATCTGTTTTTTGCTGTAGGTAGCTTCTGATGACTTTTATAAGGAAACTTTTTCCAGTTCCAGCTTGTCCGCTTACATACATCCTGATTGGATGAAATGATGTGCATGAGCACTCTTTTTTTTCATGTAGAAATCCGTGATCAATTTTGTTTCTGATCTCTTCATAAATTTGTTGTTGCTCTTTGTTCAGTTGTCTTTCCAAATTTTGTAAGTCTATAAATTCTTCTTGAGCTTGATTCATAGCCGTTTCCACTTCATTCATGGCTATTGATGCTTCATTTTCAACGATTGGTTGTCCTAGGGGATCTTGACTGAGTGTTCCTGAACTTTGGCTGTCCTGAGAACTGTCTCTAGCTATTTCTGCTGCAATTGTAGTTTCCTGTTCAATTTCTTCATTTAACATTTGCAGATAAGTTTAGAATGTACTGCATTGTATGCTGTCTTTGCAAGCATTAAAGGAATCTTCATCGCTTTGAAATTCTCCCAGTAGTTCATCCTCTGTACGCCATGGTTTAAACAGCTGTAAAAGAGCCAAGTAGTAAAATTCCTTTTTGTAAGTAGTGTCGCAACTCAGCTTCCTGTGATTTATCAAACTTCCTTTTGTTTGCTTCACCAAACATCCTTCCTCACCAATGACTTTATATTTTCCATTGTTGATGTCTTCTGTGGCTTTCCGTGAATAAATGTAGTTCTGCAACACTTCATAGGGACACATGTTCTCCAGATGATGACTTCTCTTGGGATAATATGTGTCCAACTTGTTTGATTTCAAAATATCTGTACTTTCTGGGTCATTCTCGGCCAAATATTCAATTTCTCCAACAGATTTCAGTACCCGATTTCTCATTGCTGCAAGGCCTAAACTTGCCCAAATTATTCTTCTTGATTTCGAGTAGAGACTTGCAGAAGATAACCTATCTGAACATTCGTAGGATCCAATTTCTCGATGCGATAACATCTTCAAACTGAAACTGTACAGCTTCTTACTGACAGTTTTCTCGTGAGAAGTCTCTTCCCACATTTCCTTCAATTCTGTTTTTTCTGATTTCGTAATGTAAGACGTTACATATCGAGCAACAGCAATGGAATTGTCAGCTACATACTGTATATCCATGTTAGCATTCCACATGGATAAAATGACTGGGTTGTAGTCATTTATATTTTTTGATTCTTCTTTTCTTTTAAGGTTGTAGGTATTCTTAGGTGATTTTCTTGTGATAGTATGTCTCACAGATGACATAAAACTGTTTACTCTTCCATTTGAAAGAACAGGTCTAGGAAATCCAAATCGACATTTAGTGTAGTATTTATCTTTGCTCTTGTATTTCCGTCGACAGTATTTTCCACACCGATGACTTTGGAAACGTAAAACTTGCTCGTTTAACTTTTTCTCTTCTGTGTTTTTTGGTATAGCACATGTTGCATATTCTTCAATGTAAGATAACACTGCTTCATCAGCATCTGTTCCAAACTTTGGGGCTTCTTTGATCCACAACAGCATATGAATATGAGGAGCACCTCTTGCATGGTACTCTTTTCTCCAAAAGAAATCCACTACTTCTCCTAGAGGTGGATTTTTTTTATTGCAGATGAACGACATCATAGCCTCAAATCTATGATTGAAATATCTGCAAACATTAACCGGATCCAATGAGCACAGTTCTCCTGCTGTCTTGTATTCGATGTTTTTAATGTTTGAATTTGCCTCTCGTAGAAAATCCAGTAAATCATCCCAAGCGTACCCAGCACAGCTTAGGGTAACGAACCATGTTGGTGTTCCTAAATTCCGTAACATGCATTTTAATTCACCATGGCGTCTGTACCAATATTCATTTGTCCCACGTTGACAAGCCATCAGATTGATCAGTTGTGTTTCCAAATGATCATCTCGGTGCTGCACTTTCTCCATAAAATCATTAGCAGACACATTATGTAGATGTACTCCACTTTTTAAAATGTGATTTACTGCATAAGACAGTGCAGACAAGTCGCTTTCAAATAAAAGATGGAACAAATAAGGAATACTTTGTCGAAATCTGGGATCTTCAGCATATAGTCTTGTAGTCCGATACTCAGAAGCTGGAATCTGTTCCGGACGTTCATCGTATCGTCCTCCTTTTCCTTTAGGAAACAGCTGGGGAAAACATCGAGCTTCCAAGCTCTCCTCCCATACACTCACGGGAGTTCCTTTTGCTTTCTTCATCTGAAATAGATCAATATTGTCTCCCATAACTTCTTTTGAATGAAGAGGATGTATGCTAAAATGTTCATAAATTTCTTCTTCCTTTGACTTGTCCACTTTTTCAATTTGTCCAGTTGGTGTTTCTGTGTCTTCTTGTAAATCTTCTTCTTCTTCTATAAATTGATTCATACCATTTGTTATTCCTTTGCAAATACAAATTTGCTCTTTGTACTTTCCGTACATCTACCAGCTCCTGCCAAATCTTCTTATTCTTTGTAGGTACACCATTAACCAGAATAATTAATGGTTCAGTTTCCAAAGTATCCGCATCAATAGTTTCCATATTTTTTTTCAAATCCAAAGGCAAATACACCACTCTACCTTTTAAACCTCTCAGTAAATCTGAAGGAGGTAATTTACCAGTTTTGGGCTCCATACGTACTATGGTCTGAAACGGATGAACACATTGAATAAGTATAGACTCATATGTATTTAATTCAGAAAGTTCAGCAGGAATAGCATCCAATTCTAAATTATTATGTACAGCTCTGGTCGGCATTCTATTTTCCTCTAACTTGTTGTAACAGTATTTACAAATACGCTGATCTTCACCCAATTCAAAACAATTTTCAAGAAATATATATGTGGCAAAATCCTTCCACTTATAATTATCTTCATTTTCACTCTTTCTGTAGAGATCAACATTCCTAGTTTGTTTTCTATAATGAGTTCTGCGGCAACAAATACAATTAATATTTGGTCTTTCATTAGAGATTATTGCAAATTTTGTTATGTGATCATTAAATGTCTTACTTACAGAGGGTTCTACATTCTCTTCCACTTCTTCCTCATTTACTGTGTCCTTTTCTGCACTGTTTTGTTCAGGACCAAAGTAACAAAACTGAATTTCATCAACAACCTTCTCTACATCTGATACCGATCCACGGAACAGAGCCCTATTCAATTCATCTAACTTTATTGCTGGACTTTTAGCAAAATACAACCGTCTCACAAACTTTCTCATTTCAGTATGATGAACAGCCAGCATCCTAAAATGATGGAAAACACTATTACACACTTTTCTAGATAGACAAGCCAGAGAATGACCCTGCAAACCAGTATTCTCTCTCACTCTGCATGGATCCAGACTTTGAAGCACCTTAATCTTCTGTTTTACACTTTTTTTACTATATTCTCTTAGAAACTCACGAAATTTATCAATAGATTCCTGACGCACAGTGCAAATACTACTACAATTCCAAGTGTACACTGGGGCTTTAGGACGTCTCCCCATAGCCTCATCCGCCATCACTTGTACCTCATCTCTTGGAACCATTATCTCCTTCTCCATTATGCAACCATTTTTCACTTCGTAAGCACGAACTCTGGTGTCAACTGCATGCAGCAAACTATTACTTTGAAAATAGCTCTCTTCATTAAAAAAAGGTTCACTACTTGAACTATGCATCCATTTTCCTAAAAACACTTTAGAAAAGTTTGTTCTGTTCACTACTCTTTTCCTTTTGCTTTGTGATTTCAGTACATTAACCATTTTATCGAATGTACGCATCCTATTCATAATTAAAATGAATAGTTTCCTTTTTAATTCTAATGCCTTTGCTGCAATGGCTTCAATTTCTTTTTTTCTCTTATAAAACTTAGCCTTTTGCTTATATTTCTTCACATCCTTTATCAAATTGGACATAACTCTTCTCTGCAACATTTTTCTACGTATCTCTTTAAACGCTGTTTTTCTGTTTAAGTTAATATTTTTAGTTGCAGAAGGTATATTTGCATTAACTAAATTCTCAATTTTTTCCTGTCCTTTTCTATTGAAAACATTCTTTCCAGTACAGACATTTTGTACATTTTTCCTTTTTTTGAATATGTTCTTTAGAAAAAATTTTGTCTGCTTACCAGAAGATTTTTTCTTTTTCCCAACATGAGCATCTCCAACTAACTTAGGTCCTCCAGTTGTCTTCAAATATAGGTTTTTTTTGTGGTCTTTCTTTACTCTGGATTTTGTAGGCATCTTAAATTTTGTTCACTGCTCTTCAGCAATACCTGAAAAAAACTAAAAAAAAATTCCTTTATTTTATTTAAATATATTACTACATTTTTTATGTTCTTTAGAAATCTTAAAATACTATAAACCCCTTTCCTATAAATGAAAATCACAATAACACCTTCACCAATTAAATATCTAAAAACAATTCCTGTGTGCACACAGAGTCATGCTTTGAAATTAGGCAGAAAACGAAATTTCTTTGCCAATTTGAAAGCACACTTACTACTCTTTTTTTTGGCAAGTGATAATCACTTTTACAGACTGACACATTATGAATCCACTTTTCAGATTCTCAAAAAAGCACATGTCCAAACTGCTTTTTCAGACCAGCACCATTTGTAACCTGGGTGACTGCCTACACTCCAACAAGGGCAACCAACCTTAGTGATGCTGAATGTATTTGCATTACTGACTGAAACCTCAAACCCCACTCGCTTGTGAATACTGTGCATGATTCCACAGGGTAAGCAGCTGGGTGTGTGCTAAGAGTCTGCTTCTGCACCAAAAAATGGCTCCCCCTTTCCATCTAATGCAACTGTGAAATCACCAGAGCAATACGCAATAAATCTCTGCCTGTAATTCCTATTTGCACACAGAGTCATGTTTTCACATAAGTCACAAAACGAAATTTCTTTGACAATTTGAAAGCACACTTACTACTCTTTTTTTTGGCAAGTGATAATCACTTTTACAGACTGACACATTATGAATCCACTTTTCAGATTTTTTAAAAAGCACATGTCCAAACTGCTTTTTCAGACCAGCACCATTTGTAACCTGGGTGACTGCCTACACTCCAGCAAGGGCAACCAGCCTTAGTGATGCTGAATGTATTTGCATTACTGACTGAAACCTCAAACCCCACTCGCTTGTGAATACTGTGCATGATTCCACATGGTAAGCAGCTGGGTGTGTGCTAAGAGTCTGCTTCTGCACCAAAAAATGGCTCCCCCTTTCCATCTAATGCAACTGTGAAATCACCAGAGCAATACGCAATAAATCTCTGCCTGTAATTCCTATTTGCACACAGAGTCATGTTTTCACATTAGTCACAAAACGAAATTTCTTTGCCAATTTGAAAGCACGCTTACTACTCTTTTTTTTGGCAAGTGATAATCACTTTTACAGACTGACACATTATGAATCCACTTTTCAGATTCTTAAAAAAGCACATGTCCAAACTGCTTTTTCAGACCAGCACCATTTGTAACCTGGGTGACTGCCTACACTCCAACAAGGGCAACCAGCCTTAGTGATGCTGAATGTATTTGCATTTGCTGACTGAAACCTCAAACCCCACTCGCTTGTGAATACTGTGCATGATTCCACAGGGTAAGCAGCTGGGTGTGTGCTAAGAGTCTGCTTCTGCACCAAAAAATGGCTCCCCCTTTCCATCTAATGCAACTGTGAAATCACCAGAGAAATACGCAATAAATCTCTGCCTGTAATTCCTATTTGCACACAGTGTCATGTTTTCACATTAGTCACAAAACGAAATTTCTTTGCCAATTTGAAAGCACACTTACTACTCTTTTTTTTGGCAAGTGATAAACACTTTTACAGACTGACACATTATGAATCCACTTTTCAGATTTTTAAAAAAGCACATGTCCAAACTGCTTTTTCAGACCAGCACCATTTGTAACCTGGGTGACTGCCTACACTCCAACAAGGGCAACCAGCCTTAGTGATGCTAAATGTATTTGCATCACTGACTGAAACCACAAACCCCACTCGCTTGTGAATACTGTGCATGATTCCACATGGTAAGCAGCTGGGTGTGTGCTAAGAGTCTGCTTCTGCACCAAAAAATGGCTCCCCCTTTCCATCTAATGCAACTGTGAAATCACCAGAGCAATACGCAATAAATCTCTGCCTGTAATTCCTATTTGCACACAGACTCATGTTTTCACATTAGTCACAAAACGAAATTTCTTTGCCAATTTGAAAGCACACTTACTACTCTTTTTTTTGGCAAGTGATAATCACTTTTACAGACTGACACATTATAAATCCACTTTTCAGATTCTTAAAAAAGCACATGTCCAAACTGCTTTTTCAGACCAGCACCATTTGTAACCTGGGTGACTGCCTACACTCCAACAAAGGCAACCAGCCTTAGTGATGCTGAATGTATTTGCATTACTGACTGAAACCTCAAACCCCACTCGCTTGTGAATACTGTGCATGATTCCACAGGGTAAGCAGCTGGGTGTGTGCTAAGAGTCTGCTTCTGCACCAAAAAATGGCTCCCCCTTTCCATCTAATGCAACTGTGAAATCACCAGAGCAATACGCAATAAATCTCTGCCTGTAATTCCTATTTGTACACAGAGTCATGTTTTCACACTAGTCACAAAACGAAATTTCTTTGCCAATTTGAAAGCACACTTACTACTCTTTTTTTTGGCAAGTGATAAACACTTTTACAGACTGACACATTATGAATCCACTTTTCAGATTCTTAAAAAAGCACATGTCCAAACTGCTTTTTCAGACCAGCACCATGTATAACCTGGGTGACTGCCTACACTCCAGCAAGGGCAACCAGCCTTAGTGATGCTGAATGTATTTGCATTACTGACTGAAACCTCAAACCCCACTCGCTTGTGAATACTGTGCATGATTCCACAGGGTAAGCAGCTGGGTGTGTGCTAAGAGTCTGCTTCTGCACCAAAAAATGGCTCCCCCTTTCCATCTAATGCAACTGAGAAATCACCAGAGCAATACACAATAAATCTCTGCCTGTAATTCCTATTTGCACACAGAGTCATGTTTTCACATAAGTCACAAAACGAAATTTCTTTGCCAATTTGAAAGCACACTTACTACTCTTTTTTTAGGCAAGTGATAATCACTTTTACAGACTGACACATTATGAATCCACTTTTCAGATTTTTAAAAAAGCACATGTCCAAACTGCTTTTTCAGACCAGCACCATTTGTAACCTGGGTGACTGCCTACACTCCAGCAAGGGCAACCAGCCTTAGTGATGCTGAATGTATTTGCATTACTGACTGAAACCTCAAACCCCACTCGCTTGTGAATACTGTGCATGATTCCACATGGTAAGCAGCTGGGTGTGTGCTAAGAGTCTGCTTCTGCACCAAAAAATGGCTCCCCCTTTCCATCTAATGCAACTGTGAAATCACCAGAGCAATACGCAATAAATCTCTGCCTGTAATTCCTATTTGCACACAGAGTCATGTTTTCACATTAGTCACAAAACGAAATTTCTTTACCAATTTGAAAGCACACTTACTACTCTTTTTTTTGGCAAGTGATAATCACTTTTACAGACTGACACATTATGAATCCACTTTTCAGATTCTTAAAAAAGCACATGTCCAAACTGCTTTTTCAGACCAGCACCATTTGTAACCTGGGTGACTGCCTACACTCCAGCAAGGGCAACCAGCCTTACTGATGCTGTATGTATTTGCATTACTGAGTCCAACCTCAAACCCTTAAAGTATTCTTTATTTATACCAGTACACCTTAATTTATCGTGAAAACATAGTCCATATTATTTTACATGTTCCTCACATTTAAATTTCTCCCAAAACAGAAAATAATAAACACAACTTCAACAAAAAGAATTGCATTTCTATTATTCATTTCTTAATTTACCATATACATCCCCTCTCAAACTCTAAACTCACCTTTAAAATTAGTTAGCTGTGAAAGAAATGTGGCACTCAAACAGCAGATTATCAGAGCCAGGATCTCTGTTCTTTACACCTCTCTCCTCTCAGCAGAACCAGATAATGGCAAACTTTCCCTCTCTTTTTCCACACATATACATGTTAATTTCAAATCTCAGTGCTTCCCCCTTTTTTTCAAATGTAATCACACATTTCTATTGGTTGAAAACCAACCCTTTTCCAAAAGTACCCTTCCCCCAACTTGACTTCTGCCTAGTACCCTTCCCCCAACTTGACTTCTGCCTGCTACCATAGCAACAGCTCATGGAACACTGCTGTCTGGAGTTAGGTCAGAAGTTCACCAAACAATGTTTCAATTCCACAGAGCAAGAGTGCTTGACTTTTCAAACCTAACAGCAAATCCATAGTACTGTTCTTTGGTAACACATTTTTCATGCTTCTATAAATTTACACATACAGCCTAGTTTTTAGTGTAGAATGGTATGAAACAGCCAATCAGTTCTTTTAAAAAAAAAAAAAATATGTATGCCTCCATTTCCAAACTGTCTTTCATTTCTTTTTACCATTCTACTGAAATACACCTCCTGAGTGCACCCCGATCTCCTTGGAAGATGTTCACAGTGTGGATTGTAGGACACAGCTATGTCTTCTGGAGTGAAAAGTATGCAGAAAAAAGAGGTATGGTGAGAGACCTTGCATTGCCAAATGTAGACATTAAATGGATTGGTCAGAGAGGGTTAAAGTGGCACCAATTGATGCCATTGGTGAAATCCTTCATGCAAATCCAACACCCTGACCTCATAATAGTGCACTGTGGTGGCAATGACCTAGGCACTTTGACTGGGGTAGGTCTGGAAATGCTTATGAAGGACACCTTTGCACAACTGTTTTCACTTTTCCCTAAAACTGCCTTTGTGTTTTCTAACATATGCCAAAGGCAAAAATGGAACTGGTCCAATCATTTCTGTCCGCAGATTGACAAAGCAAGAAAGCACGTCAACAAATCTGTTTCTGCTTTCCTCCGTGACTATGGTATGGGTTCCATTTACCACAACAACTTGCATTACGACATGCAAGACATTTATAGAGGAGATGGTGTGCACTTCAATGATGAAGGGAACAGAGTCTTCCTCTTGAACCTTAGACTCTGCATCGGTACTTACTTGTAGGTACCACTAAAAAATCACTTCATAAACACAACGGCTCTTTTTAGAGCCCCCTAATATCTAAACACTTAAATCTGCATTTCATTTCTTTTTTTATTTTTTTTTTTACCGTACGCGTACGGTGAGCTTACCGTACGCGTACCCCGCGATTTTTTTTAAAATCAATAAATGTTTTCTTTGTACTTTTCTGTCCTTCTTTGACCCCCTTACAAATGTTAGGGGGTCTGTAACTCTCCTCCTTGCCCCCTTTTCAAGATATCACTCTTTTTTTTCTGAGTGAAACACACGAAATGGCGGCCGCCGCTTCCTGGTTTCGACCGATTCGAATGTTTACTAAGATCTAAGAGCCAATCAGAATCGCGCTCGCGCACGCCACCGTACGCGTACGGTAAGCGTACCGTAAGCGCACCGTAAGCTGGCTCAGATATATATATTGATTTAAAGGCTATTTTCTCAGAATCTACTGAACAGATTTACACCAAACCTACAAAAGGCACTTCCTTGACCTGAGGACTACCTCTCTGCCAAATTTCAAGTAATTCTGTTCAGCCGGTCGGGCTGTAGCCCTGTATAAAGGTCCTATGGAAAAATGCATGGGAAAAACGCGTTTTGGGACCCCCCTTTTATCTCAGCCCCCGCTTGACGAATCCCTCCAAGACTTTCAGGGTAGGAGCGAAGCGTAGCGCCCCACCTATTTTGAAAAATTTGCGAGGATTCGTTGACCGGCGCCAAAGTTATTCAAAATAGAATGTTGCGGATTTCCTATGGAAACGTGGTCCTAACTATAACTACCTACTGGCGACCGCCAGTAGGTAATATATATATATATATATATATATATATATATATATATATATATATATATATATATATATATATATATATATATATATATATATATATATATATATATATCATGCCAGTAGGTAGTTATAGTTAGATCAAAGGTTCCATAGGAAAAGGTATTTTGTTTGGCCAATAACTTTTGCGTCGCTTGACGAATCTTCACAAAATGTTCTCAAAACGTCACCGTTTTGCATGGCATGGCTGCTGTGTTGAAAGTTTTGGGTTGATCCATCAAGCGGGGGCAGAGAGAAAAGGAGGTACCAAAACTCATTTTCACCATGTTATGTCTATGGGGATTTTTCATTTTTGAACACAACTACAGCCAGATCCGCTAAACGGAATTACACCAAATTTGGCAGAAAGCTAGATGTTGGTCCAGAAAGCATGCTTTTTGTAATTTGGTGTAAATCTTTTCAGTAATTTCAGAGATATTTAAGTTGAAAAAATATAGCTATCTGGGAGTCCAACAGCCTACTGAAACCATGCGTGAACAAGCCTTAATGGCGAAACGCGTTGGTGTGTGACTTCTTGTTGCTAAAGAAATAATAGAAGCATCCTGGAGTGTCCGGAGTACCTTTTTCCTGAAAGAAAGGGTCGGTTCAAAGTGTAAATGAGCCGACAGTAAAACGCTTACCTGGCAACCAAGATGGTGCATGCTGGGAAATGAAGTCTTGGGAATGAGGCTGCATCTATGCGTTCAGGAGACCAATCGGCTTAGCTGGGCTGCCACCAATGGCAGCGAGATGGATCACTGAAAAGCCACAGGTGTCAGCAATCAGTGTTTGGCATTTGAAAAAGGGAGTTTACCCGAAACGCGTCATGCCTCTTGTGCTGCATTAAAGATTTTCCTTTGGCTCCCCGTTTGTGTCCCCCTGGTTCTTTCCGCGGTGGGGTGAATCTTCTTTTTGATATATATATATATATATATATATATACATATTCAGTGAATATCTAAGTTTTTTTAAATTCTATTTCCTAACTATAATGTCCCTGTGACCTTTGTTTTTTTTCAGTGAATTTCAACTTTTTTTAACTTTTATTTCCTGTTACCTGTTGAAGTTTGATTCCTGTGAAATGAGCATTGTGCCAGAATGAATCCTTGCCTGTTTATTTATCCAAGAGGAGGCTACATTTTGCGCAACGCCTCGACCCAACTGGAATGCTTTCTACTGGCTAATTAGTAAGTGCTACCCCATTGCGTAAATGTATAGTGAATCTCCTACTCTATAGCTGTGTAAGAATGCGAGCAAATGTCTCCAATTGTAACTTTGAAAATGTGATTGTTGTTCGAGCGTCTTCAGCAAATGACTTTACATCCAGACCCTGTACCCTGGCCTTTTGGGCTGATTACTGAATTTGACCTTCAACTCGGGCACCTGCTTTATTTATATCTGTAAGTGCTTCCTGTTGAGGTTTAATTTTTGTGCCAGAAGGAATCCTGCCCTGCATATTTATCCAAGAAGATGCCACAGTTTTGTGCAATACCTCAACTCAACTGGAGTACTTTCTACTGGCTAATCAGTAAGTGCTACCTCGGTGGGTAAATGTATAGTGCTTTTCCTACACTACAGCTGCGTAAAGGGCCAGAAGAGTTGTCTCCAGCGACCATGTGTGTCTGCCGATGTGCGCCGGGGTCCCTCAAGTGAGCTATCCATCATAGTGCGGAAAGGGCGGGAAGATGTTGCACACCGCTGGTCTGTGGGCTGGGTCCAAACGGAGGGGCTTCTATGCAGTTCACATGCCTCTTGTTTATAAAGGGTCGGAGACCGAACAGAGCAGCAGATGAGGAGACATATCCTCCTGGTGTCAGGAACTACATGGGGATTGCGCTCGAGAAACTCATGGATGCACAGACCTCCATCAAGGATTACAGCAAATTGTTGACAGTAGATATGGGGAGAAAGCACACCTGCCTAGCCTCCACCGTGCTCACGAATCTTTTGTGCTGATAATTGCGTTACTGAATTTGTCCTTCAACTCGGGCACCTGCTTTATTTAAATCTGTAAGTGCTTCCTCCTATGAGGTTTAAAATGACAAGAGCATCGTGCCAGAATGAATCCTGCCCTGCATATTTCCGTCCCGCCGCGGATCGCGGAAGTTTCGACATTTTTGCGTTCCGCGCAAAATACGAAAATGTCGAAATTTCGCAATTTCCGCAAGCGGAACGGAAATTGTTGCCCATTGCCATTCCAGGGGCCTTTAAGTAAGCTTTCCATCATCCTGGGAAAAGGGCAGGAAGACGTTGCATACCGCTAATGTATATGGGGCGAGAACAAACGGGTAGGGCTTCTAGGCAAGTTTACATACTTCTAGTTCTTAAAAGTTTAGAACACTAACTCTGGTCTCAGCAGCAGATGACAAGAAAGAACCCCCTCTTCACAGATGCTAAGGGAGATATTGCGTTCAAGATAAAGCAAGGATGCAAACATCCTCATCACGGATTACAGATAACTTTTTGGTGGAAATGCAGAGAAAACACACTTGCCTTGCCATGGCCATATGTACGAAATTAGGATGATTAGTACTATTTGCGCAACAACCTCTACCCAACTGGAGTAGTTTCTACTGGCTAATTAATAACTGCCACCTCTTTGGTAAATGTATAGTGCATCTCCTATACTACAGCTGCGTAAAGGATGCTGAAGAAATGTATTTAGTGACCTTTTGTGCACCCAGTGTGCAAAGTGACCACGGGGGAGCTTCAAGACCCTCGTAATCCCAGCCGGCTCCCCGCCTCCAGCATGAGCCAGCATTGCTCTGACAGAAAGGGGGCTGCTGAAAGACAGCTCCCTGTCTGTCATAGCAATGTATGCATCTGTTTTCCTGCATGCATATTTGTGAGCAGGGAAACAGATGAAAACTCTGCTTTCTGCAACCCGGAGCTGTTTGATAGCTCCAGCTTGCAGAAAGCAGAGTTATATTTACTTTTGATTGGCAGGGGCTGTCAGCTACAACCAAGTAAAATCAAACAGCTACCTCCTGAGGGTAGACACCTTGGGAGGTAGCAGGAGCCGGCCCTGGGAGGTGGCAGTCTCTAGGGCTCCATGAGGGAGTTTGTGCAGCCCCCCTCATTGAAGAAGTTAGCCCAAGGAAGCTGGTGGTCTCCAGGGCTGTGGGGGGGCCACACAGCCCCCCATAATTTGACTGAATTGCCCCAGGGAGGTGGTGGTCTCTGGGGATTTGGGGGCTGTACCGCCCTCCCGCATTCATTTTATTTTTTAGCCCCATGAAGGTGGCTGCCCATGAGGCTTCAGGAGGCCATAGGGGACCCCACATTAATTTAATCTTTAGCTTCAGGGAGGTGCCCATCTCCTGGACTGTGGGGAAGGCCTTACAGGCCACCCGCATACATTTTATCTTTAGCCCTGTGGAGGTGCATGCATACATGATTGTAAGTGCTCCGGGAAGGTGGCAGTCCCTGTCACTGCGGGGGCCGCATGGGTCCTCCCGCATATACAATTTTAAGTGTCCTGGGGAGGTAGTGATCCCTGGGGATGCAGCGGGCACAAGGTCCCCGGTAATTTCATAAGCCCTTGGAGAGGGGACCAGTGCGTCTCCCTCCTACATATATTTACTCATGCCCCAGGTACTGGTCCACTCGGGACTAAACATTAGAGAAGTAGATCCAGCACGGCTCCCACCAAAATTGTTTAAAAAAATGCTTTTTTACCATGGTGAGGTCTCTCCAAGACCTCACCACCATATCTAGTAGATCAGGGTATTCCTACTGTGCCGCCTTTTGTTTGTTTTAAATAATTTTTTGTGGGATTCGGCTGAAGCCAAGTCCAAAATGTCCCACAATGGCTGCCGATACTTTCTTGTTGCAGTGTTGGCAGCCAATCAAATTTCAGCAGGGGGACTGTCCGATCTATGGCAATTTACAAAAAGGTCACTTTCTGGACCAACAGCTACTGTTTTTTTATTTGCCAGTAACTTTGGTGTCATTTGACGAATCCTAGTGACATTTTCAAAATAAATACACCAGTCACTTCAGCTGATTTCTTTAATGTTTCGGGCTGATCTGTCAAGCAGGGGCCGAGAAAAAGGGAGGTTCCAAATCACTGTTTCTCCATGTTAATTTCAATAGGAAACTTCAGACACGACTACAGTCTGAACTGCTGAATGGAATTACACCAAATTTGGCGGAAAGGTAGCTCTTGATCCAGAAAGCACTCTTTTTGGTAAATGATGTGAATCCGTTCAGTAGCTGCTGAGAAATGTTAAGATTTCTCAGATATTTAACTGTGGCCGCAGTGGATCCAGGACGCCTACCGATCTCGTGCCTGAGATCTGATTGGCTACCAATACTTCATCATCACGCCATCTTGTGACTCGGTTGAACCGAATCACAGGAAAAAACATTACAAAAATAAAAGGGAGCAGGGTAAAAACACCCTGACCCCCTGGTCCTCTTGGGTGGGTCCCGTTCAGTGAAAGTGATGTTGGATCCACGAATCCGACCGAAAACGTTTTAAAAACGGAGCACGGGTTGCCTCGCTTTGTTTAATTAGGCCCCTGGGTAGGCCAGGTCCCAGGAGCAATTTGATATGATTATGGGGGTGCCCCGTTGGGCCCCCTGCAGCCCCGGGAACCACCACCTCCCAGAGGCTAATTCAAATAAATGTGAGGGGCTATGTGTCCCCCCGCAGCCCCGGGGACAGCTACCTCCCTGGGGCTATGCTACAAATAAATACGTGGGGGGGGTCCAGCCTCCACGCAGGCCAGGGACACCACCTCCCCGGGGCTATTTTTAAAAATAATGCATTGGGGCTCCAGCCTCCCCATGCAGCCTTGGGGACCAACACCTCCCCAAGGCCTAATTGTTGTTGAAGGGGGGCCATACAGCCCCCCTCATGGATCCATAGATGACCCTTGGGACCACCACACCCTAGGGCCGGCTCCAGCAATCTCCCGGGGTGCCCACCCAGAGACATTGCACCCCCGAGACAAGACATAGCAAACTCTGCTTCAGTTTATGGAAGCGAGAGCAGTACAAATGCTCTTGCTTCCATGAAGTGGAGAAGAATTGCTTTGGACAGAGGGCGCTGCATGTTTGCAGCTCCCTCTGTTCAAAAGCAGTGCCGGCTTCCACAGGAGGCCAGGATCCAACAGGGACAGCAGGGGTCTTGAGGCTCCCCCCGCGGTCCCCAATGATCTGGCCATGTCCCAGGGAATGGGGTCCCCAGGGCAATGTATGCCCAGGGAAGGGGGTCACTCTGGCCCCCCTCCCCATTAATATAAAAATTATGCAGCCTGGCCCGAGGGATGGGGTCCCAGGGGTCAAAATAGGTCTGGGGAGAGGGGCCACATGGCCCCCCCTCCATTTAAAAAAAATATATAAATATAGGCCTTAGGAGGGGGAGGCCTCCCATTTAAAAAATAAAATAAAATAAAGGACAGGGCCCAGGGGATGGGGTCCTCGGTGGCCACAATTAGCCCAGGGAAGAGGTGCCATGTGGCCCCCTTCCTTTATTTAAAAAAAAATTAAAAAGGAAAAGGCCAGACACCAGGGGATGTGGTCCCGGGGACCATAATCGGCCCAGGGAAGATGCCGCACAGCCCCATCCCCATTTAAAAACCGGCATGAGAAGCAGGGATCCATGGATCACGCTGTATATTTTTGGGACGTTATAGTTAGGGACACAGATCACTCATACAAAACCAGAGAAATTTGGCAGGTATTGTTACCTGAGCTAACTATAACTTATGCCCCCGCAATGCACTGCTAATGCCCTCACATATTACATCACTCATGAAATGGTCAGTGGCATCACTGATAACGTCACTGATGACATCTCAAATGACATCACTGATGAAATCACTGATGACACTATTCAGTGAGTGTAAGTATTTTGTAACAATTTATGAGGGTTAAACATATATACTAAGGTACTACAAAACTTAAAGTAGTATACTAGGTGTACTGCTAATGAGTGATACTACTTTTAATATATATCATGTGAGTGGCTGTGTGACTTATGTATCCTTGTGCGTATCGGTGTGTGAGCGGCTGTATGGGTGTATAAGTGGTTGTGTAAGCAGCAGTATGGGTGAGTGAGATGCTGTGTGTAGTGACTGTATGCATGACTGAGGGGGTGTCTGTGTGAGTAAGTGACTGGGTGTATGAGAGACTGTAAGGGTGAGTGAGCGGCTGTTTGAGTAGGTGTTTCATTATGTGACTTTGTGTGTCAGTGACTGCATTGGACAGTGAGTGTCTGTGTGAATGCCTGTATGGGTGAGTACAGGAATGTGTGTGTGCTTGTATGGTTGTGTGGCGGGGTATGTAAGTGATTGTGCGAGTGAGTGTATGAGGGCTTCTATGGATGAGGGAATGGCTGTGTTTTTTTAAATTCGGTTTCCTAATGAAAACGTCCTGATTTTGGCCCCAGGGGCCCCATCCACTAGGGCAAGGTCTTTTTTTGGAATGGGGAGTGAGGCCACGCGGCCCCACTCCCTGGGCTGATTTTGGCACTGACCCCATCCCCAGTACCTGGCCTTTTAAAAATAATGTAAATACTTTTGGGGAGGTGGGTCAAGTGGCCCCCCTACCTAGGCTGATTTTAGCCCTTTGGACACCATCCCCTGGACCCCAGCCATGTCTACTGGTGCCCCCAGGGCACTCAATCTCCACTGGGACCGTGAGAGTAGCCTGAAGGCCCCTGCAGACCCTGCAGGCTCCCCGCCTCCTTTGGGAGCCAACATTGCTTTCACACACAAGGAGCTGCTGGAAAGGAAGCTAGTTCCCTGTGTATGAAAGCAATTCTGCTCTGCTTCAAGCAAGTGAGAGCATTTTTAATGCTCTTACTTGCTGGAAGCAGAGCATTTGTTGTGACTTGGTGGGAGCAGTAAAGCTCCTGCCAAGTCACAGCAAACAGCTATGTTCCAGGGGTGGGCAACCCGGGACACAACAGGTGCCTCTGCTCGGTGGCGGTCTCCAGGGCCATCTATTGCTCCAGGAAGGGGGCCCCATAGCCCCCCTCCTTTATTCTTGTAGGGTCTGGCCCAGGGAGGTGGTGGTCCCTGGGGCCGAGAATGGCCCAGGAGAAGGGCCGCATGGCTCCCTCCCATTTCTTTAAAATAAACTTGCCATCTTGAAGGTTGTGGGCCCCGGGCCTAAGGTAATTCCTGAGGCCCCCCCCAACACAAATTTATTATGGCTCCAAGGAGGTGATCCCTGGGGCACAGAGGGACTAAGAAGCACCCTGATATGTCTTTTGGAATGAGGCCCAAGTGAGGTGGAGGTCCTCCGGGCCCGGTGGGCCCCCTTTTCAAATAGATAAGCCCTGGGGAGGTGGTGGTCCCTGGGGGATTAATAAACCCCAGGAAGGGGGGCATGCGCCCCGCATCCTTTATTATGAAAATTCTCCCAGGACTCAGTGATGTCACTAACCCTGTCATGAATGATGTAATATATGACATCATCAGCAGTGGATTGCGGGGTAGCGAGTTATAGTTAGCTGAATTAACTGTAACGGGGGAATTTCTATGGTTTTGTACAAGTGAAATGTCCAACTAACTATAACGTACCTGAAACCTATGGTTTTTTCATTGAATTTCTAAGGGTTTTTTAAATGCTAATTTCTAACTATAACGTGCATGAAACCTATGGTTTTTTTCAGTGAATGAATATATATAATGTGCTTTTACTCATTTGTCAAAAGTCTGTGCATAGTGGGGTCAGTGCAGACCCTGGACCAAGGCTAAGCACTGTGTCAAAGTTGTCCTAAATATGGCTGAAGATCATGTGCAGTGGAGGTTTGACTAGGCTAGGCACTGAGTTCAAGTCCTGATGAGAACTGACCAGAGGATATGACTGAGATGTCATGAGTGATTTTATCAATGATGTTATTTATCATTACATTAATCTATAAATGGCATATTACAGTGGGTTTAGGGCTTTAAATTTAAAGCCCAAAACCCACTGTAATATGCCATTTATAGATTAATGGACTAACTATAACTTGCGCTCTCATCATGCACTGCTTATGAAATCATGTTACATCACTCATGACATGATAAATAACATCATTGATAAAATCACTCATGACATCTCAGTCATATCCTCTGGTCAGTCCTCATCGGGACTTGAACTCAGTGCCTAGCCTCCGTCAAAGCCCTGCACCCATCCCTCTACAAGCATCAAACCTCCACTGCACATGATCTTCAGTCATATTTAGGACAACTTTGACACAGTGCTTAGCCTTGGTCCAGGGTCTGCACTGACCCCACTATGCACATACTTTTGACAAATGGGTAAAAGCACATTAGTACCCTTGCTCTAAATAACGTGTTACTGGCATAAATGCTATATATGTAGAGGTGCAGAGTGTAATAAGCTATTTAATAATATTGGCCAGTGTGGTGTGAGGTCCTGAATCACCGGAGGCGAAGCCTCGAACGAGTCACGAGGCCCCTCCCCTCTCAGATTAATGGTAATAAATAGCATAGCAATTGGATTAAAGAACATATGGCGAAGTCTTTTTTTCTTTTGTATTTAACTTGACCAAAACCAATATGACAGGGGTTAAATGTATGCAGCAGAGTAAAAGCACGCTCAGGTTATCATGACTATTAGGAGAGCTGTTCCATCCGAATATTAATTGTCACATACAATCTATGTGGCAGCAAAACCTTTTTAAGTGTGTCACTTTTACTGTGCTGAGGTAATGAACTCATAGTACATCTTTGAACTGCAGTAATAAGTGTTTGAATATGTGGTTATTAGTACATTTGCTGTAAATAACGTGTTTTTGAGTCCTCATGTTTTCCTTTCATGGAATAAACATAGGTTTCGTTTGTGAGCTTTTTGACGCGAGGATAAGTACTTTTCTTGAGGGCATATGTTCTAATCAAGGAACATCTGCTATGGCAAACAACTTCCTGAAGCTCTTCGTATGCTAATGTGTCAATCCTCAGGCCCTTTCCTGGCTCAAATATTTTGTGCTCCTGGCTCCAAAATTCTGGAATCCCATTCCACTGCTGCTTCACTGTTCCTTACTTTGTCATATTAATTAACACAAGTATTATTTCGGAGACTTTCTCCATCAGGTTTCCAGTCGTTTACTTTCGTCACTTTGTATTGTGTTAAACGCAGGGCTTTAAGTGGGCCGAGTCCTGCCAGTGCTGTGAAGCAATTTTTAAAAGCAGGTGCCGAGACGGGTCCCTATCTGGCTCTCCATTTTTTACTCCCAGGATGAAAAACCCCCCAAAAACCTTAACTCTGCAATAGTACAAACCGTCACTACCTTTGATGTAACTTCAAATAGACTAGTTTTTCAGCTTTATGTAGGGCAAACTTGGAGCATTTTTCATGAGCACCAGTTACATTAGACATGGACATATTAATTTTTTGAATCACAGGACGTCAGGCTCGAACCTGTTTCCTCGCCTCGAAGGTCTCTGCTCTAGCCTTATGCCACAACTTCGCCCACAAGACTGAGTCGCATTTTCAATATTATATACAACGAAGTGATATTTTTTGCTTATTTATCTTATGCAACTTACAACCGTTGATAAAGCCAATAGTCCTGGCTTGTTGTAGGGGCAATGTTACTTGTTGTGTTATATATCTGGATGAATGGTCAGAAACAGCAAAATACCAGTGGGGCAGCACACTATGCTAAGCACAGATTTTTTGCTTGTGTTTTCAGCCACACCCTTAATTACAGTGGCCACACCCCTGTGACAGGCCCCCCAGTTTTTTCATCCCACTTAAAGCCCTGATTAAATGTGATAAACTATAGTGACCCCAGATCAAGATTAGACGTTCAAGTCGATTAGGTATATTGTTAGAACAAAGGTCCCTTCTAAAGGGAATTGATTATGATAACATAGAAATTGCAATGAAAAACTACGTATGCTTACTCCAAATGGAGACTTGAATCGTGTTTACTATAAATATACTACCAGTGCTCTCTGCCTCGGCACGCCTGAAGATGACCCCAGCTCCCACACTTGTGGAGTTCTTCTTCTCTGCTCACGTCTAATGCGGAATCCTCATTGGAGGATCCGTTCCATCTCCAGGCAAGGCTATCCTCCTTAGCCCCCACGCTCCACCTCCGCGAGCACTCTAAGACTCTGAGGAGCCCTCCGTCGTCCCGGCACGGACCGCTCCTCAAGTGGACCTGGTCCATCCTATTATTTATCGGCGTTTGGCTTGATTATATTTGAAGGCATAGTTCTTGGGCATACATTCTGTGTCCTGATGATGATCCCCTTATTGTAATTGGGATCGAAATGTCGTCGACTGCAGTGTCTTGACTTGATTCTTTACTTGTATATGCGCTAAGCGAAGACATGTATTGTGGCTTAGAAGTGTATTGTGTTACAAGTCACCAAAATGAACAATGACTGAGACTTTGAAATCCTTAGGTTTCCACGTTGTTTTTCTCACTAATTCTTTCGGGCAAAAATTTCTTTTAAATGATTGTTAATAAGTGATTCAAGTCTCCACTTGGAGTAAACATACCTAGTTTTTCATTGCAATTTCTATTTTATCATATTCAATTAACTTTGGAAGGGACCTTTGTTTTAACAATATAACTGTACACCCTAGGTCCATCATACCCTCAGAGTTACTTGTCCTTTTATAGAGTTAAAGTTGATTAGGGCACAAAGTATTGCTCCTGGCTCGGCATTATAAATTGTGCAACATTACCACTTTTCAGCGAATTTTCCCCTTTCATATGTTGCAGGTCACAACTGATTAATTTTGCTCGATGTAAAGAGGAGGCAAAACGTACATTATTCAGCTGTGCAAACATTCATACTGCGCATTGTCCCTCATTCACACTTCACTAATGCAGAAAGATTTGTTCAAATTAGGCTGTTATAATACTATGGCAGAGAATACATTTTTCACAAAAGTGTATGGTGTTAAAATTATTGGAAGACTGTAAATGAAATTCATTGTCTTTTTAGTACTGACTCAGAACCATTAACACATTTTGACTTATTTCCTTGCACAAACAGGAGCGGGGACTCAGAAAGAAAAGTAGTTTTATTTAATGATTTAAAAAACAAAAATATAATATATATATCTATATATATCTATATTCACTTAAAAAACCATAGGTTTCACACACGCTATAGTTAGGAATTAGCATTTAAAAAACCTTGCAAATTCACTTTAAAAACCATAGGTTTCACACATGTTATAGTTAGCTGGACATTTCACTCGTGAAAAAACCATTGAAATTCCCCCGTTATAGTTAGTTCAGATAACTATAACTCGCGCGCCCGCAATCCACTGCTCATGATGTCACATATTACATCACTCATGACATGGTCAGTGGCATCACTCATGACATCACTGATGACATCATCCTTGTGATAGAGTGGCGGTCGCGCGAGTTATAGTTATCTGAACTAACTATAACGGGGGAATTTCAATGGTTTTTTACGAGTGAAATGTGCAGCTAACTATAACATGTGTGAAACCTATGTTTTTTTAAGTGAATTTGCAAGGTTTTTTAAATACTAATTCCTAACTATAATGTGTGTAAAACCTATGATTTTTTAAGTGAATTTGTAAGGTTTTTTAAATGCTAAGTTATGTATATATTATTATATTTTTTATATATTTATTTTACAATAAGCTGCCTATGTATATAGTTATAGATTGACTGTATCCTGTAATATGGAATGGCTTGTTTAAAATATATATATTTTTTTAAAGGTTTTTCACCGTGCGCGCACGCACCCCGCGATTTTTTGAAAAAAAAATAAAATGTTTTTTTCATCCTTCGGGGTCCTTCAGGGACCCCCTGACAAAGGCTATGGGGTCAGGAACTCTCTACCCTGCCCCCTTTTCACGTTCTCCACCTTTCTTTTTCACTGTCACACACAAAACACAGAAAATGGCGACCGATTCCAACGTTGACTGACATGTAACCACCAAACAGAATTACGCTCGCGCACGTTAGGGTGCGCACATCGTGCGTGCACGGTGCGCGCTTATAGATATTTATGTACTTTTAACTGCTATTTTCTCAGGAACTACTGAACAGATTGACACCATATATGCACAAGGCACATGCCTGACCTGAGGACTACCTCTTTGCCAAATTTCAAGTAATTCTGTTCAGCCGTTCGGGCTGTACCTTCGACTAAAGGTCCTATGGGAAAATGCATGGGGAAAACGCGTTTTGGGACCCCCCTTTTTTCTCAGCCCCCGCTTGACGAATCACCCCAAGACTTTCAGGGTAGGAGCTGAGCGGAGCATCCCATTAGTTTTGAAAATTTCGCGAGGATTCGTCAACCGGCGCCAAAGTTATTCAAAATAGAATTTTCAGATTTCCTATGGAAACTCGGTCCTAACTATAACTATCTACTGGCGACCGCCAGTAGATAATATATATATATATATATATATTTAAATATATATATATATATATATATATATATATATATATATATATATATATATATATATTCTTAAATAGAACTATGCCATGATTCGTATGCAGAATATTTGTACAAAATGAAAGTAACATGTTGCTGATAAAATATAAACTAGTCGCTTAATATATAAAAGCACTTAGCAGGGGCTAACTACAAACATTAAATGAGAAGGGATTACACATTTTGACTTGATTTTAATATCCTGTTTAAGGATGCAGCACTTTACTCATCTGCTTTTCGTGACTATTTCAATTTAAATTCAGCACATGCTTAATAAGGAGCAGCAGTTACAGCCTCTCCCCTCCCGCCCCCCACAGAGTTACTGAGTCTGGACTTTAAAAAAAAAAAAGGCATCAGTGGCAGACCAGACACCGTGTCCTCTGCTGACGAATTGTCATTCAGTCGTGCGTTCCCGCCAGGCTGCGCAGATGATTAGTCCGCTGCACCTTTACTCGCGAGTCCTGGGTGTGCTATTTGTTCAGTACTGCCATGGGCCTGTCTATCTTGAGAAGGTCTGAGCGCTGGTCCCTACCTTGATTTCCCACGGGTCACCTTTGAGTTTCCAGAAAGTTCTTACACTTTTGAAACAGGCATTTTCACTTGGTCGCCAAAGCTTTGCTTTCCACTAAACGTCTGTGCAGTGTGGTACACTACAGGCTCTTCAAATCACGGCTCGGACCTCAACACCTCTCGGTGCTTGCCAACAGAATCACTGAAGGGACTGCTAAGATCTATGTAGACGTGACAACCTTATTAGCACTGCTTGGAATGGAAAAATAGAAGTGCAAGTACTTTGTACCAGAGTATCTGCTTATTTACACGGGCGGCTCCTCCATGTGAGCGGAGGAGCGTCACCCCACTGCTTTCTCGCAGTGCGAGAAGCAGTAACATAAAATGGTATAAATACCATTTTATGTTACTGCTTCTCACACTGCGAGAAAGCGGAAGGGTTTGATTAGGGGCGGGTGGGTGGGTGGGCGGTCCTGCAACAGGGCAGGGGAGGAGTGGCTAGCCTAGTGCACGCAAGGAAATTCGTTTTATTAATTTATATGTTAACTTACCTGTAAACCTCCGTAATCCATAGTTTACTACCACCCACCCTGCCCCTCCCCCTTCCCACGTCACCGCCCTGCAGTTACTCCTACTACCGACCGCGGCTGGTTGTGGACCTATTAGTAAAACGTCTGGTTTTCCTAGCGTTGCTGGTTGTCTTGTATTCTTGGCATTATAATCACAGAGGGTCCATTAATTAAACAAATACATTTGGAGCAATATGAGTGAGTTCAATGCCTTCTTCATTAGGAATGCGAAATATTGGAAGTACAGCTTTTTTTCACTTCCAGTTGTTCGTTTATTTCGTTCATTTCATCATTTCAATTGTGTTGCTGATAAGAAACGAATGGTGTCATTTAGCACCAACAATCTTCGATCCAGCATGTTTACTGTGCAGTTTACGTTTAAAAGCTTGATGCTAATGGTGCTTGGGGCATTCATGATGATGATACTTTGTTCAATACATGCTCTCTCACAGAAATGACTTTTGGTTAGACCTTCTGCCGTTGATGTTTTTATCGAATGGGCACTTCAGTCATTTGCTTTAGACTTTGTAAATCACATATTATGTTTCCATGATATTTACATTGGATGAGTGGTTCCCTACACTTCTCTTGGGATGAATGAGGCACTATTTAACATCTGAAATGTCTAATCATCACACACCTAAGGGGCAGAATTACAAACCCCTTGCAACACTTTTGTGTTGCTGTTTTGTCAGTTTTTGTGACGCAGCAGCGGCGTAAACAATGTGCTACGTTGTGGCCCATTTACAACATGACGCATCTCCCCACGTTGTAAAGCCCTGCACCACATTATACCTGTGTCAGGTATAATGGGGCAGATTTACAAGGAACTGACACATCTGCATAGATGCGTCAGTTTCCATGCGCCATTGCCAAATGTCCTTGCGCCACCATGGATGCACTGTATTTACAATACAGTGATCCATGGTGCAAGGATTAACAGATGGATCGGGAATACTGATGCATCTATTGGCGCAAAAGTCATGCATTGCTGGAGTTGCTGATAAAAGTGACGCAACTCCAGCAATGTGCCACAACAGATAGGTGAGTCCCATACAAAAAGCCATGCGTCATTCCTAACACCTGGTCTGAGCAGGCGTAGGGATTTTTACGCAGTAAAGGCGTAGAGTGACACAGTGAAATGTAACTTTCACTGTGTCAGTTTTACATGGCTTTTTTTGCGTGGGAACGCCTAGCCTGCAGACATTATACCTGGTGCAGGTATAATGTGAAGCAGGGCTTAACAACGTGACACATCTCCCTAGATGCGTCACGTTGTAAATTGTCCGCATTGTTTATACTGCCATTGCGTCAAAAAAAGTGACGCAATGACGGTGCAAGGAGGAGCAAGGGGCTTGTAAACCTGCCCCAATATATGCAGGGTGGGCGTTCCCATGCAAAAATCCTTGTAAAACTGACACAGTAAAATTTACAACATTTCTCTGTGTCACTCTACTCCGCGTCAAAATCCCTACGCCTGCTAAGACCAGGAGTAAGGAATGACGCAGGGCTTTTTGAATAGGACTTACCTATCAGTTTTGGCGCAGCACTGGAGTGAGCAACTCCAGCAATGCGTCACTTTTGAGCCAAAAGACGCATCAGAATTTCTGACGCATATGTTCGTCATTGCGCCATGGAGTACTGTATTGTAAATAGAGTGCATTCATGGTGGCATACGGGCATTTGCTGCTAGCACAAGGAAACTGATGCATCTATGCAGATGCGTCAGTTCCTTTAAAATGAAGCCCCTTGTCTTTTGTCTCAAATAGATACTGTATTCAAAAGTAGCACTGAGGCAAGACTAATGTGCATGTTTTAAAGTTATCTGCAGCATTCTTCTCTCAATGTAAGCTTTTTCCTGTCAATGGGGGCCTGGATTCTTTCGGACTTGATTTAAAGGTAAGTTGTGTGTTTTTTTACCATTTGGATTGTTTTTATCTTACTGTCTGTCAGCGGATGGGCTCTTGTGAATAACTCCGATGAGCTAGCCACTCTTAGAATGCACGTTGTCCATTGAATGAGCCTCAGTCACCGTCACAAGCTTACACGTTCATTATCAGTCTCTGTCTATCCCCATCACTAATACAACTGATACCTCATCAGTGGCGACACATCTTCTGTGGCTTGACTCCGGACAGATATGCTGGCAATAACTTGTTTTGGACTTGTTCTGAAAGTGTTTACCAGTTCCGACCTGGATAATGAACCTCTTCCTTTCTGTCAGTAGACTGACTCCTGCAAACAACCTCTAGTGAAAAAGACACTCTAAATATCAACATTATACCCTTTATGAGCTTCAGTCATCATTTCACAATTGCATTCTGAAACAAGTACTAAATAGAACAACAAATATACCCCTTGCCCACTTGAGTAACACTCAGTAGCGGTCCGTGGAGGGAGTTCGGTGGGCAGTGAGGCAGGGCGGGGAAATGTAAACACCGGAATATGGATGAACAGAGGTAAGTACACATTTAAATAAATACAACAAATTTGTTTGCGCGCGCTGCATCGCAAAATGCAATGCAGCGCGCGCAACGAAATTCATTTTATTTATTTAAATGTGTACTTACCTCCGTTCATCCATATTCCGGTGTTTACATATCCCCACCCTGCCCCCCCCCCGCCCCGCCTCACTGCCCCACCGAACTCCCTCCACGGACCGCTACTGGTAACACTGCTGGAAAAGAAAAAGTTAGTCAGAAGTCTCAGATGCATTTCGAGAAACTCTCATATGGGAGTCTAATGACTGGCACAAAAATGAACTCCTGCACAAAGCCAACAAGACATTAGCATATGGCAAGGTAAAGTAATAAGCTGGCAAAAAGAAAGAAACTAAGAGAGAAATCAGGGGAAACAGTCTACCACATACGCCACTTACGTCTTAAATCAGGGCTCCAGATGCAGCATCCTAAGCTGACCAGTGGGCTCTGCTTCTTTGAATTATCTTGAGTAATGTGATAAATATGACAAAAAACGGATTGCCTCTTTATGTATGGAACAGCCTTCAGTAATGGCACTGACCCAGTAACAGGTACAACATAAAAAGAAGGACAGAGGAGACAGAATGTCTTGAAAACTCTCAGCAAAAACTTTACAAAAAGACATACTTAAAGAAGGAACAGAAATGCAAAACACCCCGGATTTGCAGATGTCTAATCTGGAAAATCTACATTTCAAAGTTGATGAGCTGACTGAAAAACTGAGTCAACTATCTAACGCAAATGTTCATTTTGGAAAAAAGATATGTGACCTGGAAGCTCAAGCTATGACCCACACCAAGAATGAAAACAAAAATCAGAATGCTGGAGAGGAAATGTGAAAACATTCAAAATTGCTCTAGAAGGAGGAACATTTAAATTGTGGGTATATCAGAGGGAACTGGAAATGCAGTAGATGCCAGTGGAAAAAAGAGCAGCAAAACATAAAATCGCAGTATTCAGAGGGGAGATAAATTATTGGTAGAATGTGATCTAGGGATTGATCATGTCTCAATGCCTGAAAACTATCATTTGCAAGAGCACAAGTCCAATAAGTCCTTCCTAAAGCGAGTGTATCACCACAAATATTAATTTTTTCATGACTATTTCATAAAGCAGACCATTCCAGGAATACAAAGAGAAAGGAGATTTATTTTCTCATGAAATGTATTCAAATCTGACATTTAGTTCCATCAGAAAGCGAAATGAGAACAAACAAGGAACTCCAGCTACAATAACCAGCACAAGGGATTTGAAAGTATTGCGTAAAGGAGCTTTACTTTTTTTCAGGACGTGGAGGAAGCTTACAGGTTCATGGTCTCAACGAAGAGAAATTGACTTAAGAATGAAGAATAATATGTTCTGTTGAAAGTATTGTTTAGATAAGAGGGGTAAGAATAAACACATCCTCCCCCATTTCAAGCACCAAAGAATAGTTGTGGAGAGCCAGCAGTAGTTTGCAGATGAAAGCATGTGGACCAGCTCTAACCCCCTGACACTCAAGAAGGGGTAGGAGGAAAGAAACCCAACATCCCTACTCAAGAGTGACTCAATTCCTTCTCTCTACAGAACTCTAACCTGACCATTGTTGAAAATGGTAAATCAATGGGATTTATCCTTGACCATTGCCTTAACGTTGAGAAGCAAATTTAGTACATGGACAAGAGTGTTGTCCACCAACTGAGACTACTTTGGCATGTCAGGCAATTCATACCTCAGCAGGACACCTCTGAGTGCAATGTTTCACATAGCAGCCCGTTTCATGACTGGTCACAAAAGTTTGATCATGATTCTCCTATTCTTCACTAGGGATGGGCGGAAATTCTGTTCCACCCACGGAATTGGCCAAATTTGGCGACTCAGCTTTACTCTTGCAACATGGAGTTGTAGACAATTTCTTCCAATTGCTGTGTCGGAAAAAACTTCTCACGCGAGTCTCCATAGCAGAAAGTTGTGAGCGTGAGTAAGATTTTGTGTCCCCTAGCATGTATCCCGGTCGCTCGGTGGACCTCTGGAACAATTTTCGTAACACGGGCAGTCATGAGCGTTCACGATCAGAAAGCTGCTGCTCATGTAGAAATCGACTCAAAGGGCAGCAATATCAACTGTAGAAGCTGTGCCCTCTGACTCTGTGTGTGGTGCTGTTCATGCTGCTTTTCCAGCATGAAACACACTACTGACACTAAATTACAGCACGAGCAGGGTGATTTGCCAAATTCCACCCAATGGCAAAACTCTGTAGACTCTTTTAGAGTTTTTATGTAACTCCATGGAATTCCATAGAGTAAAATTCCATGATTTCTGCCCACCCCTATTCTTCACACTCTACAATGGCTTCCCATTGAAGCAAGATTCCAATTTATAATTGCATGCATCACTCACGAAGCCCTTCACAATGTCCTGCCTTCTTACTTGGTCGTAAAACTGAAAATCTTTGGCACTCAACAGGAATCAAGAAATGTAGCATTTCTATTGGCACCTCTGACAGACAGGCTAGAATATTTATGAAACAAGCATTCTCTGGCAGTACAACAAGGTTCTGGAATTCATCCCACTAGCTCTACACACAATGTTGAGTGTTGCCATAATCAAAAATGATCTAAAAATCCTCCTTTTTGAATAACAATGTGGATTACATTAAAGTCACTTTTCCTCATCCCTTTTTTGACTTATCAAATAAATCCATATACAATCTGCCAGACTTTTTTTCCCTAGATTCGATCTTCTGGAACTTCATGTTCTCTTTGTTGCATATCTGTTATTTTTATCTTCATTGTTATCCATATTTTTCCTTCCTCTTCTCTTTTAAACTGCTCTGACGCCGGCCAAATTGTGCTATTTAAAACCACTACCACAAAAAATGACTAAATAGAATAAAACAATGGACAGAGGAATTAGGATTGGGAGGAAATTGTAGGTGATGAGGTAGGAGCGAAGATAGAAGGAGTATCTATACAAATATTATGTCAGGGGAAAAAGTGACAGAGGAAAAAGAAAAGCAGAAAAATGATTCGACTTGTGCCAATGAAAGCTAATTATCTTAATAACCCTAGGGAAAGTAATCAGATATTTACCTACTTAAACGACAGAAATACCCAGGTTATAATGTTGTAAGAAATGTACTTTACTCAAGAGAAGGTACAGCAGTATATAAGTGGAAAAAAAGATTTTGATGGATGCGTGAAATAATGTATTCTTGTGCTACTGTAGTGCACAGAAGCACTGCGATTTTAATTAGTGGACTAACCCATAGAAGATCATTCAGGTAGAGGAAGACAAAAAGGGGGATGAATTATCATGTGCATCCAAATAAATGAGCAAATATTTATAACTGTGTATCTTACTATGGTCCCACCAACTTATGACCTCGAAGCCTAGATAGAACTCATGTTGAATCTTGCTTTTTACCCTGACAGTTAGAGATTTTAATTTGACTTTATCTATATTGGATGCATCTGTAAAAGCTTCTAGGCTTAGACGAATAAGAAAGGAGTAAATAGGCATTTAACATAGTCAATGAATGTATATCTTTTGGTAGATGTTTTGAGAGAAATCAACCAGAGAGCTAGATGGTATACATTATAATAATCTGCAATTTAAAACTGATCATCTAGTTGAATGTTTCAATTAAGCTTGCTTTTTTCTCAGTCCACTGTCCAGTACAACCTAATGTAAATGCTAGCTCTCTCTTATTGAACAGTTTATTAATCACCCATGGATATTTAAGAAGATTTATTTACAGCGATCTTCTGATGGAGGTGAAAGGAAAAAATATTGCATTTTCAGTCAAATAATGAATCTGTCCCTATCACAAGAAAAACCACATACCATATGTAGGACTTGGCCTTTTTGGCTAAAGTTCCCTAAACTTTTTTGCTTTCCCCCAGATCATTTTCCTGACATAGAGATGTCAATTTAGATGCTTTGGGTACTTTGCCACTGCTGATCAGTGTCAAAGTACAAGTGTTCCCTATGTAAAATGTAATCATGATTGGTTGGCCATGATTGGTATGTTTGCTTTACTAGTAAAGTCCCTAGTGATGTGCACTGTGTGTGCCAGGGCTAGTACTGCAAAGGCACGTGGAGAAGGGAACTCAGACCTGCAGTGTAGGGCCTGTGCGCAGAGTGCTAAGTTAGCATGTTGTCCTGACAAGTGCAAACACTTGTCAGTCCTGACTTTCCCTTTTACATACACATTGGGCACCCCTGTGGTAGGTCCCAGGTAACCCCTGGGCACGGTGCAGTGTAGGTAAAAGGCAGAACATATACTGAGGTGTGTGCTATTTTCTGACAGTGAAAAACACTCAATTTCGTTTTTCACTGCTGAAAGGCCATCCTGCCCATAGGACAGAATGGGGGAGGCTGGGTGTTGTGTTTGTTAGCCTAGTTTCCTGTTAGTTTATAATGGAGACGGTTTTGTCACTCTGTGTTCATAAACCACTCTTTAAGAAAGTGGCTGAGTTTTGTGCTCTGAGCATTTCTGTGTGTCTCTGAAATGTGGATTGTCTGTCTGGAACTGAAAGGTGAGAGGAGCTGGGAGAGGTCTTGACCCAGGGAGGGGTTGAGATGGCATCAGGCTGCCCTGCATCTGGAGAGTCGGGGGAGGAGAAGCCCGGGAGGTGAAAAGGCCTGGGCTGGTGCAATAAGCCAACTGACCCATCTCCTGCTGAGTGATTAAGGATCCAGACTCCCAGTATCAAAGGGAGAGAAGTGACACTGGGAGGGAGACACCCAGAGCTCATTTAGGGAGGGGTCAAGGAACCCTGACCACAAACGAACTTCAAAGACATTAAGGGGTATAACTATGAGAGCTGAAACCTCTGAACGTTGGTATGAAACAGACATGGATTGAGACAGAAAAGGCTTGGACCCATTCTGTGGTCAAGAAGAACCTCTGCTAAAGAAGGAGCAACTGAAGAGACTGCTGTGGAAAGACCAATCCTTGCTTCGTTATCTGGGGCTGGTCTGCAGTTTGCTGTTCTAAATAAGGGAGAGGCTGTTGGGACTGTGCTTGGAGGTGCTGGGTCCTCCTGCTTGAAGAAGACTGTACTTTGTGCTGTGTCTTGTAACCCCAAGGGCCTGAGGTGAGCTGGCTCCCTGTTTGGAAATACAAGATCATAAAAGTTTCCGGAGAAGTCCCAAGCAACGTGGTGTGCATGTTCTTTTGCAGCTTGAGACCCTCAGAAGTTGTGCCTTGTGATCGTGGGCATGTAGGAGTAAGCTAAGTCCCAGATGCGCTGGGTGCGTGTCGTGGTGCAGGCCAAGGCATTGGTGAGGAGTGCCTGGTCGTGGTGTGCACGGGGAGACGAAGCGAGACTCAGATGCGCAGAGTGCGTGTCGTGGTGCAGCCAGGGCATTTGTGAAGAGCACCTGGACATCGTGTGCACTGGGAGAAGAAGAGAGACTCGGACGTGCAGAGTGTGTGTTGTGGTGCAGCCAGGGCATTGGTGAAGAGCACCTGGGCATTGTGTGCACCAAAGGAAGAAGTGAGTCTCAAACATGCAGAGTGCATCTAGTGGTGCATCCAGGGCATTGCTGAAGAGCACCTGGACATCATGTGCACCGGGAGAAGAGGTGAGACTCGGACACGCAGAGTGCGTGTTGTGGTGCAGCCAGGGCATTGCTGAAGAGCACCTGGACATCGTGTGCACCGGTAGAAGAGGAGAGGCTCGGACGTGCAGGGTGCATATTGAGGTGCAAGCGGGGCATTGGTAAAGAGCGCCGGGTCGTCGTAAGCACCAGAGAAGAGGCGAGTCTTGGACGCGCGATGTGCGTGTCGAAGTGCAACCTGAGGCACTGGTGAGGAGTGCCTGGGTAGGGTGTGAACAGAATTTGAAATAAAGTCTCCACAGTGCTGAGGGCGGTTCTCGGTGTGGACTGAGACCGCCGGAAGGTGGGCCAAGTCATTGGGCCCTCAGAGTAAACCAGCAAAGGCCCGGACTGGCAGCCCCGGAAGAGCTGAGCCACCGGCCCGAAACTGCCAGACCCAGTGACGGAGTTCTGGATCAAGGACCAAGTCGCTGACATCGGAGAGGAGAGTGTAGTGGCGCCACACCAGGCAATGTGGATCAACACCTGGGGTGGGGTGCAGGCCCGGAGGGACACTCTCTCAGCCTCCCGCTTCTGTCAGATGCACGAGCTGGTGCTTCGGCTTGGATCTCGGCCATTGCTGACCCAAGGAAGGGCAGTACTAGGGCCGGAGTGGGAAGAAGTACTTTGGTGGATCATTTGATCCATAACAGGGGTACGGTTAACAGAGCACCTAAAACTGTCGTATTACACTTTGTATTATTGCTGCTAACGAACTATCGAACTGTCATATGACGCCTGACCTCATTTGTGCCTGACGAACTACATGCTTGGTGCGCTACGCACTGCGTTATTTTTCCCTTGCATATTACCTGATTGTAACGAGGCGCATTGCATTATTTCTTCAGAGCACAGTATCTGATTATAACGTGGCGCAGTGTATTATTTCTTCATTGCACCATACAGGATTATAGCGTGACACATTGCTTTGTTTCTTCTTGGTACAGGTCATGCTGCTGGTGATACGCATCATTGCATTATTCCTTCAATTGCAAAGTACATGACTGTGGCTCTACGTATGGCAATGTTTCTCTGTTGCATAGTATAAGAGAATATCGTTACGCATTGCAGTATTTGTTTCTTTTTGCAATGTGTGTGATTCTAGCAATACGACTTGCCTAACATTTTGGAAATGGTTAGAAGTGAGCTGAACTTTTGGTTAGAAGCAGTGGTTGGGATTAGAACCTACCAACCCACCGGAAAGAATACTACCCATTCTTGTATGTTGATTTTGTATCGTGTGGTCGTATCGTATAATTTCTTATATAAAGATTATACTCCTTTTATCAAAACTCGTGTGGAGTCTATTTGTGGTGACATCATTGGGTTACTGTGAGGGTGATTGCACATACTGTACACTCGTGCTTTGGAGATAAGCCTGGCTGCTCGTGCCAAGCTACTAAGGGGGTGAGCAGGGCTATCTCAGACGGTGTCCTTACTTAGCCTAACTTTGAAGCGAGGGTTCGGGGACTCCATCCTCAAGCATTTGGTGGCGGCAGTAAGCGATAAGGACCCCCACTTCCTACACCATATACCCTTAAAATAAATATGAGTGCACATATCACAAGATGTGGCAGAACCTGTCTGTGTCTACAGAGAAGTTACTTCCCAAAATGTCAAGCTAATCCAATGTTATGAAGGCTTGCATTGGAAGTGAAGAGAATGCCATTTTAAATGTGCAAATAAATTGTTTAGCAGGCCTCAGATCCTTGCGGTGGTAAGTAAAACTAGGGCGATATTCTCAAGTACGTGTGATATTCATCGCAAAAGTAGCTTAACGCAACTCTTCACATCGCAGTCCATCGCGGGAAAATAACACCATGTAAACGTGGTATTCTCAAGCCGGTGGCACCATGCAATAGTTCCACGACAACGAGGCAAATGTCCGTGATAAAGTCAACACGATACCGTAAAAATGCGAAACGCGAATGCAACAAAAAGCTGCGATGAGGCCAAGAGCGATACACAAACCAGCGAAAACCAGCGACAGGCCTGCAATTCCCACGCATCATGCGGGAAATGCACTATAAAAGAAGAACAAGAAAAAAACACCAAAAACAAAAGAAACTGCGTAGTAACATGGATACACCCGGACCCAGTGCACAGGCCAACGCGAACCCCACAAGCCCAACAGACCACCAGCAAGGAACCCCGGGGTTGGAGAAGGGCAAGGAGAGGAGGAAGAGGAAGACTGGGTGCAGTCCGCAGGAAATCCAGATCAGTGTCACGGAGGTGACAGAAAACTACCACCCACTGAACATCAAAATGACAAACGTGAATGCAGTCGGAGTGTCGAGGAGGTCTATGGAGGAGGACACAAGGCGCTGGCATGATGTGAAAAGCCAAACCAAGCACAAACCTGCTGCCAACAGATAGACAGCAACGGTGACAGGAGGTGGGAGTCCTGTGCCACAGGAGGAGCTGGAGGAAACGGAGGCCACAGTCATCAGGGTGGAGACGGTGCAAGAAGTTGGGAGTCCGGACACAACCCGATAGGACCTGACACAACATCAACAGGGTGAGTAACGACCAGGGACTGGGGGACGGGGGAGATGGGCACAAAGTCACACATGCACAAAGATGTGTAGCACACTGCACACCCACAGTGACCCTGGATCATGTCCCTGATCCCCGTGGCACAATGCAGCACATGCACATAGCAATGACAGCACATCCGACGACAATGTGGCACAAGCTGCAATACCGACACTGCAGAACAGAGGCCACAACGGGATCTGCTCATGTGCAGAAACAGGCCAATCACATCCAACATAGCAGGAAATGCACATGTACAACCACACATCCGTCATGTAGTCCAGATGTCTACTGTCCCACATCAAATATACAGAACCTCCCAAACAGACACAATGTACACAGTCATACAGTCTGCATGTAAACCAGAACAATGTGCAAACATACATGTCAACACAATGTCAACAAGCATTTCCCCTTCACATTGCAGAGGGACAAACAACACCCCCAGCAGAGCAGACCAGACTACTCATCAGTGATGCTGGAGAGGACCACCACACCTTCAACACCGACGCCCTACAACAGCCCATGGGCATCTTATGCAACCCACCCCCAGGAACAGGGCAGCCAAGCCCCTGCACAGACCACACAGCAGGAAGCACCCACCACAACGGCTGGCTCCCAACACTTCACCTATGCACACATCGCATTCCAATGGCAGGTATTAGAATGCCAAAAGGAGGTGGCCGAACAGGTGCGGCTGTAGTCAGAGCTCATGGAAGCCAAAGTATTTCACATACGTGGGTGTTCAAGTTCCATCAGGGACCACCTACACCCCACAAAGGAGACCCACACCGCGATAGACACACATGCATGTGCACATTTCCTGCAATGAACCAAACCCAGAGCCCCGGAATCATCATACACACCCCCACGCTGGACCTCTGTACGACATCCTAGTCCACTCCTCCTACGCATTGAGTGGGAGACGACAAAGCTACATGTCCAAGGTCTTACCCGTTGTCAGCAGGGACATGGTTGCGTCCGCTGTACACAGCACAATGTAATGTTGTAGGCCCCAGGGCCCTCATGCATATGTCATGACCACACGGACACACGCAGATAGTTCGTAGAACTGGCTACGAGCACGTGCACCCGGCCCCTTTACTGGCAGGGTCACATGTACAGTGACTCCGGTGCTGCATGGGTGTGGGGTGAGTGTAAGCCAGCCCGCACGGAGTGGTTGGTGCTGGCAACAACTTGAACAGTGAACACAAAATGGAAATAGAAAACACGAGCATCACAGAGATAACTGCGGAGCTTCATGGTGGTATCCGGAGCAAGTACAGAGGTCACCCAATGAGCAAACAGAAGTGTCCATGAGCTGTGGTTCACTGAGTAAGTGCCACCTGTAGTGCTGAGCAGAGTATCAGGTAGATGATGGCATCCCCGGCAGGTGTGAGCAACTCTGATAGTCTGGCAGTAAGACACTTTAAACTCTGGCTTTTGGCATTTGGAGCTGGTCCAGGTGGTGGTGGCGTGTACCTCCTGCGATGATGCGACATCCGGGCCGGTCAGGACTCGATTTGATGTGTGGGCCCTTTTGGACCGCAGCTGAGGCCGAAGGCAGCAGACAGCGCAGGGACACATACACATGACGTTGATGACCCAAGGCCATTCTCTCTGAGGCCATCCAATATCTCAGCAGACAGGGTCCCTGACTTGAGCTGCACAGAGTCAGTGGCCCTGGATGCACTGCGGACTAAAATGCGTCTTCCTCTTACACCTCTCCTTGCATGCAATGATATGAACTCTGCCATGATGAAATCAAGACTCAGGTCCAAATGTGTGACCTACTCCAGCGCAGTGTGTGCCAAGGGCTATAGTCTGCGAGGGCCCACGGACACTTGTGGTTGGAATGCTATACACAGACTTGGTAGCACCACATCAAAGGGAGTATAGTGACATCAAATCAGCCATGGATACGTACTTTGCCATAGTGTAATCAAGACTCAGTTACAAATGTGTGACCTATTGGACCGCAGTGTAGGCCAAAGGCAGTAGTCAGAAAGGGACCACAGACAGGTGTTGTGTGGATGCTATGCACAGAGTTGCTGGCACCACATTGAAAGGAGTTTAGTGATATCAAGTCGGCCATAACGTGTGTACTCTGCCATTGCGTAATCAAGACTCAGTTCCAAATGTGTGACCGACTTGGCAGCTGTGTAGGCTAGTGGAGTATGTAAAGGAGGAAGGAGTACTGTGGGCCTGTGTCGCGGAGGCCGTGATGGTCTGAGGAGGCTGCTAAGCTCGCAGGCCTCAGGCTTGGGGCTTGTGCCGGCATGTGGTGGGCCACCCTTGGCACACGCTGGTGTAGCAGGTGGGCAGTGAGGCCTGGGTGCGCAGGGGCAGGCATGACGTGTCTGGGACCAGCAGCCCGGGGTGCAGCAGGTGCACAGGTTCGCAGGCAACACCTCTCATGGCGACGGTGATGGCCTTGTGGCGGACTGTGTACATTCTCATTCCTGGGTCACTTGCCTCCGTCGCACATGCCTGGTTCCCACCTCTCCCCACATTCTGCCATTGTGTGGCTGCGGTGCCATGCTGTTGATGGCTCATGTACATGACTAGCCCAGGTTGCCGCAGTAAGTTATGCTGTCGCGTCTGGTGGGTAGGCATGTTGTTTGGCATGTTGAATGTGTCTGTGATGCGTGCATTCCCAGAATTGTGATTTTCATGATTGGGGAGTTGGGGGTGTGTGGTGTGTTATTTGGTACTTGCCAACGAGCAGTGCATTTCCATGGATGCCATCCTGCTAGCGCTGGTTGATGATGGCCTGTGGGTAGGGGTAGGAATCATACACACTGCCTGGGTAGTTGGCGACGATGTTGGTGGCAATTTCCAGGTGGTCCACTGTTGCCTGCACATTGATGGAATGCGTGCTTTCTGTTGAGGCAATTGTGTGCAGTGTCACCAGTGTGCACAAGTAGGACATGTGTGCAGTCGATTGCCCCCTGACAGGTGCAGGAAGCCAGCTGTGGCATAGGTGCCTTTCTTGGTCTCCAGCTGTTCATGCACAGTGTGGGGGAAGTATGGGGACTGGGGTACCAAGCTGAAGATGGCATCCGAGACAGTTGTGATGAACTTGGATTGTGCTGGCTGTGAGACTCCTCCGACTCTGGCAGTTGTTGGTTGGAAGGTACCAGAGGCCAACCTGTGCCTCACAGCCAGCAGCTTTGTCTGCGGAGGGATGTTGGTTGTCCACTGTGTTGGTACCATCAACCTGTGGGCAATGGTGGTCAGGATGCGTAGGATGGTTGTCCTTTTGAGCCTATAGTGGGCAATGACATTCTGTGGTGTTGGGTCTGTGAGGTTGGTGCGTTTCCTGGAGGTCTGCTGTCTTGGTATGCACTGCCTCTGTGGTGGTCTGGGGTTGGGGGGTGGGGGTGGTATGGGGGGGTGGCGGTCCTGGGTGTGGTGGCGGTGGGTGTTGTGGCCCTGTTGGGCTCCATGCTGCATGATCAGTGCCTCAATTGCATCTGTTGCTCTTCAGGTGTGGCTGTGGTCTGGGCTCCCTTGTCTGGTGCCGGCTATCGTCCGACTTTGCACCAGGTCAGAGCAGGTGTTAATTTCCTGCTGCTAACGCGCCTTATCGCATGTTTTATGTTCTTATCGCCGATGTGTCTGGTCATTGAGAATGTTGAGGTGTGGTGTTGTCGCAGCTTTTTGCTCTGGAACGCTTACTCTGCATCTCATTAGCGATAGTTGCTGGGGTCATCTGTGGCGATGTTTTTTGAGGATGCTATCACTGGTAAACTGGTGATATCTGCTGTTAGCACCAGCTTATGAATGGGGCGATAAATTTAGCGCGACTTTGGCTGCACTAAAGTGCCGATAACTCAGCGATAGATGCTTGAGAATATGCCCCTAGGAGTATCTGAAAGCAAAAGGTTTGTATTTTAACCTTAATACAGATGGTGTTTCTTATGTCATTTACATTACATGTGCATACAACAATCATTGACAAAACATTTTGCAGTATATGCACACATATTCATAATTTTTTCGAGCTTTCTCATTGTAATTTTATTGCTATGGTATGCTACCTCCTCTGAGATCAGAAATGTTTGATTCCTTCAATGAGCTGGTCAACCATCCTTTAAATCCAGATTTTTGCATTTGACTGTTCTCGTTTATTGTAAACAATAATCCTGTTTCTTCAAATCCGTGGAATGAATCACTTTTTCCAGTTGTTTGAGAATGGTGAAAACAGGGCAACTGGATTTGGTGAGTTCTATGAAGAGCTTATATTTATTGACCTAAAAAATATAATTTTATTTAGATATTAAGGATTCCAGCGCTCTCATTTCCTATCTGATGAAATAGCTCATAAGGTGAAAGTAGGGGCCAAGTTTCATTGTTAGCCTTGAAGTGAAAGGCACAATGATTATGATTTTCAGTGTGTATGAGTGTTCACCCCCATTTACTTTAGTTACAATTGCCAACCCAAGCATCCCACCTGCTAAAATCTTGGACCGTGGTCTGGATAGAATTGGCACTGCTTTCAGTCTTAGCACAGTTAAATTAGAAGGGCCTAGAGCAACATGTAACCTTCACTAGCAGAAGGTTACTTCCGTGGGATAGAGGTGGAGTGCTATTGACAAGGAGGTTTTTGCTGTGGTCTGGGCACTGAAAAAGCTGTGACTATACCTGTTTGGGACTTTCTTTCATATTCAGACAGACCACAGGCCCCTCAGATGGCTCATGCAAATGAGAGGTGAAAATCCCCAGCTGTTGAGGTGGTGCATCTCCCTATAGGGAATGGACTTTATAGGGAAACTCGGTCCTGGGTCTAACCACACCTGTACTGATGGTCTCTCCAGGTTCTTCCACCTTAGAGATGAGAACTCCCAGGAGCTTGGATAGTTCTCCCCAATTTAGGCTGGGGGGGACATGTTTTAGAACTGTCAGCCTTAGGGCAATCTCCCCCCCCAAACATTTTGCCTTACTGGTTGGGTTTTGTTGTTTAGAATAGTAAATTTATGTCACCCAAAAGGATACAAACCAAACATACCTTTGTGCAGTGTGTGTACAAGGCCAATAAAGCTGCATTATTTTCATCTGCAAAAAGTAAAATATGAATCAATGTGTTTCAACAAATACTGCAATGTTGTACCAATATTTGTATAAACGGAAAGCCTGTTTCCTTTGTTTGGACATTTCATAATGGTAACACGTACTTCAAGTTACTAAAGTATTTTTTTAGTGTCAAAAAATACTATATGGATTCAGTACTGAGGTAACTTAGCAATATATCAAGTTCTATGTATACACCTATGCAGGTGAAGAAATTAAGAAATATGTTTTTGGTGGATTTACAAATTACTACTATAGCAAAAGTAAATATATAGGGCTTGATACATTTCTAATCCACTTTTGTACAAAGCAAAAACATTTTCACATTTGACTCCTCAATATCTCAAGCAATTTCAAGTTTGTTTTACAATTGTGAAAATGTTGTACAAAATATGCTGCCTTTCACTTTAGGCAAGAATTGGTACAATATCACAGTAAATACAGAGATTCATATATAATTTTTGCATCAAAGATTCACATGCAGTTCACAATAAGCAACAGATTACACCCTGATGCATTTCTACATTTTTTTATTGAGTCATGATTTGGGCCTGATTTTGAGTTTTCCACATTGAGTACTCCAACATATATGTGTTGGAACATTCCATCTCTAAAGACCCCTTTAAGTATCCCATGTTTCTCCACCATTGATTTATCATCTGGATATATCGGTTCGGGTATGTGTCACTCTGTCACCATTGTGTACACACTCCTGTCTGTGTGTTTCCTAAAATTGTATGCCTACCACAACTATTTTCCTAAACACAGACTAGCTTATATGCACCTCGGTGAAGGAGACATCATGCAAATCTGTCACTTTTAACATGAATGAAATAGTATTTTGTAATCAAAACACATTTGGGATATGTTTTGAATCTAAAATGTAGCCATTTAATCAAATGTTACAAGTCACTTTGGCTCACTTGCTCACTCTTGTTAGTGTATAAAGCCAACTTACCAATGTCGAGTTTGGAACATCCACTGTATCATAAGTGCATTTTAAGCTATGTCCACTGTAATAGGGCTAACCTTACATCAATCACAATAGTGAAAGAGCATCACACCTGACACAATATAGTGGCCTGTTTGGTACAACTATCCCTAACAACATCAAACAACCTGATGGATACTTGTTGGTTAGGCGCCTACTGAGACCAGTCCTTTGCCAGTTAACAGACATCAGGTGGTATTTTCCACAGATTCTTATACAAAACACATCATCATACACCTTGTGCGAAACTTGCACCTTCAAGAACTCTTCTTGTGTGTTGGATATGTGTCAACCTTAATGTTGATGGCAAAATTAGTTTCGTAACTAACATTTGTTGTTTAACATGTTAAGCTCAAACTAGAACTTACCCCCTTGATGCAGCTTTTGGTCTCTCAACTGCCCATCAATCTCCGGATAGGCTACTGCAAGTATGTGGGCCATTAGGGGTGGTCAGGGTGTGGTGCACGCACTTCCCACATTAGGAGGACTGGCCGAGCGGGACTTCGGATGACTTCTTGGTCCCACGCCGTAGGTCCTCCCACCTCTTCTGACAATGAATGCTGCGCTGCTTGTAGATCCCCACGGCCCACATCGTCTTGTTGATTACCTTCCAAATGTTTTCTTTTGATGGGCGTTGACCTGTTCGAATACAAGAAACAAAAGGAAAAAAAATGTTTTGTGACTTGTTGTTTGTCTGTATTAATGTAACACAATTTTACTACATCATTCACAAGCATTAGTCAAAAGTTACTACACAATATATATTTTGTTCTTTCTGCCAAGACAAAACAATAAATAATACTTTTGTTGTATCCTGTTGACTACCTTTATCCCTTGTAATTTCCTAAATTCAATAATCCAGGCTAGTGACATCATCTAAGCCAGGTGGTGCGAGCATGCGGAGTTGCTTGTTCCGCATGCTCACGCATGCTCGCGAGACATTTCTGACGTTTGGCAACACGGATTGCATATTCGGAGGAAAATATTGTGCGAACTTCACCACTCGGTCGCCAATGGGTGCGACAATCTAGTTTTTCTACTCTTTGCATGGTTCTGGGGGCTGTTTTTCATCCCTCTCCAATCTTTTCAATCCTTTGTTGGCAAAAGACCATCATAAATCCCTTGACTCACAGTAGTTTGCAAGCACAGCATGTATAATGTGTATGTATGTCCCCATACCCACCCTTTATCAAGTGCACCCTCCAACTCCGAGGCCCACTCCCTAGTCCCTACCTATGTCATTCTCGATTGTGTCAGCCTGCCATGGGTGGCCTATCGGCTGCATAGTTACACGTCGTCCCATATATAATTAATGAACATTTGGATCAGATATCATCTGCCTTGTTGGAGTAGTCAGGGTGAAAGTGAAATTGAGCAGTTGCCATTGATGTAACAGAGTATGGCCATAATAGAAAAATAAGATAATTGTGTAGTTGTAGTTCTAGACTACAGCTGCCCCACCTGCAGACAGTAGTAAATAAAAATAACGTGAGTCTACGACATGAGTATGTCTGTCTAGGGGGCAAGCTGACTGAGCTGACATGCCTAAAAGGTTAATTTAGCTAAACAATAGAGAGACAAGAGAAAGACTTGTCTACTCCATAGTGCCTAGTAGTAGTAATGCCTGAAACTCCCACAAATACTGGAGGCCGAGGAAGTGGGAGGATACCACAAATGTTATGTACTGTGCTTGCTAGTGCTACTCTGCCACTATGTGTATAATTAATTTTGCGTTACTGTTTTGCTAAGAGTATTGGTTACAATTGTCGTTTTTCTTTCTTGATATAGCTTCTCCCTCCTAACCAACCAGGAAGGAGTTAGCAGCCATGGCCCGGCAGCAGAAGCTGAAAGCCATCTGCACAGAATATTGGCAGCTGGTGGCTCTGGCTGAGGAGGAGGTGGCAGCAACTGCAGCTTCCTCCAATGCCCTGGGCCCCAGCCAGGCACCCCAATCTTACGGCGCCGCAGTCTGGCAGCCGCCCGACGCACTTCATCTTCATTGAACACTGTTGCCCCCCGTGAATGCTATTGTAAAGCATTCAAGTGCCGCATGGTCCTCCGAATGGCGTGCCTAGAGGAGAGGGTAAAGGAGGTCCTGGAGATTAACTGCCGACTGCGAAAATGCCGCAAGAACTCCGTTACCATGCCCCTTTTTTTAAAAAAAATTGTTTCGTGCTGGGGCAATGGGGAAAAGTTGGGGTTTATATATATTTATGGACAATGGAATTTTGGAGTGGACAATCTTTGGACATTGGTTGGGGTTAGGGAGAGGGGTGGGTCGGGTGTTGTGGGTTATTCAATCAGATTATTTTGTTAGGGAATAAATTATTTATACTTACTTTACATATGATCTAAGGGACAGATTTACAATAACTGGCGCATCCCTGCATATTAGCAGGGATGCGCCAGTTATTTGGCGTGACTCAGAACATCCCTTGCGTCACCATGGATGCGCCACATTTGTAATGCGGCGCACCGTGGCGCAAGGATAGACAGATGCGTGACGCATCTGTCGCCGCAAGGGTGACGCAGTAATGGAGTTGTGTCGCAAGCGCGACGCAACTCCAGCGCTGCTCAGGGGTGCCCTATACCTTATATGCTGCATCACTCCTTACGCCTGCTTCAAGCAGGCATAAGGATTTGACGCAGCTGGGACGTAAAAGTGACTCTGTGAAATCTTGTAGATTTCACTGCGTCACGTTTACGGGGCTTCCTTGCGACTGAACGCCCACCCTGCAAACATTATACCTGACGCAGGTATAATGTAGTGCAGGGCTTTACAACGTGACGCATCTCACTAGATGCGTCACGTTGTAAATATGTAAATATTGTAAATATGTAAATATGTCACATAGTGGTGCATTGTTTATGCCGCCGCTGCATCACAAAAGTGATGCAACAGCGGCATTAAAGTGTAGCAAGGGGCTTGTAAATCTGCCCCTATATGTTTTTTGGGGGTTACTCTTTTACATCACACGGTTTCCTTTGCTGCTGCGGGGCCGCAGCCAGTTTTTGATTGAAATAATAATCTGCCAACAGATAGATACAGTACCCTCACTTGTGACTTGTCCTACTAGTACTGTCAGTCTCTGATCCTAGTCTATGCCCTCTGCAACTGGACTTGGAAGGGTGTGGGTGTGTGAATTAATGAACTAATGTCCATAATATTAATTATGCTTCCCCCAAACTTCTTCTCTTACCTGTGATTGATGTTTTTTTTTATACTTACTTAGGCAAAGCGAAGGCTGCATGGTGACGATGGTTTGGTTTCCCAAGATGCCGTGGTGGTGGTAGTAGTAGTAGAAACCGACAGTAGCATTTGCAAAAAAAGAAAATGAGACAGTCAGTTGCCTGTGGGAGACTAAGGAATGAGTAGTAAAAGTACAGTACACATGAAGACTGGCAAACAAGAAACCATGATGATGATAAGCAATGCTAAAGTAAAATAAAAACATAATGGTGGCGGGGATAGCCTAATGCAAATTACAAACTGAAGTTGACTCGGCCTATGAAGTGGACAAGAGTAACCATTAGGTCTGAAAGGATGATGAATTGATGCCGGTTATGGTCAAATTGGGAGTTGCATCTCAGCAGTCGGCATTCCTCTTGGTCCTTCCTTCTGTGGACGCTCCCTCCACCAATCTTGGGTGCCTGCCTGGCAGATGCAGATTGGTAAGGAAGTCTGAGTTGTTTTTCCCAGTATAGCAGAGGGTAAAGGCCGGCCTGTAAGTGTAGATGGAAAAACAAAAGGGATATTGAAACATCAGGGAGAAAAGTAAAGTTAAACTGCATAAATTAAGGAGGAGTGGAACAAGAAACCTTTCAGAGGCGGCATGGCTAAATCATGTCTACTCTGTTCCCAGCATCTACAACAACAACAAGAGCAGGCCAGCGGCGCTCACCCAACCTCCACTTAGCTTGGATTTTGAGCCAGACAGCACTGAGCACAAACAAATATACAGCAACATAGCATTTTCAAAATTAAGTAACTAAATCAATGCACCGCTGTCAGTCATACCACTATACGCGCCTCCACCACTACACAGACATGTAGGTCTGGTGTTGTTGTTGTTGACTTGTTTACCTTTTAGACCACTCCATCAAACGCCCCGAGTTATTCCATCAATCATCTCCGATATTACTGACTGACTGCGAGAATGGTATGGTCATCATGGTGTCCAACTCTGTAGTATACCGAGTGAATCTCCAGAATCAATATTGCAATGGATAAGCCCACAGTAGTACAATTTTGTTATTGAACAACAAGAAAGGGAAACATTGACTTGAGTCACTTTTTTGTGTGTAGATCACTACTAGTAGACTTCATGCACAACAACAACACAAACACCAATCACTCAGAGTCGGCTTCCAATGCATGCCATCATTTACCTGTTCTTACGGGGCAGTCCCTCTCCCCCGAGAGACTGGTCCTTCTCACTGTCAGAACGGCACCAGCAGCACTGAAAATACTCTCAGAAGAGACACTTGCGACAGGGCAAGCCAGATAGTTTATCACCAGCCTGCTGAGCACTGGCCATTGGTGCATTTTCCCATACTAATACAGCAATGGGTTTTGATCAATGAAGACATCTGTTGGGTCATTCAGATGCTCCCCTTTGCTTGGCCTCTTTTGGCTTTGCCTCAGCGCTGGACCTAACAAGCTCTTGCTGGAGAAACAATTCCTGTGCCCATTTTGGTGGGGCTGATGCTCCTGTTCTTGTTGTTGTAGATGTTGTTCTTGGTATTGTTGGTGGTTTTGACTGCTGTGAGCAAACCGCATTGGCCTCAGGCTCTGAAGTTAAACTTGACACCGGCTGCTCAGTAGTACTTGTTGTGGCCTGGAGTAGCTGGCCTCTAATTCCCAGTCATTCTTTTTCTTAGCGACTGGCTTTGGCAGCTATCCAAATTTTGTACTTGGCAACATCCCCTTCTAAAAAAGGAATCAATGTCTTCAGTACTCATTTGTACCGTGGATCCAGGATTGTGGCAGAAATGTAATGGTTGGATGACACAATGCCTCTTTGCACCCTTGTATTTTCAGATAAACAAAGGGTTAAGCTCTCCACCAACTCATAAGCCTCTTTTTATTCCTCCACACCTGTGTACATTGCAGACACCCCCTACAGCTGTTCCTGTAGCATGTGCAACAGTGGAATAGCTTGGTCCATAGTACAGTCCGCCTTGCTAACTTCACGTGTGAAGAGCTCGAAAGGAAGTAGCATCTCTCTGTCAGGCATTTAACAAGGCCCCATTGGTCCATCTCAATGATCATGCATTTCACAGTTAAGCTTAGACAGTATCATTCACTTATAAAGAAAGCTCATGTGACCTACTATTCAGAAAGAATCAAGACAACATTGCCAGTCTCTCGGAGAATAGCCATCTACACCACTGCTATCCCAACACGGCTTTTGCCTACTAGATCCTTCACAATGCTAAACATCCTACATGTGCAGCGTTTTATTCCTTATACTCTCTGTAAGTACGTATGGTTTATCGACTGGCAATGTTGAATCTTTTACACAGAGACTCAATATCACTTTCACCATGGAGAACAGCCCTGAAGAAGTCCTTAGTGACGAAACGCGTCGGCTACGCTGTGTGTGTTTTAAAAAAAGAGAAGAACTCAATAAAGAAAATCTGAAACAAGACCTGCTGAATGGACAGACATATTTTATGATTGTAATTTGAATTGATTATGTGGAGTGCTGGATCGCAGTGTTTTGTCTAATGCAGAAGCACACTGTCTGCCTTCACAAAATGGCCGCCAGCCACATAGCCAGGCCACAACAACATGAAAGGGAAGACCGACAATGCAGGCCTATGGCAAAAGCAGAGTCGCTGCCTTCACAAAATGGCCACCAGCCACATGGCCAGACAAGCCACAACAAGAAGCAATAAGCCAAGAGGAACAAAGGAAAGAAGACATGCAGGTCTATGGCAAAAGCACTACCACCACCACAAAATGGCCACCAGCCACATGGTCAATCACAACAACAAGCAGGAGGCCTGGAAAACAATGATCTCAACCAGGCCTATTATGGACACATCCTTTACAAAATGGCCTCTGGCCACACAGAGAGGCTCAGCCAAGGCAAATGCTAGCCCACTATTACAAAAAAATACACTCACACACTGGCCAGACAAAGGAGGCATGCTAAACAACACAGCTTTAATATAACAATGGCAAACACGAAAATCCACAGGGCTTAAAAAGGTTTGCAAGTTACACAACAGCCACACACAGCCAACAAAGGCATTTATTTAACACACATGACAAAAAGTGAAAACCCCCAAAAAACACATTTTGCATTTCAATCCAATGCCATCCATGCCCTAAATAATGTTTAAATTCAACAGACACCACAGAAACAGTTGTTTCATGCACCCATGAGTAGCTCTGGACCTACTGACTGAAAGGCCTATTGGCAGACTACTGGGCTAGTGAATTAAAAAAATATTGCAAATTGAGTTCAAAAGTTGTAGAAAATGTAGTGAGCTTTGCAACATGTTTCCGTTAGAAAACTAGAAGAAAAGTACATACAAAGAAAGAACTAAAACAACTAGGCCCCTACTGAAACTACAGGCCACCCACCACAATACATTTAAAAAAAACTGATGAAAAGTACAAAAAAAGTAGGTGCAATGCCCCAATCAAACAAACAACACCAATTTTCCAATATACTTGTGAAATCTCAAATACAAAAGTGCTCAAATCCAATGATAAATGATGCAGTAAATAAAAAAAAGGATCCTTCCAGCCTGAAATTCAAATGAAAAGTGAACAGGAGATAGACAAAGTACTGGGAGGAGCCTGCTGGACAGGAACAGGTAGTTGGAGAAACTGAAGCACTTCCTTCCTCCACAAAAAAGTAAAAATAGAAAAAGGACTCCTTGCACAAAGAAGTACAGCCAAATGTCAATCTGAGGTGTTTTTTTAATTCAAATGATCATTTTGAGAAAGTTTTGATGCTGCTCGAGGGAGAGATTCTTATCCAGATAGCAAACTCTGCATGTTCAGATTCGCGATATTCACAAATATCGCCGGAAGTCTGTTGGCGCGCCCGAAGGACGTGTTCGTGATCGCACACTCTTGCGGGACTATGCGGCCGGTTACCAAATCTCGTGGCGCTTGCGAAAGTCACTCCCGTGCATGCGAAAAGACATTTTGAGTGCACAAACTCAAAAAAAACTCCGCTTCGCTGCAGAGCGCAGAGTTTTTTATAACTCCGCGTTCTACACGGAATGTGGAGTTGCCAAAAATCCACAAACTCCACGAGCGGAGTGGAGTTTTACGCCCAGGGTTAATTTTTTCTAAAAGCCAAATTCCTCAGTGCTTCAGTTAACATCTTTGACTAAGCCCCAGCCTGGTCTATAAATCTGACTGAGCACTGCTCATGGTCAGGCCCAGCTATCTGCAGCCAAATGATCATGATGTCACTTGAACACAGCCTTCTCTTAACTATGAAATGAAAATATGACCTTGTGCTCATTTGAAAAAGAACTCATGGCTGTGAGCTACTCTGAAGGTGTCTGGTAGCTACAGGTAGCTCTTAAATGACTGGTTGGAGACAACTGATCTAGGTTGAGTGATTTGTGGGGTAATAAACATCATTTGTATTTGGTGTGTAAAAAAATATATATATTTCTACAGTTGTAAATAAAATATGATGTGTTTTCTAAATTTAAATGATGTGACATTTTTACATTTCACATTAAATTCATACATAACATAGATATATCTCAAAATACACACCAAATGAAACGTAGGGCCTAAAAGACACACCACATACTAATGTTGTTTTTTTCTTTAATCAGAAAGTGCTTAAAAACGTGCACTATCATTGTTCTATGTAATGTAAAAAGTAAATGACACTTCATTTCAATCACTACATTTCACTCAGGAACTCAACGACACATTCTAGCCTGTGTTTAAAAAAAAACAGTTAGACAGATTTACAAATACATTTGAAATATGTACCTGTTACTCTGGTGAGCCATACAGCTGGCTGTACATGGACAGAACCTCCGTTGCCAGAAACTCTAGCTCCTCTGGCGAGAAGGCTGGGGCCCTGTCACCTGTTCTACCAGGCATCGTGGCTCCCAGAAGTCGGAAATTGCAGAATAAGTAGAGGTGGTGTTGTTGGCTGCAGTTAGGAGGCAAGTGAGCTTTTTTCTAAATGCTGCAGACATGTCCTCAATGTACGCAATCATCAACGAGGACAAACAAAGCCATTGGCTTACGTATATTGCATTAACACACATTAGCCTATGACTGTCTCCACTGTGAAGTTTCCCACCTACTACCTGGTCAACTTCCGCCACTGCCATCTAATTCCAAATGTCCTGACGGCGAGGTTAGGCATCTGCCATTTTAGATAGTCAAATATTTAGTGTGTCACCACCACTCACAATAGAAATTCCACAACTATTACACCAATTGTCAAACTCATGGCAGTACTTCATTTTGTGACCACAGGATTGTTCCAATACAATGTGTCTGGTGGAATCCTTGGCCTAGTTTGCAGAGTCTTGCTACAATGAACTACTCGAAGTTACAAAAAAACTCCGCGAAGTTCAGCGATTGGCGGGGTGCAGTGCGAACTGCAGTTTGTGCTGGTATTCCTGCTGCTTGGGTAGAAATTCTACCTGAGCGGAAGCTCGCGTTCGCAAACTTGTCGTTCGCAATCGCGAACTTACTGTTCGTGATCGGGGAAAAATCTCCGCTGCACATCGTGAAGCAGAGTTTTCTGCACTCCACGAGCTCCACAGAATGCAGCAAACTCTGCGAACGGAGCAAAGTGCACCACCCAGGCCTAGCCCAACCTTCAGTCAGTGGTGTACTACAAGAAGTTGTTTCTTCAATGATGAGACACATTAACAGTTTCATCCAGTTTCTCAAACATTGGGTTTTTATGAATGTGAAGGGACATTTTTCTGGTTTGATTTGCCTACCACATGCAGTTGGAGCAACTGATGGCACACATATTGCCTTAGTGCCACCACATGCAAGAGAAGACGTCTACTGCAATTGGAAGAACTTCCATTCAATCAATGTGCAAATTGTCTGCTTACCTAATTTGTACATCACAAGTGTCTGTGCGCATTTCCACGGATCAACCCATGATTCCTTTATACTATGAAAGAGCAGTATACCCCTGCAAATGTCACAATGTTGACCTGAGAGAGCCTTTCTTGTTGGTAAGTACAGTCTCTCATTATGTCATTTGGGGAATTTCAAGTTAAATAATCTAAAATTGTGTTAAATATTTTGGCTCTTTTTTATCCCATAAAGAAGACTCATCTTATCCTAATCGACCATGGATATTAGCACTGCTGTGGAATCCAACAATGCCAAGGGAAGTATGCTTCAATGTGGCCCATGGAAGAACACAGAGGCCAGCAGCGGCAACCCCTCCATTGAGGCAGAGGAGCTCTGCCCCCCCATCACAACCCTCAAATAAAACAGGTTTTAAATCTGTTTTAATATTGTTTTATTTTAATCCCCCCTCGACCCGCCTTCAGGACTCTGACGAGTCTTCGGGTGGGTTCAGGAGGATGACACGGGTGGTGGGGGAGTGGTGGACATTGATACAGTGCGGATGGCGGTTTGGACGGCCGTCTCAGGCCGGCCAAAATGTCATGTGCAGTGAAGCTCTCTCCAGCCCCAGCTGCATTGCTGGGGCTGGAGAGAGCAGATAAAGGCTCCAAGTCTACCTGGGAGTGCAAGTTTACAGAGCTCAGGCCTATCCTGATGTTGCTTTCATCCAATGCCAGGATTGTCCGCAGGGCAGTCTGGGAGCTGGTGCCCAGAAGAAGACTGGAAGAGCGGAATGCGGCGGGCAGTTGTGGCGTTCAGGCCTGCTCCACCACTTTAGCAGGGGACGGGCCACTACTGGAGGCCAGTGGAGCTTGCTTTTAGGGGATCATAAGGCCAGATTTCACTGTCTTGATAAGACTGGTAGAGCCCTTGTCTACTCACCCGATAAGGTGCGCCAAATCACCATGGACTCCTGCACATTGCAATACATTGCCCTGCGATGGCCCATCCCGTACACCACAGAGGATGGAGGCCATGAAGAGCCACTGGGTGAGGATGTTGAAGTGCCAAATGAAGATGGTAGTGGTGAAGAGGAAGAAATTGACAACTTTTCATATGAGTGTAAGTATAAAATAACATATTATGACACTAAATTGAAACCATCTTTTAATCTAATGAGGATAACAGTCTGTTTTTTAGAAAAGGCAAGTTGATGAAATCCAAGCCAAAGACATTTGTTGATCAAAGCTTTGTCACATTGACTACTGGGTTCATTTAGATTGTTTATCTTTTATTGTTCTTAGAAAATGTGTCATCAAAATTATTAATTTGTAAGGAGTCTATTTTGGAAAATAATTTAATTCATCTTTTTGTTTTTATCTGTTTTAGGGCTCCTCACCACGTCATCTTCATTTGGACATTTCAAAGTTGTGACATTTGCAGTTCTATGCTTCTGTTGCAAAGCACAAAGGGAACATGGATTGATCCTGTGAAAGACACACACACACTTTGGGTGTAGAACTCTTGTACAAAGACAACTTGCACAGTTACTGATTTGAAGTTCTAAAGATTGTAGTATACTTGTTTTCTGTCGAATGGTGCTACCAAACCAATATGTGCTGCTTAAATTGCTCAAACCACATGTGGTATTCGATCCAAAGCATACTAATCTCCCTTCTCATTGGCTAAATCCTCATATTGTGTTAAGTGTATGAAGCTGTTGACATGTCTCATCATTGTAGTAAGACTTTCCAGCATCACACCACTTAAAGTTGGTTGTGGCATTGCATCAGATTCTGCAACAATGTTCTTGGAATGATCCTGTGGCCACAAAATAGGGTAACACCAGGATTTTCACTATTGGTGTAAGAATACTATCCTGAGCCAGAAGATCAGGCCCCAGCTTTTGACAGATATCAAAGATAGTTTGCTTATTGAATCTGATGTTATGGGTTATATCACGTTCTTCCATGATGGCAATATCTGGAACTGTAAATATTAAAATGGCTTTGATGATTTGGATTGTATTTTTTTTCAGCTATGACAAAAATGTATTTCTTACAATTTAATAGCATACATTAGTTGTTTTTGTGCTATTTGTTCTTTTTTGTCAGGAGATGTGAAAAACATTAGCTACATGGCATTTATTTATGAATAAAATATAATTTTAATTTATTACATTTGAATATGTGTGATGGAAGGAAAAAATTATAAAGAAATTGAGAAAGAAATACAATAACAGTCTTTGCTTTGTTAGTTTTGTGTTTTTCAACAAAATGAAAACAAGCTAAAAGAGAATGTACAAATGAAAATAGTAACAAAAAGTTATAAAAGTCAATCATGGTTAATGAAACTATTATTGAAGAGCCATAAATGTTTGAAATCCAATATCCAAACTACAACGCGCATCAGAAAGGTAAATGTGTCCAGAAAATAGTACACCAAGTGAACGGCAGTCACACACTGGAGGACATTTTTTCTGCGTCTCTTGGTGGTGGTAGTCTCGTGGTCCGGATGAACGTGTGCTCCTGCAGGGGGCTGGTGGAATTGCAGTTGCAGGGTCTGAGGTGGGCACAGGTGTTGCCACTTGTGGCAGTGCCTCCCTTTCTGTAGCTGAGGCAGATGTAGTGTTCCCAGATGTTGTTGGACCACAGAAAGGGGAAGATGGTGCTGAAAAAGTCCTGCACATAAGGGTGTAAATGTCATGCAGCACCTCAGTCAGGAATCTGACATTGAATTTCAGATTCTCCATTTGTACATTGTGCTCCCTCTGCTCCTGCTTTATCTCCTGGAGCTCTATGAAGACCTGGCCCATCATGTCTTGGGACCGGTGGAGGGATCCCAAGACTTAGTCGTTGGTGGCCTGGGTGACAGAGAACCTAGTGGCCTCGCTTTACTGACCTACAGATTCCCTCAAATGACCCTTACCGCACCTACCCTGTGGCCCTGACCCAGTGTGACCCATCACACTGGTTCCTGGCTAAACTGGAGGTGGTGGTGTTGTTTGTTCAACTGCAGCCAGGACTGGGGGCACAAGATTGAAGTGATGTTGGTTTGGACACAGGAAGTGGAGGTATCCATAGGCTTAGGGGTGGTAACAGCTGGGGTGGGCTGAGTGTGACTCACTGGAGCTGTTTACCCAGTCAGACCAGATGGACCAGCCTACTCCTTGTCCGGACTTTGACGAGTGGAGTCCTCCATGATGGCTTGGTCCTGGTCTGGAGTGGACTTATCCTTATATTGAACCTGTAATGAATGAAAAAGAAACAAAAAAAGTTGTAAAAGTCTGGATTATATAGAAAAATGAATTTTAAGCTCCAAATGAAGAAAAATAAAAGGAACAATTTAATTAATATCATGAATGTACCTTTCAGTGGTATTATATTACATTACACAAACAGTTTACATTACACGCTAAACAACTTCAAAGAAGTAGGTAAAAAGATGTCCTGAAATGAAAACTAATAGAAAGTATACATAAGATATACCAAAGATTCAACACAACACAGTAGAGAGGAGAAATGTGACAGAAATCAGTCCAAGGCCTAGCAGGCAAAAGTTCTGACGATTACACAGTGTAAAAGGATATATAGCAGGACCCATCATATCAACATTGGAGAGTAAATGTGTTTAAAAATAAGACAGCATATATTCAACATACAAAATTACACACCTTCATGTTTGTAAGTCCGAAAACTTTGATTTGTGAAACATATACTATCAATTCAATGAGATATCAAAGATAGGACAACATACAACAGTAAATACAAACACATTTGGGGGGCGTGGCCTGGCGTTCGGCATTATGGCCGCACAGTAGTGTTGCTCTGCCGGCCGCCGATCAAAATCCTGCAAGAATCCTGCCTCTACCATCCTGCGATACTTCGTGAAGAATTGCAGCGGGCATCGAGGGTGACTCAGAGGTGGTTTGATCCCCTTAATCAAGGCTTCAGAGGATGCGGTATTGATAACGGCGTACCCCGGACCCAAAGGTGGCGGACTCCTCTTATAAGCTCCCTAACGGCGCCCGAGGTGTGAGTTGCGAGATTTGATGCCGGTCGGAGGGCGGCGGGAGAGGAGCTGTATGCAGCGGTGGCTCAGGGTGAGACCTTGGTGATGCTGGGAGCCTGCACCGGGAGGCGAAGCAGGTGCGCATGAAGGCCACACAGCGTGACGAGGAGCCTGCACTACGTGAGCCGCCGGTGCCGGCCCTGCAGATAGGCCGCACATAGGCCGTGATGGAGCTGGAGACGGACACGCTGCCTGTGGAGCCCACCCGGGCGGGGGACAGTGTTGACGGAACCCCCCCTGGTATAACCCCTGATCTCTGATCTCGGGGCGAGCGTATGCCCAATATTAAGCGCGCTGTGCTGCGTAGATGCTGCTGGGAGCCTCTGTGGTCCCATCATAAGAGATAAGCAGGAAAGGCGCAGATATCAGACTGCACAGTGGACAGAAGCATAAAAAGCGCACAGTGCTGCCCAACAGCAGAGGGGACTGAGCTGTGTTTTACCTGTACCACGGCAGGCTCTGGGGGCACATCACATAAGCGCTGGAAGGGCTGGTTGTGCTTCACTCTGCATGGCCTCTTGAAAACGTGCCCCCTTGATGATTTAAGGACTGGATCGCTGCGCAAGGGACTCTCGGCCTTATAACTGCAGTGGACATTATTGGAAAAACAGGTGGCCGCCCTGCGCTGCTGCAGGAAGGCTGCAAGGCACAGGGGCTCCTTATCACACCATTAAGTCTCCTGGGCCCAACATCTACCCAACCTGCTTTCAGAGGCAGAACATACCGGTCCCCTGAGGAGTAAGATACGGAGGTACACATTGTGGCAGTGTCGTGCGCTGCTCAATGACAACACAGACAATAGTCTTCTGGTTTGTGCTTTAAGTGCGCACCCGCCGCCACAAAACTTGCGGCATTGTGTTCTCTCTGTGCAGGGCCTCCCAGCTGGGGTATACACGATGGGGAAACCGGAAATAAACCAGCCACGGCTCACGTTTGAATTGCGGAAAGGTGGTACGTCCATCCATAATGCGGCGTCGGACTCTGAGCTAGATGCGACGTCCCAGGCCCCCACAGCACTCGAAAAATCTGCCAGCTTGCAGGCCATAGATGGCAAGATTGAAGCACATAACAGGAGAATGGACAATTTTTCAGCAAAATTGGATAAGCAGGCGGTGCGACTTGGAGAAGCCGAGCAGCGCATTTCTGACGCTGAAGATGGACTGCAGCATGTTGCCACAAAAACGTCCGACATCACAAAACTGCTTGCTGTTATCCAGGCGAAGAATGAAGATATTGAAAAGCGGTCCCGGCACAACAACGTGCGCATTTTGGGCCTTCCGGAATCCACCAATGTGGGGCGCTTAGAAGACTACATGGAGGCGCTGCTGCGGGATGTATGTGGCACCGAGAACTTCCCAACCATGTTTGCTGTGGAACGGGCTCATCGATCCTTGGCAGCGCGCCCTCTTCCTGGCGCTCCTCCATTACCAATCATTGCCAGGTTGTTAAATTTTAGAGACTGTGATACTGTACTGCGCATCACATGTCAAAAAGGCGCGATTAACTATCAGGGTAATGTTCTCTCATTCTATCCGGACTTTACGGCAACAGTACAGGCGGCCCGGAAGGAATTCCAAAATGTGAAGAAACTACTAATGAGAGAGCAGATCCCGTACGCGATGCTATATCCAGCGCGACTGCGAATAGGAGAGACTGATGGCGCCAAGATCTTCGCCAACCCTAAGCAGGCCATGGACCAAGCTAGATCCCTGCGCCAGCAGCATAGTTCTCCGGCCCACACATCGGATGTTGACGACTGAGTAGTAAGGGGCCTTGAGCCCACTGAATGCACTTTGGATGTTTGTATTTGTGTGTGCAAAGATGGTGCCCTGAGTCGCTCTACATGTTTCAATGGTTATATTCACAGTATATACTGTCTTCACATGACCTACCCGGAATGAGACACCCCTCATATCTTTAGTGTATTACTGTGGTCATGACTGCTAGTATATCAATGTTACCAGATGGGTCAGTATAGGCTTCTTAAGTCATGTGGTTGATGGATTGGAATATACCTAATAGAGTGTTGTTGTGGCTACAGGTTTATATATTTGATGCCCTGCACCATATCCCCTAACTAGGCCTGGGCGGTAAATTCTGTTCCGCTCGCGGAATTTGCGGAATTTAGGTAATGTCGCATTCCGCGGAGAGCGCGGAATTGCCCAAAATGCTGCTTTCCGCGGCTTCGCGGAATTTTTGCTTGTTCGCGATCTCAAAATGCGTGTTCGCGAGATATTTCCCCTCGAGCACGCAAACAGCGGTCGCGAACAGGAAAAAAGCCTCGCGAACAAGCAATTCCGCGTGTTCGCGAAATTTCTGCGTGTTTGCGGAGATTTTATACCATTTCGCGGAGATTTGCGTAACGCGACTACGCAAATTCCGCCCACCCCTACCCCTAACACGGATCCGGTGGATTGGCTACGAATAGGAGGGTAAAATAGATTATCGGCGGCCCCCTCCCACCTAGATCTGGAAATGGACTTCGCAGCTACGACCCCCAAATGGGAATTCCCCACTTGACATGGGATAGGATGTTGTTGTTGTTGGGTTGGTTTTTCCATGAGGGTCTTGTCTCAAATTTGGGTTGCTGAAGTGGGTTGGGGGTGTTTTGGGCGGGTTTGGTTTACTATATTGGAGGTACCTTGATTGGAATTGCAATGATACCTGCATTGTATGTAGATATATGTGCATGCTCTGTATAATGTCACTGTTAGAAATGGGGATTTCTGGTTGGCTAGGGCTTGCGCCAAAGCCAGGCAGAAACCACCACTCTAGTCAGGGATGGGGAGTTACACGCTAAAGATAACCCCTGCTCACCCCCTTGGTAGCTTGGCACGAGCAGTCAGGCTTATCCCGGAGGCGATGTGTAAAGCGTTTGCGCGCGCACCCAGCAACAACACCCAAGGCCCACCACAAAGGAAACTCCACACAAGGTATTATATAAAAATAGCCTCTGTATTACCAAAACACATTAGATAAAAACACACACTTTACAATGTGCCAACAGGCACGGGCAGAGTTTACAAGGGATTATATGTACAGGGGACAGGGCCACATGGACCACTGTCAGGAATTAGCACTTTGTAGAAATGAGCACTTAGAACATAGGAATAATACTTTAGAACCTAGCACATACAATCACTGTAGCACTAAATAACATATGTAGCACACGACCAGTAACTACTGGTAACAGGTAAGTACCACCTACGCAACCCTAACCACCTTAGGAAAATATCGCGCAGGGAACCAGGACCTCACTAGCACCACCTGTACTAGGAGAAAACAACCACCCAAGTATCACAATACCTGTAGGGGTAAACGCACATTATACATGACGCATAAACATATTCAGGGGTGTAAACACAAGGCACATGATGCATAAAAACACATTCAGAGGTGCAGGTTTAGGAACAATAGCGCAAAACTCGCATTTGCCACCCTCTGTGGAAGTCCCTAGGCCAACTGGCTTTGAGGGGGCTAGGACAACCTGGGGCAGATCTATATTGGAGATGCGCCACTTTTACGCCGCCGTTGCGTCACTTTTGTGACGCAGCGGCGGAACATAAATCTGCCCCCCTGTGTCCAGCAGAAAGGCACAATATCCAGCAATCTCAGGGCGCGACTGCGCAAGCCCGAACGCAGAGGCCACAACCTAAACGTTGCAGCTGCCCACTAAGTGCTGGGCAGCTGGGGAAAGGAGCGTGGGCACCACTGTGCCCTTGGAACACAAATCACAGTCACGTGGGGCCTCTCTGGGCTCTACCCACAAGAAATGCCCCCTAGAGCCTTTGTGGCTCAAGGACGATGTGCCCTCAACGTTGGAGTCCTGGTCCTGGACTCGAGAAATAATGCGAAATGCCCCCTATGTTGGAGCCTCGGGGCTCTAAACAAATACTCGCCCCATTGTTGGAGTCCCTCGGGACTCTGGGCAAAGACAGAAATGCCCCCAACGGTGGAGTCCCTCTGGACTCGAGACGACTAATGCCCCCACTGGAGCACAGGAGGTGCTTTCAATAAACTCTGTCCCCAAAGCGCTGCCGCTGCCCACTGTCAGGCGGGGCAGCGGGAGGGAGGAATGAGCACTGCGCCCGCAGTGCTCGACTTCATTACGGGGACGGCACCGGACAACGCGCCTCACCACACCCCCAGCCACCCAGCAGCTGAGCCGCACTCACCGGCTTGCGGGCAGACAACACCCGGAGGCGGGGTGGGCTCCCGGTCCTCCTCTCGAAGGAGTCACTTCTCTCTTGGCGGGGCTGGGGGCAGTCACGGCGCTTCCTCTCTCTCCTTGGTCGCGCCGTGACAGCCCTGCCCCGGACGGGTTCCGCTTCCTCTGGGCACTTCTTCGGGCTGCACCGGAGCGCGGGGTGGCCTACCAAAGTCTTCTGGCTGTATCTCCTGGCACAGGAGCGCGGGGTAGGCTCCCGACCGCTTCCTGGTTCCGGGACGAGGCTTCCGTCCCGCGGCCCGCCCCCAGGGGATGCCTGACTTCCGGTAAGCAACAGCGGAAGCCCCCTCAGGCAGGATCCTGGAAGAGAACAGATTCTGTGGGGACACAGCCCCATTTTTATACATAGCTTTCCTTTGTCTCAAGGTGCAGGGAAGGGGCGAACCAGTTACAACTGGTTCCTGAGCACTTTGTTTTGCTCAGCCCCTCTCCCTATTCAGAGTGCAGGCCAGGGTCATCAGTCGCACCACAGGGGGCGGAGCCAGCATTGTGTGTGGAAAGCCCAGCCCTAATCAGGTCCTAGGTGTACTCCTCCCACCCATCTGGCTGCTGATCTCCCCATTCACCACTGGGTGACTCCTCCTAACTCTGGGGATTCCCTAGCCCGTCACATGACCTCACTCAACCAATCACGCGACAGGCAGTCACTGCACATTTTACACTAATATGCCATCTCCTAGAAGTGGCACTTCCGCACATGACATAATCACGCATTATACATCATTGCGAAGCATTCAATCACACGAGTCCGCACATACCAAACTCGAGCCTGCACACCCCACGCATCAGGAACTACCAGGGACACATACATTCCCCATGCATTCCTATGGGAGGGCAGGCCTATCTCACCACATGCACTCAGAGTGCGCACGCACTTTACTCTGGGACACAGGGAAAGTGCGCAGAAACCAAAAATCATTACCACCAGGTCACCAGTAAAAGCAAAAAGTTCAGGACTAAGCTAGATCCCTGCGCCGGCAGCATAGTTCTCTGGCCCACACATCGGATGTTGACGACTGAGTAGTAAGGGGCCTTGAGCCCACTGAATGCACTTTGGATGTTTGTATTTGTGTTTGCAAAGATGGTGCCCTGAGTCGCTCTACATGTTTCAATGGTTATATTCACAGTATATACTGTCTTCACATGACCTACCCGGAATGAGACACCCCTCATATCTTTGGTGTATTACTGTGGTCATGACTGCTAGTATATCAATGTTACCAGATGGGTCAGTATAGGCTTCTTAAGTCATGTGGTTGATGGATTGGAATATACCTAATAGAGTGGTTTTGTGGCTACAGGTTTATATATTTGATGCCCTGCACCATATCCCCTAACACGGATCCGGTGGATTGGCTACGGATAGGAGGGTAAAATAGATTATCGGCGGCCCCCTCCCACCTAGATCTGGGAATGGACTTCGCAGCTACGACCCCCAAATGGGAATTCCCCACTTGTCATGGGATAGGATGTTGTTGTTGTTGGGTTGGTTTTTCCATGAGGGTCTTGTCTCAAATTTGGGTTGCTAAAGTGGGTTGGGGGTGTTTTGGGCAGGTTTGGTTTACTATATTGGAGGTACCTTGATTGGAATTGCAATGATACCTGCATTGTATGTAGATATATGTGCATGCTCTGTATAATGTCACGCCATATCAGTCGCCTTGCTTCTCACTACAGATGACAGGGGAAATGTATAAATGTATAACTTGGAATGTCTGGGGTTTAAATACCCCAAAGAAGATTAGACAAGTACTAGCACAGCTGGATAGACATGCTGTGAAGATTGCTGTTTTACAGGAGACCCACCTGATCAAATACACAGAGGACAAGGTGGCATGCAGGTGGGCAGCCTATCGGTTGGCCTCATCATATTCTACCTACTCAAGGGATGTCCTTATTCTCATTAAAAAGGGAGTACCGTTCCAACCTATACATAACTGCGTAGATACAGAGGGCCGTTAGGCCATGGTGCAGGGAAAGTTGTGAATGGCGCTGGTGACAGTGGTGAACATGTATGGTCCTGTTGTAGATGACACAACGCCTTTTCTGCACATGCTTAATATATTACGCACTTGACCTGAGTCGGCGATCCTTTGGGGAGGTGACCTAAATATTCATCTCAATCCTTTAGTGGATAAATCTAATCCAGCAGGTGCGTGATCCCAAAAAGTGGCACAATGTGTAAGGGATGCCATGGCAGAGATGGGGCTGGTGGACGTGTGGCGACTGCGTAATGAGGGAGTGCTGGAGGGTACACACATAACTCCTGCGTTTAACAGCTGGTTGTGTTTAGACTACTGGCTGCTGAATGATGAGGCCAATGTGTGGGTGGAAAACGTTAACATGCTCCCACGTACATTGTCTGACCACAACCCTGTGGTCCTTGATCTCTCCATTCCCACTAACCCGCACTGCCCCTTTAAGTGGAGGTTTAGGGCAGAGGCTCTGTTAGATCCGATTTATAATGAAACTGTTAGACAGGCTATTGTACAATATTTTGACTTAAATGTGGGCTCTTTGGACAGTCAAGCGACTCTATGGGAAGCCTTCAAGGTGACGATTAGAGGGGTGTGTATAAGTACCTCAGCGGGGATTCTTAAGGACCTTAGAGGCCGGTTGTCCAAGATAGAGAGAGGACTAGAGGAGCTTGAAAAACAATATCAGCGTGTCCCGACCACGGCTATATTGGCGCAAATCCACGAGCAATTGGAGGAATATAGGGCCTTAGCAGATACGGAAGTGAGGTATCTATCTAAACGACATGTGGCCCGAGCTTCTGGGGAGGGGGGGAGGCTGGGTAGGAATCTAGCTGGAAAATTGCACTCTAGAACTGACAATACACAATTGACCACATTATTGACTGTAACGGTACGGCACACTACACACCTCATGCTATAGTTGAACAATTCCAGAGGTTTTATTCAGACATATATGCAACACATGGCGGCATGGATGATGCAGCGATGAATGACTACCTAGAAGACACGGCCTGTGCATGGCTCTCCGACGCCCACAGAGAATATCTAAGTCAGCCCATTGATGATGCCGATGTCAGAGAAGCTATTCTCTCTCTTTCCAACAATAAAGCTCCAGGACCGGATGGCATGATGGCGGAGTTTTACAAAGCTTACGCGGACCTTCTCATACCACACTTACAAGAGATGTATGCGGAAGCTCATGAATCAGGGATTCTCCCTCCTTCCTTGCGCCAGGCCCTCATTATCACCCTCCTTAAGAAGGATTAGTCTCCCACACACTGTGACTCAGATCGTCCACTCTCACTGATTAATTTGGATGCAAAAATTTTAGCAAAAATTCTGGCCACTAAAATACAGCCTTTAATGCCACTCTTGGTGCTCCCAGATCAATCTGGGTTTATTCCAGAACGCTCTACTTCCCACAACTTGCGCACTATCTTTGACATGTTCCATGTGCTTAACCCTGACCAGTCGGCTGTTGCAGTTCTGTTGGACCCTGCAAAAGCGTTCGACTCTATAGAGTGGAAATATATGATGTATATTTTACACAGAATGGGATTTCCCTTCATTTTGACTCGCTGGATACAGGTTCTTTACACGGATGCCTCAGTGAGAGTCCAAGTGGGCGGCCTCACATCAGAACCATTTCAGATAGAACACGGTACCAGACAGGGATGTCCCCTCTCCCCCCTTCTTTTTGCCCTTGTTTTGGAGCCTCTAGCATGTAAAATAAGGCAGAGGCATAGGGATGCTGCCCTAAATTTTAATCACCAGCCGGTCGGCATTTCCCTATATGCGGACGATATGATCCTTTTTGTTCGCGAACCCCAGCGTTATCTATCCCAGATTATACGAGAATATATTAAATTTGGCCTATTTTCAGGGCTACAAATACATTGGCCAAAATCTGTCATCATCCCTCTAACGCTAGCTGCGGTCCCACCCCAAGTGGAGTACCCACTGGTATGGTCAGAAGAACTGGTCAAGTACCTCGGGGTGTGGGTGCATCGAGACCCTGAGGTTGTGGTCAAGGTGAATTATGGTCAGGCTTATAACACCTTAGTGCAGCAGGTTGACTGGTGGGCCTGCCTGCCGTTGTCCTTGGCAGATTGCATAGCTGTAATAAAGATGGTCATCCTTCCTAGGTTTCTGTATCTTTTTTGCAATATTCCAATCCCACTGACAAAACATTTTTTTTAAACGGTACAAACCCAATTATTGAGGTTAGTATGGGGGAATAAGCAACCTAGAATTAACTGGCTTACTTTAACGCTGGCTCATGAGAGGGGAGGGTTCACTGCTCCAGACTTCTATGTGTATTACCTATGTGGGCAGGCTCAGTATTCATACTACTGGTTTAGGTCCCATGACTATATCCCACATGTGGCTGTGGAAGACGGAGACGCTTACCCTGTGCCTTTGAAGTGTGTCATCACACATACTCATAGACAAACGCCCAGGACGGAGATCAACACAATAGACACCACTGTCGCGGCCTGGCAGTCGATTGGCAGGTGGGCACACAAGCTCCCCTTGTATGCGCCGGCACTGCCTCTTGAGGGGCATGCGGCAATATCTGTGGCAATATCTGTGGGCCTATAACTGCTCTCTGGGAGGCTGAAATCACACATATGAGTGATCTTCACACTGGGGGAAGTACATCACAGAGGACGACTTACATTACATCCAAAATCCCACCCCGTTATTTCAGTACACCTGCTATAGATTGAAGCGGGCAGTGAGGGACCACTATACTACTTTTCCTGATGAGCCGGAACCGCTTAAGGCCCTACAATCATTGATAGTGGCCCCAACGAGGAAGAAGCTGATCACTATTTATACAAAGCAGTTCAGGGGGACACAGTCCATGGACCAGACAGGAGTCTGGAGCGATTGAACGCTATACTGACTCTCCCGATCACTGATAGGGACTGGGAGCAGATTTGTGCGCTGACTGGCCAGTTGACCTCCAACAGTAATCTGAGAATCATTCATTTTAAGTTTTTGCATCAAGTGTACTATACTCCTGTTAAGTTACACAAAATGGGCCTTAGAGACTCCGACACTTGCAGGAGATGTGGCCAGGGTGGTGTTGACTTCTTTCATCTTGCATGGCAATGTGCTCCGGTGTTCAAGTATTGGGAAACTGTTGTTACTATTATACATACAATGACGGGACAGGTTTTGCAATGCACACCAGTGGAGTGCCTCCTGGGCTATGTCCCCAAAATCAAGGCTGCTGTGGGAAGGTTTGTGAGAGTGGCCCTCTTACTTGCACGGAGGCGAGTGTTATTCACATGGAAAAGCAAACTGGTTCCAAAAGCTGATAGGTGGATAAAAGACATGCTATATTGCCGAGACCAGCTGGAATTATATGCTGAGGAACTGTCGTCAACTTCCAGACCCACAGATATCTGGGCACCTCTGAGAGAATATTTATTGGCTTAAAATGATGTGGATGCTGTATAAGTTATAACTGTGGTGGGCGATTAATAGGGAATCACAACCTCTCGGACTAGCAGTTTTTTGTTTTTTTGTGGAGAGAGCAAAGAAAGCCATGTACATGTATGCTATATACCAATCAAACGAACGTACCTATCACTTTATTTTCTTGTTTTCAATGTTTATGTTGTTTATAACAAGGAATATTATGGCAGTGTATTCTTGAACTGTGATTATACTGTATGCTGTTGCAAAAATCTTAATAAAAAAAAAACATATTTAAAAACACAGCATGAAATAAAGATTGATAAACTAGGTAACACTTCAACAGATGTGAAAAATTGACAGTAGTAAAGGAGCAAAATTACATGCTATGTTATGTTGTGTTAGGGATTTGTAGCGTGCACAGCTACTCAATAGAGTGTCCCGGCGTGAGCCCAAGAGTCAAAGGGCACCAAAGCATAGATGAACTAAAAACAGGCTAATTGAACAAGAAAGTTTTGAGCTTTTTTTTCTAAACTGAGAAAGAGTCTTAAGATTACGCAGATCCAGTTACATTGTAATATTATTTTCACATTACAAAAACAAGGCATCATGGTAGTTGTAGTCATTCAAATTAAACATGCACAACACTTGCAAAGTTGTAAGTTAAACATACGTGGTGAAGATATGCAGTAAGAACAAGTTATTGACATTTAGAATATAAAACACATATATGAGATATGCTATTTGGTGTAAAAGCACCATTACATTATGTGAACTGTCCTGGAGCTTGAAACCTGTAACCTTCATTACAACAACATACAATCATACAAACAAGACACAAGAAATTCTACTGATATATCTAGGTATATATGTTTAACAAAGGTGCAAAACACATTAGCAACAGCTAAATAAAATGAAAAAGGACATTAGGTTTAGTGACACATTCCAAAGTATAACTTACCAGTCTCCACTCCACCAGTGACTCCTGTCAAGCCTTCAGGATGTAGGATCTGCAAGACCTTCTCCTCCCAGGGAAATAGTTGTAAGTTTGGGCTGGGAGAACCACCACCAGTCCTATGGGCCTTCAGGTGACGCTTGGAGGACAGGGAAGGCACTCTCCCCTACAGGTCGTTCCATCTCTTCCTCATTTCCTCCAGTGTGCACCAGTTGTTTGCTACAACACTCACTCTGTTAACTATTCTGGCCCGCATTAGCCTTTTCTGTGATATGGTTGTATTTTGGACTTGGGCTCCAAACAATTGTGGCTCTACTCTAATACTTTCATCCACTATGACTGACAATTCACCCTCTGTAAAATGGGGATTTCTCTTCCCTGCTATTATTCATATACAAATAATGAAATCAAATTAATTAACTACAAGGTAATAAATGAAAGGAGAAAAAAGGGACAAGAAACAGGGAAAAGCTAAAAAATACCCTCACTTCAATGAGCGAATGTCTCCTTTCAAAAGTTGTAGTGCAGAGGAGTGGCAAAGGATCATGGTCTGAAATGAGGTGTGTTTTACACAATTGGTATGCAGGTGAGAGAAATTAGGCAAAAAACATCAGGTGTGTAATGCTAGCATCCATCAAATGGCCACACTAATGGTACATTGTTGACCACATCCCGTGACGGAATGCATCCATCGGGTAACTGCCGCTAGGACACCCCGAGCACAACTGTGAAATCTAAATAGGCAGGCACAACCCCACTGTCCTGAAAGAGACGGAGTCACCAGCAGAAGAGTCCACCACATTGGTGAGTCGCATACGCAACGGTAAATACTCTGTCGACGCAGATGGAAATTCAGCCTGCATTCATCCAAAAAGGGCAGCAGGATTACGTCAGCTTGGTGGAGTATTTATTAACTCCCCCACAGAGGGATGACAGTAGTCCCACCAAATCTAAATCAGACCCTATGTCGCAGATATATATTTCGGCACTTGTAAAGTAAAATCTTTTGTGAACTACAGATATTAAGATGGCTAGATTATGGAAAAGATAGGGACTTATCGGCACTTGTGAAATGACATTTTTTAGTGAACTACAGATATTGAGATCCCTGATGATATCCTGTTAGTTGGACGAAACACGCTGGCTGGGCTGTGAATTCTTGTTTGAAGAATAAAATTTGATACATCGTACATTGGCTCCTGTGAATTCAATGGACTGAATTGAGAAGTTGTATATATTTAGATGCTTATCGAACTCTTTGATTATTTATTATTATGAACTCTAGGGTGTATTTCTGACTCTTTGAGTGCTCCCTTTTGCAGTGTGCTTATCTTGGAATTACAGGGAAGGTTTTGCGGTGGTAGAACCACAAGGAAGGGTGGAAGCACGCTAATTGTCTACTATATTGTGGTTTTCACTTATGCAGTGTATCAGTGCTATTACTGTTCTTTTTGTTTATCATTCCCAAGTAGAGCATAAGACAAAATTACTAGTCTTTGGGGCTCACAATTCACATAATTGAAAGTCGGCTACGTCCCACTCACAATCTTTATAAGTTCCTCTTCTGATCATGGCAGCGGTCTGCCCAAGATGCATTTGATTCCAGGGTTAAACTATTTTAGCTTTCTGCTATTCACTTTACAAAGTACAGAAAGCAATTGCACATTATAGTGTTCTAGATCAGCATTAGGGTAGGAGAATTTTTTAGTTCAGCTGCAACATTATGTGAAGTACATAACTCTAGCAGTAAGGAAACTGTGACATTTTAGTATTTCACACAACTTTACCAGAGTAGGATGAGATTTCATGCAATAAAGACATTGAGGTAGAAGCTTCCTGCAAAAAATGTTCTTGAAAGGGACTTTTCTTGATAAAAGCACATGCGTATGTTTTATTTCTATCACTAAACTTCAAGCAGCATTTTTCACTTGGTTTTATTTTGGACAACTTTTGTGGAGCTCACAAAGTTGTAAAGTTTTAAAGTAAACTTCACAAAGTAGAATAAGAATAAGATAAGGTATTTAGGAATTCCAGATTCAGTGCCTGAATTATTATCAAAGCTGTTCTTACATATAAAATCAAGTTTTACGAATTTTTGGTTGAATAATTTTCACATTAAATAAATGGCTACATGTAGTGCATTTTGCAAGAAAAGTTTGTAAAATATGTTAATGCTCTCTAAATATCCTTTGATAAAATCGGAACAACGCAATATCAATATGTCAAACTGAAGTAAGTTCTAAAACTATTAACACTTTTTTGAATGTCATTGAAAAAACGAGTAGAAAGCCTAGATCTGCCACATGAACAGTTTCCACTTTGCAAATTCAATACCACCCTCTTTGGGGAGTTGGTCTACCTTTAATGACCACATGTTATTGTGATTCAAATGGCGAGGTGACTACCCCCTTCTACAGTGTGCATATTATGACTGCATAAGGCATTTGAAAAACATACCTTCTGTATGGATTTAAGATTTCGCAGTCACAAAGACTTTGATTTTGCATATTGGAGGCTTTATGACTTTTAAACGCTTTCATTCATAAGGACCATGGTTGGTTAATTATAACATTCAATATTTTTGTGAGGATAACTTCACTTTGAAACAATATACAAGTTTTATGATCAAAGAAATGTTTCATCAACATGATAGCGTGCAATATATAATAAACCAGAAAATGTGATAACTAGGGATGTGTGAGATTCATGTAATTTTGTTTTGCATTATTATGTAAAATGTTGGCAAAATTATACACACATTTGTCATTTAGAGCTAGATTTGAGTGCAAAACGTGTTCTTTAGTCAGTTTCTGATGCAAGAACCCATTTCACACAAAAGAAAACAAAATTGGGCAAAAAAGTTGTGCGTGTTCTGTTGTTTCCACTCGTGGTAAGTTTTTACTGGGAAAGGCGCATTGACAGAAACTTTTAACTGCAAATGACTCATAATTATGCATGAATTTCTCTGGCATAATTTAAATTTTGCCCTGACATAGTGATAACCAATAAAGTGTGTTGAAGGATAATTGAATGAAAAGTATGAATAAAAATACCACCACTAAAAAAGGTGTCACACTTGCTACATCATTGTGACATGAGGGAAATTGTGAAGTTCTTTGAAAATATTCAATTGTCACCCAGAGTACAGAAACAATTGAGTTCTTTTTATCTTGCCCAGATTAACTAACAATAACCAACAATGGCCATTCCAAGGGGCAAATTAACAAGGCGGCGCTATAAAGTTATCGCCAGTTTTGCGGCCGTTTTCGGCTGAAACGCAGCGATAATTTTATCACCTTATCAGCAAAGACAGGCTATCGCGTGTTTTGCTGACTTAGCGCCCGTTTCCAGCACGCCTAACTTTGCATCGCTAATGAGCTGCAAAGTAGGCGTGGCCGTGAAACCAACCAGGGAAAATATCGCAAAGGCAGCTTTGCGATAATAACAAGGAAGGCTAGCGATTTTTTAAATTGCTTTAAGTATGCCTTAACGCAGGAATTTACCGTCTGTTAAATTCCTGACTAAGGCATACTTAACATGGGGGGGTGGATTCTGTGGCTAAGACCACAGGCCCTATCATCTAGGATATCGCCGTTTTCCACCATGGAAAACAGCGATATCCACACTATCTCTGGAATTTTTATCGCCTCTGCGATGCACGTTGTTGATAACGCGCTAACCAGGCGATAAATTCCAGAGATAGCCGGTGATAAATATGCAAGGGCTAAGCGCGCTTTGCGATATTTATCGCCGGCCCTTGTTAATATGCCCCCAAAACGGTTCTGTGTTTAATGCTCTTAGGTAGGGTTTTGAGATATATTGTGACATCGCTCAAGATCTGACTAATTTAAATGACACTAATTCAATTGTCTGTTTCATCGTGCAGTTTGGGAAACTGCATGGTGACTGTAGCAGTACAGAGTACATGGTGACACCTGATGATTAAATTACAAGCAAAAGTAAAAGCATCAAATGGAACCGAGTTTGAATTATTGGCCGCCTCCTCGAACGATGCATCATGAATCGAGCCTCGTGAATCTAGCTTATTAATATAATTTTTAAACTTCTGGAATTTTAAACGATAATGAGTTTCTAAATTAACACCGCAACTTCCCATTTCAGAATTTGATGAGCTGAATCCAAAGTTCATTAAATCCCTCTGTTTTGCAGGGTACAGTTTGTAATCAGTTTTGAAGTGTGCATTTATTATGGTAGGTCTAGTCCAATATGCCACGCGCCATGCGCTAAGCCATCGCCTCTCGATGACTGGCAGCCAAGTGTACCATGCATAATGAGCGATGTTAATGGGACAAATAAGAGACTTGATGCTATGGTCTTGTGAATATGGCACCATCATTTCGACTGTTTAATAAATGCCGCATACAGAACTACAAGGCTAACAAAAAATGTTCTAATTGTTCCCTATGTCTGAAGTCTGGTGTGCCACGTGCCACTTGCAGCCCAAACAGATCCATGCAAGAATGTTAATCGCTCGAGGTGACACAGAAATGTGCTTGCTGGAGAGCAATATATATACATCAGCAACAAAATGCACTTGACAACTTTAATTTGAACAGATTGCAGTGAAAATAAAATGGATATATTTCGAACTTTGGTGTTAAAGGGTCGCTATTAAGCAGCATTGAATAGTGCACCTTGAATAGTGCACCACAGTACGAACGTGTAGGAGGTTGCTACAGGCCACGTGACCACATGGATTTAAGCACCCAGCATTTTGCTTGATAGAATTTGACTCACTTGTGAACAAGGCAAGATCGCCGAAATGCATCAGAATTAAAATTGAATTTGCAGTCACTTTCATGATGAGTAAATAACAGCATGCCTGTAATTCGGAATTGGGCACCTGCAATTTCTTTTGTGTATTGTTGTAACAGGATTCTCCATTCCTGAAAGCAGAAACCACCCTGCAGGGTTGGAGGCCCCATTCATGGAGTACTTTGTTGGATATATATATATATATATATATATATATATATATATATATATATATATATATATATATATATATTCACTGAAAAAACCATGGGTTTCACACACGTTATAGTTAGGAATTAGCATTTAAAAAACCTTAGAAATTCAGTGAAAAAACCATAGGTTTCACACACGTTATAGTTAGGAATTAGCATTTAAAAAACCTTAGAAATTCAGTGAAAAAACCATAGGTTTCACACATGTTATAGTTAGCTGGACATTTTACTCGTAAAAAACCAATGAAATTCCCCCGTTATAGTTAGTTCAGCTAACTATAACTCGCGCGCCCGCAATGCACTGCTGATGACGTCACATATTACATCACTCATGACATGGTCAGTGACATCACTCATGACATCACTGATGACATCTCAAATGACATCACTGATGACCTCACTGATGACATCATCCAGTGAATGTGTGTTTTTCTGAAAATTAAATATGTTTTATATATGTATATCTCAAGGTCGATGGAAGAATAAATGGGTATATTACTGTCTAAATGGATGATTTCTTTTTGAAAAATTGATTGTGTAACTGACTGATTAAGTGTATCATAGTGAATACATGGCTTAGTGAGTAATGTTTAAATATATAAATATCTGTATCAGTCTCTCACTTTGTGTATAAGTGGCTGCATGGGTTGGAGAGTAGCTACATGGGTGTCTATATAGGTTATTAGTTGGTTTTTTGAGTATCAGTATGAGTGTCTGCATGGTTCGGTGGGGGGTATGACGTAGTGCATAGGTGCATGAATGAGTGACTCACTGTTTGTATGTGTTGAACAGAGCATGTGTGCAGGACTGCATGGGTGGATGAGTGTGTGTATGGGTGTGTTAGTGAGTGAATGACTGTCTCAATAGTGTCTTTATGAGTAACTACATATGTTTAAAACTAGTATATGTGACTATTGGTTTATATATGTGAGTATATGTGAGAGTGAGAGATTGAAAGAGTTCCTGTATGAATAAGTATGTGTTTCTATAAGTGATTGTTAAAAAGACCAAGGTGCCGATCACGATCCGGCAAAAAATTTCCCCGTGCGACTCGTATCGGGTCTTTTTACCGTACGAATCGTACAAATGCCGTACGAACTGGCAATCACGATTCGCATGGTAAAAAGTCCATACGACCCGCACCGGGAATCATTCCCCACACGTCCTCGGGTCGGAAAATGTGTCCGACACGTCCTCGGACGATTTACCTTACAAACGTAAAAATCCAAGTCCGACCGAGGAATCACGATCCATCCCGTGCGTCCGAGCCTACAACCGTATGGAAAAAACACCGTCCGCACCGAACACCAATAGCAACCATGGAGACATGTGCCCGCATACGCGCCCAACACTCCCCCCAGCCCCCGTACGTCCGACACGTACCCCCCGTATATGTATACCCCCACCCGTCTATGTACCCCCCCCCACCCCTGTACGTGTCGTACCACCGTCAATGTAAACCCCCCCACCCCTGTACGTGTCGTACCACCGTCCATGTACACCCCAGTACGTTCCAGTCGTACCCCCACCCCAGTACGTGTCGTACCACCGTCAATGTACACCCCCCCACCCCTGTACGTGTCGTACCACCGTCAATGTACACCCCCCCACCCCTGTACGTGTCGTACCACCGTCCATGTACACCCCAGTACGTTCCAGTCGTACCCCCACCCCAGTACGTGTCGTACCACCGTCAATGTAAACCCCCCCACCCCTGTACGTGTCGTACCACCGTCTATGTACACCCCAGTACGTTCCAGTTGCACCCCCACCCCAGTACGTGTCGTACCCCCCGTGTACCTACACCCCAGTACGTTCGAGCCACACCCCCACCCCAGTACGTGTCACAGCCCCGTCTACCTACACCCCATTACGTTCCACTCGTACCCCCACCCCAGTACGTGTCGTACCACCGTCAATGTACACCCCCCCACCCCTGTACGTGTCGTACCACCGTCCATGTACACCCCAGTACGTTCCAGTCGTACCCCCACCCCAGTACGTGTCGTACCACCGTCAATGTACACCCCCCCACCCCTGTACGTGTCGTACCACCGTCAATGTACCCCCCCCCACCCCTGTACGTGTCGTACCACCGTCCATGTACACCCCAGTACGTTCCAGTTGCACCCCCACCCCAGTACGTGTCGTACCCCCCGTGTACCTACACCCCAGTACGTTCGAGCCACACCCCCACCCCAGTACGTGTCACAGCCCCGTCTACCTACACCCCATTACGTTCCACTCGTACCCCCACCCCAGTACGTGTCGTACCACCGTCAATGTACACCCCCCCACCCCTGTACGTGTCGTACCACCGTCCATGTACACCCCAGTACGTTCCAGTCGTACCCCCACCCCAGTACGTGTCGTACCACCGTCAATGTACACCCCCCCACCCCTGTACGTGTCGTACCACCGTCAATGTACCCCCCCCACCCCTGTACGTGTCGTACCACCGTCCATGTACACCCCAGTACGTTCCAGTCGTACCCCCACCCCAGTACGTGTCGTACCACCGTCAATGTACACCCCCCCACCCCTGTACGTGTCGTACCACCGTCCATGTACACCCCAGTACGTTCCAGTCGTACCCCCACCCCAGTACGTGTCGTACCACCGTCAATGTACACCCCCCCACCCCTGTACGTGTCGTACCACCGTCAATGTACCCCCCCCACCCCTGTACGTGTCGTACCACCGTCCATGTACACCCCAGTACGTTCCAGTCGTACCCCCACCCCAGTACGTGTTGTACCACCGTCAATGTACACCCCCCCACCCCTGTACGTGTCGTACCACCGTCCATGTACACCCCAGTACGTTCCAGTCGTACCCCCACCCCAGTACGTGTCGTACCACCGTCAATGTACACCCCCCCACCCCTGTACGTGTCGTACCACCGTCAATGTACCCCCCCCCACCCCTGTACGTGTCGTACCACCGTCCATGTACACCCCAGTACGTTCCACTCGTACCCCCACCCCAGTACGTGTCGTACCACCGTCAATGTACACCCCCCCACCCCTGTACGTGTCGTACCACCGTCAATGTACACCCCCCCACCCCTGTACGTGTCGTACCACCGTCCATGTACACCCCAGTACGTTCCAGTCGTACCCCCACCCCAGTACGTGTCGTACCACCGTCAATGTAAACCCCCCCACCCCTGTACGTGTCGTACCACCGTCCATGTACACCCCAGTACGTTCCAGTCGTACCCCCACCCCAGTACGTGTCGTACCACCGTCAATGTACACCCCCCCACCACTGTACGTGTCGTACCACCGTCCATGTACACCCCAGTACGTTCCAGTCGTACCCCCACCCCAGTACGTTCCTGGCGCACCCCCAACACAACCTCCTAAGTACGGAGCGCACCCCATGCCCCAACATCACAACCGCATGTACGAGTCGTGCAAAGCCACACACAAGGACCAAATCGTACAACCAAATGGCCCATGTACACACCGTACACACGCTCAAAACGCACGTACACAACAAGGACAAAACAAAATAACTCAACAATACACCATTCGAAAGGCACACAGCCACTAAACATGGCCAACAACCACTAAAATAACACAATCACTGACCTGCAACTGTCAAAAACAAACAGAGGCCCAATACACCACCACTCCTTATAACACACCCACCCAAAATTCAAACACTGCCACACCCACCCATGGACCAATAAAAAGGGCCCACACACACAAACCATGAGCCTTTGCAACAGACCCACTGCTGCCAGACACCACAGAACCAGACTACAAGCGACACCACATCTTACACTTGCACACCTTCACACGACCACCCTCACAAACACCCTCTCATCACATTCACACACACACACAACCATCCACACCCCCCCCCAACATCCACACACCCCCCACACCCACACCATCCCCACCCACACCCCTCACCATGCCCACTACCAAGAATCCAAAGTTCAGTCACCGAGAGTTGGAGGTCCTTGTTGATCAAATCCTCAGAGTCGAGCCACAGATCTTTGGAACATTGGTCAGAAGCACCAGCCAGGCAGCCAAAACAGCCATGTGGCAGACCATCGTCGATGCTGTGAATGCTGTTGCGGACACCAGGAGGACCAAGCAGGATTGCCAGAACAGGTGGTACGATCTGCGGAGGAGGGTCAGAGCCAAGAGACAGGAGGAACACGACCAGGCCAACGCCACCGGAGGAGGGCCCTCCCGCAGACCCGTACAGTACCATCCCTGGGAGGAGAGGGTGATGGCCATACTGCCGGTGGAGGCAGTTGAAGGAGTAGAAGGACTCCGAGACCCGGGTGAGTACACAAACAACGCACGTCACATGGGGGGAACTGCAACCACAAACAAAATTACTAACAGGCACGCAACCACCACAAGCCATCGCATTACTCAACCACACTCCATGAGCAGGCACATGCCACTGCTGCCACCATGCCCCATGCACCCAGCTGGACAATGTCAAGTCACAGGCCACAGAAGACAACAACACATGACACGGTAACCCGGATGGCGGGAGGCTGGGCACCAAGAATCACATAGTGCGACTCCAAAGCAGACAACAATGCCCTCTGCCCATATGGCCTAGATCACAGCCAGACAAACACTGTGTCCCAACACAGGAATGACTTGCCAGCAAATGGCGGATGCCTTGCATCAACACATGGGGGTGAAGGCACTGTTTTGCACATGCCAGCAGCTAATGAACAGCCAACAGTGTGAAAGAGTGGCAGCACACACCACCACAGCAGCAGCGCACAGACACACAGCAGACAAAATGGGTGCCTGGAGATCAGAAACAAACTCACATCAACAGGCCAAGGGCCACTCAAAGATCTGCTAACAGTGTGTGCCCAGGAAGCTGGGCCAAGGTGACAGAGGGTGACACACGGAGGGAGGGAGAGGGGGACACAGAGGGAGGGAGAGGGGGACTGAGAGGGAGGGAGACACAGGAAGATGGACAGAGGGAGGAGGCTGACACACAGAGGGAGGGAGAGGGGGACTGAGAGGGAGGGAGACACAGGAAGATGGACAGAGGGAGGAGGCTGACACACAGAGGGAGGGAGAGGGGGACACAGAGGGAGGGAGACACAGGAAGATGGACAGAGGGAGGAGGCTGACACACAGAGGGAGGGAGAGGGGGACACAGAGGGAGGGAGAGGGGGACACAGAGGGAGGGAGAGGGGGACACAGAGGGAGGGAGAGGGGGACAGAGAGGGAGGGAGAGGGGGACAGAGAGGGAGGGAGAGGGGGACACAGAGGGAGGGAGAGGGGGACAGAGAGGGAGGGAGAGGGGGACAGAGAGGGAGGGAGAGGGGGACTGAGAGGGAGGGAGACGGACAGAGGGAGGAGGCTGACACACGGAGGGAGGGAGAGGGGGACAGAGAGGGAGGGAGAGGGGATCAGAGAAGGAGGGAGACACAGGGAGAACAAATCAGTCCTTTGGTGTGTGGGAATGTCTGCTCGTCAGCAGGTGGACTGCGTGCATGTAGACAAGGGTGGCCAGTGCCAGAACCCCCCCTCTTCATCATGGCAAAACGCAGGGCCATGTTACAACCTGTACACGAGCACAAGGACAGCCACCTGCATCATATAAGTGTGTGGATCCACTCCATGTGCACATGTACAGTGCTACAAGGAAGGCGCAAACGCATAGCTCGGCACACATGCACACTCCACTGCTGACTGCAGTCACACTTGACGCAGCAAGTAAGACTGTGCCACACATAGTTAAAGGGGCCAAATTGGTGCCCAAGGGACACACACATGCACAAGTGCACTGTGAGTGGAATGCAAGACAGATCCTAATTCCAAGAGGAAATGTGCCAACTTTGTAACGGATGCAACATGGATGTTGCATGGATCAAAAGTAACATTGTCTCTCTCACACACAGGTCGACGTCGTGCTGCACCCCCCAACACTGGGGGGGAACACTCACAGGACCCGGATCTGCAGGAGACCGATCCCACCGGCAGCGACCACTCTCAGCACTCTGCGGACGACCCCGACCGACCTGGCCCCTCTGGTGTCCAACCACCTGCAGCACCTGCGTCAGGTACAACCGTGCCAACCACCACCCCCACTCCTGCCACATCCCAGGAGACACCCAGGATCCCTGCCCCAACACCACAATGCAGCCAGGCTCGCCAGGAGGGACACGGTGTCCCGGGCACCCAGGAGGAGGCAGGCGACAACGCCAATGCCACCCCTCAGGGGTCCCGGAGACCCCATGTGCCCACAAGTGCAGGCCAGACGCAAGTGGGCAGGGGTGGTGGGAGTGGAGAGCGGCGGAGGCGCGAGCCTGACCAGTTGGCTGGGGATCCGGTATTTTCCCATGTCCGTAACATCCTGGACTCATACCGGCAGGACACCACGGGCATGGCCCAGGTTGTGTCCGTCCTCGAGGGGATCAAGGTCCAGCAGGCCCAGCAACATGCGGAGCTAATAGCCTGTCTACAGCTACACCAACGGAGGATGGAGGACAGACAGGCTGAGCAAGTGACGGCGTCCCAGGGGATTCACGCTGAACTCCGTCGGATGGCCGACACCATGGCCGACCCTCCCTGTGCCAGAAGGCGGAGAACATCACCACCCACAGGGAGGGATCATGAGGAGGAGGAGGAAACATCCGACGGAGCATCCCAGACGTCGTCACGGCCTGCTGCTGAGGTTCCCCGCAGGAAGCCGGGTCGTCCACGGAAAGGACCGTGAGGGTGGCTGCTACATCACCATCTCCCAGGACACCTGGCCTGGCACCTGGCCCACTGGAGCAACAGCATCACAGCATCAAGAGACATTCTCTGCCACATGGCCCTGCTGGTCACTGGCTGACCAATGTTGACAAAGACTGTGGCATGGACTCTGAGGATTTCCAATGGCAAGGACACCAACTCCCCTACTGAACTTTGGATTCCCTAATCCCGGAAAGGCCCTCACTTGGCCCCCCCCCCCCAATAATAAATCACACTATTAAGAGTAGATGCCTGCTGGTAGCATTATTACCTAACATGTGTCTTGTACAGTCTAAACATGCCTGAGTCATCTGTTCACTTCAACCATCCACACCCTGGGGCCTGAGTCTGGCACAGGACACATGGGTCACAGTTTTCTAGGCAAGACAGACATGGAGCACCATACACACCCGTGATGGTCAGAACCAGCTGAGGGGGTGGCCGAACAACCGTGCTGACAGACACATTGAGTACAGCAACAGTCATGCGCAGAGGTCAGGGATCCTGGCCCGTGTCCTGGGGGGCACCCAGGTACGTGTAGACAGGTGGCAGAACCATGTCCTGCAAGCTTGAGTCCGGTGGATGCAGAGAATGGGGTCATGGATAACGTTGGATGCATGGGGATGGCACATGTCACAATACCCACACAGTCATGGACATCATGCCCATTACACAGTCTCAGCACACACACACAGCTTGCATCTTGCCACTCGACACATTGACACATAGCCACAATCAGGGAATACCATGCCAGACATGCAGGATGCACCGTGCCAACACACCAGCATTGACTGAGAAGAGGCACCTTGGAGGCATAGGGACACCTTTAATAGTCATGTGTTTGGGATTGCAGAGGCAACTTGAAGTACACATGAACACATCATGTGGAGTAACATGTGGCTCCAACACTGGCACCCCCCTTCTGCAGCACAAATGCGTGATAGCCATGGAACTGGCACACAAGTGTCGGATAATAGCTAAATACCCACAGCTGCTCACGGAGAGCCTGCCATACACCATACATCCGCTGATGTGGAAGTCCCACGCCATGTCAAGACAATGTTAACCGGATGTGTCCGAGGGCAGTGTCACACACATTGATGCCTTCATCACAATCCACCATCCCATCACTGATGACTGACAACCAGGCAGCCCATCTATTCAGGTGTACCCAGCTGCATGTCGTGTCCCATGGGGATGCCACATGTCTGCAGAGGACCCAAACCCCGACCGGGGCAGTGTGCACACATCGTGAACAACTGCCACACCCAATACACCCCAGATGCATCCCTTACCCCATGGAGACTTCCAAACGTGTCCGTGCCTGTAACGCTGAGTCAGCCCACGATGCCATGTCCATGAGGAATAGCAGTGCCACAACAATGCAACCAGCAAACGGCATGCGCAGGTACCTGGGGAAGAGAGACACACAAGAAGTCAGCCACAAGAAGCACAGCCACTTGCATGTGCATGTACTCGACACATGTATGGATGACAACATGCTATGTCACAATTATGTCTGGGGAAATACTACCATCACTGCCACCATCACTCCAGTGACACACCCACACACACCTCTGACCCACGTGCCATACATGCAGGTGGAGACACACATCACAACGCATGCCACACGGGGACCAATGCGTGCACACTCAGACCCTGGTACTCACCACTAAGCAAAGAAGTCGCGTATGAGCCGAGTCCGGATGTCCTCTTGCGGCTCCACATCCTCCACATCACTAGCCCCATTGCCAAGCCCTTCGTCCTCCACGGGTGGATGGTCCTCGTCATCTTGATCCAGGATGAGGGGCACAGCTCTTTCAACTGCCATGTTGTGCAGCATGCAGCAGACCATGAAGATCTTGCAGACCTTCGCCGGGGCATATGGGAGTGCGCCGCCGGTCTTGTGGAGGCACCGGAATCGGCTCTTCAGCATGCCAAACGTCCTCTCTATCACTCGCCTTGTCCGGCCATGGGCGGTGTTGTAGCGGAGCTGGGCCGGCGTGATGGGGTTGCGGAGAGGTGTCAGCAGCCAAGGCATGTTGGGATAGCCAGCGTCCCCTAAATGGAAAGCACATGGATATCGTTAGAACAGGCGAAGCGGTAGTGCTGCTCGGCCAAACAGAATACAGGACAGACAGACTGTACCCACCAACAACACATGCACGTTCGTTGCGCAGCTGCATCATCATATCAGGCATCCCGCTACGCCTCATGATGTAGGCATCGTGTGCTGATCCTGGAAAACGAGCACAGACATGTGAAATCACCATGTTGGACAGACACACCACAAGGGCATTGATGGAGTGGTAGTGCTTCCGATTGCGGTACGCCACCTCCCGTGCGTGTGGTGGTACCAAACCTACATGTGTCCCATCTATGGACCCAATGACATGGGGCATCCCTCCCAGGGCATAGAATCCACGCTTGACCTCAGTCATCTGTTCAGGGGTTGGGAACTTGATGAAGTCATCCAGGTGAATCAACATGGCCTCCAAGAAATCATGCAGCACACCGCTGAACATGCTCTGGGACATGCCACCAACATGAGCTATGGTATTTTGGAAGGTACCCGTGGCAAGGAAATGTAGGGCAGCCATTACCTTCAGCTGGGGTGTCAGTGCCGTAGGATACCTGTGCTGCGGTTGCAGGTGTGGTGCCAGTCTCGCCGTCAGCTCCAGAATCAACGGTTGGGTGAAGCGGTAGAGCCGGATCCTGTCATTCTCCTGCATGGTGGCCAAGTCTGGAATTCTTCGGGCAACAGGAGGCGCTCTGCAGTAATTTGGAAGTGACAAGGAAGAGTGAGTGCACTACGGGAACAACTCATGTCTACTGAGCACATGTAAATCAGCCAATACACACATGCCACATAGGGAGTCAGGCATGTGCTACATGCCCAGGACACGTATGGATGCAAGGTGACACTCCTTCCAAGACCCAGCCACACACGGTGATTGAGAACCTCCCCATGCCACGCCATGGGAATAGCTGTGTCCCAGTGCAAGTGAACAGCCCGACGCAAGACAGAAGTGACATACACCCACACATCAGCAGAAGTGTGATGCTGATTGCAGAGACTGGCAGCGGAACACTTGAGCCACAGGTCACATGACATTACACTAGGCCTGCCCACACACCTTGCCATGAAGGTGCACATGTCATGACTCACCACACATTCCTTGTGAGGATGCTGACATGGCCTTGTCACGCTACTCCGTGTCCCATGCATACATGTGCACCTCACATCAGACACCACATGTGGCATGGTGTGCGGAACAGTGTGCAATGATAATCTACACACAGACACATGTTGGTTGCTGCAACGGCTGCAGCTTTTGAGGGTGCTACAACATCAACCTGATGTAAATCCCGGACACATAAATGACATAGTCACATTGTGCACTGTGGGTAGTGACAAGTCAGGTTTCATGACCCCTGTACCGGCCATCATGGGACACTTCCGTGTGTTGGTGTCCGTGCCATGCCAGTGACGCTCACCCCAAGTGCGCAGTACGACATGCACACATGTCAAAGGAGTCAAGGGCATGCCTGGCACACATTGCACCCTCACACAGTACACCTGTACACATCTCATCATACATCTGGTGCCTTCTCCACTCAGGAGGCATGTTCCACATCACAGCCTGTCACACCTGTGCCCCACACATGTAGTAATGCACAGACGATGCCTAGATGTCCATTCCTGGACAAGTATGTCCATCCATGGACAAGTATGTCCGCCCTATTCCTACCTGTGTGTCGACTATCACCACAGTGATGTGTACAAACCGGCGTACTGCTGCTAAGAGGGCCTGTGTATGTTCCCCAATCACTGTGGGAGTGCTGCCGTATGTGTACCCATCGTGATGGCGAGTGTACAGGCATTTGTACGGTCCGTACCACAACGAGTACGCATACGCGTGCAGACCCATAGTGAGAGGGCCGTACACTCGCATGTACGCTCACTATCACTATGGGTCTGCACGCGTATGCGTACACGTAGTGGTACGGACCGTACACACGCATGTACGCTCACTATCACTATGGGTCTGCACGCGTATGCGTACACGTAGTGGTACGGACCGTACACTCGCATGTACGCTCACTATCACTACGGGTACACAGACCCATAGTGATAGTGAGCGTACATGCGAGTGTACGGCCCTCTCACTATGGGTCTGCACGCGTATGCGTACTCGTTGTGGTACGGACCGTACAAATGCCTGTACGCTCACTATCACTATGGTTCTGCACGCGTATGCGTACTCGTTGTGGTACGGACCGTACAAATGCCTGTACGCTCACTATCACTATGGTTCTGCACGCGTATGCGTACACGTAGTGGTACGGACCGTACACTCGCATGTACGCTCACTATCACTATGGGTCTGCACGCGTATGCGTACACGTAGTGGTACGGACCGTACACTCGCATGTACGCTCACTATCACTACGGGTCTGTGTACCCGTAGTGATAGTGAGCGTACATGCGAGTGTACGGTCCGTACCACTACGTGTACGCATACGCGTGCAGACCCATAGTGATAGTGAGCGTACATGCGTGTGTACGGTCCGTACCACTACGTGTACGCATACGCGTGCAGACCCATAGTGATTTTGAACGTAGGCATGCATGTACGGGCCGTTGCCATGCTTTTGGGGTGCCCTAGGGCCCGGAAACGCACCGTACCTGTGTGTGATTCTCCTAATTACATAGGGGACAAGTATTAAGGCCTACATGCATGCTGGTTGTCATGGCGACCAGGTTCAAATTTCGATTTTGTTCTGGAAGGTGCACAGCAGAAGTCAGTTGGAATTCTTCTACTTTGTTGCAATGTGTTTGTGGGGCTGACATCATGCAGGAGAATGAAACCGATAGAGAACCCACAGACTGCTAGGTTTGAAGGGATTGGTGGAAACATAGGATGCAAATGTGAGTGACCAATCACTCTGTACTCCTGTGCATGAGACTGGGCAGAAGGCCACATATAAGGCAGCCAGGTCCCATGAGGGATTACTTGCCTGCACATCTTTGCATTTGTCGACCAAGCTGCTGCTACTGATTCCCTGGAAACATGTCAAGGGCTGTGGAGAGGACACAGCCATTCACCCTGGAGGAGAACATGGCTCTGCTGGATGTGATCCTCCCACAGTACCCCATGCTGTATGGGCGACCAGGGTATCAGGTGAGTGCATAGGCCACTGCCACAGACTGTCCCTATGTTGTGACTGTGTCTTCAGGCATTGTGACCCGGTGTGACACACATGCCATGTACTGTCGGGGGGGTACCAGGGGGGGGGTGCCTGATGTCTCCCAGCAGTGCCCTGAGACAGGAGGGGTGTGTGCAGAGTCCTCCCAGCAGTGCCCTGAGAAAGGAGGTGTGTGTGCAGAGTCCACCCAGCAGTGCCCTGAGACAGGAGTGGTGGGGGCCTATAACTCACAGCAGTGCCCTGAGACAGGAGGGGTGGGTGTGGAGTCCTTCCAGCAGTGCCCTGAGACAGGAGGGGTGTGTGCAGAGTCCTCCCAGCAGTGCCCTGAGACAGGAGGGGTGTGTGCAGAGTCCTCCCAGCAGTGCCCTGAGACAGGAGGGGTGTGTGCAGAGTCCACCCAGCAGTGCCCTGAGACATGAGGGGTGTGTGCAGAGTCCTCCCAGCAGTGCCCTGAGACAGGAGGTGTGTGTGCAGAGTCCACCCAGCAGTGCCCTGAGACAGGAGGGGTGGGGGCCTATACCTCACAGCAGTGCCCTGAGACAGGAGGGGTGGGTGTGGAGTCCTTCCAGCAGTGCCCTGAGACAGGAGGGGTGGGTGTGGAGTCCTCCCAGCAGTGCCCTGAGACAGGAGGGGTGGGTGTGATGCACAGTGTGAGCCTTGATCATTGATTGTGACATTGCCATCATTCCACCTGAGTACCCACTATGGCACGTACTGCCTTTTCCCTCACCAGAGGATGATGTCCCTATGACAGAGGTGCAATGCGTTGGCTGCATTACATGCCATGTAGTAACCAGCTATTATGTTCACATATGTCTCTCTGTGACATGTGGCTGGTGTATTGATGTGGTGTCACTTGTACTTCCTCACAGGTAGGCGCCTCTGCCAAGGAGCAGATCTGGCTGACCGCCGTCAGTGCCGTGAGGCGTGTGGATGGTCGGAGGCGGAGCCTGTCCCAGGTGAGGAAACGCTGGCAGGATATCCGGTGCTGGACGCGGAGGATTGCACGGCTCCTGCTGGGGGACTCACCTGAGAGCCACAAGAACCGCGGCCGCCGCCGTCTGACCCACCTCCACAGGCGTGTGCTGCCGGTGGTCTTTCCAGACCTGGAGAGGCGCTTACAGGCGATGCAGCAGGCGGAAGGGGGTAGGTACATGTGCGTTTGTTGTGTGTCACCGGCATTTGTAAGGGCACAGTGGCATTCATTCACTGGCAGGGTTTAAAGGTGCTGTGCCCATCCAGTTTGCCCAAGTGTGTCGCTGCGCCCCTGCCACCCTTCCCCTCCTTGCAATGTGTTCCCTGGTCTGTGTGTAGTCACTCCTTCACAAGGTAATGTAGGCTGGCGCTTTGTCCACGAGAACAATGACTGTAGCATCATGGGTGGTAGTGGTGGGTAACAGGTTGTGGGACCTTGCCTGTGAACTGTCAAGTTCACTGCATGTGGGTTCCATGTCAGTTGGCACTGATGCTGGCTCCAGACATGGGAGTTGGTCTCTCATGTGTCATGCCTTACAGCGCGCATGTCCTATGTAGTGGCCTGTGACATGATGTGCATGAGTGTGCGCTACGCATAGTGCAGGGATGGTGACGTGTGTAGCAGTCATTCCCATTCAGCCATTCAGTAGCATGTAGTTGCGTGCCCAATACTGTCCCCTGGGGCACCTTATCCTCAGTGTTGTTTGTGTCATCATCAACGTGGACACTCTCACTGTCTACAGCGTAGGTTGTGCTCTGTGCCATTGTCCCCTGTCACCATGTATATAGACGTGCTATTATGTACAGGTGTCCACTGTGCAGCCTGACCTGATTGTCCCTCTTCATACTCACAGTTGCCAGTGCCTGTGTGTCTTGTTATACTCATCTGAGGATGGGCACTGGTACCTCATTATTTGTACAGGCGCACCTTTGCTGATTTGCGTCCAATCTTGCCTTTTGCCTGCCACTGTGTTTATCACCCAGACTATGAGATGTTGGTGCCACCTGTGTCTCAGCAATTAGCATCGTGTGGGGGTTGCTTGGGGCGGGCAATGCCTATGTGTCAAATCCTGATTCCTAATTGCTGGGTCTGGACAGTGTGTGATGTTACTGGACACACACGCAAGGTGCAGTGACCGAGTTATGTTGGGCATGTTTGCAGCATTACCTATGCAGCATGTGTCTCAAGTTCATGGATATTGTCCCTGGTCATAGGTATTTTCACAAACGCTGTGTGGTGCAGAGGCAGTGCAGGATTGTCCCCAGGGCCTGGGTGCTATGTCAGACTCCGTTTCCTGTCATCAGCTATTGTCTCATGCTCTCCATGGTATTTCAGTGGCATGGTGGCTCAACCAACTGTGTTTCATGCCCTACATCGGTACCTTGTTTTGCAGATGTTAGGGATCTGCCTCTTCAGGCTATGCAATGTTGACTATGTAGATTGGACTCATGTGACAGATGTGTACAGGTGTCTGATTAATTTCTGTCTCTCCACCCTGCCCACAGCATCGTCGGGGGACACAGAGGGAGACATGGACACGGACCAGGCGGAGGGACCGAGCACCAGTGGCAGCCGTGACATCGGGGCTGGCACATCGAGTGGGACAGAGGCGGAGGATAGTGTGGCCGAGGACCTGTCGACTGGCACATCAGACTACGAAGCTGACAGGTCCGAGGAGGATGTCTCAGAGTTGGCGGAGGCTGCACCAGCAGCTGACAGTGGAACAACACCTGCCACCGCCCCCTCAGTTCCCACCAACCGCCTCCCACTTGCTCGTGTCCCTTCCCAGCGTGCCCGGTCACCGCATGTCTCCTTCCTGCCAGGCACCGCACCCCCTGCCCCTGTCTCCACTGCTGCCGCCAATGCTGAGTCTATGGACATCCAGCGGCAAATGCAGGTTGGTCAGGCTGCGATCCTGAATGTCCTCCATTCCCACGGGAAAACCCTCAGCAACATCGAGGCATTCTTGGAGGGCATTCATTCTTTGCAGGCTGACCAACGCAACTTGCTGAGGTCCCTAGACTCCACACTGACTGCAGCAGTGGGTCTCCTGCAGCGCGACCTCCCCCCACCTACCCCTGCCCCATCCACACTTCCCACTTCCATGCCTGTCCCACGTACACCCAGACGTCGGCATGCACCCACCACAACAGACACAGGCACCACACCAGCAGGGAAGGTCCACCGCACTCCTCCTGACACGCACACACAGGGTGAGATAGGCACACCCACTGGGTCGGGGGGCAAACGTGTGACACGCAGCCAGAGTGGGAGTCCGCATTCCACACAATCCACTCCCTCCAAATCCCCTCCCCTCAGCTCTCCTGGCCACATCTCCCCCAAGGACTCCTTCATGGCCGCTCTGTCCTTGAGCCCCACAGTTACGCCACCACGCAAGCGGTCAAGGAAGTCCTCGGTCAGGGTGGTTGAGTCTCCCCCCCTGTCTCCACCCTCCCCCGGTGGCGCTGCAACCCATCCCTCTGAACCCCCCCCCTCCTTGGGGCCTGAGGTCACTTCGGGTGCAGGGGACTCCCTGGAGGACCTTGCTAAGGTGTGTAGTGCCATCCTGGCCTCCGCCTTTGGCCATGACACACCCCCTGTGGTTGAGTCCTCCATCCCTGCACCCACAACGCCGCCCCTTTGCCCTGATGTCCCTGCGGTGCCTGTTGCTTCCCCCCCCCCTGATGCCCTCACCAGTATGGAAGACGATGGCATTTGACTGTGCAGGCAAGGTAGGGGACACACATCCCACTGTGTCCCCCATGCAGCTGGGAATAATTGACTGCCCTATGGCCTTTGTTGACTTTGAACTGCCGTTGATCCACGGACATTGTGCTAATGCTGATTAAAGCTTTATTTTTTTTTCCATTATCACACTCCTGCTATGGTGGTATTGGTGTTGGTGGGGCTGCTACATTGTTTTGGGTGGTGTTTAAGGCTTTGGGTGTGTGGGATTTGTAGTAGTGTTCTGCTCTTTGGGGCCACCCTAGGATCTGTGTGCCATCACAAGGTGTTGGCTAACTTCCTTAGGTCATGTCAGCAGTTACTGCATGGTTCAATTGTCCCAGGGTGTATTCCTTCCTCTGTGTACCCAGTTTCTTCCCTGCAGGGTGTTCCCAATGTTTAGCGCAGAGCTGTGTCTACATGAGCTGTGTGTGTGACGGAGCCCTTCTACTTTGGCCATGCATGCATGGCCATGTCTCCACCTGCAACAATCGTGGCATCCTTGCTGATCACTGTACTTGTGTGTGGAGTCAGTTGACATGAGTTCATGGGGACATGTTCCCTTGTAGGCAGTATGGATGTGGGTAATTGTGGCATCACACACATGTGTTACACCCCTCCTGGGTGTGGACACTGCTGGGAGGACTCTGCACCCACCCCTCCTGGGTCTGGACACTGCTGGGAGGACTCTGCACCCACCCCTCCTGTGTCAGGGCACTGCTGGGAGGACTCTGCACCCACCCCTCCTGTCTCAGGGCACTGCTGGGAGGACTCCACACCCACCCCTCCTGTCTCAGGGCACTGCTGGGAGGACTCTGCACACACCCCTCCTGTCTCTGGGCACTGCTGGGAGGACTCTGCACACACCCCTCCTGTCTCTGGGCACTGCTGGGAGGACTCTGCACACACCCCTCCTGTCTCTGGGCAGTGCTGGGAGGACTCTGCACCCACCCCTCCTGGGTCTGGACACTGCTGGGAGGACTCTGCACCCACCCCTCCTGTGTCAGGGCACTGCTGGGAGGACTCCACACCCACCCCTCCTGTCTCAGGGCACTGCTGGGAGGACTCTGCACACACCCCTCCTGTCTCTGGGCACTGCTGGGAGGACTCTGCACACACCCCTCCTGTCTCTGGGCACTGCTGGGAGGACTCTGCACACACCCCTCCTGTCTCTGGGCACTGCTGGGAGGACTCTGCACCCACCCCTCCTGGGTCTGGACACTGCTGGGAGGACTCTGCACCCACCCCTCCTGTGTCAGGGCACTGCTGGGAGGACTCTGCACCCACCCCTCCTGTCTCAGGGCACTGCTGGGAGGACTCTGCACCCACCCCTCCTGTCTCAGGGCACTGCTGGGAGGACTCCACACCCACCCCTCCTGTCTCAGGGCACTGCTGGGAGGACTCTGCACACACCCCTCCTGTCTCTGGGCACTGCTGGGAGTGATGGGCACCCACCCCTCCTGTCTCAGGGCACTGCTGGGTGGAGTCTGCACACACACCTCCGATTTCTGGATATGTGCGCTTGGCACATACACGGTGGGGTTACGCACACTGCATTAGAGGTGAGGGTACGAGTCTACTGACACTGGTGTGGTGGGGGTACGCTCCGTACGTCCGCGGGTGGGGGTACGGGTCGTACTTACACTGTTGGGCTGGGGGTACGCTCCGTACGTCCGCGGGTGGGGGTACGGGTCGTACTTACACTGTTGGGCTGGGGGTACGCTCCGTGCGTCCGCGGGTGGGGGTACGGGTCGTACTTACACTGTTGGGCTGGGGGTACGCTCCGTACGTCCGCGGGTGGGGGTACGGGTCGTACTTACACTGTTGGGCTGGGGGTACGCTCCGTGCGTCCGCGGGTGGGGGTACGGGTCGTACTTACACTGTTGGGCTGGGGGTACGCTCCGTACGTCCGCGGGTGGGGGTACGGGTCGTACTTACACTGTTGGGCTGGGGGTACGCTCCGTGCGTCCGCGGGTGGGGGTACGGGTCGTACTTACACTGTTGGGCTGGGGGTACGCTCCGTACGTCCGCGGGTGGGGGTACGGGTCGTACTTACACTGTTGGGCAGGGGGGTACGCTCCTTGCATTCGTGGGTGGGGGTTCGAGTCGTACTTACACTGTTGGGCTGGGGGTACGCTCCGTACGTCCGCGGGTGGGGGTACGGGTCGTACTTACACTGTTGGGCTGGGGGTACGCTCCGTACGTCCGCGGGTGGGGGTACGGGTCGTACTTACACTGTTGGGCTGGGGGTACGCTCCGTACGTCCGCGGGTGGGGGTACGGGTCGTACTTACACTGTTGGGCTGGGGGTACGCTCCGTACGTCCGCGGGTGGGGGTACGGGTCGTACTTACACTGTTGGGCTGGGGGTACGCTCCGTACGTCCGCGGGTGGGGGTACGGGTCGTACTTACACTGTTGGGCTGGGGGTACGCTCCGTACGTCCGCGGGTGTGGGTACGGGTCGTACTTACACTGTTGGGCAGGGGGGTACGCTCCTTGCATTCGTGGGTGGGGGTTCGAGTCGTACTTACACTGTTGGCATGGGGGGTACGCTCCATGCATACGCGGGTGGGGGTACGGGTCGTTCTTACACTGTTGGCATGGGGGGTACGCTCCTTGCATACGCGGGTGGGGGTACGGGTCGTACTTGCACTGTTGGGGTGGGGGGTACGCTCCTTGCATACGGGGTGGGGGTAGGGTCCGTACATATCCGTCCCCACGCTATGTGATGTTTGTGCGGCCCGTACCCAGGCCTTTGCCACGTGGGTGCGATCCGTCCCGCCATTGTTGGGGTGACGTGTGTGGGCGTGGTCCGACTCGTACCCACGCTCTTCAGGCGTGGGTACGGGACGTACCTGTCTGGTTGTGTTGCCGGTTCGCGTGGTGACGGACTTCCGTTGTGGCGGTCGCTGGCTATTCAGGACACGCCCCCACCCCCTCGTGGTGACCAGGGCATGGGAGTCAGGTATGTCCAGGCCATGTGTAGTGTGTCACTCATGTGGTTGTTTTGTGGCCTGCCCTGGTCGTGCCACCCCCACCCCACCCCACTTTCCCCCCTCCCTTAGTTATTCTGACCTTCTGCGGCGTCTGCGTCGTAACCTGTAGAGGAGGTGTACTGCTATGAGGGCAGGGATGACTCGTAGGTTCGGGTCCATGTCTGTCCGTCGCGTACTGGTACTCCTTGCTCGCGTCGTCCTGTCGCGTACGGGTCCTCCTTGATCGCGTCGTCCTGTCGCGTACGGGTCCTCCTTGGTGGCGTCGTCCTGTGTGTCCGTCACGTACTGGTCCTCCTTGTTCGCGTCGCCGTCTGTCCGTCGCGTACTGGTGGTCCTTGTTCGCGTCGTCCTGATTTCCCGGCAGTTTTTGGGTGCCGCAAAATATTCACCGTGCGGGGTGACGTCGGTGCGAATCGTGATTCCTGGGTCGTGAATGGCTGGCTGCGTGCGTCCCGACGTCAGGTCGGCGCTTTCCCGGATCGCATTGGTAGGTGTTTTTTGTTCGGTCGGTCTTTTTTACGATTCGTACGGTAATGGTGTACCCGTGCGAATCGTAATTCCATGTTTGTATATTTTGACGACCGGGTACGCGTCGGACGGAGAATATGCTCCGTCCGACGGTTCGTACCCGGTTTTTGCCGGATCGTGATCGGCACCCAAGTATGTGTAAGTTTCCGAAGAAGTAAGTGTGGTGGTGTGTGTTTAACTGTATATGCAAGTAAATGGATGTTTGATTCTTTATTGGCATGAGTGACTATGTGTGTGAGTAGCTCTATGGATGAGTGGCGTTGTGTAATAGAATGTATAGGTGTATGAGTACATATGATAAGTGAGTACATGTATGAGTGACTGTATTGGACTGTTGGTGAATGAGTGGATGTGTATGTGGATCTTAGAATTACTGAAGAGGTTGTTGTAACTGTTATTGGTATGTCCATTGTTTTGTAAATTTTAGTCTCTATTTTTGATTGTGTGTATCAAAGGTTTTATTAGGGGAAGAGGAGGTCTGCCACTCTATCACAAGGATGATGTCATCAGTGAGGTCATCAGTGATGTCATTTGAGATGTCATCAGTGATGTCATGAGTGATGTCACTGACCATGTCATGAGTGATGTAATATGTGACGTCATCAGCAGTGCATTGCGGGAGCGCGAGTTATAGTTAGCTGAACTAACTATAACGGGGGAATTTCATTGGTTTTTTACGAGTAAAATGTCCAGCTAACTATAACATGTGTGAAACCTATGGTTTTTTCACTGAATTTCTAAGGTTTTTTAAATGCTAATTCCTAACTATAACGTGTGTGAAACCTATGGTTTTTTCACTGAATTTCTAAGGTTTTTTAAAGGCTAATTCCTAACTATAACGTGTGTGAAACCCATGGTTTTTTCAGTGAATTTGCAAGGTTTTTTAAATGCTAATTGTTTTTTTTTTCTTCTATTTTTTTTAACATATTTTTATTTTATTTTTCTTACCTTTTATAAAGACTATGGTTAAATTTTTAAAATTCTTTAATATGTTTTTTTTTTATATATTTTTTAAAATAAACATGTAAAATTTATTTGCAGTACTTTTTTTATTTTTTTTTATTATTTTTTTAGTACGCGTACCGTAAGCTTACGGTAAGCGTACGGTTTACGCAACGCCCGTAATTTTTCTACGCTGCTTGCGTATAGTTACGCAATTTGCGTAGCCGCGCGTACTCCGCGTGGGACGCGTGCGCGCGTACGCTACACGCGCACGTTACGCGGAAGTGTCGGGTAGAGTCTGTTATGCGCATGCGCGCAAGCGCGTGTCTTTTTTACGCGCATGCGCACTTTTGCCGTAAGCGTACCGTAAGCGCACCGTAAGCATACGGTAGGTCATGTGATCATGAAACACAACTTTTGATTGGTTGAAACTACTTTCAGTTCTAGAACTCTCCTACACCACACCCATTCCTCTCATTTCTGCTTGTGATCCCTTAGGAGAAGGAGCTGGGTTGTCTTTGTGATACGATGGCAGAACAGCAGAGCTCTTCTGAGAGTGAGGCTAGCACTAGCAGCACTGTTTTGAGGCAGAGAGCGAGGAAACAAAAGCCCTCTTATGTATGGGATTATTTTACTTTTCCTGAAGGCCAGCAAAAGGTGAATGCACCCTTAGTAACTTGCAAGCTGTGTCAGCGTGTACTTTCAAGAGGTAATCCTGACAGGAAGTATTCCTTTGGGAATCATACCATGAAGAGACACCTCAAGGATGTACACAGAAGGACACATGGTCATCTTTTTGGAGGTAACTCTTCAGAAAGACAAGCAAGTACATCCACAGCAGCTCAGCCTGGACCATCATCTGCAGAGCTGACTCCTTCTTCTGCAGGTCAGGTGAGCCCTTCATCTGTGGGGGGAGCATCTCCTTTTGCTGGCCCTCTGGAAATGAACCCTCGATTTCGGAGGGTTGATATTCGATGCGCCTTTTGTCAAGATCTAATTTGCCATAGGGAGACCAGTGTTTCCCTAGTGAACAACAAAATAGATCAGCACACTTGTCGCTTTGAATAATTTTCCCATTCTTTCTTTCCTCTGTCCCTGCATGAACACAACGGTTCTTTTAAGAGCCAACCTTATCTTTCATCTTTTTTTTACATATGATTTTAAAAACTTTTTTTTTTTTTTTTTTTAACCGTACGCGTACGGTGCTCGTACTTTTTTTTTTTTTTTTAAAAAAACACTAAAAATCAATTATCACATTACAAGGTCCTTGAGAGACTACAATTATTATTATTGACTTACCATACCCACTCAAAAAAATATTTATTCATTTGTTTTTTAAAAAAATAGCTTTAAAAATGGTTCTAGTTTTCGAAATTTTTCTATATCAATCTGAAAAAAAAGAAAAAAGTATTAATATTTTTAAAACATTTTATAATACAGTACACATATTTACATATTTTTCAAAAAATATTTTTGCCTTATTTTTGCTGTTTTCAGAATATATTGCATTTCACTATAAATTGTGAAAGCAATTGCATTCATCATTTTACAGCGGGCAAAAAAAAATAACAATCAAAAAGATTGTATTAAAAAAGCCCAGAATCTCTTTTTACTTAAACTTAACATTATAGAAATGCATAATTATCTAAAAAAATATCATCTAATACCAATACTTATTTCTTTAAAATACCGTCTGATATGTTTGTTTCAGAAGTATAATCACAATATTATATCTCAAATAACTCCACAATACATCTGATTCCATTTCCTTTAGGCCAAATAGTAATTTTAAAATTTTTTTGGGAATAAATTTCCAACGGTAATCCAATAAAATTCTAAAGTTTAATTTGTCCAGATCTCACCGATTCTCTGTAACATTTTGGTTCACGAAAATTTTTTGAATAAATCACCAGAAAAAAACGCAATAAATCTCTGCCTGTAATTCCTATTTCCACACAGAGTCATGTTTTCACATTAGTCCCAAAACGAAATTTCTTTGCCAATTTGAAAGCACACTTACTGCTCTTTTTTTTTGGCAAGTGAAAATCACTTTTACAGACTGACACATTATGAAACCACTTTTTTGATTTTTTTAAATGCACATGTCCAAACTGCTTTTTCAGACCACCACCATGTGTAACCTGGGTGGCTGCCTACATTCCAGCAAGGGCAACCAGCCTTAGTGATGCTGAATGTATTTGCATTACAGACTGAAACCTGAAAACCCCACTCGCTTGTAAATACTGTGCATGATTATACATGGCAAGCAGATGGGTGTGTGCTAAGAGTCTGCTTCTTCCCCCAAAAAATCGCTCCCCCTTTTTCCTACTAATGCAACTGTGAAATCACCAGAAAAAAACGCAATAAATCTCTGCCTGTAATTCCTATTTCCACACAGAGTCATGTTTTCACATTAGTCCCAAAACGAAATTTCTTTGCCAATTTGAATGCACACTTACTGCTCTTTTTTTTTGGCAAGTGAAAATCACTTTTACAGACTGACACATTATGAAACCACTTTTTTGATTTTTTTAAATGCACATGTCCAAACTGCTTTTTCAGACCACCACCATGTGTAACCTGGGTGGCTGCCTACATTCCAGCAAGGGCAACCAGCCTTAGTGATGCTGAATGTATTTGCATTACAGACTGAAACCTGAAAACCCCACTCGCTTGTAAATACTGTGCATGATTATACATGGCAAGCAGATGGGTGTGTGCTAAGAGTCTGCTTCTTCCCCCAAAAAATCGCTCCCCCTTTTTCCTACTAATGCAACTGTGAAATCACCAGAAAAAAACGCAATAAATCTCTGCCTGTAATTCCTATTTCCACACAGAGTCATGTTTTCACATTAGTCCCAAAACGAAATTTCTTTGCCAATTTAAATGCACACTTACTGCTCTTTTTTTTTGGCAAGTGAAAATCACTTTTACAGACTGACACATTATGAAACCACTTTTTTGATTTTTTTAAATGCACATGTCCAAACTGCTTTTTCAGACCACCACCATGTGTAACCTGGGTGGCTGTCTACATTCCAGCAAGGGCAACCAGCCTTAGTGATGCTGAATGTATTTGCATTACAGACTGAAACCTGAAAACCCCACTCGCTTGTAAATACTGTGCATGATTATACATGGCAAGCAGATGGGTGTGTGCTAAGAGTCTGCTTCTTCCCCCAAAAAATCGCTCCCCTTTTTCCTACTAATGCAACTGTGAAATCACCAGAAAAAAACGCAATAAATCTCTGCCTGTAATTCCTATTTCCACACAGAGTCATGTTTTCACATTAGTCCCAAAACGAAATTTCTTTGCCAATTTAAATGCACACTTACTGCTCTTTTTTTTTGGCAAGTGAAAATCACTTTTACAGACTGACACATTATGAAACCACTTTTTTGATTTTTTTAAATGCACATGTCCAAACTGCTTTTTCAGACCACCACCATGTGTAACCTGGGTGGCTGCCTACATTCCAGCAAGGGCAACCAGCCTTAGTGATGCTGAATGTATTTGCATTACTGAGTCCAACCTCAAACCCTTAAACTATTCTTTTTTTTTCCAGTACACCTTAATTTATCGTGAAAACATAGTCCATATTATTTTACATGTTCCTCACATTTAAATTTCTCCCAAAACAGAAAATGATAAACGCAACTTCAACAAAAAGAATTTCCATTTCTATTATTCATTTCTTAATTTACCATATACATCTCCTCTCAAACTCTAACCTCACCTTTAAAATTAGTTAGTTGTGAAAGAAATGTGGCACTCAAACAGCAGATTATCAGAGCCAGGATTTCTGTTCTGTTCACCTCTCTCCTCTCAGCAGAACCAGATAATGGCAAACTTTCCCTCTATTTTTCCACACATATACATGTAAATTTCAAATCTCAGTGCTTCCCCCTTTTTTTCAAATGTAATCACACATTTCTATTGGTTGAAAACCAACCCTTTTCCAAAAGTACCCTGCCCCCAACTTGACTTCTGCCTAGTACCCTTCCCCCAACTTGACTTCTGCCTGCTACCATAGCAACAGCTCATGGAACACTGCTGTGTGGAGTTAGGTCAGAAGTTTGCCACACAATGTTTCAATTCCACAGAGCAAGAGTGCTTGACTTTTCAAACCTAACAGCAAATCCATAGTACTGTTCTTTGGTAACACATTTTTTTGTACCAATACAAAACATGCTTCTATTAATTTACACATACAGCCTAGTTTTTATTCTAGAATGGTATGAAACAGCCAATCAGTTCTTTTTGTTTTGAAAAAAATATGTATGCCTCCATTTCCAAACTGTCTTTCTTTTCATATTGCCATTCTACTGAAAGACACCTCCTGAGTGCATCCAGTTCTCCTTTGAAGATGTTCACAGTGTGGATTGTAGGGCACAGCTATGTCTTCTGGAGTGAAAAGTTTGCAGAGAGAACAGATATGGTGAGAGACCTTGCTTTGCCAAATGTAGACATTAAATGGATTGGTCAGAGAGGGTTAAAGTGGCACCAATTGATGCCATTGGTGAAATCCTTCATGCAAATCCAACACCCTGACCTCATAATAGTGCACTGTGGTGGCAATGACCTAGGCACTTTGACTGGGGTAGGTCTGGAAATGCTTATGAAGGACACCTTTGCACAACTGTTTTCACTTTTCCCTAAAACTGCCTTTGTGTTTTCCAACATATGCCAAAGGCAAAAATGGAACTGGTCCAATCATTTCTGTCCGCAGATTGACAAAGCAAGAAAGCACGTCAACAAATCTGTTTCTGCTTTCCTCCGTGACTATGGTATGGGTGCCATTTACCACAACAACTTGCGTTATGACATGCAAGACATTTATAGAGGAGATGGTGTGCACTTCAATGATGAAGGGAACAGAGTCTTCCTCTTGAACCTTAGACTCTGCATCGGTACTTACTTGTAGGTACCACTAAAAAATCATTTCATAAACACAACGGCTCTTTTTAGAGCCCCCTAATATCTAAACACTTAAATCTGAATTTCATTTATTTTTTTATTTTTTTTTTCTACCGTACGCTTACCGTAAGCTTACCGTACGCGTACCCCCTGATTTTTTTAAAAATCAATAAATGTTTTCTTTGTACTTTACAGTCCTTCTTTGACCCCCTCACAAATGTAAGGGGGTCTGTAACTCTCCTCATTGCCCCCTTTTCTTGTTTTCACTCTTTTTTTTCTGAGTGAAACACACAAAATGGCGGCCGCCGCTTCCTGGTTTCGGCCGATTCGAATGTTTACTAAGATCTAACAGCCAATCAGAATCGCGCTCGCGCACGCCACCGTACGCGTACCGTAAGCTTACCGTAAGCGTACGGTAAGCGTACCGTAAGCGGGCTCAGATATATATATTGATTTAAAGGCTATTTTCTCAGAATCTACTGAACAGATTTACACCAAACCTACGAAAGGCACTTCCTTGACATAGGGACTACCTCTCTGCCAAATTTCTAGTAATTCTGTTCAGCCGTTCGGGCTGTAGCTCGTTCTAAAGGTCCTATGGAAAAATGCATGGGAAAAACGCGTTTTGGGACCCCCCTTTTATCTCAGCCCCCGCTTGACGTATCCCCCCGAGACTTTCAGGGTAGGAGCGGAGCGTAGCGCCCCACCTATTTTGAGAAATTCGCGAGGATTCATCGACCGGCGCCAAAGTTATTCAAAATAGAATGTTGCGGATTTCCTATGGAAAAGGGGTCCTAACTATAACTACCTACTGGCGACCGCCAGTAGGTAATATATATATATATATATATATATATATACACTCCACAATTTTGTTTGTTACATTCGCCCCTTGAAGTGTGGCTAATATATATATATAAATATGTATACATATATATTAGCCCTTTCCTTGCTAATAGATCAATGCAAGAACTACAGCCTGTCTCTCCATCTCTGCTTCATTGACTACAGGGCGGCCTTCGACCAGCTCTGGCAGAAGGTAGTCAGCTGGAACATCCCAGAGTCCCTGCTACAGGCCCTGGTTCTCCTTCACATGGGTCTGGGTTAAGCTGTGGAGTGATATCCTTCTGTCCAGAAAGAGTCAAACAAAATCATGGTCTTAGGCCGCGCTGTGTGGTTGACCCCACCCTTTTCAACTTATTTCTGTCAGATTTACAGATTTACCATCAACTCTAGAGATCAACGCATATGCCCCAAAGCTAGGGAGTCTACATCTATGCAGCTTGATGTATGCTGACGACTTGATTCTGATTAGTTGCACAAAGATTGGCCTCCAAGACTTCTGAATGACACATCAGTGTACTCAATGAAGAACCAAATAGAAATAAAAATGAAAAAACACAAATTATGGTAATAGGGAAGCAAGCCACCAACCCTATGGCATGGTACCTGGAAGCAGCAAAACTCTGTCATTATGACATTATGAAGCATCTTTGAAAATTAGCGCTTCTCTGCACTGTCCAGGAAAAAAAATCAAAATATGGTAAACCTCACTAGTGTAGGTAACATTGGCAACATTTTATAGTGCCTAAAACCAGCACTACTTTCTGCATGTTGCTGGCATTTAGCCATTTCTAGGCACTCGTTAATTCGCCAAGAAAGGAAACTAGGATCAACTCTGTGTGTTTATTTTTCCAAAGATCACACAACTTTGCTATTGTAAAGTGCCAACATTTGAATACGTATGGATTTATGAATGAATGACTGAAATGAATAAATGAATGAAACGTAATTGGTAAAACGCATGCCTACTTCAAGGAGTGTCCCTGCGCTAAATAACAGTTTCTCTGCACAATAGACCAATGGGCGAAGAACAGCCTCAGGTGCCGAACAACCAAGATTTGACTGAGTAGCTAGCCCCAGAGTGCCCCCTGTAATTAGCTGCTCCTTTATGCACTGTACAAGAGGGCATTTGCTTCCATATTGAGATCCTCTGTATTTATACCCTGCAAAATCCGCCAAAATTGCCTTGAATAGGCCTGGGCTAAAATTCCGTTCCGCTCGCGGAAATTGCGATAATTTTACATTTTCGCATTCCGCAGAGAGCGCGAAAATGTCAAAATTTCCGCAATCCGCATTTTACCGGGAATGTTTTGCTTGCTCGCGCTGTAAAATAATACGTTCTCGCGCGCGCGCGATCGCCTTACCTGAATCCCCGCGTTCGCCGACAATTTTTCTCGATCCGGTCGCGTTCTCCACGAGATGTTGGATTGTTGGTAGCCATTTGCGCTGTCTCGCGACAGTTCGCGCCCGCAGTAACGTCATTCGTCGGGCGATCACGTCTTTCTTCTCGTGATCATGCATCGCGAGACATGTGAAAACAAGATGGCCGCGCCCGTGAGCAACCGCATGGGTAAGTTGGCGAGCCGCGACTATGCAGAAAATACCACGAACGGGCGGGAAAAAAAATTCCGCATCTTTGCGATATTTCCGCGTGTTTGCAGAGATTTTTAACATTTTCGCGATAATTTGCAAAAGTGAATTTCGCAAATTCCGCCCACCCCTAGCCTTGAACATTCTAACCATCGAAAGTTTCTGCAGTGATATGTCCTATGAAGCTAATCAAGGAACTTACAAGCAAGACCTGTTTCTGTGTGATATCACACAAGGTTAAGTGCCCCTAATGCATTATAGTTGTGTAGCTAAACAGAACTGACGAATTTAATTGTGTTGTGTTACGTGTTATCACCATAATCTGTCTTCAGCTATACTTTAAGAGACAGTGCTCTCTTTTTACAGTACCATCATTTCTCTTTAACTTTTATTTACTATATATATTTCTCCCAATCAGTGCTGCAGGTGGTTTGTGGTCTGTTATGCAGAAGTGAGAAAGTGAACCTGATGTGTTTCAAATAGTCTTGATTAGCTTTGGACACATTGCTGGTGTCCCTAGCAAGCCGATACACCTACCTTGCCAGGGCTGAGCCAGATAGCTTTGGATAAATGTGGACTTTTGTATTTTTGTATGTCAAAGAAAGTACACAATCGAGATGCGTTTTGCAAGAAAAAATATATATTTGCCGTGAAACCAGATCTAAGCATACTAAATGAATTACTCAATGCATTTCAGCCATCTTGGTCTTGCTCACGAGTACCAAAGCAGTGCTCAGTTTAATCTTGTAAAAATATGCAAAACTAAACTTAGACACAATACTTAAAAATGTCCTTCCAATTACTTGATCAACAAGGCTGTCATCTTAGAATGTTTTCTATATCGACCACCAGCATAGATTTTCTCATATTACAAAAAAATGGTAATTAACCTGAGCCTTAGAAATATTGAATTTGCAAGTTAATAAATCCCACAATAGTTTCCTTATTTTCAAAGAACATATGTAATTTTATCAGAATACATTACTGCATGCTCAAACATCCAAGTGGTTGATATGTATTAACCATGACTATAACATTCAATCCTGTGGAGCTGCACCCCCCCTGTAGCTATACAGATAGGCTCCTTATTGTGAGTCCATTTTTTATCAAACTTTCCAGATTCTCAAAGTAATACCATTAGTTCATTTCTGTAACCATATAACTAGTCTCCACAGGGTTTCGTTATCATCTCACAATCCATTTTTCTGTGAACTATTCAACAGATGTGCTTCCTTATATCACATTTCTCCAATCCCGCCCAGATGGGAACAATAATTTCCACCACCTGTAAGGAAAACAGAACTCCTCATTGGATGGTTCGATTCTGAAGCTCTGTTGTGAAAAGTCTGACTGAAATCCATAATTAAAAATGTCTTAAAAAAGGGAATCACCCACTATATATACAAGAAATTACACTTTGACACTATACTTCATACATGCCTACATATGCACCCTCAGTTCTTCCATTTCCAATTCCTCTGGGATTTCTTGTTTGGCGATCTATTATATACCTTGACTCAAGGTGTCTTAACTGCAACTCCCTGGTGCACCCTCTGTTAGCATGTGGTATCCTGTAAACAGAAAAATAGCTTAATAGTATCTCATTGCTAATATGTAATTCTGCAAAATGTCTATCTATTGGATAATGTTTATCAAGATTTCTAATGGTTCTTTGGTGCTCTAATATGCATTTTTTTGCTGATGTTTAGTATTTCCAATAAATCTTTTCCCACAGGGACAGATGAGAATGTACACCATGTAATTAGAATTACATGTTAAGAATGTATTAATCTTCTTCTTTTGTTTACTGTGGGAAACCCCATATTCACATTTGTTTTTCTATTTATTGCATGCCTCACAGTACTTAAATGGAAAGAATCCCTTTCTTCCTCTTGTGCTATTGCCAGTGGTTCCTTTGTATTCAGGTTTTTATCAATGTATCCCTAAAGGAAAGACTCTTTCTATATGTGATCAAGGGATATGGACTGAGAACTACACCTTGTCAGCTTTCAAGGTCCCCCAGTGTTGACCCAGTTATCCCTTTGAATCAATTAGCACTTCTGGTGAAGGTTGTTATCAGTCTAACCTCACCCTCTTTCTTCACCTTTCCCCTTTCTGTTCTTAAAAAAGGACCTCAGGTCTAGCGGTATTCAAAACTTTATCTACTGCCTTTTTCAGCACATGCTCTAGGTATTTCTCTCTCTCCATCTTTGGATAATTATGCTCTTATGTGTTCTTCTTGGTTGTTACAGATCCATCTGGCTCTTATTAGTTCACCCAACAGGATTCTTTGTTTTAGTGCAGCAGGGTGACTGCTCTCTGCACACAGCACACTGTTCCCCGCCTTGAGTTAATGGCATAGGAAAGTTAAAATAATACCCCCCCCCCTAAATTTGTATGTTCACATCCAAGAACTCAATAGACCCGTTGCTTATCTTACCCAAAAAGTGAATATTCAAGGCGTTATCATTTAAAGAATTGATTAATTCTATGGTCGATGTCTTGGGACAGTTCCAGAAAATAAAACAGTCATTTATGAATCTTAGCCATAGTATTATGATATCATGGTATCTAGCAAGTTCTTGTGACCAGACCATTTGCTCCTCCCACCAGCTGACCAAACCGTTATCAAAGCTGGGGGTGGAGCAGATACCCATACATGTCCCTTCAGTCTGTCTATATATCTGGTTGTTGAAAGAAAATATATACCTCCAGTCCAATAATATATCTTTATGCTTTCTGATCATACCTGGATAGTCAACCTTAGAGATTCCTATGTAATGTGTTCTGTCCGATAATTGCCTCATCATGATTTCTTTTTCATACCATTCACATGGCTTAACTACTATGTTTCCGCTATCATCAGAAAGCTTGATGACTATGGTGTCATAATTTTGTAGATACCTCACAGCCTTTCTTTGGCACCAGGAAAGTTGTTATGGATATATTCAATTTTTTTTACTTCTTGAATCACAGTATCACCGAAGGTGTCAATACGGTCATAAGGGAGCTATGAGATAAACTTGGATTAAAGTTTCATTCCACTTGATTCACTTTGTTCTACCTTTACCCCAAAGGACCTGACAAATTATTATATACTCTCATGATCTTGTCCAGTAGGGGTGCCTTCAAGTTTAGAAAGACGCTGACTACAGGGACCACAGTTCTTTGGGGTAACACGCAGGTAGGTCAGCAGTGTGCGACCATTTTGATGTAACTATTTAGTGGCTCTCTGAGCCGGGGAGTCGACGGACTCAGGTTACGCACCTGCGTTGCTACGAGAGGTACTAGACCTGATAATGATTTTAGCAGCTTACATTGCAACCCTACACTCTTTCCTACTCCCTGCTGACGAGAGGCAACTACCTCCAAACACATGTCCAGGGATGGCTAACGCTATTCACACTTGCACTCACGACACGAGCATAGGTGTATCCGCCGACGCTGACTACAGGGACCACAGTTCTTTGGGGTAACACGCAGGTAGGTCAGCAGTGTGCGACCATTTTGATGTAACTATTTAGTGGCTCTCTGAGCCGGGGAGTCGACGGACTCAGGTTACGCACCTGCGTTGCTACGAGAGGTACCAGACCTGATAATGATTTTAGCAGCTTACATTGCAACCCTACACTCTTTCCTACTCCCTGCTGACGAGAGGCAATTACCTCGAAACACATGTCCAGGGATGGCTAACGCATTTCACACTTGCACTCACGACACGAGCATAGGTGTATCCGCCGACGCTGACTACAGGGACCACAGTTCTTTGGGGTAACACGCAGGTAGGTCAGCAGTGTGCGACCATTTTGATGTAACTATTTAGTGGCTCTCTGAGCCAGGGAGTCGACGGACTCAGGTTACGCACCTGCGTTACTACGAGAGGTACTAGACCTGATAATGATTTTAGCAGCTTACATTGCAACCCTACACTCTTTCCTACTCCCTGCTGACGAGAGGCAACTACCTCGAAACACGTGTCCAGGGATGGCTAACGCTATTCACACTTGCACTCACGACACGAGCATAGGTGTATCCGCCGACGCTGACTACAGGGACCACAGTTCTTTGGGGTAACACGCAGGTAGGTCAGCAGTGTGCGACCATTTTGATGTAACTATTTAGTGGCTCTCTGAGCCGGGGAGTCGACGGACTCAGGTTACGCACCTGCGTTGCTACGAGAGGTACTAGACCTGATAAGGATTTTAGCAGCTTACATTGCAACCCTACACTCTTTCCTACTCCCTGCTGACGAGAGGCAACTACCTCGAAACACGTGTCCAGGGATGGCTAACGCTATTCACACTTGCACTCACGACACGAGCATAGGTGTATCCGCCGACGCTGACTACAGGGACCACAGTTCTTTGGGGTAACACGCAGGTAGGTCAGCAGTGTGCGACCATTTTGATGTAACTATTTAGTGGCTCTCTAAGCCGGGGAGTCGACGGACTCAGGTTACGCACCTGCGTTGCTACGAGAGGTACTAGACCTGATAATGATTTTAGCAGCTTACATTGCAACCCTACACTCTTTCCTACTCCCTGCTGACGAGAGGCAACTACCTCGAAACACGTGTCCAGGGATGGCTAACGCTATTCACACTTGCACTCACGACACGAGCATAGGTGTATCCGCCGACGCTGACTACAGGGACCACAGTTCTTTGGGGTAACATGCAGGTAGGTCAGCAGTGTGCGACCATTTTGATGTAAATATTTAGTGGCTCTCTGAGGGTCATGTAACTATTTAGTGGCTCTCTGAGCCGGGGAGTCGACGGACTCAGGTTACGCACCTGCGTTGCAACGAGAGGTACTAGACCTGATAATGATTTTAGCAGCTTACATTGCAACCCTACACTCTTTCCTACTCCCTGCTGACGAGAGGCAACTACCTCGAAACACGTGTCCAGGGATGGCTAACGCTATTCACACTTGCACTCACGACACGAGCATAGGTGTATCCGCCGACGCTGACTACAGGGACCACAGTTCTTTGGGGTAACACGCAGGTAGGTCAGCAGTGTGCGACCATTTTGATGTAACTATTTAGTGGCTCTCTAAGCCGGGGAGTCGACGGACTCAGGTTACGCACCTGCGTTGCTACGAGAGGTACTAGACCTGATAATGATTTTAGCAGCTTACATTGCAACCCTACACTCTTTCCTACTCCCTGCTGACGAGAGGCAACTACCTCGAAACACGTGTCCAGGGATGGCTAACGCTATTCACACTTGCACTCACGACACGAGCATAGGTGTATCCGCCGACGCTGACTACAGGGACCACAGTTCTTTGGGGTAACACGCAGGTAGGTCAGCAGTGTGCGACCATTTTGATGTAACTATTTAGTGGCTCTCTGAGCCGGGGAGTCGACGGACTCAGGTTACGCACCTGCGTTGCTACGAGAGGTACTAGACCTGATAATGATTTTAGCAGCTTACATTGCAACCCTACACTCTTTCCTACTCCCTGCTGACGAGAGGCAACTACTCGAAACACATGTCTAGGGATGGCTAACGCTATTCACACTTGCACTCACGACACGAGCATAGGTGTATCCGCCGACGCTGACTACAGGGACCACAGTTCTTTGGGGTAACACGCAGGTAGGTCAGCAGTGTGCGACCATTTTGATGTAACTATTTAGTGGCTCTCTGAGCCGGGGAGTCGACGGACTCAGGTTACGCACCTGCGTTGCTACGAGATTTACTAGACCTGATAATGATTTTAGCAGCTTACATTGCAACCCTACACTCTTTCCTACTCCCTGCTGACGAGAGGCAACTACCTCGAAACACGTGTCCAGGGATGGCTAACGCTATTCACACTTGCACTCACGACACGAGCATAGGTGTATCCGCCGACGCTGACTACAGGGACCACAGTTCTTTGGGGTAACACGCAGGTAGGTCAGCAGTGTGCGACCATTTTGATGTAACTATTCAGTGGCTCTCTGAGCCGGGGAGTCGACGGACTCAAGTTACACACCTGCGTTGCTACGAGAGGTACTAGACCTGATAATGATTTTAGCAGCTTACATTGCAACCCTACACTCTTTCCTACTCCCTGCTGACGAGAGGCAACTAACTCGAAACACGTGTCCAGGGATGGCTAACGCTATTCACACTTGCACTCACGACACGAGCATAGGTGTATCCGCCGACGCTGACTACAGGGACCACAGTTCTTTGGGGTAACACGCAGGTAGGTCAGCAGTGTGCGACCATTTTGATGTAAGTTTAGAAAGACCTATCAGAATTTCTATGCCCCCAATCTCTGAACTCGAGATTGTAGGTTCTTTGGTATCATTCCTGATTCCTTAACATTCCAAATTCAATTTGAAAAATGTCTTCAAATTCAGTCTCATTATAAAGGTTTATAAATCAATTCTCAGTTGCATAAAATCATTGTTCATAGTTGGACGAAATGATAACCCCGAATTCAAGACATGAGTCTCTACCTTGGTATGTAAAGCGTGTATTAGAGGCGAAGCAATAGCTTTTAAACCCCAGGTGCTCAATATTAGAAAGGAAACAAATCAAGCCTTGCAATTGCGACTTGGATCAAGCTACAAAGGCCCATTTGGCAAGCTAATCTCAGAGCTCAGGCTTCAGGCTGATGAATGCTAGAAAGGCCTTATAGGACCATTCTATGTCCAAGACAATAGCTGACCAAAACTCATTCTTCCAAGAATACTATGGGGAGAGCAAAGAAGCCGGACGATTCCTGGCTTGGTCAGTCAAAAAAAGGTGAAACAACGCAACCATTAAATCGATCTATGATGTAGCCAGGGGGTTCACGGTCAACCGGCCACTATCTCACCGGTTCTAGTAAAGGGAGTATCGATCTACTCACTCTTAGTATAGAGCAGCAGTCTAGAGCAATGGCTTTAATAACACTTTCAGAGGTTGAAAAATCCATCAAGTTCTCCCATAACGGAAAAGCTAGTGAGAACAATGGATTGCCAGTTGATATGTACAAAATCTTTATAGTCCAGATAGCAGCATTCATGTCAAACTGTTCAATGGAATTCTTGAGGACTGCGAAGTTGCTAGTACATTTACAGGGGTCATAATTGTTAGTTTCATGAAAAGAGGTAAACCCCCGATCAACTTGGTTCATATCGACTCAATAGTCATTTCAGCAATGACTATAAACGTTTTACAAAGATCCTTGCATCCAGAATAACCCCACTAGCACAAGAACAGATCAATCTGGCATTTTACCAGGGAGAACTATTTCAGCTAACACAAATATTCTTTGACAAGCTTTTGTCTTTTTGCAAATAGTAAGACCAGAGCAGCTGTCATTATGATAGATGCTGAAAAAGCTTGATTTAGTTCACTGGGAGATTCCTTTCGCTACCTTATCTAGATTTGGCTTTTCTTTGCAGCTAGTGAGGCTGTTAAGTAGCTTATATTGTAGACCTCATGCTAAACTTATGTTGAATTCACATGTGGCAGCAACATTTTCAATCAGTCGAAGCACTCTGCAGGGTTGCCCGTTGTCCCTGGTGCTGTTTGCACTCTATGTTGAACTGTTGGTTTCAGACAAGATGCTCAAATTAAAGCACCACTTCAGGGTGCAACTAAGCTAAAACTCTTTGCCGACAATCTGATCTTGTGCCTGGGTGCTGGGGAGCACAACATAAATAGAACATTTGCTAAAAGTTGAAGCCTTTTAAGATTTGGGTGGCTATAGAAATATTCACTCTAAATCAGAAGTTCCGTTATTCAATTCTTCCGTCCTTGTATTGACCATTGAAATGCTCCCACAGCTCCAGATCTCAAACCCTATTAGATACTTAGGTATCTGTATATCCAATGACTTTTTGGAACTTTATAAACATAATTATATTCCCACTCTATCTAAAGCCAAGAATGTAATGCATCAATAACAATCTTATCCTCGTACCATTATTGGACGAACAGCATTAATAAAAATGATGACTTTCCCACTTTTCCTTTTTATTTTTTCTAATGTAATAAATAAGATACCCCAGAGCTTCTTCACTTAAAATTGACCAGACTTAATTTGGCATGGTAAGAGGCCCCATACTAAGCTGGACAATTGACAACTATCTGTGGAGGATCGCGGAATATCGCTACCTCATTTCAAAAAGTACTATCAGGCTTACTTTTTAGAGTAGTGTGTTCGATCAGCAATGCCACAGAATTTTCCCAGTAATTTTTATCACGAGGAAATGATCAGCAAATCTGGAATTAGGCCTTCCCCCATCCTTAAAATTCCAAAACGCTGCAGATATAAGTATCAGGTTGCTGTCCTTGGTAAATTTACTAAGCTGAAGGAAGAATTCTGTTTTTCCCAATTCCACCCTGATATCATTTTGAAAGATTGTGATTTGCTTGGCCTCCAGATAGGAAAGGGAGACATCCAGGATTGGGGTAAAGTTGGGATTCTCCATTTTAAGGATGTTTTAAACACTGGAGTTATGATACCTTAGAGGCAGATTCAATTGAGCAATCCAGCACTATCAGACACAATGGTTTTTTCATACCTCAAACTTCACCATTTTTTCCAAACCTTTCAGCCCCCAAGAGATTCGCTGGCTTCTAATATTAGTCAAGCTTACTATGTTGGCAGACTAGTTGGAATTGGTAAATGGTACCGTATACTACTACAACAACTTGTGATCAAATTGAAGCAAGCACCTTTAGATAAAATTGAGATTTCCACCAGGTGTAGGATCGAGGCTTCTACTTGGAACCAATATAATCAGTGGGCCTATAAAGCCATTAGAGGGGCCAACTACAAAACAATGGCCTTTTTCTCAAAGTGGATGCTGTACTAACCACCATCTCGGTTTAAAAAAATGTCTCCATTAGCATCCAAGTTATGCTTTAGATGTGGGTTAGATAGAGGAAATTGCCTACATGTATGTTTTACTTGCCCCATTCTGTATACCTTTTGAAATAGGGTATTTCAATGGCTCACCATCAAACTCCAGGGTTCAATAATACCTGATCCTTTGGGAGCCCTTTTCTGGATATGTAACTCATTGAACTTATCCGTATGTCAAAAACAAATACATTTCATAGCATCCTTGGCGGCTAAATCGTTGGTTGTATAAAAAGGGAAAACATCAGAAATTCCTTCCTATGAGTATTAGGTATATAAGTATAAGATGCAGCAGGGAAAGGTAAGGGAAACATACTTTGCTTTATGAGTAGGGGCCTTAGTTAAGTTCCAGAAAATCTGGGAGTAGGAAGAATTGTACCTGGATTCGTTAGGCAGATTATTAATTAAATATTGCTGTCCTACTGTGAACAAGATCAATAGCAGGTATATAGGAACATGATGAATACATGTTCTTAACAACACCAGTATTTTACCACTTACTGAAAGTTCACTAAATTGTCACAACCAGCCTGGGTGTCCCATCTTATCTTCCAAACAAAGCCTACCTATATACATCACTATCTTTTTCCCTTCATTGTGGCATTTAGTTCCTATGCTAAGAATACTAAGAAGCTGAGATATTGGCTAGGAAAGAGACTGTATAATTAGTTGAGAATAGTCTCTAGTCTATATCAGCATTAGACACGAAGATGAGATTGAGGTCTGTAATCATTTCTTACAGATACGATCAGAGACTATTACAAACAAAAGAGAGGGTCAACCATGGGCACCTGCTTTGCCCCTAGCTATACAATTTTATTCATGGGCTGGTAGGAGGAGGAAGTGATCAGGACGCAGGAGATGGTGGACTGGACAAGACACGTAATCGTCTGGTTCTGTCACATAAATGATCTCTTTATCATCTGGAAAGCTGAAGAAAAAAATAAATAGGTCTTTATAGATCTCCTGAATTGAAATAATCAACATTTAGGATTTACAGCACATATGAGCATAAAGTAAATAGAATATTTAGACATTACTGTTGAAGTAACAAGTTACTGTATTGGAAAACCTACTCCACAAAAAAGTATCCCTTGGTTGGAACATACAAAGAGATTCTTCCCATATACTAAATGCAAAGCATACAAAATAGCATAAAGAGAACAGCCTATGAGATTCCTTACAATGAGAAAGAGAAATATATTACTAAACATATAGCATGCAACTCTGATTACACAGTGTACATTTTGATGTGTCCACACAATGAAAGATATGATGGTAGTACAATACACCCTGTCAAAATGGGAATTTTAGAACACATGCAAGTGATAGCAAAACAAGATCACTCATACCCACGGGCCAGACACGTCAGAGATATGCACAACAGCAAGAGGAACCTACTCCATTATTTTGGAATAGACAGAATCCCTTCAAATGAAAGCAGAGGAGGCAGGATTAAAGGACCTTAGAGTTTTGGAATCTAAATACATAATTGAATTACAGCAGACTAAGGGGCTTCTTTACAAGGCCCTTGTGCCACTTTTGCGTCATTTTTAACATGGGAAAAGTGATGCAAAAGTGGCGCAAGGGGCTTGCAAATCTGCCCCTAAATTTTCTCGAGGTCTGAATATGGATGAGGAACTAGTCATGCATTTAGACTGACCCCATTTCCTCTCAACAAATATAGGATACTGTGATGAAGGAGACATATTGTAACCCACTCTTAATACATACATGCCCACTTGGGAGTAACAATGTAGAATAATAATACAATAATAAAACTTGGTACTCGTACATTTCACAGAAAGCTATCATAATATCCTTTAATTTAATTAATTAGTCTATGGAATACTTCAGCCTGAATACTGACATGAAAAGCAGTATGTTTCAAACTCAACTTGAAAGAACACTCTTTCTGTATTTGGCATGCTAAGAAACAAGCAAGTGCAGATTGTTTATTTTTGTGAGTTTGGAAATGATGTAATAGCATTTGGTACATTGGAAATCACCATAAAGGAATTGCACATTATGATCATTAATGCAGTTGTAATGAAAGTATTTTCTTAATGTTTAGTAAGTAATGGTCAGGGAACAAGAGTACCTTTTGATTTCCAATTTAATGCACAAGCTCTTTAACTACAGCTGAAATAGAATTCTGTGAATGAAGTGACCATCCCAGGTCCAACGGTGCGGGGTAGTTCTACCACTCGGTTTCTACTTGAACCAGACACATATCTCCAATGTGTCCAGAGCCCACTGGAATTGATGCAGCACTTACTAAATAGCGATTAGGTTGCCCATTGAACTCGTGGGCACATTTCCCGCTGATCCGCTAAGTGGTAGGTAGGTTCTCACCGTACCACTGGGTGTAGATATGTTTCACATTAAAGTTCTAAAGAATCGCCACTGATCCCCCAGAGAAATAGGTGAGAAACATGTGGACCCACCAGGAGCAGAGCGCCCTTATCGTGACCCATTATAGTCAGATAGTCGCCTCCCCCCCTTTTTTAATCAGGCAGGGACCGTGCTAGAATAAAGTTGGTTCCATAGGACCCCTGACCTGTTTTAATCATCCTACTCACTACTACATCCAAACACACTAGGGACCTCACACCCACGGCACCAAACGGCAAGGAACAAAAGATCTCCGATAAAGAGCCCCTTTATGGGTCGCCGACGGGTATTGCAGCGCCGACCCGACGAGGAGCAGGCCCATATGGTGAAGCATGACACCTAGCTTGCTGGGTGTGTGAGGGCACTACTTCCGAATTGAGGAATTCCTCTCCTTCCACTACTCAACTGACAGGTCAACCTGCCTCATGTGACTATAACTAGGTCTCTGACCAAGATTTTTAAGGCACCAAGGAACTTCGTACCCTTTTTCCTAATGAAGTGAGCAAGCCTCAAGTCAACCTGAAATGCGTTTGTCTGTAGCCATAAAATATATAGCAACATTTTTCCTTCAGAGTGCATGTGTCCTGTGCATTGATTTTGGCATATGGAAAGAAGTGAAATAGTACACGGATTGTGTTATAGCCTGCTGTTAGTTGTAATGCATTCTCTCCTTAGACTCTCTTTTCCCTGCTGATCGGCCAGTTAGAGCACACGGGCTGAGCAGAGAGGATGCTGCTCCTGGTAGGGTACTTACTATGTAACCTGTAATCTAACCTATAACCTCTTCAATAAACCTACAACTTGTTATTCTACATGAACTGGCTACCTGACTCCTGCTTACGAAGAGAGTTCCTTTAATTACAACATATTTCTCACACCCATGCTGACAGGGAATCAATGGGGATTGTGAGCCAAACAGGGCTGGAAATATATTTCTTCCTTCCCAGCTTTAAAACAAGGCTGGCTTCTATGTAGGTGTTGTGTTGCACTGGCCAGTGCGAGCCTCCCACTTTCATACCAAAATCACAAATGTTCAATCACCTGCATAGACTGCGCTCACTCATGTAATGCTGGACATCAATACTAATATTACCAGATCAGTGGTGCATTATATCCTGACTTCATTACTTGACAAATTAAAAACAGTAATAGTGTGGCTAGCATCTTAGGACAATGTTTTTTTAGTCCTCATTCTCCTTTAAGAATAAAAACTGAAATATTTGGTATTACTCTGGGGCCCTCCTCGCTCGGCACCATCCAGAGATCTCTGTTTGAAGCCCAAGGTGGTGCACTTTGTACAGAACCTCTCCTTTCGTGGTTTATTCTGACCCCTTACCAGGGTCATCCAAAGAACAACCGGAGCAGTGCAAAGGCATAATCATCGTACTATGTTCACATCAGATTCAAGCCAATTCTCACATGGTAACCAAAAATCTTTTTTCTTGTTTGTTGATGACCTGTCAAAATTAATTGTGTATTTCACAGAATTAATCCAATCTATTGTAGTTGGGGGAGCATTTTTCATCCAATTTTTTACAAATTTCTCTTTGGGCAAGTATAATTAAATAAAACATTAGTTTGTTTTTGTCAGCAGATAAAGATTCATACTGTGCCGGAACCCCAAAGAAAACCGATACTAGGCTTAACTGAAGTTCTATTCCGAGTATTATAGAAATACTGTTAATCACATCTGCCCAGATGGGTTGTATCACCGGACAGTCCAGGAACATGTGTGTATCATCTACCTTTTATTGGGCACATTAAGGGCATTTCAGGGTAACACCCTTCCCAAATTTAGAGAGCCTTAAAGGTGTCCAATAGACCCTATGGAGACACAAAATGTGTATTCTCTTTAAATGTGCAGCCTGCATCGTGGAAAATAAGATACTTGCCATAACTCTTCTAACTGGATCCCCGGCAAGGTCTTTTACCATAACTCTGTCGGCTGTCTGAAGTCACCCACTGAAAGGTCAATCAAAAGCCAGTATAGGTTTGCCACCTCTTTCTTTCTTGCAACTTTCCTCATCAAAAAGGATTCCAGCTCATTTGGAGAGCCAATATCTACCCCAGTTACTTGATACCAGCTTTTCAATTGGAGATATTTGAACCTGGATAATTTGCTGTCCATGATCTCTGACCACTTATCCCAAGAAAGTAGAGTCCCATCTTCAACTAGCTATTTCCAACACATCACTCCCGATTCCCTCAGTGGTGCCGCTGGAGCATCCTTTGTCCATTCCGGAGAGTCAGTAGCATCCCATATTGGTGCTAGCGCACTGTAATAGTTGATTTTTTACTCTTTCCTGATTTTATACCACGTAGCAGCTAAGCCATGCAGAATCTTGAGATGCACCTTTTTAAAGAATCTAGGATCTCCGAATGTATATATGAAACCCTACTCCCCTCCCTTCACATCTAGAAGCATCACCTTTAGCATTTTCACGATGTCTGAACCATCCGGTTCATTCAATAACATTTTCCCATTCCTTATGAGAAAAACCCATACATAATAGGATAAATCTGGTAAAAGCAGACCCCCCTTATTTTTCTTTCTGCGCAAATTTTTCCACGAGATCCATGTGCCTTTTGATGCCCAGATAAAACTACTTATCTTGGACAGTATTTTCGTGAGTCAGTCCTCTGTAAAAACCAAGGGGATGTTCTGAAATATAAAGATGAGTTTCGGGAAGACCATAATTATTATCAAGTTCACCCTTCCAAGCATTTTAAGAGTGAGAAGATCTGCAAGTACCCAGCTAGATCACGCTGAGGCTGAGGTTGAGGAGTGGGTTAGCCCCAAGAGGGGGAAAACCAAGGAAGGTAAGGGTGCCTCCCCAACAGCACAAAGTAAAGGTGACCCCTTCATGAGAACCTTTTTAAGTAATGCAAAAAACTTTAATATTGAAACACTCAGGTATCTTTCCCCCAAATAGTACCCCGAGGTCTTCAAAAAGCAAGATGGTGACTATTTTCAGCCCCAATAGGTTCCAGGTTTTGGCGGACAAACCCCCAGGTATTGGAGGGGATAACCTTAGAAGTGCAGATGGCGGATGTTGTAAGTCAGGATACAGTTGGGAATCTCGCACCCCCCTGGTTGAGGTGCAGAGGGACTCAAAATCAGGGAATAATGTCCAAAGTTCTGATTTGAAGGCCGGATAATCACCTCAGTCAGTCTCAGACTTGATTCAGTTGCTGACAACAGAAGTCAGGAGCAGATTTGAGATCTCAGAAACAAATCAGTCTGAGATTAGGTCAGAATGTGAGAAAATGGGAAAGAAATTGGATGTCCTGACAGCCAGAACTTTAGCACTTGAAACAACAGTGAAGGTGATAACCTTCCAAACTGAGAACAATAAAAAAGAGATCACTCTGTTAAAGGAAAATGAAGTAGGCATTCAAGAAAAGCTTGCATCCCTCGAAAATACTCAAAGAAGAAAAAATCTCCATTTGTTAAAGATGCCTGAGGGGGCAGAGGGTGATAATCTAAAAGAATTTGTGGTCAGATTGATCAAAGCAGGAACCCAAGTTGACTGCACGGAACAAGATCTTATGGCAGACATTCAGAGGGTCCATAGAGATCCATTTGGGCTAACTCCAAGTAAAACAAAACCTAGGAAGATTTTAATCCATTTCCTGACATATGAGATAAAAGAAGAGATTCTGGTCAAGGCTCTAAAAATGAAATTGTTAAATGTGAATGGAATTAGCTTTGAAATAAGATCGGATGTGTCATCGATCATGGCAAACAAACAATGAGAGCTAGGGAAATTACTTGACCCTTTGAAGAAGCTAGGCGCAACTGCGCAGTTAAAATTCCCCGCAATTCTGCAGGTGATGCACAACAACAAAATGCAGACTTTTTGGCGGGTGGAAGATGCAGAGAAATTAATACAGTCTATTTCAGAGGGAGGGATAAGGTAGTGGATTCGGGGTAGGAAAATTGATCCTCTCTTTTGTTAAATTTGTTACTATTTTTAGACATTCTTAGGCTAAGTAAACAATGCAAGTGGGCAAAAAGCAGAAAAAAGCTGTAGGGTATTATGTATTCTTCCGGCACTGGGGGGGGCATAGGCCTAGGTTTGGGCCATGGAGTAGGGAAAAGGAGGGTTCTCCGGGGTGAATGTCACAGTGGGGTTTGGGAGAGGTAGGGGTCGCTGGGTGGGGCGCACTGGGAAAAAATCTAAAAATATGACCTGTTTGCCTAAGTATGGCTTCTGGTGCCCTGTGGGTAGAAAGAACATGGCACAATTGATGAGTGACCAAAGTGCCCAGCTGAAGGTCCTATCTTGGAATGTGAACGGGCTGAGAGTCAAGTATAGGAGGGAAAAGATTCTACAATATCTAAAAGATGCCCCGGCACAGATCTTAATATTGCAGGAAATGCATTTAACAGACACAGAAATGAGAAGCCTTTTTAAATCTAGAAGCTGCATCCAAGATCTTATTTGTACCACCCAACAGCTAACTATAAAAGGAGTGGCAATTCTGGTCAAGAGGAGCCCACATATCATAGTAGAAGACAGTAGAGTAGATAGGGCGAGGAGATGGGTTATAGCTAGAATTAGGTGTTATCTGCATACATTTACTTTGGTTGGGTATTATGGACCTAATATAAATGACCCCAGCTCTTTTAGAGGATTACTCACAAAGTTATTAAGCTTTGCCGACCCTATAATCTTAGCAAAGGATTTCAATGTAGTGTTGGATCCTGACTTGGATCGTTCATCAAAGAGTAGAGCAATTCTGAATAGTAAGATGCGGTCCTTATTAAAGTCTTCTATGAAACAGCTAGGCTGGTTGGATATATGGAGAGATAAAATGGGTATCAAAAGGGGCCATCAATCAAGATAAGATTTTTTTGTTGATAGATCAAGATTTGAAAAGCTGAGTGAAAGATTCAAAACACTTAGGTGTACATTTATCAGACCATTCTGCAATAACACTAGTTTTGGACCTGCTAGTTAAGTTAGCACAGAGGAGGTGGACAATGGACCGTGTTTTATTACTAGATGAGTTAGTGATTGAGAAGTTGAGTATTGAGATTGGGAGTGCTTTGCAATCAATCTTGATAGTGCCCCACTGGGGGTTGTATGAGAATCCTCTAAAGCTTTGTTAAGGGGGTATATAACGTCTTGGCAGGTATTCAAACAGAAGAAATCTAGAGGTGAAGTAGGGAAATAGAACGTAGCATCCAGCAGTTGGAACAACAGTTATTAGCTCTTGGGGTCGAACAGGAATTAGGGTCCACACAAACATCTCTCCAGTCTTTCAGGTTGGAACTAGCTGGGGTGATGGAAGAGAGATTAAGGAAAAGGTGGTAAGTGATCAAACTCGCACACTCTGAATATTGGGAAGGGTGTGGAAAACTCCTAGCCTGGAAAACTAAGAATGATCAGGCAAAAGGGCTTATAAAAGAACTTAGGTGTGAGGTATCTGGAAACCCCCTTATGATCAGTGAAGAAATAGAAGAGGCCTTCCATAACCATTTTGAAAAGGTATACCAGGAGGGATTAGAAGTTATGGAAGAAGAGGCCTGGCTGGGTCAGGATATTCTGCATAAAATCAATGAAAGAGATGCTGATGACTTCAATAGTCCCATTATAGGGAGTGAGATCAGGAAGGCCATTATGGTTGGGAAGTCTGGGAAAGCGGCAGGTCCAGCTGGGATACCGGCTGAGTTTTATAAATGTTTGAGCGAGGTTCTAATCCTAGTAATGGAGAAGCTGTTTTCACACATCTTCGAAGAAGGAAGAGATATGCCAGCATCCTGGAATGAAGCTATAGTCACGCTGATCCTTAAACCAGAAAAACCACCTAAAGCTTGTGACTCTTACAGGCCTATCTCGCTACTTGATTGCGATTATAAGATCTTCGCCAAACTTTTAGCAGAAAGGTTAAATGGGGTGGTGGGGGGGCTTCTCCATGAGGATCAAAAAGGTTTTGTCTGAGGGAGGGGGATTTAACTTGCATCTTAATTGGGGCAATAGACTTAGCCACACTCCATAAATTACCCCTGGCTATCATCACCTTGGATGCCTCAAAAGCCTTTGATAGGGTAAATTGGCCCATTGGTGTATGAGAATTAATCTGCCCCATTCAAGATATTGAGGGGAACCAGACAAGGGAGCCCCCTGTCTCCTCTTCTTTTTAATTTATATAGAGAGCCTCTAGCTGCAAAAATCAGACAAGAAGATACAATTTCCCCTTTTAGACACAGAACCTGGGACAAAAAGTTGGCCCTGTACGCCAAAGATGTAATGGTGTATACCTCAGATCTGTCCACCGCAGTCCCTGTGTTGTACGACTTGACTTCTCAATTTGGCTGTATTTCAGGCTATGAAGTGAACCAAACAAAAACAGAGATAATGACCTGGAATATGGATATACAACAATGGAATATTAAAACTGAGATGAGATATCTGGGTCGAGAAAATCCCAGAAATAAACTTTAAAAGAATTAGTAAAGAGATCTGTAAGTCATTAGCAAACAGGTCACACCTACCGTTGATCTTATTACAATTTTGAAAAAGAAAATCTAACTCAACTCCAAAGACAACCTTGGAATATATACAGAATCATTTAGATTTGATCATAATACCCCCAGATTAGGTTAGTATTGTGGCGCTCTGGGGCAAGACCTCTATTTGAGGAAGCATCTTCACAGATAAAAGATCCCTTCTACTATGAGAATATCATGTTGGAGAAATACAAACAAACAATGCTCATGGTTGAATAACAGTTATGGTAATGGAAAGGAAGAGGGCTTTTGGATAATGACAAATGTACTCTTTTGAGTAAAGATGCTTTCAAGATTTAACATTTTTACATACAAAGTTCACAAACACCGGCCAGAACCACCGGGAAAATATAATCTCATCTATAGGCAGCCATCTGGAAGGAATCTCACAATATGTGACATTGTGTCTGCCCCCCTTTGTGCAGAGATTATACTCATGGGAAAGAGACTGCTCAGACTTCATCAGCAAGCTTTACCACGTACATTAGGTAGAGATCAATTTAATGATAGGCTGGTATGTGAGGAGCCTATACACTTCTATCAAGCATCAGGTAGATTTGGAAGTCTGTAAATATTTCTTGAGAACAGGATCTTTCAAGAATGCCTAGCACATGAAAATGTTTTTACATATTATTGAGATTTGCTTGAAAAAGAACTAAGCTAAGCTATTTATACGCTGGTGATATGGGCGGGTGCTATGGTCACAAAGGTATAAGCATTTCATGCTGTTTGTGCAAGTTGGCAGCACTACTTTGCTGATGTATTCAACATATGGAATGGAGCAAGTCGACTAGCAATGAAATTCATCAATGAACTCAGTCGGAATTTACTGAGTCTGAAATTCACAAGTCAAATCAGGAAACAGAAAATTGACTTCCTGGACTTGAAGAAAACAGTAGCAGAAGGCAATCTAGAGACCTCACTGTTCATGCAAAAGACAGCTGGAAACATTTCTCCATAGGCCAGTTATAGACTGCCCAATTTATTCAAATGAATCTTCCCTTATAAAGAATTCTTGAGAGTCAGGCATAAAGTAGCAAAGAATCTTTCCAGAAGGAAAAAAAGAGCTATGATCAAAAGATCCAGAGACAGTGGTTACTCAAAAATAGTACTTAAAAGTAGTAGAGGAACGGATTGCTAAATCAAAAGGGTGCATCTACGTCGAACAAAAAATGCAGGAAAAAGAACAAGTCATAAGAATGATAATGACATATAGTAATAAGCAAATAATATACAGAATATTTTGAGAAAGCACTGGAAGGTGATAACAGCAGATCAAATTATCAATTTGAGAGTAGGGAAAGGACATCTGGTGACATTTAGAAAATCTCCATCACTCCAAGACAAATTGACATAGTCAGAATATTTTGAGAAAGCACTGGAAGGTGATAAAAGCAGATCAAATTATCAATTTGAGAGTAAGGAAAGGACATCTAGTGACATTTAGAAAATCTCCATCACTCCAAGACAAATTGACATAATTTGGCAAAACAACTTTTAAGAGAAGCAGGAAATGCAAAGTGTGTAAACATACCAGAGAACAGACAATGAATGAAGTACATTCATCAAAAGAAAGAGAAAAATAAAAAAAAACATCAATTGCAGTTCTGGCTTTTTGGGCTACAGTTTGATTTTTGCAGGCATAAATACTATGTAGGAAACTAGTTTTACTCTGAAAAAAATAATGATGGATCATCTTTGCACATTAAAGAACAACAAAGCAACTGTGCTCTGTGGCTAAACACCTCAAAGAACCACATCAGAGTAAACCTAAGATGTTAGACGTGTGTGCTATTGACAGAGTTCTATCTGCTGTGAGAAGAGGAGATAGAACAATGACTGCAAGAAAATTTGAATCTCTATATACAATGATTATTACATTGCATGAGACTGAATGCAGATGAGGAACTGTGGGTTCATATGTGGGAGTATCCACTATGGACTCTATTATTATAAGACCAATATTAGGAATCATAAGTATATATATTTTTACAGCAAAGAGCTATGAGTTCACATAATGAACGAAGTACTGTGTGTGTATATCATAAGTAATTGCATGACATTGATTGACATATGACATAATTAGTAACTTGGATAAAGTTTTTGTTTTCCAGAACTGTTGATGATTGTTTCACATTCTAGAGCACATTACCATCTGCATACAGTTGTACAAGTTGTGGCCTACTGTAAGAAATTAGGTAACTGATTGATGGGGGTGAACCCTATTGAGGAAAGAACCACATTCCTTGTCAGGGTGAAGCCACAAGTAAATCCCAAATGAACCTGTGCTCAATCCTCTGGTAGCTTGTCACAGAGCAGTCAGGTTTAACTTAGAATCAATGTGCAGAGTATTTGTGCAACACTTCCACAGTAATAAAGTGAAAACACTAAAGAAGAAAACATCCACACCAATTTAGACAGACAGAGGAACTTCTAATAAATAAGACAAGACCCAAACGGCAAAAATTGAATTAGTATAACCAGAGATATGCAAGTTTGAAGATTTTGGTGAATATAGAGCCAAAAAGAACAAAGCACCAACTGTGGTTATCGGTTCATGCCAGAGAGGGATAAAGTCAGAAGTTTAGGCCGACTACGATGGAGCGTGTGCTGGCTATAGAGACCAAGTTAGTCCAGCTGACCGAGAGTACCTTAAATTCTAGTTGTGATGCATTGCAAGGTCCATATCGAGAATGCGTTATGCATTCAGGGTGAAGCAAGGTCCTGGTCATAGATGGATCCTGCACAGTCTGTTCCGGGGAGCTGCAAGGCTGCGATACAAGGTCCTGCATCATCATTGAGGAGGCTATCTACAAGGGGCTTGTGATGCGGTGGCCTGCGTTGGGAATGCACAATGCAGCATTGATTGCAATGAGGCTGCAGGGGTGATACAAAGCCTTTGAGCTGGGAAAGTCCACATAGCATGTGATGCATCGGTTCTGCTCAGGGCTGTGCTGCGCAGCAGAGGAGATGCATCAGTTCTGATGGGCCGGCAGAGCCCCTTCAAGTAAACTACCATGGGTCCAGGACTGGGGTGGCACCACTTGGCAGAGTCGGACTCACAATTAAAGAATCCTGGTGCAAGAAACAAGACCTTGAAGTCACTTTGGTGGTCATGGGTACAGGTTGCAGGTTCAGTCCATCTTATCCAGGCATGGAGTAGCAGGGCAGCATAGCAGGGCAGCAGGGCAGCAGTCCAGCAGAGTGGCATTCCTTTCAGCTGCACAGCAGTACTTCATCCTGGTTGAGACTTCCACAGGTCCAGAAGTGTACTGAAGAGTTGGGGTCTGAGGTCCGATATTTATACCTGGTGCCCACTTTGAAGTAAAGGAGGCTTCTAGAGGTTTCCAGTCCCTGAGATGCCAGGCATTCCCTTCCTCTTTGTTCTCACCCCAGCTTGTCTGGGGTCACAAAAGACCAGTGTCAAACACTTTGTGAGAGTGCTTAAGTAGGGCCTTTGTGATGTGAGAGTGTTGTAGGTGACAGTTCCTCCCCCTCGTTATCTCAGAGTAGCTCATCCTATCAACACCTATCTCCCCATTGTCTCTGCCCGACCAACTGCTAGCTACACATAGTCCAGGATGAGGCTAAAGGCACCAAATGGTTATGACAAGAAAAAGTTACATTTTTTAGAATTGTGACTAGAATCTGGCTTTATCATTAAAGAGGTTTTTTAATTGCTATTGTTTATACACCAAATTCAACCTGTCTGCCGGCTCCCAATTGGAAGTTATCACTTATAAAATGTAATAAGGTAACCCAATGTTATCCAATGGAAGAGGTAGGCCTTGCAGTAGTGAAAAGCAAATTAAGGAGTTTTTCGCTACCTGAACATGTAAAACTTAAAAGTATATGTCCAATTTTTATGCACATTGTACCCTGCTCTTTACACTGTAAAGAAATAAAGAAATAAAACAATTTAAATTGCGCGCGCTGCAATGCATTTGGCGTTGCAGCGCACGCAATTTAATTTGTTTTATTTATTTATTTACCTAACTACGATCGGCCGTATGCCGGAGTTTACTACCCACCACCCTACCCCTCCCTCGCCCATCCCACCACCCCGCAGCACTCCCTCCAGGAGCCGCTACTGGATTTACTGCATTTCATGCATACTTTGCTACATAATTTTCAAAGTTTCGAGATGTCATCAAAAAGATTGTTTCTGTCTTAAATGGATAAAAAATAATTCAGAGAATGTGATGCATCATTTTCATTTTTGAAGCATAATTTAGATAGCCTTACCACATAATTTGGGCGACTCTGGTGTATAATCCTTGCAACACTGGCAATGTTGAAGTTCTGCTGCGTATTTTGGGAGGTTGTCATTATGATTATGAAATTCGTGTTTCAGAGGCAAATGTGAAATCTTGTCCTTATTTCACAGTTCTCTGTGAAATATGTGTTTTTCACACCATTGCATTTTGTTCACAAAATCATCAAAACACGAGTGTTATTATTTAACAATTGAATGATACTCACATTACCTCGAAAGGATGAAACAGTAAGTCGTTCTTACTCTTTATGGAACTAGTAACCTGCAGATCAATACATGTTGCAGCAGCATAAGTATAAGTACATAAGTATAATTATGGCTACAATCAAAATCCTAATGTAGTCTCTTACCCTTCTTAACCTTTTAGCGTGTGTGCACATGTATTCTTCATATTTTAACTGTTTGGAAGGTTTATGGTGACAACTCTGCCTTCCCCAGTATATCGGTGTCAGAAACTAGCACACCGTCAATCATGTATGAGCTCGTACGTAGTGTGACCTACAGACATGCTCCCTGTGCAATGCACACAATGACCTACAGCCACGCCTTTTATATACTGCAACAGGACATAACCTTCGGTCAAGCCCCCTCTGGGCTTTTATGTTAGTCTTGTAGCACATTTATATGCAAAATTCACAGGTTCAGGACTGGAGCAAAGCCCTGTGTATGCTACATATAGATACATTGCAAACATAGAACATAACTTGCTTCGTCAGTGATGAAATTTGTAATATTGCAATGTGATGTCACTGATGCCAATTTTGATGATAAATGTGAGGCCATGAAGAGTTCTCTGAAGGAGGGCGCCACTGCGGAGTTTACCAAAAATGTCAAATTGTTTCTTTCTTAGACTTTGGATCACAACATTTGTATCATACCCTGACTGCCCTGTCAACTAAATACTTTAATGGGGAAGCTGGAAGGGTCCTGTATCTTGTAGTGTCTGCAGGGCACCATCACAGGGCATTCCATTTAGGTACAAAGTATATGGCATGACCATGCATTTTGACCAGCTATCCTCATTGAGGCCTGGTGAGCAAAGATGCCCAGTAAGTACTGAGCATAAGGCATGGTCTTTGGCTTTAGTGTGTTTTCAGTACCCAAGCCCACATCACCCACATGACGTAGTCAGTGGCCATACTTTGATGGTTCACACAGTTAACGCCATCAGTTACATCCAGGGCCACTAGAATTTTGCAATTGTGCGGTCGCAGCAATTTCCAGATAATTATGGATTTGTCGCATTTTCTTCATAATCCTTCAACTGCTGCATAATCTGCAGATTTTTTTTAAAAAAGTAGCTTCTAGCTCATACAGCTAGCTCATACAGTTCAAACGACAAGTGTTGCTGTGCAGTGAAAGGCCCTTTAGAAAGGTTGACTGGTCGCCTTTCTGTAGCTTTCTGCTATATTTGGGTGTTAAACTGGTACTAAAGAGGTGCAAGTAATGCCTAGACAGTGTTAGCAAGTTTAAAATCAACAAACTAATGAAGTAATCAGTCACAAAATGTGCCGTATGATGACGCATAATGTGCCTTTTCTTGCTGCATAATTTACTCACCCTGCCACATTATTTGGCCCTCCACTGCTCAATAATTCATGTGGCCCTGGTTATATCCTGTGCTCATTATCTTAACTTGCCACTATGTCAGCTTCCTGTCACCTCACTGTGTTCCGAGAGCCCAAACAGTGGTACGTAGACCTCTGAAAGTCCGTTTCTTTATGACCAAATATTTGGTATGCATGTTTGTGTAATGGAAACTCGTATAAGTATCCCGCAGTGAAAACCCAATTTTTTTTTAAAATAAATGTATTTTACTCCTTTGCAGTGCTTCCGGGTACCTCAGAGCTCATTGCAATGGACTCAGAGTCTTTCTTCGGCAAGATTGGTTACCAGAATGTCTTGTTTGCAAAGTTCAGATTGACAGCCTTAGCAAAAAGCATTTTCAATGCAATAGGAGTCGCATTTACGCGAGACCTATTGAATTGAAATTGGGAGGGTGAGCGGAGGGCAGGGAGCGAGAATGCACAGACTGCAGGAGGGGAGTGCGTGAACGCACGGACTGCGGAAGGGGGGCGAGAACGCACGGACTGCAGGAGGGGTGGTGGGGGTGAAGGCACGGGAAGAGATTAGTTACCGTGCAACACTAAGTAAAGGAGCCAGTAGCCTCGGAAGGATAGAAATGACATCATGGTCGTCATGAAGAGGGACTAACAAGCCTTAAATGAATTGGAAGGCAGCATTTAGGGCTTAAGTCAATGAAAAAGATAGGCGGAGAGTGGACGGAGCTTCCACGAACGAAGCTTCCACACTATACTGAATACTGCATGCCTCCAAAGTGAGCAGCGCTAGGCTCGACCTAAAAATGTTTAGCAGCCAATCACGTGGTCAGCACAAATTAAAATATTGGTCCACAAACCCAGCTGACTACCTGTTATCTTTTTTCAGACATTTCTCAAAGACACAGAATACATTTATATCCATACAAAATGGCACAGCACGCACAATGACCACTATATTCATGTCATGTTTAGTGCCATTTAGTTCCGTTTTTTTCTCTATGCTTTTCAAAATATCTCCCTATGTGTGCATTTAAATTTGAAGCGCACATTTGGTGCCCAGAGCAACCTCCCACATTTGGTGATCTGTCCAAAGTTTTCTACGATGAACCCAACGTTCCTGTATACTTGTCAGAATGCTTCATACAGACTCTTCATATGAGGATGAAATCATAAAGAAAGGGCCCGACTGAGAGTTTGGTGGGGATGGTTTACGTCTCTGACAAACTGAAGGTCTGACTGCCTCATTCAGAGTTGGGCGGACATTCATTATTTCGACAGCGGAGACTATTTATAACATCTCCACTGTCGAAATACATGTCTGACAAAGCAACAGAGTAATGGCCGTAAGTTGTTTTGTCATGTGTCCGCCCACCATATTTAGAGTGGGTGGACAAATGGCAAGTTTTCACTGTCTTCCACTGACAGGTAAAACCTGACAGTGAGTGCCACTGAAAGCTGTAAAATGACCTGTGCACCATGAGAGTCAACTTGGATGGTGAGGGGGTGACTGCCTCTTTTTCTAGTTAAAAAAAAAATCCCACTGTGGGATTTGTATTTTTGAAAGTTTTTTTTTTTTAATTTGACGTACGGCTCCATCAAGTTGATGAAGCCATCCATCAAACTTTCACTGCATTTACAGGAACAACCATGCCTGCAGTTCTTGGAAATGGGGCCAGTAGACATCTCTATATTTGGCAGGTGAAGTACCCTCTCCATGGGGAGAGTTAAGTACTATCCATTGCAACGCTACATAAACTGTCCATCAAACTGTAAATCAGGCCCTAATTCTTGTCCGGTGGACTGAGAGTCCGAACCTAACTAAAAAGTTACTATTACTTACTGTACTTTATACATTTGTTACTACTCATCGTCTCAAACTAAATATCAGCAAAAAATAGATGTGCACTTAACAAAATACAGAATAGGCAAACGCAGTCTGAGTGGAACTATGAAAGAAAAAATGGTTATGACAGGATAAGAAGCCACCTGGCCGCCAGCAAACTCTCTTTTATTCCCCTGGCCAATGCAGTGGTCAGTGGTAAAGGTTATCAATCTGCAGCCATGGACATTGATTCATCAAAATGTGAGTGATAGTGGAAGTGACATCATGTACCTTTTGTCTAAAGATGAAATCACAGGAAGGTGCATCACATTACTTTTGACACCAAGGTCATCACAGGAAGTAGCATGTGACATTTGGACCTGGTGATATCACAGCAAGTGATATCACTGGTTAAAAAATACACTAAGTGGAAAAGAAAAAATGTACTTACTACAGTTGATAAGTCCATTTTAGAGACTACACACTTTTTAAATAGAGTTCAGTCATGATAAGATGGGAACAGCTATGATACAAGACTTTTAGGCCCAGCACATGACTGGAAATGTTTATTTTATGCCCATGAATAATCTCAAATGATAATTTACAGCTGCAATATCTGACACATTAAAGTCTAAAAGGCTGTGGGCGCAGCCATTATATGTTCAGGTACAGCCTCAAATGTATGTGTTTAGCTAATCAATGCCGAACATAGTATTAAATGCTCTATCCAGTCTGCGTGTTCCAATGCCTGATTTAATCTTTTTAAGTTTATTTAATCTTCAGCTTTGCATTTATCCCCACAATTCAACTATTCCTCTGTGTTTGTTCAAGGTCCCATTCATTTCTGATGCTGATTTTGCCCTTCAGCTGCTGCTTATATTGACCAATACAAACCAATTCAAGCGTCTTTAAACAGCCAGCACCTTTTATGAAAAAAAAAACCAATAATGTGGCACTTATTAAATATAATTGAGAGAAAATGAACTATTGGTTGGAGGGGCCAAGTAGTAATGTTACAATTCTGTACCAGTTCCACTTAGGTCTCAATAATTTAAACCTGAGCTCAACCCATGGTAGCTATAGCACAGAGCAGACAGGCTTAGTTTGGGAGAAATGTGGAAAGTATTTATCAGTACCCAAACAGCTAAAAGGTAGAAAACATAACAAATTCAAATACCCAACAATTCATAAAAATAGAACACATTTTTATAAACAATTAGACACCAGAATTATGAGAGAATAATCAGAGTAATTTAATTAATTCTGCATTACTCTTTTACACAGGATTACCACTAATAATGCAATTACGTCTGATTGCAGCGTTAAGAGAGATTTTGGGGAACAAAATGCTACCACGGGAGCACATTTAGTGAGTATGAGTGGTTACTCGCATATGCTATTTGTGTTCTGTTGCATTTAGCACCATTCCTTGCACAAAATGCATCCTTGTGGCTATTTTAGACAGAAGGGGACATTGTTGCACTAAGAAAATAGAGCTAAATGCAGAATCACTCTTCTGTATAATTCTGAATGGGTAATTCTGTGTGGTTACACTACACAGATTTATGCAAGTTATGCCCACTTCTAACCAAAACAACGAAAATCAAATGTAGACAATTGTAAAACTGATTTATAGATGTTTTATGTAAAAAAATAGCACTTCAATAAGCACAAATTGCCACTCACGTTTATCTGATCTTGCTAAATCAATTCCAAGTCAAAACGTAAGGCTGAATGCCAGCTACTGCCGGTCGTGTACACAGACCAGGTTTGCCCCATTGGAAAGTTTATCTTCACACTTAGAAGATATTCTGGAGAAAAGTCCTTATTGACGAGTTGTCGCTGGGTTGGACTGCAGGCTGCGTGTATAGGAGGGCTGAGCGATGGCAGTCTGGTGAAGTGCAGGCCCTCTGTGTAGAGTCTCAGCTCCGGTGGAAAAATTGCTATGGTCGTCATTGACAGTGGGAAGCTCAGAGTATGCGAAGTCCGGAATCCATGCCCAGTAAGGTCTCATTTGCGGTTCAAAAGTGTTTGGCATCGTTAAAGTACCTCTACGTTTAGCCTTAGAACCTTTTCTGGTAGTTGAAATCCTTTTAGTGGGGGAAACTGGTGAGTTGAATGCAACTGGGAATTCCACATCTGTGGCTTAGTTGTCAGGCCTGGCCTCCGCTGGGTCCTTGGAGATTTCCAAAAAAAGTGCTATAAAAGCTTTTCTGTGTCCTGTTTTGCAGATTTTAGGGTCAGAGCCGTACACTCTAACAACATGCAAGGGTCCAGGACTTTATAGGTACCACTCTGGAGTTAGGACTCACACTCCCAGAAGTCACCAGCAGGGTTAGGGCAACTTCAGTTGGAACTGGTCTGCAGGGCTCTTGGAAAAAGTAGGTTTCTAATAGCTTTTGTGTCACTATAGCTTAGCATGAGGTCATCCAACTGGCACATGGAGTTCACTAACTGCCCTGGGTAAAAATTGGAGCAGGTCCAGCCCTTGGAGTCTCTCTCCACAGGTTCAACAACAGGTGCCCTCCTTTTTCTGTCTTTCCCAGATCTAGATGTGTTCTTAAGAAGGTACGGAGGAGTGCCACATTTATGCCTTGTACTAGCTTGTGGTAGACGTTCCCAGGGTAATCCTACCCATTGTGACATCATTTGCTGGGGGTTTGCCCTAAACAATTCTGCATTGCAGTGCACTGTTCTGCCAACATCGAACATGGAAGAACCATTCTACCCTGAGCAGAGCTCTAGGCACACTCCTGTGGTGTGTCTTGGGAAATGGGTAAATGAAGAACTCTCCTTGCAATCCAGCTCTGAACAGATCCCTCCCCACTGAGATTGGTGCCATCCCGACTATCTGGATAATAGAAAGGGCAGGCTTAGGTGTGAGTCACATCTGGCTGTGAAAGGGGATGCCCCTTTGAAGCTTGTGCAGTTGGTGGGCACATTCCCCAGTTCATCCTCTTGGGAGGAGGTCACACCTCCTCAAACCCAAGGAGATTTTGTTCTCTTTCATGGGACCCATTCACACCTCCTTGCAGAGGGCAGCAGGCTTTCAGGTGACAGATGGGAGTAACTCTGAAAAGGCTACTAGAGGTCTCAGGCAGAAAAATTGTGACTATATAAAATATTTGCTATTTCTGAAATAGAAAAAATAAATTTGACTTTAGCATTATGTTGGATTTTGTTTAACTGTAGAAATGAAATTTTGAAGTATTTTACTAGCTAGCACCAATCTTAAATTATTGTTACTAAGTGGAATAAAGTAACCCCATGTTTTCTAGGACACAACCAGCCTTGCTACAGGGAAACATAGGTTTGGGACATTCTTCATGGTGATAACATTTAAAATCATTAAATATATGAATATCCTACTTTTAAACACTTTGCAGCCTGGCTTGGGGCTGGTAAGGCCTAAATTAGGGCTGACTTACTTCTATTGAAAAGGAAGGTTAGGCCAGGGAATTGGTGATTTTGACTGGTCAAAATGGCAATTTTAAAATGGCTCAGCTAGACTGCTGTGGCAGATCTAGAGTCATGCTTTACATGGACACTTTAGTGGTGGAGGAACAAATACTGAAGTCCACTAGTGACATTTAAGTGACAAGCCATGGGCACACACTGTACCATATGCTAGGAACTTATATGTAAGTTAAACGTGCCAATGAGAGATTTTAAACAATTCCTCAATATTTTAGGCAACAGAGCACATGCACTGGGGCCTGGTTAGCAGGGTCGAAGTGAACAGACCACAGCATCAGTCCACAGAAATGTTTTTTTTTATGCAAAAGTAGTCACTTTCTTACAATACTAGTAATTTGTATTTTACGGTACATTTCTTACTACAATTTTGCTGTCTCTAAGTGCTGCAAAGTTGTGCTATTCAAACAAATTTCCAACCTCAGAAGAATATATTATCATAGCCTGCAATATTAATCCAAATGAAACGTGTGAGGATGTAAATGACTTCCATTACACCATATACACAAGGCATTTCGGTAAGATTCCCTTTGTCACCGTTATGTGGTATTGACACAGAAATCCCACCTGCATTGTATAAGGCAGGTTCCCCTGACCTCAGTGCCCAAATCTGTGCATATTGTGTGTCCTGACTTTTATTTTGACTCTGGTGTCCCTGTCCTGAATATAGCACACAAAAACTGTTGTGGCTGCATGCCATGTTTTTAGACTAATTCACAAATGTGTCCAGACCTTGATACCTGTGTCATTGGAGGTAGAGGCTGCCTGGCCCAATGCGTAAAATTTCCCTATTACGTGTATGTCCATAACCCTCCATTAATATCTTGTGTGTGTTAAGTGCTTTCACATTTGTGGTATTTGTAACAAATGTGTGGTAATATGCTGTGTGCATGAGTGACTCTCAGTAATTGAGGCCAGGCTTAGCATAGGATGGAGGGTGAGAACTGTACTACCAGACAGTGAAAGTGTATTGCCTTTTTTCTTCAAGCTGGAGGAATGAGATCCTGACAATGTATGGAGGAGGATAGAGACAGAGCTCCCTTTAGTATTCATGTAATAGCAGAACTTTACACAGTGGGCAAGTAGTGAAGTGAATTGCATGGCTTAATGAGGAAAATAAAACTCACAAAATTTTTTGAGGGAAAGGAAGCAGAAGCCCCATCGGTCTTCTCTACTAATCTCAGACGCCCCTCCCGATTCTGTCCCCCCATGCATTCTATTGGCCCTGAGGTTTTGGTTTTCGAACAAAAAGTGATACAGGACATCACTGTCCTCGAGGAACAGCAACACAGCTACAACCGCAGCAATATGACTCATGCTGACTGGCTAGCTGTACAATCTCTGCAGCAGAACGACACTATTACCATCAAACCTGCAGATAAGGGCGGGGCAGTGGTTGTGCTCAACACAGTTGATTACGAAGCCGAGGTGTCCAGGCTTTTGGGTGCTCGCCAAAATTATCAACCGTTGATGAGGGACCCCACCAAGATCCTCCAGGCGACTATCCACACTATGGTCGCAGAGGCCAAAGAAAAGAAATGGCTGACGGCCAAGGAGGCTGATTTCCTTATCAACGATAAACCACGGGTCCCGGCTTTCTACATTGTCCCGAAGATTCATAAAGCACAAAGGCCCCCTCCCGGGCGGCCGATAGTCTCGGGCATTCAATCTACACTGGAACCATTGTCCCAATTTGCCGACTTTTTCCTCAGGGAGTGTGTGATTACGCAGCCCTCCTACGTCCAGGACACTACCGACGTATTGAGGATCCTCCAAGACATCGAGTATGACCCACAGCATCAATTTCTGGTGACAATTGACATCGAATCATTATACACGAGCATTCCCCAGGCAGCCACGCTGGTGGCAGCAGCACGGGCCCTGGAATCGTGTGAATGGTTCTATGATGTCCCACAATCATTCGTGCTCCAGTGTGTCGAACTGGCCCTCACAAGGAACTTCTTTGCCTATAAAAACCAGCTATATCTGCAAGTGTCCGGGACTTCCATGGGAGCTACATTTGCTCCCAGTTTAGCGTGCATCTATGTGGGGCAATTTGAAGCTGGATACGTCCTACACCATGACAACCCCTTCCAGAGGAATATTGTCCTCTGGAAGCGATACATAGATGACGTTCTATGCATATGGACGGGATCGAGGACTGACTTGGAAGAGTTCCTCGTGTGGTTGAACAACTTGGATGATTGTCTGAAATTCACCTGGTCCATCAGTGACGTCACAGCCACATACTTGGACTTAGACATCAGGGCAGAAAATTGCAAGATTGTCACCAATGTTCATCAAAAACCAACCGACAAGAATTCCCTGTTGCATTACAGGTCGTATCACCCCAGAGCACTGAGAGACAACTTACCTGTGGGACAGTTCTTGCGATACCGCAGGAACTGTTCGTCTACAGAGGAATTCATTACACAAGCCCAAGTCCTATCCAACAAGCTGGAGGAGAGATCATATCCCACCAAGATCATCAAACAAGCACGTAAACGAGCCATGAACACCCCGAGAGCTGCTCTATTAGAAAGAACACCTAAAACGAAGAGCGATTGTATCCCGGTTGTCACTACCTTTGGCCCCTTGTCTACCAAAATCAGACAAGTCATCAGAAAACATTGGCCTTTACTTAATACTCCAACTATGACGATGCCACACCCGCGATTTGCGTTTAAGCGGTCCACTAATCTGCGTGACCGTTTAGTGCACTCACGACCCCAGACCAAGTCCACGGACACTAGCATTCCACCAGGGCATTACCAATGTGGGGGATGCTCAGTGTGTGAGCTCACCACCGTTACTAAGAATGTCTCTTTGAGTAATGGGAAGATCTGGCATCTGAATTCATTCAGCAACTGCAACACTCAGAACGTCATCTACAGGCTAACGTGCCCTTGTGGCATGCACTATATTGGTCTTACCACCCGCAAGGTGAAAATTAGAATACAGGAACACCTCAGCACCTTCAGGGCAGGCAAATTGACCACCAAGTTGGTACAACACTTCTTGACAATTGGACATAACCCCAGAGATGTCAAATGGGTAGTCCTTGAACGTGTTATGGGCGATTCCTACAATATGGAAGCAAGGCTTTTGACAAAAGAGGCCCGCTGGATTTACCAGGAGAAGGTAGACCAACAGGGACTCAATGACCTCATTGAATGGAGTAAGGTGGTATTATAACATCTGTCTACCACCATAAATATAAAAACAACATTACGTCATGGTTACACATTCCTATGTGCGGTCATCGACCTAGTACTACCTCCACAGAACCAAGCGGAGTCAGGCATACACTCCCAAACCCTCTGACGGGGGCGTGGTTGAGATGTAGGATTCCACCACAACCATTACCGCCCTTATAAATAGCCTTTTGAAGAGTAGATATGAACACACCGGGCTAGACGCATAAATACACCTATTGCTCGCATTGCACATTATTTAAGCAGGGAGGAGGTTGTCACATCATACTTTGCCTTTTCTTTCCCTTCCTTTGAGTCAGGAGCTGACACTAACATTCCAAATAATCAGGTAGATAACTACCACAGTGCATTTGAAAGTAGCGGTTTATCTAAGATGGCAGCCCACCCCTTCAAGAACTCTTTGCGCATGCGCGGCACCCTTAACAACTGAATGCGCATGCGCGGCCACCGCACGAATTACACATTTAAATAGGAAGCGGGCCACCTCCCTTCCTTTGAGTCAGGAGCTGACACTAACATTCCAAATAATCAGGTAGATAACTACCACAGTGCAGTTGATAGTAGCGGTTTATCTAAGATGGCAGCCCACCCCTTCAAGAACTCTTTGCGCATGCGCGGCACCCTTAACAACTGAATGCGCATGCGCGGCCACCGCGCGAATTACACATTTAAATAGGAAGCGGGCCACCTCCCAGTGATCGAGGGTGAGTCCAGTACCGACGCTCAGACTGATGAGGTAAGACCCGGGACTCCGGGCCAAGCAGGGGGTGCTCTCTTCTTCACGTTAGATAACGAGGGCAGGACGCATTCTCCACGAGGAGGGGGGACGGCAGGGTGTTCGGTAAGGCTTAACAAGCACACGCTGACTCAGCCGCGTAGTAGCAAGTTAACATGGACTTTCAAATAGCAGGCAACCATGTTGAATATGCTAGACAGCGCTAGTTGGTATCTATGTGTAACCGCTTAGGAAACCAATTATAGCACCAAAGCATTCAATGGTGAATTCAGAACTCTTAATTGAGACATTACGGTAGGGCTCGGCCAACACTTGGATACAGCTAAAGAGCTGAGACATGACACTTAAATTGAGGTGTCTCAACAGTTCTTATACCAACTTTTAAAGCCTACTGTGTGTGATATATGTATGTTTTACGTGTGCACTTTTCAGAAACGAAGTTCCGCAGCTCTGAATGAAACAGCCAAAGGGTTGGTGCAAAATACCTCAGACACTTACACAATGAAGGTGCAGGTATGCTGCCAAACAGCATCTTGAGGGTAAATATCCCTGTTAAGCGTGAACCCATTGATATGGATGATGAGCATTTGCTCGGTAAGACCAGTTGTGACCGGGTGGGTGAGATACTGAGTATATGTGTTTTTAATTATGTTTCCCCCAGGTGCTGACCAAAAGTTATTGCTGGTTTACACCAGCGTTGCAGAGAGACCAGTCGACCCCAGCCCTGATGAAGTTGCCGGTAAAGTAAATAAGGCAACGAAACATGTCGGTTTTTAAATGAGCAGCGACACAGCTGAGAATAAAGTACCGTATAGCCAGTGTAGTGCTGCTCGGTTTTATTTTCGAGTGATTTGAGTCCTGATCAGGCTCAAATCACCAAATTTGGGTCGACACTTCCTGCTTTTTGTAGATTAGTATACACCATTTCAATACATAGGTTGCCCTGTAGACACTAGTCATTAGGACTATCACGAGGGTTTGAGTGACGCACATTATAAATTTCCTTTCCACCTTTACTGCTTCTGTTTGGGCGGCAGCGACCGATGATGACAACAGGAGGTAGTAGGCGAGTACCTGTCTACATATACCTCGTTGGGGCTGCTTCCGTGAGGCGCTGACGTCCTATCACACCTTCTTTATCTCTTTAACCTTCCTTGGTTTTGATCTGATCACTAGCAGGTTTTTACAGCACTACAGGATGGGGAAACTTTTTTAACACTAAGTATCACGTTGTTTTTGCCACCGCCAAGTGACTGCACCCGGTTATAGCGGTCAACAACTCTTTTTATATATATGTGGTAAGAACACCATTGAGTGAGAGCGAGGCAGGCACTACAGACATTGAGTACCTGCGCACTACTTAAGAATTTTTAAATAAATTTGTGTACGGGGTAGGTCTTGTTGTATTTCATGACTTTGAGAGGGGGGCCACCTACCCTTTAACCCCCTAGGCTCCCTTGTTTTGAGAGACAGTGGGCAAGTAGGCCTGTAGCAAACAGCTTCTGAATAGTCTTCCTGGGCATTGCCATTTAGTGGATGGGAAGTGTAAGAGGCAATGCTAAATGCTCTATTGTGAGATGGAAGGATATTTCTAGGGGAAGCCTATCCTTCTGTCTGTCCCAGATTGCTCCTTTGGTTGGGCTGATGACAGCCAGGTACAGAAACCTCCATGCTTTCTGATTTTCTTGTGGGTTATCCAGGTTGGAGGCTGCCTCAATACTAGCCTTTGTTTTTCAAATATCGAACTACTATTGTGCTATTTGTCATTAGTACTGTTTTTTCTAACTTTTCAACTACATAAAATAAACTGCAAAACTTCCATGTAATGTAATATATTTCACAAATTACAGTGACTTTTTAAATAATAGAAAATAATTTAACATTCACAAAACAATTTTTCTCCTTTTTTTGCTGTCATCAGCTTCTACTTAACTTCACTATTCACAGTGATGTCAGTGTAGTTTCATCTCAAACAGCAGGGGGAAAAACAATCAACTAGATTGTTAAAAAAAATCCCTAATTCTCACAAATATAATACAAAATCAACACAAATAACACATCCAATACTATTTCCAATCTTCAAATCTTACCTTTACTTTGTAGTTTCTGTTCACATTTTCCAATACGCCAAATAATGTATAAATTTTGCTTTGAAATCATCCATTATAAATTCCTTAAAGTATCTTTACACCTTCCCACTAGGCCGAATGATGTATCTAAAATCTTTGTTTCACAAATATCAAGTATGAGTTGGGTAATTCATAAGGCAATCTCGGTTTCATTTCCAAGCGTGTATCGTTGCAGTGACTCCAAACATTATTACACTTTAAATACACTGTATAATGTCCACTTGTGGTAGCACTGCCAGCATGGAAAACAATAGCAACTATTGCAAAAGTTTTACCAGAAATAGATACTTGACTAGCAACAAAAAAAAAAATTTTGGTTTCCACTTTTCTTTCATTTGGTCTACAGCGTTGCAGCATTTTAATCAAATATTTTCCATATCTTTGTAGGCATAATGTAGATAGCATTGTTGATTTACGAGAACAGATCATCTCTTGGACAGCTTCTTTTACTAATTTGGGAAATGGTACAGATTTGCAGTCAGGTATTGTCAAATATAGAAATCGTTCTCTGTAACTATAGTGCTTGAAGTTAATGGACACTGTTCACATTTATGTTCCCATTTGTAACTGAGTCCAAATAAACTCTCAATCTGAATTCCTTCATCTTCTAGTACTCCAAGCATAACCATCAGAAATTCTTGTGCATCTTGTTGTATATTAGCACTGAACGTTAAAGATCCAGTACATGTATCCAACAGTTGGCGAATACCAGAAGCAGAATGGATCTTACCTCTATCAGTTCTCAATTCTTGAAATAAAGTATAAAGTGCCGAACATAATCTTTTTTCCTGACTTTCCATAATTTCACCATAAACATCTTCAAGATAAAATATAACGTTTAGAATAACTTTACCATAGCAGTTGACACCAGAAGCATTTTCTAATTGGTATCCAACAACATCATCACTTGTTTGTATTTTCTGTTTCTTTACTACATCTTTTTTTTCTCTTGATTTTGTTTCTGCTTTCCAACCATAGTTGATTCTTCAACATGTTTGCGTTTTGAACACACAACACATTTCTCATAAATAGAATATTCACCTAAACTTGGAGCATAAAGCCTTCTCAAACGATTATATTCTCTTACACAATTAACATCAGCACTAAGCTTGTTCTCATCAAAATCAATTAAATACAAACCAGACAATGTTCTAACTCGAGATAATGCAACATATACCATTTTCTCTTTAAACACAGTTCTTCCAACATTTACCAAAGCATTATCTACACTTAAACCTTGAGATTTATGAATAGTTATTGCATATGGTAAACAGAAGGGAAACTGTTTTCTACGAACATACAAGTCTTTTACAAGCAAAAAACGTACAGCACAATGCGCAATGTGTCTTACCTCTGTAATCTGATCAAATTTAACTTTCAAGAATTCAATTCCATTTCTATTTTGATATTTCACAAAATCAAGAACTTTCCCCATTTCTCCATTCACTAAACCTTCCTCTACATTCAGATTACGCCTCAAAATTACCCGACAGGTTAAGCATACATCTAAAAAGAATTCTAAGCCAGCAGTTTTTGATACATACGGGGGTGGGGGTACGGCGCAGACGTGGGGGGGTGCTGGGGTACGGTGCGGACATGGGGGGGTGCTGAGGTACGGTGCGGATGCACGTGGGAGGGGTCGGAGGCTGGGGGGGGCTGTACAACTTGTACCCCTCGCCCAGGTGTGCCCGGGGTAGGGGTGGTACACAGTTTGCTCCGTTTTACATGCGGTTGTATATTCGGACAGAGCGTATTACCTGCGTTTGTATATTCGGACGGACGGTACGGATCGTACTTGTGCGCTCGGACTTCAGTTTTATGAATCGTACATAAAACTGTCCGGGGACGTGTCGTAGACTTTTCCCAATGTCATTCGTTTGTATTTTCCACGTACGAATCGTACTTGCCCGTTTGTACGGGACTTGTACGATTCGCACGTAAAAAAATACAGATACGATTTGTACGGGAAATTTTTTTACCGGATCGGAATCGGCACCTAAATGTATAACACTATTCCACTGTAGGCATTAAGCAAACCACAGACTTTTTTTGTTTCATTTTCTTGTACATTACTTCTGCTTGTGTGTTTTCATTTGTAAACAAGTTCTTTAGTAGACGACTTTGAAAAGCTTCTTAACCATGTTTGCTTAGAACACCAATTCTTACATCTTTTATAATATTTGCATAATCTTCATCTCTTTCTTGTCGCATATTCTGAGTGAGTTCTTTATATTCAAAATTTAATCACAGATTCACATTTCCAATACTTCCCAGAGATTTCTTTGAATGTTCATGTAGAAGAGTTGTAAACACTGGTTCTCCTTTTACTGGGGTTAGTTGTAGCAGATATCCAAATACAATTAAATGTTTTCCTCCAAAGAGAAAGTCGTAATTTGTTTTTAATACCTGTTGCAATCTTAAGTGTACAAAAGCATGCATTAAGTTTGAGACCATGCACAACTCATCAATAATTAATAGTTTCATTTTCTTCAGCACTCTTGACACTTCATGAGAAGCTTCTCCAGACAACTTCTGATATTGTAATTTATTATCATGCTCAACTGGTAACATCAGTAATCTATGCAAAGTAACTCCTTTAACATTGTGTGCAGCTAATCCAGTTGGAGCTGTTACCATAGAACATAAATGTGAACTAGTAGTTTCTTTAAGATAACTGGTCAAAACTTTCATTAAAAAACGTTTACCTGTCCCAGCTTGACCACTGATGTACATCAGAAGAGGTTTAAAAGATGAACACACACATTCTTTTTTTTCATGCAACAAACCATGGGGCATATTGTCAAGACATGTGATAAAATTATCGCCGCTTTAGCGGCAGAAAACTGCCACTCAAACGGCGATAATGGGCTTGATAATGTGCTCTATGGAATTCCAATTGAAGCCCATGTTAGATGTGAAGGACATCTAACCTGAGCTTCAATTGTAATTCCATAGAGCATATTATCAAGCCCATTATTGCCGTTTTAGCAGCAGTTTTCTGCCACTAAAGTGGAGATAATTTTATTGCCTGTCTTGATAATATGCACCCATGTTCTATCTGTTCTCTCACTTGTACATATATTTCTATCTGTTCAACATTTAGTTGTTCTTCTAACTTTTCCGATGTAATATTCTCCTTGTGTGCTTGTTGCATTGCAATTTCGACTTAATGCATAGCAATCGCTGCTTCATTTTCCAGTATTGGTTGTCCAAGAGGATCTTGACTACATTGACCACTACTTTGACTATCTTGAGAACTTTCATTAGCTATTGCAGCTGTAATAGTCTTTTCCCGTTCAACTTCATAATTCAACATTTTTAAATATGTAGGGAAAATTGTACATGCAATGCTATCTTTACATGCATTAAAGAATCTTCGTAGCAGTCAAAGTCTCCAAGTAATTCACTTTCGCTACGCCATGGTTTAAAGAGTTGGAGAAGTGCTAAATAGTAAAATTCTCGCTTATCTGGAGTTTCACAACTGAGTTTCTTGTGGTTTATAAGATTACCCTTTGCATGTTTTACTAAACAACCATGACATCCAACTGCTGCATATTTTCCTTCTTTTAAAATCTGTTTAACATTTCTTTTGAAGCTGTAATGTTAAAATACTCCATACAGACATAGCTGTTCCAGATGTCAACTCCTTTTTGGATAGTATGTGTCCAACATATTAGTTTTAAGAATGTCTGTACTGTCTGGTTCATTTGCTGCTAAGTATTCAATTTCTTCTAATGATTTCAACACTCTATTCCGTGAGCAGGCAAGACCTAAACTTACCCAAATGATTCCTCGTGACTTTGAATATAAACTTGAAGAGCACAAGCGGTCTGAACATTCATAAGATCCAATTTCTCTGTGGGAAAGCATTTTCAAAGTAAAGCTGCACAACTTTTTGCTAAGGCTTTTCTCTTGTGCAATTTCTTCCCACATTTGTTTCATCTCTGTTTTTTTTTATTTTGTTATGTACGATGTAAAATAAGGTGCAACAGCAATTGAGTTATCTGCAACATACTGGATGTCCATGTTCGCATTCCACATTTTTAAAATGACTGGATTGTAGTCATTGATATACTTTGACACTTCTGTTCTTTTTAAGTTGTAGGTATTCTTTGGAGATTTCCGAGTTATTGTGTGCCTTACAGAAGAAAAAAAAGAATTTACTCTTCCTTTACAAATGACTGGACGTGGAAAACCTAACCGACATTTGGTGTAAAATTTTCCTTTAGACTTGTATTTTCTGCTGCAGTACTTTCCACAACGGTGACTTTGGAAACGTAAAACTTGCTGTCTCAAGCTTCTATCTCCTTCTTCTCTCGGAATCTCACATGTCACATACTGTTCGATGAAAGACAATACTGTTTCATCAGAATCAGTTCCAAATTTAGGTGCATCCTTGACCCATAGTAGCACATGTATATGAGGTGCACCTCTTGCTTGGTACTCCTTTCTTCAAAAGAAATCAGTAACCTCTCCATGAGGTGGATTCTTTTTATTTCACTTGAAAGACATCATAGGTTGAAACATATGATTAAAATATCTGCCCACATTTACAGGATCCAATGAACACAGTTCACCAGGAGTCTTTATTTCAACATTTTTTATATTGGAATTCACTTCTCTTAGAAACGCAAGCAAATCTTCCCATGCATACTCTGCACAGCTAAGTGTGACAAACCATGTTGGTGTACCTAAGTTCCGTAACATACACTTGAGTTCTCCATGATGACGCTACCAATACCCATTTATTCCACGTTGACATGCCATCAAATTGATTAGCTGTGCTTCTAAATTTTCATCTGTTTCTTGAACTTTCTCCACAAATTCTTTCACAGAAAGAAGTGATTGATGAACTCCAGTTTTAAGTATGTAGTTCACTGCATACGACACAGAAGATAGATCACTTTCAAACAAAAGGTGAAATATGTATTGAATGCACTGTCAAAATCTAGGATCTTCAGAATATAATCTTGTTGACCGATATTCTGAAGCTGGAATCCGTACAGGTCGGTCATCATATCGTCCACCTTCTCCAGTAGGAAACAGCTGTGGAAAACAACGAGCTTCCAAGCTCTTCTCCCATACACTCATTGGAGTTCCCTGCGCTTTTTTCATTTGAAATAACTCAATGCTGCTTCCTATTACTTCTTTTGAATGCAAAGGACATATTGTGTAATGTTCATAAATCTCTTCAGTCCTTGACTTGTCCACTTTCTCTATTTGACCACTTGAAATTTCACATTCATCTTCTAAACTTATCACCTGTTCATCCACATTTACAGTTTTGTAATAAATATTGATCTCGATAAGATATAAGGTAGCCTTTTCAAATTTATTAACATCCACAAATTCTTGCCATATTTTCTGACTCTTTGTTGGTACACCATTTACTAGAATGACTATTGCCTTATTTTCCTCTTTCTCTCCGGCAATAGTTTCAATATTTTTCTCATAATCCAAAGGTAAGTACACCACTCTTCCTTTCAGCCCTCTTTGCAAGTCTGTTGGTGTCAGTTTACCTGTTTTAGGCTCCATCCGAATTATAGTTTGAAAAGGATGAATAGATTGAATTAGAACCGACTCATATGTATTCAATTCTGCCAGTTCCTCCGGAATAGCTACTAATTCTAAGTTACTATGTACTGCTTTAGCAGGCATTTTGTTCTCTTCTAATTTGTTGTAACAATATTTACATATACGGTGATCACCACCTAACTCAAATCGACCTTCCACCAATAAGTAAGTTGCAAGTTCTTCCCACTTACTATTGTTCTCCTTCTCCTTTTCACTTTTCAAATACAAATCAAAATTCCTAGTTTGACTTGTATAATGAGTACGTCGACAACAAACACAAACATAGTTTGGTATTTCAGAGCACACTCCATTAAACTTTCCAATTTCTTCTTGAACCTGATCAGTGCTAATCACTTTCCCATCTCCTTCAACATCTGTAATTGTCAAACTTTCACTTTCTATGGACTGCTCTTCTGAACCAAAATATCGCATTTCAATATCATCACACTTTTTTTGAACTGATGAAGAACCATGTAAAAGACCTGTATTCAGTTCACTTACACATAGTCCAGGACTTTTTACATAGTACAGTTTCCTTACAAACTTCTGCATTTCTGAATGGTGTACTGCTAACATCCTCAAGTGATGAAAAACAATTTTACACACTTTTCTTGAAAGACAAGCCAGAGAAAGCCCATGCCTCTCAGTATATTTTCTTACATTACATGGATCTAGTCCTTGTAACAACTTAATCTTCTGTTTAATACTTTTCTGTGTATATTCTCGTAGCAATTTTCACATTATATCAATAGATTCCTGTCAAATACTACAAATACTGCTACAACCCCACTTATACAAAGGAGCTTGTGTACGTTTCCCTTGCACTTCTTCAGCTATTAACTCTTCTGCACTTTTACCAAGCAAATTCCTCTTTTGGAAGGGGACAACCATCCTGAACTTCATAGCAACGACCTCCAGTATCAACTGCAAATGGTAAACTATTTTCCTAGAAGTAACTTTCCTCATTAAAAAAAGGCTCACTAATAGAAGTATGTTTCCAATGTCCACTAAAGATCTTGCAAAAGTTTGTTTTGTTCACTTCTACTTTTCTCTTTCAACACTTTGATTATTTTATCCAACACTTTGATCCTCTTCAAAATCACAATGAATAACTTATTTTTTAAAGTGAAAGTAGTCTCTACTATACTTTCAATACGCTGCTTCTGTTTGAATTGCAGCACTTTCTTTTAATATTTGCAGCATGTTTTCATTAAATTCTGAATCACTCTAGTTCGAAAAAGTCTCTCACGAATTTCTTGAAATTGTTTTTGTCTCCGGGAAACAGATACTGTTTCTTTAGCATGTTTCTTTATCATGTTTTCTTTTCCTGGCATTTGAAATTGAAGTGTCCTTCTCCTTACTTGAAAAATTCTTCTTTTTCCTTTGTGTGATGTTATTTTCATTAAATGTTCGTAATATTTTTTTCAGAAATTGTCTAGTGTCTATTGTCTCATTTTTTCTAATTCAAAATCTTTCCTTTTGTTCAAATATATACTTTTTTCTCTTTCCTTTTTTTTCAGTTCTTCTAGGCATTTTCAAATTTTAATCCAAACAAAATAATTTTCTGGAAAAAAAATAGATTGAATTATTTTTTACATCTGTTCAATATATTAAAATAATAACATACAATTACATAAGTTCTAATGACGGCTTCCAGAGGCAGTACTGCAACATGATGGAGCAGGGCAGGGGAGCAGTAGGATGACGGGTAGTGCCATAGAACATACAGCAAGTATTTATTTAATTATTTACATACACCTTTACAATTTACATGTAACTGCACTACCTCGTACTTTTCACCTCTCCACCGGACCCCACCACCCCACAGCACACCCTCTGCAACCCACCGCAGACAACCTTATAGATAGTGTTTTTAAAAATTGTAATCTATGTACTTAGGATGATATTATCAACCAAACGGCACACAGAAAAATGACCATTATTAGCCTAACAATTTTATCTACAACTTCGCAAACATAACACTGCACCCAAAGCTTTAAGTGGGGGGGTGGCCAGTGGGGGTCTGAGCACCGGCAGTTTATTTTTGGGGGCCTCGAAACGGATCTCTATGGAGCTCTATTTACGGGCCTTGCAAAGGTAGTCCGTTGTTTTTTTTTTTATTGAACTGTAGTGAGACAGTGAGAGCATGCACATTGCTCACTACTGAGAAGTGGAGACATCATGCCAGGTGAGTCGCATTGTAGGAGAAAAGAAATCCTTTAAAGAGAGCCATTCTCTCAGGATTTCCCTTCTCTTTTTGCAGCGCAGGAGCAACATCATCGTGGCGTGATTAGCAGAGAGACCACCAGGCGCCCAACGCCCATTGCCCCGGACTCCCTGAGACAGCTTCCCAATCGCACACACAGAGCCGCACCCGAGTACTTCACAGGTCTCCAAATGACCATTTGCTTGTAAATGATGCTCTGTTCTTTTTCACCCCTTTTTAGAGCCCCTACATCCCCACTCTGCCTATTGCTGAAAGAATTAGCCACCCCCAAAATTTCGTTTTGGTTGCGCCTTTGGAGACGACCACATGCAGCCAACTCCAGCACGACCCTGCTCTCACCTTTCACAGTGTCTTGTTTTAGTGCTACGAGAACACACACTTTGTCTGGCTCACTTAGGGGCACATTTTCAAGAACGACCTTAAAATTATCACCGCTTTAGCAGCACGAAACTGCTGCTAAAGCGGTGATAATGAGCTTGATAGTATGCCCTTGTGAATTCCCATAGAAGCCCAGCTTCACACTAGAACCTGGGATGCTATGGGAATTCACAAGGGCATATTATCAAGCCCATTATCGCTGCTTTAGCGGCAGTTTCCTGCCACTAAAGTGGCGATAATTTTAACGCCGGTCTTGATAATATGCCCCGTTATGTTTCTAAATGAATGTCTTACACTGAAAAGCTGCTTTACATTTCTTTCGCTGGATCAACCTTTGCTAAAAACACCCCCAGAGAAGGATGTTGAACTATGGTCCACAAAGAGCAATTCAAAGCTTTTTTGGTCTTTATCAGATGCTTATCGCCAGTCTTTTCGGCCCCTTAAGAAGCTGGGTGGGTGAGTATAATACGCGGTATTTAGGATCGGGGTCGGAGGGTGCACAGAAATAAGGACAGATAGTTGAATAAAGTGCGAGTGGATGGATGGCCAGATGGATGAATGGATAGCTAGATGGATGGATGTATGAATGGATGGAAGGATGAATGGATGCATGGACCAGTACTTAGGATAGACGGGTGGGTGGATAGATGCTTACGATTGGTTCTGGGACCGATGTATGTATGGATATTTGGGCATTTGACTGGATGGATGGCACAGTGCTTACCATAGGCGAGTGGGCTGATAGATGCTTAGGATAAGTGCAGGGACAGATGTATGTATGTATGTAGGTAGGAATGTATGGATGAATTGAAAGATGGTTGGATATCGCAGTGCTTAGGATGGATGGAGGCAGGGCTTTAAGTGGGCCGGCTCTGAGCACCGGCAGTTATTTTCAGGAGGCCTCAAAGCGGGTCGCTATCGGGCTCTATTTTCGGCCCCCGCAAAGGTAGTCAGTTTTCTTTTTTTATATTGGACTGCAGTGAGAGCATGCACATTGATGTGCCCATGCTCATTTTGCTCACTACTGAGAAGTTGAGACATCATGCTAGGTGAGCCACTTTGTAGGAGGAAGGGAAATCGTTTAAAGAGTGTATTTTCCGAACGTAGGATAATTGGAGGGGATTTCCTTAAGCACACAATGCTAGTTATCTTGATTTAGACCTCGCCCCTACTTGGATAGCCCACACCCCTTTAAGAGGTTTTCCCTGCCCCTTTTAGAGCACCCCCAGTTTTTTTTCCCACTTAAAGCCCTGACTGCACCATAGTAACAAAGAAATGGTCCAAGCTTCCATTTAAATGTACAATGGCACCATTTTTCATAATTTGCCATCAACGCTGGCAGCCTTCTACCACAATGCAAGAGTGTCTATCAGCACGAAGATTTGTTATCCACAAAAATGTTGTGTGATTTGCGTAGCTGTCTGCTGGAACACTTATCACCAAAAGGTATTAAAAAATGCAAAGTTGCGAGTAAAATATATACCATACCATAAAGCGGTTTATAAATGGGCCTAGTGCCACTACACCACCCTCATCCCCATCCTTGCTTAACCTTACGAAATCAAAGAAAGAGCCCCAGCAAACCTGGTAGAGCCACTATAGCAATACAGGGACTTAATTTCAACAAGTGTCTGCCGGAAAACTCAGCAGCAAAAGGTATTATAACATGCAAATTTCCAGATAAAACATATACCATGCCATAGAGCGCTTTATAAATGGAACCAGTGGCACTACATCACCTTTACTAGCTACACATGTGCACGTTACAAATGTCCGTGTTATAATCAGCAACATACCCACCTCTCCCACCCCCACCCCTGCCTTTGCTTAACCTTACGAAATCAAACAACGAGCCTCAGCACTCCCGTTAGCGCCACTATAGCCATACATAGACTTAATTTCAACAGGTGTCTTCCGGAATGCTCATCAGCAAAAGGTATTGAAACCTGCAATTTTGCAAGTCAAACATACACCATACCATAAGGCGGTTTATAAATAGTCCCACTACCACTACACCACCTCGACACCCGCCCTTGCTTAACTTTACGCAATAAAACAAAGAGACCCAGCAAACCTGGAAGCGCCACTATAGCAATACAGAGGCTCCATTTTAACAGATGTCTCCCGAAACGCTCATCAGCAAAACGTATTAAAACATACAAATTTGCGGGTAAAACAAATACCATGCAATAGGGCGCTTTATAAATGGTCCCAGTGGTACTACATCACCTTTAGTAGCTAGACATCTGCACGTTACTAAAGTCTGTGTTTTAATCACCAACATACCCACCTCCCCACCCCCCCCTTGCTTAACCAATACGAAATCAAACAGAAACCCCCACCATTCCTAGTAGCGCCACTATACCCATACACGGCCTTAATTTTAACAGGTGCCTCCCTGGACGCTTATCAGCAAAAAGTATTCAAACATGCAAATTGGTGGGTAAAACATAAACCATCCCATAGCACAATTTATAAATGGACCCAGTGGCACTACACCACCTTTACTAGCTAGACATCTGTATGTTAATAAAGTAGAGTGTATAGCAGAGGATGGGGAGAGTAAACAAAGTTCTAATTCCCAAAATTTTGATATACCGACCCTTCACTGTAGGTGTATTAAGGACGTCTCAAAAGTGATAGTGAAGCTGAGCACCGTTAAAAACCGGACCACTTAAACACATACAAATATTCAGCACAGGGACACAGCCTGACAATTAGTATCACTTATAATCATATGTAGTTTACTAATGTCAAGAAAGTCATACAGAAAATATACCGAACATTTTCATTTCTTTTTTATCTCTCACACATTTATAAAACATCTCTTCTAAAGAAACACTCCCCAACCGCTTCTATTTCATAAGAACAGACAATCATTAATACGTTTACTACCATATATCTTAGTATATCTAACTTTTTATTATTCAACAGTCAGAAACTACTAAAACTATTAACTATACCCAAATGCAAACCAGAAACCATGTTCATATTATATCTCAACCTAAATTCAAACTATGCGTACATATAAAAGGAATATATCATTTTTACTATCTCCATCTCCTCTCCATGTAATCTCCAAACACTGTAGATGGCCTCACAGTACAACAACCTACCTAGTCTTATATTAAAATCTACCTCTCACTATCAAAAATGAGACCACAGCCTGCCCACATAACATTTCTGGGTTTGGTTTTATCGCTTTTAACTTAATAACACATAAATCTCCTACCCCTCTACCCCTTCCCCACTACTTCCACAAAAAGTATAATTTGCAAACGTGGGACATTTTGTTTATCTTGCCTGAATACATTAGCAAACCCAAATTAACGATGCACCTCATTTCCAAAACCATACAGTCCTTTAAAGATGACAAACTACAATTCTTCTTTGTGAAAAATTCCTAAACATATATAAAGTACTTATTTAACAACAGGTCACACTTTATGCATATTTTATAACCAACATGAAACACCACACTTTACTAACAGTATATTATTTTGAAATAAAAAATACTTTCAAACTTAAAAATATCATCTCAAATACTTAATCACTACTACAGAACACATAACACACCTTGTTCATTTCTACCTCACCTTTGCAGTTGGTATGCATATTTCAAATGTCACACACGCATACAATTCTTTCTTTGTCACACAGTACATGTAATGCACCGCTTTAATCAAGAATGGAACCAGTAATGGCACAATTTCTCTGTCGCTCCACATATAAGTGCATGTAAAGAACAAATCAGAATACTTCATTGCTTCATCGACATTCCAAAACTTATCTCCATTGGTTGTTTTTTAATCTTCCATCTGAAAAGCTACTTAATATTCCGCGCCACACAGGTCAGAAGTTCAACCTATTTTATCACCACACTTTCTGGAATATTCGACGACACCTGCAGGTTAAAAGTTCATGATTTTTTTAAATGTAACGTTTTCTTTTTTAGCATATTCTCGAACATTTAACAGCACCTGCGGGTTAAAAGTTCACCATTGTTTTACTTTCCAAATGTACCTTCCAAATGCAAGTAGCACGTCTGGTTGAGCTGAGCACATTTTATCCTATCATATGGACTACACGTTTAGACTGCTCTTTTTTCTTTTTTTTTTTTTAGTCCTCATTAGCCTCTTACTCCAACAAACTGGTAATCTGCAGGTTTCCACTGTTACTCACTATGGAGAGGTAGGTTTCTTAGCTTTAGAAAGATTGCTCTTTCGCGGGCCTACCAGTGGTACATCCACATCCAACCTGTTGCTAACCTCTTATTGTATGTAAGAGGGTGGTCATGCTCCCTACTGATTTTAGTAAAATCAGAAAACCAGAAAAATGGACGTAACCCACCTCCAAACACCGTTATCTATCGACTCAAAGATTCGGAGGGGGAAACCGACCGTCACAGTCAAGGAGCTTTCCCGGGGGCCTAATCATTGGACACAGAAAATAAAAAGGAAATAAACTTTACCAATCACATAAATAAAATAAATTATATATTCTGTTGTTGTATGGACTGAATGCCATTTCAATAGAAAGTCCCAAGTTGCTTTCTTTTTGCTGTTTTTCAGTCTAGCTAAATCTATTATCGATGTTTAATATATAGTGATGAAAGCCATTCTGAATATGTGGGGGACGAAGCCTCTGCCCGTTTTTTGCATATTTCTCGTCTCGCCAACAGAATTGCAAAAAAAAGAAAATTTCTAGAATGTCCAGTGATTCAATATCAATACCAAAAATTATTAGACTAAGGGTGATATGAACTGACTGTTCTAAGATAGACGACAGGGTGGAAAAAACTTTTTGCCAAAATTCAGCAATCTCCGGACAGGACCAAAACATATGTGTATCTGGTACACTTTCCTTATTACATTTTTTGCATCTCGCCGGTAAAGCATTAGTCATCTTAGAAAGTCTAGCAGGGGACAAATATGCTCTGTGCGTTGTGAAGTAATGATTTCTCCTCAGCCAAGCTGGCTTCACCACGGAAAACAAGGTATTGTATGAAATCTGCCATAAGTCAATATTGTCTCCTTCAATGATCCACTCGTCCCATAATTCTCCGGCTAATCTGAAATCTCCATCTATTGCGCCCTCAATTGCCCAATAGAAAAAGGCAACCTCCTTCTTGCCCACCGGCTTTTTGACCAGAAGTTCTTCAAGATCGTTTCCCAATCCGATTGGCTTTTTGTAATTTTGGGACCAACTTTTAAGCTGTATGTATTTGAATCTTGACATACCATCTACAACTTTATCATTTAGAGTTACCCAAGGCAGTAGAAAACCATCTTCAGATAAATCTCCCCATGTTGTTAAGCCTGATGTTTTTAATGGTATGACAAGCGCATCTTTGAGACAACTAGGAGACCCTGGGCTGTCCCACCACGGGGCTAATCTTGAATAATACCCCAATCCCGTTAAAGTTCTTATTTTAGCCCACAATTGGGCTGCTCCCCTTAAAACCTTCAGCCTGACTTTCTTGAAGAACTTTTTATCTCCATATTTAAAGAGAAAGCCTTCTGAGGAATGCTCCGATTGGTCCAGCATTGCTTTAAACATTTTCCCACTAGCCGAATCATCTTGGTATTTTAACAGCATTCTTGAGTGGGTTAATTGAAATGCCCATGCATAATACTGGATGTCTGGAAGTGTAAGACCACCCTTTTCTCTTCTACATCTACGTTTTATCCACGAGATCCTGGTTGCCTTGTAGGCCCATACAAATGAGTTTATAGCCTGCTGAAATTTGTCAATGAGTTGCTTGTCGAAATGTAAAGGAATGGTATTGAAGAGAAACGTTACTTTGGTAGAATAACCATTTTTATCAAATTTACTCTACCCAGGATAGTCAAGGGGAGGTGAGCCCAGGACTTCATTTGATTTTTACTCTCTCTAAAAATATTTGAAAGATTCACCTTTATAATCTCCTCGATGTTAGAGACAATTTTGACCCCCAAGTACCTCATATGGACCTTGGTTTGAAAGGGGCTCCTCGGCAGGTTCCACGTCATAATTTCAGTTTTTTCAACATTAACTTCATAGCCTGACACTCTGCCGAAATCCTCTGCCAACCTAATGACTTGAGGAAATGATATATCCCAGTCAGATGACAGAATTAAAATGTCATCTGCATACAGGGCTACCTTTCTCTCCCATGAGCCACTCTTGAATGGTACTATAATTTGCTCCTGCCTTATACTCTGAGCAAATGGCTCTATATATAGATCAAAAAGAAGGGGAGAGAGAGGACAGCCCTGTCGAGTTCCTCTCCTAATGCTAAAAGGTTTTGTCAGATTACCGTTAACTACCAGCTTTGCTGATGGATCACTATATAGAAGTTTTATAGTTCGACAAAACTTCGGACCAAAATTTAATTTCTCCAAAACTACAGAGAGATACTTCCAGTTTACCCTGTCAAATGCTTTTGTTGCGTCAAGGGTCTTGGCCGCCAGTCGAAGCGCGAAACTAGATGAAATATCAATTGCTCCTATCAAGTCATGAGTAAGGTCAAAAAGATTTCTACCCTTCAAGGACCCCTTCTGGTCTAAATTAAGGAGATCTCCAGCAACTGCTCCTAGTCTAACCGCAAGGATTCTAGTGAAGACCTTATAGTCAGAATTAAGGAGCGAAATGGGTCTATAAGACCCACACTCTATGGGAGATTTACCTGGTTTTAAAATCAAAGTAATGTTTGCTTCTCCCCATGAAGAAGGTGGTTTAGCCCCTTCTGAAAGGACTTTATTAAAAAGTGTGGTCATATATGGGATTATAACTTCTCCCACTGATTTATAAACTTCCACCGGGAGACCATCCGGCCCTGCTGCTTTGCCAGTCTTACAAGCTAAAAGAGCCTTCCTGCTGCGAAATTTCAGCCTCTAGATTTTGCCTTTTTGAAGCTTCTAAAACTGGAAGATGAATTAGACTTAACCAGTCTATAGCAGCAGTTTCATCTATATGATTATCTTCATCATAAAGTCCCTCAAAATACGTGTGGAACACCTCTCCAATTTTATCTTCGTTGGTTATTATATCAGAGTCTAAATCTTGTATCTCCTTAATCAAATTTCGTACTCTATCTGATTTAGCCTTCCAAGCTAATAGTGTTCCAGCCCCTTCACCATATTCAAAATGTGCTAATTTACTGACCTTCCACCTGCTGGAGATCCTTGCCGGAACTATACCTTCTAAAGATACTTTGAGGGATTCTAACTTGTCGATAGAGCTTTGGATTAGCACCTGATCTACCCCATGGATTATATCCTTTTCCAGCTCTTTCATTCGATCTTCTAATTGTGAGATTTCCTCCCTATATTTCTTGTTTTTATATGAGGTTCTGTTTATAGCCAGCCCCCTCAAAAAAGCTTTTAAAGTATCCCACACAACTATAATATCAGCATAATAAAGACTTAATTTCTTGCGACAAACAAGTAATGCCCTCTAAATCTAAAAGAATAGTTCGATTGAAAGACCAAACTCTTTGTTGGGGTTTCTTTATTAAATCCCATTCCATCCAAACGGCTGCGTGATCTGAAAGGTGAGGCGTCCGGTAGTCTATTTATTTGATGTTACCTCTCAAATCATTACTGATTAAGATGTAATCTATCCTGGATTTGTGTCTATATTTTTTATTATAAAAAGACACTCCCAATTGGGTGCCAGACCTCTCTCTCCAGATATCAGTTAAAGCATTTTGCTTCATCATAGATTTTAAAAAGGCTCCAGATTTGGACGGAATGTTAGCTCTGCTGTTTGGTGATTTGTCCCATTGCGGGTTTAAGAGTATATTAAAATCTCCAGCAAAGATCAGTTTATCAGGGAGTTCTAATAAATGTGAAAAAATGTTTTTTAATACTGAAGGGTCATCTTGGTTAGGGCCGTAGTATCCAACTATGGTGAAGGGGATATTGTCAACTAGGATCTTTACTATGATCCATCTGCCACTAGAGTCTGTCTTAGTATCTTTAACAATGACATTAGCTGTTTTCTTAATTAATATAGCAACCTCCCTAACATTGAATGGCTGACCAGAGCAAAGACAGTGTTCTACCCACCTAAGCTTACAGCATATTTCCCTAAATTCCTTTTTAATAAGGTGGGTTTTCTGCAGAATGATTATTTGTGCTGGTGAATCTTTCAAATATTGCAAAATACTTTCTCTTCAACCTCTGACTCTGAGACCATTTATATTCCATGATAAACATTGCATTGTTTTCATAGCAACCTAACGAAACAGAAATTTTATTCCCCTCCCATCCTGTACAAAGCAAACCATTAACCTACAGTTATAAAAGACTAATGTCAAAAAGAATAATGGGGCTAGTGTTCTAATGAGGATTTCTTTTTTTTCTTTTTTCCCTCTGCTCCCTCCCCCGTGCCCCCCCTACCTCACCCCTTGCACCCACCCCACCTCCCTTAGAGAACCCCACCCCTATTTACCTGGAATCTCCAGGTTTTGCTGGCCGGAAACCTCTTCTCTGCCAATTTATATATATTTTTTTATTTTTATTTTTAAATGTGACAATGCTAGTGGCAGTGCTAATATATATACTTATGGGATATACAATTTAATTCGTGACATTTCTACATATACTAACCATGAAAAAGTGCCACTTAACCTATGGTAGATAACTAAGATCCTAATGAAACATTACTCAGCATGTACTGGAGGATCTTTTTTTAAAACTAACAGGTCATCTGCCTCCTGTACTGTTCTTACATTGTGCATTTTATTACTCAACATAATCCTCAATTGAGCTGGGAACTTGAGTTGTACCACTGCCCCCAATTTCCTGAAATCTTCCATTCTTCTCCCCAGCTCCCACTGTCGATCCAAAGTGGCACGGGAGAGATCAGACCTAATCTCGAAGATGAAGTCTCTTGATTTCAAAGATTTTAACTTAAGAGCCGCCAGTAGGATTTTTTCTTTTATTTCAAATGTGAGAAAGTTAATAAGAATCTTCCTAGGCTTTGACCGATATGGATTTTTCCTGTAGGGGTCTCTATGTACCCTCTGGATGTCTTGCCTCAGTTCCTCTTCTGATGTATCAATCAGCACCACTTCTTTGATGAGGGCTATAATAAAGGATTTTAAATCCTCTCCCTCTTTTCCCTCCGGCACCTTCAAACTTTGCAAATTATTGCGCCTAGAATAATTTTCTAGTGACTCCACTCGATCTCTAAGTGCAGTTTTTTCTTTTCTAAGTAGAATGATGTAATCTTTCGCTACTCCCAATTCTGACTTGAGCTCTTCTACTGAATTTTCTAGAACTCCCATCCTAGAGTTCAAAGTATCTAGCTTCTTTTCTAAATTTTCACAAAAGAGCCTGATATCCCCCTGATTTGCTTCTGAGGTTGCGAAACCCTTTTTAATATCTGATGCCATGGTAAGAAATAAGGACTCCAACCCAGTGCCTGAGGAAGGATTATTGCTAACTCCTACCCCTGTTCCCACATCTATGCTCACTTCCGACCTCCCACAGACCACCTCAGCTTCCTCTCTCCCACCTCCAGGTGGAATTTCTAAATTTACGATCTCACTGTCTTTGGAGGATACTAAGGCCTCTGGTTCCTGTTCACCCTGCAGAATACTCTGCAGCTGTAGCTGTAACTGTAGCTGCGGCTGTGGTTGTGGCTCCAAGGTAATGGAAGAAGTCTGGATCAGGGCAGGAGCTAGTGGCCCTAACCGAGGGCTTTTGGCTGCCATATTAGAGGAAGGATCGGGCTGCAGACTATTTACTCGAAGTGCTTCACCCTGTCCTACCACATCTAAAACTTGAGGTAGAACCTTAAAGTACGATCTCAATGAGGGAGTCACTTTAACTTTAGCCCCCAAGGAAAAACCTTTTCTTTTGGTGTCTTTTGGGCCTTTACCCTTATCTGTTCGACGGGGAGGGAGGCTCTCCTCAGTTATCTTATCCAGTTTTGTCGCTGACTCCCCTTCAAATGTCTGTGCGTTAATAAGGGGCCCTTTTATACTGCTTTTTAGGCCGTCACCTTCATTAGTTCCTTGTTTGGTTTGTAATTTACTTTTAATTATTGTTGTTTTTTTTTTCCTGCCCGTTTTGACTAGGCTACCAAAATTATTTATTTTGGTTTTTTCCCTTGTCGCTATCTCTGAATGCCCAATCCCCTTGCCTTTGCCCCTGCCCTTCCTTCTGAGGCAGTATGGCAAAGTGCAATGGCCTGGGGGGTCTCCCCCTGAAGAAAATCCTAGGTCACCTTGTGGCCGGTACCGTTTCTCCCCCGAAACCGTCACCGCCGCCGCCTCTCCGAGCTCTGCAACAGAACTCTCCCCAGCACCGGCGCGTTGCGAGGCTGCCTCCTCGTCCAGCGTGAAAGCTCGCGCCGGCCAACAAGTGCTGACTCTACCAGTCGTGAGCCAGGAAACAGCTCAATACCGTCCGACGTGGATCAGCCAGCGTACGTCAAGCCTCCAGCTCCTCCTTAGCTCCAATGCGGCAACAAGGCAATGCGGTAAATCCTTCGAGGCGCCGACACACATAACAGCCAGTAAGTACACCTCCAAATTTTTTTTAAATTAGGTAGCGCAATACTGTATGAGCACAGCCATGATTTCCTAAGCGCGTGCTACATTATTTCCGTACTCCGAACACATCAAGGCAGGCGGGTCTTCCAGCGCGACAAGCGGCCGCTTACCTTTCAGCCGCCATGTTCGTTTAGACTGCTCTTTATTAACCAATGACAAACATGCTTTTTCACGCAACTAATATGTACTCTAGTTTTTAGTACCCAATGCTTCTTATCTTCCAATCAATTATCGTTTTCTGTGGAAAAAAAATGATTTTTCCCCATCTTTAAACATATCTCTTACTCTACGAAGGAACTGCATGAGCTACAGACATCTTTCCATACCTTCCAGCCATACCTTCAAAATGCTAGTGTGGATCATAGGACATAGCTATGTTTTCTGGTGCAAGATGTATGCAGAACAGAGACGTATTGACTTAGACCTAGGTTTGCAAAATGTGGACATTAAATGGTTTGCACAGAGAGGATTGAAGTGGCACCAAATTTTGCCTATTGTTAAAACCTGTTTGCATCTCCAACACCCTGACCTCATGATTGTGCATTGTGGTGGAAACGACCTAGGCAAATTGACTGGGGTAGGTTTGGAAATGCTAATGAAGGACACCTTTCGACAATTGATGTTGCTTTTGCCTCAAACTGTCTTTGTATATTCCAATATATGCCAAAGACAGAAGTGGAAATGATCAAACCAATTTTGTCCTCAGATTGAAAAATCTGGGAAGAATGTCAACAAAGCTGTGTCTGCATACCTCAGAGACCATAGAATCGGGTTGATCTACAACAAAAACATACGTTTTGATATGGCTGATATCTACAGAAGTGATGGAGTACACTTCACAGATCAGGGAAATTGAGTTTTTCTGAATAACCTGAAGCTGTGCATCCCCACTTATATGTAGCTCCAACTAATAAACACAAGGGCTCTTTTTAGAGCCGCCTTATAACTCACAACTTAGGCCTGCTATTTTAGGGCCAGGTAACAGCAACTTCCACACCCTCGCCAAAATGTATCCTCCACACAGCTGTGGCACAGCGGCCAGACCATCTGACTTTGGAACACAGAGCTCTCGCTTTGATCACCGACTCTAGCGACAGCTCAGGATAGCACCATGTGACTCTGAGCAGTAGCTCACTTAATTTCCACACCGGCCCCCAGGGCCTGCAGACCCATACGAGTGAGTAGTTTGCACTTTGCAAATACCGGATTGATTGGAAACCGCAGAATTGAACTTCACACTCCCTCTGTAGCACCCCCCAATCCCCCTACAGACGTCACACTGTTTAAAACAAAACTTCCTCCTAGTACGTATGCACACATGCTGACACTACTTAGACAGGTGTGCCGCAGCGGCCAGAAAACATGAGTTCAGAGCACAGGGCTCACGGTTTAATCCCCTGCTCCGGCAGCAGCTCAGCTCAGCACCATGTGACTCTGCGCAATAGCTCACTTAATAGCTCACATAATTTCTACGCCGGACTCCAGGGCCTTCAGACCCATAGGGTTGAGTAGTTTGCGCTTTACAAATACCGTATTGATTTACCTTTGCACTCCCTGTATAACACCACCTAAGCACCATATACAAGTTACCGTGTTCCAAACAAAACTTCCTCCTACTACGTATAAAATATTGCTGATACTACTTGCACAGGTGTGGCACAGCGCCCAGAGCACATGACTTCACAGCATAGGACACACAGTTTGGGCTCACGGTTTCATCCCCGAGTCCAGCAGCAGCTCAATTTTGCAGCATGACACTCTAGGCAATACCTCACTTAATTTCCGTACCCCGTACTTTCAGACCGGTAGAGGTCAGTAGTTCGTCCTAGTAGGTATAAACACATGCTGACACTACTTCCACACGTGTGGTGCAGCGGCCAGGGCACATGACTTCAGTCACAGCATAAGACACACAGTTTGGGCGCACGCTTTAATCCCCGAGTCCCGCAGCAGTTCACCTTAGCAGCATCACACTCTAGGCAATACCTCACTTAATTTCCTATGCCCAGCACTTACAGACCGGTAGGGATGAGTAGTGCGCTTCGCACCCCTGTATAGCAAACCCTAAACCCCCCACAGAGTTAACAGTGCTCCTGCCCTCCTCGTTCCTACTTTTTTTGCCCTTTTTTCCCCTTACTCGCTTCAACAGAATCACAAAATGGCTGCCAACACTTCCTAGTTGCAACTGCTCTCACCGCTCACAGCCAATAGGCAGCAAGCTCGTGCTCATAACGCCTCAGCCAATCAGATGGCAGAATTCCCAAATATCGATATCTGTAAATTTCGATATGTCTCCAAAACTACTGAATGAATTTGCACCAATTAAAAATTTCTAGACCAAGACCCTTCTCCCTGCCAAATTTGGGGTCGTTACGTTCACCCGTTCAACCTGTATCCTTGTTTAAAGTTTCCTATGGAAATAAAAAAGGAGAAAACACATTTAGGAATTAGCATTTAAAAAACCTTAGAAATTCACTGAAAAAAACATAGGTTTCAGGGACGTTAGAGTTAGTTGGACATTTGACTCATATAAAACTAGAGAAATTCACCTGTTATAGTTAGTTGAGCTAACTATAACTCTCGCACCTGCAATGCACTGCTGATGACGTCACATATTATATCACTCATGACATGGTCAGTGACATCACTGATGACATCTCAAATGACATCACTGATGACATCACTGATGACATCATCCAGTGAATGTGTGTTTCTGTAAAGTTTAAATATTTTTCATACCTATCTATGCCAAGGTCTATTCAAGAATTAGTCGATGTAAAAGTACCTGAATACATTATTTAGTAGATGCATGATTGACTCTATAAGTCACTGATTGAATGTATGTTATTGAATGCATGGATTAGTGACTAGACTGTGTGAATGTCTCTCTTAGTCTCTCACTTGGTGTGTAAGCAGATGCATGGCTTGGTGAGTAGCTACATCAGTGTGTATATGTGTTTTTCATTGATTGTATGAGTATCTGTATGGGGGTCTGACTGTCTATGTGGGTGTGTGGGTGGTGTCTGACTCTGTGCATACATGTCTGAATGGCCGATTCACTGGTTCTATAGATTCAAAAGTGCATCTCAGAAGGGCTGTATAGATAACTGACTGTGTGAACAGGTGTATTGATTGATGAATTGATGTCTCAGTTGTATATATGTGAGTAACTATATATGTTTTTACATACTATATGTGAGTGTTGGGGTGTATAATTGACTACGTGAAAGACAGTGATTGCAAGAGTGTCTACATACACGAATGTGTACATGTACTAGTGATTGTATAAGAGAGTAAGTATGTGATAGTATCTATATAAATAAGGAAAGTGATGTGTGTGTATAAATAAGGCAGGTGTTGTGTATATATCTGTATAGGTGAGTACATGGGTGTATGATTGATTTTTGGCATGACTGAATAGATGTGTGAGTAACTCTATGGATCAGTAGCACTGTGTAATGTATATATACGTGTATGAGTGGATATTATACGGATGTAATGATGAGTGACACCATGTATGAGTGACTGTATCAATGTATATCTGGCTCACAATAGGAATCAGTGGATGGATATCTAGTATCTGGTATTGGTGTGTCTATGCTTTTCAAAACGGTAGTCTGTATTTTAGAGTGCGTCTATCAAAGGTTATATTACAGTGTGAAGAGGTGTGTCAGACTATCATGTGGATGATGTCATCAGTGATGTCACTGACCATGTCATGAGTGATGTAATATGTGACGTCATCAGCAGGCGCGCGAGTTATAGTTAGCTCAACTAACTATAACAGACAAATTTCTCTGGTTTTATATGAGTCAAATGTCCAACTAACTTTAACGTCCCTGAAACCTATGTTTTTTTCAGTGAATTTCGAAGGTTTTTTAAATGCTAATTCCTAACTATAACGTCTGTAAAACCTATGGTTTTTTCAGTGAATTTCGAAGGTTTTTTAAATGTTAATTTTATATTTTAATATTTATAAAACCTATATTTTTTCAAATTGTTTTTTAATATTTTGCAACTCTATCATCCTTTTTTTAAACTTTGCAAATTATGTAATCTTTTATATCTTCCCCACAAAATATGTATATCTTTTTTTTGGGGCGGAGAAAACTACAGTACCGGTAGTCTACCAAGCTCGATCAACATGCGAATCCTATCCACCACATTTAATTGATGCGCATTTCATATCCAACGGGTTTGGGGCACCGCGTCCCGTGCAACAACCTGTACATATGAGGGCGCGCCAGCTGCTACTTTGGCATGCGATGGTTAAGCACTACCAAGCCACGAGTTACGTCATGTACGTATAGGGTCGCGCCCACTGCGTGTTGCGTATGCAACGAGTGCACGCTGCCACGCCCTGTGTTACGTCATAGACATACGATGTCATGCTACATACGCTTTTTGGTCTCAAAGCTATATCTAAAAAACTTTAAAGTGTATATGAGAGCAAGCGATAATTAAAAATATTTTAAACAGTTATGTATTTCTAACTCCAATAAACTTATATTATATTAAATATATTTTCTCAAAATCACATTGGGTGCGGTCTCATTACGCACTGGCTGCGCGATTGCCATGTAACCATAATAAAAGCATTTCATTAGTTCATAACATTTCCCATTGTAACAGTTCGAAAACGCCACCCATTTTGGTCAATATCTGTACTGCATTTCATGAGACACACCTCTTCTGCTTAGAGAGCTTTGTTCAAAACGTTTAGCAATATACACATATCGTACACCACACACAACATGCAACCATCATTTTCATCAATATTCATGCTCTGTAAAGTAGCCTTCCACCTATGATACCCATACAACTAAAATTTACATTACCGAAATGTTCTCCAATACCACAGGTAACATGGTTCAATACGCTGTCCACAACACAACGGCCCAGAGACAGTATAATGCATAGATAATGAACACACGGGCACAGATAGATAGTGGAAGTACGCTCGACTTCTTTTTATTACCATGGTGACATATCCAGTAACGTGTGTGCTGGATGTGTGTGCGGTAAGTCTAAACCAGCCTTCAGACGATGGTTGCTGCTAGCATCAACTACAACAGTAATCATTGGATCACACACAGATATTCAGTATTAAAAGAATCAATAATTTATGCTGCAGTAAGGTAGGGACAGTAGATGTGAAATAATACAGAAATAATTCCATCGTAAAAGAACATCAACTTGTGGTATACTGACACACAATCAATAGATCTGAAATATTACACAAAAAGATTATATCATAAACGCTCCATCAGTTCTAGTGCACTCACATAACCACATCAAAAGCATTCAGCATGTGCACAGCCACCGATAATGCGTGCTGTAGACAGGCCGTACTAGGAGCAATATCTGTTGCCATCAACACTGCATCATCTGCAATACCGACTCAATCTGAATTATGAACACTGCTGTCTGCAGTGTAGGCCATAGAGAGCGGTCACAAAGGACCCACAGATACGTAAAGTGACTTCACCTACCCAGTTTGTTGTCAGCGAAGCAACAAAAAAGAGTCTGCAAAGGCTGCAATGATACATATGCATGGTGCAGACAGTACACACTGGAGCAATGTCTTTTCCTACAGGACTACCTCATCTACAATAGCGACTTAATCTCAATTGTGAACACTGCTGTCTGTAGTGTAGGCCAGAGTGAGCGGTCGCAAGGGCCCACAGCCACATGGCATTCACTTGAGCTCTATAGTTTGCAATACACAAACTAAAAAAAAAACGTGTGGAGAGCCTGCAATTAAGCATATGAGTGGTGCAGACAGAGCGCACTGGAGCAATATCTTTTCCTACAGGACTGCATCATCTATAATACCGACTCAATGTCAAATGTGGACACAGAAGTCTGCATTATAGGCCAGAGAGAGCGTTCAGCAAGGGCCCACAGCCACGTGGCATTGACTTGACCTCTATAGTTTGCAATACACATAGCAAAAAAAACGTGTACAGAGCCTACAATGATGCGTATGAGTGCTGCAGACAGAGCACACTGGAGCAATGTCTTTTCCTACAGAACTACTAATCTACAACAGTAACTCCATCTGAATTCTGAACACTGCTGTCTGCAGTGTAGGCCAGAGACAGCAGTCAGCAAGAGCCCACATCCACCTGGCATTCACTTGAGCTCTACAGTTTGCAATACAGAAGAAAAAAACATATGCAGATCCTGCAATGATGCATATCAGTGGTGCAGACAGAGCGCACTGGAGCAATGTCTTTTCCTACAGGACTGCATCATCTATAATACCAACTCAATGTCAAATGTGGACACTGAAGTCTGCAGTATAGGCCAGAGAGAGCGTACAGCATGGGCCCACAGCCACGTGGCATTGACTTAACCTCTACAGTTTGCAATACACGAAGCAAATAAAACATGTGCAGAGCCCGCAATGATGTGTATGAGTAGTGCAGACAGAGCACACTGGAGCAATGTCTTTTCCTACAGGACTACATCATGTACAATACCGACTCAATGTCAAATGTGAACACTGAAGTCTGCAGTATAGGCCAGAGAGAACGTTCAGCAAGGGCCCACAGTCATCATAGCATTGACTTGAGCTCTACAGTTTGCAATACACGAAGCAAAGAAAACGTGTGCAGAGCCTGCAATGATGCGTATGAGTGGTGCAGACAGAGCACACTACAGCAATCTCTTCTCTTACAGGACTGCATCATCTACAATAGCAACTCGATCTGAATTGTGAACACTACTGTCTGCATTGTTAATTAAAAGCAGTACTCACACACACAACCATCAATACTTTTTCTCACTCCCTCTTTACAAAATAAAACAACATAAATTACAGAGAACTCTACAATTAATAAATCAAAACAATTCAAATTGGGATTTCATCTCTCCACAGTGTACACTATTCACTGTTCCTTTGGACTTCCAAGATAAATTTGGTCATTTCACTAAAACTATAACTGATAAAAAAAAACTTCTTGAAGCAAGTATACTAAAACAATATTGTGTATGTTTCAATAGACGTTCTAATTACTTAACTACTGGATTCTGTAATTAAACAATCACCACGCAATCTAAATTGTGAACCCTGTGAACTGCAGTCTACACTAAATCCAGTGGTCATTCACAACTCACAGCCACATACCGTTGGATTCGGAAGCACAGAGTTGGTTGCACCTGATCAGAGGGGGTACACAAACATCATCACAGATTGTAACTTATGACATCCTCAATCATAGAATCAAGACCCCATTTCACTGTTTGGACCTGCTCAACCGCGGTGTATTCCAGCAATACCAGTCAACTAAGCCCAATAACCATGTGCAGCACTTAACTACAGAAGCACAGAATCTGATGTACCTCAACAGACGGAGTTTTGTGTGAAAAACCAGCAACAGGTAATATCGGACATCGTCCATTGTGTGATCAAGACACCATTCCACTGTTGGTACCTAGAGTTGGTTGCGCCTCATCAGAAGCTATACACAAAAATCCTGCACACTTTAACTTCTGACATCCTCAATCATAGAATTAAGACCTTGTTTCACTGTTCGAACATGCTGTACCGCTGTGTACTCCAGAAACTGCAATAAACCATGCCTAATAATCATGTGCAGCAGTTAACTACTGAGGCACAGAGTATAATTCACCTCCTCGGAAGGAGTTCTGTAAAAATTAAGCAGAATGTAATATCAGACATCTTCCATTGTGGAATCAAGACAACGTTCCACTGTTGCAACCTAGAGTTGGTTCCACCTGTCAAAGTGAGTACTTTCATCTCCTCTCTCAGATGCAGTTCTAACATAATCCATTATGGCATTAAGACACCGTTCTACTGTTGGGACCCAGAGTTGGTTGCAGCTGGTCAAAGGGAGTACCTCCATCTCCACTCGCAGATGCAGTTCTATCATCGTCCATTGTGGGATCAAGACACCGTTCCACTGTTCGGACCTAGAGTTGGTTGCACCTGATCGGAGGGGGTACCTTCATCTCCACTCTCAGATGCAGTTCTAACATCATCCATTGTGATATCAAGACACCGTTCCACTGTTCAGACCTGCTGTACCACGGTGTACTCCACCGACTGCAGTCAGACAACCCCTATAATCATGTGCAGCAGTTAGCTATGGAAACACAGAGTCTGATGCACCTCAACGGAGGGAGTTCCCTGAAAACTCAGTAGCAGGTAATATCGGACATCGTCCATTCTGGGATCAAGACACCGTTCCACTGTTGGGACCCAGAGTTGATTGCACCTGATCGGAGGGGGTACACCGAAATCATCACAGACTTTAACTTCTGACATCCTCAGTCATAGAATCAAGACCTCATTTCAATGTTCGGACCTGCTGTACCGCGGTGTACTCCACTGACTGCAGTCAACAAAGCCCAATAATCCTGTACAGCAGTTAGCTACAGAAGCATACGGATGCACCTCAACGGAGGGAGTTCTCTGAAAACTCAGCAGCAGGTAATATCGGACATCGTCCATTATGGGATCAAGACACCGTTCCACTGTTGGGACCTAGAGTTGGTTGCAGCTGGTCGAAGGGAGTACCTTCATCTCCACTCTCAGATACAGTTCTAACATCATCCACTGTGGTATCAAAAAACTGATCCACTATCTGTACCTGTCGGACTACTGTGTTACTATTATACAGAGCACTCCACGCTCCTGGGCCTCAGGCTGGGCTCTGTGTGCCTGTGTCGCAGTAGCCAGGGTTAATCTCAGGAGCCTTCCGAGCTCGCAGACCCCGGCCCAGGACCTTCTGCCGGCATGTGGTTATCCCTCGTCCACATACAGTGGTGTTGAAAGGTGAACTGTGGGGCATATATGCGTCACAGCGGCCATTACGGTTTCTGAGTACCAGCAGGTTGACAGCATCATTCACGCACCCACCTTTACTCACAGCGTCAGCCTCATGGCGGTGTAAGCTGCGCAGACCTGGCAGACACGTTCGCCAATCCGCAAGAGAACCACACCCAAAGAAATGTGCCTTTTATTCAAACCCCTACGCTAGCCTTGCGTACGGCGAGCCAGCCCACTTCCCTAAACATTTGGGGGGTCGGAGGCACGTACGTGCTACCATTCCGTAATCTTCCCTATTGACTGTACTATCATGGTTGCGTCCACTGTACACTTCACTCAATAGACCATCAGTGTATGTTTACATGTACATGTCTGTGCTCTGCATACTCAAGTCTGTCCGACGCATCCCCTCAAGACTTTGCATTGTATTCTTTTATAATCGAGAATACTTTTATAAACGAGAATTACTTGCCACCTTCGCGCATACTTTGCTCCCATCTCTCCCCGCATTCTGCATTGTGTGGCAGAGGCGCCATGCCATGTTTGGTTTGTGTACATGGCTAGCCATGGTTCCCACAGTACGTAGTGTCGTTGTGTCTGCTAGGTGTACATGTTGTTTGTCATGTTGTATGTGATTATATGAAGTAGCGCGTTTATTCACGAGCAGTGGTTTCTCCCATTTACATATCGCTGTTTTACAGAGCATACAGAAGTTTTTCTCACAGGTGAAAAGTGCGACCACAATGGCAGTCATTCATTACTATCCAAGAATGTCCAACTACACAGCACTTCTAAGCTTACAGCCCCCAATCTTGCATCCTTTCTTAAAAGGACGCCAACTCCCACAATCAGACCAACATTCACACAGCTTTATAACAGCAGTTATCTGCTTCTCAATAACATGCACTCCTACGGAATGTGAGCTGGCATACCATATGTCCATACTGTTTCAAACCGAGTAGCTTCCTGTGTCAATGTCTATTCCCACCCACACAAACTAACTCCCAAACGTCAACTTGGCCTTCAGTCCGTACTTTGAAAACAGATTTCATTAAACAAACCAAACTGAAAGCGCTTTTGTTCACAACAGAAGTGTCCCTCACTTCTGCAAAAGAAATTTATCGACTGCAGATACCACGAACTTCACGTAAAATACACTTCCTTTTAAATACGAACCTCCCATTACACTTTGTGAATTGTTACACAATTTTCAACACATGTCACACTCAAGGTCTGGCACACTTTTTTAACACGGTCTCCTACAACCTTCTAACACGCTTTCAAACTGTTCTTCTTTTAATACCAGATTACATTCAGACATTCTTTCAATCATCTCTGGAATAACAGGAACAGTGCCCATAATTCTCACCCTCATTGCGGCCATCCTACTACTAATTCTACTTCTAGAAATGGCTACACTCTCTATGTTAACAACTATGTCCTCTATGCCAAGCTACATCAATACTGTAAAAAACCGGAAAAACTTTTCGGCTGCCTGCCTCTATCTATTATCAGAGCTAGCTACAACATAGCATTTATCTACACTTATGCAATATGCGTACAACCATCGTTTGATTGCAAAACTTGTCCATTCGACTGGCGTATGGATGTATGCCTTGCCAACATCTCAACAATCGCTCCAGATATCCAGCAGGTAATGGAGTATCTTGAAAACCATGAACATGATTGTTCTGTCAGCAGGGCAATGACGAATGCAATGCAAAAAGGAATCGCAGCCCAATGGGATTTCTGCGCAGCCGCAAAAGATCTCCTGCAACGTGCGACCTTTCACAACATCGCAGATTGCCTACCCATTCAAATTACGGCTCCAACATTCGAGGAACATTACTGTCCCTTCGAGGATATGAATTGGATCGCTTTGCTTTTCTCACACGATGACAACAATAGCCTCTTGGAACATTACGCATCTCAAGCAGCTGAAGAACTTCTGGACTGGAATCTCCAAGACTTGTAAGAAACTCACATTATTCGTGAATGGATTTTTTTCCATCTTTTTTTGCTTTTTCCTTTAAATTTTTTATAATACACTTCAATCCTACTACTTTGATATAATAACTTTCTAAGTATACTCAGACTTTTGAACTCTAGCCTCATTATTCCCCCTTACGTCTCCAGTCTAACCAGGAATCAATGATGTATGGCCTATGCAAATACACTATTTACTTCCAAAATTAACCTAAATCGGACACCCATTTAGAAACCACATCTATTCTTTGTGCACACACCTCTCTGCCTGCCTGTTATTCACAAAGCCCTTTCACACAATTTTACTCAAAGTCAGCCTCTGCTCAGAACCTCACGATAAAAATGTAAAAAGACGACTTTGTTTAGGAACTGGTTGGCACAGTGCGGTAATCGTAAATTACCTTTATTTTCATTATACAATGTATTTATTCATGTCTAATAGCTATTCTGTAGGTCACATAGAACTGTAACATATAATATGCAATTCACTGATGCAGGAGCTTCGATTTGACTACAGCAGAAGCAATTGGAGTTAGTCTGAGCTCGATGCCTTAGCTCTCTACACAAGAATGTTTTTTGAAACAGCTGAAGACAATAATGTACGGTTTGACTACAAAGGTACCGAATGTGCTTCTCAGAAGCAAAATGTTTGTATTCATCCTCAAAGTTCCAATGTGGGTAGAACTAGTACCAATTCTGACACGCACTACATTGAATCTACTGTACAACAGATTACTAACTATTCTACTGTTGTTAATTTTCTGTTACAAAAAAGCACTGCCAAGGTACATAAAAAGTTTGATGACTACATTTTGCAATTTCTTTTTTATTTCTTTCTTTTCTTAAATGATACATGCGGTATTTGTATCCTACCTTTATTTTCTTTATAGAATGTAAAGTCATTCAAGTGTAATAGCTATTGTTTATTTCACATGCAACTGTAACATGTAATATACAATTCAGCGATGCTGGAGCTTACTTTTGAATACAGCAGAAGTGGTTCAACTTTGCATCAGCTGGATACCCTAGCTCTTGCACCAGTGAGTCCAACTATGGCACTGAAATAAAGACACTTTCTATATAATGTTCAAACTCCATCCCTTTATTACACACAACCACTTTCTTAGACACAACTCATTTTACCATTTTCTTCTCTTGCATTGCAACATTCTGCATTATATTCTTCACGATTATTCCTTTATTCCTGCTTCCTAAAACACTACATTCCACTCTTCAGACCAATAGGGGTGAGTAGTTTGTTTCACACTTCCTGTATAGAATAAACGCACATTAACACTACTTACACAGATATGCTACAGTGGCCCGTATCCTACAGCGCCCACAGCACATCACTTCACAGCAATAAACTCGCGACTTATACTCACAGTTTCATCCCTGAGTCTTCATACCGACACCACTAAGTACTTTGCTTCCCATTCCCGCTAAACGCATACTAACACCACCTGCACAGATATGCTACAGCGCCCACTATGCTACAGCACCCAGAGCACATCACTTTACAGCACTCAGCTCACAGTTTAGATGTACGGTTTCATCCCAGACTGTACCGGCACCTCACCTCAGCACCACCTCACAGTGGGCAAAGCAGCACTCTCACACCAGTAGGGATAAATAATTCGCTTCACATTCCCTCTATAGCACACCCTTCCCACCCTATAAACCTCACAGCGCTCCTGACCTCCTCTTTCCCCCTTTTTTCTCCCTTTTTTTCCCTTACTCACTTCAACGGAATCACAAAATGGCGGCCAACACTTCCTAGTTGCAACCGCTCGCACCGCTCGCAGCCAATCACCAGTAATCTCGTGCCCGTAATGCCTCAGCCAATCAGATGTCAGAATTTCAAATATCGATATCTGTAAATTTCTGTATTTCTCAAAAACTACTGAACAGATTTACACCAAGTAAACAAAAGTGTGCTTTCTATACCAAGACCCTTCTCCCTTCCAAATTTGGGGTAATTCTGTTAACTCGTTCAACCTGTAGCCTTGTCTAAAGTTTCCGATAGAAATTAACATTGAAAAAACACGTTTTGGGACCCCCCCTTTTTTCTCGGCCCCCCCTTCATGAATCACACCCAAACTTTCAACATAGAAGCTGATCTCAACAGGAATTAGTTTTGAACATTTCGCGAAGATTCGTCAATCGGCGCCAAAGTTATTGGGAATAGAATGTTGCCATTTTCCTATAGTAACTAGGTCCTAACTATAACTACCTACTGGCGACTGCCAGTAGGTAATATATATACATAGCTGGAGATAAGAGACATTTTATCTTTAATTTACTTATTTGGTTCTATTGAATTTTTGTAGTTTTGATTTTCACATTTGCTATTACATTAGAGTGATAAGGACTTTACGTGGAACAGCCACTTGGTGCAAATTACTTATTTTGTAAGGCCTAGCATATCTATGCGGTCTTTAACTTCAGCAGTCTTAATAGACCCCGATGTTAGAGCACTTGCTCTTAAACCACAAGCGCGCAATATTATTTACACTTTAACTCCGTACCAAACCATAACTAGTCCGAAAACACCATCAATCGCACTTTATGATTAGAGCACCCTTACACATCCCTGGTATTAACTTCAACAGTCTCATTAGACTTTGAGCACTTGCTCTTTAACCAGGAGTGCGTAATAGTGTTAAACGCATTTTCTCTGTACCAATTGGGCACTAGTCCGAAAGCACCACCATTGCATGAATCGATCGGAGCATTGCACACATCCCCGGTACAACATTACATGTTTCCACATTAATTGAGCGTACTGGTCACCGATCACATGTCTATCATAATGTTGTAATCCTGGTTCGAATCATATGTTTATATAATAATGCATATGTGTTCCTCGGAGTACTGGATTTACTTATATGCACACTACAAAATGGCCACTGCATTTACTAACCTTTGTAATTGACATTATTGTTGAGTCCTACGTCAATGTCGATTGTTTATTTATGCATGTCTTTTTGTCAAACTCATCGTGTGAACAAGACATTAAGTTGTCAAAACGCGTAACGTTTGAGAAATAAAAAGCTATTGCCTGAGCACTTGGACTTTTGAGAGTGCACTTTACTTTACAACACTTTGGAATATATATATATATATATATATATATATATATATATATATATATATATTCAATGGTTTTTTCAGTGAATTTGCAAGGTTTTTTAAATGCTAATTCCTAACTATAACGTGTGTGAAACCTTTTCATTGAATATATATATATATATATATATATATATATATATATATATATATATATATATATATATATATATATATATATATGTATATATATATATATATATATATATATATATATATATATATATATATATATATATATATATATATATATGATAACCAAGTATCCTGAAACGGTTCCCGATAGAACCCAAAAAGCAGGTACGGACCACAGCGTGGGAATTGTATTTTCTTTATTTGGTGCGCAGATTAAAGTGCATAGTGCAAAATGATTCGCAAGTGCTCAGCCTGACGCGTTTCGACTGCCCCACGGCAGTCTTGATCACATGACGCGCAGGACCAATCAATGGCTATATATAGAGTGTCCAATCAGAGAACCGCTTACAACAATTGTCAATAAAGTTTTCAAACAAGTATAGACATCGGACTTGGTTTTAACAAAATATAAAGGCATGATTTCTCACAGGCAATTTTACATTTGTCAAGCATTTCATGAAAAATTGTATTACTCACAGATAGGTATAAAAGTCTAAATAATGAAAAATAAAAACATATATATATATTCAATGAAAAGGTTTCACACACGTTATAGTTAAGAATTAGCATTTAAAAAACCTTGCAAATTCACTGAAAAAACCATAGGTTTCACACACGTTATAGTTAGCTGGACATTTCTCTCGTAAAAAACCATTGAAATTCCCCCTTTATAGTTAGTTCAGCTAACTATAACTCGCGCACCCGCAATCCACTGCTGATGACGTCACATATTACATCACTCATGACATGGTCAGTGACATCACTCATGACATCACTGATGACATCTCAAATGACATCACTGATGACATCACTGATGACGTCATCCAGTGAATGTGTGATTTTCTTAAAATTTTCAATATCTTTTATATATATAGGGAAAGGCCTGTTAAAGAATGAGTGGGTGTACAAGTGTGTAAAGGGATGATTTTCTGTGTTGCGTAACTGACTTGATAAGTGAGTCGTTTAACTGCATCTTACTTCAGACTCGTGACTAAACTGTATAAATGTTTGTATGTGTCTGTGTGTTGGTGTATAAGTGGTGGCATGGTTTTGTGAATAGCTATATAAGTGTCTATATGAGTTATTGACTGCTTGTCTCAGTATCTGTATGAGTTCCTGAGTGTTTGTGTGGGTAAGGTGTGTGTGACTCTGTGCATAGATGAGTGAGTGGATGATTCTATGAGTGGATGTTTTTAAAAGTGCATCTGTGATGGACTGTATGGTTGAGTGAGTGTATGTATGGCTGTGTTATGGATTGAATGTATATCCCAGTGGTACATTTGTGACTAACTACATATGTGAAAGGCAGTATATATGTGTGTAAGAGTATATAAGTGGCTAGATGTGAGAGTGTGTGATTGTGACAGTGACTGTATGGATGAGTGTGTGCTTTTGTCAATGATTCTAATAGAGCATAAGAATGTGCTACTATTTTTGTGAGCAAGGGAACTTGAGTGTGTATAACTGCATAGGTGAGTAAATGGCAGTGTGATTATTTGTATGAATGACTAGGTGTGAGAGTACCTCTATGGATGATTGGTAGTGTGTGTGTGTCTATATAGGTGTGTGTATAAATTCATATGATACTTTTTTATGGAGTGACTGTAACTATGAGTGACTTTACATGTGAGTGTGTGGATGTGTATGAAGACCTAAAAGTTAATATGTGGGTATGCAGTTATTGGTATTGCATTATTTATGGATATGAGAATGGAACTCTGTAATTTTGAGTTGGTATATCAAAGGCTTTATAAGGGTGTAAGAAGATGTGGTAATTTATCACATTGATGACGTCATCAGTGATGTCATCAGTGATGTCATTTGAGATGTCATCAGTGATGTCATGAGTGATGTCACTGACCATGTCATGAGTGATGTAATATGTGACGTCATCAGCAGTGGATTGCGGGTGCGCGAGTTATAGTTAGCTGAACTAACTATAACGGGGGAATTTCAATGGTTTTTTACGAGAGAAATGTCCAGCTAACTATAACGTGTGTGAAACCTATGGTTTTTTCAGTGAATTTGCAAGGTTTTTTAAATGCTAATTCCTAACTATAACGTGTGTGAAACCTATGGTTTTTTCATTGAATTTGCAAGGTTTTTTAAATGCTAATTCCTAAATATAACGTGTGTGAAACCTATGGTTTTTTCTGTGAATTTGCACGGTTTTTTAAATCCTAATTCCTAACTATAATGTGTGTGAAACCTATGGTTTTTTCATTGAATTTGCTTGGTTTTTTACATCTTTTTTTTTCTTTTTCTTTTTTCCTTTAAACACTATGCTACCTATGTATATATTCATGGATTTAATGCATTATTCAATATAGAAAGATTCACCTTTTTTAAATAAATGGTTAGATATAGTTGTATAACATAGTTAATATCTTCAACAAACCTTTATCTTTTTTTTTTAAAATATTTTTTACCGTGCGCGTACGGTAAGCTTACCGTAAGCGCATGCTTCGCTTTATGTACGGTGAGCGTATGTAATATTTATACTCCGTGTGCGCATGCTTACACAATTTACGGACGCGTCCGTACTTCCTACGCGACGCGTAAGCGCATGCTTCAGATGCGCACGCGCGCGCGCACGTTACGCGGAAGCGTACGAGCGTGCCTGTAATGCGCATGCGCGCGTGCGCGTGTCTTTCGTATGCGCACGCGTACTTTTACCGTACGCACTCGGTAAGCTTAACGTGCACGTACGGTTGGTCATGTGATCAAGAAACCACTTTTAATTGGTTTAACTACTTTCAATTCCAGAATCTTCCTACACCACACCTATTCCCCTCATTACTGCTTGTGATTCCCTAGGAGAAGGAGCTGAATTGTCTTTGGGATACAATGGCAGAGCAGCAGTCCTCTTCTGAGAGTGAGCAGGGCAGCAGCATCATCAGACAGAGAAGGAGGAAACAAAAGAATTCTTTTGTTTGGGAATATTTCACATTTCCAGAGGGGCAGAAAAAGGTGAATGCTCCATTAGTCACCTGCACACTTTGTGACCGTGTGTTATCTAGAGGGAATCCAAGGAAGAAGTATTCCTTTGGAAATTTCTCTATGTTTAGACACATTAGGGTTGTACATCCCAGGACTTTTGCTCGACATACTGGAGCAAACTCTCCAGTAAGTCACCCGAGCACATCCTCAGAAGCTCAGCCGAGTACATCATCGGCAGCTCAGCTGAGCCCTTCCTCTGTGGTGGGAGCATCACCCTCTTCTGCTCCTGTGGAAAGGAACCCTCGACTTCAGAGGGTACAAATGAGGTGCACCAGATGTTATGGTCTAATTGTTCATGGGGAGATCAGTATTTCCCTAATAAACAATAAGATAGACCAGCACATCTGTGGTGCTTGTTAATATGGCCATTCTTTCTTTCCTCTGTCCCTGTATTAACACAACGGCTCTTTTAAGAGCCAACCTTACCTCTCAACTTTTTAAAAAATTTTGTAATTAATTTTTTTTTTTTTTTTACCGTGCGCGCATTTTTTATTATTTTTATTTATTATTAAAGTAGAGAGAGGAGAAGTGAAAAAAAGGGAGCATGAAACTAGTGTGGATTGTAGGTCACAGCTATGTCTTCTGAAGTGAAAAGTATGCAGATAAAAGAGGTGTGGTGAGAGACCTTGCTTTGCCAAAGGTAGACATTAAATGTATTGGTCAGAGAGGGTTAAAGTGGCACCAATTAATGCCTTTGGTGAAATCGTTTCTACACCTCCAACAGCCTAACCTTATTATTGTGCACTGTGGGGGAAATGACCTAGGCACTTTAACTGGGGTAGGTCTGGAAATGCTTGTTAAGGACACCTTTGTGCAATTGATGTCGCTTTTTCCTCAATCTGCCTTTGTATATTCTAATATATGCCAAAGGCAAAAGTGGAACTGGTCCAACCAATTTTGTCCACAGATTGACAAAGCAAGAAAGCACGTCAACAAATCTATTTCTGCTTTCCTCAGAGACTATGGTATGGGTTCTATATACCACAACAACTTGCGTTACAACATGCAAGGCATTTATAGAGGAGACGGTGTACATTTCACTGATGAAGGCAACAGAGTCTTCCTCTTGAACTTTAGACTCTGCATCGGTACTTACTTGTAGGTACCACAAAAACAACACTTCATAAACACAACGGCTCTTTTTAGAGCCCCCTAATATCTAAACACTTAAATTTGATTTTTACTTCTATTTTTTTTAATGATTTTTTTCGGCCGTGCGCGTACGGTAAGCTTACCGTACGCGCACCCCGCGATTTTTTAAAAAAAAATTTAAAATGTATTTTTCATAATTTTGGGACCTTCTTGGACCCCCTGACAAACGCTAGGGGGTCTGCAACTCTCTTCGTTGCCCCCTTTTCACATTCTCCACCTTTGTTTATCAGTGTGAGACACACAAAATGGCGGCCGACACTTCCTGATTTCAACCGATTCGAATGTTTACAGTCATGTAACCACCAATCAGAATTAAGCTCGCGCACGGCAGCGTGCGCGTACGGTAAGCTTACCATACGCGCTCGGAGCGCGCCTATAGATATATATTGATTTAAATGCTATTTTCTCAGGAAATACTGAACAGATTTACACCAGACCTGCAAAAGGCACATCCCTGACCTGAGGACTACCTCTCTGCCAAATTTCAAGTAATTCTGTTCAGCCGTTCGGGCTCTAGCTTGGACTAAAGGTCCTATGGAAAAATGCATAGGGAAAACACGTTTTGTGACCCCCCCCTTTTTCTCAGCCCCCGCTTGACGAATCCCCCCGAGACTTTCAGGGTAGGAGCGGAGCGGAGCGCCTCACCTATTTTGAAAATTTCGCGAGGATTTGTCTATCGGCGCCAAAGTTATTCAAAATAGAATGTTGCGGATTTCCTTACTTAGCTTTGTATGTACCCCTTCCCCCCTGGCTTAGTACTAGGGGCTCATTATGGTGATATATAACCCACCTTTTTCCTTTTAATTTTTAACAGATAGAGGCACTTGTCATCTATGCTGTTCCCTTCATGTGGATGTAAGGAAATATTCCAAGTGGCAGTCCCCACTTTCTTTACTTTGCATTACGATGTGTTTGCTGTTCTCGTATTCTGAGACTGTACATACTAGCGGAGACTGTTCAGGCCGGTTAAGTTTACAATTATTGTTATATGATAATCATATGCCACATACCCTCCTCTGCACGCCAATACAGCCACCTTGGTATAGAGCACATTACATGGGACACACTGAGTCTGGATGTTCCGTCTCTTTTCAAGCGGTATTCTTAATCATTTATGTGTTTTTTATTTTTAGAGTGACTTTCGAACTCAATCTTTATTTTAGGAAATGATTTGCCTTATGATGCTAACTTATATTGTTTAATTATCAATGTATGTTATTACATATGTTCACGTACAAATGTATTTTGCAAAGTCACGGTGAAAAACTTCTATGTCTATGACATCTTTTGGTTGTCTAGGCAACCCTAGGTAAATGGTGGAGGTATTTGTTTGGCTGACACTGACAGAACATTTCATGCAGTGAGCAAGGCGGTTTTACCGCCGAAACGCGTCTGACCTGAATTTGAAATAAATCGCCGTCTGTGCCATAATTCTTCATATATATAAAGTCCAAAAGATGCTGGCTTACGTGTCACACCTGACCGAAAGGGCGTGCCGGTTACCAGTGCCTGCCTACTGGTCTAAACATAAAGTCCAACACTCATTCACTACTTGGAATGAGCCCGACACATGCAGGGATTATAACAATTGGATTTTATTCAGCAAATCACTTACAGCGCGTAGGGATCAGAGTTCAAGAAACGCTGTGGCAGACGCGTTTCAGCCGTAAGGCTTTCCTCAGTGCCTGGTTTCAAGCAGTTCATTACAACTGTGGCAGGTTTAAATCTCCTGATGTTACTGAAGCCACTCCCACAAGCTAGATGTTTTAGCTCCTCCTCTGCATACTGTGATACACCTCGTGCTGGGCTTGGACCCGCTGCATGCTGGTAGATGAAGTTCGGCGTGGTGACCACTTCAGTAAGCGGTTTCTACCAGACTCCCAGTGGTGTCCCAAATCCTGTTGGCATCCGGACCTCATTCACCAAACTGCAGATCCAAATAAGATGAAAGATTTCAGGCTGAGACCAATTGTATCCCCCACAGTAAAAACTGCAGCCTCTCTCCCCGTGCAGTGAATATAAACACCGTGGTAGTGTAACCGCTTGGGGGGGTGACACGTATTTAAATACAAAGTCCAAAAGATGCTGGCTTACGTGTCACACCTGACCGAAAGGGCGTGCCGGTTACCAGTGCCTGCTTACTGGTCTAAACATAAAGTCCAACACTCATTCACTACTTGGAATGAGCCCGACATATGCAGGGTTTATAACAATTGGATTTTATTCAGCAAATCACTTACAGCGCGTAGGGATCAGAGTTCAAGAAACACTGTGGCAGACGCGTTTCAGCTGTAAGGCTTTCCTCAGTGCCTGGTTTCAAGCAGTTCATTACAACTGTGGCAGGTTTAAATCTCCTGATGTTACTGAAGCCACTCCCACAAGCTAGATGTTTCAGCTGAGGGAAGCCTTACGGCTGAAACGCGTCTGCCACAGCGTTTCTTGAACTCTGATCCCTACGCGCTGTAAGTGATTTGCTGAATAAAATCCAATTGTTATAATCCCTGCATGTGTCGGGCTCATTCCAAGTAGTGGATGAGTGTTGGACTTTATATTTATATATATATATATATATATATATATATATATATATATATATATATATATATATATATATATATATATATATATATATATATAAAAATATATAATTTTTTTCTCGGCCCCCGCTTGACGAATCACCCCGAGACTTTCAGGGTAGGAGCGGAGCGAAGCGCCCCACCTATTTTGAAAATTTTGCGAGGATTCGTCAACCGGCGCCAAAGTTATTCCAAATAGAATGTTGCGGATTTCCTATGGAAACACGGTCCTAACTATAACTATCTACTGGCGACCGCCAGTAGATAATATATATATATATATATATATATATCTATATATATATTATCTACTGGCGGTCGCCAGTAGATAGTTATAGTTACAACCTAGTTTCCATAGGAAATCTCAAAATTCTATTTTGAATAACTTTGGCGCCGGTTGACGAATCCTCACGAAATTTTTAAAACTAATGGGGCGCTCCGTTCAGCTCCTACCCTGTAAGTCTCGGGGTGATTCGTCAAGCGGGCGCCAAGAAAAAGGGGGGGTCCCAAAATGCGTTTTCCACATGCATTTTTCCATAGGACCTTTAGACGCAGCTACAGCCCGAACGGCTGAACAGAATTACATGGAATTTGGCAGAGAGGTAGCCATAAGGTCAAGGAAGTGCCTTTTGCAGGTCTGGTGTAAATCTGTTCAGTATTTCCTGTGAAAATAGCATTTAAAAGCATATCAATATCTATACGCGCGCACCGTGCGCGTACAGTGCGCGCACCCTGCCGTGTGCGAGCGCAATTCTGATTGGTTGTTAGATGTCAGTAAACATTCGAATCGGTCGAAACCAGGAAGTGTCGGCCGCCATTTTGTCTCTCGCAGTCTGAGGGGGTGAAAAACAAAGGTGGAGAACGTGAAAAGGGGGCAGAGTGGACAGTTCCTGACCCCCTAGCCTTGGTCAGGGGTCACAGAAGGACCCCCAAAGGAAAAAAAATTGCGAGGTGCGCGCACCCTGCGCGCACTGCGAACCGTGGGCGCTTGGTGCGTGAAGCGCACCGAGTGCCCACAGAGCGCGCACTGCGCGTGAAGCGCACCGTTCGCGCACGGTGCGCGCACGGTGTAAAACCTAAAAAAAATAAAAATTTATATAAACATAACTTAGCATTTAAAAAACCGTACAAATTCACTGAAAAAAACATAGGTTTTACACACGTTATAGTTACGAATTAGCATTTAAAAAACCTTGCAAATTCACTTAAAAAACCATAGGTTTCACACATGTAATAGTTAGCTGGACATTTCACTCGTAAAAAACCAATGAAATTCCCCCGTTATAGTTACTGCAGGCAACTATAACTCACGCGACCGCAATCCTCTGCTGATGACGTCAGATATTACATCACTGATGACATATGTGTCTTTCTGAAAAATAAATATTTGTAATATATGTATAGCTAAAGATTAATGGAAGAAGACATGGGTAAATAAGTGTCTAAATACAGTGATGTAATATCTGACGTCATCAGCAGAGGATTGCGGTCGCGTGAGCTATAGTTGCCTGCAGTAACTATAACGGGGGAATTTCATTGGTTTTTTACGAGTGAAATGTCCAGCTAACTATAACATGTGTGAAACCTATGGTTTTTTAAGTGAATTTGCAAGGTTTTTTAAATGCTAATTCGTAACTATAACGTGTGTGAAACCTATGGTTTTTTCAGTGAATATATATATATATATATATATGCCCCCCTCCTCAAAAAAAAACACTTAAAAAAAAAACCAAAGGCCGGCCACGGGGGAAGGGGTCCCCGGGGCCATAAATGGCCTGAGGAGGGGGGCAACGCAACCCCCCTCCAGATAAATTAAGAAAAAAAAATGCCCATGCCCCATACAGCCCCCTTCTTAAAAAAAAAAATAATGAAAAAAAGACCGGCATTGCGCTGGAGGCCCCGACCCCTCCCTGCAGCACTCTGCAAACGCACCCCCTGTCGCGTTTGCAGATGGGGAACTAATTCCCATTGAATACTGGGGGTCCCTGGGGCCAACATGCCCACCAGGAACCTCCAGTATGCTCTAGGGAGCTGCGTTGCAGAGAGGTTTTCAGAGGCTATGCCCCTTTTTACACCTCTCTGCAACGCAGCTCTGTGGCATTTAATGGAGGTACCTGGTGGGCTAGTTGCACCCCAGGGACCCTCAGTATTCAATGGGAGTTAATCCCCCGATTTAAAACATGCCATGGGGCGCGTTTGCACAGTGGTGAAGGGAGGGGGAGTTGCCTGAGGTGACATGTGTGCAAACACGCCCCGTGGTGCGTTTTAAGTTGGGGAATTAATTCCTCTTCAATCCTGAGGTCCCCTGGGGGCTCACTAGCCCACTAGGTACTTCCAGTAAGCGCCACGGAGCTGCGTTGCAGAGTGCTGTAAAAAGGGGCGTGGCCTCTTAACACTTCTCTGAAACGCAGCTCCCTGGTGCATACTGGAGGTACATGTTGGGCTAGTTGGCTCCCAGGGACTCTCACGATTGAAGAGGAATTAATTCCCCAACTTAAAACGCACCATAGGGCGTGTTTGCAGACATGTCACCTCAGGCCCTGACCCCTTCCTTCACCATTGTGCAAACTCTCCCCCAGGCGAGTTGTAAGTTGGGGAATTAATTCCCCTTGTATACTGAGGGTCCCTGGCTGCCAACTAGCCTACCAGGTACCTCCAGTATGCGCCAGGGAGTTCCGTTGCAGAGAGGTGTTCAGAGGCCACGCCCCTTTTTACACCTCTCTGCAACACAGCTCTGTGGCGCTTACTGGAGGTACCTGGTGAGCTAGTTGGATCCCAGGGACCATCAGGATTCACGGAGACTTTATCCCCCAACTCAAAACGCACCAAGGGGTGCATTTTTGCTCAGTGGTGAAGGGAGGGGGCGGGGCCTGAGGTGGCATGTGTGCAAACACACCCTGTGGTGCGTTTTAAGTTGGAGAATTAATTCCTCTTCAATTGTGAGGGTCCCTGAGGGCCAACTAGCCCACCACTTACCTCCATTAAGCACCACTGCGCTGCGTTGCAGAGAGGTGGCCCAGGCCATGCCCCTTTTTACAACACTCTGTAACATAGCTCTGTGGCGCTTACTGGAGGTACCTAGTGGGGTAGTTGGACCCTTGGGACCCTCAGGATTCAAGGGGTCTTAATCTCCCAACTTAAAATGGCCACAGGGCATGTTTACACAGTGGTGAAGGGAGGGGACGGGGCCTGAGGTGACGTATGCAAACACGTCCTGTGGCACGTTTTCAGTTGGGGAGATAATTCCCCGTCAATCCTGAGGGCCCCTGGGGGCCAACTAGCCCACCAGGTGCTTCCAGTAAGCGCCACTGCGCTGCGTTGCAGAGAGGTGGTCCAGGCCTTACTCCTTTTTACACCTCTTTGCAACGTAGCTCTGTGGCGCTTACTGGAGGTACCTAGTGGGCTAGTTGGACCCTAGGTACCCTCAGGGTTCAAGGGGACTTAATCTCACAACTTAAAACGCCCACAGGGCGTGTTTGCACACATGTCACCTCAGGCTCCCCCATCCCCTTCACCAGTGTGCAAACGCATCCCGTGGCGCGTTTTAAGAGGTAGTTTTAATCCCCCTGCCCTATTATGTACTAGGGGCTTACAGAGGAGGTCATGCTAATCACAGGGGTACCCCAACTCATAGTGTTCCCTAATGTATGTATGTATTTTCACTGTATTCTAAGTGTCTTTTAGCATACCACTGGCTCTAGGTCTGGTTAGTCAGAGTCAGTTAACACCAGTACCCGTCTGAAAAAGTTGTGGGCACAGTATGATTTTGTAACAAGGCCTCTTTCTGCTCCTCTGTTGGTTCTTTCTGCACATGTCTTGCTTCTTCTTGCACTTTTCTTCGTCTTTGAGCACTTCTGTTGCTTCTTTCTGCATTTCTTTTTTTTTTTCTGTGCGTTGTTTCTTCTTTCATCACATGTCCTATCTCTGTAGGCATAGTTAGAAATTAGCATTTAAAAAACCTTTGAAATTCACTGAAAAAACCATAGGTTTTAGGCACGTTATAGTTAGGAATTAGCATTTAAAAAACCTTAGAAATTCACTGAAAAAACCATAGGTTTCAGGGGCGTTATAGTTAGCTGGACTTTTCACTCCTACAAAACCATTGAAGTGCCCCCGTTATAGTTAGTTCAGCTAACTATAACTCGCGCACCCGCAATGCACTGATGATGACGTCACATATTACATCACTCTTGACATGGTCAGTAACATCACTCATGACATCTCAAATCTTCTGGACTTCATCGCAGATAATAAACTGTGCACGAAGCTTCCAGATGATCTAGAAGAGCAACCTCCCTCTCACTGATGTTGCTTGCGAATTTTAAATTAAATTCATTATTATTCAAGATCCTCACATAGTCTTCTGCCTCTGTGCGTTTGCCCCTCCACACTATAAACAGGTCGTCAATGTACCTAGTCGACAGGGCTATTTTATCTAGCCAGTTTTCGTTGCCTTACGCCCAGGCGACGTGCTTCTCCCACCAGCCCACAAATAAATTTGCATAGCTGGGGGCAAAGCACTTGCCCATCGCGGTCCCCTGCATTTGTAGATACAATTCCCCTGCAAAAAGGAAAACATTGTTATGTAGACAGAACGATACTATTTGCAATAGCATTTTGCTATGTTCCTGGAATTTCAGAGCTCTTGTCTTCAGAAAGAATTGCAGAGCAGCGAGTGTGTGATGCTCGTATAGAGGCTTGTTATATCTAAGGTTATTAACAGTAGTTTATCGTTCCAAATAATATTCTGGATTTGGCGAATAAAATCCGTTGTGTCCCAAATAAATGAACTGAGGTCCTTTACAATAGGAAATACAAAGAAGTCTATGTAAATGGAGGCTTTCTCTAATAAACTTCCCAATGAAGAGAGGATTAGATGTCCTGGAGGATTTTTTAGGTCTTTACGCACCTTTGATAGGTGATAGAATGTAGGTAGTACCGGGCATTCAATTTTCATGAATTGCAGTTCATTGACCTCCAAGATTCCCTTAAGGCTCCATACTTGTAGGAGGCTATGGAACACACTTCTGTTGTCTTCCTCTCTTTTGATTCATGAGTAACTGTTTGAATTACCTAACAAATGCAATACTTCTTGTTATATAGATCCTTGGACATTACGACAACATTCCCACCTTCGTCTGACTGCTTGATAACCAATCCTGGGTCATCTCTAAGAGATTTCACAGCCTCCCATTGTGATTTGGTAAGGTTGTATTGTCTTCTTTCTCCGGGGGTAATGCCTGATGTTCTGAACTTGTCCAGGTCCTTGATGACTGCTTCAGGAAAGCAGTTGATGGCATCTTGTGGTGTTTGCGGTATGAATTTTGATCTTGGTTTAAACTCACTTCTTCCGCTGGTCTGGCCAATCCTTACCTCTTGCAGAAGTTGTGTAATATCTTGCGAGCCAATGGCACCTTACGATGCCTCCGATTCCTGCAGGTCATGCATCGCTACTAGGGTTTCCAAATCGCTTCCTGTGAGAATGTCTGTATTCTGTCCGGTTGGATCCTGCTGCAATTTTCTTGGTCCAGGATGCATCCTGAATATTTTCTTCAACTTCAGATTTCGGACGTATTGATAGAGATCAATGCGCATTGTTGCATAGTCCCACTTAGTGGTTGGGCAGAAAGTCAATCCCTTTTGTAAAACCGTTTCTTCTGTCTGTGTTAGTGTTCTTTCGGAGAGAGTGATAATTGAAAGTTCATTCACTTCCTTTTGCTGCCCCGTTTGCTCCTCGTCACCCGGGGTTTGTAAGTTTGATTTGCTGCCTTGCCCTCCTCGCCTTGTTTTCCGCGTCCTTGTTCTGGTGGACGACTCCTTTGTGGGAACTTGCGCCACGTTTCCTTGATCAGGTGGTACTCCTGGGGAAAATGCTGCTCTGTGTTGAGAGAGGCCCCGCCTGTTCTCCCAGATGTCTCTGATTCTGAGAATTCAGCTTCTGACTCAAAAGTGTCCCGCCGCAACCTATTGGCTGCACTCCTGGACTCTTGCAGGGCTCTTCGGGGTGCGTCGCATTTCTTTGCAAAGGTCAGCACTCTGCCACTTTCGTAAACCTGCTGATCTCGTGCAAACTTATTCTGTTTGCGCCACTTTATATCATTCTCATAAGTCACCAGCCGAGTTTTCATTCATGCTCTCAGGGTTTTGATTAGTTCTTTGTCAGTGTCCTTAGCTATATTACCTATATATATATAAAAATGTTTGACATGCCTATAACTCTTGCATTTTTTAACCACAATTCATTAAATTGTCAAAAAAGTGTCAGTTTCTGGTTGGCATGGAAAGATTGGGGGCGATATGTGCAGTGGAGACAGAGAATTTGAAGCTCGAAATAAGGGTGCGTTTGTAATGTTAATTCCCACAGGACCCTTTAGCCACAGCTACAGCCCAAAATGATGAACGGACTCACACCAAAATTGGCGGGAAGGTAGATGTTGGTTAAAGGAAGTGCCTTTTGCTTATTTGGTGTAAATCCATTATGTAGTTGTTGAGAAATGTTAGCTTAAAATTATAGTTATATCTCTGGCTACGGATATTCAGCGGTGGTTTTGCGATTAATCGCGAATGCATGCGCAAACGGGAATGCTCTTATTGGCTGGAGGGAACCTGAACAGAAAGTTTAACCCACCATTTTATTGCTCTGGAACAGTTCCAGAGGCTGAGAATTTCTGAAAAAGCTCACATAAGGGGTCAGAGTAGAAGTACTCTGACCCCATGTTTGAGGAATGGGGTGTTAGTGACACAAGTTATGTGTCCAAAATTGATTTTTTTATTGCGTGCGATATTCGTGACAACGACGCAACTGCCAGCATTGCCCCCAATGTACCATTGTGAGGACAATGCGACTATCAACGTTGTCGCGAAAATTGGTGGAAATATTAAAAACATATCAGTGAATGATTAATACGCATATAGAAATTTTGGGATTTTGAGAAATGTTTTTATAGAGTTATTTATATAGTGAGTTATCTACTGTGATGGTTAGAATTGATTATATTGTGATCATTGTTTTATGTGGTGGTGGCTATTGAATTTCTGCTTTTGTTTTCTGCTTTTGCAACGTGTCCAGGTGGATCATGATTACCGACGTCATTGCGATCGCTGGAGTCACTCAAAAATATAAAATAGGTTTTAGGGATGGTTTTTATAGAAACTCTCTAGAAAAATATGACTTTAGAGAATACTATAAGAAACCCACCAGGTCCGATTGACAGAACTAACTTAAGACAAAATCCTAAACTTACTACTTTTGGTATTCACAGAATACACTTACTACTTTCAGTATTCACAGAATACACTTACTACTTTTGGTATTCATAGAACAGATTTACGACTACTAACTTTACGTCCGCCCCCGGGCCGGAATTTCCGCACCCGGAGTGGAAATTCTGCTACTGGGCTGGGATCTCCGCTTCCGGGCCAGAATCTCTGATTACGGGCAGGAATCTCCTATTTCATGCCGGGATACCTCAATTTTAGCCTGATGATCGTTTCAAGTGCCTACCATCCCCCACCACGCTCCAGCTGAAGTCAATTAACACTAACTGCAAGACCAGCACCACAAAACATATAAAAGCAGCACACATAGAAGGAACAGGTTTAGCCACAGAGATTTTGTGTTTTCAATTGCTGTACATCACCAGAGAAAAATGGGACAAATGAGGAGGAAGAAGAACTTTACTGCTGAGGAGACCACCATGCTTGTGGAGTTCATAGTGAGGCACCATAAACACCCATATGGTCTCCCACCTTACTGCACCAGTGGCACACAGAAGGCAGCCCTATGGCCGCAATTAGCCACTTCTGTCACAGCATTGGGGAGGAGAGGCGTACAGTCCAGGACATCAAGCAGAAGTGGCAGGATGAAAAGAAGATGGTAAGGAGAAGTACTACAGGATCGAATTGAACAGGATTCTCTCTGCCCCACACTCTGGTCCCCGCCTCTGTCTCACCCCATTAGAGGAGGATATCCTCACCATAATCCACCGCCACATGCTTCATGGGCTGCCTGTGAGTGATGTCCGCAACGTGGTACCAGGTAAATGGGATGAGGAGAACAAGCATTGGCATAGCCAATAGGTCTCGCTTTTGGGACCCTGTAAGTCAAAATTTCCGCATTCCGCAGCTTAGCTATAATTTGTTTCTTGCTCGCGCTGTAAAATAATACATTCTCGCATGTGCGCGATCACCTTAACTGAATCCCCGCGTTCGCCGACAGGTTTTCCCGATCCGGTCGCGTTCTCCACGAGATGTTGGATTGTTGGTAGCCATTTGCGCTGTCTCGTGACAGTTCGCGCCCGCAGTAACGTCATGCGTCGCACGATCACGTCTTTCTTCTCGCGATCAGGCACCGCGAGACAAGTGAAAACAAGATGGCTGCACCCGCATGGGTAAGTTGGCGAGCCGCGATCACGCAGAAAATACCGCGAACGGGCGGGAAAAAAACTTCTGCATCTTCGCGATATTTCCGTGTGTTTGCGGAGATTTTTCACATTTTCGAGATAAATTGCGAAAGTGAATTTCGCAAATTCCGCCCACCCCTACCTACAACCACATCTGACCCAAGCACTAAATTATACAAACTGAAAATGATTCATAGCAAGAACAGAAGCATTCAAAAACAAGAATAACGTAATAACGAAATAACAGACAAACGCAAAAGGAATATCAGAATATTTAAGAAACTACAACTGATTAAATTAATTTTAGAAAATACAACTAGTGACTAAAAGCAGCAAAGATTCAGTAAACATTCAGGATTGGCGAGGCAAAACAACCACACTTCAGATGAAGAAAGTAGATAAGTAATAGTTGGCAATAATAAAACAAGGAAGAAATGTCAACAAAAGAGTGACTAAGCAGTTCTAAAACAATCGAGGAAAACAACAATAAACCTCATAACACTACAACGGTTTAACAAATGAAAAATCAAATCAAATCAATACATACAATTGTAATACAATAACAAGAAACTGACTAACACTAAAGACAGGGCAACAATACAACAGCAAAAAAGAGGAAACCCAACTGTGATAAAACAACGGATTTACAGGAAAAACGACATGATTACAACAAAAAGATTTCGAGGAATAGCAAAACATGGCTCGGACAGCAAATAAAGAACAACGATACAAGGGCGAAACAAAACCAGACATTGGGTAACCAGAATAAAATAGCGAAGTGACAACAATAAATCTGCACACGCCCCACCCTACAAATGCAAAATAGTGAAGAGACAGGCAAGAAAGAATGAAGCGACGTGAATAAAACTGCCCAGGGATAAGAACAAAACAACGAAGGAATCACTAAATAATGGGGGGACAAGCAACAGAACAGCGGGGAGCAAAAGCAAAACAACCGGAGGCACAGTAAGGAAACACAACGCAACAATTAGGACACGACAATGAAACACAAAAGGAACACCCTCAGGGCAAGTTAGGATGCACAGCAACTCAGTTAAGACAAGCGCGCGCGCCTCACGCTAAAAGTGGGAGGAGCTGACAGCACACAAAGCATTTCCCTTGTGGGAGCGAGCCAGGGGCACCATGTGTTTGTAAGTTAATTACAAACATATTGGTGTCGAGCTCGCTCCCGCAAGGGAATCGCCAAACGTGCACGCGTTGCCATTGAAGGCAATGGAAAGCGTGCACCTTTTTGGGAACAAAAACCTAAGCGATAGCTTAAGGTCTTTTTCCATAGCATCGCATGCGCGCTGCATAGGCGAGACCTAAAAAGTATATGAAAATATTGTCTCTGTTGCACTGCCATTGTGAGTAAAGAAGTTGTCCAAAGTGTATATAAAAATATAGCCAGTCAGAGACTCATGTGTTACCCTCTGTATATTGCACCACAAGTCCCAGAATCCTTTGTAATAGAAATGGCAAATCCCTCTCCCAATATTGAAATCATGGGCCCAGTACTGCTGCCGTATTAAACTAACCCTGCTAAGTAGCAATTGACAAAGAGCCCTTTACACTTATCCAGAGGCGGCTGAGTCTGTCAAAAATGTAAGGGGGTAGAGGTTGCGGAGCAAATGAAAATCAACTGACAAATGAATTTGGAAAATACAAGGGGGCAGATTTATAAGTACAGGCGCATCCCTGCATATTAGCAGGGATGCGCCAGGACCTATGCGACATGCAATTCTACCCTTGTGCCACCACGCATGTGTCACATTTACATTGCGGCGCACAGTGGCGCAGGGATAGACAGATGCGTGTCGCATCTGATGGCGTAAGGGCGGCGCTTTGCTGGAGTCGTGTCGCAAGCGCAACGCAACTACAACAATGTTCCGGGACCGCCCATACGTAACATGCTGCGCCACTCCTTGCGTCTGCTTCAAGCAGGCATAAGGTTTCATCGCAGCTGCCTCTGAAAAGTGACTCAGTGAAATCTTGTAGATTTCACTGCGTCATTTCTACGAGGCTTTTCCCGACAGAATGCCCACCCTGCTTAATTTAAATCTGACGCAGGTTTAATGTTGCGCAGGGCTTTACAGCATGACACATCTCCCTAGATGCGTCACATTGTAAATAAGTCGTGATGTGGCGCATGGATTACGCCGCCGCCGGGTCACAGAAGTGATGCAACGGCAGCGTAAATGTGTTGCAAGGGGCTTTTAAATCTGCCCCAAATAATCCAAAAAGTAACCCACCCTGTGCCAGCCAAAATCACAAAGCAGAAGGTGAGAGAATCCTCAGATCAAAATATGTCATTCACATATTCCATTGTTCAATTCCCACCCTGCCATGCCATTACATACACAACGCCCCACTGCTCCTACCTGCCCTGTCTGCGGCAGTACTTCACAACACTGTTAGCATGCAGAAGCTATGGGGAAATGCCTGACAAGTTCCACATGTACATTTCCCATTTGGCAACTTTTCTCTCTTCTCAACTATTGATCAATTCAGACAAAGCACAGACAACCGCAGTAGCAGAGGTCCCTGCATCTCCTGGGAGGAAACAACATCATCCAGAGCAAGGCATACCACCCTCACTAACTGGTAAGTCAAACTGGTCAGGAGATGGTCAAAATGCATACATTGTTAGGAGACAACAGAGGGACATATAGTGCCCGAATATGAAAGGTACCCACAGATGAAAAACTAGCTTACTAACTATTGAAGTTGTCAATGGACATTCACCTTTAGCAAATCACATTTGTGAATAGCGAAAGACAAAATATAATATGTCTTGGCTCATCATTCCTTAGTAATTGGGGAACATAACATGTATTCCACCAACAGTCCCAGACCTGGGAACTCAATCCTGGAATCGAATGCCACAAGTCAAAAGGGGGTCCCCACTATATTGTAATAGTTTCTGTACACCTAATCAAGAAATCCAATGTTAACAAATATGACAATGATGAACAATAAGTGAGATACTATTGTCAGTAGTATTGACAATGCATCCACTGTCCAACTTAGAATGTTGTCACTATACATGAAATCGCCCAGTCCACCCAGCTGGTCATCATGTACTTTTTTCATTGGATGGCTTGTTTGTTTACCATCAACAAAACACGATAGTGGACCTTACTTCAGGATTCGTAGTCATATCATTTTGATAGACGTCGCTTCTAGGTAGTGGGCCCATTGTAAGTTATATGTGGGATCACTCATGATATTAAGTGCTACACACTTCTGCAACGGTGGTGCCCCCAACTGTTTGTGCTTATCCTTTGGGCTTGAAATTGAGTGCATCACATGTGGCAACAGAAATGTAAAGTTGCGAACACACTTCTCATTGTAGGTACAATGAGGTCCTCCCATAATCAAAGACTCACACTGACTTCTGCTTCAAGGTTGGCTGTGACATCTGGTCAGGGACCACACACTGGGCTGGTGCTGGGCCATTGTACGTAAACCCAAGAATAATGTACCTAATTGCTCATGAAATGTGCCTTTAATCTCCACCGTATGTTGTATGTGTTGTACAACACTGTTGTCCTGCATCACAATATGCTCACATATGGCATTTAACCACATACCAGATCAGACCTTGGTGGCTAATGAAAGGATGACACGAAATGTATGCAAAGTGAGTGCAGAATGGACATAAAATAGTACAATGTGTCATATGAAGTGTCCAAACCACAACTGGCTTGCAATTCTATGATATAAAAACTCCCTAGCAAAGTATCAATGGTAAAATCATATTGAAATCGGTATGGATGAGGCTCACACTGATGCCAGTTGTGTTCTTTTGAGATGGGTGTATGAGCTGCTAAGGTGAATCTTCATGCAGTTACATTTTCAAATCACTTGGCTAAAAAGCAGCACCCTAATCCAGCGCCGGCAGAAAGCATCAAAGCTTCTCAACTTAGCCACAATGTGGGATCATAGCCAAATGTTGCATTCTGCTTGCCACCTCTTCTACTGTATTCACATATATAGGTGAGGGACTGACATATGAGGTTACGATGTCTGCTGTACAAGACATCATCCATTGTCAGCTAAGTACTACCATGATGTCAGAAATAGAGTATGCAAACAGAGGATGGACATAAGAAATGTGTGTTCTCTCATTCAAAAATTAGCTTTGTGACTTCATGGGTAGGGAAGCACAAATGAGCCACATTAGGTACCTGACTATTGCACATCTCACACATGAACTCCTTTTGACTTGTCAACAGACAACATTACACTCATGAAGTCTGTTAGTCTTAATGGTGAAGGTGTAATGAGTGTAATGTGGAAGAGTCCTGGTCATTTATCCCCTTCCTTGAAATATCAGTAACCGTCTCATACAAATTTGTCTGTTGATGTGTCATCTTATTGATGTCAGTGCTGTGTGGAGGTAACAGCTGGCAACTGCTGCATGTCAGCAGGGGCCCACATGTAAAGTCCATGAGGTAAACATGCCGCACATTGTCCTGTATTAACCGGTCAATGGTCATTGACAATGACATGTTAGCTCATAGCTACCATCTGTTGTACTGAAATATGGACATGCATGTCTCATCAAAGCTGCTGACAGGATGACACCAGTGCAGCGTACACCATCCCGGGGAATGCATGACATCCTGGCTGCAGCAGTGAAACCCTCTCACACCTGTCCATCAGGTAATTGTGGCATCAAGTGTGTCACTAGCTTAGATTACTAAACCATGCCAAAGATCAAGATCCCCTTCTGTATAGAATCAGCCGTAGTTGTCTACAAAGTGACATACATATTATGAGTATCACATGTTCCTGTTTGTGAATTAGTAATGCAGATCATCGAAAATGTTGTCACTTCCCTCTACAGCTGCTGGATCGGGGACAGCTATGTCAACGACATCTACGAGGAGCCAGGTTCAGCAGTTGATATCAGGGGGGATCGTGAATGGACAGAAAGTTGTGGCTGGAGCTGGTTAGTTTGCTTGTATAATGTACATCTCCGTTTAACACCTCAGTGCTATATTGTGAGAGCTGTCATTTGTGGTGGTACCCTAACCAGGTCACATGATCATCATCTGTTGATGTTGATGCAAAGTACAGTAAATCCAACCCTTGTGTTGCACCACATGTAATGCCACTTCAATTACTAATACGGTTGCAACCTTTATGTTCCATGGGGTTATGACGATGAGGATGATGCACCTTCAACCAGTGTTGAGCGACGGGCAATCAGTGGGGAAAATCCACTGCTCCTCCAGGCAGTTATGTCAGCAGCAAGTCATGCGCAAGAGGAGGAAGAAGTTCCTGAGGACGAGGACTTAGAAGATGATGGTGACTATATGTCCATCCACTCTGGGAATGACAATTCGGATGCCTTGGTCAGCAATCTTACCACATTGCCAAAATCTTTCACGGCATCACATCCTCCACCCAGCAACATTCGTCAGCCTCTCAATTTCCTGTCCCCAGCACAGAGGTAACCAGCCACAGCTCTCATGCATACCAACAAAGACATCACTCCCTCACAGCCCTCACATCCAGGACCGACATGGTGGTTTCCCTACATGCTCTTCCCTATACAGTGTATCCCTGGCATCCTCTCCACCATCTGGGAGAAGTACCAACCCTGTTGTGGTGCAGGTATCCCCTGGGCACCATTCTCCTGCCCACAGGCTTCCACCTGCCACCCTCACACTGTTGGACCTGCTGGTCTCATCCATGGCCGACAGCTGCAGAGAGGGCCTGCCCCTGGCTATGGTGGCCAGTGGGGGCAGGACTTCTTCCAACAGCAGACAGATGTGAGGGCCATAGGGGCCACCCTGTCAGACATGTCTGAGTCCCTGCAGGACATGCTCCAATTCCTTTAGGTGGTGGACAGACTGACCCATGTTTTGGATAGGATGGATAGAACTTGGCAGGACATGTCCAGGAATATGAGAGACATGCTATCCATCCAAAGGGAAGTGAGTGTAAGACACCATGCCTTGGCCATGAAGATGATGGAGGGCATGCTGAAAGTGATCCAAAGTCTCCCTTCACGGTGAACGCAGGGAGGGGAGCCATCATATCTGCCTGCAGAACAGCACATCCACACACCTGTACCACCAACTGCACAGGACCACAGCAAAGGTACACATCCACACCGGCGCCCTGAACAGGCACCCCCACCACCTGCACAACCACCACCACCCCCTGAACAGGCCCTCCCACCACCTGCACAAAGCACCACCACCCCCTGAACGGGCACTGCCACCACCTGCACAACCACCACCACCCCCTGAACGGGCACTCCCACCACCTGCACAACCACCACCAGCCCCTGAACGGGCAATGCCACCATCTGCATAACCAGCCCTTGTCCAGGCACAAACACCAACTGTACATACCACCATCTGCCCATGCACATGTACATCACCCTGTACAGGCACATGGACATCACCCACCAACACATAGGCGACAAGCCAGACCTGATCACGCACAGCGATCATCACTCCGAAATTGCGATGTCGCAAGCACGATCGCCATTGACAACATCACAAAAAATAAAATTGACCACTGTGAATATGTGTAAAGAAAAAGTAAAGATATTCCAAAGACAAGATTCTGTTGTGTATCATGTCCTGTATACCAATGTAGGTGGCCTAGAGATGTGAAGAGGTATGTGTGTATTGGGTGAGGAGTTGTGGGGACAGTGCATACCTAGCATCGCCTGAGGAGGCAAGAAAGGGCAGTTGGTTACATTTCCCTCTAAGGTTTGCACAGGACATGATCCATACTTTAGTAAATGCAGTGTCTGTTGAGACCATGTATGTAGCTTTATGATTCTTATTGTACAATGGTTAATGTTAGGTGGCATTCGGACATTTCAATAACACAGTTACAAGTGTAACCCATCATTGCAACAAGTCATAATGTCCATGGCAGATGACTCACCAAATACGTGCACATTTTCTGTACCAGACATTCACAATAAAGTCAAACAAGTTCAGGTAAGATTCTTAAAGATATTTATAAATGAATTGAAGAACAACCGTCCGTTTGGAAGGGAGAAAGGAAAACAAATGATGATCTTAATGCAGATGGAGAAGGGAACTTGGATTGGGGTGGGGCAACAAAAATATAACACGCCAGGGAGCGTCAGGGAAACCAGTCTATTTACAAGGAGAAAACTAAATAATTGTCCACAAAGATAATTCTGTCAAAACGTCAAGTGTCCTTCTGGTCATCCTCTAATACCACAATGTCCAGATCCTCCGAGTCCGATGCAGGCCCACGGCTGGCTGATGCAGGAACAGGTACCACACGAGGTCAGGACATACGAGGAGTATGGGGGGAAACAGTGTCGGCTAATGGACAGGGGAAGACATTGACAGTGGTATGGGAAGGAAGTTGAGAAACAGCAGACGACATGGCTGTGGCCATGGAATTGACGCTGGTAGTGAGGGTGGCCAGAGCTCGGACAATCTCCTCTCGCATCATACGTATCTCTAGACACAATTGCAGCATGATGCAAGTGGACAGGTCTGGCTGACCCTCACATACCCACCTCAAGTCCTCTGGGACAGCCCCAGGAAGAACAACACAGGGAGGGGCCTGGGTGGGACAGGAGGGATGTGGTGCCTCAGGTCCGGAGCCAATGTTGTGGTTGAGCTGGCAGCTACGATGAGGGGGACTGGTTGCAGGGGATGCAGCTGGAGTCCCCGATGGAATGGGGGCCTCTAGAGGTAGGGAGGGGCTGACGGCAGGTCCGGGTTGGGTATTGGCCTGCCCCAGGGGCAACTCGACAGAACCCACAGGTGAATGCTCTGAGGGGGTAGTAGATCTCCTCCTGGTCAGTCCGGGTGGGCGTAATCCCCTTGCCTCCAGATGTTGAGGGTCCCTCCTCATCCTCTTCTTCCTCACTGGTAGAAAGAGGTCATAGCCGCTGGCGCACTGATGTTCTCCGGCTCCAAACCTGGTCCTACTGTTCTATCATTTGGCCAGCTGTGCCCATTGAAATGTAAGAAAAATCATGATGTACTGGTTTTATACTCCAGGACGAGACACATACATAGATGAGCCAAGGTCAGATTTTGTTTTCCTCTGATCACACTATACAGTTTTCAGTGTTTATGAGCTTACATTACATGTATGTTCACTGTCATCTCCGCAATTGAGTCTGACATGGACATCTCACAGGAATATTTGTGGCTTACACAACTGTATTGGCCTACCCTCAACTTTGGCATTCTTGCAATCTGTGTGCCCTGTCACTGCTACATGTGCAGGTTTCAAAACCAGTCCACCAAGGGAGATCAGAGAGAGTCCAGATTTCATTGAAATTGGCCTGTGATATGGAGTCACAGCTTTTTTACGTGAATATGTGTGTCACATGTCCATATAGGGTCTGGGCTATTTGTTTTGCTACGTTGTGACTCTAGCCTTTTGATGTCCCCTCCCAAAAGCTGACAATCCAATGCCACATATTGGCTTTGGTGACTAATAAGGTAGTGCAGTGCACCGGTCACAAGTAGTGGGTTGTTGTGACAGCTACCTGTACATGTGAAATGGCATACAAGCCACTGAGGGTAAGACGTGTGTCAGTGGACACTTAGCAAATTTAAAAACACTTAAGTGTGAAGCAAGGATATCAAAGTCTGTCTTGACTCCATGGCACATGATGATCTGTCTCAATTACAACCCAAACTCAACAAATGCAATGAAAGTCACAGTATCCAATACCCTTTGGCCTTCCATACACACACTGGACAGTGTCTGTATCATTGCTCATCCAATGCATACATCAGTTATGATTCCCTTGGTTCACTGTTAGTGGTGCTGGCAGTGCAAATTTCAATACAAATGCACAAGTGTGGCTCAATTCCCCAGTTGTCATGAAGAGACTACAACTTCTAAAATGCACTGTGCCCTGTACAGTCCATATGCCACAGTGTGCCTTTTTATTCATGATGACTGCTGCATGGACACAGAATAGGTGAATGGAGGCATGGGACACACAATGGTACAGCACTGTCTTCGCTCACATCATACTCCCAGACAAATATTGCAAATAATGCACTTATCAGGTCTCTGCTGCTCATGCTCCACCAGCTGCGCAAGGAGGGTCGGCCAAGTTGCTTGCAGGACCCTCCTGTACAGTGGCGGAGAGGCGAGGAAGATGCACATGGTGCTGGGAATACTGGCCCACCAGCTCCTCAGCCTTGTGCCGGGCCCAGCATTTTTGGTCCTCCTAGACCTTGCGGCATGCCCTAGCACTCCTGGTGTGGACGCCCACTACACTGCAGCCCTCACCGATGTTGGCCCATGGCCTGGCCCGGGCTGCATTGTTCAGCTGGTATTCAGGGTCCCCATAGAGCTGAGGATATTTGGACAGCACCCCCTCAGCCAAGATGTCTAATTCCCTTTCAGTAAAAGGGGGTGCTTTCTCCTCATAACCCTCAGCCATTTTGGGGCAAATAAGTTTAAGAAGAGCAGCAGGATGGCAGAGGATCTGATCTGTGATAGAGGATGACTCAGAATAAACACAAAATGGCTGTCAACAGCTTCCTGTGATGTATTTCCTGTCTCCAACTTCCTGTATATTATCCTGTATGGAATAATGTGTTCCGGTTCATTTTCGGAGATTACGGCCCGAAAACGTGGTTTCCGGTTCTGGAGCCGCGGGTCCGCATCTGCGCCATACGGTCCGAAATTGCAATTTACGTTTTCGTGCTGTAACCTCCGAAATTGACCCGGAACACATTATTTCATACAGGAAATGATATACAGGAAGTGGGATACAGGAAATACATCACAGGAAATTGTTGACAGCCATTTTGTATTCATCCTGATCCCTCCACAATCACTAATCAAATCCACTGCCATCCTGCTGTTCTGTTGTGGAAAAACCTGAAATGACAGTGCAGGTGAGAATCATAAACATGTAACAAAGGGGGAACAGACTATTTAATGACATTTTTGCATGGACAGGGAGGGCTGACACAACTTCAAACTACAGTTTTGTTTTCTCCTACTTTGCATTATGGTACATGTAGTCCATATTGAGTGCTCAAAACAAGAGTTGTGTGTTGTGTTACGGAAAATTGGGGGGAAGCAGTGCTGTTTATCACAGACACATAGTTCCTGATTCAAACATGACATCGTCCCTCAAGTTGTGGGCCCATCATTTGTGGGGGAGTCAAATCTGTTGAGGGCACAGGTCTGAGAATGCAATGGTTATGTCCTTTTGTGATTAAGTAACCTATCCTCATAAGGTCAAGGTAGGTCTCTCAGAACATGTATTGTTTTGTATCTGCGTCAATAGATTCTTTAGGGACATCCACTACACTGATCGCTGACATGGGCACATGAGCTGAAGCACGCTCAACCTTTTGACTACTGTCAACAACTGTGATTTACATGCAGTTAGTGTGGCTTGCAAAGTAGTCTCAGGATGGAATTTTTTGACACAGTCGTGAATATCCAAGTGTCATCATTGAAAACAGACTGCAAACCCCATTTGGTCAATGATACTACAGGTTGCTCATGTGAAAAACGTGGCAACAAGCTGATCACGGACTTGCATACCCTGACCTCGGTTATGTGCAATGGCCTGGTTTCCCAGATTCGTAAACCATGCATTAAAGCAATGTTGTGCAAAACACAACATGCTTATATGATCTTGCTCACGACTTCAGAGAAGTACAGCAGCACACCCCCTGTATGGTCAAGACATCTGGATCGCGACTTCAACAGGCCAAAAGTGCGCTCTATGATGGCTTTAGTCCGTATGTGTGCCCTATTGTACCTACGCTGAGGTACAGTGTTTGCATGCCTGTAAGGGGTGAGGAGTTGTGGGGACAGTACATACTTAGCGTCGCCTGAGAAGGCAAGAAAGGGCAGTTGGTTACATTTCCCTCTAAGGTTTGCACAGGACATGATCCATACTTTAGTAAATGCAGTGTCTGTTGAGACCATGTATGTAGCTTTATGATTCTTATTGTACAATGGTTAATGTTAGGTGGCATTCGGACATTTCAATAGCACATATCCCTCATATATATATGTGCTTGCTACTTACCCAGTAGCCACATGTTGTCAAATTCTCCCACAACCATCCGCCGGGCAAGAGCTGACATGCGGAATACGAAACTGTCATGGGTACTGCCTAGGAACACTGCATGCACATCAATGAATCTCCCACTGGCATCACAGACAGGTTGCACATTGATGGAATAGCATCGGTGTCTGTTGCAGAAGATGTGTGCAAAGCGGCAGGGTGGCTGAAGGGCCACATGGGTACAATCAATTGCACCCATCACATGTGGGAAGCGACCAATGAGATAGAAATCTCGAGCTGCCCTTTGTCTCCTGGCCAGTGTATGGGGCATTTGTATGTTTGTGGGCTCTAGCAGAGAGGCATCTCAGTACATGATGCAGGCACCATGACTGGCCTGCCTGGGAAATGCCCACATGGTCACTGGAGACCCTTTGGAATGACCCAGTGGCAAAGGAATGGAGAGCAGAAAGGATCTTGAGATATGATGGAATGGCATGGGAGCAGCAGGTCACAGTGTCAAGTTCCTGCTCCCACTCACATACCTTCTCCAAGATGACTTCTGGAGGGAAACGGTACCTGGCCCTGACATCTTGGCTGGACATTCCAATAGGTTGATACTGTGTCTGAAGATCCTCTCTGCTCTCCTTCTCCTCCTCCTCAAGTAGTTTTGCCGCATGGCAAGGGGCAGAGCAACAAACACATTCAGCACATGTTGAAAGGGTTTGTGTGTGTCTGCTCTGCATTCATACATGCTGCAGGGCTGGGATTGGCTGCAGTGTGTCAGTTGATGCATGGTGGGGGGCAGTAGGCACTTGGACAGGTGTTTACCCTTGAGGAAAATGATCAACGGCCACAGTACGGGTATTCCGCCCCGCAATCGGACATTCCAGCCCGAAATCAGAGGCTCCGGGCCCGGAAGCGGAGATCCCGGCCCAATAACGGAATTTCTGCTCCGGGTGTGGAAATTCCGGCCCGAGTGCGGACTTAAACTTAGTAGTCGTAAATCCATTCTGTGAATACCAAAAGTAGTAAGTGTATTCTGTGAATACCGGAAGTAGTAAGTGTATTCTGTGACTACCAAAAGTAGTAAGTACATTCTGTGAATACCAAAAGTAGTAAGTACGTTCTGTGAATACCAAAATGGAAGTAAGTTTAGGATTTTGTCTTAAGTTAGTTCTGTGAATCGGGCACTTAGTGTAAAAATACTATAGTATGTATGGATTTAGGTGTTTTAAAGTTTAGGGAAAAGGCATGATTGTCGCAGTTAATGACATCATCACAACATCTTGAATAGCTGCGAAAACTGAATATAGGTCTGAAATATGGATTATAAAGAAACTTAGTACAAAAATATGAGTTTAAACATGCTTTGAAAGAAGTATGTATGTAGAAACATGTGTAGGGTAATGTCCAGAATGGATTTTTTTACATATTATTTTTGGATGCGTTGGTGGTCATTGAATTTTGTTTTCCACTTTTGAGACATGTCCGCTGGGATCACAATTACCGACATCATCGAGGTCTGCGGAGTCACCGTGAAAAGATAAAATAGGTTTTAGAGATGTTTTTTTTTTTAACTCTCCAGAAAATCGTGACTTTAGAGAATACAGTAAGAAACCCCTAGTGTGTGAAATACTGTAGTATGTTTGGATATATGTGTTTCAGACTTTATGGAAAAAGTTTGTTCGTCACAGTTAACAACGTCATTGCGATATCCTGAATAACCAGGAAACAGAAAATAGGTCTAAAAGATGGTTATAAAGAAACTTAGTAGAAAACTATGAGTTTAAACATTCTTTGAAAGAAGAATGTATATAGTAAAATGTGTAGTGCAATGTTCAGAATGAATTTTTTTGGATATTATTTTTTGATGTATTGATAATCATTGAATGTCTGCTTTTGTTTTGCTGTTTTGCGACGTGTTTACGGGGAACGTGACGTCATCACAAAGATCCCCATAAGGAGGTAAAACAACCATATATTCCACAGACTGAATTCACTGGTTTGTACATAACTTTTTAAATCTTTATAAAAATTACATTACAAATGAAGATGTAAATGGGAGTTTGATAAAAAAAGAACAGTATCACAGGGAAATGAAAAATATATCAGACCAACTATTTATTGGAGGGTATGTGTTTAAGAAGTTAGTGGTGAATGTTTTGGAAAATAAGAGAAAAATGAATTTTTGCATCTTTATTACATTGTGTACTTTATTGAAAAAAATAGAAGTGTAGTATTGTGGAAAGTTGCAATGAGGAACTAGGAATGTTTTAAATGTCTAAGCATCATTTGCAGAACAGATACAGCTGTTATTTTAAGTAACATTATTAAACAGGAGTAGTGTAGTCACAAATAAAAGATGAGAACATGTTGTCTGCCTGAATATGAATTAGAAAGAAGTAATACTTGTTGGGTGTGTATTGGGAAGAGTTTGTCGATTTGGTTTTAGGTATGTGTATGCTTTGCATATGCTTATACCAGTTAGGTATACACTAAGAAACTCATGTACCCACGCACAGACGCATTCACAGACCCACACACCCACTGACAGAGTCACTCGGACACTCATGCACCCACTCACTCATTCAGATACCCACTTAGACATTCATGTATTCACTCACAGATCCAGTCAGGCACTCACATACTTACTAACCAAATAGGAAGCATCGTCATAACACACGTAACACAAGTCAGGCAGTGTGTAACTGTCCAATCAGCAAGGACCTAGACTATGTTATACCATGTATGGTCCAAACTATACTGTTACTGACCATGTGTCTGAAGTACGTGACAGTTTTGTGACTTTCCACTATAATGCATTTGTATTAGCCTTGACACTTTTCCACTGAAACGATTACAATATCATAGCACGTACGAGAAATATTGCTAAATGTGATATGCTGAAATACTTGCAGCTAAGCTAGCATCCTGCTCTTGTTCTTGTATGCTTCTTAGGCAAGCCTTGCATTACAGCAGCATTGTTATGCTTTGCTATGCTATGCTATGCTATGCTATGCCAGCATTTGTAACGACATTTGTCCAAGGGCTACAGCCACCCATTAAAGCACACCTAAAAACCTCATTTGCTTGCTGGCAACCAGGAACCACTTGAAAAGGTATTGGTAGAAGCCAGATACTGCGCCAACTAACAGCACACAAACAACGGAGGTAGACAAAATAAAGAAGGAGAAAGTAAGACTGATGGTAGCCCTAGAGAGATTTTACACAAACCAGCAAGGGAGAGCCAGAGGTAGGGGAAGAGGAAGGGGTACAGGCAGACAATAAAAGAGTAGGTCTGTTTCCCAACCACCACCAAAAACAGCATGCTTCTACTGTAAAGACCCCAACCACTGGAAGGTAGACTGCCCAATATTAAAAAATAAAAATCAGGAAAATACAGCCCAAAACACAATGGGGGACAGTGCAAACCACAATACCAAATAACCCCCAGTGTACAGACTACAGGAATAATGATCAGCAAGGGTATCTACCAAATTACATGCCTCCACCCCGCAACAGCATAGAAGGATCATGGATGAATGGTCAGGAAGGGACGAGTGGGTGCAAGAGGACGGTGCTTTCCCACCACCGCCTCAAGGCATATTCTAGGGATGCGTGAAAGTGGAAGACTGCCTAATAGCTCTTATAAATTCTTGTTTGTGCATTTTAGGATAAATTCAACAATAGCATATTGTTGGATTTATCAGTACCATTACAGTAAGTCCTTAAATTACATTTTCTGTGTTCCTGGTGGGAATTAATAATGAATAACTTCTTGCCATGTTAACCTATGTGGCTGGGGATGTGCAATGGTGAAAATGAACTGGTCAATTTTCTTCCACACAAGGGCTTATAAAAACATATTTTGTAAGGACCCAGCCTATATCTACAGGACGCCCCACCCCTGGAACACCTATGGGAGACTTTTGGGGTTCTGAACGTGTAACAATATTGCAGATCCTCACTCCACAGTACTCCTAGCACAAAAGTCGATTTGCGGAAGCCCTTTACTATAATTTGGAAAGTGAAATGTGTAACTTCACTAAACCCAATGCATATAAACTTAAGGGTCCTCGTGATAAGTACCTGACAACCCACCACTGGGTCACCTAGGGGAGGCCCTGGTGTACCTAGTATGCCAAAATATTGTAGTGTATTAATTTGTAAGTTTCCCAAACACCAAAGTCGAGTTTGGGAACCAGGTACATGGTAAAAGCAGTCCTGCCACACAGGGCTACTTTTAAACTGACCTCAGGCCTCTGCAGTGAACATATGCAAGTGCACAACGAGCTGCTGGCCTCTAAACTGCCATGCCCTATTATATATTAGGGACTTAAAGGTAGTTTTGATCCCCCTCCCTTATCATATACTAGGGCCTTATAGGAGAGGACATGCCAATCATAGGGGTACCCTAACCCATAGTGTACCCAAGTGCATGTAGGTGTTTTCACTATTCTAAAAGTGTTTTCAGCATAGCACTGGCCCTGGGCATTGTTAGGCAGAGCCCAGGGACAGTCAGAGTTATTTACCACCAGTACCTATCAGTAAAAGAATTAGGGGTGCCCGGGGCTCAGGATGACTTTGCAATATGTTCACATTTGGATTCCAAAGAAACAGTTCATAAGGCTTCAAACGTTAAAGAATCAAGCAGACTGAATGTGTTTGAACCTGCAGCAGCAATACTGTATTGTATTGTATTTAGATTTATGTTGCACTTTAACATCTGGGCATGTATTGGTGACAGGGTGCACTACAGGTGCGCCGGGAGTAAACAGGCACAGTGCGCCTTGTTACAATGAATGCTCTGCCTCCAGGGCAGTCACAAATTTGCGCTGCTCTGAGAGCAGTGCATTCTGTGAAACATGGAGCGACTGCTTCAAAGCAGCTCTGTGTTTCACAGTGCAGGCAGCAACCCGCCTGCACTTTGAAGAGGGAAGAGAGATCTCCCTGCAGGTGAGTGCAGTGAGTGGCTGAGGTGCCTGCAGGGGGATGTCTGGAGGGGCACTAATTTCTCCCCTAACAGAGAGCTGCTCTTAGTGGGCGCACTGATATTGCTCCACCTTTTTGTGGTGCACTGTCAGTTTACCGCCTGATGGCATTTTTGCTTCTGTGCCTACATCCATATTATGGCCCGGGCGCAGAGTCAAAGTGAGTACCTTATTTGCATGGAAACACGCACCCATGGAAATAAAGAAACACTCTCTGAAGATAGTGCTGGTGCTACATGGGTGCCAGTGCTATCAATAGTACAGAAGGGGCTTCACAATCATTTGCGAGGCCCCTTCTGTAATGTAATAGCGTCCCATGGGCAGCAAAACAGGTACACATGCCTTTTGCACCCCTATCTAGTACAGCCTCTGTCGAATTGCCAATATTCACCATTGGGTAGAGGTTGGAAGAGTTGATTTGCTGTCTGGCTATAAGAGAAGCATTTTGATGCTGTACATGAGTAATCAGAGTGGTGAACTTATCTTGTTTTAGGTCACTGCACATAAACATGTTCTTTTGCCTATCAAAGTGTAAAGCTTTGAAACTATATGGAAATAACATTTCTAATCACTTCATTTCCAGCAGATTGCTTAAGAGTTACATTATGCCTTTAATTATTAATATGCACTCCAGTTGAACATCCTAGCAACAGGAAATATTAATTTGTAATTGTGCACTCTACAAAATTCTAAAATTGGGTAAAAATAAAATGCTAGAAAGATGAGAGAGAGCTAGAACGCATGCACTTTACACTAATTGATTGTTGTGAATTATTGAGAGGGTATCTAGAGAATCCATTCAGAGACTACAAATGAGCAGCCTGCGACATACACTGGATACAAGTAGCCGAGGCAGATGTGCTACATACACCCCTGAAGATTCAAGCTAGTGACCTGTAGGGAGCACTATATACAGACCGCCCTGGTTAATGATCTCACCTCCATTCAGAAGTGATGAGGAAAGATCCATATTAGTTCTCTTGATCTACACGCCACCAGCAAAAATATATAGGCACCACCCAGGACGGGGAAGAGAGTGGCCCTCTGACACAGACTGCATAACATGCAGGCAGGGTGAATACCCTGTGGATCAATCAATCAATCAATCAATCAAAGCATTTATATAGCGCACTACTCACCCAGAGGGTCTCAAGGCGCTGGGGGAGGGGGGTCCGCTACTGCTCGAACAGCCAGGTCTTGAGTTGCTTCCTGAAGGCGAGGTGGTCCTGGGCCAGGCGGAGGTGGGTCGGGAGGGAGTTCAACCAAGAGCGCGGAAGAGTAATGGCATGTCACAGAAGATGACCTCATGGCCTAATTTCCTGTTACAATAAATAAAATGATCCCTTTGTCATCCACAATTTAGCAGTACAGAACTATATCAGATTTATTTGTAAGGACGCGTGTTAGAACGAGGAAGGGTGCGCAAGCGCGCCTAGAAGTGACCGAGGGCAGCTCCTGGTATGCACTGGGTACAGATATTCAGGATAAATGCTTACAGACCACCCGGAAATACACAGGTGTGAACTACTGGGTACTGCCAGTCAAGGTGGGTGCTCTGAGGGGACATTACTTGAGAAATTCAGTGGCATCACTCTCTCTAGTGTAGAAGATATGTAGTGCACCTTGGAGTTGCGAGTTAACGAATGCTGTGGAAAGAATGTTATTCGGAGGGAAAATAAATTGGAGGAGAAAGGCTAAGGAGAATACAGTTGTGGGAAGATAGTCGAGACCCAAGATTTGAGCTTTAGGCGCTGACAGACATCACAGAAAAACAAGCAAACCCTCTGTTCTGAATCTTTACACAGTGTTAATTTGAGCCGGTGGTTGCAGGAGGGGCCCACCGGCACTTTTTTTTTGGGACGAGACTTATTTTAGCTTATCACCAGACTTTTACTCAGAGCATGACAAGCAGGGGAAAGACGTATTAAGTTAAAGAAGGATCAACTGTGGCAAAAGGAGAACGTATGGAAGAAAAAAAGAAGAAAAATAACCTGCAAGTGTGAGATAAAGGGGCGGGAAATGCCTGTGTTTGGTGAAATTTGTATTAAGTGGAATCACGAGTTAAAAGCCTTCGTATTGGGTAACTTGGATTGTTGGCGCTGTCACTCATTCTTTTGCAAATAAAACACTGCCAGGGCGACCTGGGAGAAGAGACTAGCAGACGGAGTAAAGGGGTGGAAAGAGGAGCATGCCACATGATTTGAGGGCAAATGACACCAAGCACTTCTGCGTAGTTCAGCCAATACCCAGGAAAAAGGCACCCAAGCTCACAGCTTTGACTCGCCTCATTGTCAAAAGACATTTCCTCGCACCATCTTGCCAGACAAAGATGGCGCACCTGAGCTCTAAGCATGTGATGTAACCAACCAAACACTACATTGATTAATATAATTGATTGCAGAGTTGCCTGAGGTAGGATCCGTCACTTGTTTGGCCATAGTGCTCGGAGCACCTAAACATATATTTCCCGTTTTGGCACCAAGGGTTTTTATAGTCCCACGCGTTATTCGCCAGCTGCCTCCCTACTATTTCAAATATGCCTGTTGCGTGCCATTTGACCACCACTCCGTCCCCAACGACGGAACCCCCCACCCTTCCACCCCTCTCTCCCGGGCCCCAACTGCATGCGCGGACCAATATTATTTTACAGTACACCTCCCTACTGGGCTTCACTATCCCTCTCTTCTTTTCAGTCTGAATGCACAATCCTTTCCTTCTTTATTGCTCTTCTAAGAGCAAACCATGCCGTAACAAGAAATGTATATGACTGTACACAATTTATAAAATCTTAATAAAAATATATTTTGGTAAATATGGCGCGCTGAAAAAATAAACAGGGATAAAATAATATCGAGTTAAAAAATAGCAAATACCCTGGGCTGAGCCCAATGTAATGAGATTTCCACCTTGAAAGGAGCGTCTCTCTATAAAAAATGAGAATTTCAGCGAATTAGCCGCATCCATCATCATCGCGGGCGCGAAGGCTTCATTTGAAAGTGATGCATAATCCGGGCCTCGTCGCAGCACACGGCTTAATTAGAAGCGGGCCCGTGGAAAGTTAAACGGGAAAGCTCGCCAGTCGGCTGTTGTATGCGCTTTAATTAATTATTTTACAAGGGAGCTTTGAAAGCCGTTTCCTAATTAATGTACCTGATTGACCCAGGTGTAGGCCTATGGAAATAAGGTTAATTAAACGCAGACCTTATTTGAATAATAAGACTCCCCAGGACTCCGAGTAGTTTAGTCTGCTTACGATGCTGTTTCATCCAGTCTGGGCTTCATTATTATGAAGCTAAGACGATTCCTGCATTTATTTAAAAAGGAACAAAAATAGATGATCACATTGTTTAAATCACTGTCGTTTACATCTAAACATCTCAGCAATTTCGAACTGGCTTCTATTCGATTTTTTTCTATTGTTTTGCACTCTAATAATATAATGTATATTTCTTTTTCTTGGTAATTTCTTATTTCTGACTTCCAGTTTCGTATAGGTATTTGCATTAATGCATATTTATAAGGTGTGATTCCCTCCCTCCCTTCTCTTGTTGCTTATTGGTCCATCACTTCCACTCAAGGGATCTTTATACAACCTGAAGGCCACCGTCTTTAACCCCAGCCGAGCAGAGACGCATATTTTAATCCTTCCAAATTTGATGAAATTAGTATAATAGAGTTGCATAACATTTTTTATCATCAAAAAGACAATTGAGATTGCAATGTGTTCTATAAAGAGCCATAATTATGATTATCAATGTCAGTCAGGATAAGGGAGTTACACACCCAAAATAACCCCTGCTCACCCCCTTGGTAGCTTGGCAAAGCAGTGAGGCTTATCCCGGAGGCAATGTGTAAAGCATTTGTGCAACACACACACACACCAGTGACGCACTGGGCACACCACAAAAGAGATTCTACATAAGGTTATCTAAAAATATCCTTTGTATTACACATAAAGCACATAGAATCCACAATCATATAAATCACTTTGCCAGTTAGGCCACTGTCATCACACCTCAGGTACAGCAATATTATATAGACATATATATGGCCCCTGTCACAAGAACATAATTACTGTGCAACTAATGCAGTTTCTAAAACTAACCATACTTGTGATCCTGACCATACAGGACACCACATTAGGGCAGAAAATGCAGCAGTTACAGTTCACATCCAAAACAAATTACATCACGGCAGGAAATACATGAGTCAGGAATAGTAGGCGCAGGAGCAAAGCTTTTAAATCCCCAACCTGTCACCGTGAAAACACCACAGACTGACCGGCCTCTATCGCCATTGGCGGACCAGCAGCACAAAGCCCCCACAGGCCTTGGTACCCCTGCCCTCTTAATACAGGGAGTATGGTACTTTTGGCCTCTGTATAAAGGAAGTACGAGCCTCCGTCAAGGTTTACCCTGTAGTGAAAGAGCCCACTGTAAATCGCCCCATCATCCTGCAACGGGGACTGTTGAGGGCGGAGCTTGGGCTTGCTCCACAGTGAGCACTCAGCTCCAGCTCACAATACCTGACTCCTCGCTGAAATGGGGTCCACGGTGTGTGGAGCTAACGTGTTCCACGCTGCAGGCAGCTGGACATCCTCGGTGTGTGAGTCAGCAAGGCACATCCAGCAGCCCGTGAGCTGGCAAAACCCTCTCTGGCACTCTGACCCCCGGCAATTCAAAGAACCACGTGGCCGATCTTCTAATCCCAACAGGGATGCTCTTTCCTCAGCACGGCCCTCCAGCACCTTCCTTCCGATGTGAGCCAAGCCACACTGTGATTGGTTCTTCATCGGGAGCTGAGTCTCACCCTCTGGAGGTGTTGGCTGAGCCCAGAAATGCGGGGCTCCAGCGTGGGGCTTCTTTGGCTCTCTGTGTTAGCGGCCACAGCACTCGTGGTGAAGGAGGGGAGAGCACTTCCTTATTAGATGGCTTCCCCCTTCCGCTGCCCACAACACAGGAAGCCTATGGGACAGACAACCTTACAACAGGGAAAAACCAAATACACAGTATTTCACTATCAGGGCATGTCACACGCACCAGTGCATGTCCTACCTTTTTACAAACACTAAACCCTGCCCAAGGGTGTACCTTGGGCTTACCTCAGGGGTGCCTTAAATGTAAGAAAAGGGGAGGCTAGCTCCTGGTAAGTGGGTGCATTTGCCAGGTCAACAAGGCACTTTACAACTGCGCGCACAGATACTGCAGTGACAGTTCTGAGATATATTTACAGGGCTACTCATCTGGGTGGTACAATACGTGCTGCAAGCCCACAAGTAGCATTTGATGTACAAGCCCTAGCACACATTGTGCACTTTACTAGGGACTTACCAGTAAATCAAATATGCCAACCATGGTTATCCAATCATATAACAATTTATAAAGAGAGCAAATGCACTTTAGAACTGATCATCAGTGATAAAGCGCCCAGAATCTTATAGCCAATGAAAACAGGGTCAGAAAAATTGGAAGCAAAAAGCAAAAAGTTTGGGGATAACCCTGCAAAAAGGGCCAGGTCGAACATTTAGGTATATGCATTAATGCATATTTATAAGATGTGATTCTCTCACTCCCTTCTCTTGTTGCGAATTGGTCTATCACTTCCACTTAAGGGATTGCTGTAAAACCTGAAAGCCACAGTCTTTAACCTCAGCCTAGCCACATATTTTAATCCTTCCAAAGTTGATGAAATTAGTATTATTGAGTTACATAATAATTGCATAATAATTGTTATCAATAGAAAGACAATTAAGATTGCAATGTTTTCTATACAGAGCCATAATTATTGATGTAATTATGAGATGTGCCAGACTCTTCCTCATCTATTCTGAATATATAGAGACACAAGCCTGCCCTACATTTTGATCACAACTACTCTCCTTTCCTCCTGATTTCTCCAATCACAGCCTATGATAATGGAATGAATCTTCAGTTAATTGATACGTTGCAGGATATTTTTATATGCATGTGGCCTGCGTCGACTTGCTTCCTCAAGGTCTCTGGATGTTTACTGGTCGTTCATAGAGATCTCTTTGTGGCATTTGATAACATGTAGTGCTTCACTGTTGTCTGTCCAATAGCTCAGTTTTCCATGATTTTTCAGGTTTGAAAGCAGAATTTGTTTGCTGACTATTCCTCAGCAATTTCTCTCTCTCCCTTTTCTGTCTGAAGATGCAAGTGTAGAGTACTCTCTTCATTGAAAGGAAATGTGGTGTTAAAAATTCAGCCAGTCCATGCAGCATTTCCTTAGTTAGGTGTGTGGACAAGATGACCCCAAAACAAAGGGGACCAGTGCTTGATCTGAACCAGTGGTTTCCAGTGCTCAGCACCGGCACTTAATTGTCAGCAACGGCTCTTGTGACAGCAGTGGCCGCTGTCTATTACATTTTTAGATGAAGACTACATGTGTTTATTACTGAAGGAAGTGGCCCGATTAGGGTCACCCGGGTCACTAATGACCACCTCTCAGCCTTCCATACTAAATGAAGAGTCGGTCAGACAATAGAGAATACAAACCAATAACTGTTTATTAATATATGCTCAGAGCAGAGCCCAGTCTACCCAATCGCTAGGAGTGCTGCAGAGGGACTGAAATCGACAAGCAAAAATATACATTATGTACACCTCGCCACTGGGCTGAAAAACGCCCCCAGTGGAATTTTCCAAGCAGATGTAGCTGGACTGTGAAATACAAAAATATGTTTCGATTCTCATATCTCACACCACCTAATACAAGCCAAGATCGTTTCACCCTGTACCCGCCACCAGACAAGTGGGAGAAGGCCCCTATCTAGTGGGAAAGGTATGCAGTAATATGCACAGTCTAATCATTAGTGAAGCAAAACCTAACATTGCAGAAATTAAATATGTTATAATAATGAAATAATTATTCTCCAAGCCCAATACTCCGTAATAATACGTGTTCTCAATGTCAATCTCATATCTCTGAGATCCCAGCGGAATTATCAGACCGGCTGTGGATGCGACGTGAATTTGAAGATAGAATTGATACAGCGTGCAAGATTGACATTGAGAACAAGTATTATTACAGAGTATTGAGCATGGAGAATAATTCTTTTGGAAGGGGTGAACCGACCCTGATTTAGAATACGTTAATTGTGTGGAGAAGAAGCAAACTCTTTAAGACTGAGAAGGACGTATAAAAAGATCATATATAATTTTCAGCATTTGGCATCAACATCAAGATAACTTGGGGCAAACCAAAATGAGGAAAAAACACCTTCAGCAGTACCTTTGCAGTCGTAATGGCTGTATTATCTTTGGTGGGATAAGCCTCAACCCATTTACTGAATGCACATACAACCACCAGAGCATACTTCAGATTATTGCATCCCTCCAATTCAATATGGTCCATTTGAAGTACTTCAAAAGGAAAAGTGGGTGGTGTAAAATGAGCAGGTGGTGTAGGGATACCCTTCCCTGGATTATGCAGCATGCAGACCATGCAATATTTCACCAAATGCACAGCTGTCTTAGAGATATTGTCATTCTTCCATACAGGGTCTAACAATTTACAAATGCCTTTGGACCATGCTTCCCTGATTTATAAATCCAACATCCTTCCTCATTTAACTGTGCTGTGCTTTCCTGCCATTCCGCTAATTCTTCTATTGTGGCTTCACTTTGTATCTCCTTTACACTCTCAAGGGTATTCTCATACATGACAACTTCAGGGACCCACCTAGCTGGACCGGCTACAAACATGTGTTTCATCTTTGTTCGGGCTGTTTCCTTAGCTGTCTGATCTGCAAAAGCATTTCCTCTACCCACGTCATCAGTAACCTTCCTGGGGGCACTACACTTGATTATGGCCAACTTCTTGAGCAGGCGTTAAAGCAGACAAAAGCCTCAATATGAGGTGCCCATGCTGTATATTGGTACCATGAGAAGTAAGGGACCCTCTTTCTGCCCAGAGTTGCCCAAAATTGTGCGTGACCCCGGCGGCATACTGGCAGTCAGTATATATGTTGACAAGCAGTCCCTCACTCAAATCGCAAGCCGAATGAGCAACGAGCTCAACACCTTGAGTCGACTGATAGGGGACCCTTGATGTCTCTACCACTGTGCGTAGCGTAGAGACAAAATAAGCTGCCATCGTGGTGCCATCTGGAAATGTAAAACGAGCCATCGACATATAGTTCTCCTTGGGGGTCAGACAAGGGAACATCAGTCAGGTCTACCCGTCCCTTTGTGTCTTCTTCCGTCCGGTGGATACAATCATGTCTGTTGACGGCATCGTTCTCAAAAGGGAGGGGTAGTAACCTGGCTGGATTCAGAGTAGCACATCTGTTAATTGTAATGTGTTTAGCAAACAATGTCAATTCATAGCTGGTAAGACGTGCACTGGTGAGGTGCTGTGTCTTTGCCTGATTCAAAAGTGTATCCGCAGCATGGGTACCATAACTGTGAGATCAGTATCAAGCACGAGCCAAGCCGATTGTCTGATTGAAGTGGCCACAGCCGCGACCGCTCTTAGACAACTCGAGAGGGCCCTTGAGACGGGATCAAGCACAGCAGAGAAATAGGCACACAGCCGTTGCTTATCCCCAAATTTTTGTGTTAGGACACAGAAAGCGCGCAGCCAGCCATCTTGTTGACATAGAGCACAAACGGCTTAGCATTGTTAGGTGTACCAAGCACTGGAGCTGAACAAAGCACAGTTTTCAATTGCTCAAAAGACTGCTGACATTCAGGTGTCCAAGGCAAAGGCTCATACACTTCTTTCGTTGTTAATGCAAGCAATGGTTTGATTAGTAGCAAGTTGTTTGGGATCCACTGGCAACAGTTGCTTGAAGAAGGACTATGTCTAGACTCCTATACGGTATTGGGTGATTTTAATTTCTACTTAGAAAGCTTTTCTGATCTGGATACTAACCGGCTGGAACAAATCATGGGGGCAGGAGGCCTTCAACAGTTGGTGAAGGCCACAACTCATGAAAAAGGACATACCCTTGATGGTATTTACTCTAATAATGGTGGCTTAGTTTATACCTCAGTCCTCCCTATCTCGTGGTCAGACCACTGTGCCATTCAGTTTGAATTGAACAGTCATGCAGGCCACTCAGTCAGTACTAAACCGGCCCAGGAGATTGTGACCAGAGCCTGGGGAAAACTGGAAATTAAGAAATTCGAAAATTCCCTCAGGAGCTCGATGCGACCTCCTCCGCCGGGAGTGGGGGATGCCGGGGCTGCATACAATCAATGGCTAGCTATAACTTACAACCAACTAGCTCCCGAAATAAAGTGGACTCCCAAACGAGCTTTACCTTCAGCTCCTTGGTATTCGGACGTGCTTAGAGCTAAAAAATTGGACTGTAAGTTGTTAGAGAGGGTATGGCACAAAAACTATAGTGATGCAGACAAGGAAAAACACACATGTTGCATCACCATTTACAAGCAATTGTTACTGGAAGCTAAAAAAAAGTTCTTTTCAACTCAAATAGCATTAGCCAAATCTAACTCTAAGGAACTTTTTAAAACCATCAAAAAACTGTCTACCCCAAATGCCCCTAAGAGCCATGGCAACCCAGTATTTTGTAACAAAATTGCTGATTTTTTAAACACAAAGTTGAAATTATATTTTCTTCTTTTACCAAAGCCATTAAAATGTCACAAACGAGCTCTAATATGAAGGGACTTGACAGTTGTGGCCCTCCACTGGTATTTGATCAATTCTCACCACTGGAGTTATCAGAGACAATCAAGGTCCTGAATTCGATCCGTTCAGGAGTCCCTAATGATCCGTGTCCTGTACAGGTTATTAAACAACTTCCTGAAGTGATTGTTATGGCATTGACCCCCCTGTTAAATGCCGTTTTTGCATCTCACAGCTTCCTTTCCCTGCCAAAATCCTGGAAAAGGTGATGAACATCTAACTCAGTGCATTTCTTCATTTCAATAATTCTCTGGACCCATCGCAGTATGGGTTCAGGGCACATCATAGCACTGAGTTGGCTCTGTTGAAATCCTCAGAGGAAATCAGAGAGGCCGTACATGGAGGAGGCAATGCCGTACTGATCCTATTGGACTTATCTGCAGCCTTTGACACGGTCCATCATAAAGTATTGATGAACCGGTTGTCCGAGATCTGTGTTGAAGGCTTAGCACGGAAACTTTTACATTCCTTCCTATCTGATAGGTTGCAAACCGTGGATCAGGACGGCAACACATCCAAACCTTTTTCACTCCCTTGTGGGGTGCCACAGGGCTCTTCACTTAGCACAACGCTTTTTAACATATATGTGGCACCACTGGCAGGAGTTATTAGGTCCTTTGGCTTCCAGCTCACCTCCTACACTCACGACACGCAAATAGTGCTGTCGTTGACTAAGGGAGGTGAGAAGGAAATGGGGGAACGCTTCCATTGCTGTATGAGTGCAATTTCAGGCTGGATGTCTTCTAACTGTTTAAAACTCAACTCCAGCAAGACCGAGGTCTTAAAGTTCGGAAATAATTCACAGGTGTGGACACCGGAGTGGTGGCCGGAGGACCTTGGTTCTTGTTTCACAACCACTAGGAAAGTCAAAAACCTCGGGGTATTAGTGGACAATAAACTCACCATGTGTGATCAAGTAAGCATGGTGATTTCGGCCTGCTTTATGGTTCTTAGAATCATAAGGAAAATTAAGATGTTCTTGACTGAGAGCAATCTCAAGACAGTGGTCATGGCCCTCATAATGTCGCGTTTGGTTTATTGTAATAGCCTATATCTTAATGTACAAAAACAACATACGAATAGGCTCCAATTAGTCCAAAACGCAGCGGCCAGACAGTTGTCGGGAACGCCTAAATTTGTTTCCATGAAAGAAGAGCTTAAGAAACTACACTGGCTCCCTGTAAAACAAAGAACCCACTTCAAGGCACTGTGTACCGTCTTTAAGACCATCAACGGAACTGGTCCTGAGTTTCTTAGGCATAAGTTCCAATGGTATGTGCAAGGCAGAATGTTACGAACGACCAGTGCCAAATAAGTGCAAGTCCCCACATTTAAAAACGTCAAATGGGGAGGCAGGAGCTTCATTCTTTGTGCCTCTAGAGCTTGGAACGAGCTTCCCTTTTCTCTTAAGAATGCCCCGGATCTCCGTTCCTTTCAGAAGGGCTTGAAGACGTGGCTCTTCTCTCAGTCGTACTCATTCAATCTCCCCAGGTAACCAGTACTTAGCACCAGAACACCCCAGGGTAATCAAGCGCTCTATAAGTGCAAATAACATAACATAACATAACAAGTAATACCTATAAATGTGTGTACATCTTTTTGAGTTTGTGGAATGGGCATTTAAACAATGGTACTAATACACTCAGGGGTCAACCTCCTACCCTCCTTCGACAGTAGATGACCTAAATAGGTGACCTCCTGTCGACGATACTGAAATTTAGAAAGGGAAACTTTATGTCCATGATGGGCCAAATGCAACAACAATTTAACAGTACTGTCTCTACAACCCTGTTCCGTGACAGAAGCGATGAGGATATCACCAACATACTGCACCAAGACATTACCTGAGGGATGCGACAAGGAATCCAAGTTACCTTTTAATGCTTGACTATAAATACTAGGACTTTCCGTATAGCCCTGAGGAGCGCAACAGAATCTAGAACTCCTACCAGCCAGTGTGAACCTAAACACATATTTATTGTCTGGATGGATACGAATGCTAAAGAAAGCATTTTTCAAATCAATAACAGAGAAAAACATAGCGGTAGACGGACTCATCGTCAAAAGCACAGTAATATCAGGAACCACGTTGAACTGTGGAACCACTATTTTACTAACTTCGCGCAGATCAATCACAAAGTGATAAACATCATGAGCATCCTCAGAGGAACCTGAGGGTGCCTCTTTAAGAATCAGAAGAATGGGACTATTGCAAATATTAATATGAAAATTAGAGTTGTGCTGTTCCCAAATAAACTAGGGTGTAGCAATATACATAAGACAGTAGGCTATAGAGTCAAAGAGATGGGAATCCATTTCTTTGGAATATAATGCCCTCACACACCCAGTTGGGTGTAATTCTTCATCATTGGGATGCTCCTCGTCTGGCCGGCGCTGCAATGCCCGATGGGCTCCCAGTGAGGGGCACTTTAGCGGAGAGATTTTTCCAAATAGCCGTTTGGTGCCGTGGGGGTGAGGGGCTTAGTGAGTGTAGATGAAGAAGTGGTGTGTGATGTTTATGTGAATTAAAACCGGGTTGGGAGTACCAGCAAAAATAATTTAATTGTGGGGTCTCCTACCCTGATTAAAATAAAAAGGAAAGGCGCATTGCTAAGTTAATGTCTCAGGTGTGGCGCTCTTCCATGTGGTTGGCCAACATGTTTCTCACCTATTCTACAAGTCTAGAGGTGATTCGTCAGGACCAAAATTAAAAAAACTATCTACACTAAGGTGGACTGAAAGACAATCATGAACTAATGTTTGAAATGTATGCCACCATGACTTACTCTGTCTAATGACTGGTAGTACTGGTTCTACCGATTATGGAGAGAAAATCATATATTAATGCATAATATCAAACCAATATTACGAGTATCAAACACTACTGTCCTATTCTCTGTGTGTCTAAATCACAGCACACAGTGGTGAGGTGTTACAAGCATATATACACCAGGTGCCAAATATTGTTGTGGTCGCAGTATTTCACATTGTGTGTGGTGACCACATCAGTGTATTAAAAACCAAAAAACTGCAGATTGAGCACAAGACTCCCCCTATTTGGGATATACTACTGTTTCATAAATCTCCGGCAGGTCAAGATATGAGGAACTTCCCCATTTACTAGAGGGGTATACAAATGAAAGGAACAGTTACGAACTGCCAACTTGCAAAATTAATAGCGCTTTAATTAAATCAGAGGATTTGATATGTGGGCCTCCTTAAAATGTATAGTAACACGCTCCGCCATCACGTTATCTGTTACATGGAAAAATGAACATCATTCAAGGGGAGTTCATTAAAGTTGCCCAATTCATTAAATGTCATAGTCCCTGTTATGATGGTACAACACAGGCTTCATATGTGCTATTGAAGTTAGTTTTATGAAACAAAAAGGAGGGGTAGGGAAAGTACATCTACCTAATTGACTGTGTGTAAAATGGCATAGAAACCATTTAACAGGGGTTGACCCATTTAAATGGTTTCTCTGCCATTTTAAACACAGTCAATTAGGTAGATGCACTTTCCTTACCCCTCCTTTTTGTTTCCTTAAACTAACTTCAGTACCACATATGAAGCCCGTGTTGTACCATCATAAAAGGGTTGACCCTGTTAAATGGTTTCTCTGCCATTTTAAACACAGTCAATTAGGTAGATGTACTTTCCCTACCCCTCCTTTTTGTTTCCTTACACTAACTTCAGTAACACATATGAAGCCTGTGTTGTACCATCATAACAGGGACTACGAATTTTAATGAATTGGGCAACTTTAATGAACTCCCCTTGAATGATGTTCATTTCTCCATGTAACCGATAACGTGATGGAGGAGCGTGTTACTATACATTTTAAGGAGGCCCACATATCAAATTCTCTAATTTAATTAAAGTGCTATTAATTTCGCAAGTTGTCAGTTCTTAACTGTTCCTTTCATCTGTATACCCCTCTAGTATATGGGGAAGTTCCTCATATCTTGACCTGCCGGGGATTGATGAATCAGTAGTATATCCCAAATAGGGTGAGTCTTGTGCTCTTTCTGCAGTTTTTTGGTTTTTAATACACTGATATGGTCACCACACAAATGAGAAATAATGCGACCACTACAATATTTGGCACCTGGTGTATATATGCTTGTAACACCTCACCACTGGTTGCTGTGATTTAGACACACAGGGAATAGGAAAATAGTGTTTGATACTCGTAATATTGGTTTGATATTATGCATTATTATATTATTTTCTCTCCATAATCGGTAGAACCAGTACTACCAATCATTAGCCAGAGTAAGTCATAGTGGCATATATTTCAAACATTAGTTCATGATTGTCTTTCAGTCCACCTTAGTGTAGATAATTTTTAAACTTTTGGTCCTGACGAATCGCCTCTAGACTTGTAGAATAGGCGAGAAACATGTTGACCAACCACATGAAAGAGCGCCACATCTGAGACATTAACTTAGCATTGTGCCTTTACTTTTTATTTTAATCAGGGTAGGAGACCCCACAATTAAATCATTTTTGCTGGTACTCCCAACCCTGTTTTAATTCACATAAACCTCACACACCACTTCTTCATCTACACTCACTAAGCCCCTCACCCCCACGGCACCAAACGGCTATTTGGAAAAAGATCTCCGCCAAAGTGCCCCTCACTGGGAGCCCGTCAGGTATTGCAGCGCCGGCCAGACGTGGAGCAGCCCAATGATGAAGCATGACACCCAACTGGGTGTGTGAGGGCATTATATTCCAAAGAAATGGATTCCCATCTCTTTGACTCTATAGCCTACTGTCTTATGTATATTGCTACACTCTAGTTTATTCAGGAGCAGCACAACTCTAATTTTCATATTGCATTTGGGCATCTGTGCTGGACGTTATGTATAAAAGCCCTTTGTCACTCTTTTTGTGATTACTATTACAAATATTGCCAGACGTGTCCTCAACTACTCCCTTTTGTATTAAATCCTGAATAATCTGAAGAAGAGCCCGTTCTCCTGCCTGCGGTATCTTACACTGAGGAATACAAGGCAAAACAGCATTCTCTTTGACTTGTATAGAAACTGGTGGTATATGCAACAACCCTACATCCGTGTCAACTTTGGCCCATAGAGTGAGTGGGACATCAGCAAATTCAGCTGCAAGGGGTACATCCTGAGACAAACACTGTTTAGTACTCACATCCAGACCCATAGTAATATAGACACCTGCAGGAGAGCAATAAATTGTAGCATACGACTTCTTCAACAAATCCAAACCCATCAGATTCTCAGCACAGTAGGATGTCAACAAAAACGGAGACTCCACAGTAAAAGGACCAACAGTCAGTGCAAGGGGGCAGGAAATGGGGCTTACAACCGGTACACCTGAAACACCTACCGAAACATTATTGTGGCCAGTCGGGGCTTCCCCAGGGACCATATGTCAAGAAACAGAACTTCTTTTCGCACGTGTCCACCAAAAATTCCTTAGTCGAACTTTGCAAATCTCCTGTGAACTAAGGACCACGCTGATCTACAGGCATTGGAACTGGTCCCTCTCCCTGTCCTTGGCTGTCCTAGCTATAGTACATACCTGTTCCTCATCCATATCATAATCATCATGATAATACTGGCCATCTCAAGGGTCATCAAAGTAATTATTATCAGAACGACCCTGTGAGACTGTAACACTCTGAGGTCTCTCCGTCCCTCAACCTCTCCCACCAGAACCGCGACCCCTAGAAGCTACAACTCTGTGTAAAAGCACAGGGCACTGGCTGCGCCAATGACCCTTTTCCTTACAATAGGCAGACTAATTTGTTCCTAAAGGTGTCATTGAAGGCTCTCTACTGGTACGTGGAAGCTGTCTGGAAGGACCACCCCATCCCCTACTATTTCCCCTAAACGCTTGCTGTAACAACACCTTCGTCTTTAAATCCTTATGTTTCTTATCAGTCCTATCCTTTTCCTCCTGATCTCGATGTTCATAGTACTGAACCATATTCAAAATAACAGAGGGGAAAGAGGTGGACCAAGTACTCTCAGACGCCTGTAAATGAGACGCAATTTCAGGAAGAAGATTGGAAACAAATCTGTTGACAAACAATCAAACTCCGCCCTCCATAGACATATCCTGCCTACTATAATCCAAAATGTATCTTTGAACCGGGTAAAGAAATCAGACACACTTTCATCCTTCTTCTGTTGACAAGCCGCTAATTTATCCCAGTTTACCTTCTTGGATGGAATAAGGGAATGCATATATGTAATAATGCGGACTGGCAAAGCTAATATCTCGGCTCGGCGTTTATCACCTGGCTTTCTTTCCTGATCCCATCCTTTAATCACATCCCATGTACCACCCAACTCCACGATATGGTCTTGAGTATGAACCTGTCTCCAAACATCAACCATAACGAGAAGACCAAAGAACATTTCAATATCAGCAAGATTCATTACAGTAGAAAGGCAGCCTCTGTCAATTCTTTATAATAAGCTGTAGGTTTCTTCCTAGTATCAGGCAAATGAGCCTTAAGGGTCCGAACCTCACTTCTTTTCCATGGCGTATAAACCCATTGTTCCCGAAAACAGGCCGCTACAGCCGGTCGAGTAACATTCCCGCACTGGTCCGTTATCACAGGTATTTCAGGGTGATATATAGGATGGAACTCCCGCATCGGAAATTGAGATACCGAAGTAAGGCTCCTCTCATATAATCTACCCCTGTAAGCAACTAAAGTTGTAACATTCCCAAATATTTGGCCTGGATCCAAGTCAGCAGCATACACACGATCTCTAATATCAAATAAAAACTTGAGGCGCTTCTGTCCTGATGTGTTGCTGCCAAAGACTAATCAATGTAGCAGACGTATGCTTAAGGGCATATTGCTGTATAAAAGGTTCAAAATCTCGCATGACTTCCCAAACATCCTCCACACTATAAATCGCATTACGGGCCCACCACGCAGTCTGGTCAGCTATTACTTGTTTCTCTTCATCCCCCACCCCAGATCGTACCAACGGACCTTTTCGCTCCTTGAATTTCATCCAATCTCTATCCTCGAATCCACAAACTGGTGTCTCAACATTCAAAGGTATCGGAGGATGAAAGATCATGGAAAGAGAAGACACGGAAGTGACAGGTACAATCGTCACTGGCGCTTGCACCGGAGGAGAGAGAACAGAAGATACAGGAGTCGAAACAGTAGATGTGCTGAGGGTCACAGTTGCCAAATATGGCAAGGGTAAAGAAGGAGAGGGAGGTGTCGTAGCCACAGCCGTCGAAACAACAGCCGTGGATACAGGAACAGCCACAGCAAACGTAACAGTCTGCTGTGACTGTAAGGAAACAACGGAATATGTCCTCTTCAGGGCGTAAGGGGGTGGGGGTCGAGTGTCTAACAAATCCTCTACACAAGTATCGTCTTCTTCTTTGGTCAAATAAGACTTATCAATATGCAATCGAAATCTCCTATCCTCACATTCAGTTCCAGACTCTTGTTTTTCTCTGTCATATGCCACAGCTTTCTCTGTCAATATTTGCATTTTCCCTTTCCTTGCATCTCTGTCCATCTTTTATTTTATGTTTGAGTTTATTGAAGAAATAAGAAGGGAAGGAAAGGGGGAGGGGAACAGGGTATAATCATCATGAACAGCATATTCAAAGAATAAACAATTCAATAGAAATTCTCATTAAAAACAAAAATAATAAGCATGAGGATTACATAAACAGAATCAACTATATGAATGAGAATACCACATAATATAGTAGAACGCAATATCATGGCAAAGAGGCATTAAAGAAACAAGACAATCATGGTGGCCTACGCACCTCAACTGTGTCCAGGCCTGGAGAGGCGTGTGTTGGGGCAAAGGAGGAGAGATAGGATACCAGCGGAAGCCAAAGCAGATTACGTTTAATAGCTAGGGAAACAGGAGATACGTAACTAGTATCTAGGCGATGATGGAAGCAAACTGCATTCCACCAAGATTGATAGGAGACATTTGCAGCCTGCTTCCAATTAGAAGTAATGGTATGAAAAGCCAAGTAATAGATAATGGGAAGGAGATTGCGGGAGTGATGGTGAAAGGGATCCTAGAAAAACTTGCAAAAGGGAGAAGGGAGTTTGAAGTTGGAATATTTTTTGTATCTGCGTCTAAACTAGGTGCCAGAATTTGGAAATAGGAGGGCATTCAAACAGCATGTGTTTGAGAACTGCAATGGAACAAGAACAGGACCAGCAAATAGGAGACATGTCAGGTGAGAAGCGGGACAAAGCATGTGGAGTACATAAAGTTCTGTTATAGATAAAGTATAAGGTTTGGGTAGTATTAGCAGCTCTAGAGGTCTTATGAAGCTTAGCCCATACCTTGTCCCAAAAAGGTATTGGCCAGTTTTGAGAAAGATCCAATTCCCATGCAATTTCGCGTTTAGATTTTGGTCTGTCAGTGGAGTATCGAAAAGAGTTATAAATAGCAGAGGCTGAGGGAGACGACTCCAATAATAAAGAAGTGGCTTTGCGGGCTAGAGGAATGTCGGTAGATGGCGCTAAGGAGTGAAGATACAAAATCAAAACTGGGAGAAGGGCATTATATTGTGATTGAGCAGAAGAGGGCAGTGAGAAAAGGGATTGAAGATCCTGAAATGAGAGAGGAGTATCCTGGGAAATTAATTGAGAGATCCAACGCAATCCTCGAGAATGCCATGTCTTCCAAAATATGGTGCGATTACGGATTTTGATAAGAGAGCTATGCCATATCGGTTGTTCGTGGATGGAAAGAAGAGAGGGATAAGATGATAATAGGTAAGGATAAAGGAGAGTACGGGAATGAGAAATAACAGGCGTACGGAAACGAACTAGAGAAGACGTGAAGGATAAATACTCACGAAAGGTAAAGGGAGACTGAAAGAAAGATTCCATACTTAACCAGAGGGGCGGGTAATGCGGAAGGTCAGAAGAGAACCAGCAGGACGATTGTTTCAGAGAGAATGCTCGATGATATTCTCTGAAATCCGGAAAACGCACACCAGATTGGGCTTTATCCTTGCGTAGTGAGGACAAAGCTATCCAAGAACGTTTGCCATTCCATAAGAATTTCAGCAACAAGGAGTCAATTTGTTTAAAGAAGGAAGCCGGAATGTGTATTGGAAGCATGGAAATGGTGTAGAGAAGAAGAGGGGATAGCATCATTTTTATAGAATTGAGCCGACCCGGATAAAAAGAGCGGGTGCCAACGTTGAATAGCCGTGTCCATTTTCTTGAAGACATAATCAAAATTAAATTTAAGCGTATCAGACAGGAGAGGAGCGAACCAAACCCCCAGATATTTGATCTTAGACGGTTGCCATGAGAAACCCGTTTGAGAAAAAAGATGTTTTTGACAAATAGGGTTTAACGGTAAAATCTCGCACTTATCAGCATTTAGACGATAACCAGAGACCGCGGAGAATGAAGACACCTGCTGGAGAAAAGAGGGAATAGAGGAGAGAGGATCAAAGCAGTAAAAAAGAATGTCGTCAGCATAGACCGAGAGTTTAACCTGACGTGATCCAAATTTAAAACCAGAGATACTGTTGTCTAGACGAATTTTAGTAAGAAAGGGTTCCAAGGCTAAAACAAAAAGTAGGGGGGAAAGGGGACAGCCTTGTCGCACTCCTCTATGTAACGAGAACTCTGTCCATCTTTAACCGTCTCTGTCTAGCCTCCTTCTGCCAAGTTCTGAGGGAGTCAAACATGGACTGTCTAATTGTTTTCTTAAATATTTGCTCCTGTAACAACCCAATTTTTTGTCCATCACAAGCGCCCGTCCGCGGCCACTGCTACTCGGCATTCTCCCTCGTATATTTGTGCCAAAATGTACTAAACATAATATGGCCAAGACCATGCTTCACAAACATATCAAAATTAGGGCTGCCTTCAGGAGGCGCCGGCTGAGCTTCTTCCAATCAAGCATCTGCAGAACAACAACGACAACAAGACTACAGGATTTAACTAAGCCTAGGCATTTTAAAAGGAATACAAGTTTGTTATTTTTATGTAGCAAAGTAGTTGCAAATACTTTTATCAAAATCGGTCCTCAGACCGCACCAAACTCAAACCACAATGGTACCATATCCACAAAGAACCAAAACAAACTCACCTGATATGAATAGCAAAAACAGATGAATTCTCCACTGCCGACTCTTCAGACCAAACAGTCAGATCCAAGGGTTTCGCCATTCAGGACTCCAGTCGGGATGACTACTGGGCGAGGCATCGTCCGGCAGGACAGAAGAGGCAGCTGCGAGAAAATAATACTCCTTGTGCAGAGATCTCTGAAACGTCAGTCCGACCTGACGATGTACTGGGCCTCCCCTCCATCTGGGTAAAGGGGATGGATCAATCACCCAAAGGATTCCCTGTTCGGGCACGAACTGAAGGAAGTGGCCCGATTAGGGTCACCCGGGTAACTAATGGCCACTTCTCAGCCTTCCATACTAAATGAAGAATCGGAAAGACAATAGAGAATACATACCAATAACTGTTTATTCATATGCACTCAGATTGGAGCCCAGTTTGCCCTGTTGCTAATAGTGCTGCAGAGGCACTAAAATCAAACAAGCAAAAAGATATTATATGTACATCTCACCACTGGGCTGAAACACGCCCACAGTGGGATTTTCCAAGCAGATGCATCTGGACAGTAAAATCCCCAAAATACGTTTTGGTTCTCATATCTCACACCACCTAATACAAACTAAGGTTGTTTCAACCTGTAACAGCCACCAGACAAGTGGGAGAGGGCCTCTATCTAGTGAGAAAGGTATGCAGTAATATGAGCAGTCTAGTCATTAGTGAAGCAAAACCTAACATTGCAGAAATGAAACATAACAGAGGTTTTTTCTATGAAATAGCAAAGGATTAGTTTTATTTGTGGTTTAAAATGGCGTCTAAGTAGAAAATGGTGCAGCGAATGCTTACTTTACATAGGCAATGCACAATAAAGAATATTTCTATTTTAACATTACGTCAAACTGCATTAAAAATAAATAATACCAGTCTCTCATGCCATTATTATCGTTTTTGTGGCCTTTAATAATCTGAATTGTCACACTTGTAGGAGTGCAATGGCTAGGTGTTATGTTGGTATTGTCATTGGCAGTGCTGGCAGAGGCAATGCGTGGCGCAGGCTGCAGTGGCACTTCATTTTTTTCGATTTAAGCACTTCAGGGGATACAATATTGAACAGTCAGTCTCACCTGGGCTAACTACTCTTTAATGAGCCAGTGCCATCTGTGAACATTTTTAGGGTTGCCTTTAGTAAGCATCTCACCAAGATTCTGCATTTGGAAGATAAATTGTTTTCCACTTATTGATGCTGTGATGCTTTTTTCATTATTTATGCTTCTTGGAGAGCTGCAATAGTAGCCAATTTATTTTTTTACCAGCCTTAATTACATCAAGTACCTTTATTTTGCCTCTATTTAGCCCTGCCATCCTATCTACTGACACTTTATTGAATATAACAGCTAACTTACTTAATATAGTAATAATATATTAATATATTGCCTGGTGGTACAATCCTTGTATTGGCTCCCAGTAAAAGGTCAGGTAGTGTTCATGATTGTTGTCTTGCAAATACAGCCTACTACCTGTGTGCTTCCGGTATTTTAACTACACAACTGCACAGAAGGAGCCTGAAGTGAATGCTCAAGTCTTGCAATGTTGTCCCACTACAAATATCTGGAGACTACAAGGCTATTTCTGATGACAGCTACTTGCAAAACCCGATTTTACAGCAATGGAATGCCCTCCAGTTTAGCAACCTCTTCAAGACTTGGATGTTCAGCCAATAATCTGTCAAACCACTTATAACTGATTGTATGCCAGAAAATTGAGATTTAAATATCGTGTGGACAAAAATATTGTAGCAAAAATATTGACGTTGAATATATTTTTTAAAGTACGTAATAATGTAGATAAATATAGATTTATTATTCCTAACTCAACATCTCCACACCTTAGAGATATATATCCACAAGCTGTATGTGTGGCGTTATGTGTAGTAACACAAAACACACAAAGGACCTCAGATCAGTCAATAAATAGAGAGAGAGAGAGAGAGAGAGAGAGAGAGAGGGGAAATAAGAGAGGCTGACTAGGAAGAAGGAGTCCCTTTAAAGGATGGTTTCCCTCACCCACCAGAGGTGGCATGCTTCATCATAGGGAATCCTCCTCGCACCATGAATCCTAGTCATGGTGCAAGCTACAACCCCCTCCCTGCAAGGGAGGAGCTCAGGGATGTTTTATTTTCAGAGGGGTTCTTACTAAGACCCAATGTGAGCTAGCGAAGTGTCGTGAGAGGTGCAGTGCTAGTGAATGTGGATTAAAACTAGCTACAAGGTTTACTGCATACTTTTACTCTGGCTGCCTTGTGCTAGAATTAAAAACAGACAGGAAAACAAAGAGACAAAGAAATACGACAGGAACCATTAGATCCAGTTGTACTCAAATAGGATTGACATGTTTCAGCCTATGACATTGTGAGTGTTGTGGCTTTCTTCAGGATCAGGCGAGAGCTACTGCTGTAGTAGTGATATCTAAAACTAGTGAAAAAACAATGACCTCGCTGGTCGTTAAATCTCCTCTGGCCCCCTTATCTGTGTGTGTGTGTGTGTGTATATATATATATATATATATATATATATATATATATATATGTCAACTACTCGCTTTCCTTCTGTGTCGCCTTGCTGCCAACAAACGAGAGTAGACCCGAAAGTAAGTGCAATTATTATTTAATCACCGACCTCAACAGATCTCGCAGTAACGCGTTTCGGCAGTCGCCTGCCTTGATCACTAAAAAAACCATAGGTTTTAGGGAAAGTTATAGTTAGTTGGACATTTCACTCATACAAAACCATAGAAATTCCCCCTTTATAGTTAGTTCAGCTAACTATAACTCGCGCCCCCGCAATGCACTGCTGATGACGTCACATATTGCATCACTCATTACATGGTCAGTGACATCACTAATGACATCACTGATGACATCTCAAATGACATCACTGATGACATCACTGATGACATCATCCAGTGACTGTGTGTTTCTGTAAAGTTTAAATATTTTAAATATATATAGGGAAAGGCGTATTGAAGAATGAGTGGGTGTATAAGTGTCTGAATGGTTGATTTAGTAGGTGTGTGACTGACTCTATAAGTGAGTGATTAAACGTATCTTACTGAATGCATGGGTTATTGACTAAACTGTGTGAATGTCTGTATTCGTCTGTCTGTTGGTGTATAAGCGGCTGCATGGGTTTGTGAATAGCTACATGAGTGTCTATGTGAGTTATTGATTGGTTGTCTGACTATCTGTATCGGTGCCTGAGTGTTTGTGTGGGTGGGGTGTGTGTGACTCTGTGCATAGATGTGTGAGTGGGTGATTAACTGGGTGCATGGTTTCAAGAGTGCATCTGTGATGGACTATATGGGTGGGTGAGTGTGTGTATGGGTGTGTTAGTGAGTAAATGTATATCTCAGTAGTACATGTGTGAGTAACTACATATGTAAAAGGCAGTATATATGTGTGTTAGAGTATATAAATGGCTATAAGTGAGAAGGTGTGATTATGAGAGTAGCTGTATGGATGAGTGTGTGCTTGTATCAGTGGTTGTATAAGAGCGTAAGAATGTGCTAGTATTTGTATGAGTAAGTGATCTTGTGTATGTATAACTGTATAGGTGAGTAAATGGGAGTGTGATTAATTATTTGCATGACTGACTAGGTATGTGAGTACCTCTATGGATGAGTGGCGGTGTGTGAGTGTCTATATAGATGTAGGAGTGCATATGATAGTCCTGTACTGAGTGACCATAAGTATGAGTGATTCTACAGGTGAGTGAGTGGATGTGTGTGTAGACCTAAGAATCAGTGAGTGGGTATGTAGATATTGGTGTTGGAGTGTCATTGGTTTTGAGAATGTCCGTCTGTAATTTAGAGTGGGTGTATCAAAGGTTATATTAAGGTGTGAGAAGATGCATCAATTTATCACATGGATGATGTCATCAGTGATGTCATTTGAGATGTCATCAGTGATGTCATCAGTGATGTCACTGACCATGTAATGAGTGATGTAATATGTGACGTCATCAGCAGTGTATTGCGGGGGTGCGAGTTATAGTTAGCTGATTTAACTGTAACGGGGGAATTTCTATTGCTTTGTACGAGTGAAATGTCCAACTAACTATAACTTTCCCTAAAACGTATGTTTTTTTCAGTGAATTTCGAAGGTTTTTTAAATGCTAATTTCTAACTATAACGTGCCTGAAACGTATGTTTTTTCAGTGAATTTCAAAGGTTTTTTAAATGCTAATTTCCAACTATAACGTGCCTGAAACCTATTGTTGGAAAGGCGTTCGCCGGAGGGGGGTTCGATGCCCGTCTTGCCCACCCCTTTGACCCACCTCTCCCCAGTAGGCCAAACCAGGCGCGCACACCCTGAGCTTACACTACGAACAGAGTGACACCACACGTATTCTTCGTAGGACGATAGGTTCTTTTATCGATGATTTCAAGGGATCTTTATGATCCAAGGTGCAAGCAATACAGCAGTGGCACAAGGTACCACAAATCGGTCGTGGGGAATGGGGGTAGCGGGACAGTCTTTAAAGATAGTGTCTCTGCGAAATACCCTGCGGATAGCTCACAATCCTCGAGCTGGAGGGTGTCGTGTCTCTGGGCGATCTCTTACTGAGTCGTCCTCAAGGGGAGCGCCGCGAGTCTCTCAGCAGGCACAGGTGGTCGGGGTTCGGGAGCCGCGAGTCCGTCAGCAAGGCTCAGATGGTTTAGTAGCTGGGGGCCGCGAGTCACTCAGCAGGCCCAGGTGGTTCAGTGTTCGGGAGCCGCGACCTCGTCAGCAGGGCTCAGATGGTTCAATAGCGAGAGGCCGCGAGTCACTCAGCAGGCCCAGGTGACTTCAGCGTTCAGGAGCTGCGACAGCGTCAGCAGGCTCGGATGGTTCCAGGTCTTCTCTGCATTCGTTCCTCCGGCACCCCTTGTTATACTCCGCTTGCTCTTTGAAGTCCGGAGTCCTCGCAGAGGGGGGACTGGGGTGACGGAGGGGGTTCGGCGGGATTTCCTGCCGCTCACTTCTTTGGTCTTTTCAGGTGGGTCTGGGAGGGACCCCAGACGCTCGGCAGGGGAGGCGCCTGCTCCCCAGGGGCCTGGTGGCCGATCGAGTCTTCCCGGGGAAGGCGACCCGAGGTGTGACTGGGCTGGCGCCTCTGGGTCTGGCTCGAGGGTTCCCGCTCCCTCGGTCGGACATGCGTGGTAGGGTGTCGAGTCTGTCAGGGCTCTGGCCGGCCTTCGGATCTGGGTGGCTGGGGCGGCCGGAGTCGGAGATGTCGTGTCTTGAGGGTGGTTGCAGGGTGGCTGGATGATTGGAAGGGCAACGCCGTGAGGCCGGTCTCACACGCGTCCCCCCAGCTGAAAGGCGTGGAGAACTACCCATCCACTGGGGGGTTCTCCTCGCCGGAGCGGAAGAACCGGGACAGGCCGTCGGCGTTGGCATGATCCGTTCCGGGGCGATGTTCGACAGTGAAGTCCATCCCTTGGAGAGAGATGGACCATCGTGGTAGCTTGGGGTTCTCCCCCCTCATCTGCATTAGCCACCGCAAGGGCCGGTGGTCCGTCTGTACTCGGAAATGGGTTCCGAACAAGTAGGGCCGTAGTTTCTTGAGGGCCCAGACTACGGCGAAGGTCTCTCGTTCTATGGTACTCCAACGTTGTTCTCGAGGCAGCAGCCTTCGGCTGATGAAGGCTATGGGCTGATCGATGCCCTTGTTGTCGAACTGCGAGAGGACGGCCCCGATGCCGTGTTCGGATGCGTCGGTCTGGACCACAAACTCTTGGGAGTAGTCGGGGGCCTTGAGTACGGGGGCGGTGCACATGGCGGTTTTCAAGGCGTCGAACGCCTGCTGGCACTGGGTGGTCCACTGCACCTTCTTCAGGAGCTTTTTGGAGGTCAACTCCGTGAGGGGCCCCGCGATACTACCATAGTTTTTAATGAACTTCCGGTAGTACCCTGTAAGGCCCAGGAAGGCCCGGACCTCTGTCTGCGTGGTGGGGGGCTCCCAAGACTTGATAGCGTCGATCTTCGGTTGGAGGGGGGCGACCTGGCCGCTGCCCACCTGATGCCCCAGGTAGACTACGGAGCCTTGCCCGAGCTGGCATTTGCTGGCCTTCACTGTTAGGCCGGCTTGGCGCAGGGCCATTAGTACTTGTCGGAGGTGCTGGAGGTGCTCGTGCCATTGAGAGCTGAACACGGCGATGTCGTCAAGGTACGCTGCGCTGAACTCCTCGAGTCCGGCCAGGACCTTGTTCACCAACCGCTGGAACGTGGCTGGGGCGTTCTTCATCCCGAACGGCATGACCCTGAAGCGGTAATGTCCATCTGGTGTGGAGAAGGCAGAGCGTTCTTTCGCTCCCTCCGTGAGAGCAATCTGCCAGTATCCGCAGGTCAGGTCGAAAGTGCTGAGGAACCGGGCGGCCCCAAGGCGGTCGATGAGCTCGTCGGTGCGGGGAATAGGGTGAGCGTCTGCTCGGGTGACCGCATTGAGCCCCCGGTAGTCCACACAGAATCTTAGTTCGGGGGCGACCCCAGGGGAAGCCGCCTTCGGGACCAGAACCACCGGGCTGGCCCAGGGGCTGTCGGAGGGTTCGATTACTCCAAGGGTGAGCATCTTCTGTACCTCGGTCTTGATGCAGGTGCCGACCCGGTCAGGCACCCGGTAGGCTCGGTGTCTCACAGGCGGGCTGTCGCCGGTGTCTACGTCGTGGACACACCAGTCGGTGACCCTTGGAATGAGGGAGAAGAGGTCTGCGAATTGTCTGAGCAGCTGGCGGCAGTCGTCGGACTGTTGGGGAGTGAGGGTGGTTGAAAGTCTCACTCCCTCCACGAAACCATCCAGGTCTTTAGCGCACAGGAGGTCGGGCAGGGGTTCGGTGTCTTCTTCCGCCCCATCATCGGTGGCCAGTAGCAAACTTAATTCCGTTCTCACAAAGTGGGGCTTGAGACGGTTCACGTGGAGGACCCGGAGGGGGTTCCGTGGGGACTGTACATCGACCAGGTACGTGACCTGACTCTTCCGCTCGATCACCTTGAAGGGACCAGTCCATTTGTCTTGTAGGGCGCAAGGCTTCACCGGGGCCATGACCCAAACCTGCTGGCCCGGCTGGAACTCGACCAGGGTTGCGTTCTGGTCATACCAGCACTTCATTTCTTCTTGGCTGGCCTCGAGGTTAGCCTCTGCGAGTTCTCTGAACTTCCTCGTCTGGTTGCGGAGCGCCAGGATGTAGCAGAACACATCAGGGGGTGTCCCCCGGGGGCTTGTCTCCCAGCCCTCTTTGACCAGGCTCAGGGGCCCTCGGACGGGGTGTCCGTATAGCAGTTCGAAGGGGCTGAACCCCAGAGACTTTTGGGGAACTTCTCGGTACGCGAACAGGAGGCAAGGGAGGAGGACGTCCCATTTCCGGCGCAGGGGCTCTTCGAGGCCCAGGATCATTCCTTTCAGGGTTCGGTTGAAGCGTTCCACTAGGCCGTTGCCCTGGGGGTGGTAGGGGGTCGTGAACTTATATGTGACTCCGCACTGCTGCCACAGGGACTTCATGTAGCGGGATATGAAGTTAGTGCCGCGATCACTCACAACCTCGTGGGGAAATCCGACATGGGAGAAGATCCCCATGAGAGCCCGGCCCACCACGGGAGCCGTCACGGTGCGGAGGGGAATGGCCTCGGGGTAGCGGGTGGCATGGTCCACCAGGACAAGGATGAAGCGGTGGCCCTGGGCGGTCTTTGGATCCAGGGGTCCCACTATGTCGATGCCGACCCGCTCGAACGGGGTACTCACAACGGGGAACGGTTGTAAGGGAGCTTTGCGTTTTCCGCCACTCTTCCCACTGCCCTGGCACGTGAGGCAGGATTTGCAGTGTACTTCTACATTCGCTCGCATCTTGGCCAATAGAAGTGGGTAACCAATCGCTGATATGTTTTGTCTTGGCCTAAGTGTCCTGCCAAGGGTACATCGTGGGCCAGGCCCAGGAGGAGGCTTCGGAAACGCAGGGGTACCACCAGTACTCGGGCTGCGCCTAGCTCGGCGGACTTTTGTTCGCTGTATAGGAGGCCATTGTCCCAATAGATCCAATGGGTTAAGGTTCGGTCACCGGCGGCCTGGGCTTCGGCTTGTTGTCTGAGCCCCACGAGGGAGGGGCAGGTGGCCTGTTCCTGGCAGAACTCCTCACGGGAGGGCCCTCCCTCACAGCGCCATTGGGCCATCTCGGGCAGTTCTTCGAGCTCAGTCAGGGCCTCAGGGGCGGAAGGTTCCGGCCCTTCTCCCGGGTTAGTGTCTTCTTCTCCCGCCGAAGGAGGGTTGTCCGCTTCTGGTAGCGTGTCCCGGTTCTCGGGGACAGTGTTCGGTGGGAGGGCCTCACCGCCCTCGGAGAGAGGCAATCGCGCGGACATGGAGCGCGTGGTGGCGCAGACCCATTCGGGTAGGCCCATCATCTCGAGATGGGCTCTTCGTTCTACTTGCCCCCACGGGGAACTCTCCAGGTCGTTGCCCAGGAGGCAGTCTACGGGCTGTGATGTTCGGACCGCTACCTTCAATTCTCCGGAGACCCCTCCCCACTCGAAAGGCACCAGCGCCATCTGGCAGAGGCTCTCAGAATTGTCGGAGGATACGACCGGACAGAGGGCACCGGTCAGGATCTGGTCTTCTGAAATTAGTCTGCGGTGGACCGCGGTGACACTCGACCCGGTGTCGCGGAGGCCCTCGACTCGGTGGCCATTGATGGTCACCTGCTGTCGGTATTTCTTTGTGTTGGCGGGCAAGGGTGTCCCGGGGACCATTTCTCGATCACCAAGGGAGACCAGGGCCATGGCCGCTGGTTCCCATTCTTCGGAGTCCTCCATCTCTTCCCCCAGAGCCACGGAGGCCATCTGCCGTGCCGGGGGGTTGGTCGTTGTGGTTCGCTGATACTGGGGACACTGGGGGTCATTGGCGTAGTGTCCGGGCTGTTGGCAGCGGAAGCAGGTGATCCTAGCTCGTGGACCTAGCCGTCCTGGGGCTCCGGTGCTTGCTGGGGACGGGGTTGAACCTGCCGCTGGTGGGCTGCTGGGGGGGCTGTGTGAGGACCCCCCGGGGAAGTCTCTTGGTCGGCCGTGGTTTCCTCCGCCCCTCTGGCGGGGGGGCCTTGGCTGTGGCGGCCGTAGTCCCCCACGGGGCCCCGGGTGGCCCGGGTATTCACCCAACGATCAGCCTCAGCGGCCAGCTTCCGAGGGTCGGTGAGTTTACTGTCGAGGAGATGTTGGCGCAGTTCTACAAAGCAATTGGCCGCTAAATGTTCCCAGGCAATCAGATCAAACAGTTCTTCGAAGGTGGAGACCTTGCTGCCCTTGATCCACCCGTCCAAGGCTCGGCTGTAAAAGTTCACGTATTCTACCCACGTGGTGCCCGGTATCTTCTTGCAATCTCGGAACCGTTGTCGGTACATTTCGGGGGTGAGTCCATACCGGCCCACGAGGGCTTCCTTCATGTGGCTGTAGGAGTTCATGACCGTGGAGGGCAGATCTAGCAGTGTGTCTCTTCCTTCGCTTAAGAACCGGCCCCATAGGCCAGCCCCCCAATCCTTCTGCGGGACTCGGTGAGAGGTCATGGCGACTTCGAAGGCCTTAAACCACTGCTGGATATCGTCGTTCTTGTAATACTCCTTTACCACATCCTTGGGGATGTGGACTTTGGTTTCCCCGGCGGGAGCGGACGGTGGATTCCCGGGCGGCTGTGACTTTTCGTTTTTAGCCCGCCACTCGATCTCCTTCAGGCTGCGTTCATGTTCTAGCTGGAGTTTTTTCTCGTCGTGCTCTCTTTGGCGTCTCTTCTCCTCGAGTTCCCCTTGTAGCCGTAACTGCTCGACGGCCAATTTTTCTCTGCCAGTTTTATTTCTCCCTCGATTTTTAGCTTTGCCAGTTCAAGTTCGTGGTTGCGGCTTCTCTCTCGGTCCGCTAGCTCCTCGGGGGACAGGTTCCCCTCTGGCCCGTTGTTTCTCACCGGGATGCTTGGTGGTTCATGGGCAGAGTCTCCTTCCGTTTGGGTCGGGGGCGCCCCCGTCTCGACCCAGGTTTTCAGTACTTTCTGGAAGTCTTCCTTTGTGCTTAATCCGGTGGTAGCGATGCCAAGGTCCTTGCAAAACTGTTTTAATTCTCTATGTGTGTAATAGTCCAATTGATCCTCTCGGAACGGTGAGCTTATTTCGGTACCTGCGGCACCCAGGGAGGTTTCTCCTTCCATCTCTGTTTGGTAGTGCGTCAGTCGTTCACTGCACGCTCTCTTTCGGTGTCGGCTCGGATCCCGTCGTCTGCCACCAAATGTTGGAAAGGCGTTCGCCGGAGGGGGGTTCGATGCCCGTCTTGCCCACCCCTTTGACCCACCTCTCCCCAGTAGGCCGAACCAGGCGCGCACACCCTGAGCTTACACTACGAACAGAGTGACACCACACGTATTCTTCGTAGGACGATAGGTTCTTTTATCGATGATTTCAAGGGATCTTTATGATCCAAGGTGCAAGCAATACAGCAGTGGCACAAGGTACCACAAATCGGTCGTGGGGAATGGGGGTAGCGGGACAGTCTTTAAAGATAGTGTCTCTGCGAAATACCCTGCGGATAGCTCACAATCCTCGAGCTGGAGGGTGTCGTGTCTCTGGGCGATCTCTTACCGAGTCGTCCTCAAGGGGAGCGCCGCGAGTCTCTCAGCAGGCACAGGTGGTCGGGGTTCGGGAGCCGCGAGTCCGTCAGCAAGGCTCAGATGGTTTAGTAGCTGGGGGCCGCGAGTCACTCAGCAGGCCCAGGTGGTTCAGTGTTCGGGAGCCGCGACCTCGTCAGCAGGGCTCAGATGGTTCAATAGCGAGAGGCCGCGAGTCACTCAGCAGGCCCAGGTGACTTCAGCGTTCAGGAGCCGCGACAGCGTCAGCAGGCTCGGATGGTTCCAGGTCTTCTCTGCATTCGTTCCTCCGGCACCCCTTGTTATACTCCGCTTGCTCTTTGAAGTCCGGAGTCCTCGCAGAGGGGGGACTGGGGTGACGGAGGGGGTTCGGCGGGATTTCCTGCCGCTCACTTCTTTGGTCTTTTCAGGTGGGTCTGGGAGGGACCCCAGACGCTCGGCAGGGGAGGCGCCTGCTCCCCAGGGGCCTGGTGGCCGATCGAGTCTTCCCGGGGAAGGCGACCCGAGGTGTGACTGGGCTGGCGCCTCTGGGTCTGGCTCGAGGGTTCCCGCTCCCTCGGTCGGACATGCGTGGTAGGGTGTCGAGTCTGTCAGGGCTCTGGCCGGCCCTCGGATCTGGGTGGCTGGGGCGGCCGGAGTCGGAGATGTCGTGTCTTGAGGGTGGTTGCAGGGTGGCTGGATGATTGGAAGGGCAACGCCGTGAGGCAGGTCTCACACCTATGGTTTTTTCAGTGAATTTCAAAGGTTTTTTAAATGCTAGTTTCTAACTATACCTACAGAGGTAGGACATGTGATGAAAGAAGAAATGCAGAAAGAAGCAACAGGAATCCACAAAGACGAAGAAAATTGCAGGAAGAACCAAGACGTGCAGAAAGAACCAACAGAGGAGCAGAAAGAGGCCTTGTTGCAAAATCATCCTGTGCCCACAACTTTTTCAGCCGGGTACTGGTGGTAACTGACTCTGACTAACCAGGCCTAGAGACAGTGCTATGCTAAAAGACACTTAGAATATAGTGAAAACACCTACATACACTAGGGAACACTATGCGTTGGGGTACCCCTGTGATTAGCATGACCTCCTCTGTAAGACCCTAGTACATAATAGGGCAGGGGGATTAAAACTACCTCTGCACACTGGTGAAGGGAGGGGGGACCTGAGGTGACATGTGTGCAAACACGCCCTGTGGCCATTTTAAGTTGGGGGATAAAGTCCCCTTGAATCCTGAGGGTTCCTGGGGTCCAAGTAGCCCACTAAGAACCTCCAGTAAGCGCCACAGAGCTGCGTTGCAGAGCGGTGTAAAAAGGGGCGTGGCCTGGACCACCTCTCTGCAATGCAGGCCTGTGGCACTTACTGGAGATACCTGGTTGCCTAGTTGGCCCCCAGGGGCCCTCCAGATTAAAGGGGACTTAATTCCCCTACTTAAAACTCGCCACAGGACGTGTTTGCACACGTCACCTCTGGCCCGGCCCCCTCCATTTAACACTGTGCAAAGGCGCCCTGTGTCATGTTTTAAATTGGGGGATTAAATCCCCTTGAATCCTGAGAGTCCCTTGGTCCAACTAGCCCACGAGGTACCTCCAGTAAGCGCCACGGAGCTGCGTTGCAGAGAGGTGTAAAAAGGGGCGTGCAACGCAGGCCTGTGGCGCTTACTGGAGCTCTCTCTTCCAAAATCCAAACCAGTGTTTGCTATGACAGGGCAGGAGCCCCGAGGCTCCCGCCCTGTCATAGCAAACAGCAGTGTCCCGGGGGTGGGCACCCCGGGACACTGCAGGAGCCGGCCTTGGGGGGGGTGACGGTCCCCAGGGCCATCACAGGCTCCAGGAGGGGGGCTGTGCAGCCCCCTCCCAATCTGTACACAGCCCCAGGGAGGTGGTGGTCCCCGGGGGTCCTTAATGGACCTCCTAATTTACATATTAATGCCCCGGGGAGGTGGCAGTCCCCGGGGCATGTGGGGGGGCTCGAGACGCCCCACACAGGTATTTCTTTTTGAAAAAAATAAGCCCCGGGGGTGGCGGTCCCCAGGGCTGCGGTGGGGCATTGTACCCCCCACAAATAATTAATCAAAGCCCCGGGGGTGGCAGTCTCCGGGGCTTGGGAGAGCCTTTGAGGCCCCCATACATTAAAAAAGAAGCCCCGGAGGTGGCAGTCCCCGGGGCTGCGGGGAGCTGTGTGCCCCCGCAAATATTTATAGAAAGCCCCGTGGGGTGGCGGTCCCTGAGGCTGCAGGGGTCCCCCTGGGCACGCAATTCTTTTTTTTGCAGTGCCCCGGGACTTGGCACACCTGGGGCTAATTAATTACGAAGCGCAGGAGTCCGCGCTACATTTTGTAAAAAATTTCGGCCGGATCCGCGGATCCTCTGTACATCCCGCGATCTTTAAAAAAAAAATAATTTTTGGGCCCTGGGGGTCCTTGTGGGACCCCCTGAGCAGGCCAAGGGGGTCAGGGTGTTTCTACCTTGCCCCCTTTTCCTGCTTTGCGCATTTTTTTTTACTGTTTTCTTGTGCCTCGGTTCTACCGAGGTACAAGATGGCTGCCAACACTTCCTGGTTTGGAGTGTTGACAGCCAGTTAGCATGAAGCTCGTGATCTGGAGGGTGCGCAGATCCACCTCGGCCATAGATGTAACTATCTTTATTTGTTAATTTCTCAAAAACTACTGAAAGGATTTACATAATTTTTAAAAGGGTCGCTTTCTGAGACAAGCAGTACCTTTTTGCCAAATTTGGTGTCATTCCGTTTAGCACTTTTTGCTATAACCGTGGCTAAACTTTCCTATGGGAAATTGATTTTTTTACCTCTATTTTTTGATTTTCTCAGGAACTACTGAACGGATTTACACCATTTAAAAAAAAGGCCTCTTTCTGAGCCAAGGGCTACCTTTTTGCAAAATTTGGTGTAATTCCGGTCAGCAGTTCGGGCTGTAGCCTGTTCCAAAATGTCATAAGGGAAAATAACATGGAGAAAACACGTTTTGGGACCCCCCTTTTTTCTCGGCCCCCACTTGACAAATTACCCCAAAACTTTCAGGATAGGAGCTGACTGGAGCGCCCCACCAATTTTGAAAATTTTGCAAAGATTCGTCATCCGGCGCCAAAGGTATTGGGAAAAGAATGTTACGAATTTCCTATGGATAATAGGTCCTAACTAAAGCTACCTACTGGCGAACGCCAGTAGGTAATATATATATAAAAAACTGTAGGAAGGTAGGATGCTTCTGTATAGTTACCCACACCTTTTGCCTTGTGCTAAGCTGTTACCGACTAGTCTGACTGGGATCCTGCTAATCAGGACTCAAGTCTATCTGCTTTCTCCCTTAAATTGTTGTGTTCAGTACTTAGGTACATCCCAGATTGGATATTGGGGTACCCTTATCAGTCCCTAGTATATGGTACGGAGGTATCCAGGGCATAGGTACCCCAGAGGTCTCCCATGGGCTGAAGCATGTATTATGCCACCCATGAGAGACCATTCAAAATGGAACTACAGGCCTGACATTGCAGCCTGTGTAACTTGGTGCTTTCCCCAGAAACTAAAGATATAGGTTTCCTATATCTAGGGTCACTGCACATAAAACCTATAAGTCACCCCTATAGAAGGCCTTTGCAATCCTGAAGGCATGGTGTTTGGTTCTAAGTGAGAGGGTGCCCCTGCATGAGCAGGACACCCCTGCAACCTACGGAATCCATTCTCCCAGGTTGTCTGTTAAGCACCCATATACTATATAGAGGGGCACTGCGTAATTACGCGATGACCATCTCGAAATTGGCTGCAACAAATTCTATCACGTTTGGCACCAAACATGTTGGAATCATACTCTCACACCGTAAACAGTGTTGAGGTATGATTCCAAGCACTGGAAGAGCCCTCAGTTAGGCTCTCAGTCTTCCCGGTACCAGTTTACTTGATCCAGACAGCACAAAATGGTTGCTGCCGACCAGAGACTCGATTCTGCCCTCCTGCTGCTGAGCCAAGCACGAGCAGAAGAAGGTAGGACAATATGCATCCTGTCATAGGGAGGTGTGACCACCTTTCAGACAGGATTTAGTGTATTGGGATAGGGTGGGTGCACTTATTAGTGCCACTCAGTCTGCCTGTGGGGCACATTTGGTGTCTCTGTGCATAGTCCAGTTCAAACCAGTTCTGGGAACCATTGGTTCCTGCTCTAGCGTGAAACTGGACAAAAGACTTGGGAGTAACCTCCCTCCTGTCCAGACCCTTCCCTGGGAGGGTCCCCTGAATCTTCCCAACCCATTCCCTAGGGTACTTAAGGGCTTAAGTCAGTGTAGGTCCCTAGATTTGTCGTGGGATAAGATTCAAATCAGACACCCCTCCACTTCTACCATCTGAGCACTCTGGTCTTCACTGGACTTCGTTTGGGCCTGACTTTGCCTCCCTTCCAGTCTGCTGCATCGTCTGTGCCTGTGCATCATACAGGAACCTTCCAAGGTATGTGAAGTGTCAAAGACACTTGAAGACATCTAGCTTGGAGTGAAGGAGTCACTACCCTGCATTTGCAGGCACCACAACCAAGTCGAACGGACTGCTGCTCCTGAGCTCCTCCGGAATCCGGAAGGTTTTGCAACACAGGTCATGGTTTTCCACAGCTCCCAAGGCCTGCCCTCCCGCTCACCAAGTTTGAGGCCAGTATCCCTCGTGGGGGTTGTAATAACTGAACCCCTGTGTACTGCATCCAACTTGCAGTTACAAAGGCATGTTGGCTTCTTTGCAAGAAGATATTCGGGCTCTAAGTAGCCCCAACCTCAAGCATTCCCAGTGACCAGAATCTTCAGCCACACCGCATCGTGTGCATTGTGATCTGCATCTTTTGGTGAGCTGTTTGAGGTCCTCTCGCGACGCCAGTGCTGGGTTCACTTGAGGGTCACACTTGTTTCTTTTGGGCTCTCCTGATTGCTCAGGACCTGCCCTGACTCTCTTGTCTTTGGTGAGTCCCCTAGACCTTGCTGGACCCAACGTTGCTCCTTCTTTGATTCCTGCATGGCTTGACTTTGCCAAGGCTTGTTGGTGCTCCTGCCGGACACCGACCCCTCAGCACTCGACATCCTTCATGGGACAGCCTGTGCATGGCTGTTGGTCCTCCTCGGCATTGCCTGGTCCTCACAGCTTCCGAGTCAAGGTCAACGTCATCCATCCTGCAACACCCGACATAGGAGGGCATTCCTCTTCCAAGTCTCCTGGTCACCCCTGAGTGACATATACTCTGTCCCCTCTGATTGCAGGCACCTCTCATTAAGAATCTAACCTTGGATTCCATCGATCACTTTCTCCTTCTTCAACAGCGGCACTTTCCTGAATTCCTCCATTGGGTTCGAAAGCGGTTTCCGACACCACTTCACACATATGCACCCGGCTTCCCTGGTCTAGGTAACGTGGGTACTAGGGTATCCATGGATGGGGTGGCTCTACAACCTTCTGTCTACCACGGGGTTTATCCAGGGTCCACTGGGAAGGGTCCTTAATCTTTAAAATTCCAACCACGACTTACAAGTAGAGATGTGTGGAACACACAGTTGTGTTCCCACACTGCACACGCTCTCCACGGGGTCCCTATATACTCAACTTGGGTGGTTCCTTGGGGTCCCAGCACTTCTACCTCCTCTTGACACTGTCTTAATCCAAATCATGGTTTATTTACCACTTTCTTAGTATATGGTTTGGTTCCCCCCAGGGCAATGACACATGGTAGTTTCTTGTTGCATCGATGTAGTTATAGTTATATGAAAAGAAAGTACAGCAAGAATTAAACAAATGTTGTTGCGCGCACATTTTTTTTTTTTCCCGTTACTTACCTGAAATCGGCCGTATGCCACATTTTACAACCCCCCACCCTGTCTCTCACCCGCCCTACGTCACCGCCCCGGTAGCACACCCTATACGGGCCGTGGCTGCTGATGTCAATTGGCCAAATGGAAACACCTGCATACAACACAATAAAACACACTCCATTTCAGACCATGATCCTTTGCCATTCCCTGGCACCGCAACACTTGCCAGCAGAGTTATTCACAGTCAGTTTTTTTTGTTTCTTGCCCCTGTTACTTGTCCCTTCATCTTTTTCATTTTACACCTTGTAATAAATCTTTTAACTTGATATTATTTCATTGCACAATGCCAGGCCTGATAAAGACCTGTTTTACTGAGGGTGAGTTGTCAGTCATGGGGGATGAAATCAAAAGAGCAGAGCCACAATTGTTTGGCTCCCAAGTCCAAGATACATACCTATCGCAGAAAAGGCAAATGTGGGCCAGAATAGTCGACAGAGTGAATGCTGTAGCTAACAACCTGCACACAATGGCGGAAATTAGGAGGAGGTGGAATGACCTGCGGGGAATGGTGCATTCCCTGGCCTCCATGCATCACCTGGAGGTAAACAGGACTGATGGTGGTTCTCCCAGGCCCCCCTTACAACTCATGCCTTGGGAGGAGAATGTCTTGCAGATTCTACATACTGATGGCTTGACAGGACTACCTGGTGGAGTGGAGTCTGGTAAGTTACACTTTACAAACTCTCACTAAACTTCATTGTCCTGTTTGCTTTGAAGTTAGCTGTTGCTAATGTGTTCTGCACACATTTTTATTACATAAAAACCTCACATTAACAGTTTCAGATAATTTCGATTGTTTGTATGAATGTATCACTTTGCATGTAAGATTACAGGTGTCAATCGCCATTGCATATCACATGATGGTATGGTGCCTGAATTTGTTACAACAAATAACACATTATCCATATGTGTATCATATTGTAAGTGTGTGGCCTATTTCACTGCATATTTTCCACAGGTATATTGCACTAACCATTGTGCAAGTGTTGGGAAGTTGACTTTGAAATTACTACAGTTTCCATAATGCCCTGTTTCTGTTTTAATATTGCCTTGTCATATTGTTCATTCTCTTGTGTCTAACAAATTTAAACATATGGTAAAATGTCATGTAGTGATCAATCCCTATTCAATGCTATCTTTTGAAAATGGTTTGTGTTGTTTCCTGAATGCTGTTCTGTTCTTCTCAACCAATTGAACTGATGCCATGAGTTTCACAAATCAAACTTTGTTTACACAAAATGTTTAAGGTATGTAAATGACTATGCTCAATATAAGTGGTTCTTGCAAAAATGGACTCTGCACTGTTCATGTGATGACTAATGCCAAACATCCATCCAACTTTTGGAAATGTCTCTTATGAAGTTAGCTAGGCCTTGGAATTATCAATTACACATTTCACCTCTCCACTGTGTTGGGCTGAATGGCAGGGAGATGTTAGTTATACTCCCTAATCACTTCATGAATGTGTCAGGACATCTTTTTACCTGCTTATTTGAAGTTTTACTGTTTGAAATTGCTAAAAGTAAGGGTAATATGTGCAATACCACTGAAAGCTATCATCACAATAATCTCTACCCACTTTGTCTTCTAGGTATCTATATTGTTTGATTACAAAGATTTTAATATACAACACATACTTTTACCAACAAAAGTGTTCTCAATGTTTCAATAGGTCCAACTGGCAGAGCACATGGCCAGGAATCTTCCACTGAAGAGACATCCACTCCAGCTCGGGATCAAGCCATCAGTGAGGATGTCAGACCTGTCAACTTTCTGTGTGGTTTCCCCAGTCATTTTGCTCCTGACTGCCTCTTTTTGACTATGTGCTGAACTTCGTTTTGATGGCTTTAAGACTCTGGGCACTTTACCACTGCTAAGCAGTGCTAACGTGCATGTGCTGCTCTGTGTCTTATATGTAATGGAATTTGGTTTCTCCATGACTTGCATGTTTGATTTACTAATAAGTCCCTAGTATACTGCACTACAGGTGTCCAGGGCCTGTAATTCAAATTGTAGTAGTGGGCCTGCAGCACTGCTTATGCCACCCACATGAGTAACCCATCAAACCTGTCTCAGGCCTGTCACTGCAGAACCTGTGTGTGCAGTTTCAAACTGCCACGTCAACCCTGTAAGTTCACCTACTTGCCAGGCCTAAACCTTCCCTTTTTTACTTATAAGACACCCCTAAGGTACGCCCACGGTAGACCCATGGGCAGAGTGCAGTGTATTTAAAAGGTAGGACTTGTGCTTTTGAGTTTTACATGTCCTGGTAGGGAAAACTGCTAAATTACTTTTTTACTACAGCAATCTATCTCTCCCATATTTTAGCATTAGAGCTGCATCTTAACACTTTACAAGTGTAACTCCCGATTGTGAGCAGATAGACAGTCAGAGTTTGCTGTCTCACAAGTGAAGTTGGTTTTAAATTGTAGGTCTGAAAATGCCACATTTAGAAAGTTTGAATTGTATTACTTTAACCATTCCGTGCTTTCGCCAGCCCCTAGAATATACCACAGGGCTAGGCATTGTGAATTCACTCTAGACAGTCACACACAAAGGGAGCTGAGGTGTCCCCTGCACATCTTGATGTCCGTTCATCAGGCTGATGGGTCTTCCTGAGGTAGAATGGTGGGAGGAGTTGAACCCGAATAGGGCTATGCCTTTCCCCACACAAAGAGCTGCATACCTCCTGTAGTGTGTGTGGGACCAGGGCCAGGGCCAGTAAAGGCAGGGGCTTGTGAACTATAAAGACCTTTCTTTGAAGTCACCCTACTTCAAAGGCTAAAATTGGTAGAAGTACTGGACGTCTGGTATCAAATACTAAGTACATTTCTAGGCTTAAAAATCTCAACATAGGTCAACTCCTTCCTCTTCACTACTATCATCTTCATTTGGCATATTAGGATCCTCAGCCGGTGGCTCTTCAAGTTCTCCATCCTCTGTGACGTAAGGGATGTTCCGTTGCAGGGTAATGGTGTGGAGCATGCAGCAGGCCACAGTGATTTGGCACACCTTATCAGGTGAGTAGAGGAGGGCTCTACTTTTTGGCACACTTTATCAGGTGAGTAGCATAGGACTCCACCAAATTTCTCAAGACAACATAATCTGACTTTAGGAGTCCAAAAGCCTGCCCCACTGGCCGCCGTGTTCTTTCCTGGACCTCATTGAAGCAGACTTCCCCTGGCTTTGTTGGATTCCTCAGCAGTGTCAACAACCACGGTCGGTTGTATAAGCTGAGTCTCCTAGATGGAAGACAAAAAAAGGGACAGAATGATGTAACACAATTACAGATTATTGAACTAGAAATACCCCAAACAATATTATGAAAGATTGTACTGATCAATAAGCCAGACCCTCTCAGGTCCAACTTGAAACATTTGCAGGGGTATAGGGCTGTTCTGTATTACAAAGGAATCATGGTCTGAGCCGAGGAAATGCGCACAGACACTTGTGATGTACAAATCCTATAGGCAGGCAACTTGCATGTTGCTGAATGGAAGTGTTTCTGATTCCTGTACACCTGCTCTCTGGCATGTGGTGGTACTAAGGCAATATATGTGCCATCAATTGCTCCAACCACATGTGGTAGGTGACCCAAACCATAAAAGTCACCCTTCACATAGGCTAAATCCTGCTGCCGTGGAAATTGGATGACGCTCTTGATGTGTCTCGTCATTGAAGATAGAACTTTTTTCTAACACATCACTGGAAGTTGGTTGTGACATTCCCCCAGATACTGCCAGAGTGTATCGATAGGATCATGTGGCCACAAAATGAAGTACTGCCATGAGTTTGGCAATTGCTATAAAATAAGTGGGATTTATGTTGTGAGGCTGAAGATCTGGTTCCCGCTGTGACATAAATCCAGTATAGAATCTGAACTTCTTTATTAGATCCCTTTCTTCCATGGTGGCAAGGTCTGGAAATGGGGAGTACACCTAAGGCTGTCATATCCTCACTCTTCCAGGGTTCATATGTCTGCATTAGACTACACATTTGTACATTTGACAGCTTTTCCAAAGCAACATATTTGGTAATTAATACTACAGTCATAGTTCTACAAAATGTATATGGTTTAGCTACATATTTTAATACAGCGTCTATTTTTTGCCCTTTATGCTTCACAAATTACATTTATAGCCTTTTTTTCTTTTTATATCTTTTTAATTATATTATCACAGTTAGTAAAAACATAAGTATTGCAATTTATCATGACACTTATATCATTAATATACATAAGAAATGTAGATCCAGCATAAATATACATATACATTCTTTTAAGTTCAACAAACTTGGAACCTATTCTTCTTAATCCTTACAGTGATCTCTCTTTCTTATCTTGTTTTGAGAGCGAAGAGGAAAAAAAACAACAACAAAAAACACCCAGACTCTATGATAATCGTACCCGTGGGCAAGTCCTACCTCTCACCCCAAATTTCAAGAAATTTGGCTGTGTTTGAGAATATAGTTTTTCTTTTGCTTCAATTTGACTCATCTTAAGTTTCCATTGGGAAAAAACTGGAAACTCAGCCATTTTCCATTTCTGCAGGATCAAAAACTCAGCAACTAGGGATGCAATAAAAACATACTATCGTTGTCTAATAGATAGATTAAGCGTATCAGTGATTCCAAAAAGGATAGACTCATTTGTTGGAAGAAATTGGTGCAGACAAATAATTAGAGGCACCAATCTCTTCCAACTAATGTGCCTGTTTTCCCCACACCATGACTTCATGAGTTCTCTTCCCTTTCTATAACACAACCCTTTAAATGATTTCATTCCGCGACCACCAAGGTCTATTTCTGGGACATGGAAGGAAACCAAATGAATGAAGTGCAACTTGCGGCACTGAGGTAATGGAGGAACAACGGCAATTATATTAGAAGACAACAGGACTTGCTCACTTGTATCTCGCTATATCTCAATCTACAGGGTTCCCATGAACCCGTAGAAGATTTTGAAGACTCCTAATAAGGCATTACCAGACTAATGATCACAACTGTACTGTTTAGGAATAATTTACTAACCGCATGTTTTTAAAACTCATTGCGTCTCTCCTTACTCACGTATGCCACCATTTGAGAACTGCTTAGATTGTACATGATGCACATATAACACTAATCATGCACACACTCATACCCTATTTAGCTATAAATATTATGTTAACGAGCCCAAAATGCACACCAAAGCACAAGACCACCCACCTACGATAGACACACCAAACTACCAGTGTAGCTATGGTGCTTCCTAAAATAATAGCGCACGGACCATTCCAGTAACTATGCTTATTTCTCTGGAGATCATTTGGCATCTAATGTGAGGTGCTTTTGTCCCTAACAGAAATCTATGCCGAAATATACGGTTATAGACATCTTCATATGAAAAATATGGAGAAAACATACACCCTTGTAGAGTCTAACAAACAATGTATAGTGATGAGCACTATGATCTAAGTACCTCAATGGACGAGATGATATGTAATCAATATACAGATTATTTTGTCTGTTCCCTTTTTCCCCTCCATTTGTATATCCAAGTTATAGGTACCATCCCAACCTATAACAACGTCACAATCTATGTCAATGCACTCTGTGATGAAAATAGGGGAGTGACTTAACTTACCTACTAAGGAGCGGTTCAAAACCCACGCCGCTCCTTCTTTTCAGTCCTGATGAAAGCCCGCCGATCTGACAAGAGAGTCAAGAGCTGAAACATGTCGACCACTGATAACTGAACCACAGAGGTGCAGTGGACCCATAACACATCCACCTTAGCACCTGCTCATTTTTAATCTTACCCCTTCATGACAAATAAAACACTTTACACAGCAAACAAGGTATTTTTAACCACACTTTTTTCCACAACTCTTCGAGCACTAATCACGACGGTCATAGTGATCCAGCGGTTCAACAACAACAGATACTCTACTATCATATACTCACGTGGGCCATAAAACCGCTGCTTGTCAAGTTTAGAATGTTCACAATGTTTAGGATTAGTTATTTAATACTTGTGCTCATCTCTAACCAACCCTTTCACAGATCAAAAAGTTATTTCCTCTGGTCGATGGACCATTAGTTGAACTAGTTGATGGTGATAATTAACATAACTCTTAACTATTCTTTTATTTAAAGTAAATAATCACAGACTCAGGCAGTTTAAAAATCTTTATCTAAATTAAATGCATGTGAACCATTTCAAAATACACTGCAGTCACCATCATTCATAGGAGAGAAAATTAGTTTCATTAAATCCAAAGAAAGCATTTACCTTGGACTCATACAATAATCAAATACTCAGAAAGGAGAGGACAGAGAGAAAAGAACATCTGCAAAAACAATGAGAAATTATATTTACCAAGGATGGTGTGAAAGACCAACGCCCTGGCCAAAGGGCTGGTGCGGGTCCCCCTTGATAGGTCAGGAGACAAAGACTTCAGGACAGGATTCAGGACAGGATAGTTGACCTCTCTAGAATACCGACGATTGCGCCGCACCCCTCTCTGACACTCTTCCTCCTCGAGATTCTTCCACAATCTTCTGGTCTAACCCAATTAAATCAGGAATAGAAAGTTATGCTTCAGGTTCTGCATTCAGCTCTTCATCAGCATCTCACAGCATCTCTCCCAGAAACAGCATCTACGTTCTTCTCTCCATCAGCATAGCAATCTCTTCTGCAGCACGACTCTCAGCATCTGTGTCAAACTAACTAACTAAAGCTATCCTAATTATACCTTTTGTTTTCCTTGTTACACTCGCTAAAGTTTCAATATCGTAAAAAATACGAAATGTGATTGTTCAGGCAAGGGGGGAAGCTCCATCACACCATGCTTAAATGTCATTGATATCAGTTCAACTATTGTTCGCAAACCCATGCCCTTAATTTTTATTCATAAATTGAGTTTTCACACGTCTTCACATTTTACTTTGAAACAATATTATAAAAAATTTTAATAGGAGTTTTCTTCATTGAACTCTTCGCCATCCTTTCCCAGGAATTAACAATTTTACTTTGGCTCGCATTCAAAGTTTCATTCATCGTTCCAGGCTCCCTTTCAGTGGACATGCGCAGACTTTCCCTTACTCAGCTTACTGCACACTAGTGATAAAGTCAGAAAGACAAATATTAATTTCACAATAAAAGAGGTCGCACTCTATACTACCCACCTCTAATCTATTTCCCTTTACTTATTAATACTTTCCCTCCATTAGCATTAGTAAAATAGCTTGTTTTCGTTTCAAGTAAGCAGATGCCGTGCACGCGAGTCTTCAAGACTTCATTTTAGTATCTTATGCTCATGCGCCACAATTTCCCTCCAAGCATTAAATCGTCATACTATGTAGATGCTGTTGACACATGAGCACAACATTTCCCCGTTTAAAGCAGTATTAGTCCATCTTCATTGTTATCTGCATTAGTACACACATATGCAAGTTTCACTAACCCGCGTGTTCATGTGGTGCGTATTAGTTACTCACGAAACATGATTAATAACTTTGATAGTAAGGTAAACAAGCGGATTGCATCCCAGCAAGTCTCTTTTTATACGAAACCTTGCTCCATCAATCCCCTACCTGATGGCATTTTTAAGCCATCACAAAATTACCCATCCTTAACCAGATGCCAATTTTAGCATATCTCAGCTCCTTTTTCTTTCCCTTTAATTTTGTCAGTTTCTCCTCCTAAATTTTTCATCTTTTAATATAGCCTTCTTTTTATCTCTTCCAGCTAAATTTCTTCGTATTCTCTCTTTTGTTTCTTTCCTTTCCCTGTCTAAATGTATTCTTCTTTTTCCTTTGCTTCTGCAACACTTACATGTAATCATTATTGTCAATACTATTGTCATTATCACAACTACTGGTAATATTAGTTGACCTATGAAACTTTTCCCAAAATTAGCAAACCATTTCCCTATTGTCGTTATACTCTTTGTTAAATTCCCCCATACACTGTCAACCTCCAGTTGGGTCAAATCTTCATGCATTCCTGTAATATTTTCAATATACCCTTTAATTTCCTGACTTTTGTCAGGAATGTAAGTGCAGCAATGTTGAATTTTCAACATACCACAAACTCTGCCCTCTTTTGCCAATAATATATCAAGACCATAGACCTTATCGCAACCATTTCTGTATTAATCATCAAGAATCCTCCAGCCGTATCTGTAGAAAGATGATCAACTATTGCTGACAATTTGCTAATTTTACGTGAATTTAGAATGACTCCAACTGAGGGTATCAATGCACTAAATATATCACCTACAATTTCTGAAAACTAGCTCTTCTTAGTCGTGTTAGTCTATTAGATATTTCATTGATTCCATTGATTCTGTCCACATGATAGATCTTTGGAAAAACTATTCCAAAATAACAGCTCCCATACCATCTTGCAGGCAACCTGTAATAGGCATTATTCCCACATACATATTAAACTCCTGGAAATACAGGATCGGTTCCCCCTTTTAGTCCCCATCCGCCTAAAATTAGATAGTTGTGTTCACATTCACTGGAACCAATGAAAATGTTATTGTAGTCTGTCTTTAACCTATGGAGGCAGAATTTCCCCTTTTTCACAAAGTCTAGGGACATCGCAACACGAGCCTCACCCTTTGCATAAATTCCCTCTTTCTCTGCCCATGGAGGTACATGGGATTTCTGTTCAGCAGCCTTCTTTATTACATCCGGTCTCCTTACTTCTACTAAATTCAAAAACTATTTTTCTTCTTCACGTAGTATACATGTTAGATTATCCTTTTGTGCTTGTGCTATATCTATTGAACTCATTGTTAGGAAAAATTCACCCATAAACTGTGCATCTTTACTAGTTAGTACTGGATTCATATTCTTTCTAATAGGTAGTTCTGAAAATACTACATCTAATTTTGAATAAAAATACTGAAGCTTCCCGGTTATATAAAATAAACTTGATAGAATGCTACATGATATACCATATGTCAAGGGTATATGGTGATAAGTCACCCCCTCTGACACTGATGACGGTAGTTTCATACAGGCATAACAATCACTAATTTCCATTGTATTAAAGTACTGAAATAACAATTTAATAAACACATTTAGAGACGAATCATTGTCGGATTCATTATGATGATAGTTTATCTCATCTTCTACCCCTATTTCTATTTTAGTCTCCTTTATTCTATCTACTTTCTCATTAGTAGTTGTATTATTCTTATTACTTGTCACCATTAACAAAGGTACTCCTACTGTTAGAAATAACCACACTAATACTACTAATAAGGTACTACATAAGCAAAACCTAAGAAATGTTCGTTTTATACTTCGTTTTGGTTGTTCAGTGACTTCAACTTCTGCCATTTTCAATTTGAGAAAATTGCTTTTCTCTTTTCTTTCTTTATTCACAAGTCAGTCTCTTTTTATTTCTAAGGTGGTATTAATGTGTTGTCATCAATCTGTTCAACATGAACTTTCTCAGATTTCTCCCGTAAAACTAAATTTTCAAATTCTTCTAGAATTACGTAGGTCCACTCAGGGGCCCTATATTTTCTGTTTAGAATTCTCAGTCTTGGACTTCTTCGAGTAAGTTTCACTATTGGCTGTTTGGATTTAGTTTGACTTGTAACTTCATTTACTTGTTCTGGTTGCTTCTCTGACTTCCTTAAGTAATATCCTAATCTTTTAACTCCACCTGGCAAATTATCACCTTTTCTAACTCTTTTGACCCGGACTGCACTTTCACCTTCTTCGTCATTTTCTAAAGTTCTTTTATTTTTACTTTGTCTGGTCACAATCTGTTCTTGTTCTTCTTCCCTTTCTAATTGTCCTTGTTCTGTATTTTCTGAATTTGGATATTCTTCTACCTGCACCTGTTCAGGTCTTATTGTAGTTTGTTCTTCTTCTGCCTGAACCTGTTCTTCTAGATCTATCTGGTCCTGTTCAGGTCTTATTTCAATTCGTTCTTCTGCCCGAACGTGTTCTTCTTCTTCTATCTCACCCTGCTCAGGTTTCTGAATAACTTTGTTTATTTCTACCTGAGTGTGTTCTTCTTTCCCTATCTTTTCCTCTCTACCTTCCTGTCTCTCTAATTTATTTGTTCTTCTTGTTTCGATAACAGCTTCAGGTATGTCAATTACTGGTATCTACTCGTCTTGACTTGTACTTGGTTGTACATCATCTATTTGTCTTACAGAATCTGACACCTTATATTCTTCGACTTCACAACCTTCAGCTTCTGGTGTCTCAACTAATTCGGTCAGTTTCTGCTCTTGTTCTTCAGATGGGCTCGGAATTCTTCTGGTATGGCTAGCATGAATCAAATTGGGTAAACCTGCACACTTCACTGCTGTGATAGTGACTAGTATGACTTGACGTGGTTTATCGCCCCTCGGTGCTAGACACGTGTTTCTTCACTAACTCCCAATGTCCAGGATTCAAATCATGCACCTGGTCTGGCTGTCTGGCAACTGGGTCTTCTCCGATCTGATGAGAGACAGAACACACCATTTCAGCCAATCCTTTGCAATAGTCCAATATCAGAGCATCAGTTATACTCATCAATTTATTTCCAGGAATAAATGCCTGTCTCATTGCCCTTCCCATTAACACTTCATGACGACTCAATCCTGTTTTCCTGTCAGGAATGCTCCTGAAACCCATCAATACAAGAGGCAGTGCATTTGGCCATTTTAGCATTGTGGATGCACACACCTTCCCTAGCCTCGACTTGATTGTGCCTTTCAGCTGTTCAACTATTCCAGAAGCCTCTGGACGATAAGCACAGTGCAGTTTTTGTTCAATGTTAAATGCAGCACAGATTAATCAAAATATCTCATTATTAAAATGAGGTCCTCTATCTGATTCCAAATTAACTGGAAAACCGAAATGAGAAATCAGCTCCCTTAACAGTAATTTAGCAACTGTGAAACTGTTGTTTCTTCTTGTGGTGTATGCCTCTACCCATCTCAGAACAGACACACTATGACAAGTACATACTTCAAGTACATACTTCAACCCATTGCACAGAGGCAACTCGATGAAGTCTAACTGCAGTCTGGTGAAGGGTCCTTCTGCCTTTCCAATCTTTCCCCAACTGACCACTGTCTTCCTGTCTGGGTTTTGCGGCTGATAGATTAAGGATCTTTGGCAAAGGCTCTCTGCGACTACCCTAAACTTTGGATTGTACCAACTCTGTTTGAATAGTCTGATCATTGAATCCCTGCCAATATGTGTTGTCCCATTATATACTCTTGCCATTTGAGAGAGTAACAATCTGGTATGACTGGTCTGACATCTAAGTACACCCACACTTCATTTTCAGTCCTTTTTGTACAACCTGACTTTATCCAAATTTCCTTTTCCTTTTCCTCAACTTCTTCCTGCAACTGTCTGACCTCATCCCATGTTTCTGGAACTGAGAAAAACATAATTTGACAGCTGGTTTCACCTGTTTCAACTTTTCTGTTAATTGCCATTGTATTTCTTGCACAATATTGAGCAATTTGATCTGCGTACTTATTACCGGCAGTCACATAATCCTTTCCTGACTTATGTGCAGCACATTTGACAACAGCTATTTCTTTTGGCCAATTGTAATGCTTCCAATAAATCCTTTACATGTTTACTGTTTCTGATCGGAGATCCTGAAGAAGTCAGATATCCCCTCTGCAATGCATCCAAAGCTGGCCAAAATCATGCACAACCCCGAAACCATATTGACTATCTGTAAATATGGTTATTCTCCAATTTTTCCCAATTTTGCATGCCTTTGTTAAGGCCACCAATTCAGCTACTTGTGCAGACTTAACTCCCGGTAAACAGGATGCTTCAATGACTCCTGATATTTTGCATACAGCGCATGCAGCGCTTAACCCTCCTTCTTCTGTTCTCAGACATAACCCATCCATGAACAATTCATGATCAGATTCCTTCAATGGTGTTTCTTTTATATCCGGATGGGGATTAGTACATAATTCAGTCACATCCAAACAATCATGATCAATCTCATCCTTCACTTCCTCACAACATGGATCTGGCAATAATGTGGCAAGATTCATTCTTGTACATCTTATCACTGTCACATTTTCTGCTCCCAAAATCACTTTTTTATACTTAGTCAACCGACTAGGAGTGAGGGTTTGTGTTCACGTTCTTGTCAAAAGAATCTCAACTGAGTGTGGAATGTACACCTTAACAGGATGTCCCATCACTATCGACTCACTTTGCTCCAGACTCATACAGGTAGCAGCTACTTCTTTTAAGCAGCCAGGTAAGGCTGAAGCCACTGGATCCAAAGTGGCTGAGAAATATGCCACTGGACGTCAGCTCAATCCATGTCTCTGTGTTAAAACTGAAAGTGCACAATTTTCTCTATCACAACAAAACAGCGCAAATTATTTCGAATAATCAGGCATGCCTAAGGCAGGAGCCTCACACAGACAATTTCGCAATTTCACAAAAGCTTCCAATCATTCGCCATTCCAATCAATTGGATCTTTCGCTCTTTTCCGAGTCAATTGTATCAATGGTTTCGCTAGCAGGCCAAATGATTCAGTAATGCAATTGTGTCAGTGACACAATCTTCTCGTGTCTTGGATGCCACCAATAGGTCATCAATGTACTGAACCAGAACTGATTTCCCAGGCATAACTAATGACTCTAGACACTTTTTCAGGATCTGATTTAAAATTGAGGGACACTCTGTGTACCCTTGAGGAACTCGGCACCATGCCAAAATACGATCTTCGAACCTAAAGGTGAAAAGATACTGGATATCTGGGTGTAAAGGAATGGAAAAGAATGCCTGGCACAAATCAATCACTGTATACCAACCTGCATTCCAGGGTATTTGGTAGAGAATCACTGATGGATTTGGTACCACTGGGCAACAAGGCACTACAATTTTGTTTATTTTTCGCAAGTCCTGCGCTATCCTGTACTTTCCACTAGGCTTTTTGAGTCCCATGATTGGCGAATAGCAAGAACTGCACATTATCTCTTTCAAAATTCCCTGTTTAATCATCTGGTCAATTACTGGAGCAAATCCTGCTTTTACTTCTGGACTCATTTTGTACGGTCGTGTGTTTGGAAAAAAGAGCACCTTCTTTTACCACTATTTTCACTGGATCTACATTCGCCATTAGCCATATATCTTTTCCAGAAAAATCCCACACTTCTGGATTTACTGTGGCTCTCAATTCTTCTGGTAATTCACTTTCACTTACTAATGAAAACATCTCATCCACTTCCGTACGTTGCTTAGCTAGCATCATCTTGTAAAGAACGTCCTCATCAGGTGTTTGGAAAGCAGCACCATCAGGCGTATCATTTTGCACAATAGGGCTCTCCCTAACAGATGTACTGGGCTTGAGACACAAACTACAAACCAATGCATGTCTCTAATGTTTTCAATATGCACGTCCATTGGTTCTGTAACTGGGGTTCTAATCTGTTTGTTTGATACTCCTACAACTTGGATAGTTTCTCCTGAGAGGGGTAGGTTTGGGAAGTCTGCTGTTCTCACAGTAGACCAGGTAGCACCAGTGTCCAATAGAAAAGTGTTGTCACTACCTTCAACTTTCACATCAATTAATGGACGTCTCAGATCTACCAGCAAGGATGAGCCAAGCATGCACTCCTCTTCCTCCCCCCTCAGGCACTGTCATTGCATATAGTCCGATTTGTCATCATTCTGCAAAACATATTGTGAAACCACAGGGTTATTCTTACCACTTTCTCCGTAAAATCTGGTGTTCGCACTGTATTTTTGAATGTTCGTATGGTTTGGCATAAGAGGTTGTGGCTCCTGATACTGTGGAGTAGCTACCTGCTGCTGCTGTCGCTGTTTCACAACCACTTCATTCTGCATCTGCGGATTTAAATTTTGATTTGGCCCATTCTTATCCTGGACATTTTTACACTCATTTTTCTAATGTCCAAGCTTTCAGCATGCATGACAAGGACGTTTCTTTTTTGCCCCCTCTCTATTCATTCGTCCTCGTCCTTTACCACTACTCGACACTCGTCCACTTTTATCTCATAATCAGTCTGGGAAATTAATTTTGCTTCCTGCTGCTCTGCCAATTTCACTTGTGCCCACATAATTTTCTCTTTTAGTTTTCTATGTTTTGCCTCAATGTTGTCGTCACAGTACTTTGCATATTTCAATATTTCATCAATCAACTTACTTTGCCAGCACAACATGTGCTGTTGAATCATCTGACTAATCTCTGGTTTCAGACCATACACAAACCAATATACAAAATGTCCCATATCCTTATCTCCAATGTTCTCAAATCCACTATACTGCTTGAATACCTGTAGCAACCTTTCATAGTATGCATGCACAGGCTCTTTTGGCTCCTGAGTTGTTCTATCTATTTTTACCCAATCTGTCTCTTTAGGAGGAATTTTCCCTTTCAAAAACGTAATCACCTGGTGATACTTTTTCATCACCTCCTCTGATGGTGCTCCTGTTTTAGAATCTCTCAGATATTCCTCATTTGGACAATCAACTGTAATCTTACAGTCTGTCCATAATCAGCTGGTATCACAATATCGAATAAACCATCCAAATCCTTCAATGAAACCTTTGAAACTTTTACAAACCTTTCCACCTGTTTGTACCATTCAACTGTTTTCTCTCTCAACCTAGGGAAATCATTCATAAATGACAAAATATCCTGTCTACTCCAAGGAACATGAAAATATCCACCACCAGGAACTTCTCTCATTGGACACATTCTTTCAGTCTTATCTGATTCTCTCACTGGAAATGCAGATGACACGTCTCTCACTTGTACTTCCTCTTTCTTTCTTATCCACCCAATCCTCCACTTTTCTATGAATCCCCAGTTTCGCAAAATATTCAACTCTTTTATATGTAGACTTTTACCAGAAGCATTCACACTTTCTAAATCCTTTTCAGTAAATTCCACTCGATATGGTTCTTGCAATAATTTTGACTTTCCTATATCTATTCCAATCTCTGATGCAACTACTGTTAATTTCTCATGAAATACTCTTGCTCTTCTGGTTATACTCTTACATAAGAATAACAACTCCTCATAATTTTAAAGGTTCAATGTTTGTGTGCTCACATTACCAGCTATCATCTCCTCCAAATCTACTTTCAATCTGCTGATATCTAGAATCTTTGGTTGTGAGTTTCGTTTTTCTATTCCCTGTGCCCATCTCTCTAAATCTTCAGGAGTAACTGCTGTTGAACCTCCAGTCTCTATAGGGACCAAAGATCCCTTTTCTCTCAAATTTCCAGTTAGAACACTCTTCGGAGTTTCGGCTAACTGTTCCACATTTGGGAGATCCATTAATGAATTAACTGAATCACTCTCACTGGCCTGCTCATCAGTAATTATTACTTCTTTTCGGGGATTACTTAATGGAATTGTCACAGCTTGAGGTTTCTGGTAAACCATTTTATCTCCATATAATGGGATTACAGAACCAATAGTCACTGGTACTGTCAAAGCTTCGGCATTTAATTTCAATTAGCTTATTTTCTGAACTAATTCTTCCCTAGTTTTATTTAAGGCTTCTCTCTCATTATCCTGCAACACCCTATTAAATGATACATCATGTAAAATGTGTGGGGTTAAAGGCGTTCCTAGCATCGGTGCACTTGGGGTGAAGGGTGGAGGGTTTTTAACTAGAATATACTCCAATAATTCATTATCTGATTCACCATATCCTGTCGTATTCAAATGTTTCGTCTTTTCTTTAGACTTGCCTCCTGACTGTTCTTCAGCGATTAATACTGGATACAAACCCTCTGTCACTACAGCTCTTCTTCAACGCTTCATTTGATCTCCACTTGACTCATACGGATGTCTAGACCAAAATTCTCTAAATCTCCGACCACTTCTGAATTTTTCACGATCAAACGCCTAAATCTCCCATTCTTCCAACGCTTCTTACTGTGTCATCCTAGGATTTGGTTATAACATAATCATTCTATCTCTCAAATTCTGAAGTATCTTTAGGTTAAAAGTACCATGATCCGGAAAAGCCAAAACACCATCACCTTTCGTATACTCCACCCAATTCTCCAACCATACACATGTGTGATATCCTTTCTCCATCTTCATAAATGAAGCAGGCATTTTAGGTGTCGGAATTAAGGGTGGGCGATAATTTCCGTTCCGCTCGCGGAAATTGCGAAATTTCAACATTTTCGCGTTCCGCGCAGAATGCGAAAATGTCAAAACTTCCGCGATCCACAAAGGAACGGAAATATGCAGGGCAGGATTCATTCTGGCACGATGCTCCTGTCATTTTAAATCTCAACAGGAAGCACTTACAGATTTAAATAAAGCAGGTGCCCGATTTGAAGGTCAAATTCAGTAACGCATTAATACGCACAAAAGATTCGTGAGCACGGTGGAGGCTAGGCAGGTGTGCTTTCTCCCCATATCTACCGTCAACAATTTGCTGTAATCCTTGATGGAGGTCTGTGCATCCATGAGTTTCTCGAGCGCAATCCCCGTGTAGTTCCTGACACCAGGAGGTTCTGTCTCCTCATCTGCTTCTCTGGTCGGTCTCTGACCCTTTATAAACAAGAGGCATGTGAACTGCATAGAAGCCCCGCTGTTTGGCCCCAACCCACACACCAGCGGTCTGCAACGTCTTCCCACCCTTTCCCCACTATGATGGACAGCTCACTCGAGGGACCCCGGCACCCATCGGCGCGGTGGCAAAAGTTACAGACACACATGGTCGCTGGAGACAACTCTTCTGGCCCTCTACGCTAGGGGTGGGCGGAATTTGCGAAATCCACTTCCGCAAATTATCGCGAAAATGTTTAAAATTATCGCAAACAAGCGGAAATATCGCGAAGATGCGAAAGTTTTTTTCCAGCATGTTCGCGAGATTTTCTGCATGGTTGCGGGTCGCCAACTTACCCATGTGGTTGCTCGCGGGCGCGGCCATCTTGTTTTGAGTTGTCTCGTGGTGCATGATCGCGAGAAGAAAGACGTGATCACGCGACGCATGACGTCCCTGCGGGCGCGAACTGTCGCGAGACAGCGCAAATGGCTAAAAACAATACAACATCTCATGGAGAACGCGACCGGATCAAGAAAACTTGTCGGCGAACGCAGGGATTCAGGTAAGGCGATCGCGCGCGCGCGAAAATGTATTATTTTACAGCGCGAGCAAGAAACAAATTATCGCCAAGCTGCGGAAAGCGGAAATTTTGACATTTTCGCGCTCTCCGCGGAACGCGAAAATGTCAAATTATCGCAATTTCCGCAAACGGAACGAAATTTTCACCCAGGCCTACTTTACGCAGCTGTAGTGTAGGAAAAACACTATACATTTACCCACCGAGGTAGCACTTACTGATTAGCCAGTAGAAGTACTCCAGTTGAGTAGAGGTATTTCACAAAACGGTGGCATCTTCTTGGATAAATATGCAGGGCAGGAGTTCTTCTGGCACGATGCTCCTGTCACAAAAATGAAACCTCAACAGGAAGCACTTACAGATATAAATAAAGCAGGTGCCCAAGTTGAAGGTCAAATTCAGTAACGCATTAATCAGCACAAAAGATTCGTGAGCACGGTGGAGGCTAGGCAGGTGTGCTTTCTCCCCATATCTACCGTCAACAATTTGCTGTAATCCTTGATGGAGGTCTGTGCATCCATGAGTTTCTCAAGCGCAATCCCCGTGTAGTTCCTGACACCAGGAGGTTCTGTCTCCTCATCTGCTGCTCTGGTCAGTCTCTGACCCTTTATAAACAAGGGGCATGTGAACTGCATAGAAGCCCTGCCCGTTTGGCCCCAGCCCACACACCAGCAGTGTGCAACGTCTTCCCGCCCTTTCCCCACTATGATGGACAGCTCACTCAAGGGACCCCAGCGCCAATTGGCACGGTGGCAAAATTACAGACACACGTGGTCGCTGGAGACAACTCTTCTGGCCCTTTACACAGCTGTAGTGTAGGAAAAGCACTATGCATGTACCCACCAAGGTAGCACTTACTGATTAGCCAGTGGAAAGTACTCCAGTTGAGTAGAGGTATTGCACAAAACGGTGGCATCTTCTTGGATAAATATGCAGGGCAGGATTCCTTCTGGCACGATGCTCCTGTCACAAAAATCAAACCTCAACAGGAAGCACTTACAGATATAAATAAAGCAAGTGCCCGAGTTGAAGGTCAAATTCAGTAACGCATTAATCAGCCCAAAATCTCCGCGAGCACGCAAAATTTCTCGTGTTCGCGGAGATTTTTTGCCGTTTCGCAAAATTTTGCAAAAAGCAATTTCGCAAATTCCGCCCACCCTTAGTCGGAATAGGAATTCCCTCTCTAGTCATTCCAGGTTTTTAATTTTTGTCATCGTCATTTTCTTTCATCATCTAAGCATTTCGGACGGACAATACAGAAAAGAGTCTTCCATATATCTTCTAGCTCTATTACCTACGTCGCATACTATTTCAGCACAACTCACACCCGTAGTCAAATCAGGACTCAACATACAATTCCTTTCCCACCAATCCTAGCTCGGCTTCTACCTATCAACCAGTCAGACTCAGACTCACACTCGTGGTCTGACCAATGCTAGCGCGGCCTTTTGTGACATCAGTATTGATCCTCACTAAGACCCTCCCTTTACAATTTGCTTCTTTCTCACGCGCGCTGTTCCAACCAATCCCAGCACGGTTCTTTGTGACGTCAGTACAGCTGCTTCGACTGACCCTCCCTTTACAATGTAATACGAAAACTTTATTCATTTAATTATTTTAAGATAAACTTTGTTAGTAACAATATAAAAACAGACGCTACTCTGTCTGCTCCACTAAACAAAGAATAGATTTCGACTTTCTCTTGAGTTTCAAAATGACTCCTCTTCCGCTGCGACTAAAACCCCTGTTTACCCTCCATTCAAGCTCAGAAGAGCTTGTTACTTCTTCAGTGTCACCCGTATTGGGAATATAAGACAAAAGTTTTACCAGCGAACCCCTTTTGCTATCATTCGCACTCTACTTTTACACAATATAATCCCTACCACAACACTGTCAGCCCTCTGTAGCTTTTTAGTGTTATGACAACAGACGAGTAACCTTCTGCAGTGGGGCTTCTATCACCACCCGTTATTCCTTTCCCGGGATGCCCAGGCAACCTCAGTACTAGTGCTTCTAAACAACGTAAAACAAGACAATTCGGGGCAGATTTACAAGCCCCTTGCGAGACATTTACGCCGCCGTTGCGTCATTTCTGTGACGCAGTGGCGGCGTAAACCATGCGCCATGTTGCACGTTATTTACAACGTGACACATCTAGGGAGATGCATCACGTTGTAAAGCCCTGCGCTACATTAAACCTGCATCAGGTTTAATCTATGCAGGGTGGGCGTTCCGTCGGAAAAAGCCTCGGAAAAGTGACGCAGTGAAATCTACAAGATTTCACGGAGTCACTTTTCTGACGCCGCTGCGTCAAAACCCTGTGCCTGCTTGGAGCAGGCGTAAGGCATGACTCAGCGTGTTAGGTATGGGCAGCCCCTGAGCATTGCTGGAGTTGCGTCGTGCTTGCGACACGACTCCAGCAATGCGCTGCCCTTATGCCATCAGATGCTTCACGCATCTGTTCATCCTTGCGCCACGATGCGCTGCATTGTAAATGCGACGCATCTGTGGTGGCACAAGGGTAAACTTGCGTGACGCATCTTTTCTGGCGCATCCTTGCTGATTTGCAGGGATGCGCCAGGAAACATGAATATCTGCCCCGACCTCTTTTGTTAACCCCTTCGCCGCGGCACGAATTCCGCCGCGGCGCTGGAGGGGGTTTGGGGGCAGTGCGGCGCCGCTGTGCTCATGACGGAACCACGCCGTCATGAGTCACGGGCGAGCTGTGCTCATGACGGAGTGGTTCCGTCACGACTCCACCCACTGCGCTAATCGCCCGCACAGGCGGGGAATTAGCGCCGCGTGGGCGGAGCGGCCGCCAACGGCCGCATCATGACGGAACCACTCTGTCATGAGCACACGGCGCCCGTGGCTCATGACGGAGTGGTTCCGTCATGAGCACGGAACAGGTTAAACATAAATCAATAATACAATTTATCACCAAACTAGTCAATAATAACCATAACACTGCTACCCGAAAACTGCTCCAGCGGTTCAACAACAACAGATACTCTACTGTCATATACTCACCTGGTCCCATAAACTGTTGTCAAGTTTATAATTTTCACAATGTTGCGCCTGTGCCGCGACCAGCCTGGCGAACTTGCTGGTCGAGGTCTCAACTATTAGCGTTGAGGCCTTTGACCGGCTGTGGTAACACCAAATGCAACCCTTCACAGCTGCTAATTAAGCACATTGCATGTAAGGACTGTTCCTTTTCTCTCGCCTCTGTATCAGACAGCCCGCGAGTATGTAGCATAGAGAAGCCACACCAAGAACCACCTAGAGAAATAAAAGCCTGCCTCCTCAACTGCCGGTCTCTCCCACGGCACGCGGGCGACATTTGGCTATCTCTACCATCTCATTCTTGGGACTTGATATTCTTGACTGAGACCTGGCTTAAAGATACTTCCAATCCAGATATCATCCTGGCAAAAGTGGGTGGAGGGATCGCCATAATATTGCGAACACAATGGAATATCACTTCTAGGAAATTAGCAAATACCGGCCCTATCGAAGCTATGTATTTTAGTATTTCAGACTCAACGCATTTGATTCTTGCGGGAGCCCTGATTTACAACCCTCCGGGCACACAACCTTCGTATCTCTCAGAGTTATTAGTGACTCTAGCAGACCTATCATTGAAACACCCCCACTTTACCATTTTAGGCGATTTTAACCTGCATGTTGATGACATGTCTTGCCCAAAAGCGAGGTCTTTAGTAGAAACTCTGGCGGGTATAAACCTAGACCAGATAATACACGGTCCCACTCATAAGGCAGGTCATACCTTGGACCTTGTATTCACGAATCTACGTGTCCTTACTACCCTGCAGCCGCTTCCCCTGATCTGGTCGGACCACTTTTTAATCCTGTTTAACCTGACCTCCAATCCCCTGCTGGACACTGACAGTAGGAGGGAGGGCTTGGGGAGAAAGTGGTATAAAGTTACCTGTGACACAATCGAGCTCACATTGGCCAACCTGCCACAGTGGCAATCTTCAGATGACCTAAACGCCGATGTAGAGAAGTTTAATATGTACCTCTCCACAGCAACAGCTGGCTGACTATTTAGAGACCCGAAATCTCCTTCACGACTCACAATCCGGTTTTAGATCTGGTCATAGTACAGAGACAGCACTATTAGAGGTCAATGAGACAATTAGGGAAAGCGTGGACAGAGGTGAGGTAGCCATGTTGTTACTCCTCGATCTGTCTGCAGCTTTCGACACCGTCTTGCACTCTATACTGTTGGACAGACTCTATAATATAGGGATACGAGACACTCCATTGGCCTGGATTAAATCATTTTTAACGGATACAACGCAACAGGTGTGGTGTCATCCCTATATGTCCAAAGAAAAAAAAACCTCAGCTGCGAAGTCCCTCAGGGGTCGATGTTTACCTGTCACCGTTGGCAAAGGTGGTGGAGGCCTTTGGAGTCAGAGTGGTCTCTTATGCTGATGATGCACAGCTTATTTTTTCTTTCAGAGACCACTCTGACACTGGACTCTCTAATTTTAAAATCTGCCTCTCTACCATTGTATCATGGATGACCGCTAATACCCTGAAGCCGACAAAACCGAGGTGCTTTTTTTTAACCAAAAATCTCCATTACTACCATCCTTGTGGTGGCTGTCTGAATTGAACCCTCCCCCGTCACCTGTTAAAGCTGCTCGTAATTTGGGCTTTCAAATTGATAACGAGTTGTCGGGTAAAACCCAAATTCATAAAGTCACTTCTGCCTGCTTTGGCAAATTGCGCATGATAAAAAAGATGTCCCCCTATTTGCCCACGAATTCTTTGAAGACTTTTGTGCATGCTCTTATTACTTCCCACCTGGACTATTCTAATAGCCTATACGTGGGTGCACCAGCATATCTCCTACACCAATTGCAGATGGTTCAAAACGCGGTGGCCAGGTTGATTTGTAATATCCCTTACCGCCATTCGATCTCCCCTCACCTAAAGAACCTTCACTGGCTTCCGATTTCCTCCCGCATTCAGTTTAAAGCCCTGGTCCTGACGTTCAGGGCCCTGAATGGTAAGGGACCAGGGTATCTCAGACATAGGCTGAAGCTAGTCCATTCATCTCGAGCTCTCAGATCCAATCAACCTCCGTCTTCTGCTCCCCCCCCCGGTTCTACAGATCAAGGAAAGGTGGCAGAGCTTTTGCAGTGATTACTGCAAGGCTATGGAATGCCCTTCCGCTTAACATCCGAATGATCGAATCAGAATCTCAGTTCAGATGTAAACTGAAGACATGGCTGTTTGCCAGCTATTAACTTTCATGTTCTCTGCTGCTGCTGTCCTTAGTGCCGGGACACCCCCGTTGGGGGTAGCCGCACGCTTAATATAACTCTTTACTATTCTTTTATTTAAAGTAAATAATCACAGACTCAGGAAGTTTTAAAATCTTTATCTAAATTAAATGCATGTGAACCATTTCAAAATACAGTGCAGTCACCATCATTCATCGGAAAGAAAATTTGTTTAATTAAATCCAAAGAAAACAGTTACCTCAGACTTCTACAATAATCAAATGCTCAGAAAGGAGAGGACAGAGAGAAGAGAACATCTGCAAAAACAACGAGACATTATATTTACCAAGGATGGTGTGAAAGACCAACCCCCTGGCCAAAAGGCTGGTGAGGGTCTCCCGGGATAGGTCAGGAGACAAAGATTTCAGGACAGGATTCAGGACAGGATAGTTGACCTCTCTAGAATACCGACGATCGCGTTGCACCCCTCGCTGACACTCTCTTCCTCCTCAAGATTCTTGCGCGATCTTCTGAGCTAACGCAATTAAATTAGGAATAGAAAGTTCTGCTTCAGGTTCTGCATTCGGCTCTTCATCAGCATCTCACAGCATCTCTCCCAGAAACAGCATCTTCTGCTCTTCTCTCCGTCAACATAGCAATCTGTTCTGCAGCACGACTCTCAGCATCTGTGTCTAACTAACTAACTAAAGCTATCTTAATAATACCTTTCGTTTTCCATGTTCCACTCACTAAAGTTTCAATATCGTAACAAATACGAAATATGATTGGTCAGGCAAGGGGGGAAGCTCCATCACACCATGCTTAAATGTCGTTAAAATCAGTTCAACTATTGTTCGCAAACCCATCCCCTTAATTTTTATTCATAAATTGGGTGCTCACACGTCTTCACGTTTTACTTTGAAACAATATTATAACATTTTTGAATAAGAGTCTTCTTCATTGAACTCTTCACCATCCGTTCCCAGGGAGTAACACTTTTACTTTGGCTCGCATTCAAAGTTTCAGTCATCATTCCAGGCTCACTTTCAGTGGACATGCGCAGACTTCCCCTTACTCAGCTTACTTCAGTTATATGAGAGAGGCCCAAATGCACACTAGTGATGAAGTCAGAAAGACAAAATATTAATTTCACCATAAAAGTGGTACCACTGTATACCACCCACCGCTACTCTATTTCCCTTTACTTATTAATACTTTCCCCGCATTAGCATTAGTAAATTAGCTTGTTTTCGTTTCAAGTAAGCAGATGCCATGCATGCGAGTCTTCAAGACTCCATTATAGTATCTTCTGCTCATGTGCCATAATTTCCCTCCAAGCATTAAATCGTCATACTACGTACATGCAGTTGACACATGTGCACAATAGTTCCCCGTTTAAAGCGGTATTGGTCCGTCTTCATTGTTATCCGCATTAGTACACACATATGAAAGCTGCACTAACCCGAGTGTTCATGTGGTGCGTATTAGTTATTCACAAAAGATGATTAGTAACTTCGTTAGTAAGTTAAATGAGTGGATTGCATCCGAGCAAGTCTCTATTTATATGAAACCTTGCTCCATCAATAGAACCAGATGGTCTTCCTCCAGGAAGAAGAAAAGTGACCGTCTGGAGAGTGCCAAATTCAGGCAGAAAAGTACCCACAGATTAACCCACTCACCTAACTACCTAAAGGGGAGAACCACGACATACAGCTACTAACAAGTTAGAGTGTATGAGGGCCTTTGAATGTCTTTAATAGACCCTGCTATCCCAAGACACGTGATTAATTTCAACTATCGAGATGTTAAAGCAATCTGACAATTCTCTGTTCACCAACACCTTCGCTCTAGGAAGAGGATAAAGATTTTGCACAGCCCTCACAATGTTTTGCGGAAAAACAAAACTACTCAAGGTCTCTCAAAGATAGACCCGGTGCACTTGGTAGAAGGCCTTGGATGCATCTACAGCTATTATAGTCAAAGGTATATTGTAAGCCTCCGCCATATCTATCACCCCCAGCATCATATACATAAGTTCGCTCAACTGCCTCCCTGGAATAAAACCTTGTTGGTCCTAGTGGATAACTCCCTTTATTACCTTTGCCACTCTTGATGCTACAATCCCGGAGAAGATCTTGTAGTCTAAATTTAATAGGGATATTGGTCTATATGAATCCACTCTCTGCGGGTCATTATTAGGTTTCAATATTAAAGTTACCTTAGTCTCCGACCAAGAGCAGTTCCCCGTCTATATATAGCATTAAATAGATCTTTTAAAATTAGGGTCACTTTTCTATAAAATAAGTGTAATCCTCAACCGGAAGACCATCAGTTCCAGCTGCCTTGCCGCCTGCCATTCTTCTACACTGTGCCCTGATCTCCTCTTCTGTAATCTCATTTCCTAGGGTCATCTTCTGATCATTTGTAAGTTGAGGAAGCTCAGTCATCTTCAACCATGCCTCAATACTATCCCGCCTGGGATGTATAGCCTCACTATATAGGCTGCTTATCTATCTTCGGGCTTCACTTATATCCATATTAGAATATATTAGAATGTAACATCTCCCCTGACTCTCTACTGATTACATTTTGACCGGTGTAAGCCTGCCACCATGTTTTTCCCAAAAATTTATATGCTGCATATTGTGATTTATATGTGAGTGTTTGAAGTATTATATAGGAACTAGTGTATGTATGTTTACTACTATGATGTTCTACAACATTTTGTACTACAATGAAAGCCAGCATATCTAGTCACTAAGACACAACAAACTTCAAATAACTAAAGGTATACAGGAATGAAATATGAAAACGTTTTGCTCTGTACTGAAGTGTATTAGAAATATTTCAAGCACTATGTATTTGCTTATGCTTTAGAAGTCATTTGTCGATCCCCCCCAATTCTTTGTTTTTGACTGTCGTCAACAGCCTAGGTATCTATATAGTTTATGATGTATTGCTAAGGCCAATCTGTACAGAATTTATAAATAATTTTTGAAAATTGACATGTACTTGGAGTAAGTGTTACTATTGTGAAATGTCCAAACAACGGTTACCTGATTTCAGTTTATGCTAATATTGGTACAACATTGCAGTATTTAGTGACACAAATCTATTCATATTTTACTTTTTGAGAATGAATAGTAGGCAGATTTTAGGGCCTTATTAACACACTTTACAAAAGTATTTTTGTTTGATATCCTTTTTAGTGACATCAGTTCACTATTCTAAACTACAAAGGCCAACCATGCAGAGGTGTGAAACAGATCCTGGAGATAAATAATGAAGGATAAGAGACAAGATCATGCATGATATAGGAGCCATCATGTGGAATGACGTAACTGTGACCAAATGTTTTCTGAAAATGCTGCGTACATGCATGAGCTTATGTAAATGTTGAAACAAAGTTTGAGAGCCTTGAGGTGAAATATGATATCTTGGAAACTCTTTTGTGATCAAAGGTCATGATCAGTTCTGTTCACACAGATTCAATAAAACTATTGTATATGTCATTTCAACATCATCCAGGGAAGTGGAAGAAGAAGGTGCCAACATAGCTGGGGAAGCAGCTGGCCACAGTGGTTCCGGTGGTGACAGCACCAAAACTGAGGGATCCAGTGTCACGGAGGGTAAGGAGACTACAATGGAGTCCGCCAGCGATTTTACATCTTCTTTGGAGACCTCCGCCAGTGAGCACTCCCTAGTGGTATTGGACCCTACTGCATCTGTTATACCTGCATCCTTCACTGTCACCCAAAGTCCCATCTCCACCCTCCCTCTAGCATCTCCATAAGGTCCCAAACAAGCCCCCCTAAAAGGGGTGGTGTCTCCTTCCTTCCAGGTAACTCACCTCCTGCCCCTATCCCCCCGGCTGCACTGAGTGAGGAGGCTATTGACCTCCTCAGGAATATCTTTATAGGCTAGACTGCACTACTGAATGCCATCCATTTGAAACAAATGGTAGCCCACCTGGAATGCATTCACAGTGCTATGTCTGTCCTACTGAGGTCTTTTCAAGGTTTAGCCTTCTTATTGACCGCAGCTTCCCAACCATCCCAACCTTGTGCCCCACCTCCAGCCCCAGTCACATCCAAATTCCGTATTCTCAGACTTCTCCCAAGCACACTGACAACTTTGCATGCACCTACGTACACAGACACAAACAGCACACACAAACACCAACAACACAAAAAACATAGGAGCACATCCAAAAAAACAGACGCCACCCCCACCCCTAGCATAACCACAGACATTTCAACCACCACTCACAGACACAATGCACTGTAACATTTTTGCAGGTTTGGACTCCAGCGCATCTGAAGCTCTTTTTTAAAAATTTGATACCAAGTATGAGCTCCGAACTAGATATTGAACACTCCAGTCAATTAAAGCATTATAATTCATTTGTGAAAAGTATAGAACATAAGTCCCCAGAGCATTATCTCTACTTTCAGCTAGAGCATAGAGTACGGCTCTGTATCCTCCTCTTGCGATTAGGAATTCGTCCATTAAAATCGCATACTTTTAGATAGAATACCCTAGAAAATCGCTCAGGTATATGCGACTTATGTAATGGAGGAAAACAAGCTCTTTCTAAAGTATTGTCAGTCTGTCCAAATCTGATCTTGGTCGAGGCCTGGTGTCAGTTCATAAAGCCCATTTGTTTTAGATTTAATGCAATTTTTACTCAAGATTTAATCAAGTTGTGTAAGTTTCCCCCAAATGAATTTGTCTTTTATAAGGTTTTTAAATTGTTTACTAAAGCTGTTTTAAAGTGTACAAATATAACTGTTTTATATGTATGTACTTTGTATTTGTTGACCTCAGCAGAGGTCTGAATCAAATAAAAACTATTGATTGATTGACACATCTACCATCCCCAGCACAACCCCAGACACTCTACCCACCACCACAGACACATCCACCACCACCAGCCCACCCACAGACAATGCACCCACCACCACAGACACAAAAAAGAGCACACCCGCACCTCTACAGCACACACACCCACAAAACAGAAATACCCACACTCATCTATACAACACACACCAACAAAGCAAGACACACCCAAACGTTCACCACAACCCAGACTCACAGACATTTATGCCCTCAACAGACATTTCAACAACAGACACTTCCACTCCCTCTACCTCCAAACCCCAACTTCCTCCTGACAATCTGACACATTTTCCTTGTGAGAATCTTCTGTTTGCTCTTGCTCTGAGCCCTGCCATACCCACACCAACTCCTCACAAATGCACACCTACCCCTTCACCCCTAACCCATACCTTCCACATTCTAACCGACCCCTCAAAAGACAGGACCCACCCCTACAATCCTCCAAGCTACTCCTAAAAAAGGCAAAGGTCCCCAGCCCAAAGTCAAGACCACTCCTACCACAACCACACTCCCCTCCCAAACCCAAGACCACCCCTCGCAAAACTTCACCCCTCTCAAACCCAAGACCACCTCTTCTGAAATCACACCCCACTCCCAAACCCAAGGATACCCCTCCCAAACCCTAACCCAAATGCTACCCTCCCAAGTTACATATTTGAAGTGCCTGTTCTGCCCACTGGATGCCCCTTCATGGGGAGGTTCCCCTGGCAGTGTGATTGGAGGCAAGCTAAGTGCCCTGGCATACCTGTGCACAGGACCTTGTGGGCACCATTTGAACTGGCATTTGCATTGTTTAAAACAAGTTGAGAGAGGGATCTCATTGTGAATAAATCACATTTTTATTTTCACCAAGTTTTCCCTGGCATTAATTTCCCTTTGCAATTGTTTTAATCCTAGCAATGTTTGAGTGTAAATGTGTTGTACATATTTTCTTTAGCACGATGGCAGGAACTACTACTTACTATTTATATGTCTAATATGTTAAGTGCATACACTGGTTCACAGTGGTAGTAGATGACACTTGCACCAAAAAATAGATGTTGAGACTTTATTTAAGGATATTTTACTACAGGTGTGTCTGTTAGACCTTGATTACTGATAAGTATGTACACATATGCGTTGCACCTTGAAATATTATATGCAAATTGAAATTGTATACAATACAGGAATTGCACTGTACAAGGAGAAATGTTACATGGATAATTATGTAGGGTGCTTCAAATCTGGAACTCCCATTGATTTTTCAGGTAATCTATGAGCTGAGGGTTACAGCTTGTCTAGTGCAATTTCTACATGAGGTTACATTGCAATTATCCCAATGATGTGTGATGCATATTTTTTATTGGGACAGTTTTCGTACCTTATTTACACCCACCTGCATGGTGAGTTTTAGATTTTAATATCATTTTTGTGCAAGTGTCCTTTTTTTTAAAGGCAGCTGGCACCAAATATATGAACACCACTGTGGTTATACAGGTGTGTTACACTAAATTTCTTCATCAACATTAGAGACATATACATTGAACATTGTTATGCTATTGCTTGTGTGAGCAATTTAGGAATCCATGAATCCTAAGCATATGTGAACAGCCAAGTGAAAAAGGTTAAAGGCAATTGAGACGGTTGTCTTTGGTTCCCATGACAATGGTATTGGTTTGCATCGTGATCAGCCAGCAACAGCAGAGGCAGGACATGTAGGATCAGGTCCATAGGGGTGCTGGAAGTGGGAATGGGAGAAAAGATGAGTTTCTGCCTTATATGCATTCCATTCCACCAATTTACCCTGCCACAGTTGCGTTGGTGGGAAGGCACATTGTGAATGGCCTGGCGGATAAACTGGCAGTCCTCCCTCTGACAGTCACTTTTGTCTATCTCACCATTAATGCAGTCTTAATTTCTTGGTGGTAACGGCGGACTACGGCTGTCTCTTGCCTATGCAATAGCCAGCATCTCAATTGGGTGGGCAGACCGGCAAGTCGGCCGGCAGGAAGAAAAGACAGTCGAAAAAGAAACATCGAGACCCGATCTGACAAGATCTGAATCAGGCCATAAGTCTGGGTGAAATTTTTTATTATGATGACGTAATCGGTATAGTTTTTACCAGGAAGAAAGTGCCACAGAGACGGGAAGGCTACTCTACATACAGCAGCAACTTCTTCTTTGTGTCCCATGGAGTCCTCCCTCTGCTTTATTCAGCTCATGGTCATTTTGGATTTTTGCTTTCTTTTTGTCTTCAATCTCTGCTACATCCATGCCCGTGCAATGTTGACTTTTTGGGAAAAACAAATAAGTTCAATGCATTACTTTACAAAAGTTTGTTGTTGGAGGGAGAGCAAGTACCACTAAATATGATTTGTTTTTGCTTTTGTTATGTTTGCCTTTGGACAGTCAGGAGTTGGAAGGAGTCACCCCTTGTGGCATTAAGTTGTTTCAAGGGATAACATTTGCACATTTTTAAGACGGTTGGAGGCCTTGGGTTTTAAATATGCTTGACCACTTCCTAGTGTCCATTTGGTGAATTTTATACAGATTTATTCATCATTTTACTGTGTAGTTGTTTTAATGTTTGGGGCTTAGTTTGCTGTGTAGTATGCCATGGGAGTATTTCTGATGTTTTTTCACATTCTCACTACTACTGTGCTTTCTGTTTTTTAATTATCTTAGGGGCATGTGGATGGCCTTTCATTAAATACAAAATGAGGGTTATTTTTTGTCTGCATATGCCTGTTGGTAGTTAGAGTCTGGGTGGTTCCTGGGGTCCAGGCTCATGTAGCCAGATATCTTGCTTTGTTCTCAGCTACCCTTTTCTTCATGTGCTTGGCCACCATTTTTTTGTCAGTGTGCTTATATGTGGCATGGTTGATATTGTGTTTTCCTTTCTTTCTACAACTTTTAAAAGTATTTTGGCAGTATAATTGATGTTGCCTTGAGCTGTTTATGATCACAGAATTTTGAAAGTAAATTTTTTGGGCGACAGTATTTAAGGCTCATTACGATGGTGTTCGGACCGTATACAGACAGGCCGTTGGTGGCGGTCCAACCGCCGACAGACCATTGGTCCGACTGATGCATTACACTCTATTCGGTCAGACAAAAGACCGCTGCTTCTGTCAGTATCATTGATTCCAATGAGGCAGCTATCGTACCAGTGCAGGCACTGCCGTCTGGATTTGGATATCCCTTTCCAACAGCCTTTTCATGGCAGGCACACTTCCATGATATAGTTGTCGGAAAGGAATATTGGGGGCCCAAAACAGGGCCCGCTCCCATAGTAGGCCACTGAAAAGTGGCACTGGGCACACATGTAGTGGCCCCACTCACCTCCATGCACCTTCTGCCATGCACGACATTGTGCATGGGACACAGTGCATCGACGTCCAGGAGGTGCAGCATGGTTGCGGCATTTGCTGCGTACTTTTACCAAGGCCACAGCATGCCACTGCTGTCTTTCCGACACCTTTAAGACCACCAGCCCAGTGATTGCATCAAAATGCTGTGGACAGACCACTGCATGCTTGTCAGAATGTCTCCTGACCTCTGCAATAGCGGGCGGCGGTCCGACTGACAGCCATCATAATCAGGGCCTTATTTACTGGTGGTGGATAAAGGCCTGTCCCATTTCTTTAGGATAAATAAAATATCTCAGCTCATGTCTTTACCAGCAATGCTGCAAGATTTTGTTTTAGGGGTGGAGGGGTGTGCTCCAGGCAGGCTAGAACAACAATGCTCTTAATTCTCTGTGTTTCCTTCTTTGTTGGCCATCTTGTGTAGCCTGTGTGTGTGTGGTTGGCATTTTGTCTTTGTTCTGTATCTCACCTTCTTTCACGGCCATGCCTTGACCACCAGTTTGTGGAGCTAGTGAATGTGTGTATGTTGTAGCTGTTTTGACTTTGTTTTCCATGCCTCCTCCTTTCCAGCCCATGTGGTGGACAAGCTATCTACCACTATTTTGTGCAGTCAGCTTGTGTTTGACAGCCACTTTCACCACACTCGTAATGTGTTAGTAAAAATAACTGAAGTGCAATTTATAAATATATGTTGACATTGGAAAAGATGATACATTAAATTTATGCTGTCCAAATTATTTGACTATATTTATATATATAATTTGTAACATTAATGGAGCCAACCTGTAAGTTCAGCATTTTTTAGCAACTAATGGCATACCATAAATACTGAATGCCCTGCCCATATTGTTTTCCATCCTGAGTCCTGCCCTGAATTTAGACTGAGTGCTACACTAACTGCATCCCCCACCCCAAATTCATTAAATGTGTAACCGACATTTTATTCCTGGGCTATGGATTAAGTAAGTGGTGAGTAAGGTAAGATGTAATAAAATGTAAGGGCTTGGGTTAGGTTTATGTTTGGCTCTGGATTGGTTGGGTGATCAGTCATGTAGCATGCTCAGATGACCTCTCGTGGGCAACCAACCACACACATGGAGCCCTCTTCCTCTAGACACCAAATTCCAAGTAGGAGGCTAAACTCCTGCTACACAAAATATTTGCCCTGTACCAAATCCTTTGCAGATAGCCAATCTATTGTGATCAACCAAACACACAGGTGGGCAAGTACCTGCTGCACACATTTCACCCTATGCACAACCCTTCACGGAGGGCCCACTCCTCCCAGACACAAAAAACCCCATTAGGTGGTGAAGCCCCTACTAACAAAACCTTCACCCTGCACAAAACCCTTTGTGAATAGTTTATCTCTTGTGGGTTACAAAACAGGCAGAAGAACATGGCGGCCGGCAGTAAGCGGGTCTCGGGAGGCTCCGAAGCGTCAGGACAACTTCCGACGTATAACAGATCTCAATGACTCGTGAATGCCTACAGGAATTTATAGTAAGCTGCTAGTTTAGTTAAAGGGACATAGTTTGGCAGTTTGGGGTTGAATTTGCAGCTGCCCTGGAGAAAGAAGGGGAGATTCAGTGCAAGTGTACTCTACGGGCAAGCCGTGGGCGTGTCCGCGGCCGGACGCGGTGGAGGAGCCGGAGCCTGGTTGTCCTTCGTTATGGACTGAGTTTTAGATTCATGGTCTCTTCTCTTGGTGTTTTTTCTGGCGTGTCTCCGAGATTACGGAGGAGGTGGCGGGGTTAGTTGTTTCCCCCTCGGACGCCCCGGACACGGTAGCGCTGGCAGCCGCGGCAACTGCGGATGGGCAGACTGGAGGGACCCAGGAAGTGCAGTTTGCTCTCTGGTCGAAGGCGGCCCTGGGAGTGTTTCGTGGACGGAAAGCGGCAGCGAGATTCCCCATTCACAGCGGCAGGGGAAGAGGAGGTGGGAGTGAGAAATTTGAGCCCCCGCAGCTCAGTAAAGCCACACTGAGAAGTGCCGGACAAGCAGGGTTGTTGGAGGATACTGATACAGATTTGCAACAAAAAGTTAGTGTTGCATGTGTGGAATTGGGAGGGGGAGGTCTGCCGAAGACAGGATATCTGAGGAAAAAGGGGGAATCAATAAACATCAAGTTAGTGCCAAAATATGCTTTAAGAAGCACAGGTAGGAACTCATTCCCTGATTCATCGCATTATTTAGAAACAGCCGATTTGGTTGTTCCTGGTCACAAGGTTACTGTTACTCATGAGACTTCTAACAGTAAGATTCAGATAAAATCGGCAAAATCCAAACCTAAGGGCAAGAAGAAAGCGAAGATATTAATACAAAATTAAATAAAAACAAACCTCACGCCCTCATTAAAAGATTACTTTAAGGCAGTGCCTAGTACATTGATACTAAAACCGGTAGACCAGATGTCTACTCGTAAAGACAGCAAAGAGAGCAACACCAGAAATACTAGCGAGTTGCTTCAATACCCTGAGGGCATATTAAGGCCCAATAAGTTCCAGCCATTAGTAGGCTTGCCAATAGAAGACGGGGAAGGTGAACTCACGATGCAAGACACAGATAACACAGATAATTACTCATTAAACCTGGCAATAGATGGGATTTCATTAATGGATAGTCAAGTAACGGGAAAGGAGATGGAATACGTTGAAACATCAAGTGAAAACACAAAGAACTCATCTACCCACCGGTCGGCCTTAGATCTTTTACAGGCTTTAACAGAGGAGGTGAGAAACAGGTTCCAGGTCTCAGAAAAAAACAAGCTCAAATCAATGTTTTTTGCGAAAAAATGGAAGATAAGCTAGACTTATTGACAGCGAGAGCCGCAGCTCTAGAGACAACGGTGGCTGAGTTAACAGTAAAAGTAGATGAGAATGTAAAAGATCTTACTAAAATAAAATAAAAGAACGGGAAATTGGCCTCCAGGATAAGTTGGAATCTATTGAGAATACCCAATGGAGGAATAATGTTCAGCTACGTAAAGTGCCTGAGGGAGTTGAAGGAGATAACATTAAAGAATACGTAGTAAAATTGATTAAACAAACAACTAATATTGATTGTTCAGAGCAAGCCCTTTCTGCTGATATTCAGAGGGTACACAGAGACCGTTCAGATTAGGTCCAAACAAGACCAGACCCAGGAAAATCTTGGTTCATTTTCTGACATGTAATTTAAAAGACGAAATATTGAATAGAGCTTTAAAGTTGAACATATTAAGTGCAGAAGGATTTACTTTTCAAATCCGGTCTGATGTCTCCTCCATAACTGCGTCTACACAGTGGGAGTTGGGAAAGTTACAAGATGCATTTAGACAACTAGGTGCTACAGCACAACTTAAATTTCCTGCCACACTAAAAGTGATGTCTAATAACAAAATGCATGTATTCAGACGGGTGGAAAAGGCAGAAACCTTCCTGCAGCTTATCTCAGGGCAAACTAGTGAAGCATCAGGTCGCTAAATTAGTCTTCTCTACTTTGAACTCCCAGGGCAATTCTACCGTGAGAGCTAGAGGAATACCCTCAAATCAACAATTGGAAATATTATCTTTCTAGCAGTTATATTAAGAGCTATAGAAAGTATTAACCGTCCTGTCCAATGAGAGCAGAGCCTCAAAGGCAAGAGTAGGGTCATAAGAGAAAGAGTGGGGGTTCTCCGGGGGAGCACAAGGGTGGGTGCAGGGGGGAAAGGAGAAGGTCACAGGGTGGGGAGCATGGCGAAAAAAACAAAAAAAATGTCCAATTAGCCCAAAATAAATGTTATCATCCATTTAAATGAGCAATGACATCAGGCAACATATCTGAGGGTGCTCTCATGGAACCTAAACGGGTTAAGGGTAAAACACAGGATGGAAAGGATATTCCATTATTTAAGAGAAACTCCAGAACAAATTCTCATTCTTCAGGAAACACATCTAACTAGTTTTTACTAGTGGCCCTTGCAGTAACAAGTCCCCTTGTCTATTATGGACTATCCTTAGGTTGTGGGTTATTTGTGATGTGGCATTTTAGAACTTAGGCACACTTGAGTGCCTTTTGGAATAAGGTCATATTTTGAACAATTTTCTGATGCCCCGGTATTTACAAAGGAATTAAGCTATCCTTCTGTCATACCCAAAATATAACCTGCCCCCTCACATAATTGTTGTTTTTATTTGTTTGTTGGTTTTTCTGATGTTATTGCTTAAACCCTTGTTTTGTGTCATTATCCTTTTTGTCGGTATATCTGATGTATAGTCATATATAGGGTAATTTTATCTTGAAAATATCGAATGACTCATGAGGTTGTATCAAACATAAAATGTGTTTGTTTTTATGTACTCAATGGTGTTACATATGTCATGCTAAATGTGGTTGTGTTATTTTTATGTACTCAATTGTGTCACATATGTCATGCTAAATGTGGTATATAATGTCTGTGTTTATCATTGTTTTTACATGTAGTCTTTTATATGTATTTTTACAGCCCTGAAGAAGTTCTGTTAGCAGAATGAAACGCGTTGGCTGTGGCTCATTTAAAAAGAGAAAAAAAGCAATAAAGAAGGAGTTTCAATCATCTTTTCAAAACGGACTTGATATGAACTAATTTGATTGTATATAATTGGAAAGTGGTTCAACTTTAATATAACTCATATGCACGATTGACCCTGAGGGAAAGGGTGGTGCCCTTGGACAGAGGGCACTGTTGAAGTTTGCACACAGAATTACCTTGTGTTGTTTATAAAATATTGGTATATTTTCTGAGGTTGGTGCCTACCTTAGGCAAGTTGGTCCACTGTCCAGTTCACGTGTTTGCAAATCTACTCAGAGTCGATAAAGAAATCTCCGATTCTCTAAAAAACTGGGCATATTTACCTCTAGCACTAATAGGAAGAATCAACCTAGTAGAATCTTACCAAAACTTATTTTTATATTTCAAAATATACCTTTAGCTTTTAAAGAAGAAAGTTTAAGGAAAATACAGGCAAAAAGAAATACTTTCATATGGGCCTCCAATGGTAAAAGAATCTCCTGGAAAAAGCTTCAGAGAAAGAAGAACAAAGGAGGGTTATGTGTGTCTGACATAATCTTTTAGGGAAAAACAACAGGAGTATAACCCATAAACCTATTTGAGATCTGGGTAGGTAGAATACAAATATGCAACAATATCGCAACCTGATTCATTGAAAATAATTATGCTTGTATGTGCAAGACATTACAATAGAAGAACAAAGGTGAGAGACTCCAAATTATTTGCTGAATGTGCTCTTAGGCATCATATATTTAGAAGTCTGGAATATACATAACAGTTATGACAGCACTGTTAAGCATGTATGCAGTGGCAACCCAAAAGAAGTGCACATTGTGCTCGTGATAAAACGTGACGGCGCAAGTGACAACGTGAGAAAAACACAGCGCAGGGCGCAAGGTGAAGTGTAAAATACAATATATACAAAATTATTCGTTCACATAATGATTATTTCGAGAAGGTAGGCTATGATTTTCAGCGATTCAGAGAACCAAAGTACGGTGTGCATCCAAGGGTTTTTGCTGATGTGAGAGGGTCGACTGCGTTTAGATCCTTTCAAGTTAGGATCATCATCAGGACCGGGTAGCCAAATTGATGAGTGCAGTGGCACGAAGGGATCATTGCACGCGGGAAGAAGGGCCGATTTAGGATGCCAGGACAGCGTCGTAGGACGTCAGCTGTACAGGGCTGATCGTACGAGTGAAATCATCCGGTGGAAGAGAGAGGGGGGCGGTTTGTTATTAAATGTTCGTTGCAGGGTCGGAGCCCTGATCCACTGCACAGGAACCGGGTGGAATCCTAGGTAGGGCGTTCAAAGTGAGGGAATGATACAAGAAAATCTGGGGGACTAGTATCGCCGGGCCACCACGGCTGAAACCCGCACACGTCCGTGGCGGCCCGGCGATACTCGTCCCCCGGACATTGTTGCATATTTGTATGATATAATATTTTAGGCATGGGTTTTCTTAATAAGGGCAGGCAAAATGCTTATGAATGAGTCAAATACTTCAGATATAGGGAAAATGTTTAAGGAAATGTTGCAAGACTTAAAAAGAGGAGATCATGCTTTTATATACAAATTTGGAGATCCACGCTTCTTCAAGAAGGTTCGATTGAAGTCTCTAAAGGACTTAGCAAACACCTGGTTCAAAATCAGAAAGCTGTTAAAGATTAGCTATTATAGCACAATGGCTCCTATTTGGGACACACCTGGCTCACCTGAATGGACTAAAGATTCACTAGTAACACCGTTAAAATCAGCCGGGATAAACTCTGGGCCCAACACATCCCTGAGGGTTGTTTGTTATCATGGGAAGATCTGAAGGCAATCACGGACAGTGAACTATCTACATATAAATATCTTCAAATAAAAAGTTGATCCCCGGCCATTGGCATTACGGTTGGTCATACAAACGATCTAGAGACAACTTTAAGAATGAGACAATGGAACAAGAAAGAAGTGGCAAATCTTTACTGGCTCCTGATAGACCTGGCAGATGGCGACTTTATCCTTCCATTACAGCTGTGGGGCGAGTGCTTGCCGGGCTCCAGTACAGAAGCAATATGGCAAGTATCTTATGATTTACTATACTCTACAGTACAAGCTGCCAATTTAAGGAGAAATCATCTCTTCTCTCTCCACAGAGTATACTGGTCTCCTTCTAAGCTTTCAAAGTTTGCAAAGGGATCTATTCAATCCTGTCCAAAGTTCCAGCAGAAAAAAGCTAACGATGAGCATATGTTCATAAGCTGCCCTATGCTACATCAATTTTGGGGCCCTGTAATAAGAGGAATGGAAGATATATTTGGTTTTGATATCCAGGTGAGCATTTCTTTAATATTTTTTGGTATTCTCGCAAATTACGAATTGTTACCTTTAGATAAAAATAAGCTGTGTTTTTACCTTATTTTACTTGCTCCAAGAGAAATTTGTAAATATTGGATTAAATGCACTCCCCCGACTTTTTTAAATTGGTTAAATTCTGTTAAGTATGTAATGAAATTGGATACAGCCATATGGAAAAACAAGAGCAAGAGAAAAAAAGATTTGTGACTGCAATGCATGGTCTGGTTGGATAACCTATAAAATCAGGGGTATGCATGTCCAATGATTATGCCTCTACATAGAATTGCTTTACCACTCGGGTCAGTTCTGGGGGCTTATCATTGAACAGACCAAACACGAGAGGTTCTGTGTAAAGTGCATCGATTCAGATCAGAGCTCTCTTGCTGGTGCCAATCAACTGTGGGACCGCAGAGTAATTCAAATTGGCTCTGGATACATCTAATGGCATATGAGAACAGAAAAAAAAAACATGCATGGGTGGCCTAGCACCTGTTGGGCAAGAAATTCCCCTTGATTACCACCTGTTATGGAGAGCCCATTCCCTCCAGGCTCTAAATTTCCAACAGGTGGCCTAGACTCTACTAAGCACAGCCTTTGTTCTGTACCAAACCCTTAACAGATAGTCAAAATCATGGGCAACTAACCAGACATGGGTGGGGAAGTTGCTCCTGTGACGGTCTTGGCTCCCATGAAGATCTCTTGTACTGGAGTGGACATAACTCGCAAAATTTTCTGTTGCTTAATTATGTGGAATTTTTGTAAAATAATACTAGATTATGTAGAATTAAGAGGGGAGTGCAACCCTGCATTTAACACAATTTTCTTAGTGCAGAAGATACCCTTGTAATCAAACTGGACCCCAGATAGACTCAAGAAAATTGTGCTACAAGTAATAGAACACGAACGTCTGCAATGTATAGCAGCCAATGCTCGCTAAGTGCTTTACCAGCTTCTGCTGGATGTGGTGGACCCCAGTATGGCAACACATGCTACACTGCACGCTTAACCACCACAGCTTGCGCTCCACCAGGCTGTAGCAATTCCTCGTCCTGACACCAACTGCCAGCATGAGGTGGAGGTAGTGCTGCACAAACAAAATGAGTGTTGCCCCAATCTTGCTGAAAATGTGGCTTGACATTACCCCCTCATGCTGCTGTCACCCACAGGGGGTGCAGGGTTCAGTAATGGTGAGACTGCCTGCCTGCGCTGCAGCTGGGAACAGTGGAATGGGGTTCCCTAAAATTTGAAAATGGAGAGAGTTGGGCCAAACATTTGTGGATGGAGATGGATGGGTGCCTAGGAAGTTGAAGGCATGGGGATACCTAGGCAGGAGTAGGCTGGAGTAAATCAGAATTGCTGTTCTATTTTTTGGATGCATACTACATTCCTAGCATCATTTGTTTGACACAAGAGGCTTAATTATTCAAAACAAAAAATATGAAAATGTTGTACACTCTAACTAGAACATCAAGCATTTTGGCATGTAAGCAACATAACAAACGCCATACAAAAATATTAAAAACATTTTTTTAAATGTTTAAATATATATATTTCAAATATTTGTATTTCAATTAAGTATGCTATGGTGCCTGAATATCATTTATTTAATACATAGATATAATATTCTAATAGAAAAAATATTGTTGTGCATAATATCAAAGGTGAGTATATTGTTTTTTTATTTGTAAAGAATATTGATGCAAAAAACATAGTATACTAAAATATCATGAGATATAGTATAATTTGCAATATTGTTATAATATGCATATTTACTACTATTTCTTGGGTGTAAAGATGTAATTTTTTTAGGTAATTCTTTAAAATTTATTGTGGTCATACATTTTTCCGTTGAATTTAGTTTGAGTTGCAAGTTAGCTTTTTCTTTGAGTGAGTAGAATTTTAAATTTAAATTAGAAAATAGTTATAAAATTTGAAATTATTTAAATAAAATGAATTATTTATTGGGATTTGTTAATAGTTTTTAAAATATAATGTAATGTTTTAAATATTGAGGGTTTAGAAATTGAGTTTCAATTATAGTTTTATACATTATATTTTATGATTTTTGGTGTCCAGATGAGTGCCTTTTATGTATCTCCTATTTATATTTTATTAAACAAATTTAGAAAAAAATGGAAATTAATTTTATATTTGAATTACTATATAAAAATATATTTATTTTGCTATATTAACAAATGCTTTATGTGAATTATGCTTTGTAATTTTAGCTTATTGCAGAAAAATATTTTCCTTGTACATTTCATTTGCATTAGTATTACATTTGGACCACAACATTTTTTAAAACATTTTCAAAAATGTAACACACACAGGGCCTGATTATGATGTCGGTCGGCTGAGTGTCCGACCAGCATTGATGCGGCAAACAGACCAGCTGACAGGTAGTCGGTGGTCTTGACCAAGAAATTAGGAACCGACCGCCGTGGAGGCGGTCAAAGACATGCCTCTTTGATTTGAGGTTAGTGCTGAATCCCGCAAAAGGGCAGCAGCACAATCCCCAATGCCAAAAGGCATGTTTTTAAACATTCCTTGACCGTGTGCCAGGCACCACACAGTGCCTGCCAAATGGGGCATGGATGTTTGTGGAGGCACCACAGGTGCCGCCCAGGCCTCATGGCAGAGGCCGTGGAGGGACGGGGGCCTTGCTAGGGCCTCCTAAAGTCCCTTTCTGTCTGCCTTTCTATGGTGGTCAGACCACCATAGAAAGTCAAAGGGAAAGGGCCATTGTAATCCCTGCAGCGGTGCCTGAGCAGGTACCGCACGTATTGTAGGGATTACATTCCGAACGCTGGGCAGACGCGCTCCTTGAGCCCGTTGGAACCGCAGCAGTCGGTCCATGAACCCATGTGGTTGTACCGACCGCATCGATCACTGACCGCTGCTTCAGATGTTGGTGGGACCGACATCGTAATGAGGCCTAAAGTGATTTTAATTATCCACAATGTAATATTTTTTTTAAAATATAGCCACCTTTGATATATGCACTTACCCCACTATTTGTCCTGTTAGAGTCATAATACTATATCAGACACAATAAATATATTTACCATCCCAAATTGTGGTGAGATTGATTATTGTCCCACATTATTCTGAGGGAGGCAGGGAAGCGCATTTGCACTGTTGCCCCTAGCATTTTCAGCTGTTGCATGAGATGGCCTAACTCCCACTGTTGGTCTTATTTTTTTAAACTAATTTTATGGGACCCTAATTCATAGTCTAAGTCAGCCACCCCACCACATGTGCATGTTCCAAAATGGTTGTGGGTTTCAAGTGAGAATATTAATCAGACCTCTCCCAGTTATTCAGTTATTTGCCCTTACTACATTGTTTGTAGGATTGGATTTTGAATAGAAAATCCAAATCCACTGAACATATGCACTTTTCCCAGTGCTTGTGGTTCTGGATGTCGAATACTAAATCAATCCCACCACCCCCCCCCCCCATATAAACACCTTCTATAAGGTGTGTGGAACTGAAGTTAGAATAGTAAATCTAAATCCTCCAAATGTATTCACTGAACACATTGTTTATAGGATTGGCATAAGAGTACTAAATCACAACCCTCACAATAAAAGTATGTTTCGCAAGGTTTGCGGGGCTGAAGTTAGACTAGGGAAACAAGGCTCCCCTCATAAATAGACATTATAGTATATTTGTAAGTTTGGAGCTAGACTAGTAAATGGTACACCCATATTCTTACACTTTAAACAATGTTCCAGGGACTAAACTAAAAGTTAGAATAGTAAATTTAACACCCTCAGTTTTTGCACTTTCCTCTATGTTTTTGGGACTGTAGATAGAATAGTTTATTTGGCCATTCCCATTTATGCACTTTGCCTAATGTTGTTTGTTAAACTGGGTTAGAATAGTGGGAAAGTTTGAGTACTTTCCATAATGTTTGAAGGACTAGAGTTAGAATAGTAAATTCTTCCTCAATGTTTGCACTTTCCTTATTGTTTGTAAGTCTGGACATAGAAAAGTAAATTGCATTCTTCTCTCGGCCATTCTTGCACTTTCCCCCAGTGTTTATGTGACTGGATCTACAATAGTATCTTTGCTGCCCCATTTATGCACCTTCCTCAATGTTTGTAGGACTGAAATTAGGACAGTAAACTGTACTGCAGCAATTGTTTAGCTCTCACCAATTTTTTTGAGACTAAAATTAGAATAATGAATCTCCACCAGTAAATCTTACCACTCGATGTCTGCAGTTTCCACAGTGTTTTTGGTACTGTATTTAGCATAGTATATTTGACCCCATGATATATGTATTTTTAGGAATGTTTGTGAAACTAGAGTTAGAATTGTAGCTTTGAACCCACCAAAATATAGGCCCTTTTCCAAATATTTGCTTAACTTACATTAGAATAGTAAATATGAGCCTCTCAATCTTTACAGGTCCTTAAATACTTTTTGGGATGCATTTGCATTGGTAATATTGAACTTGCATATTCCCACAGTTTATTAAACAAACATGAGTGTCTTGGAACAATAGTAAGTAAGGAATTTTAATGTAGAAGAAACAAAATTTGATTTATAAAATAGCAAATTAATATATCTAAAAATGAGGATATGTTTAGTTTGGATGTTTTTTTTGTGTGCAAAATAATACCATGATAATATTAATACAATATTAACAAGTATTTCATAGAAACAAATAAATGTTATGTTTGCCATAATTATGTGATTATTTTATTAACATTAAGGTGCCGATTCCGATCCGGCAAAATAAATTTGCGTATGACTCGTATCCGTATATTTTCACGTACGAATCGTACAAGTACCGTACAAACAGCGAAGTACGATTCGTACCTGAAAAATACATACGAATTGCGTTGGGAAAAGGGTACGAGAGGGAGCCGGAAATTTTTACGTCCGAATAGCGTCGGGAAAAGTGTACGATAGGGAGCCGGACATTTTTACGTGCAAATCGTAAAACAGAAGTCCAAGCGCGCAAATACGATCTGTACCGCCCGTCCGAATACACAAGCGCATGTAAAAGGCCCAGTACGGAGCGAACGCAGTAGCACACATGTACACGGGTAAACTTGTGGACAGATACGAGTCGTACAGCCCCCCCCTCCCCCAGCATATGTCAGCACCGTACCCCCATATGTCAGTACCGTACACCCCCTGTCCGCACTGTACCCCCGCCCCGTACCTGTACACATCGTACCCCTGGCCCGTAGTGCCTGTACGCGCTGCACCCCAGGCCCGTACCCCAGCCCCGTACCTGTACGCACCGCACCCCATGGCCGTACCCCAGCCCCGTACCTGTACGCACCGCACCCCATGGCCATACCCCAGCCCCGTACCTGTACGCACCGCACCCCATGACCGTACCCCAGTCCCGTACCTGTACGCACCGTACCCCAGGCCCGTACCCCAGCCCCATACCTGTACGCACCGCACCCCATGGCCGTACCACAGCCCCGCACCTGTACGCACCGTACCCCAGGCCCGTACCCCAGCCCTGCATCTGTACGCACCGTATCCCAGGCCCGTACCCCAGCCCCGTACCTGTATGCACCGCACCCCATGGCCGTACCCCAGCCCCGCACCTGTACGCACCGTACCCCAGGCCCGTACCCCAGCACCGCATCTGTACGCACCGTACCCCAGGCCCGTACCCCAGCCCCGTACCTGTAGGCACCGCACCCCGTGGCCATACCCCAGCCCCGTACCTGTATGCACCGCACCCCAGGCACGTACCCCAGCTCTGCACCCGTACGCGCCACACCACAACACCGTACCCCAGCACCCTCACCCAGCTTCACGTATGTACGGTCCTCACCTATGCGAAAAAGACTCGTACAGAACCAGGACACTGTAAAAACAGCACAAGGAAGGTCAATTCGACTCGCACAACACCACAAAACACACCTACATGACAAAATACATCTCAATGACTGACCTGGGACATCCAAACAGAGGCCCAAAATCACAACCTCCTCTTATAACACACCCACCAAAATTTCAAACCCAGCCACACCCACAAATGGACCAATAAAAAGGGCCCACACACACAACCCATGAGCCTTTGCAACAGACCCACTGCTGCCAGACCCCACAGACAAACAACTGCACCTTACTCACACCTTAACTACACCTTAACTTACACACCTTCACACAACATCCTTCACAAACACCCCCTCTTCACATTCACACACACACCATCACATTCACACCCACAACCATCCACACCCACACCCCACACCATGCCCACAGACAAGAATCCAAAGTTCACAAGGGCAGAGCTGGACCTCCTTGTCAACGAAGTCATCAGAGTCGAGCCACAGCTGTTTGGTCAGACAGACCAGCATAGCCCAAAAAACTAGCCTGTGACAGAGGATCGTCGATAAGGTGAATGCTGTTGCGCCCATCCGAAGAACCAGGCATGAATGCCAAGCCAGGTGGTGCGATCTGCGCAGGGCAGTCAAGAGGAAAATGAACGAGGAATACGCCCAGAGTAACATCACTGGAGGTGGGCTGCCCCGCAGACACATACATTACCATCCCTGGGAGGAGAAGGTGATGGCCATGCTTCCGCCGGTGGGAGTACACGGAGTCGAAGGAGTTGCAGAGCCTGGTGTATACACAAACAACTCACGTAACATGGGGGGAATGGCATCCACACCATAAATACACCAAAGGCACGCAACTTCCCCCAAGCCCTCACCGCACACAACCACACTCAAAAACCATGCTCATGCCACTAACGTCTCCATGACCCATTCACAAATAAAGGCAATGCCATGTCCCAGGCCACACCAACCACAAACCCAAGACTGGATGTCCGGGATGCTGGGAGGGTGGGGCTCACACAACACATTGTGCAACTCAGAAGCAGACACCAATGCCCTCAGCCCATATGGCCTAGGTACATACCCATGCACCATGCCCAATGCACAGGGACTGGCAAAGTACTGACACGGTAGCTGACACTTGGCCCTGCTATATGCAGCACAAGGCCCTCCTGTGACCACTGTACACTCAAACACCAACTCCACAAGCTCAGATATCTAGCACAGGAACTCACACTCACTGACATGCCAGCATGCACCATGAGGGGACAGACACATCACCTGGGAGACCCAATGACAAATCACACTACACCCAACAGCAGGCCCGGTCACACACCCCCTCTTACACAAGCACACACCCCCGGGGCAGGCAACGGATTTACCCACACTCACAATGGACATGTGACACAACCAGACCAATCCATAGCTAAATAAGCATCCTAGCCAAAATTCAACAGGTCAAACACTCAGGAGAACATATCAATCTGTCCCCCGCAACATACCCATCCCCAAGTGGAAATTGAGAGGAATGCTAGGCACATCCAACTACCTGGAGGAACTGTGACAACTTGAGTATGTATGAAACATGGATGTGGCATGAAACAGCATTAACATTGTCTCCCTCTCACACACAGGGCAACATCAAGGACCTCCCCCCAACAATGGGAGGGAACCGGTATGTCACACATACGCCACATCCTGGACACATACCGGCGTGACACCAGGGGCATCAACTAGGTAGTGTCGAGCCTCACAGAGATGAAGGAGACCCTCGACGAGATGAAGAACCTGCAGGCCAAGCAACATGCCAGACAACAACAACACCAAGGACAGATGGAGGCAAGACTGGCTGAGCTCCTGGCGGTGCAAACGGACATGAGCCGTTCACTCCGTCGGATCGCCGACAACATGGGCAACCCTCCCTGTACCACCAGGCGAAGACCACCACCAGCCACAGGGAGGGAGGAGGAGGAGGATTCGTCCGACGGAGCATCACAGACCTCGTCAAGGCCTGCATCTGAGGGTCCCCCCAGGAAGGTGGGTCGTCCACGGAAAAGACCGTGAGAGTCAGCGGACCATCCACATCTCCCAGGTCACCTGGCCTGGCACCTGGCCCTCTGGCGCAACAGCAGCACCTCATCCAATGACATTCTCTGCCACATGGACTTGCTGGTACAAGTCTGACCAATGATGACCAACACTTTGTTCTGGACTCTGATGACTTCCAAAGCAAAGGATACCATCTCCCCCTGTGAACTTTGGATTCTATGCACCCGGTAGAGCATGTTAGTTCATCTACCAAAAGATGTACCCCACCATAAATGAAAACTTTATTTTGTCATGAGATGTTGCTGTCATTTTGCATTAGTCCACAACGTATGTGTGTGTAAATGTTAAACTATGCCTGAGTGTTGAACTAACTCCACCCATCCATACCCTGGGATCTGAGTCTGGTACAGGACACACATTGGTCACAATGTATCATTCAATGCAGACATGGAGCACAATACTCACCTGTGATGGCCTCAAGCTGCTGAGGGGGGGGCTTGCAATACTGTGAGGACAGACCTATTTGGAAGAGTATCATTAAGGCGTAGAGGTCATGCCTCATTCGGAGGTTCAAGGGGAGGGAGTCCCAGGTATGTGTTCCCAGGTGGGAGAACTATGTCCTGCATGCTGGAGTACGGTGGATCTGAAGAATGGTGGCCAGGTCAAGGTTGGATGCATGGAGATGGCACTACGGGGTCTCGGATGACAGTGGTACAAGGTTGGTTTTGGGTCGGCGTTGTGGCCTGCCTCCTTAGTGTGGGTGGGGAGTCTGAAGGTCATCCTGCAGCACACAGTGATCCATTGCAGCTATCTCTGCTGGACGGTGATGTGGCTGGGGCGAAGGATGTTGAAGCTGAGGTGTGCAGATGCACCCTGGATGTGGACAGGTTTCAGGGAGTTTGGATGTGGCTGCTCCGTAGAGGGCAGGGCAGTATTTGACACGGATGTTGTCGTGGACCTGGGGGATGGTCCGTCTTTCCTTGGAGGGGATCTATCTGGGGATCCTGTGCATAATTTAGAGGGTGTTGCAGTCTGAGGCACAGATGCTGGTGATTACCATGGCAAATGTGAGCAAGCAATCCATGATGCACACCATCTTGTGTGCGTGGACACTGGGTGCTTGTGCAGGGCTCTTGCGGGTGGGACACAAGCAGTTGACCCAGCTGTAAGGGAACAATCCTCAGATGTTGACCTCAGTCCTGTACAAGTCCTGCCTCAGGTGGCTGATGTTCTGCCATTCATCAATGGATCTCATGCAATCTTGAATATTGGAACTGGCAATGTCTGCGTCCTTGGTGAGGGTGAGGAGCACCTGGCTGTCAATGGCATACGAGTTGATGATGAGGTGCCGTGCGCATGTGATGGTGGAGAGGGGGGTCCTGGACACATTGTAGATTGACACGCTGAGAGATGATACCTGTGCCATGTGCCTGACGATGATACCGTACTACATGCAGAAGCCTTGAGTCCCACTCCCATTGCCTTGCTGGGGTACAGAGCCGGTGGGGAGTAGGAGGGACATGACCTGGTTGGTGTGACAGGGCCTGGAAGGCGTGGCAGTGCTGTGTAGGCAGTCGGAGTTGCACACTCATCATGCAAAGGTGTTGTGTGTGCGCTTAGTGTATGCCTGAGAGCAGGCGGGAGATTTGTGGATGGACATTGCTTGGAGGGTGGCTGCAACATCACACTGTAGTGTGATGTGGGTCATGCAAGGACCTGAGGGTCGTGCAATGTGCATGTTGCATGTGCAGACGGTCCAGCCTTTGGCACCGCGTGGCTGCAACTGTGGCACAGACAAGCTGATGACAGCCAAAAGAATGGGTTGAGGGAGGAAGGGAGGAGCATCTTTGATGTGTGTGTGTTGCCAAATCCGGAAACTTCGTGTGCCCTTGCTGCAGGGGCAGCAACAGCAGGCGGAATGTCCTGGAAACTATGCCACAAGTTCCACCCAAAGACTAGGATGTCAGAAAGGACTACTGCAACAGGTGTATGTAAAGGAAGGAGTGTCCGGTTTTCCATGGCACACCCAGAGACAAAGGATGCACAATCACCAAAGATGACTGACACCGGATCATGAAACTGAAGGGCGAGCTGCACACAGGAAACACACCCTCAGCAGGTGTTGACGGCCCGTTGTGGGGACCAACATGCCAAAACACATACACAGCCATGGACTCCATGCACAATAGAGAATCAAATACATGAAGAACAGCATGCAGGTTGCTAATCTACACATAGACTCATATGCACAATCTTTGACAACTATGCCAGAGATGCCGCATGCACAGTGGAAAGAGACCTGCATTGACAGAGATGAGGCACCTTGGAGGGTGAGGAACACCTTTATTACTAAGGCTTACACCTATGGAAATGCATCAATATGAACAGACACACAGGTCTTTTGGATGAACATGTGGGACCTACACTGGACACCCCCTTCGCACCACAGATGCTGTAAATCCATTGGACTGGCATACAAGTGAAGGAGGTGAGCCAAACATCCCCTGCTGTACACGGAGAGGCTGCTATTCCCCATTGAGCCTCTAATGGGGATGTCCCACACTATGTCCACCCGTAGCATCCCGTATGTTTCATAGGGAAGTTTTACACACATTGATGCCTTCATCACAATCCACAATCCCATTACAGATGACTGTCACAAAGTGTGACTATCAATTCATGTGAGTCATGCTACATGTCATGTGCCCCATGGTGAGTCGACATGTATGCATAGTAACAAAACCTGCACAGGAGCAGTGCCCACACATTCCAAACAACTACCACATCCAAAATGGCTTGCTGCAATCCTTACCCAAAGGAGACATCTCACCATGTCCGTGCATGTAACGCTGATTCAGCACACGTTGCAATACTCATGAGGAATAGCAGGAGCACAATGATGCCACGAGCAGACAGCATGCGCAACTACCTGGGGATGACAGACACACAAGAAGTCAGGAAAAATATAGTCATCCGCATGCATGGTCATGTACTCTACATGAATAAGGTTGACACCATGCTAGTTGAAAACTGAGTGTGTCAGCTAAAATGTGTGGAATGACATCATCACTCGAGTGACACATCAGAACACACCTAACTAAGTCACTTAGCATACAGTCAGCTGGACACACACATTGCAACACATGCCACACAAGGCTCCAAGTGTGCACACTCAGACCCAGGGACTCACCATTATGAGAAGAAGTTGCATATGAGCTGACTCCGGATGTCCTCCTCCTCCTCCTCCTCCTCCTCCTCACTTGCCTCGTGACCAAGGCCTTCATCCTCCATGGGTGGATGTTCCTGCTCATCGGGATCCAGGATGAGTGGCACAGCTTTCTCCATTGCCATGTTGTGCAGCATGCAGCACACGAGGAAGAATTTGCAGACCTTCACCGGTGCATATGGGAGGGACCCGCCTGTCTTGTGGAGGCACCGGAATCGGCTCTTCAGGAGGCCAAACGTCCTCTCAATCACTCGCCTGGTCTGCCCATGGGCGTTGTTGTAACGGTGATCTGCAGCTGTTCTGGGGTTGCGGAGAGGCGTCACCAGCCATGGTATGTTGGGATAGCCAGAGTCCCCTACGTGGAAACATCATGTAAAGAAGAGGGTCTGGAGATGCCGTAACATACAAAGATACCGCTAAATACAGTACAAACAGAGTATACCCACCAACAAGACATGCTCATTCGTTGTGCAGCCGCAGCATCATTTCTGGCTCCTTGCTACGCCTCATGATGTAGGCATCGTGTGCTGACCCTGGAAAATGTGCACAGACATGGGAAATCAGCATGTTAGCAAGACACACCACAAGGGCATTGATGGAGTGATAATGTTTTCGGTTTCGATAGGCTACCTCCTGTGCCTGTGGTGGTACCAAAGCCACATGTGTCCCATCAATGGACCCAATTACATGGGGCATCCCTCCCAGGGCATAGAACTCACCCTTGATACCTGTCAACTGCTCACGAGTTGGAAAATGGATGAATTCATCCAGGTGCTCCAACATGGCTTCTAAAACATCATGCAGGTCACGGCTGAACATGGTCTGGGACATGCCACCCACATCAGCTATGGTGAATTGAAAGGTACCGGTGGCAAAAAAATGTAGGGCTGCCATCACCTTCATCTTGGGGGTCAGCACAGTAGGATAACTGTGTCGCGGTTGGAGGTGTGGTGCCAGCCTGTTTGTCAGGTCCTCAATCAACTGTTGGGTGAATCTGTAACGGGGTATGCAGTCACGTTCCCTCATGGCACCCAAGTCTGGCATTGGTCGGGGGAGAGGCGGTGCCCTGCAGAAATTTGGAAGGAATAACGAAGATTGAGTTCATTACAACACCAATGTCAATGAACTGAGCACATGTTAAACAGTGAATACACATCTGCTAAATACAGAGTCTGGTCTGTGCAATACATCCAGGACACTTATGCCAGCCAGGTGATACTCCTACGAAGAGGCAGCTACAAACGTTGATTGTCAAGGTCTACATGACATGCCATGAAACTAGCTGTGGCACAGTGCAAGTGAACAGCCAGATTACAGGAGTGACATACATCCACATATCTGCATTAGAAGGATGTCATCTCATTCAGACAGCTTGCGGCAGGCTAGACGCACAGGTCACATGTCATTTAAAAAGTACAGATCACACACATTGCCATGAAGGGGTACATGTCAAAAATCATAACACAGACATTAAGACAACGAAGATATGTCCTCAGGTCGAAATACCATGTTTGATGCATACAGACACACGTTACGTGGGATGCCACATGTGGCATGGTGTGCGTAATTGTGTGCCATGCCCATCTACACACAGACACATGTTACAGCAACAGCAGATGCAGTTGACGGAACACCAACAGCAAGCTCATGGGAACACATGACACACACATGACATAATCACATAGTGGCACAATGGTAGTTAGATGTCAGGTGTAATTATCCGTGTACCTGGCAGTAGGGGACAGTTGCGGGTGTTGGGGACTGTGGCATACCAGTGATGCAGTGCTTGACACGTTTGTACTACATACAGACATGTGCAAAGTGTGAAGGGGAAGTGTGCAACATAGTGCCCCATCACACATGACATGTGTACACAGGTCACCACACATCTATTGTGCAAAATCATGAGGAGACATGTGCCACATCACTGCCTGACACACCTAGGCCCTGCACATGAAGGACTGCACTGACAATGACTTGATGTACAGCCTTGTGTGAGTCTGACACCTCCATTCCATCCCTGTGCACCTCCTATCACCAGTGTAAGCTGTGAAACGCACCGTACACACGCTCTGAGGGCGTGTGTAGGGTCGTATCACTATATTGGGTTTGGGTAGGAGTACGGTGTGTGTACGGTGTGTGTACGGACCGTACACACGTACGTGTCCGACCAGTGTGTACACGTATGTGTACTATGGTAGGAGACGTACGTGTACGACCAGTGTGTACACCTAGGTGTACACACTGGTCGTTCACGTACGTGTACACAATGGTCATATCCCTATAGTAGTGTTGGTGTAGGTGTACGTCATAGTGATACGGCCCGTACACGCGCGTGTATGGGCCGTATCACTATGGCGTACACCTACGCCAACACTACTATAGGGATACGACCGGTACACGCGCGTGTATGGGCCGTATCACTATGGTGTACACCTACGCCAACACTACTATAGGGATACGACCCGTACACACGCGTGTACGGGCCGTATCACTATAGTAGTGGTGCCCTAGGGGTACGTGTGCAACGCACCGTACCTGTGTGGGGATTTTAAAATTACAATGGGGACACATAAGGGACACGTATTAGGGCCTCAATGCATGCTGGTTGTCATGGATACCGAGTTCCAAGATCAAAATTTTCCATCATGTGGGCTGGAAAAAGCAGTTGGCCACATTATACATTGTTGCAAAGTGGTTGTTGACTTGACATGCTGCTGCAATTTTGAAAGATGCTAATGCTGTCACTGGTGTATGTTTAAAGGGATTGGAGGAAACTTAGGATGCAAATGAGTCTGACCAATCACTCTGTACTCCTGTAAATGAAATAGGCCAGCAAGGCAGATATAAGTCAGCCAGAACCCATGAGAGGGCACTTGCCTGCAAAACAAGTCATTGGACACCACTGCTGCTGTCATTGCTTCCTCTGTCAACATGTCCAGGTCTGTGGAGAGGGCCCAGCCATTCACCCAGGAGGAGAATGAGGCGTTTGCTCGACGTCATCCTCCCACAGTACCCCAGACTGTATGGGAGACCAGGGGAGCAGGTGAGTGCTGACTCCACTAGCTTTGACTGTGCCCCTTTTTTGTGACTGTCACTTCTGCCATTGTGTCCAGGTGTGACAGACATGCACTGTTGTTTAGAGTGGGTCCCAGGGGGGGATGCCATATGTCTCCCATGCAGAGCATGATGTAGTTCATGTCTGCACTCCTCACTTGCATTGTGCTTACTGTGACAATCACTGCATGGTGCATGGCACATTCAGCCTGGCTAATCCTTTTGGGCATTTTTGTTCTATTGTCTTGATGTGATTCTGTGGTCCCCTGGTGTGACAGGTGACTGTACCCACAGATGTGTGTGAGTTGAGTTGAGCTGTGGTGAGAGTGTCCAAATGATTTGTACGCCCCCTGGACATTGATGTGTGTGAATGTTCCTTGTCATGTGGGTGAGTGTCTATGTGGAGTGTTGCACCACAGCTGCAGGGAGGAGGCATATGCTCTACCCATCTGATTTGAGAAGGAAGCCGTTCTGTGTGTCTGACTTGCTGGGCTAGCCCCACGCCTGTGACACCCCCCAGGAAAGTGGCACATGTGCAGAGTGAGGTTTGTATCCGCTGTTGCCAATGGCAGGTGAAAGATCTGTGCCTGTGTGTGTCTGTGTACTCTGCTGAGGTTGCATCAGTGGCCTGGGGCATGTGACTGCTTGGAGGTGTTGTCCATCGGCCTTGTGTTGCTTGTGATGCACGGTGTGTGCCATGATCAGGGAGTGTGTCGAACCCCTCATGCCACCTGTGTACTTTCAATGCAATGTAGTGCATTGGCGCTTACACAGAGGCGAATGTCCCTGTGACAAAGGTGCTATTAGTTGGCAGCATACTATGCCCTGTTCAACAAATCAATGATGTTAAAAGGTGTGTCTCTGTGACATGGAGCAGGTGTAGTGATGTAGTCTCACTTTGTAATCCTCACAGGTAACCGCCTACGAGAAGGGGAGAATTTGGAAGAGGGCCGTCAGGGCCGTGAATACGGTGGAGGGTCGCAGTCGGCGCCTGCCCCAAGTGAGGAAATGCTGACAGGACATCCGGTGATGGACCAGGAGGATCGCCCGGGTCCTGCTGGGGGAATCACCACCACGCGCCCATGGCGGGCGCCGGCGCCTGACCCACCAAATGAAGCGTGTCCTGGCGGTGGTCTTGCCTGAGATGGATAGGCGGTTACAGGAGAGACAGCAGCAGGAAGGGGGTAGGTACCTGTGAGTTTGTTGTGTGTTACTAGCTTTTGGAAGTGCTCATTCGCCTGGATACAGTGCCAGGGTTTATATGTGCAGTGCATCTCCTGTTCCCCCAAGTCAAACGGTGCTGTTCTTCCTCCCTTCCCCTCCTTGACATGTGTTCCCTGGTCTGTGTGTAATCACTATTGAACATGGTCATCTAGGCTGCAAGTTATTCAAGGTGCACACTGCTTTCAGCATCATGGGTGGGGGTGGTCTGTGACATGTGTTGGTACCTTGCCTGTGCCCTGTCCTGTTCACTCATTTGGGGGTCCATAATTGTTGGTACTGTCCTGAGTCTCAACATAGGATTTTGAGGTTTCAAATAAACAGACTTGCCGCATGCATGACCGATGTAGTGGCCTCAGACATTATGTGCATGAGTGGGAGATATGCATAGTGCCGGGACGGTTGCTCCTGTTACAGTCAGATCATTCCAGGACCATGGAGCAGTGTGCCCACTCCAGTCCCCTGAGACACCTTTTCCTAGGAATCATGTGTGGCATCAAACACTGTGCCCATTCACTATGTGTTCAGCATAGGTTGGCCTCTGTGGCATTGTTCCATGGCCTCATTTGTATTTACGTGAAGTGTGCTACATGTCTCCACTGTCCATGCTGACCCCATTAGGCTTGTGCATCCTCACACTGGGCAGTGCCTGTTTGTCTATGTACAACTATCTGTTGATGGTTGTTTGTCACAAGTATGTGTGGTCAGCCTCACGAGGTGATGTTGAGTACATATAGGAGTTCTTGATGCTCATTTTGTTAATCCCAGATTAAGAGGTGTAAGTACTTGCTCTGTCTCAATCACATTGTCTCAGGTATGGCACTTGCCTGCACTACCTTACACTCGACACCACTGCTGCTGCTTGTGATTCCTCTGGGACCATGTCAGGGACTGTGGAGAGGGCACAGCCTTTCAGCCATGAGGAGAATGAGGCATTGCCTGATGTCATCCTCCCACAGTACCCCAGCCTGTATGGGAGACCAGGGGAGCAGGTGAGTGCTGACTCCACTAGCTTTGACTGTGCCCCTTTTTTGTGACTGTCACTTCTGGCATTGTGTCCAGGTGTGACAGACATGCAATGTTGTTTAGCGTGGGTCCCGGGGGGGGAATGGCTTATGTCTCCCATGCAGAGCATGATGTAGTTCCTGTGTGCACTGCTCACTTGCATTGTGCTTACTGTGACATTCACTGCATAGTGCATGGCACATTCAGCCTACCCAATCCTTAGGCCGAATTTTGTCCTATTGTCCTGAGGTGATTCCCTGGCCCCCCGGTGTGACAGGTGACTGTACCCACAGATGTGTGTGAGTTGAGTGAAGCTGTGCTGAGAGTGTCCAAATGATGTGTACGCCCCCTGGACATTGATGTGTGTGAATGTTCCTTGTCATGTGGGTGAGTGTCTATGTGGAGTGTTGCATCCCAGCTGCATGGAGGAGGCAACAGCTCCACCCATCTGAGGGGTTTAAGTAAGCCGTGCAGAATGTCTGACTTGCTGAGCTAGCACCACACCTGTGACACCCCACAGGCAAGTGGCACATGTTCAGAGTGAGGTTTGTATCCGCTGTTGCCAATGGCAGGTGATTGATCTGTGCCTGTGTGTGTCTGTGTACACTGCTGAGGTTGCGTCAGTGGCCTGGGGCATGTGACTGCTTGGAGGTGCTGTCCATCAGCCTGGTGTTGCATGTGATGCACAGCGTGTGCCATGATCATGGAGTGTGTTGCACCCCTCATGCCACCTGTGTACTTTCAATGCCATGTACTGCTTTGGGGCTTCCACATAGGCTAATGTCCCTATGAGAAAGGTGCAATTGGTTGCCAGCATAATATGCCCTGTTCTAAATATCAAAGATGTTCAAATGTGTGTCTCTGTGACATGGAGCAGGTGTAGTGATGTTGTCTCACTTTGTCATCCTCACAGGTAACCGCCTACGCCAAGGGGGAAATATGGGAGCAGGCCATCAGGGCCGTGAGATATGTGGAGGGTCGCAGTCGGCGCCTCGCCCAGGTGAGGAAACGCTGGCAGGACATCCGGTGCTGGATCCGGAGGATCGCCCGGTGGCAGCTCAAGGACTCACCTCCACACAAGCACGGCGGGGGCCGGCGCCTGACCCACCAAATGAAGCGTGTCCTGGCGGTGGTCTTCCCTGAGTTGGATAGGCGGTTACAGGAGTTGCAGCAGCAGGAAGGGGGTAGGTACATGTGTGTTTGTTGTGTGTCACCAGCTTTTGTAAGTGCTCAGTTGCCTGGATACACAGCGAGGGTTAATTTGTGCAGTGCATATCATGTTTCCCAAAGTCAAACGGGGCTGTTCCTCCTCCCTTCCCCTAAATGACATGTGTTTCCTGGTCTGTGTGTAATCACTATTGCACATGCTCATCTAGGCTGCCAGTTAATCCAAGTGCACATTGCTTTCTGCATCATGTGGGGGGGGGGGGGGTCTGAGACATGTGTTGTTACCTTGCCTGTGCCCTGTCCTGTACAGTCATTTGGGTGTCCATGTTAGTTGGCATTGATGCTGAGTGTCAACATAGGAGTGTGAGTTTTCAAATGAACAGACTTGCAGCATGCATTAACAATGTTGTGGCCTCAGACATGATGAGTGGGAGGTATGCATAGTGCAGGGACGGTAGCTCAGGTTACAGTCAGATAATTCCAGGACAATGGAGCTGTGTTCCCACTACAGTCCCCTAAGACACCCTTGCCTCTGAATCATGTGTGTCATCCAACACTGTGCCCATTCTCTGTGTGTTCAGCATAGTTTGGCCTCTGTGGCATAGTTCCCTGCCCTCATTTGTATTTCTCTGAAGTGTGCTACATGTGCCCATTGTACATGCTGACCCCATTTAGCGTGTGCATCCTCACACTGGGCAGTGCCTGTGTGTCTATGTACAACTATCTGTTGATGGTTGTTGGTCACAAATATGTGTTGGCAGCCTCACGAGGTGATGTAGAGTACATTTAGGAATTTGTGATGCACATTGGAGTAAACCCAGATTAAGAGGTGTCACTTCTTGATCTGTCTCAATCACATTGTCTCAGGTATGGGGGGTTTGTGCGGGCAAGGCCTACATGTCCAAACCTTATGTCTCCTTGCCAGGTCTGACCTGTGTGTGATAATTGTCTGGACAGACACTCTACGTGCAGTGACCCAGGCATGTTGTTCAGGGGGTAATGTATGTGCTTTGCAGCATGTGTCAAAAGTTAAAAGACATGTTTCCTGCTCATCCATTTTTGGCACCGGTGTGTGCTCCAGATGCTACGTAGTTTGGTATGTGTGTGCTGACATCTGTGTGGACATTCTTGGTTCCCATGATGGTGTCTCCTCAGTGCAGGTGCTCCTTATTCCGACACAATTGCAGGGCCATTAGCTAATGCATTGTCCTGTGTCTGGACATGTGTGCCACTCCACATGACAGGTAGTGGGTCAGATGTGTTGCCAACTGTGTCATCATGGTACGGATGGCCATGTAACAGGTGGCATGATTCAAGTTGTTAGTCAAGATGTCTTGTACCTTGGCACTGACTACAATTGTCAACATGTCCCAATAGTTTATATGCGTGACTTTGATATTTTGTTGTGAAGGACAATAATGTGCCTGCATGACAGATGTCTCCCAAGGAAGTGCACAAGAAACCACCTTTACACTTTTAGGGGACACGCTGGCACATTTGAAATAAAGGTACAGTTCTGTCATGAAATTGATTAGAGATTATCCATATACATGTTACCACAGTGTGGATGCATTTGGGTTAGTCCTCGGTTATTGCTGATACCAACTTACGGGTGTCAAGTCATCCAGACCACCGTGGTGCCATGTATATGTACTTCCTGATACCACATTTCTTCTTAACAGTGGCTTATTTGCATTAGGCTGGCAGCTCATACAATGACTGTGTAAAAGTAGCTTTGTGTGCACCTCCTTGTGTGACTTCTGTTATCCAGGCACATGTGTGTTCTGTTCCAAAAGTGGCACATTCACACATTTCAAACATGTCGATTGTGTAAAGTGTTGTGATTCCCAAGGGATCACAATGTATTTCATTAGGATTTACAAAGTACTCACAGGTCTCTGAGTGTGGGGACACCTTCAGCATTGGCGTCTGTTATTTGGCTTTGGGTGCACCAATACTGTTTCTTTCACAGTGAACAAGAGGTGGCATTCCTTCATAGTCTGGCTGTGCTCCACTGTTCACAGACACTAGCTTCTCTGTATAATTGGATATCGAGTTATTTGCAGTTGTGTCCTGATGTTCATTTTATCAGGTGGCATGGTGGGAGTACCAACTGGGGAGTGCATGGCTTACATATGTGCGGAGTATTCTTGATGTTACTCATGATGTATTTCCTGATATGCACTGTGACCTGTTTTGTTTGGACTCATGTGTCAGATGTATACAGGTGACTGATTATTTCATGTCTCTTCACCTTGCACACAGCATCATTGGGGGACACCGAGGGAGACACCTGCACGGACCAGGAGGAGGGATCGAGCACCGGTGCCACCACTGCTGGGGAGTCGGCGGAATCAAGTGGCACGGAGGGCGAGGGGAGTCAGGCGGAGGACCTGTCTAGTACCAATACTGACTACGACGCTGACGGGTCCGAGGCTGAGCTCCCTGAGGGGGTGGAGGCTGCTCCAACAGCTGGCAGCAGCAATACAACTGTCACCGCCCCCTCCATTCCCATCACCGCCCTCCCACTTGCTCGGGTCCCTTCTGTCCGTGTAGGGCAACAACGTGTCTCCTTCGTGCCAGGCACCGCACCCCCTGCCCCTGTCTCCCCTGCTGCCCTCACTGCCGAGTCTGTGGACATTCAGCGGCAGTTGCAGGTTAGGCAGACATCGATCCTGACTGTCCTCCATGGCCACACCAGGCTGCTGACACAGATGGTGTCGTACATGGAGGGCATGTCATCAGCGATGTCTGACCAACAGATGTTGCTGAGGTCCATGGACTCCTCACTGACGGCAGCAGAGAGTCTCATGCAGCGCTTCATCCCCCCCTACCCCTGCACCATCCACACTTCCCACTCCCATGCCTGTCCCAAGCACACCCAGACAGTCCCAGCCACGCACCCCACCAGACACAGGCAACACACCAACAGGGAAGGGCAAGCGCACACCTCCTGTCACCCACACTCAGGGGGAAGAAGGCACACCCACTGGGTCTAGGGCACACAGGCAGACACGCAGCCACAGTCCAAGTCCGCATGCATGACTCCCCAGTCCCTCCAATATCATTCCCCTCGGCTCCCCTGCCCCATAGTCTGCGAAGGAGACCTACTTGGCTGTGCTGGGCCTCAGCCCCACTGGTTCACCATCACGCAAACGGGCAAGGCACTCCACGGGTAGGGGAGTTGAGTCCCCCCCCGTCCACCACCTCCCCCAGTAGCGCTGCAACCCATCCCTCTGACCCCCCCCTCCTTGGGGCCTTTGGTTCCTTCGGGTGCAGGGGAGACACTGGCCGAGCTTGCGGACGTGTGCAGCGCCATGCTAACCGCCACCTTTGGTGCTGACCCACCCCCTGTGGCGGAGTCATCCACAACACCTACCCTTCCCCCTCCTGTCCCTGTGGTGCCTGGTCCTTCCCCACATGATGCCCCCCCCCAGTCGCTGAAACAGAGGTTTAGTATGTGCAGGCAAGCTCGGGGAGACGTGTGGACATGTGTCCCCCCCCCCAGGACTTCGCATCTGGACTGGCCTATGGCCTTTGTAAATATAATGTGGTTAAAAATAATTTAATGCTGAATAAAGCATTATGTTTTTCATTTGACCAGGATTGGTTTTCAGGTATTGATGTTGGTGCTGATGCTCCATGAGTTGGGGTGGTGATCATGTGTTAGGTGTCTGGGAAATGTTGCAGTGTGCTGCTCATGGGGTGGACCCTGGTATCTGCGTGCCATCACAATTTATTATATTTGGTCGTGTATGCTCTTTGTAGTTGGAGACATTGTCCCAAGAAGTGTTCCTTCCTCTGTGGCACCTGACATCTTCCCTGCAGGGAGTTGCACAATTGTTGTGCTGAACCTGTGTCTACATTTCCTTTGTGGGTGATGGATCCCTTCAACTATGGCCATGCCTGCTCATCAATGTCTCCGGCTGCATCGTCTGTGCCATCCTTGGTAGTCACTGTACTTGTGTATGGAGTATGTTGCCATGCCTTCATGTCGCAATTGTCCCTTTGTCGCACTATGCATGTGTGTACTCCCAGCCTGGCACACATATGGTACTTATTCAGCAGGGAATTTGTTCACCTGACTCACAATTGTGGGCATTGTATCTGTGGGAAGTCCTCCCTATTCCTTCCATGGGAGACAACAACTTGGTGGCTGTCCCAGCACCTGTACATTCCTATCAGTCCTGGAATGTGCCTGACAGTGTGTGTTCCCTTTGGCTCTCTTAGTTTAGTAGGCTTTAACATGACTATACAGTCTAGTGACATGATCTCAGTGTGTGTATTGTGCTGCATCCGCCAGGGGTGGGTATGCATGTGTAAGTTGTCCTCACACCCACATGTGGTGTGTCATGCAGTGGGGGGAAGACATCCATCCTCATGGCAGTGGGACACTGCTGTCAGTGACGTGTTGTTATGGCATTCTCAACATTGTCGCACATTGGGGATGCGTTCATACACCCATGGAGTTGTGGTCGTCTGAGGATGATGTACACACCCCCATGTCTCTGTCCACTGCTAGTAGTGATATGCAGCCACTCCTCATATGTCTGGGCACTGCCGGGAGTGATATGCACCCACCCCTCATATGTCTGGGCACTGCTGGGAGTGATATGCACCCACCCCTCATATGTCTGGGCACTGCTGGGAGTGATATGCACCCACCCCTCATATGTCTGTCCACTGCTGGTAGTCCTCTGCACCCACCCCTCATATGTCTGGACACTGCTGGGAGTGATATGCACCCACCCCTCATATGTCTGGGCACTGCTGGGAGTGATATGCACCCACCGCTCATATGTCTGGGCACTGCTGAGAGTTATATGCGCCCACCCCTCATATGTCTGTCCTCTGCTGGTAGTCCTCTGCACCCACCCCTCATATGTCTGGACACTGCTGGGAGTGATATGCACCCACCCCTCATATGTCTGGACACTGCTGGTAGTCCTCTGCACCCACCCCTCATATGTCTGGGCACTGCTGGGAGTGATATGCACCCACCCCTCATATGTTTGGACACTGCTGGGAGTGATATGCACCCACCCCTCATATGTCTGGGCACTGCTGGGAGTGATATGCACCCACCCCTCATATGTCTGGGCACTGCTGGGAGTGATATTCACCCACCCCTCATATGTCTGTCCACTGCTGGTAGTCTTCTGCACCCACCCCACATATGTCTGGACACTGCTGGGAGTGATATGCACCCACCCCTCATATGTCTGGACACTGCTGGTAGTCCTCTGCACGCACCCCTCATATGTCTGGGCACTGCTGGGAGTGATATGCACCCACCCCTCATATGTCTGGACACTGCTGGGAGTGATATGCACACACCCCTCATATGTCTGGACACTGCTGGTAGTCCTCTGCACCCACCCCTCATATGTCTGGGCACTGCTGGGAGTGATATGCACCCACCCCTCAAATGTCTGGACACTGCTGGGAGTGATATGCACCCACCCCTCATATGTCTGGACACTACTGGGAGTCCTCTGCAGCCATCCACCCACCCACCCACCCCCTTGGTGCAGTACACTGCTGTCCTGGCCATACACCCCCCCAAATTTACTGCTAATATGCTGCACCAGGCCGTAGTCCGACATTTGTGGCGTGTGTATGCCATGTATCCATAATGTATTGGTGCCGTAGGGGTACAGGTGAGACGGACCGTACCCCTGCATTCATAGGGTGTGTACGGTCCGTACCACGGTGCCCCTACATCACCATGACAATGGTGGTACGGACCGTACCCATGCTCTGAGGGCATGGGTATGGGCCGTACCACGCGTACCCCTACCTCACCACTCCAATGGTGGTACGGACCGTACCCACGCTCTGGGGGGCGTGGGTACGGTCCGTACCACCATTGTTGTGGTGAGGTAGGGGTACGCATGGTACGGCCCGTACCCACGCTCTGAGGGCATGGGTACTGGCCGTACCACGTGTACCCCTACCTCACCACGACAATGGTGGTACGGACCGTACCCACGCTCTGAGGGCATGGGTACGGGCCGTACCACGCGTACCCCTACCTCACCATGACAATGGTGGTACGGACCGTACCCACGCTCTGAGGGCATGGGGTACAGGCCGTACCATGCATACCCCTACCTCACCACTCCAATGGTGGTACGGACCGTACCCATGCTCTTGGGGGCGTGGGTACGGTCCGTACCACCATTGGAGTGGTGACGTAGGGGTACGCGTGGCAAAGACCGTACCCACGCCCCCCAGAGCGTGGGTACGTTCCGTACCACCATTGTCGTGGTGACGTGTATGCTTCCACGTCCACTTCTATTGTGGCGGTACGTAGGATTGGTGAAAACGCCCCCTGAAGGGACCAGACCATGGAGGTAATTTATGTGCAGGATATATGTGTTTTACATTGGGTGGGGGTTATTTTTCCTGCCTCTCGCCCCCCCCCCCTTTGCCCCTGGGTGTTGTTCTGACCTTCTGCGGCATCTGCGTCGGTTTCTGTGTACCAGGCCGTAGGCTAGGAGGGCCGGGATGACATGTAGGATGGGGTCCATGGCTGTCTGTCGCGTCGCGTCGTCCTCAATTTCCCGGGAGTTTTTGGCTGCCGTAAACAATGAGCGGTGCAGAGTGACGTGGGCACGGATCGTACTTGCTGGTCCGTAAAACGCTGCCTGACTCCTTCCGGACGTCACGTACGCGATGTCCCGGATCGGAATTGTGGGTATTTTTTAGCCGGTCGGTGTTTTGTACGACTCGTACGTAAATGGTATTTCTGTACGAATCGTACTTGCGGGTTTGTAAGGTGGTTTTCCCGGGTACGAGTCGGACGGAGAATACGCTCCGTGCGACCATTCGTACCCTGGTTTTACAGGATCGGAATTGGCACCTAAGTAGTATCATAAATGTGTATGTAAACATAGTAAAACATTAAATGTATTCAAAACATAATACAGATAAGAAAAATGACCTTCTGTTTTATTAAATATCATGAAAAACGACATCTATTCTCAATACATGCAGCAGTTTATAAAAATATGAAAAATATATTTTTTAAACAATTTATTACACAAAATTATAATAAGGACTTAGAAGATAAAAATACATCTTTAATAAACAATAATTTTGAAAACAATGGTCAATTCAAGCATTTTTTTCAAGAAACATTTATATGCACATTGTGTCGTAAATTCAAAAATTAAATACATTTACATTCAAATGATATAACATTTCTTCATTGACCGTAATGTATCACTAGTTGACTTCATATATTTATTTTGCCCACATTTTTCGACATTAATTTCATTGTAACTTCTATTTTCATTTGGTATTCTATGTTTGGTTTGTGAAACTATAGTTTTAAACTTTCTTTTCAGGCTTTTAAGCAAATGTGATGTGTGGTAAAGTAGGTGAATTGAAACCATTTACTTATGATTACTTTATTTAATATTACTTCACAAACAGTGGTATTGAAAATTGTGTTGCTGGTTGAGAGGGTGAAAGCATACTTGAGCAGAAACCACACTTTCTGTGAGGGTTAAACACAACGATACCCCAAGTTAACCTCTGCTTAACCCTCTGGTATGGGATAATCATGGTCAACCATAGGGGTGACTTATATGTATTAAAAAGGAATAATTGGGCCAGGAAAAAGTTTATTTTTACAGGTTGAAATGGTAGTTTTAAAACTGCATAAACTGGCTGCAATGGCAGGCTTAGAAATGCTTAACAGGCCACTTAAGTGGGTGGCACAATCAATGTTGCAGGCCCACTAGTTGCATTTAACTTATAGGCAATAGGTACACGTAGTGCCACTTTACTGGGGACGTGCAAGTAAACTAAATGTGCCAATTGTGTTTAAGACAATTTCACCAAGTTTAAAGAGAGCACATGCTTTTTAGCACCGGTTAGCAGCGGTAGAGTGCACAGAATCTGAAGGCCAACGAAAACAAAATCACCTAAGAAATGGAGGAGGAACGCAATAAGTAAGTAAGGCTGTCAGGTCTAACGTGTGTCCCCTACCCCCAAAAGTGGGAAGAACTACTCAAACTCTTGGGAGTTCTCATCACTAAGGCACAACAACCTGAAAGACTACGCCCATTGGCGTGGTCTGACCAAGGACGATGTTCCACCGTAAAGTCCATTCCCTGTATGGAGAAGAACCACCTCAACAGCCTGGGATTCCCACCCCTCATTTGCATGACCCATCTGAGGGGCCTGTGATCTGTCTGAACCCAGAGGTGAGTCCCAAACAGGTATGTTTTCAGCTCAATCACATCACTAGCCTCCCTCTCAATAGCACCTCACCTCTTTGCAGGCTCCAGTATCTATAACGTGGGTACACAAATATGTAAGCCCAGAGGTGAGGGAGAACAGTGAAGAAAAAGCTGGTAACAGTCGCTATGCTGTGCTGGGGTCAGAGTAAGGGAGATGTTAACACCCTCTACTGGCCTACCATGTTCCTGGAGAGGTTGCCACCAAGAACATGGTTACCTCAGAGCTCTAAAATAGTGATTTGAGGCAGAACATGTGGAGCACCCTTGAAAGGGTTTCTAGGGGTTTTGAGATCCACCAGGGAAGTGCCATCACTCTTCCACTCCTACATCTCTTAATGGCCTGTCCAGTGATCCTAGAGAGCCCTGAGCTCTACTGGCTGCATGTCCCACGCCATCTAGCATTTCCTGCGACATGCCCTGTCTGTTCCAAAAAACCCCAGCATAAGGCCAGGTATAACTACAACACTCTCTCTAAAAATCAGTTCTGGAAGGGGGCATGGCCAAGGTGGCTGAGCGGTGAGAATTACATTTTGACCTCTCCGTCCTCACTCCCAGCCTAGGTCACCTAACCACCCTTTTCGCCCAACAGAGAAGACTCGAGGTAGCCCCCATCGAAGTACAGACACCGGAGGCTCCGGTGCTGGCATGAGCAGGCCGTGCAACCTGGCTGGAACTCGAGCCTGCTAAATGACTGGGGCTGGAGGGAGCCAGGAGTGACAATATGGCAGCCGCCGACATCTGCCGGGAATGAGTGGCTTGGCCCAGACTACTCTGCTGCTCCAAGCTGCACCGCTACCCGCAGCAGCCTGCCTGTTAGACTGCTGGGTGGGCTGGAAATGGAGCAGGCCGATTTGCGTAACGTCTGCCACCTACGTCCAACCGTACTGCTAGGGCAGAACTCTTGTTGCTCCTGGGGGGAGCTTGGTACTGCTGCTGGGCCGGAGGTCCTCCATCTGCCAGAGCTACAGTCCCCATGTGGGAGGAGCGGGGGCACCTGCAGGCCCTGCTGGCTACCTGTGAGCCATATTTTTGAGCTGCATTGAAGGATTGGCGGGCAGCCCACTGAACCCATGCCCCTTATATCGAGGCTGCATTGGGTGGGAGACGGATTGCACAAGTTGTGCGCCTTCCCGGGCATCAAACTGCTGACTGTCGTGAGCTGCCTAGTCCTTGCTACCTCGTTACTGGGCCCTGGCCCCCATTGCAGAGACTCTTGAGGGCCTGACCAGCTGGATCCATCTGCAGTGGACTAGGAGAGGGCAATGCGGTGCCTGAGAACCCTTGTAAGACTCTCCTTATAGTGAGCCACTTGCCCTTAGCCTGTGACCTTTCTTTGCATCTGCCACCACCCTTATTGCCTTTTCTGAAGCTGTAACTCACCCTCCATATGGCTATCTGTCCCCCTTTACAAGACCCCTTTGAGCGCAAGCCAATCTACCACATACATGTGCCCTCTCACAAGACTCACAAAACCAACTTCCTGGCACCTACTCCATGGACAGGCCCATTTACTGCTGCCCCATTCTTTAGCCTCTGGGAATCGTGGAGGTCCTACAAAGCACATGCTTCAGTGAGTACTAATTCATTTGGGATTGAAGGGCCTTTCAGATATATTAGGGTATCCTCAATCTCATCAGTGAGCATTGGATCGACAAAAGTTTCAGGGGACAATGGCAGATGATGCTCTTCGATACATGTTCCCTGGAAACTAGCTACAGCCATTAGGACTACCCGCATCCTCCATAGGGGGTGAAGGACAGGTAATTGGCAATCACCGACACAGACAGAAGCAGTTTCCCCAACATCTTAGGGTTCCTCAGCTTATCGCACACCGACAGAGATCTGACGCTATCCTCTCAGCACTCGCAGAGGGATGGACTGCAGTTGGTCCGAGATTCACGCCACCTCAGATCTCTGACTGGCATAGCCACGGCCCAGCAAAAATAGATTTCAACTTGAAAGACATGTTAAATAGGCCTACTGGAGCCCCGGCTAGGGAGCGTCCGTCGACATTGGGCCCAGTCCACTCATGATGGTGATGACCGAGAGGGTCCAGTGACCTGCTCTTTTCTTGAGGCTCAATTCGCATCCCTGCAGGAAGATCTACAGTCGGTCAAACAAGATCTATCAAGCGACCTTAAAGAGGTGCGTTGTGACTGAAAGCCATTGGAGAACGGGTCTTGGCCATCAAAGACCATGAAACTAACTGCAACAAAGAAATAGAACAGTTACAAAAAGAGGTCATCCACCTCACAGACCAACAGATAGAATTGCAAGCCCCCACCGAGGACTTGGAAAACAGGTTGAGGCTAAACAATATTTGCATCAAGGAAGTACCAACAAATGTTAGGGGACTATACCTAACCCCATATATTAAGGAGCTCTGCCTTCATATCCTAGAGGCCACACTGGACAAGGAGATTAAGTTCGACTGAGTGCATGGAGTAGGCCTGCCGAGATCAAGGTCTGCTCCTCCAGCTGATATTCTAGTCTACATTTATGACTTTTAACTAAATGACAGCATCTTACCCAAAGCTTGAGAAAAGCAACCGGTCCACTTCAAGGGGCATACACCCATGTTATACCAGGACTTGGCGGCCATAGCCTTGCAGAAACTCCATGATTTCTGTCCACTGACCTCTCACCTGTGGACCATGGGCATCTCCAGACTCTTGGGGTCACCCGTTCCAGGTTATCTTATTCCTGGACAAGAAGGTGCATCAATTATGATCACTGACGGAGGCATGCAAATACTTGGCATTGACAGTTTGGCGGTGGGAGACCAGCAGCCCAATCCTTGTGACTGAAACACATGCAGACGCTCATGATGGCATAGAGGATAAACATCAGCTGACAAGCTAGAACCTGATCGCGAGACAATAGCAACGGAGAGAAGGGCTGTGCTGTATTTGTTGTCTGGGGACTCGGACAAAACAGAAACTACATGATGTTGCTTGGCTTCTACTGATTACTTTTACTGTGGGAGTGGCTGGACCAGGATGGGGACTGGGATTGAAGGACCTTGAGCCACAACTCGACCCATTCTCTTTTCCTCAACAGAGCCTGTGCACACGCATATGAGTGGATAGACAATATACAGTGAAATAGTTATTCCAGATGAAAACAAATTTTCTTTCTTGAAGTGTTGATTTTTAATGGTGTGTTACTTCACAGGCCAGCCAACATGTGTTTCGTCAACGGGGTGTAAAACCCTTGTTATGTCTCAAATATAAGGTAATGCAATATGAGTCCTCAAGATAAGATCTTGTGGTCACCTTGTTTCCTGTGTAACGCGGTCCCGGAATCACAGAGAGACAGACAGGACGTACTCGCCTGAGCTGTTTGTTAATGGCGGTTGGCGCCAAATTGATTTGGTCTTGCCTTTACGAGGCGTAAAGGCACTGCGTTAAGGGATGAGAAACGTGGCTCATATTGCCAGGAATAAGATCTTGTCTTGAGGACTCATATTGCATTACCTTATAATTGAGATCCTCAGAATCAAAGGGGATCCTTTTAAACGCCGAGAGCAAAATTTACTCAGGACCCACTGGGTCGGAAGTATCAGCAGTTGCAAGGTCCAAAGATTTACTTTACTCTAGTACAGCCCTGAAAAATTCAAGGGTTCTACACCCCATTGATGAAACACGTGTTGGCTGGCCTGTGAAGTAACACACCATTAAAAATCAACACTTCAAGAAAAAACATTTGTTTTCATCTGTAATAACTATTACACTGTATATTGTCTGTCCACCTATATGTGTGTGCACAGGATCTGTTGTTGATTGTAGATGGACCTTGGTCCTGATTTGAGGGTTTAGGGGTGTCTCCCACACCTGTAGCTCCGCATTTACAATTCACGTATGAGCTAATTTCAAGCTATTTGGCAACCGCCACTCCATACCCTGTGAAAAATAACACCCCCTTTTTCGCCATTCTCTTTTCCTTCTGGAGAGACTGTAGAATCTCCTTGCAGAATTGAACTTCTTAATAATGTTTTTTATTATAATGTTTATGGAGAAATGTACTCACCTAACGAGATACCACATACATACCCTGCCATGCTTCCACGGGGGTCCATATGACCCATGCTACCTTAAAGGTTCTTACCTTAAAAGTGAAGGGCCTTAATCATCCTATCAAATGCCAGGCCATTCTTTTTATCTTGACCAATCGGGGGCAGATATCTGCCTCTTACAAGAGATCCACCTGGAGACTAGGCACTGTCACCGGCTCCGGTCTTGAACCTTCCACCAACAGTTTCTTTTCTCTGCTCCTTCCAAAAAAAGCTGGTGTGGCCATTTTGGTGTCCCGGTTCTCCAGTGGCAAGGTGGGAGCTAAAATTGTGGAACTAAAGGGCAGACTCTTGACATTTACTGTCACTACCGGGGACTACACCATTACATTGGGTTCCATATATGCCCCGAATTAAGGTTCGGAAAGCTTCTCACGTGAGACGATCACAGATGTGCTGTCCACGCCAGACACGTTGATACTCCTGGGAGCAGACCTAAATATAGAATTTAACAATAAGCTAGACTGGTCTGATCAGGGGTATGATAACATTGAGGACCTAACAAAAGGGTGTAAACAGTGACTTCAAGAGATGGCTCTAATGGCCTTTTGCGAAAGCACCACCCATCACACACAGAACTACACCTTTTAGTCTCACGCTCATAAAACATATGCCCGACTTGATTTTTGTTTTGTGACAAAACCTACACACTCTGTCAACAGCATTGGAGATAGGCCCATGTATCCTCTTTGACCATTGCGCAGTATCCATTACCATTGCACTCCCCTTAGTAACTTGTCCTACCCAAACGTTTAAGGATATGGGAAATCTTCTTACACAGGCACTTTCTAGAATTCAGTGACACACTGGGCACCACTATCACCTACCTTTGGGAGATCCTAAAAGCTGTAATCAGGGGGGAAATTGATAGCCGTCTCTGCTTCAGATAATATGCTCCATAAAGAAAAGGGAGATTGCCTCTCGTAACAAGTAAAAAAATTAGAACGTATCCATCAATGCACAGAGGATCCGACGGTATGGTGCCAATTGGAGGCAGCCCACTTCCAGTTGGCAGGGCTTGACCCTGACAAGGTCGAATTTGCAGCATTACTCCTCCCGCACTCATTTTATGTTGGGGAAGACATATGTGGTAGACTCTTGGCTAATAGACTGCTCGAACAAAGACAAGAAGCAGGAGTGCATTCTCTTCGGGCTTCAAATGGCATTGAAATAATTGACAACAGCTGTATACGGTCCTCCTTACGAGATTTCTATAGGGAACTCAACATGGGGCAAACTCTCGACCCCGTCTTATACCTCCTAGAAGAAAACATGATAAATCTCTCTACAGAGCAGGCAGCCTCCATAAAATGTGCAATTCACATTGAAGATGTTATATCCACCATTTCCCACCAAATACCAATGAAATCGCCAGGATCCGATGGCTTCTAAGCCCTTTTCTACAAAACATTCTGTCACATTCTAGCTCCAATTTTAGACCAGCTTTTTAATTCAATGACAGGCCTTCGTCGAATCCCTCTTTCTCCTGGAGGCGGCCCTAGTGGTTATTCCTAAACCTGTGAAGGACAACCGACAATGAAGCTCTTACGGCCCAAATATCTCTTCTTAACATAGACATAAAACTCTTTACCTGTTTGACCTAGGCAAAGCGGAATTTATCCCCAATAGACAGTGCAGCAACAACACTAAACACATTCTGCATCTAATTGATATGGCCGAACGTTCATTCTTGAAGATCAACACTGAAAAGGCCTCTGACTGAGTGCACTGGCCATATCTCGAAGCAACGCTCTCCCACTTTGGTTTCAGGGAATGGTTTAAGGCATGGATCCTTAGCAACTATAGTCATCCCAACGCAGTAGTCAAAGTAAACGGACAGGCCTCAGCATTGTGTCCCATAAGCGAGTCACAAACAATGATGTACAACTTTGTCAAGTCAAGTCAAATGATCTTTATTCGGATAAAAATATCCATAAAAGTACAAGTCATCACCACCAATAAAATATAAATATGCAATAGCATAAAACAAAAATAAAAACAGGATCGATTTCATGACAATATTACTAATAACGCGGGCAAAGTGTGCAAAAATGGCAATAGAGTGCAAATAAATTCAATGTACATAACATGTAAACATCAACCAACTATTACATTTTGTGCAAATAGGCAATCCAAAAGCATTGAATGTGAAGTGTCTTTTAAGTGCAAATCATCACCACTGAATTAAAACGGATGGAATTTATCCAATCAATCTCATCAATATCATAAGGCAGTTGTGCAAACTAGCAATAGAGTGCTGACAATTTCAGTATGTACACTATACAGACAACAAGCCTAACTGTATAAATGTGCAAATGAGCAATCTGTAAACATTGAATTAAGTAAAGGGGAGCGTCAGATGAGAGGGTGTCCATGGTTTTCCGTGAACGTACTGCAGATTGCAGAAATGAACTTACTCTAAGGATCATGACATCACTTCCTAACCGCAATGTTTCGTTGAATGCTGATTTATAATCAATAATAGCATGTGACTTAAAATAAGAAATCAAATACTGTTTGGTGTATCTAGTATAGAAATTGCAAAAGAACAGGAAATGTAAAATTGTTTGTTTTTGACCATTTCCACATGGGCAGAGCAAATGCTCTAAGTTTTTATTAAAACCAAGTGGGAAGCAGAGTGAGTATTTTATGCTCCCATCCCTAAGGCGAAAGAGCAGGCTCCTATTCCATCTTCCGATATTTCTCTTGAGGTATTCCTGTAACATGTCATTTTTATTGCCAGGGCAAGACAAAATAGAGATATATCTGATTGTTGATGGTTTATGGAGCTCCAAATATTCTCTTTCCCTTCGGAATGAATCATACAATGTCTCTCTCATGGTTTTGATATTCATGCCCTCTATATTTAGAGGATGGGAGAAAATATATTCCAATTCCACACTAGCTAAACTTTTCTTAACAGCATTAAGCCAAGGTATGGAGCTGCCCCTATCACATTTGAGGCAGTCGTTAATTATTTCCTGAGTTAAAATTGCGGCCGGGTTTTGCCATATCTTTAGCCAGAACAATGCTGGCCGAGATTTAATAAAATCCTGAACATAGTACAGGTTTAATTCTTTATGGCATATATAAGTGGGTGATGAGATTTGAGCCCCTAAAACCTTTCTACAGAATCTATTTTCTTCTGTTTGGATACCACTACAATTTGTGTACCCCCACACCTCGGCACCATATGTTGCAGTAGGTAAGCATTGTGATTTATAGACCTGTAGTAGGGGTATCACAACCTCAGCCCACTTTGGCTGTCGTAGGCTAATGATTGAGTTGACTGCCTTGGCGAGTTTGTTTCTGCCATGAGCTACATGTGCTGACCATGATCCAGAGTCTGAAAAAGTCAAACCCAGATACGGGAAAGTGCCAGTGCTTTTTAAAACATTGTCTCCTGATACTATGTGATCAATGCGATGTTTTTTGGGCCCGCAAGACATGATGTATGATTTTTTTAAGTTGGTACAGAAATCCAAATCAGCCATAAAAGAGACAAAGCCCATAATTAAAGTGCGAAGTGCTTTAGGTGTGCGGCCCATCAAGACCGCATCGTCTGCGTATAAGAGTACGGGGAGTAGTTTGCCATTAATTTTCGACACATCGCATGTAGATTTGGACAGGGATTTATTTAATTCATTTATATAAAGGATAAAAAGTAGGGGGGCCAAGACACAACCTTGTCTGACCCCCCTACCGATTAAAATATCCCCGGAGACCTCTCCTTCATTATTTATCCTTACGCGAGCTTTTAGGTCTCTATGCAAATGTGCCAGAAAATAAACGAGTGTCTTGTCTAACCCGTAATTTAAAAGAATCTCCCATAGTCTTGATCGATTTACAAAATCGAACGCTGACGATAAGTCCATAAAACCCAAGTACAAAGGGACTTTTTTAGCGATGGTGTATTTGCCTAGTATAAGGTTTAAATTCAAACACTGTTCTACGGTTCCCACATTGCTTCTAAATCCCAGCTGACAAGAATGTAACATTTGGTTTTCCTCTGCCCAGTACCTGATTCTATTAAAGATCACTCTGCTCAAAATCTTCAATGTGTTGTCTATTAAAGATATAGGACGGTAGCAACTGGGGTTTGATCTATCGTCCTTCTTAAAGATGGGTACGATGATGATGGTTGACCAGGTTTCCGGGATTGTAGTATTGGACAGGTTGTTAAAAACATTGCAAAGCAAAGGGGACCAGAAATCAGGTTCAGATTTAATAGGATCAATTGATAAACCGTCGGGGCCTGGGGCTTTGTTCCCTACGCTTTGGTTTATGGCATCTTCTACTTCAGATAAAGATATAGCAACCTTATTAACTGGGCAAAAAAAGTCGGTAGTTGTTACTGGGGCTGTGTATATTCTTGCAAAATGCTCCTCCCATATCTTGCTAGGTATATTACAGTTGATGGGAGTTAAATTGGATCCCATGGACCTAATAGCTTTTACCTCGCCCCAGAACCCAGTTACATCTTTGAGTGCGGCAGTGCGTACAAACGAGTCCCACCTCTCCTTCAATATCTCATCAGTACGCAATTTGGTTGCTTTTTTATAACGTCCTCTCAAGGCCGTGACCAAAATCATATCCCTAGGTTTTTTGGCCAATGCCTTGCGAAGGTCCCTGTTTGCCCGTGAGCAAATCCCGTTAAACTTTGTCTTAGACACAGTTTGTGAGTTCCAAATGGGCCGCAAAGGGCCTGTCCCATTAATATTCATTAGGCAGGTCACATATTGTGACCCATTGGGAATGGCCTGCACTCACAGGGATGGTGGCCTGCCGGGGTCAGCAGATCACCATTTCTGTGACTGCTTTTTCAAAAAAGCAGTTTTAAAAAAAATGTCAATGCCTTAAATTCCTCAAAGGAAAACAGGCTGCATTTAAAAAATAAAAATGAAACGTTTGGGTTTCTTTTTTTAAGAGCAGGCAGTGTTCCGTGAGACCACTGACTGCTCCTAAAAAACATTTTTGCTGGCAATCACAAAGAGGAAGGTGTTCACTGGGGACCACTTCCCGTTTGTGATTGACTTACCACCAATTTGAAATTGGTGGTTGTTCTGCTCGATTTTCCTGGCCTTCTTGTGTTAACAAGTGATTGAATGTGACTTCAGTCTCTTACCATTCAAGCCTAAGGGTTAGAGTAGTGAATGGAGCCTATTTACTAGGCACTTTGACATGATTCTGTACTCTTCCCCATAGATCAGGGCTTGCACACATAGCCTAGGGGATAGATTCGTTAGTATTAGGGATAACCTGTCCTGTAGTGAGGGTATTTCATGGAGCTGTGCTGAATTCAGGCCTGGTAGGCCTCAAACGGGAGAGACTCCATCTTTCTTTCTGCTTCGGCAGCTTGGGATGCTTCTAGGCCAAGAGTTATGTTTTAGTTATGAGGTGTTATTCGCTTGGAGAGAACCGGTTCAGGCCGGCCCTTATCGAAGGATTGTATTTTTCTTCATGCCGAAGACACTACATCAGGCCGGCCGGCTGGGAACGTGTCCTTGGTACGGGGAGGTACAAGAATTTGGTGGGCGGCAGGTTACGGGCCGGAATTTTCCATGAGGAAATGCACCTCTATATTAGTGAAAGTCTGAGGCAGTTACATGTTCAGTCCGTAGGCGGCATCTGGCCGTTAGCAGTAAAGCTACTACTTATTCCAGGGAAGACAGACGCCATCTTGAAGGCGGAGAAGAACCGAGAGACAGATGCTTTCCTAGCAGAATAGCCAGAGAGGAGAGAGTAGCCGATAAGGAAGAGGTCCCAGTGACTCGAAGAAGGGTGATTCCAGGCGAGCCGAGATACAGACGAGAAGGGAACCTAGATGACCACTGAGTGCAGGCTACATACTACTAAGGTGATGTCGACCCTTTCTTATTAGAGTGTACAACTTAATCTTTCACTTTTCTTTGCAGGTTATGTGTTATATCGTAATGTTATGTGATTGTGTATGTAATGAGTAATAAAGTATCCAGTTTGTAGTGAACCAACATGTGCTGCGTGTTCTTGTATAAGAGGGTAGCCTATTCTTCTAGTCAGCTGCGGCTACATGAACAGATGTTAACCCTGATCAGGTAAGTGGTAACTGAATAAGGGAAAGAGGAGTTCCTCGAACCTGAGAACAGGCTATACTCGAACTGGCAATCCTTGTGTGATCTGATGAATAGTGAGACTGATTCCCTTTTTGTATGTTATGGTGACCATAGGATGAACTGTCGTATGAGACTGCCGTCTGGGTAGAGAGGTCTGGGTTCGTATGGGACCGCGAGGCCGCCACTTGTGATCTGAGACTGCCGTCTGGGTAGAGAGGTCTGGGTTCGTATGGGACCGCGAGGCCGCCACTTGTGATACTGTCGTATGGGCAGAGAGGTCTGGGTTCGTATGGGACCGCGAGGCCGCCACTTGTGATCTGAGACTGCCGTCTGGGTAGAGAGGTCTGGGTTCGTATGGGACCGCGAGGCCGCCACTTGTGCTGAGACTGCCGTCTGGGTAGAGAGGTCTGGGTTCGTATGGGACCGCGAGGCCGCCACTTGTGATACTGTCGTATGGGCAGAGAGGTCTGGGTTCGTATGGGACCGCGAGGCCGCCACTTGTGATCTGAGACTGCCGTCTGGGTAGAGAGGTCTGGGTTCGTATGGGACCGCGAGGCCGCCACTTGTGCTGAGACTGCCGTCTGGGTAGAGAGGTCTGGGTTCGTATGGGACCGCGAGGCCGCCACTTGTGATACTGTCGTATGGGCAGAGAGGTCTGGATTCGTAGGGGATCGCGAGGCCGCCGATTGTGCTGATACTGTCGTATGGGCAGAGAGGTCTGGGTTCGTATGGGACCGCGAGGCCGCCACTTGTGAGACTGCCGTCTGGGTAGAGAGGTCTGGGTTCGTATGGAACCGCGAGGCCGCCACTTGTGATCTGAGACTGCCGTCTGGGTAGAGAGGTCTGGGTTCGTATGGGACCGCGAGACCGCCACTTGTGATACTGTCGTATGGGCAGAGAGGTCTGGATTCGTAGGGGATCGCGAGGCCGCCGATTGTGCTGATACTGTCGTATGGGCAGAGAGGTCTGGGTTCGTATGGGACCGCGAGGCCGCCACTTGTGATACTGTCGTATGGGCAGAGAGGTCTGGATTCGTAGGGGATCGCGAGGCCGCCGATTGTGCTGACACTGTCGTATGGGCAGAGAGGTCTGGGTTCGTATGGGACCGCGAGGCCGCCACTTGTGATACTGTCGTATGGGCAGAAAGGTCTGGATCCGTATGGGATCGCGAGGCCGCCGATTGTGAGATCTTGGTATACATAGTAGGAATCCCCTGTCCTTAGGTGATAGATATATGTGGTTGTAGGATTGTAAATAGGTTCTAGGGAGGGGGTAACGTTCTGGCTGGGTTAGTGAGGCCCTGATGAGTGGGTTCTATCTGATCCGAAAACCCAAGCAGAACATTTGGCGTCACGAACCGTTTACGAAACCTGTGTGCGTTGTGGTTGTATCGTGTTTGCTTCTGGTGCGTGCGTGGTTTCGTTTGTATATTATTTTTACATAACTGTGAGTGTAGTTTTCTTTTCTCTTTCTTCTTTTTCTTTTTCTCTTTTTCTTTATTTTCAAACATGTTTTCTAGAAAGTCGAAATCTACTTTTAAGTTACCCGTTGATATTCCCGGCTGGGATTCAACGCCTTATGAAGCCTTAGCCCGTGAGTGGGCTGATTCTACTGGTTTAAGTGAGAATTGGAATTCTTTTTTGGAACTGGCGGAGCCGGCTGATGTGATTACTTGTTTACAGAAGGCGCCGGTATCTAAGGGTGATGAACTTCCCGTTTTGGGGCGCAGAGGTTGGATTGTTCTGTCTGCGTACAGGATCCTGCATGAGAGGTTGTTGAAGTTACAGAATGTGCATAAGGATGTGGAAGCGAATTTTGTTGAGATTCAGAATGCTCATACTTTGTTGCGGTGTCAAAATAAGTTGCTTGCTGACAAACTTGAGACGTACCAAACTATTGCCGAGAGGGCGGCTGTGCGAATTGCTCGTTATAAATACAAAAATCGGCGTGGTCGGGTTTCGAAGCGAAAGGTGCGTCTGGTCGTGGCGAAAGCCGGTCTGGATTGGAATCCTGATGAATGGGATGGTAATATCTGGAACTCGAGTGATTCTCCTTCCTCGGGTGAGGAGTCTGCCAAGCGCGAGTCCTCTCGCTCCGGCCGTGATTGTAAGTCTGCTTCTTGCGCCTCTGATGGTGCACTCCATGATTGCGTTCGTCCTTCGAGTGGGGTCGATGCTTCTTACACTGATTGTTCCTCTACGTGTACTGGTCGAGCTCCTTGTGCTGCTCGTCCCGCGGTCTCGGTGCATCCGGTTTTTCGGCGGAAGTTGCAGCAGGCTCCCGGTGCTCCGAATGGTATTGCTTTAGACTCTTTGGAGGATTTTACTCAACAAGAAATTAGTGATATTTTACAAAGATTTCGGCAGCGAGCTGGTGAGTCCTTACTCACATGGATGGTGCGCCTTTATGAACTGGGCGCTGCTGGCATTATGTTGGATGCTGGCGATTGTTTGAAGTTTTGTTCCTTGAGTTCGGATTCTACTGTACAGGATCATTTTCGTAACTTTAATGTTGGTGGTCAAATTTCTTTGCTTCAATTGGCGACTGAGGGTTGTAATCAAAAATATCCTACTGAATCTGATTGGCCTGTGAATGACAAACCGTGGTATACTTTGCGCGATGCTACGCAACGTCTCAAAGAGGAGGTGATGAAAACGGCAATTTTTCTGAATACTGCTGACAGGTTGCTTGATGGTTTCTTGACATCTTCTGTGCGGAATCGTATTATTCGTTCTTCTCCTGTTGCTTATAAGCAGGTTATGATGACTTTATTGATTAATCAGACTGGTAACATGTTATCTGTGGTGCTGGAATCGGTACGCCAACTCGGTGAGTTGGGTGAGTGGTTTAAACCTGAACGGCAATCCCGGCCTGACACTCGTACTCCTGGTGACAATAAACTTACTAGACGTGATATGTTTTTTGGTCTTATGGCTGATGGTGTGCGGAAGGAGGACATTGATGGTGAGACCACTTCTCGTTTGTGGGAAATGTTTCGCAAACGTGGCTTGGATCGAAAGGAGGGTGCCCGGCGTGTTCGGACGACTGAGTGTGATCGTGGTTTTTCTGACGGTAGCGGTGATGACGACCGCCGTGGGCGCTCTGATCGTCGTGATGATCGACGTTATGTGCGTGACTTGTCCCCCCGTCGTGAGAGAGACAGGGAGAGAGAGGGGGAAAGAGAGAGGGGGAGAGATGATTATGTTAACAGCAGACGTAGAGATGATAGGGATCAATCCCCTGAGTTGAGAAGGAGAGAGGATCGACACATATTGGCCGATCGAAACCCGCAGTACAATGCAGGGAACAGTAATCCATTTCGTAATGGAGATGGATATGAACAGGAGGTATCGATACCTAGGAAACGTGAGAGTCTTTATCCTGATTTATCCTGGTACACAGAACGCAGTAAAGATGACTAGGAAATAGGTCAAGCTCCAGTACACAGATGGGCTCACAGAGATAATAGACCCTATGTAGATATTGATATTTATTGGAGACATCGTAATGTCCAAAGGGCCCGAGCATTGGTAGATACAGGAGCGGAGGCCACTCTTATTCATGGAAAATCAAAGAAGTTTAAAGGTCAGCCTTTTACAATTACCGGATTAGGCGGAAAGGAAACTCCCGCAGTTCAAACCTTACTTGAAATGAGAATAGGTAGAATTCCTAGAAAAGAATACTCTGTATTAGTGGTGCCACTCTTAGAATTCATAATTGGAATTGATATTTTGAAAGGAATGACTTTGCACTTAGATGATGGATGTTACCAATTTGGAACTAAACATTATATATCGTCCAGGCCTGTACGGGTTGGTCGTTTAAGAATGCCCCCCATAAAAGTTCCCCAGGCGACAAAAGTGGTTCGTCAGAAGCAGTATCGTATTCCGGGTGGTCATGAAGAGATTAGTACCACTATTCAGGAGTTGGTGGATGCAGGTGTTATCACCCCAGTTACTTCTGCTTGGAATAATCCTGTTTGGCCTGTACGTAAGAGTGATAATTCTTGGCGCATGACTGTTGATTATCGAGAATTGAATAGACACACACCCTCTTTGACTGTTGCAGTACCGGATGTTATTACCCTAATTGAAAGAATCCAAAAACATCCAGGTACATGGTATGCGTCCATTGATATTGCTAATGCTTTCTTTTCGATTCCGATTGCCCCTGAGTGTCAGGAACAATTCAGTTTTACGTGGAACGGGCGTCAGATGACGTTTAGAAGTCTTCCTCAGGGCTATGTGCATAGTCCTACGATATGTCACCGGCTGGTGGCAGAGCATCTGGCTGAGGTACCGGTTCATCCACAAATTCAGATATGTCACTATATTGATGATATTTTGATCCAAGGCGAATCACGAGAGGAAGTTCAGACCCAATTGGATAGAGTCATTGAGTGCCTGCGTGAGAAAGGTTGGGAAATCAACCCAGATAAATTACAAGGTCCGTCCCAAGCTGTAAAATTTTTGGGTATTAATTGGCATGAAGGGCACCGAGAAGTGATCCCTCAGGTTAAACAGAAAATTCTTGATTTCGCAGTTCCGAGAAATAGGAAAGAAGCCCAAAGCTTCATTGGTTTGTTTGGATTTTGGCGCCAGCATATTCCTCATTTGAGTCAAATATTGGCCCCTTTGTACCGTGTCACTCGTAAAAAGAATGCATTTGAATGGGATAAACCACAGCAAGATGCGTTCAGTCTGGCAAAAGAAGCAATTCAGCATGCTCTGGATTTATGGCCTGTATGTGATGGTGATGTGGATTTGAATGTGTCTGTACAAGGCCTTTATGCGAATTGGAGTTTGTGGCAGAAACAAGGCAAGAGTAGAGTACCGTTAGGTTTCTGGACCAAAAAGTTACCTGATGCTGGTGAGCGTTATACACCTTTTGAGAAACAGCTACTTGCATGTTATTGGGCTCTGGTGGATACCGAGCAGTTGACTTTGGGACATGATATAGTTTTGCGACCTGAAATTCCTATCATGCAGTGGGTTATGAGTTCGCCGAAAACTCACCGAATTGGACACGCTCAAGAGGCGAGTGTGATTAAATGGAAATGGTATATACAAGATAGGGCACGTGTGGGACAAAAAGGAGTTGCATCTTTGCATGAGCAGGTGGCACGGGCGCCATCAACTGAAACTGAGAGTGAATGTTTCGTACCTTTAGTACAGGAATCTCCTGTTAAGTGGGGTAAACCTTTTGATGATTTGTCCGCAGAGGACAGAAACCATGTCTGGTTTACGGATGGTTCAGCAAGGTTCATAGGGACGAAACGGCATTGGAAGGCAGTGTCCTATAATCCGATCACACAAAAATTGCTGAGTACAACTGGTGAGGGTAAGACCAGTCAATTTGCTGAACTCTATGCTGTTTATCAAGTTCTGAAACAAGAGTTACCTGGCATATGTCATATTTTTACCGATTCTTGGTCTACTGCCAATGGACTGGCAGTTTGGTTACCGACTTGGCATTCCCATAGTTGGAAAATCCATTCCAAGGAATTGTGGGGAAAAGAATTATGGCAGGAGATTTGGGAAATGCTCCCACAGAGTACTGTTACAATCTTCCATGTGGAAGCTCATACCCCGATAGACTCTCTTGACAAATTCTTTCATAATATTGCAGCTGAGAAATCTAAAATTGCTGAGGCAGTGGTGGACACGCAAGATTCTGATATTGCGGGATTGGCGAAATGGGCACACCAGAAAGCAGGACACTTTGGAGAGAAAGCCACTAGCAGGTGGGCTGCTGATCGAGGAATTTATATTCCCCTAGATTTAATTAAAAATGTTATTCTACATTGTCCCATTTGTCAGCATATCAGGCAGCGCAAAGTGCCCCAAATTGTTAAAGGTCATTTACATCGCGGGAAAGTGCCCGCTCAAATTTGGCAGATTGATTACATTGGTCCACTCCCTATGAGTAGGAATTGTCAATATGTTTGCACCATTGTTGATACATACAGTGGCCTGTTGGTGGCCCTTCCCTGTAAGCAAGCTACCCAACTGAATACTATCAAAACATTGGAATTGATTATGATGTATTATGGTGTGCCATTCCAAATTCAATCTGACAATGCATCCCATTTTCGTGGAAGATTGGTACAGGAATTCTGTGTGGAAAACAATATTGAATGGGTGTTTCATATACCCTATTATCCACAGGCCTCGGGTCTTGTGGAGAGGTTGAATGGCCTGCTAAAAGACCAACTGCGCAAATTAACAGATGACAAGTATAAGAATTGGCGAGATTTTTTGCCTCAAGCGCTATTGATTTTGAATAACCGTCCTTTTCTAAATGCTGAATCCCCACTTATGCGTCTGTTTCCTCCAAATGTTGTTGCTAAACCCAATGAGATCAGAGAGACTGTGATGTACTGGGAGATTACTCCCGGAGCTTTGGCTCCATGCAGAGCGACCCCAGGGTCGGCAGGTTTAGACTTGCATGCCATGGATGACACCATTATAAAAAGTAAAGATCGAGTCATCATTGAGACAGGTGTTGGTGTTCAGATACCACCTGGAAATTTCGGATTAATTGCCCCTAGATCGGGGCTGGCTGTAAAAGGCATTCAGGTGCTTGGAGGAATCATTGATAGTGATTATCAGGGAGAGATTAAGGTGCTCCTGCTGAATGGCAGTGAGGTTGACTTACTGATACATAAAACTGACCGAGTGGCTCAATTGCTAATAATGCCTGTCTTCAGTGGTGAGATGGTAAAAGGCACTGCCCCAACGTTGCTAACTGTACGAGGTCAGAAAGGTTTTGGCTCTACAGACAATCCTGGGGCCAGAGTTTGGGTGCAGTCGCCTAAGAATCCCCCTGAACAAGCAGAGGTCATTGCAACCGGTCAAGATAATACCATTTTAGTTATGAGACCAGGGAAAGATAGCTGGGAAGCAGTCCCGGCTGACAAATGTTACTTACGAGAATGAATAATGCCTGTATTTGATTCTCTTTCAGATCATTCTTTGGACTGTTGCTGCGGGATGTGTCGGCATCGGACTGTTTTTGGGCTGGTGCGACGAGAGAGGAGGGATCCCATCAACCCGGGATGAGTTGAGAACCCGAGTGTCGCGTTCCTTCGCTGCGTGGGATTCGTCATCGAACTTTTGGATTTCACTAGCGAAACGGGTGACTAGCGCCCCTCATTTCTGCCTGACACCGATGAGATCAGTGAATGACATTTTGTCAACTTGTTTGGTTGCTGTTCCTGCCTCGTTGGAAACTTTGACTCATATTTTCAATATATCAACCGCTCGCCCCAATGTTCTTCTGGGCGATTTCGCTACCCATCAGTATTGCCCCTTGTGTACTGAACTGTCAGACCCGATACCCCCCATCCAGTCCCAAATAGTTACCTATAATATCACACAAGGTGATTTGTGTTTTTTCCTTACGTGTAATCCTAGTGCAATTTCGGAATGTATGCGTTTAAAATTGAAAGGGGCCACCTCATTCACCGCTCATGAACGAACTTTGTGCCTTCAAAGGACGCCGAAAATATGTACTTCTGTTCAGAATAACATGACTTGCAAGAGTATGGTAGTTGCCCCCAGTCATTATCGCACGATGTTACTACCTGCCGGATGGCTTTTCTCATGTGGTAATACTTCCTGGCCATATGTCCCCGCAAATATTTCTGGAGGCCCTTGTGCCATTACTAGATTGAGTTTATTAATGTTTTCCTCACATCCGAATGCCAACTCTCGTGTGATTCGAGATACAGTGAGATTACAGGAGGATTGTGACTCATCTTTGCATTTATATTCTAAGTCCGAATATCTTAGCCTGGCTATTTCAATTATTGGTGTTCCTGCTTTGGCAGTTTATAATGCCAAATCTATTGAGAAAATGGCCTGCTGGATGATGAAATCCATTAATAATACTTCCACAGTCCTGTCGGACATGCTATTAGACGCCCAGGGTGAACGAAGGGCTATCTTGCAAAATCGAGCGGCCATTGATTATCTTTTGCTTAAACATGGACACGATTGTTCTGATTTTGAGGGTCTTTGTTGTTTTAACTTGTCTGATCATACACAATCCATTCGAGCTCACATTAACAAGCTACATGACTTGACAGAAGAAGTTAGAAAACACATTGATCAGGGCTGGTTTGACTGGCTCTTTAATTGGTTACCTGATTTGCATTTGTTACGTCAAATATTAGGAGGTATTCTGATTACTATCGCCATTTTGATTTCCATCTGTTGCTTTATTCAGTGTATTCCTTCACTACTTCAATTCTGCACACCTGGTACTAGACATAGATCAGTTAGTTTTGTTTCATATTATTCTTCCACAGATGTTAGTTCCATTTAATGAATGTATAATAGACTGAAGTCAAGGGTGAAATGTTCTGCTCGATTTTCCTGGCCTTCTTGTGTTAACAAGTGATTGAATGTGACTTCAGTCTCTTACCATTCAAGCCTAAGGGTTAGAGTAGTGAATGGAGCCTATTTACTAGGCACTTTGACATGATTCTGTGCTCTTCCCCATAGATCAGGGCTTGCACACATAGCCTAGGGGATAGATTCGTTAGTATTAGGGATAACCTGTCCTGTAGTGAGGGTATTTCATGGAGCTGTGCTGAATTCAGGCCTGGTAGGCCTCAAACGGGAGAGACTCCATCTTTCTTTCTGCTTCGGCAGCTTGGGATGCTTCTAGGCCAAGAGTTATGTTTTAGTTATGAGGTGTTATTCGCTTGGAGAGAACCGGTTCAGGCCGGCCCTTATCGAAGGATTGTATTTTTCTTCATGCCGAAGACACTACATCAGGCCGGCCGGCTGGGAACGTGTCCTTGGTACGGGGAGGTACAAGAATTTGGTGGGCGGCAGGTTACGGGCCGGAATTTTCCATGAGGAAATGCACCTCTATATTAGTGAAAGTCTGAGGCAGTTACATGTTCAGTCCGTAGGCGGCATCTGGCCGTTAGCAGTAAAGCTACTACTTATTCCAGGGAAGACAGACGCCATCTTGAAGGCGGAGAAGAACCGAGAGACAGATGCTTTCCTAGCAGAATAGCCAGAGAGGAGAGAGTAGCCGATAAGGAAGAGGTCCCAGTGACTCGAAGAAGGGTGATTCCAGGCGAGCCGAGATACAGACGAGAAGGGAACCTAGATGACCACTGAGTGCAGGCTACATACTACTAAGGTGATGTCGACCCTTTCTTATTAGAGTGTACAACTTAATCTTTCACTTTTCTTTGCAGGTTATGTGTTATATCGTAATGTTATGTGATTGTGTATGTAATGAGTAATAAAGTATCCAGTTTGTAGTGAACCAACATGTGCTGCGTGTTCTTGTATAAGAGGGTAGCCTATTCTTCTAGTCAGCTGCGGCTACATGAACAGATGTTAACCCTGATCAGGTAAGTGCTAACTGAATAAGGGAAAGAGGAGTTCCTCGAACCTGAGAACAGGCTATACTCGAACTGGCAATCCTTGTGTGATCTGATGAATAGTGAGACTGATTCCCTTTTTGTATGTTATGGTGACCATAGGATGAACTGTCGTATGAGACTGCCGTCTGGGTAGAGAGGTCTGGGTTCGTATGGGACGGCGAGGCCGCCACTTGTGATCTGAGACTGCCGTCTGGGTAGAGAGGTCTGGGTTCGTATGGGACCGCGAGGCCGCCACTTGTGATACTGTCGTATCGGCAGAGAGGTCTGGGTTCGTATGGGACCGCGAGGCCGCCACTTGTGATCTGAGACTGCCGTCTGGGTAGAGAGGTCTGGGTTCGTATGGGACCGCGAGGCCGCCACTTGTGCTGAGACTGCCGTCTGGGTAGAGAGGTCTGGGTTCGTATGGGACCGCGAGGCCGCCACTTGTGATACTGTCGTATGGGCAGAGAGGTCTGGGTTCGTATGGGACCGCGAGGCCGCCACTTGTGATCTGAGACTGCTGTCTGGGTAGAGAGGTCTGGGTTCGTATGGGACCGCGAGGCCGCCACTTGTGCTGAGACTGCCGTCTGGGTAGAGAGGTCTGGGTTCGTATGGGACCGCGAGGCCGCCACTTGTGATACTGTCGTATGGGCAGAGAGGTCAGGATTCGTAGGGGATCGCGAGGCCGCCGATTGTGCTGATACTGTCGTATGGGCAGAGAGGTCTGGGTTCGTATGGGACCGCGAGGCCGCCACTTGTGAGACTGCCGTCTGGGTAGAGAGGTCTGGGTTCGTATGGGACCGCGAGGCCGCCACTTGTGATCTGAGACTGCCGTCTGGGTAGAGAGGTCTGGGTTCGTATGGGACCGCGAGGCCGCCACTTGTGATACTGTCGTATGGGCAGAGAGGTCTGGATTCGTAGGGGATCGCGAGGCCGCCGATTGTGCTGATACTGTCGTATGGGCAGAGAGGTCTGGGTTTGTATGGGACCGCGAGGCCGCCACTTGTGATACTGTCGTATGGGCAGAGAGGTCTGGATTCGTAGGGGATCGCGAGGCCGCCGATTGTGCTGACACTGTCGTATGGGCAGAGAGGTCTGGGTTCGTATGGGACCGCGAGGCCGCCACTTGTGATACTGTCGTATGGGCAGAAAGGTTTGGATCCGTATGGGATCGCGAGGCCGCCGATTGTGAGATCTTGGTATACATAGTAGGAATCCCCTGTCCTTAGGTGATAGATATATGTGGTTGTAGGATTGTAAATAGGTTCTAGGGAGGGGGTAACGTTCTGGCTGGGTTAGTGAGGCCCTGATGAGTGGGTTCTATCTGATCCGAAAACCCAAGCAGAACAGTGGTAAACGTGATTGTTTGTGGTCGCAAAACAATCTTACATCCCCCTGCGACATGCTATTAGAAACGGACACCCTTGGCACGCCCCTTACTAATAGCAACTCTCTAAACCTAGCGAGTCGGTAAAAGGCTACCGATTGCAAAATACATTTGGTATATGCTTCAACCCTTTTTAGCGGTAAGAAATAGGATGATTTTTTGTTTGAGACCTCTAAAAATGGCAATGAATCCATCTCGTTTTTTAACCGATTAAAACTGTTAAACTGGGAAGGCAAATAGTACACAAGGCAATGTGCACACTTCAGATCAGGTGGGAACATTTGCAAATTGCAAGTATTTCCTAATTCTGGCTCCTGCAATTATGAATGGGGTGCAGCTTGCATACTTAATAATTATAACAATCAGTGCAAACGATAAATAGTTGTTAACATTTTTCAAAATGATTTACTTTCTGCCCGAGTTGCAATCAAGCTCTAAATGTTGAACTCTGAAGGGGGCATATTGACTGAAATCACAAAGAAAGTCACAAAGAAAATATTAATGCTGTACTTGATCAATTTTTATGACATGATGGATTGGTGTGGCTGCTTTTCCAAATTTACGGTAAATGTGATTATAAGGTGCATCATGATACAGTGACAGCAATGATGTAAAATGTAAGTCATAGTCATAAATACCTGGCACTTCAACATCTGAGGATGGTAAAACGAGAGTCAGAGTGCTCCGTATATACCCTGAGTACAGTGCTTAATTTGTAAAATATTAAGTGCAGGGCTCTGAACAGGAGGCCACTGCAGCTTGCACCACCCATCACCCTTGTCATCGCTGCCAAAACAACTACTAACCATCTCTCTCGCATGTAAATGCGTCAGTTTATATTATTCCAAGTCCCCAAAGCTAAAGAAATGGCTGGGGTGGCAGGTATTAGCAATTTAAATGTATATTGTATTCTTAAACAACTGTAGTTCTGCTCATCTCTAAATTAGATGAACAGCACCACCATGTGGTAGACTATTCTAAATATGGTGCCGGTGCCGGTGCTGAGCACCGAAAAGCACCGGCTCAATTAAGCACTGCCTGAGTATTACATACCGTGGTGATTCGAAGCTGCAGAACACTAGTATTATTAAGAACGTATTTTCAAATAATGTTGTTTCTATTAATGTTAGCATGTTTTATTGGGTTTAGACTAACTGTTAATTTACTTTTATATTGCTCTAAGAACTCTGAAATCTAGGAGCATAGGTAATTGATACTTAAAACCTGTGGCATGTAAGGCTCACTCAGTATCTACAGCAGCAGGTAACTCCTTCAATAGTCAGTTGAGAAATGCAAAAGTTAAAACATCTTTCTGTGTACCTAAAAGCATCTATCGCAAATATTAAATAGTTAACATGTTTATTTTGATCCCCTGGTAATTTCCACTTTAGTAGTTATAATTCTCTATGGCCCTGGGCCTCCTGTTTGTAATATCAAAGTCTTGGACTCCCAGCAGGATGTTTAGTATCTGCTACTTAGTAACATACACATTTTTCCATAATAATCGCTAAAGGGGAATTTTCCTAATCTGTTTTAGAATATCAGTTTTTGAAGACCTATTAAAAAAATATTTCGGCGAAAATTAGAGTAGCAGTGAGAATTTCAACGTTCTAAGTTGTATTGTTTTGTTCCAAAGATGCGATGAAAATGTGAACTGAAAACTGCAGGTGCACAGTAAGAGCTGGTTAAGAAATGCTACCTTGGGCAGAAGGCCCTCTTCGCTATTCTCCAGTGCAAACAGTGGCGGCTGCTGCCTACCTAAAGTGGTAGGGCAGCCGTGGGTGGAGAGGGCGGCGGGTTAGGGAGTGGGGAGAGATAAAATATAAGCATTAAAAAAAGGCCTAACTGTTGCTCCACTCCAGTCCCTCTGATGCTTGCCTCGCTGTTCGTTTTATTGACCGATGGCCGGAAGGGGATGGGCCCTCAAGGCACCTGCTCCGCACCCAGTCCAGGTGCTGCTCGCACAAGAGCGCACCCCCAGGATTGGTCTGAGTGGCCTTATTTGCCGTTCATATAGTGCATTGGAGCCTGTGCTGTTTCTCCAGCCCAGCTGAGTAACACAGCCAGGTTGGAGAAACATAAGTGCACATGTGTGTTTGTCAGGCATCGGATGGCCAGCCAAAGAACCATGCAGACTTATGAGTGCACTCTACTCCTCCCTGACATGCCAAGCCCCGCCCTATACTTTTGTATTGCGTGGCTCAAACAGCATAATTAAAATGATAATAACATTGCGTTATTATATTTTTATGTATTGTCTGCTGGCACGGGCTGTGGGGCGACGCTCCTGCGCCATTATGGAGGAGTTGCGCTTGAGTTCAAAGTTGGTACTGTGCCCTGCTCAATAACTAAGTAAGCATACAATCATTTGTGTCCCATAGCATAAAATTACACACAAACAGGAGCGGAGATCACAAGTATACCCTCCCGTCCCAGGAACATTAGAACGTACCTGACGATGTCTAGGATCCCTCTTGAAAATAAATTAATTAGAAGGAGATCGCACACCTAATTACATATTTTTCAGCGATCCATACAACACTTTATTGTATTCAGAAAAACAGGTCCTTTTATTATCTCCTTATGTCTTTAATTTTAATCAATCACGCAGGCGGCCATCCAACATAAGCTTTGTTCCTTCACTTACCAAGGCCAACTACAACTACAGTTACAATCCTGCTGTAAGTGGTATGATCAAAAGTACCGGTCCCCACAGGAAACGCATTCATGAGCTGTTGGGGAGCAAAGTTACAGTTCAGACACTGTTGACTCTATTATGAAAGCCTTATTAAGTATCAGATCTCTGTAATAGAGATGGGCCTCACACTTCGAATCAAGCTCCAATAACAGCAAATAACTCTTTAACACTGTAAAATAATTCTCCAATCCCTCAGCTACAACAATTGCCCCTTACAGGAACTCTGTGACAACCTTGCAAACTTCTTCCATGACAAGATCGCCAACATCTACAGAAACTTCAAACCCCAGCTCAAGGCCACAGACTTCTTCAAGCAACACAACGACCATGCTACCACCACTGACATCCAACTAACCTAATGGAGCCAGCTCAACCCACAGGACAAAGCCTCCATCATAAACTCAGTCCATTCACGGGCCCCAACCGACCCCTGACCTCACCACATCTTCAACCTAGGTGAAGCCAGTATCTTCCACGTACTCACCACCTTGTTCAATTCCCAGAGGAATGGAAACACACAGAGGTCAATGCCCTACTAAATAAACCATTGGCAGACCTTCAACAAATATTGACTGATCTCGCTGCTCCCGGCGAAAGTATTAGAAAAACCCATCAACCAAGAACTCTCTTCACATCTAGAACGGAACCTCCAACTTGACTCCTCCCAGTCCAGATTCTGCAGCAACCAAAGCACTGAGACAGTGACTACTGATGACAGCCAAGCCCTGCTTGTTCAAGGAGAGACTGCAACTCTGATCCTCCTTTACCTCTCTGCAGCTTTCGATGTGGTCACCCAACACATACTCATCACAAGGCTGCACACCAAAAGCATCCAAGGAACTGCTCTCAGATGGACTGTCTCTTTCCTCACCAGAAGAATACAAAAGGTCTGCCTTCGCCCCTTCCCCTCCGAACCCAAGGAAATCATCTGTGGGGTGCCCCAAGGATCCTCACTTAGCCCAACAATTTCAACGAACCATCGGCGAACACCACCACCCCCTACGGACCACCGCTGATAAGTCTACGATCAGGTCCTGGGATACCGCTACCATCGAACTCGTCTCCGCGACCATGAAGAAAACCCACTCAGGAGCCCCAACGGACCCCTGCCCACCGCACATATTCCACAGGGCTGCCACCTTCATCGCACCCAAACTAGGAAGAACCATCAATGCCTCCCTCAGAACAGACATCTGCTCGGACGACTGGAAACGGGCAGAGGTAAACCCCCTCTTTAAGAAACCTACAGCTGACCCCACAGACCTGAAAAACTAACGGCCCATCTCTCTCCTGCCCTTCGCGGCCAAAGTCACAGAGAGAATCGTAAACACCCTGCTAACCGCCTTCATAGAAGAGAACTCCATCCTGGACGCCTCCCAATCTGGATTCCGCAGCAACCACAGCACCAAAACCGCACTCCTCGCTGTCACCGATGACATCCGCATGCTACTGGATGAAGGACACACCACGGCCCTCATCCTTCTAGACCTCTCCGCAGCTTTCGACACCGTCTCACATCGCACGCTCGCAGCCAGACTACACGACGCGGGAATTCAAGGAGCCGCCCTCAACTGGATCCAATCCTTCCTCTCCGACAGACCCAGAGGATCCGACTCCCTCCCTTCCTCTCCAAACCCACGGAAATCAGCTGCAGAGTACCCCAGGGATCATCACTCAGCCCCACGCTCTTCAACGTCTACATGGCACCCCTCGCCACCTTCGTCAGACAGCATGGGCTAAACATCGTATCCTACGCCGATGACACTCATCTCATCCTCTCGCTCACGAAGAATTCTGAAGACGCCAGACTCTGCTTCCAGGAAGGAATGAAAAAGGTGGCAGCATGGATGAAGGACAGCTGCCTGAAGCTCAACTCAGAGAAAACGAGGTCCTCATCCTCAGACCCTGCACCACCGCCTAGGACAACACCTGCCCCTACAAACCACACTCAGAACCTCAGCATCATCCTGGACTCCTCCCTCTCCATGAACCGCCAGATCAACGCCGTCGCCTCCACCAGTTTCAACTGCCTGCTCATCCTCCGGAAGACCTTCAAATGAATCCCCCCCGACTGCAGAAAGACCGTCACTCACTCATCACCATCAGACTGGACTACTGCAATGCCCTCTACACCGGAATCAACAAAACTATTCTACACAAACTCCAAACCATCCAGAACGCTGCAGCCAGACTCGTCCTCGGGTCACCGTGCCACAAGCACATGACCCAACACCTACAAGGTCTCCACTGGCTCCCCGTCGAAAATAGGGTCACCTTCAAACTCCTCACCCACGCCTACAAATCCCTCAACAACATCGGACCCAAATACCTCAACAAGAGACTATCCTTCCATGTACCCAGGAGGAACCTCTGCTCGGCCAACCTCGCCCTGGCAGAGGTCTCCCGCATCCACAGAAATAGAACCAGCAGCAGGGCTTTCTCCTACATCGCAACGAAAACCTGGAACGAGCTCCCTGTGAACATCAGCCGCTCCCCGACTCTGCACACTTTCAGGAAGAACATCAAGATCTGGCTCCTCCACTAACCCAGAGCTGGAGCCGACGCCCCCCTCTTCCCCAGCGCCTTGAGACCCTCAAGGGTAAGTAGCACACTTTATAAACCCCTGACTGATGGATTGAACCCTCAGGAACACTTATATGACACCTCTGGCCAGCATTGTCAAAACCTACAGACTCAACATCATATCCTATGCCGATGATCGATAACTCATCCTCTCCCTCTCTGAAGACACAACCAACACCAAGACCAACTTCCACAACTACATGTCAGACGCTGCCAGCCAGATGAAGGACAACTACCTGAAGCTCAACACAGACAAGACCAAGATACTGATCTTCGGAAACAAAAACTCCCCATGGGATGCATCCTTGTGGCCCTCAGAACTCTGACTTACTTCTACCCCCACTGACCACAATAGGATCCAAGGCATCATTCTGGACAAAAAGCTAACTGTGATGACGCCTGCTGCTTTGTAATCCTCCACATGCTTCGTTAAATATTTAAATGGCTACCCCAAAGCTCAAGACACACCATCACCCAGACCCTCATCACTTGCCGACTGGACTACGGCAATGCTCTCTATGCATGGATCCGTGCTTACCCCCACCGATGAATACAGACCATATAGAGTGCCACAGCCAGGCTCCTCCTGGATCTCCCTAGACGAACCCACATCATCCCTTACACAAGTTAACTCTACTGGCTCCTTGTATAGAAATCATGCCTGTTAAAGTTCCTGACCCATTGTCAGGTGGAATCAAATTTCAAGCTCTCCTGGCATGTACTGATGAACCCCACTTTACCTGCTGACCCTCCTGCTCTCTGTTTGCAGCCAGGCACAGGAAGTTAGTCAACAGAGGCAGCGGCCTTTGCCACCTCCTTTCCTCCCGATGAAACCAGGAAGTGGGAGCAGAAATAACCTGTGACTATGAGAAGCAGTACCTCTAATTTTGAACCAGCTGAAACCCACATGGGGCCGGTTGGGCCTATGAGCAGCAGGCTTATGGCTGGAAGTGGATGGAGAAGAGTTGAGGAGTTCGCAGTTAGATGACATCAGGAGAGAGAAGGAAACACTGCAAGCAAGAAGCAGAGGGCTCCGACCCAGCAAACGCATCACTTTAAGGAGAGACGACCAACTCCCAGACCAATACCGCCAACAAGCCAGGAGGCCACTGGCAGAACAAGGTGCCACGTCCCACTCCTGGAGTAGCGTGGCTAGCTCAGGAACGCACTTGTCTCCTGGGGAGGTATGGGAGGTGAGAGGCTGAGATGAAAGGTGGCGTGGGGACCGGGCCTGACTGTAATTCACACTCTATGAGCGGGTTGTGTTTCCATGAAACTTTCAGGACTGCACACGTTTTAAAGAGCACTGCGTTAATGTGAAGGTTTTCTTTGGTATGTTTGTTTTTCCTTTCATCTCACACAATACCAACCGGTACTCGAGTTTTTCCCCATAAAACGCACATTTTGTTTGTAAGACTAGATCTTATTGTTTGCAATTCTACAGCAATCATCGTAACACTCTTCCTAGTGAAGGGCACCAGCAACTCCCTGGGCCGTGCTCGGACCAGGGAGTATAAATAAACGGCGATGTCAGCGCACGTGGCTGATGGCACGGATCTATCATCCGACTACATGTGTCCTGTTATTGCTGCCGCAGCGTAGTTAGGCCTTATACCTCATCCGGCCCCTAGAAGTCGGCACACACCCCCAGCCGCACGCCCCTGGGAGTACCCCCTTTTCATGACTCCATTACACTGGCGACGAGGGAGGTGCGAGACCCACATGTGCGCACCCGCCGACTGCAGCACAGATCGGCGTTGGTAGCAGGTGCAAGGAGTGAAGTGCAGCCCACGCTGCTGGTGCGCAGCGGTTAATATCCGGTGGCCTGGTGGGGCCAAGAGCGCGGCAAGCCGAACGCACACGTTATGGAGGTGGAAGCGGCTGTAATAAGAGGCGCAAGTGAAACCGACGGCTGTGCGGCCCAGCGGAGGTGCGTGTGCAGCCTGTTGGGTAACGCACATGGGTGGAAGTCAGGAGACGCGGCTGGAGCACTCGGTGAGCGCGTGAAGCACTAGCCTGATAGGAGAACGGATTGAAGGCAGGACAGGAGCAGAGCGCGAGGGGGAGAACCTCTGGACTTCTCTGCTGTATTTAAGGCCCCTAAATGAAGGTGTAGGGACCGATAGGAGCATTCCTGCCAAGGGGATAGCAGAGCAGATAAAAGACTCCCTACCAGGAGGGGTGCAGAGGGGAGCCTGTGTCAACCAGAGAAACCAGGTGGAGTGGAAGCGCGAATTGGCAAGCCAGGATATAAGGCAACCGGGGCACTGAGGTGGCCATGACCACGCCGCAAGCAGCAGCAGTGACCCAGGACGCGGGGGATGCTGGGGGCAGGCCAGGACGGATGGCAGTGAAGGCTCTCCCTGAGTTTAGCCAGCTGGCAGACCCGGCCACAGCGGCGCCATGGTGGCGAGAGTGGATAGGTCAACTGGAGAACTACTTTGTGGCCACTAGAGAGACGGACAATGCCGTCAAGAGCTCCACCATGCTCCTAATGGAGGGAGATGAGCTCTACAGCCTGTTTCAAGATCTGCCGGACACGGGAGATGGCAACGACTATGAAAAGGCCGTAAGGGCCCTAAACCTGCATTTTGATCTGCAGGTCAATCCAGACTTTGAACACTTCAATCTTCGCCAGACCAAACAGAAGTATGACGAGACAATTGATATGTTTTTCGCACATCTGAGGAAGTTGACAAGTACCTGCATTGGAATTGACTGGCAGTTTGAGACGAGGGCACAACTAATAGTGAGGTGCAAGTCGCTGGAGCTGCGGAAGCTGATTAAGACAACCAGGAATATCGTTAGATGATATTTTAGTCCTGGGAAGATCACACGAGCTGGCGGATGTCAGAGCTGGAGAGATGGAGGTGTCGTTAGCCAAGAGATCCGGGAGCACCCAAGCTTTATATCCGACCCCCGTCAAGGAGGAAAGGGTGGACACCATCAGGTAAACATACACTAAAGGGGCGGGGACCAACACCAGCACGGAGGTACGACAGATCAAGCCAGGGTGCAGAAACTGCGGACTAGCAACTCATTCCCAGAGAGGATGCCCAGCGCAGGGGCGACAATGTCTCAAGTGCAACAAATACGGACATTTCGCAAAGGTGTGCCAAGGGACGGCAAGAGCAGGGGCGAGTCGGCTCAAAGGTTCGAGGTTCCAAAGGAGCGCAGGAATATCCAGGAGGTGGAGGAGCTGGATAGCAGGTGTCAGAATCTAACGGTAGCCGGGGAAGAGGATGAGGACAACGTATTTGTGGTATTGAACATTCGAGGAGCCAACACCACCAGGAGGCCGCCGCCATTGTGACAGATATGGATCTGAGACAATTGCATATAAACACTCATTGACACTGGGGCATCAGTAAACATACTGGATGCAGAACAATGCAAAGGGCTATGGCCCAGACATCGATTGATGTTGACTACCGCCCATATACTCATCTATGGAGGACACACACCCATTCCCCCTCCAAGGGGTCATTGACGTCGAGGTTAAACATTGGGACAGAGCAACACGCACAAGGTTCTATGTTACTTGCGACCGAGCTGGGTCGCTACTAAGTTGCCACACCGCTGAGGATCTGGGGCTAGTAATGTTTGCAAGACACATACATCAGGCCCAAGCGGAGGATGTGCTGGCGGAATTTCCGGACCTCTTCAGGGGATTGGGATGCCTGAAGGGAGTGGAGATCCAGCTGCACACCGATGACACAGTCAAGCCGGTCGCTCTCCGACACTGCAGGGTGCCGTTTCATCTTTGTCCATTGGTGGAGGCTGAACTGGAATGCCTGGAGAGAGTGATTGAAAAAGTGTCAGGGCCAACACCCTGGGTGGCGCCACTGGTGATAGCGCCAAAACCCAAACAGCCTGGAGCTATCCAGCTGTGTGTGGACATGAGGTTACCCAATAAAGCAATATGCCGAGAGAGACACATCGCTCCAGCGATAGATGAAATCGTGGCGGACATCAACGGAGCGCATTGGTTCTCCAAGGTGGACTCGAACTCAGGTTATCATCAGCTGGTGTTAGCGGAGAAGAGTCGATACATAACAACATTCTCGACACACTTAGGGCTACGCCAGTTCAAACGCCTGAGCTTTGGGGTATCATCAGCAACCAAGGTGTTCCAAGACGCAGTGAGGGAAGCGTTGTCGGATTGGTGCGTGTGATTAATGTCAGCAACGACATTCTAATCTTCTCCAAATCACTAGAGGAGCACCATGTCCGCCTTCAAGCGACCCTAAAGAGACTAGCCGAACAGGGTCTGACACTCAACTGAGCAAAGAGTGGTTTTTATGCCAATGAGGTCGAGTTCTTTGGAAACAGATTCTTGGCAAAAGGCCAACAGGTGGACCCAGTGAAGGTGGAGGCGATCAGAGCAGCGGCCGTTCCCCAAACACAATCGGAGGTCAGAAACTTCTTGGGGATGGCTAACTATTGTGGCCGTTTCCTCCCACCTCTAGCAACACTGTCAGAACCGCTCAGGAGGCTGACGAAGAAAGATGTGCAGTAGCAATGGACAGACGAGGAGGCACAAGCTTTCAACGGCATAAAAAATGCGCTGCTAATAGGAGCCACGGTGGCTTACTTCCAACCTGGGACAGCCACAGAGCTAGTTGTGGATGCCAGCCCCATGGGGCTGGAAGCGGTACTCCTCCAGAAGAACAGGCAAGGTGACTGGGTACCCATCGTGCATGCCAGTAGAGCGCTCACGGCCGTGGAGACAAGGTACGGTCAGATTGAGCGCGAGGCGCTGGCAATACGATGGGCATGCCAGCATTTTGACATTTACCTGTGTGGGCATACGTTTACAGTAGTAACGGATCACAAGCCGTTAGTACCGCTGTTAACAGGCACAGCCTGCAATGGCCCTCCCCGAATAGAACGCTGGGATGTCCAGATCCAACATTACCGGTTTAGGGTGGAGTATCGCCCCGGTGCCAACAATCCAGCGGACTATCTGTCAAGGCACCCCCTGGCCCTACATTCCGGAAGCAAGGGGGAGGTGGACAAAGGCACAGAGTCATTCATACACTAGATCGTGGAAGAGGCTTGCCCACAGGCGCTGTCACTCGAGGAGATCCAGGAGGCCACTGGACAAGATGGGTGTTTACAGGCTGTGAAGCAAACCCTCCATGACCATCAATGGAAATAGATTTTAAAGGGAGCAGGCCAGTTGACAGATGAAGAACGAGAATACCGGGAGAGCATATGGAGGTGCCGCGAAGAGCTCAACGAATCAGGCAATGGCTTAATTCTCAGAGGTGCCCGATTGGTGATACCAGCAAAACTCCAGAACAGGACAGTGGACCTGGCCCATCAGGGTCACTAGGGAGTGGAGAAAACCAAGGCCCGAATGCGATTCAAAGTGTGGTTTCCAGGCCTGGACTGCATGGTAGAAGAAAAGGTGCGAGGGTGCCATGCCTCTTTGATAACAGGCGCTGATCTGCCTGTAACTCTCATCATCATGGAGGGGCCCAGTCAAGTGGGCTCAGGTTAGCCTGGATTTTGGAAGCTTTCCGGATGGGAGGCACACTGTGGTGATGGTCGGCAGTCACTCCAAATTTCCAGTAGTCGAGGTCGTCACGTCCACAGCGTTTGACTGCACTCCTGGGAATGCCCGAAGAAATACACACAGACAATGGTCTGCCATTTCAGGGGCAAGACTTCAAAGAGTATTTGAGTCGGCACATTATCAAGCATCGTCGGGTAACCCCTCAGTGGCCTCAGGCTAATGGGGATGTGAAAAGATTTATGAGGACTTAGAACAAGGTGCTAAGGATTGGAATGGATCAGGAGGAAAACCTGGAGAATTGCCTGCACAGATTCCTAAGAACATATCCGAACACCCCCCACTGTACCACCAAGTGTGCTCCCAGTGAATTACTCATGAAGCGAGCGGTGCGGGACATAATTCTCACAAGTGATCAATGGGTTCCTGCTGTACTGGACTCTGAGTGTGCTCAAGCCCGGCGGCAATGCACCAATGACCGAGCCAGTCAGAAAAGAGGGGCCCGTCAGTCAGCCATGCAAGAAGGATCCAAGTTCCGCACACCATACGAACGGAAACTGTGGAAAGTGGTGCAAGTCAAAGGGTCGATGGTAACTGCGAGAAGAGGTGCACAGCAAATCGCACGCAATGTGTCGTCGTTCAAAAAAAGCACAAGAACCGGCAGAGAGAGCGATGGATGCTGAGCCAGTGGAATGGCTCGAAGATGAAGACATCCAGCCGGAAGGAAACGCTGAACATAGAAGCTTCTTGGGGAAAGGAAGAGATAGTGACCTGGGAGAACAGGCGGCGGACACCACTGTGTCTGCGAATCCGAGGGAAGAAGCACCCACGGATTCCCGCAGCAGCCAGCATTATGGACTGAGGGACAATCCCAAACCCAGCACACGACTGCGAGATTTCCTGTGCTGAAGATGAAGACAAAAGGGAGCCGTCAAGCGATGAACAGACCCGGCCAAGAACTGTTACAGATGTTTTTGTTATGTTGATACAGTTGGTATCCGCACATGTTCCGTGGGATAGATGGAATGTAGTGAGCCACTCAGCCACTGCAATACAATGTTGCACCAGTAACTCCCTGGGCCGGGCTCAGACCAGGGAGTATAAATAAACAGCGACGTCAGCGCACGTGGCTGACGGCGCAGATCTATCATCCGACTACATGTGTCCCATTATTGCTGCCGCACATAGTTAGGCCTTATACCCCGTCCAGCCCCTAGAAGTCGGCACATACCCCCAGCCCCACGCCCCCAGGGAGTACCCTCCTTTCATGACCCCCATCACAATAGGTTCACTTTTGTTTTCCTTCCATTAAAGAATGTTTATGTACCACTTAAACCAGGTGAAGGGGCTAAACTATAGAGGAGAGTAACTTATCTGAGCACTTTCCCCAAAAACCTGATATAAGTATTTAAACCTGATGTTGTACACTTATCAGTGGCATTTCTTTCTTCTTTCTTTGATGTGCATATCCGATCAGAGTTTTCCAGGCTTCCCCAAACTATTATTTTATTGTTTGACTAATTAATTGATTGATCAGTACTGCCCAGGCCACAGCACCATGGCGCACACTCTGAAAGCCAAGGCACTAGTCGAGGGTACATGCGGATACACGGCATCCACCCACACTTTTCACAGGGTGGACGCCGTCCCCCATGCCAAGAAGTTGGGCCCCACAGAAATAAGTTGAACTTGTCCCAGTGTCATTTTCGGACACCGGGACACGTTCAGCAGCTCCAGCACGTTGTCTGCTTCTCATTCTCAGCAGCAACGTGCAGGCAGTTAGGGGTTTTTTTTACACCTTCAGCTGTGCCAAAGATTAAGGAAGAAGTTAAGGGGTCATCAGGCCTCCTGTTGATCGATTATCAGACGGAAGGCGGCCTGGAACCTCTCACTTAAATGCAAATGCACAGGAGAGGAAACAAAGCACGCAGCTTGTTATCTCTTCACAGTCACTTAAGAGATGCATGCTTTTTACTTTTTTCAGTCCCTGTATATAAGTGCACGCACTGTAAGAATGTCAGCTGGGATGGTCTGTCCCAGTATTTACACAAATAACAATTTAAATAGCGCTATTTTATTTCTTTTATAGCGCTACTCATCCTAATGCAGGGTCTTCCAGCGAGGCCACTTCCTGTGATGCCATGTGAGATCCCACGTGTCGTGACGTCATGTGCTGTGTTGGCACGCGTCAGGATGCCACTTGCATACTGCCTGCAACTTGGTCAGTCCCATCACTTCTTTTTATAGGACTTGTGCCCTGCTGAAAGCTAAACTTAAACATCCATGTTTCTGTTTTCATATGTCATTGTTGTGGAACATAGCAATAGAGCTCAGTCTTCCCCAAATCGCGGTACCATGGTACACACCTTTGAACCTAATCTTGAACATCCATATTTCGGTTTCCGGCTGAAGCCCAACGAGTGTGACACCGGGAGCACTGTTGGTGCTGCAGAGCTTACAAGAGCTTGGGCCGCACCATGCTGCTGGCTGCAGCTAGGGCAGACAGCAGCGTGGACCTCTTTCCAAAGAACGTGGCCTCTGTAGACACAGGCGAGCACAGGCAGGCTTTGGTGCTTTTCCTCAGGACGTCTCTTCCCTTGACGGCTGATCCCAAGAAAAAGAAGCGACTGAACCAGAGACGAGACCTGGCAACCCCAGACTGCCTGCGGAAGAAGCTGAAGAAGTTGGAGCGCGTGGTCCCGGAGTTTATCGCCATTGACGACTACATAGTGCCCACTCAACACATGATTCAGCTAAAGATGCGGGGCCCTCTCCGCCGTGTCCTACGAGGAAAGCAAGTGACATGCTGTGCTCCTCAAGAAATTGTCCCTGTTCAAGCAGGAAAAACACAAGCAAGAAAATGCTGCCATAACGCCACTGATGGAGGCTTAGGCCGAAGCACTGGCAGGGCTGCGACTGAAATCAGAGGAGCTATATCAGGCTGCTGTGCACAGAGACTCGGGGCTGTTCCCCTTCAGGAGCGAGGGGCCAAGTAACCACCCATCCTGAACTACGAGGCACCTCAAGGGAAGTACAGTGACGTCACCAAGGTGTACACTCAGTGAGGGAGGAGCTTTGTGGTACCCCCCAGGGCTCCTGCCGCTCCTACTCACCCTGGTGATAACGTCACCCTGTATGGTACACCATGAGCTCCTGCTCACGCTGGTAATGACGTCAGTCCACAGTACACTGGCACAGCTCCCAAGTATAGTCAGAGGGAATTATTTATTTCTTACTATGTTGTTACACTGGGGTTGCCTGATCCTGTGACTTATAGTGCCTAGACGCCTCTGGGCATTCGTTGCGCTCTACAAGTTCTTCGTTCTTTGTTTGTTCATTTATTTTCCATTACAGAGGAACAATGCAGTGGGGTGGTCATGGCAAAAGAAATGCTATAAAGGGGAACTGATACAGAAATATGAATGGTAAGATTAGATTTTAACCCCTTCAGTGCCCATGACGAGCTGGACTCGTCATGGGCTGCGGTGGCGCTGTGCCCATGACGAGTCCAGCTCGTCATGAACTCCGCCCGCTAATAAAAAGCGCGGCACTGGGCGGGGAAAGGGGCGGGCATGCAAGGGGTTAAGGTGCGCACTGTGGCACCACGGACTGGGTAGATTAAATTGTATTAGTCGCACCTAATATTTTAGTTTAATTCTTCATCCTTGAAGAATTTGTAGAATACTGCTTTTTAGTGGCTTGTTATAGTCTCAGTGCTAGGCTCAGTCTTTTCAACATAAGTGGAATTATCATTTCCATTGTTCAGACTCCATAGCATTTCCAATTGAATGTTGCAGGTTCAATTAAATCTTCTGTTGCAGGTCTCTGGCACAGGGGATGTGTGTAATGGTCTATCAGTTTACTCAGGCATTTGATGTCTGGTGAGCCAAAGGCATCAACGGTCATGCTCAGCACCAGGAAGGTTATAAACTTTCCACTTGAAGACAATGTCAAGATTGCAAGACGGCTACGGAAAGTTTCCCTTAGGGCCCAGAACCAGTGAGGGGTGCAGTTAAACCGTTATGAAGGCAGACAAAAGTCAGGAAATCACACTTTTATAATAATCTATAGACGTCTTTGACTGTCTCTCTTCTTTTTGGCATTTTCCATCCTTGAAATCATCAAAAAGTGACTTATTTAACTTCTAGTCTAGATGCTCAGTTCTTGCTCAGTTTAATCTGGTTCATCACTTCTTGTAGAGGCCTGTCTATATGTGAATGCAACCTCTATGGAAGACAAATGGCAGGAAATGATTCCATTAGGTTGCTTGGGATTTCTGATAGTTGGACAGCCTTTTTCAGCTTTGCTTACCTTGGTGGTTCTACAGAGCACTTTCAGATGATCTTTCATAGTGTAAAAAGCAGGATCTGATAGCTGGACAAATGTCCTTATGGAGTCCCCACGTCGGTAGTTCTTTGAAGACTTTTCCTCACATTTAATTGATCTGTTTGACTTTCCAACAGGGTCCCACAATGATTTGTCTGAGGCTAGTCTTAGCTTGCATCTCTTGTCTAAGTCAAGTGTGCTGATTTATGTTAGGCGTAGTCAAAGAGTCTGGATAATGTAAGTATTATAGGCTTCCAGAGGATCCTGTGCACAATTGATGATTACAGGCAGCCCTCAACCTTCATCAGTCAACATGCTTCTTTGTTAATGAACATGTTACAATCTCAGTTCTATACCAGTTTTGAAGCTAATATTTCTGTGTCTTAGGTTCTTGTGTGATGTTAATGATCCACGCTGGGGGTTAAATATCTGTAAAATTTGCAAGTATTTTGTATGTTTTTTCTTTTTAATGGGAATGTTCTATTTGACCATCGAACTTCATGAGCTACCATCACTCCCCTCCACTGGGAGTGGCTCTTGAATGTGAGACATAATTTTCGCTTCTAGATTTTATAGCAGGATTACCTTAGTAACGCAAGATTTGTTGGCGTTTGCACCACAATGCAGGAGATTGCAAAATGAGTTTTGTAAGATGAATTTATCTGCTGATCGATAAAAGGGACAAATATTGAAGAGACCTGGTAGCACATTAAGTAGCCCTAAGACATTCGCAGGATTTATCAGAAAAATGGCCAGGAGTTGAGGAGCAATACGCAGGGAAACAAATGCAATTGAGAAACAGAGGGGCAGTCAAAAGGGATGGAAAATGTGAAATACCAATCTATGGAGTCTAAGGCTGATTAGGAGCAGGGCTCTGCCGGAGAAGGAAAGAGGTAAACCATGTAGAACTACAGGATTATGAAAGACAGCACTTCCAGGAAAGCATAAGAAGTGTCAGTACTAGGATCATGTGAAGGTTCAAAAACAAGTTTATTTAGATGATTGTCCATAAAACATTCTAAAAGCACACTTACCAATTAAAACCTTTAAATGAGCCCCCCTCCTCGCTACCCCACCCCACCCCATTACATTTTTTAAATTCTGTTTAACAGATCGTAAAAAACGAGCAATACCAACTGCCACATCTAAATATCGCATCTCAGACAATAACTCCACCTCTTTGTTCCTATGAAGAGCATCATATTTAAAAAACAAAGGTCTTAAAAACTTGATCCAATTTGCGAGATAAAAAACAAAATCCATAAGAAATTGCGTAAGAGTACATTTGACTTTCAAAGGGCAGGGACAAAGACCACTATTATTCTGCACCCCAGTCCTATGTGGGTGGGATGAATAGATTGGATTACATCCCACCCGAACCCTTAAAATTTATTTTTTCAAACCTGCGTCTGGTAACCGTGATAGATAAGGGAAGACACTATCCTGGCCAAATGAAGCAAACGAGAAACAAATCTATGATTTCTTCTTTAAATATAATATATCAATTTGTTCTGACGCTATAGCAGCAGATTCTCTCAGTACTCGTTTGCCTGGAAAGGTGAGCCAGGATGTGACTGTGCCACTATTTAAATGGAGGTTCTTAATTGCAGTTATTCTGGTTCTAACGGCCTTTGCCCACATCCTTTCACTACTTTGGATTTCTTCCCAACACAGTTTGGAGACTTTGACCACCTCATCATCCTCCAACAGAGTGTTAAAGTATCTTAGAGCCCGAGTAGCGGCCGCCATGTTCCAGGAAACCAGACTGCACTCTCTCCTTATAGCCTGGACCATTGTACCTTGGGGGAGTGATAGAAGCCTTTAAAGCACAACCCCTTCCAGTCTGTCCCATTCATAGATTGGATCAAGAAAAAAGACCTCTCCACCATACAGGCGTAACGGTGGGATCTTCCCTTCATAGGCCTTTAGTAATAGGATATGAGATAGCCCCCCGAATCTACCATTAAATCCCGATAGACAGCTTGCCTGCAATAGGGCTTTCTGTTTAATGGCATCCCAATGCGCGCCCCAATTCAGATTTCTCTTAAAAGTTAAACCCAGGTATTTATATTGATCCACTTGTTCCATCACCTGTGAATCTAAATACCAGGAAAAACTCTGCACTTTTTTCCCGAAAATCATAGGATCATGTGGCCTCGTAACTTTCTCATTTGTATTGCACCAGCTGGTGTAAGATAAGATAATAATACTTTATTCGAGTTCAAGATTCATGAATTCATAAAAGTAACATGTTCATATAGACAAAAGTAATCCACAATAAAATATCGTTACACAGAACATAAATAAGTTACTTTAAAAACTCATTAAACGTTTCCTTTTCCTTAAAATACTTTTTAAAAAGCCCAACATTATTGACACACAATATTCGTTTTGTAAAGATACTAAAAACAATAAGGCGGGCCGACAGTGTCTCCAAGAACCATGTTTTTTTAAAAATGGCTTAATCCATCTAGATCTTTCCATCGAATAAAATTTACAAAAACAAATTACATGTAGGGTTGACTGGGTAGACAGATTATCACAAGGGCAATTACATAATTTTCTTGCCCAGTCATTAACTACGGGGAAGGAAACTAAGCGGAAAAAGACATCGAACCTTAGCCTGGTGAGCAAAAAACGGTCAAAGCCCACCTGGCACCATGTTAAATAAGGCTGAATATCACTAGAAACCAATGTAAATTGATGTTGAAATACAAGGTTCTTATTGAGTTCAACGCCTAATCTAAGTGATTCAACGTGGGACCAACATAGCTCCTTCAAATCCTTTCTTGATAGACTGCACATGGTCTCTGGTTGAAAGTAAAACTCGGGTCTGCCAAGGTCCCTTGTGAAATGACAAATATACTTCAACCAGGGTATCCTAAGTGCCTTATCCAATCCCATACAATCTTTAAGGATATCTCTATTTAACGTTAATGCTGGAGAAGTCCATACCCTGTACCAAAGCAGAACTGGTTGTATACTAATCAGATCACTCACATAGCGCATACCTAGCTCTGCGTGACAGTTAAAAACAGGGGAACTAGCAGGGGTTGCCAAGATAAATCTTAAGAAAGCGTTCTCTACCCTTTGTATTGAGGAGAAATTATTATTGATCCCCCAAATACCTGCCCCATAAATGGCTATACTGATGCACTTGGCTTGGTAGATTTTTAACAGTATTGCCGGTGGTCTCCTCCCCAGCTTTTTCGAGAAGATCATAAGTGCAGCGGTAGCTTTCTTAAATGACAATGTCCTATTTCTAATAGCTGGCCCCCAGGACCCCTTTTCCTCGAGGACTATTCCCAAGTACGAAAATATTTTAGCTGGGGCAAGTTCCTCTTTCCCCACAAACAAGCGGCATGCTCTTTTTTTGCCACTGCCACAGGACATTACAAACGATTTGGAAACATTCAATTTTAACCCCCTGTTATCCATAAACTTTATGTAAGTGTCCAGAGCAGTTTGGAGACCTCTTTGCGTCCGGGACATGATCACTGCATCGTCAGCATATAAAAGGGACGCGATTTGATGCTGATTAGCCTGGGGGGAATCGCGTACTGCAGCAATCAAAACTTTTTCTAGGTCGTTGGTATACAAGTTAAACAGCAGTGGGGCGAGTACGCACCCTTGTCTCACGCCCCTCTTTACATAGAATGGCTTAGTGCATTCACCATTTAAACCATATCTGACCTTTGCCCTAGCGCCAGCATACAACTGCCTTAAGAAGGAGATAAGTACTTCATCAACCTTCATGTCGCTCAAGATCTGCCATAATCGATTATGAATGACACAATCGAAAGCCGCACTTAGGTCAACGAACACAACAAAAAGTTTGCCCTCTTTGGCCTGAGTATATTTGCCAACTAGTGACGTGAAGTTGAGAACCTGTTCTACGGTACCGCAGCCCTTGCGAAAGCCGTATTGAACCGGCGATAAGATATTAAACTCGTCGGCCCAAAGTTGCAAACGGTTCAGGATAACTCGCCCAGTGACTTTCAAAAAAGAGTCCAGAAGGGATATGGGACGGTAACAAGAAGGTTTGTCCCGGTCCCCTTTTTTGAATATAGGTATAATTATCGAGTCTGCCCAAGTATCGATAAAACCCCGCGCGCAACTGGCCTCTAAAGCACGCGTAAGTAGAGGCGACGAGAGTCCCGGCTGAAGTTTGAATAAATCAATTGGGACGCCATCAGCGCCTGGCGCTTTATTGCCTTTGCTCTGGGTGATTGCGGCGGTCAATTCGTCAACAGTAGCATCTAAATTAAACGGGACGAAATCGTCCGCCAGTTGGCCCTGAGTAATGGGCTTCTTAGCTACCAGTTTGTCTTTCCCTCCCGGGTTATAAACCTCAGCGAAGAAGTCGACCCAAGAATCTTCAGTAATGGCCACATCCATTCTATCCGTTTCCCCTGTAATAAGGAAAGGAGCCCTGACCGCCAGCCAGAAGGCAGAGCAGTCCTTTTCCAGGGAAGCATTATATAGGCATTCCCACGCTTCGTTCTTAAGCGCGCGTTTCCGCACCTTCCTAACCTGGTTGTACACGCGTCTAGAATGAGTAATTTCAGTTTGATTCCTAGGATTTTTCCCCAAGGCTATCTTTAAGGCAGTGTGGACCTTGGTACACGCCGAATCAAACCACCTTTTTCTAGCTACTTTCCCCGTTTTTGGGGGACGGTGTAGAACATCTTTGATGATCTTTGTGATGGAAGCAAAAGATTCCAGGATATCTGTATGGGATACTTCATCCTGAAGGCACACGTTAATGGAAATTAAAGCTTGTTTAATAATATTCCTATACGTCTCCACTTGATTGCACTGTGACCATTTAAGGGGAAACCCGTTTGTTCTATTTAAGGTGCTGTCGATAGTCCAGGCCAGTTTCTCCACCAGAGGACGAACTGATTTGCAAGGGAGCTGAATGCTAAGGCTCAAGGGAAGATGATCACTCACCCCAATAATATGTGTTGCAAAATCAGTTAGCCAGCTGGAATGGGAGTTGGTAATTGTGACAAAGTCAATCACCGTGCTATACCCTCTCCCCACATACGTCGGGCTAAACTCCACCGGAGGTCTACAGAGCAAGTTAATAAAACCAAGATCAAAGGTTGCCATCATTTCATTAAATGAGTCACCCCCGCTGTTGTGATCGAAATGTGGTTGATATTCAGATTTATATTTTTCCTGATCACCACAACCGCTCAGAAAGTGTTTACAGAGGTGGTGATTAAAGTCACCTCCCCAAATAATGATTGAATCCCGATGAGATAAGGCTAGCAGAGCTCCCAAATCCTTAGTGAGAATATTTATCATACCATTTACTAAACCTTTCTCAATGCTAGTGTACAGATTAACAATAAGCATTTCCACGTTTGGGGACACCCGGATTGAAACAATCTGATAATGATCGCATTGGCCCACCATTTTTACAGACAGGGTCTCCATCAGGTTAGATAAATAGATAGTTAGACCCCCTTTATTTCTCCCAGAGGTAGACGGACTAGCAGGTTGATGAAAGGTTATGTAACCGGTAATATGGATGGCTTCCAAGGACCAGGTCTCTTGCAAACATAAAATATCTATATCCTTAATATAGTCGATCCATATGGGATTATCAATCTTGGAACGAAGACCAGCTACATTCCAGAAAACAATCCTGGTTCCTTTGTCTTTTACTGGCTCAGGTAGGTGCAATAATGGGGTTACCGACTGCACGTCGTTAAAACAAGGGATCGCAGTAGGTACACACAATTCGGTCATGGCGGGAGTAACAGCGGCCTCCGCAGATGGGCGTCAATCCACTCCTTCGAGTCCGCTCAAAACTGAGAAGCGGTTGACCCCAGAAAAACTACGGTGACCGTCGTCCCTCCCACACCAAGTCCTAATAGGGAACGTTTTCCTGGGGTATTCCCAACCTAAATTGAGTGGGGTGCGATAGCTCTTCCTCCCCCCAAGCTCAGAGATCATACTGGAGTTTGGTCTATTCAGCTCTCTGTAGAAAAAATCGAGTGGGAGGATCTGGATACCCCTCGATTGTGGTTTCACATTGTAGAACGATTTGTAGATAATTTGTCTAACCAAAAAAGGATTGTTAAAATTAAGTATAATGCAATCTCCATCAATGGTTTTCTTAGATCTACCAATCTAGGCCACTCTTCGTACCATTATTAGCTCGTTCCAAGTGTTGTGACCCGCCATGGTATTCTTTGTCAACCAGTGGAGCACCTTGTTTTTTAATTGGCCGAAGTCCTCGCTAGCGCCTTTATTCAAAGTAGGGATATTAGCGAGCACTACTACTAGAGTTGAGCACGCTGGTGGGAGGTTAATAAGCGGTAATGAAACCCGTTCATCCTGATCATCCCGCTCTTTCTCCCTCACACGTTTATCACTAGTTTGTAAGTAGGTGTTAGTAGATGGGGTGGGTTCAACAGTATTGACACTAGTAGATATCGGGGGCAACACGGGTAAAATAGTGTTGCAATTATCGCCAGGAATTATTATATCTTTCTGGGTGTTTAGACCTTGAGGGGCTGGGTTGTTACTGGGTATTATTCCAGTGCAGGTGCACGGCTTGGGCGGTGTTAAGGTCACAAGTCTACACGTATTGGTGTTGACAAGCTCCCCCAAAGCGTCTAACTTATTGTTAATCTCTTTCAATCTCTCTATTAATGGAAGGGTAAAGGAACGCATAAGGTGAATTATGTTAGGAAGAGATACGGTTGTGTCCTCGACCCTTCCATCAAATGAATCTCTATTTTGTAAGACAGGGGACAATAAAAGAGGATCTGTCAAAATTTGTGTGTTCTTCTTGGATTTTTTAGTGGCATTCTTAGGGCAAGTAACACTATGTGTACCAGTCAGTTTTATAATTTTAGATTTCCTGCCTGTTTGGCTGTTACCACCCCTTTTCCTTTTCTTTTTCCCTTCCTTATCCACACTAGAGAGAGGCGCTACTGCTTTGGCATCGGAGGCTACATGATCATCTGGCTGTAAACTTTTTCTAGGCTCGATTGGATAAAAACCCTCGGATGAATCAAGGCTGCTGAAGGAATTATTACACTGGAACACGGAATCCTCAACAACAGTGTGGACAGAGTACGTTGACATACGTGGGCATGCGGAAGTCAGATCTGTCCTTACTGGTGACACCACGCAATTTAAATCTCCTAGGGAGGAGCGTCTATTACTCAGAAGTTCCAGGGACAAACGTTTTTCAGTCCGGGCAATCTCCCTACTTACAACGTCAGCTGCTCTCAAAAAGAAGTCATCAAGTGTACCTGTAGTTCTTCCGCCTACTGTGGCTGGTGTTAGGCAGCGTTGCCCCTCTTTATCCGTGACACATGACATGGTTGTATACGATAGCTGAATTACAACAGACAAAGAGATCTTACCAAGGAGATGTTAGCCTCAGAGACGTGGCCCAGCCCTGCCTCCTCCTGCCCCGGACGGCCACAGACGGCCCGCCCTTTGCCCGGGCTTAGCCTGGCGCACTCCAGCGCGCGTCCCGCGATGCGGGAGGCGCGAGGTGCTTAAAAGCAGTCCCGGTGTCAGGGGGCGGGACCTCTGCTCGTTGCGCTGCCCTGAGGGCTCCTGGGACGTGTGGTTCTCTGCCTCTGCAGTCGTAGGTCCTTAGAGGTGCTGCGAAGCGTCTCCCGCAAAGCGGGAGGCGCGAGGTGCTTAAAAGCAGTCCCGGTGTCAGGGGGCGGGACCTCTGCTCGTTGCGCTGCCCTGAGGGCTCCTGGGACGTGTGGTTCTCTGCCTCTGCAGTCGTAGGTCCTTAGAGGTGCTGCGAAGCGTCTCCCGCGAAGCGGGAGGCGCGAGGTGCTTAAAAGCAGTCCCGGTGTCAGGGGACGGGACCTCTGCTCGTTGCGCTGCCCTGAGGGCTCCTGGGACGTGTGGTTCTCTGCCTCTGCAGTCGTAGGTCCTTAGAGGTGCTGCGAAGCGTCTCCCGCAAAGCGGGAGGCGCGAGGTGCTTAAAAGCAGTCCCGGTGTCAGGGGGCGGGACCTCTGCTCGTTGCGCTGCCCTGAGGGCTCCTGGGACGTGTGGTTCTGTGCCTCTGCAGTCGTAGGTCCTTAGAGGTGCTGCGAAGCGTCTCCCGCGAAGCGGGAGGCGCGAGGTGCTTAAAAGCAGTCCCGGTGTCAGGGGGCGGGACCTCTGCTCGTTGCGCTGCCCTGAGGGCTCCTGGGACGTGTGGTTCTCTGCCTCTGCAGTCGTAGGTCCTTAGAGGTGCTGCGAAGCGTCTCCCGCGAAGCGGGAGGCGCGAGGTGCTTAAAAGCAGTCCCGGTGTCAGGGGGCGGGACCTCTGCTCGTTGCGCTGCCCTGAGGGCTCCTGGGACGTGTGGTTCTCTGCCTCTGCAGTCGTAGGTCCTTAGAGGTGCTGCGAAGCGTCTCCCGCGAAGCGGGAGGCGCGAGGTGCTTAAAAGCAGTCCCGGTGTCAGGGGGCGGGACCTCTGCTCGTTGCGCTGCCCTGAGGGCTCCTGGGACGTGTGGTTCTCTGCCTCTGCAGTCGTAGGTCCTTAGAGGTGCTGCGAAGCGTCTCCCGTATTAGTTCCCACAGATTTGTTGCCTTTTTCCCTTTTCCCTCTATGCATTTTCCTTCACCTTCTCCAATTACTTTGTACTTTACACAAATTAAGATTCTCTGTCAGATCTGCAACAATACAAGGAGACTCCCTTTGGGCCTTCAATGCATTCTTATCTTGCTTTACGCTATGTTGTCTTGCTGCTCATGAGCTTGGTGTGGTCTTCATCGTTCATCCTACAATAGTAATCTGCTGTGGCCATTAGAATATCATGTAAGATTCTATAATTTGGGAAATGGGATACTGATTATTCTCAAACTATACATCTATGTTTACTTTTATGGCTATTGTTATTCATCTATCCCTTAACAGACAAGCTTCTAACTCATAGAAGCATAGAAAATGGCCATTAAATTGGACAGTGTATGAGACCTGAGGAAAAACGAGTCATGTCCCCAGTGTTTCTCTACACTTTTTCTCTACTCAATTACCTGTTTCCCCCTCAGAATATTGTGTTGATTGTGGTGTGCCTACAGCTGTGGATCCTGATGTCCTGACCTAACTCTTTTTCCTTAAAGAACAGACACACTATCACCCATCAGCACAGAAAGTGACATCACTGGTTCTCCCATCATCCATCTACACAGGAAGTGGCTTCACTGAATTTCCCATCATACTTATGGACAGGAAGTGAAATCATAGCACTCTGTACTCCTCCCTCCTCCCAGAACCTTCTTAATGGAAGCTGCAACACATGTGTGCCACAGCAAGCCCGTCTGCACCAGTCCACGCCTCGACCGTGCACAGAAGCAGGAACCCTCATCCGATCATCACCCAGCGATACTCCACAGCACTCCTTAGGTCATTAGACCTCAGAAACCATTTCCCCAACTGGTGCGCCTCACACCATTGTAGGAGCTTTCAACTGTACCCACTGCCGGTTCTCTAGCAGCCACACACCTACACTCCCCACACAAATAAAACAATTCCCTCAACACCCCTCCACCACAGTTGCCATATAAGCACCAACAACGCCTAAACCCCACCCTACACCATACACCACAGCAAACTCACATGTCAGTGCCCACTTGCATGCAAGCTTCTCAACACACACTCACTTAGCAAGCACACAACCGAAATATAGAACGAGCTGAGTAGCGATACATCTGACATCCTCTTTCTCACAGATACCTGGCTCAACCCATCATCAGCTCCTGACATCGCTATGCCAATCCTAGCAGGCTATAAGATCACCAGACGGGACCGCCTTTACAAGCCAGCAGGAAGACTCATTGTCATCTATGAGGAATCCATCAAATGCACAACATCTACAGAGAACGGCACCCCATTCATGGAGCACCTGCACTTCAAGCTGTAAAAGCTCAGAAAACTTCACCCTGAATGGAACAATTGCCTACCAACCACCCGAACCATGAGCTACCATTACCAACCTTTCATCAACTTTGTCACTCACCATTGAGTCCAGAGCCTACATTCTCCTCGGTGACCTCACTTTTTGCCTCAAAGACTGAAATGACCCCTGCTCCACAGCATCCCTCGAAAGCTTGAACAACATTGGGCTCACCCAGCTCATTCCATAAGCAATACCCACTGTAGGACACACACTGGACCCCATCTTCACCACTGCAACAGCATCAAATGCAACTCAACCCCACCACTACCCTCATATGGACCATCATTCACTTTGAAATTAACACACCTCAAGTCATCACTCCTACCAGGTAGAGCTTTCCAAACTGCAACTGGGGCAAAATCACAGAAGCAGACTGGCTCAGCGCCCTCACCATTAGCCCCACAGACAACCTCGACAAGGACATCAACAACTTCAACAACTGAATCAAGAACTGCCAGGACTCCCTCGCACCCATCAAACCCAACAAGCATACTAGATTATACAAACAGTCCAGAAGACCTTAGAAACACCAAACGACACAGTAAACAGCTACAAATGAAATAGAGAGCCAGCAACGAAACCACCAACAGAAGTACCTACAAGGCTGTACTTAGATGCTATCACCCGCAAACAAGAGGCACCAAGAAAAAAAGCACTTGTTGACCACATCAAAGGAAGCTCCATCAGCTGCAAGAAGATCTTCTCCATTGCTAAGGATTTCACTTCCCACTCAGCCACAGTCACCAACATCACTAACTCCCAGCAACTCTGCAACAACTTATTCAACTTCTTCCACAAACAAAATCATAAATATCTACAGCAACTTCACCCACCAACCCAACGCCACAAAACGTGTTGCTAACCTACCCACCACCAACCATGAAGGCCACCTGACCGAATGAAAAGCCCTTACAGAAATGAAACAGCGGCAATCATGTGGATTATCCACTCAGGGGTCTGAACAGACCCATGCCCCACCATATCTGCAACCTGGGAACATCATCAATTAGAACCACCCTGACTCACATCATCAACACCTCCATCACATCGCCACATTCACGGATGAATGGAAACTTGCAAAATTCAATGTCCTTCTCAAACAGCCCACAACGGACCCAAATCATCTGACCAACAACCAACTCATCTCTCAGCTTACCTATCCAAAGATCAGTTCAAAAGTTCAAAAAAACTTTATTCGGATAGAACCATATCCATAAAAGCACGATCACATACAGCAATTTACCTATCCATCCAAAGTAATTAAGTGATTGAGAAGGCCATCAACAAGGAATTCAAAACCCACCTCAAAATTCACCATCTTCTAGGTAATACTCAATCAAGATTCAGAAAGAATCTCAGCCCTCATTGTGGCTACGGATGACATTCAAATCACCATGGACCGAGGAGAAAGAGTGACTCTCATCCTGCTGGATCTCTCCGTGGCCTTCTAAACTGTCTCCCATAACACCCCCATAACACCCTCATTAAAAGACTCACAAAATTGGCATGCAAGAATCTGATCTGAAGTGGATCTGTTCTTTCCTCATGGGAAGAAACCAAAGGGTGAGGCTGGAATATATGACGTTACAACGCAAACAATTACAACGCATGCTTTTGCATTGCAGTTTTGAAAACGCAACTACCACTACATTGCATGATATAACAACGCATACCATTACAACGCATTTTTTAAAACTACCATTACAACGCATTCCATTAAAACGCATACCGTTACAACGCATACCATTGCAACGCATAATACTTTTTGTGCAACAGTAGGGTAAATGTTGGATAGCGTAGGCTTAAAATGTACTATTCCCTCTCCAGTGAGTGCAACAGTAGGGAAAGTGTTGGATAGAGATGGGGTAAAAATAACTATTCCCAGCTACTCCAAAACCTATGCCCACCCTAAAACTTAAAAATCTCCATTACTAACCTTATAATGCATTTTCTTTTTGTTTTTTTATTTTTATTTTATGTCAAAGCGCAAATTATAATACAGACAGATATTGTTTGAGGAATAGTTCATCAATCTTCGTAAATACAAATTTCCAGCAAACCTTCTAAATACTCAAAACACTTATAAAAAAGAAGAACCAACAGTACATTTTTTTAACAAACATTAAAAAAAAGTAATCAATTTTTTAACTACAGTCACTATCATAATTCATGTCACCTGCTCAATTTCGTGAAGGAGAAAGTAGAAATAACCACTTTAGGCTACTTCAGGGTCTGCTATCAATCATATCTTCATTCCATCTATACATGGACCCCCAAATACGTCTGCCAAGCATTCTCCCTCTCTTGCCTTTTCTCTCATAGATCCCTTTCTCAAGTTTAAACGTAGCCAGCATCCTAGCAAGCCACTACTGAAACGTTGGAGCAACTTGATCCAGCCAGGATGAGGCAATACAGATGTGCAGTACTGCCATAGCTAAAAAAAGGAAGCCTTAAAATGGATCATTCGCTTTCTTCCTATTTATCCCCAAAAGTATTAGAGCTGGTTATGTACCGATAAAATAAACTAAAGGACTATACCTACCAATAGTCCCAATATCATTACCAAATAATCAGTCAGTTGGCAGTGAAGAAGGTTCAATCGTTTATTAGACAAAATACTCTATAGAGGAGCCTCTCCGAACCTCACCCATCAGGTGCGCCGAGAAGACAGTTGGCTCCTATTCAAATATGAGGTTATATACTTTTCAGTTCAACACATACAATCACTGTAAAAGGAAAAATACCAGTTGGCCTTTGAGCTCCAGGGAAGGACCATATATGGCACACATCAGATCAGTACAAAGGCTTGACTATCTATTGCTGAGGAGGTCAGGAAGGGTGACTCCCTTTCATCTCGGTGCCTGGGAGTGTAAGCACGGCGCCTTTAGGAATGTGCTTATCACCCCCCAAAGACAGATGCGACCTTGAATCTTAGAACAGTAGAGTAGAAACAGCCTATCTTCAGCTGCTACCAGTAACTCAAATGAACCGGGGCCTGACAACTGCACGTGATCAACACGTGATCACGGCCCCATGCTCAAGCATAGTATCAAATGATGGCGTCTGTATGGTTCTCGGCCTACTCTTTTAGCAATAGATATATGGGGAGGAAATAAACGAATTCCCTCCATGCAAAAGCATACATATCAAACAGGGAGCCACGCAGAATAGAGGGCAGTCTGGCCCAGTTCTAAGGAACCACGGAAGCTCTCTTGATCACTGCTGAGTTTGTCTGCCCATTTCTTCCCATGCTTATCCAAGTCATCCTGCTTGAGTAGAGAAAGCTCAGAAGAAATCCTCTTAATAGTCCAATCTTTCCCTTCTCTTACAACATCCATAATTTTGATTTCTCTAAAACCATTCAACCCGCCCTTTTTCGCGCCTAGAAAGCTACGTATTTGAAGATACTTAAAAAAATATTCTCTTATCGATACCATAATCATATTGAATTTTGCTAAAAGGGTGAATTCCTTCTGGCCCAATTAAATCCCCTATTTTCCGGATGCCGCACCGCTCCCATTCGAACATTATTGTGTCGGAGAAAAATCCTGGGAAAGTGGGATTTCTAAACAGCTGGGTATAAAAATTGATTCTCTCTAGACATGTCTTTTTTCTAAACGCTGCCCAAATCTTAAACGCAGCCATCAGAGTCTTAAATCTTGTCTTTTTAAAATAGCTGGGCTCAGTGAATTTCAAAAAGCAATTCAAAGCATCCTCTCCTTACAATAACTTATATATCTCTGGTGACCCTGTCTTAATCCATGGATCGGTAACATTTCCACCGATTAGTCCACTCATGTATTAAAAGGCAGCCACCCTATAATACATTTTGAAATCAGGGACTGCCCAACCTCCTCTTTCAGTTGGCAGTGATATATATCTCGGGCCCTCCTTGTTTTCCCATGAGCCCATATAAACCTATTCACCAAATGTTCAAGTGCCGCAAACCATTGCCTCTCGAATTCTAGCGGTATAGCCCTGAAGAGGTAGAGTACTTTATGTAGGAACACCATTTTAACCACCTTACAGCATCCGACCAACGACAAATGAAGATTGTGCCTTTTATTAAAGTCTTTTTTTGCCTTCCCAATTACTGGTTCGATGTTTCTCTCTACTAACTTCCCCAGATAAGGTGTTATATCAATGCCTAAATAGATAGCTAAGTCTCTCACTCTCGGGTCATCCAGATGGGCCCCCCTGTTTTTAACTATCTGTGACTTAGATCTATTTAGTGCGTACCCAGATACCGGGCCAAAAGATTGGGCTTCTAACTCGATTGCAGCTAGGGCATCCTGAGGATTAGAGGTGACCACTGCAATATCATCTGCACATGCCAGCATTTTCGTTTCCAGCCCGTGATATCTAATAGATTTAATTCCGTTGCTGGCCTCCAGCTTTCGGATCAATGGGTCTATATACATGGCAAAGAGGAGAGGCGAACACGTGCAGCCCTGCCGTGTGCTGCGCTTAATTAATAAGGGTGCTGTGTACCCCCCCGTTCAGCCTTAGCCGGGCCGTAGGTGCTTTGTATAGAGTTTGGACTGCCTTGATATACCCCACTCCCAATACCGAACCATTTCATAACTGCCCAGAGATGATCCCAGGAGACCTTATCGAATGCTTTTTGCGTCCATTAGCATCAAAGCCATAGGGTCCCCTGAGGCTTCGGCTACATCGAACAGGGTTATGACCCTGCGGACATGCTGTGTTGTTCCCCTTGCCGGTATAAATCCATACTGACAAGGGTGAACAATCCTCTCAATAATATGGTTTAAGCGAGTCGCCAGGGCCTTAGACAGAATTTTCGTATCGTTGTTCATAAGCGTTATCGGTCTGTAAAACCCAGGTTCTCTAGCTAGCTTGCCCTTTTTTAAGAATACTACCATATCTGCTCCGGCCCAAGACTCAGGAACAGGACTCAGGAACAGAGCTGCCTTGCTGGGCTTGAAATACTGTATCAGCCAGATCGGGTGCAATTACCTCCAGAAAGGTTTTATAAAATTCTAAAGGGATCTGATCTGGTCCTGCTGCCTTGCCAGAAGGAAAACTGTTCAGTGCACCGTAGATCTCTTCCTGAGACAGTGAAGTTTCAAGTGCCTCCCTTTCTGCGGGGGTAATACATTGTACAGGAATTCCGCTAAGATACCCTTGATTTACACTCTGCTCCCTTCGTTGTTCCAAACTATACAGTTTTTCATAAAAGTGTCAGAATATTTCTCGAATCCCTGGTGAACCCTCGATTAGATTCCCGTTTTCATCTAATAGTTCATGAATCTCCCCAGCCGCACTCTTTTGTCTTAATCGAGCTGCCAAGGTATGCCCCACCCGCTCGCTGAACTCGTAACAATGCTCCCTCCTAGCAAGAATTCTTGCTGCTGCCTTGGCTGATGTAATATCTCCTATTTCAGCCTTAGCTAAATCCAGCCTAAGAAGTATATCATCCAATGATTTGCCCATCAAAATTGCCGCGGCGAGCGCCTCCTCTACCTCCATTAGTGCCTTGCAGATCATTTTCTCCCATTGTATCTCTCTTTTCTGTCGAAACAAGCTATAACTCAATGTCTCTCCCCGGACCCTGGCTTTGAACGTATCCCAAACCACCCCAGAAGTAGCACTCTTCCTATTGATCTCCCAGAACCCCTAATCCATGTGTTCATATGAAGTACATACTATGGTTCTTTTAGGTGCCCTCTTTCAAAAGCCCAAACCCGCTCTGGAGTCCCCCCCGGGCAACAGTTAAAATTAAAGGGTTATGATCTGAGATGATCCGGGAATGTTTCTCTATCCTACACCTGGGGATTAATAAATTTGAGACGAAAAAATAATCAAGTCTAATGACTGACTTGTGAGGTGCGTACATTTTTTTACTGCCAGAATCATCAGGTTTTAAGCGCACCCACACAACCGAGAGTGCATTATTCTGTACCAAATTGGTAAGTGCTCAAAAACCTTTCTCTTCTGACCCCCATACCTATCTCCTGCCTCCCCCCAGAGTCCACCCAAACCATTAATATTAAAATCCCCGCACATTATTACTGGGATGGGCCATGAAGCTAACTCAACATCCAGAGATTCTAAGAGTTCAGGGTCGTCCCCAGTCGAGCCATACACCGAGCATATGGTAAATGTCTCTTCATACATTCTACCAGCGCCCATCGACCCCACTTGTCAGATAGCTTCGTCTTAAAAATGTATGTCACTTTGTTGGGATAAGATGGCGACCTCTCTTGTCTTGGTGCCTTGTTTGGTGTTTGTGATAAGTTTAAATCATAATTGCTTCTGTAAACTACCTCTTTTACCCTCAATATGGGGCTTTTGAACACATTATATATCCATGTGTAGCATCTTCAAGATAATTGCAGCCCTTTGTCTCTTGGCCTGACCATTTAACCCGCATATGTTAATTGAAGCAACTCACAAACTCATTGATTAGTATTGAGAGCTTTCCGATCCAATTGTCATCTTTATTCAATCTTTGCTTACCTGACTTTGTTCTATAATATATCAGTTTCCTTTCCTTTCTGTACTCTTCAAACACGCTATAACTCAAGTTCTGTGCTGTGCCCTCACCCTCCCCTCTGCCCAAACATCCCACCCTCCCAGCAGTCCACCCCACCTCCCCTGCCCCCCACACCCCTCACAGGCAAATACGTCAAGCATGACCTATGTGAGGCAGCCGAAATGCACAACTCAAGTCGCTGCAGCTTACCCCCCCAGCCCCTGATACACCGCTGTGCTCCATACCTGGTAATCTATAAAACAAAACAAAGAAGGAACGAAAGGGCAAAAAACGCAAAAAGAGAAGAAACAGATCGGACATAGCGAAGGATCCTCTGCTATAACTTTGATCAGTAGATTTCATATAAGCCATGCCCTCTCATTAAAAAGAGCCGATCACACCCCTCCAGCTATCCCCTTTGCATCCTCTAGCTCAGTCAAATATTCTTGTGCCTTGATTTCTGGGAACATTCACACCCTCCCATTTGAGATAACTTTAAGCCGAGCAGGGAAAAGCAAAAAATGCTTCACAGCCGATCTCCTGAAAGGGAGTTCTCAACTGACGTAGTCTCCATCTCCTTTCTACCGTGGCATGCCAGAAGTCCGGCCGAACGAAAAATGTATGGCCCTCAAATGTCCATTTTGCGTCTGGCCTTGCTCTATCCAGAATTTCCTGCCTGAGGAGAAAGTTGCCAATATATATTGGAATAGCTCTGGGCCGCTCTGCTTGCCTGGCTACATAGCCTTTCCTTTGTGTCAGAGGGAAACGGTGTGCCCCCTCAACCTCCATATCCAAGTTCCAGTGAGCAAGGTCAGGAAATGCTCCCTTTAAAAGGGTTACTACAAATGCCATAATGTTTTCCCCTTCGATGTTTTCGGTGAGCCCAACAGTCTTAAGTTGTTTTTCGCTGTCGATTCTCAAAATCTTCGAGCTTCCACATCATATCCTCCATTTGCTTCTCATGCGATTCCTTATAGAAGTACAATTTCCCAACTTCCTCCTCCACCTTTTCAGTTAATTCCTCTACTTGGGCTTCTGTCATATCCATGTAAAGTTTGTTCACTTTACGTAGAGAACCCTGTAGTTTTTTGGTAGCTTGTTGCACCCTGCGGCTCTCCAGCCTGGCCTCCCCCTGCATTTGTTTTAGGGTGGAATACACTAGATCTAGCGACGGTGGAACACTATTGTCGGTTGGGCTCGCAGGCCCCCCTGTTCAGATACCTCCCTGACATCTTGATATAACTGGTTAGTAGCTGAATAATCCCACTTGAGCTTACAAGCCGTTGCTGTGTCCACCTTGAAAGGGCTGGCTCTGGATCTAGACCTGTGTTTCTAGGTTGAAGCTTTGTGAGTGCGTGGTGCCTTTTGTATTGAGGTGGACTCTCTAGACTCAGACCCATCAGATGTGTAGCCTTCACTAGTGACCGATATATCAGTGTCATCATTAAGGGAGAAGAACTAGTCCCCCTTTGGGGATCCTAGAGTAATTTTAGCCCATGATGGTAATTGGTCTTGACCCGCTGCTTTTTCTAGGAGCACACCCACATTGGAGGCATCAGAAGTAGCAGACAAACAGTCATTACCTTTTCCAGCAGCTTCTATGACAGCTTCTGTAATGGGGGCAAGCCGTCACACTCGAATGCCTTGCCACCGCTGTCCAGCATACAACCCGATGCGTCCTGGCGCTCTTCTGAGGCAGGTAATCTGGGCCAGGCAGCGGGCTCTGCGACCTCCTCCCCTTGCCCAAACTCCGGTCGGGTCTGCCTCTGCAACATTGTAAAACCGGGAGGAGGAGCTAGACCTCACCCAGTAGTTCCCCTTGTGCCGGTCTCGGTCAGGTCAAAGGCGCTCTCCGTACCGCTCGCTGCCACAGACACTGCCAGGAAAGCCTCAGTCACCATCAGCTGCTGCAAGGAACTCTCCCGAGCCTTACCCCATCCCTCCACGCCACCATCCTTTGCTTTGACGCCATTGCCGCCGCCAGCCTCCTCAGTTTTCTTCAGCGATACTCGCCGACATTGTCTTGAGCTGCGCACAGCCAGAACGGCTACCTCCTTCTGAGAGTCTTTCGAGCCCTCCTTCAAGGATTTGTTTGATTTCAGCCCCATCCTTTTGGCCAAGATCAGGCACTTATATAGCGCTAGTTGAGCGATCCCGATCTCCAGTTTTAGTCCACCAGATCTACGACGAGGATCGCGATTCGACACCCCTCGGTCAGCCAGGTTAGTGTAAAGCGACATATCAACACTTCATCCCGACAACTGTTTCACTTCGGGGAGAGAGTCTCTGCAGCGACTCTCACAGAAGTCAGTCGGCGGCCATCTTGCCCCTTATAATGCATTGTGATGGCATGTGTTTTAATGGCATGCATTGTAATGGCATGCGTTGTAATGACATGCGTTGTAATGGCATGCATTGTAATGGCATGCGATGTAAAGGCACTTGCGTTCTGAAAGTTGCCTTGTAAAGGCATTACAATGTAATGCCTGCGTTGTAATGGACGTATCCTGTGAGGCTGCCATCCTTCACATCTGAGACCAAGAAATTGATATGCAGAATCCTACAGGGATCGTCCATCAGCTCCACCCTTTCCAACGTATACATGACACCACTCACCAACAAAGTCTGATCGCAAGTCATCATCATCATCTCCTACGCCAATGACATCCAACTCGTCCTCTCCCTGACTGACAAAGCAACCACTGCCAGAACTAGCTTCACCAACTGCATCACCATGGTAGAAAACTGAACGCAAACTTACTGTCTGCAGCTCAACTCCAACAAGACAGAAGTAATGGTCTTCAGCAACAAGACCTCCCCATGGGACTCCACCTAGTGGCTTTCAGATCTAGGACGAACACCCACACCCACAGACCATGCAAGAAATCTAGAGATCATCCTAAAGGACAAGCTCAACATGACGGCTAAAGTTAACACAGTGTGCACCTTCTGCTTCCACATCTTATGCATTCCATGAAAATTCTTCAAATGGTTGCTTTAGAACACCAGACAGACTATCATGCAAGCAGTCATCACCAGCAGACTGGACTACAGCAACACTCTCTATGCTGGAATCTCCCAAAAACTACTACACAGATTCCAGACCATGCAGGACACCGCTGCTCGACTTATACTCAACCTCCCATGCCATACCCACATCACACTGCGCCTCAGGAAGCTTCACTGGTCCCATTCACAAGCAAAACCAATTTAAACTTCTCACACACACATACCAAGCCCTACACAACACAGGACCAGAATACCTAAACAGTTGCATACACTTTCACCAACCCACCAGACACCGCTGCTCTGCCTCTCTCACACATATTCCCTGCATCTGCAGAATTGAAACTGGAGGTTGTTCATTCGCCTGTATTGCACCAAAGACATGGAACAACCTCCCTCAACACATTAGAGCCTCCACCGGACTTCTTGAGTCTTGCAAGAAGCTGAAAACCTTGCTCTTTGTGTAAGCACTTTGGGGACCACAATCCTACACACCTGTCCAAGCCCCAGGATACCCTTCAGGTAAATAGTGTGGTATACAAATCAATATAACATAACATAACACACCGCTTGCACAGTACCTAGTAGACTTGAGGGTCCTCAAGTCTTATTTAGGACAACATGTCAGAATCTTTCCGACATCCACCTTCCAACTGACTACTTACCCATCCCTGAAGTTGTCTGCCTGGTTACTTTTCCAAACTTTTGAATGCCCTTCTTCACAGCTGAGATTCTGCTAACATTTGAGGGTCTGCTTCGGAGTTCTCTATGTATTCTGAACCAGCATCCAATGCTCATACTGATGCCCTACTGTCCATCCTGCCCAATCAATGCAATGCACAGTGGTTGCATGGAGAACTATAGGTGATCTCATTTGCTGAGGTATAATGGTTCTTATGGCCACTGTGTTTTCACAGTTCCCTAGACTAAGCTGGACCTCGTAAAATCCCACAGGTTGCTCAACTCATTTGTTATTGCCTGTTTTATCACCTGAAATGTTGCACCTCCCTAAGCTAACAGGATCTGCTGATGGAGATTCAGTGTGCAGCGATGTGGGCCCTGCTGAGCTCCAGTGATCAAACTGTAAATACATGTCTAAATGTAGCTACCCTCTCTCAGAAACAACAAGAGCATATGCTCAATGCCCACATTATGAATATCTTGCATATCTCTTGCTTTCTTCCTCCAAATAACTGCACTCTTAAAGCAAGCAAATACTACCATTAATTCTCTGTGCTCTAAATGCAACAACTTGTAAGTGTGATGGTAACAGTCCCTATTTATTTTACTATTCAAGTATGTATGCAACTTGTCTCTGAGTGTAGTTTGCATGTGCTTATCATTTTAGCTGGAGAATGTGTATTCAGATTGTCACCTTTACATGGAGGGTTAACAATTGTAAGGAGAAAGAGCATTGAGAAGAGGCAAGCACTTCAAGAAGTAGAGGAACAAATAGTAGTGAGGTATATATATAAGTGTGTTAGAAAAGCAAGTGAGAAGCAATCTCCCCTGGAGATAAAGGAACATCTAGCAATAAGGCATGCAAATAAAGCAGTGTTACATGAAGCAAATATTAGTCAAGTTCCTCTGAAAGTAGATCAACAGCTAGCAACAATGGATTAAAATAAAGTAGAGGAACATTAGGCAGGTGGGAGGAAGGCCTCCTCCCACCTGCTTAATTTCTCTCCTAGGGGAGAGGAGTTGGCCTAAGGGCTAGGGAAGACGCCCTTGAATCTGGGGAACTGGATTCGAGTCTCGGCAACGACGCGGAACATCCTGTGATTCTGTGCAAATCACTTAATTTCCCCGTGCCTAACAAAAAAAGCAAAAGAAAATGAATGTGTCCTCATGTAATGCAACTGGTGCTATGTAAAGCGCTCTGATACCCAATTTGGGTCAAAGTTTGCGCTATATAAAACTCCGTAAAATAAAAAAATAAAGGCCCCCTAGAAATCGAGCAACAACTAGCAGCAAGAAATACGCATACAGAAATGTTGCATGAAGTAAGTGTCAAACAAGCTGTCCTAGAACTGGAGAAACAATAAGCAGCAAGGGCTACACAAAAGTAGTGCTATGTGAGGAAAGTGAGCCAAGCTCCCCGAGAAGTAAAAAAGCTATTAGGAGCAGAAGATGCAAATTAGGTAGTACTAGATAAAGCATTTGATAGGTTGGATAAAACTGTGCATGGAATTGTCTGTCTGATTGTTTTAGGTCAGGCATATGCAAAGACCTTTATATTTTGGAAAAAACGATATATGTATTATACTTACTCAAAGGGGCTTTCAGGCACCTCTCTTTATCCACTGCTCTGTTGTATCATTCTGATTTTACTTCTGCCCGCTACAGCATACAGCATGGGACAAAGGCTCAGCCTACTGGTATCTTGAACTAGAGTGACTGTATTTTTCTCTTTCACAATGAGCACATCCACAAAAACGTGGTTTGCTGCAGTGCCAATGTTGTTTTTAATTTTCTTTTATCATGTTTTAGTGTTGCCTTTGTGTTTAGGGCCTGAGGTGAAAGAGGGACCATTCTACCAGACATAAGCACAGACCACATTCCAAGATTTATCAGCTCCTGTCAACGCTATTGAAAATCCTTTTGAAATCTGATTGTTGGTATTTCACAGCATAACAAATTGTGTCTATTTGAAACAGTTTTCTATTCTCGTATTTTCTTTGAATATGCATGCCATACATGAACCGAAAGCTTCAATATTATACATGTGAATTCATAAGCAGGCAATTCTTCAGGAAATGGTTATTTTGGAGTCAATTTCACCAATGGTTCTTAAATAAACTTTGCCAAGGAAGAAAATCAACCTTTACTGTGTTTGATTTGCAGCATTTGTCACACTTTTTAAATGTATTTCCTTCTTTCTTTCGTTGCTTATTACATATTTCTTTCTTTTTTCTTACTTCCTTTCTTTTTCTCTTGCATTCTTTCTTTTCTTCTTTTCATTGTCTCTTTGTTTTTCTGTTTCTTTCTTTTTTCTTTCTTAGCTTCTTTCCTTCTTTCAGTTCTTCATTGTTATCATGTTTTTCTTTGTTCTTTCTCTCTTTCTTTTGCTCTTTTCCTTATTGCCTGCATTATTTTCCTCATCCTTGCTATCTTTCCTTCTTTCTTGCTTTTATTCCTTCTTTCCTGCTTTCCTTCCTTCTTACTTGCTTTTATTCCTTCTTTCTTTTCTTTTTCCTTGTTTTCTTTCCTTGCTTCCCTTCCTATCTGTTTTCTTTCTTCTTTTTTCTTTCCTTCTTTGTTTCAATCTTTCCGTCCTGCTTTCTTGCCTTCTTTCCTGCTTACCTTCTTTCCTTTGTTCTTTCATTTGAGCTTGCCTTCTTTTCTTCCTTCTTTCATTCTCCACTTCTTTCCTTAATTTGTTCTTGATAATTTTCCTGCTTTCTTTCCTTTTATTCATCCCTTACTTCTTTAATTATTTCTTTCCTACTTTCCGGATTTATCTCCTTCCTTTTTTGCCTCTTTTCTTTTCTCCTTCTGTCTTTCTATCCTTCCTTCTTTCTTTTCTTCTTTCTTTCTTTCTTTCTTCCTTTCTTTGTTTCCTTTCTTTCTCTCTTCTCTTCTTTACTTTCCTTTTCTTTTTTATTCCGTTCCTCCTTTCCTTTCGTCTTCCTTTGTTTCCTTCCTGCTTTCAGCCTTATTTCTTTCTTTCTACTTTTTTAAATGCAAGAGGCTGGCAGCTAAATGCTTTTTTAGGTCTGTTATCCAAAACATTTTTATGTTACTAAAATTTACTAAAATTATGTGTATGCAGTAGTTACTTTTCAACCACATTTCATCCATTTGTTTGTGGTTGTGTCATTCACATTTTTCCCAATCAATTAATGCATGCATCAAGAGCCAATGTGTCAGCCCACTTCAGCCATTGACTGACTTTACTATGAGTTACGTCATTCTGCCCTTTCACAATGAGCACAACCATCCACAAAGTACTTCTCTTCAGTGCCAAGGACGACTATTTTAATGTGTTCTTTTTTAAGACCATTTTTTTTTCTTTTATTCACTGTTTGTTTTTTAGATTGACAAGCACGCTACAGCTTCTCGAACAATAAACAATTTCCAAAACCATGACTAAACAAAACAAGAATTGCCAAAAGGCTGAGAGCGAATGCCAGAACTGTTGGCTTTGCCAGTGTTTGTTTTGTTTTAGCGTTTACTACCATCATTAACGGTATAAAGAAGGTTAAGAGCCTAAAGTTACCAAATATTTCAGAGTAAAAACCTATCGCTCTCCTTATCTTAGAATCGTAGAAGCTGTGATGATGTCAATGCAAGTATGACAATAGTTGCCTCTGAAGTTGCTACAGCGCAGACCTGTTCTGTATGGTCATTTACAGCCTTTAATTTTATCAGCCCGGCCACTTCATTCTGGGCTCGTTGGGTGAATTGTGCTATTCCTGCAGCATCTGGTGAACACGGTTTATAGGCAAAATGAACAAATCTCAATGCTTTTTAATACTGAAAATCAAAAATGACAGGTTTTTCCTCTAAGACTTTAATACCGAATTCTGTACTGACAAAGAATGCAGGCCTTTCCCTGTGAGAATGTGTTGTTGCAGGCCCCCGCTGAGATTTCAGCCCCCTTCGCTGACACTAATACGCCGCCGCTGATGCTAGAATTCAATTTGGGCTGTGTCAAGTTTTGTACAGCAAATAGCGTTTTAAGGCAGGGGGCGCGCGCTAGGAAAGGCAGCCTCGTTCTAAATCGTCTGTCCAGATTGCACAGGCAGGAGGCAGATTATGAGACCTCAAGAGGATTGCTTCTAGGCATGCAGGATGCCACGTCGTGCATGGCGGCTTATGGAAGACGTAGTTTGAAAATGTCTTTGACTTACTTCTGCCAAATCAAATTCTTTTTTGTAAAAACAAAAATTAAATACATACATAAATAAATACATAAATGAATGCACAAGACAAAGAGTTTAAAGAGGCAATGGCCGGGGCTTTAAGTGGGCCGGGTTCTGATGGATTTCAGAACCAAGAGTAACTAACAAGCATTGGCAAAACCAATAGGTCTCACCTATGCAAGAGCTAATGACTTTGGCAATGTGTTTTAGCCATGTTGTACACCAATGTGGCTGCTGTTCAGCATGGCTAAAAGTGAGTGGAGTGCGATGGGGTGGGGTGGGGTAGACAGGGATAGATTGGGGTGGGTTACATTGGAATATGCCATGGTAAATTAGGGTGGGTAGATTGGGATAGATTGCGATGGTGTAGGTTGTTGTGGCGGAGGTTGGGGTGGGGTAGGTTGGGGTCAATTGGGGTAGGGATGATTGAGATGGGGAGGATTGGGATAGATTAGGGTAGATTGCGGTGTGGTAGAGTGGGTTGAGGGAGATTGATCTGGCATACATTGGGGCTGATTGGGGTAGATTGGGCTAGGGTAGGTTTGGGCAGTTTTGGGTGGATTGGGACCAGGTGCATCTGGGTGAGGAAGATTGGGGTGGGTGTATTAGAATGTGGTAATTTGGGACACCCTCAAAATGACTTGTTGCTCTCTATTGATGAAGGTATGAATCTAGACACATGTATCTAGAGTTACACAGCACAGGCTGCACCAATAAGGGTGAATAATTAAAGACTACTATTGAAGTAAGTATTATCATCCACTGCAATTACCATAATGAATTGGGCCAAATTGAGTGCTGGGATTCGAAGGAGTGTGCTCCCAACCGCCTTCTGTAGATAGGGGTAGGTTGGGTGGGTATATTGGGTGGAGTAGACTGGGGTAGATTGGAGCAGGGAAGGTTGAGGCAGATTGGAGTGGGGTAGGATGGGCACATTTGAGTAGTTAGAATGGGGTAGATTGGGGTAGGCAGGAGGAGATGGGAGTGGGGTAAATTGGGATAAATTGGAGTGGGATAGAATGAAGTGGGGTAGAGTGTGGTACATTGGGGTATATTTGAGTGTTGTGGAATGGAGTGGGGTAGGTTGGTGTTAATTGGAATGTGGTGGACTGGAGTGGGGTAGATCATGGTAAATTGGAATGGGGTAGATTTAAGTGGGGTAGCTAGGTGGGGTAGATTGAGGTGGGGTAGATTGGGGTAGGGTAGATTGGAGTGGGGTAGATCAGGGTAAACTGGAGTGGGATAGATTGGAGAGGGATAGGTTGAGGTAGATTGGAGTGGCAGTAGTGTAGGCTGGAATAGAGAATAGTGGGATAGATTGCGGAAGATTGGGGCACAAAGTGGTAGATTGGATTGGGGTAGGTTGAGGTAGATTGAGTGAGGTAGATTAAAATGGGGTAGTTTAGGTAGACTGGAGTAGTTGGAATGGGGTAGATTAGAGTAATTCGGAATAGGGTAGATTGAAGTGGGGTATGTTGGGAAAGATTGCATGGGGTAGATTAGAGTAAATTGGAGTTGGGTACATTGGAATGGGGTAGATTGGAGTGGGGTAATTTGGAGTGTGGTGTATTGGAGTGTGATAAATTGACATAGATTGGGTGGGGTAGATTGGGGTGAGGTAGATTGGGTTGAGGATGATTGGGTTGGGCAGATTGAGGTGGTGTATATTGGGGTGGGCAGATTTAGGTAGATTAAGGAGGGGTAGCTTGAGGTTACAGTAGTTTATGGTGGTGTATATTGGTGCAAATTGGGGCAGATTAGGGTAGATTAGGGTGGGGTAGAATGGTAAAGCATAGGATGTTTGGGGTAGGTTGATGGAGTAGATTGGCATGAGGTACATTAGATGGAGTAGAGTGGAGTGTGGTCATTTGGGGCAGACTGGGGTAGATTGAAGTGGGGTAGGTTGAGGTAGTTTAGAGACTGATAGATTGAGACGGTTGGGTGCTTTTTGAAGTGGGGGAGATTGGGGTATATTGGAATGGTGTTTGTTGAAGTGGTGCAGATATTAGAGGGGTAGATTGGGGTAAATTGGAGTAAGGTAAATTGGGGTTGTTGGGAATGTGGTAGATTAAATTGGGGTAGGTTGGAGAAGGTTGGATAGGGCAGATTAGGGTAAATTAGAGTGGGGTAGATGGGAGTAAGGTAGATTGGAATGGGATAGAGTGGGGTGGATTTGGGTAGATTGGAGTATGGTGTATTGGAGTGGAGTAGATTGAGGTGGGTAGATTGTGGTAGATTGGAGCAAGGTTGATTGGGATGGGGAAGATTGGAGCGGGGCAGATTTAAATAGATGGAGGTGGGATAGATTCGGATAGATTGGAGTGGGGTAGGTTGGGGTAGATTGGGGTGGTCAGATTGAGGTGGTGTAGATTGGGGTGGGCAGATTGAGGTAGATTATGGAGGGGTAGATTGGGGTTGGGGTAGTTTAGGGTGGTGTACTGATGTGCAAATTGGGGTGATGTTTGAGATAGATTGAAGTGGGATAGATGGGGATACATTGGAGTGAGGTACATTGATGTGAGGTACATTGAATAGGTCAGATTGGGGAAGAGTGGAGTGGGGTAGGTGGGAGCAGATTGATGTAGATTAAAGTGGGGTAGGTCGAGGTAGTTTAGAGAGTAGTAGATTGAGTAGGTTGGGGTAGATTGGTGTGGGGTAGAGAGGGGTAGATTGGAGTGGGATAGAGAGGTGTAGATTGGGGTAGGTTGGATTGGGGTAGATTGGAGTGGGGTATATTGAAGTGGGGTGGACTGGAGTGGGGTAGAGTGGGGTAAATTGGAGTGCTATAAATTGGAATAGATTGGAATGGGGTAGATTGAAGGGTGATAGATTGATGAAGATTGGGTGGGGTAGATTGGTGCAAAGTAGATTGCTGTATATTGGAATGGGGAAATTGGAGAGTGTAGATTGGAGTGGGGGTAGATAGGGGTAGGTGGAGGTGTGGTAGATTTGGCTATATGGAGGGAGGTTGTGTGGAATAAATTGGGGTGGGTAGATTGAGGTAGATTGGGGTGAGATAGATTGGGATGATGAAGATTGGAGTGAGGCAAATTGAGGTAGATGGAGGTGGGGTAGATTGGGATATATTGGAGTGAGGTAGGTTGGGTCAGATTGGGGGGGCAGATTGAGATAGTTTGAGGAGGGGAGGTTTGGGGTTGGAGTAGTTTAGGGAGGTATAGATTAGTGTAAATTGTGGCAGATTGTGATAGACTTGGGTGGGGTAGATTGGTGACACGTAGGATGTTTGGGGTAGATTGGGGTGGGCTAGATTGGGGTCCATTGGATGGGGTAGAGTGGAGTGGGGTAGATTAAGGTAGATTTGATTGTGGCAGAATGGGTAGATTGAGGTAGATTGGAGTTGGGTAGAGAGGGGTAGATTAAAGTGGGGTAGAGAGGTGTAGATTAGGGTAGGTTGGATTGGGGTAGATGTGGGTACATTGGAGTGGGATAGATTAGAGTGGGGTAGATTGGAGTGGGGTATATTGAAGTGGGGTAGATTGGAGAGGGGTAGAGTGGGGTAAATTGAAGAGCTGTTGATTAGGATAGATTGGAGTGGGGTAGATTGGGGTAGGTTGGGTGGAGTAGACTGGAGTGTGGTAGACTGGTGTGGCTAGAGTGAGGGTAGATTGGGGTAGAATGGAGTGGGTGACAATGAGTGGGGTAAATTGTGATAGATTGGAGTGGGCTAAATTGGAGTGGTGCAGATTGGTCTGGGGAGGACCTGAGTGGGGTTGATTGGATTGGAGTGTGGCGGACTGGAGTGGGGGGATTAGAGTTGAGTGGATTGAAGTGTGGTAGATTGGGATGAATTGGGGTATCTTGGGATGGATTTGGGTAACTTGGAGTGGGGTAGGTTGAGATAGATTGGAGTGGGGTAGATTGGACTGGTATAGTTTGGGTAGACTAGAGTCTTGGATTGGGGTAGATTGGGATAGATTGAAGTGGAGTATATTGCAGTGGGGTAGATTTTGGTGTGGTAGATTGGAGAGGAGCAGAGACGGGCAGATTGGAGTAAGGCAGATTGGAGTGGGATAGATAGGGTTGACTGGAGTGAGTTAGATTGGTGGGGTAAATTGGAGTGGGGTAGGTTGGGGTAGATTGACATGGGGTAGATTGAAGTGTACCAGATTGGGTGGGGCAGATTGGTTTTGATTGGAGTGGAGTATATTGGAGTATTGTAGATAGGGGTAAATTGGAGTGGGGTGGATTGGAGTAGGTTGGGATCAGGTAGACTGGAGTGGGGTAGATTGGATTGGAGTAGATTGGATTGGGGTAGATGGGGACCGATTGGAGTGGGGTAGATGGGGTAGACTAAAGCGGGGTAGACTGGAGTACATCGGAGTGGTGTCATTTGGTGTAGATTAATGTGAGGTCTATTTTAGTGGGGTAGAATGGAGTGGGGTAGATTAGGAGTGGGGTAGATTGAGCTATATTGGAGTGGGCTATACAGGTAAACTGGAGTGGGATAGATTGGAGTGGGGTAGATTTGGATAGGTGGGGTTGGGTAAATTGGGATGAGGTCAATAGGGTTAGATGTGGGTGAGGTAGAATGGGGTAGATTGGAGTGGGGTCGGAGTGAAGGAGTAGGTTGAGATAAATTGCCATGGGGTAGATTGAAGTATGCTAGATTAGGTTGGTCAGATTGGGGTAGAGTGGAGTGGGGTAAATTGGTGTAGGGTAGATTGGAGTGTATTGGAGAGGGATTAATTGGAGTGTGGTGGATTGAAGTAGGTTAGGGTCAGTTAGGCTGCTGTAAGGTAGGTTGGAGTGGGGTACATGGGGTAAATTGGAGTGGGGTAGAGTGAGGTAGATTGAAAGTGGGGTAACTGGAGTAAATTGGAGTGGTGTCATTTGGTCCTGATTGGATTGCGGTTAATTTTAGTGGGGCAGATTGGAGTCCGTTTTGGAGTGGAGTGGAGTGGATTGGGATAGGTGGGGTAAATTGTGATGGGGTCAATCGAGATAGATTTGGGTGAGGTAGATTAAAGTGTGATACATTGGGTAGAGAGGAATAGTTGTAGTGTGGTAGATTGGAGTGGGGTAGATTGGGATAGATTGGAAAGGGGTAGATTGGGTCTTCTGAGTGGAGTAGATTGGAGAGGGGTAGATAGGGTAAATTGGAGCGGGGTAGATTGAGGTAGGTTGAGTAAATAATAGGGTAGATGTGGTGGATTGGAGATGGGTAGATTGTGGTAAATTGTGGTAGATTGAAGTGGATTGGAGAAGGGAAATTGCAGTGGCGTGGAGTCTGATGAAGAAGGGGAGTTGTAGCACATGGTGGAAAGGGGAGAAGCAGTGCCATGAAGAAGGAGGATCAGTAGTGCAACGAAGAGGGAGGGGCAGCAGTGCCATGAGGTAGTGAAAGCATTATTACGATGAAGTTCATGTTCCTCTCTTTTATCAATAGCTGTTTAGGTAATTTGTTTTGAAAAGTGAAAATAAGACTTTTCTGATCCAAAACACATTCATCTCATTGCAGGTAAATGAAGAATACCACAACTATCCAGTCTCAAAGGCTTGGCAACAGTTTTAAATGCAGGTATTTTGTTAATAAAATCATATTTATTTTGTGTCATTTTTTGTCTTTGCATTAAACTTGTGTTGCTCCAGGCACGCAACTGCAATATTGAAAAATTCTGTTTCACTGCATATCAGCTTCAGTGGCGTAACAAGGGGCTGCGGGGGGCTTATGTTACACTACTGATCAGCTTCATTTCTTACTAGTCCTTAATCACAATGTTGAGAAAGCCATTTAAGGGTTCATATGGAATGCCCATAATGCCATTCTAATTGTCGTTTTAAGTTTCTTCCTACTTTTTATTTATCTTTAACCACACCGGCAATATCTTTGAAAGTTGCAAGGAGACAGCGCAGAGTGCATGTGTATTTTCCCTAGTTGTCAAAATCACTCTCACTTTAAAATGTTTTTGGACTAGGGCTTTTTATACTGTTCTGTACGATTTTTGCTGTAGTTCACATTCTGCCTGGAAAACATTGCAGCTTCTACTGCTTGTTGATCCCCCAAGTGTGAAGGGGGAACAACAATAGCAATTGAGAAGGACTGTGTGGGGGGTTGGGGAAGCAACATGGAATATCAAGAATGGAACCTAAATAGCAAGCACTCCTATGCAGTGTTTTAAACCCAATTAAAGGGCAATGTTGGGTAAGGTAAAGAAAGGAAAGATGGGGCAGGGGGTGAGATAGAAAAGAAGCAACAGGGATGGGGTGCGAGGGGAAAAGAAGCAACCATAAGCAGGGTGGGTTGGAAGGGAAAGGAGTAAGTGAAAGAACAAGCACTTGTATGTAGTTCTTAAACACAATACAGGACAGTGGATGGACACAAGTTCTTGTTATATGCTCTAGGAGAGGGTCAACACAAGAAGATGCATGATGCATGCATGCCATGACAAATGGGAACCAAGGATATGTGAGCGACATGGAAACAAACAAATGGTAAGCTGAGGCGGCTGTAGCCCAGTAATGGTAAACAACATGTCTCAGAGAGACAGCGCATGCGCTGTCTAACTGAGACCTAAATATTGACTTTGAAATGGGTCCCCATCAGTCCCTATATGATGTCCTTAACTTTTCAGCAAACAAACTTCAAACACACTGATCAATTTCCTCAACAATACTGTAAACATGATCATCCTCAAGGAAATCCATGTCAGCCATACCGTCTATGTCTGTATTGCACATGCTTTCCTTCACCTTTAATTCCCTGAGATTATTTACTTTTTCTAGACGCCGTGTTTCTTTAGTTCTTTTTTCCAAGCATATAACTGTTGTGAAGTGTGCGCTACGAAACAAATCGCCTCCAGGTGCGTTATTCAAGTTGCGGGTAAGTATCTATGATGAGACATGATTGAGAGCTCTGGATCTGAGGCTGAAGGCAGTGCAAGTTTACAAAGTGTCTGTCAGTGGGTCATAAAGGTGGAGAGGCTACAAGCACAATATATCCTTTGATTCTGTGCTAAGCACACACTGCCATGGTCACACATATGGCAATTTTAATTGTCAGAATGATTGTGAAAGAAATCCCCAGCTGTCAAAATACGGACAGCATCAAAGGAAAAGTCAATGCAATGGTTTGATGTGAGGGGGTGGGTAACATGTGAGGAGGTGTTGAAGTGGGGGAGATGAAAGGAAGTATTTGTTGAAGGAGAAAGTGAAAAGATGTATTAATTTGGAAAAAGATGAAGCATGAGCTTTGCAGGTGGAGGATGTGGGAAGATATTTGTGTAACTGTGAGATTTTAGAGGAAATATTATAGTTGTTACTCATTTTTTTTATTAACTACAGCAAACCCTTTGATAAAAGAATCGCATTCAATTCTTACTTCAGGGGATCCCCCGCTCATCCGTTCAGGAACTGATCAGTTCTAGTGTCCATCTAGAAACATCCCCTGTGTGTGTTCTACATTTAACAACAGGTCCCGTGCCCTGGTATAATCACATTGAAATCATATGAAAAAATATATGTGTAAAAATATAGGAAGTGGCTCACATAAGCAACCGACCCAGGACAAATTGCTAGGTTCTCATCAATTTGCTCACTTTGTCTTCATCTGCAACTTTCCTATACATGCAGAGGAACAAACACCGAAAGAATAGAGATTAAAAATTAGTTGTGTGTAGCGTTAAGCATCCGTCTTCAATTTTCTATGCCCACACTCATGGGTAAAAATGAACTGCCACATTTAGACCATTTTAAAAAGAATGGCCATCATGTTTCATTGCCACCCCTTACTCACTGGCAATTTCATCAGGGCATAGAGACCATGTTTCACCATGTGTACACAGGACCATATGGCCACCGGGTGAGAGCCTACTAATGGGCCATAGGGGGAAAAAGCTTTTTGAAGAAGCAGTAAGTCGCCACCAGTGTCGGCAAACCAGATCAATCGGGGGATGGTAGAGAAGGACCCCTCCACCAAAGCTGTTGATGTGGATAATGCTACCAAGAAGAAACGCCTTAAAGGTCAGAAACTCTGTAATTCTCCTTAAAGAAGATAACACTGAGGAGAGAAACTAAATAATCTGAAGACACAAAGAGTGTACTGCAGACATATAGTTATGGGCCCCAATGTACCCCCGTATGGGCCTAGGTAGCTGTACAACCTTTTACCTACATTTGTCCTACCTTGCTTTACATAATGGTTCTGGCGCTGACCTTTTACCTAGTTATGTGCTTAATAAATGTTGTGTGGTTTTCTTCAAAAACTAGCCTAATTTATTATGCATGAGGATTTTTAGTATCATTTCTTAATCCCGTGCCTAGGACAGGCACAGCAGGATTACCATCTTCTATATATTAACACTGTACAAAAGTTACCACCATCGTCATCCTTGAATGACAGACCCACAGTACCATTACACATCTAGGTAGAACCCCTGAGAGTACCTTTCGGGTATAAAAGAACTTCTTCACTAGGCAACAAGAGGAGAAGCTTCCACGCTGACACAAGATGCTGAAGTCCCTGCACGCAGAAACTCCAGCACGCAGTGGTCTGACATCCCTTGTGGGGTGCCCAAATCTAGACCAAGATGGGGTCCTTTGTTTTCTCCCATCAGGCAATGGGGTTGACTCTTTCTTAGGGTATTCTTGGCTTTACACCCACATACATGCTAGGTACACGTAGGTACACTTGGACAGGGTTTGCATTCTAGGAGTGCACATGATTATTGCCATGTATCGATATGCCTGCATATATTTGCTGTTTTATCACCATATTAGAATTCTACTTTTTATTTACTCTGTCGTTGCTTGTAATCTTTTATATCTGTTTCTGTCTAATGATTGTCACAGCAAACATGTTTTATAGTGGAATGACATTGGTTCAATAAATGCTTATTGAAAACGTCCCCATTGTTTATTCTGTGTATCTCTCTGAGACCATGTTTCCAAGATCCCTGAAGGATCAAGGGTTGTCATGTTTGATAGTTGCCAGAAACTATTTGCACCCTGGTAAGGTTAGGGGGCTTATAGTGGCACTGTGAGCTAGCAGGTCTAAATGCTAACATATACTTTGGGGGTGTCTGGAATCAGTCTAGACACAAATCCCTTAGTTTAGTTGTCTAAACGCACAGATCCTATATATTATTAGGAACTACATGACATGGTGCCGCCACCAATGGTTTGGTTCTTATTTAACAGTCAAATCTGATTAGTTCAGTAGTGCTTTCTAAGAAACCCCTTCTCACATATACCCAGAAACTTTTGGGGTGGGAAGGGAAAAATCCACTGCATTTGAGTAGGCATATCCCTTGTATAAGCTGTAGGTTTGTTTAAGCTTGAAGGATTATAGTTTCCTACATTGTGCATAATCCTTATCTCTTTTTCATAAAGACTTCCTCTCATAATGTCTCAGAATGGAGACGCTAGTACTAGTGCTGCTAGTGCAGAGGAAGGAGGGCTTGAAGGAGCTCTTAACATTTCAGAAAATTGCAGAAATGTCCTTACTGTAAAATTAGTAAATTATGGTCTCTCATTAGGTGGGACCGTTACCTTCGTGATTGAGGCACACAAGGCATGCAGGACAGAGGTGTTCTATTCTTGGCTTAAATTCTCACTTGCAGATGCATGCACACAAGTATTCCATATTAACATCCCAATTTTGCCCAGGCATCTGCAATTATGTTAGCTAACATAAAAGGGGAGGCAGCAGTGGTGGCTATATGCCAGCGCCTGAGGGAATGCACTACTGCACAACAGGAGCAAAAATTACCTAAAATTATCAAAGATGCCTATGCCTCGCTGGGTAGAGATAACTTGGGAGCTAGACCTGTGAAACCACAATTAACGAGAAATCCTGAAAATGGCAACCAAAAGCAAGTGCCCATTTCTTCCAAAAAGAAATGGGATAATAAACAATCTAAAAATAAGCAGAATGCATCAGGATCACGGGGTGGGTCTCCTCAACAGAAGCCCTTCGAAAAACGATATAACCTTAGAAACTATGACAACATAAAAAAACCTGACAGGTATCAGGATACTGATACACGTTCCTCTCGTTCCTTTCAGGCCTTGTCTAAAAACTCTGAGAGGGAAGGACGGTCAGTACGCAGATCAGCAAAGTGAGTCAAGCCAAAAGACTCACATCGCACTTCAGACATTATCAAAGAAGAAGATAAACAAAAAGCTAAACCTCAATTTAAATAGAAGAAGGTAGCTGGCATTAAAATAAGAAATGCCCAGGCCACTGAGGACACAATTACTGAACAGGGACTGGTCTCTGACAATGCTAGACAGCACAGCAGAAGTAACAATATCTTTCCAGAACCTGATGGAATTTCTGGTGGCAGCAGCATTGAATAAACATATCACGGTGGAAACATCAATGCAAGAGTAAGTGTCCCACATCGACTATACGAAATTACGCTCTAAATCGAGGGGGACATAGCCAGAAAAGTGAAAGGTCTCTTTGGGAGAACCTGTAGTTTGGATATGATATCCTTTTGGCTGAAAGAGATTGGCCGCCTGAGTTCATCATGGATTACCCAAAGGGGGGAGAGGTAATTTTACCAGCTTTCTCTGACCTCATTCCAGAATCACTAAAACACATATACGCGCAGCAGTGGGCGGTAGCGCTAGCTCCTTCATTATACCGCAATCATGTAGGGTGGGATACCGAGTCACCTTATCATGAATTTCCAGTTAAAACTACTCCTACACCAAAGAGGCAGTACCCAATAAAACATGACGCAAAGAAACAGGTCAGGGAGATCTTAGAGCAACTTGAATACAAAGGTGTGATTGAGAATTGCACCTCCTCCATGAATAATCCTTTGTTTCCCATAATGAAGCCTGACAATTGGTACAGTCTAGTTGTAAACTACAGGCATTTGAACACATGCGCAAAAACATTTGCAGTACAAAATGCATGCAGTGCCGCATTAATGAATAACATTGTGTGGAAGAAATACAAAACAACGCTTGATATCTCAAATAGATTCTTCTGCCAAATTATAGAGCCTGAAGGCAGATATTTGACAGCAATTTCAGTGCTCGGATCTCAGCACCAATTTTGTAGACTGCCCCCAAGGTATAAGAATAGCCCTGGGTTGTTCTCAACTAGAGCATCAGAGTTACTTCAAAATTGTGATGAGGAGGCATTGTCCTATTTAGATGATATTTATCTGACGGACGATAAATTATTATATTACTTGCACATGGTGAACACCATAATCCTGGGGTTCGCCACTGAGGGGTACAAATGTAACTTTAAAAAAAAAAAAATTGCCCACCTCAATGTCCTATTTTTAGGATATGAGCTCTTAGGTGAAGGAAAAAGCCCGTCAGCTAATTTTTGGGAAAAATGTGCGCTGCTCCAACCTCCAAAGAATCTGAAAAATGTACAATCTATTTTAGGATTCCTACATTTTGGCAGAACATACATTCAGGATTACGCAGAAAAAGTAAAACCTTTCTACGACTTAATTAGTAACCCTGGGCGTAGTTTGCGAAGTAGTGCTACACGTAGCTAAGCAAAGTGCACTTCGCACTACGCGAGCCACGCGTAGCACTTCGCGAACTGCATAGTACCCTGTTCGCACTGTGCAAGATGCCGTTTTCAATGATTGCACAGTGCGGACAAGCATTCAGCACTGTGCAATCATTGAAAATGGCATCTTGCACAGTGCGAGCTGTAGTTTTCTGCCGCTCGAGTAGATTTTTACTCGAGCAGCAGCTTTCTCAACGCGGACTGGTAGTTTCTCATCACGAGCGGTCGCGAGCATACGCGACCACTTGCAATGAGAAACCTGACCTCCCCGCGTTGAGAATCTCGCCGGGAGGTTTATTTCCCACGCTCGCGATGGGCAACTTGATGTTGCTGATCGCGAACGAGAAAAAAGTCTTTCTGGGATGTCATTTTGCTTGCTCGCGGTCGCCAACTTGACGTTGAGGACCGCGAGCAAGCAAAAAATGACCACTGCACTACACAACGCTACGCATGTTTGCACTGTGCTACGTGCAATTCGCGTAGTGCGAAGTAGCGTAAACTTCACAAACTACGCGAGCGTAGCATAGTGCTTTGCCCAGGCTTATTAATTAGACCTGATTTTTCAGTTTGACTTTGGACACAAGACCACCCAGAAATTCTTTGTTCCTTACAAGCAGACATGATAGCTTCTGAACACTTACACATATATGCAAACACTACGAACTTGGTGATTCATATAATAGTGGGTCAATCAGGATACATGTACTTAACCTTCAATGAAGGCAAAACGGTGCCCATTGCATACAACCCTCATTTGTACAGAAACGCTAAAATGCATTTTCCATCCACAGAAAAAATACTGATAGCAGTAATTATTATTAATTTAATTTATTAAGCGTGACAGCTACCCCTGAGGGTTTCACGGCGCTAAGAGACAGATCGACAACATAAGGCAGAAGATTTAGAGATCGAAGAGCCAGGTCTTCACCGCTCTGCGAAATCGCATGTGACAGTTTTCCATCCGTAGGGCCAGCGGAAGTGAATTCCACAGTCTGGGTCCTAAGTTCGCAAAGGAACTACCGCCCATTCTGGTAAGTTTGAACTTAGGTACATTAAAGAGATGATAGGATGAAGAACGGAGAGCCCGAGTAGGAAGATAGGGGCTGACAAGGGCCTGAATGTAGAGGGGTACTGATCGGATTTTGATCTTATGCATAAAGCTCAAAGCTTTAAATTTTATCCGGTTTTCAACACGAAGCCAATGCAGCTCTCTCAGGCGTTCTGTAATGTGGTCACGTTTATGACAGCCACAGAGAAGCCGAGCTGCAGCATTTTGTACCAGCTTAAGGCGCCGTGTGACGGCCTTTGAGGACCCCAGATAGAGCACGTTGCCGTAATCCAATCTGGAGGTCACCAAGGCATTCACAACAGATCTCTGGGTGTTTTTGGGGAGCATCCAGAGGATTTTACGCAGCCATCGTAGAATGGTGAAACAGGTGGCTGTGACTCTGTTGACCTGACCTGATCTTTCATGGATAGTCCCCTGTCAATAATTACACCCAGGTTACGCACTTGTTCAGATGGAGTTGGAAGGGGACCCATGGTAGTGGGCCAGTGACTCAGGTTCCAGAGATCAGGTTTGTTGCCAAAAATCAGGACCTCCGTCTTTCCGCCGTTTAACTTGAGTAAGTTGTTGTTCATCCATTTAGATAATGACTGCTGTAGCGAAAGAAAGAGCACAAGCTCAGGGAAAACACAGAATTGTTGTGACTCCAGTACCAACCTTAGAGGCTGTTACAAAAGCGAGCATTGCAAAAGCACTGCATCTGCGATGGATACAATTGGCTGATTCTCTCACTGCAAAAGATATAGACTTCATTTTTGATTCTACATTAAAAACACAAGCATTCCTGCCGTACGAACAAGAATATACTCTCCCGAATGAATTAATGCCTTTAGATCAGTATGAATACATAATTTACCCTGATGGATCTGCCCAGCCGGCTGTAAGAAGTAAGCAGCAATACAGTGCAGCATGTGCAATTGTGAACAGACGTATGTGGAATGGCAAGCTCCATCCTAGCAATACACAGATGCAGTCCCTAGGAGATTACACAGCTCAGTTGGCAGAACTCAAAGCCCTGATACCAGCACTAAAAAATACAGATCAGGATTTACTAACACTTATTGTGTGCTATTTGTTTCACTGTGTCCAGTCATACAATTAATATCTTCACTATTGGGGACAGAATAGGTTTAGAGATTACAAAGGTTACACAATAAAGCACAAGTTGCTTTGGGAACATGTGGCACAGCTGAAAAAAGGTGTGCCACGGGCTCATGTAATTCACACATTGAGTCATCAGCGTGTTGGAGTACATGTTGAAGGGAATTCACTGGCTGATGAAGCCGCCAAGGCGACAGTGAGAACTGCCGCCGTTGCTGCAATCACTTGTTCCAGTACGAGGATAGATGGACAGATAATGAAACACTACACAGCTCAGCCTTGCCAAAAGGTTTTCCACTCAAGTACTCCTACAAGTTAGATGTGCAAAACATTCCGTATGCTCAAATTCCAGGAGTAGTGGATGGAGTAATACCAAACGTGGATCGCAGATTAGTTTTAATTCTAGCTGCACACAAGGGTCTGGGTTCAGCACACGCAGGTATTACTGAAACAGTTTCATTGCTGAAACAGCATTATTGGTGGCCAGGTCTTACCAAACAGACCAAAGGCTTTGTCCTTAAATGCGACATCCGTCAGCAGATGAAGGGTTCCACTGTAGCACATCCACCACAAACACCACTACTGGTATCAGACAGACCTCTCGCATATGTATATTTGGACCACTGCGGCCCCTTACAATATGACGGGGCTTACAGGCACATCCTGGTGGCAGTGGATTCATGCTATAGATTCCTGTGGGTTTGGCCCCAGCGCTTGGCTGACGCTCAAACTGTTATAAAGGATTTGCGAGCCTTTATAGCGACATATGCAATTGGTACATTACATTCTGACCGTGGCCCTGTGTTTAACTCACTGGCTTATAAAGAAGCCATGGGAAGTTTGGATGTGGTCTTGTGGTACTCCTTTCCATTTCATCCTGAGGGAAGTTCGATTGTGGAGAGGAAAATCCAGGACTTAAAGAAATTCTTTACAGCAAAGGTATTAGGCTCTGGTGGCAGTTGGTTAAATCTCCTATATGGTGTCCAGAGGGCACTTAATAACATGCAAAGAAGTACCCTAGGGGACCATACTCCACACGTAGTCCTGCTTGGGACTAGAATGTGGATACCCTACCTCGATAGCGGCAGCGCAGTGCTGGATGAAAAACTGTTTGATATCGATAATCGTTTTGCTGTTTTATAGGAACTAAATGATTTCCGGGCATTACAAAGCAACGTCCAAGTAAAACGCACCACCATTGGCGAAGTGAAATCTGTTCCGGCAAGACGTGCCTGGGTCCCAAACATTGTGGACATAGTCAGAGAGAAGATTTTTCACAAGAAAGAACTTGTGCCTGTCCTGGCTGTCTTAGGAACAAGAACAGTACTTCTTCTGCCTCTTGCTGGCAAGAAAGAAAAGAGATTCATCTCAATTGATCAATCAAACCACACTATGTGGCCGATACTCAACAGTAGGCCATGTGGGCTCCTGGTTAGAGGCCGATCTCCTCTTGTTACCATACAGGAAGTTCAGACAAAGAGATTTATAACCTTTGAAGATTCTACTCTACGAAGTGAAGGAGTTACCAACAATGCAATGGAACTCATCCTATTGAAATTGAACAGCTACAAAATACAAATGAAGCACAGATCTCAATTTGGCCTAATACCGACATCTATGTAAATATGTCTCGAAACGAGTTGTATGCAAGTATTGTTTCCACTAACCCACACAGTTAGGGAGGCAATGCTATGGCCTTTGTTGGATGTTTCCCATATACGGTTTAATTCTCTGAGCAGACTGAAAGCCATGCTGTTACAGAAGGAAGTGGCTTTAACCTCAGCCCGACAGACTTTTGATCTCTAGGTTGCAAAGTCTTTGGCTGAGATACAAGTGCTAGTTCGAACAAACTTACCTCTCCATTTCGGAGAAATGGTACATTGTATCTTTAACATGTCTGATACGTGTGGGATTGTACACCTATTTAAGAGCATAGGTTCTGGACTATTGAGCACCTTTCAGACAATTTTCGGAGTTATTCTATCATTAATACACTCTGCATTTGGAAGCGTTTTTGGAGGGCTTCCGCTGGTCCTTCTACTTGTAGTGGGTAGCCTTGTTTTAATTTTCCTGATACGCTATGGACGGCCCAGTTTCCAAAGAGATGAAAAAAGCACTGCTGGTACGTCGTTGCGTGAACACATGATATTCCACCTGGGCGCACCTCGGCTCCAGAAGTTAAACGATCATTGGCTCCTATCGTTCAGATCAGTCTAGGTCGACTCCATCTTGCCAGTGCTCCGCTACCTATTCTGTGGGTACGAATGCATGTTGGACATATATCTGATCCTTCCATTGGTTGCGCCACCGGATGTCGCTGTACTACTGGATCCCTTGAAGGCCCACGTGTTACATTGTGCTCAGCGTATTCCAATGTTGATGACGGCATTCTTAGAGCCACCACAGGATGCTTCAGCTCCTGTCGGAATGGACACCGGCTCTACAACCAGAACACAGGCTTCAAGTGTCTCCTCAGCGCCTGCTGCGGGAACTGAAAATGATGACCTTTACTCCATTGATGTGATGCAAGAGATGTTACAGGGACCGTCATCGGCGAATGCAAGCAACAGTTATGATGTGTCTTTCCAAAACAATCCAAATTGGAATTTGAAAACACTGTTTTGTTTTATTTTTCTCTACTGATCTCACTGTGCACCCTGGCTTTCGATGTGAGCAGTTAGTCTAACAGTATATTGACTATTGACAGGACTTATAGAGCTTTTTAACTTTTGCATCGTTTTTTACAAATACCATGTTTTTATACTCGTATTTTAGCAATGTTTTTATGCTTTTTAAAAAGGCATATTTAGAATTAGTCAATTTTGTTTTTCTTCAGATGAGGAGTGGGTGTTATCAGCCCCAATGTACCCCAATTTAGGCATAGGTAGCTGCAAAACCTTTTACCTACATTTGTCCTACCTTGCTCACCATAATGGTTCTGGTTCTGACCGTTTGCCTAGTTATGTGCCAAACAAATGTCATGTGGTTTTCTTAAAAAACTAGCCTCATTTATTATGCATGAGGATTCTTAGTATCATATCATAATTTCCTGCCTAGGACATGCACAGCAGGATTACCATCTTCTGTATAATAATTCTATACTATTGTCATCCTTGAACGAAAGACCCAGAGTACCATTACACATCTAGGTAGAACCCCTGATGGTACCTTCTGGGTATAAAAGAACCACATCTTCTCTGGGCAACCAGGGAAGAAGCTTCCACGCTGACACGAGATGCTGAAGTTCCTGCACGCAGAAACTCCAGCATGCAGTGGTCTTGCGGGATGTTCAACTCGAGACTAAGATGGGGTTCTTCGTTCTCTCCCATCAGGTAATGGGGTTGGGTCTTTCCTAAGGGATTCTTGGCTTTACACCCACATACATGCTAGGTACACTTAGAGAGGGTTTTCATCTTTGGAATGCACATGATTACTGCCATGTATCAATATGCCTGCATATATTTACTGTTTTAGCACAATGGTTGAATTCCACCTTTTATTTACTCTGTCGTACTTGTAAACTTTTATATCTGTTTCTGTCTAATGATTGTCGCAGCAAACATGTTTTATAATAGAATGACGCTGATTAAATAAATGCTTATTGAAAACGTCCACGTCGTTAATTTTGTGTATCTCTCAGAGACCAAGTGAGCATGAGTGACTGAGCGAAAAGTAGTACACTGTTTCCACGATCCCTGAAGGATCAAGGTTTATCATGTTCGATAGTTGCCAGAAACTATTCGCACCTTGGTAAGGTTAGAGGCTTATAGTGGCACTATGAGCTTGCAGGTCTAAAGGCTAACATATCCTTTTGTGGTGTCTGGAGTTAGTCTTGACCCAGTCCCTTAGTTTATGTTGTCTAAGCCTGCAGATCCTATGTATTATTAGGAACTAAACAACAATATGAAGGTTTAAGGTGGCCACTTAATGAAATATTGTCATAAAATTCTCCTGCAGGAATAATAAAACATATTCCAGAAAACTATATATTTTCAGAGTATTCTTCTTTCATCATCACCAACACCAGCTAGTTCAAATTAACTTAACCCTAGTTTAAAAACTTGAATATTCTCTTAGAGAGATTAAAAAGCTCAGGTTAACTGTCCAAATGTACTCATCAATCCAACTTGGAGACATTTGTAGTCTAAACCTCTTGGATGACAAAGTGTAAACACATAACCTTATACCAGATGTCAAGGGGTGAACTACTAGGGTCATTGTTTTTTAATACTCTGGGACTGTAAAGGATGTCTCCTCTAATTATGATGTAGCTTTATGAGTACATTTGTCCAAGGAATAAGAAAGAACAAATCAGCTGCTTACCCACACTGATACACTTGACTTCAATATAATCTGCTCTAGATGGCTTATTCAATTCTCTCTTGATATCAAGGGGAAGGGGAATAAAACAAAGCCATTTCAAAACACAATACCACATCATGGCCCAAGTGCAACAATTCTCTGTACTGCGGACATATAGCAACTGTCCCTGAGTATTAAAAAAAAGAAATTCACCCTGGAATCGCACAATTGTATTCCCCAACAGAAGTCCTATAACCTGAAAGAACTGATCCAGAAGATGCCCAAGAAAGCAGGAAATTAATAATATCTTGAGTATAAAATATTGACAAAGTAATTGCATAGACTTAAAGTGCAACAGAAGAATGAAATTGGTAGAGAAACTCCATCTCTGAGCTTTCATAAGATTCTTCAAACAGAATCCGCAGAGAGAATATTCTACCGATTTGGCTCTACATTTGGCTTTACATTTGGCTCTACATTTGTAGATGGATTGAAATATGCTATTTATTAGCATTTTTAAGAATGACGATAGTTAACCCTCTATTGTGCTCTTCTCAAATGTCTTTCTGAAACCTCCATTTGTGGCAACACCACAATTAGCAGATATTTAGACACCCTCTTTTTAACTACAGCCTTAGTTCTAAACCACTTACTTCTCTTTGACACCATCCTATTGATGACACTAAAATTAGTTGACGACTTCAGAACCCTAAACTTCTAAACTTGCTGTCTTTGTCGCAGCAAACAATTGCACACAACATTGCTTTAAACCTAATCGTGCTAAATGGTACTGTCATTTAGGTAATGATCACAAAGCAAGAACTTATTCAAACCTCTAATCTCTTTACATTGTATTGACAGACCACTTCCTTATTCCTTTGTTGGACTACCTCCGAATTGATTATCCTTGTGTCTAATTAAAAAGAATGCCCCTCGATCAGTGATTATATAAAAATGGACAAAGACCAAATGGACACCAAAACCCCCTGCTCTGTTCATCTCTCAAGAGATTAAATGACTTTAATGACACTGATCATCTCCTTTAGACCTTTACCCTTTCTCTCAAAGTCAGTATTAATGTGTATACTCTTTTAACCAGAAAGAGCTTAAACAAAAATAAACTCTCTGATGGTTTTTCATGAGTCTCAGTTTCACAAGATGCTCATTCTCTAAAGCAGAAAGAATTTGGAGATGCAAAGAAACCTCAGTTTCACTAAGTCAGCTGAAAATTCAAAGACATTGTTAAACATCTCATAACTTCTCTGCTTTTCCTTCTGTCTTAACTCTCAAATTAATTTTGTGTATCTCTCAGAGACCAAGTGAGCATGAGTGACTGAGCGAAAAGTAGTACACTGTTTCCACGATCCCTGAAGGATCAAGGTTTGTCATGTTCGATAGTTGCCAGAAACTATTCGCACCTTGGTAAGGTTAGAGGCTTATAGTGGCACTATGAGCTTGCAGGTCTAAAGGCTAACATATCCTTTTGTGGTGTCTGGAGTTAGTCTTGACCCAGTCCCTTAGTTTATGTTGTCTAAGCCTGCAGATCCTATGTATTATTAGGAACTAAACAACAAATTGATTATCCTTGTGTCTAATTAAAAAGAATGCCCCTCGATCAGTGATTATATAAAAATGGACAAAGACCAAATGGACACCAAAACCCCCTGCTCTGTTCATCTCTCAAGAGATTAAATGACTTTAATGACACTGATCATCTCCTTTAGACCTTTACCCTTTCTCTCAAAGTCAGTATTAATGTGTATACTCTTTTAACCAGAAAGAGCTTAAACAAAAATAAACTCTCTGATGGTTTTTCATGAGTCTCAGTTTCACAAGATGCTCATTCTCTAAAGCAGAAAGAATTTGGAGATGCAAAAAAACCTCAGTTTCACTAAGTCAGCTGAAAATTCAAAGACATTGTTAAACATCTCATAACTTCTCTGCTTTTCCTTCTGTCTTAACTCTCAAATTACATCAACCAATTAGGGACCCAGAAAGCCTTTTGAAATCATTAAACCACAACCATCAACTCCTCTTTCTCTGGATTTGATAACTCTAGATGTAATTAGAGAAGAACTTTCCAACACGAACCAAATTAGCAAAATGAAGGAGAAACTAGCAAATACAATGGCAAATGTCCCTCTATCTAAAACCCTCTTCAAGTGATTATTATAAGGATTTGATTGTTTGCTCAGAAAAAGACTATTTCCGAGCTGCTGCTTACCTTCCAGACAATGAAGCTGCGGCTTTAAACGAATATGAAATTTGTGTCAGAAAGATGGATGTGCATTAACTTCCTAAATTGAGCATGGTGTTGGAGAGTTATCACTTTGGGAAGAGAATGCAAAGACAAAAAGAATCTGTAGAGCAAAATATAACTATGTTGAGAACATTGGCTCCCACTTGTGGTTTTTGTGCAACCTTGGAGGAGAGGTTAAGGGATCAGTTAATGCTGGGTTATATCATTGACAAAGGTCAGCTTGTGGCAAAAACACAATCCTTCGCTGCAAGAAGTAATCACTATTTTGAAGATGCATGAGCATTGAAAGGCCTGCGTCGACACGATTCGTAAAGAATGTACTAAAGAAGGTACAGTGGATAAGAATGGAAAAGAAGCGGTCAGAGAAATGAGTAACAATTCCTTTAATGAGTCTGTTAAACTTTGATCTGACAAGACCATGGTGCCAACTAAAGCTTCCAATTTCAATACGTTTCAAGGCAAATGCTTCAGCTGTGGGAATTCTGGTCATATGGCGAACTTTAAGGACTGCCCGGGGTGGAAAGTCATGAGTTCTAATTGCGGTAAAAAAGATCATTATTCAAGATGCTGTAAATCTAACAAAGAGCAAAAGAAAGTCAGGGAGGTGGACATTTATCATCAGTATTGTGAGGATGTTGTAATTCACCCAGTCAAAGAACCAGGTAATGAAGGTCCGTTTGAAGAAGTGTTGACTAATGACCAGTCGGTGAACATGCTTTTTGACGCAGGGGCTAAGATCACGCTTATTTCCAAAGGATTTTATGACCAACAACTCTTGACTAAAGTGAAGTTAGTTATGCCTGACATCAAACCTAGGGGTTATGGAGGAGAAATTGTTGATTTAGTAGGGTATTTTGGGGCACAATTGAATTTAAAGGAAGAATCGTCCCTTGGAAGATTTTTGTCTCCAAGAACTGGGACTCGTTAATTAGTTGGGTCCACCAGCCTGACTTGTATGTTTACTTGGACACCAATTAATTTTCCTCAGTGTGCCTTAAGGAGTTACCTGCAGTTATGTTGGTGAATGAGGGGAGTGATGCGTGGGTCATAAAGTTCCAAGAGGTATTTGTGAAGAAGTTGGGTTATCTCAAAAATTATGCCCATCACATAAGAATAAAGTCAAGAGCAGAACCCAGGGCAACGAACGTTTTGGGTGTGCCTTTGCTTGTCAAAGATAGTATGAGAAACAAATTGGACAAACTTGTAAAGAAGGGGATAATCCGAGAGGTGGAAGCCACTGTGTGCATTTCTCCCGTGGTCATGGCCCGCAAATCAAATGGTGAGGCTAGGTTATGCATCGATTTGAGTGAGCTGAATAAAGAGGTTGTTGTTGGTCATTACCCACTCCCTAACATTACGGAAATGTTGTGGTCGCTGGTTGGTGCAAAACATTTTTCAACAATGGACCTTTCTTCAGCGTATCATCAGGTCAAGCTCCATCCAGCATCCCAGGACCGCACAACATTTATAACGCCATTCGGAACCTTCAAGTTTCTCAGGATGCCTTTTAGACTGATCTCCGTGGCCTCTGTTTTCCAGAGGGTCATGGAGAGTGTTCTGAAGAGTGTTGATGGAATTAAGGTGTAGCAAGATGATATACTTGTTTATGGGGTTGATCTATCATCATCATCATTATCATCTATGACCTCATCAGATTAGCCAAGAGATCTTCCTTCAAAACCCGCCTGGACAACAACGCACACGACAGCAAAGAGCTCTTCAGTATTGTGAAGGAACTCTCCAACCCCAGCGCCAACACCAACGTCATCCTGCCCTCAGAGGAACTGTGCGACTCGCTGGCTACCTTTTTCCACCGCAAGATCACTGGCATCCACGGCAGCTTCAACATCTCAACCACCCCGACAACACCAATCCCCACCCGCCCGACGAACTCCACCCGCATCAACGACCTGACCTAATGGACCAACGTCAACGACGACGAGACTCGCAAGGTCATGAACTCCATCCACTCAGGATCACCATCAGACCCCTGCCCACACTACGTATTCAACAGAGCAGACGCAGCCATCGCACCCCAACTACGGATGGTCATCAACATCTCCCTCGAGACAACCACATTCCCGGAAAGCTGGAAGCACGCCAAGATCAACGCCCTTCTTAAGAAGCCCAAGGCGGACCCTAAGGACCTCAAGAACTTCCGGCCCATCTCCCTGCTCCCATTCACGGCGAAGGTCATCGAGAAAATCGTCAACACACAACTGATCCGCTACCTCGAGGACGACAACATCTTAGACCCGTCCCACTCTCAATTCAGAAGAATCCACAGCACCGAGACAGCCCTCATCGCCGCCATAGACGACATCAGGCACCAACTAGACAATGGCAAAACATCAGCCCTGATCCTCCTGGAGCTGTCAGTCGCCTTCGACACGGTCTGCCATTGCACCCTAAAGACATGCCTCCAAGAAGCCGGAATCCAAGAGAAGGCCCTCGACTGGACCACATCATTCCTCTCCGGCATAACACAGAGCGTCCACCTCCCACCCTTCTGATCCAAAACCACCGACATCATCTGCGGCGTACCCCTAGGCTCCTCCCTCAGCCCGACACTGTTCAACGTCTACATGGCCCCCCTCGCACAAGTTGCCCACCGGCATGACCTCAACATAATCTCCTATGCCGACGACACCCAGCTCATCCTCTCCCTCACCAAGGACCCGCACACAGCCAAAACCAACCTCCACGAGGGAATGAAAGCCGTCGCCGAATGGATGAGGAGCAGCCGACTGAAGCTAAACTCAGACAAGATGGAGATCCTCTTTCTCGGTCCGACCCCCTCAGCCTGGGACAACTCCTGGTGGCCGAACGCGCTGGGAACAGCACCAACACCCACTGACCATGCACACAACCTGGGAATCATCCTCGAATCCTCCCTCTCCATGTCGAGGCAGGTCAACGCCGTCTCCTCCTCCTGCTACAACACCCTCCGCATGCTCCGCAGGATCTACAAGTGGATCCCCACTGAAACACGAAGAACGGTGACACAGGCCCTCGTCAGCAGCAGGCTAGACTACGCCAACGCACTCTATGCAGGAATCCGGACCAAACACCTGCAATGACAGCAACGCATCCAAAACGCCTCCGCCCGACTGATCCTCAACGTCCCTCGCTGCAGCTACATCACCCCTCACCTGAAAGACCTACACTGGCTCCCCGTCGACAAGAGGATCACCTTCAAGCTCCTCACCCACGCACACAAGGCACTCCACAATACCGGACCAGCCTACCTCAACAGCAGACTCAGCTTCTACACCCCCACCCGCCAGCTCCGCTCCGCCAGCCTCGCCCTCGCCGCTGTCCCCCGCATCCAACCAACGACCTCCGGTGGCAGGTCCTTCTCCTTTCTCGACGCTAAAACCTGGAACACCCTGCCTACCCACCTATGGCAGACCCAAGATCTGCTCACCTTCAGAAGACTCCTCAAGGCCTGGCTCTTCGAGCAGTAGCAGCACCCCCCTCCCCACAGTGCCTTGAGACCCTCACGGGTAGGTAGTGCGCTTTACAAATTCATTAATTGATTGATTGATTGATTGATTGATTGATTGATCTAAAAGAACATAATGAAAGTTTGACTATTGTCTTGGAAAAGCTTCTTGTTACTGGCCTCACCCTGAGGGTGGAAAAATGCAAATTTAATGTTGGAGAAATTGAATATTTGGGTCACTTGGTCTCTGGGTTGGGGATCAAGCCTAAGCTATCGTTAGCAGAGGCCATCTCCTATCTGAAGGGTACCAAGGATAAAGAAGAATTGGTGAAATTGTTGGGGATGGCAGAATTTTATAATACGTTTGTTCCCAACTTTGCACAAAAAACTAAAGGCATGTGCGGTTTGTTAAAAAAGGATGTGAATTTGTGTGGAGTCAAGCATGAAATGAAGAGTTTGATGGGATCAAGAAATATTTGAATGAGGCTCCCTGTTTAGCAAGTTTTGATCCCTCAAATGTCTGATATTTGATGGCTGGTGCGAGTTCCAAAGGATTGGGTGCTGTCTTATTGCAGAATGTGGAGGGTTCTGAGAGAACAATTTTATTCATTTCCAGACCCTTGTGGGGAGCAGAGTGTAATTACTCAGTGGTGGAGAAAGAGGTGCTTGGAGTTTACTGGGCCATACCTAAGCTAAAATAGTCTTGTGGGGAAAGTCCTTTAAAAGGAGTTTTTGGTAAGAAAGGTGTTGATTTTGTTTCACACAGGATAAGGAAGTGGGTTGTTGCCTTGCAAGAATTTCAGTTCAACGTCTCATACTTGCCTGGATCTAAAAATATTTTGGTGGACTGCCTGTCTAGGCTATGTGGATCCAATAAAAGTTCTGAATTGTCTGAGCATTGTGATTTTTTTTCAGGAGAAGAATTCGATGAAGAGGTAAATGTCTGCATGATTAGTAATGGTCTAACCTCAGAAGCCATATGGAATGAGAGCCTAAATGAGGACTGTACGTTGAAATATGTGATGTCTAAAGTGCAAGGTGGATGGAGAGAGAAACGGGAATGTGAGGAGGATCCCAGGGGATTGTGGAACTTTAAAGATGATTTATTAGTGGAATATTGTTGCGTGGTTGTGCCTGAGAGCTTGAGAAGCGAACTTTTGGCTAATGCCCATGCGAGTCATATGCGGATTGCTAAAACTAAGGAGAGAATCAGAGAGGCATACTGGTGGCCAGCTGGGGATGTGTATATAGAGAGAGTCATGCGTTATTGTTCCCAATGTGCTTGTAGTGACAAAGTGCTGGAGTGCAGGACTCAGCCCATGGTGATCAGGGAGCAATCCAGTGGTCTGTCGGTGGACATTGCTATAGATATTCTAGGGCCAGTTAAGTTGAAGTCTCAAGATCACTATGTTTTAGTCTGTCTGGACATGTTCTATATGTGGCCAGAGGTGAAAATAGTCGATTCAGTAAAATCAGAAGCGGTATCTATTTTTCTAGAGGATCTTTTTGAAAGAGAAGGCTTCCACACGTCCATTTTGTGTAGCAACAGGGTTCAGCTCACTTCTCCAGTTGTGGAGGATTTTTGGGAGGATGGAGGGATCAAGCATTAAAAGGCAGCTTTGTATCATCCGGAATGCAACGGTGTTGTGGAAAGGTTTGTAAAAGTTCTTAAGGAAGCCATGCAATTGGCTGTAGTAACTGGGAAGTGGCTGTCAAAAGAAAGGTGCCAGAGTACAGATTTACCCAACATTCATCTACAGGGGTGGCTCCTTTTAGGTTGTTTAAAGGTAGAGCTGCTGTCACTGAGGTTATTCCGTTGTGGGTTGCGTCTAGAAGGAAAATTGCTGATAGTGGTGTGGACTGTACAGGGGCATGGAAACAGAGAGAGATGAAGAAGATGGAGAGGAGGAAGGAGTTGTTTGATGAGAGAAAAGCGGTGAAAAGAAGAGTTGTGGGGGATGGTGACTTGGTCAGAGTCAAGTTACCAAAGAAGGGTGTGAGTAATTCCAAGTTTGGAAAGCCCTTAAGGATCATTAAGCTGTTTAATAATGCAGTTAAAACTAGTGACCATAAAATATGGATTTTAAATAGGATTGTCAGATGTCAACCACAAGAAACAAAAAGTGCGGAGGTTCCTGGGACACAAGAGGGGGAGAGAAGATATCCCGCACGAGGAGGATTCCTCTCCGTTTGCAGGAATGTGTTCGCTAATTTACTTGCAAAGTGTTACTTTTGTTTTTGTAAACTATTCTTTGCTTATTGTATGTTGTTAGGGGGGAGGTGATGTGGTGTTCCGTTGTAAGCTTCGTCTTTTAGTTCCTGTTGCCAGGCTATGATGTAATCATCCAGAATGTGAGAATCTGGAGAAAGAATGTTGTTGCTTGAAGTTTGGCAGTTGGATCTTGCTGCCCTGTGGATGAGGTCTCTTGTTAACTGGATGAACAAATAACCCTATTTAATCTTACCTTCTTGAAGACTTACAGTCTTCTGATTTATCCTAAAGGCATCACCTCACCATTGTAATAATTTAAAAATGTTTTTGGATGCCCTAAGAATGTATTTCACCTTTGGGTCAGTGCACTTTCTTCAAGACAGGTTTCAAGTGAGTTATTTGATTAGCTGCCATACTGGAGTAGCTTTGTTACAGCAATAGATCCCAGCTTGGACAACTAGGTCCAGCTTCTTCACTGCATTCCAGAGAACGTTTGAGAGGCCCAACTTGGAATGTTCTGCTAAAGATGCCTCGTGCCACATTCAGGAGGGGTGACAGGGTGTCATTACATATATGACATGCTTTAATCGCCAGGCTGTAGAACTAAATGGATGGAAAGAACTCTCGTGACATTGGTTTGGATGGATTAAAGGAAGACATTAAGGACTATAACTTAGTCTGAGGTTTCGCATCAGGTCTACATCAGCGCCAGTGCACCTTTCAATAATTGTGCTCTCTACAAAACTTTCAGATAAATAAGTAAAACGACATATTGATTCCTGTGCAGCGTGCTTCTTCATTAGCAGTGCGTGCCGAGGTCACTTAAATTATTGGGCATACTCTCAATGAAAAAAAAGAAGGAAAGTGGGAGAAGTCCATCTGCCCATTCTATCGCATTCCTTAAGATTATTCCTTCCCACAGAACTGACATGCAGCCTACGTCAGAGGAACTGATGCAAATGCAAACTGAACGTGCCTGAGGCCCTTTAACAGAAGATTGTTTAAGAAAACGTGCATTGTATATTGGATGTGTGGTATGATTCATACCACACATCTGATATACAATGCAAGCACAAACCATGTCATAATGACAATGTCCTACTAGACCTGAAGGGGCAGATTTATGTTGCACTTGCGCCACTTTTGCGCCGCCGTTGCGTCACTTTTGTGACGCAGCAGCAGCGCAAATTCTGCGCCATGGTGCGGGGTATTTACAACGTGACGCATCTGGGAGATGCGTCACGTTGTAAAGCCCTGCGCCACATGTAGGCGTTCCAGGGCAGGTGGGGGCGTTCCGGCGCAGGAACGCCTCCTAAAAGTGGCTGAGTGAAATCTACAAGATTTCACTCAGTCACTTTTAGGCCCATGCTGCGTCAAAACCCTGCGCCTGCTTGAAGCAGGCGTAAGGATTGACGCAGCATTGTACAGATAGGGCCCCCCAGAACATTGCTGGAGCTGCGTCGCGCTTGCGACGCAACTCCAGCAATGCGCCACTTTTACGGCACAGATGCGTCACGCATCTGTGCCGTTTTTGCACTATGGTGCGCCGCATTATAAATGCAGCGCATCCATGGTGGCGCAGCTGTGGCGCATAATAACTGGCGCATCCCTGCTGATATGCAGGGATGCGCCAGTTAACATAAATCTGCCCCGAGGTTTCTAAACTATGGAGCATGCTGCCCCCAGCGGAGGGGGATACGTTATATCACCAGGGGCGCAAAAATGCATCTGCAAGGACTTGTAAATGAAGATGGTCTGGGAACCCGACCATATATATTTGTCGCGTTTCCAGGCGGCCTTCATTTATATGCAGAGATTGAAGTGGATAACAAGTGTGGAACTGTAATCCCGAGTGCCCTGGAGCACAGCCAGTGAGCAAGGTGGCAGGATCAAAGGTGTAGCTAAAAAGAACAAAATATTCAGGAAATATTTAGTTATTTCTTTCACCTGCAGGTTACTGCATATAGAACAGAAATACGCAAACACTTTAAACGTTAAATAAATGCAAGCTAAACTAATCGGTCTCAAAACTGAATCCTCGTTGGCACAGTGAGGAATAATGACTTGTGTATTTATGGTGCTGCGAGGTAACAGCCTGTGGCAAAAAGCATGGTATGAGGGACCAACTTAACCCAGGGTCACTGGAATTATGCAGCACCATATCTTGTTGCAGGGTTCAGTAAATTATGTGGTAAGAAAATGCAAACTATGTGGTGCAATGGGAACATTTTGTGATAGTATAGCTTCATTTTTTGCCATTTTTACATGTGTTAACATTGTCTGAGCATAGGTTTCACCTCATTAGTACTGGTTTAACACCCATATAATTCGATAGGCAACAGAAAGGTGACCAGTCAACCTTTGCGAAAAGCCTTTTTCTGTTTTAGTAACTTGTGATCCATTTGAGCTAGACAACAATTTGTTTTCTTCAAATCTACAGATTATGCAGCAGCTGATGAACTACGCGGCAAATACGGCAATTCCATAACTATGCAGAAAATATTGTGGTTGCAAAATTTGCATAATTTCAGTGTACCTGGCTAAAATCTAGTTATGGCTGTTTAATGATCCTTCGTTGCATTCATATGTGAGTGAGTGCACACTACTTTGCTGTGCCAGCATTGCTTTGAGCCTCAAAGAATTAGCACACTGGAGGGTAAACTTGAAGAGGAGACACCTTAATTGGGCGTCAGTGTGATGGCAGCAAGGGGAATGGGGCAAGATGGGAGCCCACGTTTTTAACAAAGAACAGAGGAAACAGCCCACTTCACAAGGCAGCAGCTATTATTAGTGAAGTAGATGTAGTGGCACTGGGGTTTAGGGGTCTAAGGTACCGACTGGATCACAATTATGACTACAATCAAAATAGAGTGTGAGCGTTCATTTTCCTTGGTTCCATTCGACCTGAAGTTGCCTTTACTGCAAAAAGAATTGAGGTAACAGGTGGGAACTATGGGGGTCATTAGGATGGCGGACGAACTGGAGTCTGTCCGTCATCCTGGTGTAAACCGGGACCGTCCGCCATGCATGCGGCGGTCCCGCATGCCCGATCAGGATGTTACCACCACCATGGCGGGTGGATCCTGCATTTTAACATTGCGGCGGGTGGTGCTGACATCAGCACCCGCCGCAATGTTAAAATGCCATGTTGTGCATTTCACTGCACTACGTTGCAGGCACCAAATGATGCCTTCCACATTGTGCTGTGAAATGTAGGGGGATACCATGGGCACCCACCAGTGCACCCTCACCTCTCCCCACACAAGGGGGGCCCGCAACAGGCCCCCATCACTAATCCCAACCAGACTTTATGGAAATGCCGGCTTCAGCCAGCATCATGATTTGGTGGACGGTGCCTGCTGGGCACCGCCACCGTTTTTGGCTGAAAGGACAGTTCACCAGGCAATCTGTAAGATTGCTTTTGGTGGACCGGTGGCGGACGGTCTTTGATCCCACTACAATCCGAGCGTGATTATTGCGGTACGATTGCGGAAGGACCACCACCGCATGGCTTGCGGTGACGAGCCTTCCGCAATCGTAATAGACCCCTATGATTTTTTCTAAAAGGGTGGTGTGGCCTAAAGGTAAGAGCTTCTCACTTTGGAACTAAGAAACCAGGGGGCAGATTTATGAGGGACTTGAGCCCCGTTTACGCCGCCGTTGAGTCACTTTTGTGACGCAGCGGCGGCGTAAATCCTGCGCCACGTTGTGCCCCATTTACATCGTGACGCATCTATGGAGATGCGTCACGGTGTAAAGCCCTGTGCCACGTGAAATGTGCGTCAGGTTTCACGTGGGCGTTTCGACACGGGGGGGCGTTCCGTCGCAGGAACGCCCCTGAAAAGTGACTCAGTGAAATCTATAAGATTTCACTGAGTCAATTTCCCAACGCTGATGCGTCAAAACACTGCGCCTGCTTGAAGCAGGCGTAAGGCTTGACGCACCATGTTAGGGATAGGTTAGGTTGGAACAGTGCTGGAGTTGTGTCGCGCTTGCGACGCAACTTCAGCACTGCGCCAACCTTACGCCGGCAGATGCGTCACGTATCTGCTTGTCCTTGCGCCACGATGCACCGCATTGTAAATGCGGCGCATCTGCGGTGCCGCAAGGGAAAACTTGCGTGACGCATCTTCCCTGGCGCATCCATGCTGATTTGCAGGGATGCGCCAGGGAACATAAATCTGCCCCCAGGTTCATTTCCCAATTTCAGTTCAGTATCTGGCCATATTTCTTCATTTTCCCATGCCTACAAAAAGATAAAAAGATAAATCTGACCAGACAAAGTTGCTGATGCAGATGTGAAGCGTTCCAATGCCATTGGGCTGAGTCTGCACTATCTAAAAGAAACAAAAATAAAAGCAGACAGGAGCCGTTTTCAAGATTGAAGTGATGCTCAGGCATGGCGGGAAAGGGGTGAAAGAGGTGGAGGAGATAGACTGCTACTCAGAGCCACAGCTATCGTTAGTGAAATAGGTGCAGTTACATTGGGGCCCACGAGTGTGAGGGACTCACAATACCTAAGTTTTGCAGAAAACAGTTATTTAGTCAATTCTTGTTTTTGTTTGATGAATTTACCCTATTAGGTTTCCCATTTGTTCTTTATTATGAGCTAAAGAGAAAGTATCCATAAAATGATCTCATAAGCTCTGCTCCTGTGCTTAGCCCTGTCCCTCTCGCTCCCCCAATTCTTGCCATAAAGTTTTGAATGGGGGTCTGACTTCAAAACATTTTATTTTGGGGGGCTTAGAGCTAAAATGTTTACAACCTCTGTGCTAGTCCCAACAAGTCATTGTGAAAGAACAAAAGCAACCTTCAGAGAATGGAAGGATTAGGTAGGTTAACACTTTCTTAAACTTCTCATAGCACTGCAGATGAATCAAAGGACAACGGTGTGTTCCTATCTCCATTTTAACAATGGGCTAACCAGTTACAAAAGCTCATTATTCCACATCAATAAAAACGAAATAAGAAATATGTAAACTGTAAAAGGTATGCCTGTATCCTCTGGCCCTCTGACAAGAGCTACATAGCCACTAAGAAGTATTTTTCATTCTAATCTGAAAACCTTGGATTTCAATCATATTGTTTTGCAAAATCATCCTGTCATTTTTGGGTTACCATGGTTTTGATGTCCTTGGAAACTAGCACTATTTTTTTGGGCTCTCAATTTTGTCTTGAAAATTGCTGTAAGTCTGCAGAACGCAGGGAAATGAAATAGGAGTCAGAACAATATAACTCCATAGTGGCCGCCATGTCAGCTACGAATGTATGACGGAACAACTCATGTCATTGCAATGCGGTTGTAACAATGCAAGTGCTATTACAATGCATTACCATTACAACAGAAATTTGTTTCACGCATATGCATTTACGAAAAATGTCTTTACAACAAATTTTGTTGTAATAGCATGATTGGTAAAGGCATATGTGTGAACAAGGTTGCGTTTGAAATATAATTATTTTACAGGTAAGTATAAACCTAAAAAATAGGCTTATATTTCCCTGTAAAATACTTACATTTCCGGGGTAAAGGCATGCATAGTAATTGCATATGTTTTCTATAAAATTGAGAGGTAAGTACAAACACATTTAAAAAATGTATACCTATATATGCATATGTATGTATATATATATATATATATACACAAACAAACACACACACATTTCATAAGAATGTGTGTGTGTGTGTGTGTATATATACCTATATATATACAAAAATCCTCATATATTATATATACATATAGATATATATACATATATATATATCTTTATGTTTTCCGTAAAACCCTCCAACCCCTCACCCCATGCCCACCCTAAATTACCATTGCCACCCGAAAGCCATACCCGCCCTAAACCCTAAAATGACCCTTGCCACCCAAAAACCCATACCAACCCTAAACCCTTAAAATACCCTTGCCAGCCAAAAACTCATACCCAACCTGAACCCTAAAATGGCCATTGCCACCCCAACCCATACCCACCCTAAACCCAAAAATTACCATTGCCACCCAAAAACCCATACCCACCCTAAAACCTAAAATTACCCTTGCCACCCAAAAACCCATACGCACCCTAAACCCTAAAATTACCCTTGACATCCAAAAACCCAAACCCATCCCTAAGCCCTAAAATTACCCTTGCCACCCAAAAACCCATACCCAACCTAAACCCTTAAAACCCATACACACCCTGAGATACAAACCCTTAATTCTTACATAATACTTACATTTAAAACACATACGCTTTTACCATTCATGCCTTTACAATGAAATTTGTTGGAAATATATGCGTTGTAAAGGCATATGCTTGGTCAAATTTGGCGTTATAATAGTAATGTGTTGTAACAGCACTTGCGTTGTTACAACCGTATTTTAAGGGTGATGTGTTGTAATGACTGCATTGTAATGTTTGCTTCTAGTCAGGCACCTCTGAAAAATATTATGGATTTGCGGATGTGTTTATTAAACTGAGATAAGTTGCCTTGCTTCCCCATTGCACTTGTGGCTGTCTAATAGTTTTGAAGCCTGATTCTATTATACCTTGTGGGCACTTGTGTCCATTGTCAGAAACTGAAAATTAGGCTGGTTTTATATTAGAAACTAGATTATAATTTACAGAATGATGTGATTGTTTCTTCGTACAGAAGTCTGCGTTCATCCTCAAAGGGAGGAGCGCGCTATGAGGTTGTGAAGATATTGCACTTCTGTTTTCGGGTGTGAAAGGTTCTTTGTTTGTAGTCAAAATAAATTAGCCAGTGTGAGCTTAATAAAATCAGGATCAAAGACTGTGATCCATTGTCATTAATTAAGAACAACCTGAAGGTGGCTGGAGGAGTGGTAATGTTTCCAGGTTAGATCTCAGGGGGTATATAATCTTTTTGGGATTAAGGAAGTTGACATGTGAAAGTCAGCATTCCACACAATTCAGTTACTATAAATAGAGAGTGATGCTGATCATTTTACGTAATAACACTGTGTGTTCCAGTGATTCATAGATAGCACAGTCTCAGATATTTTAAATGTATTTCTAGTTGTATATAGTGATATTTAGATTTTTCCTATTAACAATGGAGAACTTCAAGCTCGTGTAGTTAAAGTTCTCACTCATCTCAGGAGGACCAACTCTCTTGTAAACCTGAAAGGTGCCAGTTTTAGTCAATAGAAGTAGACTATCTAGACTTGTTAACATTACAGGATTAACAATGGCTGTTTAGAAAATATCTGCAGTCCTTCACTGTTCATCTGAATTGTCAGCCAATGGAGACACAATGTCTTCTCTGCTTTGCAATTATTATAGACAACTTATCAGGCAGTTCTTCTAAGACTGTTGCAAATGTACTCCTCTTTTGCAAAAAAAAATATGAATAATGACTATCAGCTATTAAGGATATCTTCTCCCAGGTGAATGAGGGCCATTCACTTAGCACACTGATAACAAGAATGTGCAGTTGCATAGAACAGTATAGTGAAAGAAAAGTTGCCAAACTAGGTAAACACATTTTTTACCAATGTCACTTTTTGCCATCATATTTATTCCAGGAACAAAAGAAACGGATGATGCCCTAGTCAGATTTCAACGATATTGATTTTAACCATTTCATTCCACTAGTGTGAATTGTTTAAATGGTTACTTCTATTGAGGAAGAAATCAAGGCAGTACAAAAGCAGATTAACCCAAAAGAAAGAGAAATGGTGTTCATCAAGTACAAACTGAAAATAAAAAAAGTATTTATAGTTTGCGAAAAACGCTTTATTTGATAGTCTAACTCATGGGTACTTGCAAACATTTTTCCGGGGGCTGCAAAGTTTGGTCTTTGCTGTGACTGAGGGCAGCACTCATACCAGCAGGCCGGGGGCCAGAGGAGGGAGTAAAGTGGGTGTAAAAGAAGCGAAGCATGTACATCTAGTGGCTGGACTGATTTGCACAACATGGAACCCAAAAACCTAGGAGGAAAACTGGCTTCCCAACTGGAACAAAATTGTGTGATCCTGGGCAATTGTTTTACTTCAGTTTTCCTCCTTTTTCTTCATTATCACATACAAGAGGATCTTGAAATGCATGACTCCTGTGTTTGGATTTAATCAGTAATGTGTCATGATGGGGGGAGCGAGAAAGTTTCAAAAGTCATGTTTTAAAACTATCATTTCTTTTTTTAAACTACTTCTGAATGCACTGCTGTAATCTGATTTACTAAGTTCTACACGTTTGCTGCCATTAAAAATGAAGGTGTTCTTAAAGTTAAGGGGTGCTGTACAACCTAGTTACTTCATTTCTTCAACTGCAAATAACCTTTAAATAAACGCTTGCTGTTTATTTAAGGTTTTGTAATCACTGAGTTCAGTAAACAGCAGCCCAGTGCTGCTGTTTCCCAGGGGGGTGCTTTAAAGTTCAGGTGGGCCGCATGCGACCCCCGGGCTGTACTTTGAGTATCACTGGTCTAGATCTTCTATAAAGGACTGTTTTATCTTTGATCAATGATGGTTCAGTTTCTGGACATTGTAGAAAAACATTTTGGGGTTCATTTTATGATTGTTTTTGTGGCCAGCTGGAAAAGACAATTTTGCACAGGATGTAGAGTCTTGCGATTCCTGCATTGTTCACAAAAAGCCATCTAGGATTTTTCAACTACTTCCTAGAGAACCACGACCAATGCGTACAATATAAAAAAAATCTCCATGGGATAACAATCTTCTAAAGACAGCACAACTATCATATTTAATTTGTAGTCCTTTTCCAAAATGGTAAATTTTTCCCTTTTCTTTGAAACTCCAACAAGACCTGGCTCACAGTTTCATAACAAATATATATAAATATATATATTTATATTTCCAAATACGTTACACCTTCGGAACTCCGAAAAGATAACAGGCGACACACCAGAGGATAGCACAATTATGCTTTATTGTGCCCACAACAACGCGTTTCGGCGATGCCTTATTCAAGTTTGGTGACCTGTGCCCAACTCTCTGTAAAAATAGAGGTCGAGGTGCATAGAAACAGAAAACATACTCGCCATTCCATATCATGTGTTACAATACACTTCGTGAAATTCAATAAAGTTTAAATAAACATTGTGATTTTACCATTTCATCCAGGGTACGATAATATCTCTCCATAAATACGGGGCATTGTGTAATACTTCAAGGAGCACAATAATGCCTATTTCCAACATTTCACACTCAGTTTCACGATATCTCTTTAGTGCTAGCCATCATTAATACGATCATAGTACGAGTCGCCTATTAACGCCCCTGTTTTCTATTGACGACCAATCTGCCGCTAATGTAACCAGTACAAAAAAGGCATTAGCACAATCCACACACAAACATTTTGTGTTATGAAGCTCTGATTGCACAATTCATTACTCATATGATAACTATGCAAGATCCTTTAAATAATTTACATCGCTTCAAGATTCTGTTGACATGGGTAATGTACCCTGATAAATCCATACAATCCACTATTTAATTTCAAGGAATCTCAATCAATGGGTAATGTACCCTCAATTCAAATAATAATACATGTCAATGCATAAGAATGCATGAAAATATCAAGCATTGTGTAATTCACAGAGTTATCAGAAATTATTACCGTAAGGGTAATGTACCCTTATTTTGAACATCTCCCCAACAAATATCGTTAAATAAATACCTGGCATATGCATCTCTTTTATAATCGAAGTGTGGGAACAGGTACATCCGTGTTAGTGGTCAAAAAAGTATGGTGATGAAAGTGATGTGGATAAAATCTAACAAGAAAAAAAAAGTGCACAGTAAAAAGGAGGTGATACTAATACTTTGTTTGGAAGGGGCGTGACAAAATTACGGGACCTGTTCTAATTACTTCAGTATACCCAATATCTGGGGTAATGGATCACAACAATGTTTCCCATTATATCTTCCCCTACATTATCTTATCCCGCTCACCTATCCTACCTCCTACTTATTAAAATATGTGAACTCTTTCTAAAAAAGAAACACAATAGCACTGTGATTCTTATCATACATGGATTTCTAGGCTAATGATGTTATAACATGTAGGGCCTCTCTCGGCATCCTATATGTGTGACCAGCTCTTCACCCAAATTTAATCCATTCGGTGCCTTAGTATTTAATTCGATGGTATACTTGAGTAATTAGAACAGGTCCCGTAATTTTGTCACGCCCCTTCCAAACAAAGTATTAGTATCACCTCCTTTTTGCTGTGCACTTTTCTTTTCTTGTTAGATTTTATCCACATCACTTTCATCACCATACTTTTTTGACCACTAACACCGATATACCTGTTCCCACACTTCGCTTATAAAAGAGATGCATATACCAGGTATTTATGTAATGATATTTGTTGGGGAGATGTTCAAAATAAGGGTACATTACCCTTACGGTAATAATTTCTGATAACTCTGTGAATTACACAATGCTTGATATTTTATGCATTCTTATGAATTGACATGTATTATTATTTGAATTGAGGGTACATTACCCATTGATTGAGATTCCTTGAAATTAAATAGTGGATCGTAAAGATTTATCAAGGTACACCACTCATGTCAACATAATCTTGAAGCGATGTAACTTTATTTAAAGGATCTTGCATAGTTATCATATGGGCAATGAATTGTGCAATCAGAGCTTCATCACACAAAATGTTTGTGTGTGGATTGTGCTAATGCCTTTTTTGTACTGGTTACATGAGCGGCAGATTGGTGGTCAATAGAAAACAGTGGCGCTAATAGGCGACTCGTACTATGATCGTATTAATGATGGCTAACGCTAAAGAGTTATCGTGAAACTGAGTGTGAAATATTGGAAATAGGCATTATTGTGCTCCTTGAATTATTACACAATTCCCCGTATTTATAGAGAGAAATTATCGTACCCTGGATGAAATGGTAACATCACAATGTTTATTTAAACTTTATTGAATTTCACGAACTGTATTGTAACACATGATATGGAATGGCGAGTATGTTTTCTGTTTCTATGCACCTCGACCTCTATTTTTACGGAGAGTTGAGCACAGGTCACCAAACTTGAAAAAGGCATCGGCGAAACGCATTGTTGTGGGCACAATAAAGCATAATTGTGCTATCCTCTGGTGTGTCTGTCATGCCCCGGGGTCCGACTCACAAGACGAGTCAGTATTTAAGGACCCGCGATGCCCTCAACTCTGCTTAGCGTTCTTGCGGTGAGCTCTGTTTCCGTCCTATGGATTGTTGCCTGACTTCCGGTGTAATGCTTCCTGTTTCCGCCTTCAGTCCCTGATGGGTTACGTGCGTTGACCGGAGCGTTGCCTCGTCTTTACTTGATTCTCCGCTGACTAGCGTGCCCCCAGCATCGCTTGTGTTTCCCCGTTGTACGCGTTTAAGCACACGCGTCTCTTCTTAGTTGCGGACCTATTCTGCTCCCGATTCCTGCTCCTCTCCCGTTGTCTGGGGTGTTTACCGTATCCCGGTGTTCAGCTCTGCTTTTCCATACTCGTCATAGGTCCTGTTCATTTTTTTTCGTACGAAACACCACCTGGTCATTATTATTTCTTAATTTCTCCCTAAGTACCCAGTCCTATACTCCTGTGTTCCCACTCCTCAGATACTTCTCTGTGGGATTTCGTGCGCCTTCTGGCGCCAAGTCTGTGATACCAGTTCCGACCCCAACTTCTCTCAGACTTGCTACTGGCCACCTTTCCAACTACAGGGTCTTCGCTGCTTTACTACCTGCCAGGTCTTCAACAGGGAACACATATCCTTCCTATGGTCATCACAAGGAGAGTCGAGTTGTCTAGCTCCCTGGGGATACTCGCGTGGACCACTGTGCCCGTAATCTCTACACGACAGAAGCACGGTAACAGCGCTGTGCGCTGCCCTATTCTTTATCTGAGAGTCATTACAACAGTTGGGGTGTACTTAGTGTTGTTTTATTCTTTTGACAGGTTTTCTCCTAAAGCCCTAGCTGACTACATCTATATCATGCATAGTGACCCCTAGCCAAGTACATACCTTTGTGTTAGGTGAGTTGCCCTCATTTATAATCCAGTAGAGGTTCTCAGTTGAACTGCCCTCATTAACCCTGTGTCTTCTGACCTATAGGATCCCCAATGTTGAAATCGTACACCCACACCATATCAGCGCAGATGTGACAACATTCGGGTAGGTGGGACCTAGGGTTAGAATTACTTGTGGGACATGCTGTAAATACTGGAGTTAACACAGCCTTTGTTTTACAGCAGAGTATCGCCTACCCATTCCTGACCTGTCTTCGGCCACACTACAGGAGTTTTCCCTGCCTTCCCTTGTTTTGTTTCCCTGTTTTCCCCTGGCGTGCCATCCGATACTCTAGAGTCTGATAGAGTCGGAGGGCCGTAGGGGAAGGCTGAGGCCCTTTCTTGACGCTCCTGCAGAAATCTTGGGACCCCTTACAGTGTCGCCTGTTATCTTTTCAGAGTACCGAAGGTGTAACGTATTTGGAAACAAGTAACGCGGTTGTTGTCACCGCTGCTTGACACCGGCGTCGTCAGGAGGAGGATCGGCGAAGTACGACGTAGAGTGTTATATATATATATATATATATATATATATATATATATATATATATATATATATATATATATATATATATATATATATATATATATATATATATATATATATATATATATATATATATATATATCTGTTTACAGAGTGGTACCACTACAATACTTTCTGATTGTGCACATCAGTTCAGGTCTCCATTTTTGAAAGCCAGTTTGCTCAATCTTAGGAATTCATTATAGTCTCACTTTAGGGTTTCTCCCACAGACTGGTGACTTAACAGAAAAAGCAAATGGGATAGTGGAAAAAAGTACTTACAGTTTTTTGGGAATTTCACTTATGAAAATTGAGCTGCACTATTGCATGTTGCTGAATTTGCATGGAAGAATAGTCTATATACTGCCACAAGGTGGCTCCTTTCTTATGTATACATGGCTTAATCTACTGATATACCCCAACTTGAATCTTTGTGATCTTAATTTCCTAGCTGCGACTGATGTTTTAAATCGGATATGCTGTACTAGACAACTTATAATGGAGTGTTTCATGGCTTCAAAGAAAAGCATGAAACATCATATTGATAAACAAAAGTTACCTACTTACTTTTCAAGGGGCATCCTGAACACAGTTGCTAAAATTTGTGACTCAAAACTGTTGAAACACAGATTATAATATTTGACTAGATGGGAAAATTATCCAATCATTGAATAGACTCGGGACCCTGCTTTCTCTGTTGATGCCATGACCCTGGGTGGTTGTTTTTAATGTTCACACCCAGAAAAACCTGGAACTCCTGGAGTGAGGTTTACATTTAGAAATCTAGGTGGCATCTTAGCAGCTGAATGGTATCAAACACTCATCTGGTGACAGCCTGGAGCTCTTGAGCCTCCGATCACAGACATGGAGACAAGATGTTTAGACGTCCACTCCCTTAATGTGTTCACAGCTCCAGCCCACCAGTCAGTGTTTTGGCCATATTCTGTGGCTTCGCTCGATAGTAGATCCAGGTTCAGCAGGATGATCTAGAGTCATGGAGATCTTTGGCGGAGCATGCCTCATTAAGAAATGCAGATATACAGGTTCAAATGGGGATTTTGGTTTAGTCGCCATCTTCATAAATTAGTTTAGGAAGAAGGGCATAGCTTCTACACCAGTACAAGATTGCTGCTTTTCTCCTGAAGATTATTCCATCTTCCAAAGCTAACATGGTGGACACTACTTCCCAGTCACTTCCTTTTGCTTCCTGTCTCATGGAGGTATTTAGGAACGTTGCAACTTCAAACCACTGCATTCCAAAAACATCTAGATACTTTTAACCAATGGGTTGTTTATTTACCTACATATTTTCACTGTTGTCATTTTTGCTCCATTTTTCCTGTTATCACTGTTTGGTGATTTGCTTCCCCTTATTCCATTTTTTGTGTCACTCACTTTTTATTCCTGTGAGGTAATTCCTTTAGACTTCACTCTCTAGTTTATACTAAACCAATCACTAGTTGACAAAGTGTAAAGTAACCCCAAACTAAACTGTGAAAAGAAATGGACCTGCATGCTGATCTTGATACCAATGGTTGGGGGACGTGGGCCACTCAAAAGAACTCTAACCACATATATAAGGTTTTGGTAAACACTTTGCTCTTGAATGAATGGATTTCTTGTCCATCTCATTTTCTTGCTTCTTATGTCTTATTCTAGGACTCCATGGTAGAGTAGGTGTTTTATTGCTCGCTCTCTTGTGTGCATCATCTTCCCTCAAGTCTGTCCATGCTCTCTTTGTTGCTCTCCTCCAACCCATAGCAATTCCATTGCTTCCCCCCAACTTTTGTTGAAATATTCTTTAATGTCCTGCTTTTCCATTGCTCCTCCTCCCCTGCAGCTCACTTCGCTCAGCATGGTTGACTTCCTCCCATTAACCCACACCCATTCCTTCATTGCTCCCACACCCCGTCTGTTCACATTTTTCCCATATTTTATTAATTTCCTTTTGTTGAAGGGCCCAGAAACTCCACTTTCCTTCCGGTCTGCTTCTTTCTTAACATGAGCTTTAGTACACATTTTTATTAATTTACCGCTCCAATATCTTCACTGTCCTGGAATAGTAAATAATAAATACATGACAGCTGCATCATGCATTGTGTATGTGTGATGTTGCATACAGGACTACACATCATTAGCTGTGTCAATAGGTCTGCATTGCTTTTAAAAGGCAAGCAGATTAAATTTGCCAATGTTTTTTTTTTATTTGTGCAGTGTTGATTTTACCTTGAACAATGAGTAGAGTTGAGGTTTGCTCAACTGTTTGGAAGTAGTGCGTTGCTATAGAACTTATTTTTACTTATTGGTCACACTGTTATTTTGGGAAGGTAAATGAAAGAGCCAGGGTTGGTTGGAAAAGAGAGATAGATCTCCAAGCCAGGGTACAAGGTTTGAGATGTGTATTTTACTTGATTTGACAGGAAAATAGCAATACTCGTTCGTTTGACTAGAAGGCTGGGAGTGATATTGTTAGGAGAGGGACCCCTTATTCGCAATGGCTGGAAGAAGTCTGGATAGGTGTGAATACATTTGTAATGTGTGGTGCTTTAGCCCCACGCTTTATGGAAAAGATTGATATTCTCTGAGTTTGAATGAAGCCGGAATGTGTGTGTGTGGTTTACAGTTTAGTGGCAAGGAACTGAGTGGACAGGAGCTTCATCTATAGATTGGCTTAAACTGCATAATGTTTGTGTGGTGTGAGGTGCTACAAGGCAGAGGACATCTGTTATCTGGAAGACAGGATGGTGGTGTCAGTTTTCTGGAACAGTCTGTGCATATTTCTTTTGTTTTGGTATTATCGTGTCCATTTGCCTATGGCAGTGTCATGAAGTCATAATGTTCACATGGTTGTCGGTGTTGGTGAGTGTCATAAACTAGTTCTTGTCTCTTCCCTACTGCTCAGCTGGAATGTGTGATGACCTCATAGAATGCTTGGGTGCCTGTGTGTGTGTGTGGAGCGTCAGTTGGTGAACAGAGGCTGAGCAGCAGGGAGGCTGCTCCTGGTGGGGCTACACTTCATCTACTCTTTACATCCTACTCATCTATCCTGGAACTAAGCTACAACAAAGATATCCTGATTTATACACCGGCCTGTGTATCTTCCATTTACAACAGTAAGCTGTTCTGTGTATTTTCTTTCAAGCGCTCTCTGTTGAGAAAGGGATGAGTGTGCTATGACATCCTGCTCCATGATGTGCATGTGCGGCTCAGCCTAACATGATGCCGCGTCATTCTAGAATATTGTCCTTGTCATTATGAGCGGTGCGAGGCAGGTTCTGACCAGGGTGGCAACCCTCTTCTAATGGGGAATTCTTGTTTACTGTGCACGTCTAAAAAGTACATCACAGAAGACGCGCACCTTTTAGCGAAATGTTGCCTGATTTCTGCAAGAAAGAACTGGCAATTATTTTTACGACATTTTTCTTTCAAAATAAAAAATCAGGATAAAATCAGACCCAGCAAAATATAAATATTGGAACAGTTCAGGAAGGTGGCGCTGGCTATCAAATCTCGCAGTCGCCGATTTTAAAATCATCTACATGACACCTGGGCATTCTTGTAAGAGCACAGAATTTAAAATCCCCAGTACAAATTGTATTGTACAAAGGTTCTTGTTTGTGTTCCTTTCTCAGACTGAAGTCAGACGTGTCTGTCCTTATTGGTCCTGACAGACTCTTGCTGAGTTTTCCTGTTCCTTGCTGTGGTGCCTCAGCAGAGTTTGCCACCTCTTAGTCTTTTTGAGACATTGCTTGTGACATCTCTGACATGACCCAGTTTCCCCTGACAAAATGGCTTTTGCGATTCTCCTGGCGGGTTGCTGAGATCCACGTCTATACGAGGACACATACATAGAGCAGAGTCCATGAAGGTGTAAAATATCCTAAGTGAAACCGATAAGCTGTTAGCTGGGTACGATTCCAAAGAATTGATCGGAGCGGGTCATTAAATGGCTGAAAACGTTCTCTCTATTTAGAAAGAGAACAAAAACTCTTAGGTACAGAAATTGTAATGCATCTTAATTAATTGGCTACAATCTTGACTGCAGTGCAGGTATCGTGCACATTTTTATTCCGTTGTTGCAGGAAATTGGACGATGGTGGCCATCACAAAAAAGGCTGACATTGTCTGATTTCCCGGGAGGTTAAAGTTAGATTTTCTGCAGCAGTCGTAAGTGCCCCATGGCATCCGGCAGAAGGCCGTCATTCCCTCTGTCACTCAGAACTCCTCCCACTGAATGTTAGTTGGAAAACACAGTTACCACCACCCGACGAGCCGTGTCCAATGCTTAATTTGAGCCAGTGGGGGCCAACAGCACTCATTTTTGGGAACCAGCACTTATTTTTTCTCATCAGACATTTCCCAGAACAAGGGAGGGGAAAACACACAAAGGGGAAAGAAGGAAGAGAAACACGGAAAACCCCTCACAAAGAGAGAAAGCGGGGGCCTGCAAGAGTGAGATATAGTGGCAGCAAGTGTGTGGTTTTTGATTACGGAGGCATGACGTGGATTCCAGACCATGCATCCTTGGTATTCAGCGTGCTGACACGTAATAGTGCTGGCACTCATTCTTTAGCAAAGTAAGCACTGCCCATGTCTTCCCTCTTTCACATCCTTGTTGCTGAAAATCCTACAACGGGACATGCACAAATGGGGAAGTGGAGAGAATCAGATGCAGCTCATCAGGGTATCGTAATTACTGATGCTGAGAAATCTAGGTAGGTGCTAATGGATGATTCAAGCAAAGACAGATGTTTGTAATCACAAACACACAAACAAATTAAATTTGTTGCATCATTGTCAATTATCAGGTGCTCTGATCTATCCCAATCGCCGTCAAGGGGATCGTGTCAGCTGAGGGGCTCGGCTGGTCTAGGGGCTCTTTGGTTTTACCAGTTGTCACTGGCCCTGTACCCGGCCAGACCTTTTGAAGATGTCTGCAGCTGCTGAGACCCCAGGAAACTCCAGACCGCCTGCACTGCCTTTCCCGTTGATCTTTTCGGAGGCACTTACATTGCTCCGTCATGATGGGCAAAGTGGGCATGGCCTGGTACGAGTACTTACCAATGCTGCTGTGTGGGACTGACTGGAGGTAATAGTTTGGGAAGTTGGCCCCCAAGGATGTCCTTGGGGGCCAACTACCCCTTTTGTTACCTCCAGTAAGTCCCACACAGTGGGATTGCTAAGACGTCTTCGGAGGCCATGTATTCACAGCTTCCCTCTCCCTGCCCCGCCTCTGTTGATTTTTGCTACTTAGAGCTTCATTGCCCCGTGGTTTGTGGGCCCATCCAGGCTGCTGCTGATACTAGGATCCTGCGGCTCTTTTTTCCCCCGGCAACTCGGGAAGTTAACTGCCAAAGCAGCACTTTCACCGTTGGCTTCATTTCCCCTGTGGTTTTTGGGCCCATCCAGGCTACTTCTGATACTAGGATTCTTCTGCTCTTTCTTCCCCCATCAGCTCGGGGAAGATCCCCTTAAATTGGAAAGCAATACAGGTCATTCCAATAAAAAAAAGGCAAACCTGTCAGTCACCCATAGATCTTTCTAACTATCAACCTATTCCTCTGCTTCCCTTACTGGGCAAGCTAGTGGACAGACAAATATGCAGCTCATGGACTATCTTGAAACAAATAACAATCGGGCTTAGACCCATGCATAGTACCAAGTCAACTCTAATTGTGGTTACTGACCATATTAGATGCTCTCTTGACACAAATACTCCACTATTGCTTGTGCTTCTGGACCTATCTGCAGCATTCAACACTGAACCCCATCCCAGAATGGTGCTGAGGCGGCAGGAGATAGGAATCCATGGAACAACATTAATATGGTTCAAGGATTTTTTAACCAATCAAACCCAGATTATTAATATGGCTCTTACAAATCGCAAACAGTATAACTAGATAAGGGGGTGCCACAGGGCTCGTGTTTGACCACTACACTTTTTAACATATATATATATAGCCCCCCTTACTAAAATTGATATAGCATTTGGTTTTGAACCTTTTTCCTATGCAGATAATACACAGTTAATTGTTACACTTGATAACGATTTGAATAATGTGAAAGTGCTCTTTTCTGCTGGTATGACAGCCATTGTGACCTGGATGACAGATAATTGTCTGCTGCTAAACACCAATAACTATTATGCTCCTTGGCAAGGCCCTACAGCTTTGGGCACCTGACTGGTGGCCCTCGGAATTGGACATGGCACCCACTCCTAAATTGTTGGTAAAAAATGTGGGTGTTCGTCTAGATCAGGCACTCACAACGAAAGAGCAGGTTGGGACCACTGCAGGAGCTTGCTTTCATATGTTGGGCTTATTACGGAGGGGTTTTCCTTTTCCTTCTCATTTTACACGGAAGACCTTGATTCAAGCTCTAGTCATCATACGTCTAGATTATGGTAATGCTTTATTGGCTTCCTTCAATGAGACAATGATTCATAAATTACAAGTAGTCCAGAATGCTGCACCATGTCCCATAACTAACCTTCCACCCAGGATGTCTTTTTCTCCCCTTTTGCAATCTCTTTGTTGGATGCCAATTCATAAAAGAATATTTTTTTTTATCTGTTGTCTGACACATATATCCTTAAATAGCAAAGGCCCAAGTTACAGTGGCATAGCTTGACCTAATGCCCCCTGTGGCAGTTCTTGAGTTTGCCTCAGGCGGAGGCCGCAAATAAGAGCGGGGGGTGCTGGTGATTCCTGCGACGGCCACCCCTTGACCACCGCAGATAAGAGCAGGGGGCTGCAGCCACTAAAACTCATGCCACTCGGGCCGACTGCCCCCGACCCCCCTTGATATGCCACTGCCAAGTTATCTACCAGCAAGGCTTTTCCCTTATCGACCAGGCAGATCGTTAGGATCTAGTGATAAAGCCCTGTTTACTGTTCCTCGAATAAGAAAGTCTTGTTCAGGAGGCAGGTTTTTATTCTTATGTAACTCATCTGTATTAGAACAAGCTTCCGCTCTACTTACGTAATTGATTAGATCATTTTAAATTTCGAAAACTTCTCAAGACAGAGCAGTTTGCAGCCTAGTAATTGTGATTCTGTTTATGATCTGGGCAAGCGCCTAGATACCCCTCCCAGGGTGATTTGCGCACATTATAAATTAAAATACCAAAATAACATTTCACCGTTTGTATGATTTTGGTGGTCCTTGGCCCACAAAACTACAGCAGCCTGGTGCCACACATCACAGGTTCATCACCCGAAACATAGGAGGGGCTATGAACAGGGGTAGTTTCGTAGTCAGAGCAAGCAGGGAGGAGGTCCAAGTCGACTGTCCACACACAGTCGCCATCTTGCACCGACCGTAACAATCAGTACTCTTGGAAATGCAGGTATTTCTATCTATAGCACAAGCTGAAAGGCCTACTCCAGTTTTATTAATTACAGAAGCTGGAATTGCAGACTTTGCATGTAACCCAAATCAGAGGAGCCTTGCAGCAAAGCAAATACAAGCAGGCAATGCTGTATACAACTTGGGGGTGACCCTGGCAGCACTGTTGGGGTAAGGGACAATGGTCCGGCTGTAGGCACTCAGGAGGCATCTGCCAGGAAGAAGACAGTTAGGGTTGCATCTTGCAAGACTAGAGAATGCAATAAAGGGCATAAAGCAAGGGGAACACTTTCTGGTCAATATAGGCACAGGAACTGACATGGTAGATCACTTCCCTTCAATTCAGATCAGTCAGATTGATCTGGAGATCCCGGAATCCCTCGAGGGGGGGCTAAAGAAGGGCCTCAAAATACAGGTCCTTGAGTGACGCAAGTGACCTAAGTGGGGGGGGGGGGAGGCTAGGACCATCAGTCAACTTGGGTGTGAAATATCCTTGGCTGATTGTCAAAAAGAGTAGCCCCCTGAGGGAGGCATGCATAGTTACCTTTGAGAACGATGTACAACCAATCAAAAAAAAGCAGCAGAAGGGCATTAATCACAATTGCCCGATATCCAGGCGTTACTGGAGGAATTTGAGAATAGGTTGAGATGCAATAACCTCAGGGTGCTGGGGTAGCTGAAGGTTTTGAGGGAGTCGACAGCCGAAAATTCATAGTTGGTCTGTTCATGAGCACGGCTCCGGAGCTGGCAACTCAGAATTGGTATCTGGATATCCAAAGAGCACATAGGTTTCCGTTAAAGAACAGCAGCGTTACTGCAAGATGGGGTGAAGCTAAGAGCAATTTTGATATTCTTCGGAAATTTCCTCCTTAAACAGTCTGTATTTGAAAAGGCCCATCCAGACTAGAACTGCACTGCTAAAGGCTGTACATTATTCGTAAGAATGGACTTCTGTCACACCACTGTTGAAAGACGCTGGAGGCTGAGGCAGATGATCCAGCCTTTTTTTAGAGCATGGGGGTGCAAGTGTTTCTGATTAACCCAGCCAGTTTGAAATTCATAATACAGGACAAGAGTCCCTTTTTTACCCAGAGAAATCCATGCCCGAAATCTGGGGTCCTCTTATCTTGAATGCATTTTCAAAATTTTCATATCATCTTCTATCCCGCCCACATGGTCTACCGCAACAATAATCCCCATATTCAAAAAGGGAGATCAATCATCGCCCAAATGCTACCGACCAATTTCGCTCATCGACAGCACGATTAAAATCAGAGTCATTTACGACCTCCTGGTCAAATGGGCAGCTGATAAGGACATACTCTCCCCTTTTCAATTTGGGTTTCAACCTAAACTAGGCACCAATGAACAATGCCTGAATTTGGCCCTGACAATCTCTAAAAATACTAAGGGCAAGCGCTGCCCCATATAAGTAGCTTTTATGGATTTATCCACTGCCTTCGATTCAGTGAACAGAACCAAACTTTGGCTAATGTTGCTGGATCAAGGCGTGGACCCACCTGGTGAACATTTTATATTGTCTGCATTCGGATCTCACCACACAGATCTGTTTAACTCCGCTTAGGGAGCTTTCTCCTAAATTCTCTTTAAAGACTGGGATGAGGCAGGGTTCCATATTGGCGCTTCCATTATTTATTTTATATATAAAGGGTTTAACAGCTCACCTAGCCTCTTCCCACACAGAAATACCCAGAATCGCAGGCTCCCCAATTCCCGCTCTGCTATATGCGGACGATGCAGTTTTGTTGGCCCTTACCCCAAAAGCCTTGAGACATCAAGTGGACTGTTTTGTTTCCTTCATGCATAACTTGAATCTTAACACCGATTACTCCAAGTCACACATTATGTCCTACGGCTCTGCTAAACTAAGGCTACATAAAATCAGCATAAACAGGCATGTCTTGACGACCGTCGATAATTTTTGTTACCTGGGACTACATTTTCGTTCCTCAGGGTCCTTGAATTCCCATTGCGCTCAGGCCTGTACTAAGTTAAGCAAAACCGTGGGAACAGTAATTAACCTCATCAGACCCCAAATCAGGGGGACATAACGGCACATGCATCAAAACAGAAAATTGCGATTCCTTATTTGCGAAAAATAAGGAATCACAAATTAGGAATCGCAAAAAGCCATGCACCATAAAATCTGCGAATAATTAGCGAATCTCTATAATTCGCAATCGCAATTTGCGATCTCGCAAATTGCGATCTCGCACTTAGCGAAATTGCTATTTGCGAAATCATTAACAGCTAAGTCGCACGCTTGGTGCATATTGATGACATCACAAGCAGGAAGTCAGTTTGCCTATGCCTCATTCAGTGCACAGTCATAGTGAGAAAAGGAAGCTGACTGCAGGACCTGAACAGCAGTGAAAGAAAACCTGTGAACAACACCTGTCCCTTGTCCAAAATGGATGCAAGCACAGCAGAGGACAGTCAAGCAGCAAGGAAGCGCAAAATGAAATTTTCTGAGAAGGAAATAGAGACACTAATTGAGGATGTGGTAATCAGCCATGACAAGCTGTTTGGCAAATTGTCACTGAAAGTACCAGAGCAAGAAAAAATTAAAATATGGTTCCGGATTCAAAATAAAGTCAATGCTGTGGGAGTCACACACTGTACCATAGATGACTTAAAAAAGCGATGGTACGAGCTGTACAGTCGTGCAAAAGAAAGGGTCACTGAGAGGCTGAAGGAAGCCAGGAAGACAGGAGGGGGAACACCAACACAAACTGGGAACACACCCATGGAGGACATGGTGGAGTCCACACTCCAGCCTGAAGCTGTCGTTTGGGAGATGCAGCTGGACACCTCTGGGTAAGATGCATGCAAGTGACCATTGTTATATATATGAAAATTATCACTTCACCTCAGCACAGCACAAGTGTCCATTATGCAGATCCAGTCCACATTTTCCAAACACAACAAAGTGCATTATGGGAGCTGCAGGCAGGTCAGGCAGGTACTTTGACAAACACACAATTCGAAATCAAAAGACTCAAAAATAGTGTAACAGAAAAATATTTAATTGCAGGAAAATAATGATGAATGTGACATTACATCACAGACATAAATTAATGCTGGTTTGCACTGTTTAACATCACAGATGCAGGACAAGGAGAGGCAGTGGACAGTGACTGCATGGACATACAGGATACTACCGCTGTGGATGAGATGGACACACCTGTGGTACCACAACAACCATCCCGTGCTCCTACTACAAGCAGGGCAACAGTCCCACCACTGCAGACAATGGAAACAGAAGATGTGGCACTTGTAACACCAGAGACCAACCAGGCTGAAGGAACACCCACGCCGACACCACGAGCACAGGTCCAGATTAGCACAGTCCGAAGCCGGCGGCGAAGTGCGAGGTCACAATTCACACGGCAGGGGGACCAACGTACTGATGTTTGGGGTGGTCTGGAAGGCCAGATGCTCCGGGTGCAGTGCCTGCAGGCAAAAAACACACGGTTAGTGCAGGCACAAATTGGAAAAATAGCAGGTAACATCGCAGTCCTGACAGATTGCATGAGGGAACTTACCAGGGTGATGAAGGAGGGACATGCGCCACAGGCGAGACACCATCGCCAGTTGATGCAGCGCTTGCACATATATACCAAAGCAAATAATAGGCTGGCCACCAACACTGCACAGCTGTCACGTAGGTCTGTCACAATGCAGATTGAGATGTCCCATTGGAGTGGGGATGTGGCCCATGCACTGGGCCAGATAACAAATGCAGTGGAATAAATGCATGCTGCCACAGTTGGGTATAACAATGTGACGGTGGAAGAGGGGAGTGTGGAGGCCTCAAGCCTCAGCAGTCTGTCAATGCCTGTCACCACTGCAAGTAGGCGCAACACTCAGAGCAGTACACCCTCCGTAGCCAACATGAGGGATGGAGATGCAGCAGCCAAAAGGCGACTGGGTGTGCGTAGGAGGAAGAGATAGACTGGCATGTTTACAGACATTCAGACATGGTGAGGTACCCATTGGCGGAGACACCAGTTGTGACTGACTTTCAAGTCATAGTATTATTTCTATTTTTCTTTTGTTCATTAATGCTATTCCTCTGCTACTGGGCACCTGATATGTGTGCTTCAACACTACAATCCATTTAATTTGAGATAAACAAACTTTGATCAAAATAGACGTGTATTGTCTCATCATTACTCACCTCAGAAATAATTTTGGGTAATTTCTGTGCGTCTCCTGCGCCCTTCTGCTGCGCTTGCCCCATGTGCTGCACGTCGGTGTGGCCCTTGCTGGTTGTCTTCCTCTGACTCGCTGTCAGACACCTCTATAGGAATGCCTCTGCTTGTGGCAATGTTGTGTAATATGGCACATGCAGCCACTATCCTGTAGCATTGTTCTGGTTTGTATTGTAATGCTCCACCTGTTTTGTGTAGGCATCTGAAGCGGTCCTTCAACAGCCCAAACGTGCGCTCAATTATGTTTCGGTTGGAGATATGCGCAGCATTTTACCTCTGCTCATTGGGGGTTGTAGGACTTAGGTACGGTGTCATGATTTAATTCCGCAAGGCGTATGCGCTGTCACCTACATGGAAGTAAGCAAAGGGTCAGTGGCAGTAATGCATTGGCATACGTACAATGTCTGTGAGAATGAATAACACAACTTTACCAAGCAGATGTCCCTCTCTAAATTCACCCCTGAACAGACGAGTGTGTATGCCACTCTGGAGGAATATATAGGAATCATGGGTGCTTCCTGGGTGTTAAGCCACAATGTCAGTTATTAGGTATTTTGCATTGCATACTACCTGTATATTTAGGGAATTATTACATTTCCTATTCCTATATATGTATTCATTATCTGCAGGGGGACATATTGCTACATGGTTGCAATCAATGCAACCTAAGACTTGTGGGAAGCGGGCTATCTGATAAAATTCCTATTTGGTCTTGGTCAGGTCATGTGCGGTTGTGGGGAAGCTAATGTGGGAGTTGATCCGGGACATCATGGCATTAAGGAATGCTTTAAAGATACGTGAGAGTGCGCTTTGGGACACACCTCCAGCTACTGCTATGACCCCCTGAAAACTGCCTGACGCCAGTAGGTGCAGGCAACATAGGACCTGCACATCTGTGGGTATTGCATTGGTCCTACGTGTCTGACGCTGAAAAATGGGATCCAATTCAGTTATTAAATCAGAGATCATTGCGGCATTGAGCCTATACTTGTCGTATATCTCCTCCTCTGTTTGTCCTAGCAATGTAATGCAGACTCTGAAGATGCGCTCCTGTATTCGCCTCCTTCTGTGTGCTGCAGCCTGGAGCCTCATCCTCCTCGCCATCAAGTAAAGCGCTGCCATTGTGAAACGTTCAGGGGCATTCGGGGTGTGTTTAAGTGAGTTTCTGTTGAATTTCAGCTGTATGTAATTTGCACTCATGATTACCACCTGTTTGTGATCCTTCTTATTTTGCACTTGCTAAATTGCGATTTGCAAGGAAATCGCAATTTGCGATTTTTCATGCATGGAATTGCGAATATTTAATTGCGATTCGCTAATTGGGAGATGCAATAACAGAATCGCAATCCAATTCTCTGAATTATTTGCGATTCCTTATTTTAGCGAAAACGTGTTTTCGTTGTATTTTTGTTCATGCATTGCTGCTGGGTACTTTGCGATCGCAAATGGGCTATTTTTGCGATTCGCAAATTTTGCAAATTTGTTAATGGTTGATGCATGTGCCTGATTGTTTTCACCTCTGAAAGTGTTTAACTCTCACTAGTGTGGACACTTACTGAGCTGGAGTTTGGGGTTTTAGTAAGTATGGCTCCATTCAGGCAGAGGAAAGCAGATTCCTGCCAAGGATTTTAAGCGCACCACCATCCATCCCTACCCTCATTACCCACCTTGAATTAAACCAGGGTTTTAATGAGGATGCGATCCAGATGGCGCCACTTTTACAATGGGTTATCATCTGGCCAAACCCATCCGCCAAGCTCTGTAAGGACATCATATCCGACTGCATGATGCTGGGCAAGGCTTCCTCCATACCATGCCTGAGTTATTTACAAGATACCTTTGGCTCCCTCGGCATACCCTGGTGGTACTCTGAACCTAGCTGCGTCCCCAACAATGCCAAATAGGAGGTGAAGACTTTATTTAAGGCCCACCGAGCAAACATTAGTTTGAAATCTGATTTATCAAAACCCTTGGTGTTGCAATATTATAGCCTTCTTTACACTGATGATTCCTCTCTGTATCCAGACTTGGAGTTGACCAGTTGGGAGCGGTCCCTAATTTTTCACTTCAGAGCTGGAACAATCTACTGCTCGCTCTTTTTTAAAAAAAAATGTAGACTTAGAAGGGAATACCGTCTCCTGTTGTTGATAATCACTCTCCTCAATCATTACTGCATTTTACATTCTTTTGCAATTTGCACACTTTAGCACAACAGCACTTTCTGATACCTTTATTAAGGAGGCTAGGCCTTCGTCGCTGCAGACCTGCTCTACTCCAATTACAATCCTTGTGCTCCTCTGAAATTGTCTATTTTGTCTGTGCCTTTCTGAAAGCAGCACTTCGGGCTAGACGCACTATGTCGGGCTGGTGCGATAGAAAATCACTCGCAGCATGGCATAATACACATTGTAGAGGACAGTAGGAGCGCATGGTAGACCCTACTGGAGGTTTTTATTCTCCTGCTATCCCCCTTTCCTGCTTTTTAATTGTAGCTTTCAACTCCCATTTGGTAACGGTGCGCTACAAATTGATCCGATTTCGTATCTTACGTTCCCCTTTTAATTCCGGATGTGTAATGTATTTCCTGACATATCTCGCCAAACAGCTATGTGCAATATTTTTATGTATTTTTATGGTCATGTTGCGCATTGAAGCATGGATATCAGATGTATTATGTGACGTGTTTGTTTCGTACCTCAAAATTCCTTTCTGTTTTTTTTTAAATATTCTCTAATTTTATGACTATTTTTAATTCTCATGTCTGTTTACAGTTTTGCACTTTATTCTTTTATGTACTTTTATGGGCCATTGCTTTTAAGATTGAAGAAAGTTTTTAATTGAATACCCCAAGATTAAGGCAAAAGGGTTCCTCTAGAGGATGAGTTAATTCTGGGTTATGAAGACCTAAGTGGGCCCAGGCATATTCCTGGCGAACTGTATGGGCTGCTAAGCACACGTGAAAGCTTAAGGGAGGGTGATGGGCAGTATTTGAGGCTCTAGGAGCCTGATGGGTGATTGTTGATTGTTTCTCATATGAATTTAATTAAAGTAAACTACCAGATCGGATTTCCAAATGTAATAAAAAATAAATTCTCAGGACAAGGCACAGGAGGAGGCAACACCACCATCTATGTAGCATACCAGGGCCTATTGCTCCTTTTACGTGGTGGGGGCTAAGAGGGAGGGGCCTTGGTGGAGGAGCGGGTGTATGGGGGTGGTTGGGAGGTGGAAGGGGTGGAGGGGTTGGGATCGGTGACAGTTTGTGGCATAGTAATTTTTTACAGCAGTACATAGCAAGAGGCATTCTTTTTTTACTTTTGAAATTATACGTTTTGTAATCGCTCTTGACCATTCTCAAGAGTGAAGGAACTCATTGGAGTGTTTTTAATTGTTGTATTAAGCTAGCTCTGTATGTAATATACCAAAATGAGGTATAGTGTGCACAGAGTCCAGTGGAACCCCAAAGATAGGCATAGGTAATAGTAGATAGAACCTTACTCTCTATTTGTGGTAGAGTGGACGAGCAGTAAGGCTTTATCAGAGGGTAGTGTTAAGCATTTGTTGTGCACAGTCAATTAGCAAATGATGTCACATACTCAAAGACTGAATGCAGACCAATTTTGTTTGTATAAAAATATTTCTAGAGCCAAGCCTGTTTCAACAAAAACTGCAGGCTGGGGAATGAAGATCTTCTGGAGGTGACCACCGGTTGGAGAGGTAAGTTGGGATGCCTGAGGATGCTGGGACACTGTCAGTTGGGCTACCCAAGGCCGTGGGGCTTCGGGTGCAGGGCTGTCTTTTGCTGTCGGGTTTCTCTTACCAGCTCCTTTCGCAGTCGAGGGGATCTTCCAAAAAGAGGCTGCAGGCTTCGCTGGGGGATTCGAGGCAGGTCAGAGATCACCAGATTTTGGGTCAGAATTGCCGCGGAGACCTCCTTGTGGTGTTGGGCCACTCAAACTCAGGCCGTGGGTGACGGGTGAAGAGTGGTGCAGACTCGCGGATTTGGACGGAGCCAGAGTCTGTGGGTGAACAAATCTGGTGTTCACGGGAGACAAAGTATTCTATGTGGAAGGCAGGGCGGGTCCTGTGGGTTCTTGAGGTTGCTGGCTGCAGGACACACCGAAGTTTAGCTTCTGCAGGCTTGAGATGAGAACAGGCTGGTAGGGCTGGGGTCAAGTCAGTGGGTGTCCTCCTCTTCTTAGATTCAGCACAGCTTTTCGGTCTTTCTTCTTCTTTTCTTCTTGGTCATTTCTTGTCTGAGGAGGCGAGGTTTGGGGGTGCCTCTATGGTTAGAGGACATTACAGGTAAGTAAATGTTGGGACCAATGGGTCCCTTCCTTGGGGTGGGTATACCCCCTATTATGCTACCCTCCAGTGGGAGGGAGGAAAATGTCTCACTCCGGTTGGCTGGGTCCCCTCATCTGCAAGATGGCGGGGACCGAGAGTTGTGCTTCACCTCGCCTTCCCCACCTGATGGGTGGGGTTGGCAAAGGTAGGCACTCCTCCCTTCCTCACTTGGTTTTCCCACCGGTTCTCCCACTCAAAGTGGGGGTCAGAACCAGTGGTGACCAGTTGCTTGAGGCAGCAAAAGGCCTGGGGACGCTCACAAAGGTGGCAAGCCTTTGAAGCTTCCCCTTCGTGTACCCTGCCCATCCTGGGGAGAAGGCTTGGCACCTCATCCCAGGATGTGCATTGTTTTAGACCCCGAGAGCAGCAGGCTCTCGACCCAGAAGTCAAGAAACATGTCTGGTGGTGGCAGCTGGTGAGAGGCCACTCAGCCTGGACACTAGTGTTAGGTGTTTTTTCAGGGGGCATCTCTAAGATGCCCTGTGTGTACATTTTTCATTAAATCCCATACTGGCATCAGTGTGGGTTTAATGTGCTGAGAAGTTTGATACCAAACGTCCCAGTTTTCAGTAAAGCCTTTATGGTACTGTGGAGTTCGTAATGACAAACTCCTAGCACCATATACTCTTAATGGCATTACTGCACTTACAATGTCTAAGAATTTGCTTAGACATTGTAGGGGTACAGGCCTCATGCACCTGTACCCTCACCACTGGTATAGTGCACCCAGCTAGAGGGGTGGCTGACCTATGCCAGGGTAGTGGTTTGTAGGCATGGCACACAGGGATGTGTGCCATGTCGACTCTTCACTTTGTTCTGCACTAAAACACGCAGCCTGCAAAGGCAGTGTGTGTGTGTAACGGTACAGGGCCTCTAAGGGAGGCACAATAAGTGCTGCAGCCCTTAGAAGTCTTCCCTGGTCAAAGTGCCCTGGGTACCTGTGGTACCATTTACCAGGGGCTGACCAGAAAGTGCCAATTGGGTTTTTAATGCAGTTTTAGGGAAAGAATATAGGCCCTGGGTACCTGCTTGACAGGAGCCCAGGGTACACTCAGTCAAAGTACATCAGCAGTTCAGCAAAACGTGGGGGCAACCACGCAAAAAGAGGGAACTTTCTTACAATTGTGGTCCAAAATTAGACTACAGTATGTCCAAAAATAGTTTTCGTATCTTTACTATCAATGCTTGTGGCTTAAACAATAGGAATAAAAGGGGTAGAGTGGCACTTGGTCTTTTGGCTATGAGGCCTGACATCCTCTGCATCCAGGAGATGTATGTCCCATAGGGTTAAAGGAAGTTGCTCGGGGACCCAGGGTGTACACTCCTTGGGTGCACTACACAAGGTATGACTCCAGGGGGGTAGCAATGATTGCTAATAAAACAAGCTATGTGGTACCCTAGAGATCAGCAGACAAACTCTGGAGATGGGCGATTCTGGAGTGCCAAATTGGATCCGGGAAATTCACCTTATGCTCAGTATTTGGTTCTAATCTAGACAAGAATGTTATTATTGATCACTTAGATCTGGAGCTCTCGTCTTGGCCAGCCCCCCTCATTTTGTGTGGTGACCTCAATATACACTAAGAGGTTAGTGGGAATGCCAGGGTGCGTAAACCAAATTCAGTTAGGAAACCATTGATATTTTGAGCAGTTCAATGGTTAATAAAAGACCGTGGGTTGACAAACGTGTGGGATAATTTGAAAGCCTCAGTGCCAGGTATACATTTTTCTCCAATCACTCATACAAAGCTGGTGAGCTTGGATTATTTCTTGGAATCCACATCTCTTACTGGCCAGGTGGGAAGCAAAGAATATCCTTGGGTATTATCAGATCACAAGCCATTCGTGCTCGAACTCCCGATCATGGGTCTAGTCAAGCCAAGGGGCAAGTGAACCTTTGATAAAAGAAGACTCTTTCTGGATGTGAAATATGTTGAACACATGCGTAAGTGGGCAATAGATTTCCTGGTAACAAATATAGGCACTGCCACGGACAGTATAGTTAGGGATACCTTAAAAGCAGGGATCAGAGGTGAAAATCTAAGTTATAGCTTACATCAGCAGAAGCAGAGTCGTCGTCAGATCCAAGGGCTGTATGAGCTACTTTCACTCCTGGAAGCATCACAGCTCAAGCTAGTGAAAGGGGGATGTGATTATAAGGAGACCCAACAGAAGATTGGGGTCCTAAAAGTCAGAATAAATCAGCGTTATAGCAAGGAGGTAGCTGCCAAATTCCAAAATTATCATTCTGATTGTTATGAATATGGGGAAAACACAGGGAGATTATTGGCACTCAGTCTCAGATAAAAAGACACAGATAGATGCCATTCTGGGCAGTCAGGGGCATAAGTTTGCTATTCCAGCAGAATTTATTAGGGTTTTCAAAGCGTTCCATGAAGACCTATACACAGAGGACATATCTCCACCCATAAACAGCTATACGCAGTTTCTTAGCACAATAAGGGGGGAAGCATTGAATAATAATTATCAGGCCTCCTTGGAACTGCCGATCTCTCTTGAAGAGGTAGCTGAGGTTATTAGATCTTTGGCTCTGGGGAAAGCCACTGGGCCAGACAGGATACCCCTGGAGAACTATAGGGATTTTTTTCAGAACTCAAGAAAGATACCATTTCTACCTTTTTGAAAGTACAGAGCAGGGATGAGGCCACTTCTTGGGAATCCATGAGCGTTTTCTTCAAGAAAAAGGGCAAGTCCCTCTTAAACCCAGTGTCTTACAGGACAATATCATTAATAAATTGTGATTTTCAAACTTGCTCTAAGATATTCGTGACACAATTAGGAACATGTCTTTATCCCAAGGCACAGCTGATTATGTCAGAAGGGTAATCACCCTGTTTGATTTAACAGAGACAACAAAGACACCTATGGGCCTTCTACCGTTGGAGGCTGAAAATGCTTTTGACCGAGTCTCTTGGGGCTACTTATGGGAAGTCTTAAAGTGGAAGGGACTCATTCCTGGTTTTGTCAAGGCCATTAGGGCATTATATCTGGCCCCCAATGCTGGGCTATAGATAATGGGGTCAGATTCTGACAGGATCTTATTCACCAGAGGGACAAGACAAAGGTGTCCATGCTCGCCACTGTTATTTTCATTATATATAAACCCCTTTATTGCATGACTGCAGAATAACCCAGGGATCAGGCCAATCTATGTAAATCAGGGGGAGTACAAAGCTCAGGCATATGCTGACAACATTGCCATAGTAACACCAGATCCTCTAAGAGTCTTAACAACAAACAAGAGTAAGACTGTTAACTTGGGGGCAATAGCAGGATAGCACCTCAAAGAGGGTAAAACGTAGAAAGGGGGGGGGACCATAGGAATCATTATGAGGGACCAGCAATTGGTGGATGATGTAATCTACTTGGGGGTCAGGATAACATCTATTCTGGATAGGTTAGTGCAAGTAAGTTTAATACCCCTGTTATCCAAGATAAGGCAGAAGTTAGAATCAACAATCTGCATCTTTCACTGGTGGGAAGATGCAACGTCTTAAAAATGGTAATATCAACAAAAATTCTATATATGTTCAGGATTATTCCTTGGGAGGTCAACAATTGCTGGCTTTCAAAACTAGTTTTAGCTTTCTCTGGCAGTTCAAGAAGCCAAAAAGGGCCTTTAAGTTTATAATGCTTCCCAAGAGCTGTAGGGGTTTGACAGTCCTGCATGCTGCAAGCGCATGGGGATCTTGATCGCGGGAAGGACACACAATCCAAATTATGCCAAAACACCAACTATATACTAGCTAATACTGGTATCTAAGGCTAAGGGGTGATTTGTGAGTAAATATGGAACTAAGCTACTACAAAAAGACTAGGTTTATGACTGTGAATGGGGAATATAGGGTATGGCGGCAAGTGAAGAAGAAAAATAGGCATTAGTAACTTCAATCGGTATACATCTCTATGGGGTACTCCTGCCTTAACCTCTATATTGCACAACAGCATGGGTAAAGATGGGAGCTGAGTGGAATCTCAAAACTCTGTGATTATTATGACAAGGGACAGCTATACTCAATTAACAAGATGCAGGGAAAGAATGGCCTATCAAAAGAGAATTTATTTTTAAATATCTGAAGATTAGATATTTTATTAACAAGTTGGGCAGAAATCAGTTCTCGTCAGTATAGTCCGCATTAAGGAAGACATTGACTGTGGAGCTAGGATTGGAAATATCTATAATCTATTAATAGAAGCTCTGTCCAATGACCTGGTGGTGCAGAACGCTAAGTGGGAGGGAAGACTAGTAGTAGACTGACCAATACTTCAATGCTCTTTAGTGGTCAGCTGTGAGACACTGTTAACTGCAGGGCTAAAGAGCCATCATTTTAAGATGGTATTTGATTTATACTATACCCTGACTAAGCTATTCAGATGGGGTGGGAAACCTAATTCAAAATGACATCGGTGCAGGATAGAACAGGCAGAAGTCAAATATATGTTTTACTCATGCCCAAAGTTAAATGTCTATATCCAGGAAATCGGGACCTTCATTGGCATGATCTTAAAAAAAACTGTTTAAATGATGTTGTTAGGGTTAATGGAAGGCTCCGGTTACCCAAATGGGGAGTTCTATTTAATATTTGTGGCTATGGCAGTAGCCTGTACGTGCATGGCTTCTGGATGGCTAAGCCTCTATCCCCCAACCTTTTCAAAATGAGGGGCACATTTTTTGATAAAGTACAATATGGAAAGGAGCTTATATGAGTTTATGGGCCGGAAGGCCCGAAGACACAGCATTTTTATCTGGTCTCCACTAACCCGACTGGATTGGGAGTTTTAATTAGGGAGTTCATCTGTAGGATAGGAGACAAGGCAGAGCCTCTCTAACCATCACCTAGAGCAGAGGTCCTAAACAAAATGTTTTAAAGTCGCCCCACCCCAAAAAAAATTATGACAAGAATAGGGAGATTGGGAGGGACAGGGTTGAGCTGCGGGATAATGCTTAGGACATCATTTCAGGGGTATTTTTCTGTAGCTCATAATCTACGCTATATGTGAGTCTTTTAAAAGTATAAAATATATCAAAGCAAAACAGACATAAATATATCAAAACAAAACAGAAATGGACCAAAATCACTAGGCCCCATAATTATGGTGTTGTAAGCCTGGGTCCCAATACAACTGCACCTGCTGCACTTAAATACACTTAAAAAAAGCCACAAAAACTCCCCAACTTCCTCAAGGCATCTCTCTGAGGAAGCTGTCTTGAGCATGTATAATCTAAAAAATGCCCCAGCCCCGTTTAGCACCACTTCCTCTGGACTTCTCTTAGATGCTATCCAAGGAACTCACTACTTTCCTCTTTTTCCTGGAGCGTTACTCTGAGGCCCAAGGCATCAGGACAATCTGCATGCAAACAGAGGTCAAAGATTAAGGGATCTATGGGGAGCTACATGCTCCGTGCTTTTTACATTTTACAGTGGCAGTTTCCATACTTTTCATTAAAAAAACCACCTCTGAACAATTACTGTGGCCCTTGAAGTGCCGCTGCATAAAAGTGAAGGAAGGGCAGGGTTGGGTTGGGAACGAGTTTTCCTGTGTTGTGAATCTCAGGGAGGGACACACCGCTAAGGATGAAACAGCATTCTCACCAGGGTGCCTGCTACCTGGAACAATGCAAATGTGTGCAATTGGTTAATCACTTAGGCCCTGATTACTATGCGCCCACTCGACACCGTTGCGGAATGGGAATGGACTAACCTCAGGTCGGTGGTCTTGACTGTATAATTTTGGATGCAGCCGCACACAGCGCAGTCAGAAACATCATTTTTTCTATGGGAGCCTGTGCAGCGGGTTTAAGGTTTCTGTATTATTTTATATGCAATTAACTAATAGTGAAATTATTTACCAGGACACTACACTTTAGTGCTTACCTCTACTGGTACTCGATGCCGTTCACCACTGACCCAACCTGGGTGAGTTCCACTGCTCTGCCTCTAATTGTTTTGATCAATTTTTAAATTAATAAGAAACAGGAATGGTCTAATAAAAATTCCATTCGGACAGATAAAAGAGTTGACTGTTCGTTACTCCACGAGTAGTAGGAGTGTACGGTAGTACGGAGCCGGGTTCATTGTTTTGTGTTCTGAATTCTGAATAGCCCTACCTGGCCCCGGTCTGTTGGGCTTAACCCCTATAGATTTTTGCACTTTTAGAAAGAAGGCATTTTCCTATTTAACCATGCTATGTGCCTCTGCTCTTTTGTGTATTGATTTTCTGGTTTTGGGGTGACAGGAGCTGGGGATGTACATTCAATGTAGGCCGCCATGAGGGGGATTGAGGTGTGTCCTGCCTTTCCTGGGTGACTCAGAGCTGAGATCAATAGACCTTGGCTGCATTTAGAGTGGTGGAAGGAGTTTCACTTACACCTGAATAGGCAGTGTCTCCTCTGCACAAAGCTGTCTCCACCTCATGTAGTGATGCTGCACTAGAGAGGACAGAACTGGTTTGGACTGGGCTCAGAGACCCTTGCCACAAAAAGAGCAAAGACAAAATGGGGTATGAGTAGTGGGCCTTAAACCCCAGAGTATTAGATCACTTCTGGACTCAGGGGGAACTTCTGCCAAGGAGAAGAGTTGGAGAGCTGTAAGGAGGAGTACTACCCCTTTGCTATGTGTGCTGTCCTGGGTTGGCCTTCAGTTGCTTCCTCTGCCCAGGAGAAGACAAAGACTGAAACTTTGCTGTGAACCTTCTTGGATAAGAATCTCCAAGAGCTTGTGAGTGCTGGACTCCTTTTCCTAAATCTCAGGGACACAAAGACTTCACCTGCAACCCACTGACCAGCAAATGGACTACTGTGTGTACTCCTGCATTCAAAAGGGTGTGTGTCAATTCCAGTTCCTGGGCCCTGAGAATTGTGTGATTGGTGTTGCAAAGCAAGAAAAGCAACTCCGATGATGTCAGTGATGCCGCCAGTGACGCTGCGACCCAAACCAAGGCTGGGGGCAATGCTCATTAAGTGTACAATGCACCACCCTGACTGCATCGCAGCTCCGATGCCCTTCGAGGCCTGCCAACACCTGCAGTTATCAGCCTTCCTGACGCCAGTGCTTGCACCGACGTCATCACCGTTCGCGCCAACTACACGTTATTGCAGAGCCGATAGCCGACAAAGGTGATTTCATGAGCTCTTTGACTTCGCGTTGCCTCACCGGAACTGATGCCTCACTGCTGACGCCTCCGACTTCCCCTATCCTGGACTCGACACGTTGCCTCCTCGCAGACACAACACTTCCCCTCCCCGTGGCAACCAGGGAACCGACCTTGGCACCGACTCCTCACCTCCACGATGCTATGCATCATCCTTAGACTTTGTTTTACTAGCTACTGGTGTTTGGGGGTCCATATGACTCCGTGCCCAACGCCGCTCACCTTACGGTCAGTACCATACTTTGGATTTATGCCTGTCATTACGTCATAATAGCCCCAGGTGGAGCTATTTGTTTAACCAGAAGTGGTATGCAGTTCCTATAATGTGATGCAGGTAATGGTAAGAACACACGTGGTAACAGGGTATAGATAATAAGAGTGAGCAGGAGAAAAGGATCCTCTTTTTGGAAAGGAGACCATCACACACCCAACAAGCGGGTGTCTTGCTTCATCATCGGGTCTAGCTCCTTATAGTGTCGGCGGTGCAATACCCGATCAGGCGCCCGGGATGGGGCCTTCTTGGCGGAGATCTTTATTCCGAATGCCGTTAGGTGTAATGCTTGTGAGGGCACTAATAGAAAGGCAACTGGTATAGGTGAAGGTGATGTGTGGGGGATGTGAAAGATAAAACAGGGGTTAGTGATCCACTCAGAACAATTTTAATGAGTTGTGGTCACTACCCTGATTAAAACTCTAGAGATTAAAATTCTCACTCTAAGGTTTGTGAGGGTATATGCTAAGACGGTCAACATGTTTCTTGCCTGTTATCTATTAGATGGCAATTCCTCAGGACCATATTAAATACTACCTACACTTTTTTTGGTGGTGGTCAGGACCTCGTTGAGGTATCAGTAATGACCACACGTACAGCACCCTAAAACATGTGTGTTACCAGTTGATCTACACCAACACCTGCAAAATAAAACAATGTATCAATTTTAAAACATCATGTCAAGGACAAAGCGATGTACAGGAATCACCATAAGCAATCATGGTGTATTGTACGCATGTTGAACACAGGTGAGCCGTGACATGCATCAACTGTGAACTACGTCAATAAAACACATAAAAAGCAGCAAATCAAAAGACAAGCGAGCAAACGTCAAAATTGCCACAATTAGAGGCAGAGCAGTGGAACTCACCCAGGTTGGGTCAGTGGTGAGCGGCATCGAGTACCGGTAGAGGTAAACACTAAAGTGTAGTGTCCTGGTAAATAAGAGTAAGATTACATTGTAAAACCAGGTCCCACAGTTAGTACTCGACAAATAGCGCAAGACCCAGGGGCCAGCGTGTAACGGGCCTCAATGGTGTCATAAAAGAGTAAGGTGTGCACGTCAAGGGGAGGGTTTCCCAACCAATCTAGTGAGATCAAGGATATGTAGATCATGAGAGATGCCCCCTCGCTGCACCTACCGGAAACAAAAATAACACTAACCGAGGTCAGGATCAATAATGATGCCGGCAGGTACAACGCGCGGCCGTCCCACATTACAACAATCCACCCTACATGAATTAGACCGGCTTCCAAAGCCATCACGCGGAGTGGTACTCCGAGATGTCAAGGGTAAATGTCAAACTGGTGAATGCCAGAACCAACACATAATGAATGAGGCGCCCATTGTTTTGGTTCAGGTGCACACCAATCGGTAATCACCACGGACTCAGGAGCAGGGAGCCGTGGTGTGTGGATGACCTCAGCGGCAAACATGCGCGTATCACACAAATCCCAAATGTGGACTGCCAAAGAGGGGTGAGGTGCAGCCTCAAATACTCACAGTTACGATGTGTGGAACCTCCCGTATTCCTATCCATTCACTCTACCAGACCGGGCTGCTTCTTTCAGCGCTAGCGTCTGTGTGTTTATAGCCGGCCGGTAGAGTGCGGGAGGCTGGACTTCTGGAACGACCGGCAAGCAGTGTCAGGTGAGGCTTCACCGCTAACCTCGTTGAGAGAGTACCATGTTGGGCAGGCCCCAAGGGGAAAGCAACCATAGCGGTGAACACAACTATAGGAACCGGGTAACGCTATCTACTAGGTGCCAGCGATCAATAAATGAACCAAGCATTCCCTAATTTTACTGCTTACCCAAGATCCACAAGGGGATCAACCCGGTACCTGGATGCCCCATATTGTCAGGGATTGGGTCCATCTTGGAACCCTTGTCGCAATTTGTTGATCATTTTATCCAACCTTTGGTTAAAACCACACCTTCCTTTGTGAAGGACACTACTGATATTCTCTGCCTGTTGGAAGTGGACCTACTGGTCACCCTGGATGTTGAGGCCCTTTATAACAATATACCACAGAGAGCAACCCTCGGAGTGATCGAGGATACACTCAGTAACAGCGAGTGGACCTCACACAATCCGGTACCCTTTATAATTGAATGCGCGAGTTTGGCTTTGACTGAAAACTTCTTTGAGTATGACACACAACTTTACCACCAAACACAGGGAACTTCGATGGGCAGCACGTTCGCACCAAGTCTAGCATGTATGTACATGTCAGCCTTTGAGGCTAGAGAAATCAATAATTCGATCAATCCATACCGGGCGAACGTGCTGCTCTAGAGGACATTCTGATCCTGTGGAAAGGAGAACGCAAGAGATGTGTTGAATTCTGCGCATGGATCAACACTCTGAATCCATTTCTGAAATTTACCCACACGATCTCGGAGATAGAGGTCTGTGAGAAAGTGCCCTCTTTCTTGCATGGTATGCCCCCACTTTTTGCTAAATTGCTGAATGTACTTTGACTGAGTGTACCCTGGACTCCTGCCAATCAGGTGCCCAGGGCCTATGTTCCTTCCTTAAACACACAAACTCCAAATTGGCAAACCCTGGCCACATGTCAGCCCCTAGTAAATGGTACCCTAGGTACCCAGGGCCTTGTGACCAGGGAAGGCCCCTAAGGGCTGCAGCACTCATTGTGCCACCCTTAGGAGCCCTGTACCCCTACACACACACACTGCCTTTGCAGGCTGAGTGTCTGGGTGCAGGACAAAATGAAGAGTCGACATGGCACACATCCCTGTGTGCCATGCCCAACACCCACACTGCCAAGGCATATGTCAGTCACCCCTCTGGCTGGGTGCCTTATGCCCATGGTGTGGGCACAGGAGCAGGAGCCCTGTGCCCCTACAGTACCCAGGTCCATTCCCGGGCACTGTAAGTGCAGTGCTGCCATTTAAGAGTACATGGTGCTGAGAGCTCGTCAAACACGAGCACCATCATGGCAACACTAAAGACTGGGAAGTTTGGTATCAAACTTCTCAGCACATTAAGCCCACACTGATGCCAGTGTGAGATTTAATGTACCAAGCACCCCAGAGGGCATCTTAGAGATGCCTCCTTACAACTAACCTACAATCCACGTCTGCTCTGAGGCTGCCCAGGCTGCCACACAGCAGACACGCTGCTGGACCCCTGGGTGGGAGAGCCCCTGCTCTCCCGGGCCTGCAACAATGCACATCCTGGGTGAGGTGATAAATCTCCTCCCCCAGGATGAGCAAAGGGAAGCTTCAAAGGCCTGCCGCCTCTAGGAGTTTCCCCAGGCCACTGCAACCCCCCACTCTGCCGGGAAGCTTGGCCGGAAACCCCATACAAGGACAGGGGATGTGCCAGCCTGCCCACCCCACCCCTCAGGTGGGGAGGCGAGGTGAAGCACATCACCGGGCTCTCGCCATCTTGAAGATGGGAGGCCCTACCCTATCAGGATTAGGCTACTGGCCCCCTCCCACAGGAGTGGGGCAGGATAGGGGGTGTACCCACCCAAGGACAAGGACCCATTGGTCTCTGACCTTCGCCTACCTGTAACGCCCCTAAATCTAGTATTTAGGGGCACCCTGAACCTTCCTTCCCCAGATTCCAGATTCGAAAAACTACAAGAAGAGCAAGAACAAAGACCTGCCCTGCAGCTGCTAAAAAGGGAAGAAGACACCAACTGCTTTGGCCCCAGCCCTACCGGCCTGTCGACTCCCGGACCTGCACCAGCGCGGCATCTCCCGTGGCCAGCAACCTCACCAAACCCCGGAGGACCTGGCTACCTTTTGGCTCGAAGCCCCTGGGACTCCCATGAGTAGAGGCTCTACTCAGAAACCTATTTCTAACCCCTGGCAGCAGCCCGGAACCGCGAACCCAGCACACTCTGCACCAGCCAAGCCTGGCCAGTGCCGGAGTGAACAAAGACCCTGAGGACGACCCCACGGCGACTGTGACCCAGAGTCTGGCACCCAAGGACCCCCCTCGACATTCCGGAAGAAGCCTGCAGCCTCGGAACATGGTGCCCCCCCAACCGCGATCCTCAGAGGGTAAGATTCCCGACACCAAAAGGCACCTCTGCACGTGGCGCCCTGCGGCCCCCTGTGCCCAATCCCGGGGTACCCACCTAACCTACAACTACCCAACTTACCTCTCGAAGTGGTGGCGGCACCTGAAGCATCCTCGTCCCCGAGCTTGCAGCCTTTTTCCTAACCGGAACATTCCCATTGATTTCCATTGAGCGCCCGAGGGCTCAAAAGCACCCTGCACCCAGCCGCCCGAGTGGCCCTGGCAGTGCAATCTCTACACTAGCCTACTTCCCCACTTGCCCTGAGTGAGTGACCAGGAGCCCAGCTCCCACAGCCGCGTGGCCTGCTAGTCAGCAGCCACCAAACCAGGCCCCCCTATTCCTCATAGGCTAACATTGGGCCTAACTCTCTCTGCACCCGGCCGTCCTGAAACCGCTGAGGGTGAACTGACTGTACCTACCTGACACTGGGAGACCCCTGAGTCTATGCCCAGAACCTCAACTCTGCCAGTCGAGAACTTACCCTTAAACCGCGAACTTCATTTTCCTCATAGGGTAACTTTGGCTGGCTTTTTCTTGGAAATTCTTCTAAGTGTGAACTTTTCAAAACTCAAAATATTCACCAAAAATCAGCCGAGTACCAAAAACGAATTTACTCACCTGCTCTTAGGTGAGCTCCCAGTGCTGGATCTTGGTGCCCAGCACTGACTCTGAAAAGTACCCACAACTATACTTACCTTTAACTCATTTTTCTTCCGTAGGAAACCATTGACTGCTTTTCTGTGAAATTTCTTCTAAGTGTTGATTTCTACAATCTTGAAATATTCTTTTAAAATCGTACAATTTCTGCAAACGTAATTACTTACCTGTTTCTGATAAAGACCCCAGTGCTGAGTCTAGGTACCCAGACCTGGATTACAAAAGTAACGATAAAGTACTCTACCTGCAACTTGAATTTCTTGCCATAGAGGTCCATTGAATGTTTTCTTTGAAATATTTTCCAAGTGTCAACTTTTGAAATAGCTAAATAATATTTAAAAATCAGTACAGTAATTAAGTCGACTTTCACCACTTGATTCTGAATGTTGTCCCAGAACTGGATCTAGGAACCAGACCTGGAATTCCAAAAGTAATCTGAAAAGTAATTTATTACAAATAACCTGAATTTACCATTGAGCTCAATGCATTGTCATGTTTAGGAAATAGGATTGTTTATTGTAACCAACTGTGACTATTTACAAAAATCCATTGCTTATTGCAAAAGTATTTATATTCACCCTCTCATTCTGAGAAAGTATATTTTTATTCCCTTTGTGGTTCTAAAAATAAAACAAGCATATATTTTACATATATAAACCATTGGCCTAGAGTTCAGTTATTGAGTGTGTGAGACCATTTGCTGACTGAGTGTGTACAACAAATGCTTTACACTGTCCTCTGGTACTGCCTTACTGCTCGACCAAGCTACCACTTTAGAGAGTAAGGTCATACCTAACTTTAACCTCTATCAGCCCCTGGGGGACTGTGGACTCTGTACACCCTGTACCTATTAGGGAACAGTATATACAGAGCCACTTTCTCACAAGGTCCCTTTCCTTGATCTCCTGATTCGCTTAGATGGAGACCGAATTACAACTACCTTATATCGGAAACGAACTGAAAAGAATACCTTTTGCTATTCAGCAGTCATCATCCCAGGGCATTGAGACAAAATCTGCCCTTTGGACAATTCCTGTGCATCAGAAGAAATTGCAGTTCACTGGTAGACTATCAGAGAGAGTCTTCTACTCTTATGAATGACCTGATCAAATGTGAATACCGTAGACAAGTGGTCTCCCTTGCTCGCAAACGAGCAAGACACAATAACAGGGACAGCTTGTTGGAAAATGTGACAAAAGAATCAGACCAGTCAATCACATGTGTTACCACATTCACCCCTGATTCTAATCGAATCAGTAACATCATTCGAAAAAATTGGGATATCCTTAACACAGGAGATCTGAATCTACCAACACCTAGGTTTGTAACCTTAAGGATTTACTTATACACACGAGACCCAAGAAACAACACCACAGCTCACAGAGGACGTTATGGGACCTTCCACCTGTGAGGGGCCATTACCCCTGTGGCTCATGCTCTGTATGCCTCCAATAAAGGGAAAAAATGGTATGGAGGAACAAATAAAACAATATTTTTGAAGAAAGGACACTTTTAATTATCCTTTCATATGTGTATAAATTCACATCTCATTTTTCATCATTTTTTGCTGAGCATATACAAAAGACATATATTTACAAAACAAAACCTATGTACATTAAACAAACAACGCTACTGTCCTAAAAAAGATTTTTGATTATGGATCCACCTTTCAATAGTGTGGACACCCCCAGAGGGCATATACATTGCATCTGGAAAAACAATATCTCCACAAATTCAAGGACAATGCAAAGTTCTTAAATCCCCGCACATTCCAATTTTTTAGGGGCCCTCTGTGAAACCAAAATGTCGAGGCCTTCGCGTTTCAGCCAATCCATTCCTTTTGGCCTCTTCAGGACAAGGAAAGCAGCAGCAATCTACATAAAAGGAAGCACACTCAAATAACATATACATTACATAAATTACTCTATGCTCGCCCATATATATACAGGTCCTTCACCCCAGGCGTGAAGAGCAGACCAAGGGTCCCACCACAAAAGAAGAATCACCGAATTTCGTGACAATAAATCCAAATAAAATAAAATACCTACGACTTTCTGAATATGTCTATCTCCGAAACACTCTCTATATCAATATTCAGATTCAGATTCAGACACCTCCACCAATCAATCTCACGTGTATGCACTATGGATCCCGTTACTCAAGGAGGAATTTATCGCGAGTAAAACCAGGAGAAATAAACAAACTACTTGACTAACCTTGGGCTGAAATCTCCGCTCAGCAAATCAAACGTACTTGCAAGGAGTGGGGTATTGGGGGTCCTACCCCTCTAATGCCAATTCTATAACAAGGAAAGAACAATGACTAATCACAGTCTCCTCCTTCCAATAATTAAAGCTACTGACTCGGGCTATAATCTTCATACCTTATTCCAACAAAAACGAGGCCCCCTGTCCGTGTTTTGAAGTTTCAAAGGAAGCCGTCCGGTGTGATTACTTGCTGGTGCAAAGAAAAACGAACAAGCGGAGACACAGTGTAAATCCAGATGAACTACTTACTCAAAGTCTATTGTGTCTAGAACGTCTCATAATCGAGTTTGCTTACCTTAATATTCTACCATCTCCTAGAATTCTATCTCGCATTCGTCAGTACTCACTATCTCGCCGCATGAGTGTGATTTCGGGGAAGGACTATCGGGACCTTATTTCCTGGTGTGAAAAGTAACAAGGGACTATAGGCCTCCAAGGAAAGCGGAGCAACGAATCGGCCATATTGGAAGGGAGCGTTGGAAGAGACCAATATATTTACAGGCTCCTCTCTCATTTCAAGGTGTACATCCGCTATTAATTATATAATACTATTGGTGCCTACCAAACTGTATAATATGTACAAATAATGCTAAAGAACAAATACTAATAAAGAGGAAATGTTAAACACCAATAATTCTTACAGTGAGTAATATAGAAAAAAACGCATATTCAGAACAGAGTGAATCAGAGATAATACCACCCAAAATACTACCCAGTGTGCAAATGGACAGAGTAAGATAACCTGTAAACATCAAGGCTCACAATCCAAAAATACATATTAATGTGCACATATATACACACAGTGACTGTACATGTAGAGCATTCTTCTGACGAAATCTAAATGCATTTATTTACTCCTGCATTCAAGGTCTTAATTCTCAAATGAACCTCTTATTGTATCAATGCCCAAATTTCATCCTTATCATTTAGGCCATCTATTGCTGTCCGATATTTTTCAATAAACCTCGCCTCCTGACGATTCAGGGTATTTTGCAAGATGGTTTTATTCATAGGGCGCATAACTGCCAAAAAAACGGTCCACCTCAATTCATCCTCATCATGACCAATTTCCACAAAGTGCTGGACCAATGGGGCACCTAGAGTTTTGCACCGAATCCGTGATTTGTGTTGCTGAACACGGAGTTTCAGAGCTTGAGTTGTTTGGCCAATATATGTTTTTTTACAAGGACATTCAATTGAATAAATCACATTTTTCGAATTACAATTCGAAAAACCCAATTGGACATGTTTTTGATCGCCAATGGTTGTGAACTTGGAGTCACTTGTTTGGGGACATACCACACAATTTTGACACCTAAAGTGTCCCTGCACTGGTGGCAGTCCCATCATAGTTCTTACATCATTTTTAGGTGTTGTTGGTCTAGAGGCCTTGACCAGGTGTTCTCTCAAGTTTTTCCCTTTTTGAAAGGCAAAGAGCGGTGTAGCCAACCCCAAATGGTCAACCAACCGCCAATTTCTTTGGATGATCTGCCTCACTTTATTTGCTTTGGGATTGTATGTTAACACACAGGTAAGTTGATCTTTCTTTTCCTTGCTTCTTGGTGTTAACAAAGTTTCCCGGGGTGTGAACCATGCTCGTTTGAGGGCATTCCTAACTAGTTTCTTTGGGTACCCTCTATGCCTCCAAACCAAGGTCAACAAAGAGTTGACATTCCCTAATGGGATAATCTGGAAAATCTCGACACACACCAATTGTAACTCATCTAATTGCATCTACATGATGATTTGCCCCTGTGGACTCCTTTATATAGGAATGACCACCATGCCGGTTAAGACATGCATTTTGGAGCATAAAAGCAACTTCAGATGTAACAAAACGAATACCAAAATGACAACACACTACCACGCAGAACGACATGCCCCTGATTCATTCAAATGGGCTGTTCTGGAATCACACCCTGGCATGTCAAAAAAATCGCTATTACGCCTTGAGCAACGTTGGGTATTGCGGTTAGCCACTGACAAGAATGGGCTCAACGAGGAAATACCTTGGAGTCTCCTCACATGATCTCCACAATATTTCCCTTTTTGCCGCATTTGATGTTATTACCCATCATATATGCTGTTAACTTATACAACCTTTTTATCATAAACTATGATGTGATGACCCTCTATCCTCTTTGACACACCCTTTATACCTAGAGGTAGTCAAACATCACACAGGGTTACCAGTTACACAGTACATCAGTACCCCCTTTCTGACAACATCCATTTATTGATCGCTGGCACCTAGTAGATAGCTTTACCCGGTTCCTATAGTGGTGCTCACCGCTGTGGTTGCTTTCCCCTTGGGGCCTGCCCAACATGGTGCTCTCTCAATGAGGTTAGCGGTGCAGCCTCACCTGACACTGCTTGCCGGTCGTTCCGGAAGTCCCACCTCCCGCACTCTACCGGCCGGCTATAAGCACACAGATGCTAGTGCTGACAGAAGCAGCCCAGTCCGGTAGAGTGAATGGGTAGGAATACGGGAGGTTCCACACATCGTAACTGTGAGTATTTGAGGCTGCACCTCACCCCTCTATGGCAGTCCACATTTGGGATTCATGTGATATGTGCATGTTTGCCGCTGAGGTCATCCACACACCGCAGCTCCCTGCTCCTGAGCCCGTGGTGATTACCGATTGGCGTGCACCTGAACCAAATAACGGTCGCCTCATTCATTATGTGTTGGTTCTGGCGTTCACCAGTTTGACATTTACCTGTGGAGTGGTGTGGCTCACTGGTTAGAGGCAGCAGACCCGGAAGCAGAGGACAGCCCGGGACCAGGGTTCAATTCCCGACGCGGCAGGGTTGTGGACCAGGGCCAGCGGACTCGATAATTCTCGCTTCGGTGCCTACTCTAACCAGGGATCACACTCGGCAACTCTGGGCATTAGCTTGCCTCATCTCCACAACGGCCCCCCACATTCGCCGAGGATGCCTGGTTTCACCTTGGAGATACCCTGGAGGGACCATCTCACAGGGATAACCAGGATGGGTTCCCCAGCGGTCTACAGCGCCACGTCGCCTCAGGGCAGCAGTGTGCTTTACAAGACACATACATTTACATTTACCCTTGATATCTCGGAGTACCACTCTGCGTGATGGCTTTGGAAGCCGGTCTAGTTCATGTAGGGCGGATTGTTGTGATGTAGAACGGCCGCGCGTTTTGCCGGCCGGCATCATTATTAATACTGACCTCGGTTAGTGTTATTTTTGTTTCAGGTAGGTGCAGCGAGGGGGCATCTCTCATGATCTACATATCCTTGATCTCACTAGATTGGTTGGGAAACCCTCCCCTTGACGCGCACACCTTACTCTTTTATGACACCATTGAGGCCCGTTCCACTCTGGCCCCTGGGTCTTGCGCTATTTGTCAAGTACTAACTGTGAGACCTGGTTTTACAACGTAATCTTACTCTTATTTACCAGGAAACTACACTTTAGTGCTTACTTCTACCGGTACTCGATGCCCCTCACCACTGACCCAACCTGGGTGAGTTCCGCTGCTCTGCCTCTAATTGTGGCAATTTTCGCTTGTGTTTTTATTTGCTGCTTATTATGTGTTTTATTGACTTAGTTCACAGTTGATGCATGTCACGACTCACCTGCGTTTAACACGCATGCAATACACCATGATTGCTAAAAAAAAAAAACTACTGGGCTATTAGTAATTCGGAATGCGACGGCGCCTCCCTAAATCACGCAAAATTTCTCAATTCCAAAAATCAAAGTGGTGCTACAAGCAAAGGGAAAGCCCTCAACCCTTCAAAAAGGGGCTAAACAGACCCACAATATGTACTCTTAAATGCCTATACACACACAAGCTTAAATATAGATGAATATTACTGTCCAGTTAAATCCTCATTGGAGTGAAAACATTTTCTTTGCACTCCAACTTCCAACATATGATAAAGGTTATGGAACACTCCAGATTGTTCGTGTTCATTAGTTTATTGTTGATCACTATGCCCAGCCGACACGTGTTTCGTCAAGGTCAACACCCAAGACTTCTTCAGGGCTTAAAGGCATGAAATCATAATTTCATCGATACGTAAAATTGCCATGATTCATCCAAAACGCTTCACTTTGAGTCCAATCAACTCCAAACAGGACAAACGTTCCAGTAGCGTCGTGCCCCACAGAAACGCTAAGCCGAGTGTGGCCCGCCAGAACGTACTTTATGAGAACAATGTGTCGTATATATCTTGACGATCCCGAGTGCGGATTAGTTCCCCGACCCACAGTCTCTCAACTGGAAGGGTTCCACTGCTCTGCCTCTAATTGTGACAGTTTTGACGTTTGCTCGCTTGTGTTTTCATTTGCTGCTTTTTATGTGTTTTATTGACGTAGTTCACAGTTGATGCATGTCACGGCTCACCTGTGTTCAACATGCGTGCAATACACCATGATTGCTTATGATGACTCCTGTACATCGCTTTGTCCTTGACATGATGTTTTAATATTGTTACATTGTTTTATTTTGCAAGTCTTGGTGTAGATCAACTGGTACCACACATTTTTTAGGGTGCTGTACGTGTGGTCATTACTGATACCTCAACGAGGTCCTGACCACCACCAAAAAAGTGAAGGTAGTATTTAATCTGGTCCTGAGGAATTGCCATCTGATAGATAACAGGCAAGAAACATGTTGACCGTCTTAGCATATACCCTCACAAACCTTAGAGTGAGAATGTGCGTTTTGTTTTGGTTTTAATCAGGGTAGTGACCACAACTCATTAAAATTGTTCTGAGTGGATCACTAACCCCTGTTTTATCTTTCACATCTCCCACACATCACAGTCACCTACACCAGTTACCTTTCTATTAGGGCCCTCACACGCATTTCACCTAACGGCATTGGGAATAAAGATCTCCGCCAAGAAGGCCCCATCCCGGGCGCCTGATCGGGTACTGCACCGCCGACCCGATAAGGAGCTAGACCCGATGATGAAGCAAGACACCCACTTGTTGGGTGTGTGAGGGTCTCCTTTCCAAAAGGAGGATCCTTTTCTCCTGCTCATCCTTATTATCTATGCCCAGTTACCACGTGTGTTCTTACCATTACCTGCATCACATTATAGGAACTGCATGCCACTTCTAGTTTTACTGTCTTTTGGGCATGTATGCTGGACCTTAATATTTAATAGCCCATCATTTCCCTCCTTGGATAAGAAGGAGCTATTTGTTTCTCAAGTGCTATTTCTACAAGTAACTGGTTTTAAGTGCTAGTTTGATATATATATATTGGAATATTTGCTGTTTTCGTCTAAACAAAGATACATTATTTTTCTAAACTGGTGTGATGTCCATTTGTGGTGTTTTCACTGTGTTACTGTGTGCTTTGAGTACAAATACTTTACACATTGCCTTTGGGATAAGCCTGTCTGCTGGTGCCAAGCTATGAAGGAGTTGAGCATGGGTTATCTAAAGTGTGTATCCTCTTTATCCTCCTTACCTTGACTAGAAGCAAGGGTCTCTACTTTTCAAAGGTACACACATCTGCCAACTAAAGACCCCCATTTCTAACATTGGTGGGCAGCGGTGAGGATTAAAAGTGTATTTGTACTTGACCCACAGTAATTGGTGTACATCGCTAGTTTAGTGCAGACTACCACACAAGCACATAAAGTGTTTTTGGTTCTATTTTTGATCTGACCTTTATAAGTATCCACGCACCATGTCTCTAAATGGTAAACCAGCAGAAGATATTGCAGAATTGGAGTCCGATATTGGAATGTTGCTTACATACAAAGAGGATAATCTCAGACAATTTTGCAAAAGCTGTGGATGCCCCATGAGGAGCGCCTCTAGGGAAGAGGAGCTGCAGAAGGCCTTGAGTGCCCGGTGGGAGGCCAGAGAAGCTGAGGAGATAGGAGATGCAGTTGTGGATGTTGGTTTGCCAGAAAGGGGCTTTGTGTCCCAGGAATTGCCTGTAAGAATAGCAGCCTCAGTGGCTGGCAACAGTGTGTCTTCCAGAAATATGTCTCCAGCGGAAATGGAGGAGCGGCAAAGTGTCAGAAGTCATGAATTTGAGCTGCTGAAGCTCCAGATTAGGAAACTGGAAATGGAGAGAGGCAAGGAAGCTACCCTTGCTTGGAAGAGAGGAAATTGATTTGGGCATATGAATTGAGCATGAGAGAGCTGGATATCAAGGCCAAACAGATGTAATCCAGTGCAAATGGTGGCAGCATACAGCCAGTGCAATCTGGAGGTAAGGTCTACATTCCCAAAGACCTAGTGCAGAATTTCCAAGAGGGGGAGGATATTTATGCCTGGTTTGCATCTTATGAGGCAGCACTGCGTTTGAATGAGGTCCCTGAGAAATATTAGGGGGTGAGCCTGTGGAAAAGCTTTGCGGCCAATGGGAGGAACATCCTGACACCTTTTGAGGCGGCGGGTACTCACACCTATCCTAATATGACAGAGGCTTTATGCCTCAGGTATGGGCTCACACCTGAGCAGTAGGGGAAAAGTTTAGGTCTTTAAAGATGCTTGAGTCTAACATTTGGGATGGAGTGTGCAAACATTTTTTGCATAGCACTGGATGGTTGAATAAAGGGCAGCAAGGTAACTGATTACCAGGAGCTGTACAATCTGATTGGTTGGGAGCACTTGAGTAGTCTTTGTGTTCAAGAGCTGTGCCAGCATCTGATGGATAATAAGCTGACGGACCCCAGAAAGCTTGTTCAGGAGGCGGACCGCTGAATGAGTACCACAATGGGTATTAGGGAAACCCAGCCAAGGGTGGGCAGGGTCCCCAGCATAAGAGTGGGGGGACAAGAGTAACCAAAAGGAATTCTCTAAAGGACCCAAAATAGTTCCCAGGGTAAAGATTCTGAGCACCCCACTAGAAAGAAGCCATGGCCTCTTTGGGGTTGGCCAGATAACCGGAGTCCCCGCAAGTGTTATTCATGTGGTCAGGAGGGTCACATACAGGGGGATCCCAAGTGCCCCAAGGCACCACTGGCATCCACTGGTGCACCGTCACTGGTGTTAGTTAGTGTAGTGCTGGGGGAGGAGTTGGTTCCTAGTGAAGGGGGGGAGCCAGCTGTGATTACCCTTATCTCATTAGGAGATAGAGAGATAGTCCAGGAAACCTGTCTGCTAAATAACACAAAGAAGTACCTGCAGTGGGTTGCCATCAATAGAAGGAGGGTAGAAGCTCAGAGAAACACAGAAGCCAGTGTGACATCTGTGAGGAGTCAGTGGCTGTCTGAGGGGCAGGTAATCCCCAATGTACTTCACCCTATATTTGCTGCAGACAACTCTGAGCGCATGTGTAAGGTGGCGCAGTTTCCCTTTGAGTGGGGGATCTCTGGTCCTTTGAAGGTCGTTGTGAGTCCACCCATGCCTGTTGACTGTCTGTTTGGAAATGACCGGGACCTTCCCCTTAGAAGGAGGTGGAAAGCCGCTCTCATTTGGAGATGCTGGGTCTGCGTGAGTGGGTGTGTGTGACCACTCGGTCAATGGTAGCCAGTAAGGTTAATCAAGAGGACCTGGAGCCTGAAACAGTGGCCCAGGTACCTACCAAAAAGAGGAGAAGCAGTGGGTGTGGGTGTGGGAAACTTGCCCCAGAATTTACCACAGCCCAGGAGGAGGCAGACCTTGAGAGAGGATGCCCTGGAACCTACAGGGGAGCAAGTGGCCGAACTGGGAGACCTGCCTGAGCTGACCCATTGGTAGAAGGTAGGGGGGTCCCACAAGGGAGGAATTCTGCAAGGTGCAGTTGGAGTGCCCTACTCTTGTGGGTGTGCGGCAGCAGGCTGCAGACCAGACAGCAGGTGATCAGGCTGGATCTCATTGGATTTATTGGGAGAATTGTCTCCTATATAGTGAGCCTAAGGTTGCTGAGTTAGGGTCAGCCAGTGTGCTGGTGGTACCCTAGCACTTCAGCACCTTCCTCATGGGTCTAGCTCAAGATATGCCTTTGAAAGGACATTTGGGGTGCGACAAGACCTTTAACAGGCTTGCCACACTTTTCTTTTGGCCCCAAATTCACAGGCACACTGATACTCATTTTAGGTCTTGTCAGACTTGCCAGGCAAGCAGCAAGAGTGGAGGAAAGTGTAAGGCTACCCTCCAAATCTTTCCTGTGGTGAGCACCTCTTTCGAGCAGGTGGGCATTGATATGGTGGGGCCACTGGAACCCAAGACAGCCTTAGGCAACATGTATATCTTGGTCTTGGTTGACCATGCAACCTGGTACCTGGAAGCTGTCCCTCTCATGACAATCACAGCCCCTGTGGTGAGATGTGCAATGATGGGGATCTTTTCATATGTGGGGTTCTCCAGATAGGTGGTATCTGACTGAGGTACAAACTTCATATCTAGGTATAAGACGTCTTTATGGGAGGACTGAGGTGTAATCTACAAATTTACTACTCCTAACCATTCACAAGGAAATGGGTTAGTTGAGAGATTCAATCGAACCCTGAAAGGCATGATAAATGAAGATTCTTGCAGAACCCATGAGACGTAAGTGGGACTTCTTCTTATATGCCTGTGGTTTGCCTACAGGGAGGTACCGCAGAAATTCTTAGGGTTCAGTCCATTTGAATTGCTATATGGGCACCCTCTGAGAGGGCCTATCAGTCTGGTGAAGGGAGGCTGGGAGAAAACTCCTGGTAAGACCCTCGGACGTGTTCAGCTACATGCTGGCCTTCAGGAAACAGACTCAGTGCTTCAGGAATCTCACTCAGGCGCACCTGGAAGCCAACCAGGAGGAGATGAAACAATGGTACGACCAGAATCCCACTCTGTTAGAGTTTCAGCTTGGCCAAAACGTGTAAGTGATTGCACTAGTGGGGCCTTGTGTGCTCCAGAACAAGTGGACTGACCCATTCGAGATGGTGGATTGCAAGAGTGCAGTAACCTACTTGATAAACTTGCAGATTCCTAGGAACCCTTTGAGGGTCCTGCACGTAAACCACCTAAAACCTCACTTTGAGAGATCTGAAGAGACTATGCTACTGGCTACAGATGATGGAATGGAAGAGGAGAGTGAACCTCTTCCTGACCTCCTGTCTGCCACGGAACATGATGGGTCAGTGGATGGTGTGAAACTCTCTCCCACCCTGACCCCAGAGCAGAAGAGGGACTGTTACCAGGTGCTCGGACAGTTCGCCTCCCTGTTCTCCCTGACCCCAGGAATCACCAATTGGTGTGTCCATGATGTGGACACTGGAGACAGTTTACCTGTAAAACACAAGATTTACAGGTTGGCTGACAAGGTCAGAGCTAGTATCAAGGAAAATGTTTCCAAGATGTTTGCATTAGGGGTGATAGAGCCCTCCACCAGCCCCTTGGCTAGCGCAGTGGTCTTGGTTCCGAAAGCTGTTGTACCCAGTGCCACTCCGGAACTGCGGTTCTCTGTGGACTGCCGTGGGTTCAATGCTGTCACAAGGACTGATGCGCACCCCATCCCCAGAGCTGATGATCTCATTGATCGGTTGGGAGCTGCCCAGTACCTCAACACATTTGATCTAACGCCTGGATACTGGCAGATTGCCTTAACTGATGGTGCAAAAGAGAGGTCTGCATTACAAAGCTAGAGGGGCACTACCAGTTCCGTGTCATGCCCTTTGGGTTGAAGAACGCCCCTGACACATTCCAGAGACTGGTCAACCAGGTACTGTCTGGGCTGGAGGAATTCAGCACCTCCCACCTGAATGACATTGCTGTGTTCAGCTCCAGTTGGCAGGAACATTTGCAACACCTCTGTGAAGTGTTAAATGCTCTGCAGATGGCAAGCCTCACTATCAAGGCCAGTAAGTGCCAGATAGGGCAGGGGACTATGGTGTACTTAGAGCACCAGGTAGGAAACGGCCAAGTTGCGCCCCTACAACCTAAGTTCGTCACCATTGTGGCTTGGGAGCCCTCCAAAATTCAGACAGAGATGAGAGCCTTCTTAGGTCCCACCGACTACTACAGAGGGTTTGTCAAGAGATATGGCACCATTGTTGCCCCCTTGACAGAGCTGACTTCAAGGAAGCAGCCAAGGAAAGTGATCTGGACTGATGCCTGTCAGACTGCTATTGATATCCTGAAATCTTCCATGTGCACTTCGTCCGTGCTCAAGTCACCCAAATTCTCCCAAGAATTTATTGTGCAGACAGATGCTTCAGAGCATGGGGTAGGTGCTGTTCTTTCACAATCGAACGGCGAGGGCTCGGATTTACCTGGAGCTTTCATTAGTAGGTGGCTACTTCCCAGGCAACAGAGGCGGAGTGCAATTGAGCAAGAACCTTTTGCTGTGGTCTGGGTGCTGAAGAAGCTAAGGCCCTACTTGTTTGTGATTCACTTCCGGGTTCAGACAGACCACAGGCCCCTCAGATGGTTAATGCAGATGCAGATGAGAATAGCAAAACTGTTGTGGTCCATCTCCCTCCAGGGGATGGACTTCATGGTGGAACACAACCCTGGTATAGAACACGCCAATGCTGATGGTTTTTTTTTCAGATTCTTCCACCTTAGTGAGGAGAACTCCCAAGAGGGTCGGTCGTTCTCCCCACTTTTCAGCTGGACGTAACACGTGTTAGAGTTGGCATCCATTGTGTGGTTTCCCTTGACTTTTTGCCTTTACCTTCTGTATTTTTGATGCTGTGCTGGATTTTGTTTTTGCTGGTTTAGATGTTTTGGGCACTTTGCCACTGTTGATCAATGTCAAAGTGCAAGCACTCCCTGTGTGAATTGTTATCATGATTGGTTATCTATGATTGGCATTATTGATTTACTTTTAAGTCCCTAGTAATGTGCCCTGAGTGTGCCATGGCCTGTTAAATCAAATGCTACTAGTGGGCTTGCAGCACTGATTGTGCCAGCCACACAAGTAGCCTTTTTAAATGTGACTCAGACCTGCCACTGCAGTGTCTGCACGTGCAGTTTTTAATTGCCATGTCGACCTGGCAAGTGCACCCACCTGCCAGGTCCACACCTTCCCTTTCCTTACATGTAAGGCACCCATAAGGTAGGCCCAAGGTACCCCCATGGGCAGAGTGCAGGGTAGATAAATGGTAGAACATGTGCTGGTTTGTTTTACATGTCCAAATATGAAATACTGCCAATTTCGTTTTTCACTATTGAAAGGCTATCTGTCCCATAGCCTAACATGGGAGTTACTTTGTAACATCTTACAAGTATAACTTTCCATTGGGACAAGATAGAGAAATTGAGTTTAGATTCTCTGAATTCAGAATTTAATAATACATCTTTTTAGGGAAATGGTTTTTAAATTGTATGTTTGAGAATGCCACTTTTAGAAAGTAAGCATTTTCTTATTTAACGATTGTGTGTGCCTCTGCTGGTTTGTGTATTGATTGTCTGGTTTTGGGGTGACAGGGGCTGGGGATGTGCATTCACTGTAGACAGCTACAGAGGGGTTGAGGTGTGTCCTGGCCTTCCTGGGTGACTTAGAGCTGAGCTGATTAGACCTAGGCTGCATTTAGAGTGGGGAGTTTCACTTACACCTGAATAGGCATTGTCTCCTTTGCACATTGCTGTCTCCACCTCATGTAGTTATGCTGCACTAGAGACAACAAAACTGGTTTGGGCTGGGCTCAGAGACCCTTGCCACAAAGGTAACAAAGACAAAATGAGGTATACGTAGTGGACCTTAACCTCCAGAGGATTAGATCACTTCTGGACTCAAGAGGAACCTCATCCAAGGAGAAGAGCTGTAAAGGGAGTACTGCCCCTTTGCTCCGTGTACTTTCCTGGGTTTGCCTGCAGTTGCTACTTCTGCCAAGGAGAGGACAAAGACTGGAACTTTGGTGTGAACCTGCTTGAAGAAGAATCTCCAAGGGCTTGTGTGTGCTGGCCTCATGTTCTGAAGTTTCAGGGACACAAAAACTTCACCTGCAACCCACTGGCCCACACCTGGACTACTGTATGGACTCCTGAATTGAAAAGGGTGCCAATTCCAGTTCCTGGGCCCTGTCAATTGTGTGGTTGGTGCTGCAAAGTAAGTAAAACAACTACGACGCAGTCAGCAACACCACCAGTGACGTCGCGACCTGGGCTGGGGGTACCGCCCATTAAGTGCACAATGCACCACCTCGCCTGCACCGCAGCTCCCACGTTCTTCGATGCCTGCAGACACCTGCAGCTATCGGCCTTGCCGACGCCAGGGCTAGCACCAAGACCATCATCACCACCAGCATCCTGTTAGCGCAGTGCCGATAATGGACAAGAGTGACTTCACGAACTCTTCGACTTCGCATCACCTCACCAGAACTGACCCCTCACCGCCAACGCCACCAACTTCCTCTGTCCTGGGCTCAACACATTACCTCCTCGTGGACACAACGCCTCGCCTCTCTTATGGCAACCAGGGAACCGGCCTTGACCTCGGCACTGATGCCTCACCTTCAGGATGCTGTGCTTCACCAATAAGCTTTGTTTTTCAAGGTACTTTTGTTTGGGGGTCCATGTGACTCCATGCCTGACGCCTCCCACCTCACGGTTGGTGCCTTTCTTTGGAATTATGCATGTCACGAATTGTAATAGCCCCAGGTGGAGCTATTTGTTTGTAAAAGTGCTATTTCTGCAAGTGAATGTTTTTAAGTGCTATTTTTATATATGTATGTTGGATTTTTTTTTGTTTGGTCTTGTTTGGTTTTTGTAAAGATACCTTATTTTTCTAGACTGTAGTGGTGTCCATTTTTGGTGTTTGCACTGTGTTACTGTGTTCTTTGAGTACAAATACTTCACACGTTCCCTTTTGGGATAAGCCTGTCTGCTCATGCCAAGCTACCAAGGGGGATGAGCAGGGCTTATCTAAAGTGTGTATCCCCCCTTACCCTGGCTAGAAGCAAGGGTCCCTACTTGGACAAAGGTATATACCTCTGCCAACTAGAGACCCCCATTTCTAACATGCAACTTATATCTATGTCTAAATTTGATTGTATTGATATACTATAGAGTATCTGATTTATTTTATGATAATCAGCACTTGTTCTTTCGACCTGTATTTCTCATTTGCACTATTGTATCTGGCTGTATTTGATTGATCATGTAAGTTCCGAGATATGGCACTCTTGCACTTTAATAACATATGTGAGTGTATTCTGCATGTTGTTTTGTGTTCCACCCAAGAGGAAATTAATTGGTTTTGAATAAAACCTGTATCTTGCTATTAAGTACTCTTTTAGTTTACCTGCTGATAATTTTATATCAATTATGGTTGTGTATAAATATTTTTTTTTAAAGAAATTAAAGTTGCACCTGAGGTTAAGTAAATGTTAGCCTATGCAGTGAAAATGTCAACATTTGATAGAAAATTGAATTTCCTGGAATATTAAGTCACTTTCCCAGTTTCACTACTGGATAGGGGTACTATGTATTGTTACAACCACAAAGATGCTGCAGAATCATTTTAAATGGGCTGCGTTATTGTAATTCAGTGAGCATGATACAATTTTTGTACAGCCCGAAGAAAGCGGAAGATGTAGTAATAATCCAACACAAAAGGGACAGACAGTGAGTTTTAAGCACACGTGGAACACCAAATAATCCCTTTCCAAAGGCACTGACTAAGTATAGCACAGGCCCATTGCTTCTCATTAGGGTTGGAGGGGGGTATTCACCAAGAAAAGATTGGAAAGAATGGTGGCAAAACTGCATTTTACTAAAAAAATATATATATATATTCTGCCTAGAAGAACCAAATGTCTTACAAGCAGTTTTGAGTGAGAACAAACAAGATATTCTAAAATATTTGAGTTTGCCACAATACTGAGGAGAGCTGTTTCTCCATAGCAGCAAATTATGTACCTTCATATCATAAATGTATGTGCAGAACTAAAATATTTGCATATGTCTGATCTCTGTCCATCCATAATGACCCAGACAAGTGAAAGCAACAATGGACTGGAATACAGCTCATGATAATGTCTTCAAGTGTTATATACATACCTTCTTGTGGTGTCTCCCTAAGCGGGAGGGGAATGCGTAGTTGTGGATCCTAAACTGAATATGTCTCAAGACTCACTGTGCACCTTCCAGGTAGGCTCAACAAGGCCGTCATAAGGTACCAGATTTGACAATTCAGTCTGTATCCTTTATTGTGGGATGGGATCAAGACTAATTTGCATGTGGCTGATTAATGCCTGTAAAGACATGAACAACTCTAAAAAGTGATAGCCCAAAGTAATTGCCTATGGTTGAGAACAATTCAGTCATTCTACCCCTCACTTTAGTGATGTCTGGCGTGCACAGATATAGGTTCCCAGCTCGCTATAGGACTCAAGTTACATGTCATTTACGAGGCAGAACAGTTTGGGGTTGTTTATCTTGCCATTCAATGGGATCTGGCCTGGTTGAATGGTCTGAATATCCACTGTGGAGCATGCCCAAAACTGATTTGGATAAGACTGAGGCTCAGATAAAACTGTCCAGAGGAGTAATCAGAAGCTGAGAATAATGCAAACATTCTATCCATTACTGTTTGAACTGTGCAGAACATAATGCCAATCACTATGCCAATAGATAGGTCATCAAAGTCTGTGTGCCTGAAAAAAGTGTAATTAGATTTGATAATCTTATGTGCCAGGTTACTGACATCCTACAAAATTGCATATCCATTGTTTATGTCAGCTGCATATTTGAGGGAATTCAGTTGCCAAGCTCTCCTCAAAATATGTAAAGATGTCTTTAGTTTCCACACAGCCCCATTTTGTAAATATGAATTGCTTTGATGAATTCCAGAATCCTCAAAACCATGATATGTAAAGCCGTGGTGCAATGCTTTTTCCCTTCATGGGATGTAATGCTTCGTGGACACAATCGATTTCACATTACCCCATTAGGTAAAGCTCCATTGACATGTCAATATGCTAATTTTTCCAATATGCTAATTATGGGAGTATTTAAAATGTTATTGTCATGCTCCACCAAATTGTAAAGCAGAGTTATGATAAATACTCATTTCCAGATTACCCAGAATTTTAAGTATCATAAAAAATGAATTATGCAACTATACTTGATGTGCATATATTCATGCAAAATATTATGTAAAGACCCTCTACCATGGAGACTCTCACAGGATCATAGTATGTTATGCTCCATTGCCATTTTGAACCCCAGTATTCATATGGCTCTGGTATGTAAATCTCCACTGAAATATCCCCATGTCCACCATTACCATGCCAGTTACATCATTGCCCTAGTATGTAACGCTCACTTAGCATAACACACACTCATTTATGATAACACATCATTGACATACCATTTTCCACATTGTATGTATGTATGTGTTATTTGCATAGCGTGGACCTAGCCGAAAGGCAGCACAGAGCTGTACAGTCATAAAGCAATTGAAGTTGTAAATGGATTATGGGAGAATAAGGCCATTGTTACTGCATTGTAATGCATTGGTCTTTATAGAGGTGTATCATCAACTCTTTCCTAAATTGGAGCATGGTTAGTGTGGTCATGATAGATACATGGATGTTGTTCCAGGTCCTGGGTGCATGTATGGAAAAGGCCTGATGCCTTGTGGTTTTTTTTTTGCACTTCTTTGTCTTCAGTTTGATGGTGTCCTGGCTGTGGGTGAGCTGAGAGACACCAGAGAGAGTGAGTTTGCCAGCCAGATAGACAGGGGTGCTGGACATTTTATGGCTTTGTAAATGATGCAGCTGGTTTTGAAGATGGTACATGCTGGCAAAACGAGTCAGTGGAGATCCATCTGAATGGAGATGCACATCTCCTAAACCAGGGAATTATAATATAGTCACCAGACAAATTGTGACACGAATCTGGCATGTGTGTCACATTTGCCATGCCACTCTACCCCACTATGTAAAGTATCATTGTCACACCATTTCCCACAGATCTCATGTACATAAAATTCCATTAATATGAACCTCACATGCACCGTTGCTAAGCATTCACCTCCTTATATTTCCCTCTCTGTTTCCAATCAGTCGCCCAGAAGTGCCCCTAGAATGAGTTACTCATCTCATGTGTTGCTAGTACAATTGCCAAGCTATTCCCTGCAGCATGCTTCTTGGATGAAACGCTGGAAATGAATGGACTGACTGCCCTGTGGTCTTTTCTGTCCTAATTTTTGGTTGGTGTTGTCACAAAAGAGGGGGCACAGTAGACATATGCCCATGCACGACAGCCCAGGCACTGCTTCAATAAAGTGTGTGCATATCTGCACATGGGCTATACAGGAAACACCTGTCACAGTTAATTTGTTTTTATTTAGGTCAGGATTAAGTTACCTGTTAAGGATTGCTGCTTTCCAACGTGCAACTTGCCTTTGGTCACTTGGTCTTCTTTAACTGCGCTGAAGGTAGTTCTGATGGTGAGTTGTGGACAGTGGCTCAGCGTTTAATTATTTGGGCTGCTTATAGATAGATAGCTTCATGTTCCTTCTCCCAGTATGCCTTGTAAGTGCCCTTTGAAGGGTGTAGTGGTCGGTGCTGGTTAAGATTTAGACTCTGGGGTCTTCGGTGGGGATTAGTATGGCCCACCTACAGTGTGATCATTTTTTTGTAAATTAACGTATTTATTATGTGGACAAAGACTTTGCCATACTAATACCTTTCATTAAAACTGCTAGATTCTTATAATCAGTGGTCCACATATGATTGATAACTTCCAATTGAGCCAGGCTGGGTGTCCTAAATACATCTTTTCATTACAAAGACACAAAGATTGAAATGATTCTATGGCGAGAGAATGTATATGAGAGGAAAACGTGGTAATATATGAGGCTGGTGAGGGGGCTAAGCAAATGCATGAGGAAGCACAGTAGACTCCGCACTGGCACAGCACAATGGGCTTAATGTTCATGCTGACGAAATGTGTGCATATTGGGTAGGAGATAGGTCTTAAACCACGTAAGATCGCTCAGAGGGTTATCGCATCAACAGCAGAGACTTATAAGAGATTTGCAAGTATATGTTTCTAATTTCCGTTACAAAGGTACTGGGATAAAATACATGTATCAGATGCCTGTCTGTAATCTGCAGGTTACAAATTCAAATCTCTGTAAACATCACTGTGAATTAATGAACCATCCGCAGAAATCTATGTGTAACCTGTAGGTCACCTGTTACAATTTCAGTAAGGTTTTTCATCAGTGGTGGCTGGTGACATTTGAAAGTGGTAGGCGTAAAAAAAGGGTCTAAATGTGTTTTGTGTCATAGCGAGCCTGATTGACTAAAGGGGAACTGCAGGACCCTCACGCCAAGGAAATTTTGAAGAACAAAAAAAAAAGGCCCAAAGGATGCAGGTTAAACCACATTTCAGAAAGCAAGAATATTTATAAAAGTAGGTAGGATATGTAGACTTGAAATAATTAAACACATTTAAAACTGTCCCATATCGTGCTTCATTCCTGCTTGCACCCGTGCCATCCATTTAGCCTGACTGCATTATTTTAAAAGAATAGGGAACATTGGCGTTAGCCGCCTGACCTAATTGCCAAAGAAAGATGAACTATATGTCACCTCAGGTCTCCATTAGGGCCAAAGATTGGGTGGCGAAAACAGTGACCAAGTCTCCATAACCACACTCTCTCAGATGCATTGAATTAGTTATATAGCGCCACTCATACCAGTGCAGGGTGTCTGAGCACTTTGCATCACACGCATATTACACACAGACATTCAATCATACATGTGTAAATCACTGTGTAGGAAATGTTACGTAAGCCAAAGGACTAAAAGTGTAGGAGTCACATGTCATCCATACTGGTAGGCAGCATAGTTTAAGAGTGCTTGGTGTGGAGAAGCACAAACTCAGAGTCGAAAAAGAAACAGCATAGTTGGGAGTTTTCTTTAATAATAAGAATCGATTTCTAGCCAAATTAACCCTTTTTGCAACAATGTTCTGTACTTTGCAGAGTGTATGCAGTTCTAGGATGAAAGTTAATACCTCACTATTCTATATTAGGACTTTAAATTATAAATTGCAAGTAACCTGCTGATCTGTTTACATCTGTAATCTACATGGTACACGTTCTCTGCAGCAGGCATATTAACCCTCTGCACTAACTTCACCTAAGTCAAAACCACAACTATACAAAATGCTGATCTCTCTCTCCAGGAAGATAATTAATCACACGAGTTATCTTGACATTTATGTGAGCCCTGGTAATTGCGGGGTGAAAGAAACGCTGCAGCAGGTGCTTCAAAGGCATAATAAACTTTCAAACACGGCGCCCCCAGGATTCCAGCAGCCGGTGCGGTGGCACCGATTGCACCGCCCTAAAGCCGGCCCTGACTGGCATTGATACAGCACTGGAGGGTCTAAAATAGTAATGAATGTGCATAACTATTTTAGGCCTAAGGAGGGCCTAAAATAGTTTTGTACATTCATAACTTCACAGTAACGGCCGGCATGATGGGGGTGGGGGTCGTCACGGGGGGTGGAGGCGGGTGGGTAAATTAAAGAATATTATAAAACTTACCATCCTCGTCCTGCAACATCTTCTGGATGCGTTTCAACTCCCGCTCCGTCCTGCAACACTGCAGCTTCTGGATGCGTCCAAACTGCCGCTCCCGCCGTCCTGAAGCTCTCGTCGTCATGTCGTCATCAATGAAAGGCAGCCTCCCTGCCTCCGCTCTGCCAATCACAACGCTGAGGCGCAGTGGAGAGCGCCCCAGCCGGGACCATTTTCACTATGTAGAGTGGGCGCCGTGGGCGGTGCTGCTCAAGGGCATGGGGGGAGTGGCTTGCCCACTGTTGTACATACGGACTGTTTGATCGGCCCCAGGGGGGACCAAACAGTCCCTATGCACAACAGTGGGCAAGCCACTCCCCCCTGCCCTCAAGCAGGACCGCCCACCCCCGATCAGGCACTTCTGCTTTCTCGCAGTGCGAGAAGGCAGAAACATAAATGGTAGTTATTACCATTTATGTTTCTGCCTTCTCGCACTGCGAGAAAGCAGGGGGGCGGCGCCCAAACGCCCCTATGGAGGAGCCGCCACTGTTTTTCATTGGTTTGACTGTCTGCTGCTGTGTTTGTTTGTGTGTGCTTGCCTGTGTATGTTTGCTCATGTGTTTGTGTATATGTGTGTGTGTGTGTAACCACCAAATCACAAATTGCATTTTCCTTGGTGTTGTTCAGTTGCAACACTCTTGCTGCAGAGATCTATGTGTGAGTTGCAAGCCACATGCATGAACAGGCAAAGGCAGCCATTCTTTCATTGTTCAAAATCCAATAGGAGTCATACAGTTGAATTGGGAAATTTGATCAACTAAAACGCCAAAAGACAGTTTGGATTTTGCACAATAATTCAACCCTCTGGTCTGCATTGCACACTTAGATCACTAAGGGATAGCACATCCCAATACTGTTCTTAGAAATGTTTAAAAGGTCTATTCTTGTGTTTTCTGCAATAAATATTTGCATATTTGCAACTATTTGGAATTTTTGATCTTGCCACAGAGCTATTACATTTCCTGTCAACCCAACACTCTGCTTCTATAATAGCTCTAGCCATGATATGCTGTGACCTTTAAACTTATTGAGCAATGTCTCCTAAAAGCCTTATAAATTAGGAGGATATTGGTGAATCTGAGTGTTCCCTAATCACGTTGCCTACCTTTAGTAGTAGAAACACCAAGGTTTGCTCGTTGTTCACAAGGCCATCAATAATGGCCTTTCAAAGACCCTTGGGGTGCCACTGCATCCAAGACATCACCTTCCACAGGGTAAATAACACATCCTACAATAATGTCATGACCCCAATACTGGATATCATTAACCCTGGGCGGCCAACTACGCTATGCTCGCGTAGTTTGCGCTACTTTATGCTACGCGAATTGCACGTAGCACAGTGCAAAAACGCGTAGCGTAGTTGGCATTTTTTGCTCGCTCGCGGTCCTCAACGTCAAGTTGGCGACCGTGAGCGAGCAAAAAGACATCCCGGTGAGACTTTTTCCTCATTCGCGATCAGCAACATCAAGTTGGCAATCACTTGCATGGAAAATAAACCTCCCGGCGAGATTCTCAACGTGGGGAGGTCAGGTATTTCATTGTGAGTGGTCGCGTATGCTCGCGACCGCTCGCGATGAGAAACTACCAGTCCGCGTTGAGAAAGCTGCCGCTCGAGTAAAAGTCTACTCGACCGGCAGAAAACAACAGCTCGCACTGTGCGAGATGCCGTTTTCAATGATTGCACAGTGCGGACAAGCATCCGGCACTGTGCAATCATCCCGAAAAGCGCACTACACAGTCCGCATAGCGCTACGCGTTGCTCGCGTAGTGCGAAGTGTACTTCGCGTAGCTATGCGTAGCGCTACTACGCAAACTACACCCAGGGTTTGATATCATTCCACCCTAAACTCGGGGTACGATCTACGCCTCAGTTCAACAGCACAACTTCCATGTAGATATTTCGGTGGTTAAAGACACATATAGCTGGCCCACAGTCTGTTTACCATAGTAGTGGTGCTAATACACTATGGAAAGGCAGTATTGAAACACACACCAGTTCATTCCTCTGCAGTTTCTTACTGCTTCCGCCTACCGCCAAGAATCCAGTAGCCTACCTCTTCCCGAAGTGCCTACCTTAACCTAACGGTCAAAGCTGATATGACCTGGTACTACCTACACCCCCTCCTCCCTTGTCAAGACCCAGAAAATATAAGTAACACAAGTTTTGGATAAGGGGGTCGTAGATAAGCCCCGGCCCTATTTATTAACATAAAAATTCAAACAAAATTAATATTTACAATATTTACAAAAATAAGCAGAAAACATAGGAATGACATTGATTACATTAATAAATACAGATGTCAGATGGCTAACCTTAACATAACTCTAATACAAGTTATTCCTATCCGAATCTAAACATATCATCATCAATAATCATAACAGCAGTTACTTTTCTGCCTATCTGTATTTGAGCCTAGGGCAAGGTCAATAACTGGTGTCAGTTCCTTATCAAATTATGCCCGCCCTCCCACCAGAGTACTAACCGCCCCCCGGTTACCCCCGTACACTCTGTATACTATCTCCATAAGGGGCCCTTGCAGTTCTGTGCCCTTTACTGCCGCCATTGTGCACATGCGGGGTGGCCAACCAGCCTAGGTAAGGCGTAACTCCCCACCCCCCCCGCACCCATCCAGCCAACCGGCTGTAACTGCCCCTGCAGTTCTAGGAGAGACCACTTGTCCCTCCCCCTGGGGCGAACCCATTCAAGAATGGCGCCGCCTTCTAAGGACCTTAAATTTACAGCTCACCAATCATAACCTTATCGCCTGACCAAGGAATTGCATTAAATACGACGATAGATGACCTGTAAAGGAAGACAACTCACCTAGACATATCAGAGAAAACAACATAAAGTACACACCAAACTTTGCTTTAGGAGACGGTGAGTGGGTGTTAGAAATGGGATCCCTCGTTGGCTAAGGCTTGCACCAAAGCCAGGCAGAGACCACCACTCTAGTCAGGGCAAGGGAGTTACACGCCAAGATAACCCCTGCTCACCCCCTTGGTAGCTTGGCACGAGCAGCCAGGCTTATCCCGGAAACAATGCGTAAAGCGTTTGCGCTCGCACACAGCAACAACACCCCAGGCACACCACAAAAGGAACTCCACATAAGGTTATATATAAAAATAGCCTTTGTATTATAATAAACACATTAGATCATAATCACACAATATACACTGTGCCAACTGGCACTGGGCAGTATTTACAGGGGTTTATATACACATGACAGGGCCACATGGACCACTGTCAGAATCATCACTTGGTAGAAATAGTAACAGTAAGATTTATCATAGACGTAGAACACAACCAGTAAATGTAGCACAAATAATAAATGTAGAGCACAACCAGTAAATGTAGCACAAATAATAAATGTAGAGCACAACCAGTAACTTCTGGTGAAATGCTGAACTGAGGCCTAGTTCCTGCAACGTAAGTCACACTATGCAATAATCATCACCTTAGGCATAAAACACATGATGCGCCAACCTCCTAAACACTAAATCACATTAGGCATATGTATCACCAGTATAGACACATTACGCAGTAATCAGGGCCTCACACACTGAAATGGACCCCAGGCCAACTGGCCTCTCACAGGGGGTTCAAACACCCAACGTCCAGAAAGTCAGGGCTAGCTGCAAATAAGCAGCAAAAATAAGTGGGCGCAATGAACTTGCCGAAACGTAGCAGCTGCCCACTAATTGCTGGGCAGCTGGGAAATCAAAAGATGGGCACAGGCATTCACTGTGCCACATGTAGCAGAACTGCGCAACGTTGCAGATGCCCTCTATCACGTGGGGCAGCTGGGGGAAATGCCTTGGCACTACTTGGTGCAGGGCCGCTCAGTCAGCAGGAGGCGGAGCCCTCCTCAATTAGCCAGCACGGGCACCACTAGCCCTAGGGACAACTAGGCACACCACGTTGGAGCGGCCCGCAACGGCGGGCCCGCTCATAGAAAGGAGCTGCCGGCCAGAGCATCCCACCCAGCCCTCACTCACTGGGCCTCATCATACAGCAACGTTTCTGCTTTCTCCCCTGCAAGCAGAACTTCGGTTGTGGGGCTCGGGCAGACACGGCGCTGCTGCCTCCTCTCCTGGTCGCGCTGAGGCTGCCCGCGGCACTCCCTTTGCACTACGGAGGTTCCGCCTTGAAGATCCCTTGGTCACGCTGAGGCTGCCCCGGCCGGATTCAGCTTTTGTCTCGCGGCCCGCCCCCTGAGGGTTGCCTGACTTTCAGTTTAGCCCAGGTTGCAATGGTGAATTCCACGGCAGAGATGCGGGGTGGGCTCCCGTTTTCCTTAAGTAAGCAGGGAGAGGGGTGGGCACCCGCTCTCTATTTCTCCAAAACCACAGGGTGGGCATCCTCTAATTAGCACAAATGCGGGGTAGGCACCTGCGATTTAGGACTGCATAGACGCAGGGTAGGCTCCCGCTCGTTGGCCAATGCGGGGTGGGCACCCGCTTTGCTCTCCTCCCTCGGGGTAATCCCCACATCGGGATTTCCTCATGGAAACCTGCAGCTTCGCGCTGCGGAGCCCTCGTGCTCCTGTTCCTCTGGGTCAATTTGAAAGGAAGTGCTCACAGGGCTCTAGAAACAGCACAAGCTCCAGCAGTGGCCCCAAAAAGGCCAGAATAAGGAGTCCTTGTTGTGGGGGGGACCACAGCAGAGCGCAACCAGGCAGGCCAGCACGCAGGGACCCCCAGGAAACAGCTGCTGGGTCCCGCGGTGGTTCCACCTGGCAGTGTCCCCCCCAAAGTAAGAGCAAGCACAGCAGAACAAATTCATAGGCTCACAGCCCCTCCTTTTATACACCCCTTTCCTTTGTGACACAGCACAGGGCTGGGGGAAAAACCAGATGCAACTGGTTTGGGGGAGCTTTGGAGCACTTTGTTGTGCTCAGCTCCTCTCTCCTTTGTCAGGTGGGGGCTAGGTGCTCAGACACACCACAGGGGGCGGAGCAAGCATTGTGGGGGGAAGGCACAGCCCTATTCAGGTCCCAGGTGCAACTCCTCCCTCCCATCTAGATGCAGATCTCTCTATTCACCACTGGGCTGACTCACCCTGGCTCCTGGAATTCCCCACACCATCCAGCACCTGTCAATCACAAGCCAGACATGCAATTCACATCAGGCAGGCAGACACATAGCACACAGAAAGGCCAACTTCTAAAAGCGGCACTTCTCCACCAGTCACAATAAATCTGCGCAAACCATTGCGCAGCATTTATCCTCACGAGTTCATGCATACCAAACTCGTCGCTGCACTCCTCTCATACCAGGAATTACCATGGACACACATATCCCCCATGCATTCCTATGGGAGGGCAGGCCAATCTCAGCACACGCACTTAGAGAACGCATGCACTTTACACTGGGACACAGTGCTAAAGTGCCTAGAGGCCTAAAACCACTAACACTACATAGGGAAAAAGGCTAGGATAAATGCAAAAAGTTTAGGGGTGAACCTGTCAAAAGGGCCAAGTCCAACAGTGGGGAAATAAAATTACAGCCTCCTAGTGAGGCTGGTCTGGCAGGCTAGGGGAGCGAGGAGCAAAGAGGACGACTTCTCTGCTCCCCAGCCTTTTACGCTCCCTCACACAGCCAGGCCAGTTCTAACCAGCCTAGCGTTGTCCACACGTGTGACCCGGAAGTGATCATAATCACTTCCGAGTCACGTTCGGGACCCGCGACCAACCGCGATCGAGGCGCGCCTGTCACGTCACTATTGTGCGCGACAGTGCGGCCTCAGTGGTCGTCAGGGGCCGGCACGACCGCCATACTTTCGGCGTGTCCGATGCCGGCCCGCCTTTTCTCTACTTTAACCCTTGGCGTAAACACAACTTCATAAAATTATACAGCGCCCCCTTTAGCCCCCAACACAGACAAGCCTACCCCCGGTTCAAGTCTGCTTCATATCACAACTCTACACTTTCACTAAACTCACAGCCAAGCTGTAAGAAGTAATGCCTGAACTACGAGTCTTCTGCTTGGCAAAACCAATGAGAGTTTTTGCTAATTGATCAATATTATTCTGCACTGAGTGTGTTAACAGTTGTTAATGCCCATTTGCATGGATATTTAAATGGCCGAGCAAATCTCCGCATTCCATTGAGGGTGTTAATTATCATTTCAAAATCCTCTGTTAATAAGAATTTTTTTTGCTGTTTGTGTTTTGTATTTGAAGTACAACGTATCCACCGTGCGTTCTGCATGTACAAAACAATGCACCATCATCTCAGGTTTAAAAATGCCTCTGGGCATTGTAATATTGCAAGATGGTATATTCTCGAAGTGTGTAAATAAATCACGGTTGGTGTCGCATTCACAGATGTGTAAAAAATATTCTATGCCTGTTCCCTCAAACCGAGTCTCGAATTCCTAATAACAAAATAAAGTCTCGAATTCCCTGCAGCGTCTACGAGAGACGTGATTGCTATGAATGATGCCATTAATAGGCGATTGTCCCTTTAGTTGCAGCGATCAGATGACCCCGCAGTGACAGGCATGGCACTGCGAGCAGCGGCATGGTAATGTCAGACGCAACGCATTGGGAATGAGCCACTTGACTCTTTAGACACCACAGTAATTGACTTGCCGGGTGACATCTATCTGTCAGGCGTGACCTCCTGAGTGAGGCAAATCATCTGAGATCATCAACGCTAAGGAGCTGTCACGAGGTGAGATCTCTGCTGTCACTGCCTTGGGCGGGGAGCCCAGCGGGGACTTGTGTAGCAGATGAGTCGGGCTCCGTGAAGGGACGAGCCCTCGCTGCAGCTGCTGCCGCGTGCAACAAGGCAGCGACCGCCTTCCTACGTTAAACGAGGACACGCGCGCACCAGGGCAAATTGACCCCATCTCCAGGGACGACGTTGAGCCTGGGCGAGCTCGAGCCCCGCGTTTAGCGCAATGCCGCAGCCATATTGAAGGGCGCACAAAAGCAGACTCCCTCTGACCTCTGACCCGGCTCTAAAGAAGAGTATATTTGATCATTGTTTCTGTTGGCCGCTGGCACTTGAATTGTTCGTATCTGTAGCAGTGGTCGAAGTGATCGGGATCGGGAGGGCACGGTGTGCCCCTATTTCTTTTTTCCAGTAGATCCCCTACTTTGTTTATTTTAAAAATTCGTTCCAGGATGGCAGAAATATCCAAGGCCTGCAAAGAAGGTTCGGCGTTCGGGGACGGGCGTAGGGGGCAGAGCAGGAAAAGGACTCTTTTCCTTCTTGCCAGAGAAGACAAGGACAGTGTGCACTTCTGCTCTGCCACTGGCAACTGCCCCCAACCCCTCTTTCTTTCTCTTTTTCCCTCTCCTTCTGTCTCACTCCTCACTTACAGAAAACCGTGACTTCAAGAAACGATTCTCACCCTCTCTTTCCTCATTTCGTTTATTTGTTCCTCTATGAAATGGATCCAAAAACAGAAAAAAACACTTTTGTTGTCTTTTTCTTACATTTTTGTTTTCCACAGTGCAGCCTTGGGAATAAAAAGTTTCAAAGTATGAGAAATAAATGAAAAACTTAAATAAAGCAAGACAGAGTGTTCGCAAAGTGTCCAGATTGATTTTATTCTCACCCAAACACATGCGAAGAGAATGTGGCACTATGGTCAGAGCTGCCGAATTTGGAACTGGGGAACCAGGTTCAATCTTCATGACCAGTCCCTCAGACCGCTCTCCTGAGGTAGCACATTTCCATGCTAGACCTTAGAAGGTCCCTTTGACCTTAGAAGCCCTGGTGTCTTAAATTCTCAGTTTGCGTTTCTCCAGACCAATCACTATTAAGCTGTATTGTCTACTAGTATGGTTGTCATGTGGCTCCTACACCTTGTAGTCCTTTGTCTCATGTAACATTTCCTATACAGTGATTTGCACATGTATAATTGATTGTATCTGTGTAATGTGTGTGATGTAGAGTGCTCTGACACCCTACACTGGTATGAGCGTTGCTGTAAATCAAATTAAATGCATCTGAGAGGGAGTGTAGTTATAGAAACTTGAGGGGCGCTGTTAAAGGGTGGTAGTGAGGGATTCCGGGGTGAAGATGGTCATTGGGGGGCACTAACAAACATTGTTTGTGCTAAATCCGTCCCTGCCCTTGAGGCCAGTGTGCCTCACCCATTGGTACCTCCATTAGCTTTGTTTCAGCAGTAGTAGCTGCAACTCATCAAGGATGGGTAATGCAGAATTTGCACGCACACCAAACTAAGTTCACAAACTTTACGGTCTCTCTGCTTCATTCACAAGCACTTTTAACAAGTGCTGCCTGCTTTAGGAGCACTGAAATTATGCAGCAATTGAGGACAAAATTATACCGCAGTGTTGACTAAATTAATCAGAAAAAAAGGCTGCAGCGTAATCCAGTATGTTTTCTGATACTCTCTTATTTTGACATTTGTACACATGCTAACAGTCTCTGGAAAGATTTTGCCTTATTTGTACCAGTGTAACATACACATGCAGCAGTGAGAAAGGTGATCAGTCAACATTTGTGAACGGCCGCCCACTTTGCAGCAACATGTCACATTTTTTGTAACTTTTGATCCGTTTGAACTACAAACAATTTATTAGTTAAAATTGCCAGGTTATCTATCAGATATTGTGTTATGTGTCAACTATGACAGAGCCATGATTATATAGAACACATTTACAAACTAGGATATCTTGCTATTCATGTTTGAACTGCTCTTGTGGAAAAAGGAGAATGCTGATGATAGAAACTCCATGGGAGACAAATGGTTTGTGCCTCCACGTTTAGGCGTATTTGGGACATTCTGTGATTGGTAAAATGTCCCACTTTGTGAATGTATTTTAAAGTCAGTAACTCATATGAAACCTTAAATAATCATAAAGTATCCATTGATTGAATTAAATAACATAATAAGCTGTAACTGGTTAGTGAAATTCCAAACAAATACTAAAAATTAGGATGTTTTGTGCACTCTGGCCACGCCATTGACTCCACCCACTGATCCAATCCTTGGGTTATCCCCGCACTCTGTTTCTCCGCCCACAGTTCCCCTACTTTTTTTCCCCCACTTCGACCACTGATCTGTAGACATTCTCACAGTTTTTTATACTCTTGCCTATCTCAGTCTCACTGTCCCTCCCTTTTTTTGAATGTATAACACTGTTCTGCATTCTGTCCATCAATTGTTCTTTGTGCATTTACCTCCCTTTTTTATAACACACCTTCCAAGGGTTGAGAGGACCAAACATTTCACTGCGGATGGCGGGCACCAAATCAGTTTTTACGTAGGGCGCACCGAGCAAAAGGCCAGCCCTAGAGGCATTCAGAGAGATGGGCAGGGCAATACCATGCTGCTGCGCGAGGCTCCACTGGTAAGGAGGCAACAATGCGCACCAGGTTTGCCCTCCAATCAGCGAATGTGGTCATGCTCCGGGTGGAAGGGATTGGTAAAGTGTCCCTTCTACATGTGACAATCCTTGCACCTGCCCTACACCTGAAACAATGTTGACTCTGGCCCTTTTTTATTCCGGAAGAATTTTTTGAAATACTCACTTTTTGTCGATTTCCGATCAGGTCAAAATATCTACTCTCTGACCAAGGTTCATATTTTCCAGATCGGGGAGCCCACTTTTTGATTCAGAAAAGCCGCAATGACGTGCTAAATACGTTTAGCAGACAGCCAAAACCCATTTCGCTTCTGCAAATGCTGTGATTTTCCACAAGTACTCTTACTCTCTGAACAATAAATGTGTCTGTATTAACTGTGCCAATTGTTAGGAAAAGCACATAACTTTTTAAGATAAATTTATTATTGAAAAGAAGTGTCCATTTACCGAGTCAAAGAGCACTAGTTAGCCTTTAAAAACCCCACAAATCTATAAGAATGACAAATTAAATAGTTAATCGTTCTTCAGGATTCGACTTCTAACAGACCCAAACTGCCCAAGATCTCAGTTTAGCCAGCTGCCTCTGACCATGTAATCTCTCCTTTGGTATCCACCAAATGACATTTTGTTGCTTCAATTATACCGCAGACAAAAACAATCTCAGTCTGGTTCACAAAAGTATTCAGGAATCTGCAACTGTATGATTGTAACCTGGCATGGGGGCATATTTCAACATTTGTTTCTAATTTAAAACGTTTTCCCTTGTTGCACATAAAAACTTATGACAATCAGGAGTTTTCAGACATTTCTTTGGAATACGATTTTGAATCTGCACTCATGACTGTAGAGATACTTTCGTAGGCACATTTATGCATATTGTACTATTGCACAATGGGAGATGCACCCCTTTTGTATAATGGCATCTTTGTTTTTTTCTTCATATGGAAAACATTTTTTTAGGGAAAACTCTTTGCTCCCTAACCTCATTAATTTGGGGTGTTCGAATCTTATTTCACATTTGAAAGGTCTTAAGGGGCATTTCAGCAGCAACAATGTGAAGGAAATCTAACATGGGCTTCAATTGGAATTCCGTAGAGCATATTATCAAACCCATTATCGCCGTTTTAGCGGCAGTTTTCTGTCGCTAAAGCGGCGATAATTTTATCGCCTGTCTTGATAATATGCCCCTATGTTATTATGTCCCTGAAATGCCAACTCCCATCTACGTCGTAGGGTTTGCTCTTGCACATTATGCTATTGTCGTGTAATGTGACACCTGAATAAACAGAATCATGAGTGCAAAGTCATCTTTTGTGACTATCTAATCTCCCAAAATCAATAAGTCATTTGCACTAGTAAGTTGGTATCACAGATGTGAAAGGCTTTGAGGTTCGAGCCCTATGTGTGGGATACTCCATGGCGGATAGTTCTCATCTCATCAAATCCAGCCAGGAATGAAGAGGTGCACATTCCAAATACCAGTCAGATTTAAATCACGAAATTCAATATGACCTTGAATTGACCAAAACATATAAAAAACTAAAAAAAGGGCATCACCATTAGATGTTCATGGGATACATTATGCACACACAAAAATACCTGGAAATTGCTTTTACTGCATACTTAACGGTTCGTGGAACTGGTAATGGAAAATAATAAGCAAAGTGTCTTTGCTATCATATTTTTTCACATGCTTCCTTCCCATGTGAGTATTTTCCCACTCTGTTTTCTCTAGGCAGAACATGCAGGAAATAACATGTAGAAAAAAATGGTCTATGATCTATTTGTGTAGTAAACAATAGTGGCACAAATTTTAAAACTAGAGACAGTGCCTCTTTTTATCACATTAAACTTTGTGCGGAGCCCACATTGTCATGCTCCACTCTTTTAGAGGAAACACACTCACAAACTATAGCAAAACGCACAAAAATCAGGTATGAAACAAGATATATATATATATTATATATATATATATATATATATATATATACATATAATTAGCATTTAAAAAACCTTAGAAATTCACTGAAAAAAAACATAGGTTTCAGGGTCGTTGTAGTTAGTTGGACATTTCACTCATACAAAACCATAGAAATTCCACCGTTATAATTAGTTCAGCTAACTATAACTCACGCCCCTGCAATGCACTGCTGATGATGTCACATATTACATCATTTATTCAAGGCGTTTGACTTTTGAGCTGGTACGTCTTGCTGTGCATTTTATCTACCTTGTTACATTGGGTATAATTTGGTGGCCTTTTCCATTTCCTTTCAGGTCACAGTACTCTATGTGGCCTATGCCACTCTCCATATAGGCCCACATGGTGAAGGGTCTATCCCTACCTTCTACGCGCATGACTGCATTGCTCCGCTCTTTGCTTTTTTCTGAGCACTTGGGATATGTGCATGATCTCACTGGTTTTTATTTACCTCCCACTTTTTAGATTGTAAATATATAATTTTGAATCTTGTTTCTCTGTACATTATGCTTAGTAGAATATGACATTTGGTCAAGGTTGTTTAGCTAGGAGGTCTTTGGGCACACCTACCTGGGGGGCTCTTGTACACTTAATTGTATTTTTCACTCATAGACATGGGATGTCTTTGGTCTGTCAAAACATGTCACTATTGACTCTGGAACATTAGGATTTGTGTGTATATAGATGTATATATTGTGTGTAAGTGTCAGAGATTATTTATGTATATATGTATGTATATGTGAAATATTTGTGTATATTGTCGCCAATGTACAGTTTGGTTTACACTATATATGTATCTTATTTTAACTTATAGCCCTGAAGAAGTCCAATGTTTAAGTGGACAAAACACGTTGGCTGATGGTTTTTTAAAGAATTGAGCAAAACTAATTAAAGGAAGAAACAGTAACCAATGGTTTTTATAGACACTGTTATTTAAAAGAAACTGCCATATTATATTGTTTGGTCTTGACATTGTTTCATTTAACATCTTTGTCTGTATGTGGTGCAGCTCCAACTGTGTAATGTTGTTCTATACTCCCAGCTGAAGGGCGGCACCGCTGGGCAGGAGGTGCATGTGAAGATTTGCACACATGGATATTTGATCTGGTCATAAATGACATAGGTGACTGACGTTTAGGTGCTGCATGTAGCTGTTGGTCCACTGCCCACTTTCAGAGAGATTTGCTTTGGGGGTGTAGTACCCCATCCACCATGATAAAAAAAGACATTCTCTGAAAATTGGCCGCTCTTAAAGTCTTGCTACCAAGTTGCAAGATGGCTTGCCACTCTAGATCTGTGAAAAGTGCATTGTGTTTCCTGAGTAACCTTTTCTAGAAATGAATTAACCGCCAGGGACACTTATTGAGTCCGTAGAAAGCGATACAAATTTCCCACCCCTATAACTTCATTCTGAAGAGAGCAGCCGTGATCGGTATAGGACCTGTACTAGATGGAAAGTAGTACTTATTTAACAGATGTGTAATCTGAAGGTCCCCCCCCCCAAAAGCTTGCTCCGCTCTCCACACCTGACTTGGACCTCTTGCCAAAGTTCATACATCTCCTGGCGACTATAAAATGAGGCATTTCTTTAAAACCGTTGGCTTTCCAAAACCTTAGATGGCTGTTCTGGATTTGGAGGCCCAAGCTTTTACATTCTGTAAACTGCAGATACTCATACCCTGCAGAATGAGCCTTCATGGAGTAGAATGCCTGGAGTCTGGTACAATACTCCTGCAATGTCTTGTATCTAGTTCTTTTTACATTTTGCTGTTTTTTATGAAGACCAGGATCTGGGATCTGACTTCCTGAACCATTTTGTCAAGAAAAAAATTATCGACAGACCCCTTGCCATCAATTAAACGCACTATTATATCTAGAAAGGCTGCTTCATAGTACTTCATAGGGGTGTTCCCTGTCACTAACGGGCAGTTTATCCTACCTGGTGTTGGCTGTGTTCCTGGTTGTTTGTCTGGATTTGCGCTTGTGTCCGCTGCCTCCAGCGTCTCGCTGCCGCCGCCGCACTTCCAGCCCTCACGGCCGCTGTGTGCACCGAGACTACAGCCCCCAAGAACCCTTGCGGGGGAATCCCGCCAACGTCATCGCTATTGCGCACCGAGGCGCATAAAATCCACTGCTAGCCTCGGCAGAGCGGGTGTTCCCTGTCACTAACGGGCAGTTTATCCTACCTGGTCTTGGCTGTGTTCCTGGTTGTTTGTCTGGATTTGCGCTTGTGTCCCCTGCCTCCAGCGTCTCGCTGCCGCCGCCGCACTTCCAGCCCTCGCGGCCGCTGTGTGCACCGAGACTACAGCCCCCAAGAACCCTTGCGGGGGAATCCCGCCAACGTCATCGCTATTGCGCACCGAGGCGCATAAAATCCAATGCTAGCCTCGGCAGAGCGGGTGTTCCCTGTCACTAACGGGCAGTTTATCCTACCTGGTGTTGGCTGTGTTCCTGGTTGTTTGTCTGGATTTGCGCTTGTGTCCGCTGCCTCCAGCGTCTCGCTGCCGCCGCCGCACTTCCAGCCCTCGCGGCCGCTGTGTGCACCGAGACTACAGCCCCCAAGAACCCTTGCGGGGGAATCCCGCCAACGTCATCGCTATTGCGCACCGAGGCGCATAAAATCCAATGCTAGCCTCGGCAGAGCGGGTGTTCCCTGTCACTAACGGGCAGTTTATCCTACCTGGTGTTGGCTGTGTTCCTGGTTGTTTGTCTGGATTTGCGCTTGTGTCCGCTGCCTCCAGCGTCTCGCTGCCGCCGCCGCACTTCCAGCCCTCGCGGCCGCTGTGTGCACCGAGACTACAGCCCCCAAGAACCCTTGCGGGGGAATCCCGCCAACGTCATCGCTATTGCGCACCGAGGCGCATATAATCCACTGCTAGCCCCCGCGTCGCGGGATCGCGCGCGGGTCGGCGCCGGGCTAAGCCCGGGCAAAGAGCGGGCCCTCTGTGGCCCTCAGTGGCCGAGGTCGGCCGGGTAGGGCCCTGTTATTTCTATATTGTTGTTCACCGCATGTACATTCTTCACAGCTATTGAAGGCGAGAAAACGGTGAATGTGATACAACTATACAACTATTGACTGGTCGCATATATAAACTATACATTGACTGTTGATTCTTATTATATCATTGGCTAATTTATTTGTGTATTGGTAGTTTTGTTTTTATTTATTTATTTGATATAAAATGACAGCAAAAAAACTACGCTCTGGAAGAGTCTTAGGGGGGAGGTCATGTATCAAAACTAGATCCAACCCCCTGAGGAATAATTTTGAACATAGTCTACAATTGAAGGGACAGATGCAGTTGTTTAAATTATGGGAAAAACCAGAGAATAAATATATGGAAGTTCCAGTCACCACTGACAATGAGATAATAACTACGACGGAACCGCAGTTAGAAGCAGCCTTCGACACTAACTCTAGGTTAACTACGGAAAAAGTCTCTTCCACCTTACTCCTGACTAAAGATGTAGACATCTTAGCATGTCTCCCTAAAGGAGATAATTCAGTCCTTCTGAAGGCAGATTCGAAAGGTTTTCTGTATAATACTCTTAAGGATACAGAAGATAAGGTGGAGGATATAAAAGAAATCTCTATTCCATCTAGTATTGATCTAGAATTGTGTGGTCGCTATATGGGTGAGAGGGTTTTGAAACAGCCTGATCCTTGTATTTCCTTAAACGGAGCAACGCCTTCAGGATTACGGCTATATAGTAGCACCCCCTCTATGACATCTAATGATATTTTTTCACTGCAGAGTGATTTGAAATCTCCTCAACTTAACCTATCAGGTATTTGCTCTCTTACTGCACCCAAATATATAAAAAATGAAAAACCTATTTCTGATTCCCTGATAGCACTTGAACATCTACTGACCTCCATATTAGGTTTACTGAATAAATTTGTTGGGAGCACAGACTGTATTATGGATTCAGTTACTGAAATATTGAAAGCATTAACTGCCAAAAATGCTGTGAACAGGTCTATTTTTCCTACCGAACCTGTTGCCCAGAATGTTATCGATAGTAACATTCCATTAAGAAAAAATGTATCAGCGGGGTTATTATTAAAAGTAGATATTCATGAGCCCTCAACTTCTTCTCCTCCAATCTCTTTATCTTTGAGAAAAGAATCGGAACCGATTTTGAAGGAAGAACAATCGGCAGTGGTTAATCCAACCGCTGGAAGCGAACTTTTTCCTATTTTTATCCAGGATAAAAAAGAACCTGAAGGTATTGTGGTGACTACTGGGACAGTAATAGAAAAAAGCAGAAAGATTAAAGGGAAAAATAGGAAACCTGTTCGCAAATATAAGAAGAAAAGACAGAGGAAAATTATTTTTCAAAAGCATGTAAATACAGAAGTACTTGATGTTATAGAAACTCCATATAGTTTATTACTGGAGACTTCATCTATAGAGGTTGCTGGTGGTCTCACCAACCCTTTAGTCGAAGGCCCCCTTGGTGTCTGCACTATGGATGGTGGGCCCCTTTGTTCCGAGGTTGGTGGGATAGAACCTTTTGTATTAAGGGATGAAGTTACAAGTAATATGCCTATTGAAAAAATAATACTTAATCCATCGGCATCTACTTTTTGGCCTTTAGCGCATGTGACCACAAATTCATCTACTGTACCACTAAAAATTTCTAATCCATGTGTGGATACCTTGTCATTGGATTTTCTCCCCTTATTCGACTTAGACCTTAATATGAACAGATCATGGTTGCTGAATTCCTTCAAGGACATTGAATGTTTAAAACTTATTTTGTCAAGTGACATTGATTTGGTTTCAGTAATGGGGTTTGAAAATGGTCCGTGCGTAAGGGTAAAATTCTGTTCAAAAATAATTGCGAATCTTGTCCTCCTACAAGCGGAATCATTCCAACGTAGAGGGATTGATGTGCTACCCTTTCTTAATAATGGAAAACATACGTCCTTTAGAAAAGGAGTTTCTGAGCTGGGTTTTGGGCAAGAAGACCCGACCATCCATATTAAAGATCTAAAGATACGGGTTTCTAGAGGAAAGCGTATGGTCTCTCAGGTACCTTCTCCCCCTGAAAATCTACTTACTTCCATGACAGAAGATAATCAACACTGGAATTGGCTCCCAGGAGTTTTATCCAGTAACACATCGAATAACTTAAGACCGCTTTTACATCTTTAACAGACAATTAAAAATCATATCCTGGAATGCTGCAGGATTACATAATTGTCCTCAGAAGTTTGATAATCTATTCTCTCTGAATGCAGATGTGCTATGTATTCAGGAAACATGGTGCAAAGATTCTCTTTATGGGGGGAAAAATTATTTTGTATTTGAGGCCGCTGCCACACCCTCAAAAAAAGGGCACGCGAAAGGAGGAATAGCCTGTTTTTTATCAAATTCATTACAATGGCAATTTTCCCATTATAAGGACACTAGTAATCTTTTTCAATCAATAACTATTAATAACCTAGCGTCCACAGGCAGACGGACCTCTCTTGTAATCCTTAATGCATATATCCCACCTGAAGAGATCTTTAATACCGTTCTGAAGCGAATGTTTTCTTATGTAAAACAATTACTAGAGCTCGATCACCCCCCATATATTTTACTTATGGGTGACCTAAATAGTAAAGTGTCCACTTCTAGTATAGACATGTTTAGAAGTAAATTTAAGGAAGAAGCATACAATATACCCCAAGCAATCTTTCCTAGTAAAATGAAAACTAACAAAAGAGGAAAGATATTACTTGAAGAACTTAGTTATGTAGAGGGGTTAATTGTAAATGGTAGGATGCCTTCTGACACTCCGGCTAAGTTTACACATAATTCTTTTAGGGGTGAATCTATCTTGGACTATGTAATTACGGATTATGATTCATTTTCTTACATTCAGGATATGGTGATCTCTCAATCTTGTTTGAGCGATTATAATGTGATTAATATAATAGTTTCAATACAAACCCCAGATACTGAATCATGGTCTATAATTAATAAAGGTGTTTCTATTCATTGCAAGTCTGGAAGGTGTTTCTGGGACCCTTCCACTATGAAAGATGTACAAAATATTCTTGCCCAAACCTTACTTGAACTAGATGATTGGCAGGGTAGGGAATTTTTATATTTTGAAATTCTTAAGGAAAACCTTACCACGAGAGCTAGGAAATTAAGTAAACCTAAGAAGCTATATCTCCCTCCCAGTTTATTACTACCCCTAAATAAGGAAATAAATAAACTCGTAAGGCAACAGTACATTAGCAGAACTAAGGAAAATGAGTATAAGATAGCCTTATTAAGAAGAAGGAGAGCCAGACTTAGAATAAAATTAAAAAGAGAAAAAGAAGATTCCCTCTGGATTAGGTTAAGAGAGGCATCGGCCTTTAATAAATCTAGAGAATTCTGGACCTTAATAGGGAAAGGATGTGGGGTAAGAACTTCCCCTATCCCTATCTCTATTGCTGAAAATGTCTGGATATCATTTATATCTAGTTTGTATGCCTCTAATAATGTAGAGGAGGACAGCTGGGATCCAGCCCTAAATAGTCAGTCTAATATAGAGCTTCCCACTGAGAAAACCATCGCTTCAGTGATAAAGAGTATGAGTGCGTCCGGAGCTATGGGTCCGGATGAGCTGCCCATGTCTATAATAAAACAAGACGTTACTTCCTGGAGTAGGATTCTCCTTCCAGTATTTCATGCTTGCTTTTCATCGAGATCAGTCCCTAATTCTTGGAGGGGAAGTATATTAATCCCGATATTTAAAAAAGGAGAGAGGGATAGTCCTGGGAACTATCGTTTAATTGCTCTTTTGGACGCGATAGGGAAAATCTTTGCAAAATGTCTCTTGATTTTAATTTCTGAATGGATGGAATTGAATGACATCCTACCCTTGGAACAAACTGGATTCCGTAAAGAGCATGGTACACTTGATAATTTAACAGCATTACAGGTGATTGTCGATAAATACGTACGTGTTCACGGTGGTGGAATATATGCGGCATTCATTGATTTCTCCACAGCGTTCGATAAGGTCGACCGTCCAACCCTGTGGAGAAAGCTCGCTATTCTAGGGATGCCGTTACACTTACTCGAACTTGTAAAAGCCCTTCACTCGAACACGTGGTGTAAGGTATTACACGGTGGAGAAAGAGGTTTGTCTCAATCTATTCCTTCACCTAATGGGCTGAAACAAGGGTGCATATTGGCCCCTATATTGTTTTCTCTTTATACGGCAGACCTTCCTTCTTCCATTTCAGTATGCGGTGGGATAGCCCCGATAATTGGAGGATCAGCTGTATCACTTTTAATGTATGCAGATGATATCCTCATATTAGATTTAACTCCGAAGGGCTTGTCTAACCGCTTATATGCATTAAATCAATTCGCAGAAGCAAATTTCATGAAGATTAATGCTTCGAAAAGTAAAATCATGTGTATTTTTGGAAAGAAAAAATGTAGGTCTGAAAAGTATAGATGGGCCATAGGCGGACATAATTTAGAGGTGGTAAAAACCTACACCTTCTTGGGTAAAATAATCTCGGCAAACTTAAGTGAGAAATTCCATACAGACCATAACTCGCGTAAAGCATTAGCCCATGGTATGGGATTATGCTCCTTGTACAAGGCTACAGGGAAGAGACACCTTACACTATTTATGGATGTATTTAGGGCAAAGATCCCTGCAACCTTACTGTATGGGTTGGAATTAGTGGAGTTAAAACACTGGGGATTTTTACATAGAATGGAAGGAAAGATATTAAGAAGAATCACTTCCATTAATACAGCTTGTTCTGTATCCTCATGTAGATTGGAATTCGGACTCCGAAGTTGTTGGGTACAGGGGTTGATTGCCCTGGTAAGGTGGGTAGCTTGCTTAGCTAGAGGTAAAAAGGATTCCTTACGGGAAGCCATAAAAAATGAGCTTCTGGGCAATTTCAATGAGTTTTCCCTGTTAGTAAAAAACTTTAGAGAAGCAGTAACTCTGTTAGAGTGTCTTTTAGCTAAATGGTATGGTGTATCTCCTATATGTAATCTTTGTCATAATGCTGTACAGGATCGTAATCACGTTTTGTTTATCTGTCCTGCTTTACGCTTATTGCGTTACAAATGGTTGAAACCTATTTGTTTACAATTAGGAATTTTAAATGTAAATACCTTTTTTCATGCACTTTATTGTCCTCCAAATGAAATGTTTTGTTTTAAAGTTTTTAACTTTTTTAAAGGTTTTTTAAATATTTATTGAATGATATATAGAGAAATATTTGTCAATTGTCTGACCAGTGAATATGATGTATTTCCTTCTCATCTGTTTGTTTGTGATTTTACTGAAAGTATTGTTGTATAATTGAGTTTTTATTTTATGTGGCCCTCTTTGAGAGCCAAAACATAATAAACTTAAACTACTAAACTCATAGTACCCACAGATATGAAAATATTCATTGCTTGTAATGCAACTGCTGCACCGGCATTATCTTTCACCCATGAAGGATCGACCTCTCTTATCATCATAGAAATCTGCTCATCATGGCACATCATCATGGAGTCATTCCCTCAACCTATTGGCTGCTATAGTCACTAGTGCCTGACACCAGAATCCTGCTAAGGACACTTTCATTGGTACTTGTTTAATCTTCAAGCCCCAATGTGTGTACCACATTTGATGTTATCGTTACCTCCAAAAGCAATGCAACTCTTGGCCTCTACCTCTCAGCTATGGAGTATCTCTGAGTCCTATGCTGTTCAATGTGTATATGAGACCGCTGGCTGATCCCAGCCTGCCATATTGGATCAAAATTGTCAAATATGTGGATGATACTCAGCTGGTAGTATCTCTAAATCACCCGCACAATGCTCCATCCGACCTGGAATCCTGCCTGGAGAAGGTAGCAACCTGGATGCAACCCTCATGTCTCAGGCTTAATAGAGACAAAACTAAAATACTGTATATAGGCAATACATACAATGCGGATCTCAAACTGCCATGGCCAACCTGTCTGGGACCTCCCCCGACTCCAAAGTCCAAGATAAAAAGCTTGGGCATGTGGCTTGATAAGTCACTTAAATTCGACCAAAAGCAGTGGAAGTGACAGGTGCCTGTTATGGTACCCTTAGAATGCTGCATAACGTTCTCATCCTACTCCTTATGGGGGCTAGGAGAACTATGGTCGAAGCCTTGGTTCTTTTGCGCCTGGACTATGGCAACTCCCTTTACCTGGGAGCACCTAAACCCACCTTAAGGAAACTTCAAGTTGTCCAGAACTGCGCCGCTCAACTGCTGCTCGGCTTTCCTAGAACCCAGTTGGCCAAGCCTTGTTTGAAGACCCTACACTGGCGGCCCATAGAGGAGAGGATCAAATTTTAAATACGTCTGCATAGCCCACAAGACCCTCATGGGAAAAGGCCCTCTCAATAACCGGTCCCTTATAGCACTCTACCATCCCAGGAAACTCCTTCGCTCTGCGAACCTAAGTATAGCCGTCATCTCTAAAATCCAGAGGACGCGAAGTGAGGGTTGTTCCTTCTCTTACAATACAGCTATGCTTTGGAACGCCCTCACCCTGCTTCTGCGCTCAGAGATCCACCACCCCACCTTCCGGAAGCGTCTCAAAATTTGTCTGTTTCCAGAACACCAACTGGTGAGCCACCTTCCTCCGCCTGTTTTGCCGCTAGCGCTGGGATGTCTCAGGGTAGCTATGCACTTAAGAAGTGTTAATTAATAATATTAATAACTCTCCACAGCCAAAAGCTGTTCAGAAATAGGGCCTCCAACAGGTGATCGACCAAATCAGCTATAATTCATAATTTCCATATCAGCCATAAGCTTTCCTTGTCTATTGAAAGTCAAATAGTTAGGCAATTCCTGTTGTTAGTGGGAAAGTGGACAAGATTAAGCTCCACAAAGCAATAAACAGAGACAAACCCTGCTTACAAACAATAACAATCATACAATAAATTTAATAGCTGCCCCCAATTATTGCATTGTCTCATCCTTCAAAAGAAATGCACCTTTAAAAGTTATGGTCATAACAGGGTCAAATACAGAGTATCAGAGAATAGCTACTGCTGTTCCACCAGAGCCATGACCACCTCTTACAAAAATGCTTGCTTAAAGACTTAGGGGCACATTAACAAGGGCCGGCGATAAATATCGCAAAGCGCGCTTAGCGCTTGCATATTTATCACCGGCTATCTCTAGAATTTACAGCCTGGTTACTGCGTTAGCAACAACGCACATCACCCAGGAGATACAAATTTCAGAGATAGTGTGGATATCGCCGTATTCCATGGTGGAAAAGGCGATATCCTAGATGATAGGGCCTGTGGTCTTAGCCACAGAATCCACCCCCCATGTTAAGTATGCCTTAGTCAGGAATTTAACAGACGTTAAATTCCTGCGTTTAGGTATACTTAACACGATTTAAATAATCGCTACCCTTCCTTGTTGATGTCGCAAAGCTGGCTTCGCGATATTTTCCCTGGTTGGTTTCACAGCCACGCCTACTTTGCATCTCATTAGCGATGCAAAGTTAGACGGGCTGGAAACGGGTGCTAAGTCAGCAAAACACGAGATAGCTTGTCTTTGCTGATAAGGTGATAAAATTATCGCCGCTTTTCGGCCAAAAACGGCCGCAAAAGCGGCGATAATTTTATAGGGCCGCCTTGTTAATATGCCCCTTAGAGCTTCTGCACATTGAAGAACCTAAGGTCTAATTGCCTCATATAAGTTGTAAGTTTTCAAGATTCCCCCTGAGACTTTGTTTGCTGAAAGAAGCAGAAATCTGTCAGTCAAACTTTATGGGAGAATGAGGAAGTACCTGAAGTACCCGAAGAATCAGGTGATGTTTTTCCAATTTCTCTGGTAATTCCTCATTTCTCAGTCAAACCTCGGAGTCCCAATTTTAATCCCTGGTAATGCCACACCCCTCTAGGTACCAGTTACCCAGGTATTGGTATGTCTGTATGAGTGGGGGGTCAAGTTACCGGGGACAAATCCGGTCTGCTCAAAATGAAACTCTAGCTGGATTACAAATCACAGTGTCTAAGCCCAGTTGAGCCAACTATGTCCGAGTATCCTGGAATTCCTGCTCCTTCAACTATTTTTATTCCTCACTTCAGGAAATATGAAAAAAGGTAGGATGCTTACAGTACTTTTTTTTAATGGATGATAGTCTGAAGAATAATCTCACACTTTGCCTTGTGGCCCAACAAAGTGATTAGTGCCTCCACTTTGGTGGACCATACGTCAGGTCTTCTCGTGGGGAAGTAAGTGCTTTCAGCACCTTAGTCTCAGGTGTTTTCCCATCAATTTCATCTTCAATAAAAACCAATACCTGACCATTCAGACTGTTGGTATTTTGTGTTACAGGAAACCCAGAACACAAATGCTTGCCACCCTCACATTATTTACAGCCTCTCAACTTAGTTTCTGGCTGTACAGTTGAGCTAATATTAAAGTTTTGAAAGTCCTTAGAATGCTGTATATCACTACAGACATCTGCAACTTCAGCTGAAATGTCACTCAACTTTTTATTGTGATCTCCAATAGCATGCTCAGCAGCCTCCAGTCTTTTAATGGGCACTTACATTTTCCCTCAATGGCTGCCACCCTCACTTCGAAATTGCAGCCAGTAGGCTGCAGCGATTAGTAAAAAATTGCCATGTTAAAGCACTCCTTCATGCATCTTCCGTGCACTTGAAAATCATCATTTATCCGCATGTGATTTACTGCGTGAGTTGAGGTTCTGAGGCTGAAAATTCCTTTTTTCCTTTCTTGTCTTTAGGCTGTGTGACAAAGAATAGTTGAGTTGGGTATCTGTGAACCACCCCTCCGCTCGGAAGAGCCTTGCAATGAGGGATCTGCCTCTTCCCTATTAAGGGATATAACTAATTGAGCCGATTGTGGTGTTCTTAGAATTCTTCAACCCTTTGCGTCATCCTCACATGACATGTTGCCTCCGTGAATTGGTCATCTCTGCCCACCTCAAGCCCAACAGCATACTCACCACGGGGTAGCATTACTCTTGGACATCACACCCACAGTGGTCCTCAAAATAGTGGATAAGACCTCTTAACTTTCAGCCATCCCTAGGTTACCACAGTCCTGATGAGACCCTAATATTGGATACAGGGTTGATGTTGAAATGCCGTCGACACACACATAAGACAGACTGAATTTCTGTATTGGTGGCCCATTGAGAAATCCTCCTATGCCTTTTATTGTTTTAAATATGCTTGTCTTTTTTTAATAACCAATATACCTCAGATGTTTATAAACTTTACCACTGTGTTTTCCTTTTATTTTGTTTTTATCACTTGGGGTTTTGCTTTCCTTCTTCAAAACAAACCTTGTATCACTCACACATGTCACATTATTATGAATGTTAAGACTGCATAATTGTTTTTCCTTAAAAAATCAAATTTGTTTAGCTGAATCGGATTAAACCATAAGATTCTGGCTGGTCATTTTTAAACTAATGTCTACACTGACAGAGTCAAGACAATTCTGACACAAAAAGTTTGAAGTTAAACACTGGTATAGATGGAGTCCACACGGAAAATTCAGTGTCATTAAAATACTTTCTTTAAATGAGTTTCATGTGAATACTTGTCCAAGGTCTCCCAAAAAATAGTTGAGATCATCTGCTGTAACCACCAAGAGTTGTACCCTATATGAGACGACACTGCAGGGCACACCACCACAGTATCACGTTTATCCAATTAAGGCTCCATCAGAACATTTACAATATGGGGCTGGTGTTGAAGCAAATTCCAGGACCACTAGGGCTCACAGAGCAGGATTCTATCCCCTTTTATACCCATGACATATCTGTCTTCAGAAGCACAAGATCACAGCCCAGAGCCAATAAGCCTTAACATACACCACTACACCATTAATCAGGCACGCGTACATAGCTCCATAATGTTTGTGCTACCACAACCTCTGAGCTCCTGGGCACATCACAACCAGGTACATATGGATACTTTACAAGTATGGGGGAAAAGCTTTATCCCTATCCTTCAAGGCCAGATAGGAGCCTTCAACGGAAGCATATGGAGTATCACCACTTTCCTACTCTGCTGCCAGAAAATGTCCACCTTGCCTTGTGCACACATGATCAACCCTAGAAACTGAAGACCAATGGAGATCAGCAACTATTTCTTTTCCCAGATTCCTCTGCCCCTCACCCCCATTTTTAAAACAGAAATAGCTTTCCCATAGAATTGAAGATCTTTAGGAACACTAACTAGGTAGTTGCGGGAGGAAAACAAAGCCAAACTTACTTTTAGTTGAAACATTCTTTAGAAACTGTTCTAGGAAAACCAGCAATATTTTGTGAAATAAACAGAATCTTCAAGCTCACGGAGTGCAAATGTTGCTAACGCTGCACATTTTCCCCAGGCAAAATATATATATTGTGTGCACACCTGCATCTCTGCCCATTTCACGTGAAGCTGGCACCAGTGATGCTAAGAAGATGAGAATATGTGGATACAAAGTGGTGACGGGCGACATATCGGTAGCATTGAGCATGTGGTAAAGGGAAAATCTGTGTGCAGGATGCTCTATAACACGGTTACTCATAGTACGGCACGCGGGCCGCCAGCGGCCCGGCAAGCCTTCCTTGGCTGCCCGCGGACCTTGCAGACATCCTACCTGTGTTTGAAAAAAAAAAATTCAATAGTGTTAGAAAACACTGCCGGGTGCAGCAGCCCAGACTCTGAGACTCTGCTCTGTGGGGGGCGGGGAATTCCAGTGATTGTCAAAGTGGAGATGCAGGGGCCTAAGAGGTGAAATACAACAAAGCTCTATTAACATGTAAATGGTCTTTTAAAGACCTGTGAAGTACTCGGGTGCGGCTGTGTGTGTGCGCTGGGAAGCTGTATCAGTGCGGCTGTGTGTGCATGCTGGTAAGCTGTCTCAGCCCGGGCTGAGGGCTAACACACACATGGGGTGAGATGACAGAGGGTGACAGAGGGAGAGAGAGGGAGACAGAGGGAGAGGGAGGGAGACAGAGGTAGAGAGAGGGAGACAGAGAGGCGCAGTCTGGGGGAGACAGAGGGAGGGAGGCAGAGACAGAGGAAGGGAGACAGAGAGAGACAGAGAGAGTGAGGCAGAGAGGGAGGCAGAGAGAGAGACAGAGGGAGGGAGGCGGAGGGAGGGAGACGGAGGGTGACAGAGGGAGGGAGGGAGAGGGAGACAGAGGGAGAGAGACAGAGGGAGGAGGGCGACGGAGGGAGGGCGACGGAGGGAGGGCGACAGAGGGAGGGAGACAGGGAGAAAGACAGGGAGAGAGAGACAGGGAGAGAGAGACAGAGGGAGGGAGAGGGAGGAAGAAGAAGGGGGAGAGGGAGAGGGAAGGAGAGGGTAGGGGAGAGAGGGAGGGAGAGGGGGAGGGAGGGGGAGGGGGAGGGAGAGGGGAGGGAGGGGGGAGAGGGAGAGAGAGAGAGATGTGTGTATGCCGGGTCTGGTGGCTCAGTGGACGAAGGCGTCTGCTGCAGGGACCTGTGTTCAACCTCATGGTCACAATTGTTTTTTGCTTTAGCCCCGCCCCTCCCCCTCTGACCCCGCCCCCACCGGTGCGGCCCTCAGCCACAAACCACACTGTAAATATGGCCCCCGAGAAAAAGTTTGTGAGTACCCATGCTCTATAAGAAGCTTGTTGTTGAATTACAAGCCATTGTCCCCTAAATGAAAGGCAAACCGAGTTTGCTTGTTTGAATACTTCAGCATTCCCCTGATTATGGCCAAGATTATGGTGGCCCTTTCCATGTGGAGATATGTGGGAGCCATTTGAAGTGTGGACACTCACATTCCAAAATATTAAGGGGCATATTCTCAAGACACGGCGTTAAAATTATCGCCACTTTAGCGGCAGAAAACTGCCGCAAAAGCGGCGATAATGGGCTTGATAAAATGTCCTTGAGAATTCCCATAGAAGCCCTTGTTCTGGGGTCAACATGGGCTTCTAATGGAATTCTCTGCGACATATTATCAAGCCCTTTATCGCCGCTAAAGCGGCGATAATTTTAACGCCGTGCTTGATAATATGCCCCTAACTTGTTATACATCTGGTGTAAAGGTCGTTTCATAGCAAGGGAATAAAAGGACCTAATGCAAGAAACGGAACTGGTGCTGGAGCAGGATTTTCTAATGAAAATCTATAGGGTTTTGAAGCTCTGGTTTGTCTATTTGTCATGATTAAAATTAATAATCATTAATTACTAATTATTTGTTTTGTGTAAGTGTTTAAACTTACCAACATACTAATGAGAAGAAAACCGACACGAGGGAATGCTTTCGTATTGCTATTTAATAAATGTGCATGTTTTATTAAATAAACGTTGCTGAGTGCTGTTTATTTTAAGCACGAAACGCTTTTGAATTAATGCTTTTCTGTGTTGCTAAAGCTAGATAATTACATACACATAAGGGTATTAGTGGGGTTAACACTGTTCAATCACTATGCTGTGGTAACATTGTTTTTGTCTCTTTTAATTAAGATGGTCCATTTTGGCCTAACCAAACATGTCCGCCGTTTGCAGCCTGGCCTCGAGTGAGAATTTGTGATGAGAAGGCCTTGCTGAACACATTTGATCACAGTCCTTGCCTGGTTAAAACTTTCCGTGAGGACAGCAGCAGTTCTGGGCAGGTTTACAGCTGTATTGGACAGCCTTGGAGGACAAAGGAACTGTTAAGAAAGAACTCTGAGCATTGTGTCATCGCTGAGGAAATGTGGACTGTAAAGAGATACATTTTTATTTTTGGTTCCTGTTCTGTCTTTTTATTTTTGTGATTTTCCTGAGCGGAGATTTTCCAAATGTAGCGATGCTACATCCTTTCCTTCTCGCTTTGCTCAGAGGTTCAGCGGACGTGATGAATACTTTTTGTTGCTTTCTTTTGTTTAAAATACTATAAAAATTGTTAGCCTAGAGAGGGTTTTTGCCACTTTGCCATTTTCTTCCCAAACCTGCGTTGGTGAGGATCGATGCTGTGAAGACGGTGACTTGGGAGATTTCTACTGAGAGACTTGTCCTGATGACCCATTCTGACATTTAGCTAGAATAGGTAATTATGAGAAAATGATTTATTCTGATTAATTTCTTTTGACTAATTTTAGATAAAGAATCATAATTTTAAATATGGTGTTGGTGATTATTTCTTGTCAATTATTGAGTACTCTATTTGATTATTGATGTATAGATTGTTTAGATTATGACAATTGCAATAGCTAGGTCTTATCGACCTCGGTGTAGTTGTGGGGTTTAGGAGTTTAGGAGGTTTCTTTCCACAGGTTCAATGCTGGTAGAGTATTTGAGTGTATGTTAGTGAAATGGGCCCTAGTGTATGGTGAGTGTATGTGCGTGTAACTGTGAAATTTCTCTATCCGTGGAAGTAGGGAGATTTTGTACACCCCAATCTGCATCACTGGCTCCCCCTATCTCCAGGTGGATAGTAAAATAAGGCCATACTTGTGATGCAGCGAACCCCTCAAACACTTGGGCCCCAAGTGCCGTTGCACCTCCTTATACTAATAACACATGTGCTCCTGAAAAAAGGAGATTGCCACACCTAATAAATGGTGAATGCAAGATTCAGTAAAGACCCTATCATGAAACGTAGGTGTGGGATTTGTTTGGGTATTTCTCAACAATGGCCCCATTTTGTAACACAAAATCCTCTCTTTTTCAGTACACAAGCCACTAAAGGCTTTTTAAAAAACTGTCGAATATTGTCTCCTCCTCCCATATTCCAAATTAAATGGACCGTCTGAATGAGTGAGAGTCTTTAACTTCCATTTAGAAAAGCAATATTCTGAACAAATGCGTTTGCTACATTTTCGGAATGTTGGCATAAAATAAACTTACATACTGCGATCTACACGAGAAACATTTATGTAGTCAGTGGTTACCTTGAAATCCTGGCATGGATCCGGGACTCCTTGGACGTAAGTTGTACTATCATGTGTTTAAAGGATGACGGGTTAATATGGGAAAGTGTGTGCCCAAAACTGAATTTATATTCCTAGCAAGGACAGCAAAGTATACTGCGTGGCAAGATACATTTTCGTAGAAATGAGAGGATCGAACATTTAGCTCTGGCTGATTGGAATTTGGAATTAACTAAGTAATCAGCTGATGAATTAATTGCACATCTTTGGTGTAATGAGGCAAACCCAGCCGTGCCTGTGACACAGTGCCTCATATTAACACAGCTCAGGCTGCTGCAGAATAGACACATTTTCAGTCTAGGTTGACCAGTAGTGCGCAGAATCTAATGAAATTTGACATAAGGCGTGTTTGGATCCCGCAATGTTTTTCTGCGGGAGCACAGAAATGAAAGTTATAAACAACTGTTTCACTCTGACTTCTTTCTTGGAAAAAAACTCTGAAGCTGCTGGTTATGTCAATTGTATTTGCTGATTTAATATGCGGCGGATCATCAGTAATCAAATAGAGCCAAAAGGTGATCATTCTGCCTCATCAAATTCTGTAGTGCTGACACCCTGCAGATGTAGGGGTACATTGCTATTTGTGATCACTCCCTCCCTCCTCTACCAAACCAAAGGCTCCTAATGCACAGATATGCTTTTTAGAACAGCTAAGTATACATTGATTTATAGCAGCCACTGTGCTCCAGCTCAATACAGCCACAAAATCCATGCAGCCAAATGGTTGCATCACAGAAAAGCACTTGGAAGTGGGTCTAGAATCGCAAGAGCCCGCTGAGTGCTCTCCCAATAAATTTCATCTAACACCCCAGAGCTTGGCTATGTAATGGGAAGGGGAAGCCAAAGAGCATCCTTGGTTAAGAGAGTGGCTACTGCTCTCTCTTATGAAGGATGGGTGGGGCTGGGAGTTTACTCCTTGGAAGGAGACAGGCGTCTTTCCTGTGTTCATATAGAGGAGTAGCCCACTGGCTTCGCATGGGTAAAGTTCCATTTAATCTATTATAACCAGAGCCATTTGTCTCCCTGATGACTCTGACATGAAAGGAGGGTGCTTGCATTTGTATGTATTGTTTTGCTTGAGTAGGAGTTTGGTGACTATGTCTCCCTGAGTAAATGCTGGAGTCCACCAGCGACAGCAACTCCACCACCCTGCTCGACAACCTCACCAACCTCAGATTCAAACAGCTCGTCACGTCTCCAACCAACTCCGCCGGACACACACTTGACCCCATCTTCTCCGCCAGCACCACGTCACCTTTAGCCACACCACCGAACTCCACTGGACCGACCACCGCTGCATCCCCTTCACCTTCGAGAAGCCCACCACGCACAACAGGCCCCTGCCGCAGGTGGAGCAAAGTCACCGAAGACCAGCTAATCACCACCCTCGCCCGAAACCCACCAACTGACACCACCAACACTGACACCGCCACCCGCAACCTCAGGCAATAGATAGACGACTGCGCCAACACTCTCGCCCGATCCAGAAACCCTCTAACAGACGCACCGACAGAAAAGCCACCTGGTTCACCGCCAACCTCCAGGCATCCAAGCAGGCCTGCCGTCGGCTCGAGAAGAAGTGGCACTATGAACAGACACCGGACAGCAATGCAGCCTACAAGAGGGCCATCCGCAGACACCACCAACTCATCCGTACCACCAAAAGGACCTCCTTCAAAGAACGCATCGACAACAACGCACACAACAGCAAAGAGCTCTTCAACATCGTGAAGGAACTATCCAACCCCAGCTCCAACTCCAACGACATCCTGTCATCGCAGGACCTCTGCAACTCACTAGCCACCTTCTTCCACCGCAAGATCGCAGACATCCATGACAGCTTCAACAACCAGGCCCCCCGACAGCCACTGACACCTCAGACTCACCGCCCCCCAGCCACACCGACCTCCTGCTCTCCTGGACCCATGTCAACGATGACAACACCATCAAAATCATGAACACCATCCACTCCGGCTCACCATCAGACCCCTGCCCGCACCACATCTTCAACAAAACAAGCTCCACCATCACACCCCAGCTCCGCAATATCATCAACAACTCCTTCAAAACAGGCACCTTTCCGGAAAGCTGGAAGCATGCCGAGATCAATGCCTTACTCAAGAAACCCAAGGCGGACCCCAAGGACCTCAAGAACTTCCGGCCCATCTCCCTACTCCCATTCCCGGCAAAAGTCATTGAGAAGATTGTCAACAGGCAACTGACCTCCTTCCTCGAAGAGAACAACTTCCTGGACCAGTCCCAATCCGGATTCCGCAGCAACCAAAGCACCTAAACAGTCCTTATCGCCGCAACTGATGACATCAGGGCCCTGCTGGACAACGGAGAAACCGCGGCCCTCATCTTCCTGGACCTTTCGGCCGCCCTCGACACCGTCTTCCACCACATCCTACGAACACACCTCCACAATGCAGGGATCTGTGGCAAAGCCCTGGACTGGACCACCTCCTTCCTCACCGGCGGAATCCAGAGTGTCCGCCTCCCTCCATTCCAATCTAAAGACACCAAGATCATCTGCAGCGTACCCCAAGGATTGTCTCTCAGTCTGACACTCTTCAACTTCTACATGGCACCACTCGGCAACATCGTCCGATCGCATGACCTCAACATCATATCATACGCCGACGACACCCTGCTGATCCTCTTGCTCACTAAGGCCCCCACCACCGCCAAAACCAACCTCCACGAAAGAATGAAGGCCATCGCCGAATGGATGAAGAACAGCCGCCTGAATCTATACTCGGACAAGACGGAGGTCCTCATCATCCGATCCACCCCCTCCGCCTGGGACGACTTATGGTGGTTGGCCACGCTGGGAGATGCACCGATGCCCACTGACCACGCACGTAAGCTGGGGGTCATTCTGGACTCATTGCTGTCTATGACCAAGCAAGTCAACGCCGTCTCCTCCTCCTGCTTCAAAACCCTCCGCATGCTCCGCAATATCTACAGATGGATCCCCACCGGCACCAGAAGGACGTTCACCCAGGCCCTCGTCAGCAGCAGGCTGGACTACGGCAACGCCCTCTACGCTGGAACCTCAGCCAAACTCCAGAAACGACTACAACACATACAGAACGCATCTGCACGCCTCATCCTCGACATCCCCCGCCACAGCCACACCACAGCCCACCTGAAAGACCTGCACTGACTCCCCGTCAACAAGAGGATCCCCTTCAAGAAGCTCCTCACCCACGCTCACAAAGCACTCCACAATGCTGGACCACCATACCTCAACAAACGACTCACCTTCTACATCCCGAACCGCCAGCTTCGCCAGCTTCGCTCTGCTGACCTTGCCCTCGCCACCGTCCCCCGCATCCGACGAGCATCCGACGAGCAACTGCCGGCGGCAGATCATTCTCCCACCTCGCCGCCAAGACTTGGAACACCCTCCCAATCCGCCTGCGACAGATCCAGGACCTGCTGACCTTCAGAAGACTTCTCAAGACCTGGCTGTTCGAGCAGTATCAGCACCCCCCCACCCCCTCCAGAACCTTGAGACCCTCACGGGTGAGTAGTGCGCTCTACAAATGGATTGATTGATTGATTGATTGATTGATTGATTGATTGATTGATTGACTTGTAGGGATACTGACATTGTGGTGGTTGGCTTTCTGTAGAGCTAGGGTCCCTCTTTTTTAAATTCTCTTGCTCCCCTCCCACAAACTAGTTATCTCCATGAGTGAGGACACAGTTGATAAAATCCATTGAAGTATCCCTACTTCGTCTCCCATCGGGTTGCCATATCCCATCATCTACTTCCTGCTAGTGAGTTACATACCTTTATGCAGCCTATACCCATTCCCCCCTGAACTGACTCAACTCAGCTCTGGAGAACTTAAAGTGAGACATGAATTCTGCATGACCTAATCATGCAGTGGCCATGCCCCTCTAGCATTGGAGGGGCCCCTAAGTTTCAAAAGTTGTAAATGATCTAATTGGACTCCTCTGACCTTAAGTACTAGTTCCCATGACTAATACAGGGTTCGACATTTGTTCTACATCCAAGTGAGCGCTGAACACTAGAGTAACCGAGAAGAACTGTGTTACAGGAATAGGAGCTTGCTAGTTGTTTAATTGCCTCCTGATGGAGCAAGCTTCTAGGCCATGACTTACAAATCTGCTTCTGTAGTTTAACTGGGCAGAGTCTGCCTGAGGAAAAATCTAGGTTGCCTGAGAGGGTATGTGGGAGACAGTCATTGTGCTGCACCTGCATCAGATGCAGCTACTCATGTATCAACTACATGATACTATTGGGATGCAGGGAAAGAGCAGTCGTCACTGCTTCTGATGAGGGTGAGCTTACATCATCTCTGAATGCACCCTTGATTATGGAGCTGATGTGCATTCTAGATACTCGAAGAGGCCTTGTAGTGAACCGCTAACACAGCTTGCTGAACCACTGAAATTATGATTCTAGCCCAACTGGTGAGAGAATTATGCTATTCGAGCCTATGACCATTTCCCCACGACTTGCATAGTCTCCAGCTCTGCCCACCCTGTGCCCATTAACTTTTCTCCATCAGTAACTTAGAGCAAACCACTGGCACATTTCCCCTTTGAAGTCTAGCACTGAGTTGTAGTCACTCATGTAAGTTTACCTTTGCAGATAGATGTGCTGCTGTTTTACCTATGCAATCCTAACACACTGCCGTTTGTGGAATTCTTTGTAAACCCCTTCAATTTGAAATGGCTCTAGGGTCCCCATCTTAATTGTTTTTGTTTGTGCTCAGATCATTATCATCATGATACTGTTTTGGTTAGATAAATGACAAGGAAGATATGTATTTATTTGTTTCATTTAGTTATTTCTTTATTTTCATAAGTAGTTAATACAACCAAAAGGAAGGTATAGAGTTCTCGTGATATAAGATAGGGAGGTGAATGTCACGCCAGGCAATGTTATTAAGGCGTAAACACTTGTTAGAAGAGGTTAGTTTTTAGGTGTTTGTATAAGGATACACTACTATTTTCAAGGAGATGATCAAAAGGGAGAAAGGAAGAGCCTTCATTGTGTAGGAACCTGCCCTCAAACTGTTTCAATTTTGAAGTAGATGTTGCAAGATTGTGCTGGCAAGCTGTTTTTTAGACTTTTAGTTGGGTGGTACATATAGATGGTTTGGTGAGCTAAGGAGTCTGAGCAATGCAGGGCTTTATGTACAAGGCTGATCTTTTTCAATTTGATTCTTTATTTAAATGCAGCCAATGGAGCGATTTTATAGCTGGAGTGATGTCTTCCCTCTGGTTCAGAATAATCAAGAGTTTGGCTGAGAGGTCAAGAAAAGCTCTTTTGCAAAAGTGAGAATGGGCAATGGCTACAATAATGGAGATTTGATCTTGCAATGAAATACCCACCTTTGATGGCAGAGTTGACCTGATAGGAAAAGTTCTCATGTAAAAAATCAATTGCAAGTTTCTGACAGAGTTAGAAGAACAGGGGGAGGCCGAAGTTCCAAGTACTGCCCTAGACATTCTGGCTCCTTTTGTTGCCTTTTTGATGATAGGCAACAAACACTAGAGACCTTCAGTGTTCATGTCCCATTGTAATTCTTTTTTTTTAAATACGCTTTGGGTTATTTTACAATGTTACTCTACCCGCAATGCATGTTGGAGTGCTTTACAGATGCAAACTTTACCTGAAGGATCAAGTGTATGATTCACAGATTAAAATAACAATTTTACATAAATAGGCAATTCGAATGCAAAACATGCATTGGATAATATATTTGTATGCATATAGTTTATATGCCGACGTGCAGAATGTAAAATGCTATTTATTACCTTTTTTGCGTTTGGGAGAGGCTCATGATTCAAGAGAGTTTCATGCTGTCCCCTCTTCCATATAGTATTTTTTCATGTATAAGTGGTTTAATAAAGGAATTTAACTAAAACCAGGATGCTAAGGGGAAATTTGTGTAGTATTGCAAAATTATATGGCAGAGACCTCGTTACTATTAAGAGTTGCTTCCCTGAGTGGAGTAACTCTCTTCTTCCTCTGAACCTCAGTAGTGCAGCAAACCACATTTTTCTCATGTCTGTTTTGCTGTACTTTGGTAATAAACTTCAATTTGACATTATCACTGTGGGAATAAATGTGTGAATGTGAATTTATTAGAACTGATGCTCCAAATAACATGTCATTGGGACACATTTAATTTCAATGAAGAATTACTATTCAAGCTGTCTTTCTTACCTGATAGCAATTCCTAAACTGTGACCTGTTCTCGGTACCTTGTAGTGTAACTAAGTGCTAATGTATTGAAATTGTTCTTACATAAAACTCTCTGCTACGCATTCAGGTCCTAGTGCTCCATAGAAAATCAAATGGCTAATAAGCAGATATGAATATTTTCTTTTTTTAAATTTTACAAATTTTTCTACCCAACTATTCTTGATAGAAGAATGAATCTACTTTGGAATTATCTCATTTTAGAACTGATTGTGCATGCTTTATGATTATGTATTTTTCTGTAGCAGAAAGAACATTATGCCGCATGACACTTAGCTTGTTGTTTGTTCAGGTTTGTAGTTAGCAAATGTGGGCACCAGGTTCTCTTTGTATTGGTTCTGTGAGAAACTGGGTTGTTGGTTGACTGGGGTGTGAGCACTGGTCAGGCAACAGTCACAATTCCTTGCAAGGTCACTAAATTAACCCATGCGTAACCATGGGTAGCTTGGCACAAAAAGCAGTCAGGCTTAATTTAGAGGAAATCTGTAAAGTATTTATGCAGCACACAAACAGTAATAAAGTGCAAAAACAGCGTAAGAAAAATCGCACACTAATTTAGAAAAATAGAGTACATTTTATTAAATTATTTGACACAAACACAACAAAAATCCAATCAGTAGAACCGGAGTTATGTATTTTGAAAGGTTTTAGTAGAAACTAGCACCTAAAAGATAAAAGCACCAAATGCGGACATCTAGTAGCATGGAACCAGGTCAAAGTAAAAAGAAAACAATGGCTGATCGTATTGGAGCGCGGTTTAGATACAAGAAGTGAATTGTGCCTGGACTGCGCTTACCTCTTGACTTAGAAGAAATTTTGAGAAAAATGTTCTGAGAAGGTAAAGCACAGCGGGGCAAGGCTGCAAGCAATATCCAATGAGGGAGCATTGTCGGCAGGGCTCAACAGCGGGGCTGGGCCTGAGGGTTTAAGGTAGGCTCCAGGCAGCAAATCCTTCCTTCCAGACACAGCATCAGTCTGGCAAAGTGCACCACGAGTCACAGCAGCAGGCGGTATTCTGACAGTCCTTCTGAAAGTGCATCAGTGAACTGAAGAGTGAGTCTGATGGTCCTGTTTTTTATACCCTGGTGCTCTTCTTCTGGAAGGTGGGAAAAGCTTCAGGAAAGGTGCTTTGAAGTGCATGGAATTTCCTGACTCCCCGTCCCTGGCTCCAAACTGGCTGCAGTGACAATACAGGGTTGTTAGGCCCTTTGTGTGAAGGCAGAGCACAGGCTATTCAAGCAGCAAGTGGGACTGTGTTCATATCTGCCCCCCATCCTGCCAGCAGATAGACAATTGAGGAACACCTAACCCCTCTATTGTGTGACAGTCTGGGAGGAATTCCCAATGTCTGTCACCTAGACCTAGCCATGTGACCAGAGACATGCTGTAGGCAAGAATGTCTAAGAGAAGGAACATGCCACCATTCCAAAAGTAACATTTTCAAAATTGTAATGAGAAATCTGACTTTACCATTAAAGAGGGTTTATCATTACAATGTTATAGGTACCAAACATGGCATATCTACATGCTCCCAATTTGGATTTACAGTTTATTAAATGTAATAAGAAATCCCCAGTGTTATATTGTGGTAGAGGTAGGCCTCACAGCAGTAAAAAGCAAATTAAAGTGTTTCACACTACCAGGACAAGTAAAACTAAAAAGTACATGTTCAACCTTTTAATTACACAGCACCCTGCCCTATGGGCTACTTAGGGCCTACCTTAGGGGTGTCTTATATGTAAGGAAAAAAGAAGTTTAAGACTTGGCAAGAGCTTTAATGCCAAGCTGACATGGAAGTTTAAAACTTCATTAAGGCTATAATGGCAGCCTGGGACATGTTTCGAAGAGCTACTTAAATGGGTGGCACAATAAGTGCAGCATGCCCACTGGTAGCATTTAATTTACAGGTCCTGGGTACAAAGTATTCCACTCTATAAGGGACTTATAAGTAAATAATTGTGCGAATTGGGTAAAAGCCAATTTAAGCATGTTTTAGGGAAAGATTACATGCACTTTAGCACTGGTTTGTAGTGATAAAGTGCACAGTGTCCTATGGCCAAAAACAAATTCAGAGAAATGTGGAGGGTGAAAGTCAAAACGTTTGGGGGTGGCCCTGCAGAGAGGGCCAGGTCCAACAGGTCTATCATTTTATTTTTTTGTTAAAAGCATTTTAAGGAATCAGAATGTTTTTATTTGGGGGAGGCAGAGGTGACAGTCTTAACCCCTTGGCTGCGGCAGGAATTCCGCCGCAGCGCTGGGGGGGGTTTGGGGGCAGCGCGGTGGCGCTGTGCTCATGACGGAGCCACTCCGTCATGAGTCACGGTTGAGCTGTGCTCATGACGGAGTGGTTCCGTCACGACTCCGCCCACTGCGCTAATCGCCCGCACAGGCGGGGAATTAGCGCCGCGTGGGCGGAGCGGCGGCCAACGGCCGCAGCATGACGGAACCACTCCGTCATGAGCACACGGCACCCGTGGCTCATGACGGAGTGGTTCCGTCATGAGCGGGGAAGGGGTTAATGTGAGCTGCGGTTGATGTCCCATAAGACCCAAACGATCGTCAAGCAGCTCCTTTCTGAGTGTTGACTTATTTGCTGAAAGGCAAAGAATGTCAATATTATCTTGTCTTCTGGTTGAAGTGGCTCTATATCATCAAAGCTCTGGTAGTTCAGTGTAGAAATGGAATTCAAATTACAGTGTTCTGCTGGGGGAACTGGGTTGGTACCCAGATGGATACAGCTTGAAAAAATGAAGTCTGCAGGCTATTTTACGTAGCAATCTCCAACTAGTTGCAGGTACGTTTTGCAGTGGTAGGGCAATTCACTTTTTGACAGGCTAGGCTTGCCTTCCATAGTGGCTTCATGAGGGTAAACTGAACAATTCGAACAGTAGCAATAAGGTGAAAAGTGCCTGTAGATGTTCTATATATAGCAAAACCAAAGGGGATGATGGACGGAGTGCTGAACATTGCAAGCACTCACCCCCAGTCAACTGACCTGGGTTTAATCCATCATCATTCTTTAGCTCAGTCCACCACCCCAGTTCAGACATGGCCATATGCAAATCAGTCTGACCCTGTACCTCATGGGAACAGTCCAGCCCGAACTACCAAGCCATGTCTTTCCTGGACCGGGAACAAGTATCCTGGGACCGGTTTCTGGCTAATCAGCCGTCATTAGCTAGGCTAGCTTGAATCCAGTGGCAAAGTGAGCAAGGGACCCACGTCTGGGCATACCCTGCCAACTTAGGGCGAACAAAGCAAAACCAAGGGGATGAGGTTCTTTATATGGACATGCTAGCTGCACTGAGATGTCCCTATTTTCAGACACTCTCTGTATAGTGACATCTTCTGCTCTCAAGCTTTCATTAACCAAATCCCAAACAGGCTTCACATTGCAAGTTCCTCCAGCAATCAGACAGCACCCGGGAGGTAGACTCTTCCCTCACATATCTGGCAGGCAGAAGTGATCTGCTTTTTCAGGAAGCAATAAAGACATTTTTCTTCAGCAACATGCAGACAGTTTTTGACAGGATGTCTTGTTGCACAAGTATTTCTCTGATCTCTTGTCCTGTAGGGTCAGGAGGGAGCGGAGAGTGCTTCAGTCACATGGATCTCTCTTCTTTCTCTGAACACCACCCATTTCCATCTCAGTTCATTGCTCTATGTAAGGATCATTGTCTTGGAGGACTTGCCAAGCTGATTCATCCTACCTCTTGTATATTTTTATCCCAATTGCTCCTTGTTTGTGGGGTTGTTGATCCTGAGTAAAACTGATAATCTGGTGCTCTTTGGTGTGCCTTGAGATGAGCATACCATTTAATGGTCTCCCCAATCTGTCTTCTTGAGGGCGTGGCCCCCTCTGATGTTATTTGTATAGGATCTGATTGGCAGGTAGAAACTGCAGATAGGGTTAAATCAAAATCGAAATTAGGTTTATTGACCTGGGGCAGGTGAGTTCCCTTTTCTGGCTTGTTTGGAAATGTTTTTGATCAATGTGTGCATAGTTTTTTAAATAATGTTCACAAACATTGGCATATATACATAATTTCATCACATTCACATATACACAAACTGTGCACCTAGGCACAGAATCTCCACGCAGACAGGTAATCCTAAGGTAACAATTTTGGCAATTTAATAAACAAAACTGGAGGTTCCGATACAGAGGATAGTCCATCGACTGAAATCAGGCCTGAGACCTGATCTGAAGGTAACGGAGGAGTTCTGAATTGAAGGACAGGTGAGTGGACGGGGGTCCTCTGTGGATAGATCATAAAGATTGTTGGGGTGCCGCTCGAGGACCCGGACCAGGCTGCTGAAACATTGGGGCTCTTCGTTTAAACCTGCTATCACCCTTTGAAGGACGCCACGCTGCTTGTTGCTTTCCGGCCAAGGGGAAAGTTTGTTGTTGGATAACAGCGCATTCGGGACTGCGAGGACCAGGGTGCTGTGCGCGCTGCACATCAGCTGCACCTGGCCCTCTTCCCGACTCCTCCCCTGCAGACCTTATTACGACTCGCGGCCCCCGCTTCGCGGGCGCCGCTCGAGGACTCGGACCAGGCTGCTGAAACATTAGGGCTCTTCGTTTAAACCTGCTATCACCCTTTGAAGGACGCCACGCTGCTTGTTGCTTTCCGGCCAAGGGGAAAGTTTGTTGTTGGATAACAGCGCATTCGGGACTGCGAGGACCAGGGTGCTGTGCGCGCTGCACATCAGCTGCACCTGGCCCTCTTCCCGACTCCTCCCCTGCAGACCTTATTACGACTCGCGGCCCCCGCTTCGCGGGAGCCGCTCGAGGACCCGGACCAGGCTGCTGAAACATTGGGGCTCTTCATTTAAACCTGCTATCACCCTTTGAAGGACGCCACGCTGCTTGTTGCTTTCCGGCCAAGGGGAAAGTTTGTTGTTGGATAACAGCGCATTCGGGACTGCGAGGACCAGGGTGCTGTGCGCGCTGCACATCAGCTGCACCTGGCCCTCTTCCCGACTCCTCCCCTACTTCCGCCCTCTTCTTCCTTATAACTATACTACCGCCCACACGCGCTAGCGGGACGCGTGCGGGTCGAAGATCGGGGCGAAGACCGGGCAAAGAGCGGGCCGTTTGAGGCCGTTCGAGTAAGGGCGAGTAAGGGCTTGGGCTGTGTGGGCTGCTTATAGTCTTAGTCATATTATTTGTAATTCTCTGTTCCATCATGGCCACCAGAGAAACAAGGAGCAAGAGTGCTCTGGCGACAGGGAAGCCATTAGCCACATTAGACACGTACTTTGCAAAAGCTGGGGCCTTACTTGTGGATGAGATCTCAATTCTTGAAAGACGTATCTCCCAAGAAATCGATTGGGTGAGGAGATCTTCCTTGGGGCCCCTTGTACATGCCACTACCCCCGTTAAATCACCAAACTGCACTTTACCATCTGCAGGGGGGGTTAAGGGTTTGTCTGCTGTTTCTGCTACTTCGGACATTAATTGTTCTGTTACCTTTGCTAATGACCGGGACGTTTCTGATAGTGCAGAACTTAGCTTACTACCTCTCCTTTCTGGTAAGACTCCTATATCTCAAACTACTCCCTTGGAGGCAGCCTTGGACCCTAATATCAGGTCTAACAAGGATTTGACGCAGCAACTCCAGGGGTTGAAGGAGGGAGCTATCCCCAAAACGAAAAAAAGGGCCTATACGACAAGGGGGGAAAAACGCAAGGCCGACAAACCTAATTCTAAGTCTAGGGGAACCCACCAGGATTTAGCTAACAAAGGGCCTGCTCCCCCACAAAAAAACGGAGTTTTGACTCCTCATATTAGGGGGGAAAAATCGACTAGCCTACACAGACCCGTAGGAGTGCACGATTCAATTCTTTCTGACTGTCGCACCCTATTGAGGGAACTGCTTATTCCCTTGGAAGATCGTCTGGCTAATATAGAAACTTGTTTAATCGATCTGCGCAAGGGATTACTGGGTATAGCTGCAGCTCAAAAAGTAGCTACACACGGAGCCGCTGGGGATTTTGCGGGGTTAGTGAATCCACCCACAAATCCTGTCATCTTGTCTTCTGATACACCTACTCCACTAGTAAATGTTCCCCCAGTCCCCTTGTTAACAACTGCTCCCTCAAACACATGCAGTCAACAACTCTCGACACGATCTGCTAGCGGCCAGACCTTACCTGCTCCGGCTGTTAGAACCGGTCAGGAGAAATCATTAGATGAGGCAACTAATTTCTCAACTAGGCAATTCAATTCCCCTAATTGGTGTACAGTGATAAATTTGCCTCCCGAGGCGGCAGCATATTCTGTTGTTTTGAAGGGTGTTCCTATGCTCCATGGAAATGTGAGGGAATCGCATGAGTCTTTACACAATAAGGTCACTAGTTGGCTAAATATCCACAGGCCATTACCTCCTAACTCCAATGGAGAAATTCTTATGGTAAGAAGGGTCCCATGGATCGGTCAAACCGATAAGAAATGTGAGGGAGACTGTATAATTGTAAATTTTAGGAATCCTAACATTGTGCCGTATATCTGCAACTGGACTGGGAACACAGGATTTACATCCATTGAAGTAGTCCACCTGTCATATTTTTATCCCATTACCTGTAATCCACTTCGGAATAATGATAATGGTTGGATACGGGTGGGCTCTGTTGGCGATGGTTCCAGACTAAGGTCTTCCTGTTATGTTCCCACTGCCAACTTTTGCAATTTTTCTCATCCTAATAGATACAGTTGTCTCGATCAGGTAGACTGACTTTATAAGGGACAGGGGGCGAACGGGAGAGGTGAAACAGCCACTGCCACTCAAGATTCCAGTGCCCTCCATGGAGAGACTTTGATACCCTTTAAATCCAAAGGCTTAGGAGCTAATCTACCCAAGAATGTACTGTGCCCTACTTGTACTAATATCACATTGTCAGCCCCATTAGTCACTAAAAAAGTTCCTATCGCTCAACCGACCTCGGAATTTTCTTTGCCTCGCCCGCCAGTCTTAATGTTGGACGTCACACCGGAGAATTCCGGCGGAGGTGGCTCAGAATTGACTGATGATTTATTAAAGGTCCTTTCTTGGAATGTCGCTGGCATTGCCAACAAACTTGACACAAGCGACTGGGACTCTTTGATAGGTACCAGTGATATTTGTCTCTTTCAAGAGACTTGGGCGAGGGAACCACTGTGCAAAGCAGGATATGCAGTGTTTGAGGTAAATGCGATTTGGTCTGGGAGAGGGAGGCCCTCTGGAGGCTTGGCGATTTGGGTGGCTAGTCACCTTGGGTGTACTGCGGAGAGTCTTTTGACCCTATCGCATGACATCCAGTGTGTTTTACTTAGGTGGCCTAATCGCCCTAATCTAGCAATTATTAATGTGTATTCCCGCCCTACTAGTCTGGCCACTGAATCCCCCACAATAGACGATCTTATGTGTTTTTTGGATAGCCTTCCCAAGGATTACAAGATAGTGTTGGGGGGGTGACCTCAACTGCCATTTTGAGCCCCTAGAAGGACTTAAGGAAGACACCCTTACAGTGGAAGATGATTATTGGGGAGTTCCTCCCTGCCAATCTCCCTTTGTCAAAACATGGTCCCCTCTAGTAGTACAAATCCTGTCTTTAACGTTAAATTTTTCGCTAAGGGCATGTAAAGGACGTACCGTCTCTGACACTCCGTCTGTATGTACCTTTAACAGGATGAGCCAGGAGTCCAGGCTGGATTACATTTTTGTAGATAACTAAACAAAATGGTCGCACACTGCTCCACCCACTAGCGTGTTACCCCGAAGAACTGTGGTCCCTGTAGTCAGCGTCGGCGGGTACGCCTATGCTCAGTGGTGCGTGCAAGTCAGAGTAGCGTTAGCCATTACTGGACACGTGTTTCGCGGTAGTTGCCGCTCGTCAGCAGGGAGTAGGAAGAGTGCAGGGTTGCTTGTGTAGGCTGCTAAAATCATATCAGGTCTGTACCTCTCGTAGCGACGCAGGTGCGTAACCTACAGCCCGTCGGCTGTCGGGGCTCAGGGAGCCACTAAATAACTAAACAAAATGGTCGCACACTGCTCCACCCACTAGCGTGTTACCCCGAAGAACTGTGGTCCCTGTAGTCAGCGTCGGCGGGTACGCCTATGCTCAGTGGTGCGTGCAAGTCAGAGTAGCGTTAGCCATCCCTGGACACGTGTTTCGCGGTAGTTGCCGCTCGTCAGCAGGGAGTAGGAAGAGTGCAGGGTTGCTTGTGTAGGCTGCTAAAATCATATCAGGTCTGTACCTCTCGTAGCGACGCAGGTGCGTAACCTACAGCCCGTCGGCTGTCGGGGCTCAGGGAGCCACTAAATAACTAAACAAAATGGTCGCACACTGCTCCACCCACTAGCGTGTTACCCCGAAGAACTGTGGTCCCTGTAGTCAGCGTCGGCGGGTACGCCTATGCTCAGTGGTGCGTGCAAGTCAGAGTAGCGTTAGCCATCCCTGGACACGTGTTTCGCAGTAGTTGCCGCTCGTCAGCAGGGAGTAGGAAGAGTGCAGGGTTGCTTGTGTAGGCTGCTAAAATCATATCAGGTCTGTACCTCTCGTAGCGACGCAGGTGCGTAACCTACAGCCCGTCGGCTGTCGGGGCTCAGGGAGCCACTAAATAACTAAACAAAATGGTCGCACACTGCTCCACCCACTAGCGTGTTACCCCGAAGAACTGTGGTCCCTGTAGTCAGCGTCGGCGGGTACGCCTATGCTCAGTGGTGCGTGCAAGTCAGAGTAGCGTTAGCCATCCCTGGACACGTGTTTTGCGGTAGTTGCCGCTCGTCAGCAGGGAGTAGGAAGAGTGCAGGGTTGCTTGTGTAGGCTGCTAAAATCATATCAGGTCTGTACCTCTCGTAGCGACGCAGGTGCGTAACCTACAGCCCGTCCACGTGTCCAGGGATGGCTAACGCTATTCACACTTGCACTCACGACACGAGCATAGGTGTATCCGCCGACGCTAACTACAAGGACCACAGTTCTTTGGGGTAACACGCAGGTAGGTCAGCAGTGTGCGACCATTTTGTTGTAACTATTTAGTGGCTCTCTGAGCCGGGGAGTCGACGGACTCAGGTTACGCACCTGCGTTGCTACGAGAGGTACTAGACCTGATAATGATTTTAGCAGCTTACATTGCAACCCTACACTCTTTCCTACTCCCTGCTGACGAGAGGCAACCACCTCGAAACACGTGTCCAGGGATGGCTAACGCTATTCACACTTGCACTCACGACACGAGCATAGGTGTATCCGCCGACGCTAACTACAGGGACCACAGTTCTTTGGGGTAACACGCAGGTAGGTCAGCAGTGTGCGACCATTTTGTTGTAACATTTTTGTAGATATTGGTCTCTGGTCCAAGGTCACGGACTTTAGAATAATAACTAGGACAGACAGTGACCACAATGCACTCGTATTGTACCTGGCACATTTTAACGGTACCGCCCGACCATCTGGCACTGATACCATTCAAAACCCTGGGAATTTGTCTATTAGTTCTAATAGACGTAGGGTTAAATGGGGGAAATTGGTGAGCTCTGAGGAGTCTTTAAGCAAAATCTATCAGTTAGCACTTCCTAAACTCGAAGAACTGGATATTTTAACCACGCAGCCAAGAAACCTAGAATTTAATGAGAAACTAGCCCTAATTCATGAAGAACTAGTGGCCGTTCTAGGTGAGGTTTTCTATCCAGTGTGTCCCTTAAGGAACATAAAAACTCGAATTCCAACATGGTACAACTCAACTTGCAAAAAGATTAAGTCTGAACTAATAAACTGCATCAAAAAAGGCTCGGATAAGCGCCAAGTGGCTGACCTTAGAAGGAAGTATAAGAAAGCTATGGCAGAAGCACGAGCAGCCTGGGACTGGAATAAATGGCAGGACCTTACCACAGCGCTCAAAGCGAAGGACCTGAGAAAATTCTGGTCCCTGGTTAATACTGGTATGGCAGATCCTAAAACGGCAATAGAACCAAACATAGCAGCATCGGTCTGGGAGGCACATTTTGGTCAACTTTACCAAGAATCATTCCCAAATGCTGATGTTCCGGTTGTGGCTCTCACCCCTGCCCAAGTTCCAGTACTGGGCTTGGAATTCACTCTCTCTGAGGTGGTTAGTGCCATCGAGGCCCTGGCGAGGGGGAAGGCCCCAGGTCTAGATAGATTGCCTGGCGATCTTTTTCGGCTACACCCAGAGATTTGGGGCCCTTATCTTCTCACCCTTTTTAATTCCATCTTGGGTGGCATGGAGATTCCCAGTACCTGGCAGGGAGCCGAGATAGTGCCTATTTTTAAAAAGGGCCCCCCCCTTCTTCCGGCCAATTATAGGCCGATAAGTCTTATAGATGTTCCCCAAAAAATCTATTCTCGCCTCCTTCTGAACCACCTCACAGAGTGGATGGAGGAAAATAAAATCCTCAGCCCCTTTCAAGCTGGCTTCAGGAAAAACACGTCCACCATGGACCAGATTCTCCGTCTCGTTCTCCTTTACTGGAAAACTGCGAATATCGAGAGGGGAAGGTTGTACATGGTGTTCGTGGACCTGAAGTCAGCTTTTGACCTGGTTCCCAGGAGGAAACTTTGGGAGACACTAATGGCGCTGGGCGTCCCGCCCCATTTATTAAATGCAATTATTAGGCTCCACAAAAACAACTTCGCACAGGTCAGGTATGGGAGGCTGGGCGCGCTGACATCTAAATTTCCGGTTCATAGAGGGGTTAGACAGGGTTGCGTCCTCGCACCAACCCTGTTTTGCCTCTATGTTAACAATGTCATTGCCCATCTTGACAGTGTTATTGATAACGATGCCCCGTCTTTGGCTGGCAGGAGGGTACCCGCTATCATGTTTGCGGATGATACCCTCCTGCTGTCCAAATCTCCGATGGGGATTCAACGGATTTTAGATGGTTTTGGTCTCTTCTGCAGGCAATATGGCCTAGAAATCAACACAGGGAAGACCAAGTTTATGATATTTAATCCATCCGTGAAAACCAGACCCAATCCTTCCCTGGGCTTACAAAAACTGGAGAGGGTGAAAACATTCCAGTACTTAGGGGTAACTTTGCATGAGAATCTTTCATGGGAACCTCACGTTGTGACCAGCTGTGTAAAGCTTTCTCAACTTTCGGGGGGAATTTTAAAGGTGGCAAATTCCTCAACTTAACAGCCCGGCAGTCAAAATGTACAAAACTCAGGCCAAAGCAGCTGTAACATATGGAGGAGAACTCTGGGGGTTTAAAGCCGGTACAGGAATTTCTAAGGTAGAAAATAATTTTTTGAGGCGACTCCTGGCCTTGCCCAGAGGGACACCTCTGGTCCCGTTAAGATTAGATTTGGGTTTACCTCCTATAAGAGATGACCTGCAATTAATGCCCCTAAGATTCTGGCATAGACTTTGGTCAACTGCTGAGCTTGTATACTATAGAGAAGAGCTTGCACATGTAATGAATATGAACCTCCGCGACGATATCCCGTGGTTAGCTTTTGTAAAGAAAGAACTTTACCGGTTGGGACTCCCGGAACTATGGGAGTCCCCCGAACTAGGCTGTCGCAGGGTCTCACGCAAACGCCTTGTGGGCTTATATAGGGAGAAATGTTTTACTTCCCTGGTATCTGTATCCAACAAAGATACCTTAACTGATTGATTCTTGAATCTCAAGGACACATATCAGTTTGAAGGTTTTATGGACATTATTTTTCCTATTTTATCTAGAAAATTGTTCATACAGTGGAGGCTAGGGACTCTCCCTATTAAATCTTTTACCTATATTTGGTCAAACAAGAATGATAAAATATGCCCAGGCTGTTGCATTTGTGAGGAGGAAGAAATCCACATCTTGTTTTTCTGCCCAGCATACATTAGACCAAGAAAATACTGGCTAGCTCCCCTCTGCAGGAATCTGGGTATAAGGAGCCATCTGAATTCGTTCAGAATACTGAAAACGAGCACTGATCCCCACATAGTTTTTGCAGTTGCCAAATTTTTAACGGCTATGTGGCAGATAAGGTCTAAACTGCTTATTGTTTGCTCTGATTAATGAATTCCAACTGTGCTTTGTGTCTCAACTTTTTGCATAATGGTTTTATTGATCATATCAAATGGGTTTTATTTATCTTAAGTGAATGTTTTTATTGATGTTGTATTATTATATCTTTTATGGCCTATTTGGCCGAAATAAAGAAATTTGAATTTGAATTTGAAATCATGTTAATTGGGCAGCTCAATGGGAAGAACCAGTGATTGTGATAGCCAGTTGCCTTCAAAACATCTCCTGGGATCAGGCCGGCCTTTAGTATCGGCGAGCTGGGCTCATGGCGGCAACATTCTGAGGGGTGCATGGAGCTGTGTGCTTTAAGGTAATGCCAAGAGATAAACCCCTGTCATCTTGCTCCAGCTGTGTCCGTTAACCTGTGTGCTAGTGTCTGTCTTATTTGCCAATTTAAAGTGGTTTTAATCCTTCATTATAACACCGTGGGCACTACCACCACTAGCACTGTGTCACAGACACTGGAGGAGCAAACCTCTGCTGCTGTCATGAAGTGCAGTCATATGGCTCTGCTGGCACAATCACATGAATCGACTTATGCCATTGGGACAGTTGGTAATCACCTGCAGTCTCGGCAGTAGTCATCTTGTGAGAGTGTAGCAGCAGGAGCAGAGATATGCAATACACCACTGCATTCAAAATTCAAATGCGGTGCAACACGAGGTCTGCCCAAAGGCAACATTTGATTGACAATGCCAAACGAAAAACAAATAAAAGTTCAATTTGTCACTGGGTTCACATTGCACATCGTTTACAACCAGTTTTCAGATGGACAGCTGTCCTATGTGCGGTAACTGGAGGCATGCACACGTGCCGGCTTTGGCAACTGTCCCACACAGAGATGCATGCTCCAGCCAGCAGTATAAGTAGCCTTCCACAACCCCACTCTTTCCACTTCTTCTCAACTAATCTGCCCCAGACGGCCTGCGAAGTGTAGCTAAAAGAAATGCACCATAATGTTAATATATCCATGCACATTATTTGCATTGCTGTTCTGTGTGCCCTATATTGTGTTGTTGTTTTTTTCTGACAGTCCAGCAATGCAAACCTCTTAGCCATATCTATGAGGCCACAGAAAGCCACCTGGAATGGCTTTGCATGGCCTCATAGATATGGAGCAAGGCAGCAAAATTTGCTGCATTGCCTTACTCTGTGCCAGAGAGGCGCTGTATGGGCGTTGCAGTGGGTTTTCCCATGCAACATCCATGTATTTTGATGCTGCATCCGATTTACTTTATCATGTAAACCTGGGGCAGCGCCAAAAACTTACGACTGTCCAGAGCAGGTGTAAAGAGGAGAAATATTTTTTTCTCCTTGTTTTTTCCTCTTTCACGTGTGCTGCATTCTGCAATACACATAGAAAGAGGAAAACACCTATCTGGATTGTTTTTGTGCAGGAAGGTGCCCCTTACTGCAAAAAAACAATCTCGCATAAAATTCAGACACCCATGCATCATGGTGCAAGTGTGCCTGCATAGGCGCTAGGCAGAACATTTACGCCAGCACAGGCAGAAAGGACAGGAATGAACCATGTTTCATAAATACAGTGCATTCCTGCCCTTTCATATTGGTATAGGTCAGCACAGCAAGATGACTTGCGGACCTGCCATGCGCTAGTTCCCCATAAATGAGGACCTTAGTGCCTGGAATGGAAGGCAAAAATCCTCAGTGGGGCAAGGCAGCAGGCTATTGTGGAACAGGGCTCTGGACGAGGTCTGAGTAAAACCATTGGCATTTGGCAGGAAAGCTCAGAAGAGGAGAAATGCTCATGCCCATAGAAGGTCCCTCGCCAGCCAGACACTTTTTGTGCCTACCTTCTACCTTCAGACTTAGTCACATTTTTGGAGTTCGGATTCTTCCAGCAGAGCAAAGTTGAAGTCTGTGGCCGAAGAGGAATCCACAAGCCTGGACACTTTCTCTACAAAGTCCTTCTGGATAGAAAAGAATGTAGTAGGAGTAATCTGAACCTTTGGGCCAGCATCGATGCAACTTTGTTAAATAGGCTTGGCAAGTTGGTCTGGATCCGCCATCGGTCTCAGTACAAGATGTTGGCAAAAGGGTTTGAGGAAACTTTAGGAGAAGACCACTTTGACACCAGCCAATGATCTAGGATCTTTGGAACAGAACTTGGGGGTCAAGACTCAAGCCAGCAGCGGTCAACAGCAGGCTCGAGAGCAAGTCCAAGTGGAACTGGTGAGCTGGGAAGTTGCAGGAAAGGCCTTGGGAAGCTTGTTGTGTGTCTGCAGCTCAAAAAGAGGTCAGCTAACTGACCATTGGAGTCACTTCTGGGTTCCTTTGTTCAAGGCAAGTAAGTTTAGTCTCCCCTAAGGTGCTTCAGATAACAGAAGAGTTTTTCTAATTATTCACAGGTCCAGCAGTGTTCTGGGGAGGGTGCTGGGGTTGTCACATTTATGCCCAGTGTCATTGTTTGGATAGGGTAAACTCCTGGTCAATCCCTAATCAATAGCACAAAAGTTCCCCGGGGGGACCCTACCCACTTGGAAATCATGTCCTGTGTCTTTAACTGTACACTATATCACAGTTCACTGCTCTACCTGAACCCAAGATGGCAGAAACCTTCTTCCCCTGGTCAGAGTCCTCCTTGCCTACCCTGAGGTTTGGCTAGGGTAATGGCAAACCCTTTGGTGGTCGCTCAAAACCAGTTCTGGGGCAGCAGCCACTTCCCGCTAGGTTTGAAGCCAAGCTGACTAGGCAGACAAAGAAAGGCAGGCCTAGGTGTGAGTAACATCTGCCAGTGATAGGGTAGGTAGCCTTTAAAGCTCAGGAGGGCTGGGCACAGCCCTCCTGGCCTTCCTTCTCAAGGAGGAAAATACCTCTCCGCACACAAGCCTATTGCCACTGTTTGGGAGAAATCTACATCTCATCACAGGGGAGCCATTTAACAGTCAAATGACACTAGGCACTTGCAGAAAGCCACATTTGGCTTAGGCAAAAAATGAGAACTTTATAGAAGTGGCAATTTCAAAATAGAAATATAAATTGAGGCCTGGGGGTAGAATTCTGCTCCACTCGAATAGTTTGTGGTGTTTTCCCACTCTGCTCTCTGCATTGAGTGCGGAGCTCGGACAAACTCTGTGCAGTGGCGCGGAGCTGAATTTTTCCCTTTCATGCGGCTCGCCAGGGTTAAGTTGGCGAGTGCAAGCAAGGAAAATCGTATGCTAGACAATCTTCCAGTGAGATTTCTCAAAGGTGGCGGGCACAGTAGGTTGCTATCGCTCATTTTGAGACACCGCCTGCTCTTGTTGAAGAGGCTGCCACTCGAGTGGAACATCTACTCAGGGAGCAGAAAGAAGCAGCGCCCTCTTGTGTTGCACGTGGTGCCATTTGTGCTGATTTTGCAGCACAGGACAAACTTCTGGCACTAAAAATCAGTGCAAGCAACGCAACTTACCTCACTCCTCTGCTTGCAGAACTCCATGGAGTGCAGCAGAGATTTTTAGCACTTTGCAGATTTCCACGTAGCAGAATTTTCAAACTCCGCCCATACCTATGAAAATGCAACTTTATAATTCAGCTGCGTTTAAATGAGTATCGAAACAAGTCCTCAAATCACTTTTCTAGCTGTTGCCAAACTGGAATCAAGCATTAAAAGTTGTTATAATGTAACCCAGTGTTTTCCTTTGGGAAAGCTGGCATTGCTGCAGTTGTTCACTGCTAGGATATGTAAACTTTAAATATACCTGTACTACTTTTTAAATACCAAGCACCTTGCCCGGTGTGTATTTTAGGGCCTTTTAGGAGTAACTTATAAGTACCAAAAAGGAAGTTTTCGACCTGGCAAAAAGATTTATTTTTGTCTGGTTGAAATGGCCATTTAAAACTGCACACACAGGCTGCACATGCATAGTTTACAGTGCTCCTTTTGTGTGTGGTGCAAGGAGTGCTACAGCTGACTTGCAGTATTTGATTTACTGGCCCGTGGTACCTTTAATAATACATTCTAGTGACTTCTAGGTAAAGTACATGTAGCAATCAGGTGTATGCAAAATTCACCATGTTTAAAAGCTGAGCACAAGCACTTTATCACCGGTTTCCATGAGTAACTTGTGCAGAGTTCTTTGGCCAACAAAACACATGTTCAGTTAAAAAAGGCAAAACTCTGGGGGAATACCATACAAAATATGGTCATTTCCAATATGTGGCATGCTGTCGTTTCCAGTTTCGGTTAATATTTTCATTGACCTTGGTGATCTTAAGCTGCTGTGGGTATAGTCTATTCCCCCTACCATAATCAGGAACCCCCAATAGCATAAAACGTTGCCTTAAAGGCATTGGCTGTTCTCTGGCCGATGGTGAACATAATGTTTTGAAGGACTAATACAGGAAGTGGGACCATCACCTGGCTGTGGACCTCACAGAAAGGTGTCTTTGACATACCAATCAAATGTAAAGTTCTGTTGGTTTCTGGTCTCCACATGTTGCAAAAACACGTGGACCAATAAGCAGTTTCATAGGGGTACTACAGTCCTGATGGCAATAGTTGGTAACAATTCATCACCAATGATATTAAGGAGGTGGTTAGATGTCTTTAAAATATAGGCTTAAGTCGTGTTTAGGTAGTCTGGCATGTTTGTGTTATTAATGGCCCTCTGCTAAGCCTTTAGATTGACCTTCCTCTTTGACGCTGTGCTCCCTGCTCCTCCTCCACTTGGAGGAAATCCTGTTGAATGAGGACTTAGATGTCACCTATATCGAAGTACTAAGCTTGATTCGTGGTCAGGCTACAAGTGCAATGTATGGCTATAGGCTGATTTTAAACAACCTGTGGCTAATTCGAGTCACCTGTGTGAATTTGTCTCCTGATGTGTGATTGTGTCTATCTTTTTTTTTAAATCATATCAAAATGACAAATTTTGCTCATCTTCCTTGTGCAGCTCTGATGTATTTGGGATGTCATTAGGGTTGCGATTATGCATTTCACTTGTATTTTTGTACTGGAACCTGTTTTGTTTCTGCGTTGTTCAGGAGGAAAAATATGGTGCTGACTCTTCATGTGGAAATGGTTACCACTCATTTCGTAATAGCAGTTCACCACTTTCAGCAATCACATTTACTACTTAGTATTTTCAGGCGTGTTTTGAATGCGGTATTTTTAACGCAGTTTTACCAATCAGTGTGTCAAGGGAGTGTACGCAGTTTTAACAGTGGGTATTTCTCCATGCGATTTATCCACATGCGGAAAGACTTGTAATCAGGCGGAGTGAAACTAACACATAAAACCATGGCACGACTTTCATTCGGATAGAATGAAATTAATCAGGGCCATAGATTTTATACAGGGGACATGTGGCTGGTTCAATCAGCTGCCAAAAGTTTGTCTGGGATGGCATGGTAGTTAAAAACACGATGAACAGAATTGTGGTACACAAGAATTTACTAGTGACTGAGATTAATTCACGCAATCAACCCATCACTTTTATTTTCCTCAGTGCAATGCCCTTAGTGCGATGGATGTTCCTAGAAGTGGGTCCATGCTCAATGTGCTTTAGGACTCATGCTGTACCCTGCTGACGAGGACCAGCTAGTCAGAAACCAGTCTGGGGTTGGTTGTGTTTCCACTCAGAGGGGACCAGGACGGCACTTCAAAGTGGAACCAAGGCTGGTTTGCATATGCCTGGCTTCTGTCTGTTGTGACATGGTGGGCAAAGAAAAAAATTCAATAGGGTGGATTACTGTTAGAAAGGGGGTCTCTAGTTGGCAAGGTAGGTACCTTTGTCCAAATAGGGACCCTTGCTTCTAGTCAGGGTAAGGGGGATACACACTTTAGATAACCCCTGCGCACAACCTGGGTAGCTTGGCATGAACAGAAAGGCAATGTGTAAAGTATTAGTACTCAAAACACTCAGTAATACAGTGATAACACCACAAATGGACAACACACCAGTTTAGAAAAATTAAGTATCTTTATCTAAACTCAACAAGACCAGAACAACAAAGATCCAACATACAAATATAAAGAATATGACATTAAAATGGTTTAAAGCAACTGAGTCCATATGAAACTATGGATGCGTGATTTGTCTCAAAGAACCTGTAGTTGCAACACAATTCACAAGGCCAAACAGCCTCAGAGATGGTAAGCGTCGAGAACACAAAGAGATGCGTCAGTTCCTGAGACCATGGGGAGGCAATGCAACAGTTCTGCTGCACACAGAAGAAGTGATGCATCATACCGGTCTGTAGGGGGAAGTGATGCGTCGACTCCAAGACGACTCTGGTCCGAGGGTAATGCGTCGGGAAAACTTCCCGCACAGGTGTGATGTGTGGAAATCCAGGATGCGTCGGCGATCAGTGCTGCGGCATCGAGCGGCGCTGCGTCGGTTTCTTCAACCTCAACCCCTCGATGCATTGGTTGTTCCAGCGGCGAAGGGCGCTGCATCAGTTTTGACAGCGGCGCGGTGGTGCGTGGAGATTCTTCTTGCACGTCGTGCTGCTTCAAAAAAACTGCTACAAGAAGAGTGATGCATCAATATTCTTGTAGTTGCAATGCTTTTCCAGTTCCCAAAAGCAGAAATAACCTCCAGAGGCCTAAGACAGTCACATGCACCTCCTGGCAGGTCAGAACTCCCGGCAAAGAAGTTAGGGGAGCTGGGGGGTGTAGTCTTTGTGTCCCTGAGACTTCAAATCGGGAGGCAAGCTCTACTCAAGCCCTTCAAGCAGAGGGCACAGCACACAGCAAAGTCCTTCTCCTTTCCTTGCCAGAAACTGCTACTGCAGGCCAACCCTAGACAGCACACAGCAAAGGGGCAGTACTTCTCCTCAGTTTCTCCAGCTCTTCTCCTTGGCAAAGGTTCCTCTTGATTCCAGAAGGAGTCTATAGTTCAGAGGTTTTAGGTCTAATACTTATATCCTAAAATGTCTTTGTCCTCTTTGTGCCAGTGTCTCAGAGCCCAGTCCAAACCAGTTCTGTCCTCACTGGTGCAGTTTGACCACAGGGGGTGGAGACAGCATTGAGCAAAGGAGACAGGCCCTATTCAGGTGCAAGGAAATCTCCTCCCGATACTCTAAATTCAGCCAGGGTCTATTCAGCCCAGCTCTGACTCATCCAGAAAAGGCAAGACACACATCAACCCCCAGCACACCAGGTGGCTGTCTGAGAGAATGTCTGAGACACTATAGGTGATCAGTTCCTCTGTCGTGACAAACATGTGTAAGGTGTCACTGTATGCCTAAAGTATTTGTCGCTGGGAGATCTGCATTTCAGATCGTAATGCCCTCACACACCTGTTAGGGTGTCATGCTTCATCATAGGGTGCTCCTCGTCAGACTGGGCCTGGTGGCTTCTTTAGCGGAGTTCTTTTGATCTGAGATCGCCGTCGCCGTATGTGAAGGGTGTATGTGGGCAACAGATGCTTGGTGTGTGCTAGAGTGAGTAAGTGGTTTAAAATAGGCTCCAGACATATGAATATTTTAATTCGAAAGTAGGGCTGGGACTAAGTAAAAACAGTGGTGCTACCAGCAGGTCTTAAGGTACCCAGGTAGCTAGTGAGTATGTGTGGTCGACATGTTTCGTGTCATCTAAGCTCCAAAATCGAGCGACACTTCTTCAGGACCGAGAGAATCTAAAGGTAATGTGAAGTCAATACACAAACAGGCAGAGGCACACAGAATGGATAAACAAGAAAATGCCTACTTTCTAAAAGTGGCATTTTCAAACACACAATTTAAAAACCAACTTTACTAAAAAGGTGTTATTAAATTCTGAGTTCAGAGATCTTAAACTTTATTTCTCTCTCTTGTCCCAATGAGAAGTGATATTTTAAAGATGTTATAAATAAACTCCCATTCTATCCTATGGGGCAAGATAGATTTTCATTTCCCTATCAGGATATGTCACACACATCAGTGCATGTCCTACCTTTCACATATACTGTACCCTGCCCAGGGGGTACCTTGAGCCTACCAAAGGGTTGTCTTACATGTTCAAAAAGGGAAAGTTAAGGCCTGGCAAGTGGATGCACTCGCCAAGTCGACATGGCAGTTAACAACTGCATACAGATAGTGTAGTAGAAGGTCTGAGTTACCTTTCAAGGACTACTCATGTGGGTGATGCAGGCCCACTAGTAGCATTTGATTTACAGGCCCTGGCACACTCAGTGCACTTTACTAGGGGCTTACCAGGAAGTCAAATATGCCAATCAGAGAGAACCAATTGTAACAACAATTTACACAGAGAACATATGCACTTTAGCACTGATCAGCAGTGGTAAAGTGCCCAGAGTCCTAAAACCAACAACACCAGGTCAGGAAAAAATAGGAGGAAGAAGCAAAAGGTTTGGGGATAACCCTTCAAAAAGGGCCAAGTCCAACAATTCTCGACCCGAGTTATTACTAGTGGCCAAGATTGATTAAAGTGACCAAACCATTACTTTTTTTGTTTTGTTTGTTTTCCTCAAAGCCACAGCAGGAGAAAATAACAGGGTCTGCAGTACACAACATGCCACGGGGCACAAAAGAAGTGTGTGACCATTGATTTGTGGCCTGGGGTGTCTTTGGCATTACAGAAGGGGGACAGATGATTGAGCATCTACTTTTGTATTATGAATTGCTCCTGCACTAAATGAGTGGGTATGATCTTATGAAGGCAATGTGTGAGCTTGACCTTATGGAGGTTTTCCCACATTTGCATGCCGGCATGACTCCAGGCAAATGAAAAAATCCTTTGCGCTTGCACCCACGTCATAGTACAGACAGTGGTGCGGAGTCAAAAAGGCCATCAGGAGGTATCCATCAGGCATCCCACTGCAAGGGGATATAGTCACACACTACAACCACTTGCAGGGAAATATCTTCCCCCTCTGAAACATAGGCTGAGTTGCCTCCGGCAGCGATGAGGAAATGGTGGGTTCAAACACCCGGTCCACCTTTTACTAATGAGCTCTTCAGAGTACTGCAACAAGTTCACTGGTGCATGCTAAACAGAGCATACTATGTATGAGGGTGCACACACAGTTGAGGGTGCACTGCAGTACAGAGTGGAATAGTTCTCCCTTTATGCAACGAGACTCCTGATGTTCAGAACAAGATTAACTGGGATAAACATGCCAAAAAGAGTGTAATTCCTCACAGTTGAAGTATTATTGGAGGTGGGAAAAAATATGTTTGGGGGAAATGTTTTATATCAAGTGTTTAAACTTCAATGTTCTTATAGTTGACATAAGGGGAGAATTATCACACACATTACATTCAAACCTTAGATGTAGGTGCAAAAACTCTCCTGGGTGAGATCCTCTGGACAGTAAAATCGTTAGCTCAATGGGCATTCAGCAAGAAAATGTAAGCAGAAAAGGTATAGGTCATCATAAAAAAACAGAATTTAGGGCCTGGTTTGTAAATCTTTTGTAAGTTTCAAACGATGTTCAACTACAATTTTGGCCCAGTGCATTCTACTAAAGGTTGCAAAACAAAGGCTTGCAAAAATTGCACAATGTTGAGAATGTTTAAGGAATCCTTAATTTGTGACTGAAAGTAATGATTCTAAAATTGTGATTGCCAATTACCATTTTGCAATTCACACTTATTAAATATTTGCATATTGTGAATGCTCACTAACACAGGAAATTGCATTTGTAATTTACACTCGCATGTAAGCTGCTATTTACAAGATACAACATATAAAAGTTTAACCAAAATTGCACAATGGCAGGGCTCTGCACTATGGCCTAGAAATTATACAACCAAGGTGGACTGTAGAGTTGGAGGATTAGAAAGGAGAGAATTCTCAGGCAGAGGGTCACCTTTTTGGAATAAAGTGTGGAGGAGGCTTATTCTTGCTATAGATTCAGCAAGCACGTGATTTCAAATATGATTAATGAGCTGCAGCCTGTTTTAGGCAGGTACACCCAAAGCAATGAGGCAATGCCCACACACATTCAGGTTTTTGTAGCTTACACCTCCTAGCATCTGGTAGTAAGTAGTGTACAGTAGCAGTTGAAGCGCGCATATAAACTAGTGTCCTATCTAGGGTTTTTTTTTAACTTTGGGCTCTGAAGGCTGGGGGGGGAGTATTGAAGGGAAATCATCAGCGCCCACCCTCATCGTACACTAAAACCCATTTTGAAGAATGTACTGTATGAAGTCTTGTAGGACAAAAGCTGGGTTCCTCCTCAACTACAGAGGGGAGACTCAAGAATTGTCCTTGCATCTTGTTCTCTTGTGTTCAAATGCACATCTAGTGTTACATGGGTCTCAACCGACCTTTAAGGTAGGATTTGACACTCTGTTGTCACAGGATGCCTACATTGCCTTTCTTGCATATTCCTTGGGGTTCAGAGGAGTCTTCTATGCCCATTCAGGTCAGCCTAACGGGTGGTTTTGGGAGGGATTTCTGAACTCTTTCACATCTATTGCCAGGTTTGAGCACAGACTGGGAGCTGGCGGAGGCTTATGCTAAATAACTTTCTGATAGTTCAGGCAGGTAAAAAATAGTTTTCTAAACGTTAATTTTCCTTAATATTTATTTAAAAATCACCTTGACCAATAAATTGGATATGAATAATTATTTAAATTAGTGGCATAATAATTTTTCGAACTTTCCCCATTCCAGAGCTAGCGGTATTAGTATTTCTTCTACATAGGATAGCTAAGTCTGCCACTGTGAAAATAGCTTCTAGGGACCTATTACTGTAGGGACAGATTAACATAAATGTTATACATGTGCCACTTTTGAATACCATGCACCTACCCTTGTAGCTACGAGGCTCACATAAGGCTGATTTACTAATATTTGAAGAGAGGTTTTTACCTGTTTAAGAAAGATTATTTTAAGAGATTGCACTGCAGGTTTTACTCTGCAGCAGTCAGCTACAATATTAGGACTGACATCATGTGTTCCTTTGTCACACTAGTGGATGGTACAGTATATGATTTAGTTCACAGGTGACATATAACTTTTCATGATATGTATATATTTCTGCACCATATACATTGGCCTTATTTAAAAGTTAAATAAGATTATCAGGGATTAGCCAGTTTCTACACATTTTAGGAATCCGAGCACATAAACCTGGCACTGAACAGCTGTGCCTGAGTGTGCAGAGTCTAAAACCAGCAATAAAATTCAGCAAACAGTTGTATTTTTTGGTACTAACTACACGCTATAAACTTTAATGTGTAGTATTTTAGGGTAAGCATTTTTAAATTAAAATGTTCATTTAAACACAGCTAGAGTTTGTTATTTTGGAGTTGATGTAGAGGTGAAAGCTACACCACTCATCCCTCCCTCCTCCCCCCCAACCTAGAAACTTGACTCATCACTTCCTCCTTTGGTGCTTATTGAGGCTCAGATCTGGGTCCTTCACCTGTTGCTATTGCTTTTTGTCTCCGGGATACAATTCATGTCCGACTCTTAGACTTTAGGTCATACCAACATTTGTGGATTTCCTTCAAACTTCTGTTGGTAACCACTACATTATTAATATACCTGTGAACGCTTGTCTATCTTTGTTATTGGTATCCGCTGGATAGATGAACGAGGCTTTCCCAAATGTCTGTCATTTTCAACAACACATTCTTCAACGAAGATTTCCTGGTTACTAAACTTCCTATTTCTTCCCATCACTTCTTCTTCTTGTAATCCTTGGTAATCCTGGGCGTAGTTTGCGAAGTAGCGCTACGCGTAGCTACGCAAAGTGCACTTCCCACTACGTGAGCTATGCGTAGCTTTGCAAATTGCGTAGTGCACTGTACAAGATGCTGTACGCACTGATTGCACAGTGCCGGATGCTTGTCCGCACTGTGCAATCAGTGCAAACTGCATCTTGCACAGTGCAAGCAGTCGTTTTCTGCCACTCAAGTAGATTTCTACTCGAGTGGCAGCTTTCTCAACGCGGACTGGTAGTTTCTCATCGCGAGCGGTCGCGAGCATACGCGACCACTCGCAATGAGAAACCTGACCTCCCCACGTTGAGAAGCTCGCCAGGAGGTTTATTTTCCACGCTCGCAATCGGCAACTTGATGTTGCTGATTGCGAACGAGGAAAAAGTCTTGCCGGTATGTCATTTTGCTTGCTCGCGGTCGCCAACTTGATGTTCAGGACCGCGAGCAAGCAAAAAATGACAGCTGCACTACGCTACGCTATGCGTGTTTGCACTGTGCTACGTGCAATTAGCGCAAACTTCGCAAACTACGCGAGCGTAGCGTAGTGCTTTGCCCAGGCTTAGTCCTTGGCTTGACATTTTACCGAGTTTTATTGCTAAACAGCGGTGGGAGACGTTTGCTTCACTCCAAGGCTCAGCTAAAATTCTTCTGCCTCATTTCAGGAAAGTCAACAGTTGTGCTAATTGCAACTCACGTTTCGGAATTTGCAAGCCTAACTGAATCGCAATATAAAAATCTATATTTGGCAATCTCATACACTACGAAATCGCTGTTAGGAAAAGATGATGCTTTGTACAGAATCATTTGGATTAGAAAGTGTGATTTGTTAACTTTCACAATTACGAATCATAAAATCTGTGTGTCGTACATCAGGCACTTATTCATTTTTAGATTCTATAAGTCTCATAATATGTGGATCCATTTACTTCGTGCGTGTCAAAGAGGGCAGGTAAAGTGAATTCATACTTTTAAAAGAGGGCAATGCAACAGAAATGTCTAAAGCAAAATGGAAATATTTCACAGACCACTATAGCAATTAAACACGAAACCGTTTTAACACCTTCAACAAAATATAAATGCATATTGCAAATGGTAAAACTTCTTTGAAAGACACCTTAAAGATGGACACTAGGTAAGGTACCCTTTGCTACATGTCATGTATTTCTAGTACTTTGGCAAAAGGTGTCTGCCTGCAACGTACTCTATGACGCTATTGCGTGTTCCAACTCACCAACATAAGGAACAGGGGGAAAGGTTTTGCCTGGAGGTTTTTTCCTGCCGTCACTTCCTATATGTCGGTTCATTCTGCAACAATGAAAAGAACCCATCTGCAGAGATGTCCCCAAGTGCCTGTCACACCAGTAAGTCTCGCCATCCATTATGAACTTGCACAGATTGTTGGAACGCATTAGCACCGCCATTTGCAGTCTTTTGGCGGCCAGCCTCTTCGTCACCCAGGGGATTCTGGCTGAGGTTTCAGAGATATCACAGATGCTACACAGATGTTGCAGACACATCTAGTAGACTGAAGATGTTTGCTTGAATAGCTCACTTAGACATTTGACCCCAGAGACACTGCTACTCCCATCCAACAGTTGTAACGATCATGTGTCCCTGAAGTCCCTGAGCACAACCAGATCTGTTGTGTGAAACTATGGGATAGCTTAGAGTGGCAATGGCCCTCTAAAACTTATCATAGGAAGCAATCATTAAGAGCACAACCCATTTTATATCTGATTGACATGGAAATAAATAGGCACTTGTTACGTCTAAGGTACCAGAGCAGTAAAATAAACATTATGCATAGTTAATAATGTTGATGCTCCCTATTATGAGTTGCCTGGAGGGGTACTGCGGGCTCCTCTAAGAGGTTGGGAGTTTCTGGGACTTAAATTGCCTGGTCTGGAAATGCTGGATCCTGTTTTACTTGGTGCAGATCCACATCTGGAGAAGTCATGGCTGGAAGACGGGCAGCATTTGCTGGCAAAGGCACAAATCAGTCCCTGCCCAGCCCCTCCGACACTAAAGAGGAGCCAACAATACTCGCCCAAGGGAGGCCACCCCCCCAAGCCCCAGGCATCCTCCCTGCCAATGCTCGGTGCTCGAATCTGCACTGACCCCTATTCAGATATTTACCACTAGCTCAAAGTGTGTGGTAAATTCCATCATTAAACTTGCGGGGATCAGGGAAATCCTTCGCAAAGGAGCCGAGTGCTTTTAGGTCTAGCGGGGTTTTCCCAAGTCCAGAGACTGTAACTCATAATCCTTGTTAGATTTTGGGGAGATACTTGCCAGAAGCATTATTCTAGCCCCGGTTTCTCTTAGCAGAGTTAATGGGGAACTGGAAATTGGGCCCTATGTTTGTCATTAAATTGTTAGTCTGTGATGCTGAGAGCGGTGAGGTATAAGGTGAATGGTTTTGCCTAATTTTGGAATATGATCAAAATCTAGGGCCAAATGTACGATTTTAGCGGTTGCTAACGAAAATCAGGCCGTTTGCGACTGCTAAAAATGGTTGTTGTATGTACAAACCATATTTTGCAAGTTGGTAACCTATTACCAACTTGCAAAATAGGGATTTGCGAGTCGCTATTAGGAAGAAGCGTGCCAAGGGCGTCCCTTTCTAATAGCCAGTCGCAGGGGGATGTCTGATTGTTTTGCGACCGGCAAACAGTCGCTGTTACCACCCCTTTCAAATTGGTGGTAAGCCAGTCATAAAGGGGAAGGGGTCGCCAGGAGACCCCCTTTCTCTTTGTGTTTGGCAGCAAAAACATTTTTCAAGAGCAGGCAGTGGTCCCAAATGAAAAGAAAACTTCTAATTTTATTCTTTTAAATGCATCCCATTTTCCTTTAACGGAAACGGGCTGCATTTGAAAAAAAAAGAAAGTTGCTTTATTTAAAAAGCAAACAAAGACACGGTGGTCTGCTGTCTCCAAAAGCCACCATCCCGGTGTTATTGTCCATTCCCAATGGGTCGCAAATTGCGACCTGACTCATGAGTATTGATGAGGCAGGTAATTTGCGACCCCATTCGGAATTGCTAAATGTGTCTGAGACACATTAGTACATTCCGCTTTGTAAATCGCAAATTGCGAGTCACATAAAATCACAATTTGCGACCCGCAAAATGGAATGGTCGTATATCTGACTTCTAGTGACTGGAAAAGTTGTGCTATCTCTCTTTATCTCCGGTGGCTTGCATGGTCTTTGTAACCTAAGAAATGTAATTGTCTCATAATTAAGCATGAAAGATGTATATGTAACCAGAATTATGTGTCGATGGTGTTAAACTGGTGCACTCTGTGCTGCCTAAAGAAAGGTTCTACTGTCTTATGTTACTTAAACTCCCACACTGATGCAGAGGTTTACAGGTTTCTAGGAATATGTATCAGCGGCTCAACCATTTCTTTTGTTATCTTTACTATTTGAGACTTAAATCTTGACCTTATAATGGTATTAACATTAAAAATCACAAAATGCACACAAAAACGGTGCTGAATGAACTACTCATGCATGGACCTGGGAAATTTGAAAGCTGAGCTTTTGTTCTGTTATTTGATGTTAGATGTGAGTGTTTTTAGGCTCTGAAATAGGCTTGTTAGAAGTCCTTTGTGTGAAGGCTGCCTTTGTTTTCATTATGGGGTGCAATGGGCAGCTTGTATGCTGCAGACACGCCTACTTAGAGGACTCCATAGAGGAAGAATTGCAATTTACAAACACCGCCGTGTGCTTGGATGGTTTTTGTTGGTTGTTTAGTTGGAATGTTGTGCCATCTACTCACGTGTGATTTTCCTATGAAATGTGGTTTGTGGGTGGGATATCTTCGTATAATTGGATGGGAGGCTAAAACTGATCTACAATAATCATGTTGTATCAAATAAAAAAAAAGTCGCAGTAGAGGTACTAGGATGGTACTGTTAGTGGCATAAGTGGATTTCAGACATTATTTTCTAGAGTAAATATCATTTTTTAACTCTTTAAAACAATTCCAGCATTGATGTTTCTACGTACTATTTTAAAACAGCTTCAAATAAAATAGCACTGGGTGTGGGAATAGAATGCATGCCATGGACACTGTCACCTACAGGTTACAGGCCCCACAAGCACTAACATAGCTTTGTGTGTAAAGCACCTGTGGTGCAAGTGTGTGCGTGAATTGCACCAACCAGCTCTAGCTTTATTTTTATTTTATGTCAGCTGCAATAAGAGTGAACCTAACGCAGGAGCAGAGGAGAAGACTTTACAGAGATTATTTCTGTGCCAGCAGGAGTATCTCAAAGTAATGCACTTAGAACAGTATTGGTCGGTGTGGGATCCCGTACAAACTTGATTACATTAACCAAAATGAGATGACACGATGGGGGTTGAGATGGAAAAAATCACCCTGCATTGCTATGGAAATTATGTGCCTGTGACCAGGGTTTGAAGAGGGAGAAAAAAACGGGGGTCTCTCAAATGGGCGTGGCCGATGTAATTTAGGTGGTGGCTTAAAAACACCTAAGGTAACAATCTGTGCTTAGCATAGTGTGCCGCCGCACTAGTATTTTTCTGCTTCTGTCATTGCATCCAGATATATGATACAACAAGTAACAATACACCTACAACAAGCCAGGGCTATAGGCTTTATTTAAAAAGCAAACAAAGACACGGTGGTCTGCTGTCTCCAAAAGCCACCATCCCGGTGTTATTGTCCATTCCCTATGGGTCGCAAATTGCGACCTGCCTCATGAGTATTGATGAGGCAGGTAATTTGCGACCCCATTCGGAATTGCTAAATGTGTCTGAGACACATTAGTACATTCCGCTTTGTAAATCACAAATTGCGAGTCACATAAAATCACAATTTGCGACCCGCAAAATGGAATGGTCGTATATCTGGCTTCTAGTGACTGGAAAAGTTGTGCTATCTCTCTTTATCTCCGGTGGCTTGCATGGTCTTTGTAACCTAAGAAATTTAATTGTCTCATAATTAAGCATGAAAGATGTATATGTAACCAGAATTATGTGTCGATGGTGTTAAACTGGTGCACTCTGTGCTGCCTAAAGAAAGGTTCTACTGTCTTATGTTACTTAAACTCCCACACTGATTACATTAACCAAAATGAGATGACACGATGGGGGTTGAGATGGAAAAAATCACCCTGCATTGCTATGGAAATTATGTGCCTGTGACCAGGGCTTGAAGAGGGAGAAAAAAACGGGGGGTCTCTCAAATGGGCGTGGCTGATGTAATTTAGGTGGTGCCTTAAAAACACCTAAGGTAACAATCTGTGCTTAGCATAGTGTGCCGCCGCACTAGTATTTTTCTGCTTCTGTCATTGCATCCAGATATATGATACAACAAGTAACAATACACCTACAACAAGCCAGGGCTATAGGCTTTGTAAATGGTTGTTAGTTGCATATAATAAATAAGCAACGACTATGACTTTGTTGTATATATTATTGAAAAGGCTCCATTCCTGGAATGATGAGACTGTGAAAGACCTACAACGAGTCTCTTTGCAGTTACATCAAAGTTTTTGAGCAGTGGTACTGCTGCAGAGTTAAGATTTTTTTTTCCAACCTGAGGGTGAGGGCAGAAATGGGGAGCCCGATAGGGGCCCGTCTCGGCACCTGCTGTTAAGAACTGCCCGTGCTGAGCACCAGCTTTTAATAACTGCCCCTGCTGAGCACCGACAAGACTAGACCCACTTAAAGCCCTGCCCATGACTCTAATTTCCCAAAGCTAGGTTTTGCTGTATTTTTGGTATTTTTTTCCCTTCGGAGCACACAGCTATCATGTTCACTGAGGGTTTTTATGATTTGGAATGGGACCCAAAGCCGGGTATTTTGGTCTAGAGGGGCAAATCAAGTGCGGCTATCAGCTCACTGGACTAATAGTGAGTGACAGTGAGGGACACTTACCATCAAGCAGCTGCCCCTTCTGCTTCACCTGTGGGTATTGTCAAGCAACACTTACTGAGGATTTGTGGACAGATCAGGGGCGTAACGCAGGCCCCCACAGCCCACCCATAGCGGGGACCCCCGTGCTCCAGGGGCCCCCTCACCCAGCGAGAGCAAGCACTGTTGGGCAGAACTGCCAGTGGCTCGCCGTGTGCTTTTCATGGCAGAGTGTTGCATGCATGGGGGAGGGGTGGCCGCCAATGGCAATTCACTTAAGGGAGGTAGGCGAGGTATGCAGAACCAGCTCACGGTTTTGGGGTGATGGTTCTGCCGAGGGCACTGTGGGATGTTGACGGACCTTGGAGCTGGGGGTGGGGGCATGCACAAGAGCGGGTGTTTATGGGCAAACAACGTCGTGGATTGTAGAGGGCATGGGGGGAGGAGGATGCTGACTCCAGGCACTAGGAGTTGCCCCCAAGGGGCACTCTGGGTACATTCAGGCCCGGCTCCAGGAATCGGTATCTGGGAGGGCCAAGAGAAAGCATGGGTGGACCGTGAAGATGAATGGAGTTGCATAGCATTTCCCAGGTATCAGTGAGTTGGGATCAGGCATGCTGGAGGGGCTTTGAAGGGGGACTGAGTTGCATACTGTACCTACTACTGAGAGCATGTACACTAGTTTTAGTTCTGCCTTTCTTGGGGTTTCACCTATGTGCTTAATCTCTTCTGTTCTCTCTGCATCAGGCTTCTTTCTCTCTACCACATGATCCTTTCTCCCCACCTCACCCATCTCTCTCTCCACCTCAACCTCTTTTCTTTCCACTTCACCCTGCTCACCTACCCACCTCCCCCTCTTTTCTTTTCTTTTTTTCCCTTTCTTTTCTTTTCATCTCACCTTCCACTTTCTCTGCCTCACACTCCTATTTCTCTACATCTCCCTTCTCTCTCCCTGCCTCGGCTTCCTCTCTGTTTGACCCACCCCTATCTTTCTCTCATCTCACTCGCCTCTCTTTCTGCTTCACTCTACCCTCTCTCTCCACCTCTCCGTGGTCTGACTGCACCTCCACCTCCACTCCATTCTTCTCTCTAGCTCACCCAACTCTCTCTTCTCTGTCTCTGCCTCACCAGTCACCCTCCCTCTCTCTTTCTCACTATCCTCCCTCTGTCTGCCTCACCCTCCTCCCTCTCATCATCACTCTTCTACCTATAACCCTCCCTTCTCTCTGCTTCACCTATTCTTCTTTCTATCTATCTCAACCTTGACTCTCTCCACCTCACCCTCTTTTGTCAGTCTTGCCTTTCTTACTGCTGCATGAGGGATAGTGGCTGTACTTATGTGGATGCATGGATGTGTGCAATCCTGCTGCCCTGTACCGGAACCTGTTCTTCACTGGTGGCCTTTACCATTTGGAATGACAGCAGCAACAAGGCCTGAAATATTTACATGGTGTGCTCATGGACATGCAGAACATCTACAAACACTTGAAAGCCATACATGTTTTAAAGAAGAAGTAATAGCCTATGCAACTTTTAAAAAAAGTTTTGGATAGTGCCTACTGCTGTACATGTACTCCGAATAAGAGAAGTAACAATTGGATGATCAATCAAAGTTGCCAACCTAAGCTGAACCAACCAAACTTCAAACAGAGGTCTGTTTCAACCCCTAATTTCCCACTGTGCAACGATTACAACTTCTGAGAATGACAAGTGGTCCTTCAATTTGGTGGCTAGTTTCTCAAACAATATTTGACTGTCAGCTCTTTGAGCAGAATGCATTCTAGGTGAAACACCAAGAAAACATACATCTTACGTGAATGCTTCAAAACTGAACTGTCTCTTCTAAATTGTGATTAACTTGTCCCCTTCTCTTTCCTGTTTTCCTACTTTCTCCTACTAGTATATCCTATTCCCATCACCTTCCTCTTCCTTGTGTTCTACCACTCTCCTCTTAACACTCCATTCCCCCCAACTTATCATTTGCTCACCACCCTTCTCTCTGATCACCTTCCTTTCTCATCATTTTTATCTTTCACCAGACTCATCTTCCACCTTCACCATTTCATACTCCTCTCCTACTACTCCCATCTTATCACCCTCTCCCAGTGCATGCCTACCAATCACTCTACTCGCATCACCCAATTTGCTCATCATTCTCCTGCTCATATATTCTGCTTTCCCAGAGTCCTCTTACATCTTCCTTCATCCAACTCAAACACCATCTTCATCACCTTCTCTAGTTTAACACTCATCACCCACATACTCTTCTCTAATCACCATCTGTGAAAATGTATTCTCTTGCCTTCTAATCACTCGGTTACTCTTATTTCACCTACCATTCTTTTGTTTTATCCTTTTTCCTTACCTACATCTTTTTTATCCTCACATTCTCCTCTAATCACCCTCCTCCATTTCTCATCTCTGCACCTCATCCCCATTTCCTCATCAAAATTCTATAATTGTTGATAATCTTCCCTGCCCTAGAGAGCCACAGGTATGAAAACTGTTGACCTGGGTTTTTCTGGACTTCTGTTGAAAAGACACCATCCCAGCTGCTAGTAAATCGACAATGTTAGTGCATTATGTGTTCTAGCTTTTGATATGCCCCAAAGGACCAGATTTATTTGAAGCTTAAATATCTGTGTTGTTTACCCAGATCAGAGACACCGAGAAGCTCAGAATATTTATACTGATGTATGGATATACAAGTTGTCCTACTCTTGTTTAAGTAATGAAAGGCTGACACATGTTTAACTTACTAAATCACAGATTATAGGAACATCTTTGAAGCAAGTGCATTAACCTACAGGAGTATCGTATCTGTTTATGATCTGAGGGGCTACAGCAGTGCTATATTCCATTTGTATCTATTCATATGACAAAAAAAGAGAATAAAACGAATAATCAGTCACTGTTGCTCGTGTGTGGTGTTTGTGCCATAATTTAGGTCTAATTATATTAGACTCAGCCATCAGCGAGTACCTCTGGAAATTAAAAGTAGGCAGTGCTGCCACAGGACAGCCGCCAGTGTTTTTTTTCGTTTAATAAGAACTGCACTTCCCCAGTCAATGCTGTATCTGTGTTGTATTAGTGAAACTTGTCAAAAGTCTTCACTTCAGAAAAGTCAAAGGATGTGGCATTTGCAGTATATAGTGCTGCACTTTAAGAATAGCCCACTAAGATATAAATACTAATTCCACATTTTCAATTACTTACCATGGGATGGCAAAATACTATCAGATTATTGTGGACCTATAGTATCTCTTAAATACTGTGTGATGAGAGCTTTTGTGTCTCTTTTGATCTGGTAGGAGTGTCACAAGCTTTCCTCCTTTTCACATGTGCTCATTGATAACAGCCATCCTCACTGACTTTACGCCTGTCTCCAGGCACTTCAAGCAGCCCATGGCATTGGTGCATATGATGATTATTAAACAATTAGGATGAGAAAGCGAGGCCGCTGGCCCAAATAAAACATAAAGAAAAAGAACAAACAATGTCTTTCTGCTTGCAAATCAGCTTTGGGAGGGCCGTGGGGCTACCTTGGGTGGGCCTGGCCCACCTGGTCCTCCCGCTAGAACCGGGCCTGGGTACATTTGAGATCAGGGGCGTGCTCGACGAATAACAGGCAGTTTGAGGGTTCCTAAAGGGCTCTCTGGGAGGGATAACAAGGAGCGCTAGAGTGCTGGCACGGCAAGCAAGTGTGTATACGAGGTAGGGCCAGGTGCCCAGGGACAGGGCGAGGCTGATTGTAAACATTGGGTCATTGGGGGCTGTTCACCGGGACAATGGCGGCTCACAGGAGCGCTGGAGAGAGGCTGTGGAGAGACCTTTAGGGGCAGAGACAGGGACAGGTCGGAGTCTGGGTGGCATGGGGCCCCCGCTCACTGATGAGTCGGGGACAGTCTGGCAAAGGCCTGTGGTTCCTTTGGGGTGTTGAGACTCTAGAGAGAAGCTTAAGGAAGGGTCTGCTTACTGTGACACCCCTTACAGGCCTGGGGAGAGGAGGGTCTGTGACTGGCGCCTCTTTGCCTCCCAGCCACCAGTGCCGCATGCCTACTTCTGAAATCAGACCCCAGCTGGCCTTAGTGTCCTGTCGCCTCCAACTGCCTACTATGTCATGTGCATTCTAACCTTCAAATCCAGTCCACACATTCCACTCACCCAAATATCCATTCATCTAACCAACCATCCACCCAACCAATCATGCACCCATCCCCAGCCATACAACCATCCTTCCATCCACCCATCCATCCATCCATCCATCCAACTATCAATTCATCCATCAAGCAGCGGCCAGTGCAGTTAAGCGCCGGAGGGGGGATCTATAGACGATAGAATAGAGTAAATTAAATAAATAAATGAATCCTATTCCAACGTCAGTCAACATCACTCCGCCCGCCGAGCTTAACTGCATCACCTGCTGCTGCATCAATCCATCCGTCCGTCCATCTATCCATTCAGCCACCCATTCCCAGCCATACACCCATCCTTTCATCCATCCAGCCATACCTCTGTCCATCCATCCGTCCGTCCATCCATCCATCCATCCATCCATCCATCCATCCATCCATCCCCAGCCACATATCCATCCGTCCACCCCTAGCCACACACACATTCGTTCATCCATCCATCTATCCGTCCGCCCAGCCACACACCCATCTGTCCATCCACCTATTCACCCATCGCTCCACCTATCCATCTACATCCATCTATCCGTACCTCCGTCCGCTCAGCCATCCATCCGTCCATCTATGCAACATCTATCTCCAGCCACACATCCATCCATCCATCCATCCATCCATCCACTCACATCCATTCATCCATCCATCCGTACCACGGTCCACCCACCCATCTGTCCATCCATCCATTCAAAGTGGGGAAAAGTGGTAGGTGGTGGGCTGAACCACGGGGGGGGGGGGCCTCCTTGTGTTTTGCAGGGGGCCGCCCTCAAGTTTCGTTACGCCACTGGGGCAGATAAATGCTTTTCTTCTTGCGCCCTTTTACCCACTGACATTGTGTGCAGCTGAAGATGTGAACGCTCAGACCTGAAGCTTCAACCCTACAAAACGTAGGGATTTATAGTAGGTGACTCGTGGTTAGTGCGCCAGGAATCACACGCTGCTTAATGTCATGATTGATTGACTCTTTAGCCCTAAGTTTCAAGTGACCCATTAAATTCCAGTATTTGTGGTAACTGTTTTCCACACATATGCGGATTACGAGTTTTACAACTAACACTGCATCCCCACAATTTTCCTGAGGTAAATGTCAGGAGGACACATTTGCTGACATTTTTCTGATGACAAATGGCCAGTAATTACCAGAACATGTAACTTTTGGTGCTGTGCACCATTTTGATTGCAGTAATAAAAATTGGGCGCTATTAATCATACCTGATAAATTCTGATCCATTCTGTGTCAGAATACATTAGGTGCAATATATATATCTCACACCCTTTTACGGAATGACTGTAAATGAGGTTAACTATAGAATCTTGAATAGTCCTACCACAGCCGCCATTTGGATTAGAGGACAGTGCATATTTCATACCCAACTCAATGTGTACGATCTTGCAGCGTCCTCCTACAGCCATCTTGGATTCGTGCAGGATACATAAACCATGCCCAGCTTGCAGTACTTGCTTGCCAATAAGTGCATGTCCATATCATCACTTTTTGCTAAACAATAGTTGTCTTAGAAGCCATATTCCTTACCAATCAATAACTGCTCGATCGAATTCTATAAGAAAGCACATATTTCATTGTAAGGGCTCTTCTTTTATCCACAAAGCCTTTCCTTTCCCATCACGTTACATGCCAATTCTGAATTTCAACACCGTACACCTTATTTTTGTTTGTGTCATAAGGTAAAGGCAATCAAATATGGCAGGTGAACATAGAATTTCACTGCCAGAGTCAGTGAGGTTTGTTTTAGTAATATAATGTATACCTGGGGCTGAACTAAACTTTTTTACCATTTGCAGCACAAGCGTTTCTGAAAACAGCTTACCTACTTTTGATTCAAGTCTTGAATTGTCAATCTCTCTGACAGTGAAAAGAACCCAAGGCACATCTCAATCAATCAATCAATCAGGGGATTATAAAGCAGAGCCTCTCACCTATGAGGGTCTCAAGGCGCTGAGAAAGGGAAGGGCGGCTGCTGATCCATCTGAGCACTGGGGTTTAGTCGTAGAGCCAGGTCTTCAGATCCTTCCTTTATTCTCTTTACCTATCGCATCATGTTGAGATATTGTTTCCAACCAACGCAGGGTTGACATTTTGTTGAGATCTATATTTTGAAGGGAATGGGAAAAAAATGTGGCCTCTCCCCGTACCAGACATTACCGGGTACTACGATCAAGATCAACACACAGTTCTTGAATCATTGAGCAGATGTCTTCACATATATAACACCAGGAGCCACATCAAGGCTCTATGCAGGTAGCAAGTGCAGCACAGCTGAAAATGGCTGCATAGTACTGTTTGAATCGAACTCTAATTCAGACCCTGGGAGAGTTGTAGAAATGAGGAAATGAAAAAAGAGCTCTTTTTAAGCATGCATGGATAGCCTAGAAACGTCCTGATAATTGAGATTTTCTTAAGTTTAATAAGCTATTGACGGTGTCTTGGCTTCAGCATCCAGCAAGACTTTGTGAAATATAATAAGCATGGGAATTCCAAAGGATTATTGGAATTATCATAGTTTGGGTCAGAAATGTTCCCTCTTTGGATCAACATTATTTAGGCTTATGTGAGGTTTTTACCCATTTTATATGAAGCACCAGCATGATATGTACTTATAATAGCATCTTCAGTGTGCTTGAACCTCATCAACAAAGTATGGGGCATATTAACAAGCCAGGCGATAAAATTATCGCCGCTTTAGCGGCAGAAAACTGCCGCTAAAACGGTGATAATGGGCTTGATAATATGCTCTATGGAATTCCAACTGAAACCCATGTTAGATGTGAAGGACATCTAAGTTTTTTCATCCAAAATAGCAAGTTGACTGCACAAGTATTGATAATGCATATAATATTTTTCTCTTTCTCAGAATACAAAACGCCATATTACATAAAAAATGTGCAAGATAATATATTACATTGTAAAAAATCATGAGCTAATTTGGGGGTGGCTGCTGATTGTAGTAACTGTCACATGCAAACATATCCCCACCTGCTGGGTGGTGAATATGATCGATCATGGAAAGAAAGCGTGGGTGAAGCTTTATTCTACCGGGGAAACTTCGATCTGAAGAATGCAGGAGACGGTTCCTGACTTTGTTTGATTCACGAAAGCAGTTTCAGAAACCCCTGGTGTGTCTGCCTTAAGACCAATTACTGCTTTGGAGACGGGGCATCATGGAGCAGGAAATCGTGAAAATCAGGCTGCCCCCTTTCACTATCACCATGATTCTGTTTGGTAGGGATCATGCCCCCAGAGTGCCCGTGGTGACTCTTACAAGGCACAGAGCTGCTGCCAACTGGAAGACTTTACTTTCATGGCTTGGACCTTGGAATAGAAAATGGCGGCCAAGCATCATTCTCCACTACATTGTAATGAGCAGCTCCTTGCAGCAGTGGAAATGGTTTCCTGCAAAGGGCCATGGTCCCTGCTTTCCTTGTCTTATGCGTCCAGTCTTCTGGAGCTCTGCACCTTGTGAAGTCCCTGAAGGCACTTAAAAAAAGTCATATAAAACGTTGTCAGCCAAAAGGCATCACAAACTTGCAATTTTCATAGTATTGAATAACTCAATCAATCAATCAATCATAGCATTTGTAGAGCGCAATACTTACCCGTGAAGGTCTCAAGGCGCTGGGGGTGGGGGGGGAATGCTGCTACTGCTAAAAAAGCCAGGTGTTGAGGAGTCTTCTGAAGGTCAGCAGTTCTTGGGTCTGCCGTAGGTGGATGGGGAGGGTGTTCCAGGTCTTGGCGGCGAGGTGGGAGAACGATCTGCCACCGGAGGTCGCTCTTCAGATGTGGGGGACTGTGGCGAGGGCGGCGGAGCGAAGCTGGTGGATAGGGGTGTAGAAGCTGAGTCATCTGTTGAGGTACGCTGGTCTGGTGTTGTAGAGTGCCTTGTGTGCGTGGGTGAGGAGCTTGAAGGTTATCCTCTTGTTGACGGGGAGCCAGTGCAGGTCTCTCAGGTGGGGTGTGGTGCGGCTGTGGTGGGGGATGTCGAGGATCAGGCGTGCAGAGGCGTTCTGAATAAGTTGAAGTTGTTTCAGGAGTTTGGCCGAGGCTCCTGCGTAGAGGGCGTTTCCGTAGTCCAACCTGCTGCTGACGAGGGCCTGAGTGACCGTTCTTCTCGTTTTGGTGGGGATCCACTTGTAGGTCTTTCGGAGCATGTGGAGGGTGTTGAAGCAGGAGGAAGAGATGGCGTTGACCTGCTTCGTCATGGAGAGGGTGGAGTCAAGGATGACCCCTAGGTTTTGTGTGTGGTCGGTGCATGTTGGGGCTGTTCCCAGTGCGGTCGGCCACCAGGAGTTGTCCCAGGCCGAGGGGGTGGATCCGAGGATGAGGACTTCCGTCTTGTCCGAGTTCAGCTTCAGTCGGCTGTTCTTCATCCACTCGGCGACGGCTTTCATTCCTTCGTGGAGGTTGGTTTTGGCGGTGTTGGGGTACTTGGTGAGGGAGAAGATCAACTGGGTGTCATCGGCGTAAGAGGTGATGTTGAGGTCGTGCAGTCGGGCAACGTGGGCGAGCGGTGCCATGTAGATGTTAAACAGAGTTGGGCTGAGGGATGAGCCCTGGGGTACGCCGCAGATGATCTCGGTGGCCTTGGAGTGGAAGGGGGGGAGGCGGACGCTCTGTGTTCTGCTGGAGAGGAAGGAGGTGGTCCAGTCCAGGGCCTTCTCTTGGATCCCGGCGTAGTGGAGGCGAGTACGTAGTGTGCGGTGGCAGACCGTGTCGAAGGCGGCTGACAGGTCTAGGAGGATGCTGGACCTGCAAGATACATTCATAATGCAAATGACAAGTGTATCGCAAGTTGTGGGCAGATCTTCACATTTTATTCGAGTGACACAAATATATAAAAATATATTTTAAAATCTTGTTGGATGGTGAACATCTTTATCAGGATTAGGAAGATTATATGTGCAAACAGTCCTTTTGACCTGAGTTTTCCCTTTCATAGCTAGGCATGGACTGAAATGTCTGAAATCGTGAAACACAACATTTCGAGTGAGGCCATATATTTTTCTGTCTCTAAAGTAGCAGTCACACATTTCTTCCACCATTGTCTGACTTTTGAACTTTCTATGAAATTATTTAAATAAAATTACTAGTATTTGTGAAGAAGTTTTAGGGGTAGGTTCATTTTCATCTTTATACCTAGATGAATATAGAGAACTTTCGTAAATAGGCAAACGTGAGGGATTGCTGGGTCCGCCTTGTTTACATATTTTTTGCCATCACATCAAAAACAAAAACCTACATTTTATCCCTTATGGCGGTCAAAAGTAAAACGAAGAGTTTTTAAACCACAACAAGGTTTATATTTGAATGAATCTGGAAAATTGAGAAGAGGATCTTCTATGCATAACACATCAGCACAAGTTGCTTAGTCAATAAAAGAGTCCACGGTAATCCCAGCATGCAACTCCATGAGATTTTTTTCGTGGGAAAATGCTACCATTTCCCATTTCTGTTTAATGAATCATGTGAATTATAGCAACATTACAAATGGATTTCTTTTCAGGCGATTAGTTTGTTTCTTTAGGGTTCTAATAGAAGGCATGCTTCATTTAGATCTTAGCTTGCCCTTAAGCGATAAAGACGGAATTTTATTATTATAAACAGTTGCCTTTTTTAAATGATCTTATCAAAAAATATGCTGTGATATTATTGCCGAGGTTATTACTTTAGACAAAAAGCACTGCAGGCTGCTCATTTGCAAGGTTGCATTCGGTACATTTCAAATGCCTGGTGAGTTACTACATTAAAAATCTACTTATTGTTTTTGCTCATGTAGAACTTGGTGAGAAGCAGCTGTAGAGAGAGTGAGATGAATTACTGTGGTATTTAATCTGATCACTAGCAAAATCCCCAGCCAGCCAGTTTGTTAATTATAAGATATAAATAGGTATCTAGAGTGTGCATGTATGAGAGCCGCGCCAGAGCAAAGAACAGCAAGTGATACAGAAAGCAGGACAAAGGGATGGATGGATATTGACTCCTTGTAGCTTCCCAATTGCTAGCTGGAAGTTAGGTGGGTGGGATAGCTATAAAAACCCAGGGATTTTTAACTGAAATAAATCGCACACAAATGTGTTGAATTGATGCTATCATAGACACATTTTATGGCAACTCTGTGAGTTGACAGACAGAGTCATAAATGACTCAGGGAAAAGGATGGACTGTATGACCACGCGAGAGGCGACACGCATACACGCAGGAGTAGATGATGCAGTGACTGAATGAATGGCGAGTTAATGGATGACTTAATGAAAAGGTGGGCAAAGGGACAGGCAGGGTGTTTTTTAGAGGAAGCATGTATGTATGTATGTATGGATGGATGGATGGATGGTTTGTTTATTGGACCATGTTGAGATCCCACGGACTTATGTACAAGAGTACAGATGGCTAGATGAATGGATGGATGGATGGATGCCTAGAGAGGTGTACAGTGTACATCAATTTGAACAGAGATGCGTGGGCTCCTGTTTACAGAGAATGATGGATGGAGGGGTGAATGTATGGACTAAAATGCAGGTGTGACAGAAAGACGGATGGGTGTTGGACGATGAAAGCACCCATGCAACCTAAGGATAAGTTAAAAATATTTGGCTGCTTAGATGAATCAATGGGCAGTTGAAAGTATGTCTCGATGGCCCAATATTCGCATGCAATTATAGCAAGATAGACTGATGGGCTGGTGCAAGGGCAAGCAGATGGACGTGTGCAAGGATTGGGCAGATGGGCTGGCTGTCATTTCCAAAGATTAGGGGGCATATCAACAACAACCGGCGATAATTATCGCTAAGCGCACTTAGCGCTAGGATAATTATCGCCGGCTAGCGTTGATTTTTATCGCTGAGCTAGCGTGCTATTAGCAACGCTTATCTCAATAGCGATAAAAATCCTCACGCTAAGTGGCTAACGTGAGATTATCGCTGGAAACCCAGCGATAATCTCACGTTAGCTTGTTGATAGGGACAGACAAACGTAGCCATGATATTCTCCTTCCATAGGATATCATGGCTAAGTCAGAAAAATACCAGACGTAAAAAAGCAGCGTTAACCGCGGTTAGCGCTGCTTTTTTGTCTCTGACAGGGTTAGCGATATTCTTGATAATAGGAGAAATGTCGCTTAGCGACATTTCTCCTATTATTTTACTCTGGAACGCCCCCTTTGCATCTCATTAGAGATGCAAGGGGACGCGTAGAGTAAATGGGTACTAACATGCAAATTTGCATGTTAGCACCCTGTTGTTGATAGGGGGCTAGTTTTATCTCTGCTTTTTTGGCTTTTAAAGCCAAAAAAGCAGAGATAAAGCCCTTGTTGATATGCCCCAAAGATCGGTGGGCAGCTACTGGGCAGATGGAAAGGAAGCAGGGAGTATGGCCTAGTGAACTGTGCGAACTACCCATATCCATGAAACATTTTCAATTTTTATACAAGTTGTGGGTAGCTTTCATTGTCACCCTGGGGTGTTCTTCCAAACTATATATTCGGCTGAAGAAAATGTCGTTGGCATGACTAGTTGTGCTTTATGAGCTTTCAGACTCCACGAGAGGCTTGCAAGAACACGTAATGCAGCATGTATTGTCTGTGTCTATAAACCACACATTGGTCATAGCGGGATCAAGTTGCTGCTTATAATTTGTAATGTATCACGTTTTCATAACAATCTTTGCTTCCCTCTCCATTCGAGTGGCTTTCCTTTTGAGCAGTTCTCCCCTCTCAGACAACCCTTTCCTTCGAGCCCACCACAGCACCGTCGTGTCCAGGCAGCCACAAAGGAGAGAGGCCTCTTGGCTCGCGCCGCCATGACGCATGGGTGGTGGCGGGGACCTCTGTGAATGCGACAGCTTCACAGCGGCTTGTCAGGTTGCAGCACATTGCCATTCAGAGGCCATGCCCTGCAGCCTCCCCGCCCCGCGCAGACAGAGCGCGCGCTCTCGAGTGACAGCTCTTACAGACACGAGACTCGCTTCAATGGACGCGCACAATGCAAACTGGTAATACGAAACAATTACTGCAGGCTCCGTTCTTAGGGCCTTGTGCAAACCTAATAAAGCAGGCGCAGGTAGAACATGTACGGCAGCCTGCCGGGCACACCGCGGCGAGCAGGTCGCGCGATTACATGCCTGTCATATCATTGTGATTCTCTGTGTTTTTAAAGAATGTCTTTACTTGAAAAGCATTTATTCTGTCGCGTGTGCCGCGGTAATGATGTGCCTTCCCGTTGGATGGGAGGTCACAATCCGCAAAGTGAGTCATAATAAACCGCTCGCCGCCGCCTTGCCAAATTGCGAGCAGAAGTGCTTTGGTGTCTCAGAAGTCACAAAAATACCAGGGTTTTTGCATGTCGTCTGATCTGCCAATCATTATCGCGCGAGCCTTCCCGCTCTGCCAGTGTTTGGATCCTTTTGACTTGGCAGGTGAGCCGCGGTTTGCAGCGACGTTTCCTCTGGCAGCTGTGTTTCTGTACAGAGACGGCTTCTGATAAAAAACATTCCAAATGGCAATTCCGCGCACTCTCTTTTGTTCGCATTCCCATTCCATTGTCTGTTTTTTTAGTACATTTTTTTTATGAGGGACTAAAGGGAAGAAGGAATGATATTTAAAGCTCAAAAGTCAAAATGGCAGCATATTGTTAAATTAATAAAGGGACGGGTAGTAACATATTGAGGGATTTATTCACAAATGTATTTATGAGTACATGATGTAGTTGCTCAGGATTACTACCGAGAGGTGGCCAATAGTCTGTCTCGACTCTAAGAGCAGGGCCGTACTTTGTTCAAATAGTGTCAATGCCACCTCCAAATCAAGTCAAACCAAATCAAAACAATCTTTATTCAGTTTACAAGAAACCATAAAAGATGAACATATTTATTCAAAGCAATGATTAAATAATAAATAAAATCAATTCAGAGCCACATATTAAACCATCCTTCATAAAGTGCAGCATCTTACGTAGTACATTCAGACGCAAGATTAGGTGCTCAACTCAACAAAGGTTGGGCACTCCTTTCTTCACCTAATTAACAACCCTTCATTGATTTTTCTGCAGTTTACTATTAATTAAAAAATATAACAGTCTAAAACACACATACAAGATAAATATAGCTTTGTTACATTTCTTTATAAGGGAGTCCTTTAGGTTTGGTTTAAGGAATTTAATCAAATATATTCTATCAAACATACAAAAAACAAATCATGCTGCAATGACTGGGAAGCCCTCCCGCCACAAGAGCAGGAAGGCAGTCTAGATTTCCATTGATAAATACCCTTCTGAAAACATAATAGTTTCCACACCGTAACCGCCCTAAAATGGAAAAGGAGCAATTTTCCTCATTTGGTCAGCTCCAGGATGAGATAAAATACTGGGTACAACGATGCCAAGGTTATAAAATAATCCTTCATAGAGCTTTTAGTACACTACCAATCCGAACCCTGATTAAAGCTAAAATCCCTTAACCTGTTCTTCACCAACGATTTATATGATTTAGCTAAAGTGAGCAATGCATGGAAAAAATAGACCCAGATCGTTAAAAGACCTATGCACATATATAAGCCAGGGGATTGAAAAACATCTATCGAGTTATAGGCAGTCTGAAATTACTTCCCTGTTCAAACTGGCCTTAGTGCTGGTCCATATGCTAAACCATAGGAGTAGTGGGCCCAACTTGATTCTATCAGAAGTAGAAGGTACATTCAATTCAGAGTGTAGGATAAAACATGAGCTTGCGGGTGGAAGGCTAAAAAGTTGCCTGCAGATATGGTTTTCTTCAGTCTGCAGAGATCATGGATTTTTTTAGCGTCACATCCCTGTGACATACATGGCTGCAGGGATACACTGATGATTGTAGATTTAAAAAAAAGGTAAAATTGAGCCCTTAAAGTTTGAATGTGTGAGATTTAGAATGGATGAATGTGTGAGATTTAGAATGGCCAAAGCAACCTTGCTCAGCTTTAAGTGTGAGATTTCCAGCTGTGTCTGCCAGGAACCACCTGAGTTAAAAGTAAACCCAAGATAATTATAATTACTCACACAGCTCATAGACCTATCCTTAACTGTTAGGTTGGCCATATTTGTTTCTTCAATGGTCCGCACACCATAATGGGGGATTTCCCATAATTTGTCGAGAGATCCAAACTGCCAATGAAAGAAACAAAAGTCATAAGGCTTAGCAAGGATCTCGGGGTCCTAGCCATCATAATGGCATCATCAGCATACAATAATGCCAGAACCAAACTTTTTGTAATTTTTAGGACATCAGCAATAATGTATCCCAATTGGGTGCATCAATTATTTACATATAAAATAAACAGAAGAGGTGCCAAAATGCACACCTGCACAGGAAAGTGTCTGACGTTTCTCTGGCAGGACCATATTGCGGCTTAGCAGATATATTTCATGCAAAATATAAAGAAAATTCCCAGGAGTAACCTCAACACCCATATCCAGCAGCTTTAGCCAGAACGTAGTATTTTTGAGTGAGTCAAAAGCTGTGGACAGATCCATAAATGCTAGGGACGGTGGGCATTGTCTAGCAATCGTGTATTTACCCAAAATTAGTTGTAGATTTAGACACTGCTCCATCTGCCCAGCCGAGAGCTGGAGCCATAGTGGAAAGGAGATCAAATATTATTCTAACTAGACCAATCTCTTAATCATTTAAAAATGACTGCCAAAAATTGTGACTCTGCTATCTATAAGAGATATGGGGCGATAACATTTTGGAAGATTTGGATCACCTTTCTTGAAGGTGGGGACAATAACTGACAATGCCCAGGACCCTGGAATCTTAGAGCTACAATAAATATTGAATACATTGGTAGGCGATGAGCCCCAGAGATTGATGTCACTTTTAAAAAGATCCATGGGTACCCCATCTGGGCTTGGAGCTTTCCCTCCTGGGCTTTGATTTATCACATCCACAACCTCACATAAGATAAATTGCAAGTGAGTTACATAGTTTAGCCCATAGTAAATACAATAGTGTCTTATCCTCCACTACCTGATAAATAGCCCTAAAATGTTTTACCCCCACTGACTCTCCTGTACTCCAAGAAAACCTTGGAAGAAAATCTTTGGCTACAAACATATAACAGGATAATAATGGGTTTAATGGGGCATCTCTCAGTCGGGTCTAATTAACTATGTTCCAAAATACTTTATTACAGTTTCTAGTTGCTGCTTGCACAAGCAGTCAGGTGCAGCAGGTACAAGTAAGAGTGGTGGGGCAGGGGCGTGGCGGGACGGAAAGTCAACAGACTATGGAATAGGGTAAATAAAATAAAAAAATAAATAAAACCACTTACCTTGCATTTGCCGCATCGCCGAGTCGGAGATGCAACGAGCGCAAGGTAAGTGTAAAGTGGTTTTATGCAAGCAGTTCCCGAATCTTTGCTTACTAAGAAAATCTTCCTGCTCCTAATAGTGAGCTTGTTAAATCTCACTGTCTCAGCAACTTCCTTGTGATCCCTAGGAGGTGTTGCAAGGGCCCTTCTTATCTGGATATTAGCTTCTGAGCAGGATCCATCAAACCAACGTGGGTATTTCGAAACCGGACTAATAGGCTTCATCAGATTATTCCTGATACCTATACATAGGGCTATCATGGGCATGAAGAGTTTCCCCTCTCTCTTCTGCTAGGCAACCCAAAAACAGCGGTAGACATTTCTTCAATAGGAGACTAAGGTTAGTCTTCGGTTCCTTAAGAAACCACATTCATCTTAAGCCATCTCTTTTATGGTGGGAAATCTCAATGTTTGCTACCGGAGGGTTAACCTTGCAGCCTGGAAAATGAACAACTGCCATCAGTGCATTGTGATCCCCCACACTGAGTCTACTGTACTCCAAGAAAACAAAGGAAGAAAATCTATGGTGACAAAAATATAATCAATGGTGGAGGCCCGACTATTACCTCCGTAGGAAGGTGAGATTCAGTCATCTCCCTTAAAATTTGAGACTATACCCACCAGATCATTCTACGCTAGATAGCGATCCAACTCAACAGCCCACTTTTCGCTGAGGTCCTCAGAGTTATCAGAACCCTAGGTTCACAGATCCTCGGGACATATGATGATCTTAGCATTAAAATCTACACATACAATGTACTTTGGATGTGCTGCGACTTCAGCCAGAGTTGTGGCCAAATTACCAAGGAAATAGAACAATTCTCTAAATTAGACACAAGTATAATTAAAAAAATAATAATTATGAAAATTAATCAAATAAAAATAAAAGCAACTCTGATTAATGACTAAAGACCAAGGGGCAGATTTACACTTTTGCGCCGCCGTTGCATCACTTTTGTGACGCAGCGGCGGCGCAAAGCTAGCACCATGCTGCGACAGATTTACAACGTGACGCACCTAGGGAGATGTGTCACGCTGTAAAGTCCTGCGCCACATTAAACCCGCGTCAGGTTTAATGTATGCAGGGTGGGTGTTACGTCGGAAAAAGCCTCGGAAAAGTGACGCAGTGAAATCTACAAGATTTCACACAGTCACTTTTCCGACGCTGGTGCGTCAAATCCTGACGCCTGCTTCAAGCAGGCGTAAGGCGTGACGCACCATGTTAGGGATAGGGCAGGCTGGAACAGTGCTGGAGTTGCGTCGCGCTTGCAACACAACTTCAGCACTGCGTCACGCATCTGCTTGTCCTTGCGCCACGATGCACCGCATTGTAAATGCGGCGCATCTGCAGTAGCGTGAGGGCAAACTTGCGTGACGCATCTTTCCTGGCACATCCCTGCTGATTTGCAGGGATGCGCCAGGGAACATAAATCTGCCCCTTAAGGTGGAAAACTCGGAAGCCAATACTATCAGAGTCAACAACTGTCCCTTTTATGTTAAGATTCAGCTTAAGCCAAATCGAGAGTCCCTCCAGGCTCTATCATGCATAGAAGGGACAGCAGGGCTGGAATAACAAACAAAACTCTTGCACACAGGAGGAGAGATAGCTCATGTATCCTGGAAGGCATTGATATCATAGTCCGCAATGATGTTGAGGCAGTCTGGGTCAGATACCTTTCCCGTTATCCTGCAACGTTCTACTTCATAAGTATGTAGGGACACCAGCCACCAACAGATGCCCTAAAGCCTGTCTTTTCAGAATCAGTTGTTCCTTTATTGGCCCCCCTTGACAGGGGTAATAAAGGCCTTTCTTGAGGTCAATCAATATCTGATAGGGCATCAAACCAATTAGTAACTGGCACCAAGTACTGGGCCCCTGAACAATCCGGTGCAATGGTAAATGACCCCACTAGCTTTGTGAAAAAAGACTCAGAAGAAGGATTTTGCAAAGGTTGAAACTAAGTCACCTGCTGAAACTGAAGTAGCGGCATATAAAAGAAGTTGAGTGGTAGAACAAAGATAGAACTCCTCCTGAGATTTCACTCAGATCGCCATACAAAAGCCTCTGCACCAACTGCGCAGATCTGAAATTGACAATGTCACAGTTTCCACTGGTTTGTGCAGGGCCATGGCCAATCCAGCCAATACTCGTGATCATCAAGATTTCACCAGAGAGATGAAATAGGAAACCCCTAAGGTGAACATACCAGTTTAAGACTTTGTTAAATAAGTCCTCATAAGACTCCACCTGGTTTTCTCGTAGGGGAGTACTCCAACGAGCAGAAACACATACGGACAGGCTGTGGGCAGGAGATTGATATGCACTTGGCCCGAAATACATGAACTCTTTCCCCTGAAGTCGTCTCTGTCCTGCTGTTATGGAAACTGTCCAGTCCCACTACCACTGTTTAACTCTTAGGCTGATGCTTGTCAGGGCCACTCATTTTAGTGGGGACAACCCCCTGAGTTTGCGAATTAGACTGATTATTAGACACCAAGTTTCCTCTTTCCCATCCATATTCACCATGCTACCCAGCTTGGGAAACAACGTTTACAACGCTGTTGGTACAAGGCGGTACCATTACATTGCGGTCAGTGCAACAACCGTGTTGTTACCACGCATACCATTACAACGCAAGTCATTACAACGACTTGCTATAGGGGGCTTTAGGTTTTGGATTTGCAAGCCAACACCTTCCCTACTGTTGTATATACTGGAGTTGGAATAGTAAATTATACTATTCCAAACTCCAGCACCCCCTACAGCAAGTCGTTGTAATGACTAGCGTTGTAATGGTATGGGTGGTAACAACGTGGTCGTTGTACTGACCGTGTTGTAAAAGCATGTGTTGCGACGTCATATATTCCCCAGGTTGGATCAGGATTTCAATACCCAATGCATATCAGTAAGAACTCCAGCCTCGGAACTCCATGGGGAGGGGGGTTGAGCCTCTGTCAGCAAAAGAGCGGGCTGTGATTCCATAGCTTTTAAATGATGACATAAAGGAGACAGTTTCTCCGCAGCAGTTCTCCCATTTTTAGGAAACAACCCTCCATACGCTGAATGCTTTCTCTACAATCCATTTGTATACTGGCTTCCTTCATGTTGGACTGCTTACCCTGCTTTAGTCTGCTACTTTAAACTAACTTTGCAGTGCTGCTTGAGGTGGCCAGTGTTAAGCCTCTAGTTAATGCTGTAGTCCTCTCTAATGAGTTCATTGAAATATCAGGAGGTGACATTGTCAAAGATGAGGGTGCTAGCTCCTTCGCAGGCAATGTGTCTACATTTGTTCCAGAAATCAGGAAGAGTTTCTCTCCATGTGCTCAATTTCCAATACCCACTGCCCTTTCCAACATTCTGTCAATAAAGGATCCCTTGGGTGCAAAAAAGGGAGCAGATGACGCTAAGTAATATTCTTTTTCCCCATTTTGCTTTAGGGGTTGAAAAGTCAGATAAGTTCCATATTCAATAAAACTTCAGGCAATCCACACACTCAATATCGGGACTTCCCATTTACTATACAGAGAAACAGATTGGAGATTATTACCTTTCAAGAAGAATTTCAAAGAGAAAGGGGTCAACCCAGCTTCTTACAGGCTGTGATGGGCGTAGATGGGCCTGCTCTTGGCCCGGTCTTCCCCCGTGCACGAGCCAGGGCGTGTCCTGCCCATGCCCACGGGTCTCCTGCGGCATTATCAAGGCAGCAAGCCCCTTCTTACGTCTCACTTGGCCAAAGTGGCTTCTGCACTGTGCAGTCTCACACCGCCTCCGTAAACAATGCTCTCACAGCATTGTCCCATGCCAGCGAGTCTCCTGCAGTGTTATCAAAGCAGCAAGCCCCTCCTTAGCTCTGTATTGGGCAAAGTGGCTTCTGGGCTATGCAATCTCACACAGCCTGCATGAACAAGGCTCTCCCTGCAGCGTCCTGTGTCAGTGGGTCTCCTGCAGCATTATCAAGGCAAGAAGCCGACCCTTATGTCTCTCTGGGGCAAAGTGGCTTCTGGGCTATGCAGTGCCACACAGCCTCAGTCAACAAGGCTCTCGCGGCATGGTCCCGCACCTCCGGGTCTACCACAGCGTTATCAGGGCAGCAAGCACCTCCATCTGTCTCTCTGGGGAAAAGTGGCTTCTGGGCTATGCAGTCCCACACAGCCTCTGTGAACAAAGCTCTTGCAGCAGCATCTCATGCCTGCGGATCTCCTCTGGCGTTATCAAGGCAGCAAGTCCCTCCTTAGGTCTCACTGGGGGAAAGTGGCTTCTGGGCTTTGCAGTTCCACACAGCATCTGTGAACAAGGCTCTCACGGCAGCGTCCCAAATTTGGGGGCATATTATCAAGGTCTGGCGTTAAAATGATCGCCGCTTTATCTGCAGAAAACTGCCGCTAATGTGGCGATAATGGGCTTGATAATATGCCGCAGAGAATTCCCATAGAAGCCCATGTTCTGGTGTGAACCTGGGCTTTTATGGGAATTCTCAAGGGATATTATCAAGCTCATTATCGTCGCTTTAGCAGCAGTTTTCTGCCGATAAAGCGGCGATCATTTTAACGCCGGACCTTGATAATATGCCCCTAGGTGTCCTTCCTGAGCTTCCTTCCCTATACACCCACCTACCCTCTCATTGGACACTTTTCCCTAAACAACGGCATAGAAGAGACCAAGGGGCATATTATCAAGAAACGGCGTTACAATTATCGCCGCTTTAGCGGCAGAAAACTGCTGCTAAAGCGGCGATAATGGGCTTGATAATATGCCCTGGAGAATTCCCATAGAAGCCCATGTTCTGGTGTGAACATGGGCTTCTATGGGAATTCTCTGCGGCATAATATCAAGCCCATTATTGCCGCTTTAGCAGCAGTTTTCAGCCGCTAAAGCGGCGCTAATTGTAACGCCGTGCTTGATAATATGCCCCTACATTTTTATGAGGAGGGGTGCATTGTCATCCTTTAGGAGAGGCAAGCCAGGGGTCTGGCTTGGCTATAAGAGCCGAAGTACATGCCAACAATGAAAAGATATAAACCAGGCAACAAATGTAATGAAAAAATATGATAAAGGTGTTAAAATGACAGAACTGTTATTTTTAACATTTCTCAATTAATTGCCCACGATTATACTGAATTGAGTGACATTTTTTAAAAGCAATATGTTTTGAATGAAGTATTCAAGTTTAACCCTATGGCCTGAGGATGTTGCCTTAAGATACCCAAGACATGTCAATTTGTAATGTTCTCTTACTTATATAGCCTACATTGTTATTTAATATGAACAAACATTATTTTATATTTTGAATATGTAAGCGAGGTTTCTGTAGAGTTCAGATTCTGAAAATAAATACTTCAAAGTGCTCTCAAACTGAATGGGTAAGGAAAGTGATAGATGGTGAAGTAAAGTCGATCACTCACTTTGGTCAAGTGAGAGTCCCAGGATTTGAGCGCAGAAGTGCATATTGCGCAGAGACCGTATGGCTACATCCTTCTTTCTCCTGTCTAATGCAAAAGGTCAATGACTTGTGCTCAGTTGTTCAACTATTGTTATTGTATTACTGTTAGTGCAAGACAGTGATTGAAATGGAAATGTAGAAGTGCAGGCACTCCTTCTCCCAGAGTACCTGTATGCTGCTGAGAAGTGCCAGTACTCTCCCTTCCAAATTAAAGAAGTGCAGGTACTGAGTACATGATAGTACCTGCCAATTTAAAGCACTGATTTAGGGGTACAATGAAAACACCTATTACACCATAAGTCAAATTGACACTCTACACACTTATATACACACGCTTAGTCACAATTTTTAAAGGTGTGCTTTTCTGTATCAAATGCTTCCACAGACTGAAAAGATCAAACAGTGAGAGAACTATCTGAAATTGTGCTTCAGGAGCAAACTATGTAGGGGCTCCTTTTAGGTGTCAGACAATTATTTAAGTGTGGGCTTTGAGGTGTTGAGCCTCTCCTAAAATTATTTTTCTCAAGTCAGCTCTACCAGAAGCAACTTTAACATAAAATAGCATCACCGCCTTCCTTTACTCTGCTAGCTCACCTGGCATCTTGATAGCTGAGCCTCTACACCTCAATGACACCAATCAATTAACTAACGAACAATGAGGTCATTGAGCTACCGCAGAGATTGCTCCTCCGGAAACAAGGCCTCAAAGAAACGTAGACGCTGTGCCTTCAGAGAGTTGTGTTCTCTATGCCACTGTTTAATCTTCAGTTTCCGGTGTAATATCTAAGGAAGATATTGTACCCAGTGTCCCTCACCACTCCAAATCTGTAGGGAATAAAACCTCCTTGTGCTCCACGGATCCTATGCCCATGATTCTAAGCAGTGTATATAACAGCCAATGCCGTGGAGATAAACTGGGGGGCTAAAAGTGGGACTGTTTTTGTCTGGGGAAGGAGTTTTATGGAAGGTCTGCTTTCTGTAATCGACCTTCACTGCCACTGCACTGATCTTCCTCCTACTCACCACCCTTGCTCCTAATGGTGATCTGAGATGGTGCCCTTTTGTATTCACAGGTCGGGTACTGGGTGATTACCTCACAGCAATGACCGGCCTATGTGCACACATTTCCAAGTCCTCTCCCTTCCTACTATGTCCCATCCAAGCTTCTTTATACTGGAGCCAAATTTGAAATGAGAGCTCAGGGAAGAGATGGGAATGTGAGGGAGCAGTAAGTGGCAGGATGGGAAAGGAAAACTAATTGAAGGGACTAAGATGATTAATGGAAAGTCAGGAGTGTAAGAACTGGCGCCGGCAGCCTGGTTAAAAAAAGGATTAAAAGCAGTATACTCGGTAAATTTAGTGTACCCCTCTGAAACTTAGTGCCATGGGCCCAGCTTGCCCATGCCTAAAGCTGGTCCCGTCTAAGAGCACACCACGAGCTAAGGCATTAAAAGACTGGGTATGTAGTGCTTGGCCAAGCAGAACATCATGGCGGACGCTTCTTAGCCTGGCTCCCGTAGCCCTGCCATAATCATTCATAATCCTGCCGGCAAATCCTGTGCCCGCGCTATAATGTTCTGCGTTGCTGCTACCTGATACCCTGGGACGCGACCCGGGCCCTCTGAGGCCACAACAGACCACAGAGAAGCCGAGTTTGGGTGACCCGACGATGAGATGGTGGGTGCGGCTTGCATTGAACCTGGAGCGGTGCACTGAAGAGATACGACGCACCAGAGCTGGGTGGTGGCCCTGACCCCCGCCCGCCGAGATGCGGTGACGATTGAGGCTCTGCTGGGTGGAAGGAGCTGCCTTGATCCCAATGGGGCGGTGTCCCGGCTGCTGTGCATGTCCCCGGTGGCCGCTGGTGTCGCGGCGGCGAGCGGAGGCACTACCCAGGCCATGTCTTGTTGCTGTGTGGGCTACTGGAGGCCATGGAGCTGCTCTCGCTCGGCAAGCCGGGGCTGACGCTCAGCGGCCGGCCGGCTGTGGATTTATTCAATCCTGCCCTGGCGGGAGCTGCTGTTAACTGCAGGAGTGGAGCAGGTGAGGAGCAGAGGGGCCCGATGTACAGACAGCATATGAGGGTGATAATAGCATATGAGGGAAAACCCACACTTGGCTCACCAAACTAGGAGACATGCAGCGCCCTTTACAGGGGCAACACGAGGTGCAGAGGGCATAGGCCACGAGAGTCTCCGAGAAAACAGGCCGCTAACCGGCCGGCGTCACTGCTAACTGCTCCATTCGAATAGGGGTAACTGGACTCAGTGAAGGAATGGCCAGGACTATGAGAAGTGGTCGGGCCACATTGGACAGAGGAGATTGGGACCATAGGGAGGCGCCGTTAGAGGCTCGGGACGGGCTTGAGGAAGCGGCTGAGCTAGGCCCCTGGTGCGGCTTGCGGGTAGGACCAGCCCCCAATACGCAGACTCCCCCCAATAAGGCTCAAGACCCCAGCATCCTATGCTCTATGTCTAAGGGCCAAGCTTCTGGCCAGGCCTCGAAACAGAGCACATTGGATAAATATACTTGAGGAGCCACCAGTCATACTGCCCCTAGTGAGACCCCTACAGCTATACCAGATAACCAGATAATGCTGCGCTTCTTGTGGTGATCACACAAGCATGGGACAAGCTGGACGTTAAAATTGGTGCAGTTGGAGCGGATGGCATGCTATTGAGTTAGGACCTTTGCAATGCAGTAGAACATGTGATACAGGTTGAAAATAGGCTATCTGGCACAGAAGACCCCATCACAACACTACAAGGCAAAGTCTGTACCCTAGAGGGACTCACTCGATGGCTGGCCACACGGGTTGAAGATGCAGAAGGGAGATCCTGCTGTAATAATTTGCATTTGCGGGGTTTCCTGAGGGGTGTGAAGGCTTGGACATGTGCGTGTTTTTAGACCACTGGCACAAATCCTGGATATCAGATGATGCCCTGTCCTCTTTCTTCATTCTCGAACATGCTCACCAAGCACTTTCGGCCAAGCTGCCACTGGGAGCTCACCCCCGCCCTTTATCGCGCAGATCCTCAACTACCATGACGTGATCCTGAAACAAGCCCGTGGTCAAAAGTCCCTAGCCTTTGAGTCCCACACAATAAGGGTTTTTCCGGACTATAGCAAATTGGAACAACAACAGAGAAAGTCATTTACTGATGCGAAAGTGTGCCTCCATGAACTGCAAATATCCTATATGCTGCTCTTTCCGGCCCGCCTCAGAGTCAGCTATAAAAACAGTACATTGTTCTTCGACACCATTGAGGAGGTCTTTCAATTAACATATGAACCCCAATCAATCAGGACCCGCGCACCACCGCCTTGAGATTCAGACTCATCTTTGGGGACCCATGCCTACAGCAGAATAAAATTCCTAAGGACATGCAGCGGCACCGGTCAAGATCATACTGGCGCTCTTGCTCTCATGGAAACAAACAACTTGGCACCCAGCAGGCGTATTGTAAACCTCAACAGATCTGCACCTAGACCTGCAAGGTCCACGACGTGGAGAATCATCTACATATTGGATCAAGTACTGGCAACGACAAGGGCTACTACGTAGGAACTGTTCTATATCACAGGTCCCAAGGACATACAATAGGGATGGGACCTGTGGGGAACTTCTGGACTGCATCAGCCCTTATCCACGGTTGGGGTGAGATCTGTATACTTTCCGCGACAGATACTTCAGTGTTCTTTGAGGTATTGGGGTGGGGTTGGGTGGCGGTGGGGTGGGGGATTTTACAGTTTCATTTTTTGTTTGTTATGGTGGTTCTATGCGCTTACTGTATGTCACTCACTAGTGTTATCTGCGTCACACTTGTCATCAACTCTCAAATCTCGTCTAATGACGTCACTTCCGAATAATGCAGCTCCTTCCGGAGAAATTAAAGTTGTCTCTTGGGATTGTTTGTGGCCTCCTTAAGAAGACCAAGTGGGAGGAAATTCATAAACACGCAAAGCGCTTGGGGACGGATGTCCTTCTTTTGCAAGAAACTCACTTACTGGGGGCTGGTCCCCCGTGCCTTGCCCGCTACAGTTACACATAAGTATTCCATTCAGGGTTTATGAGAGGGTCTGGGGGGTTGCTATAGTAATCCACTGCAGAATTCCGCACTCACACATGCATACATGGGCCGACAAATTGGGTTGATACTTACTTATACATGGCACGATCTGGGGTGAACCCATAGTGTTGGGCAGCATTTACCCCCTCCACCCTCCAGTCAGGCATCTACAGAGCACCTCATTGACACTTGGGGTTCACTACCCCACGTACTGTCACTAGTGGGAGGAGACTGGAATGATCTGCTGGACCAAGTCCGGGACAGATGTCGCCCCACTGCGTCACATTACACGCTAAAGGAGTCTAGGCTGGGGCCCCTAGTATAGACACTGGGCTGGGTGGACTCATTGAGGACCTTTCATCCCGCAGACACCAGTTACACATATTTTTCAACGGTACACAGGTCATTCTCCAGATTGGATTATATTTTCATTACCAGGGCCATATCCCCAGAGTGGCTGCGATAGAGATTCTGCCCAGAGGCCTTTCAAATCACTCTCCGGTCCAAATTCAGTTGCAAATAGGCCCTGAACACTCCGAATTTCACTGGAAAATGTCACCTTGGCACCTCCATAACCCGGTCTATAAAACAAATCTTCCCGCAGCCTTGCTAAAAATACTTCTCAGTAAATGCAGAATTGACACCCTCTGCCTCCATCCTATGGGAGGCCATGAAACCCACCATCTGCGGGTTCGATATTAGCCAATGCACGGTTACGAGCTGCCAGAAGAAATCAAGCCTAATACAACTGAAAGCCCAGATACTCACATCTGAGAGAGGCGCACAAGACCCAGATGGCAATAGTGCTCGCAGACAAGCCTCCTTTTCGACGAAGCTAAACATGCTTGGCAGGCCACACAGAGCAGGATTTAGCAATGGGAGATAAATCTGGGAAACTATTACGCAAACTGTGTCAGTACATTCTCAACCTGACAGAAATACCCATAATTACATCATCCACAGGGGAGACAATATCTAGCCCCACATCTATTGTCAAGAGCTTTGCTGAAGTTTACCGCTCGCTCTATACCAATCACAAGGTCATATCAGAATCCCGGATAGAGGTTTTTTTCAAGTTATTCCGCCCCGGGAACTGTACAATGCTGCACATGATTAACCTGACGATCCTATCACACTCAAAGAATTGATCTCTGCAGCATCTGGGATTGCGTTGGGCAAATAACCGGGACCAAACAGGTTCCGTAGTGAGTTTTTCAAGGCATTTGCATCTATACAGCGGCCACATTACCTCGCGACCCTTGATGAAGCCATTCAAAAGAAAATCTTGCTAACAGACTAGAGACATGTGGAAGTCGCGGTCTTCGTTAAACCTCCTGGACCTCTGGTCATCCTATAGGCCAATATCTCTGCTAAACATTGAAGCAAAGCTTTTAGCCAAAGTGCTGGCAAACAGATTGATCCCGCACCTCACAGACATGATCCACCCCGATTAGGCCGGCTTCATGCCGCAAAGATCGACCAAACACAACATTCGTAGACTCCATAATGCCATTGCTGCCATTGATCTCCTAAACAGACCTGCTGCCTTGCTCTTGGTAGACATGGATAAGGCATTCGACTCAGTGAGTTGAACTTATATGTTCATTTTATTGAGGCACTTAAACATGGGTCCCCGCCTCATTGCATTGATTGGATTATTATACACAAACCTTACTGCATTTGTGCGGGTGGCCGGAACTACATCAGCCCACTTTCCTATCCACTATGGCACCCGTCAGGGGTGCCCCCTTTCACCTCTGCTATATGCCCTGGCCATCGAGACACTAGCAGCCTGGGTAAGATGTGATGCACTCTATCGCTTGGTTCGAGTGGACTCTGGATATATTGGACCATATAGCATTATGCGCAGATGACGTCCTATTCTTCATGACCGTTCCCCACCGGACAGGGCCCAAATACTCCAGGTCATGCACATCTTTGGCAAGACGTCTGCCCCATACATGAACCCTACTAAGTCTGAAATTTGGCCACTCAAAGGGTTGCTTGGGAGCAGGCGATGGGCCGAAGGTCTGATGCTTGCAACACAAGGCTTCACCTACTTGGGTATCTTTGTATCAGATAGTCAAACACTTTCCTGGGGGGAAAATCTGGAAGTCACGACCGCCAAAGTCAAAGCAGAGATAATAACATGGGCCTCACTTCCCCTCTCACTCTATGGAAGGTCGGCCATCTTCAAGATGGTCGCATTACCGAAATTACTTTACCAACTACAATCCCACCCTTATCCGATTCCCATGTCCTGGATCCGGCAAATGAACACAGCCTTGGGTCAATTCATGTTGGGGGGAGGGGGGGTAGTACGGCTAGGGTCGCCCTGCGCACATGTATGCAATCTACTTACTGTGGCGGTATAGCCATTCCGGACATACATTCCTACTGTGCAACAGAACAACTGCAGGTCCTTAACGAATGGTGGCACGGGCTTAGGGACGAACCTGCATATAAGATCAAACAGTGCATTATGGGAGAACCATCCCTATACCCTCTCCTGTACACGGCCTCCCCCGCAACACAGATTCGCAACAGACGATTCGCTGTATAGGTTGGTGCGGGCGTCATACAGGTGAGACCCTGTTGTTGTGAAATCACCTACTTCCTCAGGTAGCGGATCTTCAGGGGTTCGGCAGCTGGAATGGCATCGGAGATTCAACCCTAGGGGCTGTTATATGGGGCCATACCCTGATGTCCTTTCAAGAACTTCAAAAGGAGTTTTCCATGCCCCACTGCCAATTCTACAAATACTTACAATTACGACATGCCTTGCACTCTTACATTAAGGATCTAACTGCCCTACCCGAGTTCAGCCCACTTGAGGGCAAGCTCCTATTGGGGTACTTAGGGGATCATAACATTTCCAAAATGTGTCAAACCCTAGTGATGAACAGCCCCACAACCCTTGCTACCCTCTGATCTTCATGGGACATGGTTATAGGACCTATAGACGATGACTACTGGTCCGAAGCTCTCCAATCACCACGTGGAGCTTCAACTACCACCGCCTCCCCTATATTCAATTTAAATACTTGCATAGGGTGTATTACACTCAACATAGATTATGGCGGGCAGGGCTGATTGACTACCCTCAGTGCCTTCGCTGTCACTCCAAGGGTGGCACATTCCTACACACAACTTGGACGTGTCTCACTTTTGATTGTTTTTGGCGGGGGTTGCTTCAAAGTCTATCTGCAGTACTAGCATGGGACATTCCCCGGTCTCCCAAACTCACGCTCTTTCATTGCTCAGACGAAATTGGGGGTAGTCATTATAAAAGACATTTGTTATTTTTGGGTCTTACCCTTGCAAAACGGAATATAGCCAAACATTGGAAGGTTGATGGTTGATACTCCTCCTCATGTATCGATGTGGAAGGGGGGTATGGATTATGCTATGGATTTAGAACGACCTGTATTCATAGCCCGTGGCTGCCCACTGAAGCACACCAAAATATGGAAGAGGTGGGCCACATATAGGAACATTCTCCTGGAGATGCACAACTCAAAGGATGGTTGTTGGACAGGCCACACGAAGGGCTTGCGCCCTCCCCGCATGACAGGGCCCAAGCCCCGGCCCCCCAGGCGCGGCCCACGAGAATCACCCGCACCCCGTCTCCCGACGGAACTCCTGCCCTCGGACCTCCCTGTAGCACGGGCCCAAACCACCACCGGCTCCCTCGGCCGGGTCAAACCGCCATCTTGGGCCCTGCGCCACGAGGCCGCGTGGCCTCCCCCCGACCCTAACCCTGGGCCTGGCCGGCCCCGACATCCCGGCACCACCATCCACCCAGGAGGTGAGCGGATCACTTGGCAGGTCAATGGGAGGACGAAGTGCCAAGGACTCTCCCCCGCCAGGTGACGATCGCCTCCAGCTCCCCCAGGCACCGGCTCCACCCCCCCGCTGGGTGTCTGGACACCTTCATCCCGGACCCTCCGACCCCCAAGTGCGAGGGTCCGGACATCAAAGGGCACCTGCCCTATAACTGGAGCAGCTGCGGAGCAGGAAGGCAGTTGTATCCTGGAGTCGAGAGACACCGAGAGAACTCAGCCTTGACGGACTACTGGCGCTGCCGTAGCCCTATCTTGTGATCCATCGTCCTGCCTGCTGGCGCTGCTGCGGCCTTCTGCAACATCCATCCTCGTCGGGACCTGCTGGCGCTGCCGCGGCCCGTTGTAACGACCATCTTCACCGGGACCTGCTGGCGCTGCCGCGGACCGTACATCGACCATCTTCTCTGGGACCTGCTGGCGCTGCCGCGGCCCGTGTATCGACCATCTTCACTGGGACCTGCTGGCGCTGCCGCGGCCCGTGTATCGACCATCTTCACTGGGACCTGCTGGCGCTGCCGCGGCCCGTACCAGCTAGACCACCTAAGCTCGAGGATTGTGAGCTACCCACCACACCACCTCAACTACCAGACTGGTAACCAGACTGTCCCGCTACCCCCTTTTCCCATCTTGAGAGACTTGAATCGAGGGGACCCCTGAGTCCAGACCTCCTTGTACCTTTTCATCGTACCTTAAGAAGTGCTTATAAAGAACGCTAACTCACCTCCTTGTGTGGTATCTGTCTGTGGGGGGGAAGTTATTTGTCTGTACGATCGCTGGAGACGGCTCTCCCCGGAGACCTCTCCCCTTGTCCTCGGCCGACCCTCCCGGTCCGTCTAACATTGGTGGCCAGCGGCGCGATCCGAATCAACGCGTAATCGTACAGAGAGTAGCTCACCCCACGACAAAACCACAATGTCAGCTAAAGATAGCGGTTCCACTGAAAAGTTCCAAATGGATAAGTTGGAAGAGTATAACCACCGCGAACTTAAACAATTCTGCATGGAACTAGGCATTGCTACCACCGGCCTGAGTACCAAAGAGGATTTGAAGCGCGCCCTTGAGTCGTGGGCAGAAACTGGGATCACCGGATCCTCCGACCAAAACAGTGTCGCACCAGAGGGGAACGCCACGGCTCCCGAGGAGAGGGGAACGGGCCTCTCGCAGGAGGAGATCCAGGAAAGAGAAAGGACCAGATTACACGAGTTGGAAATGGCACGACTCAAGATGGACGGTGAACTAAAGTTAGCCGAGCAGAAACTAAATCTAGAGCATCTGCGGCTCCGAGAGGAGCGAGAAGAAAAGCAGAGACAGAGAGAGCTTGAGGAAAAAAGAATAACACTCGAACACGAACGCAAACTGGCGGAAATAGAACTTCGGAAACAGAATAAAGAGACGGGGGTGCCTGAGCGACCGCACACCCCAGGGGCAACCGAGAAAAAAGTCCACATCCCCAAGGATGTTGTCCGAGAGTATGTCCGAGAAGACGACATACAGCAGTGGTTCAAAGCCTACGAGATCGCCATGACCTCCCACCGGATCGACCGGAGTGATTGGGGAGCTGGACTATGGGGGAGGTTCGTCAACGAAGGTCGCGATGCCCTGTTGCAGCTCCCAGATCACCAAATGTCGTCCTACGACCACATGAAGGCTGCCCTCCTCACCCGCTATGGCCTCACACCCGAGATGTACCGCCAGAGGTTCAGAGATTGCACCCGGATCCCGGGTACAACTTGGGTGGAGTACGTAAACTATTTCAGCAGAGCCTTCGAAGGGTGGATCAAGGGGAGCCATGTAACGACCTACGAACAACTCTTTAACCTCATGGTATGGGAACACCTGTCGAACAACTGCTTCGTCGAGCTCAGGCAGCACCTCCTCGACAGTAAATTGACCGACCCCCGGCAGCTCGCCGCTGAAGCTGACCGATGGGAGAGCACCCGAGTGGGCCGGAGAGGACCGCACAAGCAGAACCGAAGCAACCAAGGCCAGCACCGTCCTCGGGGAGGAGGAGGAGGCCAGGGGCGAGGGAGAGACACCCTCCCGGCAACACCCGTGGCCAGCACCCCGCCCTCGGCCGGCTGGGGAAACCCCCCGATGCGTCCAGGGTTCCGAGCCAATGTCACGTGCCACCGATGCCAGCGAGTCGGCCATTACGCCAATGACCCGAGCTGCCCGCAGAACCAAACACCCAAGCCCCGCCAGGTAGCTGCCGCCGCCCTGGGGGAAGAACGACTGTCAGAGGAACAGGAAGAGTATGAGCCGGCCCAGCAAGAGTGGGAACCGGCCGCCATGGTTCTAGCGTGCCTAGGGGGAAAAGACATAGTCCCGCGGGCTCCCCTACCCGCCAACACCAGGAAATACGGTCAGTGGGTGACCATTAATGGGCATCGGGCCGAGGCCTTACGTGACACAGGCGCCAGTGTGACGGCCGTCCGCTGTCACCTGGTGAAACCCGAGCAGATCCTGCCGAACATTCTCTGCCCCGTCCGCTCAGCTGACAATTCCGAAAGTCTGTGTCAAATGGCCTGCGTCCCCTTCGAATGGGGAGGGGTCTCCGGCCTGTTGAAAGTGACGGTCCGGGATGATGCCCCCGTGGACTGCCTCCTGGGGAATGACCTTGAGAGTTCCCAATGGGCCACCGTCGAGAGAAGAGAGCACCTGGGGATGCTGGGCCTCCCGGACTGGGCCTGCGTAACCACCCGGTCCAGGGCAGCCCGTGCCGTTCCCCGACCAGAAGAACCGGAATGGCCAGCACCTCCGCCCCCGGTCGCCCCAGTAGAAGACAACGATGAGGCCAACCCCCCGGAGCCAACGACCGAAGGGGACGCGCACCTCCAGGACGTCCCCGGCCTGGCTCAGTGGCGTCAAGAAGGGGGGCCCACCCAAGAACAGTTCCGCCAGGAGCAAAAGACCTGCCCCTCCCTCGAGGGACTCCGCCAACAAGCCAGCGCCCAGAGCGCAGGGGACTCCACCGGAACTCACTGGGTCTACTGGGAGAACGACCTGCTATACAGCGAACAGAGGATCGCAGAGCTAGGGGCCGGTCGAGTACTGGTGGTACCTCTCCGCTTCAGAAACTTCCTGCTCAATCTGGCCCACGATGTCCCCCTGGCTGGACACCTGGGCCAAGACAAAACTTACAGTCGCCTAGTGACCCACTTTTTCTGGCCGAAGATGCGGAACGACGTCCTGAACCACTGCCGGTCCTGCCCCACGTGCCAGGCCAGCGGGAAGAGTGGCCGTAAGCTGAAGGCCCCTCTACAACCCTTCCCGGTGGTCACCACCCCGTTCGAGAGGGTAGGAATAGATATTGTGGGGCCCCTGGACCCCCGCACGGCACAAGGACATAGGTTCATCCTAGTACTGGTGGATCACGCCACCCGCTACCCCGAGGCGGTGCCTCTACGAACAGTAACAGCTCCGGTGGTCGGCCGGGCCCTAATGGGGATCTTCTCCCGGGTGGGCTTCCCCCGAGAAGTCGTCAGCGACCGAGGCACGAACTTCATCTCCAAATACATGAAGTCCCTCTGGCAACAGTGCGGGGTCACCTACCGATTCACGACCCCCTATCACCCCCAAGGGAACGGACTAGTGGAGCGATTCAACCGCACTCTCAAGGGGATGATTGGGGGATTGGAAGAGCCCCTCCGTCGCCAGTGGGATGTGCTACTCCCGTGCCTCCTCTTCGCCTACCGGGAAGTTCCCCAGAAGTCCCTCGGTTTTAGTCCCTTCGAACTCCTGTACGGGCACCCTGTGCGAGGGCCCCTCAGCCTAGTCAAAGAAGGTTGGGAGATGGCCCCCCTAAAGACCCCTCCAGACGTCTTCAAGTACCTCCTGGCCCTACGTAATCAGACCCGGCGCTTCAGGGAGATGGCCAAGGCGAACCTCGAGGCCAGCCAGGAAGACATGAAGAGATGGTATGATCACCATGCCTCCTCCGTCGAGTTCGAACCGGGACAACAAGTGTGGGTGATGTCCCCCACCGAACCATGTGCCTTGCAAGATAAGTGGACGGGGCCCTTCAAGGTGGTCGAGCGCAAAAGCCCCGTCACTTACCTCATCGACATGGGGACCACCCGGAACCCCCTTCGGGTCCTCCACACCAACAGACTCAAACCACACTTTGTGCGCTCAGAACTCAGCCTCCTGATGGCTACAGACAGTGGGGCGGAAGAAGACTCCGAGCCTCTCCCTGATCTCCTGAAGACTCAGGAGAAAGACGGTTCCGTGGACGGGGTCCGGCTCTCCGATGCCCTCACCCCAGAGCAACGCCAGGGCTGCCGGGACCTCCTGCTGCGGTTCGCTTCACTGTTCTCCCTCACTCCCGGGGTCACCCCTTGGTGCTTGCACGACGTAGACACCGGGGACAGTCCCCCTGTCCGGCACCGGGCCTACCGCGTACCAGATCGGGTACGGGCCTGCATACAAGAGGAAGTGGCCAAAATGCTCACGATCGGGGTCATCGAGCCCTCGGACAGTCCCTGGGCCAGTCCAGTGGTATTGGTCCCCAAAGCCGCTGCCCCCGGCACCACACCTGAACTGAGATTCTGCGTCGACTACCGGGGCTTGAACGCTGTCACCCGAACCGACGCTCATCCTATCCCCAGAGCGGATGAATTGATCGACCGACTGGGGGCCGCCCGCTACCTCAGTATCTTCGACCTAACAGCGGGCTACTGGCAGATCGGTCTCACACCCCGAGCTCAAGAACGATCCGCCTTCTCTACCCCCGATGGCCACTACCACTTCAAGGTCATGCCCTTTGGCATGAAGAACGCCCCCGCTACATTTCAACGTCTTGTGAACCAGGTCTTGGCGGGGCTCGAAGAGTTCAGCGCTGCCTACCTGGACGATATCGCTGTATACAGTCGCCACTGGTCCGACCACCTCCTCCACCTCCAGGAGGTCCTACAGGCCCTCCAGCGGGCCGGCCTCACGATTAAGGCCGGCAAATGCCAAATTGGTCAAGGGTCCGTGACCTACCTGGGGCACCAGGTGGGGAGCGGGCTGGTGGCCCCACTGCAACTTAAGATTGCTGCCATCCAGTCCTGGCAGCCCCCCGTCACTCAGACCGAAGTCCGAGCCTTCTTGGGGCTCACCGGCTACTACCGGCGGTTCGTGAGGGACTACGGCAGCATTGTGGGGCCCCTCACGGGTCTCACGTCCAAGAACCAACCAAAGCGGATTAACTGGACCCCCGATTGTCAAGCGGCCTTCGAAAAGCTGAAGGCCGCCCTGTGCACCGCCCCTGTGCTCCAGGCCCCCGATTACAGTCGGGAATTCGTAGTACAGACAGACGCCTCCGACCACGGCATCGGAGCGGTTCTTTCCCAAGTGAACCCCGAGGGTCATGACCAGCCGGTGGCCTTCATCAGCCGACGTCTCCTGGGCCGAGAACAGCGCTGGAGCACCATCGAGAGGGAGGCCTTCGCAGTGGTGTGGGCCCTCAAAAAGCTCCGGCCCTATCTCTTCGGTACCCACTTCCGGGTACAAACCGACCATAGACCCCTGCAGTGGCTGATGCAGATGCGGGGGGAAAACCCCAAACTACTGCGCTGGTCCATCTCCCTGCAGGGAATGGACTTCACCGTGGAGCACCGACCGGGCCAAGACCACGCCAACGCAGATGGCCTGTCCCGCTTCTTCCGCCTCGACGAAGAGAGTCCCCAAGGAGATGGGTGACTCTCCCCGCCTTCAGCTGGGGGGGACGCATGTTGGACAGGCCACACGAAGGGCTTGCGCCCTCCCCGCATGACAGGGCCCAAGCCCCGGCCCCCCAGGCGCGGCCCACGAGAATCACCCGCACCCCGTCTCCCGACGGAACTCCTGCCCTCGGACCTCCCTGTAGCACGGGCCCAAACCACCACCGGCTCCCTCGGCCGGGTCAAACCGCCATCTTGGGCCCTGCGCCACGAGGCCGCGTGGCCTCCCCCCGACCCTAACCCTGGGCCTGGCCGGCCCCGACATCCCGGCACCACCATCCACCCAGGAGGTGAGCGGATCACTTGGCAGGTCAATGGGAGGACGAAGTGCCAAGGACTCTCCCCCGCCAGGTGACGATCGCCTCCAGCTCCCCCAGGCACCGGCTCCACCCCCCCGCTGGGTGTCTGGACACCTTCATCCCGGACCCTCCGACCCCCAAGTGCGAGGGTCCGGACATCAAAGGGCACCTGCCCTATAACTGGAGCAGCTGCGGAGCAGGAAGGCAGTTGTATCCTGGAGTCGAGAGACACCGAGAGAACTCAGCCTTGACGGACTACTGGCGCTGCCGTAGCCCTATCGTAGCCCTATCTTGTGATCCATCGTCCTGCCTGCTGGCGCTGCCGCGGCCTTCTGCAACATCCATCCTCGTCGGGACCTGCTAGCGCTGCCGCGGCCCGTTGTAACGACCATCTTCACCGGGACCTGCTGGCGCTGCCGCGGACCGTACATCGACCATCTTCTCTGGGACCTGCTGGCGCTGCCGCGGCCCGTGTATCGACCATCTTCACTGGGACCTGCTGGTGCTGCCGCGGCCGTGTATCGACCATCTTCACTGGGACCTGCTGGCGCTGCCGCGGCCCGTACCAGCTAGACCACCTAAGCTCGAGGATTGTGAGCTACCCACCACACCACCTCAACTACCAGACTGGTAACCAGACTGTCTCGCTACCCCCTTTTCCCATCTTGAGAGACTTGAATCGAGGGGACCCCTGAGTCCAGACCTCCTTGTACCTTTTCATCGTACCTTAAGAAGTGCTTATAAAGAACGCTAACTCACCTCCTTGTGTGGTATCTGTCTGTGGGGGGGAAGTTATTTGTCTGTACGATCGCTGGAGACGGCTCTCCCCGGAGACCTCTCCCCTTGTCCTCGGCCGACCCTCCCGGTCCGTCTAACAATGGTCAACTAATGAATGAAGTCATAGCATTTCAATAGAAATGGAGAGTTTATATCAATAATTTAACAACAAAAGAGTGTGAAAAAGAAGAAGAAGAAAATGCAATTGGCAAGACTATGTATAAATAAACATATATATATATTGCGGTGTACGTGCTACGCTGTACATGTAATAAAATGTACGTGGGCAGTACAATTCACCCCGTTAATGTAAGGATACTTCAACACCTGAGGGCAATTAATAACGACGATCCGACATATCCAGTGGCCCGACATATAAATACAGTACACGGGGGAAGATCAGAGGATCTTAAATACTTTGTCATCGACAGTGTAAAAAAGAACGTTAGGGGTGGTAACAGGCAGATGCTGCTGCGGAAATTAGAATCCAGATATATAATCTCATTGGATTGTAAAATTCCAAATGGCATGAATGCAGATGAGGCCTTGAGTACACATTTGTAATCCCCTAGTGCTGCTTAATTACAGGCATGTCTTATTAATCGCTTCATGATGTAAAGTTGCTGTCCGCTTTGAAACCCTTGTGAGAATTCTCAGGAAATGTAATGAGTTTCATTTGTTCCAAACCTTCCCCCCCCCCCTTTTTTCCTTTATTTCGCTGACTGGCTTTGAGTCTAATTTCAGTTTTCTTTAATTTTTAAATTTGTTAGAATATCGAATTCACGTAATCAGGTCAACTGTTCTAATTTTATTATTTGCATTATTTCATTTTGTTTCAATTAATCTTCATTGGTGACTGCCCACTGGGGCTGAATGGAAAACATTTAACAATGTTTAGAAATGTTCGCAATATTTAGAAGGTAACACACCAAATCTAATTTTTTGAAAACAATGTAACAATCACTTACAGTTGACTGTGTTTAACACATGTTGTTAATGTGTATTTAATGCTTTATAGTTGTTCTTTACGTGATTTAATCATTAATGTGTCATTTACCTTAAGAACTCTTCTATGTCCTTCACTAACCTCATGTCACTAAGGCAACCACTTAACGTTTTGACATAAAGGTTGAAAACTGAGATAGGACTGTAATTGAGTGAAAAAATTGGGAAAGTGAGCAAGGTGGACTCGTCCGCCGAAACGCGTCTTGGTTTTGGACCGTTGTTGATGGAATAAATATCTTTGGAATCATCCCACGGTGTCAGTGCCTGTGCGTAATGTGCTAGCGGGATTGGACTTATATATATATATATATATATATATATATATATTCCAACAAAAATCACCGTTCCAGGAGTCTTCAACCCTTCAGGGCGGCCTCAGAGAAACGCGGACACGGAGAAGTCCGCCAAAACAATGAAAAGTTAAACAGAGGCCCAATTCCGGAGCTGCAGTCTTTTTATTCAGGGATAAAACAGCACAATGCCTCCCGTAGCCCCTACATGTTTCGGCTTGCACCTTGATCACGGGAAAGAGGCAGTTCACAAAGTGCTTACGTGCATGTAGTTTTAAAGGGTGGTCTTAGCTCACGTGACTTCTTAGGCCTATGTCTCCCACAATGCAGCAGAGAACATTAGGTAAGTGATGATGTTTCAAAAGATAGTTCTTTTTGTAATGCACAGACCAACAGATCAATCAGATATGTATGTAGAACCCTCACTCACCGACCTGGTCGGTGACATGCTTCATCATAGGGTTCCACCAGGGGTGCCTACTGCACCTCTGGTGTGCTTCAACGCTTTCCTTAAAGCGGAGCGTAAATATCAGACTGACGAGATTCTCGTGTATAATAAGTGAAAAAAATAGTATCAACCTATTAGTACCACCACATGTATGTATAGTAACACAACATGCACAGGAGCAGTGCCCACACATTACAAACACCTACCAACACCAAAATGCCGTGCAGCAATCCGTAACCAAATAGACTTTTCCCCATGTCCGTGCATTGGACGCTGATTCAGCACACGTTGCAATACTCATGAGGAATAGCGGGAGGCCAACGATGACACGAGCAGACAGCATGCAAAACTACCTGGGGATGACAGACACACAAGAAGTCAGGGAAGAGATTGTCATCCGCATGCATGGTCATTTACTCTACAGGAATAAGTGTGTCACCATGCTATATTACAATTGAGTGTCTAAGCTAAAATGTGTGGAAGGACATCATCACTCGAGTGACACATCTGAACACACATCTAAGTCACTTAGCATACAGTCAGCTGGACACACACATTGCAACACATGCCACACAAGGCTCCAGGTGTGCACACTCAGACCGATGGACTTACCATTATAAGAAGAAGTTGCGTATGAGCTGACTCCGGATGTCGTCGTCCTCCTCATCCTCACTTGCCTCGTGACCAAGCCCTTCATCCTCCACAGGTGGATGTTCCTGCTCATCCGGATCCAGGATGAGTGGCACAGCCTTCTCCACTGCCATGTTGTGCAGCATGCAGCACACAAGGAAGATCTTGCAGGCCTTCACCGGTGCATATGGGAGGGACCCGCCTGTCTTGTGAAGGCACCGGAATCTGCTCTTCAGGAGGCCAAACGTCCTCTCAATCACTCGCCTGGTCTGCCCATGTCCGTTGTTGTAACGGTGATCTGCAGCTGTTCTGGGGTTGCGGAGGGGCGTCATCAGCCATGGCATGTTGGGATAGCCAGAGTCCCCTACATGGAAACATCATGTAAAGAAGTGGGTCAGGAGATGGCGTAAGATACAAAAATAGCGCTAAACAAAGGACAAACAGAGTATACCCACCAACAAGACATGCTCGTTCGTTGTGCAGCCCCAGCATCATTTCTGGCACCCTGCTACGCCTCATGATGTAGGTATTGTGTGCTGACCCTGGAAAACGTGCACAGACATGGGAAATCAGCATGTTAGCAAGACACACCACAAGGGCATTTATAGAGTGGTAATGTTTACGGTTGCGATAGGCGACCTCCTGTGCCTGTGGTGGTACCAAAGCCACATGTGTCCTGCTGTACTGATCCTAGCGCTGGGATACTTACGGGTGACTACGCGCTCTATGAAAATAAATAATAATAATAATAATAATGTGTCCCATCAATAGACCCAATTACATGGGGCATCCCTCCCAGGGCATAGAACTCACCCTTGACACCTGTCAACTGCTCACGAGTTGGAAAATGGATGAATTCATCCAGGTGCTCCAACATGGCTTCTAAAAAATCATGCAGGACACGGCTGAACATGGTCTGTGACTTGCCACCCACATCAGCTATGGTGAATTGAAACGTACCGGTGGCAAAAAAATGTAGGGCTGCCATCACCTTCATCTTGGGGGTCAGCGCAGTAGGATACCTGTGTCGCGGTTGGAGGTGTTGTTCAAGCTTTGCGGTCAAGTTCTCAATCAACTTTTGCGAGAAGCGGTAACATCTTATGCAGTCATGTTCCCTCATGGCACCCAAGTCTGGCATTGGTCGGGGGAGAGGCGGTGCCCTGCAGAAAATTGGAAGGAATAACGAACAGTTAGTACATAACAACATCAATGTCAATGAACTGAGCACATGCTCAACTGCTACTACACATCTGCTAAATACAGAGTCAGGTCTGTGCAATACATCCAGGACACGAATGCCAGCCAGGTGATACCCCTACGACAAGCCAGCTACACCCGTTGATAGTCAAGTTCTACATGACATGGCCCAAAACTAGCTGTGGGCCAGTGTAAGTGAACAGCCAGAGACATCACAGGAGTGACATACATCCACATATCTGCTTTTGAAGGATGTCATCTCATACAGACTGCTGGCGGCAAGCTAGATGCACAGGTCACATGTCATTGGAAATGTACAGATCATACACAAAGCCATGAAGGGGTACACGTGAAAAACGAAAACACAGACATGGATACGGCGCAGATATGTCCTCATGTCATAAAATCAACTTTGAAGCATCCAGACACACGTAACGTGGCATGGTGTGCGTATATGTGTGCCATGCCCATCTACACACAGACACATGTTGGATGCAGCAACAGCAGTTGCAGTTGACGGAACACCAACAGCAAGCTCATGGGAACACATGACACACACAGGACATAGTCACATCGGGGCATGCTGGTACTTAGATGTCAGGTGTTAGTGTCCCTGTCCCTGGCATCAGGGGATATTTGCGGGTGTTGGTGACTGTGCCATACCAGTGATGCAGTGCTTGACACGTTTGTCCTACATGCACACATGTGCAAAGTGGGAAGGGGAAGTGTGCCACATACTGCCCCATCACACATAACATGTGTACACAGGTCATCACACATCTATTGTGCTAAAACATTGAGGAGACATGTGCCATATCACTGCCTGACACACCTAGGCCCTGCACATGAAGGACTGCAATGACTATGACTTGATGTACAGCCGTGCACGAGTCTGACACCTCCATTCCATTCGTGTGCGCCTCCTATCACCTGTGTAAGCTGTGAAAACGCACCGTACACACGCTCTGAGGGCATGTGAACGGTCCGTATCATCGCATTGGTGTTCCCGCCGGAGTACGGGTGTATGTACGGACCGTACACACGTACATGTACTACCTGTGTTTACATGTACGTGTACGACCAGTGTGTACACTGCCGTAGTACACGAAGGTGTACACACTGGTCGTACCCGTACCGGCCACGTACGTGTACACACTGCTCGTACACATACGTGTACGACCAGTGTGTACACGTACGTGGACTACCAGTGTGTACACGTACGTGGACTACCAGTGTGTACACATACGTGTACTACCAGTGTGTACACGTACGTGGACTACGGTCGTACACTTACGTGTACGACCAGTGTGTACACCTACGTGTGCTACCAGTGTGTACAGGTACGTGGACTACGGTCATACACATACGTGTATGACCGTAGTCCACGTACGTGTACACACTGGTAGTACACGTACATGTACACACTGGTCGTACACGTACATGTACACACTGGTAGTCCACGTATGTGTACACACTGGTAGTCCACGTACGTGTACACACTGGTCGTACACGTACGTCTACACACTGGTAGTCCACGTACGTGTACACACTGGTCGTCCACGTACGTGTACACACTGCTCGTACACGTACGTGTACGATCAGTGTGTACACGTACGTAGACTACCAGTGTGTACACGTACGTGTACGACCAGTGTGTACACGTACGTGGACTACCAGTGTGTACACGTACGTGGATTACGGTCGTACACGTACGTGGACTACCAGTGTGTACACGTACGTGTACGACCAGTGTGTACACCAACGTGTACTACCAGTGAGTACATGTACGTGTACACACGGGTCGTACACGTACGTGTCAAACACACTGTGCAACTGGTGCGGTAGGGGTATGTGTGAAATGCACCATACCTGTGTGTGGATAGCTAAATTACATAGGGACACATGAGGGACAAGTATTAGGGCCTAAATGCATGCTGGTTTTCATGGATACCGATTTTCAAGATCAAATTTTCAATCATGTGGCCTGGAATAGGCAGTTGGCAACTAAATACAATTTTGCAAGTGGTTGTTGACTTCACATTATGTTCAAATTTTGAACCATGCAGGCCCTCACTGGGGTATGTTTAAAGGGATTGGAGGAAACGTAGGATGCAAATGACACTGACCAATCACTCTTTACTCCTGTAAATGAAACAGCCCAGCAAGGCAGATATAAGTCTGCCAGAACCCATGAGAGGGCACTTGCCTGCACTACCTTTCACTCGACACCACTGCTGCTGCTTGTTTTTCCTCTAGCACCATGTCAAGGTCTGTGGAGAGGGCCCAGCCTTTCACCCATGAGGCGAATGAGGCATTGCTTGATGTCATCCTCCCAAAGTACCGCAGCCTGTATGGGAGACCAGGGGAGCAGGTGAGTGCTGACTCCACTAGCTTTGACTGTGCACCTTTTTTGTGAGTGTCACTTCTGGCATTGTGTCCAGGTGTGACAGACATGCAATGTTGTTTAGAGTGGGTCCCAGGGGGGGGAATGGCTTATGTCTCCCATGCAGAGCATGATGTAGTTCCTGTGTGCACTCCTCACTTGCATTGTGCTTACTGTGACATTCACTGCATAGTGCATGGCACATTCAGCCTGCCCAATCCTTAGGGCAATTTTTGTCCTATTGTCCAGAGGTGATTCTCTGGCCCCCCGGTGTGACAGGTGACTGTACCCACAGATGTAAGTGAGTTGAGTGGAGCTGTGGTGAGAGTGTCCAAATGATGTGTACGCCCCCTGGACATTGATGTGTGTGAATGTTCCTTGTCATGTGGGTGAGTGTCTATGTGGAGTGTTGCACCCCAGCTGCATGGAGGAGGCAACAGCTCCACCCGTCTGATGTGAGAAGTAAGCCGTGCAGAGTGTCTGACTTGCTGAGCTAGCACCACACCTGTGACACCCCACAGGCAAGTGGCACATGTGCAGAGTGAGGTTTGTATCCGCTGTTGCCAATGGCAGGTGATTGATCTGTGCCTGTGTGTGTCTGTGTACTCTGCTGAGGTTGCGTCAGTGGCCTGGGGCATGTGACTGCTTGGAGGTGCTGTCCATCAGCCTGGTGTTGCATGTGATGCACAGCGTGTGCCATGATCAGGGAGTGTGTTGCACCCCTCATGCCACCTGTGTACTTTCAATGCCATGTAGTGCATAGGGGCTTCCACATAGGCTAATGTCCCTATGACAAAGGTGCTATTTGTTGCCAGCATACTATGCCCTGTTCAACATATCAAAGATGTTCAAATGTGTGTCTCTGTGACATGGAGCAGGTGTAGTGATGTTGTCTCACTTTGTCATCCTCACAGGTAACTGCCTACGCCAAGGGGGAAGATGTGAGATCGGGGGAGGGTCGCAGTCGGCACCTCGCCCAGGTGAGGAAACGCTGGCAGGACATCCGGTGCTGGACCCGGAGGATCGCCCGGTGACAGCTGAAGGACTCACCTCCACACAAGCACGGCGGGGGCCGACGACTGACCCACCAGATGAAGCGTGTCCTGGCAGTGGTCTTCCCTGACTTGGATAGGCGGTTACAGGAGTTGCAGCAGCAGGAAGGGGGTAGGTACATGTGTGTTTGTTGTGTGTCACCAGCTTTTGGAAGTGCTCAGTCGCCTGGATACACAGCGAGGGTTAATTTGTGCAGTGCATATCCTGTTCCCCAAAGTCAAACGGTGCTGTTCTTCCTCCCTTCCCCTCCTTGACATGTGTTCCCTGGTCTGTGTGTAATCACTATTGCACATGGTCATCTAGGCTGGCAGTTAATCCAAGTGCACATTGCTTTCTGCATCATGTGGGGGGGGTTCTGAGACATGTGTTGTTACCTTGCCTGTGCCCTGTCCTGTTCAGTCATTTGGGGGTCCATATTAGTTGGCAATGATGCTGAGTCTCAACATAGGAGTGTGCGTTTTCAAATGAACAGACTTGCAGCATTCATGACCTATGTTGTGGCCTCAGACATGATGTGCATGAGTGGGAGATATGCATAGTGCCGGGACGGTAGCTCATGTTACAGTCAGATAATTCCAGGACCATGGAGCAGTGTTCCCACTACAGTCCCCTAAGACACCCTTGCATCGGAATCATGTGTGTCATCCAACACTGTGCCCATTCTCTGTGTGTTCAGCATAGTTTGGCCTCTGTGGCATAGTTCCCTGCCCTCATTTGTATTTATCTAAAGTGTGCTACATGTGCCCATTGTACAGGCTGACAACATTTTGCTTGTGCATCCTCACACTGGGCAGTGCCTGTGTGTCTATGTACAACTATCTGTTGATGGTTGTTGGTCACAAATATGTGTTGGCAACCTCACGAGGTGATGTGGAGTACATTTAGGAATTCTTGATGCACATTTGAGTAAACCCAGATTAAGAGGTGTAACTTCTGGATCTGTCTCAATAACATTGTCTCAGGTATGGGGGCTTTGTGCGGGCAAGGCCTACATGTCCAAACCTTATGTCTCCTTGCCGGGTCTGACCTGTGTGTGATAATTGTCTGGACAGACACTCAACATGCAGTGACCCAGTCATGTTGTGCTGGGTTTAATGTTTGTGCTTTGCAGCACGTGTCAAAAATGCAAATACATGGCTCATGCTCATCCATTTTTGCCACCAGTGTGTGGTCGAGATGCTACGTAGTTTGGTCTGTGTGTGCTGACATCTGTGTGGACATTCTTGCTTGCCATGAGGGTGTCTCCTCAGTGCAGGTGCTCCTTACCCCGACACATTGCAGGCCCATTAGCTAATGCATTGTCCTGTGTTTAGACATGTGTGCCACTCCACATGACAGGCAGTGGGTCAGATGTGTTGCCAACTGTGTCATCATGGTATGGATGGTCATGTGACAGGTGGCATGATTCAAGTTGTTAATCAATAAGTATTGTACCTTGGCTCTCACTACACTTTTCAACATGTCTCAATTTTTCATATGCTTCATTTTGCTAGTTGGTTTTGAAGGACAATAATGTGCCTGCATGACAGATGTCTCCCAGGGAAGTACAAAGTAAAGTACTTTTACACTTTCCGTGGACACGCTGGCACATTTTACTGGAAGACACAGTTTGATTACCACTTGTTTTCTGATTATACATATCCATGTTCACACAGTGTGTTTGCATGTGTGTAAGTCCTTGGTTGTTGCTGATACCAACTTACGAGTGTCAAGTCATCCAGACCACCGTGGTGCCATGTATATATACTTACTGATACCCCATTTCTTCTTTACAGTGGCTTATTAGAATTCGGCTGCCAGCTCATACAATGACTGTGTAAATGTATTTTTGTGTGCACATCATTGTGTGACTTCTGTCATACAGGCAGATGTGTCTTCTGTTCACAAAGTGGCACATTCACACATTCTAAACATGTACATTGTGTAAAGTGTTGTGAGTCCCAAGGGAGTGCAATGTTTTTGGCTATGGTTTAAAGTACTCACAGGTCTCAGAGTGTGGGGACACCTTCAGCATTGAGGTGTGTTATTTGGCCTTGGGTGCACCAATACTGTTTCGTTCACAGTGAACAAGAGGTGGCATGGCTTCATAGTCTTGCTGTGCTCAACTGTCCCCAGACACTAGCTTCTCAATATAATTCGATATCAAGTTATTTGCTGCTGTGTCATGATCTCCATTGTTTCCAAGTGTCATGGTGGGTCAACCAACTGGGGAGTACAGGGTTACATACGTGCGGTCTATTCTAGATGTTACTCATGATGCATTTCTTGATATGCACTGTGACATTTTTGTTTGGACTCATGTGTCTGTTGTATACAGGTGACTGATTATTTTCTGTCTCTTCACCTTGCCCACAGCATCATCGGAGGACACCGAGGGAGACACCTGCACGGACGTGGAGGAGGGATCCAGCACCGCTGCCACCACTGCTGCCGAGTCTGTGGGAGCAAGTGGCACGGAGGGCGAGGGGAGTCAGGCGGAGGACCTGTCTAGTGACAACACTGACTACGACTCTGACGGGTCCGAGGCTGAACTCCTCGAGGGGGCGGAGGCTGCTACGACACCTGGCAGCAGCACTACATCTGTCACCGCCCCCTCCATTCCCATCACCGCCCTCCCATTTGCTCCGGTCCCTTCTGTCTGTGCTAGGCAACACCGTGTCTCCTTCGTGCCAGGCACCGCACCCCCTGCCCCTGTCCCCCCTGCTGCCCTCACTGCAGAGTCTGTGGACATTCTGCAGCAGTTGCAGGTTGGCCAGACATCGATGCTGAATGTCCTCCATGGCCACACCCGAATGATGACACAGATGGTGTCGTACATGGAGGGCATGTCATCAGCGATGTCTGACCAACGGATGTTGCTGAGGTCCATGGACTCTTCACTGATGGCAGCAGTGAGACTCCTGCAGCGCTTCGTCCCCCCTACCCCTGCACCATCCACACTTCCCACTCCCATACCTGTCCCAGGCACACACAGATATTCCCAAGCATGCACCCCACCAGACACAGGCAGCACACCACCACGTAAGTGGAAGCGCACTCCTCCTGGCACGCACACTCAGGGGGATGAGGGCACACCCACTGGGTCTGGGGCACACAGGCATACACGCAGCCACAGTCCGACGCAGCATGGCACACTACCCAGTCCCTCCAAAGGCACTCCCCTTGGCTCCCCTACCACACATCCTGAAAAAGAGGCCTACTTGGCTGTGCTGGGCCTCAGCCCCTCTGGATCTCCAGCCCGCAAACGGGAACGGCACTCCACGGGTAGGGGAGTTGAGTCCCCCCCCTGTCCACCCTCCCCCAGTAGCGCTGCACCCCATCACTCCACCCCCCCCTTTGAGGCTGTGTTTTCTTCGGGTGAAGGGGAGACGCTGGACAACCTGGCAGCAGTGTGCAGCGCCGAGCTGACCTCCACCTTTGGCGCTGCCCCACCCCAGTGGTGGAGGTGTCCGTCCCTGCACCCACCACACCTACCCTTACACCTCCTGTCCCTGCGGTGCCTGGTCTTTCCCCACATGATGCCCCCCCCAGTCGACAAACCTGAGGGTTCTAATGTGCAGGCAAGCTAGGGGAGACGCGTGGCCATGTGTCCCCCCCCAAGGACTTCTGATCTGGACTGGCCATGTGCCTTTGTAAATAGTGTCCTTAAATACATTTTCATTTAATGCTGAATAAAGCATTTTCTTTTCAGTTTGAACACATTTGCATTTCAGGTATTGATGTGGGTGCTGATGGTCCTGGAGTTGGGGTGGTGGTAATGTGCTATGTTTCAGGAAAAAGTTGTAGTCTGATGCTAATGGGGTGGACCATGGTATCTGCGTGCCATCACAATGTCTCTGCAAAGTATATTTGGTCGTGTGTGCTATTTGTGTTTGGAGACATTGTCCCAAGGACTGTTCCTTCCTCTGTGGCACCTGACATCTACCCTGCAGGGAGTTGAACTTTTGTTGTGCTGACCTGTGTCTACATTTCCTTTGTTGGTGACGGATCCCTTCAACTATGGCCATGCCTGCTCAGCAATGTCTCCGGCTGCATCGTCTGTGCCATCCTTGCTAGTCACTGTACTTGTGTATTGAGTATGTTGTCATGCCTTAATGGCGACATTCAGCATTTTCCGCAATATGCATGTGTGTTATCCCAGCCTAGCACACATTTGGTACTTGTTCTGCAGGGTATTTGGGCACCTGACTGACAATTGTGGGCATTGTATCTGTGGGAAGTCCACCCTATTCCTTCCATGAGAGGCAAAATCTTGGTGCCTGTCCCAGCACCTGTACATTCCTATTAGTCCTGGGATGTGCGTGACAGTGTGTGTTCCCTTTGGCTCTCTTAGTGGCCATTGACATGAGTATACAGTCTTGTGGCATGATCTCTGTGTGTGTATTGTGCTGCATCCGCCAGGGGTGGGTATGCATGTGTCATTTGTCCTCACACCCACATGTGTTGTGTCATGCAGTGGGGGAAGGACATCCATCCTCATGGGAGTGGGACACTGCTGTCAGTGATGTGTTGTTATGGCACCATCAACATAGTCGAACATTAGGGATGCGTACATACACCCATGGAGTTGTGCTCATCTGATCATGATGTACACACCCCCATGACTCTGTCCACTGCTGGTATTCCTCTGCACCCACCCCTCACATGTCTCTGTCCACTGCTGGGAGTGTTAGGCACCCACCCCTCACATGTCTCTGTCCACTGCTGGGAGTGATAGGAACCCACCCCTCACATGTCTCTGTCCACTGCTGGTATTCCTCTGCACCCACCCCTCACATGTCTCTGCCCACTGCTGGGAGTGTTAGGCACCCACCACTCACATGTCTCTGTCCACTGCTGGGAGTGATAGGCACCCACACCTCACCTGTCTCTGTCCACTGCTGGTATTCCTCTGCACCCACCGTTCACATGTCTCTGTCCACTGCTGGTGTTCCTCTGCACCCACCCCTCACATGTCTCTGTCCACTGCTGGTATTCCTCTGCACCCACCCCTCACATGTCTCTGTCCACTGCTGGTATTCCTCTGCACCCACCCCTCACATGTCTCTGTCCACTGCTGGGAGTGTTAGGCACCCACCCCTCACATATCTCTGTCCACAGCTGGGAGTGATAGGCACCCACCCCTCACATGTCTCTGTCCACTGCTGGTATTCCTCTGCACCCACCCCTCACATGTCTCTGTCCACTGCTGGGAGTGTTAGGCACCCACCCCTCACATGTCTCTGTCTACTGCTGGTATTCCTCTGCACCCACCCCTCACATGTCTCTGTCCACTGCTGGGATTCCTCTGCACCCACCCCTCACATGTCTCTGTCCACTGCTGGTATTCCTCTGCACCCACCCCTCACATGTTTCTGTCCACTGCTGGGAGTGTTAGGCACCCACCCCTCACATGTCTCTGTCCACTGCTGGGAGTGATAGGCACCCACCCCTCACATGTCTCTGTCCACTGCTGGTATTCCTCTGCACCCACCCCTCATATGTCTCTGTCCACTGCTGGGAGTGTTAGGCATCCACCCCTCACATGTCTCTGTCCACTACTGGAAGTGATAGGCACCCACACCTATCAATCAATCAATCGAACAATTTATAAAGCGCGCTACTCACCCGGTAGGGTCTCAAGGCGCTGGGGGGAGGGGTCCGTTACTGCTCGAAAAGCCAGGTCTTGAGTTGCTTCCTGAAGGAGAGATGGTCCTGGGTCAGCCGTAGGTGGATGGGGAGGGAGTTCCATGTCTTGGCCGCCAGGTAGGAGAAGGATCTTCCTCCGGCGGTGGCTCTGTGAATGCGTGGAACGGTGGCGAGGGCGAGGCTGGCCGATCGCAGCTGGCGGGTGGGCGTGTAGAAAGTGAGGCGGTTGTTGAGGTACTTGGGGCCCAGGTCATGGAGAGCCTTGTGTGCGTGGGTGAGGAACGTGATCCTCTTACTGACGGGGAGCCAGTGCAGGTCTCTCAGGTGGGCGGAGATGTGGTTGTGGCGGGGGATGTCCAGGATGAGTCGCGCGGTGGCGTTCTGTATACGCTGGAGTCTTTTCTGTAGTTTGGCTGTGGATCCCGCGTAGAGGGTGTTCCCGTAGTCCAGTCGGCTGGTGACGAGTGCCTGGGTGACCGTCTTCCTGTTTTCGGTGGGGATCCATCGAAAGATCTTTCGGAGCATGTGCAGGGTGTTGAAACAGGATGATGAGACGGCGTTGACTCGTTTGGTCATCGAGAGGGAGGAGTCCAGGATGAAGCCCAGGTTTCGTGCGTGGTCCGTTGACTTGAGGGTGGTGCCCAGGGCAGGGGGCCACCAGGAGTCGTCCCAGGCGGAGGGGGATGATCCCAGGATGAGGACTTCCGTCTTGTCTGAGTTCAATTTCAGGCGGCTGTTCTCCATCCACTCGGCAACGTCTTTCATTCCTTCGTGTAGGCTGGCTCTGGTGGTGGCGGGGCCGTTGGTGAGGGAGAGGATCAGCTGGGTGTCATCGGCGTAGGAAATGATGTTAAGGTTGTGTTGGCATGCGATGGCCGTGAGGGGGCTCATGTAGACGTTGAAGAGGGTGGGGCTGAGCGAGGATCCTTGAGGTACGCCGCAGATGACTTCGGTGGCTGCGGAACGGAATGGGGGGAGGCGGACTCTCTGGGTTCTTCTGGCGAGGAACGAGATGATCCACTCCAGTGCCTTCTCTTGGATTCCGGTGTTGCTGAGGCACTGTATTAGTGTGCGGTGGCAAACTGTGTCGAACGCTGCAGAGAGGTCCAGGAGGATGAGGGCAGCTGTTTCCCCGTTGTGGAGCAGGGATCTGATGTCGTCGGTGGCTGCGATGAGGGCGGTCTCGGTGCTGTGGTTGGCTCAGAAACCAGACTGTGAGGGGTCGAGGGATAAGTTCGTCTCGAGGAAGGCAGCGAGCTGTTCGTTGACGGTCTTCTCGATGACTTTGGCAGGAAAAGGGAGGAGCGAGATGAGGTGGAAGTTCTTGAGGTCGGTGGGGTCCGCTGTCGGTTTCTTCAGGAGGGCGCTGAGCTCGGCATGCTTCCAGCTCTCCGGGAAGGTGGCGGTGGTGAAGGAGATGTTGATGATGTCCCGGAGTTGGGGTGCGATGATGGAGTCGGCCTTGTTGAAGACGTGGTGGGGGCAGGGGTCGGCAGGGGATCCAGAGTGGATGGTGTTCATCGTGCAGGTGGTGTCTTCGGTGCTGACCGGGGTCCAGTTGCAGAGGGTGGTGGTGGGGGGTGTTGGTTCGGTGGTTGGGTGCGTGGTGTGTGTGCCGAAGCTGTTGTGTATGTCAGCGATCTTGCGGTGGAAGAATGAGGCGAGTGGGTTGCAGAGGTCTTGCGAGGGTGTGATGTCGTTGTTTCCGGCGCTGGGGTTGGAGAGCTCTTTGATGATGCTGAAGAGTTCCTTGCTGTTGTGGGTGTTGTTGTCCAGTCGTTCTTTGAATGTTGTTCTTTTGGTGGTGCGGATCAGCTGGTGGTGTATGCGGGTGGCGTTCTTGAGGGCTGCCATGTTTTCTGTAGTCTGGTCGTGACGCCTGGCTTTTTCGAGGGTGCGGCAGTTTTTCTTGGATGTTTTGAGTTCGTTGGTGAACCACGAGGCTTTCTTGCTGCCGGGTCTGCTGGGTGGGTTCTTCAGAGGTGCGAGGTCGTCGGTGCAGTTGATGAGCCACTGTGTGAAGTTGCGGGCTGCTTCGTTGGGGTCCGTTGCGCTAGCGGGAGGGTTCTGGCTGAGGGAGGTGGTGAGTTGGTCGGCGGTGATCTTGTTCCAGCTCCTGCGGGGAGCCTGTTGCGGGTGGTGGTGGGTCGTGGTTCTCCTGAAGTTGAAGTGGACGCAGCTGTGATCAGTCCAATGAAGTTCGGTGGAGTGGCTGAAGGAGAAGGAGATGTGCTTGCTGGAGGAGAAGATGGGGTCAAGCGTTTGGCCGGCGTAATGGGTGGGGGTGTTCACCAGTTGCTTGAGTCCGAGGTTGGCGAGGTTGTCCAGCAGGGTGGTGGTGTTGCTGTCATTGTTGTTCTCCAAGTGGAAGTTGAGGTCCCCTAGGAGGATGTAGTCAGAGGAGGTGAGGGCGTGCGGGCTGATGAAGTCTGCGATGGCTTCGCTGAATTGTGTGCGTGGTCCTGGGGGTCTGTAGATGAGAGTGCCTCTGAGGGTGGTCTTGGGGTCGGTGTGTATCTGGAAGTGAAGGTGCTCGGCGGCGGAGAGGGTGTCGTCGGAGTTGGTCGTGATGCGGATGGTGTTCCTGTGGATGATGGTGCTGCCTCCTCCGGTCTGGTTGGCGCAATCCCTCCGGGTGATCTTGTATCACCTCACATGTCTCTGTCCACTGCTGGTATTTCTCTGCACCCACCCCTCACATGTCTCTGTCCACTGCTGGTGTTCCTCTGCACCCACCCCTCACATGTCTCTGCCACTGCTGGTATTCCTCTGCACCCACCCCTCACATGTCTCTGTCCACTGCTGGGAGTGTTAGGCACCCACCCATCACATGTCTCTGTCCACTGCTGGGAGTGATAGGCACCCACCCCTCACATGTCTCTGTCCACTGCTGGTATTCCTCTGCACCCACCCCTCACATGTCTCTGTCCACTGCTGGGAGTGATAGGCACCCACCCCTCACATGTCTCTGTCCACTGCTGGGACTCCTTGGCAGACACCCACCCACCCACACCCTTGGTGCTGTACACTGCTGTCCTGGCCATGAACACACCCCAATATACTGGTTATATGCTGCACCAGGCTCTAAGCCAACATTCGTGGCGTGTTTACACCTTGTATCACTAATGTACTGGTGCCCTAGAGGGACGGATGATACGGTCCGTACCGCCGCTCTGAGGGCGTGGGTACGGCCCGTACCACCATTGGAATGGTGATGTAGGGGTACGCGCCGTACCCACGCCCTCCGAGCGTGGGTACGGCCCGTACCACCATTGGAGTGGTGATGAAGGGGTACGCGTGATACGGGCCGTACCCACGCTCTGAGGGCGTGGGTACGCGTGGTACAGGCCGTACACACGCTCTGAGGGCATGGGTACGGCGCGTACCCCTACATCACCACTCCAATGGTGGTACGGGCCGTACCCACGCTCGGAGTGCATGGTTACGGGCCGTACCACCATTGGAGTGGTGATGTAGGGGTACGTGTGGTACGGGCCGTACCCACACTCTGAGGGCGTGGGTACGGCGCGTACCCCTTCATCACCACTCCAATGGTGGTACGGGCCGTACTCACGCTCTCCGAGCGTGGGTACGGCCCGTACCACCATTGTAGTGGTGATGTAGGGGTACTCTTGGTACGGGCCGTACCCACGCTCTGAGGGCATGGGTACAGTGCGTACCCCTACATCACCACTCCAATGGTGGTACGGGGCGTACCCACGCTCGGAGGGCGTGGTTACGGGCCGTACCACCATTGGAGTGGTGATGTAGGAGTACGCGTAGTATGGGCTGTACCCACGCTCTGAGGGCGTGGGTACGGTGCATACCCCTACATCACCACTCCAATGGTGGTACGGGCCGTACCCATGCTCGGAGGGCATGGTTAGGGGCCGTACCACCATTGGAGTGGTGATGTAGGGGTACGCGTGGTACGGGCCGTACCCACGCTCTGAGGGCGTGGGTACGGCGCGTACACCTACATCACCACTACAATGGTGGTACGGGCCATACCCACGCTTGGAGGGCGTGGTTACGGGCCGTACCAACATTGTAGTGGTGACGGGTACGCGGGGATTGGTGGACACGCCCCCGAAGTGACCAGACCCTGGAGGTAATGTATGGGCAGTATATGGTATTTTTCAAATTAGGTAGCAGTTATGTTTCTGGCCCCTCGCCCCCCCTTTGCCCCTGGGTGTTGTGCTGACCTTCTGTGGCGTGCGCGGCGGTTTCGGTGCCCCAGGTCATAGGCTAGGAGGGCCGGGATGACTAGTAGGATGGGGTCCATGGCTGTCCGTCGCGTACCGCTGCTCCTTCTTCGCGTCGCCTCAATTTCTCGGGAGTTTTTGGCTGCCGTAAAAAATGATCCGTGTGGAGTGACGTAGGCACGAATCATACTTGCTGGTCCGTAGAACGTTGCCTGACTCCGTCCGGACGTCACGTACGCGATCTCCCGGATCGGAATTGTGGGTATTTTTTCGTCGCACGTAGTTTTTTACGATTCGTACGGAAATGGTCTTTCTGTACGAATCGTACTTGCTGGTTTGTAAGGTGCATTTCCCGGGTACGAGTCGTACGGAGAATACGCTCCGTACGACCATTCGTACCCGGGTTTTACAGGATCGGAATCGGCACCTAAGTGTGCATGAATATTACCTGAATATTGCCATTCTATTCCAGATTTAGACGGTTTAGGACACATTTAAAAATGCATTGAAGAGTATATGAAATAATACCAGGGCAGTACAACTTCACTCCATGTACTCAAGAATACCTTTGTGAATCGTTCCCAATATGGTAAGGGGTGTCCCACTTTTTCACTCCTTTTTTTTCCTTCATCTGTCACTGACTGTATATCTTGTCTCCTTCATTTGTCCTTCTTGCATCAGTCTGTTTTTGTCTGTTTCCCACATCTTATTCTCATTGGTTTATTCTTCACTATGTTTGAAAAGCACTATATTGTGAGCTTTGATTTTATTATAGTACACAAGACCTGTTAAGAGAGCACTGAACATGTAAAGGGTCTGAAAGAACCGCAGAATGTTCTTCATTTGGTGGGAACAGGCGACTCAATAAGAAGTAGGCCATGTTGGCAGAAAGAAATGTTATATAGAAACTAGGAATATTTAAGCTCTCCTATGTGTTATATGTTGAAGAAGCAGGAAGAACCCATGCTATATCTCTTCTATCCAAGTTCTGCTTCCACTGCTGGCACACCATAAGTCTGTTAAGGAGGCAGCCATGGGGCAACACCTGAACAACTTGACTTGTACAAACAGGCCTCAGTTGTCTGATCCAAAAGCCTCACTGCTAGGCGTGTGTGAAATTCGCACAATATGTTTTTGGATTGTCACGCAGAAATTTGGAAAGAAATAAAATTATTTGTAAGTTCGAGAAATGCGAAACCACCCTTTTATGCTGTATATTAGTTTGAAATATGTCCTTGCGTCCACTGTGTACACGAAGATAGATTTTGATCTAAAAACTATAGTGCAATAAAGCAAAACACCATGAACAGCAGCCACTCGTGCTCTGTCATTCGCATTGTTCCTATGCGTTTGTAGTAAATGTTTACTGCGAATGGCACATTCATGGTAAATATTTAACGTACACAGAGCAAAAGTGTAATTTCATGAATTTCATGAAACAAGAGTAGTGTAAAATTACTGAAATTACGCTATGTCTACTCACTCAGCTCTATTCACTTTCTTGCTTCCAAAGACCTATAGATGCTAATGAATGCCCAGCTGGTTCTGAAGAGTGTTTATCTGCATCAGTTTAGGGACCATGGCCTAACTCTGTTAGTTCTGTCTTTGGTGAGCCATGATACTCATCTTAATGATTGCTTGATATCCCTGCTTGCTAGGATGGAAAGGTCCCCTGCATGGAGTCGGATGTGCACCCCTGCCCTGAGTGCCCCTGCTGCATAGATAACTGCCCCTCCCATCTGGGTAGATTGGGAGGGGCTCACCAAGCACTATTTTCATGATGGTAGAGGACTGTACATCTTACCTGGAGATAAATGAAACAAGCACGTGGTGGCGGCATGTGCGTTTTGTGTTCAGTATTACTCAGTAGTATGAACAGGCCTTTTCATCTGTGCCGATGGAGAGGGGCCTACTGGCCCATTCATGTAAATTCTGTGGCTGTGTACTTAACTTGCCATTGGCCTAGCTCCGGACAGCATGTGATACTTGCATGTGTGTGCTAAGATGCATGTGTGTGCCTGCATATGGTTTATAACACAGAGGCATGTGGGTTATAATCTGGAAGAAAAACAAGGAACTGGGAGTAAGGAGACTACTTGCCTGTCCTAGAGGGTGGAGAGGTCCTTTTTCACTTAAGAGAGGGGATTTGTCCTCCCTAAGATAAACTGCTAATACCAATAAAGTATCCCTCCTGACTTTACAGCACTGGGTGCAATGGGAGAAAGTGCTCATCACACTTAGACCCCACTCAACTTGAAGTGGGAAAGAAAATAACCCTCACACACTCTATCAGGGAGGGCCACACACCGGGGAGAGCAGGAACCAAGGAGGTGAAAGTGCATGGAGGGACCCTTGATGAGGGTTTGAATACAGGGTCAATCCAAAACCATCCTGCCCTCATGGGGTCAGAAAATACCAGATTGTGGGTCGTAACAAAAGCGGCAAGCATTTAACTGCCAGAGCATGCATTTGTAATTGCATGCTGCACATGAGTTTCTAACTGAGCAATAGCTGCATCACTGGCTGAGTGTTCAACATCTGAATCTTCCCCAACGAAAGCCCCGGACCTTTTTAGGCCGGTCAGAGTAGGGCGGAATCATGTTGGTTGAGTAAGGGTTATAGGACCATTGAATCCTACAATCCCCTCATTTAATTTTTAACTGACCTCTAGGAGTCAGGGTGAAACCGATGATGAAGCATGACACTAATTGAGTGTGTGAGGGTTAAATAAAAAGGAATTCTTTCCTTTCCCACTTCAAGCTGAGTGGTGTCTAGGTGTGGCAAGCAGTTCCCCTCATTGCACTCAGCACTGTAAAGTCAGGAGTGATACTCTATAGGTATTGTTATATTTTGGAAGCCCAGGGCCTGGAGAGACTAGTGGAAATGAGGACTGCAACATTTAAAGAGGAGATATGGATTGCTGACTTTCCTGAGAGGTGGGGTGGAACACAAACACTGAAGGATGGGGTGGAGATGATCCTCTGTCCATATCAAAGATATTTTTGATTCTAGGAAGAGCTACTGGTCAGTGAGGCTTATTGTCAGGAATTTGGCGGGACTAATAAAGTTGGCACTGTGAACCAGGGCACCTTGACAAAGAGGAAGGCTGAGGCTGACAGCCAAGTTTGAGCCCCAGTTACTCCCTTGGTTGTTGTTGTGGGCCAATGAGAATTGGAGCAACTCCTACTGTGGCAGACAGCCCTTTTGGCAAAGGGCAGTGAAGAGGAGCAAACACTTCAAAGGACCTGACTCCCATAGCCTGATTTTCACAGGATCAGACACTAAATCACATTTCTGTTTATAATTGGACTATTCACATGGGAGCCTGAGTTCCACAAGTGGCTCAACTGCACTGTTCAACCGGGGGAAAAGACCACAAAGTGTGCTAGCTGCTGGAACCAGAACAAGGGACCAAGGTCTGATAGTTAACCTACTAGGAGAGGGGCCATCCCCAGGAAGTCAAGACCACTTGACCTGAGCCGAGAGCATCAGCCTTCTGTCTGACTGCAAAGACCAGTATACTCTACAAGGACGAAGATAACACTTGGAGGCAGCAAGGCTGAGCAGGGACCCTGCTGAGTGGATCCCGGTGAGCAAAAAGTGAGCTGTCCAGTCTGGGTTGGATCATTGCTGCACCACCAGTCAGTGACCCCCATGTGCCAGGTGGAGGCCACCATTAAGAAAGGGTTGTCATACTGGTGCAGCTTCAGTAGGAATCCTCCATGTGCCAGGAGGAGGTCACTGATGTAAGAGCCATTGCCCTTGTTTAGAATACATCTATGGCCTGCATAAGCCAGGTGGGGGACTACTGTGGAACAAGGGCTGTCACCTGTGTGTTTTGAGCCGGCCATAGACTTCCATGGGCCACAATGCTAGCAGGCCGTTGCCCTGGTCCATCATGCCTAGGCTGCTATGAGGAACACTTACCAATTGTGAGGAACTGCGGAGGAGGTTCTCTGACACAGGTCATCCAGGGAAAGATCACAATAGGTCGCGGACCCACAACATCAGAAATCCGCAGCTCTGAAAGGCACGCCTCGATCCTCCCATACTTGTCGGCTGCCATTGGGCTGGGTAAGACTGTTCCAGGCCAACAGACCTGTTGGAGACTTATGCAAATGTAAAGCATAGCGCTTTTGAAGTTGACCCATAAGCCTATACTTATACTTTGTCGCACGGAGACTAGAGTGGACTGCCTCAGGGAGTTGCCTCTAGTATAGAATGTAGAATAACCAGCCTCACTAGATGGGAAAAGAGGGACTGATGGATACTGCCTGTGATGATGCGAGGACACTGACTTTAAGGGACTGAACATTATTCATTATGCTGCATCTCTGCTTTCTGCGTTTATATTAAAATAGTACTTTTGCATAGAACCAAGTATTTGACTGGGCAATCGCCTTATTGCAGTTATTGTTTGGACTGTGATTCTTGTGTCTGTGTAAACCTCACATCTACCTCCCCTTCGAAGAGACATAGACTACTCAACCAGCACTTCCACTGAGAGTAAAGTGCTGAAAGGAGTAGTACTTGGCCCAGCTACCCAGGACCCTTAGTTAGTTGGATTCTGGGACACCAGGAGTGAAAGGCCTCAAGCCCCACGGTTGAGGCCAGTAACTTATATACAGAGAATAGATGAATTGAAAGAGAGCGATAGAGTGAGGAGGGAAGGGGAGCAGGGCTGGTTTGAGCATTTTTGCCAGGGCTGCTTTTTGTTCACCAGTCGCGCTCTGGACACTTGTCTGGGGGACATTGAAAGAGGGGTCAGTCAAGAATACCAGAAATAAAGGGAGCATATTCCAACAAAACTCTGCATGCAAAGCCGAAACACTTGTATAAACCCATGACGGCTGTGTTTCATTTTAGAAAATCTCAAAGGGTACATCTTGTATGTTCTTGAGATCATTTTGTTCATTTAGTAGCCTTGAAGCTGCTGCAGCGTTACTGTGCATGTTACCCTTCCATGGCAGCGGTTTCTTTAATTAAACAAACCTCCAGGGCCATACTTTCCATAAGCTTAAAATGATTTGTTTTTGTGCGTTTAACTTTAAAAGTCCCACAGGGACCCTTTGTAAGGCATCTTTGCAGCAATGTCGCCACTTAGCACTGACAGTGTTGAATAGTAATCGAGGGATATTTGGCTTTCCATGGTCACAGCTCCTTAGATTAGCCTTCAACACGTCTGACAGACATGAACAACGTGACACAGCTCAACTGCCTGCCAGTGTGGGCATATTTTAGATGTGTCTAGAAGTTTAAAAGAGCCACCAGTTATACAGCATTTTTGACTGTAGTGGAATGTGACATGACGGATCTACATCGAAACTTGAGGGCAGGGATATTCACCAGATGGCCTTTATGGCATGTGGTATCCTATGTTTACTTATTTATGGCCAGTTCTGTCATGTCCTATATATTGTTATAGCTGTTTCAGTAGAATATGCAACTTTTTCTATACAGTCGCAAAAGTTATGGACTTAAGGTCAAGCAACATTTCCTTGCCAACAGATGAGCTACCTTCGATGAACATACCAGGATGGTTATTGATATGAGAGTCATTTTCACAACAATGTATTCATGCATTAAAAAAATTATGGAGGCAAATACAGAATGCAGCAATGTGGGTCACATTTTCGCCTTCCTATGCGAATCTGTAAATGGGATATTTTTAACTATTTTACCTATGGAAATCATGTGTACCTGCCCTAACAGATGACATCTTGTTTTGGGTCAGGTACATAGATGATATTTACCTAATTTGGACAGACACATGTGATTCATTACATGATTTGGTTACATATTTGAAACATAATGATTATAATTTATGGTTCACGTGTCAGCCATAAATTCCATTGGCTTTCAAGACTTCCATTGAGTTTCTGGATGTAATTGTTTATATATAACATCAGAAAATTGCATTCCATTAAGTTTCTGGATGTAATTGTTTATACATAACATCAGAAAATTGCATCCAAATTGCTTAGAATATCCATGGCTTCCAATGCAATTTTAGAAACAACCAGTGCCCATCCCAAATATCAGATATAATCTTTGCCCTTTGGCAAATTGATGAGGGTTGACAAAATTGTAGTGATGATCTTGTCTTCTAGCAAGAATGGCTGAAAATGGAGGCTAGATTTCTTGAGAGAGGTTATGGTGACAACCTATTAAAGAATTCCAAGGATCGGTGGAGCGGTTGCGAGAGCTGCACAAGATGGCTGCCAGATCTTAGCTCTCCTGTTCGGCTCCAGCGAATACTCAGCACCGCGGTGGTTCTTTATGATATTTTCACCTCAAAGTGCTGGAACCTGGTTTTGGAAGGTGGGCGCCTTCCTCTACACTTTTCATTTAGTCTCTGGCGCTTTCCATTGTCTTTGAACTCCTCTTTCAGAGCAGTGCACTGCAGAGGTTGCCGCCATTTTGTAACTCTGTGAGAATTCCCGTGATGCGCCTCAGCGGCCAGAGACTTTCACTTTTACATCTCTGCTAACTAGAATGCTGGAGCTCCTATTACAGCAAGAGACTAAATACTATTCCTTGATGGGTGCTTTATTTTTTTTCTCAGATTTCTCTGATGTGTGGTCATTGTATAGTGCTGGCTACGCCCTCATGTGTTTCTGAATGGATTTGGGCTACGTCAAGGTGGCTATAGACGTGTTTCTTTCTTAATGACCTCACCTATCTTCTTTTACATACTGTAATCCACCAAGTCGCCATCTGCTCCTGCTGTTACCTGGGTCATAATGGATTTTTTTGATTATTAAATTATTTTGATAGGAACAGCAAACATCTTTGTGGTCATCAGCCTCCCCTGCACTACTGGACTTGATCCATTAACAGTTTGGACTATTCTTACTTTATGCATAGGTCCTTGATGTAGAAGGACAGAGTTACACCTCACACATCTCCCATCAAAAACATCATACGTCCTACAAGTCGTCAAAGGGACCTTGTTCTCAAGACCCTGTGAGTCCTTATGGAGAGCTCCAATGACCAAGGGATGGGGTGTTCTAATGCTGCATCTGGATCTCTGCATTTGAAATCTTCTGCTCCAGCTAAGAGGCTTAAGAAAGACTCATATTCTTCCTCTAATTCACCCCCTCTGTTTACCTTGGAGGAAGTAATGGAAGAATTAAGAGCTTTTAGACCCTTTGCTGTGGAAACTAGCGCTTTTTGTCAGAAACCCAGAGGCATCATTATCCTTTACTTGCAGCAGACTGATTTAATGCACATTCTCCCAATGGCTGAGTAAGCTGGACCTCTCCAATGGTCTGGCCATTTTCTTGCATGATGTCTCTAACTCATTGGCCGCAAGGACTAAACATTTTCTTGAACTTCGCCCATGATTAAAATCCATGAATAGCAGATACTGACTTGTTCATCCTTGCTTTTTTAAAATCACACATAAGGAAACTTCTTATTCTTTTGAGGGCCCAGCTAAATTTCAGGACTTTCTCTGTCAGCATTGCCGTGAGGACATGGAGATTGGTGACGCCGCAAAAACATGATTGTTAATTTTGCCTTGTTGGTTTCTTTCCTTGATTAACATAACATTCTCTTTTACTTAGGAATTGTGCTTTATTGGTCCTTGTGCTCTGTGTAACAAGCTTCTGTTCTCTTGTTTTATGGCCCAAAGCAGTATATGGCGTCTGTTTCCTGTCCTAGGGCATTCCCCTACATCAGTGTGTGTGCTGTTCCCTCAACATTCTACCCCTGGTATTTCATGGTAAGTTTGCCAGTGCTTTCTTTATCCTCTTGTATTCCACCTTCCTTCCTATAATTGTTTAATTGTTTAATTAATTGATTACTGTTTAACAGCCCTTATTAGCCTGTGTTTTCTCTCAACTGATTTTATATTATATTTTCTAACTGTTGGCTGTGTTCCCTTTCGAGTTCACTGAAGCCGAGTCTGGCTCCATCTTTTCTCTAGGTCCTCCAAACCCTCCTCATTCTTCAGGATGTATCTTTTTTCATGTAACTCCATTACTGCAGCTAAGATTATTGCTTCCTGTGTTGCCTCTATGTTTTCCTTACATTTTGGGGGTATTTCACCCCACTTGTTTCTTTTTCCATTTTTTCTCTTCTTACCCCCTCTTTCCTCTCTGTTTTTACAGCTGAAATTTCTTTGGTGCCATATCATTAAGTTTATGTATTTTTTTTGATGTTCATAAATTACTTCTTCTCGAATGCCGATTAGAATTCGAACCTGAAATGTTAAAGGTTTGGAAAGCCCTTTCAAACACCAACGTGTAGTCTCACCTATATCGATGAAATAGTCAAACTAACATTACTTCAGGAAACGCATCTTATCGAAACGAACGTTAACAAGTTTAAAAACAATGGTTGGCAAATTATACTTTCCCCTCTCTGTGCAACTTGAGAACGGGGTGGTTATCCTATGTCATAAAAGTCTAAATATCTCACTTGTTACCCAGGAACATGATGAAGAAGGTAGAGGGGTTTTGGTACAACTTAAAATCAATGGTATCCTTTTTATGATTCTCAATGTTTATGGTTCAACTAAACCTGATCCCACTTTTCGGAGGGTTATCTCCCAGAAAGCCACTCAACATTATACTGGAATCTTTATCTTGAGGGGCAACTGCAATCAAATTATTGATCCCTTCCTAGACTGTCACTCTTCCTTGAAGTTTCTACCTCATAAAGTTCACAATGCATTCAAGCAAGCTGTCATGCATAATGCTCTTCCGAATTCATGGAGATTAGCACAGTCCTCGCTTCAAGAATTCTCCTTCTAATTCTCCTTCTATTTGGCGCCCACAGATCCAAGACTAGACTTGATTACATTTCCCTTACCAAAAACCTCACCCAAAATTTAGTATACTCTGAGATAGACTCAATTTTGGTCTGAGATCATGCCCCGGTCTGTACTGATCTAGACATTCTCCGTGATAATATACCTCGATCCCACTGGAGGTTCAATAATTATCTACTTTCAGATAGAACTTTTATCACTTTTTTGGTCCTTGAGTATTTTGAGATTAATGGTGTAAGAGGGAACTCTTTTCATTTCATTTGGGATGCCTTTAAAGCGGATTCCTGAGGCTTTATCATTAGCTACAATTCCAAGAAATTGAATGCTCTGGAGAAAGTATCTGCTTCCATTCTAAATAAAATCAAGTGAGCAGAACACAAGTATTTTATGGCTAACAACAATAAAACTGACTTAGACACGTTGATGGCAGCGTAGAATCAATTCAATAAATTTACTACGGAGAAAGCAAGTGGTGCTTTCCTTAAGAATAATGCCTGATACTATGGGGGTAGGAAAAAAACTGGTTCCCTTCTAGCTAATTACATAAAATATAGAAAAGAAAAATCCTTGATTAAAACAATTACCAATCAATCCGGCACTACTTTCAAGGCATAAGTCTTCACAAATTGATCTCACTCCTCTCGAGAATGCATTGTGAGAGAAAGAACTGTATTTAGCAGTTAAACGTCTTTCAATAAGCAAAGCGTCTGGACTAGATGGGTTCACTTTCTAATTTTACCTTCAGTTCTCTAAATTACTTTCCCCTGAGTTATTGAAATCAATTACTCATTTTCTCTCACTCAATAAATCTGCAGGCTCCTTACAGAAGCTATGATATGCCTTATTATGAAAAAGGATAGGGATCTATCTCAATGCAAAAATTACCCTCCCATATCACTAATAGGTACAGATTGCCAAATCTTTGTTAAGCATTTGTCCTCAGACTTAACAAATCTATGTCCCATCTGGTTGAGAGTCAACACTCAGGCTTTGTTAAAAATAGGAATATTGTAGATAATTTGCTGGTCCTTTTGAACAATCTCAGTAAAGCACCTAAACTTAAACACTCTCTTACGGCGGTAGCTTTAGATACTGAGAAGGCTTTTGAGTGGGTGGACTGGCAATTTCTTATGCTCGCTCTCTGCTGGCATGGCTTAAGCCCATGATTCCAACAATTCACATACTTTCCCCTTAAAAGAGGTACGAGGCAAGGGTGTCCTACATTGCCTTTACTGTTTTTCCTAGTCCTTGAGTTTTTCTTAGGTCTCGCGCCTAGCGTTGCAGTGTGCAACACTGCTCGCGCAGCGCGAGACCTTATGTAGGGGCTTCAGAAAGTTGACCACACGCTCCTGCATGTGCTTTTGTTTTTGTCGGCTGCAATTGGCTTTAGTGTGCATTTTAAAAAAAAATACAGCACGCAATTGGGCAAAAGCGGGCTCATGTCCCTCCTTTGCTCCGCCCACTTCCCATTAGTGTCTGTTACGCGCACAGGGTAACATCTGGTTTGCATTATCATGCCCAGACGCGTGCACGATAATGCAAAACACATGGCTCGCTGTGGCGTGCGCGCGCACCACTCCCGACCCCCTTGCTTGTCTGTGTTTGATGCGGGGAAGCCCTGTCTATGGGGATGCTGTTGACTTGTTTAATAGAGTAGTTTCCAGCCTGGCAGACTTTGAGAAGGGTCCCCAGTCACATGTAAAGCACAAGAATAAAGGCCTAAAGGTAACCAAATCATTGTTCACTTTACTGATGCTGGAAGTAGAAATATAACAGACATTTGCAATTGAGTCAATAAATGTATCCCTCTGTTTCTACATTTTTACATTTAGCTATTGCATGCTTCTCATTTCTATTCTGACATAACATTTTAAGCACAAGTAGTACTCGACGAACCGATGTAATGCAAGAAAATAAACTGCACTCGGAATCCCATTGATTTAACTGGACACCTATTGACCACCCGCTGCACTGCTCCTGGCCTGCGGCTAATCCATTAAGAGTGACACAAAGTCAATGGGTGATAGAATCCTGACACCAGATGTGGGATTTATTAACCCTAATCTGCAATCGGACTTTAATGGTGTGAAAGGTGCACGCTTCAAAGTCAACTTACAAGAAAATATTCTATAATTTCAGGCTACTCCAGTGAGCTTGAAGGGTACTTTTCATGAGAGTTGGGTGAGTATTTAATAGAAAAAGAATCACAGAATTTCACTGTCATTTGTGATGTTTCATCGCTTATGGAAAGCTGTCCCTGTGCTATGGTTTCCATCAAGTACGTGCTCAAGAACCCCTCCCTTCCTCTTGTTATTCTTTTATGACTTATTACATTTCAAGTTGTATTAACTGTTGTTCTAGGGGAAAGGATGTGGTCTAACAACTACTGCAGCTGACCTTAAAGCTAGGGAACCGGATTTGAGTCTTGCCAGGAACGCTTAACATCCTGTGATTCTGGGCAAATCACGTAATCTCCCCATGCCTAACAAAAAATGATTCGATCAGTCTGTAATGCAACTGGTGCTCATGTAAAGTGCTCTGATACCTTTGGGTTGAATTTGCGCTATATACAAATAAATAAAGGCAAGCACAAGCCAGTAGGCTGCACCACAAATGGTTATGGACCGATTTCAGATTTGCCCAGACCTACAATCTGTCAATTCCCATTTTTTAACCTCCCATCCGGACACCCCCTGTTACATATGGTGTTACTCGGTAGGCTTTAATTACAGCCTCCGAGCACTATTAGGTTAAATGGTTTGACAAGCACTCCCCCAAGGATTTATTTTTTTCCCCAAGTACAGCACGCCACGATAATAATGTGCCTTTAGTTTGTTGTTTGCAACCCGATCGCGGTCGCATCTTTTTTTTCTTACTATTTGTTCTGTTTTTGGTTTACAAGCACCCCATACGGTTCTTTCACTTTAATGTTGGCCATGCCCCTTTCATTAGACATGGCTTGTCTAAAGAAAGATGCGCACCCGCTATTAACAGCAGCATGGGGCACTTTTACATAAAAATGCATTTGTTTGTCAACTTGACAAACATGTTTTTTTCTGTAAAAGCACCCCATACTGCGCTTTCACTTAAATGGCGACCGCACCCCTTTCTTTAGACAAGCCTGGCCTAAATAAAGGGGCTTGGCCACCATTAACGTGAAAGCGCGGCATGGGGCGCTTTTCCAAAAATAGTATTTACAATGCAATAGGTCTTGCATTTGCCAGAGTTTAAGCTATTGGCATTGTCATTTACAATGAGAATAGCTCAAACTCTTGTAAATGCGCGACCTATTGCATTGCAATGCTCGTTATATAGTTTGAATCATTCTGGTGCCTTTTCAGGTTTCCAGCTAAATAATGTGCACATTCAATTTACTGCGTACACGGATGACATTGTTCTTTATATCTCCAAACCAGAATCTTCTCTTCCTCACTTCTTTGAAGAGTTAAGTACATATTCCAAGGTGTCTGGTTATAAGCTTAACATAGACAGGTCCGAAATGATGCATTCAAATAGGTTTTGTTTAAAATCTTCTTTTTTTAATGGAATGAGCTTCTTATGGAACCCTGATAAGATTAAGTGCTTAGGAATCGTATATCACAACAATCTAAGAGATACACTTAATTTTAATATGCCCTTCTTGCAAATAATACAAAACTAATGCAGAGCTGGTCACCGCTATTCTTCTCATGCTCTATCTAGGTTCCTGTGGAATAGGAAACCATCTCGTATCTGCCTACAGCACCTAAAATTACCTAAATATTCCAGAGGGATCAACTTCTCAGACTTCTTACACTATCGCAAAGCATTCGGTACATGGTCCAGGTTATTTTCTTGACTCTTCTGACTCTCGATCCAAACTGTGGCATCAGTTTGAGCTAGTCCTTTTCTTTCTGTTCTCTCATACACATATACTACATATGTCTCTTGCCCCAAAGTATTGGATAACGGCATTTATTTCACATTCCTGGTCTCTTTTCAAGCCTTATTTAGTAGCTCACTTCTCATGTGATTTGTTATAATAAAAGGATTGCAGTAAATGCCAAATCTTTCTTGTGGCAAAATTGATTAAATAAGGGTTTATTTACAATCTCCCAATTAGTTTTCAATAACAATGCTATTATCCCATTTGATACCCTATCCTCTCCCTTCAATCTTTTTCTGGAATATCTCAAATTATATCAACTTTTGGAATCCCTGCTGGCTCACATTTTACACTGCCCTCTCATAGGTATATCACCTCCCTCTCCAAAGAGGCACTAATTTATAAAACACCAATAACACCCCCCTCTGACAGACCTAAATCCAAGTTGGAAATTTTATGGGAATCTGATTTGCTTTCCAGTTGGCCTATATCACTTTGCCAGAGAATATGGGAAAACATTAATTTTACCGCATGCCCTGCCAATCTAATTCAAATGTTTTATTATTTCTATAACAGACTTAATCATACACCAGCACAATTATTTAAACTCAAATTACTCAAACAGGACACCTGTTGGTGTTGTAATAACAATCCCAGTGTCTATCTTCACATTTTTCATTTCATAAGCTGTCTCAATTGTGGGTACAGGTATGGACCAGAACAGGGGACGTCACTAAGGTTTGCATTCCATTCTCCACTCTAGGTTTGTTTCTTGGGACAGTGACTAATTCATGGCCTCAGAATAAAATGATCCACAAACTAGTTGATCTATTGATTGCAGTTGGCTTCCAGGTAATTACATCTAACTGGAGATTTTCAGACAATATTACTCTCCAATGGTGGTGGAATTTGGTATATCACAACCATTGATTGGATTGCTACAATTTGCATTCTGCATTGTTAGCAGTCAAACGTGAAGCACTGTTGGAACCATTGACACAAATATTTAACTTTTCATGCAAGTAATACATTTTAATTATCTTTTTGTTCCAATACATACTACTTATGCTATTGTTATGATTAACTTATTATTGATTTTATTGATCTTTTTATTGTATAATGTATTAATACAGGGTCTTTAGATAGTTATTTTTAATATACATTACTAAGAGTGCAGCTTCTTATCTTCTTCCCTCTCTTCTTTTCTATTTTCTCCACTCTCTTCTCACTCTATTTTCTCCTTTACTTTTTTCTTACAATTCTTTCCTTTGACTACATTTTATAAACGCCCAGTTTTAATACTTCACGGGTTTTACTTATATTCTCAATGTTAGCATATACTGTATCACTTTACTTCTTATTTACATAATTATGTAAATTTAGTTAATGGGCTTCTTTGTTGGAATTCATGTATTGCTATATTATCTCAATAAAAAATACTAAACTTAAAAGAGCTCCAGGAATAGAATCACTAGGGTTGATTGTGTGCCTTTATTGATTAAATGTAACAAGAAGAAGGAATCACCCAACTATTCACAAATAACACTATATATTTGTCAAAGCAGTAAAGTCCATAACATTCTGAATCAACAGTCGCATATTTCAACAATGGATCCTAGCATCAGGGGGTATATTTCTAACAAACCCCACATTTTGTATAAGAGAAGCAAAAATCTACGTGACTTATTATGTCGTAGCTCTCAACAATCGCTTCCATGATTACATTTACCTTTGTGGTTACCTCCTAAACCAAAGGTGGCCTGTGTAGCATTTGCCCTTTCACTATTGACAAATTGAGTGAGTTTCAACACAATAGCACCCACATGTTTTATGTGGGGGAATTTATAAACAGTGTTTCAAAGTTTGCAATGCACATCATCATTTGTCACATTTGTAGTAGAAATGGTACCTCCTAACTGTAAAAAGTACAATCAGAAGCTTTAGCGAAAGGATTTGGAAAAACAACTTAAGACCATACTTAACAAAGATAGAAAATATCCCTTGGACTTACACTACAGTGAAGTACATTTGGATGTCCACACTATCGATGTAAAATGTCACGCCTTAGAAATAGTCAATAACCTACAGCGTGGCAGTAAAGGAATTGCCGCATCACGCAAAAAGCAAGCTAAATAGTTGATTAGACTAATAGCAGTGGACAAAGCTTTATTACGGACATGGAACTTGATAGTTTTTGGGCTCCAATTGAGTCTTCACATTGAGTCTTCACATAAAATAATTATTTATGATACTGCGGGGTTACAAACTACATAGGAATAACAGACTCTGCATCTGTTCGTGGTGAATTAGTAATTCCTTATATCGAAGATATTATTAACATCAGTGCACTTATGACCTGGCATAGCATATGGTCTAAAGCCGGAACAAATTTTACTAGAGATATAATAAGAGATTGTCTAGCCCTTGACAATAGAGATAAAACCCACATGGTTTGCACATGTGAAGAACCTTCTATGTTTAATACACAACAACCCCACCCTAGATGATTCCACGAGTATTGTATAGTATTGTAAAAAAGAACTAAAGATTCTGCTCATGGGTCATAAAGAGGCCATTAGAGAAGCTAGTGAGTGCGGAAAAAGTATGGTACAGAACTATATCATGAGTAAATTGGGCAAGGAAACCCCAAATTATCTATTGCTTGTAACTAATACTCAAGAAACTTTTTATCTAACGCAACTCCGGTTGGGGATGCTACACTTTGTAGTAGCATTCTCAGGAATGGGTGGGTGGCAGAATAACTTACCTAAATGTCCTTGCAATGCCATTACTGCCCAATTAAGTAAGCACTTTCAGCTATTCTGTAAATTTTACCAAGATTTAAGGAAACGCTATTTAAAACCACTATTTATTGAGCAAAAAATGTTTTATTATAAGGATGCCTTTAATTATTTATATACTCTTAATACAGTAGGCTTATGTTTCGTTTCTACCTATATTGCTCTTGCAATTAAGCACAGGAAAAAGTATGCCCAGAAAATTTAAACTATGAAGACTCTCCAGAATATCTTTATGTATGTTACACCTCCATTGACCATGTGCAGAAGTCCCGATTATGTTTCTCTTGTATTATTTGTTCAATGTTATTCATTTTGATATTGATTCTGTGTTGATCCTTCTTGTATGTCTACATTCATGACATATGAAATGCTCATCCCACATTTTGAGGGATGCTTTCTTTGATCTTGTAGGGGCCCAGTTTATATTATTGATATAATTCCTCGTCTGTTATTCCCATAACTATTGCAATTTAGAGGGGCCTGTTAATTTTGATCATATAATACTTAACAACAGGATCTGTTCAAACATAAGAGTTTTACTGATTGTTCTAGTATTTGCCTTTTGGGTGTCCGTAAACAGGGTTTTCCATGGCTATTTTACTAGTTTTTAATCTGTTTCCTCTGTCATATAGAGTGTTTTGTCTTCTTTATGTTTCATGCGCTCTCTGACTTTTATTTTCATTTTGTAGATATATGTCTGAGTGAGTACAGTATTTTTGGGTCAGTAAATCGCCAACACTAGACCAAACTAGTGTCTGTGGTTTACTGCAGCAAGCGTGTATGATCCTAATCTTTTCCTCTATCTGTGTTTGGGATTGAACTATACTAGACGCTCATGTATCGGCGTGTCTAACCTTTACGTTAGTTGGAACATCATACTTAGATTGGTGGCACAGGGATTTGGTGAGCATGCTTGACTCATGGTATAACTCTTCTTTGTTGGTTGATTTAGCAGCGTAACCTCTGCTGTGGGATAAAGACATGAATATCCCCTTATATTGTTTCACTTCAAATTGAATCACGTGCTCTGCAATGTGGTTATTGTGGAGTTTGTTTGTGCTTTAGTATGATTTTTTTATGCTTTATAATCTTCGCCAAAACATGATTTACGTCTGAAAGGGGGGGAAGGTGCTCCCCACTATTTGATTTGTGAATATGTCTCGTAATTGAGGTTTAGTCTGCAAAGACGGATGGGTCCTCATCTAAATTTCCCAGTCCTCATTGTTTTGGATATTGAGGGCAACATTTAGGGAAGTTTTTAATGTTTGCTGTGTTGGTTAGCCTGATGTAAAGCCTGTAAATAACTATGTTAAATTTGGCTCTTTGCATGTGTTCTAGTGCTTTTGGATGCATTTTTTTTGTAAAACATGTAAGCATGGGTATGGAGTGCCATATCTATAGACATGTTCCTATGTCTCAAAATGTAGATAGTTACATACACACAAGGAGTCAGTAATCATCATGGGTATCATTCACTGAAAATCCAGCTGTGGCTGGGTTCATTTGTTCACTAGCATGTTTTTCTTTTATATAACAGTCCCATGTTGCTCATGATTATGGTACTCTTCACCTTAATACACATTGTGGAACCTAACACTTTTGTTTGGGGACAGAGTATCTAGTGTCCACACTGTAAGTGTAATGATTGGCCTTGTAATTAATGGCTGTATTCGGGGCATCACAGGGGCAGATTTTTGCTCCCTGGCGCATCCCTGCAAATCAGCAGGGATGCGCCAGGGAAGATGCATCACGCAAGTTTGCCCTTGCGCCACCGCAGTGGTGCTGCATTTACAATGCGGTGCATCGTGGCGCAAGGACAAGCAGATGTGTGACGCATCTGCCGACGTAAGATTGGCGCAGTGCTGAAGTTCTGTCGCAAGGGTGACACAACTCCAGCACTGTTCCAACCTGCCCTATCCCTAACATTGTGCATCACGCCTTACGCCTGCTTGAAGCAGGCGTAAGGATTTGACGCACCAGCGTCAGAAAAGTGACTGCGTGAAATCTTGTAGATTTCACTGCGTCACTTTTCCGAGGCTTTTTCCGACGTAACGCCCACCCTGCATACATTAAACCTGACGCGGGTTTAATGTGGCGCAGGGCTTTACAACATGACGCATCTCCCTAGATGCGTCACGTTGTAAATCTGTCGCAGCATGGCGCTAGCTTTGCGCCGCCGCTGCGTCACAAAAGTGACGCAACGGCGGCGCAAAAGTGGCGCACGGGGCTTTTATATCTGCCCCACAGTGTTTTCATATATCACGCATATTTTATTCTTTCTTTTTACATATGCCATGTTACAAGGTTGTTTTAATTTTTAATTTTCCTTTTTGTTTAGGCATCACCAATTCCCCCTTTCATAAAACCTTTCGGAAAAGTGGTCATTGACTCCATACTAAATTGCTGACTGGGAGTACACCTCTATGTTTTGATTGAAATGTATTTCTTTCACTTCATAGTAGTGGCCTCAAATGACGATGCTATTGCCCTCTTGTAGTGTGTTACTGGATGACATACATTTTTCGGCACAAATCACTAAAGATGGGGACGGGGAGCCTAAAGAGGTCCAGTATCCTAGCTCCCAAGAACAAGTATGTGTACTACATAAATATTTCGTCTCCACAATGTGCCAGGGTTTATTCCAGGCTTACTGTTGGAATAATTATGGATAGGTACATTTTCTACACTCTGTCCTTGTAATTTTCATTTGTTTTCCTATTGCACTATTTTGAAAGGATACTACTTTGGTGGTTTTATCTTTGCTTTTTGTTCATTCTGTCCTGGAATATATTCATCGAATAACTACAAGGCACTCTTAGTTGAGATCACCTTTGTTTATTTTTTATGACATGGTGGATTTTTCCTACTATACAGCCCTGAACAAGTCACCTTGATGAAGCACATGTGGCCGCATCGGCAGGGCTCATTGTTTTCACAAAACATTATCCAGTTTGATGTGTCTCATAAGCAGTGTATCTTTGTAAAGTCAATAGACATGTCATCCACTTTGTCTTTTGTTCTCTGTGAAGAAGTAAATTGTCTTAGTCTATTGTTAGAGTTATTGTACTCTGCATTTGGGTCTACTCCATGTATGTTGAATGTGATGTAATCAATTTGATGTGGTTTTACAAGTTTCAACTTGGTATCTAAATACAAATCTGTTATACTTTTTGAATGACTTGTACAGTATTGTTTACTTTAGGAGTTGTATGTTCTGAGAAATTTGACACTTATATTGCTCGGATTATTTTGCGGTAGCAGGGGTGTAGTTAGTTGTTGCACCGGTCTTATTCAAATTTGGTTTTAGCTAAACATGGATTACTTGTATGGGGATTGTGCAGAGTTTTCTTACCCCTACGATCCTTGTGATGGCCCAGTCACAAAAGTTAGTTGGCGTTTATAATAGGCCAAATCTAATACAATCAATACCACAAATGAAACCACACCAGTCAGGAGTAGTGGATAAGAATTCTGAAATGAGGGCACATTTGATGGGGAGTGTTTCATTACATGCCCAAAAAGTAACCCAAAGGGAGTGTTTTGTGTTAGGTTCCTTCAGTCTTCAATGTCAGAGAAGGGGCCATATTTGCTGCAAGAGGAGACATTTTTCAAAATGTTCTTTCAGTGTGCTCTGAAAGAAAAAGTACTAACACTGTTCTGTGTAGAGGAAGCCCCAAACCAAATGGACATAGCGCAATGCATGACAGCTGTAAAAAATACATCTTAATATATACGATTCTTGTGAAATTTTTGAGTTTTGAATGCAAGACAGCTAGCATTTTTAACTGCTGAACAGTTGCGACCTGATAAATAGCTCCAGTCTATTTGTGTCCTTCCCTGAACATTTGCCTTCAAATCCACCATTAAACTGGCATATATTAACATTTTGGAAATTATATGTGTGCACAAATGATGCATGCTGTCGATAAAGTCAAATGCTAAAAGCGATTCTTCAGCGAAAACTTACATTTGGAACAAAACCTGCACTTGCCGCCTTCCCACTCCCTATGGAGGACAGTAAAGGGTTGAACTTGCGATTATCCAGTCGGCCTGACTTTTCTTGCACTCACTATATTTGAAAGATCTAGGATGGTGTTGTGGTTTTAGGGCCAGATGTACGACCATACCAAATAGCGACTCACAATTTACTATGTGCAACAGTGTCAGAGACACTGATTGCGATTCCCAATGGGGTCACAAAATGCGAGGCTCATTCATATTAATGAGGCACTCGCATTTTGCGACCCCATTGGGAATGGCTGGCCTTCCCAGGGATGGCGGCCTGCTGGGCTCAGCAGACCACCATGTTTGGGACTGCTTTTCAATAAAGCAGCTTTTTTGTTTCTAAATGCAGGCTGTTTTCCTTAAAGGAAAACGAGAGGCATTTAAAAAAATAAAAATTAAACGTTTTTGTTTCATTTTTTAAGGGGAGGCAATGATCCCTGGGACCACTGCCTGCCCTTAATAAATATTTTCGCATGCATTTGCAAAGGGGAAGGGGTCCCCTTCCCATTTGCAAATACATTACCACCTACTGAAAGTTGGTGGTAATTGCAAGTGTTTTGCGACCACCATTGCGGTCGGAAAACATTAGTACATGGGTTAGAGAGTCGCTATTTGGAAGGGAAAGCCCCTTCCAAATAGCGAGTCTCTAAACACTTTCTTGCGAGTCGCAATTCAATTGTGTTAGTACATGGCCATACCAATTGAAGCATGCACAAATGGGTCGCTAACACGTTTGCGCATGCTAAAATTGGTCATACATCTGGACCTACGTGTTCAGGGCTTGCTGGTGCACAGACTGTGAACAAGTGCACAAAGCAAAGAGTATTGTAAAGGGGTTAACTGATTTGTGGGACCTGACTTTAATGAGCACTCCCTTTTTGGTTGTGATGCACTTTATAGCGGGTGTCACAATAATCATTTCCACTTTCTATTTTTGCAGATATTTATGCATTTGTGTATAGTATTTAGTAGTCTGTGTGTTATAAAGCATTTTCCTTTTCATAAAGAATAACGCTGACTGCTCATGAATTTATTAAGTGTTGTTTGTTACACTGCTGAGTCTCTAAAACACAGCACATCCCCCGAGTGAGCCATATACTGCTATTTTTCACTACATTGATAGTCAGATTCCTGAGAATGGTGTGACCTAACTTATTTTAGCACTTCACAAAAAACAGAAAATAAACTGCGGAGCACGAAATTTTACAAACACAGTTTTCTTAAATTTGGGAAGCCTGTTCCAAGCACCCTCAATTTTAGGCATATCTGGTAATCAATGCTCAAGTTATGAAGAGATTTTTGCTTTCGAAAATAGAAAAGAGTGACCAGTTTCAGTGCAGTGATTCACATTGGTAAAATCATCTGCTTCAAAGCACTTCTAGTTTGTGAAGGTAGTGGAATTTAGATACATACTGCAGCCTTTAAATAACCTCTTTGTTATCTACTTTGTTGCAGAACTGAGCCCACCAAAAGGAAAACATTCCAACGCTTATGGCAATGCCCTGCCTGCTCAGTAACTAGACCTCATCCTCTCTAGAGCACCATTCCTAACAGTCAGAATCCCTACCTTTTAATCATCTACCTCGCGATTTAGCATCATGAAGCGCCTGTTAAGATGACAGCGTGGCACTCTACCGAACACCCGACGCACATACTTAAACAAAGAAATAGAAAATTGTATTTTGCAAATATAAATGTTCATTTATTTATAAAGTGTTCCATCCATGTATAAAGCCTGAGTCTGGGAAGTAAAATGGGCTGCTCCCTGTGACAGGTATTATAGGAACCCTACAGTCCTCAGTACAGTGGGAATAAATTATCAATCAACAAAAATATCAGGGTTAAGCAAATGTGTTTCTAAACAACAAAGCTGTAAACTACACAAACACGACCTTTGAGGTATGTATGGCTTGGGCTTCATGGAAACTGTGACTGATGCAAGGACTGCAGACCCAGACCCCCTAACTGTTAGCATACAATAGAGTTTACAAACAAACACAGCATGACGTGGGGAGTTTTTTAATGCGGAGGAGGCACTATAAATTGGAATCCGGTTTGTAGCACTTAACAATAATTTAGCCACTACTTCACAACAACTAGGCTGTCCTGTCGGCTTTCATGCCTCTATAGTGGTATGTAACCTCGTGGTATATATGTTCGGTTTGGTTCAACATACCAATTAATGTCATTCTTAACTTACCATTTGCCATAAAGAAGTTCCATTAAATCCTCAAGGGTCATTGATAATGTCTATTCAAAAGATGATGATTATTATTCTTTATTTAGGAAAGCTTTCTTATGAAAAGAAAATGAACATCAGACAATGAATGGAGTGAAAAGCAATAGTCATACCAACATAACAATAACAGGGTACGATGAAGATTATAATAATATAATAATAAAAAGGCTACATCAAGAAAGCTTTGTGGATAAACTACAAAATGTAAGCTTATTTTAAAGATTTTATGGAGTTTTTTGCATTTGCTAACAGCAATAGATTTAACAATAGAAAATGTAAACATTAACTAATTGGTAAATAAGAGAATTCAATAATGTTCTAGGAGGTTTGAAAGCATGAAATGGTGAAGGTTGCATATTGCTAAAGTGAGAGCTAATGGTATTTAAAAAAGTGGTAAGAGGTAAGCATAGCAAGTCATTTTTATGCAATAGAGGATGGATTCTGCATACTGTCTATCAAGTCAATAGTGGTGACACACTGTGTACCACCAAGCTTTTATAAGATCTGTTAGATGTAAACATCCAGTGAACAGTAATCTGCTGAAAAGCAATGGCAATTAAAAGGTCTAAAAATGTATTATTGGAAAAAGTAGATTGGCAATCATCATGAAGTCTACCAAGAAAAAGAGAAGCAAAACTAAAAGGAATGGATGTTCGGAAAATGCAATTCATTTGTTTCCAAGCCTTCTGCTAAAGGACCAAAGTGTTAGGACATAGAAGTAACGTGTGCTTTAGATCACTGTTTGGAAATTAGCATGGCCAACATTTGGAAACAGCTGGAGTAACAAAATGAGACATGGATTGGGGCATAAGATAAAGCCTATTATAAACAAAAAACAAAGTTTGAGTAAGGTTAGCTGTTCTGGAGGTTTTGTGAATTTTAAGCCATACTTTGTCCCAGAGAGAATTTGGCCAAGTATGCCCTAAATCAGTTTACCATAAGGATTATAATGAAGATGTAGGTCTTCGAGCGGGAGAAGAGAAGAGTCTAACAATTTATAGAAGGGGAGGGAGGTTTTGGGTCTAGTGGGAAAAATATGAAGTAAAGAAGGAGTAGAATGAGCATCAGAAGAACTGTCAGGCAAAGTGACCAGAATGTTTAAAAGTATGTTTGATAGAATGAATTTTTTCGATTGAAAGGATTTGGAAAAATCTAATTTGAATTGGAGTTGGAGAAAAGAGAGCAGAATTTCACCATCAAAGAGATCACCAGTCCAACAAATTCCCTTACATTTCTATGTTTTTCCCAAAAACATCTAGTATGTTATTGAATTACCTTCTTATGCCATATGGACAGCTGGGCAGCTGGAAAAAGGAAATATAATTCTACAAATCAGAAGGAAAATGGAAAGGGAGTACTTGACGTAAATGTCAAAAAATGGGGGAACACAACTGTGGAGAAAAAAGATTTTTCTAGAAATAACCACAGTGGTAAGAAAGGGAAGAGTATGCAGCTAATTTTAAATGATGAGAATCTTACTGGAAACCAGAAATCAACAGTTTTTACTAACTTTTGAAATAAATAATTCTAATCCCAATATAAATAGGAGAGGAGATAGGGGACAAACTTTCAGGATGCCTCTTTGGAGTGTGAAGTATGAAGAAGTTAATTCATTAACTGTAACAGAGGCTTTTGGAGAAGTATATATTGTGGGTTTTAGGGAAAGAATTTTATGTCCAGGTCCATACCTTTGTAAAACCTACAATGTAAAAGTTCAGTTAAGTCTTTCTAAGGCTTTTTCTGCATCAATGGTAAGGGATGTCAGAAGGTAATTATGATTAGAAGCTTTGGTTAAGACATTAAAAATAGTTTAGAATTGTCAAAACCCATACAACCTTTAATAAAAACCAGCCTGCTCAGAGCCAAGTAATTTGTGTAAGAGGATTCTAACCTTAAAGCAAGAACCTTATAAAAAATGTCATAGTCTACATCGATCAGGGAAATAGGGCAATCATTTTTACATAAAGTAGGTTCTTTACCCTCTTTCGAAATAAGGCTTCTTGAGAGGTACCTTTGGGAGTATCAGATCGAAAAGAAGAAAATAAATGTAACAATTTGGATAATAGTATAGAAAAGATGTGAGAGTAACATTTTACAGTAACAATGTCAGGTCCAGGTGTTTTGTTTGTCTTTAAGAGGTGAAGAGCAGACATTAATTCAGAATCTGAAAGATTTTGTTCCAAACTGGACAAATCAGGTTTAAAAGCAGTCAATTTGTCAAGAGTTTGAAGTAAAGAGTCAATATCAGAATCTACAGGATGGTGTTCCAGAGTATTTATTGTTTTATAGAAAGTTATGAAGTCATAAAGAATATCACAATTTTTGAAGATCTGGGTACCTGAGTTGGATGCAAAGATTCTACTTTTATATGGTCTTTTCATATTTTGAGATAATTGGCTCGAAGTTTATCTGATTTATTGTGGCCATCCCATAATATCTAGCACTACTCCTTAGTAAATATGAAAAGGTGTTTTCAGAGGAGATTTTGTAAAAGTTAAGTTTGGCTGCCTGCAAATGATGTAGGACATCTGATGATTAAGAAGAGCAATATTAATTCTCCATTTTTAAAAAAGTTGAGCATGCTGTTTATATAGAGATTTCTTTTTGTTAGAAATATAATCAATAATAAGGCCAGTTGCAGTAGCCTTAAAGGTAGCCTATTATATGTGAAGGGAAAGACTTGGATCATTGCTTATAGAAAATAATTCTGAGGTAAATGAACTGAAAGATAAAGAGAAGTGTGAGTCTGATCATAAAGAGTTATTAAATCACCATCTCTGAGGAGGTTTATGGAAAGGTAATAGATCAAGAACAGCTATGAGAGGAGCGTGATCCGAAAATCACTATTGGATCAATGTCCACCATAAGTAGGTGTTGAGGAAGGTGTTTCTTAATAAATAAATGGTCTAGTCTGGTGAAGGATTAGTGCGGTGGAGAAAAGAAAGTGTATTCGCAGGTGGATGGTTTACACAATCACCAGGAATCTACTAAGAACCTATGAGAGATGAAAGAACAGAACTGTTTATGCATTTTGTGAGAAATACACTTAACTGGTGATTGTCTGTCTAAAAAGGATCAATAATTTGATTACAGTCTCCAGCAAAAACAAAATAGTCATCATCAAACTGGAGGCCTTTTTTCTCAATATCAGGCCAAAATAAAAAATCATTGGAGTGGGTCCATAAACATAAAAAATTGCTAAAGGATTTTTTTAAACAAAAAACATAGTAACAATCCACCTACCCTCAGTATCCGTGTCTTGTGAAAGAATATAAAAATCAACATGCTTATTACAGATAATGATAACACAATCTTTGTTGTTAGTTGTGGGAGAAATGAATACATTACCAACCCAAGAACATTTAAGCTTATGTGCTTCTAATTTTGTGAGGTGGGTCTTTTGAAGAAGCACTATATCAGAAGAGAACTTTGCCAAGTGAGAGATAGTTCTCTGACATTTAATAGGATTATTCAAACCATGTGCATTCCAAGAAATCACTCTGATTATAACAATTAAAAACAGATTAGAAAAAAATACTGATCAGTAATAAGAACATAGATATTCAAAGAAAGTTGAAAAGGTGAGTGAAGAAACAGGGGAAAGGAAAAGGAGAAGAAGGGTTTGGATTGAATAGTGAGTGAAAAATGGAATATGAAAGTATGAAAAATTAAGACAGTACAAGCCATAAATATGTCCATTGGGGAAAATACCTGTTTGTAATGGTAAACAAGGGAGAGGGTGGTGACAGCAGATCATGAGGAAAAATGCAAGGAGCCATGCGAGTCACATGACTATGAGTACCAGGACAAAAGTGTGATAGATAACCTGTATAGAAAAAGAAGTTAGTATTAAACTCATGAAAAATAAGAATCATTAGCATAAGTATAAAGAAAAACATATAGCATTGGAGAGACAAGCAGTGTCTATGGAAGTACAAGAGTTATCTTGAAGAAATTTCTTAAGCTTCACAGAGTCTGTGAAAGTAAACAAATTATCGTTAAAGTGACATCAAAAGAATATGGAAGCAGGCGTAAGGAGAAATAAAGGGGGTTGTTGGTTAGAGAGCTGGACTGTACTGGCAGATGAACATTTATACAGGGGTGTGTTTTCAGTTTCCTTGGTTTGGAGACCTTGCCGGGGGGAGTCAGCCTCCTTGGCTCTTAGAAGAAAATGGTGAGTCCTCAGAGGGAGGGTGCTGCAAATTTTAAAGCGGCCAGAACTGAAGCACAAAAAGTGAAGAACACCCGTCGCGCCCTCACCAAGATAGCACGCCAAGCAGTTCGAAAAAGCGACAGGGGGGCTGTACTATCTTCACCGGACAGTCGCAGTTCGCCTGCCAGCTCAGATGAGGATATATCCTTTACCATGGCTGTCGATAGTGAAATCTCGCAAAAGGAGACACAAGGGGCACAATCGAATACTAGCCTGGAAGGGGCTATCCCTCTAGGTCAGAATAACCAAGACCTCTGCACTGGGGGGAATGTGCAAAAGGAAGTGAAAAAATGTCCCTTATTTACTAAAAAACAAACTTTATTTCCCCCTCAATCCCCTACACTTCTACAGCCTATCGATCTCGGTGTGTCTTCCCCAGTAGATGGATTGGACCCCACTGGGAGGGGGCGAGACAAATCTGGCATCGAGCAACCAAATTTGGTATCAAAATCAAAAAGTCTTGAACCTTGTCCCATAGGGGAAATTGGGTCAGGTCGACAGGCGGATACTCCAGTGCCGATTAACGATTTGCTAGACTTGCCAGAATTAAGACGAACTTTGGATAACCCACAGGCTTCTGTGCCACTATTATTAGATCACTCTCCGGAATCGCAAGAATCATTCTTAACTTTACCTTCATCCAGCGCTGAAACTTTACCGCCTGCGAAATTTGGCACGGAGAATCCTGGGAAACATTTTCAAATCGACATCAAAGATATGCTGAATTTAATTTTAGGAGAGATAAGGGAAATTAAAAAGCTTCAGCAAATCGAGATCAACACCCTTAATCAGAGGCTAGATAAAATCGAAGAGGCTATCACGGGCCTCCCCTCTAGATTCTCTGAAGTAGAGGCCAGAATTTCCACCATTGAAGATCAATTGGTGACGGTGATGGCTGAGTCAAAGGAAGCGGATAAGAAGAAAAGATATCTTGAGAATAAGGTTGAGGAACTGGAAAGTCATTCTAGGAGATCTAATCTGCGCCTAGTGAGGGTGCCTGAAGGGATTGAGGGATCCCAGACCCTCCTTTGGGTAAACACGTTTATCAAGCAGCAAGTGTTGCCGGATTACGAAGGAGATTTGTCTATCACTAGGGCACATCGTATTCCAGCACAGCCTTTTCCAAATTCCCCTTATCCGAGAACAACTCTTCTCAACTTTGCTGACTATAGAATTAAAGAGAAAGTGTTGGCAAAAGCTATTCAACAACGACAATTCTCCATTAACGAGACACAGAAATGCAGAATCTTTTCCGATATGACAGCTGTTGCAGCTCGAAGAAGAAAAGAGTTCGTTAAGATGCTACATCTCTTTAAAGCTCATGGTGCTCAGGCCTCTATCGTTCAACAATCGAAATTAAGAGTGCTGGTGAAGGGGAGATTTTTTTATGTTTTCGGATATCGAGGAGGCCCAGATTTGTTTAAAGGGGATATCTGGCCCCTCATGTGAAGTGTGACCCCTAGTTTTATTTAAGCTGGCGTTGGTCACCCTTGATTAGAAACGTATTCTAATGTTCTTTTTTTTTTTTTCTCTCTTTTCTCCATAATGTTCAGTTTGTTCTGATTGGGGGACAGGAGGGGTTAGGGGGGGTGTGACCACGATCGCCAAATGGGGTGTAACAACATCACACCCAGGAATAATTGTGGGAGGTGGGAGATGTGGCCTGCGTGGTGTGGGGGGGGTTTCCACATTTCCAGGGGAGGGGTTTTTGCCAGGGTGGTGGGGGGTTGGGTGTTAGCAGGAAAAAGAGCAGTAGTAGTAAGAAGGCCAGGATTGATTTATAGAGCAAAGAAGTATGGCAATTGGTAGTTGTAAGATTCTGTCATTGAACACCAATGGGATATTAAATAAAAAGAAATATGGTGCACTTATAAGATGGGCCTCTTTTTTGGACCCCCACGTTCTCTTTCTTCAGGAAACCCATCTTAAGTCTAATTCCCCCAACTTTATCCCTAAAAAATTCTCCAAGGCTTTTTTTGCCTCTTCAGGGGCAGCAATGAGGGGGGTAGCAATTTATTTCTCTAATAGAATGGATTGGGAGTTTCTTCAAGTACATAGAGATATCTTGGGAAGATGGATCTGGGTAATTACTAAAATTAGGGGTCGGATAATAAATTTCATCAATTATTATGGCCCAATATCCGATAATGTTCTACCTCTGACCCAGATCCACGAAAGGCTGATTAGCTCTCCTGGACAAATTGTTCTAGGGGGGGATTTTAACTATATTATGGATATTAGGAAGGATACCACTAATAAAAACAAAAGACAGTTGAAGCCCAATACCAAAAAAATAATGGGGGTAATTATGGAACAGTTTGGGCTCGTAGATTCTTGGCGGGATCTCCATCAAGAAATGGAATCCTTTACCTTCTACTCCCATCGTGTTTCTTCGGCCTCTCGATTAGACTATTTATTAACATCAAGGTCTATACAGGTGACAAATGCATGGATCAGTAGTAGTTCCTTTTCTGACCATGCGCTTGTAGGGGTTTCCTTGTTTTTGGGGGGGAGAGATAAGGAACGATCAATGTCCCTATTCGTCTCAATCAATCTTATTTTAATGAGTTAGATACATTGTTTAGGGAATTTATTTGGGCAAAAAAGGTCCCCAGAGTAAAATTAACTACAGTTCAGCTGCCCATAAATCAAGGGGGTTTAGCATTTCCGCAGGTACGGACATATTATCAGGCAGCCTCATTGAATTTAGTGGTGGACCTAATTCATTATGAGTGCATCTATGATAGTTTTTTTTTTTGATAAAATGATAGTAGAGGGGGGAACGCAAACGCCCGCCTTTCTAAAAACTGCTAAATTACCAAAGAAGACTCGCTACAAGTCTCTACAAGAAGTCCAGTTTAGGCTTCAAGCAGTCTTTAAAAAAAAATAGCTCCTCAGGCTTTCAATATTTGGGTTTGGGTGAGTGTAATAGCTTTGGCCTACATCTGCAACTAAGACACATTGAGATTTGGGGAGACTGTGGGTTCTCTCAACTTAAACATTTCATTGCCCATAACAAAATAGTAGGGATCGCCTCCTCCTTCAAAACGCAGATTGGATTACTGGATTTAGGGAGTGGATTGTACAATATTTTGAGGTTAACAATAACACCGCCACCCCCTTTGCTGTCTGGGGAGGTTTCAAGGCAGCGGCCCGGGCCCAAATAATAGCTGTCATGGCCGGTCAGTCCAAAACTCGGAGGTTGCAAATTGAGAACCTTCAGAATAAGGTGGATCAAGAATATGCCTCAATGCTACAGCATTCCCCCAACTGCTTCAATAAAGCTAGCAGGGAACTAAGAGATTTTTTTATCCTGGAGGAAATATGCAACTCCAAAATTTATCAGCAAAAAATGTATGAAGAGAGTCAGTTGATGGGGAAGCTGTTAGCCAATTCCACCAGGAAAAAAATGGAATCCTCCCTAATCACTTCCATCAGGGACCCGGTTACAGAACTAGTTGTATCAGATAGGGATAATGTTTCACGGGTTTTTCTCCATCATTACGGACAGCTCTATTCAACAGAGTATCCGGTTAATAACGAACAAATTCGGAAGTATTTGATGGATGTTGATTTTCCCAGGCTCTCAGAGGACAGAATTAAAGAATTAGACGATGAAATAATTGAAGAAGAAATTATAAGTGCAATCAACTCTATGGCAGGGGGTAAGGCATGTGGACAGGATGGATTTCCCATTGAATTTTATAAGGTTTTTATTAAAGAGCTGGTATCTCCCTTAAAGAGACTTTTTAATGATATTAGAAAGGGTGGAACTGTATCAACTGAATTTAAGGAATCTATAATAATATCTTTTGTGAAAAAAGATAAGAACCCATTAGATGTGAACTCTTTTAGGCCAATCAGCCTACTTAATTCTGATTACAAGATCTTGATGAAAGTATGGGCTCAGCGCTTCCTTCCTGCTGCTCAAGAAATAATCCATAAGGATCAGACAGGTTTTATTGCAGGTCGATCTATGGCTACTAATACTCAATTTTTAATTCATGCCTTAGACTTTTTTAATACCAACGAAATTCCTGCCGCAATAATTATGGTTGATGCTGAAAAAGCCTTTGATCTTGTGAACTGGCAAACATTGTTTTTAACTTTAGGTCGTATTGGTCTTCCACAGCAGATTATTAATATGTTAAGGAATATTTATCATGGTGCTAGCGCTAAGGTGGTTATTAATCAGGAACAAATAGGGGAAATTACAATAAAACGGGGAAACAGGCAGGGTTGCCCGCTTTTCCCACTACTTTTTACCATTTTTATTGAACCCCTGGTTTTAAAAATCCGTAATAATGCTGCTATTTTTTCTCCTATACCAGGGATGTCAAAAGTTAAGTTGTTCGCTGACGACATCATTCTATATTTAACCCCGACGAAAGAGAACCTAGAGCTAGCCTTTAAAGAGTTCTTCCTTTTTCAACAAATCGGTGGATATAAAATAAATGAAAAAAAGATCGAGATACTGGCTCTTAATATCGATCCCAACGTTTTTCCTAACAATTTGAGGGCCCAAGCCATGAAAACTGACCCGATAAGATATTTGGGTATCTATGTTACTAACCAGTATCAGAAATTATTTGAATTAAACTATCTTAGAACTAAGCAGAAGATAAAAAGCTCTCTTGAACAATGGTCTGCACTCCCCCTTACTATTATAGGGAGAGTCTCTCTGGTTAAAATGTCCATTCTTCCCCTATTGATTTTCTTATTCTTAAATGTCCCTATTCGTCTCAATCAATCTTATTTTAATGAGTTAGATACATTGTTTAGGGAATTTATTTGGGCAAAAAAGGTCCCCAGAGTAAAATTAACTACAGTTCAGCTGCCCATAAATCAAGGGGGTTTAGCATTTCCGCAGGTACGGACATATTATCAGGCAGCCTCATTGAATTTAGTGGTGGACCTAATTCATTATGAGTGCATCTATGATAGTTTTTTTTTTTGATAAAATGATAGTAGAGGGGGGAACGCAAACGCCCGCCTTTCTAAAAACTGCTAAATTACCAAAGAAGACCCGCTACAAGTCTCTACAAGAAGTCCAGTTTAGGCTTCAAGCAGTCTTTAAAAAAAAATAGCTCCTCAGGCTTTCAATATTTGGGTTTGGGTGAGTGTAATAGCTTTGGCCTACATCTGCAACTAAGACACATTGAGATTTGGGGAGACTGTAGGTTCTCTCAACTTAAACATTTCATTGCCCATAACAAAATAGTATCTTGGCAAGAAATTATGGTTAGGACAGAAGGTTGTAGAAAGCCCACATTTCTCGAATATATGCGGATAGTTCATTTTATTTCCAATACTGAGGGCATTTTGAATACTCCACATAATACCATGGTAGAACTTTATGATTTCAAGTATTCGGGACTTGGGAAATGGTATTCTGTATTGCGGAAGGATGAACAGGCAAAGGGTATAGTCTGCCATATTGAAAAAATAGCCAGGGATACTGGATGTAGATTCAGTCTTAAGGAATGGGAAAAATTGTGCCTTCTAGGGCATAGGTCCCTACGTGCTGCTAATTTTAAAAGAATGTCCTTTCTATCAAGATGGTTCGCTTATTGGACCCCGGCTAAGATTCAGAAACGATATCCCGACCATCTTAATAGGTGTTTCCGTTGCCACCAGGAGGAGGAAGGAGGATGGCTGCACATTTTTTTTTCCTGCCCGCAACTTGAGCAGTTCTGGGGGGAGAACTTTAACGATATCGGAGTAGTTATAGGCATGAGTGTTCTTCCCCAGGTTGAAACTGCATTATTCGGGTATTCAAGGGACGAGGCCAACTTATCTAGCTCTGACAGGGTTTTTATAGCTATATCTTGTATGGTGGCTTGTTCCTTGATACTTCAAAATTGGAAATCTAAGGAGATCCCAAATCACTTAAATTGGTTTAATAAAATGAAAAGGATTTGGAAATTTGAAGAGGCATACGCCAAGAGAATAGGGGGTATAAGGAAATATGAGAAAAATTGGAAAACATTTGAGGAACTATTCCTACTTAAGGATAGGTCGTAGAGTTGTCGCCGGTTTTTTAATTGTCGAAGAGTATTATATATTTTTTATTGGTGTTCAATCTGACAGCTTCAATCATAAAAACTCCTATTGATCCCCAAGGGGACTTGGGTAATGATTTTCTACTTTTATAAGTTTTAAATGATTTACAACGTACAACCCAGGGGTTCAATGACGAAAATTTTGTTTTTTCAATGTGATGTTATTATGCTATTTATTGGCTGCTATTTGTATTTGCACTTTACCTTGTCAACCTTATATTCGGTATTTTATGACTGAAATACTATGGTTTTCTTTCAAGTGAAGTTTTGCTGCTATTATATTTGCACTTTATGTGGTGATAATATTCATATTTGATGTTAATAGTATTCTATTTTGCTAAGATAAATTATCGGCTGCTATTGCAAATGCACTTTAATGTAGAACTTAATTTTTGTTTTAAGTGACTCAAGATGAATTTTATATCACAGTTGAGATACATGTGATTTTCTAGTTACATTCTGCATTTGCACTTTATTCGTCAGTTTGTTAATTTACAACAGAATGGTATGATATAGCATATAAAACACATAGCACCCTGTACGTTGTTTAGTAAGCAGTCTGTCAACATACTAAGTATCAATGGCTTGTCCAATCGTGGTCGTCCAAATGTTGTGTTTGAAAATGTGTATTTTGGCACCTTTCTGCTCTGCTCAATAAAAAAAAATAAAAAAAAAAAGAATATGGAAGCAAGCCAACTAAGACAATTTATCAGGAGAGGGAGGCTCTTGTTTAAAGGGTTTAGAAGATCCAGCCTGCTGAGGATTGACAGCAGGCTGAAGTTTACTAGAAGTGATGGTAGGCATGCTTTTTGAAGATATAGAATGTGCCATTGGCGTAATACTTTGCAGTGTAGCACAGTCAGAATGATTAGCAACTGATGGGTTATGAGTGAATTTCAGCTTCCTCAGTCTCCCCATGCACGAGGGGACAGTAACAAAGAAGAACTGAAAATGTAATTATATAACCATAGGGACTGAAGCTATTAAATAGAGGAAGCATTCCAAACACCAAGGTGCAAACAGTTAATGGTATGAGACCAGCAATAGCTATAATGAAAAATATGGTGAGATATAGTAGTATAATAGAGACATCATGGCAGTTGAAAGAAGGTTGAAGATATGTGGCTAGAAAAGTCAGTCAGAAATATCCATTAGCCAATGCAGGATCATCTTCGTAGAAAAGCAAAAGATTATCTGGATATTATGAACAAGCTGGTTAAAAATACCTTCGCAGGGCTAAGCGAAACTCCATCATGGGGCAATCGGGAGGAATTAACCGCTCTACAGAAAAATGAAATGCAGCCGCAATGTTGTGGGGAGGCATGGCCAACATGAAAGGCACCGTAAACAGGGCTGTCATTTGACATGGAAAGTCGCATGTCATAATCCTGAAGTCCGGAAAATGGTTCCCCTTTGGCAGCTGATCACCAGGAAGGTAGTAGGAGTGTGCTCAAGACAAAGTTATTGTGGCGTAGAGCTCCATCAACCCGCGGCCATCCTCATCGGCATTGAAGCCACGCCTTATTGATATTATTATAATTGTTTGACTGGCCAAGGCAGAGTGTTGGGGTAGATATGGATAATCCAACCACTTTGTAATTGGTATCCTGCAGGTTAAACACACTGAGAAGCACAGACACACTCCTAATCAAATGATTAACTTATTGATCGGCTATTATTATGCTCTATTCGCCTGGTTAAGATTTGCTTGTATCCATTTTTTTCACTGTATCCAACAATATCACCCAGCACTGCTGCTACTTGGCTGCCTTTTGACTGTGGATGTCAATTTATAAAATGCCAAGGCTGGCAGATGTGACGTCATACATTATATCATCACAAGATGACACTTGTCCCACCCTTACCCCTGAACACTCTCTGATTTTAAGGGGCTTGAAAAAGCACAGGAGTGAAAACACTAAGGGCCTGATTTAGAGTTGATTATGACCTAATGCACTTGTAATTAGGTGGTCGGGATATCCGTTACACTTGTGACAAGGTAACCTCCCTGCCAAACTCTAGATCAGCCCTCGGAGTCATGTTTGGTTGTTTTTCTGAGCTGCCTTAATGACTCACTTAGAATGGGTTAGCAGTGACAGGGGTCCCAAAGCGAAGAGAGGGGTAGCTGCTGATATTCCTAGCTACTGCTACCCTGGTTAACCTTCATTGTGATCTAAACTTTTGTGCCAGACACTCTCAGAACTATGGCAACTCAGCATTTGTAATATCCACAAATGTTAATAGTATTGGATTCAGAATAGCACATTATCTTCCTTTTGAAAATAGGCCATTGGGGAAATCGTTTTCCCCATGAAACAACTTTTAGGGTTTTGTAATTTAGACAAGAACTGTTAGGGGCAAGTTCACAAAAGCACTTGGGCCCTCATTTATGGTGATTTGGCATGGGGCAGTGCAGCATGCCAGCTTCCTGCACTGCCCTTCGCCAAAGTGAAAGGGCAAGAACGCATCATATTTATGCAACATGTGCATTCATGTCCTTTGTCCGTGCATTGGTGCCGTTTTGGCAGCCCTGCGCCAATGCAGGCACACTTGCACTATGTTGCAAGGAGGCCTGTGTTGTCGGCAGGATTGTTTTTGTGCAGGAAGGGGCACCTTTGTCCCTGCACACTACTGCACGCTGAATGCCTGCCATCCTTTAAGTGGCTGATACATAGTTTGACCATAGAGAAGCCTTTGAGAAAAGACAGGGATGCTTTCTGATTGCGCAGTAACTACCAAGCTTTCTTTGGGCAACTTGTGGAGCACGTTGGGTGACTAGTGGAGCACGTGTGCACAGCTCCACTCACAGGATTTGTGCACCCTGCACCTTTGGCATTGAGAAGGATCCTGTTGGCCTCTCTATGGTGGGTGCAGTTTGGAACTACATCCACCATTGCGTGGGCTTCTTCGTGCATGGCAGATATGAAGATAAATCCCTACAGCACCACCCACAGGTGGGAGCAGATAATTGTGTACTGCATCTAAGTGCTGAATATAGAACACTATTTATTTGGCTTAAAGTGTGTCAAAGGCAGTAGACTCTGTCTAACATATACTAATGTTGCTTGTGTATGTTCATTTGCATCTGTGTTTCCACACAGACAAGGGACTGTGTTTCAGAAACCTTTACAGAGATTTCTGTCCTCAATTGGCTAGGTTTAAATAAGGTGCTGCTAACACAGTCCTTTTGCTGATGTAAAAGGCAAAAAAACACTCTGCGGCACATTCACATGCATAGCCTGCGTTTTGTGTTTTCAGAGTTAAGAATATGTTAGTCATTTACCTAGAGTAGTGGCTTGCATTTTCCAGTTACACTGCCCCGGATCATTAAGGAAGTCAGAAGCCACAATTTCTAACCACATTCGTAATTTAATTCCGATCACTCATGAAGTTGCCGTTATGCCATGGACGCTAGTGGAAAATTCTCGTTTTGGGTTGTACTTATGGTTGAAATCAGTGCATCAAAACCATGTAAGTACTGGAACACTACCTAGATCCATGTTAGCAGTACTGTGTCAATCGCAGCTGATCCCACCAAAACCAATCTCAAATTAGTCCCAGGCAATGAAGGAACATCTTCCCCAACAGTGAAACCATCTACCTGAATTTTATATGAATATCTGACATTGTACTGAAATAATACCTCTTACGGGTGCAGAGTAAAAGCAACAGAGTGAGTAACAGCATAGCTGAGCCAAAAGGTAATGCTACAAAGCTTGTTCCAAGCTTGTGAATGTTTCAAAACATAGCCACTTCATCTACAATTGAGAAAGCTTCCCTAGAGCAATAGCAAAGCAGCAAAAATGTATTTGTCCCAGGCCAAAGAAATTCCATAGAAGTCTGTTTTGGGAACTAAAAGAGGCACCTTGCTTAGATTGACATAACTTTTCATTGTGTGCTGTAACTCGACAGATTTGTGTGGTATTACATCTCTAGTCTGAGAGTCAATAATAAAAAATCTGTACCAACTGATTTTACATAATTTCTCTGCCCCTTTGGTAACTGAATGTGTTTTGATGATCAGGCAGTTTCTTTCCCAGGCGATGTTCATTTTATCCATTTCTAATTAATATCTCACAGCAGATCTCATGTGAGAATGCTTCTGTAGACATTCTAACTATAATTTTAGTACATTTTAAATTGAATTGCAGCATGCTAGTCCTATTTATACAATTGTTTCAGCAGTGTTTGAAAATATTAATCTTTTACAGACAGCGAAAATGTTTCTGTAGAAGAAAATTGATATTGGAGATGAGGTTTGCAGGCATGCATTAATAAAACTAACATCGTTTGTTAATGGGTCTTTAGTGCCCAGAAGCATGCTGTCCTGTAATGCAACATGGGTCGGATTAAAAAAAAAAAATGGTAACCTACACTCATAGGTTTTCACCTACATTCAAGTGTAAATTTACCAAATTTAACAACTTTCACTGGTTATCAGGAGTGCGAACATGTGGCAATTGCAGGTTGTAGGGTGTACTACTAGAAAATCTTTGCATATTCTCATTTGTACTTTTCTAAAGCCGTTTCCCATAGCATAATTGTCCATTGTACAATTCTGAAAGGGAAAATATTTAACCTCAGATATTTCTTAACTTTGGCATCTGCCACTGTGTAAATATACTTCAGCCGCACCTTAATTAAAAAAGCATGTTTTGATTTGTTTAAAACCTTAGTTCACCTAGACGCATATGCACTAAACTTGGCGTATGCAGCTGATGTCCAGCTTGACAAATGTTGTGCTTTTTCTCCCATAGCAAAACATTTAATTTACGGTATAAAAAGATGCGCTTTCTCATTTTAACTATATTGCAACTTTTGCTCACCGGTATAGCAAACAATACTAAACAGATTTACTGCAAACTTGGCATGATTATAGAACTTCATGTTGAACGTGTGCTTTTTGTAGGTTGGGGTAAATCTGCTAAGTAATTTTTGAGATAGAAGCGTTTAAAAGGTGCTAAGTTACCTTCTGCATCCCAGAGATATTTTAAAATTGTGATTTCTGTGAATCCCATTTGAAATGTTCAAGGAACATAGAGCTCCTGTCATGCTCCGTGGTTGAGCTCACTTCTGGGGGAGGAGCAAGACAGCTAGCACGAGTGAGCACTGGACGCAGCAGAGATCGCTACAGGCTACAAGTTACCCGAGATTGGTTCGGTGCTATCCCCAACCCGCAGCCCGGGAGACGTAGCCATAGACATAGGTGCCAATTAGGATCCTGGAAAAACCGGGTACGAACCGTCGGTCGGAGCGTTTTCTCCGTCCGACTCGTACCCAGGACAAAAACATTACAAACATGGAAGTACGATTCGCACGGAAACACCATTTCCGTACGAGTCGTACAAAACACCTACCGACGAAAATATACATACGAATGTGATCCGGGAATGCTCCGACGTGACGTCGGGGCGTTTTCAGGCAGCGTTTCACGACCCAGGAAGTACGAATCGAACCGACAGCAGTCCGGATGGCAATATTTTTACGGCACCCAAAAAGTGCTGGAAAAGCGAAGTACACCGAGAAACAACCAGATTTGGGGGCCCGGTACGCGCCGTACCCCCCCCCCCCAGCCCCCGTGAGTACGCGCCGAACCCCCCGTGTATGTACACCCGTGTACGTACGAGTCGAACCCCCACCCGTGTATGTACACCCGTGTACGTACGAGTCGAACCCCCACCCGTGTATGTACACCCGTGTATGTACGAGTCGTACCCCCACCCGTGTACGTACGAGTCGAACCCCCACCCGTGTACGTACGCGTCGTACCCCCACCCGTGTATGTACGCACCATACATACACGGGTGGGGGTACGACTCGTATGTACACGGGTGTACATACACGGGTGGGGGTACGACTCGTACGTACATGGGTGTACATACACGGGTGGGGGTTCGACTCGTACGTACACGGGTGTACATACACGGGTGGGGGTTCGACTCATACGTACACGGGTGTACATACACGGGTGGGGGTACGGCGCATACTCACGGGGGCTGGGGGGGTACGGCGCATACTCACGGGGGCTGGGGGGGTGTTTGGCGCCTATGCGGGCACATGTCTCCATGGTTGCTATGGGAGTTCGGTCCCTACGGTGCATTTTCCATACGGTTGTAACATCGGACGCACGGGATGGATCGTACTTGCGCGGTCGGACTTCACTCTTCACATTTGTATGGTAAATCGTCCGGGGACGTGTCGGACACATTTTCCGACCCGAGGACATGTGGGGAATTATTCCCAATGCGATTCGTATGGACTTTTTCCCATGCGAATCGTACTTGGCAGTTTGTACGGCACTTGTACGATTCGTATGGTAAAAAGACCGGATACGAGTCGTACGGGAATATTTTTTCCAGGATCCTAATCGGCACCATAGTCCGTAACGCCAGGTGAACAGCAGATTCGGACTGAGCTGAGCTGAACGGCGACATGCAGGGGTATGCTGGCAATCGTAGAGCAACAGAGGATTGGTGCTTGTGCAAGACCCGAAGACTCGGGGGAACCAGAATCAGTCTCGCCTTCGGAAGTGGAGTTGAGTGGCATAAGTGATTTGAGGTGGACTTATGCTGTGTGTTTAGCAGTACAGGCACATGGAGATCCGCATGACTTGCATTGGCCCACAGTGGAAAGAAATTATCTGGAGTCAGCAGAGCCGGAGCTAGAACCAGCTGGATAGGTGCAAAATCACGGTGAGCAGTAGATGGGAGCTTTAGACAAGACCCACTTGGAAGAAGCACCTCTGAATCAGACACAGGGGGCCAGCATGGTGAGTCTATTACCTTTTTCTTGTTTTTCCTGTGCTCTTTTCTTGGGCATGGTTATTGGTAATAGCTAGCAGATCTCCGCGGGGCCAGGCATTTCTCAAGGACAACAGTGACAAAATAGACAAAGAACAGGAACAAATTAAGGGACAGAGGGACAGAAAGGAGGTGCTCTGCAGCAGCTCACTAGTTGCTCTTGAGGAGAAAAGGAACAGGAACTCCTACCTGCTAGAATCTCGACAAGGCACGGCCGAAGTAGCACACCATGCAGATTACGCAGTTGCAGAAAGTGCCTGAATAGTGGATCTCATTCGGATTGCTTAATTTGACTTTCAAGCAAGGAGGGTTTCAAGCTGCCTGAGAGGGAGCTCTAGGCCCCCCCTCAAGAGGAGGAAGAGCGAGCCGGTTTGCCGAAGCAGTCCGTGTACTGCGGATGCGGCTAGCGGCTGACTCACATCAACTCCGGCGTCCCCCATCACAATATTTCAAGCCACCTGAAACTACACATCACCATAACAACAAATGCCCCAATGAAGCGCATATCAAGAGATCGACCAGTAAAAAAGCGTGCAACGAGGAAGAAACCACAGACGAAAAAACAAACTGATGAAAACGGATCCTGAATACAGAACCATTCAACTCCATCCCCATTGCCAGACAGAGTTGGACACAATCTTTCTGAAGGGATTGAAGACAGGATGGAGCCTGCAAAAAGCTCAGACAATCTCAGCATCTCCCCTCTAACCACGGTAGAAAGAGATACTACAAAGCAGCCTGCCACATATTCGAAGGGGATGCTCAAAGAAAATGGAAAGCAGGCATATCCTTGATTTACCTTGGGGGGCCAAAACGGAGCTTAAAAAGAGAATTTGCCTGAGGCAGCTAACACTCAATTGATTCCTAATGCAGATTTGATCGCTATATAGCCACGGTGGAAATACACTCCCCACTGGGCAATGTGCAGATGGAAATAGGAGCTCTGACTCTTACAACAGCAGAACTAGCACCTCCCTCCACGATCAAGATAACAATAAATCAGATATTAAACGAACTTCGCGAAATGAATCTTTCACAAGAAACTGCACATTGCAAAACCAATGAACAACTGGACCAGATTAAAAGTAATCTTCATCAGCTCTCGACCCACATGACTCAGCTAGAGCATAAGGTATCTTCCCTAGAAGACAATAGCAATAATTAAGAAAGGAATCTGATTAAATTGCAAACAGAGCTGGAAGACCTCCAGCTGAAGCTGGATGATGTGGAAAATGAAGCTTGATGTACTAATCTAAGGTTCATGGGTGTACTGGAAGATGGCGAAGCAGGCCAGTCACCGATACAATTAATAACAGAGCTGGTGTGTACAGTGGTTCTCCCTGAAATAGCACAAGAAGTTGGAGATTTGACCATTAATACAGCACATCGAGTACCTGCAATCCGACCTACAAATGCAAAATACCAGAGAAAATTTCTGGTCAACTTCGGGGATGTCCGTATTAAAGAACAAATCTTGACTCAGGCGATCAAAAACAAGCCCATGACGGGTGGGACTCAGACTAAGGGGAGGGGGAGGATATAGAGGCACAGAGAGTTGGGGGTTAAAAAAGGAAATGGTAACCACAGGTAGATTGAGGAGCAATAAACAAAGACCTAGAGTTGGACATAGACAAATCAAGTATTGTAGGAGGACTGGCCACATTAAATGGGGACGGAATACACAGAGTGAGGTCGAGCAGAAAGAGCTAGTTAGAACCAATGGTTGAGAACCAGATATTGCGTGTAGCCTCATGCAATATAAATGGGGCAAACAACCAAACCAAATTTAAATCTATGCTTCAGTTGCTAATGACAATCCAGCCACAAGTTACTCTGCTCCAGGAGACCCATTTTAAGGGCCACTCGACTCCACTTAGCTGGACCAATTTTATATCCAAGGCCTTCCTGGCATCAGCTGATGCAGCAGTCAGGGGAGTAGCAATATTATTTACATGTTATTTTCAGAGGGAAGTTCTTCAAACTATGAGCGATCCTGAAGCTAGATGGTTTATAGTAAGCCTCAAGATAGGGGAGCAGGTTCTCCGTATAGTTAGCTACTATGGCTCTATAGAAGACGAGACAGCGGCGCTGGAAATAGTAGGCAATATATTAATTTGTTTACCTGGGCTGGTAGGAGGGGATTTTAATTTTAATCAGAATATAGGGGTAGACTCGTCTCACAAAAAAAGGTGCAAAACAAACTCAAAATGCTTAGACAATTTGGCATAATAATTCAAGCTTTTGCACTAGTAGATTCCTTGAGAACCCAGCATACGGTCACAAGAGAATACACTTGCTTCTCGAAAAGACATAATACAGCGTCAAGAATTGATTTTGTTTATTTAGTTTAACATCAATGGGAGAAGGAAAAGTCCTGCATTATTCCAAACCCTTTCTGGGGTTATTTGGTCCCTGACACAGAAATTAACATAAAGGCAAATTTAGGGGATGCAGGATAAAACTGTTTTGACTGAAGAGGGCTGGGTCGAAAATATGCAAGCTTTGCTTATTGAATTTTCCCAGCAGAATGTGGGATCAGCCCCACTTTTTTCGGATTGGCAATATCACGTAAAGCTAACATAGTGAAAAATAGAAAGGAAACCAGTAGGCAACTACAAAAAGAGTTAGACCACGCAAGTCAGCTCCACTTAAGAGTTTACTCACAGGCAGCAGGATCCAGATTAGGAAAAGACAGACAGAGCATTAAAGCTTTTTATGATCTCCAGGCAATAGCCAACCAGAACTTGTGTTTACAACAATGGTATGAGGAGAGCGAACATGTGGGCAAATTCTAGTCTTGTTTGCTAAAATAAAAGATGTAATGACGCCGCCATCAAATCCATTTTTGATGAATACAAAGGTCAAGTAGTACAACAAATGGTGGAAATCAATACATTTTTTTTGCCACATTATAGTAGGCTGTACTCCAACGCCTACATCTTCCGAATTGGTTGATAACTACCTTAATTCAATGGATTTGCCTACATTTACCTGTATTCAAAAGGCTCAGATTCTGGAGCAAATGTCAGATATCGAAGTCCAGGAAGCTATCAAAATCCCCCCCAGTGGAAAAGCTTGTGGCAGCGACAGACTACCAATAGAAATCTATAAAGTATATATGCTACAGATAACAAAATTGCTGGTATTATTATTTAATGCAATTCTAGAAGGGTGACAGAATCCAAAAACTTTTTCCAAAGCAGTTATAGTCAACTTCCTGAAGAAGGGTAAGCTCTAAAATAATCCCAGATCATATCACCCAATTAGTTTACTGAATAATGATTATAAATTATTTACCAAAATTATGGTGGCTAGAGTAACTCCACTAGCGCAAGAGCTAGTGAATGAGGATCAATGATGCTTTTTGCCAGGGAGGATCTTTGCCAATAATACACACTTTTTAGTTCAGTCTATTGAATACGTTTCAAAATAAAGATGTAAAAGCGTCAATCATCATGATTGACGTGTAAAGAGCTTTTGATTTAGGTAATTTGGGATATTTTGTTTACCATTTTAACAAAATTTAAGTTTCCTTTGAGCTTCGCCACTAAGCTACAGAAATTATTTGACAAAGCTGAGGCTAAAGTTATAATTAATGCGCACACAGCTGGGACAGTTAAGATTCAAAGGGGCACTCGCCAAGGGTGCCCAATGTCCCCGATTTTATTTGATTTATTTATTGAACGATTCTGATTCATCAGAACCCTCTAATTAAGGCACCCGTAATAGGGGCACCAAAACTCAAGTTGTTTGCAGATGACCGAATTTTATATTTGGCAGCAGATTCTCAAAACATCAAGCGAACCTTTGACATAATTCGTAGCTTCTCTGACCTTGGGGGCTACAGGATCAATAATAAGTCCGAAATTTTACTGCTTAATTATTCTGATCAGGTTTTACCCAACGATTTGCGAATGCAGGTTTCCAATTCGACCCCAATTCGCTATCTGGGTATTTTGGTTTCACATGATTTTTCACAGCTCTTTTTACTCAACTATTCACCAACATTAATTAAATGTAATAATATTCTAAATATTTGGCAATTTTTAACACTCTCTATAATTGGGAGAACCGCCCTGATAAAAACGATGATACTCCCTCTATTAATTTTCATCTTTTTAAATGTTTTCGTTAAAATTTCTCAAACTTACTTTTTGGAAATAGAACACACGTTTCGTAAATTCATATGGACAGATAAGAAACCTTGCACCAAACTAGAAACTTTATAGCTGAGTGCGGAAGAATATGGTCTCAGGCTACCACATATTAAAAAATATTTTCAAGCTGCATCTATCGATTGGTGTAGATGTGTAGCTATGTCACAAGACTATGGAGTAAATTTGTATCTCCAGCAAATGTTATTAGAGAACAACATCCAGTTAGTATCCTTTACTAAGATCCCCAGATTACCCAAATGTTATCGATCAAATATCATGCATATAATTTTATATAGATGCACACAAATGAAGAAAGAGTTTCAATTTACCTCAATATTAGGATATTACATTGAAGGATCTAGGACTACAGCTGAGTTCTCAGACTATAAGGAGTTGGGAAAGGCTAGGAGATTACAAAATAAAAGATATATTGATCGAGGGGACTCTGAAGACCTGGGAGAAATTAAGAAGGGCTAGAGCAAAACTACCACCGCGCTATCCATCTCCTATATTCACTATATGTAGGAAAATTACAACTTCCAGATTGTCTACTCCCCATGGTAATCAGCCATGCATTTTATGTGAGCAAAATGTTGGGGATAGGGAATTGGTATCGAATTCTTCAGCGGCAACCTTACGATCAGATAATTCGTAGTACCCTTAAAAAATACAGGAGTCCATAGGGTGTTGAATAGAAGCTTCATCGTGGAAAGCATACAATGAATGGTCCCATAAGACCATATGAGGGCCCAACTTTAAATGCATGGCTCTCTTTTGTAAATGGCAGCTACATTTCATGACAATGAAGCTACAAAAAATGCATCCAGAGGCTTCAGGACAATGCTTTAGATGTAATCATCCGATAGGGGACTAGACTCATGTCTGCTTCTCTTGCCCAATTTTGACAGACTATTGAAATCAGATTTTTCGATGGGTGAATAGGAAACTCTCTTTAAGTATAGCCCCTGATACACTGGCAGCTTTATTCGGGACTGTTAACTCAAACTTAACAACTCGGCAAAAGCAGTTTGTTTTTATTGCTTCTCTAGTGGCAAAATCCCTTATTCTACAAAACTTGAAAATGCTAGAGCCACCAAGATTTAGCTATTGGGAGGTAAAGATGAGCCAAGATAAAAGTTAAGAAAAACTAAGAACTATAAAGTTAAAATACAAACAATACAAGCCTAATTCAATTCATATATAACCCTGGGCGTAGCAGAAGTAGTGCCTCTACGTGTATTTCCACGGAGTTTGAATAAAACTCCGTGGAAATAATGCTACACTCGGCTAAGCTCTCTACCCCCTCCCAAATTCTTTAAAAATATAAAAAGAAGCCACTTACATGTGTGTCTACCTCGTCCCGTGCCTGGCAGCTCTACGTCTTGCACGTGGCTCAAGACATACAATGTAGTGTTTTTTTAATAACAGAAGGATTCAAGGAGCAGGAAGGAGAGTGGCCAGGCACGGGAGGCAGCAAACACACAGGTAAGTGGCTTCTTTTTTAATTTTTAAAGAATTTGGGGGGGAGAAAGAGGCTAACTCCGCTCCGCAAAAGAGGCGGAGTTCTGCCCACCTCCGTGTTCGCAACAGAGCGCGGGGTAGGAAAATCTCTGCAAACTCTGCTGGTGGAGCGGAGTTACCCGCCCAGGGTGATTCATATATCAAAACTGAACCAGCATCCTCAATGGATGGAAAAACATTGACCAAACCGAAGAAAGGAAACCATAATGGTATAATGTGTACTTGTTATTTGGGTCATTTAGTCATCTGTTACAAACATTAAAACAGCCGCATCCATGCAGGTAACAGTGGTGGAGCGGTGGGGACGCGTGGGGGTATTTCGAGGGATGACGCAGAGGGAAAATTAATTATTTATTTGCAACATTGGTGGGAGGACATACCACCCAAAAAAGTTTCAGACAATAATTCTGCAACTTTCAATTAACATTGTACCTGCGTGCTTCTAAGCTTTTTTTCTATTAACCTGTTTAGTGCGGATGTCGGTCATTGGTCGACACCCACATTCCCTCCAATGCGCCTGTGTCGGCAATTGGCTGACTCTGGGGACGGCTGCAAAGATTGCTCTGGTGCGAGCAGCAGAGGATACCATTAAAAAAAAAAAAAAAAAGGATGGAATCACTTCTGCTCCAGCAACTGCCCCTCCTCCCAACCCTGTGGTGCACTGACATCACAGCTTCCTCAATGGAGCAGCAAAAGGAGCATACAAGTGCTCTCTCCAGCTCCAGTGGGGAAAAATGCTTAAATAGGCCTCCCCAGGTTTCAGGGAGGTCTCATTGGCAAGAGGAGATTCACCCCTTTCCAATGATGCCTCCCTGAAATATTTCCTGCTGTGGATCGCGATTGCGAACCAAAGCCAAGGAACCCCACTAGGTCACCAGGGAACAGAGTTTGGGGGTCAGCCCTCATGGTAAACAGCAGTACAGTAAGGGATGGTCCCAGTAAGCACTATTTAAACAAGAGGATAGCATGAACAAAAACTAACAAAACACCAAAAAACAATACATACAAAGATTGACTGAGTAGTGTTATTTAATCACACCTTCATTTTCACAAATATATGCAGAACACATTTATTATTATTAGCAATGTGCCCAGAAAGGAAGGAAGGGGGTATGGGGAAAGTGGGTGAATGGTGTGAGGATACAGTGTTGTGAAAGGACAAAAGAATTGGTGCAATGTAACTGATTCATATTCAACATACAAGGTGGGCTTATTATTTAGCCACTGTTGCAGAAGAAATTACATAGGTGATATTGGCCAAGCTGCTTGGTAAAACACAGTACTGGAATATCCGCTGTTTTAAGGCTGGCGTAAAGTGAAGTGTCGACGTTGCGACCCCAAAGATGTGTAGGTAATTATCCACCTTACAGGGGGGTTTTCCTCAGGACTGTGTGGGGGGATTGGGCACCTATGGTACAATTAAAATCGTGTTAGGGACGGTATTCTCCACAGAGACAAAGAGACTTATAAACATAGAACTTATTGACAAAGGTCCTCCAAATTACCCTAGAAGACCAAATCATGAAGGAAACGGGCACTGTGGCTCCAATGAAAAGAGATCATGGCAACTGCACCTGCAAAAGTAAGGTGTAGTACGTGTATGAGCCTCTTCCATAAATGGTACATCGCAACAATCCAAAATTAAACAGGTATTATCTAAGGTAGTGGCAATTTATACACTTACACTTATGAGAAACAATCTAACATGTCCCATCTGGGCCATATGATTAATACCAGCCGTGGCCATCAGCTGGGGCCAATATATAAAGAATATACAAATAAAAAACAAGTATTGAAGTACAACAACCAAAATAATACAGGACCACGTCAAAATCTAAATCTAAAAGCGGTGGAGATGGGCCACCTAATAGTACGTCAATATATGACTCCACAATTACCTGCTCTGCTCCCAAAACATGTTTCCCACGAGGGCACTCAATCTGGGTAAAGATGGAAATCATAAGTAAAATCTACCGCGACATAGGCGATGAGAAAATAACAAGTTACAGAGAAATGAACTCTACGCTCCTCGGTGGTCTGGAATAAGTCAGGGAACAATTACGTCGTATGTGGCCGGACCTGGAAATGTAACCGCATGCGTCAGGTCAAAATAATAGCACAAGATGTTGTAAGTCTAACCAAAGTCGGGAGCACACCGCTCTAGAATCTAACCGCTCAATAGCTGGCTGCTCACTGAAACAGGAAACGAGGGAGTAGGCAGCTCTCCCAACTGAAGTTGATAAAAGGGTGTAAGTGTCACGTCATCGTGTGAGCGTCACGCTAGTAGACGCTAGGTGCTAGAGAAACGGCATCACAGCGTGGCTGTCAGAGGCATAAAAATAGAAAATGGACTCAGTGTTGTGATGGAATTAAGTCCGGCGCTATGGTTTTCTAAAAGCCTGAAAATGAAGGATTAACCGACTCAGTATATGGGTTACAGGAATGGCATTGAGTTGGTCAAAAAAGAGGATCTGGGGGAAACGTCATAGCTCATGGATGTGTACAGGGCCATATTCAGAAACTTATACATCAGTTTTTGCTCATATTTACACATACAGTAAGTCGAAGCATGAAAAAACATTATGTAGCTGGTTTAAACATTGATATATGTAATCACACCAAAGTTACAGTATCTTACGTCTTGGTTGTTGTATATGCCTCTATGAAAAAGATCAAAAGTACAGCCTGTTGGTTACACATTTACATAGTCAAAAATCGATTAGATGTACCAGGTGGTTAAGCATTATGAGTAACCCTGGGCGTTATACTACGCTTCGCCCACGTAGTGTACGTAGCGCTGCCTGCTTCGCAGTTTTCGAAGTAGGCGAAGCAGGCAGCGCTACGCACACGCCAGGGCGAAGCGTAGCTGCCTGCCACCCACCACCCGCCTCCCACCCGCCCTCCTTTTAAAATAATATCATGCATGATAAAATAATTAAATGTAAAGACTTACCTGCAGCGCGGCGTCTCCGGTGCTCCCTCTTCCTCGTTTCCAACTTCTTGTGACAAATGCGCATGCGCGGACGCCCGTGCATGCGCATTTCTCGCAAGAAATGCGCATGCGCGGGCGTCCATTATAGCAAACTTAGTGTATCCCATAAAAATGATGCCGACCTATTACAGAATAGGGAAAGCCTAAAGGATGTTATACATTGCTCTGCCCTCATGTAAGACATGCTAGCTGAGCATAGCTAGAGTCTTGTTCGTTAGTGATAGAGTCCAGACTTGTCATCCATTTGCCCTCTCTTATGTTAAGGATCAGTCCCAAGTTGCCCCCTCTGGGGCCCATGGTCACTTTCGCAAGCACAACCCACTCGATTTCCTCAGGTCCGTGATTCGCCATTTTGAAATGGTCTACCAATGGTGCCCCATGCACACCACATCTTATTCTACTGCAATGTTGCAGTATTCATGCTTTGATCTTTTGTTGGGTTTGGCCCACATATATGAGTCTGCATGGGCACTTTATACAGTAGATTACATTGCTGGTGTTGCAACTGGTGAATGACTGCAGGTCAATGGTAAACAGGCCGACCCCCTGGGGGGCCATATTCTTTTAAAATGATGTGGTTTGTCCTCTGTGGGGCAAGATCGCACCCCCCAGAGGAAGGTAAAAAATTATAATTAAAAAAAATGTGACATTGTCAGGAGGTGGACCATCCTGACATATGGGCTGTCCCCCTGTTAGGCTCTCATTCTTTTGGAAATGTGTGTTTTACCTTGGGAGGGTGCCAATCAATTGACTGATTGGTGTGTGACCTGGAATGGGTGGTTGATGATTGTTTTAATAACGAGGAACACATATGACTGGGCATGACTAGAGAAGTATGTATAGCATCACCTAGGAGTAATACATTATACCCATGAGATGCAATTAGTATTATTATGTGTTCTCCATAACCAGGCTTTGTTGTTTTGTGTTCTAAGAAGCTCTAACAAACCCAGCACACTGCATTGCAGTCCAACGGAATTCTGCCAGTCAGGTTCTCTGATAGACGTGATGTGTGCATGCTCATTACAATTCAAGATGAGAGCCCTTCCCCATCACAGTTTGGAGTCATATGGCCGAAGTTCATCAGCCCACCTGTATACTTGATTACAACAAAGACATGGGCAGAGTGGAGAGGGTTGACCAGGTTCTTTAGCCATGCAATGCGAGTCATAAAACTTGCACTTGGTATAAGAAGCTATTAACCCACCTGATCCAGATGGCGACATACATTGCCTATTTTGTTTACTGCCAGACCACCATGGGCAGACAAATGTTTTTCCTTGACTTTCATTTGACTGTCATTGAAAGTTTTTCTGCTGCAAAAACAGCAGCCTCCACTCATATGCTCTGGAGAAAGTGGCAAGGCTGCAGGATTGACATGTTGCTGATCGCATTCCTGGAGCACCTAAAAAGACTTTACCTTGTAGTCATTGTAGAGTTTGCAGTATGCAAAGGAAGAGGCAGGGGAGTTGTGTTTACTGTCCCCAGTGCACATCTCAGCCAGCCCTGTGTTTTCCTACTTGCTTTATGTTGTACCATACAAAAGTGAAGTATTAGGAAATGTACTGAAGTGGAGCTGCCGTAAAGTAAACCTTTCAATGGCTGGGCACCTACCATGGGTCACTACTTCACTAGGCAAGCAGCCTAGAACAATTGTTCCTCTACTTGAGGAAATCATGGACTTGCGTATGGCCTGCTCAACACCTTTATCTGCCATCAGAATGTGGTAGGTGTTCTGTTTGCTGGTTGACAAGTGCATTATAGTCCCCATTTGCACATAGTTGTGGACGGAAGATAATCTACGTTATCACGGAGTACCTTGTGTGGCAAAAACTTAAAGTCTTTAGTAGTTTTTTAAATGCTTTTCAGGGAATTTATGCATATAGCACATTGAACACCCTGATTGCCCACAACAACCGGAGTAAGTGTAATAAGCCAAACAAATGTCCTGTGAGACTCATTCACTTCTACTTGGTTTGAAGGTATTCACACTCAATTAGTAACTTGAATCATACACAATGTTGTTGAAAAAGGATACAGGACACTATTTGGCATGATGATGATGTTCACATTTTTAGTTTTAGGACAATATACATTTCAGTATCTTTCAAAATTAGTGCAGATGGTGCAGTGCTCAGACGGTGAACACAGGGGTGTTGTCAACCCTCCGCTTTCTCAGCTTCAGTGGGGGTAATGTTGACACATAATTATTGATGAAGCTGGTCTGTCTGCAGCTCTGCAGAGGAATGGTTTAAAAAAGGGAAAATAATAACGGATGCGAAACCAGTCACAGTAAAAGAGGCTCAAAACATGAAAAGATAAGAGAAAGAAAGAGCGTGTATGACCGTAGGTTCAATTGGTGCAGGAGGTGCAGTGGCACTGGGGCCAAGATGCCTGAGGGGTCCACTGAACCCCATTTATTGCTGTATTTTATCATTCACAAAGCAGCCAGGGACCACTTTCTTCCTCAAATATGGCCCACATTACACTGGCTACTGAGAGTTTGAGAGAGAGGGCTAGAAGGAAGAGTGAAACGAAGAACATATGAAAAGAAGAAAGAGCCAAAAGAATGAAAAGATTAATGCAAGGGTGAAATGATTGATGGATGAAATGTAAAACAACATTGAATGGGTGAGTGGAAGAGAGAATGACTGGGATGATGCAAGGCTGGATTAATGTATGGAGTGTGAAATTATGTATGCAAGAAAAAGAAGGGATGTTTGAATGGGAAAAGGATGGCTGAATGGCTGGAATTGTGAGTGGTAGGATAGAAGGATGGATGAAAGAGTAATAATAAAAGGATGGATAGACAGAATGGTACAGAAAGGATGGATGGATGCATGAAGTGATGGACAGATGGATGAATTAATGAAAGACTTAAAGAATGGAGAGATGGGTGGAGGGAAGGTGGTATGAAGGGACCCAATTTAGAGTGGGTAGGGTTTTCTCGCTTCGCTCACCCGATGGCATTTAAGGTATGGATGGAAGCCTGGGGTATTTTCATTTTCTGGCTACTCCTTTGAGTGAACTGATATGTATACAACAACATAGAACAAGACAGTGAACAGGTTCCAAGGTTGTATATGATTTTATATCAAACAAATGTAAGTGGAGATCCTGTTTGTTCATATATGGTATCTCTGGTGAACCAAAGCATGTTTTGAAAGCAACGTAGGTAGGAGATGTTGATGATTCAAACTGTAGTTAGTCTTTGGGACTCATCAGGATAAAAGTCATCTGACTACATTTCCCTTAAAACTGTGGAATTTTGGGAACGTCAGAAATGCATCCTGTAAGCAATACATGCAAGAATACTTCAAGAAAGAGTCTTCATTGTATATCAGGCCGCACAGTTAGACCGACAGTTCAGGTTGGGTAAACAAATTATTCAGTAGAAGTACACCTTTATATTGTGTGGAGAAAGTTGTCACATCTACACATGCTGGAGAACTCCTAGCCAAAGCCAACAATGCAAAATGGGTATCTCGCTTCCTTGGACGGTCCCATAGAGGTAAGTGGATTACTCAGGAAAAGCACACCTTTGCATACTGTAAAGTCATCAACATGATAACAGATAACTCCCATGGTGAGAGGGGCATTTTTGTTTTCAAAGCGAAAACCTGGCTACGGGATTTTGTTTTTGGGAATTAAAAAAAAATTGATGGACAGCTCCATAATGCTGATGGAGTAGTGCATTAAACGTAAAATGGCATTGACAGGAACCGCTGTGACTGCAGATCCTGTCAATGTTTTTGAATTGACATTCAGCTTGTCGGCATTTCCAAATTTGGCGGGTGGAAAAATTGCAGCACAGCAGATGTGAAGTCTTCCATCAGAGTGACAGAGTCTTCTTTGTCAGCCAAAATGTAAATATGGCCCTTGCTAAGAACTCCTCATTTTTTTTCCTGTCTTAAAAATCGTAGGTGTCCAGTGCTGTGCAATTTATGTTGATTCTGTTCACTTTCATATAATGGTGTAAAAACCTTAAAAGTACTTACATGGCTAACATTACTCATTTTTTACATATTGTGCTTAATTACGAGTCTGGATGCCTGAGGGCTGCCAGACATTTGGTGGCATGGCAGTGGTGATCTAGCCACTGCCGCACCAGCGGTCCAACTGTCCCATTACGACTTGGGTGATTAGACTGTTCTGGGACCTTCGATGCCACCAGTGAACCACTGTTCCCTGGTGCTGCAATATGTTTAGCGGGACTGCTGTGGCTTTATATGAGTTTCCTCTTCACCGGGGTTTTCATTGCAGATCCACTACCATGAAACCCTGGCGGAGAGGAAACAAAGGGGGCTCTACAGGGCCCCCTTGTGCGTCCGCACTTTGTGTGCATGCACATCAGTTCCTGCGCCACATGGCCCTTAAACTCCATGCCATGTAGGAACCTTGAGAGGAGTTCCTATTGCGGTTCTTTTTTTGAAGGCACCACCGCCTTTAAAAAGGGCATCACAAGCAGAATCACCATGCCACCCACCATCCAGACTACAATAAACATGTAATCTGGTAGGCGGGCAGCAGCAACTCTTGGCAGTGTGGGGGCCCGGTGATAGTGGGACGCCTGCCCACATACTGCCAAAAGTCGTAATCGGGCCCTTTATGTTAGAAATATCTGTAGTCCACAAATTAACAACTAACCAGCCTTCCCTCCCATCTCCACATAAAAATACAAATATAATGTGCTAAAAACACAACATAGACACATCACATTTATGCTGTGAAAATGCACCTTTCTTGCAATGCGGGTAGCTGTGGATTTTGAGCTCTATCTTAGCTGGCACATAGGCAAACCTGCACATTTTTTAAAGCTAGACAACCTGAGAACTCCAGGGGTGAATGACTTGAACGGCTCTCACCAGATAATTTTACCCAGAAGGCCTTGCAAACATCAAACTTTGGTAACAAACACACATTTTCCTCACATTTCTGTGACGAAAAGACCTGGAATCTGTGGGGAGCCACAGGTTTCCTACCACCCTGAGTTCCTACATGTCTCCCAATAAGAACGGTACACCACTTGTTGTGGGTCCAAGAGACGACACAAAAGGAACTACATCGATACATTGAGAGATAAGCTATAGGCGTAGCTGATGTATTTGGGACTGCACCTTGACACCACCCATGGAAACATACAAACCACTGACATTTTTTGAAAACTAGGCAACAAGGTGAGTCCAGGGTGGTTTGCCTTGCATTTATCCATTAAGGTTTTCTTATCCACAATGCTCTGCAAACCTCAAACTCTGCCCGAAATCAACATTTCCCTTCAATTTCTGGGATGGAAACTTCCAGAATATGCTTGAATCCACAAAAGTCCTGCCACTCTGCAATATCCCACTTGTACAGATAAAAACGCTAAGCCACTTTTGTGGCTGGTCCTAATGCTTACTACAGGAATGGCTCAAACTAAGGTGAATGGGAGCCTTCTGCTGCACTATGGGCAAACAATGGAACAACAGAAACCACAGATAGAATGTTGAATTTTACTACCTCTATCACTTGTTGGTAGAGTAGCCATTTTCTCAATGGTGAGCCCACCCGAATTCTACCTATTCACAAACAGCCCCATTCCTCAGAGACTCTGTCCACTGTTATCCAGGCTAGTTTGGGCTAGTGGCCAGCTCCACTCGAGGTAGGATACTGTCACCCTTTTCAATGAAACATGAGGCTTCTCTGTCCCAGACTTTGAGAAACACAATTTTGCATCTCAGACCCACTTTCCATCTTGTTCTTATCACTTACATCAACACTTGCCACATTTGTGTATTGAGAGAGCCGTATTTAAACAGGTGCATTGCGGACAGTGTTAGCCAAGCACCTGCCTAAACCAAATTGCCCTGATACAAACAATCCACTATACTGCAAACGGTGTGGCACAAAGTATGTAGAAAGACCAAAAGCAATATACAATTTTGTTTTCACTGGCCATATTGCTCATGCATAGGTTCTTGCTTTCCTTAACCGTGAAAAACGTGAAAGGAACAGACTAGGTATTAAAAGCATGGTTAAGACAGGACAATAACCGAGAAACAGAGTGTTTTTAAATCTAGAATTAGTTTTAGACAATCTATCCTCTTCACCACTTGAGGCATTTCCCTGCTTCAGATTACTACAGGCTATGCATATCTCATATCCTATATTTACTGCTGACCCCTTGGAATTCACACATTTAACATGCATGGTACACACACTAGACCCTTGTAAATGTGTAATTTATACAGGTGTTTTACTAAAAGCAGTATTATCACACACCCGACTTTGTAATCTGTGGGAAATTAGGGCATGATTCATATATTGGTGGGAAGCATACTCCGTAACAGCGGTGACAGAGTAGACTTACCGCCAATATAATTGTCCAACCATTGAATTTAGATGTGGACGGACCATTGGTGTTGACTAATATGCCTCTGCCATGGCAATACCCCTTCAACGGCCCGACGGAGTAAGAGCTGTGGGAGGTTGACTTGTATGTCTACCCACCTAATTTAGATGGGCAGACATAGAATTCAGTGCTCACTACCTGTCAACCCCAGGAAAACCCTGGCAGAAAGGGGCAGTGAAAACTGTGTAATGGCCCCCTCACCATGGAAGATAATTCCCAATGGGAGGACTTGTTTTTTTATTTTCAAAAAGGAAATCCTGCTTCAGAAGGTTAGCCATAATCACACACATTTGTATGACACCAGCATGTTGAATTACATCGATGGGATAGCTGGGGCTGATATGCAAGTACTTTTCTAGTGGTGGAGCCCAATGCGCAATAATTCATTGATGGTCCAGACTCAATGGGCAATATTGTCAATCCTTTCCGCTAATGATATGGGAAAATATGCATACTACTGTGGCCGACTCTACAACTATAACAGCACATATTGCAGATAAGTGGTAATAAGATGAATATAGAACCACTCAGTTAAACCTTTGCAGTATATGTATTCTACTAGTACGACCATGGCTATGTAATTTTTATACATTATCACTGCACTTGGATCCATGTTTGCAGTAGCTTTCTGAAACTCCAAAAAAAAAAAAAACTTGTTGAAGCTTGAGTGTCACCTAGCCCGGGTAGTGCATATTGGACATTTTGCGGGTCTGTTTTCAGGGATGTGAATTGTGACTGGGAGGCCAGTATGGATTTCTCTTGTGCCAGCGAGGGCATAATACCACTTCCTGGTGATTTATAGGGAATGTATGAGAGTTGCTCAGGGACTGAGATAAAACAAACTCTTTTGAAATTATATAGTAATAAAAAAAGAGTTTAGCTGCAGGGTCATTGTTAGACCTGTCGGGGTCACACCAGAAGGAAGAAGGGGAGAAAAATTTAAAAATAAGGAGTTTTAAAAACGCCCCTAAAATAATTTTGAAGGGAACATTGGTAACCAATCGCCGGTGGATTAGAAAAAGAACGGGTTCTTTGACAAGCAGACTGGTAGGTTTGTACCCTATTCCAACGAATGCTACAAGTATGAGCACTCCAAGGGTGACTCTAGATGTCCCAGGATGGCACATCCCCCCACTCGTGTGCAGACACCAGGGCTGGAGAGTTTAGCGTTTAGGGAGAAGGTAGTCCCAGTTAGCTTTCTTAAGCAGACAGAGGTTACCCTAGTTTCCCTGGGGGATAAGTAGATGGTGCTGCAATCCCATCTACCTGCCAACACCTCTATGTACAAGTAGTGGGTCACCATCAATAGGCAATGGGTGGAAACTCTGAGGGACCAAGGAGCCAGTATGATTACTCTGAACTGTCAGATGGGTCCTAAGAGCAGGTGCTCCCTAACACATTCCACCAAGTAATATTCGCTGACAATTGTGGGAGTCATCTACCTGTGGCTCTGGATGCCTATAGATTGTCTGTTGGACAATGGCCTGGAGTAAACTATCTGGAGGGAGGTAGAGCTCAGGTCACACTTGGAGATGATGGGATTGCCTGAATGGATATGTATGACCAAAAGGACCATGGCTGCCAGGAAGGTAAGGGGTGTCTGGAGCTTGGAACAATGGTACAGACAGCTTCTAAGAAAAGTGGGGGCAAGGGGTATGGGAAACCAGCCCCTGAAGTTTTAGTGGTCCAGGTTAATGTAGCACCTGAGAAGGATGCCCGAGCCAATTGGGGGTAATATTAGCACTCTGGGTGTCCTGCTGGAGCTTGCTGGTTGGCAAGTTGTGTGTGGACCCACCAAAGATTAAATCTGCAAGGCGCAGAAAGAGAGCCCCACTCTAGAGGGCTTGAGGCGGCAAGCGGAGACCCAGGCAGCAGGTGACACCTCTGGAGATCACTGAGGTTTACTGGGAGAATTACCACCTGTATAGCGAGCCTAAGGCTTCTGAATTTGGGGCAGCCTGTGAGCTGGTGGTCCCCCAGTGTTACAGGACCTTCCTACTGGGTTTGGCTTGTGACATACCCCTGGCAGGACATCTGAGGCCAGACAACACATTTGCAAGGCTTGTTGCCCACTTCTATTGGACCCAGATGAAAATGGTCTTATGTGCAATATGTAGACCCTTCCCACCTGCCAGGCCAGTGGGAAGTCCATGCTCCTCTGACCCCACTACCTGTCATTGGCACTCCCTTTAAGAGGGTAGGCATAGACATTATTGGACCATTGGACCCCAAGATGGCTTTAGGCAACAGGTTCATCCTGGTCTCTGTAGACCATGCCACTCGCTACCCAGAGGCTATCTCTCTGAGGTCGGTGACTACACCTGTGGTTGCCAGGGCCTTGAAGGGAATTTTTACCTGTGTGGTGTTCATCAAAGAAGGAATGTCTGACACTAACTTGATGTCAGGGTACATGAAGTCCAAGTGGGATGAATGTGGTGTAACTTATAATTTATCCACACCCTATTACCCCCAAACCAACGGTCTTGTGGAGAGAGTCAACAAGACATTGAAGGGCATGATAATGGGCCTACACCAATCTAAGAGGCATAAGTGGGATGTTCTTTCCCATGCCTTCTCGTTGCCTACAGGGAGGTACTACAGAAAGGAGTGGGGTTTAGCCCCTTTGAACTCCTTTATGGCCACCCTGACAAGGTCACCTTCTTAGCCTTATAAAAGTGGGGTGGGAGCAGGCTCCCAGGAAACCCTTCTGTATGTGGTCAGCTACATGCTTGCACTCCGCAAACAGATGCACCACTTCTTGAAAAAGGTGAAAAGCAATCTTGAGATCAGTTAAAAAGTTATGAAACTCTGGTATGGCCAGAAGGCCCTGGCCAGAAGGTGTGATAATAATAACACCATGACATAATAATATGGTAATATGGTAATAATATGACCATGACATAGATACTGAACACAGTCCACCTCTTAAGAACAAAATTACAGATTGTCAGATTAGGTGAGGGCTAGTATCCAGGAGGAAGTCTCTTAGATGCTGGTGTTAGGGGTGATTGAAGCCTCCAACAATCTCTGGTTCAGCCCTGTAGAGTTGGTACACAAGGCTGCCCCACTGCGCACCAGTCCAGAATTTAGGTTCTGTGTTGACTACCTCAACTCCATCACGAAAATTGACACACACCCCATCTTCCGAGCTGATGAGCTCATAGACAGGCTGGGCACTGCCAAGTTCCTCAGCACTTTTGATCTAACATCAGGGTATTGGTAGATCGCTCTGACTGAGGGGGCAAAAGCGAGGTCAGCATTCTCAACCCCAGAGGGACACTTTCAGTTGTAGGCGGTGCCCTTTGGTTTGAGGAATGTACCTGTCACCTATCAGAGACTGGTCATCAGGGTCCTAGCTAGGAGGGAGGCATTCTGTGTCACCTACATGGATGACTTTGCTGTCTATAGTTCCAGCTGGGATGATCATCTGGACCACCTCTAGGAGGTCCTTCAGGTCCTGCAGCAGGCGGGATTTACTATCAAGACCAGCAAGGATTCTGTGATGTATCTGGGCTACATGGTAGGGAGGGGAAAGGTGCAGCCACTCCAAGCCAAGATTGAGACTATCCTGGCCTGGCAATCCCCTAAACCAAAGACTGAAGTGAAGGTCTTCCTTGGCCTACTAGGATACTATAGGAGGTTTGTTAAGGGCTATGGCACCATTGTTGCCCCCTTAACAGAGCTACCGTCAAAGAAGCAGCACAGACAGGTGATCTGGACAGAGGACTGCCAGAAAGCCATTAATACCCTTAAGGAGGCCATGTATACAGCACCCATACTCAAGGCTCCTGACTTCTCGAAGGACTTTATAGTGCAGGCAGATGCCCCCTTACCAGAGCTACCTTCAAAGAAGCAGCACAAACAGGTGATCTGGACAGAGGCCTGCCAGAAAGCCTTTAATACCCTCAAGGAGGCCATGTATACAGCACCCATACTCAAGGCCCCTGACTTCTCGAAGGACTTTATAGTGCAGGCAAATGCTTCAGAAAATGGCATATGGGTGGTCTTAGCACAATTAAATGAGGAGCGCCTAGACCAACCAATAGTCTTCATTAGCAGGAGGCTATTTCAACTGGAACAGAAATGGAGTGTGATTGAGAGGGAGGGCTCAACTGTAGTCTGAAAATTGAAGCTGAGACCATACCTGTTTGGGATTCACTTCCGGGTTCAATCAGGCCACATACCCCTCAGGAGGCTCATGCTAATAAGTGGGGAAAATCCCAAACTGTTGAGGTTGGTCTATCTCCTTGTGGGTAATGGACTGTGTCAGACCACGCCAACTCTGATGGACTATCTAGGTTCTTCCACTTTAGTGATGAGAACTCCCATGGGGTTGGGTAGTTCTCCCCACTTTCAACTGGGGACACACATGTTAGACCTGTTAGCCTCAGGGTGGTCTTCCCCCATCTTTTAGGGTGGTCTTCAACTTGATATAAGTTGAATCTCCAAACTGGTTAATTCATACCTACTTCCCAAATCTTTACACTTCTTGCTGAGAAACGCTTGCAGTAACCTGAAACGTAATGGATCCTAATGGATCTTCAGAACTAATGATATTTTTCAAATTGCTCTGATTAAATTAGTTATATATAGAATACAATGACTTTTCAGCAAATTTGGGATGACGTTTTAGCCTTACATGATTAGCAACTAACTTGTCAGAGACATTGTAGGTGAAATGTGTCAGAAGGTTTAAAAAAGAAAATCTGTGCAAAAATTTGATTTTAAGCATTGTAAAATAGCTGATTTATCTTGCTTAACCAGAATCTCTAAAAATGTGTTGCTGTGAATATTTAAAATATCTCTAACATAAATTATATGGAGATTGTTATAGCTTACAGAACAAATAATGTGATCTGCATAAGTAACATTTTACATGGTGTATCTTCCTTTGTTGTGCCTATATTTTATGTAATATGCGCTTAGCCACAATCTCAAATAGTACTGTAATGCTATAGAAATTGATGATGTGTTGAGGCCCCAAGCAAACGGCTCAACACTAACAGGTGCTAGGTAAGTAATTAGAAAATATGGGAATTCATTTTCTATGTTATCTTCATATGACTTGAAAATTGTTTCTCTTTTTTTCTTTCAAGATATTAGGTAAAGATAGACCCATTATGTTTGTAAAAGTCTTACAAACATTCCAGCTCTTATCTAGGGGTGTGCAAAATTCATGTAATTAGCTTTTGCGTAATAGCAATTTAAATATGTATATGTATTTGTGTGTGTATATATATATATCTATATATAAATTTATAGATTTATATATACCTACATATATATATTATATCTATATATATATCTATATCTATATATATATATATTCACAGAAAAAACCATAGGTTTCAGGCACGTTATAGTAAGGAATTAGCATTATAAAAACCTCAGAAATTCACTGAAAAAAACATAGGTTTCAGGGGTGTTATAGTTAGCTGGACTTTTCACTTGTACAAAACCATTGAAATTCCCCCGTTATAGTTAGTTCAGCTAACTATAACTCGCGCGCCCGCAATGCACTGCTGATGACGTCACATATTACATCACTCATGACATGGTCAGTGACATCACTCATGACATCACTGATGACATCTCAAATGACATCACTGATGACATCACTGATGACATCATCCAGTAAATGTCTGTTTTTCTGAAAATTAAATATGTTTTATATATGTATATCTCAAGGTCGATGGAAGAATAAATGGGTATATAAGTGTCTAAATGGATGATTTGTTTTTGAAAAATTGATTGTGTAACTGACTGATTAAGTGTATCATAGTGAATACATGGCTTAGTGAGTAATGTTTAAATATGTAAATATCTGTATCAGTCTCTCACTTTGTGTATAAGTGGCTGCATGGGTTGGTGAGCAGCTACATGGTTGTCTATATAGGTTATTAGTTGGTTTTTTGAGTATCAGTCTGAGTGTCTGCATGGTTCGGTGGGGGGTATTACGTAGTGCATAGGTGCATGAATGAGTGACTCACTGTTTGCATGTGTTGAAGACAGCATGTGTGCAGGACTGTATGGGTGGATGAGTGTGTGTATGGGTGTGTTAGTGAGTGAATGACTGTCTCAATAGTGTCTTTATGAGTAACTACATATGTTTTAAACTAGTATATGTGACTATTGGTGTATATAAGTGAGTATATGTGAGAGTGAGAGATTGAAAGAGTTCCTGTATGAATAAGTATGTGTTTCTATAAGTGATTGTTTAAAAGACTAAGTATGTGTAAGTTTCCGTAGAAGTAAGTGTGGTGGTGTGTGTATAACTGTATATGCAAGTAAATGTATGTTTGATTCTTTATTAGCATGAGTGACTATGTGTGTGAGTAACTCTATGGATGAGTGGCATTGTGTAACAGGATGTACAGGTGTATGAGTACATATGATGAGTGAGTACATGTATGAGTGACTGTATAGGACTGTTGGTGAATGAGTGGATGTGTATGTGGATCTTAGAATTACTGAAGAGGTTGTTGTAACTGGTATTGGTATGTCCATTGTTTTGAAAATTTTACTCTCTATTTTTGAATGTGTGTATCAAAGTTTATATTAGGGTGAGAGGAGGTCTGCCACTCTATCACAAGGATGATGTCATCAGTGATGTCATCAGTGATGTCATTTGAGATGTCATCAGTGATGTCATGAGTGATGTCACTGACCATGTCATGAGTGATGTAATATGTGATGTCATCAGCAGTGCATTGCGGGCGCGCGAGTTATAGTTAGCGAAATAACTATAACGGGGGAATTTCAATGGTTTTGTACAAGTGAAAAGTCCAGCTAACTATAACACCCCTGAAACCTATGTTTTTTTCAGTGAATTTCTGAGGTTTTTTAAATGCTAATTCCTAACTATAACGTGCCTGAAACCTATGGTTTTTTCTGTGAATTTCAAAGGTTTTTTAAATGCTAATTTCTAACTAAGCCTACAGAGATAGGAAATGTGAAGAAAGAAGAAAAAATGCACAGAAAGAAAAAAAAGAAGTGCAGAAAGAAGCAACAGAAGTCCTCAAAGACGAAGAAAAGTGCAGGAAGAAGGATAACGTGCAGAAAGAACAAAAAGAAGAGCAGAAAGAATCCTTGTTGCAAAATCATCCTGTACCCTCAACTTTTTCAGACGGATACTGGTGGTAACTGAGTCTGACTAACCAGTCCTAGAGCCAGTGCTATGTTAAAAGACACTTAGAATACAGTGAAAACACCTACATACACTAGGGAACATTATGCGTTGGGGTCCCCCTGTGATTAGCATGACCTCCTCTGTAAGCCCCTAGTATATAATAGGGCAGGGGGATTAAAACTACCTCTTAAAACAGGCCACAGGGCGTTTTTGCACATGTTAACTCAGGCCCCGTCCCCTCCCTTCACCATTGTGTAAACACGCCCTGTGTCCGTTTTTAGTTGGGAGATTAAGTTCATTTGAATCCTGAGGGTCCCTAGGGTCCAACTAGCCCACTAGGTACCTCCAGTAAGTGCCACAGAGCTGCATTGCAGAGAGGTGTAAAAAGTGGCACAGCCTGGACCACCTCTCTGCAATGCAGCTCAGTGGCGCTTACTGGAAGCACTTGGTGGGCTAGTTAGCCCCCAGGGGCCCTCAGTATTGAAGGGAAATTATATCCCCAATTTAAAACGTGCCATAGTGCGTGTTTGCACACGTCACCTCAGGCCCCGTCCCCTCCCTTCACCACTGTGTAAACGCGCCCTGTGGCTGTTCTAAGTTGAGAGATTAAGTCCCCTTGAATCCTAAGGGTCCCTAGGGTCAAACTAGACCACTAGGTACCTCCAGTGAGTGCCACAGAGCTGCGTTGCAGAGAGGTGTAAAAAGGGGCTTGGCCTCAGAAAACCTGTCTGCAGCGCAGCTCCCTGGCGCATACTGGAGATGCCTGTTGGGCTAGTTGGCCCTCAGGGACCCTCAGTATTGAAGAGGAATTAATTCCCCAACGTACAACTCGCCAGGGGGCGCGTTTGCAGAGTGCTGCAAGGAGGGGGCGTGACCTCCGGCACGATGCCAGTCTTTTATTTATTTTAATTTTTTAAGAAGGGGGGCTGTGTGGTTCCCCTTCTTATTCTAATTTATTGGCCCTGATGACCCCATCCCCCATGGCCTGTCTCCTAATTATATTTTTTTGACCCCAATCCCCAGGGCCGGCCACTGTTTTTTATTATTTTTAAAAAAAATATATTTATAGACACACCTAGGACATGCTGGACAAACCGTACGTACCTATCACCATTTGAGTGATATTCATTAAAAGGCGACTATGCATACAATGAATCCACGTGGAATGTATTTACACCACTAGTAAAGCTCTGACATGTCTGATGCCCTACCATGCCTAATCCCGGTAGACACCCTTGTCGTTTATTTATACAAACATGGGTAGCTATTGACGGGCACATTTAATACACATGCACACCAAGCCATTCAAAGGGGATTCGACAAAAATTTGACCAAAACTATGTAAGAAACCCCCCTCACGGTTAATAAAACACACATCCACTGCCGGATGTGTAATACTTTTTATTTTACTCTCTGGAAAGGGGACGAACATCACTTGAGAGTCACAGCGCGCTCCTGGCAGAGCCCAATGCTGTGTTACACCCACCATTGCCTGCTGAGTGCCACACACCTCTGTGTTGTATTCCACCAGCTAGTGCATATGCTATGACACTCTCTAGCCCATGTACACTGTAACACCACCCCGTGAATATGTCATGCCACACTTCTCTTCGCACGGGTTATATTGCCCCATCTAACGTGCCTTCCTCGATGCCTATGTTATAACACACAGTGCTATGCCATACATATTACAATCTGGGATCCATATCTTTGTCACAGTGCATATGCAACGTTACACTCCCCAGCACATATTTTATATTACAACTTTAGAGACTAGTTAGGTTACACAACACTGCCCTGTGCATATTACAGTCCAAGGCGCACATCGCATAGCACGCGCTAGTGCCTGTGCTATCTCGCGCTCTCCAATGAATCTGTCATTGCGCACAATGTATTGCATATTATATTTCACGCCCGGTTCATCTTATATCACACTTTTTGGTGCATAGTTTATACCATACACTATATCTAGTTTTCATTTTCAATCGTGCTCTCAGGACTATGTTCTATATAACACTGTGTTCACCTACCCTTTTCACGGGCATTACATTTTGCGATAGGGGGTGGAGGGTCAGGGGGTGTTTCTGCCAAGTGATCCCGGAGTCACAGTCACAAACGTCCTCTTCTTCCTGAATAAAAGTGAGATTATGCTGCATACTTGTTCATATTTTAAGTAGTTCGCACAGACACACGTTTTAAAAACAATAAAGTTCCTAATACCCGCCTTCTCTGAACAGTTAGCTTGCTGCCCCATCCCCCTCCTCCCTATCCTCTGTTGTGTGAATCCATGGACTAGCCTCCTCCCTCCTGGCATGCATGGTCTGATGTGCTGCCACTGCCCTCAATTTAGTATGATGTACCAGTCCCCTCCTCCTGCCCTCCATTGCCCAATTCTATGCCCCATCATTGACCTCCTGCTTAAACTCTGTGCTTAGCTTGCTGCCCCTATTCTCCTTCCCCCTGCCCTCCGATGTCTTTGTGCATGCCCCTGCTCCATCCTTTTTGCCCACCATGTTCCATGGACCTGCCAATCCTATCTACTCTGAGTGTTCTGTTGAGCTGCCACTCCCCTCCCACCGGCCTAGCATTGTCAGATGACTGTAACCTGTCCCTGCCACCTCCACCCTGCCTGTCCACATGCCATGCCCCTATCCTCTTCCTCCTGTCCTACATGGTCCATTGTACTGCCACACCCTTCTGCCCTCCCTGGTCTGTTGTGCTGCAACTGCTCCTCCTGCCTGCCCCGTGCGGTCTGTTGTGAGGCCCCTTCCCCTGAACTTTCTTGTCCCTTCTATCCTCCATCGTCCTTTGTGCATGCCCCTGCACCCTCCTTCTTGCCCATCATAGCCATTGTGCTGCCACTAACCCTCCCACTTGCCATGCATGGTCTTCTGTGCTGCCATGGCCCCTTCCACCTTCCCTGTGTGGTCAGTTAGCTGCCCCTGACCCCCTCCCACCTTCCCTCCATGGTCTGTGTGTATGCCATCACAGTCTCACTGTTGCTCTTCATGGTGTGTCTTACTTCTAGTGCCCATCCTGCCTGACCTCCATGGCTATCTTGCTGCTCCTGCCCTGCCCCCTTGCCCCCAGCCCTCTGTTTACATGTGCAGACCCCTACTCCCTCCCTCCTGGCTTGTCTGTTCCATTGTAATGCCCCTGATCCGTCCCTCCTGCCCTTTATGGTCTGTTATGCTGCAGCTTTCTCTCCTGTCTGACCATTATGGTCAGCTAGCTACCATTGCCTCTTGCCCCTCTGTTCTCTGTTGTCCATGTGCATGGTCCTGTCCCCTCCCTCTTGCTTTCTATGGATTGTTGTGCTGCACTCCCGTCCCGCATGCCCTGTGTGGTGTATTGTGCTGCTGCAAACCCTGATGCCTGCCCTGCAGGGTCAGTTTGGTGCACCTCTCCATGTCCCTCCTGTCCTCTGTTATCCAAGTTCATGTCCCTACCCCATTTCCTTCCATGATCCAATGTACCATACTTGCGAACATTTTGAACTTGGTAAGAGGGAAATTTTGAAAAAAAAACTGGGGTATTGATTTTCCCCTTTGAGTTACATTGAAAAAGAGGAGATTGTAGACAGGAGACAGATCAAATAAAGCCCATTTGAGCTTAAAAACATTGGACGTTTCCTGGCTGAATCGGGTCTGTTGGCATGTATGGTTGTACTACCATTGCCTCTTCCTTCTGCCCACAATGCTCTATTACATTGCCACAGCCTCTCTTGCAAGTCCTGTATTGTTGGTTTGTTGCCCCTGCCCCCGTTTCCACTGCCCTCCATAGTCTGTTGTGCTGCCACGTCCCTTCCTGCCTGCTCAGTGTGGTTAAATTGTTGCCTTTGCACCCTCCTACCTGCCTTCAATTTTGAGAGTCCATGCCCCTGGCCTCTGCCTCTCAACAGTATCCTAATGAACAACTAGATGGCTAACATTCTATATTTATTACAAAAGTGTGGAACGCCTGACGTCATCTTGATGTAATCAAATCTGTAATACCTAGAGCATTTCCTTTAGAAATTACATTTATGAGAGGGTCTTATTGGCATCAAAATTATGGTTAGTGCTCTAAAAGACTAAAATAAGGACATATTTTCTGAGTTTTCAAATAGTGACAAAGCACTTTTAAATTATTTGTTATCTTTATGTTTTTTTAATCCAGTTGACCACTTGATTAAATGTTGCACTTAGGGGAGAGGATGTGGTGTTACTTCCAGAACTGCAGACTTTGCAACTGGGGAACCAGGTTGGAGTTTCTGCTTCAGCTCGACATTCTGTGATTCTGGTCAAATCACTTAGTCTCCCCATGTCTACAACCAAAATGAATTTGTTCTTGTGTGATGTAACCAATGCTCATGTAAAGCACTCCAATACCTGACAAGTCTGCACTATATAACACTGCAAAAACACAAAATAATAAGGGCCTCATTTATGAAAAGTGACGCATCACTGCATGAAAACAGTGATGCGTCACTTTTCACTGCGCCCTCCCTGCGACTCCAATGATGCGTCATATTTACAGTATGATGCATCATGTCGCAAGGAGTCACAGATACGTCAGTATTTCTGACGTATCTGTAGGCGCAAAAGTGACGCATTGCTGGAGTGTGTCACAAAAGTGACGCAACTCCAGCAATGTGTCCTTTCACATGGGGCAAGCCCCATGTGAAAGGGCCTGCGTCAGTTTTACGCCTGCTGTGAGGCAGGCACAAGATATTGACGCATTTGCACCCCAGAAGTGGCGCAGTGAAATCTCGTAGATTTCACTGCGTCACTTCTACGATGCTTACTTACGTGGGAACGCCCACCCTGCATACATTATACCTGACGCAGGTATAATGTAGCGCAGGGGTTTACAAAGTGACGCATCTAGGTAGATGCGTCACTTTGTAAATATGGCGCATCATGGCGCATGTTTTACGCCACTGGTGCGTCACAAAAAGTGACGCACCGGTGGCGCAAAAGTGACGCAGGGGCTCATAAATGAGCCCCTAAGTGTTTTGCACACTTCTGTCATTGGGCTATATTTGGGCTACATCTGGGTGATTTTGGGCTACATTTGGGCTCTTTTGTCTCCGGTGGCCATCTTGGGAGATTTATTTGTTATGAAGTTTCCTAATTTCCTCATGTACTGCAGTCTCCTCAGTAGGAAATGCTTTCAGTTTTTTACTTTGATTCCATCATGAAGGTATTCAGATATGTCACACATTTGCCATAAATTCTGAAAGTTAGCACTCTAGTGCTCATTAGATCACTGTAGTAAAACTACTGTTCGGTTAAAAAGAATTTTCTCTTTGTACTAGAATAGAGACTTCTGTTACGTAAACATACCTTCTAACAGTCATCCACATACACACTTTCAAACAAGATCATGACCACCTAGCGTTAATGTTGGAAAGTTATCCGTACAAAAAATTTTTTTTCATAAGTGACAAACATTAATTGCAATTTATTGACAGATTAAAAAGAGGTATCACGTGATCACAATATATCAAATAAAATAGTCAAACACACATGACTAAACGTCAAAAACCACAAATGTGACAGTAAAATAAGAGTTATGTGTATGTGCGTTGTATAAGAAGGCACACACCGTTATGAAATAAAACTTTCAGTACAAATTAAAAAGGGACAAAAGGACATACATGCACTTGTATAATGGGAGGAACAAAATTTGTACATCACTTGATGATTTTTATAAACACTCTGAATCTCTGAAAAGCAAATTGAGAGATCGTGGATATCCGAAAAAGTTGATTAAGCAATCCTTCAAGCGAGCCAGATTCTACAATCGAGACAGTATGTTAGAACAGAACCATCCCAAACAGAAACCTGATGGCCCGGACAAACGTCTGGTGTTTGTGACACAATTTTCCAACATCAGTAACAAACTCAAGAATGTTGTTAATTCGAATTGGCATATCCTAAATGAAGGTATGGAAATTGCGCTTCCTAAACCTCTCTTCGCATTCTACCGTAATGATAACATCCGCAAAAATCTGGTTACCACATATAGAACAATCAAGCCCCAAGTACAATCTTCTCTTACGATGCGGAAAGTCATCGGTAGCTACCCTTGTGGCACATGTAGCATTTGTGAACATTGCCTGACCACTGAATCGGTTACCCATAACGACTTCACAATGCTATCGAAAGATATGAGCAACTGCAGAAGTTGCAATGTGGTTTATCTCCTATTGTGCCCGTGTGGCTTAGCATATGTAGGTGAAACCGGAAGAGAGCTTAGAGTACGTTTATTGGAGCATCGATCAGCATTAAAAACAAACAAACAAAATGCTCCCCTGGTTGAACATTTCAATACTCTGAAGCACAAACATACTGAATTTACGTGGTATGTAATTGAAAAAATCTATGGAAGCCTCAGAGGGGGCAACTTAGAGATAAAAAGAAAAAACAGAGAACAATGGTATATTTCCATTCTTAATACCATTTATAAAGGTCTCAACACTAGGGAAGACTGGATGAAACTTAGTACATAGGAGCTCCACTTTTCTATTGTTAAACATTCTTCTGATTATCCACCTGTTCGTAAAATATCGCTCCATAGGACTATTTTGATATTCCTTTTCTGTGATTTTAAATAAGAAACCCAGGTTTTCTCCATTCTTATAAAAATATTCTTATTTTGATATTCCTTTTCTGTGATTTTAAATAAGAAATCCAGGTTTTCTCCATCCTTATAAAAAAATTCTTTTGTTCTCACTTAACATTTTTATTTTGTTAAACGGTTCGGTTATAATTACTTTGTGAATATTTCTCAATATTTCACATATACGAATCAAATATGTGTTTATTACCTACCCAGCTTTCCCAATAATTCTTGGGCCCCTATTTTACATATGAACCAATTGGAACATTTTATACACCACGTCTATGGATTTAGAACTCATTGGATGTGTGCAAATTTGCTCATTTAGAATGACATGTTACACACGATGATGTGCAATATACTTTATTCATGCGCATCGCAGATATAGTATTGCGTAATTGGCTCAATCTATGCATTTTATTTGTATACATTTGATAATAACGTATGCATTTATATATTTTTATAGGAATTGCTAACCTGGATCTGGTATCTATAAACAAAACGATTTCCGAGCGGTTTGTCCACTCCAATATGGAGTTGATTTTAACACTGGGCCAAGAACCTCTTTTAAATTCTATGTTAGAATCCTTTATCGCTTTCGATGCCCATTTCCGAAACCATGTGACCAAATAAGCGGCAATAAAAAGGATACTTGTTGCATCAGGTCCTGTGATAGGCGGTGTGTACCCAGCGACGTTTGTTGAAGCGCGTATTTTGAGCCACATAGGTAAGAAGCCACAAGATCCTTTAACATTGTGCCGGTATCCGTGGGCAATTTCGCTGACTCGTATTAGATTTTCTGGGAAATGGAACGGTTCGGCTAACTAAACTGAGTATATATGTGGGATTCATTACTAGGGGCATGCGGGGAACAGACTCATATTTGAAGCCGTCCTCTCACCGGTTTCGACATTGAATAGCTGGTGTTTAACAGCTCGCAGTAGGCGAGGATTTAACCTATCGGTAAACTTCTGCTTGTACGGTATATAGCAACGAGCCTAACATCAATAGTTTGTGTAAAGGTGAGCTTGGGACGGGGTTGCTTTGAGTACAATCTAGGGCCCATTGACGCAGGATCAGCTCATTTCTAATAAACGAGCGAATGTAGCAACTTACAAATTCCTGCACCACTGACAGTACCTAAACTAGGAACAATGCGTCTGTTTTTTTAAATAATACTTTATTGCGCTTGATTGATTTTAACCCTACACTGGGTTGCAATGAGTATAATTTATCGCCCATCGATGTGGGATTAGCTCACTTTTAGGTAGGGAGCGAGTACAGTAACTTATGAATTCCCGCATAATTGACAGTGCCTAAACTAGTGCGTCTGTTTCCTTTTTCGAACAATATTTTTTTGTGCATGGTCAATTTGAACCCTATTTTTATTTTATTTTTAGCCGTACCCAGATTTCCGGGTGAATTAGAAAAATATTATCCTGTCCCGATTGGACGGCTTACGCAAAGGAGGTTTTAATAATTTGACTGATTATCCATTGGTGCATCGCTATATAGGGTAAGTGTCTTAGTCAAATGACTTAGTAGCAACCTATTCGCCTATCGATATGTTTTAAACCAACGGGTTACATTGGATCTCTATTACTGTTTACCCCTAGAGACAGTATCATTCCCAAGGATAATCAAACAGATCTGGGATCTCTTGTACGCCCATGCACATCCTGAAATGTTTAAATAAATGCACACGACCCCATGTACACAGTGAGGCTCCATCTGACTGCACCAAGGTGAGTCAACATGGTATAAAAATATTGCTTAGATAAAAAACATTGCGAATACGGAGTGGGAGCAGTACTGACAATGGGTTCCACCTAATTTTTATATTAAGCACTTTTGTGATATATTTTTTTAATTTTTATTCGTTTCAGACTAAGTTTCACGTAAATGGCGGGCTTTGTCTGTGCGTCTGAGCCTCTGAATCGCCTGTCAACAATTTTTATTGGGACAGATATATAGGTATATATATATCTTTTTATCATGTTTCTATATAACCAAAACTATGGCTGATGATATAGAATTCACTTAACAAAAACAAAGTCGGGCCAAACATTAGAAAAAATAGATTTATATATCTATACAGTGGCCATATATTATTATTAACAACATTTTCTCTTCATTATGAAATTGGTTGAAAATGATAGAGGTATGAATGATGAGTGAGATTCTTTTTGTCTTAGATATAGTCCCCTTAGGGTAATGTTGGAAACTTTGAGGTCACCCTGTCTTTAATAAATATGCTGTGAGACTCTTTATAGGTTATTGTTTGCTATCTAGTGACAGAGGCAAAGGAATATAATGTTTAATCATGTTGTCTTAAGATGTATATGTATTTTGGTTTCTCACATTTTTGCCCTTACCTAATGTTTATATTATGTTTTATGTTTAGGGACCCTTGTTAAAGTTACTCTGTGGAGGAACTAAATCTGTCAGTCCTGAAGAAGGTGGTTTTTATCATTATACACCACCGAAACGCGTCGACGCATAAATTGTTTGGTGGAATTTGTTACGGAACAGAATCCTGAATAGTTAGGGTGCATTGTCACCAGATTATCTTTGTGTACTGTAATTACGAATCCACACATCCAAAACATAATCTTGTTGTTTGTTTTTGTTCCTCCCATTATACAAGTGCATGTATGTCCTTTTGTCCCTTTTTAATTTGTACTGAAAGTTTTATTTCATAACGGTGGGTGCCTTCTTATTCAACGCACATACACATAACTCTTATTTTACTGTCACATTTGTGGTTTTTGACGTTTAGTCATGTGTGTTTGACTATTTTATTTGATATATTGTGATCACGTGATACCTCTTTTTAATCTGTCAATAAATTGCAATTATTGTTCGTCACTTATGAAAAAAAAATTTTTTTTACGGATAACTTTCCAACATTAACGCTAGGTGGTCATGATCTTGTTTGAAAGTGTGTATGTGGATGACTGTTAGAAGGTATGTTTACGTAAGAGAAGTCTCTATTCTAGTACAAAGAGAAAATTCTTTTTAACCTAACAGTTACTGGTGCTCTATCTCTTTGTACGTGACTGAGCCCCTCTCCTTGTTTTGCAAGGTAAAACTACTGTTCACCATGGAAGTCTGCTCCTGGTATTAAAAGTGCATGTTTCAGTCTGCATGTCAGAATTTTTTAATGAAATAGAAGAGGATTTGAGAAGTCACTCAAAATGTGCCCTCATTTTCTTTCTGCAGCATTAATCATAATTTCTATGGCAAAATGAACCCCCTCATTGTGTTCCTTTTTAAATTAAATGTTTTAAGTGTTACCAGTTTATTCCAATCAAGATGGCTTCAGGTGTGCCATACTTTTGTCATAATGAAGACAGTAAGCGCTCTAGTTGTTTTTAAGAACACTCTGGGACATTCTGTCATTGGGCTATACTTGGGCTACATCTGGGTGATATTTGGGCTACATTTGGGCTCTTTTGTCTCTGGTGGCCATCTTGGGAGACTTATTTGTTATGAAGTTTCCTAATTTCCTCATTTACTGCAGTCTCCTCAGTAGGAAATACTTTCAGTTTTTTACTTTGATTCCATCAAGAAGGCATTCAGATGTGTCACACATTTGCCATAAATTCAGAATGTTGCACTCTTTTTGCTCATTAGATCACTGTAGTAAAGCTACTGCTCACCAGGGAAGTCTGCTGCTGGTATTGAAAGTGCATGTTTCAGTCTGCATGTCAGAATTTTTTAATGAAATAAAAGAGGATTTCAGAAGTCAAAATGTGTCCTAGTTTTTCTTTCTGCAGCACTAATCATACTCGTTATGGAAAAATGAAACCCCTCATTTTGTTCCTTTTTAAATTAAATGTTTTAAGAGTTACCACTTTAATCCAAGCAAGATGGCTTCTGGTGTGCCATACGTTTATCATAAGTAGGACTGTTAGCGCTCTAGTTGTTCTTTGGAACACTCTGGGAAGCTGCAGTAGAACACAAAGGAATCAACTGACAGTCTCTGCCCTTGTTGGATGTACATGTTTTAAAGAGAATGTCAGACGTCATTCTCACATGACTGAGAAAGATAATGTGAATTTACAGAAAATAAGCTCTCAGTTTAGCTTATAGATCACCCTCCAAACCTCTGTGGGAAAAGCATGAGAAAATATTTTTCTCTCAATCATGATATCCCAGCAGAAGGCTTTTTCACATGGTGAAATCACCTTAGAACATACCACAATTCCCAAAATGAGTATGGTACCATCAACAAATGATTTATAATGTAACTAAAGTCTTAAAACCTTCTATTAACTGCAATGCTTTTTAATGAGGTTCTATCATGTATATTGGTCCCAAGATGGCTGCCAACACTTCTTGGATGAAGTGCTGACAGCCAATCAGATCTCAGGATGAGATGTGTGGTTAGGCTCCGCCCACATATATATATGATTTTACTTTTGATTTTCTCAGGAACTACTGAACAGATTGACACCAGACCTGCAAAAGGCACTTCCCTGAGGACTACCTCTCTGCCAAATTTCAAGTAATTCTGTTCAGCCGTTCGGGCTGTACCTTGGACTAAAGGTCCCTATGGAAAATTGCATGGGGAAAACGTGTTTTGGGACCCCCTTTTTTCTCAGCCCCCGCTTGACGAATCCCCCCGAGACTTTCAGGGTAGGAGCGGAGCGGAGCGCCCCACCTATTTTGAAAATTTCGCGAGGATTCGTCATCCGGCGCCAAAGTTATTCCAAATAGAATGTTGCGGATTTCCTATGGAAACACGGTCCTAACTATAACTATCTACTGGCGACCGCCAGTAGATAATATATAATATATATATATGAAATTAAGCATAATTACACAAAATGCAGAAAAGACATGCGGTACTATATTTTATCTTAAAAAACGTCCCCTCGTCCACTTTTGGCTCAAGGACACATTTTGTACTAAAAATATTTAAAAAACACAACTAGCAGCAGCTTGTTATTCAGGTCGCACTTATGTGCTCGCACTTATTTTTTGTCAAGCAGGGCTCATGATCTTCCAACGTAGTTTGAGAGCGTAATTAGGAGAATTGTGCGTAAGAAGCATTACGCAAAGTCACACAAGATTACACCGGCGTAAAATAAATTTGGTATGGGCCTTATTGCAAAAGTAGGTGCAGTTTCATAGTGCTACCAATACAACCAATCCCCACCACTCTTCATTTGGGAGTATTGATGTAAAGGAAAAAATGTAACACTGCGAAAAATATAAAGTGCACTATTATAGTCTCTGCATACTTGAAAAATAGGACTTTATTTAGTAAGTGTTTAAACTTAGTTTGGAAACTACATTTTTTACAGTAAAATATTTAGGACACATTTGCATATAATTTACATAATTTATTCAACCAGGAATATTGATTTTTTTTTATTTATTTGCAAGATTCGAATTTCTTAAAGTATGTGTCATTGAAAACAGGATGGCAGAATCGATCAAAGGCATGGTTTCTAAGAGACTAAAGTCTTTTTCTTGTCTCGAGAATCTGAAGTGACAATTCAGAGGCACAAATAGCGGATCTACTTGCATTTGCTCCAATTCATTGTGAGCGCTGGAGTTCCCAGTCTGCCCCTCCATCTCCTGGGATCAAAAGTGGATGGGATTGGGTCACTGACCCCCACGGGCAAAACAGTGGCGGCTCCTCTGCTATGGCGGAGAAGCATTGCCCCACTGCTTTTAAGCAGTGCAAACTAGAAACACAAAATTACAATAACTTAGAGTTATCATTTTATGTTTCTGTCCTGCTGCTTTGCGGGTGGGTGGGTAGGGCTGTTCTACTCTCGGAGCAGGGGAGGAGTGGTTTGCCCACTCCTAGGTGCGCAATGACTGTTTGGTCGGGCCTCTCCGGCCACCCAAACCAGTATGCACACTCACCCTGTTCTCCATGCAGACTGCATTACAGCCTACATGGAGAATATGCCCACCCCTCCAGCCCTTGGCTGAGTGCCGTGTTACAGCGCTCAGACCAATCACAATGCTGCATTGCTGCAATGTGGTTGGCTTGGGAGAGGGAGCCTGGCTGCCTGCTTCTTGTTCCTGGAGTCAGAGACAAGAGAGCAGGAGCAGACGCTGGACCTGGCCGCAAGGTAAGGTTTTTTTTTATTCCCCCCGCGTCTCCTCGTGCCCATTCCCCCACCCGTGAGCCATGCCAGCCACAGCTAGGGCAAACATAACAAAAGTCTACTAGGGAAGAATTGCACTAATAATGAATAATCATATATTTATTATCGTGCAGGATATTCATAGTCCAACTTTCCTTTTCTAGTCATGTGCCATGGGATGAACTTCTAGTATACAGCTTCTATTGTCAGTGACACTTGGGCAGATGTGCCATACATTTGTGGAGGATATTTCCTGGGTAAAGGAATGGCATGTGAGACGGGCAGGTATTTTGACCTTTTGAAAATAAATTAAACTAATGGTGTCCCTTCTGGGCCACTGTAGAGAGGCCCTGTGCTTCCCCAAAGTAAGCTACAGCAGCAGATTTGGTGGCATCGAAGTCCTGAAAAACAATGACTCAAAATCTGCTTTTTCAGTGAGTGGAGAATATTCTGATAAGCAAAATGCTATTTTACTTGGACAACTCAATCTTGGTGTCATTGCTGGCTGTTGGCAGAGGCCTTTCCCCATTTCCTTCTGTTTATGTGCCTGGTGAATGGAGAACTTGGTAGCAGACGCCGACCTAGCAAAGCAGTACATCAGCCCCACTTATCATAAAAGGTACCTGATTGTGAAAATAAATTCTCTCTTTTCATTTCATAAAAATCAAAGGTCTTTTTAAGGACTTCATATGATACAGGAGGTTTCCCAGGATAGTTCTTCAAGAAGAGAACATATTCCTTGGATAGCCCCTCATGGGATATCCCCTGTCACCACAGCATCCTTCTGAAATTCAACAGTATTCTTTGAAATCAGAGGTTAATGTCTTCTAGAAAACATTAGCTGAATACAGCAGTAAAAATTAAAAGGCTCAGAAGGAGACATTTGTAGAAGACTATGAACATCTAGAGGTGTCACGATCTGTAAGAACCTAAGGTTCGGTGTTTAGCACAGAGAGATCCATTCTGACACTTAAAGAAATCCGAGATTTCCTGGCACATTCAGTGATATCTGGCATATGCACTACTGTTCCTCTTTCCAACAGAGACGCCTGAGGATTCCAAAGTGAGAGGATCAGGCTGTTAATTCCAGTGGCTCAAGAGGAAGGTATCTATTACAAGTAGGTCAGATCTAGGTGACCTATCACAGATGTCGGCGGATAGGATCATCTATTCCGGCTGGTATGACACATGTAAATCCAAACAGTGTTTGATTTTATCCCAAGAATGAAACATAACCCTTCAGATCAAGTCACTTCTGCGGTTTTATTCCCATTTTCAGCAACAAATCCATTGAAATGTACCACATGCTCTTACCAGGTGATAAATCTAAGATGGAGGTTTAGGATTGTGGGCAGTTAGTCAGGAGGGGGCTTGGAAACAGGGCAGGTTCTTTAATGCCAGGGAGAGCATTTACCTTCTCCCTCCATGGCATTGGTTAATTCTAGGGTGGTGCCAGGTATGTGTGCCCACGGGCCGTGCTGGTTTAGTGAATGTGGATCTTTCTACAGATTAGCCACCTATTTACTATTCAGTGTACAGATTTGCATACAAAAATTCAGTTAATTTACTCTCACGTTACAGCTGAAGTCTCATTGTTATTCACACAGGTTTTTTAACTTTTGAATATATTTTCTAGCTCTATTTAAAAAACAAAGATGAAATATGGTGGATCTGTGTTCACTCTGGATATAAGAACAACTTAAAAACATTTTTAACTGCCACTGTGAGTTGGAAATGGCCAGATTGGAGTTGATGCAAGTGACACTGTGGGATTCTAGTTTTGATTCAGAGATGTAAAGCCACTGGCTACAAAATGTGACAATGCAACCTTATTACTATACACAAGTGCATGCCACCTACATTTGTGCATGCTAATTTCAAGAATATCAAATTGCATTATTACTGTTACAGATACTTCATCATTTCAAAAAGTTGGAATTGAAAATGTACAAGTCAGACTTAAATGACAACACTCTATTACAACATTTGCTATTTGTAAGTGCCACTATCAGGAATTGAGAAATTAAGTTTCTTGTGATGTGTATGAGATCATCAATTGCAGATCACTTGCACTATCACCAATGTTGGTGAAATCGATTTTTAAATTGAAAAATCCTTCTCTATTTTTCAAACTCTTGCAAAAGAACTCAATACACTTAAGGGGAAAGTTGAAGAAGTGTTATGTAGTTGGGAAGGCATGTGCATTAATCATTTTGCAGTTCCAGCTATCACATATTGATTTTTACAAATCTCCCTTGCATACAAATATATTCCAGAGGTGCAAAATTACATCATCTTCTTACATCTTCTTAGACAGGTATTTCACTATAAATTGAAATCCTAATCTGGTGGTGCCACCATGTCCATATTTAGAAGCAATGGGGAGAAATGTGCTACTTAAATCGTGATACTCACCCTCTATACTTCACTTGCCCTTGTGAATAGATATATATATATAGATCTACATCTATATATATATTACCTACTGGCGGTCGCCAGAAGGTAGTTATAGTTAGGACCTAGTTTCCATAGGAAAAGCGTTTTTTGTTTTCCCAATATCTTTGGTGCCGGTTGATGAATCTTCGCTAAATTTTCAAAACTAGTGGGGCGCTACGGTCTGCTCCTGTCCTGAAAGTTTCGGGGAGATTCAGCAAGCGGGGGCAGAGAAAAAAATGGGGTCCCATAACGTGTTTTCTCCATGTTATTTCCCAATCGGTTCAGAGGCTCCTGAGAAATTAAAAAAATTGAGGTCGGAAAATCAATTTCCCATAGGAAAATTTAGACACGGCTACAGCTGGAACTGCTGAACGGAATTACACCAAATTTGGCAAAAAGGTGGCGCTTGGTTCAGAAAGCGACCTTTTTATTTAAATGGTGTAAATCCGTTCAGCAGTTTTTGAGATATTAAAGGAAAAAAATCTTTACATATCTGGGCGGGACCTAACTACACGAGCACGATCTTGGCTCTAATTGGCTGCTAACACTTCAATTAAGGAAGTGTTGGCAGCCATCTTGGTGCAATGCTTTTTAGGTCTTGCCTACCGACACAGCGCATGCGCTGCGCACTACACAAACACCACTGCACAGCCCTAAATCCTAAAACACTACCCCAGCACGACCCCCTACACTGCACGAACACCGCTGCACTGCCCAAAACCCTAAAACACTATCCCAGCACGACCACCTACACTGCCTGAACACCGCTGCACTGCTCTAAACCCTGAAACACTACCCCCAGCACGACCCCCTACACTGCTCGAACACCGCTGCACTGCCGTAAACCCTGTAACAGTACACCCAGCTCGACCCCCTACACTGCCCGAACACCGCTGCTCTGACCTAAACCCTGAAACACTACCCCCAGCACGACCCCCCACACTGCCCGAACACCGCTGCTCTGCCCTAAACCTTGAAACACTACCCCCAGCACGACCCCCTACACTGCCAGAACACCACTGCTCAGCCCTAAACCCTGAAACACGGCCCCTACACTGCCCGAACACCTCTGCTCTCCCCTAAACCCTGAAACACTACCCCAGCACGATCCCCTACAATGCCTGAACACTGCTGCACTGCCCTAAACCCTGAAACACCACCCCAGCATGGCCCCCCACACTGCCCGAACACCGCTGCACTGCGCTAAACCCTGAAACACCACCCCCTACATTGCCCGAACACCGCTGCACTGCCCTAAACCCTGAAACACCACCCCCAGCACGACCCCCTACACTGCCCGAACACCGCTGCACTGCCCTAAACCCTGAACCACACTAACCCAGCATGACCACCTACACTACCCAAAGACCACTGCACTACGCTAATCCCTAAAACACTGCCCACCGCACGACCCCCTACACTACCCAAAGACCACTGCACTACCCTAAACCCTAAAACACTATCCCCCACACAACCCCCTACACTACCCAAAGACCACTGCACTACCGTAGACCCTAAAACATGACCCCTACACTACACAAACACCATTGCACTACCCTAAACCCTAAAACACTACCCCCAGCATGACCTGCTACACTACATAAACGCTACTGCACTACCCTAAACCGTAAACCACTACCCCTACACTAGAAAAACACCACTGCACTGCCCTAAACCCTGAACTGAGGAAATATGAATTTTGTGATCAGTTATGTCCCCTATCGTAGACCCCAACGGCTCCATGTGCATGCTATAAGTACATGTATGTTCCCTCCTATTCCAGTTTTGAAGACGCAAATATATGTGTGTCCACCGTCAACATGTCCTCTTTCAGATCCGCCATGAATGGGTCAGATATTCCATTCCTAAGTATGAAAGGCCACCGACTTTATATGGTTCACTTTCCACATTTTACAGATTCAGGCGAGTAGGCCCGAATTCTGTCATCAAGCCTTTTCCTGCCTTCTGCCTCTGAAAGCTCCAGTCTGAGCCCGCATCTGTGACCATGAACTTTGTCTTACTCCCTGCGCGGCTAACAGTGCCTGATCCAACCTGTCTGCCTGCCAAAAACTGTATTTCACCTTCGAGATTATCTCCTCCGCTCCTCATCCGATGCATTCCTGTCTAGTAGTTTAGGTAAACATTCTTCCAGCTCCTGTGCAAAGGGCCAGGCCTCGCTGCCCTCATGTCAATAATTCATAGCCCCGTTACCATGGAATATTCCTACCCCCTCGCATCTAGTGTAGACACTTAGACGCTTGTACACGCACTAACAGTCAGTATAGTCAGTATAGAATAAGATTCTATCCTAAGAGACCTCTCTTTTTGGATAACACAGTTCTTTAAACATAGGATATTAGATATGATATGGGATTAGGTTGACATAACCCCAGACTTCTGTCTCCACATGTAGAGCTAAATGTCAAAGTCCCCTTCACCCTCTAGTTGCACGTCAATCACACGTCATGCGGCTGCGCGCGCATCTCTGCCAACTATTTCTGCTGACATTGCAGGACTCTCTTATGGATCCACCCACCTATGACATCATGTATGATGACGTTTATTAAATTACGCCCTCTATTAGCTACGTATGCACCTCTTATCAGCTGTTACGCCTCTTGCATCTGTTTCATTGTAATGTATTTTCTATAAAACTGCCTATCTGTCAATAATATATGTTCCTTCCTTCCTGAACTTTCGTGGTGATGGAATAGAAGGCCCACAATTCGAATTGTATTCCTTTGTATAGGAATAAAGCCTTTTTAAACCCTCTAATACCACGGATTCTGCCTCTCATTTTACTGAGTTATTCTTAGATAGACTTTACCGCATAAAAAAAATAGTACCGGTAACGAAATATTTACCACATAAATTGGCGCCCGAATAGGGACACTTTCTCATCTCACGCGCCGGCGGTGCGTTGCAGGCCCGGTCTCCTGCCACAGCTGAACGGACAACAAAAACGCGTATCTACAGGATTTCCTGTGTCTCCTTCCGGCCAAGCGGGGACGACTGAGGCTGCGATCAACACCCAGACGAGGCGGTGAGAAGTGCGAAGTATCCCGACCAGAGCCTAGCTGAGAGAGCAAGATCCGAGGTATACAGAGACCCGCCAGGTTCCGAAGTTCCGAGTCCAGTCGAGTCGAGTCCAGTCCAGTCCAGTTTCAAGTTCCGTTCCGAGGCCTTCCGTTCCGAGCTACCCAGTGAGTACCATTACCGGGGAGGCATTTAACGTGCACATAGTCTGTGCCGGTCAAGACGGGTTTGGGTACACAAATCCGGTCTGCACTGTTTTAGCAGTGTATCTGTACTGTTTAGCAGTATATATAGTATGTTGTGCATATAAATAAGTATTATCTAGTGTCAGTATAATGTCAGTAACCAGTTTCCTATTAGTTATCATTGTTCGTAAAACTGTTAAGCGTTAAATGTTTTAAACACGTTCTATATACTGTGGTGTGAATGACTGTTCATTATTGTGTTTTTATAAAGTGTGTTCTAGTAATAAGGTCTAAAAATGCCGCTCTTTTCGAAACTAAGACAGATCAAAACTAGAAAAGGTGTACTCGAAGAAGCTGTTCCCATCCCACCGAGGGACACTCCAGGGTACTTTATGTATCATAAGCATGGCCTAGATGCCGTATTATTTCTTGATTTATGGGTGGATTACACCAAAGAATTACCAGAGAGTCAGAGATGGCCCGCAGCGGGGACCTGGGATGCAGATTGCATCATGAGAGTAGAAGAAGAATTATGGAAAAAGAAAGCCAGACAGTCCCAGAAAGATGCCATTGAATTATGGCGTAAAGAATCATATAGACGTACAGAAAAAGCACTTAGACAAGAAGATAAGGGTAAGGAGAATTCAAATAAAGTCCGAGAAAATCTATTACTTGAGGAAGGTACCCGAGTAAAATCAGAACAAGTAGATAGACAAAGAAACGCCCTTATGAATGGTATGTATCCACTTCTGGCCGAAGGGTTACCTAAGGCTACTCCGGAAATACCAAAAGACTTGCCAACTCCGTTGTTTCCGATAAAAGCACATCCCAAGGGACATCCCAGAACCGCAGAAGATGTTTTCCTTTCCCGCTATTTAGATGACGCAGCTCCCGAGTATGCTAATACCGCACCACATAGACTGCTTGCCGATGATGCTCACCGCCAAGAGCATTCGTCTGTACCTCCGCAACAACACGCTTCGACACACATTCCGACAAGCACATCTGTTTCCACCGCTTTTCCCGCAACGACGGTTGCTGTCACACCCTCAACAAATCCTTTCACGTCCAGCACCCCAGACGGTGCTACAGGAGGTACGACAGACATTTTTTCTACACCACCCAGAGGAAATAAATTTTCCCTTAGAGAATTAGCACACCAACGTACGCCCAAACTAGCCACTCCCGACATGCTTAAGGAGCTTCTAGTAGATTGTAGATATGATCCTGTGCCCGGTAAACGAGACGAAATGCTGCTGTCATCATTACGTATTAGACGAGCTGCAATATATTTAACGAAGTTACCAGGAATGGATACACATTTAGAAAAAATATATCATTTTGTCCAGTCAGGGCGAGGTCCTGAAAGTATTAGCAGAGCCATGGAGTATCAGAAAGCGGAGGTACAGGGACAACTGTTACGTTTCCTCATAAACTGTGTAATTAGAAATCAAGACCGGCCTGGGGTAAATCCGGAAGAAATGCAAACACTTGTCACTTGGGGCCGGAATATATCAGAAGGAAGACATGATAAACAGTTATGTATAGTAGCTATGTACCGAAAGATCCGCAAAGAGGTAGAACGAATACACGAAGAAAGATTAGAGGTAGACGCCGCTGATCTAAACAGAGAGGAGGAGGAGCAAGAATCAGAGCAAGTAGACACGATAGCTTATGTAAGTAAAGGAAGACCCCATAATAATACCAGAGGTTTTAACGACCCAATACGTCCAATACGTCCAGAATATAATAGACATTGTCCAAACCCTATGCTAAATACAAAATCCCCTGAACACTTATTCCAAGCCGCTGATAAATTACTCCGAGATCGAAGGGGGTACCACGTGCTCGATTCCATGGACGAACAAGAATTAGCCAGGTCAGCAGTAAAATGGGCTGACAGTCCCGGCGAATACAATGATGATGTACTTGCACACACGTTTCTGAATCTAGACCCATATGAACAGCGTTTAGCTAGTATATACATGATTCAACACCTCCTTATATTATATAAAAGCCAACACTCTGATCCAGGACCCTTACCTGACATATTGACAGAACTACTCACCAACATATGGAGAGGGTCAGGTACTGATTTGATTAAGGAAATACTAGAATCCCGAAACCAATATTTAAATTTCGTATGCCCAGAACACGTTCCAGTTCCCATTATGGGAAGAAAAATGTATCACATAGATAGACAGAACCCGTTACGCGAAGTGCACCCGATCAGAGGTGCCGGCGATAATTTCACACGCGTGTTTGTGTACACACCTATAACTAAACTGGAATTATTAGAAATGAAGAAAGTAGTACCCAGTCATGACAAAGATCCAGCAGGTTTCCACCGTGAGATAAAAGACATGTTACTCATGGGAGAGTATACCTACCCCGATATTATGAAAATATTAAAAGTCCTATTACCCGCAGGTGTTTATGAAAAACTCAAAGAAAAAGAATGGGAGGTAGGAGACCAAAAGATAGATTGGACAGCATTAGAAAACGAAGAAAAGGCCCGAGCTGCAGGAGCAGGGCTTGGGGATAAGACTACAGCACTAGCAGGATTACTAATACAGGTACTGCCACGTTTATTAACTACAAAAAAGGAAGACTGGGGTGCAATCTCAGCCGGTAAACAAAAACCAGATGAAGACACTAGTGATTTCTATTCCCGATTTGAAAAATGTTTCAGTATAAATAGTGGTATAAAAGCCAGTAGTGAGTCATATCCACATCTGTTTGTGACAAAATTAGTTGAAAATTCTCTGCTACAAGTCAAGAATAGAATATTGAAATTCGAAAGTACCTGGCAAGGTAATACCCCATCACAGATGCTACAGATGTTACAATATCATCACAATAGAATTAGAGAAGAACAAGAACACGAACAAAGACGTATGAAAGATACAAAAATGAAAATGCTTGTTGCACAGTCAGTTCCAGCCGATAGTCATCAAAAGGGTGATTCCACAGGTCCTGCAAAGGGGACATGCAACTATTGTAAACAACCAGGTCATTATATACACGATTGTCCAGTCCTGAAACATAATATAGCCACAGGTAGAACACATGAGAGACCACGTCCACCTAGACAGGATCAGAATCAACAACAGACGCCTCAGCAGGCACAACCTAGGTTAGCTCCGCAACAATTAGCTCCGCAACAGGCAGCTCCACAACAGATCGTAGTACCACCACAAGCGCAGCCTACTGCTGCAACTCAAGCAACAACACAACAAATGTATCAGTATGCACAAACAGATTATCCTGATTATCAACGATACTCATGAGATAGCCTAGAGAGGGAAGTTGGCTTACCCCTTATTGAGGTTCCTGTAGACCAAGAGGGACCTTATGTACATAGTGAACTATTAGGGGAAGACAGAAAGTTTTTACTTGATACAGGGGCAAGCAGAACAACTATAAGACGCAGTGAAGTTCCAGGGGCACCCCTCTCAGGCTCACAGAATATTTCCCTTGGATTCTCAGGAAAACCTATAATTAATGACGTAACACAACCTCTTGCACTCACAATAGGTCCATTAACACGTACAACAGATTTGTTGCTTACTAAATCATGTCCAGAAAACTTGTTAGGAATAAAAACATTGAAAGCTCTAGAAGCTATAATATGTTGTTCTCCGGAAGGAGTACGACTATTTTTACGTGACTTTAAAGGTCACTACGTATCCAGAGACATGGATCACCGACTGCAGAATTTACCTATACATTTATGGGCACAAGGCCCCACTGATGTTGGTTGCATGAACATTACACCATATCGAGTTACACTGAAAACAGGAATAGTACTACCACGAATGCGACAATACAAGTTACCACCAGATGCTGTAGTGGCTTTACTGCAAATCATTGACGAGCTCATTACACAAGGAGTGGTTGTCGAAACTGACTCCAATGTATGTAATTCTCCGATAATTCCGATTCTTAAAAGAACGGATCCAAAAGCTCCACCAGTATATCGATTAGTCATTGATCTGCGCGAATTGAATAAATGTATTGTACCACAATACCCTGTGGTCCCAGATATCTCTTCATTACTCACAGCTATTGACTCAGAAGCAACGTTTTTCACTGTAATTGATCTCAAGAATGCTTTCTTTAGTGTCCCAATTGATCCAGAAAGTCAATATTTATTCGGTTTTAGTTTAAATGGACGAAGTTTTAAATTCACACGCGCACCTCAAGGATTTACAGAAAGCCCCAGCATCTATAGCCAAGCACTGAAACGAGAACTTGACAGTATCCACATGCCAGTTAACACTGCCTTGCTTCAATATGTCGATGATCTGCTGATCACCGCTCGAAGCGAACCTGAATGTGAAAAAGCGTCACTGACGGTTCTGAAATTTCTGGCTGACAAGGGGCACAAGGTGTCCCCTTCTAAGCTGCAATTCTGTGTCCAGCGAGTTGTTTACCTTGGGCACTCGCTGTCCAAGGAGGGAAGGCAGCTTACATCCGACCGCATACAGTTAATTGCTAACATGCCAAGCACCTGTCCTAGCAACACCATGTTACAGTAAACAGTTTACACTCTTTGTTACAGAACGCGAAGGTACTGCTTTGTCGGTACTCACTCAGGAACAAGCAGGATCACACAAACCATGTGCTTATTTCTCTAGTACATTAGATCCAGTAGCTCAGGCACTTCCAGCGTGCCTGAAATCAGTGGCAGCAACAGCCTTAGCAATCAGACAAAGCGATGCCATAGTGTTAGGACACCAACTGACAGTACAAGTACCACACGCAGTAGAGGTTCTCTTGAACCGCACACAAACACAACACTTGACGATAGCAAGACTCACTGGTTACGAATTAACACTGTTTCAGCCACATATAGAAATCAGACGTTGCAATACGTTAAATCCTGCCACACTGTTACCAGTGAGCAGAACAGATCCATTGGCACATGATTGTGTCGAAGTCATTACTATCACGACGAAACCCAGACAAGACTTGACAGACATCCCTTTGACAGATCCAGACTTGACATTGTATGTAGATGGGTCATGTATGAGAACAAGTACAGGAGAGTTAGTGGCCGCTTACGCAGTCACAACAGACACTGAAGTCATTGAAACAAATTGTATTAACACTTTGTCAGCTCAAGCAGCAGAGCTCACCGCTCTGACACAAGCCTGTATTCAAGCCATAAATAAAAAAGTCAACATATACACAGACTCACGTTATGCATTCGGAGTCGTCCATGACTTCGGCGTACTGTGGCGAGAGAGAGGTTATTTAACTTCTCACGGTGCCCACATCCAACACGGACCCCTCATTCAAGCCCTATTAGACGCGATTCATCTACCTATTGCAATATCGATTATGAAATGCAAAGCCCATACAAAAGTTACCGATATCATTTCTCAGGGTAATGACCTAGCTGACAGAACAGCTAAACAGACTGCTCAGAATCAGACTCACACAACTGACATGACAAAGACAATAGTTCCGACACCAACACATTGCATGACAGTTAAGGATCCCGCCCTTGATGTAATTGACATACAGACACATGCTACACCAGAAGAAATAAAGAAATGGACTGAATTAGGAGGGATCCAAACAGATCAGGGATGGATGACGAAGGAAAAATCTATATGGTTTCTTCCCGACTCAATGGTCCAAGTCATCATTAACACTATACATAGTCCAGCGCACCTAGGAGAAAAAGCTATGCTAGACAGCATTCAACACATTTGGTTCAACAAACATTTACGAGCCGCAGCTAAACAAAAAGTTCGTACCTGTATGATATGTTGTCAGTTTAATCCAGGTAAAAGCATCCCCGTAGAACAGGGTGGATTCCAAACTCCCGATCATGCTTTTGAAGTCCTCCAGATGGATTATATCCAGATGGAACGATGTCGAGGATTCAAATATGTTCTCGTAGTTGTCTGTGCTCTTTCCCGTTGGACAGAAGCATACCCGGTTTCAGATTACACTGCCCCGACTACTGCCAAACAGTTAGTTCGAGAATTCTTCCCACGGTACGGTTTACCACGTGTTGTCTATTCAGATAACGGCCAGCCGTTCTCATCCGAACTAATGAAACACGTTTCCCTTCTATTAGGCTATCAATGGAAATTTCACTGTGTCCGACATCCCGAGGCAGCAGGTCTCGTAGAACGCCATAATCAAACTCTGAAAATTAGATTGTCCAAAATATGTAGAGAAAAAGGAGTCGATTGGATAGTAGCCTTACCAGTTGCGCTCTTTTACATGAGAATGGTAGCACATTCTCGAACAGGGCTATCCCCGTATGAGGTGATCTTCGGTAGACCACCAAATATGTGGGGGACGCCTATACCTCGCAAAATCACTGACGTTGACTGTAATATGCTGACAGATTACCTGGCTTCCTTGATGTCTGCATTACAATCTTGTCGTTCACAGGTATCCGCAGCTTTTCCCGACAATACTGAGGTGAAGCCCCATGACGTGGTTCCTGGTGACTTGGTTTTGGTCAGGAACTTTGATCGGAAGACCCAACTGGATCCTAGGTGGAAGTCACCGAAGTTAGTTTTACTCACCACAAGGACAGCCATGAAAATCGAAGGAAGAAAAGGGTGGTTGCACTCGAGTCATATCAAGAAATTTTATGGACTACCACCCAGTATAGAGACTCAACCCTGTATTCCCTCACAGACAGACTCAAAGCTCCCCTTGGTTGAGCAATCGAACTCAGAACTATATAAACTAAAATTGAGGTCCAGTAAGTCAGACAATTTGATTGTTTAAGTCCTCTCCAAGGTGAATCGGTTGAATTTGTCTCTGACATGTATCCTCTGGACCGGAATAGAGAAAGAAATAATCAAATGCTGCTCAAGAAGCAAGCGTATTGTAAATCATTTCGTAGTCATTGTACAGTAACATTATTAATTTTGTTTTTTCTAAGTCTTTTGATCATCATTGTCAGCATCCTATTGCACATGTATTACCCTATTCCCAAGCATGCTTATAATATAACTGCAGAACATTCTTTTAGTGAATTACCTCCACATGAATTGTCTTATAGATTTGCGCTGCGCAACAACACATTCATTAGTATGTTACATCATTCCCATCAAACCAGCAATGCCACAAATTGTTGGATATGTGGCCGACTCCCTCCCTATCAGAACTATAAGGGAGTTTTGCCCCTCTTTCCCTATCCATTTACACACAATGGCTCATGTGGAGCATGGTTTAGTTTGATTAATTCCCTGGATTCAAATTCCGCGGTTTATCAAGACAACTGGGTATGGGGCAACCTGAACTTAGTTTTGCTTAAAGTCTGCTACCCTAACAAGGAGGGACTTCCCAAAAGAACAGGAACTGATCTAGAGAATGAAGTATATGGATTAGGTAATTTTACACTTAATCTTATGATCCTGAACGTTGAATCTGAAGCTACACCAATCTTGCCCGCCATGTCAGTATTCCCAGTAAAAGGGGAATTATGTATCAGAAAGAATGGTTCCATACACATGGGCCATAGTAAATGCACCACTGTAATAAAATTCAGTGATCAAGGCAAGTCTACATTTAGAGCTTCTCGTCATTCCTACTTTATATGTGGCCAGACCGCATATATATGTCTACCTTTAGATTGGGATGGTACCTGCTACATAGCATTCCTTCTACCACCTGTTTTCCTAGCTCCTCCTGATTATCATAGAAATACCCATTTAGTACACAATAGACAGCAGAGAGATCTCCCAATTGTCGATTACTCTGAAACAGCATGGGAGAAATACACAGATTTCAATAAAGGTTTCTTTCCCTATATAGGTACAGTCACTAATAGTAAGTTGATACGTAGATTAACCAGAACCCTTGAAGCCGTAGTGAATGAAACTATTTCCGCCTTAGGCAATTTAACAGAAGAGCAGTCTGCTATGCGGATTGTTGTGCTCCAAAATCGTCTTGTCCTTGACGTCATCCTGGCCGATAGGGGCGGAGCTTGTAGGGTCATCGGATCAAGTTGCTGCATTTTCATCCCAGAAAATTCGCCATCAGTATATAAAGCCATAACTCGCCTTCATACGATTGTAAGCCAGATACACCAGAGTCCAGGCACCTGGACTTGGTCCGATTGGTTCTGGGGAGTGTTGTCAGCCTGGGGATGGAGAATGCTCTCCTTCCTAGGTATTGGCTTTCTCATACTATTCAGTTGCTGCTTATGTCTACAATGTGGGCCAGCGATTTGTGGTCTGTGTGCCACCTCGTGTATCCCACATCCAAGTTTTCGCTCAAGATCCCGGAAGAAGAAAGAAGAACAAATGATGCTATATGAACAGATCGATGGATTGATGAAGATCGATATCTCCTAAGGGTCCGAAGGGGACAAGGAGGGAATGAGGAAATATGAATTTTGTGATCAGTTATGTCCCCTATCGTAGACCCCAACGGCTCCATGTGCATGCTATAAGTACATGTATGTTCCCTCCTATTCCAGTTTTGAAGACGCAAATATATGTGTGTCCACCGTCAACATGTCCTCTTTCAGATCCGCCATGAATGGGTCAGATATTCCATTCCTAAGTATGAAAGGCCACCGACTTTATATGCTTCACTTTCCACATTTTACAGATTCAGGCGAGTAGGCCCGAATTCTGTCATCAAGCCTTTTCCTGCCTTCTGCCTCTGAAAGCTCCAGTCTGAGCCCGCATCTGTGACCATGAACTTTGTCTTACTCCCTGCGCGGCTAACAGTGCCTGATCCAACCTGTCTGCCTGCCAAAAACTGTATTTCACCTTCGAGATTATCTCCTTCGCTCCTCATCCGATGCATTCCTGTCTAGTAGTTTAGGTAAACATTCTTCCAGCTCCTGTGCAAAGGGCCAGGCCTCGCTGCCCTCATGTCAATAATTCATAGCCCCGTTACCATGGAATATTCCTACCCCCTCGCATCTAGTGTAGACACTTAGACGCTTGTACACGCACTAACAGTCAGTATAGTCAGTATAGAATAAGATTCTATCCTAAGAGACCTCTCTTTTTGGATAACACAGTTCTTTAAACATAGGATATTAGATATGATATGGGATTAGGTTGACATAACCCCAGACTTCTGTCTCCACATGTAGAGCTAAATGTCAAAGTCCCCTTCACCCTCTAGTTGCACGTCAATCACACGTCATGCGGCTGCGCGCGCATCTCTGCCAACTATTTCTGCTGACATTGCAGGACTCTCTTATGGATCCACCCACCTATGACATCATGTATGATGACGTTTATTAAATTACGCCCTCTATTAGCTACGTATGCACCTCTTATCAGCTGTTACGCCTCTTGCATCTGTTTCATTGTAATGTATTTTCTATAAAACTGCCTATCTGTCAATAATATATGTTCCTTCCTTCCTGAACTTTCGTGGTGATGGAATAGAAGGCCCACAATTCGAATTGTATTCCTTTGTATAGGAATAAAGCCTTTTTAAACCCTCTAATACCACGGATTCTGCCTCTCATTTTACTGAGTTATTCTTAGATAGACTTTACCGCATAAAAAAAATAGTACCGGTAACGAAATATTTACCACAGAACCACTACCCCCAGCATAACCCCCATACACTACACAAAGACCATTGCACTACCCTAAACCCTAAAAAACTACCCCAGCACGATCCGCTACACTATAAAAAACACCATTGCACTACCCTAAACCCCAAAATACTACCCCATCATGACCCCTTACTCTGCTCGAACACCGCTACTCTGCCCTAAACCCTGAAACACTACCCCCAGCACGACCCCCCACACTGCCCGAACACCCCTGCACTGCACTAAACCTTGAAACACTACCCCCAGCACGACCCCCCACACTGCCCCAAAACTGCTGCTCTGCCCTAAACCTTGAAACACTACCCCCAGCACGACCCCCTACACTGCCCGAACACCGCTGCTCTGCACTAAACCCTGAAGCACTACCACCAGTACGACCCCTACACTGCCCGAACACCGCTGCACTGCCCTATACCCTAAAACACTACCCCCGCATGTCCCCTACACTACCCAAAGACCACTGCACTACCGTAAACCCTAAAACACTACCCCCACACAACCCCTAAACTACCCAAACACCACTGCACTACCCTAAACCTTAAAACATGACCACCTGCACTACACAAACACCATTGCACTACCCTAAACCCTAAAATACTACCCCCAGCACGACCCGCTACACTACACAAACACCACTCCACTACCCTAAACCCTAAAACACTACACCCTACACTACACAAACACCACTGCACTACCCTAAACCCTAAAACACTACCACCAGCACGATCTCCTACACTACCCAAACACCACTGCACTACCCTAAACCCTAAAACCCTACCCCCAGCAGTACCCCCTACACTACCAAAACACCACTGCACTACCTTAAACCCTAAAGCACTACCCCCAGCAGTACCCCTACACTACCCAAACACCACTGCACTATACTAAACCCTAAAACACTACCCCTAGCATTCCCCCTACACTACCCAAACACCACTGCACTATCCTGAACCCTAAACCACTACCCCAGAACGACCCCCTACACTACCCAAACATCACTGCACTACCCTAAACCCTAAATCTAACCTCAGCATGACCCCCTACACTGCCCGAAAACCACTGCACTGCCCTAAACCCTGAACCACCACCCCCAGCACGACTCCCTACACTGCCTGAACACAACTGCACTACCCTAAACCCTAAAACACCACACCCAGCAGCACCCCCTACACTGCCCAAACACCACTGCACTGCCCTAAACCCTGAAACACCACCCCCAGCACGACCCCCTACACTGCCCAAAAACCGCTGCACTACCCTAAACCCTAAAACACCACCCCACGCATGACCCCCTACACTACACAAAGATAACTGCACTACTCTAAACCCTAAAACACTACCCCCAGCGCAACCCGCTACACTACACAGACACCACTCCACTACCATAAACCCTAAAACACTACCCCTACACTACACAATCACCACTGCACTACCCTAAACCCTAAAACACTACCCCAGCACGACCCCCTACACTACCCAAACACCACTGCACTACCCTAAACCCTAAAGCACTACCCCCAGCAGTACCCCTACCCTACCCAAACACCACTGCACTACCCTAAACCCTTGAACACTACCCCCAGCATGACTCCCTACACTGCCTGAACACCACTGCACTACCCTAAACCCTAAAACACCACCCCAGCACGACCCCCTACACTGCCCAAACACCACTGCACTGCCCTAAACCCTAAAACACCACCCCCAGCACGACCCCCTACACTGCCCAAAAACCGCTGCACTACCCTAAACCCCAAAACACTCCCCCGCACGACCCCCTACACTACCCAAAGACCACTGCAGTATGCTAAACCCTAAAACACTACCCTGCACGATCCCCTACACTACCCAAAGACCACTGCACTACCCTAAACCCTAAAACACTACACCCAGCAAGACTCCCGACACTACCCAAAGACCACTGCACTACCCTAAACCATAAAACATGACCCCCTAAACTACACAAACACCATTGCACTACCCTAAACACTAAAACTCTACCCCCTGCACGACCCGCTACACTACACAAACTCCACTGCACTACCCTAAACCCTAAAACACTACCCCAGCATGACCCCCTACTCTGCCCGAACACCGCTACTCTGCCCTAAACCCTGAATTACTACCCCAGCACGACCCCCCACACTGCCTGAACACCGCTGCACTGCCCTATACCTTGAAACACTACCCCCTACACTTCCCGAACACTGCTGTTCTGCCCTAAACCCTGAAACACTACCACCAGCACGACCCCTACACTGCCCGAACCCCGCTGCTCTGCCACAAACCCTGAAACACTACCCCCAGCACGAACCCCTACACTGTCCGAACACCGCTGCAATGCCCTAAACCCTGAACCACCACCCCCAGCAAGGCCCCATATACTTCCCGAACAACGCTGAACTGCCCTAAACCCTGAAACACCACCCCCAGCACGACCCCCTACACTGCCCGAACACCGCTGCACTGCCCTAAACCCTGAAACACCACACCCAGCACGACACACTACACTGCCCGAACACCGCTGCACTGCCTCAAACCCTGAAACACCACCCCTAGCACGACCCCCTACACTGCCCGAACACCGCTGCACTGCCCTAAACCCTGAAACACTACCCCAGCACGATCCCCTACAATGCCTGAACACCACTGCACTGCCCTAAACCCTGAAACACCACCCCAGCATGACCCCCTACACTGCCCAAACACCGCAGCACTGCCCTAAATGCTGAAACACCATCCCCAGCATGAAACCCTACACTGCCCGAACACCGCTGCACTGCCCTAAACCCTGAAACACCACCCCCAGCACCACCCCCTACATTGCCCGAACACCGCTGCACTGCCCTAAACCCTGAAACACCCCCCCCAGCACAACCCCTAAACTGCCTGAACACCGCTGCACTGCCCTAAACCCTGAAACACCACCCCCAGCATGACCCCCTACACTGCCCGAACACCGCTGCACTGCCCTAAACCCTGAACCACCACCCCAGCACGACTCCCTACACTGCCCGAACACCACTGCACTACTCTAAACCCTAACACACCACCCCCAGCATGACCCCCTACAATGCCCACACACCACTGCACTGCCCTAAACCCTGAAACACCACCCCCAGCACGACCCCCTACACTGCCCGAACACCACTGCACAGCCCTAAACCCTAAAACACTACCCCACGCATGACCCCCTACACTACCCAAAGACCACTGCACTACCCTAAACCCTAAAACACTACCCCCACAAGACCACCTACACTACCCAAAGACCACTGCACTACACTAATCCCTAAAACACTGCCCACCGCACGACCCCCTACACTACCCAAAGACCGCTGCACTACCCTAAACCCTAAAACACTATCCCCCACACAACCCCCTACACTACCCAAAGACCACTGCACTACCCTAAACCCTAAAACACGACCCCCTACACTACACAAACATCATTGCACTACCATAAACCCTAAAACACTACCCCCAGCATGACCTGCTACACTACATAAACGCCACTGCACTACCCTAAACCGTAAACCACTACCCCCTACACTAGAAAAACACCACTGCACTGCCCTAAACCCTGAAACACTACCCCCAGCATAACCCCCCTACACTACACAAAGACCACTGCACTACCCTAAACCCTAAAACATGACCCCCTAAACTACACAAACACCATTGCACTACCCTAAACCCTAAAACACTACCCCAGCACGATCCGCTACATTATACAAACACCACTGCACTACCCTAAACCCCAAAATACTACCCCATCATGACCCCTTACTCCGCTTGAACACTGCTACTCTGCCCTAAACCCTGAAACACTACCTCCAGCATGAACCCCCACACTGCCCGAACACCCCTGCACTGCACTAAACCTTGAAACACTACCCCCAGCCCGACCCCCCACACTACCCCAAAACCGCTGCACTGCCCTAAACCTTGAAACACTACCCCCAGCATGACCCCCTACACTGACCGAACACCGCTGCTCTGCAATAACCCTGAAACACTACCACCAGCACAACCTCCTACACTACCCAAACACAACTGCACTATACTAAACCCTAAAACACTACCCCCAGCATTCCCCCTACACTACCCAAACACCACTGCCCTATCCTGAACCCTAAACCACTACCCCCAGCACGACCCCCTACACTACCCAAACACCACTGCACTACCCTAAACCCTAAATCTAACCTCAGCATGACCCCTTCACTACCCGAACACCACTGCACTTCCCTAAATCCTAAAACACCACCCCCAGCACGACACCCTACACTGCCCGAACACAGCTGCACTGCCATAAAACTTGAAACACCACCCCCAGCACGACCCCCTACACTGCCCGAACACCGCTGCACTGCCCTAAACCCTGAAACACCACCCTCAGCACGACTCCCTGCACTGCCCGAACACCACTGCACTGCCCTAAACCCTGAAACACCAACCCCAGCACAACTCCCTACACTGCCTGAACACCACTGCACTACCCTAAACCCTAAAACACCACCCCCAGCATGACCCCCTACAATGCCCAAACACCACTGCACTGCCCTAAACCCTGAAACACCACCCCCAGCACGACCCCCTACACTGCCCGAACACCACTGCACTACCGTAAACCCTAAAACACTAACCCACCATGACCCCTACACTACCCAAAGACCACTGCACAGCCCTAAACCCTAAAACACTACCCCCGCACGACCCCCTACACTACCCAAAGACCACTGCACTACCCTAAACACAAAAACACTACCCCCGCACGACCACCTACACCACCCAAAGACCACTGCACTACGTTAATCCCTAAAACACTATCCCCCACACAACCCCCTGCACTTTCCAAAGACCACTGCACTACTCTAAACCCTAAAACACGACCCCCTACACTACACAAACATCATTGAACTACCCTAAACCCTAAAACAGTACCCCCAGCATGACCTGCTACACTACATAAACGCCACTGCACTACCCTAAACCATAAACCACTACCCCCTATACTAGAAAAACGCCACTGCACTGCCCTAAACCCTGAAACACTACCCCCAGCATATCCCCCCTACACTACACAAAGACCACTGCACTACCCTAAAACCTAAAACATGACCCTCTAAACTACACAAACACCATTGCACTACCCTAAACCCTAAAACACTACCCCAGCACGATCCGCTACACTATACAAACACCACTGCACTACCCTAAACTCCAAAATACTACCCCATCATGACCCCTTACTCCGCTCGAACACTGCTACTCTGCCCTAAACCCTGAAACACTACCCCCAGCACAACCCCCCACACTGCCCGAACACCCCTGCACTGCACTAAACCTTGAAACACTACCCCCAGCACGACCCCCCACACTGCCCCAAAACTACTGCACTGCCCTCAACCTTGAAACACTACCCCCAGCACGACCCCCTACACTGCCCGAACACCGCTGCTCTGCACTAAACCCTGAAACACTACCACCAGTACGACCCCTACACTGCCCGAACACCGCTGCACTGCCCTATACCCTAAAACACTACACCCGCATGTCCCCTACACTACCCAAAGACCACTGCACTACCGTAAACCCTAAAACACTACCCCCGCACGACCCCTAAACTACCCAAACACCACTGCACTACCCTAAACCTGAAAATACTACCCACAGCACGACCCGCTACACTACACAAACACCACTCCACTACCCTAAACCCTAAAACACTACCCCCTACACTACACAAACACCACTGCACTACCCTAAACCCTAAAACACTACCACCAGCACGACCTGCTACACTACCCAAACACCACTGCACTACCCTAAACCCTAAAACCCTACCCCCAGCAGTACCCCCTACACTACCAAAACACCACTGCACTACCTTAAACCCTAAAGCACTACCCCCAGCAGTACCCTTACACTACCCAAACACCACTGCACTATACTAAACCCTAAAACACTACCCCCAGCATTCCCCCTACACTACCCAAACACCACTGCACTATCCTGAACCCTAAACCACTACCCCCAGCACGACCCCCTACACTACTCAAACACTACTGCACTACCCTAAACCCTAAATCTAACCTCAGCATGACCCCTTCACTACCCGAACACCACTGCACTTCCCTAAATCCTAAAACACCACCCCCAGCACAACACCCTACACTGCCCAAACACAGCTGCACTGCCATGAACCTTGAAACACCACCCCCAGCATGACCCCCTACACTACCCGAACACCGCTGCACTGCCCTAAACCCTGAAACACCACCCCAGCACGTCTGCCTACACTGCCCGAACACCACTGCACTGCCCTAAACCCTGAAACACCACCCCCAGCACAACTCCCTACACTGCCTGAATACCACTGCACTACCCTAAACCCTAAAACACCACACCCAGCACGACCCCCTACACTCCCCAAACACCACTGTACTGCCCTAAACCCAGAAACACCACCCCAGCACAACCCCAGCACGACCCCCTACACTGCCCAAAAACCGCTGCACTACCCTAAACCCTAAAACACTACCCCACGCATGACCCCCTACACTACACAAAGATAACTGCACTACTCTAAACCCTAAAACACTACCCCCAGCACAACTCGCTACACTACACAGACACCACTCCACTACCATAAACCCTAAAACTCTACCCCTAAACTTCACAATCACCACTGCACTACCCTAAATCCTAAAAAACTACCCCAGCACGACCCCCTACACTACCCAAACACCACTGCACTACCCTAAACCCTAAAGCACTACCCCCAGCAGTACCCCTACACTACCCAAACACCACTGCACTACCCTAAACCCTTGAAAACTACCCCCAGCATGACTCCCTACACTGCCTGAACACCACTGCACTACCCTAAACCCTAAAACACCACCCCAGCACGACCCCCTACACTGCCCAAACACCACTGCACTGCCCTAAACCCTGAAACACCACCCCCAGCATGACCCCCTACACTGCCCAAAAACCGCTGCACTACCCTAAACCCCAAAACACTCCCCCGCACGACCCCCTACACTACCCAAAGACCACTGCAGTACGCTAAACCCTAAAACACTACCCCGCACGACCCCCTACACTACCCAAAGACCACTGCACTACCCTAAACCAGAAAACACTACCCCACACACAATCCCCTACACTACCCAAAGACCACTGCACTACCCTAAACCCTAAAACTCTACCCCCGTACGACCCGCTACACTACACAAACACCACTGCACTACCTAAACTCTAAAACACTACCCCAGCATGACCCCCTACTCTGCCCAAACACCGCTACTCTGCCCTAAACCCTGGAACACTACCCCAGCACGACCCCCCACACTGCCCGAACACCGCTGTACTGCCCTATACCTTGAAACACTACCCCCTACACTTCCCGAACACTGCTGCTCTGCCCTAAACCCTGAATTCCTACCACCAGCACGACCCCTACACTGCCCGAACCCCGCTGCTCTGCCACAAACCCTGAAACACTACCCCAGCACGCACCCCTACACTGTCCGAACACCGCTGCATACCCTAAACCCTGAACCACCACCCCCAGCAAGACCCCCTACACTGCCCGAACAACGCTGAACTGCCCTAAACCCTGAAACACCGCCCCCAGCACGACCCCCTACACTGCCCAAACACCGCTGCACTGCCCTAAACCCTGAAACACCACACCCAGCACGACCCACTACACTGCCCGAGCACCGCTGCACTGTCTTAAACCCTGAAACACCACCCCCAGCACGACCCCCTACACTGCCCGAACACTGCTGCACTGCCCTAAACCCTGAAACACCACCCCCAGCATGACCCCCTACACTGCCCGAACACAGCTGCACTGCGCTAAGCCCTGAAACACCACCCTCAGCACGCCCCCTACACTGCCCGAACACTGCTGCACTGCCCTAGACCCTCAAACACCACCCCAGCACGACCCCTACACTGCCCGAACACCGCTGCACTGCCCTAAACCCTGAAACACCACCCCCAGCACGACTTCCTACACTGCCCGAACACCACTGCACTGCCCTAAACCCTGAACCACCACCCCAGCACGACTCGCTACACAGCCCGAACACCACTGCACTACCCTAAACCCTAAAACACACCCCCAGCACGACCCCCTACACTGCCCAAACACCACTGCACTGCCCTAAACCCTGAAACACCACCCCAGCACGACCCCCTACACTGCCCGAACACCACTGCACTACACTAAACCCTAAAACACTACCCCCGCATGCCCCCCTACATTACCCAAAGACCACTGCACTACCCTAAACCCTAAAACACTACCCCCCGCATGACCCCCACACTACCCAAAAACCACTGCTCTACCCTAAACCCTAAAACACTACCCACAGGACGACCTCCTACACTACCCAAAGACCACTGCACTACTCTAATCCCTAAAACACTACCCCCGCACGACCCCTACACTAACCAAAGAGCACTGCACTACCCTAAACCCTAAAACACTACCCCGCACAACCCCTACACTACCCAAACACCACTGCATTACCCTAAACCCTAAAACACTACCCCCTGCATGACCCCTACACTACCCAAAGACAACTGCACTACCCTAAACCCTAAAACACGACCCCCTGCACTACACAAACACGATTGCACTACCCTAAACCCTAAAACACTACCCCAGCACAACCCACTACACTACACAAACACCACTCCACTACCCTAAACCCTAAAACACTACCAACTACACTAAACAATCACCACTGCACTACCCTAAACCCTAAAACACTACCCCAGCATGACCGCTTCACTACCCAAACACCACTGCACTACCCTAAACCCTAAAACACTACCCCCAGCAGTACCCCCTACACTACCCAAACACCACTGCACTACCCTAAACCCTAAAGCACTACCCCCAGCAGTACCCCTACACTACCCAAACACCACTGCACTACCCTAAACCCTAAAGCACTACCCCCAGCACTACCCCCTACACTACCCACACACCACTGCACTATCCTGAACCCTAAACCACTACCTCAGCACATCCCCCCTACACAACCGAAATACCACTGCACTACCCTAAACCCTAAAACACTACTCCCAGCACGACTCCCTACACTACCCAAAAACCACTGCACTACCCTAAACCTTAAAACATGACCACCTGCACTACACAAACACCATTGCACTACCCTAAACCTGAAAATACTACCCACAGCACGACCCGCTACACTACACAAACACCACTCCACTACCCTAAACCCTAAAACACTACCCCCTACACTACACAAACACCACTGCACTACCCTAAACCCTAAAACACTACCACCAGCACGACCTCCTACACTACCCAAACACCACTGCACTACCCTAAACCCTAAAACCCTACCCCCAGCAGTACCCCCTACACTACCAAAACACCACTGCACTACCTTAAACCCTAAAGCACTACCCCCAGCAGTACCCTTACACTACCCAAACACCACTGCACTATACTAAACCCTAAAACACTACCCCCAGCATTCCCCCTACACTACCCAAACACCACTGCACTATCCTGAACCCTAAACCACTACCCCCAGCACGACCCCCTACACTACTCAAACACCACTGCACTACCCTAAACCCTAAATCTAACCTCAGCATGACCCCTTCACTACCCGAACACCACTGCACTTCCCTAAATCCTAAAACACCACCCCCAGCACAACACCCTACACTGCCCAAACACAGCTGCACTGCCATAAACCTTGAAACACCACCCCCAGCATGACCCCCTACACTACCCGAACACCGCTGCACTGCCCTAAACCCTGAAACACCACCCCAGCACGTCTGCCTACACTGCCCGAACACCACTGCACTGCCCTAAACCCTGAAACACCACCCCCAGCACAACTCCCTACACTGCCTGAATACCACTGCACTACCCTAAACCCTAAAACACCACACCCAGCACGACCCCCTACACTCCCCAAACACCACTGTACTGCCCTAAACCCAGAAACACCACCCCAGCACAACCCCAGCACGACCCCCTACACTGCCCAAAAACCGCTGCACTACCCTAAACCCTAAAAAACTACCCCACGCATGACCCCCTACACTACACAAAGATAACTGCACTACTCTAAACCCTAAAACACTACCCCCAGCACAACTCGCTACACTACACAGACACCACTCCTCTACCATAAACCCTAAAACACTACCCCTAAACTTCACAATCACCAGTGCACTACCCTAAATCCTAAAAAACGACCCCAGCACGACCCCCTACACTACCCAAACACCACTGCACTACCCTAAACCCTAAAGCACTACCCCCAGCAGTACCCCTACACTACCCAAACACCACTGCACTACCCTAAACCCTTGAAAACTACCCCCAGCATGACTCCCTACACTGCCTGAACACCACTGCACTACCCTAAACCCTAAAACACCACCCCAGCACGACCCCCTACACTGCCCAAACACCACTGCACTGCCCTAAACCCTGAAACACCACCCCCAGCATGACCCCCTACACTGCCCAAAAACCGCTGCACTACCCTAAACCCCAAAACACTCCCCCGCACGACCCCCTACACTACCCAAAGACCACTGCAGTACGCTAAACCCTAAAACACTACCCCGCACGACCCCCTACACTACCCAAAGACCACTGCACTACCCTAAACCAGAAAACACTACCCCACACACAATCCCCTACACTACCCAAAGACCACTGCACTACCCTAAACCCTAAAACTCTACCCCCGTACGACCCGCTACACTACACAAACACCACTGCACTACCTAAACCCTAAAACACTACCCCAGCATGACCCCCTACTCTGCCCAAACACCGCTACTCTGCCCTAAACCCTGGAACACTACCCCAGCACGACCCCCCACACTGCCCGAACACCGCTGTACTGCCCTATACCTTGAAACACTACCCCCTACACTTCCCGAACACTGCTGCTCTGCCCTAAACCCTGAATTCCTACCACCAGCACGACCCCTACACTGCCCGAACCCCGCTGCTCTGCCACAAACCCTGAAACACTACCCCAGCACGAACCCCTACACTGTCCGAACACCGCTGCATACCCTAAACCCTGAACCACCACCCCCAGCAAGACCCCCTACACTGCCCGAACAACACTGAACTGCCCTAAACCCTGAAACACCGCCCCCAGCACGACCCCCTACACTGCCCAAACACCGCTGCACTGCCCTAAACCCTGAAACACCACACCCAGCACGACCCACTACACTGCCCGAGCACCGCTGCACTGTCTTAAACCCTGAAACACCACCCCCAGCACGACCCCCTACACTGCCCGAACACCGCTGCACTGCCCTAAACCCTGAAACACCACCCCCAGCATGACCCCCTACACTGCCCGAACACAGCTGCACTGCGCTAAGCCCTGAAACACCACCCTCAGCATGCCCCCCTACACTGCCCGAACACTGCTGCACTGCCCTAGCCCCTCAAACACCATCCCCAGCACGACCCCTACACTGCCCGAACACCGCTGCACTGCCCTAAACCCTGAAACACCACCCCCAGCACGACTTCCTACACTGGCCGAACACCACTGCACTGCACTGCCCTAAACCCTGAACCACCACCCCAGCACGACTCGCTACACAGCCCGAACTCCACTGCACTACCCTAAACCCTAAAACACACCCCCAGCACGACCCCCTACACTGCCCAAACACCACTGCACTGCCCTAAACCCTGAAACACCACCCCAGCACGACCCCCTACACTGCCCGAACACCACTGCACTACACTAAACCCTAAAGCACTACCCCCGCATGCCCCCCTACATTACCCAAAGACCACTGCACTACCCTAAACCCTAAAACACTACCCCCCGCATGACCCCCACACTACCCAAAAACCACTGCTCTACCCTAAACCCTAAAACACTACCCACAGGATGACCTCCTACACTACCCAAAGACCACTGCACTACTCTAATCCCTAAAACACTACCCCCGCACGACCCCTACACTAACCAAAGAGCACTGCACTACCCTAAACCCTAAAACACTACCCCGCACAACCCCTACACTACCCAAACACCACTGCATTACCCTAAACCCTAAAACACTACCCCCTGCATGACCCCTACACTACCCAAAGACAACTGCACTACCCTAAACCCTAAAACACGACCCCCTGCACTACACAAACACGATTGCACTACCCTAAACCCTAAAACACTACCCCAGCACAACCCACTACACTACACAAACACCACTCCACTACCCTAAACCCTAAAACACTACCAACTACACTAAACAATCACCACTGCACTACCCTAAACCCTAAAACACTACCCCAGCATGACCGCTTCACTACCCAAACACCACTGCACTACCCTAAACCCTAAAACACTACCCCCAGAAGTACCCCCTACACTACCCAAACACCACTGCACTACCCTAAACCCTAAAGCACTACCCCCAGCAGTACCCCTACACTACCCAAATACCACTGCACTACCCTAAACCCTAAAGCACTACCCCCAGCACTACCCCCTACACTACCCACACACCACTGCACTATCCTGAACCCTAAACCACTACCTCAGCACGTCCCCCCTACACAACCGAAATACCACTGCACTACCCTAAACCCTAAAACACTACTCCCAGCATGACTCCCTACACTACCCAAACACCACTGCACTACCCTAAACCCCAAATCTACCCTCAGCACGACCCCCTTCACTACCCGAACACCACTGCACTACCCTAAATCCTAAAACACTACCCCCAGCATGACCCACTACACTACACGAACACCACTGCACTGGCCTAAACCCTAAAACACTACCCCCAGCACAACCCTCTACACTATCCAAACACAACTGCACTACCCTAAACCCTAAAACACTACACCCCACACGATCCCCTACACTACCCAAATACCTCTGCACTACCCTAAATGATAAAACACGACCCCCTACACTACATAAACACCGCTGCACTACCCTAAGCCCTAAAACACTACCCCCAGCATGACCCCCTAAACTACACAAACACCACTGCACTACCCTAAACCCTAAAACACTACCCCCTACACTACACAAACCCCACTGCACTACCGTAAACTCTAAAACAATACCCCCAGTACGACCCCCTTACACTACCCAAACACACTACCCTACCCTAAACCCTAAAACACTACCCCCAGCAGTACCCCCTACACTACCCAAACACAACTGCACTACCCTAAACCCTAAATCACTACCTCCAGCAGTACCCCCTCCACTACCCAAACACCACTGCACTATGCTAAACACTAAAACTATACCCCAGCAGTATTCCCTACACTACCCAAACACCACTGCACTACCCTAAACCCTAAAACACTACCCCCTATACTACACAAACACCACTGCACTACCCTAAACTCTAAAACAATACCCCCAGTACGACCCCCTTACACTACCCAAACACACTACACTACCCTAAACCCTAAAACACTACCCCCAGCAGTACCCCCTACACTACCCAAACACAACTGCACTACCCTAAACCCTAAAACACTACCCCCAGCAGTACCCCCTCCACTACCCAAACACCACTGCACTATCCTAAACACAAACTATACCCCAGCAGTATTCCCTACACTACCCAAACACCATTGCACTACCCTAAACCCTAAAACACTACACCTCACACGATCCCCTACACTACCCAAATACCTCTGCACTACCCTAAATGATAAAACACGACCCCCTACACTACATAAACACCGCTGCACTATCCTAAGCCCTAAAACACTACCCCCAGCACGACCCCCTAAACTACACAAACACCACTGCACTACCCTAAACCCCAAAAACACTACCCCCTACACTACACAAACACCACTGCACTACCCTAAACTCTAAAACAATACCCCCAGTACGACCCCCTTACACTACCCAAACACACTACACTACCCTAAACCCTAAAACACTACCCCCAGCAGTACCCCCTACACTACCCAAACACAACTGCATTACCCTAAATCCTAAATCACTACCCCCAGCTGTACCCCCTCCACTACCAAAACACCACTGCACTATCCTAAACACTAAAACTATACCCCAGCAGTATTCCCTACACTACCCAAACACCACTGCACTACCCTAAACCCTAAAACACTACCCCCTACACTACACAAACACCACTGCACTACCCTAAACTCTAAAACAATACCCCAGTACGACCCCCTTAAGACTACCCAAACACACTACACTACCCTAAACCCTAAAACACTACCCCCAGCAGTACCCCCTACACTACCCAAACACAACTGCACTACCCTAAACCCTAAAACCCTACCCCCAGCAGTACCCCCTCCACTACTCAAACACCACTGCACTACCCTAAACCCTAAAATACTACCCCAGCACGACCCCCTACACTACCCAAACACCACTGCACTACCCTAAACCCTAAAATACTACCCCAGCACGACCCCCTACACTACCCAAACACCACTGCACTACCCTAAACCCTAAAAACTACCCGCAGCCCGACTCCCTACACTAGCCACATACCACTGCACTACCCTAAACCCTAAATCTACCCCAGCACGACCTCCTACACTACCCAAACACCACTGCACTACCCTAAACCCTAAATCTACCCCAGCTCGACCCCTACACTACCCACACACCACTGCACTACCCTAAACCCTAAAACACTACCCCCAGCATGACCCCCTACACTACACAAACACCACTGCCCTGCCCTAAACCCTAAACACTACCCCCAGCTCAACACCCTACACTGCACAAACACCACTGCATTACCCTAAAACACTACCACCAGCACAACCCCCTACACTACACAAACACCACTGCACTACCCTAACCCCTAAAACACTACCCCCAGCATGACCCCTACACTACACAAACACGACTACACTACCCTAACCCCTAAAACACTACCCCCAGCACGACCCCCTACACTACCCAAACACTACTGCACTACCCTAATCCCTAGAAAAGTAACCACCACCCCATGCCCAATCCCCCTTACCTCTCACTCCTTGTGGTTCCTCTCTCCTCATGGTTCCTGCTTCTTGTCATCTCTGAGGGGCAATGCACATCATTGTGAGGAAACGGAACAGCCTCTGTTTCCTTACAACGACATGGATTGTCTACATTTTTTTAGAACTCATGTTCATTTACCATACATAGCTTTACAACAAAGGCATGCGTGGTAAATGACCATGCGTTCTAAAAAAATGCGTAGTAATGACTTTGTGATGTACAACGCATGCGTGGTAATACATGCATTGTAATGGTATCATGAAGCAAAAAAGTCATAGTAACGGCAGTTTACCGATCGAAGCTGGCCCCTGTTCTTCACTGAGTCATTTATTTGATAAATTAGGAGGAAGGAATCTGGTTTTTTTTTTACCCCCTACTCTGCCCAAACACCGCTACTCTGCCCTAAACCCTGGAACACTACCCCAGCACGACCCCCCACACTGCCCGAACACCGCTGTACTGCCCTATACCTTGAAACACTACCCCCAACACTTCCCGAACACTGCTGCTCTGCCCTAAACCCTGAAACCCTACCACCAGCACGACCCCTACACTGCCCGAACCCCGCTGCATACCCTAAACCCTGAACCACCACCCCCAGCAAGACCCCGTACACTGCCCGAACAACGCTGAACTGCCCTAAACCCTGAAACACCGTCCCCAGCACGACCCCCTACACTGCCCAAACACCGCTGCACTGCCCTAAACCCTGAAACACCACACCCAGCACGACCCACTACACTGCCCGAGCACCGCTGCACTGTCTTAAACCCTGAAACACCACCCCCAGCACGACCCCCTACACTGCCCGAACACCGCTGCACTGCCCTAAACCCTGAAACACCACCCCCAGCATGACCCCCTACACTGCCCGAACACAGCTGCACTGCGCTAAGCCCTGAAACACCACCCTCAGCACGCCCCCCTACACTGCCCGAACACTGCTGCACTGCCCTAGAGCCTCAAACACCATCCCCAGCACGACCCCTACACTGCCCGAACACCGCTGCACTGCCCTAAACCCTGAAACACCACCCCAGCACGACTTCCTACACTGCCCGAACACCACTGCACTGCCCTAAACCCTGAACCACCACCCCAGCACGACTCGCTACACAGCCCGAACACCACTGCACTACCCTAAACCCTAAAACACACCCCCAGCACGACCCCCTACACTGCCCAAACACCACTGCACTGCCCTAAACCCTGAAACACCACCCCAGCACAACCCCCTACACTGCCCGAACACCACTGCACTACACTAAACCCTAAAACACTACCCCTGCATGCCCCCCTACATTACCCAAAGACCACTGCACTACCCTAAACCCTAAAACACTACCCCCCGCATGACCCCCACACTACCCAAAAACCACTGCTCTACCCTAAACCCTAAAACACTACCCACAGGACGACCTCCTACACTACCCAAAGACCACTGCACTACTCTAATCCCTAAAACTCTATCCCCGCACGACCCCTACACTAACCAAAGAGCACTGCACTACCCTAAACCCTAAAACACTACCACGCACAACCCCTACACTACCCAAACACCACTGCATTACCCTAAACCCTAAAACACTACCCCCTGCATGACCCCTACACTACCCAAAGACAACTGCACTACCCTAATTCCTAAAACCCTACCCCCTGCACGACCCCTACACTACCCAAAGACAACTGCACTACCCTAAACCCTAAAACATGACCCCCTGCACCACACAAACACGATTGCACTACCCTAAACCCTAAAACACTACCCCAGCACAACCCACTACACTACACAAACACCACTCCACTACCCTAAACCCTAAAACACTACCAACTCCACTAAACAATCACCACTGCACTACCCTAAACCCTAAAACACTACCCCAGCATGACCGCTTCACTACCCAAACACCACTGCACTACCCTAAACCCTAAAACACTACCCCCAGCAGTACCCCCTACACTACCCAAACACCACTGCACTACCCTAAACCCTAAAGCACTACCCCCAGCAGTACCCCTACACTACCCAAACACCACTGCACTACCCTAAACCCTAAAGCACTACCCCCAGCACTACCCCCTACACTACCCACACACCACTGCACTATCCTGAACCCTAAACCACTACCTCAGCACGTCCCCCCTACACAACCGAAATACCACTGCACTACCCTAAACCCTAAAACACTACTCCCAGCACGACTCCCTACACTACCCAAACACCACTGCACTACCCTAAACCCCAAATCTACCCTCAGCACGACCCCCTTCACTACCCGAACACCACTGCACTACCCTAAATTCTAAAACACTACCCCCAGCATGACCCCCTACACTACACGAACACCACTGCACTGGCCTAAACCCTAAAACACTACCCCCAGCACAACCCTCTACACTACCCAAACACAACTGCACTACCCTAAACCCTAAAACACTACCCCCAGCAGTACCCCCTCCACTACCCAAACACCACTGCACTATCCTAAACACTAAAACTATACCCCAGCAGTATTCCCTAAACTACCCAAACACCATTGCACTACCCTAAACCCTAAAACACTACACCTCACACGATCCCCTACACTACCCAAATACCTCTGCACTACCCTAAATGATAAAACACGACCCCCTACACTACATAAACACCGCTGCACTATCCTAAGCCCTAAAACACTACCCCCAGCACGACCCCCTAAACTACACAAACACCACTGCACTACCCTAAACCCCAAAAACACTACCCCCTACACTACACAAACACCACTGCACTACCCTAAACTCTAAAACAATACCCCCAGTACGACCCCCTTACACTACCCAAACACATTACACTACCCTAAACCCTAAAACACTACCCCCAGCAGTACCCCCTACACTACCCAAACACAACTGCATTACCCTAAACCCTAAATCACTACCCCCAGCAGTACCCCCTCCACTACCCAAACACCACTGCACTATCCTAAACACTAAAACTATACCCCAGCAGTATTCCCTACACTACCCAAACACCACTGCACTACCCTAAACCCTAAAACACTACCCCCTACACTACACAAACACCACTGCACTACCCTAAACTCTAAAACAATACCCCCAGTACGACCCCCTTAAGACTACCCAAACACACTACACTACCCTAAACCCTAAAACACTACCCCCAGCAGTACCCCCTACACTACCCAAACACAACTGCACTACCCTAAACCCTAAAACACTACCCCCAGCAGTACCCCCTCCACTACTCAAACACCACTGCACTATCCTAAACACTAAAACTATACCCCAGCAGTATTCCCTACACTACCCAAACACCACTGCACTACCCTAAACCCTAAAGCACTACCCCAGTACAACCCCCTACACTACCCAAACACCACTGCACTACCCTAAACCCTAAAATACTACCCCAGCACGACCCCCTACACTACCCAAACACCACTGCACTACCCTAAACCCTAAAAACTACCCGCAGCCCGACTCCCTACACTAGCCACATACCACTGCACTACCCTAAACCCTAAATCTACCCCAGCACGACCTCCTACACTACCCAAACACCACTGCACTACCCTAAACCCTAAATCTACCCCAGCTCGACCCCTACACTACCCACACACCACTGCACTACCCTAAACCCTAAAACACTACCCCCAGCATGACCCCCTACAGTACACAAACACCACTGCCCTGCCCTAAACCCTAAACACTACCCCCAGCTCAACACCCTACACTGCACAAACACCACTGCATTACCCTAAAACACTACCACCAGCACAACCCCCTACACTACACAAACACCACTGCACTACCCTAACCCCTAAAACACTACCCCCAGCACGACCCCTACACTACACAAACACGACTACACTACCCTAACCCCTAAAACACTACCCCCAGCACGACGCCCTACACTACCCAAACACTACTGCACTACCCTAATCCCTAGAAAAGTAACCACCACCCCATGCCCAATCCCCCTTACCTCTCACTCCTTGTGGTTCCTCTCTCCTCATGGTTCCTGCTTCTTGTCATCTCTGAGGGGCAATGCACATCATTGTGAGGAAACGGAACAGCCTCTGTTTCCTTACAACGACATGGATTGTCTACATTTTTTTAGAACTCATGTTCATTTACCATACATAGCTTTACAACAAAGGCATGCGTGGTAAATGACCATGCGTTCTAAAAAAATGCGTAGTAATGACTTTGTGATGTACAACGCATGCGTGGTAATACATGCATTGTAATGGTATCATGAAGCAAAAAAGTCATAGTAACGGCTGTTTACCGATCGAAGCTGGCCCCTGTTCTTCACTGAGTCATTTATTTGATAAATTAGGAGGAAGGAATCTGGGTTTTTTTTTTACCGAAAAGTGCATTCCTGGCTGTTGTATCGTGAAAGTGTACGCTTGGCCTGGTTTCACTTCCAGTGAGAGAGTGGAAGAGTCTGTTTGGATCTAAAGGGGTTTTGCTGTTGGACGGGGCCGGCGCAACACGTCATCAGAAAACAAAGCTAATGGAAAGCATTGTGCCCAAAGTGTGGAGCAGTGCCATTAGAGGTAAACGAGTGTGCGTCCCACCGCAGTATGACCGTACCGCGTGACCCATGTGCCACCTCCAGTGTGCGGCATTCATCGCAGGTCCTCTTTAAGATCGTTGTAGCACTTATTCTACATTTTGGAACTAGGGCATTTTAACCCTGTTGTTTCTGCCAGATACAAAGAGAAGATCCTGTGTTATTCAGTGCCCTCGTTACCTTTTTTGTGGGTAGTGGTGCTTGTCACTTCGCTGCCCCGCCGGTGCACACGACTGGGCTCCCCACCTCGTTTCCCATCTGCAGGGCCTCTGCCCTCGGATCCCTGGTTTCGGTTTCTGGAGTGGCCACATAAACAGCTGCTCCCAAAGGACTAGCCTGAACACTTAGGTGTATATCCCCTGTGGCAGCATTCTGCGGAAATTCTTTCCTAGCTCTCCCACGTCAATGACGATGTCATAATAGCACGGCTCCGCTCGCGACACCGTATAACGTAATAGGAGCCATAAGAGGACCTCGTCGGCGTGCTGACATCAGTTCCACCCATTTTTTCCATGCCACTGAGGTAAACAGGTTGATCGACACATTTTCACATGTATACATAATATACTAAATATATATGTATATCTACAAATGCATTACCAATAAAGGCATAAAGAAATAGCAACAGATCGAGCATTTCTCACTATTAAAACATAAGCATGATTAAGACATATTAAAAACATTCATGCCAAACAGTAAAAGCATTTTTTTGGTAGAAACAGGTGGACTACGGGGAGGCGGGTGGGACAGTGAGGAATCCACAGGCAGATACTGTATCCACCAGAAAAAGCGTTACTGAAGGTAAGTAACTTGCTCTTCTGATGGATACTTCTGCCCGTGGATTCCTCACCTTTTTAATAGAATTATCAAGCCGTACCTCACACGGAAAAGGGTGTCTACCTGACTAGACCACAAAATCTTGCAAAACAGATCAAGCAAAATGGCCATCCCTCCTAACCCCTGAATCCAACAATAATCGAATAATTATTTGTCAAAATTATATTGAAAATAATACTTTAAAAATACTTTTATTAATAAATTTAGACAAACACTTAAAGGAAAACTTTTATTTATAATTAATTTACAGATATTTCATACTTTACAAATTATTCCGAAGTCACGACCCCAGTGCGACTTTTCAAAATGGCTACCGGATGGCGCGCAGCCATCGTGTAGGGTAGGGTGCGCGACTTCTGTATAATATTAAAAAAAAAAGAATGAATATAGTTTTCCTAACTAAAAATTATTCACAAATTTTTAAAATATATATGAACAAGGTGGCGAGAGGCCATCGAAACGCGTTGATGTGAACTCATCAATAAAGAAACCGTATGAAAAAACCCTTGGAGTGCAGTGTGGTTGCTGTTGAGCTGCTCGTAACCCTATGCTGGATATATATATGTCTAAAATACTTTGTAGTAGCAAATGTACCCAAGTCAAGACGTGGAGGCAATAGGGAGAAAAGATTAAGACAACTGGAATCTAAAATGATTATAGAATTAGATAGTAAGACTCCCAATGGATTAAACAATACAGATGAGATGTACCACTTTCTGTAACTAACATTGGGTCTTACGATAGCCATAGGTGTCTTGACAACTGATTTTAAGTACACAGAGAGTTGTTTAGTTCCTTATTTAATTATTTAATTATTTAGGGACTGAGTTATCTAAGTGTGTACAATGTTGGTATTTATCTTTTTTAGATAATGTATAGTTCTTTCAATATAGCCAAATGTGATTGTTTTTTCCACTTCGTATGTATTATTGGAAGCATCAATTGGTTTTAGTCAGATTTTAGCCCGGATTTTAACTTTGTTGAATGTGGGTTTTAACTGTCTTTTACCTTGATGTTTTTAGGGTTGCTTACACATATTATTGATTATGTATTTTGCACATTCTTATTTGCACTAAGCACTTTATGATGATCCACTTTGGATCAGTTTTTTAGCACTTTCTATCCGTATAGGTGACACTGCCACGATTGATCTGTTGACAGACAAGTTGAATGAGCAGCAAATATATAGCATTGAAGCTGTTATGTAAAACATGGAGTCATGAGGATATTATCTAAAGAGAAACTCAGTTCTAACCAATTGAATTGTTGCATTGATTTTACAAATTCTTTGGTTTAAAACACTATATATACAATCATTACATAAGTTTTTTTATATAGACATTTTATAAAAACTCTATTTATTAGTATATTTTATAGGTTTTAGAACTATTTATATACATCATTAGTACTGTATGATTATGTTATATAATGAATTGACTCTAATATAAGCATTCAAGCATTTAAGCAGTCCATGTCAGAAAACAGACTAAAGACAACATTTACGTTTTGCAGTGTTTCTTCTATGTTTACACGTCATGTGATGTCAGCACTCTAATCACTGTGAAGTATTTAAAAATAATGATGAGCATGCTTCAAACTGACTTGTGAGCAAGGGCTTTCGTAGCCCGAAACGCGTCAGGTTCGAGGTTTAAGAACAATAAACTCCATCTAACCTAATTTCGCTGGGTCCGCGTCTCTGTTCGCCATTGCTGTGGAGGTGCAGGGATACTATCGCTTTTTATATATATGTAACAGGCCCCAACCCGAGAGGATGAGGCTCTCCTTGTGTCAGAAGTTTGTTGGAATGGATCGAATTCAGAATGGAGAGCCCGCCGGCTGGAAGTACTGAGCGTCAACGAAGGATGGATGGAAGGGCCCCGTGAAAGGCCCGCCCCGACTTGGGAGATGAACATTATATCAGCCAGGGTTTGCGACAGGATTTTCCCTGCGCACTTCGTGCTAGAAAGTATCATTTTTGAAGGCAATTAACAAATCCGAAAGGGGGAGGGAAAAAAAATCGGTGGTTGCGGAATTGACTGGTTTTGAATAATGTGCCCTTCTGATATGGCCAGAACATGGAACTATTCCTTTGAAGGCACTATGCATACAGGGTTGCACATAGAAAGCAAGTCTAAGTTCTGCCAAAATCTGCATTGAATAACCGAGTGGGTGAAAAGCAGCAGAAAAAGTGCATTATGGACATTGTAGGAGGAGTGACTACATAAAGTAATAAAAACGAATTTTGCAGAGATGAATAACAGTGATTACGAAAATACTTGATTTTCGAGGCATTTAACCTGAATCTAAACAACGGAAAATGTGTACTTTTCATCCCTGAGTAAATGAAAGTTGTCGAATTTAAACACTAACTGCTGCTTTAATCCAACTTGAGAGCATGAGTCCGTTTTCAATGTCATAAGTTACGTATTTTAAAAGCTGGCGATCCCACCGTTTGAATGCCTGCATATGATTAAAACTCGTTGGAGTTGAAACGCGTCATGCCTGCCTTGCCTCGAATAAATGAATGAAACAAGCACATTTGGTGTGGCCTGTCTCACGTTGCGGAGAGATACGTGTGTCCTGCGGAATATATATATATATATATATATATACACATATATATATATATATATATATATATATATATATATATATATATATATATATATATATATATAAAATAAAAAAACATAAGATTGAGGAATGTTAGACTTACAAATTTTCATTTAAAAAACTTTTGAAATTCACTGGAAAAACCATAGGTTTCAGGCACGTTATAGTTAGAAATTAGCATTTAAAAAAACATAGAAATTTACTGAAAAACCCATAGGTTTCAGGCACGTTATAGTTAGAAATTAGCATTTAAAAAACCATAGAAATAAACTGAAAAGAAACCATAGGTTTCAGGAACGTTATAGTTAGTTGGACATTTCACTCGTACAAAACCATAGAAATTCTGGCGTTATAGTTAGCTCAGCTAACCATAATTCGCTCCCCTGCAATGCACTGCTGATGACATCACATATTACATCATTCATGACACGGTCAGTGACATCACTGATGACATCACTGATGACATCATCCATGTGAAAATCTAATGCACCTCCTCACACCTGAATATAACCTTTGATACACCTACTCTAAAATACAGACTACCATTTTTGAAAAAATAGACACATCAATACCAGTTACTATATACTCACTGACTGATTCCTAGGTTTACACACACATCCACTCATTCACCCATACAGTCACTCTTACATGCAGTCAGTCATCAATACAGCACTACCATAAGCACTCATACACCTATACAGACACTCACACACTGCAACATATCCAGAATTACTCACACACTTAGTCAGTCATGCAAAGAATCAATCATACTTCCATTTATTCACCTATACAGTTATACACACACCACCTCACTTATTCATACAGATACTAACACATAATTACTCTCTTATAGAATCACTGATAGAAACACACACTCATCCATGCAGCCACTCTCACAATTACTGACTCTCACATATAGTTATTTATATACACCATAACTCACATATATTGCCTTTTACATATGTAGTTACTCTGTAGTTACACTCTCCAAAACACCCATACACACACTCACCCACCCATACAGCTGTTTCGACATGCACTCTTGAACCGATATACCCAGTGAATCAACCACTCACACATCTATGCACAGAGTTACACACCTCCCAACACACACAATCAGGCACCCATACAAATACTCAGGCAAGCATTCAATAACCCATATAGACTCTCATGCAGCTACTCACCAACCAATGCAGCACCTTACACAACAATAGACAGACTGCTACAGACATTCACACTGCTTAGTCACTAACCTATGCATTTAGTAAGACACATTTAATTACTCACTTATACAGTCAGTCACGTACCTACTAAATCCTCCATACAGACACTTATACACCCACTCATTCCTCAATACAACTTGGCATATATATAAAACAAATTTGAACTTTACAGAAACACACTGTCACTGGATGATGTCATCAGTGATGTCATCAGTGATGTCATTTAAGATGTCATCAGTGATGTCATCAGTGATGTCACTGACCATGACATGAATGATGTAATATGTGACGTCATCAGCAGTGCATTGCGGGGGCGTGAGTTATAGTTAGCTAAACTAACTATAACACCGGAATTTCTATGGATTTGTACGAGTGAATTGTCCCACTAACTATAACGTTCCTAAAACCTATGCTTTTTTCAGTTAATATACATACATATATATGTATTTACTGAGTTCTATGGAGCAGCACTTGGGTGTATTACGAGCTGGAGCATATCGGTGGGGCCCATCCAGGGCGTAATTCCATCCATTTGGCAGCAAGAAGATTGTGGCAATGGGATTGACACGCACTGCAGGTCCCAGAATGCATCTGGGGCGGACCTCCTATATGATTGACCCATCTGTGGGCAGGAAATTGGTCCGTATGGAACAGCTGCGTGATGCTGAGTGTTGCTGTTGAGCACCAGGAAGAAGGGCGTTCCACCAAAACGCATCGTGATTTTAAGCAGCAACTGGACACATTGACTCACGCTATGTATCCTGCTCTTTCCAGAATAAAGGTTACCACAAACCGGCACTGTCTCGAGTGCGCTTCTGTGCAGAGGGAACCTGTTTTTGATGTTATTCGCGGCCGCCCAGCCGCGGGAAGAGGCACCACCCCAAGGATTGTGAAAAAGGGGGCAGGAGGACTGGCTATTTACTGAGTTCTATGGAGCAGCGCTTGGGTGTATTACGAGCTGGAGCATATCGGTGGGGCCCATCCAGGGCTTAATTCCATCCATTTGGCAGCAAGAAGATTGTGGCAATGGGATTGACACGCACTGCAGGTCCCAGAATGCATCTGGGGCGGACCTCCTATATGATTGGCCCATCTGTGGGCAGGAAATTGGTCCGAATGGAACAGCTGCGTGATGCTGAGTGTTGCTGTTGAGCACCAGGAAGAAGGGCGTTCCGCCCGAAACGCTTCGTGATTTTAAGCAGCAACTGGACACATTGACTCACGCTATGTATCCTGCTCTTTCCAGAATAAAGGTTACCACAAACCGGCGCTTTCTCAAGTGCGCTTCTGTGCAGAGGGCACCTGTTTTTGAAGTTATTCGTGGCCGCCCAGCCGCGGGAAGAGGCACCACCCCTAGGATTGTGAAAAGGGGGGCAGGAGGACTGGCTATTTACTGAGTTCTATGGAGCAGCGCTTGGGTGTATTACGAGCTGGAGCATATCAGTGGGGCCATCCAGGGCTTAATTCCATCCATTTGGCAGCAAGAAGATTGTGGCAATGGGATTGACACGCACTGCAGGTCCCAGAATGCATCTGGGGCGGACCTCCTATATAGTTGGCCCATCTGTGGGCAGGAAATTGGTCCAAATGGAACAGCTTTGTGATGCTGAGTGTTGCTGTTGAGCACCAGGAAGAAGGGAGTTCCTCCAGAAACGCGTCGTGATTTTAAGCAGCAACTGGACACATTGACTCACGCTATGTATCCTGCTCTTTCCAGAATAAAGGTTACCCCAAACCGGCGCTGTCTCGAGTGCGCATCTGTGCAGAGGGCACCTGTTTTTGATGTTATTCGCGGCCGCCCAGCCGCGGGAAGAGGCACCACCCCTAGGATTGTGAAAAAGGGGGCAGGAGGACTGGGTATTTACTGAGTTCTATGGAGCAGCGCTTGGGTGTATTACGAGCTGGAGCATATCGGTGGGGCCCATCCAGGGCTTAATTCCATCCATTTGGCAGCAAGAAGGTTGTGGCAATGGGATTGACACGCACTGCAGGTCCCAGAATGCATCTGGGGCGGACCTCCTATATGATTGGCCCATCTGTGGGCAGGAAATTGGTCCGAATGGAACAGCTGCATGATGCTGAGTGTTGCTGTTTAGCACCAGGAAGAAGGGTGTTCCGCCCGAAACGCGTCGTGATTTTAAGCAGCAACTGGACACATTGACTCACGCTATGTATCCTGCTCTTTCCAGAATATAGGTTACCACAAACCGGCGCTGTCTCGAGTGCGCTTTTGTGCAGAGGGCACCTGTTTTTGTTGTTATTCGCGGCCGCCCAGCCGCGGGAAGAGGCACCACCCCTAGGATTGTGAAAAAGGGGGCCGGAGGACTGGGTATTTACTGAGTTCTATGGAGCAGCGCTTGGGTGTATTACGAGCTGGAGCAAATCGGTGGGGCCCATCCAGGGCTTAATTCCATCCATTTGGCAGCAAGAAGATTGTGGCAATGGGATTGACACGCACTGCAGGTCCCAGAATGCATCTGGGGCGGACCTCCTATATGATTGGCCCATCTGTGGGCAGGATATTGGTCCGAATGGAACAGCTGCGTGATGCTGAGTGTTGCTGTTGATGTGTGGTTGAGTGGGCCTGCACACCTATTTTTGTGTACCTATGTTTCTTATATAGCAAAAATCTTTAGTGTATTTTAAGCGTGCTTTCACGTAAAGGGATGTGAGTCAACGTCCCTATCAGTAACGATAAGTGGGAGAGGTTCTGGAGTGACCAGAGCCTACGTGAATCACAGCTCGGACCCTCAGGTCTCAACAGGAGTAAACCAAAACATATACAAGTTGTGCGAAAAATTTACAGTGAAGCTAGATGCTAATGATAAAATATGAAAGACAACAAACAAGTTCTGTTTAGCCGTTTTTTGTATTGAAAAACAAGCTTAATGGGTATTGTTAACACCACAATACGTTCAATAAAGATTCTGTGTTTCAATTCACAATAAAAAATGACATTCAACAATTACAAAGAATAGATCCCAATGCATTTCGGGTTAAACTCTAACCCTTCGTCAGGGGATACATTTGTTCACAAAACCATCTTAGCAAATGTTGTGGTTCTTTTGAAACTTCTTTTCAGTCTCACACCGGAGCTGCAACAAAAGCCACATAAATCCAATTAAGGAAATTACATGTACATTGGTACAATAGGATTTGCACTCGACATTAGGTCCAAAAGGGTGAAAAACCGTGACCGAGAAATCAGGGAGTGACTGTATTTAAAGGGAACGAAGGAAGTAAAAAACGTGAAGTCTCATTTTGGTGTGTGTGAGAGAAACTGTGCTATAATCATAAGATGTGTAACCAGCCGAGTGAAGTCATGCGTTTACAAGAGACGTAAAGGACATGCATATTAGAGCTAAACCACCACCGATACTCTGACGGAAAAGACTGTCTAGCCTCGACTCACCTAGCTGAGACGCCAGGGATATGCGAAACAGAATCGGAGTGTCTGCCGGTCGATGAAATCTGTAATGAGCGAGGGCTAAGATTAACAAAACAACCCGGGGGTTGTAATACGCTCGATGAAATCAGAGAACGTGAACGAGGCTTACCGTACTAGAAAAGTATTCCTGTCTTTCCGCGAAATCTTCACTTCCAGCAAGTCTACTGCTAGCGCATGCGTGTGTGTGAAAACCGTGTCGGTTATAACGGGAAGGTGAAAGACATAAACGAAGGACCACGTCCATTACGAGTGGTCAAAAATGGAAAGAGGACTGTCTCAAAGTGGACTTAGTTAACCATGGTGTCCAGCGAGTTAGGAATAAAGAAAGATCACCGTATGTGTATATACCGCAAAGAAAGAAAAAAGTGTATAAGAATGAGAGTGAGGTGCGAGTGCAAAATCCTTTACAATGAAATATATAATCTGGCAGTTTCAAATAAAGCATAACATTTCGTAGTGGTCATTGAGGCCACCTGGGGTCACTGTTCCTAAGAATTTGATCCAGTGTGTTTCTCTGCGTGCTAAAACTGTATTCATGTCTCTGTCTGACATTGTGGGGAGATGTTCCAGAATGGTAAACCGGAGTTGAGGAATGGTGTGTGGTGTATTGATCCAGTGTGTTACAAGGGAGGAGGTCATGTTCCTATTTCGAATTCTACTTTTGTGTTCGATGATTCTAGTCTTGATTTTGCGACTGGTTCTCCCGACATATACCAAGCCACAAGGGCATTTGATGGCATAAATGACCCATTCAGTGTTGCAATCCGATGTGTGTTGTAATGTTATGTTTTTGCCTGTGTGTGGGTGGGTGAAAACGTTGCCTACTATGACATTGCCGCATTGGCCACAATTGTAACATTTCTTCATCCCACTGTATTTCACTGCTTGCGGTTTGATTTTGTTTTTGAGGAGTTCCCTCAGGTTCTTCGATCTGGTATGCGCAAACAAAGGGGGGTCCGTAAACAACTCTTGAAAATCAGCTTCTTGAGAAATTATATCCCATCGTTTATGGATGATGGTTTTGATGGTTTTGGATTGCATCGAGTGTCTTAATACAAAAACTTCGCGTTTCGGGGAAACCTTAGGGATGGTCAGGAGCAAATCTTGCTGTTGAGCACCAGGAAGAAGGGCGTTCCGCCAAAACGCATCGTGATTTTAAGCAGCAACTGGACACATTGACTCACGCTATGTATCCTGCTCTTTCCAGAATAAAGGTTACCACAAACCGGCACTGTCTCGAGTGCGCTTCTGTGAAGAGGGCACCTGTTTTTGATGTTATTCGCGGCCGCCCAGCCGCGGGAAGAGGCACCACCCCTAGGATTGTGAAAAAGGGGGCAGGAGGACTGGCTATTTACTGAGTTCTATGGAGCAGCGCTTGGGTGTATTACGAGCTGGAGCAAATCGGTGGGGCCCATCCAGGGCTTAATTCCATCCATTTGGCAGCAAGAAGATTGTGGCAATGGGATTGACATGCACTGCAGGTCCCAGAATGCATCTGGGGTGGACCTCCTATATGATTGGCCCATCCATGGGCAGGAAATTGGTCCGAATGGAACAGCTGCGTGATGCTGAGTGTTGCTGTTGAGCACCTGGAAGAAGGGCGTTCCGCCCGAAACGCGTCGTGATTTTAAGTAGCAACTGGACACATTGACTCATGCTATGTATCCTGTTCTTTCCAGAATAAAGGTTACCACAAACCGGCGCTGTCTCGAGTGCGCTTCTGTGCAGAGGGCACCTGTTTTTGATATATATATATATATATATATATATATTCACAGAAAAAACCATAGGTTTCAGGCACGTTATAGTTAGGAATTGGCATTTAAAAAACCTCAGAAATTCACTGAAAAAACCATAGGTTTCAAGGGTGTTATAGTTAGCTGGACTTTTCACTTGTACAAAACCATTGAAATTCCCCCGTTATAGTTAGTTCAGCTAACTATAACTCGCGCGCCCGCAATGCACTGCTGATGACGTCACATATTACATCACTCATGACATGGTCAGTGACATCACTCATGACATCACTGATGACATCTCAAATGACATCACTGATGACATCACTGATGACATCATCCAGTGAATGTGTGTTTTTCTGAAAATTAAATATGTTTTATATATGTATATCTCAAGGTCGATGGAAGAATAAATGGGTATATAAGTGTCTAAATGGATGATTTGTTTTTGAAAAATTGATTGTGTAACTGACTGATTAAGTGTATCATAGTGAATACATGGCTTAGTGAGTAATGTTTAAATATGTAAATATCTGTATCAGTCTCTCACTTTGTGTATAAGTGGCTGCATGGGTTGGTGAGTAGCTACATGGGTGTCTATATAGGTTATTAGTTGGTTTTTTGAGTATCAGTCTGAGTGTCTGCATGGTTCGGTGGGGGGTATTACGTAGTGCATAGGTGCATGAATGAGTGACTCACTGTTTGTATGTGTTGAACACAGCATGTGTGCAGGACTGTATGGGTGGATGAGTGTGTGTATGGGTGTGTTAGTGAGTGAATGACTGTCTCAATAGTGTCTTTATGAGTAACTACATATGTTTTAAACTAGTATATGTGACTATTGGTGTATATATGTGAGTATATGTGAGAGTGAGAGATTGAAAGAGTTCCTGTATGAATAAGTATGTGTTTCTATAAGTGATTGTTTAAAAGACTAAGTATGTGTAAGTTTCCGTAGAAGTAAGTGTGGTGGTGTGTGTATAACTATATATGCAAGTAAATATATGTTTGATTCTTTATTAGCATGAGTGACTATGTGTGTGAGTAACTCTATGGATGAGTGGCATTGTGTAACAGGATGTATAGGTGTATCAGTACATATGATGAGTGAGTACATGTATGAGTGACTGTATAGGACTGTTGGTGAATGAGTGGATGTGTATGTGGATCTTAGAATTACTGAAGAGGTTGTTGTAACTGGTATTGGTATGTCCATTGTTTTGAAAATTTTAGTCTCTATTTTTGAATGTGTGTATCAAAGGTTATATTAGGGTGAGAGGAGGTCTGCCACTCTATCACAAGGATGATGTCATCAGTGATGTCATCAGTGATGTCATTTGAGATGTCATCAGTGATGTCATGAGTGATGTCACTGACCATGTCATGAGTGATGTAATATGTGACGTCATCAGCAGTGCATTGCGGGCGCGCGAGTTATAGTTAGCTGAACTAACTATAACGGGGGAATTTCAATGGTTTTGTACAAGTGAAAAGTCCAGCTAACTATAACACCCCTGAAACCTATGGTTTTTTCAGTGAATTTCTGAGGTTTTTTAAATGCCAATTCCTAACTATAACGTGCCTGAAACCTATGTTTTTTTCTGTGAATTTCAAAGGTTTTTTAAATGCTAATTTCTAACTATGCCTACAGAGATAGGACATGTGAAGAAAGAAGAAAAAATGCACCGAAAGAAACAAAAGAAGTGCAGAAAGAAGCAACAGAAGTCCTCAAATACGAAGATAAGTGCAGGAAGAAGGATAACGTGCAGAAAGAACAAAAAGAAGAGCAGAAAGAAGCCTTGTTGCAAAATCATCCTGTACCCTCAACTTTTTCAGACGGATACTGGTGGTAACTGACTCTGACTAACCAGTCCTAGAGCCAGTGCTATGTTAAAAGACACTTAGAATACAGTGAAAACACCTACATACACTAGGGAACATTATGCGTTGGGGTCCCCCTGTGATTAGCATGACCTCCTCTGTAAGCCCCTAGTATATAATAGGGCATGGGGATTAAAACTACCTCTTAAAACAGGCCACAGGGCGTTTTTGCACACGTTAACTCAGGCCCCGTTCCCTCCCTTCACCACTGTGTAAACACGCCCTGTGTCCAGTTTTAGTTGGGAGATTAAGTTCATTTGAATCCTGAGGGTCCCTAGGGTCCAACTAGCCCACTAGGTACCTTCAGTAAGTGCCACAGAGCTGCGTTGCAGAGAGGTGTAAAAAGTGGCACGGCCTGGACCACCTCTCTGCAATGCAGCTCAGTGGCGCTTACTGGAAGCACTTGGTGGGCTAGTTAGCCCCCAGGGGCCCTCAGTATTGAAGGGAAATTATATCCCCAATTTAAAACGTGCCATAGTGCGTGTTTGCACACGTCACCTCAGGCCCCATCCCCTCCCTTCACCACTGTGTAAACGCGCCCTGTGGCTGTTCTAAGTTGAGAGATTAAGTCCCCTTGAATCCTAAGGGTCCCTAGGGTCAAACTAGACCACTAGGTACCTCCAGTAAGCGCCACAGAGCTGTGTTGCAGAGAGGTGTAAAAAGGGGCTTGGCCTCAGAACACCTGGCTGCAGCGCAGCTCCCTGGCGCATACTGGAGATGCCTGTTGAGGGCGCGTTTGCAGAGTGCTGCACGGAGGGGGCATGGCCTCCGGCACGATGCCAGTCTTTTATTTATTTTAGTTTTTTAAGAAGGGGGGCTGTTTGGTTCCCCTTCTTATTCTAATTTATTGGCCCTGATGACCCCATCCCCCATGGCCAGTCTCCTAATTATATTTTTTTGACCCCAATCCCCAGGGCCGGCCACTGTTTTTTATTATTTTAAAAAAATATATATTTATAGACACACCTAGGACATGCTGGACAAACCGTACGTACCTATCACCATGAAGATTTGCGTGATATTCATTAAAAGGCGACTATGCCTGCAATGAATCCACGTGGAATGTATTTACACCACTAGTGAAGCTCTGACATGTTTGATGCCCTACCGTGCCTAATCCCGGTAGACACCCTTGTTGTTTATTTATACAAACATGGGTAGCTATTGACGGGGACATTTAATACACATGCACACCAAGCCATTCAAAGGGGATTCGACAAAAATTCGACGAAAACTATGCAAGAAACCCCCCTCAGGGTTAATAAAACACACATCCACTGCCGGATGTGTAATACTTTTTATTTTACTCTCTGGAAAGGGGACGAACATCACTTGAGAGTCACAGCGCGCTCCTGACAGAGCCCAATGCTGTGTTACACCCACCATTGCCTGCCGAGTGCCACACACCTCTGTGTTGTATTCCACTAGCTAGTGCATATGCTATGACACTCTCTAGCCCATGTGCACTGTAACACCACCCCGTGAATATGTCATGCCACACTTGTCTTCGCACGGGTTATATTGCCCCATCTAACGTGCCTTTCTCGATGCCTATGTTATAACGCACAGTGCTATGCCATACATATTACAATCTGGGATCCATATCTTTGTCACAGTGCATATGCAACGTTACACTCCCCAGCACATATTTTATATTACAACTTTAGAGACTAGTTAGGTTACACAACACTGCCCTGTGCATATTACACTCCAAGGCGCATATCGCATAGCACGCGCTAGTGCCTGTGCTATCTCGCGCTCTCCAATGAATCTGTCATTGCGCACAATGTATTGCATATTATATTTCACGCCCGGTTCATCTTATATCTCACTTTTTGGTGCATAGTTTATACCATACACTATATCTAGTTTTCATTTTTAATCGTGCTCTCAGGACTATGTTCTATATAACACTGCGTTCACCTACCCTTTTCACAGGCATTAAATTTTGCGATATGGGGTGGAGGGTCAGGGGGTGTTTCTGCCAAGTGAGCCCGGAGTCACAGTCACAAACGTCCTCTTCTTCCTGAATAAAAGTGAGATTATGCTGCATACTTGTTCATATTTTAAGTAGTTCGTACAGACACAATGTTTTAAAAACAATAAAGTTCCTAATACCCGCCTTCTCTGAACAGTTAGCTTGCTGCCCCATCCCCCTCCTCCCTATCCTCTGTTGTGTGAATCCATGGACTAGCCTCCTCCCTCCTGCCATGCATGGTCTGATGTGCTGCCACTGCCCTCAATTTAGTATGATGTACCAGTCCACTCCTCCTGCCCTCCATTGCCCAATTCTATGCCCCATCATTGACCTCCTGCTTAAACTCTGTGCTTAGCTTGCTGCCCCTATTCTCCTTCCCCCTGCCCTCCGATGTCTTTGTGCATGCCCCTGCTCCATCCTTTTTGCCCACCATGTCCCATGGACCTGCCACTCCTATCTACTCTGAGTGTTCTGTTGAGCTGCCACTCCCCTCCCACCTGCCTAGCATTGTCAGATGACTGTAACCTGTCCCTTCCACCTCCACCCTGCCTGTCCACATGCCATGCCCCTATCCTCTTCCTCCTGTCCTACATGGTCCATTGTACTGCCACACCCTTCTGCCCTCCCTGGTCTGTTGTGCTGCAACTGCTCCTCCTGCCTGCCCCGTGTGGTCTGTTGTGAGGTCCCTTCCCCTGAACTTTCTTGTCTGTGCACAGGTCCTGACCCTCCCTTCTATCCTCCATCGTCCTTTGTGCATGCCCCTCCACCCTCCTTCTTGCCCATCATAGCCATTGTGCTGCCACTAACCCTCCCACTTGCCATGCATGGTCTTCTGTGCTGCCATGGCCCCTCCCACCTTCCCTGTGTGGTCAGTTAGCTGCCCCTGACCCCCTCCCACCTTCCCTCCATGGTCTGTGTGTCTGCCATCACAGTCTCACTGTTGCTCTTCATGGTGTGTCATGCTTCTAGTGCCCATCCTGCCTGACCTCCATGGCTATCTTGCTGCTCCTGCCCTGCCCCCTTGCCCCCAGCCCTACTCCCTCCCTCCTGGCTTGTCTGTTCCATTGTAATGCCCCTGATCCGTCCCTCCTGCCCTTTATGGTCTGTTATGCTGCAGCTTTCTCTCCTGTCTGTCCATTATGGTCAGCTAGCTACCATTGCCTCTTGCCCCTCTGTTCTCTGTTGTCCATGTGCATGGTCCTGTCCCCTCCCTCTTGCTTTCTATGGATTGTTGTGCTGCACTCCCGTCCTGCATGCCCTGTGTGGTGTATTGTGCTGCTGCAAACCCTGATGCCTGCCCTGCAGGGTCAGTTTGGTGCACCTCTCCATGTCCCTCCTGTCCTCTGTTATCCAAGTCCATGTCCCTATCCCATTTCCTTCCATGATCCAATGTTCCATACTTGCGAACATTTTGAACTTGGTAACAGGGAGATTTTGAAAAAAAACTGGGGTATTGATTTTCCCCTTTGAGTTACATTGAAAAAGAGGATATTGTAGACAGGAGACAGATCAAATAAAGCCCATTTGAGCTTAAAAACATTGTAAATTGATACTTGTATAGCGCACTACTCACCCGCAAGGGTCTCAAGGCGCTTGTACGAATATCGCTGTGGAACCCATCCTGGCTTTCCCTGTGAGGCGTCCACTCCTGGGCACCCCCAAGGTGGAGGCCAGGCATCCTTAGCGTTGTGGGGGCCGTTGTGGAGATTAAGCAAGCTATTGCCCAGAGTTGCAGAGTGGGACTCCAGGATTAGAATGGCACCGAGGCGAGAATTATCAGGTCCGTGGAATTTTTGAGCCCAAGACCCGCCGAGGCGGGGAATTGAACCCTGGTCCCGGGCTAGACCTCTGCATCAGGGTCTGCCGCTCTAATCATTGAGCCACACTTCTCCACATTGGACGTTTCCTGGCTGAATCGGGTCTGTTGGCATGTATGGTTGTACTACCATTGCCTCTTCCTTCTGCCCACAATGGTCTATTACATTGCCACAGCCTTGAAGGAGGGTAGATTTTGTATCACAGGGGGCCCCTGGCCCGTTCTGTCCACACCTGAAGTATGAGACCCTTGTCCTTGCCCTGCCAGCTGCATTTGTAGGCCGTATTAAATTGACCAGCGGGTCCTGTGTTGCTATATAATTATCCTGAGACATCCTTACCACTCAGCCAGCATAAAACCCCTGTGTAGGCCCTTCTGTTCAATATGTAGGCCTCTTTGTTAAATTGACCATAGCTCTGCAATTTTAGTGTATAGCAGTCTGAAGGCAGGTCTGCGAGGCCTTCTGCTCCAAACTAGTAGCCCCCACCCTACCCGAGGGCTCCGTGCTTGGTATCAAAGTTCAACATCCCCCTGAAGCTGTCGACATACAGTAGGCTGCATCCTGGACTGGTACTTGCTTCCTGGGCAGGTTTCCCGCTTTTAAGGAAGTGGCAACCGCAGAGCGTCAAGTTAGGAGAACTGAGGAGATTTTATACATGAATATATTGAATTCCCGTACAATACCCATCATTTTCTGCTTGCTCTATGGAACTTACGATAAGCGATTGGCCTGAGAGACTGACCGTTTCACCCAGTCCATTGTCAGCATTAAGTGGGTAAATGACGAAATGTCTGGTAAAATCTGCAGACGAAGCTTTTGGGTAGCATACGTAGGTAGATGTAGCGTGGAAAGGAGCCCACAAAATGATATAAAAAGGGAGCACCCACAGATATCGACGGACTACCTCGCCGTCTGTATGTAGGTTAACAGGCAGTGCAGGTTTTCCCCAAGAGCTGGGAGCTCTTGTCTTCCTTTGCTTAAAATGTCTTGCTCTGCTTTGCTTGAAGTATCTTATTCTATTTTACCTATATGAAATGTCATGTTATGTTTAACCATTGTTCTCTTTACTTTTGCATTTAAAAGATTTTGTATTGTAATTGCAGGAATGCTTGCTCTAAGAGTAAACGTGAGTGTTCCTAGGTAACATTTTCCTTGGTGTAACTTGTTTCTCATGATGCATTTATAGATGTGTTTTCTCTCTCTCTCTGTCAGTACATTAATTGAGATACAGAGAATATCATGACAGCTGTATGATTATCTGGATTCTGTATTTTGTACTTTATGTCTCTATTCTGCGGTTTCTTTGAAGGTGCATCTTCTCATTAAACTGCCATTGTATTCTGCCTCCAATTCCATGTCTCATATGTCTGTTTTCTTCATTTTTTTCCGCCAGTAGGTAATATATATATATATATATATATATATATATTATCTACTGGCGGTCGCCAGTAGATAGTTATAGTTAGGACCGTGTTTCCACAGGAAATCCGCAACATTCTATTTGGAATAACTTTGGCGCCGGTCGACGAATCCTCGCGAAATTTTCAAAACTAATGGGGCGCTACGCTCCGCTCCTACCCTGAAAGTCTCGGGGGGATTCGTCAAGCGGGGGCTGAGAAAAAAGGGGGGTCCCAAAACGCGTTTTCCCCATGCATTTTTCCATAGGACCTTTAGACACAGCTACAGCCCGAATGGCTGAACAGAATTACTTGTAATTTGGCAGAGAGGTAGTCCGCAGGTCAAGGAAGTGCCTTTTGTAGGTCTGGTGTAAATCTGTTCAGTAGTTCCTGAGAAAATAGCATTTAAATCAATATATATATCTGTAAGCGCGCCGGGCGCTTACCGTAAGCTTACCGTACGCGTACGGTGCCGTGCGCGAGCTCAAATCTGATTGGTTGTCACATGACTGTAAACATTCGAATCGGACGAAATCAGGAAGTGTCGGCCGCCATTTTGTGTGTTTCACACAGAAAAAAAAGGGAGATATCGTGAAAAGGGGGCAAGGAAGAGAGTTACAGACCCCCTAACATTTGAAAGGGGGTCAAAGAAGGACACAAAATTACGAAAAAAACATTTATTAATTTTTAAAAAAAATCGCGGAGTACGCGTACGGTAAGCTTACCGTACGCGTACGGTAGAAAAATAAAATAAAAAAGAAATAAAATTCAGATTTAAGTGTTTAGATATTAGGGGGCTCTAAAAAGAGCCGTTGTGTTAATGAAGTGATTTTTTAGTGCTACCTACAAGTAAGTACCGATGCAGAGTCTACGGTTCAAGAGGAAGACTCTGTTCCCTTCATCAGTGAAGTGTACACCATCTCCTCTATAAATGTCTTGCATGTCGTAACGCAAGTTGTTGTGGTAAATGGAACCCATACCATAGTCTCGGAGGAAAGCAGAAACAGATTTGTTGACGTGTTTCCTAGCTTTCTCAATCTGTGGACAAAAATGATTGGACCTGTTCCATTTTTGCCTTTGGCATATGTTAGAATACGCAAAGGCAGTTTTAGGGAAAATTGAAAACAGTTGTGCAAAGGTGTCCTTCATAAGCATTTCCAGACCTACCCCAGTCAAAGTGCCTAGGTCATTGCCACCACAGTGCACTATTATGAGGTCAGGGTGTTGGATTTGCATGAAGGATTTCACCAATGGCATCAATTGGTGCCACTTTAACCCTCTCTGACCAATCCATTTAATGTCTACATTTGGCAAAGCAAGGTCTCTCACCATACCTGTTTTCTCTGCATACTTTTCACTCCAGAAGACATAGCTGTGCCCTACAATCCACACTGTGAACATCTTCCAAGGAGATCTGGATGCACTCAGGAGGTGTATTTCAGTAGAATGGGAAAAATAAATGAAAGGCAGTTTGGAAATGGAGGCATACATATTTTTTTAAAATAAAAAGAACTCATTGGCTGTTTCATACCATTCTACACTAAAAACTAGGCTGTATGTGTCAATTTATAGAAGCATGTTTTGTATTGGTACAGAAAAATGTGTTACCAAAGAACAGTACTATGGATTTGCTGTTAGGTTGGAAAAGTCAAGCACTCTTGCTGTTTGGAAATGAAACATTGTGTGGTGAACTTCTGACCTAACTCCACACAGCAGTGTTCCATGAGCTGTTGCTATGGTAGCAGGCAGAAGTCAAGTTGGGGGAAGGGTACTTTTGGAAAAGGGTTGGTTTTCATCCAAAAGAAATGTGTGATTACATTTGAAAAAAAGGGGGAAGCACTGAGATTTGAAAATAACATGTATATGTGTGGAAAAAGAGAGGGAAATATTGCCATTATCTGGTTCTGCTGAGAGGAGAGAGGTGTACAGAACAGAGATCCTGGCTCTGGCTCTTGCTGTTTGGAAATGAAACATTGTGTGGTGAACTTCTGACCTAACTCCACACATCAGTGTTCCATGAGCTGTTGCTATGGTAGCAGGCAGAAGTCAAGTTGGGGGAAGGGTAATTTTGGAAAAGGGTTGGTTTTCATCCAATAGAAATGTGTGATTACATTTGAAAAAAAGGGGGAAGCACTGAGATTTGAAATTAACATGTATATGTGTGGAAAAGGAGAGGGTAACATTGCCATTATCTGTTTCTGCTGAGAGGAGAGAGGTGTACAGAACAGAGATCCTGGCTCTGATAATCTGCTGTTTGAGTGCCACATTTCTTTCACAACTAACTAATTTTAAAGGTGAGTTTAGAGTTTGAGAGGGGATGTATGTGGTAAATTAAGAAATGAATAAAAGAATTGGAATTCCTTTTGTTGAAGTTGTGTTTATCATTTTTTATTTTGGGAGAAATTTAAATGTAAGGAACATGTAAAATATTATGGACTATGTTTTCACCATAAATTAAGGTGTACTGGTATAAATGAGGAATACTGTTTTCTAATTAAATTTTTGGGTGGGTCAGGTAAGTCAGAAATTTGATGATCCCTTTTTTCCACTTCTCTTCAAACAGATTTTCAGTATTTCGTTATTAATCCCTCAAGGAACTTGTAATGTGGTAATTGTTTTTTAAAAAATAAAAAATAAAATACGCTTACCGTACGCGTACGGTAAAAAAAAAAAAAAAAGTTTTTAAGAAAAAATTAAAAAAAGTTGAGAGGTAAGGTTGGCTCTTAAAAGAGCCGTTGTGTTCATGCAGGGACAGAGGAAAGGAAGAATGGGAATATTAGCTGGTAGGACAAATGTGCTGGTCTATTCTGTTGTTAATTAGGGGAACACTGGTTTCCCCTCGAACAATTAGACCATGGCAATTTGAGCACCGCATTGTAACCCTCGCAAATCGATGGTTAGTTTCCAGAGGACCAGAAAAAGGTGAATCTGCCCCCACAGATGAAGGGCTCAGCTGAGCTGCCGAAGATGGACTCGGCTGAGCTGCTGTGGATGTGCTTGCACGACTTACTGAAGGGTTTCCTCTAGTATGTCGAGCATGTGTCCTAGGGTCTACATCCTCAAGGTGTCTTAACATAGTGTGATTCCCGAAGGAATACTTCTTGTGAGGATTACCTCTAGAAAGTACACGCTGGCACAGCTTGCAAGTCACTAAAGCAGCATTTACTTTTTTCTCGCCCTCAGGAAAAGTAAAATACTCCCATATAAAAGAGCTCTTCTGTTTCCTCTTTCTCTGCCTGATGGTGGTGCTGCTAGCCTCACTCTCAGAAGAGGAGTGCTGGTCTGCCATCGTATCCCAAAGACAACTCAGCTCCTTCTCCTAAGTGATCACAAGCAGAAATGAGGGGAATGGGTGTGGTGTAGGAGAGTTCTAGAACTGAAACTACTTTAAACCAATCAAAAGTTTTGTTTCTTGATCACATGACCCACGGTGCGCGTACGTTACGCTTACGGAGCGCTTACGGTAAAAGTACGCATGCGCGTATAAAAGACACGCGCGCATGCGCATAACAGGCACGCCCCAACACTTCCGCGTAACGTGCGCGTGTAGCGTATGCGCCGCGTACGCAGTACGCACGGCTACGTAAATTGCGTAACCATACGCAAAAAGAGTAGAAATATTACGTACATTACGCAAACCGTACGCGTACCGTAAGCTTACTGTACGCGCACGTAAAAAAAAAAAAAATGGAAAAAAAGAATCACTATGTTATACTAATATATCTTACCTGTTTGGTAAAAAAAAAATGAGAAAAAATAATTATTGCAGAATTTTTAAAATTTAAGCACAGTGTTTAAAGAGAATATAAAGTAAAAAAAAAAAATGTAAAAAACCTTGCAAATTAAAAAAAAAAAAATCACACGTTTAATATAAGAATTTGTATTTAAAAAACCATACAAAATCACTGAAAAAACCATGGGTTTCACACACGTTATAGGTAAGAATTAGCATTTTAAAAAACATACAAATTCAGTGAAAAAACCATGGGTTTCACACACGTTATAGTTAGGAATTAGCATTTAAAAAACCTTGCAACTTCAGTGAAAAAACCATAGGTTTCACACACGTTATAGTTAGCTGGACATTTCACTCGTAAAAAACCAATGAAATTCCACATTATAGTTAGTGCAGGCAACTATAACTCACGCGACCGTAATCCTCTGCTGATGCTAATACTGTATTTAGACACTTATTTGCCCATGTCTTCTTCCATTAAATTTTAGCTATACATATATTACAAATATTTTTTTTTCATAAAGACACATATGTCATCAGCAGAGCATTACGGTCGCGTGAGTTATAGTTGCCTACAGTAACTATAACGGGGGAATTTCATTGGTTTTTTATCAGTAAAATGTACAGCTAACTATAACATGTGTGAAACCTATGGTTTTTTCAGTGAATTTGCAAGGTTTTTTAAATGCTAATTCCTAACTATAACGTGTGTGAAACCTATGGTTTTTTCAGTGAATTTGTACGGTTTTTTAAATGCTAACTTACTTTACGCCATTCGTGGCGTGCGCGCCCAGTTAATGCAGTTCGTTCCGTGCGCGCACAGTGAGCACGCGGTGCGCTTCGCGCACCGCGCGCCCACTTTACGCAGTTAGTGCCATGCACGCACGGTGGCCACATTATGCGGGATGGGCCATGTACGCACGATGCGCTTCGTGCACCGTGCGCACATGGGGGACATATTATGCGCATCGTTGTGAAATGTTTTGTTTATTATTTTCGTTTAGTTGTTAAGCCATGCACAAATGGTGCCATTCGGGCACCATTTGAACATGGGGTGGGGAGAGTGTGGATAATTTTTTTTTTTTAAACAAATTTTTACCGTACGCGTACGGTAAGCGTAATCGGCGATTTTTCGAAAAAAAAATAAATTTTTTTTTTGGCCTTGGGGGTTGTTTGGGGGCCCGTATATCACTGCTGGGTGATTATTATCTCAATATACTGCCCCTTTACACATTTTTGGGCTTCATTTATGCTGCCCCACTCAGAGTGCGAGAGAGAAAATGGCGGCCGCCGCTTCCTGGTTTCGGCCGATTCGAATGTTTACTAAGATCTAAGAGCCAATCAGAATCACGCTCGCGCACGTCTCCGTACGCGTACGGTAAGCGCACCGTAAGCGCACCGTAAGCTGGCTCAGATATATATATTGATTTAAAGGCTATTTTCTCAGAATCTACTGAACAGATTTACACCAAACCTACAAAAGGCACTTCCTTGACCTGAGGACTACCTCTCTGCCAAATTTCAAGTCATTCTGTTCAGCCGTTCGTGCTGTAGCTGTGTCTAAAGGTCCTATGGAAAAATGCATGGGAAAAACGCGTTTTGGGACCCCCCTTTTATCTCAGCCCCCGCTTGACGAATCCCCCCGAGACTTTCAGGGTAGGAGCGGAGCGTAGCGCCCCACCTATTTTGAAAAATTCGCGAGGATTCGTCGACCGGCGCAAAAGTTATTCAAAATAGAATGTTGCGGATTTCCTACGGAAACGTGGTCCTAACTATAACTACCTACTGGCGACCGCCAGTAGGTAATATATATATATATATTCACTGAAAAAACCATAGGTTTCACACACGTTATAGTTACGAATTAGCATTTAAAAAATCTTGCAAATTCACTTAAAAAACCATAGGTTTCACACATGTTATAGTTAGCTGGACATTTCACTCGTAAAAAAACAATCAAATTCCCCCATTATAGTTAGTGCAGGCAACTATAACTCAAGCAACCGCTATCCTCTGCTGATGACGTCAGATATTACATCACTGTATTTAGACACTTATTTTCCCATGTCTTCTTCCATTAATCTTTAGCTATACATATATTACAAATATTTAATTTTCATAAAGACACATATGTCATCAGTGATGTAATATCTGACGTCATCAGCAGAGGATTGCGGTCGCGTGAGTTATAGTTGCCTGCACTAACTATAATGGGGGAATTTCATTGGTTTTTTACGAGTGAAATGTCCAGCTAACTATAACATGTGTGAAACCTATGGTTTTTTAAGTGAATTTGCAAGGTTTTTTAAATGCTAATTCGTAACTATAACATGTGTGAAACCTATGGTTTTTTCAGTGAATTTGTACGGTTTTTTAAATGCTAAATTATGTATTTATTATTATTTTTTTTTTTCAGGTTTTTCACCATGCGCGCACCGTACGCTTCGCGCACCGTGCGTGCGCAGTGGGCACTCGGTGCGCTTCGCGCACCGAGCACCCACGGTTCGCCGTGCACGCACCGAGCGCACACCCCGCGATTGTTTAAAAAAAGTAAAATTGGTTTTTTCGCACTTGGGGGTCCTTCTGTGACCCCCTGACCAAGGCTAGGGGGTCAGGAACTGACCACTCTGCCCCCTTTTCACGTTCTCCACCTTTTTTTTTCACCCCCTCAGACTGCGAGAGACAAAATGGCGGCCGACACTTCCTGGTTTCAATTGATTCGAATGTTTACCGACATCTAACAACCAATCAGAATTGCGCTCGCGCACGGCAGGGTGCGCGCACGGTGCGCGCACGGTGCGCGCGTAGAGATATTGATATGCTTTTAAATGCTATTTTCTCAGGAAATACTGAACAGATTTACACCAGACCTGCAAAAGGCACTTCCTTGACATTATGGCTACCTCTCTGCCAAATTTCACGTAATTCTGTTCAGCCGTTCGGGCTGTAGCTGCGACTAAAGGTCCTATGGAAAATTGCATGGGGAAAACGCATTTTGGGACCCCCTTTTTCTCGGCCCCCGCTTGATGAATCACCCCGAGACTTTCAGGGTAGGAGCTGAACAGAGCGCCCCATTAGTTTTGAAAATTTTGCGAGGATTCGTCAACTGGCGCCAAAGTTATTCAAAATAGAATTTTGAGATTTCCTATGGAAACTAGGTTGTAACTATAACTATCTACTGGCGACCGCCAGTAGATTTTATATATATATATATATATATATATATATATATATATATATATATATATATATATATATATATATATATATATATATATATATATATGTCAAAAAAGAGGCTCCATTTTGCCGGGGGCCCCCAATCCTGCATGGCGGGCTCTGGGACCAGGAATGGAGATCCTGGAAACTGCGGTTTTGCCACCAATGATAAAGAGCCCAACACCGACTTGCTGAAAGCTGACTTTATTCGTCTTGTAATGCGGAGTAGAAATACACTCATGAATCCTTACGCGTTTCAGCCTTAAGCCTTGCTCACAGGTGAGTGCAATTTTATATATATGTAGTCCAAGTGGTCATGTGGTTTGCTGTTATGACCACAATCCCCAGAATGCATCAATTTTACGTTTATGCAGCAAGACATGGCACATATTCCAATTCTGCCTTAATAGCGTTTTTATGCAGCCAATGTCCAGAAATGTCACTTACATATCTGCAGATGCACACTGGTAAAGTTCTATTCTGCACAGTGCGTGTTCCTCCTCATCGTGAAATTACTGCTTGTCATGTGGTGCCACCGGAGAAAGAAACATCCCTCTCTTCTCCCTTTCTCAATCAAAATGCTGCCACATTGCTACGGAAGTCCTTTGTGCTGGCGCTTTTGAGAGCGGATCATGCCCCCTCCATTTAATGTCAAAAAAGAGGCTCCATTTTGCCGGGGGCCCCCAATCCTGCAGGGCGGGCTCTGGGACCAGGAATGGAGATCCTGGAAACTGCGGTTTTGCCACCAATGATAAAGAGCCCAACACCGACTTGCTGAAAGCTGACTTTATTCGTCTTGTAATGCGGAGTAGAAATACACTCATGAATCCTTACGCGTTTCAGCCTTAAGCCTTGCTCACAGGTGAGTGCAATTTTATATATATGTAGTCCAAGTGGTCATGTGGTTTGCTGTTATGACCACAATCCCCAGAATGCATCAATTTTACGTTTATGCAGCAAGACATGGCACATATTCCAATTCTGCCTTAATAGCGTTTTTATGCAGCCAATGTCCAGAAATGTCACTTACATATCTGCAGATGCACACTGGTAAAGTTCTATTCTGCACAGTGCGTGTTCCTCCGCATCGTGAAATTACTGCTTGTCATGCGGTGCCACCGGAGAAAGAAACATCCCTCTCTTCTCCCTTTCTCAATCAAAATGCTGCCACATTGCTACGGAAGTCCTTTGTGCTGGCGCTTTTGAGAGCGGATCATGCCCCCTCCATTTAATGTAAAAAAAGAGGCTCCATTTTGCCGGGGGCCCCCAATCCTGCAGGGCGGGCTCTGGGACCAGGAATGGAGATCCTGGAAACTGCGGTTTTGCCACCAATGATAAAGAGCCCAACAACGACTTGCTGAAAGCTGACTTTATTCGTCTTGTAATGCGGAGTAGAAATACACTCATGAATCCTTACGCGTTTCAGCCTTAAGCCTTGCTCACAGGTGAGTGCAATTTTATATATATATGTAGTCCAAGTGGTCATGTGGTTTGCTGTTATGACCACAATCCCCAGAATGCATCAATTTTACGTTTATGCAGCAAGACATGGCACATATTCCAATTCTGCCTTAATAGCGTTTTTATGCAGCCAATGTCCAGAAATGTAATATCCGACGTCATCAGCAGCGGATTGCGGTCGCGTGAGTTATAGTTGCCTGCACTAACTATAACGGGGAATTTCATTGGTTTTTTATGAGGGAAATGCCCAGTTAACTATAACATGTGTGAAACCTATGTTTTTTTAAGTGAATATATATATATATATATATGTGACCTAGTGGCAGTTGTCACTGAGTAGTTATTGTTAGGACCATATGTCCATCAGAAATACATTTTTTGGTTTGCGTATAGCTTTCAGGATGATTACGATAGCAGTCGGTCAGACCGCGAACACTATTGCAGCAGTAAGGAGACTGCCCGACAAGCAGTCAGTGGTCCGACCGCTGCATTAGGATGTGACCGCCGGTCTGGCAGTCTCAAAGTGCTCCTTCTCATGGCAGCTTGAACTGTGGCCCAGGAAAAGAGCCACTGTAAAAGCTGGTGTGAAAAGGAGCTTTTCTTGCACATCCATGGTCCGTGTACCATGCACCATGTGGTGCATGGGCAATGGTTCACTGAAGTGAAAGGGGGCACTACATGTGCCCCCAGGCCACTTTGCAGTGGCCACGAGGGATGAGGACAATGTTTGAGACCCCCAATATCCCTTTGCGACAGCCTGTACATAGCGGTGTTCTGGCATTTCAAACAAATGATGGACGGGACGCTGAATAAATCATACATTCACCCCCAGTCAAAAGATCTGGGTTAAATCCATCGTTCTTTTGCTCACCATGCCACCCCAGTTTAGACCCAGCCATATGAAATTCAGTCTTGACCCAGTGCCTCATGGGAACAGTCCAGACTGAACTGCCAGCCAGGTCTTTCCTGGACCGGAAGCAAGCATCCTGGGACCGGTTTCTGGGTATTTGGCCTTGAACAGGTTGTAGGGAAGCAATATTCAAGCCCTGACGGCGGTGCCTGGCTGGGCACTGCCACCATTCTGCCCACGACTCCGACCGCCAACCCATTAAAATCTGAGATCCTGTCGAAGGTGGTGGTCTGGACTTTATATAAAATGTGGCGTCAGACTAAAGGAATGTCAGCAGTTGGACTGCCACCGATGGCCTGGCGGTGTGCGGTCAGACCGACATCATAATCAACCCCTTTAAAGCCGTTTAAAGACTCTTGGCAAAAGTTTCTAAAAAAGTGAATCCACTTCAGCGATTCCACAAAAACAGCTGAACGTGATTACGCTAAATTTGGTGGAAAGATAGATAATGGTCCGGACAGTAAGTATTTTGTGATTTGGTGTAATCATGTTCAATAGTACTGGAGAAATTAAGTTTTAAAATGTACATATATAGAGAGACACAAATGGTCCTCAGATATAAAAGATCAAAATATATGATCTGAATGGCTGCCACCACATCAACAAAGATTTGGCTGCAGCCACTTTAGGACTTGGGAACTCAGTTCCTCATCCTGTAAAAAGTATAAAAACAACATATAGAGGGGCAGGGTAGGGATGCTTTGCCCTCTGAGGCCTGGAGTAGGGAGTCCCAGAGGGATCTTCCTCTGGCGCCAGGGGCGGAGACTCCACGGAGAATCCACTGATTAGCAGTCCTGTGGAAAAAAGTTGCAGGCGCTCAGCCTTTTCAGTTTTAATTCCTCCAGGATGGGCCAGGGCAAGTTTTTAAAAAAATATTTTGCATAGGGGGACATGCAGCCCCCCTCACCAAATGATTAGGAAGCCCCCAGGACCCTATCCCCTGGGGCTGCATCACATTAAATGTGAGGTGGGCGAATGGTCTCCCTGCCTGTGCCATCTTGAGGACCCGGAGAACCCATATGCCAATTTACTTTCCATGGGTTGGGGACATGCACCCCTCTCTCATGTCATGACCCCAGAGACACCATCCTTGGGGCCAAAGCAACATTTAGTTGAGGTAGGCGCCCCATTATCACTCGGAACACCCACTGCAATGAGAGGCATTGGGACCAAGGGGAAGCATCAGGGACCACACAGCCCCTGCCGGTTCCCCTGCCTGCACCCATACTGCCCAATGGGAGCATCTTTTCTCTGCTCTCACCAGTCAGGAGCAAACATGTGCTCTCTGCCAGCAAGAGCTCAGACAGGGAGTTAAAGTAATCACCCATGCATCTTGTGGGCAGGGAACAGCAATGCCACAGGGTATAGGGTCCCCAAGTCTCTGCTCCCATTGAGCCCCAAGGGATGGGGTCCAAGTGGCAACTGGATGGGTTGGGAAGAGAAGCTCCATTAATAAAGATGTTCCAAATAGGCACTACTGAATCAAACTTTATTCTATCTAAGAAAATGTGTACTAAGGATCTTTCCTTTAATATTTGCAGTGCTGCAGCGAAAGCATCATTCAGCTCAAGAACTCTAAAATTAGAAACTCCAACAGGTGCTGTATATCCAACTGATGTACAAACTCTGTGCACACTCGTCCGGAGACTACCCCTCCCAAAAAATATCCAAATGTAAAGATTGAATCCTTCATACTTGATTTGAGTTTAATGCAATCACTGTGAACATAAAATGTGACCTTTGATGTTGAATTCAAAAGTGAAGAACAAAACGTTCATTTAATTGAAGAGATTTAACTTTACTCTATTCTGTCAATCACGCAACACAATAATATTACACTGCATTTCAATGCATTTCAAGCATCCACGTGCCTTTTCTTCAGGGAAAAAGAGCTAGAAAAAATATTCACATCAATCAAAGAGACTCATTCAAGACTACCTCTTGATACATGGCAAATGTCATCCTCTATGCACCTAACAGTATCTCAAAGAAAGCACACCTTAACACCAAAAACCATAAAGTCACCATGCTTAATAAACCAAAAAGATGAATAACAGTATTACATTCTTAAGATGTTCACATGCCACCATATGTGTCTAGCACCTGCCATAACCATATGACCCACAGTGATTTACGTCCAAATTGTTGAATCTCGAAACATGCAACCGAAACTCATTAAATTTAAAAAAATGTGCATTAGTGCAAAAACCGTGAACAGCGTGCACAGCTCCGCACATTGCTACTTCTCGCCAGTAAACTGAACAGGATGACAATTTGTGCTGAGGATATGTCAAAAAATAAAAATAAATTGTGCACACACTCCACTGAATAACCCCACTTAAAACAAAATCAAACTTTACTCTTAAACTGCAACAAACGCTCACCTGAGTAACTTGAAAAAACAGCCAGTCACTTTGGATCCACTGCAACTCGCTAAACGCTGGCACAGCTGCCAGTCTGAAAATTATCTCATCAACATGCAACTTCAATGCATGTCACTTCTATTTGAACAGGGCCTGCTTTAGCACAAGTGGCGCAATGTGCAGCAATGTTTGTTGGCGCCCCCACCCCATGACCACCTCCGCCACGGATTCCCTCACTACCACCATTTGATAGTGCCCCTCAGTCTCCGTAACCACTGTCTTTTAGATTCATTTAGTTTTATATCGCCACGCAAAGCAGTTTAAGATGTCAGAACACTTTACATCACACACGCATTGCACAGAGACATTCAATCATCGGTGTGCAAATCAGTATATAGGAAATGTTACATAAGACAGAGGCCTACAAGGAGTAAGAGTCACATTTCATCCATACTGGTAGGCAGTATAGTTTGAGTACTTGGACTTGAAAAGCACAAATTCAGAATTTAAAATGTAACACCATTATTAGGGGTTTACTTTAATAATAAGAATTGATTTCTACCCAAATGAACCCCGTTTTCTAGGACAATGAAAGACTGAGCAAAAAAGATATAGCTCTAATATTTTCCTTGCAGTTTGCATGCAGCTCTTTGATGGTAGTTAATAGCTCACTATTAGGATTTTAACGTATAAACTGCAAATAACAACAGGATCTCTGACAAAAGCTGTAACCCATTGATCTATTTATATTATATGCACTTTGTGATGTGAATGGGACACGTTCTTTGCAGCAGGCATATTACCCGTCTGCCCTATGATGAGTCAAAACTTTCACTAGACAAAGCTCCGGTCTCTCTCTAGGAAGAACATTAAACATTTCAAACAATGAACATGGCTCTCCACCCCAAGTCAGCCCCAGGTCCGGTGGCACCGATCGCACCTCCCTAGAGCCGGCCCTGCATTTGAAGCAAGATAGTGACCCAAGCCCATGTGAATACTGTAAACGACATTTTGAAATGGATCCTAAACAAGGGAATGCTTAAGGAAACTAAAAGATCTAGTATAATAATAAAGTCAAAAATAGTAAATAAGCTCTTGAACAAATAATGGTTTAAATAAAACCTGTGATTAAATAGTCATTGAAAAAAGTGTTTAGCTCCACCCCTAAAGGCCTCAGGTTTCACTTAGTGAAAGTGGATACAAGAAAGAAACTGTGAAAAATACCAGAACAAAACTCACTAATGAACTCCTGAACTGACAATAATGAAGTATAAACAATATATCTGTTTGTGCAACGAGATTATTTCCTACATACGGTTTAAAGAATAAATCAACCATGGTTACAAAGGACAATACATCTAGATACACAACAAAGATATCTCCCACATGTATTCTCCAAACCTAAAAAGTTCATCAGACTATATCCTAGTGGTTAAAATAGTTCTCCTGGAGACAACACATTGAATTATAAAGACAATGAATTATAAAAAACACATCAAGTCTATCATTCAGACTCAATGTTATGTAGTTTGTTCAACCTCTTTATCCAAAATTTCCCTGTGCAGCAACCTTTTATTCTTTTTATTCTTTTTATCATTGTGCATTTCCACCACCTTTATCCTAGTGCATTTCACCACTTTGTCAACAGAAACAGGTAATTGCATTTATTCTTTAAAATGTCCTTGGGCCTATCGTATATAGTTTAAATAACTTGGAATATTAAAGTGAGAAAAACTAAGCAAAGAAACAATATTTGCTTGAAATTGAAATCTTCAAGCACAGCCATGCATTGGCAAGAGTCGAAACATTACATCAGTCAATTGCAGTTTCAGATTATTGAAGTCCCCCCTAAAAAGGGTCAAGGAGGAGGGCCATGTGGCGCCCATACCTTTAAAAAATGGACATCCCCAGGGATGGATTCCCGGGGACCAAAAGAGGCTCAGGGAGGAATGCTGCATAGTCCCCTCCCCTCTTAAAAAATGAATGCCCTGCGGGTTGGGGCCGCCAGGGACTGAGAAGACTCAGCAAGAGGGGTGAGGTGGGCCCCTCCCCTTTTAGAACAATTTACGGCCCAGAGGAAGGGGTCTCGGGCCCAATAAAGCTTGGATAGTTGAGGGGTGACCCCCTGCCCTTTTTATATTGCATTTGGCACCAGTGGGTGGAGTTCTCAGGGTCTATTAGGGCTCAGGGTGTGGCACTGCACACCCCATCACCTTCCATTTTTGCCCCTCCTCTTTTTTATTGTATTTGTCCTGGAGATAGGATCCCCAGGGCCAATTAGGGATCAGGGAGAGGGCTGCATACCCTCCTCCCCTGAAAATATATGCTTTGCCACAGGGGATGGGGGTCCCCAGGGCCCAAAGGCCAACACTGTGCTGCACATGTCAAAGGCTGTGCTCTGTTTGGTGTTAGCAGCCTTCTGGAGGTTTCGCCACAGGGCCTGGTGATGGGCCAGGCCTTGTGGCCATCACCCCACTGTGCATGGCCACAGGTTGTGTAGAGTGTGGGGTTGACTGCCTGTGAGGAGTTAGAAGCAGGGCCTGGATGCAAGATAGGTCCTGCGGCTCACCCCATGCATGATCAAAGAAAGTGCGCAACATGGGGTTGTCTGCCTGTGGGGGGATATGGCTGCTCCGGTGGGTTGGCCAGAGGACCTGGCCACAGGTCATGCCCTGTGGCCAAGCCACTGCTGTGTATTGCTGAAGGGGGTGCGCAGCATGGGGTTGGCTGCTTGTTGGGGTTTGTCACAGGGCCTGGCCACAGGCTAGGCTCTGTGGCCAATTCCCCACCATGCACGGCCAGAGGCCATACGTGGCTGGATTGGCTTTGCGTATATTGATAAAATATAACTTTAAGTTAAAAACAACCTAGAAATTCACTGTAAAAACAAAAGTTTAACCAACACTATAGGTAGGTGTGATAAAAAGATCTGTTTTTGTTTTGTCTACAAACCGTAGAAATTCACTGGAAAAAAACAAAGGTTAAAGTAATATTATAGTTAAGTGAATATGCCAGTGACAACATTAAATTTTTTAAACCAAAAAGCCACAGAAATTCACCAGTTATAGTTAGCAGAGATAACAATAACTTGTGTCCCCACCATTCACAGTTTATGACCTCACATATTACATCACTTATGACATCACTGATGGCATCTCAAATGGTATCATTGGTGACATCACTCATGACATCCAATGTTCTTTTGTACGCATTATGCTATAAACTATTGTGGAATTAGAGGCTTAAAAGTAACTACAAAACAGCTCGGAATAATATTAAGCATAACATTAACATCATTAATGCCATCACAGATATAACTCCTTTACGTGTAACAAGCATGTGTTATGTGCAGCTTGGACCCTGTTCACATTCACTTTATGGGAAGCCGAGTTCACATAAACAATCAACCACAGATAGATAGGTAAGACTTATTGCACACTGTGTTAAGTCTGTATGCAAATGTTTACAGAAAACCAAGTTTCTCAAGATACTCAAAGCCTGTTCCAAAATGAATGCCCTACTTCAGAGAGCTTTTATCTGTACCTGGTGCACATTATCTTCTATGTTATGTGGAAATGTTCATGCAGAGTTGATTCTGTCCACTAACTCAAGGCTGCTTACAATACTTAGTATCTACTATATAGAATTCTTGCCTGTTAGAAGCTTTTTCTGCAGAACCATAAAACTTGTGTGGAACATACAGGCCACAAATCATCAGCTGTCATCCGCACACTGAGTTACTTTTCAACTTAAAGATTTATAATGTGTTGAATATCTCAACACACCAAAGATGCATTAGAAACACATGCATTTGGTTAACACTGACACCCGTTATCTGGACACAGGCTATAAAAAATAAGGTAGAAAAGATTATCCCAAGATCTTTTGGCCTTGACGAGCCTTAAATCCAAAATCTGTTGGGGCTTAATAATGAGCCCATTGCAACACTTTTGCACTGCAGTTGCGACACTTTTTCGTGATGCAGCAGCGGTGTAAACAATGCACCACACTGTGGCATATTTACAAAGTGACGCATCTAGGCAGATGCGTCATTTTGTGAAGCCCTATGCCACATGATTCCTGTGTCAGGTATAATGTATGCAGGGTGGGTGTTCCGATACAAGAAAGCCTTGTCGAAGTGGCGCAGTGAAATCTATCAGATTTCTAGGCCTGGGTGAAAATTTCGTTCCGTTCGCGGAAATTGCGATAATTTGACATTTTCGCGTTCCGCTTGAAAATGTCAAAATTTCCGCTTTCCGCAGCTTGGCGATAATTTGTTTCTTGCTCGCGCTGTAAAATAATACATTCTCGCGCGCGCGCGCGATCGCCTTACCTGATTCCCTGCGTTTGCCGACAAGTTTTCTTGATCCGGTCGCGTTCTCCATGAGATGTTGAATTGTTTTTAGCCATTTGCGCTGTCTCGCGACAGTTCGCGCCCGCAGTGACGTCATGCGTCGCGCGATCACGTCTTTCTTCTCGCGATCATGCACCGCGAGACAACTCAAAACAAGATGGGCGCGCCCGTGAGCAACCACATGGGTAAGTTGGCGACCCGCAACCATGCAGAAAATCTCGCAAACATGCTGGAAAAAAACTTCCGCATCTTCGCGATATTTCTGCTTGTTTGTGATAATTTTAAACATTTTCGCGATAATTTGCGGAAGTGGATTTCACAAATTCCACCCACCCCTACAGATTTCACAGCGCCACTTCTAGGATGCCACTGAGTCAAATCCTTACGCCTGCCTCATGGCAGGCAGAAGGGTGACGCAGTGCTATAATCATTGCCCTCGCCCCTGCATTGCTGGAGTTGCCTCACGCTTCCGACACAACTCCAGCAATGCGTCAGTTTTGCACCAACAGATATTGTCATTCCTTGCGACATGATGCATCATACAGTAAATATGACGCATCCATCATGTCGCAAGGAGGGCGCAGTAAAAACTGTTGCATCGCTGTTTTCATGTAGTGATGTGACAGTTTTCATAAATGAGGCTCATTCTCTTTAACTGCTTATGAATCTCTTGCCACTCACTCATGCATTCATATTGGTAATACTGCAATCTAACCAAACACAATTTAACCACAAATACAATTACCACAGACACAATCACGCATTCAAATGTGTAAGGTCACAATCTAACCCAACACAGTTACAGCAAATGTAATTACTGCAAATGCAATTACCACAAATGCAATTACTGCAAACGCAAATACCGCAAACGCAATTATTGCAAACACAAGTAACGCAAATAGCACTTTTCCACTATTTATACTCACACTTTCATCAGCAAGCACTGTCTTGTATCGCCTTCTAATACCACTTTGCCAGACTTCAAGTTCTGGGCATTGCACTCAGGAATCAGAACTTTTAAGTAAGGTTTGTGATTTATTTTATAGCTCCATTCAGGGCGTTAAATTAACCTCTGCTACCAGAAACTGTGAGCACCCAAAAATCAGGAAAATTGGGCATTGAATCCATTACCCCAAACTTACAGCTTAGACCCTCGAAATCCTGGCCGCATGACAGTTCACATGGAATTTGGCTGACATGTTCTGAATTGGAGATTAAACAGAACGTACTGGTCAGGTATATCATTAACTATCAAGTTTTTCATTTTCAGTCAATGATGAGAGGTTTGGGTAGTTTTAAAAGGTTTTATTTTCTAATTAAAGTTTAGGTTTTTGTGATTCTTTATATATTAGTCAAATATCAATCATGTTACAGAATTAATAACCGAAAAATATAGATAGCAGGAAAGAATGCCTGTTCAAAGAAATGGGGCACAAATGATGTCAGTTAAAACCCATGAAGAGCTCCAAAATAAAGGCAAGAGTAAGATTAGCATGAAGCTAAAATCAATAATTAATAATTGTAGAGTTTTCCTTAAAGAGAAAATAAATCACAGAGAAAATAAGCCTTCGCAAAGGAAATTTATCTAAAGCATAAAGCTTGGATTTTAATAAATGTCAAAAGACACAGTATGCCGTTTCTGCTCCAACTCTCAGCTGAACTGCCTCTTGTAATAATAAATCTCTCCAGCTCTGTCTGATCTGCCCTTATCCCGGGTGATCTGTCTCCCATCTCCTCAATTCCGCACTCCTGTCATCTGTAGATCATCTCTCCGGCTGAATCTCTGCTGTGCTTAAGGAATCTGAATCTAGATCTTTCTCAAATCTTCTCTGAGGCTCCTAAACTATGAAAGTGTTTATAAAGCAGTAATTTGAAGCTGAAAAAAAGCATGCTCTGTTCTTTTCTTCATCCAATGGAAATCTCAACATTCTCTTACGTCATCCATCATGCGAGCTGGCTGACTTCTTTGTGGCAATTAAAAAATCTTCCCCACCACTCAGTTCAAATATTTTAGCCGTCTGATAAAGCAACTGTTTATATCGACTAAACGCGTGGTCTGTAAGCTGCAAAGAAAACTTTATTTAAACAGGAAGTCATTGGAAACAAAATATGGAAAATCATTTTGAAATAGTATGTTTTCTGTTCTCTGTGGCAAATAAGTGAAGCTTTAAGTCAGTTAGGAATAGAGCTCTGTTTAAGTGATAATGTTTCTCAATGATTCTAACTGAGAAATTGAATTTCTTTGTGACAAAAATAGAAGGTGCTATGAGCTCCTCTAAGGAACTATTTGCAACAGTTAATAAAGTATCAAAACTACCAGATCCTAAGAATTCCAATATTAATCAACAATTCTGCAACAAACTAGCTTCTCATTTCCAAGATAAAGTCAAACTGGTCTATGATTCCTTTTTAGACATTAATTCAGGGGCATGGCCAAGATGGCGGAGTGAGCGGACGTGTCTATCGATCGCTCCAATCCAGGCCCGCACAAAAGCATTTTCCTGTAGCTTCCTGGGGTTCTGAAGGGACCTCAGGCCGCATTGAAGACACCGAGCGCCTCCCGCTGATCCGAGGAGCTTGGTGACAGCTTTTAGATCCTGTCCCAAGGGAGAGCAAGCAAACCCGGTGTTGCAGGGAGGGCATGCCCAGGGCCCCTGAGCCTTGGAACGGGTCGCTATCTACGCGAAGACCGGTGAGCCACGAGCGTGCAGTGGCATGGGCCGGAGGAGCCCGGCAGAAACAAAGGTCATCCAGGCAGCCAGCAACCGGTGACCCCGCCCGAGAGCCATAGCACAGCAGGCCGTGCAACAGCAGTCAGGGGGCAGTGGTCCATGCAGAAGCAGACAGAGGGCGGTTGCTCCGGCGGAACCGAAGGCCAAGACATCGTTGGGCCTGGCACTCCACAAGTGAATCCAGGCAGTGAGCAACGGGCCTGCCTTGCAGGGCCCCATCCGGCGTTACCGGAGAAGCTAGGCCAGCAGTAAGAACTGCAGCGCTCGTCTTCCTTCCGCGAGAGGTGGATTAGGTGGACTTTGCAGAGCCGGGGGCAGAGTGCCGATCTGGACCTGGGGTCCCCCCACCAGATTGACAGCTATCCCCGGGAGGCCCTGGTAAGGCAGCCAGTGGGCAGGGACATCTCCCAACCCCACCCAGGCCTAAGGAGGTGAAAGGAACCGGATGGCCCATTCGGAACTGGGTCGGCAGAAGTGGAGTGACTGGGTGGTTGGGAGCAGCAATTGAGCCTGGGGCCCCCATGCGCCCCTAAAACAAAGCACAAGCCTAAATGGTGAGACTGGCCCTCAGAGTAGGGGTGCCGGCTTACAGCACAGAGATTGTGTTCTTAGGGGTGGTTCTGGGCCTGGCCCTTGGCGCGGTTGGAGTGAGGGTGCTGCGCCTTGATGTCTGGGGGCCCCAAAGGTGATGCAATAAAAGGGCCTTGCCTAGACCCAGAGGGCTAGTCCACAACAAAGCTCTTTGAGGGGACCGGGGGCCCGGAGGGTCGAATCACCTGGAAAGCTCCTTATCACAGTGATTGTCCCTGTGCCAGCTTCAGCACGGGGAGCACCTCTCCAAGGGATGCTCCCCCAGGTGACGACACGCCTAGCTGGCTGCTGCTTCCCGGTGCATAGCGGGATACCCACCAAATAGGCTGCCCAGGCCACCCACAGGCAGGGAACAACCCCTCTTCTCGATTTTGACAGTCCCCCTACACCCTGGTATCTCTCCACGTCCATTCCTGGCACCACCATGATGGCTACGGCTAGGACCAAAAAAGACCAAACACTAAAAGACATACAGGTTAAACTCCCACCTCAGGACTGCCCGGACACCCCAACAGACGCCCTACCTCCCATGGGGGGTAGTGATGGAGAAGCCCCCATCACTCACACCTATTTGGAGTCACTATTCTTTTCACTTAAAGAGGACCTTCAGCAGATCAAAGGGGACTTGGCCAAGGACTTGCAGGGACTCAGGCAAGAGATATCGGAGGTGGGGGACAGGGTAGACACCTTAGAGACAAATGAAACAGCCAGGGGGAGGAGATGGAGCAACTTCGCCAAGAAATAATACGTCTCTCAGAAAGACAAATCGAACTCCAGGTGCATGCGGAGGACTTGGAAAATAGATCGAGACGTAACAACATAAGGATTCAGAATGTGCCATCCTCCGCAGAAGCAGGAAACGTGGAAGAATTTGTCCAAGCTCTTTTCGCCCAAATTTTGGGGGACACATCCGCGTCAGGCATCCGCATGGATCGGGTCCATTGGGTGGGGCCGTCACAAGCCTCTAACAGGCCTTCACCGGACATATTAGCTTGTGTTCACAGCTTCCCCTGAAGGAGCACATTCTAAGATCTGTACGTGGCTCCGACACAATGACTTTTAGTGACCATTGGATACAGTTATTCCAAGACCTCTCCGCTATTACGTTCCAGAAACTGCAAGAATTTCACCCTGTGACCTCCTTTCTCCACAGCCATGACATCTCTTATGTATGGGGTCACCCATTCTGCCTAATTTTTGAATGGGAAGGGAAAACTCACCAGGTCCGGTCTCTAAGTGCTGCCTGTGATGTACTCCTGATAGAGCAACCGAGTCTTGGACCGAGAGTGCAGATGAAGCTGGGGCTAGGGTGGGCCAATGGGAAAGACAGCAATGGAGGCGGAGGGGCAAAAAACCTCTACAACCAAGCCCTGAAGATATTGCACAAGAAAGAAAAGCAGTGCTGGAGAGCATCTCCGGGAGAGCCACGGCAGGAAAGCCAGAATGAACTGCATTCCCTGCAGCCCTGGGGTAGCCCATAGTTCGCTGTTTGGGCCTGTGAGTGGAGCGGTGCTCAGGACTACCTCTTGTCACGTCAAACCACCCCACCAAGAACTTTTCTTGTGGGAGGGAGGGGATCCGTTTGAAGGCCCTCTTCCCCCCACCAGATTGTTTAGTTGAGTTTACGGGTGTTTTTATTTTGTTTGTTTGTTCACCAAGTACCAATATATGATACATTCAAGGGAGGCCCTGACCTCGCTCATGGTGACCCATGACATCAATATACATGCCCTTCGAGGAGGGGAGTTGGATGGTCAAGGCCCTTCCATGAGGCAAACTTCCCTACACCTAATATGGCATCAGGTGGTCCCCTCAAGATTCTCTCCTTGAATGTCAAAAGACTGAACAACCAGGTCAAGCGGAAGACTATCCTCTCCTACGTAGAAAACTCCCGGGCAGATATCATTCTCTTTCAGGAGACTCACCTCCTGTCGGGGGATACCCAACACCTTAAATCTAGAGCCTTTCCTCATCAGCTATTTTCTTCAACTGGGCGTAAGACGGGGTTGCCATCCTGTTTTCTCAAACATACATAGGCACTATTGGCCCTAAACTGGCGAAACTCAAGGGCCGTCTTTTGGTATACCAAATACAGCTGGGCACACAAACTCTTACATTGGGCACTATATATGCGCCAACTGAGGGACAGGAATGTTTATCTGGGACGCATTGGCGGAATCACTTCTCTCACACGACCACCTGATTCTGATAGGGGGTGACCTTAATCTAGTTATGGATAAACACATGGATCGCACTGCATACAAAGAGGGAGGGGGTCAGAGTCTTTCGGGAGAGAGCATCGCTTGGTTAAAAGAAGCTGGCCTTGGGGATTTATAGAGGGCTAGCCACCCAAACACCAGGGACTTCACATTCTCACGCACCTAAGTCCTATGCAAGAATAGATTATTTCCTGGGCTCCCAAGACCTATCCCGGCTGTTATGCTTGGTAGAGATCGAACCGAGATCTGTCTCCGACCACTCAGCATTAGTACTAGAGCTACACTCCCCCCTACAACAACAGGTTCGGAGACACTGGCAATTGAGGGAAACACTAATACGCAAACCAGAAGCTAAGGGGGAAATTAGGAAGGTCATCACTGATTATTTGGAGGCCAATGAAAACGCGGAAGCCCCTCTCGCTACAATCTGGGATGCACTAAAGGCAGTGGTCAGGGGCAAACGCATATCACAGGCGACAGCTGAAATAAAGAGCGAAAACTCAAAAGGGTGGAGCTCCAGGTGAAGGTTAGAGAGTTAGACATTAATCAAAATGTTGAGTTAAACAGACCACTTAAGAGCACCCACAGCGTCAGTACTCTATCCTATTTTGGAGCTCTGACGGTGGATCAGACCCAAAGGATACTGAAGCAGATTAAATCAGGCTCTCCTGAAGACCCATGACCAGCCAGAATAATTCATTTATCCCCAGAGGTGATAGCCACATACATCACAGCCATGTTTAGCAACTTATTCGAAGCTGGATATTTTCCTATAGACTGGAAGAAAGGGTCTGTTCTTACACTGTTAAAAAAAAATCAAACTGGATGACGCTGACCCTAATGATTATCGCCCAATCACACAACTACCATTTCCAGCCAAATTGGTTGAAAAAATTGTCAATCAAGAGTAAAACAAAGTGTCTTGATCCTACACAGTTCGTATTTCGCAGTCATCATAGTACCGAGCTGGAGTTGGTCAAAGCTACGAAAGAGATTAGGCAGATGATAGATAGCGGTGGAAATACGGCTTCGATCCTTTTAAATCTTTCAGCCACATTTGATATGGTTAACCACGCTCTCCTAATCAATCGCTTTGAATCAATTGGTATCAAGGATAATTCACTTCAGTTTATCACCTGCTTTTTAGCTGACCATATCCAGACGGTCTCTCTTGGAGAATTTACCTCACCAGCCTTCTCGCTGCCTCGGAGGGTTCCTCAGGGATCTATGTTACCCCACTTGCGACTCTGATCAGGTCATTTGGTTTTGTATGCGGATGACACGCAAATTGTTGTATCTGTCACCAACAATCCAGAAGCCATGGCAGCCCAGTTTCATGACTGTATGCTTCACATTGGGAAGTGGATGAACAGTAACTGTCTAAAACAAAACTCATCGAAGACTGAGATCCTGTTGTTCGGCAATAATCCTTTTTATTGGTCAAGCAACTGGTGGCCCCAGGAACTGGGCAGTCTACCTATCCCCAGAGCAAAAAACCTTGGAGTAATCATTGACACTATACTATCCTTTGAAGAATAAATAAATCAAAGCACCTCATCATGTTTCTTTATTTTAAAAACTCTAAGGAAAGTATTGCCTTTCATTCCAACAAGTCTGCAGAAGACGGTTGCTACTACTCTTATTTCATCTAAGGAACACTACTGTAATTCGCTTTTACTCAATATTCGAAAACAATTTTTACGTAAGTTACAAACAGTACAGAACGCCGCAGCACGGTTATTGCTTGGCATTCCAAAATATAAATCCACATCTCAAGCACTGATCCAATTACATTGTCTCCCTATATATAAATGGCTTCAGTTTAAGGCACTCTGCATTGCCTTCAGAGCACAACAAGGAATTGACCCTGAGTATCTGATACAGCGTTTTAAACGCTACACCCCGGCACACTCCCTGCGCTCATCCACCAGTGGAAATCTTGTAATCCCTAGATTTAAGAAAACTAACTGGGGAGGGAGAGGATTCATTTTATGTACATCCAGGCTGTGGAATTCGCTTCCAACAGAACTAAAATTTAAGACAATCCTATTGGAATTCAGGAAGAATCTAAAAAACTTGGCTCTTTAATAAATAACTTTGGTATCTTCCAGAGCCTTCATTTTGTCCGTTTCCTCTTAGCGCCTAGATACCCCCGGGGGATTGTTGTGCTTTAAAAATTAAATTTTCATTTCATTTCACAAGCAACAAATCTGAGGTTACATGCAGAAGTGTATGGTAGGCAAACTAAAGACACATTCTACTGTTATCTGGAAGGTCAAATTGTCTTTGGGCAAGCTGCATTTCTACAAACTGTTAATTCTAGTTAGCTGTCACAGTTTTCTGCACTTTTAAATGTCATGTAAATTTAATACAAACTACACATTAATGGTGCACACGTTTAATAATTGTTGTAAGTTTTTAAAAAAAACTCATTCTATGGTTAAGACAGAATCTAAACTTGTCACATTAATTATAAATCATATTTTGTGCATGTGTTCGCATTCTAAAAGAACATAATGTATTAAGGGAAAGCGTCTGGTTAAAGACCTGTGAATACCAAAACCTTCTTTTTTCGTGCTTTCAGCACCAAATGTCTGCATGTCCTGCTTGAAGCCCAAGGCAGATTTGTCATTCTAACTTGTTATGCAAGTTACATTTTATTTTAAAACTTATTTCCAACAAAGTTTAAAAGACCCAGGCTGCTGCTCTTCATGTCTCGTGCTCCCTTTAATGCGGTGATGTAGTGGTTTGTGCCAGTCAATGCCAGGGTAGATTCAGACTGCCCAAGAACAGTGCTGCAGAATAAGTTCACAGCAAAGGTCTCTGCTCTACAGTTCAAGGCTGCAGCCCCTTTGGCAGCCTAATTACTGTAGGGCTCGCTGTGACTTCTCCCCAGAGTTTCCTGCCAAAGCGAGGAGCTCATTGGGAAACAGAAGACATCTAGGCTCCCAAGCCTAAACTATAATTATATCAGGTGCACGGGGACCTTTTAGGCTTTTGAAATAGCTTCGTTTTGATGCTTCAATTCAAGTTGAATTTGCATAGAAAAATGAGGATCGAAGCAGAGAATAAGTGAACATGGTTGCCGTTTAAAGCCATTTGTGACATACTGCAATATTCTCATTCCAACCATAGGCCTTGGCAACACCAAAAACCAAATACTGGGTGAACAACCATTTTTTGCACCTGCTGTCCAAATACTGTATGATTTTTCTGCATCTTCAAAGACCCTATGTTATGTTGTCATGCTGAATATATATGAGCTGTAGATGGTTCCTGTTGCAGAGTTTGAGCCTTCAAAAAGTTTGATATTTGGCAAAAAAGCAAAGCAAACTTAAAGGTGAGATAAACTATTAAAGTATGTCTGTGAAGAAAGAGTACCAAATACATTAAAAGGATAAGACTAGAAAACATCAGTACATCATTCCACATAATCAGATGTGACAAAAGGCGCCCTGTGGGTGAGAGCACCAGCACAGCATAATATAACTGACAAGGAAGATTTCTGATGAATTTTGGTCGCTGCTTGTTGTAGTCAGGATTTTACACTGATGACTAATCCACAGCAGCGCAAATTCTGAACCTAGCATTGGATCTGGGATAATGATCATCGGGACGATTCTACTCGGAATTGGTAGCTGTGTATCAATAACTAGTTAATATTTTAAAGAACCTTCTACCTTGGAAGATATTTGGCTAATAGACAGGTTTTGTCAGACCGAAGAACCATGGTTATTTCTACAGGCAGGTGAATTAATAATTTTTAAGCAGATTTTCACAAATATTCCGCAAAATTTGACTTAATTTAGACCGCGGTACCCTACATGACATTGAATTTGAAGGTGTACCTAGCATTCAAAAGCCACGCCAGATAACAGCAAATGGAATGGTTCAAGTATAAAATAAAATAAAAACATGCCAACATTTGTGCTTGTAAAACCACATCAAATTTCATGAATAAAAGGTAAAGATCTGGCTCTTCATTTAAGCACCTTGGGACCACACACATAAACACTTTGCCCAAGCACCTGGATACCCTCTCCGGTGATTAGTGTGCTATGCAAATCAACGTATCATATCATACAAGGTGTAAAAAAAATCAAATAAAGCTAGTCATAAAACTGTATTGGGCTAAAAAAGCCATAAAATGCCTGATTACACACATATTACATTCACATTTCATTTCACAAGGCAGACAAATAAAAAGATTTAGAATCTCAACATGTAAAAACATGGGTTAAAAATATCCATGATATAATATCCCAAACCAAAACCAATTAGTAATATTTTCCTGATGTTGAGTGACCCTCTGATAAAACTAATCACTGCTTGGCAAATCGATGGTGAGTCAAGGTGCTGTAAAAATATAAAACCTTCCTGAAATGAATTAGAACTCCATGAGCACAAAAGTGGACGTAAAACACTTGTTCTCACTGATTTATAAAGTGCACAAAAAAGCAAAAAATGCAATGTGCTTTGCCTTGACATATTACTTCAATGGCAACAAGGGAGAGTCTCAAACCATGCCCCTTGTTGTGATAAGGCTAAGATAGGATGCAATGACCCCAAACAGAGCCTAGTTGAATAAAACCTATATTGAGCATTTTTTATATAAGAGAGGTAGAAATCCATCTCACGGCTAGATGCTAAAACATGGTAATTTGCCAAAGAGGGAAGCTGAGCAGCTTGTTGCCTATGTATACACTGTGCCTGATCATAAAACGCTCACTTTATCTGGTCTCTAGCAGAGCAGGCAATTTAGGCAGGGTTATTAAAAAACTTTAAGACTTCAAGCCTACTAAAAGTACGCTTAAGGTACCCTATCCAAGGAACAGACTCAGCATTATCTCAGGCCAGGCAATCCGGAAGAATATATTTAGAGAATCCTAGCTCCAGAGTTTGCAAAATTTTTACGATAATAGCCATAGTGCCAGACCCAAAATGTCCCCCACAAAATGTAATCCCATTTCCGAAAGACAAATGGACAGCGCACCCTGCGATACCATCAACATTCTTCTGAGACAGCTGTTCTCTGCTATTTGTAGTTTAGAGAAATCACAAAATCCCCAAACTCCCACTCTATACATAGCAATTGAGAGAAACTTAGCCCTTCATATGAGTATCGCGGTCCACAGGACCGCCGTACTCATGGTGACGGTTTGCCCACTTCCACCCTGGCGGTCGGCTCACCCTATTATGAGTGTGGCGGTCAGACTATCTTAAGACTGCTGGCTCCTCCAGGATCAAGGATACTGCTGAGGTCTAGAAATTTCCAGGAGTCTGCTGGCGGTGCCATGCAAGCACTGCCAAGCATATTCCGATTTGAATGTTCACCACCCATTTCATGGCGGTGAGCCGGCCATAAAAAATGGTGGCAGACAAGCAAGGAAGGGGGCTCTAACAGACCCCCGGCCACTTCTGGACCTGGGTGTGCATGCAGGGGGCACAGGATGCACCCCCCTGGAATTGCAACCCCATTTCTGCATGGCGTGGCATGCACAACATGGTGCATGCCACACCATGCAGGAATGTGCTGCGGGCGCTGTCACAATGGCGGTCTGCTGTTAAGGCTGTCCTATGAGTCTAACAAACCACCGCCGTGAGACTGCCCCAGCACCACCTGCCCGCAATGGATTACACTCGTAATCCAGCGGGCGGGTGCACCGCAGGCTTGGTGGCCCACCTGTTTGCGCGGCGCTGGTGGGCTGACAGGAGGACTGCCAAATTCATCATAAAGTCCTTAGCTTTATATAAAGTAATCATTTCCCTCACTTATCCTAGCTTGGCTGCAAGGTGAAAGATCGCTTCCACCACTCTGTTCATTTGCTACACTATCGGCGTCATCAAGGACTCCCAGGTAGCTTGTGGACCAAAGTGCAACCACAAATAACCGCAAATCTAAACTTTGACAGCTGGAGCTCTCACAATAAAAAAAGTTTATATTTTTTTTCTTTGGCCCACAAACCATTACAAAAGACTTCTGCTGATTAATCTTCAATTATAAGGATGACATGAACTCCACAATGGGATGGCGTCATTCACATAAAGAAGTGTTCGAATAAAACCAGTTCCTGTCCTTGGAAAATCTAATTTCCTTTGCAGCAAATGAGCTTCTAAGCCATTCATGTAAATAATAAGCAAAAACGGGCCCAGGATGCAACCTTGATTGCGACATATAGATGATATACATTCTACCCCACGACTAAAACAGATCTCAATTGGGATATTGCAGTGGAATCACCAAAGAAGTGTAACCAGGGGTTCTTCTAACCCCCGGTTACCCAACATATCCCATAGACCGATTAATCATGTTGAAAGCACACAACTGATCCATGAAGGATAGGTGTAAAAAGATTTCATGAACTTGTTGTACTTACCAATATTGAGTGATAGGTTCAGATACTGCTCAACCATATGCATTCCTTTCTGAAACCATATTGGGCTTCGGAGAGGATGTTGTTAAAGATAGCCGAAGCCTCTGGTGCGCCTATAGAATCCTACCCAAGATCTTGACTATGGAATCCAGTAAGGAAATTGGCAGATAACAGGTCAAGTTGGACCTATCACCTTTTTCAAAGATGGATAACGCAATAGCCTCTTTCCATGTTGGAGGGAGTGGGCCGATAATAGCAGCTCTGAGAATATTAGTGAGAGTTGGAGCCCAAAGATCAAGGTTATCTTTAAACACTTCTATAGGAAATCCATCAGGCCAGTAGCTCTCATACACTGGTTGTGCTTAATGGCCACCTCAACTCCCTTCACAGTGAAGGACTGGCTAAATTTAAAGGTCCCCAGGGGGATTCCAAGGTCCCCAAGGAGATTCCAATGTCCTTATAATTGTCAACATAAATCAAATAATTAAAAATGTGCTAGAAGGGAGTGACCCATGACATCTACGGGATGAAATGATCTACATTAGAGGATAGCCCTTCAGAAAATATAGGTGGTTTACAACCTTCAAAAATCATATGGCGTCCAACAAATTGGACCATGCCTCATTCCTCAGTTCAATCTACCCAGCCATCAAAGCCGCTTTGTATACTTTACGTGCAATTAAAATAGTTTCCCTGTTTTTTTGGAACAGAGTTAAGGGCCACTGCTTATGTGATTTTGAATAGGCCACATTAAACCACCAATGAGGGGAGAAAATAGAAGTAGAACGTTTTACAGTTAAGGCTTGTGATATAGCTAAACAAACCTTGGCAAAGTCCTCAATTATTGAAGATGGAGTAGCATCCAGGGACAAACACATATATTACACCATAGTTTTCAGAGACAAAGTTTACCAAAAAACGATTTGGATAAACCTGCTCCAATGTCAATCTGAGCCCTTTATTGGTACCAATAGCTAGAGGGGTCACAACCTGCCTAGGCTCTACTAACGCATAGTCCATTTTGAAAGAAGCTACCAATGAATTATGGTCACTAGCATAATTAGGGGGGATATTAAAATCATTAACTAAAAAAATCACTTGAAATGAAAATAAAGTCAATAGTGATGGATGTATTCCCTCCTATGAAGGTTGGATATGACTTAGGAATGGCGCTGACACACTCAGTCATAAATTCTAACTCCTTAGAGTATAAAATACTGTTCAGTGCATACCCATAGTTAGAATGTCTAAAGTGTGTTATTACCTGATCCTCCTTATTTTTCAGGCCGCAAGCCAGTGAGCCTCTAAATTCGCATATCATACATTTAAAATAGCCCACCCTGAGGAAACAATATGGCCGATTTTAAATAACTCACATGTGCAATTGAATAGCCACAATAAGCGTCATCAGATCACTGCCCCTCCTCCTGGCCTTTGGAATGCTGGGGGATGAAGTCTCACCCCACTAAACTATGGGGGAGAATGCGGGCAAAGAAGCTTGTCATTTCTAATGTACAAAAGGACGTGCCATGTGGTCACACTTAACTACACTCCTTATAGATTTCCTAAAATGTTATAAATTCAAGAATCTTTCAGTAGCAATATCATACTGCTAGTACATTTTTGGGCGCACCGGTTTGAAGACACTCATGATTTGATAGAGATTCGTTGAACAGAGGTGAGATGTTAAATGTCGAGAGTCTTATCAGTGCCTGCTTCTTGGTTCCAGTGGTACTGGCCCTGAAAGATAGGACACTGCAGAGCAGATCACAGGCACGACAGAGCAGATAGCAGAGCTTCCGGAGCCATCACGTCACTCGCAGGCAATGCACTAAAGCATTCACAGCCTGCATAATGTAGTCACATGACCATTTATACCATGCATAGGTCAAAGATGCCACTAGTAGAAAAGTGAAGCTAACGATCTGATAAAGAATGTGCCATATTTACAACCACAATCCATGTTCAGAAGATGCTGCAAAACGTACATTACACATGTGGTAAAACAAAAATATTTACAGATTGGCACATCTGCCTTGCTGAAATGTGCTCTAAAAGATGCATTTAAGAAGTGCTAATAGTAAAACAGTTTATTGCACATTTGAGAACACATTTGAAGCTCCGATAGAGTGGTAATCTTTACTGACACCTAAGCCTACGTGTATGTTAGCATGCACTTATCACTATTGCAGCTTTGGCCTGCATGCTCATATGTGTTAGTTGGTATATTTTCATATGTTTTTCTTTTCTCTTTTGCCTGATCTTAAACATGAATGTTTTTCTGCAACCAGAGTTGTTTGAATACGCGAATGTACAAATAAATCCCATGGTGTTAATTTGACAATTTACCACCACATTGTAATGAAAGCCCCAGATTATTTAAACTTTGAGCAATTTAGCCTAGAAAAACCCCATAAACACCATCGGGTGGAGATGTTCCCGGCCCTCTGGAGCCTTTGCTTGATCAATTTTAAAGTATTTTCCTTTGAAAACTTTGGACAGTATGGTGTTGTTATCTGTTTATAATAATCTGAGGACATGAAGTTTAGAAAGAAGTCTAAATCATTTGTTTTGCTCTAGAAGATTCAAATTGTGATGTTTAATTACTAATCCACCACACCTATTGTCCCCAGTCTACTATTAAACAACAACAAGCATTGGAAAAGCTGAGAGGTCTCTCCTTTGTGGCCTATTGTCTGTGCCATTGCTATTTTGGTGATGCTGTATAGCACTGGAAACAAGCAATGCGTTTTGCTGCTGCTGTTTCGTATCAGCAAAACACAAAAAACGATATGAAGTAGCTGCTCACCTACAAAATAGTGTGGGTGCCATTGCCTTTTATTTTTATTGACTGATAGTATCGGTCAATAAAAAAAACTGCACTTGTATGAAAGCTCTTTTGTCGAGGGGTGCAGTAATTTGCTGCCCTAGCTCACCCCAAAAATATGTATATTAAAAAAATAAAAATTAAAAAAGAACAATGGAAGATTAAGGTCTATTGGGTGAAAGTGATGAGGACGATTTCGCAGACAGAGGGAGTGTCCCTTTTGCCGGAGCCCAAGAGTTGTCTGCTAAATATATGGGACCCAAATGACCTAACAAAGTTGGCGCAAGACTGGGCAACGCTGGGGATCATGATGGCTAAACGCAACATAGCGCAGAAGTGGGGGGCGGTGGAAGTCCCATCGCTCAGTGCATGGTGTAAAGATATGGATACGGCTATGGTAGCAGAGAGAACAGTGTTTATCAAACGCGACTGCCCTCAAAAATGGAACAAGATCTGGGGGACGTAGAATAAATTTAGAGGCAACATCTGTGACCCGCCAAGAGAACAGGCGGATGAGAGCATTGATAGGGACCAATAAGGAGGAAGGAGGATGTCAAATGTGTGCTATTGGGTCTGTATTTGATACGTTATGCTTTAACGTAACAAAGTGCTGAAACTGTGGTCCACTGCTTATTGCTATGTATGTCTACCATATGGAAAAAAACAAACTCTGCCTTGATGATGTTATGTTCTATAAAATAAAAAAAAGAGTTAAAAAAAAAAAAAAAAAAAAAAAGGTGGGAAGAAGCATGTCAGAACGAGCAAAATGGTGGCGAGGAGAAGCACACAAGGAATACAGTAACATTCGGGCAGGGGAGAAGCACATGACATGAGGGACATAGCAACATGGAGTGCAAGTGGAGAAGGCACTGAAGAGAGTTGGGGGCATATCAGCAACAACCGGCGATAATTATCGCTAAGCCCACTTAGCGCTAGGATAATTATCGCCGGCTAGCGTGGATTTTTATCGCTGAGATAGCGTGCTATTAGCAACGCTTATCTCAAAAGCGCTAAAAATCCTAGCGCTAACTGCCTAACGTGAGATTATCGCTGGAAAACCAGCGATATTCTCACGAAATGTGGTGTTAGCTTGTTGATAGGACCTCACAACCTTAGCCATGATATCCACCTTCCATAGGATATCATGGCTAAGTCAGTCCTGAAGCAGGCGTATGAAAAGTAGCGATAACAGGGGTTATTGCTACTTTTCTTGCCGCTATGCTTCATAGCGTGGGGCTTGATGATAGGAGAATTGTCGCTTAGCGACATTTCTCGTGTCATGTCAAGTCAGGAACGCCCACTTTGCATCTCATTAGAGATGCAAAGATGGGCGTTAAGGATACGTGCGCTAATGCAAGGTTTCACTTGTTAGTGTGACCTTGCTAATTAGATGATAAAATTATCGCCGCTTTTCGACCGAAAACGGCCGCAAAAGCGGCGATAATTTTCTATCCCCGCCTTGTAAATATGCCCCTAAGCGAGAAAGAGTGTGTGTGAGAGAGAGAGAGAGAGAGAGAGAGAGAGAGAGAGAGAGAATACAGAGCACAGGGTGGGTACTTTGAGGTGGGGAAAAAAAGCAAGGGGCATATTATCAAGCACAGCGTTAAAATTATCGCTGCTTTAGCGTTAGAAAACTGCCACTAAAGCGGCGATAATGGGCTTCATAATATGCCACAGAGAAATCCAATAGAAACCCATGTTGACAGCAGAATATGAGCTTCTGTGGGAATTCACAAGGGCATATTATCAAGCCCATTATCGCCACTCTAGCGGCAGTTTTCTGCCGCTACAGCGGCGATAATTTTAACGCCGTTTCTTGATAATATGCCCCCAAGAGAGAGAAAGCTGGAAACACATGCTCTCTGATGGAGGGCTTAACAAAGAAGAAGAAAAAAATAGTTCCCTAAAAGTAAACAGTGGAGGGGCATAAGGTAGCCAGTTAAGAGGATTTTAATGAAGCTACGATCTTGAGCAAGCACATACACAAGATGGAATAGGAAAGAAATCAAATAAGAAACGAGCAAATGAGAGTGACTGCAAAGACAGGTAATGGTAAGCAATGGGCGGGCTGTAAACCTCAAACAGGTCTTTCATAACAAGTAACCTTTGATGACTCTATGTAGCTATTGTTCTCTTGTTTAGATTTCCCCTACTTCGTCCGTCTGCAGATTAAGAAAAAGAACCAGCAGTGTCCCAAACAACTCAGATCAAACATTGGCAAATAGTAAATAAGCAAACGGAAGTGATTAGTTTCTAAAACGTTTTTTTCTGCCTCCATTGTGCATGATATTCTTCACGTGCTCAAGAAACACCTGTTCTCATAGGAGCAACAGTAGTGAGTCTATATTTGGAGGGAGAAGTTAGTCGATGGAGATAATGATTTGAAATAACAAAGGCGGTACATCGCTCTCCCGCAACACAAAGCTAGCGCGGAGAGGCATTTGCTGATTGACGCATCTGCTAACAGCAAGGAAGCTCGAGAGTCTCTGCATATTTAGGCTCTTGGCTTTCAGGAAGTTGTGTTAGAGCACGTGACATCCTGGTCCTACAGCTGTGAAAATCGCTCTAATTACATCCACAGTCAATGGTTTCTAAGAAGCAGGAAGAAGAACAGAATAAATAGACCTCCTTCGGAGAATCGACAGGGATATACAAAATACAGCATTTATGCTTTGTTGATGGCATCACACCTGAAGGGATATTGGTTTTCACACAACTGCCGAAGTTTCTGATAATGGCAAAATAAGAAAACACCTGTTTTCTTGCAAATGTCCCTTAGAGCATGAAAAAACAACCAAGGGTCATAAGACACAGGACTAACAAAAACGTAAGAGATTTAGCAATGAGATGTTTTTACCTTGCACGCAACTCAATTCCACACCAGTCACCTAAGAGTTTCACAGCAATGCCATGATTGAGGGAGCTATCAGTATTCCACTTTTAAAGGTTGTTAGGAATTAGCTTATTGGTAGAGGGGGAGCGGAAACCCTTCTAAAGCAAAAATCCCAATCCTTGTCAGGGCGACCCACAACAGCCACTAAATTAATTTGTGCTTAAATCTCTGGTAATTTTTTACAAAGCAGTCAGGTTTAACTTAGGGGCAATGTGTGACTTGCTGCCAGTTCAGGGCCACTACCCATGCAGAACTTGCACAGTATGTGCATTCACCGAAGTTACCAAAACCATAACCTTTTCAGACTCTTTCACATGGGAAATACATGCACACACTAACTGCAATACATCCAACTGTATCTATATGATCACCTGCACATGTGATCTAAGATGTATAGGTATGACCACCAGATCTGTGAAAATACGCATCACAGAACATCGTAGTAATTTCTCATGTCACAAGCTCAACACAAAAATGTGTACACATTTTTCCCAACTTCAACATTTACCTGACTCCCTCAAATGGGTAATACTAGAGGCGTACCCCAAGATTAACAAAGGAGCCCTGTTTGCAAAAGAACAGATATGGGTCTATTGTTTATCAACCAGCACACAAGGGTTGAATGAAGATATTCCCTGGAGCACATTAAACACATGACACGCTTAGAAACCAATAATGCAAAACGTTTTGTCATGCCAGTACAAATAATCTAACGCCAGAGTATGTATTAGCACTACCCCTAACCATACATGAGGTAATACAGCAGCGCAAACCATAGAGTGAATCACACCACTGATACAAATGGATTATATCAAGGCCTAAGTTTCTCAAATATTTGGCATAAATGATAATATAACACACAATGAATCACACTAACCAATTGACTCACACCACTGATTCAAATATGGGTTTACGATTATATCATGGCCCATGTTTTTCAAATATTTTGCATACATGAGAATATAACACGCAATGAATCACTCTAACCACTCCATAAAACCGGGTAAACTCAAAAACCGTTCCAAGACTCCTACCGTATTTTATTGTCAACCCCTAGTAACATCATTACTAATTTGAAAGACTCCTGCATTGCTTAACTCACCTTCATCACATGGTTTATGTGATATGCTCTCATTTGTGTTTCTTTTAATCCACACAGCACACAAGGAAATTCCTTGTGAGATACCTGCCGGGTATCGATGAAGTAGATAGAGAAACCCAACTAAGGTGAGTTCATCAATTCCTTCTGCAACTATGGTGGTGTTCCACCAGCTGCGCCGGTGTAATCCTCGCGATAAAGTGTTTGTGAGAGTCACGCACATGGCACTCATGTTACGTATGTTATTAGTCATAAACACTGTGTACTGTGAGCTTGTAACACAGGGAACACGAGGGTTTTGTTTATACTGGTACATCTAATTCTAATAACTGTTTTTATTCCTTTAGCAGGTTGTTCATATGCTGCCAGCTACTACACATAGCATGTTTTAGGTTGGTTGAAAAGGGTAGATCACACCGTACAACCACCCACATGTCGATAGATTTGATTTTATTAGGTCCTGACGAATCACCACCAGATTGTTTAACCACCAGGCGAGAAACATGTTGACCCCACAAATGAGTGCCCTACTTGAGACATAATCTCATACATGCACCTTTGTTTCTTTGAATCAGGGTGGGAGACCCATTGATTAAAATAGTCTTCGGCGGTACTCCCTTGCCTGTTTTAAAATTTCTTTCAGGTTATACACCTCCACACTTTCATCTACACTAATTAGGCCCATCACCCCTACGGCACCGAACGGCATTTGGAATAAAAGATCTCTGCCAAAGAGCCCCCTCTTAGGGAGCCCATCAGGTATTGCAGTGCTGACCTGACGAGGAGCAGCCCATATGCTGAAGCATAACACCTTTCTGGGTGTGTGGGGCCCTGTATTCCAAGGGGAGGAATCCTCATGCTCCTACACTTCATGACAACATAAAAACAGTTATACCTTGTCTCGATATTGGGAACAGCATACCTTTTGTATCTTCTTTCTTAAGTATTTATGGAGCACACAAATAGAAAGGGAGCCCAGTCCACAGCTACACCTGAACGACAACAGATGCAATGGAGTCAACGATCTTGCAGCTCGGACACCCAACAGTGCCCCGACACCCCCCGCCACCAGTCCCTTGTCCGCCATCTCCCCCTGACCCCCTCCTCCGACAAACAAATGTGACAGCAACCTTCCGAAATCTGGAACGTAACAAATCGGGTAGGCATTCCCGTGCAAAAAACACTCCCCAACATTCTCAACGAACAGCCAGACCGGCAATAAAATCACAAAACATGCGATAAGGCGCGTTAGTAGCAGGAAATTAACACCTGCTCTGACCTGGTGCAAAGTCGGATAACAACCGGCAACAGACAAGGGAGCACAGCCCAGAGCCAAACATGAAGAACAACAGATGCACCCGGGCAACTGAACATGTAGCCCAGAACCCCAACAGGGCAACAACACCCACAGCCAACACCCCAGGACCCCCCTTGACCCCCTCGGCCCCCGCCCGGACCAACACTGAGGCAGCGCAGACAAAGACAGCAACCTGCTGAAAACACACCAACCTCACAGACCCAACACCTGGGAACGTCATTGTCCACCACAGGCTCAAAAGGACAACCATCCTATGCATCCTGACCACCATTGCCCACAGGCCGACGGTACCAACACAGCGGACATCAACATCCATCCGCAGACAAAGCTGCTGGGTGTGCCACACCTGTTGGCCTCTGGGACTTGCAAAGCAACAACCCCCAGAGTCCGAGGAGTCTCACAGCTAGCCACATCCAAGTCCCCCCAACTGTCTTGGATGCCATCATCAGCTTGGTACCACACTACCTATCCTTCCCCCACACGGCGCAGGAACAGCTGTAGACCAAGCAAGGTGTCAAAGCCATAGCTGGATTCCCTCACGTGTCAGGGGGCAATTGAATGGACACATGTCCTACTTGTGCCCCCTGGTGACACTGCACACAATATCCACAACCGAAAGCACATGCATACCATCACTGTGCAGGCAATAGTGGACCGCCTGGGAATCTCCACCAACCTCGACTCCAACCACTCATTCCAAGTGCATGAGTCCTACATCTTCCGACAGCCCATCATCACCCGGCACTTCCTGGCTGGCACCTACGTAAATGCGCTGCTCGTAGGCAAGTACCAAATGAACACACCACACACCTCAACTCCACAACCATGCAACTCACAACACTGGGAATGCACACATCACAAACTCACATACAACATGCCAAACAACATGCCCAGACACGACAGCACAACTCACTCCAGCAACCTGGGCCAGCCATGCACATAAGCCATCAACTGCATGGCACCTCAGCCACACGATAGCAGATTGTGGGAAGAGGTGGGGACCAGCATGTCCGAAGGAGGCAACTGACCGATGAATGACAATGTACACAATGCCAAGTGTGGCATCCAAGCGATGGCCAGACTGCAGTATGCAGACCATACACATATCCATGTCGACATACACCGCTGGTGTATGGAGTGCAGTGGACAGTGGACGGAACCATGTCACCCCAGCCAGTGGGGAAAATCCCAAAAATGTAGCCTGTTACGTTTCCCCCTGTAAGCGTGAGTGGAATGGGCTGGCCTGACGTATGCCAGACACGCGTAGGGGTATGAATAAAATGCACGTAGCTCTGGGCATGGTCCTCTTCCGGAATGCCCAATGACTCTGACAGGATGGCACCACTCACCCTGCCACGAGGCCGTCGCCGTGAATGGTGTTGCCTGCATTCCTGTGTGCCTGCTGCACCCCGGGCCGCAGGACCCCATACCAGTCCTGCCAGGCCTGGTGCACCCAGGCCTCAATGCACACCTGCCGACACCAGCTTGTGTCGATGAGGGACCACCACATGCCAGTCCAAGCTCCAAGCCAGAGTGCCACTAACCTGGCAGCTTCCTCAGACCATCACAGCCTCTGCGACACCGGCCCGCTGTACTCCCTTCTCATTGAGGTACTCCACCTGCATGCACGGTGGAAAAGTAGGTCACACATTTGGAACTGAGTCTTGATTACATTATGGCAGAGAACATCAATTATGGCAGATTTAACTCACTATACTCCCTTCGATGTGGTGACACCAAGTCTGTGCATTGCAGTCCCTTCACAGGTGTCCGTGGGCCCACGCGGACTACTGCCCTCGGGCCATGCTGCGTTCGAGTCATTTGCACATGTGGGACTGAGTCTTGATTTGTCAATGGCAGAGTACATATCATTGCACGCAAGGAGTAAGAGGATGACGCGTTTCAGTCCAGAGGGTAAAAGGATCATCATTACGGAGGTGAACGAACACTACCGACAACTACCCTGGTGTCACTAAATCTGTGAATCGTAAGACAAAAACACGTGGCTGTGGGACCTTGCTGACCACTACCTCCAGCCTGTGCTGCGGGCAAGTAGGTCACACATTAGGGACTAAGTCTTGATCATACATTGTACGAATACACACATTAATGCAAACTTTACATCACAGTACTCGCTTCGATGTGGTGACACCAAGTATGTGCCTGGCATCCCAACCACACATGTCTGTGGGCCCTTGATGACTATGCCATCGGCCTACACTGTGGTCCAGTGGGCCTCTCGCCAATCCAATCCAGTCTGTACCAGGCAGGACACGTCATCGTCGCTGACTGAAAACCCGCTCGGCTCTGGTGCTTTTGACTCCGTCAACCACAAGTCACCCCCAAATGTCATGTCAACGTCGTGTGTTAGAGTTCTGGGAGGAGCTCGCTGGCCTGCGCTGACCTCTGCCTCAGGCCTCCACTGCGGTCGAGTAGGTCACACTATTCAAATTCAGTCTTGATTTATTTATGGCTGACCTGATGTCATTGTACAGGCCTCAACGCAGACTGCATCCCCTTTCAGCCCCGGTGCCACTAAGTCTGTTCCCTGAGACCCATGGACACTTTCTGGTTGAACTTTGGTGGTGACTATGTCCATGGACTTGGGGTTGTTGTCGCTATCATGTCTGTGATACTGACTTTGTGGCTAAAACGGTGCTGTGGCATTCCACTCCTGGCATTTGCTGCTTACGAACAGCTTCCACCCTCTGCATCATGCCCTGGAGGACACCTTCCACTGTCCCCTGCAACCCTCCACCACATGCACCTTAAACATTGATGAGGACCCGCTCAGCTTGCGTGGCCCATCTGACTGCACAGCAAGTCACCATCCCGTGGCGGGGTGCCTGTGCTGGATGCAGTGCATCAGGGGCCACTAACTCTGTGCTGGTCAGGTCCGGGACCCCTTCTTCTGAGAAGTTGGATAGCCTCTGAGGTGATGGCTTTGGGGTCATCAACGCCATGTGTCTGTGGCCCTGTGCTGTCCACTGCCTCCGGCCTCAAATGCGGCCCACCAGGGCTCACACATCAAATCAAGTCCTCTCTGCAGGAGGCACATGCCACCACTGCCAGAACCAACTCCAACCGCCAACTGCCAGTGTCGAAACGATCGTACTGGCAGACTGACGGAGTTGCCCGAACCTGTCGTGGATGCTATCTTCTGCCTGATCCCCTGCTCAGCACTCCAGGTGCCACTGGCTCTGTGCACCATGAATTATCATCCATTACTGTTTTGGTTATGTGCTGTGGAGAGCTCACGCAGCAATGTCATCTCAGGCAGTGTGGGAGACCTGGGATGGCGATGAGGAAGATGATGCAGGTGTGACACCCCCCCACTGCAGCTGCATCAGGAATGTTCCGAAGGGACACAATCCTAGACATTTTCTTCACATGAGCACGCTCAGCTCTAGGGCCCCAACCGCAGCGCACTGAAACTCACAGACACTTCTGTTTGTATGTTGGGTGACCTCTGTACTTGCTCCGCCTCCCTCCATTTGCTCTGCAGTTGACTCTGTTCTGCAGGTGTTTTCTGTTTCCATTGCACTGGTGTCCACTGTTCAAGTTGTTTCTGGCACCAAGCACTCCATGCGGGCTGGCTTATACTCACCCCACACACATCCAGCACAGGCGTCACTGTACATGTGGCCCGGCCAATAAAGGGGTATGTGATGTTTTACGCGTACATTACCATTTCACAGTTTCCAGCTCTGTCAGATGTAGTGGGCCTGTTTCTGCGCATGTGCGGAGCCAGTTGTGTCCTCTGTTCTGCAGTGTCAGGGTTGCACATTGTAACACAATGTCGTCAATGTGGATGTGCTCTTATTGCTATGTGTGTGTGCTGCAGTGTGGCACGGGCATGAGGGACATGATCCGGGGTCATTGTGGATGTGCAGTGTGCTCTGCTTATTTGTGCATGTGTGCCATTGTGCCTATCTCCCCCTGTCCCCCCAGTCCCTGGTCTTTACTCACCCTGTTGATGTTGTGTCAGTTCCTCCCGAGCTGTGTCCGGACTCCCGATTCCTTGCACCGTCTCTGCACTGTTGACTGTGGCCTCCATTTCCTCCAGCTCCTACTGTGGTGCAGGATTCCCACCTTGTGTCGCCGTTGCTGTCTTCCTGTTTGTGGCGTCTGTGTGCCTGTTTTAGATTTTCACGTCATGCCAGCGCCTCTTGGCCTCCTCCATTGGCCTCCTCGACACTCCAGCTGCATTCAAGGTAGTCTAATTGTGGGTCAGTTGCTGGTTGTGTTCTGTTACCTCTTTGACGCTGGTCTTGTTTTCCTGCGGACTACACCCCGTTTTCCTCTCCCTTTCTCCTTGTCCTTCCCCGACCCCGTTGTTCCTTGCTGGTGGTCTGTGGGGCTTGTGGGGTTCACGTTGGCCTCTGTGCTCGGTCAGGGTGCATCCATGTCGCTACGCACTTTGGCTTCTTTCTGAGATGTTGTTTTTGAGGTTTTTTATAGTGCATTCTCCCGTGGGATTTGCAGGCCTGCTGCTGGTTTTCACTGCTTTTTTTATCACGCTTGGCCTCATCGCAGCTTTTTTAGTGTTCGTGTTTCGCATTTTGGCGGCATGGCGTTGATTTTAAAGCGGTCAGTTGACGCATTATCTGGTGACTATCGCATGGTACCGCCGTGTTGTGAGTACCTGGTTAACACGGCATAAATTTCCCACGATGGACTGCGATTTTGAGGGTTGCGCTAAGTAACTTTTGTGATGGTTATCACACGTTCTTGAGAATATGCCCCCAAATTTGGCAGAAAGGTTGCTGTTGTTTCAGAAAGTAACCCTATTTTAAATTTCTGTAAATCAGTTTAGTAGTTTTTGAGAAATTAAAAGAAATCCTATGTGGATATATAGGTACAGGCATCATTTGCAAGGCCTACATGGAGTTTCTTGACCACATGTGAGATTGGCTGGCCGGAACTTGTGTAGAAAGTTGCAGCTGCCATTTTATGAAGCGGCACATAGTTCAGGGGGATGAGTTTTTAAATGTAATACTATAGAAGGGCTCAGAGTAGAAGTACCCTGACCCCATGGGTATATTGTAGTAGTCTCTGAGGGACCCCTTATGACTATAAAAATTCCATTGTGAGCCCTTGTTTAGCATCATGGCAGAGTTGCGAACCTTGCCAATTTAGTTTTTTAAATATGCATTTAGCAGGTAATATGTATACAACTAGGAAATTTTAGCAGCCATCTTGAGACTCAACTGCAGTTGAGTCCCACAAAAAATGTTTTACAAAAGAAAAGGGGGCAGGGTAGGAATGCCTTGACCACCTAACTGTGGTCCTGGGTTCCCTGTGCTACCACAACAGGGCCAAAAAGCACGTTTTAAAAAGGGGATTTTGCCACAGATATTCTACGGTGCTGCAAATCCAGAGCATACATTTTTGAAAAAGCAAGCACTGAGTCCCACGTTTGTTTTGATTAGATCCCTGGGTGGGCCAAGTCCTGGGGGAATTTTTTTTAAAAGCAGGGGGCACAGGGCCCCCCTCAATAGGCTTTATAGGCCCCAGGAACCACCACCTCCCGGGGCTAAAAAAACATTAATAGGGAGCCGCTCAGACCACCCTGAGCCCCGGGATCACTACCTCCCCTGGGCTAAATAAGATGTAATTGGGGGGCCATGCAGACTCCCCGTGCCCTGAAGACCACCACCTCCCCGAGGCTAAATAGTTTTTATTAAAATGGGAGAGGGGCCACATAGGGCCCTGGGGGCCATTACCTTCATTGGGCTGTCCCTAAAAAGTAAAGGAGGGGGCCACACAGCCCCTCCTTCCGGAGCTATACATGGCCCTATTGAGCATAACCCCACAGGGCCGCTCCTGCTATGTCCTGGGGTGCCCACTCCCAGGACATATCTGTTTACTTTAGCTTGGCGGGAGCTGTGACAGCTCCTGCCAAGCCATGCAAACGCTCTGGTTACATCGGGAGGGAGCTGTCAAAGAGGTTTCATCTCTTTCCCAGCCCGCAGACATGCAGGCATGGAAAGAGATGAAACGGATTGAACCTGCACATAGCAGCAATGCCGGCTCACGCATGAGGCTGCAAGCTGTCTGGTTATGCGGGGCCTTGAGGCTCTCCATGCGGTTATGAGGAAGGTCAGAAGGGAGCAGACAGAGGCAAAATACAGGTCAGAAACGAGCAGAAAGAGGCAAAATAAAGGTCAGCAGTTAGCAGAGAAAGGCAAGATAAAGGTCAGAAATCAGCAGAAAGAGGCAAAATAAAGTAAAAAACGAGCAGAAAGAGGCAGAATAAAGGTCAGAGATTAGCAGAAAGAGGCAAAAAAGAGATCAGAAGCAAGCACAAAGAGGCAAACAAAGGTCAGAAACTAGCAGAAAGAGACAGTAAGAAAGGTATAAACAAGCAGAAAGAGGCAGACAAGGTCAGACATGAGCAGAAATAGGAAGAATAAAGGTCCTCAATGAGCAGAAAGAAGCAAGATAAAGGTCAGAAACAAGAAGAAAGAGGCAAAGTAAAGGCCAGAAAAAAGCAGAAAGAGGCAGAATAAAGATGAGAAATAAGCAGAAAGAGGCAGAATAAATGTCAGAAACTAGTAGAATGAGGCAAAATAGAGATCAGAAACAAGCACAAAGAGGCAAAATGAAGGCCAAAAGCGAGCCAAAAGAGGCCAAATAAAGGTCAGCAACGATCAGAAAGAGACAAAATAAAGGTGAGAAATGGTCAAAAAGAGTTAGAATAAAGGTCAGAAATGAGCAGAAAAGGCAGAGAGAAGGTGAGAAACTAGCAGCAAGAGGCGGAATGAAGGTTAGAAACAAGAAGAAAGAGGCAAAATAGACATCAGAAATGAGCAGAAAGAGGCAGAATAAAGATCAGCAACGAACAGAAAGAGGCAAGATAAAGGTCAGAAATTAGCAGAAAGAGGCAAAATGAAGGTCAACAACGAGCAGAAATGGCAGAATAAAGGTCAGAAATTAGCAGAAAGAGGCAAAATAGAGATCAGAAACAAGCACCAGGAGGCAGAAAAAAGGTCAGAAACAAGCAGAAAGAGGCCGTAAAAAAGGTTGACACAAGCAGAAAGAGGCAGAATGAAGGTCAGAAAAGAGCAGAAAGAGGCAAAATAAAGGTGAGAAATGAGCAGAAGAGCAGAATAAAGGTAGGAAGAGAGCAGAAAGAGCCACAATAAAGGTGAGAAACGAGCAGACAGAGGTAAAAAAGAGTTCAGAAAACAGCAATAAGAGGCAAAATAAAGGTGAGAAATAAGAAGAAAGAAGCAGAAGAAAGGTCAGAAGCAAGCAGATTGACATCATCTACAGACCCACCCACACACCCATACAACCTCATACACCCACTCACACACCTACTCACATACTCATTCATAGGCCCATAAAACTGCTGACATTTGCACTTACTCACTCATAGTCACTCACACAACCACTCACTCGCCCATACAGCCACTCACATAGCCACTCACAGACTCATACACATACAAAACCACTCTCACTCCCACTCACAGACCCATACAGCCACTCACACATACACTTATACAACTACTCACATACCTATTCACACACCCACACAGCCACTCACATAACCACTCGCTCACCCCTATAGCCACTCACAGTCACTCACAGACCCATACATTCACTCATACATGCACACAACCACTCACGCACCAAACTCACAGACCCATACAGCCACTCACATTTTCACTTACACACCTATACAACCAGTCATATACCCATTCACACAGCTACCCATACAACCACTCACTCACCCATACAGCTACTAACAGAGCTACTCACTCACCCATACAGGCACGCACATATCCATTCACTCATCCAAAAAAACACTTATATACCCATTCGCACTTCAATACAATCACTCACTCATGCACCCCCTCACTTATCTATACAGCCGCTCACACAAATACTTTGGGAATCATTTATGAATGTTTCCCATGGGGCAGCCCCACAGACCTTCCTGCTGCACTGCCATATGGCCATTGAGAAGAGCAGAAATGTTCATATCTATCAGATACTGCACATTCCTGTCCTTCTACCCTGAACTGGCATTATGGGCTGTTGTGTGTTAATGCAGGCACCTTTGCACCATGGTGCAAGGGTGCCTGCATTGCGAGGATGACTATTTTGTGCAGAAAGGAAAACCTTCCTGCACAAAAACAATCACAAGAGGCTTTTTCCTTTTCTATGAGTGCAGCAGAATGCAGCACACATATAAAAAGGGAAAACAAGAAGAGATAAATATATTTCCCCTAGTTTTGCCTCCCTTATGCCTCCCTTGGGAGGCATAAGTTTTTTGCACTGCCTCAGATTTACTATTTCTTGTAAATCTGGGGCAGTCTCAAAAATCCATGGATGTTGCTGGAAATGGCCCCAGCAACACCCATTGCATGCCTCTCTAACACAGAAAACTGCGTTATAGGAAACAATATTTACAAAGCAGCATGAAGCCAAAAAGTGGCTTAGTGCTGTCTGGTAAATATGGAGCAGGCTTCTGCGCCACTGGAGAGTCACAAAAAGTGATGTACCAGTAGCGCAAGGGGCGTATAAATAAGCTTCTTACTGTTCGAAACAGCCACTCACACATTCACTCACTTACCCGTATACCCAGTCAAACAGCCACTCACTTACCCATACATCCACGTACACACCCAGTCACTCACCCATAGAGTCATTCACATAGCCAGCATAATTACTGATACAGCCACTCACACACTCACACACCCATACAGCAACCCAGACAGTCACTCACTCACCCAAAGGGCTACTCACACACCCACTTATTTACCCACTCTCACACTGATATAGACAATCACAGTGCCACTCAGATGACATATATAAACAGTATCACTCAGTAGTACAAAAAGAATAGTAATTTAACTTATGCAGTATCTTAGTATATATCTTTAACTCTCAGAAAGTTTTACAAAACGCACTCGCTTGATGATGTCCTCAGTGATGTCATTTGAGATGTTCTCAATGATGTCATCTGTTATGTCGCTGATCATGTTATTGGTGATGTAATATATGAGGTCAGAAGCAGTGCATTGAGGGGGCGTAAGTTATAGTTAGCTCAGGCATCTATAGCCTTTGAATTTCTATGGTTTTGTACAAGTGAAATCTGAGCCTAACTATAATGTCCCTGTAACCTGTGTTTCTTATCTGTGAATTTCTATGGTTTGTTTAATTCTATTTCCTAACTATACTGTCCCTGAAATATTTGTTTTTTTCAGTGAATTTCTGTGTCTTTATTAAATTCTATTTTGTAACTATAACGTCACTGTAACCTTTGTTTTTTTCCAGTGAATATATATAAATATATATGTCTATGTATGTTTAGGGAAATATATATATTATATATATGAAAAGAACTCAATCAATTTATTGCAGACATGAAGATATTATAATATCTTCATGTCTGCAATAAATTCAATTTGATGAAGCAAATCTCCTAGAGTCCGTGTCCCGTTGATGTGAGGAGTTACAGTGGGATTGAGTTCTTTTCATCAAATTTTTCGAAAGGCGGCTGCTTCCGACACACGGACCCCCTCCCCCTAAGCAGGTTGAGCGGCATTCAGCTGGTTTGGTGCATGTATTATAGACCGGCTCAAAACAGTACAATAAATAGTTGAACATAATTTATTTAAAAAATCATATATTGCTGTAAAACATTCATGATGCTTGTCATACTGCCCTAAATGGGCTTATATATATATAATGTATTATTAAATTATTAATTAAGCCAAACACCCAAACACGTTATGCATCTATGTACCTTCCATGTACTTATGTATCTGTATATTTATTACTTTTCTTCTGGTTCAGCATATCCAATGCATTACCCTGTTTGTCTACCTGTACCGCTCTCAGTGTGCCCTCTGCCTCAGCTCTCTGACTCATCTCAAGCCTCTCTCTGCTACTCTTTACAGTGCACTACCCTATTTCTCACCTATACCTCTGTCAATGTATCCTCTACCTCCACTCTCTCATTTATCCCAAACCCTCTTCCCTACTGTACCCCTTTTTGCATCAACTCATACCACTTTTGCTGGTCTAATCCCCCAAACAGGCCTTTCTGCACCCTTCCCTCTGACTCTTCCCTTCCACATCCTTTTTGCTCATCCCAGGCCTCTTCCTACTGCTATGAGCTCCAAAACAAAAACAGCAAAAGAAAATGGTCCAAATCCTTCCCTCATCTAACCATCCACTAACCTTTTCAATCCAAATAACAGACTAATATTTCCACCACTCAAATTCATTTCATATTTCACTATACTAATTCATCACTAATCCTTTTTGGATTCCGGAGTAGCGTGCTACTCACTGTAAAATGCTTCAACACCCCATAAGGGGTAGCAAGCACTATATAAATGCAAACCTTTTTCCTTCTTCTATCCTTCCGCTATCCTTCTCAATCCAAATAACTGACTAACATATCGACCACTCAAATTAATTTCAAATTTACCTATACTAATTCTCAACTAATCCTTTATGGGTTCCGTAGTAGCATGCTACTTGCCGAAGAAGTGCTTTAAGACCCAATAGGGGTAGCAAGCGCTATATAAATGCAAAACCTTTTCCCTCTTCTATCCATCCACGATCCTTTTGAATCCAAATAACTGACTAACATATCCACCAATCAAATTACTTTCATATTTTACTATGCTAATTCACCACTAATCCTTTATGGGTTCCGGAGTAGCATGCTAATTTCCGAAAAAGGGATTCGATGTCTTGTCAAGGGTAGTAAGCGCTATTTAAATGCAATTACAATATAATACAATACAATACATAGTTGGATCCTTCACTCAATCCAAATAGTGAACACATATTATGACCTGAATGGGCAAAAGCAGTCGGCTATATTATTATCCAGGATGAACAGGCCTTTAATAAAGTGACAATGTGCCTAATCAATCCGTTTTAAAATTACTGATGTTTAATGTCTCTATAGACTTTCCCAACATAGTTCTTTGTATTTTCATGGCCTCTGTGGTACCTAACCCCTCTAAAGTATCCATGCAATGATTATGCCCTGAATGGACAAAAGCAGCCAACTATATCCATATCCAGGATAAACATGCCTCTAAAAAAATGACAATGTGTCTATCAAATCCGCTTTAAAATTACTGATGTTTAATGTCTCAACGGACGTTTCCAACATACTTCATCACATCATCATGGCCTTTCTGGTGCCTAATCCATCTAGAGCCTTCAAGTGACAATGCTTCATAATAAAGTGACTCTGTGCTCAATACTAAACTACTATGATTAATCTCTTCAGTGCCCATGACGAGATAGTCTCGTCATGGAGCACGGTTGCGCTGTGCCCATGACGAGACTATCTCGTCATGAACCCCACCCACTAATGTAACGCCCGGCACAGGAGGGGGAAAGGGCGTGGCACTGAAGGGGTTAAACCCCTGTAATAATCCCCACTTCCCCACTCAATAAAATAGATTAACAGAGACTGCTCTTAACTATAATCATGTTTTGAGCCTATATGGGTCCACAAGTCTTTATCACTATTCAGACCTAAAGGGGCTAGTGTCCTCGTTTTGATGATATACCTTGATTGCAACCTTCTGAGACCTCTAACTCTGTCTCCCTCTCTTTCTGTTGCTGGTACATGATTTATACAGAACAAAACGCATGAGGCTGCTATCGCTCTGGTGCTTGGATGCAAAATGTCTTGCCACAGGATATGTTTAGTCTCTGTTAGTTATGGCTCGAGCATGTTCTCAAACCTTCTTTTTTGCCTGATGCACTGTACTTCCCATATAAATGAGATCACATGGGCATAGCAGACAGCAGAGCACAAACGTTGTATTACAATTTAACAATTTAGTGATCTATTTATTTCCTTTGCTTCATGAAAAGAATCCGATCCCCTTAAGCTTCTCCACCATTTTTCAATGCAGTGACCATTGATTAATAGATCTTTTAAAGATATACTCTTCTTATAAGTAATAATTGGTGTTGGAGGCATAATAGGGCCTATTATGGAATCGGCCTGTATGATAACCCAATGTTTTTTTAACTATATTGGGAATCTCTTGGGAATCTGTGGAGAAGTTCAGAATTAATCTGGTTACTGATTCACTCCCTATTTCTTTTGGTTTTGGAATCAATAAATCTTGCCTTTTGATTGACTGAGTTTTTCTGTCAAAACATTTTTACAACTGACTTTCTTTTCAAATCCTTGCATAGCCTCTGCTTCTGCCTGTTCATATCTCTATGATGTGGAGTGGTTGTGCTTCAAAAGCAACAGCTGCCCACATGGAATGCCATTTACCAAACTTCATGGGTGTTGGCTAGTTGCGTGTAATGTCAGAAGGTTTTCTATATAATATTGTCATAGGATGATTATTTTCCACGTACAGCAGAAGGTCTACGAAGACTACCTCTGTGCTGCTAATGCAGCTGGTGAATCTCAGATTGAGATTATTGTCACTAAGCACTGCAATGTACATTTCAGCTTTTTCCAATGACCCCTGCCATACAATGAAAAAATCAACAATGTATCTTGTCCAAAAGGCTACCTTGTCCACCCACGTATTATTGGGCTCAGGCTAGGCCACATTCTTCTCCCACCAGCCAATGAAAAGATTCCCGTAGATGGGGGTGAAGCATGTGCCTATTGATGTCCCTTGTCTTTGCAAATACAATTGACCTGCAAATAGAAAAATATTGTTAATGAGGCAGACATATATCAACAGTAAAATCATCATGCTATTTTCTTGAAATTTCAGTGGTCTTTCCTTCAAGAAATATTTCATTGCTTGTAACCCATGTACATGAGATATACACATATATAAATTTGTGATGTCTAGGGTAATAAGCATAACATTCTCCTCCCTTACAATATTCTCTATAGTTCTTATAAAGTCTTTGGTATCTTTTACATTAGAACTCAAATCCTTTTCAAAACGAAATAAAACAGAGTCCACAAAAGTGGATAGAATCTCCAGTAAGCTCCCTTTGGAGGATTAAATTGGACATCCTAATGGCTTCTCACCATCCTTGTGAATCTTTGGTATGTGATAGATGGTGGGGACTAGTACCGGATACATATTGCAATAGTGATTGGCGGGTGCTGGTGTGCTTCCTTAATGCGGTGGTGCTGTGAATCAGACGCTCCTGCTAGCACACCAAATATGTATAAACTCTGTCCAATCTCAAAGAACAGACAAGGCACTCTAGGCACTGAATTTACCATTATAGGCTTAGTGGCATGAAGACAATTTCCAAAGAGTTTAAGTTGCTTGGTGCAAACTTGCGAATGAAGTACGCACTGGGGAGTGATGACACTGGTTTATTGAGTTTTCTCTCATACAGCTAATGTTGAGAATTGCTTATTAGTGATTAAGTGCATTATGGTATATTGATTTTATTTAGACATGACTAAGTTTTGATCTGAATTGCACACATAAAAAGCAAGCCGGTTTGAGCTAATGAACTATTGTTATGAATCATGATGAAACATAACAAATTTCGACGTAATACAATCTTGGAAAATCCAGACTCTGCATTGCAATGTGCTTGAATACTATTGACCATGTATGTCACTCCAAAGTGATACTATAAACTGAGGAATTGCTGTTATGATCATGAAAACACAACATGCGGTGATTAATGATGGTATTGCTGTGTTTCTCTCAGAGCGTTTTAATTAATGTATTATTGTAATAAGAATAAATTGTTACAAGATGGCGAGTAGTCTTAAAGCCCATCAACCAGATGAGGAACAACTGCCTGAAGCTCAACTCATACAAGACCAAAGTTGTAATCTTCATCAAGAGCCCATCACTGACTCAACCGGTGGGCTGACAAAATTGGCAACTGCTCCCAACCCCCCCAACCATGCAAAGAATTTCTGCATCATCATCACCTGTAAACTCAACTTGACCACCCAAGTCCATGCTGTCACTGCCTCATGCTCCATACACTAAAGACACTGAGGAAGATCTTCATTTGGCTTCCAATTGACACCTGGAAAACCACCACCCATGACATAGACACAAGCAAGCTGGCCTACAGGAACACCCTTTATGCTGGGATCAACAAGAAACTCATTAGGAGGCTGCAGATCATTCAGAACTAGACAGCCAGGCTCGCACTCAACCTCACATACTGCAAATACAACGCATCTATCTCCAAAGAAACTATTGTGGTTGCCCATACACAAAAGAGAACAATTCAAACTCCTTCCCACACCTTCAAGGTACTACATAACTGTGGCCCAGCATACATATGCTTCCACAAACCACCCAAGACAACTCAGTTCAGCCGAACTACGACTTGGGCACACCCCACGCATACAGAGAACAAGATCCGGAGATTGTGCCTTCAACTGCATTGCTACTAAAGCATGAAATGACCTGTCACCTCATATTTGACTCTTCTCCTCACTCCTTCAATTCTACAAGAAGCTGAAGATCAAGCTCTTGGATTTATCTATCGTGGCCCTAGATGGAACTAGTCTCTTTTCTGCTCAGCACCAGGATACCCTCTCAGGTGATAGTGTGATTACAAATTTACACAATACAATATAAACCTACCTTTTGGTGTGTACTCTTACTTCAATGTTAAATAAGTTATTCAGTCTCTACCAAATGTACTGACAGTGGGAGAAATGCAAGCCTTAATTAGACTTTTTTTTAGTTTTTCTGAATCCTTGGCAGCTTCTACATTATGCTGATTTATGGCATGGCTGCGTGCCAAATTGCAGCCAGGATACACTTTTTAAACCAGGTCTTGAGTATTAATTTCTTCTTCAGAGAGGAATATGGATGGGATTCTGTGGAAGGTATTTGTCTGGTAATTATCTCACCTAGGGAAAGTTGAGGGGTAATAGTAATGCTGACCTTGGAATGTGAAGCCTCAGGTGGATTAAGAAATTGGGCTGGGATCTCTTCAGCAGGTTGGGCCTGTTTTTTGCACTACCGGGTCACTTCTTTTTGACAGAAGGGACCACAGATAAACGTTGCACCCCTTCTGTAATGCCCATTGTTCAGGCAAGCATGTAGCAACCACACAATGTACAGCAAGCTTCATAATTTGTCTGGGACCTGGCCAGAGGCTATTGAGGGAAATGTTATACTGCAACCATATACCATGTTATAAATGCACAAGAACAACAAGGCTATTTGTGGGGGGAGACTACAGATTCCCCATTTACTAATAGATGTGCAGTCAGTGTACCCAAATGCATGCCACTTGGTAAGCGGTATAGGCGGTCCTAAGGATCATCAACAAATTCCAACTTCCCACGAGAAGTGGAACAGAATGCACACCTCTTTTGTTTGGGGTTATCTGGAACCCTTACAAATGTAGGCAGATGTGCACGTGTAATGAACTAAGAAGCATTCCATTTATTCACAGCTTTGCTTCATTAATATTCTCTATCCTGGAAATTTGCTAGAGACCCAGGTCACTCTGACATAACAGCAAATCCTAGGACCTCTTACTTAAGACTTCAGGGTTCCAATTCCAGCTTTAATACTTGACTAAAAAGGTACAAAAACTGGTAAATTACTTTGTCTCCCTGTACCACAAATTGCAGATATGTCTTCTCATTTCATGTAAAAACTATATATAATTCATAAAACACATGTGCTTTGTAGCACTGTCCTAATTGCCGCTTTTCACACTCTTGCCCTGCACCTCCTAGCTGTTTAACAGTGCACATCTGAGATGTTTAGCTGCATCAACAAACGATCTCCATAGCACGTTCCTCTGGTCATTGGGGCTTGGTTTGTCTTTATGAAAATATGATCAGAAATATATTAGGTAAAAATACAACTCCTGCAGGCTGAGGAAAACATGCATGTTTTGAACAACTGCCTGCATGGGAAGACCTAGTATTTCTAGTGTTATTAGTAAAGCTACTGCCATGATGTAGCTAGGCAAACATGCATAGGCTTTGCAGGACAAACGATGACTATGTTAAGAGTCTCATTCACGATCCTTGTATGTAAAATTATCCCATAAATATTCATTTTGGATATTCCGAAATGTTATTCGTGGCCAAGCAATGGGAAGCACTATAAGCTTTAGTTTTGACGCTGGAATAGTTGTTGAACCGGCCTATTGTCTTGTCCACACTTTTTATCAGCATGATGCTGCCCTAAGTTTATGGTTCAACCTACAGACAACAAACTTTTAAGGGCGGAATCAGAAACATTTTTAGTGAGTAGGTCAGACTTGGAAATTCAGGAACAACTCACACCTGCTCACAGAAAAATCCTTTTGATTCACGCATTTAAATGCATGAAAATATTATATATTACCTACTGGCGGTCGCCAGTAGGTAGTTATAGTTAGGACCGAGTTTCCATAGGAAATCTCAAAATTCTATTTTGAATAACTTTTGCGTCGGTTGACGAATCCTCGCGAAATTTTCAAAACTAATGGGGCGCTCCGCTCAGCTCCTACCCTGAAAGTCTCGGGGTGATTCGGCAAGCGGGGGGCGAGAAAAAAGGGGGGTCCCAAAACGCGTTTTCCCCATGCATTTTTCCATAGGGACTTTAGTCGCAGCTACAGCCCGAACGGCTGAACAGAATTATGTGAAATTTGGCAGCGAGGAAGTCCGCAGGTCAAGGAAGTGCCTTTTGCAGGTCTGGTGTAAATCTGTTCAGTATTTCCTGAGAAAATAGTATTTAAATCAATATATATATCTGTAAGCGCGTAGCGTGCGCGCTGGGTGCGCGCACCTTGCCGTGCGCGAGCGCAATTCTGATTGGTTGTTAGATCTTAGTAAACATTCGAATCGGTGGAAATCAGGAAGCGGCGGCCGCCATTTTGTCTATCGCATAAAGAGGGGGTGATAAACAAAGGGGGAGAACTTGAAAAGGGGGCAGAGTGGGGAGAAATTGACCCAGAAGGCATTGTAAGGGGGTCACAGTAGGACCTTGTAGGGCAAAAAAAAAGATTTATATTTTGTTAAAAAATATCGCCGAGTGCGCGCACCCAGCGCGCACCCAAAAAAAAACTTTATTAAAAAAATAAAAAAAAAAATCGCATTTAAGTGTTTAAGATAAAAGGTGGCTCTAAAAAGAGCCCTTGTGTTTATTGTTTGTTTTTTGGTACCTACAAGTAAGTACCGATGCAGAGTCTAAAGTTCAAGAGGAAGACTCTGTTGCCTTCATCAGTGAAGTGCACACCATCTCCTCTATAAATGTCTTGCATGTTGTAACACAAGTTGTTGTGGTATATAGAACCCATACCATAGTCTCTGAGGAAAGCAGAAATAGATTTGTTGACGTGCTTCCTTGCTTTGTCAATCTGCGGACAAAATTGGTTGGACCAGTTCCACTTTTGCCTTTGGCATATGTTAGAATATACGAAGGCAGTTTGTGGAAAAAGCGACATCAATTGCACAAAGGTGTCCTTAATAAGCATTTCCAGACCTACCCCAGTTAAAGTGCCTAGGTCATTTCCACCACAGTGCACAATAATAAGGTTAGGCTGTGGGAGATGTAGAAAGGTTTTCACCAAAGGCATTAATTGGTGCCACTTTAACCCTCTCTGACCAATCCATTTGATGTCTACATTTGGCAAAGCAAGGTCTCTCACCATACCTCTTTTTACTGCAAATTTTTCACTCCAGAAGACATAGCTGTGACCTACAATCCACACTGTGAACATCTTCAAAGGAGATCTGGATGCACTCAGGAGGTGTCTTTCAGTAGAAAGGCAAAAAGAAAGGAAAGACAGTTGAAAAAAGGGGGCACACATACTTTTTTTTTATAAAAAGAACTCATTGGCTATTTCAAAGCATTCTACACTAAAAACTAGGCTGTATGTTTAAATTTTAAAAAGCATGTATTGCATTGGTTCAGAAAAAAGTGTGAAAAAAGAACATTAGTTTGGATTTGCTGTTAGGTTTGAAAAGTCAAGCACTCTTGCTCTTTGGAAATGAAACATTGTCTGTTGAACTTCTGACCTCTCTGCTCACACCTGTGTTCCATGACCTGTTGCTATGGTAGCAGGCAGAAGTTAAGTTGGGGGAAGGGTACATTTGGAAAGGGGTTGAAGTTTTCAACCAATAGAAATGTGTGATTTCATTTGAAAAAATGTGGGAAGTACTGAGATTGAAAATGAACATGTATATGTGTGAAAAAAGAGAGGGAAACTGTGCCATTAACTGGTTCTGCTGAGAGGAGAGAGGTGGGGAGCTCAGTGATTCTGGTCTGATAAACTGCTGTGTGACTGCCACATTTCTTTCACAACTAACTAATTTTAAAGGTGAGTTATGAGTTTGAAAGGGGGTGTTTGTGGTTAATTTTGATATATAAAAAAAAATTATGATTATTTGTTTAAAGTTGTGATTTACATTTTCTGGTTTGCGAGATATTTAACTGTTTTGAATATGTAAAATATTATGGAGTATGTTTTCAACATAAGATAATGTGTACTGGTAACAATGAGGAATACTGTTTTGTGCCTACCATCAAACCATGAGTCTGTGTGCAGAGAAGAATTGTGGGCAGAGATTTAATTTGTGTTGCTGTTGAAAAGTAAGACTTGCAGTTGAAAGAAAAGGACAGCTTCTTTTTAATTGTGATGGTTAGCATTTAGCAGAAATCACTTTGAAAAAAAAGAGAGGAAAATGGCAGCACATTTGAAAAAAGCATTAGTTCTGTTGGAATTGATAACCCAGGAAAGGGGCAGCCTGTGTTTTGTGCCTACCAACACAGCATGAGTCTGTGTGTATATAGGAATTGTTGTCTGAGATTTAATTTGTGAAGTTGTTGTTCAGTAAGAAATGTAGTGCTAGGAAAGTGGCAGCCTGTGTTATGTGCTTAAAATGATGACATGAGTCTGTGTGCACACAGGAATTGTGGGCAGAGATTTAATTTGTGAAGATGTTGTTCAGTAAGAAATGCAGTCCCATGGAAGGGGCAGCCTGTTGTGTTTACACAAATTATCCCTTAGCACACATGCACTGTTACATACATCCCTGCAGTCTTCATGCAGTTCTGGAAGTCTCTTTGCTCATCTGTCAAGCACCAGACAATCCACAGTGTTCAGAAACACACTCTTGGCACACACGCAGCAGCTTCTCTAACACTCTCATGTGTAGTACTCAGCTCTGTGTGCTGTTTCAGATAGCACTGTGTAATGCAAACACATTCAACGTCACCATGGCCTCATTTAAATTGATCTTGTTTATTCGCTCACTCTGTAACATATGGACATGGTCTTAAGGAGCTGTTAGGAAATGTGCTGTTTTCTGCTTCTGTAAATAATAAGGGAAATGTATCAGGCTGTAACAGTAATTTGGCACTATTCAAGGACACTGTTTTGTTCCAAAAAACATAGCATGAGTCTGTGTGCGCACAGGAATTGTGGGCAGAGATTTAATTTGTGAAGTTGTTGTTCTGAAAAAAATGCAGTCCCATGAAAGGGGCAGCCTGTGTTATGTGCTTAAAATGATGGCATGACTCTGTGTGCACACAGGAATTGTGGGCAGAGATTTAATTTGTGAAGATGTTGTTCAGTAAGAAATGCTGTTCGTGGAAAGGGGCAGCCTGTTGTGTTTACACAAATTATCCCTTAGCACACATGCACTGTTACATACATCCCTGCAGTCTTCATGCAGTTCTGGAAGTCTCTTTGCTCATCTGTCAAGCACCAGACAATCCACAGTGTTCAGAAACACACTCTTGGCACACACGCAGCAGCTTCTCCAACACCCTCATGTGTAGTACACAGCTCTGTGTGCTGTTTCAGATAGCACTGTGTAATGCAAACACATTCAACGTCACCAAGGCCTCATTTAAATTGATCTTGTTTAATCACTCACTCTGTAACATATGGACATGGTCTTAAGGAGCTGTTAGGAAATGTGCTGTTTTCTGCTTCTGTAAATAATAAGGGAAATGTATCAGGCTGTAACAGCAATTTGGTACTATTCAGGGACACTGTTTTGTTCCAAAAAACATAGCATGAGTCTGTGTGCACACAGAAATTGTGGGCAGAGATTTAATTTGTGAAGATGTTGTTCAGTAAGAAATGCAGTCCCATGAAAGGGGCAGCCTGTGTTATGTGCCTAAAATGATGGCATGAGTCTGTGTACACACAGGAATTGTGGGCAGAGATTTAATTTGTGAAGATGTTGTTCAGTAAGAAATGCAGTTCCTGGAAAGGGGCAGCCTGTTGCGTTTACACAAATTATCCCTTAGCACACATGCACTGTTACATACATCCCTGCAGTCTTCATGCAGTTCTGGAAGTCTCTTTGCTCATCTGTCAAGCAACAGACAATCCACAGTGTTCAGAAACACACTCTTGGCACACACGCAGCAGCTTCTCCAACACCCTCATGTGTAGTACTCAGCTCTGTGTGCTGTTTCAGATAGCACTGTGTAATGCAAACACATTCAACGTCACCAAGGCCTCATTTAAATTGATCTAGTGTAATCACTCACTCTGTAACATATGGACATGGTCTTAAGGAGCTGGTAGGAAATGTGCTGTTTTCTGCTTCTGTAAATAATAAGGGAAATGTATCAGGCTGTAACAGTAATTTGGTACTATTCAGGGACACTGTTTTGTTCCAAAAAACATAGCATGACTCTGTGTGCACACAGGAATTGTGGGCAGAGATTTAATTTGTGAAGATGTTGTTCAGTAAGAAATGCAGTCCCATGAAAGGGGCAGCCTGTTGTGTTTACAAAAATTATCCCTTAGCACACATGCATTGTTACGTACATCCCTGTAGTCTTCATGCAGTTCTGGAAATCTCCTTGCTCATCTCTCTTGCACCAGAGAATACACAGTCTCCAGAAACACACTCTTGGCACACACGCAGCAGCTTCTCCAACACTCTCAAGTGTAGTACTCAGGTCTGTGTGTAATGCAAACACATTCAACGTCATCAAGGCCTCTTTTTCTTTGCTGTACTCTAAACACTCAGCCAGGTTGCAGATACTTATGGTATGAAGTAGCTGTTTGGAAATGTGCTCTTTTCTGCCTCTGTGATTTTCCAGGTAAAATGTGTAAGGCTGTAACAGCAATTATCACTTGATCTAACAGAGTAGTAAATGTGCTTTGAATTTGCAAATCAAATTCTGTTTTCTGCTTAGAAGCACACCATGAGGCTGTGTGCGCACAGGAATTGTGGCCACAGATATAATTTGTGTTGCAGTTGTTCTGTAAAACATGCACTTGCAGGAAAGGGGCAGCTTGTTTTTTTCAACTGTGGTGGTTAGCACTGTGCACAAATTAGTAAATCACAAATGAGAGGCAAATGGTAAAACATTTGAAATTAATGAAAAGCTTAAAAAATATTTTAATGAATTATAATTACAAAAAAGATTTTTTTTTAAGTTTCTTGCAGGTATTGCTGAGCAACAGTGAAAAAAAAAATGCCTTTAAGGACAAGAAAAAGGAAAGAAAAGCAACAACAAGTATATCTGGACAAAACTGGGGAAAAAAAATAGCAGGAGAAGCTGGTGATGGCAAAAAGAAAAAATCTACTGGTAAGCAGAGCAGAGATTTCATAAAACAGATTTTCAAAAAACAAAAAAATGGCAAAAATAACTGCAAAACAAAGAGAGTTTTATGTACAAAGCCACAACACAGTCAACAACAGAAAAAAAAGCTAATGTACAATCAGAAGTATGTCAAACAGATTTCACACGAAAATTAGATTTTAAAAACATTCGTCGAAAAATGTTTCAGAGAAGAGTGATGTTAAATTTGCTAAAGGATGTGAAAAAATATAAGAAAAAAACTACATTTATTAAGAAAAAAAAAATTATAGAAAAAATTGTAAGTAAGGCTTTGGAAATAAAAAGAAAACTTTTTATTCTAATTTTGATTAGGATGCGTAGATTAGAAAAATTAGTGAATGCAATGAAGTCACAAAGCAAAAGGAAAAGAGAAGTGAAAAAAAGTAACTTTTGTAAAGTGTTTTTGGGAGAATGGAAACACAGTTCAAGTACTGAACCATTTTTTAATGAAGAGAGTTATCTTCAAAGTAATAGTTTGTTGCATGCAGTTGACACTAATGGTAGAGCATATGAAGTGAAGGATGGTTGTGTGATGGAAAAAGAGAAAATGGTCCCTAGAAATGAGGAAGAAATAATGGCTGCTGAGGCTATGGGGAGACGTCCAAAAGCCCCAGTGTATACTTGGAAATGTAGTAGTATTTGTACTGTGCGTCAGGAATCTATTGATAAATTACGTGACTTTCTAAGAGAATATAGTAAAAAGAGTGTAAAACAGAAGATGAAGGTGCTTCAAACACTAGATCCATGCAGAGTGAGAGAAAATACTGGTTTGCAGGGACATTCTCTGGCTTGTCTATCTAGAAAAGTGTGTAAAAGTGTTTTTCATCATTTTAGGATGCTGGCTGTTCATCATACTGAAATGAGAAAGTGTGTGAGAACATTGTATTTTGCTAAAAGTCCAGCAGTAAAGTTGAATGAGTTGAATAATGCTCTGTTCCGTGGATCTGTATCAGATGTAGTGAAGCTTACTGATGAGATTCAGTTTTGTTACTTTGGTCCAGAAGAAGAAAGTGCAGAAAATGACACAGTAAATGAGGAAAATGAGGAACAGAATGTAGAACTCATTATTACTAAAAATTTTGAGGATGAAATGACAAAATTTACTATCACCTCTAATGAAACACCAAATATTACTTGTATTTGTTGCCGCAGAAGTCATTATAAAAATCAAACAAGGAATGTTGATCTGTATAAAAAAAGTGAAAATGAAGATAATTATAAGTGGAAGGATTTTGCAACATATATATTTCTTGAAAATTGTTTTGAATTGGGTGAAGATCAGCGTATTTGTAAATACTGTTATAATAAATTAGAACAAAATAGAATGCCGACCAGAGCTGTACATAATAATTTAGAATTGGATGCTATTCCTGCCGAACTTTCTGAATTAAATACATATGAGTCTATACTTATTCAATGTGTTCATCCGTTCCAGACCATAGTACGTATGGAGCCCAAAACTGGAAAATTACCTCCTTCTGATTTACTGAGAGGTTTAAAAGGAAGAGTGGTGTATTTGCCCTTGGATTTGAAAAAAAATATGGAAACTATTGATGCAGATACTTTGGAAACTGAACCATTAGTAATTCTGGTTAATGGTGTACCTACAAAGAATAAGAAGATTTGGCAAGAGCTGGTGGATGTGCGAAAAGTACAAAGAGCAAATTTGTATTTGAAAAAAAATAATAAATGGTATGAATCAATTTATATAGAAGAAGAAGAAGAAGATTTACAAGAAGACACAGAAACACCAACTGGTCAAATTGAAAAAGTGGACAAGTCAAAGGAAGAAGAAATTTATGAACATTTTAGCATACATCCTCTTCATTCGAAAGAAGTTATGGGAGACACTATTGATCTGTTTCAGATGAAGAAAGCCAAAGGAACTCCCGTGAGTGTATGGGAGGAGAGCTTGGAAGCTCGATGTTTTCCTCAGCTGTTTCCTACAGGAAAAGGTGGTCGATACGATGAACGCCCAGAACAGATTCCAGCTTCTGAGTATCGGACTACAAGACTATATGCAGAAGATCCTAGATTTCGTCAAAGTATTCCATATTTGTTCCATCTTTTATTTGAAAGCGACTTGTCTGCATTATCTTATGCAGTAAATCACATTTTGAAAAGTGGAGTACATCTACATATTGTGTCTGCTAAGGATTTTATGGAGAAAGTGCAGCACCGAGATGATCATTTGGAAACACAACTGATCAATCTGATGGCTTGTCAGCGTGGGACAAATGAATATTGGTACCGACGCCATGGTGAGTTAAAATGCATGTTACGGAATTTAGGAACTCCTACATGGTTTGTAACCCTAAGCTGTGCCGAGTACGCTTGGGATGATTTATTGGATTTTCTACGAGAGGCAAATTCAAACATTAAAAACATTGAATACAAGACAGCTGGAGAACTGTGCTCTTTGGATCCGGTTAATGTTTGCAGATATTTCAATCATAGATTTGAGGCTATGATGTCCTTCATCTGCAATAAAAAAAATCCACCTCTTGGAGAAGTAGTGGATTTCTTTTGGAGAAAAGAGTACCAGGCAAGAGGTGCTCCTCATATTCATATGCTGTTGTGGATCAAGGATGCCCCAAAGTTTGGAACAGATACTGATGAAGCAGTGTTATCTTTCATTGAAGAATATGCAACATGTGCTATACCTAAAAGCACAGAAGAGAAAAAGTTAAAAGAACAAGTTTTACGTTTCCAAAGTCATCGGTGTGGAAAATACTGTCGACGGAAGTACAAGACCAAAGATGAATTCTACACAAAGTGTCGATTTGGATTTCCTAGACCTGTTCTTTCAAAAGGAAGACTCAACAGTTTTATGTCAGCTGTGCGACATACTATAACCAGAAAGTCTCCAAAAAATACCTATAACCTAAAAAGAAATGAAGAGTCAAAATTTATAAATGACTTTAACCCAGTGATTTTAACAATGTGGAATGCTAACATGGATATTCAGTATGTGGCAGACAATTCTATTGCTGTTGCTCGGTATGTGACATCTTACATCACTAAATCTGAGAAAACAGAATTGAAGGAAATGTGGGAAGAGATTTCTCACGAGAAGACTGTCAGTAAGAAGCTGTACAGTTTCAGTTTAAAGATGTTATCGCATCGAGAAATTGGATCCTACGAATATTCAGATAGGTTATCATCTGCAAGTCTTTACTCGAAATCCAGAAGAATAATTTGGGTAAGCTTAGGCCTTGCAGGAATGAGAAATCGGGTACTGAAATCTGTTGGAGAAATTGAATATTTGGCCGAGAATGACCCAGAAAGTACAGATATTTTGAAATCAAACATGTTGGACACATATTACCCAAAGAGAAGTCATCATCTTGAGAACATGTGTCTCTATGAAGTGCTGCAGAACTACATTTATTCACGGCAAGCCACAGAAGACATCAACCATGGAAAATATAAAGTCATTGGTGAGGAAGGATGTTTGGTGAAGCAAACAAAAGGAAGTTTGATAAATCACAGGAAGCTGAGTTGCGACACTACTGACAAAAAGGAATTTTACTACTTGGCTCTTTTACAGCTCTTTAAACCATGGCGTTCAGAGGACGAACTACTGGGAGAATTTCAAAGCTATGAAGATTCTTTTAATGCTAGCAAAGACAGCATAGAATGCAGTACTTTCACAACTTATGTCCAAATGTTAAATGAAGAAAATGAACAGGAAGCAAAAATTGCAGCTGAAGTAGCTAGAGACAGTTCTCAAGACAGCCAAAGTTCAGGAACACTTAGTCAAGATCCCCTCGGACAACCGATCATAGAAAATGAAGCTGCAGTAGCCATGACTGAAGTAGAAACGGCTATGAATCAAGCACAGGAAGATTCAATTGACTTACTAAATCTGGAAAAACAACTGAATGAAGAACAAAAAGAAATTTATGAAGAAATCATCAAAAAAATTGATCATGGATTTCTACATGAAAAGAAAGAGTGCTCATGCACATCATTTGAAACAATAAGGATGTATGTGAGTGGACAAGCTGGAACTGGTAAAAGTTTCTTAATAAAAGTCATCAGAAGCTACCTACAGCAAAAAACAGCTTCAAATTTGTCTTGTGTGGTAACTGCTCCAACTGGGTTAGCAGCCTATAACATAAAAGGAATTACCTTACATCGCTTGCTAATGTTACCAGTGGAGCATGAGAACAAAATAGAATACCACAAACTAACTGGAGAAGCATGCCTCGAAGTTTCAAGAGTGTTGAAGAAGATGCAAGTTCTCATTATTGATGAGGTGAGCATGGTTTCAAATTTAATGCTTGCCTTTGTGCATTTAAGAATGCAGCAAATTCTAAAGAGAGACTATGATGTGTTATTTGGAGGTAAACACGTCATAGTTTTTGGGGATCTTCTGCAGCTCACTCCAGTTAAAGGACAACCAGTGTTTAATACTGTGACACATGAAGACACGAAGAAGTCATTAGGAAGCATTGGTAATGCGAATATTTGGTCATTCTTTGAGTACAAAGAACTCACTCCCAATATGAGACAAGCAAACGACGAAGATTATGCAAATATTCTGAAAGATATCAGAATTGGACTACTCACAGAAGTTGGCAAAAAAGCATTACAGAGTCGGTTGCTACATAACTTATTTCCGAATGAAGAAATAGTTGCAGAGAAAATATACCAGAACATTGCAGAAAAAAATACTGTAATCTGCTTAATGCCAACACTACGTGAGTGCTCGATATTCAATGAGGATCTTTTGAAATTGGAAAACGAAGAGATTAAGAAAATGGAAGCAGTGGACAAAATTGAGGATGGAAGAATTACTATCACATTAACAGGCAAACTGAAAAATAAATTGGATTCACTAGAGAAGAATATTTCCAAAACAGCTGGATTAGAAAAAAATCTATATGTTTGCATGAATTGTCGAGTGATTTTAAGGAGAAATTTGGATGTAGAAAAAGGTTTAGTGAATGGAGCTATGGGAAGAGTTGTGGGTTTTATTAATTATCAGAAAAAAGAAGGAATTGAATGTTTAAAAATAAAATTTGATCAGATAGAAGAAGTTAAAGACATTTGTCGTTGTTCAGTTCGTTTCATGCTTGTAAAAGACTTATATGTACGTAGGAAGCAGTTTCCATTTTCTCTAGCATATGCTGTAACTATTCACAAGTCTCAAGGATTGACTGTAGATAGTGCTTTTGTAAACATTGGTTCTACTGTGTTCAAAGAAGGTATGGCATATGTTGCTTTGTCACGAGTGAAAACCTTATCTGGTTTATTTATGATAGACTTTGATGACTCAAAAGTTAGTGCTGATACAAACTGTGTAAAGGAGTACAATAGATTAAGAAGAACCTATGCTCCTCATTTAGGTCAGTATCCTGTGATTGAAAAACATGTTGTTTCTCGGAAAAGGAGATTTGAAAATATCTGTAATGTGGATGAACAGAACAAAAAAAAATGGACAGTGATGTGATAGCAAGGAAAAAGAAAAAGGACAGTGTTGAAGAGGTTGTTGGTTGCCATTTTGAAAATAGCTCTGGTGTCAACTGCTATGCAAATGTAGTGCTGAATGTTGTATTTTATCTTGAAAAGTTGCTATAACAGATAAAAGTAAATCATGGAAAAAGATTGTGTTCACTGCTGAGTCTCCTTTATGAGAAGCTGAGTACTGATAAAACTGAAATAGAAAGTGCTACTGATGTTAGAAATCTTTTAGATGTATGTTCTGGTTCTACACAGTTTAAAGAAAATATCCAGCAAGATGCTCAGGAATTCTTAATATTTATTTTGAGTGTACTAGAAGATGAAGGAGTAGAAGTAGAAAACGTATTTGGTGTCTCTTACAAGTGGGAACATTGCTGTGAAAACTGTATGAACACATGTAGTAGTAATGTTGATTCCGAAAGGTTCATATTTTTACCATTACCACAAAGTTAATCAGTGACTTTTAGTAAATTAGTTAAAGATGCCAATCACAACATGGAATGTTCTGAATGTAAATCTGACATGTTTTCTACATTATTTTTACAGAAATATGGTCAGTATGTAATTTTAATGATGCAACGTTGTAGAAGTGATGGTTCAAAATTGGACACTTTAATAAAGAAGTTTACAGGACAGCAATTATCAATTTCTGGAAAAACTTTTGTTACAGTTGCAATAATTTTTCATGAAGGACCTACTGTAACTTCTGGACATTACACAGTTTATCTTAAATGTGAAAAAGGCTGGACACTGTGTAATGATTCCCAATTGATTTTCAAGCAACGTTTGCCTTATGATTTACCCAATTCTTACTTAATTTTTCTGAAACCTAAATTTTGAAAACTAAAATCTGCATCTGAAGAAAGCATTTTTTGTAATTTTAAAGGTTTATAATTGAAGATATCACTTAAAAAGGATTTTGAAATTACTATTTGGCCTAAAGGAAAAGTAATAAAAACAATTGTGGACTCCTTTGGCAGAAATTTTTTTGGCATGTGTGCTTTTGCGAGAAGGTTTAAAGACGGTTTGTCTAGAAAATTTTTATTCTTCTAGAAAAGTACTTGTATTATATATTTAATTTTTCTAACAAGGTATATTTTAGTGAGGATAGTTTTGGGGCTTTTTTTAAGCAATCTTTTAGATTGTTTTTTTTTTGCCCGCTGTTAAATGATGAATACAATTGTTTTCACTATTTTAAGTGAAAAATAAAAAAATTCTGAAAACAGCCAAAAAAGGGCAAAAAGTTGCTTTGTAAAATATGTAAAAACATGTAATGCTTTTTGTAATGTATGATTGAATATTAATACTTTTTTTCTTTTTTTGCAGAACTGGAAACAAAAAATAAAAAAAAAATTCTGTTCCCTTGCAAAATACTTTTTTTATTATTTTTTTTAGAAAAAATTTATTTTTTTTAAAAAATAAGTGAAAAATATTAGTATTATTCAATCCTCCTTTTTCATGAATCCCTTTCTTCACCTCTTTTTGTATATTAATTTAAAAAAAAAAAAAAAAAAATTAAAAAAATACCTTGGGTGCCCGCAGGGTGCGCGCACCTCAAAAAAATTTCCCAAAAAAATATCTCAAAAAAATATTTGGGGGGTTTAGTTTATAAGTGGCTCTTAAAAGAGCCCTTGAGTTAATGGAGGGAAACAGGAAGAGAAAAACGAAAAAAAAGAAAAAACATCTATGGCCTAGTGCACGGATGTGCATCAAATTTTCTCTGAAGGAGATCAAGACTGGTCTCCCCCACAGAAATAAGAGAACCGCAATCAGTGCACCGTGTAGACAACCTCGCCAAACAAGGTGGACCAACAAGAGGTGTAGAAACAGGTGAAGGCACCATCGCAGCTGAAGTGCTCGCCTGAGCTGCCGAAGATGTGCTCGGCTGAGCTGCTGCAGATGTCGTCGGCTGAGCAGGTGGAGGGTTTGCTCCAGAAGCTCGACGAAAAGTTACTGGATGCATTTTGTTAACATGTCTCAACATAGTGTGAATGCTAAAAGAATATTTCTTGTTAGGATTCCCACGAGATAAGACTTTATCACAAAGTACACATGTAACTTTCGGTGCATTTACCTTTTTCAGACCTTCTGGAAAAGTGAAAAACTGCCATATAAAGCTGTCTTTCTGCTTCCTGTTCCTCTGCCTCTCAAGAGTGTCCTGGTCACTGTCTGAAGTTGGTTGCTGTTCAGCCATTGTCTCTCAACAACAGAATAGCTCCTTCTCCAAAGGAATCAGAACTAATAATGAGGGGAGTAGGTGTGGTTTGGGAAGAATCTGGAACTGAAAGTACTTCAAACCAATCAAAAGTGATGATTCTTGATCACATGACTTGCCATGAGGGGATTGGGTGTGGTATTGAAACAATTAGAAACTGAAAGTAATGATGACCAATAAGAAATATTGTTTTATTATGCATAAACCCGAGGTGCGCGCACTGCGCAAGCTCCGAGCGCGCACCTCGTGATTACGTATGCGCGAACGCGTAAGAGCGCATGTGCATACGTCATATGCGCGTACCTAGGGCGCATACGTTGAACACTCGTATACGCGACCGTTATTGCGCGTAATTTTAGCGTATGCGGAAGTAAACCGTGTAGAGCGCGTAGGACGCATGCACGCATGCGTACGTACGTACGCACACATACGTACTGGTACTCACTTTGCCACTGGATTCAAGCAAGCCTGGCTGAAGACGGCTGAAATGCCAGAAACCGGTCCTAGGAAGCTTGTTTCCGGTCCAGGGAAGGCATGGCTTGGCAGTTCGGGCTGGACTGTTCCCATGAGGCACAGGGTCAGACTGATTTGCATATGGCCATGTCTGAACTGGGGTGGCAGAGTGGGCTAAAGAACGGTGATGGATCAAACCCAGATCTGTTGACTGGGTGTGAGTGTTTGATTGGTTCTGATGCTCCGTCCATCACCACCCCCTTTTGTACCGCTTTGTTCGCCATAAGTTGGCAGGGTATGCTCAGACGTGAGTCCCTTGCTCACTTTGCCACTGGATTCAAGCAAGCCTGGCTGAAGACGGCTGGAATGCCAGAAACCGGTCCTAGGAAGCTTGTTTCCGGTCCAGGGAAGGCATGGCTTGGCAGTTCGGGCTGGACTGTTCCCATGAGGCACAGGGTCAGACTGATTTGCATATGGCCATGTCTGAACTGGGGTGGCAGAGTGGGCTAAAGAACGGTGATGGATCAAACCCAGATCTGTTGACTGGGTGTGAGTGTTTGATTGGTTCTGATGCTCCGTCCATCACCACCCCCTTTTGTACCGCTTTGTTCGCCATAAGTTGGCAGGGTATGCTCAGACGTGAGTCCCTTGCTCACTTTGCCACTGGATTCAAGCAAGCCTGGCTGAAGACGGCTGAAATGCCAGAAACCGGTCCTAGGAAGCTTGTTTCCGGTCCAGGGAAGGCATGGCTTGGCAGTTCGGGCTGGACTGTTCCCATGAGGCACAGGGTCAGACTGATTTGCATATGGCCATGTCTGAACTGGGGTGGCAGAGTGGGCTAAAGAACGGTGATGGATCAAACCCAGATCTGTTGACTGGGTGTGAGTGTTTGATTGGTTCTGATGCTCCGTCCATCACCACCCCCTTTTGTACCGCTGGGTGCGCGCTCCCAGCGCGCACTATGACGTATATTTGTGTACGTAAATAACGTACGACGGAATTCATAAAAAACTTACAATATAGTACTAGGAGCGCGCTCAGAGCGCGCACCCCAAGAATTTATATTAAAAAAAAAAAGTGGACAAAAAATAATTTAAAAAATTAATTAAAAAAAAAACTTTATCCTAATTGAAATTTTTTTATAAATAAAAAAAAAAAAAAGATACAGATAATATATAAATGAATATATAGGAATTTTATTTTTAATAAAAAAAAAATATCTTTAATTAAATAATACAAAAATTAGCATTTAAAAAACCGTACAAATTCACTGAAAAAACCAAAGGTTTCAAAAACGTTATAGTTAGGAATTAGCATTTAAAAAACCTTGCAAATTCACTGAAAAAACCAAAGGTTTCAAAAACGTTATAGTTAGGAATTAGCATTTAAAAAACCTTGCAAATTCACTGAAAAAACCATAGGTTTCACACATGTTATAGTTAGCTGGACATTTCACTCGTGAAAAACCAATGAAATTCCCCCGTTATAGTTAGTTCAGCTAACTATAACTCGCGCACCCGCAATCCACTGCTGATGACGTCACATATTACATCACTCATGACATGGTCAGTGACATCACTCATGACATCACTGATGACATCTCAAATGACATCACTGATGACATCACTGATGACATCATCCTTGTGATTGAGTAGCAGACCTCCTCTCACCCTAATATAACCTTTGATACACACATTCAAAAATAGAAACTACAATGTTCAAAATAATGGACATACCAATACCAGTTACAACAACCAATTCAATAATTCAAAGATCCACATACAAATCCACTCATTCACCAACAGTCCTATACAGTCACTCATACATGTACTCACTCATCATATGTACTCATACACCTATACATCCTGTTACATAATGTCACTCATCCATAGAGTTACTCACACACATAGTCACTCATGCTAATAAAGATTAAAACATACAATTATATGCATATACAGTTATAAACACACCACCACACTTACTTATACGGAAACTTACACATACTTAGTCTTTTAAACAGTCACTTATAGAAAAACATACTTATTCATACAGGAACTCTTTCAATCTCTTACTCTCACATATACTCAATTAAAAACACCAATAGTCACATATACTAGTATAAAACATATGAAGTTACTCATAGAGACACTATTGACACAGTCATTCACTCACTAACACACCCATACACACACTCATCCACCCATACAGTCCTGCACAAATGCTGTCTTCAACACATACAAACAGTGAGTCACTAATTCATGCACCTATGCACTACGTAATACCCCCCACCGAACCATGCAGACACTCAGACTGATACTCAAAAAACCAACTAATAACCTATATAGACACCCATGTAGCTACTCACCAACTCATGCAGCCACCTATACACAAAGTGAGAGACTGATATAGATATTTACATACTTAAACATTACTCACAAAGCCATGTATTCACTATGATACACTGAATCAGTCACATAATCAATTTTTCATAAAAAAATCATCCACTTAGACATTTATATACCCATTTATTCTTCCATCGACCTTGAGATATACATATATAAAACATATTTAATTTGAAGAAAAACACACATTCACTGGATGATGTCATCAGTGATGTCATCAGTGATGTCATTTGAGATGTCATCAGTGATGTCATGAGTGATGTCACTGACCATGTCATGAGTGATGTAATATGTGACGTCATCAGCAGTGGATTGCGGGTGCGCGAGTTATAGTTAGCTGAACTAACTATAACGGGGGAATTTCATTGGTTTTTCACGAGTGAAATGTCCAGCTAACTATAACATGTGTGAAACCTATGGTTTTTTCAGTGAATATATATATATATGTATATCACTGCTCCTGAATGCCCACAGGCAAAGGCGCACTCGACCAGCAGCGCGCACAGAGGCGTTCACTCGGGTAAGGTCTGGATTCGTCTCCCGATAAGATTTGCAGCTCTTGTGTCGATCATTAAAAGCCTGACGCGTTTCTGAGCTAATTGCTCTTCATCAGAGGCTCGACAAAAGTTTGTGTTGTACGACACGCCCATATTAATAGTCATCAACTGCCCTCAGATGGGCTTGAACGCAATGTTCTCTGGGCCTTGTAGTCTGTGTCATACCAATACTTCCTTGGATGGATACACAATAATTGATACTGTCTGTGAAAGCCCTGAATGGGCCTCGGCAGCACGTCCAAACACATGATCCCATCCGCCGCTGTTTCCGATGGGACCCAGAGGAATCCAGGGCCCCGGGACCCCCAGTCATCACGGAGTGGTGCGCCTTTCGCGGCTGGGCTGCCGTGTGTAATCTCACTGCTCCTGAATGCCCACAGGCAAAGGCGCACTCGACCAGCAGCGCGCACAGAGGCGTTCACTCGGGTAAGGTCTGGATTCGTCTCCCGATAAGATTTGCAGCTCTTGTGTCGATCATTAAAAGCCTGACGCATTTCTGAGCTAATTGCTCTTCATCAGAGGCTCGACAAAAGTTTGTGTTGTACGACACGCCCATATTAATAGTCATCAACTGCCCTCAGATGGGCTTGAACGCAATGTTCTCTGGGCCTTGTAGTCTGTGTCATACCAATACTTCCTTGGATGGATACACAATAATTGATACTGTCTGTGAAAGCCCTGAATGGGCCTCGGCAGCACGTCCAAACACATGATCCCATCCGCCGCTGTTTCGGATGGGACCCAGAGGAATCCAGGGCCCCGGGACCCCCAGTCATCACGGGGTGGTGCGCCTTTCGCGGCTGGGCTGCCGCGTGTAATCTCACTGCTCCTGAATGCCCACAGGCAAAGGCACACTCGACCAGCAGCGCGCACAGAGGCGTTCACTCGGGTAAGGTCTGGATTCGTCTCCCGATAAGATTTGCAGCTCTTGTGTCGATCATTAAAAGCCTGACGCGTTTCTGAGCTGAGGAAACAGCGGCGGATGGGATCATGTGTTTGGACGTGCTGCCGAGGCCCATTCAGGGCTTTCACAGACAGTATCAATTATTGTGTATCCATTCAAGGAAGTATTGGTACGACACAGACTACAAGGCCCAGAGAACATTGCGTTCAAGCCCATCTGAGGGCAGTTAATGATTATTAATATGGGCGTGTCGTACAACACAAACTTTTGTCGATCCTCTGATGAAGAGCAATTAGCTCAGAAATACATCAGGCTTTTAATGATCGACACAAGAGCTGTAAATCTTATCGGGAGACGAATCCAGACCTTACCCGAGTGAACGCCTCTGTGCGCGCTGCTGGTCGAGTGCGCCTTTGCCTGTGGGCATTCAGGAGCAGTGTGATATATATATATATATATAAAAAAACACGGGTCCACCAGCCGTTGCTCCTCAACGCCACGGGTGCTGCTCACTGCATGGAGGTTTGCGCAATTTAAATCCACATCCCAGGCTCACTCATCAAAGGAACCTTCTTCAATAGAGTGCACCCATACAGGGCTTTATTAATTTATAAATGCGGCAGGCAATGGTGACACTCGAAATTGAAAAGTGTTGAAAAAATGGTTATGTGCTGCTGATCAATAATAAGAAAGCGATTAGCACAAATTATCATTTATATTTAATTAAAATGATGGCAGTATAATAACAAAGACAGTCGTGTTAAAAGGAAATATTTTTGTTTTGCCTTATTTAGCGAGAATCAAGCTAGATTGACTATTACAAAATGGCCGCCGCAGAAACGAGAGTGTTACTTTCATGTATGCTTTCTTCTGTTTTTATTTATTTCAAAAACACGAACCACTTTTTATGTTTATGAATTACATGGCACAACTTTATTTAAAATGCACGTTGTGAATTGGTTAAGTAGACAATGACGAAGGCGGTTACGCCGAAACGCGTTTGTCGACTTATATGCAAAAAGGACGAAAATAAATTGGAATTTTGCTTGTAAATACAGATGGCTCCTGTGTGCGCTCTATTGAAGAAGGTTCCTTTGATGAGTGAGCCTGGGATGTGGAATATATATATATATATATATATATAAATATATATAGGTTCTTCTAAGGGTGGCCTGTTAATCTTTCTGCACCCCTCCTTTCAGCTTTGAAAGTTCTACTCCTTCCAAGTGAAGGAATGTCTAAACTCCTTTATAAGTACTCTAAGCCAATATTCCTCTCTTTTTATTTCAGTGCTAGGAGTTTTTAATCTCTGCTTATAAATAGTCTGTAGCCAGGCATTGAGATGAGAGACATTGCTGTTACTGGAATTTTTGTTCAATTTGAATGAAGAAAGGCAAAGTTAGGTCAACATGAAGTTAAGCCATTGAGCTGCAAGTCGGCTCGCCCCTCTCACACTTGCTCAAACACACACACATCCTCACAGACGTTAGGTTATGTTAAAGGATTTTAATAGATCGCTGGTATACCATTCGGTGTCTTGGATCTGACCTATGAAGAGCACGATTAAAAAAAAACTAATTATTAAACAGCCATGTATTTAGCTCCTTTCCGCAAGATAGCAGGGTGGGCAGGGCTCTGATATGGGGAAGAAGACTGTTTCAGAGCTTAGTTGCTCCCGTGATAAAGCTTCTTCCTCCCCAGTTCAACTTATGGAATCTCAGGACCACTGGTTTCTTTACTCCAAGGGAGCTCAGAAGTCTGCTGGGTTTATACCACTGGAAGCTCCGAACTCTGGGCCAATGGTATGCAGAGCCTTGTGAGCAGTGCAAAGGGCCTTGAACTTAATGCGACTTCTCACTGGAAACTAATGTAACTTACACATTTCCTGGGAAACAGATTTGAATTTAGGGATTCATCGCTATCCTTCTCAATCAAAATAACTGATTAATATCCACCACTCAAATTACTTTCATATCGCACTATACTAATTCACCACTAATCCTTATGGGTTCCGGAGTAGCATGCTACTCGCCAAAAAAGCGCTTTGACGCCTCGTCAGGGGTAGTAAGCGCTATATAAATGCAATTACAATACAATATAATACAGTAGGAGAAGCAAAGCAGCTGAATATTGCTCCATCTAGATCTCATTAAGATGCCTTTTCTGCAATATTCAAGTGTGCACCATTATAGTAGTCCAATTTTGATAGGACCAAGGCCATAATAATGTGATTTTGGTGTTGCCTGGGATGATGGGGGAATTTTTTTAATCATCCTAAGTGAATCGAAGGAGGAGGAGTAGACAATGGCGTTTATCTGGCTACCAAAGTTCCGTTTATTATCCATTTGAAGTCATAGGTTCTTTGCCTTGGACACAGGGATGGACGGGGACCTAGTTCGTCTGCTACCAGGAAGGGGCCCAACCCGGAGAGAGGTTACCGAAAAATACCACCTCCGTTTTACCTGAATTGAGCTTCAGGCAGTGTTGGCTAATCCATGAACCGATTGCAAGCATGCAATCATGGAAACGGGTGTAGAAAACTGACACAACTATCTGGGTGTTGTCGGCGTAAAATGTAAGGGCAAGGGCAATGGTTTTAATTAGAGTAGCCAGTTCCGAAATGTAGACATGTAGATAGTCTTCTTGGACATACAGGGCCAAGAGTGCTGACGTGCCGAGTGGTGCATGAAACTGTCTGCCTACAGGTCATACAACAACAGTATCCATCTGACTGGACCCCAAAGAAAACACGACTTTCGTAGGATGTCTGCCAGCGGTGTGTTCTTCCCACAACCTGTCTGGACTAAAGACTTAGAGAGATAGCCTCACCCGCAACACAGTAAAACAAGCATTTGCAATGCAATCGGTCTCGCCTTTGGGACCTTATATGTATTTAGTGATTCAGCACATTTAGGGCATGGGCATGAAATGGGGAGACCAGCTTTGTTGAATAAAAAGCAAACACAGTTTGGGTAGACTTTAAGGACAGTGTTTGGGGCAGTGTGACAGAGGGAGAGAGTTTTGCAGAAGGACGGAAAGTAGGGGACAATGGGATAACATAGATAGAGACCAACAGAGAGTTTGGAGGATAGCAGTTAGTTTAAAAGAGATGAGCAGAGATGAGTGAGGGAGAGGAGAGGAGAAACTAGAAGAAAGACAGGGACAGAGTTTTGGGTGGGAATATAGACAAGGGTAGCGTGCATGTGAGGGAGAGAGAGTTTAAAGAAGAGAGACAGAGAGTTTTGGGGTGTAGGGAAGGACGCAGGGTTTAAAGGGACTGCGCATGAGACAGACAAAGTGAGTTTGAGGGCAACCTGAGTTTGAAATATTGTTTTATAGGATGGGGAGCGTTAGACAAAGGGGCAGACATCCGGGGCACAGAGAGGCAGAAACATGATTGTATGCCCTTTTCGGTTGCCATCAAGTGCTGCCCTCCAGTTTTTGAGAACCTTTCCAAGTTATCCCGTCCGTATTTCTTTTATGTGTGTATGGTTTTTTGGGGGGGAAGCCTAGAAAGACAAGTACCCCTGGTATCTCCTACAGTTAACACACAGCCATATTTAAAGTCAATTACTCTGGAAAATAAATAAATTTAAAATCGTCCAATACATGGGTAAAATAATAGGCATTGGGATTTTAAAAACAAAAATAGATTGAGTATACAGATTGAACATGAACATCAAACAGGAGGATATATAGTTTTACCTGTCAAAATGGCAAGACTCCCACATATGCTTGGCACAAATCCTTAAATGTCTGTGAGCGCGAAAAGCAGCGACCCGGGACAGATCAATTTAGCCAAACAAATCCCATAAATCAGAGTCGGCGGGAGCTTAAATATAGCAGTCTTCCGATATTATCGTAGCATCTGAATGCCCAGCACTAGGAAAGGAAATCATAGTCTGCAAAGCTTGTGTATAAGAAATCCCACCTTGCGGTATAAATAGACACATTCATTTTTTTGTTAGCCACTGGGAGATTAAGTGATTTGCCCAGGATCACGGGATGTTGATTCCCTGCCAAGACTCGAACCCGGGTCCCCAGCTTTGAGGTTGACCGCTCTAACAGTTATGCCAGATATTTTCAACAAAAAAGGGGTTAACCAGTTGCACAATTCCTGAGTAGCCTGAATCTAGTAGGACAGGCTTTGGGATGAAGAAACTGAGTTTACAATTTTAAAAGTTTCATGTTTTGAAATATTAGTCTGTGTCTCTCTGATTCTGTGTGCAAAACAATTCTCCTTGAGCCAGCTTAATGCGCGTTGTGCACCTGATGCCAACACACATTACTGAATCTTCCCCTAAGATGCTGCAGTTTTAGATTCATGGGCAAATGCGACATATGACTGTAATAAAGCAGCATGTGAACCAGACCCAAAAACTACACAGCTGTAGAAAGTACGCATGTTTACCTGTTAATAAACACAAAGCATAATTTCTTGAAACGGTGCTTACATCAAATTAAACAACTCATGCCGGGAGTTTCTGCTTTAAAAACAGACTTCTTAATGAAACCTATCGACTTGTAAACGTTTACATGCACTATAGCTGCAGATCCTACTTTCTTTCACCAATAATACTAATTTATTTCACCAATCTGAGTCCAAGTCCACAAATGCTGCAATTCTATCAGCTTCCCGCCACACATATGTTACGCCGCAGTGGACAAACAGGTTGTTGGTTATTCGGAAGGTGCACACAATTAACGTACTGTTTCAACACTTCTACACAGGAGGGCAGTTTTCCTGTTGCCACTTTAAAAATATTTATTATTTCACCCAACAAGCTGCACAATGAAGTTTTGTTGCGCTCGAGACGCAGAGGCATTCAGCAGGAAATCGAATATGCAGCAGACAGGGCCTCGTAGTGTCCTTTGCTTAAAAAAGGATGTGTGCTACATTAGTGTGCCTACTCGTACACATAAAATCCTACAACGAACACTCCTGCTGGGATAACACAGGGAATAAACTCCTTTTTTGAAACTTTGTCAGGCTGGCGAAGTCATGTACATTGGTATTGTTCTTGAGATTAACTTAAAAAGAAGGCAATGGAACACTACCTCATTAAGAGCAGGCTACGGTAGGTATAAATAAATACCTCTACAGCGATTCGGCGTTCCATGATGTTGCTGATGAAGAAAACGACTCTGCCGCAAGTGACCCGGAAGATGAAACCCCATGTCCGACTCCCATGAGCGAAAAAAACAAGTTAATAAAACTGGTAATATCGTGGCAATACGACTCGCATTGTATTGCGCATGTGTTCTGGAGACGGCCATGGTTTGGTCAGGCAAAATAAGCTGTCAGCAGCGGGGGACAGAAAAAAAGAGCGCAAATTCACCCAGCCAATCACACGAAAAAACAAGCATTTGCAATGCAATAGGACTCGTATTTACACAAGACCTATTGCATTTAAAACGGGAGAGCAGATGTCGATGAAGGCAGGAACGGGAGTAGGAGGGTGAGTGGGGGGCAGAAAGTCACAGACTGCGGGAGGTAGTGGGGGGGACACAGGGAAGAAAAAAGTGTTAGAGTAAAGGGGCCAATAGCCAGGGAAGGATACAAATAACAACATGGCCATCAGGAGGATGGACTAACAAGCCTAGAACCAATTAAAAGGCAGAATTCGGGATGCAAGCCAATCAAACGAAGCTTCCCCGCTATAGTATATACTGCATGCCTCGCCGAGCATGCAACGCATGCGCTGCAACGCTAGGCGAGATCTAAAAAGGGACGAATATTTTTCAGTGATAGGCAGCTGGAGATAGGCGCCAGATTGGATTGTGCGCAGATTGTTATCTAGGCAAAGGCCTGCCTGGGCACATGTGCATGAGTACGAGGGGCTATGTGTAATATACACATACTAGCTAACCCCACCACCCCCAACCCCCCCAGGAGATCTTGTCTTGTCAGACTGATTCAGTCATTTATATGGCACTCTCAAGGTCAGACAGCGATGTCCCAGAGCCTCTGAACCGACGGTGATGCTGCCCAGTTCTGAAACTCATTCAGTATCCATTGGCACACCGCCATTGTGGGTCAGCCATTTTGTCTGAGAGGTGCTTGTGGGAACGAGACAGATTAGCCTGTTACCCAGTGCTGACAAATGTAAAACATTTGGGCAAGGACAGAGGAAGTGATTTGCCCAGAGACCGCTCTGGTGTCCAGATTTCCAAAGCAGCAGCTACACACTACTAGATGACGTCTCTTCCCTCAAGCACCCTGCTGCCACGTCCATAGGAACCCCATCGTTCTCTCTTCCCTATCAGCTTGGTGGATGTTCTCGCTTTCAATGGGGTTCATCCATTATGGAGGCCAGGCTTGTTCCCTCTCAGAGCTGCATTGATTCTGTGCGTCCTGCGGCTCAGAGATAAACCAACCCCTCTACTTATTTTTAACGCCTTCCCCATATTGGCTCATATTGTGACTCGACTATTGATGAATGGACCTTTGGGAGATCAATAAATGCCCAGGTGCTTCACGGGCAGAGATTAATGCAGCCGAGCTGGCACGGGTGCCTCGCGCACGGTGCGTGTTAGGCAAGCGACACTTGCTGAATTTTGGTTTAAGAGCTTCACGCAGGTGCCACAGTAATGTAGAGCTGCTTACGTGTACCATCATATTTGACAGTATCGACTTTTTGCACAGGAAATGTCACTCAGTTCACCTGTGCTGCACTGTTTCTTATCATTAGAAATCTCTCGGAAAGGTTGTTCTATTTTTGTAGTTTTGAATACCCTTGGTGAATTAAATAAAATGTACATTTGTATAAGGAAAGTAAAAATGCCATGTTTTGACAAGAATCGCACAATAACTAATTTAATAGTCCTGGAACAATATCTTGCAACCGACAATGCAGGTAGCACCCCTCCATGCTGCGTTTTTTAGCTTTAATCCATTCGTGCCAAACTACTGGATTCATATTAATAAGAAATGAATCACACGCAAGGAAGAGCTAGACTCATCTCAAGTCTGTGTTACTAAAGAGCTGATCCTATTGCACCCAAGAAGGCGAGCCTTTCATTGGGTGTAATGTGTATACCTTTAATGCAAATTACTGCTCTGCCACCCTGCAATGGCATTTTTCCACTGACTGGATCAAACCAAATATGTAGCCATTCGTAGCAGTTGATTGTTTTAAGGCTTTCTCTGCTGTGCCACCTCACCTCGTATTTACGCAGCACAACAGGTGTTAAAGAACCGTGAACAGCGTTTAAGGACACAGTCAGCCCAAGGCCAGGGTCTAGGGCCTTCTTCAGGATTTCATCACTGGTGGAGAAGGGTATTTCTTTAAAACATTATTTTCAGTGTTTTCATCAACCAGCTTTTAACACAGGATGGCATAATATTATTAATGCTATATCAAGTCTGAGAAAGGACGCCTGAACGTTTTTTTCTTGGGTTAATGGAAATAATTCCTTTATTAATTTCAAGCGTCTTTCTTTACTCTACCTGCTGCCTCATAGAAATACAGATTAAAGATTAGCCAGTTCTTGTTTTAATATTTATGCACTGATGTTAGATTTTTTTTATCATTAGAGAAGTAGGACTACAAGTCCCATAATACAACCCAAACCTTGCTGAATGATAGACAAATGTGTGTCATAGGAGATCTGCACTATCTCTGAAATATCATACAGTACAGGCCACCTGAAAATGCTGGTCTTTTTAGGTGTTGCCTACACGGCACGTGTGCTGTGCTACGAGACATATTGTTTAGGGGTGGGCGAAGAATTACGCTATGCTGGCGGAGTTCGTGGAGGTTTCCCACTCCGCGTTCCGCACAGAGTGTGAAGTTCTGCAAAACTCCGCAAAGTGATGCAGAGCGGAGTTTTTTCTCTCAAGGGGCTCACCAAAGTTGAGTTGGCGAGCACTTGCAATTAAAAATCATGCACTAGACCTCCTCCCTACGAGATGTCTCAATGCGAGTGGTTGAGGCAGGTTGTGGCAGGTCACAACAGCTCACATTATGTTGCGACCGCTCTCATTGAGAAATCTACCACTCGTATTGAGGATGCTGCTGCTTGAGTAGACCATCTACTTGAGCAGCAGAATGAAGCAGCACCCTCTTGCGCTACGTGTAGTGCTGTTTGCTCTGCTTTTAAAGTACTGGACAAACTCCCGGCGCTACAAATCTGTGTGAGCAGTGCTACTTGCCATATTCCACACAGCTGAGTTTTTGCGTCACTTCGCGGAGCAGAATTCCATGAATTCCACCCAGGCTTAATATTGTTTACAATTCTGTGGGCTTACAACCCACCCACAGCATACCATTAGTTGTTTTCATTGTTACTCCTATTTGCCATTTTTCTATTGCTGAGCTCCCATAGGATTTTCTTCCTTTCTTGTTTTAGCTGCTCCCTGGAGCAGAGATCAAGAATATGTCTTCTTCCTCATCATTTTGCAACACATTACTTTATTTTATCAGCATTTCAGTATGATTCCTGGGCATGAAATGTGCTTTCCCTCTTTTATCACAGGCATACGGCTTATAATTTATGTTGCTTTCACCGTATCTGCTGTCACTATTGATGCTATAGCTACTTGAACCCATAACTGTACTACTCTACACTGCTCTACTCTACGATAATCCACTCTATACTACTCCACTGTACAACAATCTACACCACTTTACTCTGACACTCTGCTGTACGCCACTCAAATGCAACTCTACTCTACACCACTCAACTATATGCCACTCTGCTCTAGTCCATGCCACTCTACACCACTACACTCTAGGCCACTCTACTTCACTCAACACCACTCTATCCCACTCCACTCTATGCTACTCTACAATATGCCACTCAACACCATGCCACTCTACTCCATTCGACCCCATTCTTTCCATCCTACTATATGCCACTCTACTCTATGCCTCTCTAGTCTATGCCACTCTATTCTATGACACTCTACTCTGACACTCCACTCTACTCCAGTCTATGCCACTCTGCTCCAATCTTTGCCATTTTATGCCACTCCATTCTATGCCTCTCTAGTCTATGCCACTCTATTCTATGACACTCTACTCTGACACTCCACTCTAATCCAGTCTATGCCACTCTGCTCCAGTCTGTGCCACTTTATGCCACTCCACTCTACTGTATGCCACTGTACTCCATGCCACTCTACTCTATGCCACTACATTCTACACAATACCACTCTATACCCCTCTATGGCACTCAATGCCACTCTAGTCTCCATCACTCCATGCCACTCTAAACTCCACCACTCCACTCCACTCTACACCACATTACTTTACTCCAGCTCCCTCTATTCCACTCCACTCCATACAATGTCACTCTACTCTAAGCCACCCTATGCCACTCCACTCTACGCTATTTCATTGTATACCAATTTACTCTTTGCCACCCTACTCTACACTACTCACTCTCATAGTTGAGAGCTATTGACTTTGCCAATGCTTGCTTGAATATCTTACATCTTGTTTGCTACTTAAATCTAAATATATGAGTGTAGTCCTTTAAATCTAAAGATATGAGCGTAGTCCTTATATGTTGGGGGTTTCTGCTACCCTGTTTCCAGGTTCAGTGACAACCTTTGGCTCTCCTTCCATGACTATGGCCTGTTCTGGTTTTAGTTTTAGAAAATCTGGCCTATATGATTGGTATCAGTTGTCTCTCCCAGGAGTCGCCGGTTACTTACTGGTAATTTTCATTACTCTGAATAGTAGGTTCCCTCTTTTGTCCTTACCCTATGCGCAAATGCTTCTGCCACCAGAACGGTCACAAAACTAGAAAACATCTGATTTCCCATCCCTGTAACATGGCTGCACCTCATTTCCCATCCCTCAAACATGGTTGCACCTCTCTTTCTGTCACATAAAACAGGGAGGATACAAACCTAACTAACGTGGGTCCCCTCCTCGCTACACCACCAGATTCCAGCTAGCCTGACAGAAGAAGAGTGATATTACGAAACCAGTCCCAGGATGCTTGTTTCTTGTCCAGGGGGGACCTGACATGGCTGTTTGGGCTGGATTGGTCCCATGGGGAGTAGGGTCAAAACTGATTTGCATGCGGCTGGGTCTAAACTGGAATGGCGTGGCATGCAAAAAACAATAGATTTAACTGGGGCGAATGTTTGATTTGTTCAGCATTCCGTTCATCATCTTATTTTTTGCACTTTCTAAAAGTGACATTTTCAAACACAAAATCTAAAAACCAACTCCTAATCTCCATCTCTTCCCAATTGAAAGTTACACTTGTAAGAGTTTACAAGGCACCACCAATGATACCCTATGGGAGAGATTGTCCTTGCAATAGTGAAAAATGAAATTAGAAGTATTTCATATCTTTCAAATACACTGCACCATGCCCATGGGGCTACCTTGAACCTACCCTAGAGGTGCCTTATATGTAGTAAAACAAAAGGTTTGGGCCTGGCAAGTGGGTGCACTTGCTAGGTAATCATGGCAGATCAAAACTGCACACACAGACACTGTAGTGGCAGGTCTGAGACATGGTTGCAGGGCTACGCATGTGGGTGGCACAATCAGTGCTGCAGGCTCACTAGTAGCTTTTGATTTACAGACCCTGGGCACACACAGTGCATTTTGCTAGGGACTTACCAACAAAGCAAAAATGGCAATGATTGATAAACCAGTCACCATTACAATTCAGAGAGAGAGCGTATGCATTTTAGCACTGATCAGCAGTTGTAAAGTCAACAAAAACAGGTCAGAAAAATAGGAGGAAGAAGGCAACACGTTTGGGGATAGCCCTGCATAATGGGTCAGATGCAACACCGCATATCCTGTATTTTTAAGCTACCATGACCTGAAGCTAATAACCCAATTGAGACAGGAGGATGTGGAATCTGGGCAGTGACAGGGAAGTCTAGGACTCAAAGTAATGATGATTATCCACTAAACTTAACACAAAAGAGCAGAAAGCAAATGGCCCATTCCCCCTGCCTAATAATCTATAGTGATTCATAAAAGTACAAGTGGATAACCCGGTCACTGCATTACACATTTCTAACATTGATGCTGCATTCAATGCCGCCATGGAGTCTGCAATACCTCTTGTCGACTTTTCATGAATTACACATGGCAATGACTGTCAGTGTGCCTTTTAAGCCACAATGATGTGCAGTTTGAACCCTTACTAAAGGTAGCACCGTACCTGAAGGTAACCAATAAAGAATCAATTTTTCTAAAGTATTTAGTTGTAGATAAATATATTGCCAATGCTCTTCTAACATTGAAAGAGTGTAACACTTGTTCTTCAACAGAACCTAGAAAAGGACGAAATACAGGTAAGGTCAGATCTTGAGAACAACGAAAGGTAATAGAATTTTGGGTACAAATTTTGGACCTGGGCGAAGAATCACTTTGCCAGTAAAAAAGCATTTAAAAAAAGTTCTGAACGCAGGAGTGCCCCTAATTCCTCATCCCATCTGGCTGAGCAAATAGCAACAGAGGAACTTCAAACCAGCCTAGTCCAAAGGCTCAAAAAGTGAACCCTGCGATGCTTGAGAAATCAATGGTGAATCCAAGGCAGGCCAAGGGATATGAAAAACAGGTCTCTTAAGATAAAAAAACTTTACCGCCTTGAAACCAAAGGGGACAAGATTTCAAATTCAGGATTTCGTAATCCCTTACAGCTGCCCACTGAGATTGCAAGGTGGAAATTGCTAAACACATTTCAAATTCATATTTTGAAAAGTCATGGATCAGAAAAAACATTTTTACAACATAATTTCTCAAAGGATTGCCAGTGGCGAGAATACAGGTCGGCCTGAACTTTGGATTTGTGCTAGTCCCTCATGACCTAAAGTAACCTTTTGACCATAAAGTGACTTCTAAGCAATATTTTCTATTTGATCTTTAAAAATTCATATCTCAACTTCGACTGATTGGATTTTTGCCATTTAGTTCTTATTCTACCCAGATAAATTTTCTCTAGGTTTCTAACTCTGTGTGGAGTCTTTTTGTGTTCATTTCATTATGTTTTCACAAATACTTTACACATTGCCTTTGTAGATAAGTCTGAGTGATCTGTGCCGAGATAAGGATGGGTGAGCACAGGTTATCTAATTGTGTATCTAACTTACCCTGACTAGAGTGGTAGTTCCTGCCCGGCCTGGATGTATACCTCAGCCAACCCGGAACCCCATTTCTAACCACTACCATCTATCAGAGGGATTATTTTACCATAACCAGCTGGCACGATGATAAGGTATCTTCAGAGGTTGTGCTTTCTTTCTTGAGTGTGTGGATTCTCATCACGTGCGCTGTTCTCTGCTTCTTTCAATTTCTCTTCACTACAGAGATAACTTTTCACTTTCTCCCTGATCCGTGCCTTGAACACATCCCAGAGTGTGTGAATAAAGGGAGTTGAACCAATGATTTGCTGGAAATTCCACTCTTAGATACTAAAAAAAACCATTATCGACTAGCCACCACACACTCCACTGAGACATACTGAGACTACTATGACTACCTCCCTCTCATCTGTCTCAGGTGCAGTTTAACAGTTGAGGGATCTAAAACTCCCCACAGCAAGATATGTAACCTTCGAAACCCAAGACAGGTTGCTTGCCAGGATTAAAAGTGACAAAGTCTGGAGAAATAACTATGCAGCAGTGAGTAGTAGATACAAGACCTTCTCACCAGGTTTCCATGTACACCAGCTATTTTACAATCTCTGAGTTATTGTCCAGTCTGACAACCTGGTGTTTGGTTGAGGGCCTGCAGAGTGGGTTTCATGCTTATCTGATTCGTTCTCCATCATAACATTGCACTATTTTCTGAAATGCTGTCTCTACCTGCCACACGTCTGTCAAGATCACCTAGTTTTTCCAGATAGCTGTGTGTCATCGATAGGGATGCATAGACACTTAATTGTATCTGAGTGTGGTCCACATTAGGTACTCTTTGTGGTTCAAATACCTCTCTAAAGACTGTAGGAATTTTAAGAGCTGTACACAAAAGCAAAAGCGGAGGGAAGGCTGAAAAAAGATTGCATGATGATAGGAAACCTATACAGCGCACTCTTCTGGAAGCCAGATCAACAGTTGGGTGGGAAGGATGGACACTTTTTGCTGTATGCCAGACTATCTTGAGTGACTCATATTACCTGTGAACGATTAGCTGATAGACGAAGTGAATCAGCATCTGTGCTAGAACGAATATCACTAAAGTATGGAGGATGCCCTTTGTCCCTACATGGAGAGCTCCTTAAAGACAAGTCATGATGTGACCTATCAATTCCCAAATATTGGAAAGAAACTGCGATGTCTAGATTTTGGTTGCAAATTAAACTTCGTCCTTGCCAAGTGTAAACATTATAACAAGAAATTCCGCTCCTGACTCACTCAATTTCAACATTTGCAAGGAATCTCAGACATTGTCCATGAACATCCTACTGGCAAAAAGGTATGTTGCAATTCACATGATGCAGGAAGTGGGCTCTAGAGTGGAGCTATAGTGTACAGACTTGGGTGACTGGATAGCTGGAGAGGAGATATGCATGGCAGTCCCAACAGACCACCAATAGGCAACAAACATAGATATGAATGGAGAGACTTGTCTGGTATTTTACAGTATTGATCCTGACAGAAAGTGAGCTACACCGTGTCCTGTGTGACATGCCCTGCATGATACTCTTTATTGTGATTGTGCATAACGATTGACTTTGATGCTGCTGCTGTTGTTGCCTGTAGTAGTTTGCAGAGTTTGGTGCCTTTTCTACTTCTATGCATTCACTTAATTTTCCAGCAAAGTGACAATATTTCTCTGTGCATTGTGGGTTTTTAAAAACTAAACTAACAGTACCACTGTTTTCCTTGCAATTCTGAGATTAGATCGACGCTGCCACCTCGAAACCTCTCAATAAGTGTGCAAAAATCTCGATTTTAAAATGAAATCCCACGTACCAAAAAGATTGCGAACTATTGGTAGTAATCATTAAATTTGCGAAAAACCAAGATTTCGTAACAGATAAACGTGACAACTCTTCACACCCGTAGCAGAGTCCCGTTTTACAACTAGGCAGAGCAATGTTATGTTATGACATGACATCTTGACCAACCATGTCTTTGTCTGGTTGTCAGAGCCATGGTTGCTAAGACCACGATCGAGGGATTAAATTAGATAAGTGTACCTACCTCAGTGGAAAGCAAAACTGGCGCTTTTACCCACAATGCCTTCTCCTCATTGAAACATAATCCAATTTGCAAGGACTCTCACGGTATACATAATATCCTCGACAACAACACACAGCGTTAGTACTTATATCTTCCTATGTTTTCATACATTTTATTCACTGAAACATTGTTAGTGTACTAGAATAGGTTGGCCTAAATATTGTCTCACAAATATTGTGTCCTAAATATGATTTACAAAAACATCGTTTTATAAACTTAATACTAGACAATCTACCCCAAATGTCAGCTGATATTTTTATTATTGAAATTCTGAAATACGACTGAAATTTCAGATATTCCTATGTATTTTCTCAACAAAGCAAGCACCCCTTATTGTAATTATATTATACTGTGGGTCTGATTATGATATAGGTGAGGCCGACATGGACATGCCGCCGGTGTCTTTCCCACCATCTGTATCGACGGTCAGACTGCCGCATTACGGGGAGGTTGGTCGGACCGCGTTGCTCCAGGGACCGACTGGCAGCTTCCGAAGGGAACCACAGCTTCCGATGGGCTCTAGGAGCCCGTCAGGCGGTCAGATCGCATTCTCCACAATTTAGGCAGTGCCTTCTCAGGCACAGCAGTGGGGATTACGATCCACCTTTCCGCCAGCCAGCATGCTGGTTCTTCCAATGTGAAAAGACTGGCAGAAATGCTTTTCTGGGACCCTAACAGGGCCCCTGCCCCCCCTGGTTCTCCACTATGGGCCGTAGGGGGCACATGTGGTGCCCTCATAAACATCCCTGCATTGTTTAGCAGGCATCGCTTGGTTACTGCCACAGGGTGCAGGGATGTTTAATAACTTGACTTTTGGCATTGGGGCTTGTGCTGTGGCCCTTGTCCAGGATGCAGCACAAGCCTCAATGCAAAGAGGCATGTTTCCGACCACCTCACAGCAGTTGGATACTAATTTGGCAGTCGATACCACTGACTACCTGTCGGCCGTTCCCTTTACAGCAACGAGCTTCCGACCGGCATCGTAATTGGGCCCTAAGTTTACCATGTTTGTTTATATAACAATATGTGATGCTGCAACCACACAAGCAGTAGGCAGAGTGTATAATATGCATGGAAGTGAACAAATCAGAATTGTTTTAAATCTTTGCTACTGCTAGTTGTGCATTTCATCCGACTAAAAAACATGGGGCAAGATAAACGCCATTGGCATTTACATAGTTCCTTTTACTGCTAACATGGTATTGTAGCACTTTCTGAATTATGGGTCGCTTTTGTGGTTCTGCAATTATAATCGACTGGCTGTATATGGTATGAGATATATTCCTCTCTGTGAGCTTATGTGACAGAAAGTTATTCGAGGTTCTCTTTAGATGAACAAATGGATATTGTTGATTATCCAAATAATGTTAGCAATTACTCTGCAGTGCTCTGTGACTTACTGAAAACCTCTGGAATCTATACTATGTGCAGAAAGAAACAAAAACACCCAGGGAGTGATTAACGAGGGAGCAACAGTTTTGATCACCAATTGACTCGCAAATAATCGTTGTTAATAACGTCAGGTCAAAACGGTCATTTCTGTAATTTGTGAGAGCAATTACAATCAGCTAAAGCAGCTTATTGCTGCTCTCTGCCTTACAATCCTTTTTAGACTTTTTAAACAAGTTTCTTTTTATGCCGTTTTGGGCACAAAGGAATTACCTTTGGATGGGCAGGATTAGGGCTAAAATGACGACTGGACAGATAACTAGCATATTTAACTTACCTACAAGTCCATTTTATGTGGTACAAAGTGAGCCGGGTATTTTAGTCAACTGTCACTAGTGGATTGCATTACCTATTGTGTCATCCACAATAGTGGCAGTTTAAATGTGGTTTTGGGCCTACCATTGTAGCCTGACTGGAGCAGCCTAAAAACTGCAGTTCAACTTGTCATGATAAACCATTTTGACATGTATAAAACTTCTCCTTCAAATAATAATAGCTCACCCTAAGTAGGCCTTATAGCTCTTAAACCAGAGTGCTTTAAAAAGCAGCATGTAGACATTTAGCGTTCAAAATGACCTTGCAGTGACTACCATCCAAAAGGTATTTTGGCTTTAGCAAGGCTGGCTGTTCTACAGAACTCCTCATTGGAATGCACTATTAAATTTAATAATGCAGTCTTTGGCCACTTAATAGTGCAATATTTGGCCATGAAGCACTTAGAAATTGAATTTCTGTACTCCTTGCAATATTTATTATCTTCCAATTCACCAATGAGGTCCAATTTGAAATAATTATTAAGGAAAAGGTACTTTTAGGAATTTACCTTTAACCTGCCTAAATTGCATTAGCCTCCATCTGCAGCCCTTTTAGTGCTCAAGTCCTTAATAAGGTGTGAAAGCTGCCCTCAGAGGAGAGACAAAGGAAATAGATGTGGGGAGGTGCTTTAGGTTCCTCTTGCAGGATGGCCATTTGGGCAGAGCCCAGGAATCTAATTTACTTCAAAGGGTCTCACCAGGACAGGCCCCTTCCTTTGTTCTCCCTGTCAAGAAGGCCTGGCCCTTTTTGAAGGTTTATCCCCAAACATTTTACCTTTTGCCCCCTATTGTTCGGATCCTGTTTTTGTTGGCTATAGGATTCTGGACACTTTGCCACTGCTGATTAGTGCTAAAGTGCATATGCTCTCTGTGCAAATTGTGATTATGATTGGTTACCCATGATTGGCATATTTGATTTACTGGTAAATACTTAGTAAATTGCACTGAGTGTGCCACAGCCTGCACATCAAGTGCTACTAGTGGGCGTGCAGCACTGGTTGTGTCACCCACAGGAGTAGCCTTGTAAATGTGTCTCAGACCTGCCACTGCAGTGTCTGTATGCACAGTTGTAACCTGTCATATCGACCTAGCAACTGCAACTACTTGCTAGGTCTTAACCTTCCCTTGTCTTCCATGTAAGGCACCCCTCAGGTAGAGCCAAGGGACCCTCATAGGCAGGGTGCAGTGTATGTCAATTCAATTCATAAAGCTTTATTTCGGTTAAAAACCATAAAAGCACAAATATATGGTACATAATGCACATTGATAGAAATTCATAGATCATGCTATACCATAGTACATTAGATAAAATAAATAAAATATACTAAAAAGATAAAACAATAAAACAATAGTGGCCAAATTGGGGACAATAAATCTCAAAGTGAAGCATCATAATGCTAGACGTCATTTACCTTAGTTATTACATTTCTTGCATACCACATAGAGAGGAGGAATCTTGAAGTGGCAAATACAAACACAGGGGTCGTATCATATTTTAATAATCTATAAACTTCCCTATTGTCCCGAAGACCTCTTAATTTGCAAAGGGAAATAATCCATTTGATTCGTGCCCTGGTGTTAGAGGGACAAAAAAGCAAAACATGCAGATCGGTCTCCTCAACAAGATCGCAACCAGGGCAAGGGCACCACCTACAAGAAGAGGGCAGCCATTTATTTGACAGGGCCCACAGTGGTAAGGATCCGTGTCTGAATTGGAGGTAAAGTTTTTTTGCTAGCGAGGGCTGGATGTCATCCAGGAATTTTTCAAAAACATAATGATCTTTCACCTCCAAGAATCGGAGAGACAACCTGCCCAAGCTAGAGTTCTGATCACGGAGATTCAGATGGTGCTGTTTAAGAGTAGCCCCCAATGCCCTCTTACTAATCAGAGGACAGGATGTTTCAGGCGAGGTCCACAAATCTTCCCTATGTATATCGTAACAGAGTTGTTTGACATGTCTAAGCCACAAGATGTTACCCGATAACCTAATAGACAGTAGATCGACTAACTCCTCCTTATAACTTAACAGCTCTGGAGTAGACCAAAGTCTCCTCCATTATAACAAAGGTCGATGTAGAATGGTCTCCTGGATAGGGGCCAGTCCCAAATCCAGTCTTAGGGGGGTCAAAGGAGTACTCTTGGGGAGGTTTAGAAGACGCCTAATGAAATTATTTTCAGTAACGGACATAGGGCTGGCGTTAACATGGCCCCAAAGCTCTACGCCGTATAATGCCGCTCCCCTAGCCTGAGCCCTGTATATTTCAACTGGGGGACCTAGAGGTTTATAAGAACATTCATTAAAAACCTTTAAGATTCCACCTGTTGATTGAATCAACTTGAGGTTAACCTTAACCATATGGGAGTCCCACTCCATCCTATCATTCAAGGTGACTCCCAAATAGTCGAAAGTGGAGACTCTCTCAAGAATACATCCCTCCAGGTTGATGGTTTGGAGTTAAAAACCATAAATTTGGTTTTAGAAAGATTTATCTCCAGATTTCTAGAGCAGCAGAAAGGACAAAAGGCCTCCAAAGTTCGCTGGGCACCCATTGGAGATTTTGAAAGTAGAAGGGTGTCATCAGCGAGCATTAGGGCTGGTATTCTCCATGCTGCTAGAGTCGGAGAATCTAGATCCTTTACCCCCAAGAGATGTGAAATCAAACCATTAATAAATAGGGAAAATAAGGTAGGGGCCAACACACACCCCTGCCTAACACCCCTATCCACCGGGAAGGGAGAAGAAAGCTCGCCATTCACACCATAACGAACCCTCGCAAACGTTCCAAAGTGGAGACACTTGAATAGGTCACAGAGGTATGGGGGAGCGCCCATCTCGAGCAAGATTAACCAGAGCTTGTCCCTCTGTACCAGATCAAAAGCGGATCTAAGATCCACAAAGATCAGGTAGAGAGAGCCCTTCCCCACAAACACCGTCTTCCAATGTACCAGCTGTAGCCTGAACAGTTGCTCGGTTGTGGAGACCCTAGGGCGAAAGCCTGCTTGAAAGGGCGATAGAATATGAAATTCTTCCACCCAACTTTCAAGCCTAGTTAATAAAATTCTAGCAAACACTTTCTGAAGGACGTCGATGAGGCTGATAGGCCGATAATTTACTGGGTCTAATGGAGAGGCCTTCTTGTGGATGGGGATAATTTCTGCACCCTTCCAAGTGTGAGGGATGGCCATACTAGAAAGGATTGCGTTGAAATATATCAATAAGTATGGTACCCAAACCAGCGGTTCACTAATAAATAGATCCCCAGGAATCCTATCAAGGCCATGGGCTTTACCAGAAGAAAGACTCTTTAGGGCAGCCTGGATTTCACAAGAAGTGCAGAGTGGTGGATCGGGCACCCTTACTTCGTTAATCACTTGGGGAGATATGCTAGTCAGAGGTGGTGGTGATTCAACCACATTATCACTTGTCGGAACACTAAAAAGAGGCTTGAAATGCCTCAACCAAACCTCTTCACTTAAGCCAGGTGTTATAGCTGAAGATCCCTCGTGTCTACCACACCTGACTAAATTCCAGAAGGTCCTGGAGTCATGACTATCCAGGGCGTCCTTTATACTGGCCCACCTGGCAACCTCCCAATCTTTTTTAGATTCAGATGTAATTGATTTATACAGGGATCTGGCTCCTCTGATTCTATGCGGGGTACCATTTTTAACCTCCCGCAAGAGTGCCCGTTTAGCATCCCTGCAACTAGAATTGTACCAGTTGACTTGTTTCCTCACCCCATTTAACTTTGGTTTTGCCGCAGCATAAAAAAAACTGGCGGCCATAGAAAAGAGTTTGGTGTGGATAATCTCTAGCTCTTGAAAATATGATAAATCCTGTCTACCCTCCATGAGAACAGACGCTTCAGCTAGGTAAATGGCCACATAGGAGTATAATGCAGCGATTTTATTTGGGGTTGTCAAAAACTTGGCCCACCTAATGCGTCGGCCACCTGCCACCACTATTAGATTGGGTACTATAGATTGGACCGGTATCCCTGGGGCTCGTGTTGGATCCAAGTGATGCAAAAATTCCAAACTGAGGAGATTGTGATCGCTATCAGCCCTAGCCACTATGGTAAAAGACTTAAGATGGGACCAAAACTCCACGTTTACCAAGATGTAATCAATGGTTGAGCTTTTACCCAGTCTGTTATAAGTATGCATCCCCGGGGCATCTGGGGCAAGTCTGCCATTAAAGGCTCGAAGAGAGTGAGTTACTAAGAGCTTGTTAATGTCAATAGCCAAAGGTGTAAGACGCGGAGCAGAATACAGAAGACAGTCCTGGATGTTCCAGGTTAAATCCTCCTCAGAAGTAATAGAGGGGATGCCAGCCAGGGGTTCAAAATGGCAATTAAAATCACCCCCGATAATCTTATAGGTAAGTGTAGAAAACAGGGTCAGAAGGTCATAGAGGGCATTAAGAATGGTAAGTCCCAGTCGTAGTGGAGTGGGGCGTAAATAGATATTAATTACCAGTATCGAGGTACCGTCCCCAAACTTCAAAATAATACAAAGAATATCTAAAGAGTGGGAGTCGATGACTCTAACTGTACACCCCAAGTGGGTGGCCACCCAAATACATAGGCCCCCCGAGGGTCACCCCCTGGGACCCTGCACTGCCGGGACACTATAAGAGGCAAAACCAGCCCTAACCGGAGAAGTTGTCATCCAAGTCTCTTGAAAGAGACATAGGTCGTAATCATCTACCAGTGCCTCCCAGTCGGGATTGGAGAGTTGGGTACCCAACCCTGCTACATTCCAAGACCCAATTAAAGAGCCAGAGTTGGCATCCCCGAGAGAACTACGGGGTTCAATCTCAAAGCCTAAAGGATGGTCTAGTGGGATACCGAGGTCAAATCTACTTCATCGACAGGTATACCAATACTAGAGCCAGGGGAATTCGCAGCTGTATTGAGATAACAAACGGTAGGAAGACCAACCTCTGCACTCTCCCCCTCCAACTTGGAGGCGTTGGCCCTACCATATGATAAACCTGTAACCCCTGCACAAGGGACTAGTCAAGCCTCGCTGTCCAAACAACCAAAGGAGTTGGCAACTGGAATTTTGTAGGCAGCAGTTTGCGGACCAAAATAGGTATTCCTTAAGGCAGACCTTGCCAAGCCGGCTGGCCGTTGATAAAAATAACCCAAAGGTAAAGGTAGAATTAGGCTCTGAGAAGGCGAGCCTTGCCATTCAAGAATGAAATTAGCCACTCTATGATCCCTGAAATTGATAATAACGCAATCCCCTCCCTTATCTTTTTGGTTCACCCCCAACCAACTTACCCTTCGCACAAACAAAATTTCCCCATAACCCCCTCTTGGTAGAGATCTAAAAGTATTCAGCCAATGGGTAACCTTGTTCTTCAGCTCGGAGAAAGATTCCTGGCGAGCACCAGACAATGGGGGGACGCCTGAGAGAACCACCACATATGGCGAGGCCTCCGGAGGCAGCTGTGGATAAAGTGATGGTGGTAGTTGCCCAGTACTATGGTCATTCCCGTCTATAGAATGGGATATCAAAGCACTGTCCACTCTCCTCTTACCAGATGCTAAAGTAGAAAAAGTAGAGGGAGGTGGAGGTACACTGAATACGGACACAGATGGTCTATCAGGTACATTTGAACTTAAAGTGGGAAAAAGTGTGTTCGTAATAGTTGGTGCCCGTGCCCCAATATCATTAGAACCAAATACACATGCAGTAGGACAAGTGCCTTGATCGCTGGGCATAGAAGTCGCAGGAGCCATATGAGTAATCCCACTCCCAGAAGGGGCAAATGAATGCCCAGATGATTTACTATTAATTAAAGATACAACTCTATCGATTTTACTCATCAAGCTTTAAATTGAGAAGTGATGAGTTGTTCCAGTTGAGTTTGCAAATCAATTAATCGATGGGTAGCCCATACCGGAGGTGCCGGGGAGGCAGACAATTGTGTTAAACCTGGGTTTGGAGATGTTCTAGGTGCAGGGTTGTTTATAGGAGCTTTAGTAGATGGCTTTACCTTCTTGTTTTTACCACAAGGTTTTTGATTCCTAGATGTTACTTGGGAGACCTGGGGTGGTGGTGTGTTATTCAGTAGAGTGGCCGCAGGACTGGCCACCAAAATAGCGTGAGCACAAGGAAGCTCGGCAAATGAGGATACAAGCAACAAAACCTCATTGTTATCTATAGGAGTGGAAACATTCCCAAGTAATGGAGGGGAAAGTAAGCTTGGGGTAAGAGAAAGACGTCGCTCAGTATTCTCGATTGCAGTTGCCACCACCCCTATAGTTTTTTGCAACATTTTGTCAATAGCGGTAGGGCTTGGGAGAGGGGTATTAGAAACCACATTTTGTCTAGTGCAGGGGCGACTAATCACTGGCTTAGTTTTACTCATTGTCTCAAGCCTATTAGAACGCAATAAAAACTAATAACAAACCACCAAAGCAAAACCAATGAAACACTGTAGCGTCCCTCAGTTATTATACCAATTTAACCAACACAGTTGGCCACAAGAAAATAAGGGGAGTTATAACATCACCCTGCTTAAAACACAAACAGACCACATACGTATCATTACGAGACCTGCAATTGTCCACGCTCAGACAGCCAAGAGAAGTTGCCCAGCCAAGCCTCCTTCGGCCTCTGGCGGCCTACGATGGCCCGCCCTTGTCCTGGACTTCTCCCGGCACGACCCGAGCGTGTCCTGCGGGATGAGGTTCCACACAGGCCTTTATGCGCCTCCTGGTGCCTCAAAGTTGCGTCAGCATCGTCCTCGGAAGAAGCGGGATTGCTGGGGGATGTAGTACGACCGCACGATGCAGCGGAGCCAAGCCCGGCTGAGGAGGAAGTCACAAAGATATAGCGGAGCAAAGCCCGGCCAGGGATAGTTGCCCAGAGTATGTTACACAAGGGCCTCGGCCCCACACAGGCCTTTATGCGCCTCCTGGCGCCTGGAAGTTGCGTCAGCGGCGTCCTCGGGAGAAGCGGGATTGCTGGGGGATGTAGTCCGACCGCACCATGCAGCGGAGCCAAGCCCGGCTGAGGAGGAAGGCACAAAGATATAGCAGAGCAAATCCTGGCCATGGATAGTTGCCCAGAGTATGTTACACCGAATGCTTAATGTCTGACTGACCGAAAATCTGTGTCAGAGTTCACAGTTCGTGCCGCACAGTCCTCCAGTCGCGGCAGGCACCAGAGCGGCGCGTCAGCCTCTTATACCAGCTTCGCAGGGGCCCCCCGAACCGTCCCGCCACAGGGAGCCTGGAAATCACAGCCGATGCTGTTTCGGAGGTATTACCGGTCTCAGGTCCATTTTCGCCGCGGAGTGCCGTGCGACGCCACGGCCGATACTACGTCTTCACAGCAGCGCGGGATGTCGAGCCAATACCTTCGGTTCCCAACCACCAATCTTCTTCGGACCTACAACAGGAGAGACCGGGCGTCCCAGGGGTCTCAGACACTAACACACGATCCTGAAGCTGCAGTGTATGTGAAAGGTAGGACATGCACTGATGGGTTTTGCATGTCCTGATAGTCTTTCATTATTGAAAGGCTGCCTGTCCCATAGGTTAAAATGGGAGCTGCCTTGTAACATCTTTCAAGTGTTACTTGCCATTGGGACAAGAAGGAAAACTGGAGTTTAGGCTCTCTGAACTCAGAATTACATAACGCACCTTTTGGTGAAGTTGGTTTTTAAATTGTGTGTTTGAAAAATGGCACTTTTAGAAAGAGTTCATTTTCATGCTTTACCATTCTGTGTGCCTCTGCCTGTTTTTGTATTCACCATCTGGTATTTGGAGTGACAGTAGCTCGGGATGTGCATTTACTCTAGTCTGTCACAAGGGGCGTTGAGGCATGCCTTGCCTGGGTGACTCATCGTTAGGCTGAATGGACCTGTTCTGCCTTTAGAGTGATGGGAGGAGTTTTGCTAGCACCTGAATAGGCTGTGTCTCCTCTGCACAATTCTGTCTTCACCCCGTATGGACAAGCTGGAACTGGAAGGACAGAACTTGTTTGTACTGAGCTTAGAGACTGTGAAGCAAAGAGTATAATGAGAAAACGGGTAAAAGTAAAAGACCTTGAACCCCATGGCTTTAGATTACTTCTGAAAACAAAAGGACCCTACCAAGAAGAAGGTCTGAAGAGCTGTGAGGAGTGCTGCCTTTTCTGTGTGAGGGGTGGGTTGGCCTGCAGTTGCTGATTCTGTCTATGGTAGAGGAAAAGGACTTAATCTTTTTGCCCTGCTGTGGTATCCTTCTTGGGAATAATCTCCAAGGTCTTGGGTGTGCTTGCCTCCTATTGGAAGTCTCAGGAAGATAAAAGTCTTCAAGACATATCTGGGCTACATCTACAAAGAAGCTGCCTGGAAAGAGAGCTGCAGATCTATGTGAGGAGCACCACCCTTTCTATGGTGTGAGGGGTGGGTTGGCCTGCAGTTGCTGCTCCTGCCTGGAGCAGGAGAAGGACTGGACTGTTCTTCATCTTTTTAAAAAAGGAAGCCTGCAGGACGGCTGTGTTTCCCCCAGCCTAGCACGTGTGGAGTGCTTTATTAGTATCCTTATTCAAGCCCATTGAGGCACTCTGAAATTGGATCAGAAATGATTGAGGCATTGTTCCAGTGCATGGACAAGTGCCCCCTTTCGGTCTTTAAATGCCCTGTAGTGGCGTGTGGTGTAGCAGCATCAAGTCAGACCGCCCTCCGAATGCTCGCTCCGGCCACCCGGCCCCTGGGCTGAGTGTGTACTCAAGGAAGCCTACGAGCCGCGTGCCCTTAGCAACTGCAGCTTCTCTGTGGGAGGTGGCGCCCACTGAAGCTGTGCCCTGGAGAGCGGGACCAGATGTGTGCCCAAGCATGGCTGGGAGACAGAGATAGCAAGCCTGGATCCCCAACCCCGGCACCCTGCCTTAAACCATAAGGCTGACCAAAGCCTCCCTTTTTTGCATACTGCTTCCGGAGTCCCCACTGAAAGGAGGATCGCTGCCCGAAGCCTTTTACATTGCGGGCAGCTACACTGCGTGTCACAGGTGGCCCGACCTACAGACTTTGCATACTGGGACCCAGCAAGATCTTCCCATTGGCTACCTTTGAGGGCATTCTTTCCTGCTAATTGAGGAGAGCATTCTCGATGGCGGATCCCTGGTTTGCTGCTTGAGGTGTCTAGTGACCACAGGAGTTACCAGAGTAATGGCAGTGGGAGGCAGGAGCTCCTATGCCCCGCATTTGAGCCAGAATTATCATGTCACCTGTAGGAGAAGTGCAGAAGCACTGTGGCTTTGTGCTTAGGGGGCATATTGGTGATTTATGTACAGTGATCTGGTAATTTATGTACATTGAAATTTGGAAATCTATGTATTCTGTAGGCCTGGGCGGTAAATTCCGTTCCGTTCGCGGAATTTGCGGAATTTGCGTAATTTCTCGTTCGGCGGAGAACGCGAAATTACCCAAAAATCGGCGTTTCGCGACTTCGCGAAATTTTCCGCTTGTTCGCGTTCTCAATATGCGTGTTCGCGAGATATTTCACCCCGAGCACGCAAACAGCGATCGCGAACAGGAAAAAAGTATCGCGAACAAGCAATTCCGCGTGTTCGCGGAATTTCTGCGTGTTCGCGGAGATTTTTTACCGTTTCGCGGAGATTTGCGTAACGTGATTACGCAAATTCCGCCCACCCCTAGTATTCTGTTCCTAATCTAACAGCATGCATTTCATGTACTGGAGTTATGATAACTGTGATTTTAATCCTTGTGCAAACAGGGTAGCTAGTATCATTTTCAGAAACTGCATGCTATGTACCGTGATGGTCTAAGGTGTTGTTTTCATGATGTTTACATGTCGTGTGCTACCTATGAGTATGTACTTATTGCAATACCAATGATGTAATGGTGTATTTAGTGTGTCACTGGTGTGAGTGTGTGTTGCACAAATGCTTTACATATTTCCTCTGGGATACGACTGACTGCTCTGCCAAGCTACCAAGCGAGTGAGCAGGGTTATCTTGGGTGTGTAGCTCCCTTACCTTGACTAGAGTGGTGGCTTCTGCCTGGCTTGGGTGCATACTCTAGCCAGACCGAAACTGCAGTTCTAACATACACCAATCCCACTGGGGAGGGAACTAACCCTCAGAACTGGTTTATAGTGACCATAGAAGAGGAGTTGCTCATTTCCCAGGTCAACCATGGGGCTCGGGCTGGGCACACAGCTCTGCAATATGTAAGAATAGTTTCACCATCTTGGATTTAGGAAACAAGGAGGACCTTAGGGTTGTTTGCAGTAGGGTGCACAGGAAAGGTTGCAAAAGGGGGTAGGGTATTCCCTGGGAACTATTACCCCATTGGGTAGGGAGGACCCAGGAGTCACCGCTATACACAAGCTGGTGCCAAGCATTAAACGGGGCATCCCCAGTACCACCTTCAGAACACTTCTGGACCTGAAGAAGATCCAAAGAGGACTGAACCTGCTGTCTGAATCCTGAGAAGAGCCATGATGGACTAGCTTCTCCCTCTTGTACCCAGGGCAAAGAAGTGGACTCCAAGAGTCATAAAACTGCATTTCTGTTCAAGCTTCAGGGGCAAAACAAGCTACAAGAGTCCTTTCCTGAAGATTTCCAGCTGACTATCTAACTGGACCAGCCTTGCACATTGCTGGTGGCCGATGGTGGAGTGAGCCCTGGCCCACAAGTGCTTTCCCAGAAGTCCTGGAAGCCTTAGCTGGGTCTGGATGGACTTGTCCTACCACCCATGAACATCTGGGAATTAAAAACTGTTTGGCTTCTAACATCTCTGAAGGACAGGGCACCCCTGCCGATCTGACCTAAGGTGCATTGCCTCTGTACTTAAGATTCAGGTTTCCCCTATTCAAAGCTTTTTCATGATGGAAAATCCTCATTGGCAGTACCTTGTGGAAGCAAAATCTGGCCTTATGAAACCCTCTTCGGTTACAGCTTGAAGTAGGTTGAAGGAATCCAAGCTCCAGAAATGGGACTAAGTGTGAATGAAGAAATCTTGACTGGACAAAGGTTGCAAAAGTATCTGGCTGGTAAGGGACCTGCCTGTGTTCACAAAATTTGAAATTCTCCTCTTCCTCAGAGTTTTCCCACCAAAAACCAACAACTTCACTGGATATTTGACTGACGACTATCTGACCTCATGGAGTCCCCTTTGCCCAAAGTCTGCTACCTTGCCCAGCTGAAGGATGTAGAGATCCATTTTTTAGACTAGGTCCCAAGGTAAAACTTCTGAATGGGCCAAACTTGCTTGCTGTATTTTACCCACTGTCCATCGCAGTGACCTTCAAATCGCACTTAGGACTCAGTCTATCCAGACCAATGGACTGCAATTGCGGCTTACTACTTTGTGACACTATTTTTATTTAAAACATTTAAAAATCACATCTCTGGTTCTCATTCTTGTATTTTCAGAATTATAGTGTAATTTAAAGAACTACATGGGATTTCTATTGTGTAGTTTTTCAACTTTATTACTGTTTTGGTACCAAATAAATGCTTTGCACACTCCCTCCAAATTAAGCTTATCTACTCTGTGCCATAGTTACCAGGGGGTTGAACTAAAGCTAATCTAGTGACTTTAGTGGTTGACTCTGACACGGATTGTGTTTATTATTTAAGGTGGGTACACATTCCCCTTAACTAATATACAAGGACCATATTAGCAACAACTTGTGATAATTATTGCAAACCGTGCTTAGCGTGATTTTTATCGCCTCCTATCGCTGGATTCTATCGCGGAGATAACGCAGTGTTACTAACGATTATCTCCAGGGCAATAAAAAATCCAGCGATAGCGGCAAATCCCGTCTTTAACGTGAGATTTCCAGCGATAAAAATCCTATCGCTAAGGAAAATCTCGCTAATAGGCAGGTGGGGACTTAGCTGTAGTATCCACCTCCCATTGACTATTATGGCTAAGTCAGGTTTTTACCAGGTGTAAATTCCTGGCGCTAACCGCGGGTATTGCTAATAGGCGATAGCTGTGTTAGCGACTGCTTTCAGTCGCTACCAGTTTGGGTACGCCCACTTTGCATGTCATTAGTGATAAATATCGCTGACATGCAAAGCGGCCCCCAAACCGGTCGCTATCGCCTGGAAGCTGTCGCTAACTGCTGTTAGCGACAGCTTGGTAATTGGGCGATAATAAAATTGCCGCTTTATCGGCAAAAAGTGCCGATAAAGCGGCGATCTAGCCCTTGCTAATATGCCCCCAAGTAACTTACTGTCAGCCACTTAGTGCCTCAAAATAATTTTCAAATTAGAGCTAATTGCCTGAATAAGTTGCCGAAGACCAAAAAACTTTAAGATTTTGATTGTTCTGCTTTTGATTGGCAATAAAACTCTTTGCACAGTAAATTATATTTTGGTGAAAACAAAAGTTGTACATAGAAGTTCATTGTGAGATGGTATCCCAGGGTGTAGAAATGCCTTTTAAATTAGCTCACACAAGGTCCAAACACTCTTACCTCTATTAAGCAATCTCGGCCATATTTATGAGCAGAGTTATGTTGCTATGCTCATAAATTTGCCCGAGACAGCTTAATGGGTTTTGCAATCCAGTTCAAATCGCAATTAATAGGGTGTGTCACAGGGTATATGTTGGACTTGGCCCTTCTGGTGGGTTCACCCCCAAAACTTTTTGCAATTATCCTAGCTTTTTCCCTATGTTGTGTGAGTGGTTTTAGGCCTCTAGGCGCTTTTACACTGTGTCCCAGTGGAAAGTGCATGCGCTATGTGTTACAGTTAGTGAGACTGACCTGCCCTCCCATAGAAATGCATGGGGAATGCATGTGTCCATGGTAGTTCCTGGCGCGTGGGGAGTGCAGGGTCGAGTTTGGTATGTGCGAACTCGTGAGATTGAATGCTGCGCGATGATGTGTGCGGCGTTAGTGTGTCTAGTGTAGAAGTGCCACTTCTAGAAGCTGGCATGTCTGTGTAGTAAATGTGAAGAGACTGTCTGGCTTGTGATTGGCTGGTGTGCCTGGCTCCAGGAGTCAGGATGGGTCTGCTCCAGTGGTGAGTGGAGAGATCTGCATGTTGATGAATGGGAGGAGTACACCTGGGACCTGAATAGGGCTGGGCTTTCCCCACACAATGCTGGCTCCGCCCCCTGTGGTGCGACTGATGTCCCTGGCCTGTTCTGTGAATAGGGAGAGGGGCTGAGCAAAACAAAGTGCTCAGGAACCAGTTGCATCTGGTTTGCCCCTTCCCTGCACCTTGGTAACAAAGGAAATATCTATCTAAAAAGGGGCTGTGACCCCATGTAAAACTCTCTGTTGTGCTTGACCTGATGCGGGTGCCCCCCCGCGTGGTTGTGCCGATTTGCGTTAACCGGCGGGTGCCCACCCCACATTGCCGAGATCTACGAAGGAATCACCGTCGCGACCCGGCGACCCGGAAGCCAGGTAGAGCGGCCGGGTGGTGGGCGGGGTGCTCCGAAAAAGCAGAAAGCAGACGGGTGCCTACCCCGTGCTCCTGTGCCCCAAGGGAGAAGAAGGAAGCGGACGGGAGCCTACCGCACGCTCCTGGGATCCAAAAAGCGAAGGCACCGTGCCGGCTGCCGGAAGTGAGAGGAGGGGCTGGAGAGAGAGCCCCGCGTGTGCTGCCCCGGCCGGAGGGAAGACAAGTGGCTGCAGGCTCAGCGGGGCTCCCGCGTTGTTGGGAGGAGCCCCGTGGGCAGCCCCGGACGTCCGGAGCCTTGCAGGCTCCTCGCCGAAGTCCCGGTCCTAGGAGAGGGACCGGGTGAAGAACAGAGTCCTGCCCAGAGTGAGGAGAGCGGTGACTTCCCACCAGCAGAGAGCCCGGTGAGCGGGGCTCATATGGAAACTGGTTGTTGGGGGCTGCGCCGGGGCACATAGGTGGTGGTCGTCCACCCCATGTGCTCCTTCTAAGGTCATCGTAGGGCCCGTGGTAGTTCTACAGCTGCCCGGCAAGAGCACGGGGCAGCTGCAACATTGGGGGCCTTTGTTTTCCGAGTCCCCCGAGCGGGACTCCAACGTGAGGACTAGTCTGTCCCCAGTGCTGGGGTCAAGTTTCCCCTCAGTGGCGCCGCCGTAGCGGGCCACTGCAACGTGAGGGCAGATTGTGTTGAAAAGCCCCAGTGGGGGCCCAGGAGGCACCAGGAGTGCCAGGTTGTATTTACGCATTTTTCCAGCTGTCCTGCGAGAGCGCAGGCAGCTGCAACGCTTTGGGGCATTTTGTCTTTCAGTTAGAGTCCCAGAGAGCGGCTCAGGGGGCACGCTGGTGCCCATGCTCATGTCCACAGCTGCCCAGCAATTAGTGGGCAGCCGCCAAGTTTAGGCCTGAACTTCTGCACACTCTACTTTCGCTGCGTGCGCAGCCAGCCCTGACATTTGCAGGACAAAGGGCATCTTTGAGCCCATGTGAGAGGCCAAGTTGGCCTGGGGACAGTTTTCCTGTGTTGTGCCCTCACCTAGGGTGCATGGTTATTTTTACCTGTGTACGTTGCGCAATGTGCATTGCCTTTTTATTCCTAAATAAGTGGTGGCAGAGATATAGAGTCCAGTGCAGGACGTCCCATTCCCAGTTCCCCGAGTATGGTACCTTGTTCCCAAGAGGAGGAGTACAGGTTGAAGTTCAGGGGCAGTAGGAAGCTGTCTCACCAGGATTGGGGGGATTTTGTGGATGAATGTCATGATGCACTGGCTGATTGGGTGACGGTTAACACGGTAGAAGATTTGGACGGAATGTTCAATCTGGTTATCAAAGAGCAGATGCTCAGTTGTTGTTTTCCCGGGTTGCGCCAACACCTGTTGGAGTGTGGGTTCGCTAGTCCATGGAGACTTGCAGAAGAAGCAGACTGCTGGGAAAGTGCCCAAGGTTCTGATGAGGTATGGGAGAGTACTTCCAACAGTAGTGGCTCAGGTATCTTCCCGTCCAGTATGGGGGAAGAGGCTCAGAGTAGCCCAGCTAGGTCCCAGAGTAGTGAGAGGGGTGTAGGGGTTCACAACCTATCTCAGTGGAGTAGGAGTGAGTGTGTGACTTCGAGTCCCCGGATGCCCGAAACCCAGTCTCAGAGCCTGGATGGTTTCTTCAGGGAACACCAGGTTGGGGGCCTAGGCTGTCCTGTTAGTCCATTTGAAGAGGATCACCTAGCGTGTGGAGAACCTGGAGCATCTGTAAGTAGAGCTCCAGTGGTTCTGGTGTCTGGCAGTGCCGCTCCAGTAGGGAGGGTACAGAAGTCCAGCGAGAGGGGTGGCTGTGTTCCCCAGTGGAGGAGCCAGAGGGTCAGGGACCAGCCGGGAGGGCTGAGTCTCCTAGAGGTGACCATGGTGACTACACGTCTGTCCTGGGGGATCTTCACGCACTGTCAGGTGGACAGGGGACGGGAGATCTGCGCCAGGCAGACTGTCACGCAACATATGAGGCATATGTTACCCTAGGGGGGATGGTGTGTAAGTCCCCAGAAGTCCTGGAGTGCCAGGCAAGTACTCAGCCAAAGGGTTTAGACCCCTGGTTGGGAGGCCAGGTTCAGGATCAGCCTGACCTGGAGGGAAGGACGACTGTAAGCAGTGTCCTGACCAGGGGCCGTAGCGGGCCACTGCAACGTGGGGGCAGATTGTGTTGAAAAGCCCCAGTGGGGGCCCAGGAGGCACCAGGAGTGCCAGGCTGTATTTACGCATTTTTCCAGCTGTCCTGCGAGAGCGCAGGCAGCTGCAACGCTTTGGGGCATTTTGTCTTTCAGTTAGAGTCCCAGAGAGGGGCTCAGGGGGCACACTGGTGCCCATGCTCATGTCCACAGCTGCCCAGCAATTAGTGGGCAGCCGCCAAGTTTAGGTCTGAACTTCTGCACACTCTACTTTCGCTGCGTGCGCAGCCATTCCTGACATTTGCGGGACAAAGGGCATCTTTGAGCCCCTGTGAGAGGCCAAGTTGGCCTGGGGACAGTTTACCTGTGTTGTGCCCTCACCTAGGGTACATGGTTATTTTTACCTGTGTACGTTGCGCAATGTGCATTGCCTTTATGCTATTTTTATTCCTAACTGTGTCTATGCATAGGAGACTGTTTTCCTAGTATAGGTTATGCTAGTGAGTTCATGGTTCCCTGCGTGATATATGCCTAGGGTGTTTAGGATTGCGTAGGGTGTACTTACCTTTTTCCAGTGGTTACTGGTTGTGCGCTACACCTATTAATTGTTCTACATGTCAACATTTACAATTGGTGATTTGTGCTAATTCTGACAGTGGTCCATGTGGCCCTGTCTTGTGTAAATAGTCCCCTGTAAAATTCTGCCCAGTGCCAGTTGGCACAGTGTATGGGATTATTATCTAATGTGTTTTGGTATAATACAAAGGCTATTTTTATATATATCCTTGTGTGGAGTTCCTTTTGTGGTGGGCCTAGGGTGTTGTTGCTGTGTGCGCGCGCAAACGCTTTACACATTGCCTCCGGGATAAGCCTGACTGCTCGTGCCAAGCTACCAAGGGGGTGAGCAGGGGTTATCTTTGGCGTGTAACTCCCCAGCCCTGACTTAGAGTGGTGGTTTCTGCCTGGCTTTGGTGCAAGCCCTAGCCAACCAGAAATCCCATTTCTAACAGTATACCCTCCTCCCCCAATTGCAAGCTGTAATGTTAAGTAATAATGGTTTGCTACCACAAAGCATTTATTAGTTACCAGCAAATCAAAGGATGTATCAACTTATTTAGAAAGTGAAATGAGTTCTCGTGGGACCTGTTCACGTTGTGTATCCCTCGGTTACAGAGCTCCACTTGTGTATTGCTAAATGCAAATCATTGTTTTTAAAGCAACATTAATTCATTTAAAGAACATAGGCTGGGGGGGCGTGGCTTGGACGCCGAACAAGATGGCCGCCTGAGACCGGAGCTCTCCCGTACCGCGGCGGACTTTTCATCTCTTTGCCGTTATCCGCGATCATTTCGGCAGATTTCTTGTGGCTCCTGTAAGCGGATGACTTCGTGCTGAAGATGTGACTGTCAGACTTCGTTTTCCTGCACTTATTCGCCCATTCATGTCTCTCGATGTAAGTCCCTCAGCGCGACCGCCATTTTGTAATATGCGCGATGTCCGCGTGTCGCTGAGGTGATTACAGACATGCTCTTCCTGCTCTCCCTCCAGTCACTGGACTTCACTCTAGGCAACTAAGGACCTCTTCTTTGTGTTTTGCGCCCTGTCAGTGCGCTATGCTTCCAACTTACTCCTCATGTTGTCGTTCCGTCCTGTGAGACCTCTGCCTTCACGCTCCCCTCGCAGCCTACCACATGCGCTGTGCTCTTCAATGATAATTTACTTCAGTTTCAAGGCGTAAGACTCGTACCATCATTTTTGCGTCTTTGTGCTGCTTCCTTTTTGTTGCAATTATGTTCACCAAGTCTTAGTGCGCATGGCTTTCGCACCCACTGGTGACCTCCTTGTTATTACTGGAAATACTCTTTGACATCTGCTGCCATTACCTCTGGGTCCGGGGTTTCTTCATGATTTTTCCTGGTGTCCTTCACTACTTCTGCTGACCGCTGGGCTCTTCACACCAGACATATTGACATTCTCTGCTTTTTGAGTGCAGGTCGTTGGGTTGGTTTGCTTCTTTGCCTTCCTGTCACTGGCACGTTTAGGCTTCTATGGGCAAGCTACGCAACCCAAAGTTTGTCTTTGTGCCCTCGAAGACTCCACCTTCCTCCGCCTCTTCCTCGTCAACAGGTCATTCTCCTCATCCTCCTTCCACAGATCAAATGGCGACAACATCCTCCACCCGCTCTTCTCCATCACAACTTACCTCCAGCAAGTCTTCTCCTCCTGCCTCCTTACCTAAGCGCTTGAAGCAGGACTCCTCTCCTCCTCCATCCGAGTCATCTCCACCCCCTATATCTATGGAGTTGATACTTGAGGAGATTCGCGCTTTGCGCCCGTTCGTGGAGGAGACTAATACTAAGATGCAGCTTTTTGAGGCTAAATGGTCAACTATGGAGGCCTGTGTTTCTTCTGTGGAGCAGAAGGTTCCAGAAATTCAGTCAAACTCTCAACGCATCTCCTCTCTGGAAAAATCTCTTCTCGCCCTTCAACAACACACTGAAGACTTGGAAAACAGGAACAGGAGGAACAACCTACGCGTTTACGGCCTACCGGAATCCCTGGAAGGAGATGATCATGTCACGTTTTTCTCCTCTTTCCTCCTGAAACTCCTGGACCTCCCCGCCACTACCTCTCTCAGTATCCAACGAGCCCATAGACTTGGCCCTCGCTCCTCCTCCTCAACCAAGCCGCGAGGGGTCATCATCCTCTTCCTCAAGTTTACTGATCTCCTTCTGGTACTATCTACAGCTCGAGCGAAGCGCCAAGTGTCCTGGATGGGTCAGAGAGTTTTTCTCTCTCAGGATGTCTCTAATGTCACTGCTGCCAGAAGAAAAGAATTCCTATCTCTTCGTGCTCCTCTGCGCTCTATTGGAGCTAGATATGGCCTCTTTCACCCCTGTACCTTCAAGGTAACTCATCAAAACAACACCTGGACTTTCCAAGATCCGGCTGAACTTAAGAATTTTATTCACATTCAGACCAATGCTGGCATGGACACATCCAATCCCCCTACTGGTTGATTATTTATCTGCTTGGTTTTTTCTCCTTACAGGTTCCTGCTGGAATTTTTTCCCTCCTTGGTTTGATTCTTCTTCTGCTTGATGTGATTATATAATGGTTGTTGTTTGGGTTTTTTGTTTTGCATATGATGTCTGTTTTTGTATTGTTTATCTCACCATGACTTCTGCATAACACGTTTCTTTTTCCCTCCCTTAGATTTTTATTCGATAAATCCTCTTGTATCCCTCCTCGTATCATACGATTCGTCTTCCTCATATTCCCTCCTGGTGCGGAGTGTTGCTCTCCGGCTTAGGAGGCCGTTCTTGTCGAATCCTCCCATACCCCATCGTCATCTTGTCATCTCCCTTCCCCCTTCAGGTATGTTTTCCTCAGTCATCCGTTTTGGATATGTACTGTCTCTTCTTCTACTTCTTTTTTCCTCCCTTTTCCTCTCTTTCCTTTTTCTTTGTTCTTCTCTTACTGTATCTCCTGACTTTCTTTTGTCTTGCTCTTTTCTCTCATTCACTTGTTATTGTCCTTTATGGCGTTCATGGTTTATGCCTTTTCTCTGTTCCTTGCACATTTTATTGTTATTTAATTCAAAGTTATCTCATGGAATGTGAAAGGTTTTGTTAGCCCTATTAAACGACAGAGAGTGCTTTCCCATCTAGCCTCTTATACCCCTGATTTAGTTCTTTTACAAGAGACTCATCTTTCTGAGGCGGAGTCTCTTAAATTAAAGAGAGGCTGGGTGGGAACGGTTTTATTTTCTCCTACATCTAATAAAAAGAATGGTGTGGCCATTTTGTGTCACAAGAAGCTCAAATGTAAAGTTCTTTCTCAAGAAAATGATACTGAGGGTCGTTGGGTCTTAGTAAAGCTGTTAATCAATTCTGTATCCTTGACTGTTTTTAATGTATATGGCCCCACTCATCCTGATTGTAATTTTTGGCCTCTAATAACTTCTAAGTGTTTTCAATACAGTGATTCCCTGTTCATTCTGGGGGGGGATTGTAATCAAATTGTTGACCCATTTCTTGATCGCAAATCCTTTGCCCGCTTTACCCCCCACAAATCACATACACAATTCCTTGACACTATTTCTAAATCTCACCTTCTTGACTCATGGAGACTGTCCCATCCTGACTCTTTGGACTATACCTTCTTTTCACCTCCTCATGCCTCTTTTTCTCGGATTGACTACATCTTCCTTTCTCAGTCTCTTTCTCAAAATCTTCTTTCCTCATCTATTGAGCCGATAGTTATTTCAGACCATGCTCCCATTGTCACAGTTCTTGATCTTCTTCCTCCTCATCCCAAATCCTCCCGCTGGCGTTTCAATAACTCTCTCCTCCTGGATCCCCTCTTTTCCTCTTCTTTTCTTTCCTTTGCTACGGAATTTTTTCTACTCAATTCTGATCCCTCTTTACCCCCTCATGTTATTTGGGACTCTTTTAAGGCTACCGCTCGCGGTTTTGTGATTGATTTTGTCTCAAAGAAAAAGAAGTCTTACCTTAAGAAACAGAAAGACCTTCTCTCCCATATTAAATCCCTGGAGCATAAATTCTACACCTCTTCTGCTAAAACGGTTTTACCAGACCTTATACGCGCCAAACTCGATTTTAACAAAATCACCACTGATAACGCTTCCTCAATATTACTTCGCAGCAGCGCCCGCTACTACGGAGGTCGTAACAAGTCAGGTAAACTCTTGGCCAACTACCTTAAGTCTCGCAAAGAGCGTAACCTGATTGATTCGATATATTCTACCGATAATCTTCTCTTGCATAAGGAGCAGGATATACTCGCCCAATTTCAACAATTCTACCAATCTCTTTATACTCCTGAGTCCCCCCCCTTCGGCTGCTCTTATTCAATCCTACTTGGATAAAATTCCTGCCCCCTCCACTTCTCATCTTAACTTCCCTGATCTTGAACTTGACCTTTCTATTACCGAGCTGGATAGCGCCTTAACATCTCTAACCAAAGGTAAATCTCCAGGTCCGGACGGTTTCTCTGTGGAATTCTACCTACATTTCTCAGATCTTCTGCTTCCTAAACTTCTCTCCCTCTTCCAATCCTTCTTTACCTCTGGCACAGCTGCCGGTACCTTTCACGAGGCTAGGATCTGCCTAATACCTAAAGAGGGTCGCGACCCCCAATTCTGTAAAAATTATCGCCCAATATCCCTTGTTAATGTAGACTATAAATGATTTGCTAAACTTCTTGCCCGGCGCTTAGATCCTTTCCTCCCACATCTCATAGGTAAGGAACAATGTGGATTCGTAAAGGGCAGACTCACCTCGGATAATTCCCGCCTTTTTCTCAATGTTCTCAATAAGGTACCTTCTCTCAACATTTCTCTAGCGGCCATCTCGGTTGATGCTGAGAAGGCTTTTGATAGAGTAGATTGGTCCTTTCTGTTTGCCTCCCTGCGTTGGCACGGTTTTGGTCCTAATTTTATTTCTCTTGTTTCTTTACTTTATTCCTCCCCTAAAGCGTCTGTTTTAGTTAATGGTCATCTATCCCCCTATTTTCCCCTACAGCGCGGTGTCCGTCAGGGTTGCCCCTTGTCCCCTCTACTTTTTGTTCTAGCCTTAGAACCATTCCTTACGTCTATTAGAAATAACATATCTATTTCTGGCTTCCCTTATGACAAAACTCATTTGAAACTCTCTGCGTATGCGGATGACATTCTTTTGTTTATTTCTGACCCTGACCAATCCATTCCGGCCTTACTACTTGAGTTTAACTCCTTTTCCCAAGTTTCTGGTTACAAGATTAACTCTGATAAAACTGAGATTCTTCCTCTTACTAAATTTTGTCTCCCTCATCAGTTTTCGACCACTGGTTTTGCATGGAATTCCTCTAAAATTAAGTACCTTGGAATTTGGTTCTCTAACTCCATCTCTTCATCTATTAGGTTGAACATGTCTGCTGTATTATCCTGTATCGATATGTTGTTCTCTTCTTGGAACCCTCTCTTTCTCTCATGGTGGGGTCGGCTGGATTCGATCAAAATGATGATATCTCCCATTCTTATATACATCCTTTCCATGCTCCCCATTCATATCCCTGATATCTATTTCAAACGCATTGACTCTTGTCTCTCTAAGTTTCTCTGGAATCATAAAAAATCGAGAGTTGCTCTAGTTGCTCTTCGTAAACCGAAATCCAATGGCGGAGTCAACGTTCCGGATTTCCGTCTCTATCATAAATCTTTTTCTCTCCGTCAGGCTTCTAATTGGCTTGTTCTTGCACCCTCCCCTCTTGCTCCTCTTTGGCTCTCTATTGAACGCTCACTCCTCTCTCCTTTCTCCCTATCTGAAATTGTGCATTTTTCTGCTAAGAACTTAACCACTCCTCTACCCCTGTTCAAGCACACTGCTTCTCTTCTACATGCTCTGGTCCGTCCTGACCCGATCTCTCGTGAATCCTTTTTGGCCTCCCCCATCTGGTACAATTCGCTTATTCTCCTCAATAATCGTCCTATTTGTTGGACTGTGTGGAGATCAAAAGGTCTGATGTGGGTTAACCAACTTTTCGATGGTTTTCTCCCATGTTCTTTTCCTCGATTCCGACTTCTGTTTCACTGTCCCCAGTCTTTTTTCCGCAGATTCACTGTCCTCATGGCCATCATACTTGATGTTTATTATTCTCTTCCTTTATCATCCTCTTCCGTATCCCATTCCCCACTTCTTCAGATCCTGTCTACTCTCCCTAAAGCCTCTCTTATTTATAAATTCTTCTCCTCCCCCAATCCGACCCGCCCGAAATCTAAATTGGAACTTGCTTGGGAGCTTGATTTGGGCTGTGACTGGTCTATAGCTGTTTGGGACAAAGTTTGGGTCAGGTCCTTAAAAATTTCCCGTTCCGCCTCACTAACTCAATCTATGTTCTTTCTATATCATAGACTTTATCTCTCTCCTGTTTCTATTTCTCGTTTTTCTCCTGATAAGGACTCCACCTGTTGGACCTGCTCTGCCCCTAATGCTGATCTTTTTCATTTACTTTTTCTGTGCCCTTCTGTTCTCGCACTGTGGGATCAGGTGTGGTCTCATATCTCTCGTCTATTTTCTATCTCTATTCCATACTCTATCCCTCTTCTTTTTCTAGGTAGTATCTCTGACACTCTTGATATTCCTTCTCGCTCCTCTGGTCTATTAGATCTTATGTTGGCTCTGGCTTTCCAACATATTTCTTCTAATTGGAAGGATCTCTCTAAGCTCTCTATACAATGTTGGTGGAATTCTCTCTGTCACTATCACAGGCTTGATGTTCGTTTTGCTGCTGCCTCCACTCCTACCTTCAATAGAGATTTATTTTGGCTGCCTCTCACAGCATATCTTGACCGCATGGCTCTGAAATCGAAATCTATCTCTCCTTTATCCTCTGAGAATTTCAAACCCCCATAAGTGACTCTTTCTCTGTCCTTCTTCTTCCTCTTCTTCTTCCTCTACCCCTCTTATATCTTTTACATTTGCATTTCTCTTTCCTGCCTTTCAACTATTCCCTACCCTTGGCTTATTTGCTCTTTCTATTCTACCTACTTTCTCTCTGATCTCTTTATCTATTCTTCTCCTAACGCCTCATATTTACCTTTCTCTTTCTTCTTTCCCTTCCTTCCCTTCTCCTCCTTTTTTCTCCTCTTTTCCCCTTTTCCTCCTGGTTGCCTTTAAAATTTTACAAAATGCTTTTTAATTTTCCCTCAGGTTTCTTATATTTAACACATGATGATCCTCTATTTTTTCTCTTTTTGATTCTGTATGACAATGTTCTTTATATGATCTGTATTTTGTTGTTCACTATACTTTTTCTTCAATAAAGCATTTCAAACATAAAAAAAAAGAACATAGGCTGCTTTGAAAATGGTTTCCCATGGAAATGCAAACACAGGGATTGTGGTCCGCAGATCGCTGTAGGGCACTCTTCTTTGTAGCCAACCAGAGGCTGTCACAACCTGAGTACTTGATATTTAATATTAAGATCATTCCATGACTTTCGCGACTGAAGATTTTGTGACATGACCTATTAGTACTTGGGACGCATCTCAGAATCCGAGATGGGTTGCAAAACGTTTGGTGCACAATTTGCATCCACGTTTTGTGATTTGTCTATTAGTACATAATGCCTTTGGTGTCCTAGAAACAAAACCTGGAAGCACCCAGGAATACAGCAATCAGGGCTCTGCATGACCAAGCATTTTGTGAAAGTAAATCCAAAGTGACGTACCCCACTAACTCATGCAGCAGCCCAAACCAAGGGGCATGTTTACAAGCACTGTGCCGTGGGAACTTCACTTTTTGTGACGTTCAGGTGTTGCACAAGGCTTAGCCATATGTAGAAGACCATGCAAAGCAGCCCTGCTTGGCTATTCATAGCCTTGTAGATATGGAGTAAGGAAAAGCAGCACAAGTCTCTGCCTTGCCTTAATCTGCAACAAAGAGGTATTCCATGCTTGGTGCTGTGGATGTTCCCACGCAACACCCATTGACTTTGAGGCTGCCCCAGATTTACAATATTTCGTAAACCTGGGGCAGCGCCAAAACCTTACGCCTCCCTAGAGCAGCCGTAACAAGGACAAATATTGCCATTTCCTCTTGTTTTAACTCTTTCCACTGATGCTGCATTCTGCAGCACACATGGAATGAAGAAAACACTTTCAATGATTGTTTTTGTGCAGGAAGGTGTCCTTTCCTGTACGAAAACAATCCTGCCAACAACACAGACACCTTTGCACCATGGTGCAAGGGTTCCCTGCGTTGGCGCATGGCTGCCAATTGTGCTCCGGTGCTGGCTGAAAGGACAAGAATGCACTGTATCTTGTAAATACGGTTCATTATTGCACTTTCAAATTGGCGTAGGGAAGCTCAGCAAAATGCCTTGCGATGCTGCCCTACGCCAATTCTTTGTAAACATGCCCCAAGTGCTGTAAAGCCATTTGCCACCTGCCTGCATTTTTGAGCTCCCAGAGTTGTTGAGCTGCCTTCAGAATAAGGGAAATACCATTTGTGGAGTGTTAACAGAGAATGAATGAAGTGCAGCAGGTACTCATTTGTTCCATAATGGCATGATCAAAATTGTGTCTAAGTTACAATTTGGCAGTGTTAGGAAATGTTACTTTTTATCTGGCCATACAAACTTTGGTTGCAAGTGCATGGGACAATTCCAGTACAATGCGATACTTCCATCCCAATATAAACTGCACTTTACATACAGGATTGCAAAAAATAGTTTCAATCTTACTGTCGGCCTAGTATGACACATTTTTTGTATCAACATCCTAGCATGTGGTCTGTCTGCATGTGAAATATAGATAACAATAAATTATCAGCTGGATCTGGTATATTCAGTAGATGGTTCTCCATTGAGCACCAGCCCAATGAACTTATGTTACCTAACGAGAATTTTCAATGCAAACAATAGGACCCCGAAGCTTCTTATGATATCGTTGTGTAAATTAAAAATAGCATAATAGCATTGTTGTATAATGCACCTGTTTCAGAGATGTGTACAAGATGAAAATCAGATTAAAAATTGGCTCAATTATTCAACCTTCCAAGGGAGCAAACACTCTTGGTCAGATTGACAAAGGTTAACGTACACTTTCTTGTGTAAATTAACATATTTTTATAATTCACAAAGGAATTTTGCACATAGTATCTTTACGACTGCGGAGTCTCTACACTCATGGTGGGCAATCCACACCTAAAAAGAAAAGAGGTAATAAAGATACCACTCTGACCCTATACGCGGATGACATCTTACTTTTTCTCTGGCATCCCGCAGACAATCTGGGCCCAGTGTTGCATGAAGTACGTGGATTCAGGCAGTTTCTAGATCTCCAAATAAACTGGAGCAAGTCTGAGCTATTCCCACTGATGGAGCGTGCCCAAGAGTTTCCCAGCGACTTCCCGCTGCGCTGGTGTATGGACACACTCAAATACCTGGGAATCCAGCTCCACCGTGATGAGGAGCAGGTTCTTCGCCTGATCTACGGCCCAGTGGTGGACAAATTGACCTCTCAGGTTGAAAGATTGATTAAGCAGGTGTTGTCATTAGCAAGGCGAAAAGCGATAATTAAAATGATCATCCAACCCCAGTTCCTCTACCTCTTTCTTAACATCCCCATACCTCTTGCGAATGCCTTCATTGCCACTCCGAGGAGGTTTTTGTTGCGACTGGTCTGTTCGGCTCGTAGACCGTGGGTTGGATGGCGGGTGCTTATGCTGCCGTATGAGTGGGAGGGTTTCAGGGTGCCCCACTACCACCGCTTCTATCTAATACCTCAATGCCAGTACGTGTACCACTGGTGCCACTGCAATGCCAGACTTCCATATAATTGAATAGACACTGAACTTGCTGGCTCCACTCCCCTTAATACCGCGCTCCCTCTGGGGGTACCTTTGGATCCCAGAGATATCCAGCCACTCTCTACCGCCTGTTGGGCGTGGTGCCACTTGCTGCACTACTTGGGAGCGGAGAGTTTGTATTTGCCCATGTTACCACTTGAGGTTGTTTGGTGGCTCCCGCCAATGACAGGCCCTGCCATTGAATGCACATTTAATAGATTTGCATTGTTCACCGTGAGTGACCTGCTCCCCGAAGGGCATGTGGCATTTTGGTCAGAAGACCCCGCTTTGCAGACGCCACCCCTTTGGGTAGATTCACTTTGCATCGGGTACAGAGCGCCCGTGGGTGTGGGCCCCCACTTCCTGGTAGCCCCGGCGGATTTTACTCCACTCACAACCCTCATCGAAGATGATACTGGTGGGCATTTGGTCTCCAGGCTGTACTGCAGGTGCCTTGAGTTGCAACCCACTGCAGAGGATCAACTGCGAGAGGCATGGGAGGAGGACCTGCAACATCTGGTACTACTGTTGCATGCAGACCAAGTTAGTATCCCCCAACCACCGGCACAAACTGTTGCATCACAAAATCTTGCACCGCATATACATGACACCCAAGCTCCAAGCCCGGATTGACCCTGCTCATTCATCATGTTGCCACATGTGGCACGCCGCAGAGGCAGACTTCCTGTACCTGGCATGGCTGTGCCCCCAGGTGGGTACTTACTGGAATGAGGTCTTTGTATGCATTTCACAGATGGTGGATGTGGCACTAACCCCTAACCCCATTCTGGCTCTACTGGAGTATGTATGAGACACCCCAAATGATACCCGCAGATTTATCGCCATTGCACTCCTTGTCGCGAAACGGGAGGTCGCCTTACACTGATGGGTGAGCTATGCCCCACTGTGGCCAGCTGTCTTAAGAGCCTTATCTTCTGCGACACGACTAGTGAGCTCTATGTTCAGATGCAGCCTCCCACCTCGCGCCCCCAAGACCTTTGGGAGCTTCTACAAACATATCTACTTCAATCTAACACCACTAAGAACGACGATGATATAGTGAAGGATGGGGCGCAGCTGGATAGTGACCAGTTCTGTCGCTGTACACCCACGGACAGGACTTCTCCCCTCTGTGTTTCTCCGCCCCCTCGAACCCATAGGGATTGATGCCTGTGTGGCACCCAGCCGCCCCTAGCCACTTCCCCGTATTCACCTCAACCCCCCTCCCTTGCACAAGCATAGATTAAGCCCGGGCAGCTCTTTTCATCCACATGCTTTGTTACAATGACAGGCAATTTCACTGTTCATTTTTTCTTATAATGGCGATATGTACAAATAGTCATCCTACATATTGCGCACAATTACTATAAAAATCATAAATAATGCATTAAAAAAAAATAAAGACACCACTCATAGAATCCCTTTGTGTAAGTTTACCTTTGTGAATTACACTCTCTGTGTTACTAGAGCAAGGGAGAGCTTCTTCTGTATCTGCCTCTATAAACATAGGACCTGAAGTACCAAAGCATTTTTTGTCACAATCAGGGGCCTATCTTTGTCAATACAATGGGGTAGTTCGGGGTGGGGGGTGACTGTGATTTCCCAGCAATCACCAGGTTGTAGGTAACATAAAACAAGATACATCAGGCAGTGGAGGCTGTGTTTAAGGTGCAACAGGAGAGTAGACGGTTGTTGGGGCATCTCTGGTAGGAAGCAAATTTTAAAAACTAAAAAGCATACTTGAAGACATACATCTCTCCAGGCTTTGAGGTGTCTGTGTGCTGTAAAACCAGAGCTTGCGAAATTAGCAAGTCTGCTAGTGAACGTTTGCCATTTTTAACATTGGCATAGAATGATGGTAACCTCCCTCAACAAAGTACCACGGAGCACAACTCTGCTCTCATTCACAAGCCATGGGAATGGATAGCAACAATCTGAGGGCACAATACTTACCTTATCCCTCACCAGTGTCCTGCCAAACACCTGGGGTGTAAAAATCGGGTGACGGTAATAGCCACTTGATTACTATATCGGCTGGCAGGGCTCACAGAAAGAAGCAGCACCCAGAAGGGATTTGGGGGTCTCCTCTGGTCTTCCACACAGGCATAGTAGACTGGGGGAATTCTCAAGGCATTCACAGTCTGTGGCAGGGTGATCTGGCTCTCGCCACCCCTGGGCACCACGGCAATCCAAGTATTACTTTTTTTGTGATGCACAAGCACCCCAAATAAGTGAGAAACCCTAGAAATACCCTAGTAGACACCCTAAGTATGTGCAGTCCTTGAGAGAGGATTCCCCTTTTGAGAGGCAGGGCCCTTGTTCACCCCAGGTTTGGAAATACTTGGGCCTTGAGAGCTCTGAATCGGGTGAATGATCAGGGTTTCCCCCCCTGCTCTGCCAACATGCCAGAAATTCACCAGGGGTTGGGGGTTCCAGCAGGCATTGTTTCCACAGACTGGCAGGGACATCAATAAAGTGGTACTTGACAAACCATGCTTCTGTTCGCCACTTCCTCACCGTTTTCACACCTTAGCTCAGCTGCCCTTGTAATTGAGTGCAATTACCCCAAGTGGTCATTGTGTAGTTGTGAGGATTAGGCCTGGGGGTGTTGGTGCATGGCGCCACATCCTCCACCTCATGTAAGTTACAGCTTCAGACCCAATTAAGGCAGCTCAGGAGGTTGAGTAACTGCTTTGATGAGCTGTGTGTAACCTGCAGGCCATAGGTTCCAATAGGAGCAAGATAGCTTGGAGGGTTAACATACATGTTGCACAACTGAACATGTTGCACATTTGAATTTATGTGTATGTCACTTCAAGATGTTTAAAGGTTTCTGCTAGTTCTTTGATATAGCAATAACCTATGTCTAAGCAGTAGCAGAGCCCTTTGAAGAGAACATTTGGTTGTCTAGAAGAGAATCTCATGTTAATGCGCTACCCAGGCAACTATATTATCTGCGTGTGGTCAATTGAAAGTAGATTACAAAAGAAAACAGAATATGGTGAGGAAGTCTGGGATACCTTCAAGTTGAGGGGTTATACAGTCATCAGATTTCCTAGGGCCAAATGTACGAAGCTATTTAGCAGTTGCAAAGCCTGCAATCCAAATCAATCCATATTTTGTGAACAGATTACAAAATCACAAAATGGCTTTAGAAAGGCATAAACAAAATTCTATTTGGAAATGCTTAGTGTGCCCTTTCCAAATTGTGTTTAGCTATGCATCAGTGGTTTGTGACCACAATTTTGGTCGTAGACTATGGATAGGTTATGGCCTCCTCAAAGAAGGGGGCAATCCAGTCACAAAGAGGAAGAGGTCTCAAAGGGACCCCTTCCCTTGCGTGAAAGTAAAAAAGCATGTTTGGGAGTGGACAGTGGTCCAAAATGGGTTGCATTCAAAAAATGCATTATTTAAATGCCATCAGAGACACTGCGGTCTGCTGGCTCCTGCAGGACACCATTCACGTGATGACATTCAATGGAGTGAATTTCGATTTGAATCCTACCATAAGAATATTGATGAAGTAGGTCAAATTGTGACATACTCGTAATGGTAATTTTGCAAGCCAAACTAATAGCATGTAGTGCGCAATTTGATACCACTTTTCCTAAACAATTCTTTGTACATCAGGCCCATAATACCCTAACTATATGTTACTTGTAAAGTGCACGGCTACTCCACAGAGTGTCCCGGCGCTAAGAAGGACCCAGAGACCGAAACAGTAACACAGGCTGACATGGAGATCTCTAATGGCATTGGAAAAACCAGGTTTTTAGATTCTTCCTAAAGCTGAAGAGATCCTGCACCTGTTTTAAGGAGGATGGTAGGCTATTCCACAGCTGTGAGGCCACCACCTGAAAGGAGCGGCTCCCAATGCGAGAGCGAGCAAATTTTGGCACCGTCGACAGTCGCTGGGTGGAAGATCTGAGGGTTCTAAGTGGAGCGTAATGTTGAATTCTGTTCCTGATGTAAGGGGCCCCTATTTTGTGAAAAGCCTTAAAGGCCAGAACTAGAGCTTTGAAATGTATCCTCTTTCGCACCGGAAGCCAGTGCAAGGATATAAGGTGAGGAGTCATATGCGTCCTGAGGCCTACCATGAGTATGGCACATGCCGCTGCGTTTTGTACCACCTGAAGGTGGCCTAATAGATAGTCTGGGAGGCCAAGGTACAAAACATTGACATAGTCCAGTCTAGATGTTATTAAGGCCTGGACTACAGTTTTCCTGTGAGGAACTGGTAAAAGAGGAAGAAAGTTCCTCAAAATTTTGAGTAGTCCAAAGCATGTCCCGGCCACAGTTTGGACCTGAGATTTTATGGACATGTCAACGTCTAATTTTACTCCAAGATTTTTCACCGTGGTGACTGCACTGACTGGAGGAGACATATGCTGAGACCACCACTGGCGCCATTCCTCATCCGGATTATGGCAGAAAAAAATTATTTCTAATGTTTTCTGAGTTGCACATCAGCTGGTTCTGTCTGAACCAGGCAAACACCTTCGATAGGCAAGCGTTTATCTCGCTTCCCCTCAGCATACTGTCTTTCTCACACGTGAACAGCAGCTGAGTGTCGTCAGCATAGGAAATTACTTTGGCACCGCATTCCTCTGCCAGAAGTGCCAGAGGTGCCATATACACATTAAACAGGGATGGGCTCAGAATAGATCCCTGTGGAACTCCTACTTTCATAGCGGGGATGAGGGCTGAAAAAGGAGGGGCCCATACTATTTGCTGACCCTCTTCCAGATATGAAGTAAGCCACCGAAGTATCGTGCCTTCAATGCCCCAGGCCCTAAGTCTGTGCAGAAGTAGATCATGGGGCATGGTATCAAAGGCCGCGGAGAGGTCTAATAGTATCAGTACGGCTTTACCTCCTCTATCGAGCGTGCTTTTTATCGTTTCCGAAATTTCAAGTAGCGCTGTCTCCGTACTGAAGTTGGCTCTAAACCCTGATTGAACTAGGTGTAAGACATGATTGGCCTCTATAAAATCGGTTATGCCATTATTTACATGTTTCTCCAAAGCCTTTGACAAAAAAGGTAGCAGCTATATTGGCCTGTAATTGCCTGCTACAGTAGGGTCAGCCAAGGGTTTCTTTAAAAGTGGTAACATTTTCCCATCTTTCCAGCTAATGGGCATAGTACCCTCGAACAATGGAAGGTTCATAATCGAGTTGACCACAGGGTTGATCACCTCGGCTATAGATGCCAAAACTTTCGCAGGGCAGGGGTCTGCAGGGGAGCCAGATTTAAGTGATCTCATGATTTTTGTGATTTTGCCAACGAGATGGAGGGAAACTGTAAAAGAGCCCCTTCTAAAATAGTGGCATCAGGGAGGGACTGTCCTGAGTCACCATCCGTTTCATGAGGTCGATCCCCAAAAGAATCTTGAATAGTTGTAATTTTATTGTGAAAATGTTTCGCAATCAGGGTGGTCGGCTATTGATAGCGTTCAGACTGGAAAAATCTTTTACGATTTGAAAGAGTTTGATTTTTGTAGACAGGAAGAATTTTTTTTGCTCACGGACTTTGGCGTAAAGAGCTTTTAACGCTAATTTGTAAGTAATTTTATTCGTGGGGTTTAAATTCTTCCTCCATACTCTCTCAAGCTGCTTGCATGCGCTTTTACTTTTTCTAAGAGCCTCCGTAAACCACGGGGCTGAGGCTCTGCAGGATTTAGCTACTCTTGTTTTAGGAGGGGCTAGTTCCATGGAGCGCTCCCGGAGCCAGTTATCTAGAGAGCGTATGTCGTTTTCTATGTTTCCACTGACAGGGATCGGATGTTGCCTAAGTGAGTTTGCTAGTGGCTCCGAGGTGAGCTAACCAAAAGATCATGTAGCAGCTCACCCACGGCTTACCAAATGATTGAGATCTTCCTAATTCTTTGTCAATTTTAAAAGTAAGTAAAAAGTGATCAGACCAAATAATGGGGAGGGGTACATCAATTTCAATCTTAGCCGTCGAAAAGATCTAATCGAGAATGTGACCCTTATCATGAGTGGGGAGTGAGACATAGGGATTCAAATTTAAAATAGTTAGGGATTCGTACAGCCTCATGGGTTCGGGATCCTTGAGTTGGTCCATGTGGATGTTAAAATCGCCAAGTACCATGCAGCCACTGTACTTGGCCATGACCGGGGCAACGGCGTGGTCCTAATGATTCCAGAAATGCACCTGCTGGCCCTGGTGGTCTATATATTAATACACCCGCAATGGACTGATGAGCTGACACTGTTAGAAGGAAGCAGATAGACTCGGCCCGCCACTTCAGCAATGGGAAGTGGTACACATGAAAAAGAATCCCTAAAGATGATAGCTAACCCCCGGCCTCTACCGACTGACCTATCCACCCTTATTAACAAGTATCCGGGCGGGATCCCGTTAGCGATAGTGGGTTAGAACTTGCATTAAGCCAGGTTTCAGTTACAAACATAATATCGAGCTTCGAATCAGCGAGAAGATCAAACAGCTGCAATTTGTGTTTTTTAATAGATCTTATGTTGAGGAGGACTGCCTTCAAATTATTCCTGGTTCTAAGATTCGGAATAAGGTTTATCTGCACATCGGGATTCCCTCTTTTTACCGTATCCTTGGTGACGAAGGAAGGGCAGGCCGCCCAGGTATAGTATTTACATGCGAGATCGTTCAGGTCTACTGAAAGAGGAGAGTGGGAGCGACAGCTCACACACTTTCCTATGGCAAAAGACTTTCCCTGCTATATCTTAAATGATCATCTTTATGATGCACGTTACCTGGCAAGCATCCAGCAGACTTTCCGGCGCCGGTCGTATCCGGGGAGATGACAGGTGCAGACGGGCTTGCCTTAGGCACGCCTGCTGCGCGCTCGCACCAGCACGCCTTTTTATCTACCCCGGTGAACAACTAGACCACCCGTGCCGAAAATGGCAGCCACGGAGCTTCCGTACTGATCTGTCAATTTCCTCCCCACCAAGTATCGAGTCCTGCCCCCCACACAGTTCAAATTCAACCACTAGTAGCGGTATAGCAGCATAAAATTGTACAAAAAAGCAGTGTTTTAAAAAGGGTGAACACAAGCAAAAGTGAAGCTGGCTGCTCTATCACCGGCTTGGGCGTGCTTGCCCCAGCGTGCCTTTTTATCTACCCCGGTCAACAACTAGACCGCCCCCGTGCCAAAAATGGCGGCCACGGATCGTCCGTACTGTTCTCAAAAAGTGAATAGTGATCAGGACGTATGCCAAATCACACATTTAGTGATTCCCTAAGAGCTATCCACTATGCATTCACAAATTATGAATCCTGTCAAAACTAAGGTTGTGCACTTGATAAAGTTCACCAGGTGAAAGTGGGTTGTAGCCAAGTCTAAACTATATAAGGAGGTGGGTGCTAAACCTTTTATGCTTCAAAATTGCTGCAATTTATGTTTTGACAAGGAGGTTAAGGCAGTTGGTGATGCCGTAAGACAGTGTGGCAGGAGAGCATATTTAGTGTTAGGATAACAACACTTGTTCAAACAGTGGTAGAGGCTTATGCCAAGTACAGGATCAGCAGACAGTTAATGTGCCTAATTAATGTGCTTAACCCAGTATCGCATAGAGATTCCCAAAGAAGTGCCACACATTTGCAGGTCATATGTTAATTGCACCTCCTTGCATTAGGCAATTCACAGGAGGGCCTTTGAGCAATAGCAGAGGGAGTGTTGAAGAGTGCCCTTTCCAGTATTTTTCAAAATGTTCTCAATGGTATGATTGTGATGGCTAGTATTCCCAATGATATTTCTTTCTCAAATACACCACAGGAATTTCAAGAAAACAATCTTGATTTTTTTAGCATTGCATATTTCCCACAAGTGATTGGTAATGTGGATGGGACCCATGTCCGGATGTGTTTTTTATTGACACAGAAACTCTGTATGAGGATGTTATGTTATGTTATTTTAACTTAATAAAATGCTTGAATCAGACCCTAAGGGCTATCTCAGCGCAAGACCAGGGCAGAGGACAAGCTGAGTTTGACTAGAATAGGTGAGTTTTAAGTGACTTCTAAAAAAAAGAATGGTTTTCGCAGAGAAGACACTGCATGGGAAGATTTTTCCAAAGATGAGGGGCAAGTAATGAGAAAGATCTGTAGCCAGCCCTGGACTTCTAAAACCTGGGGACTTTAAGCAGAGCTTTGTCACTGGATCTAAGGAGTCTCACTGGAGTGTAAGGCAGAACCTTGATGGCTAGAAAAGAGGGCACTTGGCCGTGAAAGACATGGTGGGTTAGACAGCATAATTTGAAAATGATTCTTTTTTTCACCAGAAGCCAGTGTAGGGACTGCAGACGAGGGGCTGAGGATGAACGTGGAGGGAGGTTGCCGGCAAGGCATGCAGCAGTGTTTCGGACCAACTGGAGTTTGGACAGTAAATTCTCGTTGATGGACGCCAGAAGTGAGTTGCCATAATCTAGGCGGCTAATTACCAAGGCTTAAACCAAGGTTTTCTCTGAGCAGAGAGGTAATAGGAGGAAAACTCTTCTCAACAGCTGTAGCATGTAAAAACAGGACGCAGTGGCAGCAGCGATGTGTTCTTTCATTGAAAGAGATCAATCTATGCTGACACCAAGATTTTTTACTACCAATTTAGGTGAAGGGCTGGGGCCTAATTCAGCTGGCCACCATTCAGGGGCCCAGAAAAGTTGGGCTTGTCCGAATAGCATAATTTCAGTTTTTGCAGGATTGAGTTGCAGCCAGTTATCCAACATCCAGGTGGCTATGACCTTCATCCTGGAGGAGAACAGGGCTTTAGATTTGGACAGATTAGGGCCAAAAGAGAGAAGTAGGTTGATATTTAGGGGCCAAGGGTGATTGCTTGGGATCTTTGTGATAGGAAATCCACTAACCATTCGAGAGCCATTCCTTGAATCCCTAGGTCATGGAGTCTGTCGAGAAGTCGGGTGTGGTATACCATATCGAATGCCGCTGACAGATCCAATAAAACCAATATTATCAGAAGATTAGCGTCAAGCGAACATTTAATATGGTCAGTGACCGCAAGCAAGGCTGTCTCGGTACTGTGAAGGGGTCTAAAACCAGACTGAGAGTCATCTAGTAGTTTGTTAGTCTCCAGATAGGTGGTTAATTGATAATTAACATTTTTTCCAGTAGCTTGGCCACGAAGGGAGGAGGGAAATAGGGAGGTAATTAGCAAAATCGGTGGAAACAAAGTTGCTTTTTTTTGGAATGGGCCTGATCAAGGCTTCCTTCCAGTCTAAGGGCACTTTCCCAGAAGTGATGGATAGATTAATTAGGGAACAGATTTGCTGTGCTAGCTCGGAAGCGAGAGTTGACAGGACTGTGGGAAGGAGAGCCAGACTTCAGAGAGTTTTGAAGGTTAGAGGTAATTTCCGTGAAGATTACCGTAAAATTACAAAGACTAATGGGAGAATCAGTGCAAGGAGAAGGGACTATAGGTTTCACAGGTATGATAGATGGGAGGTTTAAATAGATCTCCTTTATTTTGCCCTCAAAATGGTCAGCCAAATCGTCACAGAGAGATTGGGTTGGGCTTGGATCTGAGATGTAGGCCGCAGGGTTTATGTAGGAATTTCAAATTTTAAAAAGAGTTTTTGTTGAGTTCCCAGCTTCATCAATAGTTTTTGCAATATAGGTTTTACGTGCTGTCTTGATATTGCGGCGATAGACTGTTATGGCCAGTTTATAGGTTGTTTTGTCAACGGATAGATTAGTTGAATGTCATCTCCTTTCCAATTGTTTACAAGAGGCTTTCTCAGTCCTTAGGTCGGGAATATACCAAGGGGCGTGAGGTCTATGGGAAAATTTTTCGCCATGGCTGTAAGGGGTAATTTTGTCAATAACTGCGTTCAGTGACATGCTAAAATTTGAAAGTGCTAAGTCTACATCCATAATGTCAGAAGGCAAAGAAGGCACCTGTGCCTTAGCCCAAACCAGCAGGTGACTTTTTATCATTGTCTAGATAATTTTTTATGGCATATGGGGGGTTTGGCTGTTGGTCTTGTGCACAGATAAAGTAAAACCGATCAGAGAGTGATCAGACCAGAGTACGGGTTTAGGGGGGGGGGGGTCGATGCTAACTAGAGGAGTCATTGAAAAATTATGTCAAGGTGGCCCGCTGAGTGTGTGGGACCTAAGACATGTTGATGTAGTCTCAAAGTTCCTAAGTCCGAGAAAAGTTGGTTGGTGTCGAAATTTGTAATGTCATCTCCATAACATTTAAAATCTCCCAGCAAAAGGAACTGCTGGGATAAGAGAGCATGTGGGGCTAAGAATTCCAAAAGATGATGGCAAAATGTATTTTTGGGCTAGGTGGATGATAAACCAAGACACTTTTCCACGAAGGGGTGGGGGAGAGGTCCAATTTGAAGACACAACATTCCACCCAATCTTCAGAGATGGAGTCAATTTTTGCCACATTAATATTTGTCAAAAATATTAGCGATACCCCCACCAACCATTTTGACCCTGTTGAGTCTGAGAATCATAAAAATCACCACCCATTAAACATATTATGCCACTGTGAACTCCACAATTCTTGAGAAGACAAAGTCCCTCGCATGGTGACAGATGTGCATCCTTGCCTTGAGTGCCCCACCTGCATTAATATCTGGCTCTCTGTGGCTGATTATTAGTAATGGGAGAACATTGTTCATGCATTTGTGCCATAACCTAGGCCTGTCTCACAGATCGTAGTTTTGATGGACCAAGAGGGGTAACCAAAGTACTAACATCCAAGTACTAAAGTGCTACTGCCCTTCCCAGGAGTTTAGTAGTACACTCACACTAGTGGCAGCATACCTTGTTTTAGAAATAATGATCAGTAAGGTGAACAGGGCTTTTTACCTGTGTCACTGAAGCTGGGCTTACTGGACTGCTCATGTAAAATCCCATTGCTGTGTGCAATGCTCTACCTTGGCCTATATTATGTTAGTGTGTAGTGCTGTGCAGTGCAAGTGTATTTGCATGTGTGTGCTTTGATGTGTGTTTGCTTCTGAGTGGTACAATACATTGTGGCCTATGGGTCCCCATTAGAAACACAGGACTTTGGAAAGACAGGAGAAAGTGTAGTAACCCCCAAGGCAGGTTTGTGTATTGCTACATTCCTGAGAGCTGGGTGGGACACACACTGGAGGAAGTCAGAGCCAGGCTCTCCTGTGTACTTCAAAAGGGCGTTTTAATTCTGGAAAAGTCAATGGTCAGTGGGTTCTGGAAGGAGATGGGGCTGACAATCATACAGAGTAAGATGGGGGGCCTTAGTAGCCTTTTGTTAGATATTTATAATCAAGGCTTATATTTAGGTGTGATCCATGAGTAACTACGATGGCCTGTGCTGGGGGCTAACTGTAATGGATTTGCTTCTGCTGTGACAGACTGCTTCCTGGGCAAAGCCAGGACAGAGGAGTGGGCATTTTAAAGGAGGTACTCCCCTGCAATATGAATTTCACGGCACAAGATAATTAATCACATCTGAGTCTGGATATCAATTATAAAAAGGGGAGATTGAGTCTCCCCATTTTTCAACCATCAGACAGTCAGTCATGGCTCTATTTTGAGATGGAGAAGCACAGCAAGGCTTATGTCAATGTCAATGTCAAAGATTTTTGTATAGCGCACAAATCACCAAAGGTCGCAAGGCGCTAGCAACCAAGACAAAGAAACCGGGCGGTGACATAATGCTCATGTACCTACGCTTTTTGAGAAAAGAGCCAGGTCTTCAGCTTTCTGCGAAAAAGATGTGATAAGGACTAGGAATTATGGTCTAATAGTTTTCGAGCTGGGCGAGCGGCATCACCCAGGGAAATCAAGAAAACCTGCCCTGGAGCACGGAGCACAAGTGTGTGCTTGCCCTCCAAGACCAAAGAACCCTGTGAAGAGGGGGACAGTGTCTGGAGGAAGTGAGATTTAGTGGGGGGTTCTGGTAAGTGGTTATCCAGAGCGAGTTGTCAGATAATTGCTGTAGCAGCGATTGGCCAGTCCGTCCATGTGCTGAGAAAAGTTGGTGATTTCATATGCCAGAGGGTACTGCTCAGAAGATATCACTTCTGTTGCATCAATCAGGTCTTCCACCCATGTGCTGAGCAAAAGTCGGTGACCCTGTATGCCAGAGGCATACAGGAAGAGCAAGGGCTGTTACCCTGGAGCACCATATGCTATGAGGGTAGGCCATTGCCATGTATATTGGTGGCTGCCAAGGGCAGTGGGTTCTTACCCTGGTGGCTGGAGCTTCGACTGAAGCATCGGAAGCCGAGTGACTGACCTTGACCTGCCAGCGGGATAAGAGGATCTTACTGCATTGTCCAAGGAGTGACACAAATGACCAGCTGTCTTGTCGCAGCATTGAAACTACCACTGTTCAGCAGCAGCCTCTCCATTCAACTGCGATGCTAGAGTGCTGAATGCTCCTGGGTCTTCCATTTTGCAACACCAGCTGGAGTACTTGTTGTGCCTTATAGGGCTGCATTGCTAAAACACATTGACTTATAAAAAGCCATTGTGGAATTTCTAGGACTCAGGCTCGTTAGCAGGCCTGACCTGAATGTTACCGATCATAAATGAGGAATAACCACTCACAGTAGACAGGGACACACAAAACAAGCTTGCCAGCCTTATGAGGGTTGTGCAAATTGTTTGTGTGTCATATTCCACTGTGTTCATTTTGTCATGAAAGCTAGTATATTGATGGACATTTATTTACTTGGGCTGCTGACTGTATTTTAATTCTTGCGCTCGTGTTCACCTTGCAGCAGGCCCTCCATCCCCCCTCCAAGAAGGCTTGGACGGCTTGACCCGCAATACCACTGAGAGTCAAATGCTGTAGGGGTAGTACGTGGCCCAGTTGCTCAGGACCCATGGTAGGTTGGGACCCAGGACTTCAGGAGAAAAACGCCTTAACCCCCACACTTGGACCCATTAGCTCCTGCTTGCCCCATGAATCTCTGATCAGGATTCTGACAACATCCATCTGGTGAGAAGAAACTTTGGCAACAGTTTCATATCAGATAAAACACAAAGTAAGGCCCAGGGATGGAGCGTGACCAAGTATTTAATATTTGCATTTACATTACTCTTACAGGTGACATTGTGAATGCTATATGTGTCAGGACACTTACAGTACATGCAGTGACGCCCAGTGAAAGCTATAATAATAGTGCACACAAATGCACATATCCAGTAGTAAAAGGTACACATTGGGCTCCTAAAGAGCAGGTTCCCATATTTATGCAACAATGAAGCTGCACTGCAGCATTCTCCTGAAACCATATGCAAGATTATTGAATGTTGTGTTCTGTCACATAACATTGCTAATAGAAGAGGCTTTCCCATTGAACCAAATGAATACGGCTGTGGTGAAAATGATTGTCCCTACTTCCCCACTCTCTCTTAAAAGACAAGTTACAGATAGAACTACAATATGAAGGGTAATGTTGGACTAGGCTGCAGAGAAATGCATGAGACATGGTTTAAAAGGCTACTTGAGTCGGTGGCACAATGAGTGCTGCCAGACCACTAGTAGCATTTAATTCACAAGCCCTGGGTGCATGTAGTAGCAATTACTAGGGACATACAAAGTTTACAAAATGTGCCAATTAGGTGTAAGCCAACTGCACCATGTGTTAGGGAGCGAGCACAAGCACTTCACCACTGGTTAGAAGGGGAAAAGTGCACAGAGTTCTAATGCCAACAATAACCGGTTCAGCAACAGAAACCAAAAATCTAGGAGAGATCCTGTAAAAAAGTGGCAGGTCCAAAATGACCCCCCAAGCCAAAAACTAGGGTAGACTAATCAACAACTTGATGGACTTCCCTGCTTAGATGATAGACCTGTGACCATAGCCTTCTTTGGCAAATGCACTTGTCAGTTCATATCCATCCAAGCTTAACTAAATTTCCCTGGTATTCTCCTTTGGGGTCACTATGCTAGAACTTTTGAAACCCTTCTCCTCCTCTGTGAACCCCATCTGTGAAGCTTCTAACCTTAACTTGCTCACATATGCATCCCGTTAGCCAGACAGTACCACTATGGCCAACAAGGGAAAACTCTACTCGTGAACACAGCAACCAGCAAAGGCCACTGACAGCTGTCAGTGGCAAGACCCAGGCCCTGGGTTATCCACTGAAGGTGGAGGTTGTAAGCGGGGGTCTTGGGTAGGCCTCAATTCTATCCTTGGGGCTGAAAAGGAGTTCCCTACTTTTCCTGAGGGTTTTCCCATCTCTCTGGTTTCTCAGAGTGGGAGGCAGCATGCTGGGTGTTAAGCACCCTACTTCCATTCTCCTTCCCATCAGTCAAGGAGTGGTAGCTGGCGACTAGCTACCAGCCAAAGGTCTATACCTGAGTCTGAACAGGGTCTTGCCAAACTAAGACTTCCTGGTGGAACCACCACCCCTTCTAGGGTAACACACTCTGTATGGATCATGCAGTGTCTGCCGGGTGCACGTCTCCACCCTCTGTCTTTGTGTCAGCACAGGGAGAACCTCCGGGCCAGAAGCAGCCCTACCAGGGTCAATCTTGGGAGGCTCTGTTCTCAGACCTGGCATCCTCTGATACACTTAACCTTAAACTGTGGACTGTCTTCAACTCCTGCCCCTCCTTCTGGGTCTCCGTACGCTCCATTTGGGAGTAGTACACAGAGAAACCAGAGATTTGAGGGCACCCTGGTTTGCCACCCCTCCAAGCTCTGCTAACACCAGTGGTAAAACTTTTCCCAGAATGCAGTAAATGGGTATCTGTAAACTAACCATGACACTCCTCAGGGCCTCTTCCCTTTACTACTCCAGGGGAACCAGAGCCATATGGCAGACATAGTCCAGCCCAAGCACCTGGCTCCCCTTACATACCTGTCTTGGCAGGTACTGATCTGGAGGAACCAGCCCTTCCACTCTGTGATCTGATGGAATTAGTAACTCCCACGCTTGGGAACACAAGCCTACCCTCTGCGTCTATCTTCCAACTAAAAGAGACAAGGGCATTTTTTACCCTCTGGTTTGGAGCACTACCAGTGGATGGTTTCTTTGGAGATGCAGAGTCCCCCTGCTTGTGTCCTAACTGAGAACAACCAAACCTGCTATTTTGAAAATGGGGTGCTCTGGGGCACCACCCACCTGAATCTTTCCCCCTGTTTTCTCAGAATGGGCATGGGAACCCTTTCCCCCATTAATCTCTGGGACTTGTCTGGGTCACCCTGGACCTCCCCCTCATTCCACTGGGCAGGGGGGGAGGGTTTAACCATTTTTCTTAGGGTCACTCCTAGGTACCTTGTTATGGACCCTGGTGCTAAGCCATATGTCTGCTTCCTTAGCAAGCTCACTGTAGAAAGCAAGCTTAGAATCAACAAGGTGTTGTTGCAATTTTGCAAAACAATGACTGAACATGTGTTCTTTCAGAATAAGATTGTATAGCTCACCATAATTACTGACATTGGTGCCCTTCGCCCAACCCTCCACTGCCTTCTTGGTGTAATCCATGAATACACCCAGGACTGACTTGGCAGCTTTTGGCTGTCTTTAAACTTCATTGTATACTTTTCTGGGGTAAGACCATATTTCTTGACAAGGGTGTCCTTCATGGGGCGATACTTCATCCTGTCCCCCTTCACTAGGGCCAGTAGTGAATACTTCCTTTCATTGGGAATGTTCCTCCAGAGACTAATTCTCCAATCCTCCTTAGGGACCCTGTGCATCTCTAGGGCAACCTCATAATCTCGAACCACTTGTCGAAGTCATCCCTAACAGTTAAGTTAGGCCACAGATTCTTGGGCAATCTGTTGTACTATTTTGTGGCATAGGGATTGTGGGAGTTGTTTCTTCATTCTCATGTTCAACGTCTTTTTAACATATCCGCCTCTTCTGTAACAAGTTACTCCATCTTCAGCATTACATTATCTGTGATAGACCAAATGTATTTTAATGAATTTGCATAATCAGTACGTGTGAAATGGGAGTGTTTTGGGGATGGGCGTTACTGGTGTCCTATAACCCCTTTGAATGCATGGGTGTACTACACATTGTTTGTGTGTGAACAAGATGTGAAGACTTCATATTGATTGCTGTTATGTACACCGTACTACAAGTCCACTATTTATGGATCATTGTGGCATTATTCATATTAGATGTTACTTTGCATTGCATTGCTAGAGACATGCATGGGAAGCCAAATAGACACTGATACTACTGTGATTATGGGTATTGGAACTGACTGGCTGGTGGTGCTATGGATCTGCTAATGCCACTCACTCCTTTGACAACTTCAGATGCAAGGGTGAATTTAATTGCATCCTCTAGTGGTGTAGGTGGTGGCTGTGTTGATAGGCTCCCCTACAATGCCAGAAACCTTCTGCCTCCTGTTTGCAACCTTAGCCTTGGTCCTGGAGGGCGTTTTGTATCAACTGTTGCAATTTTTGTTCATGCACCGGGTAACAATTCCACTGGCATTTATTTATTCACTTGTGATTCCTTTGCTATCTCCAGTCACTGTGGCCTCTGGGAGAGTCAGGGATGATGTTCCAAATAGTGTTTCAGTGTTGGCCACACATTCCTCTATGATGATCTCAAATTCCATTTCTGAAAAAAGTTTATTTTCCTCTTCCTGACACTCCACACTATTTCAGAATAACCACTGGCTAAATGAGATCTTCTCTGTTTCTCTTTGTTCCTCAGCTCCTCTCTTGGGATAAAATGCGGAAAAAACCTTCTGCTTTGGTCAGCTTGCCCGGTGGGTCTATTACAATGATAAAGTTACATTTTGCGTGTAACATTTTCAAATTGCTCCAATGCCTTGTCAAAAATCGCGGGTCACTTTTTAACCTGAGCCTCATTTAAGGATTATCAAACAGCTGCCCAATTGCCTAGTTTCTTTTCCCCAAAAACTTACTCTGAAATCAGGAGTTAGTTATAAAAGGTACACATATATATCAGTCTCCCAGCTGAGCTGAACATTTTTTATGCACATCATTGGCATTGCCCTTTTTTTATAGATGCTGATAGACCTGATTAAGGCGGGAGACTTCCGATGTTTAAAGCAAAAAATGGCTTTATTTGGCTGTGTCTCACCGGCAATTGCCTGTACTTCAATAGTGATCAATGGGGGAAATACAGTCTCCCAATACTTATTTTAAAATCCCACTTTCCTGTTAAAAAATGTTGGCATGCATGTTCTTCTTCCTTGATGGCCATACTACCTATGGCACGCCTGTGCAGGAAAAGGCATTGTCAGAAGCCTTCTGACGCTAAAGAGCTGCAAGGTCTGAAGTAGCTTGCCTGTTTCATAGGTCTTTACAACAGCAGTGCCAACTGAAGCTTCACTGACAAAAAGACAGCAGTTTCCCCACCTATAAATGAAGTAGGGAAATTGAGTTGTGGATAGGCTTGGCATTCACCAATTTTTATGGATTTCCATCAAAGCCAACCTCTTTTTCATTATCAATGCACGTTTTTTCCTCTTGCTTTGAATTTCCAAGCTATCAGTGGTGTCTTGGTGAAGATACTCAACATACTATCTAAAATGATTGGTTGCAGACTAGAAATGTCTCCTCCTGTCCCGTCTTAGGATATTGTAGTGCCATGTGCATTTATTTTCATTGTAAGATCATGTGGTGCCAATTGACTCCATGTGTTTTAATTGCCTCCAGTTTGAATGTACAACATCATTTTGTGCTCTCATGTGGTTTTGTTGTGTGCCTTCTTGCAGCTTCAGATTGGGACGTTTTGAAAACAGCCTTGGTTGGAACAGAATGTGTGGGATGTCCATTTAAAAGAGTGAGCAAGGAATGTATTTCTCTTTCTCGGAGTCAAAACACGGAGGCCTGTCCCGCTTTTGTGATGACCCTGACACAGATGGGTACGGTCAGCCTTGGTTTTGCAATAGATGAAGGGAAATTTCTAGAAGTCTCTCCATGTTAGTAAAAGTATTACAGACAGGAACTCTTGGCAATCAGACAGAAGCTCACCTGTGGAGTGGACGCACAGTCACAGGGAAATGTTTGGTGTGTCCTGATTGGCGTTTCCTGATTGAGACTTCTGGATGATTGAAAAGGGCTTCCCGTCATTCTGACCAGAATGGTGTGTTTATCTCAACAGGTGATGTATTTGTATCCTTGATGTTTCACTTTGTGTTCATATTTTCAGTGCTTATTCCTCAAATTGGACGTCCATTATTATTTGCATGTGTTTTACTATTATTATGTGCTTGTGTTTTATCCCTTGCATTTGACAGTTGGATTCCTTGTGAGTGTTTTATTATTACTTGATTTTATATATATATATATGCATGTTGTTTAACCTGATTCATTTGATATCTGGGAAAGTCTTTCTGTTGTATCAATAAAACCCCACTCTTCATTTTGAAACTGCCTTTTGAAGGTTCATTTGCCTCATTTTGTGAGTGCTGAGTCTCTTTTCCAAGTGTTTCCTCTTGCGTTGCCTAGTGCCTCATCTTGGGAGTGGTTACGTTTTTTAATTTGGAGTCAAAAGCAAGACAGATCTATGGAGCCCAAACCATGCAGAAAGTACAACAGGATTGCTGTCTTGCTGCAGAACGCATCTTGTGTGAACAAGATAAATTGCCCAAAATTAGTGATGAACTTAAAGACTTAGCAATGTGTGATGCTGCTTCAGAAGTGTATGGGACCCTTCTGCAACATTTTCAAAATTCACATATATCTGGGCTCACTGCAATTGTATTTTGCTGATCAGGAACAGACAGCTTTAGGCACTTAATACCCACTACTGTTCAACCCTAACTGGGTACTGTTGTTGATTAAGAATGTCATCACAAAGTTATGCTACGTCGTGTGATTCTTGCTACTGGGGTGCCTATTTTCTCCTTGTAAATATACATGAATGTATATGCTGTGCTGTCAGATTGTTATTATACTGTGATGCCTCTGGTCATTAGGCCTGCATGCATTACCCAACACTCACAATAGAATTTGTAAGAAAAGCAAACCTCTAAATGAGACCCCAGGTTGTCCCTGTGCTAAATGTTACTTCAGCAAAGAAATGTTCCAAAATCCTCAGTAACACCAGGCTAGAATATCTTACTTGATTAAAATAAATCAAGAAAAATAGTACAACAGTTTTTATTTTTATTAGATTTGGATTCAAAATGATTTAGAATTTGATGTTAAGATTGCCCAGAATCCACTTATTTTAACCCACATCTTCTAGAAAATTATTTTGTAGAATTTGGAAGGAAAGAATATTGTGGTTTGTGAAGACTAGATTAAGGGGCATGTTTTAATGAGAATCGGTATAGCAAAAAAGTGGTAAATAATGTATTAGAGTAAGATAGTTTGATACTGAATAAACTATGAGAGGATATGATTGTTTTTTGAAAATTGACCCTTATGGTATTAGTTTGTGTCTGATGAGAAAACCAACTTAATGGGATGCCATATTTTATTGTCTTAAAAATACAAGAGGATGACATTTCCTAACATTTAGGAGCCGATTCCGATTCTGGCCGCAAAACGAACTGACCGACACGGACCCGGAACGGAGACCGACTGACACGGACCGGCGCCGTACGACCCGTGCAGTACGATGCAACACGTGTGAATTACAACCGACACGTACGGAATACAAGCCATACGACCGAGCCGTAGGGAAAACAGTGATTCGCCCGGAAAACCTACCTAAGTTGCACCGACCGACACGTACCAGGAATGAACCCGACGACACGTACCTGCGATGTCTGATCCGCACAGTACAATGCAATGCGTGTAAACCCAGACCGACTCGCAAGGAACGGAGCCCAAGCCGCATGACCGACATGCACAGAAAACAGGGACCTCAAGCAATAGAGACCAAACAAGCAATGACAAAGTCAATAAATATCCCCCAAGAAAAACCTGGAACAAAGACACACCCACAACTCCACCTATATAAAGGACATCAATCATCACCATGATCCTTTGCAAATACTAGACAACAGCCAGCAGAAAACACCATCACACAGCAACCACAGACACACTCACAACTCACCCATTACACAACTTTCACACCATTAGCATTTCACCAAAAGCACACACACAAACAGGTAGCAAAACCAAGACTAACCCACCCTCACTTGCACCCTCACAGACACATCACTCACCACCACCACCACCATGCCCCCAAAGAAGAATCCAAGGTTCACAGATGATGAGTTAGAAGTGTTGGTAGACGAGATCATCAGAGTAGAGCCACATTTGTTTGGTACATTGCTCCAAAGGACCACCATGTCACAGAAAACAAAGATGTGGGTGAGGATTGGGGACAAGGTAAACGCACAAGCACCAACGTTGCGCACAAAGGACGATATCCAGAACAGGGGGTATGACGTGCGCAGGAGGGTCAAGAAACTCATTGAAAAAGATCACGCCTTGAGTAAGTGCACTGGTGGTGGCCCTCCTGCCAAACCAGCATACTTCAGGACCTGGGAGGAGAAGGTGCGGGACATCCTACTACCAGAGAGCATCCATGGTCTAGCAGACATACCAGAGCCTGGTGAGTACACAAACAACATACTCAATATTGTGTGGCAAGGGGTCAGTGAAACCATGCACCGTTAGCAAAACCACAGTAACCAATAGATAATCATCCCAAGATGAGTATGCTAGTCAGACAAACACAATACCTGCCATCTCATAGTGACTTGGAACTGTGTCATGACATGTACCAACCTACAAACAAATAAAGCAAGGCAGTGGCACAAAGCCAAATAAACACTGCCAGACAGTTTGCCACCACAAACACACTACCTCACAGTACAGCTGACTGACAAGAAGGAATATTGGGTATGCAGGTGAAGTGAGTGTATCCAAAAGCATGATGGGGTTTGTAGTCACAGGTAATGCTCCCCTCCAAAATGGCCCATCAAGACCTCTCTGAACCATGCCCACATCACAGGGAGTTGAAAATGACTGACAAGATGGCTGACACTGGGTCCTACTGTGGGGAGCACAAGGACCTGGTAGGGTTTGTTCGCCAATCAGAAGCAGGACACCACTGACTGACATCCTGAAAGACAACTTGCACGCCCTCCAATGGAAGCACGTTTCATGGTGGGATGTCTGGCCGGGTGGGAAGGAGGAGTGACAGCTCTGACCATACTTACCAGCATGTGGAGACACACACACCCCTCAACACAAACTCCACACAACTCACCAGGTAGAATGCATTGACTCACACCGTAGTGAAATACCAGCCAAAGATGCACCGTACTGGGTGCTGCAGTGTGAAGCACAGGGGCTCTCTTTGGACTTGTAGCCAAACAAACACAAGGACTTCACAGTCAGCCATCTTGCCATTGCTGTCACACCCCCTCACAGGGAAGCAGAGTCAAAAGGAAGTATGGGCATGCTGGGAAGGGGGGTGTAGCCAAGAGCATGATGGGAGTTGCAGTCACAGACATTCCCCACCCACCCACATTGCCGAGCAAGCTCACACTGAACCATGCTCGCGTCACAGGGAGTGGGAATGGACTGAAAAGATGTCTGACACTGGGCTCTGTTGTGGGGAGCACAAGCCCATGCTGGGAACTGGGCATCAACAAACACCAGGACTGCACAGTCAGCCATCTTGCCATTGCTGTCACACCCCATCACAGGGAAGCAGAGTCAAAAGGAAGGAAGTATGGTCATGCTGGGAAGGGGGGTGTAGCAAAGAGCATAATGGGAGTTGCAGTCACAGACATTCCCCACCCACCCACATGGCCCAGCAAGCTCACACTGAACCATGCTCGCCTCACTGGGAGTGGGAATGGACCGACAAGATGTCTGACACTGGGCCTGAGAGATGATGTGACTGACAATCACACATATGTTCTGGCCAAACAAAACAGGGTCGCACATACAGCCATTGCAACCATATGTTCAAACTCATTGTCTGGGGATGCAGTGTCCAGGGGTGCTGGGGAGGTGTATCTTGCAGATGACAAGTGTGGAGAGCCATATATGGTACATTGCACAAAACACACAGAAACTCACATATACATCATTGACAGGGGACATCTGACAGTGAATGGAATGGACACACCAATATAGCCGACACCGTAGCATGGTCTCATTCACACTCGGTGCTTTTGTGAGCTGCATTCCATTCCTACATCGTGCTGAAACATATGCATCCTTCACACAACACACCACTCACTGACATAGACACTGTAGACACAAGGTCTAACCTGGACTGCATTGGAGGAGACATGCTACTTACAGCAGCCAAACTGCAACACACACACCACCGGCCCTCACTGTCATGAGCATTGAAAGGCCAGAGTGCTACCTTGCCCAATCCATGTCACCATGGAGAACATTGACAAGTCAAATCACATATGCATGTACAAAACTCAGCACCAGACTCAGTAACGATGGTGACATCATCACTTGTATGAAAGGAGATGGGAACTAGCAACACTGTAAAAAAACACTTCCTCCAAAGAGATCACAGGCATACTGGACTGTGACCATGTCGTACCAATACACCAATGTGGCACACAAAGACTAGCAAAACCTGCTACCACACATGCCCCAATCTTACAACATATCCTCAGTGGAATAGCACGTATGTCCTTGTTAAAGCTCACATGTGTACAGGGATGACACACCTGTGTCAGCAACGTGATGGCCCTTGAGTAGTAATGGTCATGTACAGACAAATCTATACATTAGCTGGGCATGCACACACTTCTACATGTACATAGAAATGTTTCATCTTGGCTGGGCAATGTGCAACAACAATATCAATCTCTGTCTGTGACAACCCTGGACAAAGCAGTGTACAGGCAGGCATCCGGACATACAGTAGAAAATGTCATATATGTGAACCATTGATGCCTGTAGAAACCTAACTTACATTGTGTGTCTCTTCCAAACACAGGTGGTGCTGGGGACAAAGCACCAAATGAAGAGGAGTCCCTGTCCCAGACTCTGGTGGACCCTCAGCTCTCTGGTGTGGTCCGTCTCTGTCCTCTTCGGATGACGACGAACAACCTGGCACCTCCAGTGTGAGTCATCGTGCAGCACCAGCAGCACCAACATCTGCACCCCCTGTACCCACGCCTCCAGCATCTGGAAACAGACAGGGCACCCCTGCCAACATGGACAGACCAAGGCCACAGAACACCGACAGCACAGGGACACAGGACCCCCAGGAAGCTACAGACAACACCACCAGTAACAACACCGAGGGGTCCCAGTGTCACCTGTGTCTGCCGCCGCAGGTCCTGCCTGTGTGGTTAGGGGTGCTGGGAGGGGTGGGAGGCAGAGGTTGCGCCTTGCAGAGGGGTCTGGACTGCATGATGACCCCCAACTGGCACGCATCATAGAGGCGTATCAGGATAGCACCGGAGGATTTGGCCAGGTAGTGGGGATCCTCAAGGACATTCAACAGGAGCAGGCTGCCCACCATGCCCGCATGGAGGCAAAGTGGGATGCACTTACTGAGGTGCATCAGGACATACTCCTATGCCTCTGCCAGCACAAACATGTCCACACCTCCCTGTGTGGCCACAACATCTGTTGCCACGCCATCTGCCAGTGGCACAGGGAGGGAGGATGACTCTGGAGGAGAGTCCCCTGCACCGCAGATGCCTGCACCTGAGGATCCCCCCCCACCAAGAAGAAGAGGGGCCGTCCGAGGAAGGACAAGTGAGACGCAGATATCCCTGCACATCCCCCAGGGTCTCTAAACCTGTTCTGGACAATGTTCTTTGTGCGCAACCCATTCACCTTGTCGTATCTGACACAACTCGCCTATATGACATGAAGGGTTCATGTTGGTCCAATGTAGCTGATGACTGTGGACTTTACTCTGGACATTTCAGCTACCAACACTTCCAACTCTACTGTGAACTTTGGATTCACAACCCAATGTACAGCACCCACCATCCTGTGCACTATCCTCACACATGTTGGTAAATAAACTCACCAGTACACCATACTTGCCTCTGTTGTGATTCCAACTTGTCATGTGTCATGGAGATGATGATCTGCTAAACAACACAGTGCATGCCAAATACTACAACACTGTGACCACCGTTATGTGAGTCATGGTGATGTGACACATGTGAGGGAGACACACCACTATGGCACCACAACACATACTCACCATGTCCATGTAACTCATCCCACACAATGATGTTGACCTGAAATACTTAGGAATGCACAGACACAACACCTATCCACAGACAGAGGTAACAAGTCCACAGGTAAGGTAAGCAAATGTCAGTCAGATGTGGGAAGACAGACAATGCACCTAACAAAGCATAGCACAGGTTCATTACACATCAGCAACATGTTTATTCCACAATAGTTGCAAGGTAATTGTACGTTACAGCGGACACACGGTCACAAAGTGTCGGAGAATTGAAGTCCAGGGGTGTGTGGCACATCAATTGATGGGATTTGACAACTCCCACACTGGTGTTGGATTCTGGGTGTTGGGGGTCAGTGTTGACCAAACAACAGGCAAAGTACCCTGGGAAGGACAGACACAAGACACAGTCAAGTCAAGTTAAACGCTTTATTCGGTTTGTAAGATACAACCATATAAGCAGAACAAACAATAAAACAGAAAGGTTAAATTACATAACAAAAAAAGTGCCTTATGCAATGGACAAAATACATTATTATGTGCAAATTCAACCATTTTTCATACCAAACAAATATTCCATTAGAATTATTTGGCAAAGTGCATTTTCCGCATAAAGTGACAAATGTATAGTGACTGTGCAAAGAATGCAAAGTGCAAAAAGGCATTATTAAAGTGCAGTATGCATCCATAGTCTACTCAAGGTTAGGAGTACAGAAAAGTTACTATCAGTGCATGATAGTGTGCAAAATACGCAAATTAATAAAAGCTACACAGGGCAAATTATTGACTTCCTTATAGTTACACATTTTAACACATAAGATGCAGTAGAAAAACAAATATCTGGGCTTTCTAAAAATGATATTAACTTCATTGCTGATTTGGTGGACCGAACATTATATTTAAAAAAATAGGTTTAAGATAAAACTTCCTAAAATGGTAATAAAATTTACAAAACAGTAAAAAGTGACAGCAGCTTTGCTTTGAAATATTATCGCAGGGGCACATGGAGTTAGATCTAAATCTCATATGCGGGAATGACACTAGGTGGTGAACAATCCCCAACCTTAAACGAGTTAAAACAAATCGATGGGAGTTACGTGTTACGATGGTAAGATATGTCTGAAAGCCTTTGATCAAGTTTAAATCATAATAGAATACTGTAGTTATTAGACTTCTAGACTGCCTCTCTCTGGCCGCTCTCTTATATGATAGAAACCTCAGTTTTAGTTCTTTCTTTGGTATCAACGCTGCAGCTTCTGGATTTAAACGGATATTACAATCATATAAAAGATTAAACCAATAATAAATATAGCTCAACCAGGGTATGCGTGATGAATAGTCAAGCCTCAGACAGTCTTTGATGATTGATTGTGTAAATATTGTTTCAGTTTTAGACCAAATAGAACTCGAGAGTAATAATGGGCGTAATGCAGCTAAATCCATAACATATTCTATTCCAACTTCCTCGTGAATTAACATAGTTGATGCTGGGGGGGGGCACATAATAATTTTTTTAAAAACTTATTTTCATCGCTCTGTGGTGAATTCACGCAATGGTGGCCCCACACTCCCGCCCCATACAGTGCCGATGAGACACACCTGGCATTATAAATGGCCATCATTTCTTTTATCCTTCTTTGCCCCAATTTGGCGGCGAATCTAAATATACTATTGGTGTTTCTACGCATCTTCATTCCCACGTTCTCGTCCTCATTTGTCCATTTCCCATCTCCGGAGAATGTTATTCCTAGGTAGCAAAACCTATTGACCGTTTGCATCTTGGCTTTATCAATATAGAATGTGCTAACCGGTTTTACTTTCTTGCCACAGATCATCGCAAAAGTCTTGGTTTTGTTAACTAACAATTTTCTATTTTCAATGAATAACACAAATCTATCAATAAGGCGTTGTAATCCAACCTGTGTTCGCGATAAAAGAACAGCGTCATCCGCATATAATAAGATTGGGGTAGCACTCCCGTCTATAATAGGGGCATCCGAGGGTAGCTGACTTAAAATAGAATCAATTTGATTAATAAATAATGAAAATAAAAAAGGCGCTAAAACACAACCCTGTCGGATTCCTCTGGCAACTTTGAAAAACGGTGTACATTCCCCCGATGGTCCATAGCGAACTTTACATGACAGTCTTGAGTAGAGCCGTGCTAAAAATATACACATTCCTTTGGGGCACCAAGTTCTAACAAAATTTCCCACAGAATTTTATGATCTACAAGATCAAAAGCGCTGCTCAGGTCTGCGAAACAGAGGAACAGATTGCCCTCCTTAGCAATAGTGTATTTATTGATAAGGAGGTCAAGATTTACGCACTGCTCCAATGTCCCCAGACCTTTTCTAAAGCCATATTGTGCCTTTGATAAGATTGTGTTATCCATGGCCCAGGTTTTTAGTCTTTTTAACATTATTCTACTCATTATTTTGATTGAGGAGTCCAAAAGGGAGATGGGGCAGTAATTACTTGCCTCAGATTTGGAGCCTTTTTTGAGGAGGGGGATAATTAAGGATGGGCCCCATGAAATAGGTAACTGTCCCTCCGCAGTTGCGTTGAAAAGCCTAGTCAGAATAGGGGCCCACAGATGTAATTCGGTTTTATATAAGTCCAACGGGACCACATCCGGTCCAGGGGCTTTACCTCCTTTACTATTAGTTAATCCCTCATATACCTCGTCAAGATTTATTTCTAGAGGTAACCTTGGCCATGTGCAGTCGTTATCCATTAAAGAGTCTAAAACTATCCTATCAGGGTTAAAAATGTTTAAAAAATGTTCGGTCCATGAGTTGCAGTCTACATGTGAGGTTAATTCGGGCACTCTGTTATTCTTCAAGAAGGAGCTATTTATGGTCTCCCAATAAAGTTTACTATTATTTGTATCTGCCGCTAGATTAAGGTTGTTCCAGGCCTCTTCTTGAAGGTCTCTTTTCCTCTTAGCAAGGGATACTTTATAAATGACACAGCATTTTTTAATACTAGTGGAATTACGTGGTTTGGTACTCAGAGCTTGTTTTAAATCATGCAGGGCGCGAGTACAACTTTTATCAAACCATCCTAAATTAATTTCTTTTTTCCCGTTAGGTTTCTTGGTGAGCAGGCTTTCTATTGTTTCATTAATCCTTAGAAAGCTATTGAGTATGATGTTGGAATTAACTTCCTCACCAAGACAGTAGTCTATCTCCTTGCTGCATTTTCTTAACACCTCCTTGTGTATTTTATGTGGAACAATCCTCGACCATCTAATCCTCGTTCCATTTGGTCTTACGGCTTCGACATAGTTAATACAGTTGTTACCGTTTATTTGTTTATTACCCCAACATTGTAGTATTATAGAAATGCTATTATGATCGCTTAATGCTTGCTCATTAACCCATAGGTTAGAGTAAGTGGTGTTATTAGAAAGCAAAATGTGATCAATATAAGTATTAGCATTTCTCCCTGTAAAAGTTGGGCAGTTAAAATTTTCTCTATTTTTCGTGCAACTTAGCATACCCAAATCAAACTTTGCTATCATATTATTTAGCGCTGTGCCATAGGCGCAATGTGGGAAGTGTAGGTAGTCAACATCTTCCATATTTCCGCTCTCCCTTCTAATCCCGCACAAATCACTCATTGCAAAAGGGCCTGGGCTAATGTTAAAATCTCCCGCCCATAGAATAATAGACTGGTTACATGATAGCGCCAGAACCCTCTCAATTCCCTTTTCCAACGGGGTTAAGATTTTGCCTCTGTCGGCACTAAAAACATTATTATAAAAATTAATCAATATTAAATCTTTACCTTTATCAAACTCTAGTCGTAACACCTGAGAATAAATATCCACTGAGGTGCAACTTCTAATTTTGCAGGTGTTGAGTTTAGTTGATATTAGGAGTAATAAACCTCACTTAGCCCTACCGATGGCTGAGCTAACCGCATTCAAGCAGTATGAGGTATAACGCTCGATAAAAATAGGCTCCTCACGCCAAGTTTCTTGGAGGCATATTATATCGTAACCTATAGTAATAATATCCCTCCAAAATGGGGAGTCCAGTTTTCTGTTTATACCTGCTATATTCCAAGTGACAACGCTATAACCCGAATCCAGGTCTAGGTTAGCAGCTGCACAGCCATTTATTACTGCTGCAGAAGTTTCTATGGGTAAAAGAGTATCTTTCATATACAGCTTGACTGGTGTGCAGATGGATTCGAGTCCCTCTGTTGTGCTAACAGCTTCTACTGTATTATGTTTAAATGCAGTGGGTAATTGTGCGACTTTTACTGCACTGAATAGGTGGCAGGTATCCTGGCTGCCGTATCTCTTTTCTCCCTTCCGTTCATTGGGTGCTGCATTCGGTATAGGACTTATAGGGTAGCTGTCTTGATTTATACCTTTTGGCAGATTAAGTCAATCAATATCCTCCAGGGATTCAAAAGCTTAAATCTATTATATGTTGGGATAGAAAAATTAGAGCGATAACTCAAGGAGTTTACAAAATTATTGTTAGTTGAATGGCTGGGTTCTAATAAATGCCTATAAAAATAGCCTAATTGTAGTAAAGTTGTATTGAATTCCCAGGCTGATGGTAATGGTGCATTTTTAATGGTACTTTTGGCCCATGAACAGGATTTGAAATGTATTATGACGCAGTCCCCCTCAAAGTTTTTCCTGAGGGGGCCTACCCAACCCACCCTCTGTGCTAGTATAATCTGGCTGGCCCCCTCCATAGGGAAATTACCATTATTGGCCAACCAGTGATGGATTTTGGTTTTTAGTGTATCATGATTCTCTGCTTGCCCATTTCTTAACTTAGGTATGTTTGCGAGCACTGCTACATACGCACTGCATTCCGGGGGCAAATTGATACAGGGTGGGGACTGTCTAGTAGTTATTGTTGTCGTGTAGACTTCCTTATCCCTACAAAGTTTTTCTATAGGTGTAATTTTTACATTAAGTTGTCCTCCCTGATTTATACTAGCTGTTGAATTTCCTCCCACAGGTAATTGAGGATTTATGACTGAACCTCCACGGGACTGACGTATGTCATGTTGGTTATTAACAGGGATGCTACTAGTGTTTATGGTAGGAGTCATGGAAGATTGACTTTTGGGCACATTTAATTCACCAGTGTTTCCTTCAGTAATACCCTCTGGTATAATGGTTGCTTCTACACCTGCTCTTTGAGGTTCATGCAACCCGTTTTTGTCAATGGATCCTCTTAATTTGTGAACCTCCCTAACCAGGTTATCCACTTTTTCGTGTAATGGCCTGATAAGCTCAATTAATTTATCAAAGACTGCTTCTATGTTAAGAGTACCCACAGAGTTTTGTTTAGCCCTTGTGCGTGTAGTAACCGTATTCTCTATTGTTGGTAATTTTTTTCCCCTTTTCCTCGATGTGTTGCCCTGCCCTATGTTTTTTTTCCGTGCACCTTTTGGGTTAGCCAAGGGGGATAATGGAGGGACAGAACTATCATCTGTGACAAACAATCTAGGAGTATTCGAGATTTTGGACTGGATGCTGTCATTAACATCAACTCCGTCTGAGGTGGTCATGGCTATGGCCGCTTCGCTATTGTGTGTAGTAGTTCTACTGAGGTTACCTTGGTCTATTGGTTGTAGTGCACTTGGACCCATAGATAATCTTCTTTCTGTACGATCTATTTCTTGGGTAAGGATGCTAACTGCTTTTACCAAGTATGTATCGATAGTATTACATGCTGAATCAGCTAGTACTTTGGCTCGGCGCCTTGCCATACCCGAATGTGTTATGACAATCTCCCCTTTACCTTAAATTCTAAAAATAGCACTGTTAGACCGTATATACAATCAACAAGATGTACAAATGGTTTTACTTCTCATATGTCCCACATCTGACCAAGCTTAGGGGGGTGGCCCGGCCCGGCCTCCTTCGGTCTCCGACGGCCTCAGACGGCCCGCCCTTTTCCCGGGCTTCGCCCGGCGAGCCCCGCGCACGATCCCGCGACGCGGGGCCGTACGGGCTTTTATAGCGCCTCCGGGCGCGGGAACAGCGTGGCGGGAAGCAGGGCAGGCTGGGAGGTGTAGTCTCCCTCCACTCGGCGGCCGCTGGATGTCCGGTTGCGGCAGCGGGAGGGAAGACGGCAATGGCGACAGCACACTAGTCAGGTTAGTTAATTCCCCAGATAACAGAGCACCCGCTCCACCAGGCCTTACGGGCTTTTATAGCGTCTCCGGGCGCGGGAACAGCGTGGCGGGAAGCAGGGCAGGCTGGGAGGTGTAGTCTCCCTCCACTCGGCGGCCGCTGGATGTCCGGTTGCGGCAGCAGGAGGGAAGACGGCAATGGCGACAGCACACTAGTCAGGTTAGTTAATTCCCCAGATAACAGAGCACCCGCTCCACCAGCCTTACGGGCTTTTATAGCGCCTCTGGGCGCGGGAACAGCGTGGCGGGAAGCAGGGCAGGCTGGGAGGTGTAGTCTCCCTCCACTCGGCGGCCGCTGGATGTCCGGTTGCGGCAGCCGGAGGGAAGACGGCAATGGTGACAGCACACTAGTCAGGTTAGTTAATTCCCCAGATAACAGAGCACCCGCTCCACCGGGCCTTACGGGCTTTTATAGCGCCTCCAGGCGCGGGAACAGCGTGGCGGGAGGCAGGGCAGGCAGGGAGGTGTAGTCTCCCTCCACTCGGCGGCCGCTGGATGTCCGGTTGCGGCAGCGGGAGGGAAGACGGCAATGGCGACAGCACACTAGTCAGGTTAGTTAATTCCCCAGACACAGTCAAAAGCACAGCAGAACAGGAGAGAAATGCAATACACATGCAGAAAACATGTCACAAGAAATCTACACAGAAACAAGATAGCAGTTCTACACTATTGTGGAGTACAGACCACCTGAATGGACACATCACTGCACACATCCAGTCAAGTGGCACACAGACACACTCAAACGGCAACAGAGCAGCCACAACACATTTCAGGCTAACTCCATACATTGACATAACAACCCTGTAAACTCACATTCAGGTGAAGAAGTTGTTGATGAGCTGTGTGCGGACGTCACCCTCATCATCATCATCACTGGCATCGTGTCCCAGGCCTGGATCTTCCACAGGTGGCGGAGGTAGGTCATCGTCATCCTGGATGAGAGGCAACTTCTTCCGTACTGCCATGTTGTGTAGCATGCAGCATACAAGGATAATTTTGCACACCTTTGCAGGCTCATATTGGAGGGCACCTCCGGTCTTGTCCAGGCAGCGGAAGCTGCTTTTCAGGAGACCAAATGTCCGCTCAATCACCCTCCTGCTCCAACCATGTGCCTCATTGTAGCACATCTCGGCTGGTGTCACAGGGTTCCTGAAGGGTGTCAGCAACCACGGCATGTTGGGGTATCCGGAGTCACCTACACACAAACAATTGAACAATTAGCAGAGTTTTGAAGGAGGGTGGAATACAACATTGCCAAATACACGCAATGGTAAACAGTCAGTACACACCGACAAGCCAGGCACGCTGGTCTGGCATCTGTGACATCAGTGTTGCAATGCGACTACTCCTCATGATGTATGCATCGTGTGCAGAACCGGGGAAACGTGCACACACTTGTGTGATACACATGTCTGCAAGGCATACCACCAGAGCATTGATGGAGTGGAAATGGTTCCTGTTTCGTTATGCCTGCTCATGTGCCTGTTCATATTGTGTACACTGTACTCTGTTTAGCATAACCTGTATGTGAATTTTTATGCACTGTACGATTCATTTGTGTTTTCAACTTGTGGTTGTTACATTATTAGCCTTCCAGGTCTTGTTTGATTGTAAAGCGCTCTGATATCCCCAGGGATCTTGTTTGCGCTACTTAAAACTTTATAAATAAATAAATGTGTACCATCAATAGACCCGATGACGTTCGGCATCCTCCCTAGTGTATAAAAGGCATCCTTTATTTCAGTGAGTTGACCTGGGCTAGGAAACTTGATGTACAGGTCAAGGAAATGCAACATCCCCTCCAAGACATCGCGTAGCACATGACTAAACATAGTTTGCAACATCCCACCAGCAATAGCCACAGTGTACTGGAAGGTACCAGTAGCAAAGAAGTGCAGGTCTGCCATCACCTTCACTTCTGGGGTCAGTGTTGTAGGGTATGTCCGGCCAGGTAGCAGATGTGGCACAAACTGCTTCGCCAACTCCTCAATCAGTGGCCTGGTGAAGCGGTACCGTCGGATGCAGTCGCGTTCCTGCATGGTTTCAAGGTCTGGGAACGGTCTATGGACAGCTGATGCCCTGCAGAATAGAGATGCACAAAGGAAGATTGCCGGTTCATCCACCCATGTGGCTATGACCAAGCAAAATATCACATGATACATCATGACAATACACAATGTACTGAGGTGTGTTCTGTTGGGCATGGACACATGTCACCTACATGGCCATCACTCCACATCTCAAGTCCACATGTCCACATAAGTCCCATGTAGTGCAATGGCCAATCATTGGGCTGTGTCACCCTACCTATGTACTGCTGTGATGTTACAGACACACACCACAGTGACAAGTGAGGCCTGATGTCTCCCATGCATAACAGCTCTTTGCCATGCAGATACCCAGAGTCCCTGTATTGCCACATGGACACTTACATGACATGGCGTATCATGTACACGCCACAAGGCAACCGTGAGTCCCACAGGTAGCGGCCACTGTTGTCTCTGCAGGCCCTACATGTACATCTCGTAGACACACACACAACATCAATGTTGATGCACAAACCACATGGATGTGGAGACTGTCTCCCATTGGGCACATTTGATCAGCCACATCTGAGACACAACATGCACACAGACTGTGAATGTACATCAGAATTGTGGCTACAGGTCTCACTGTGATGTACATGCCATCACCCCCAGGACTCAGGGTGTATGTGACATGTCCTAAACATATCCAACATGTAACTGTGTCCATGACTCATGCCCTTAACTGTACAGTTGCACATCACAGTGGTAATGTGCACAACACACAAAGGATTCTGTCCCCATGAACACGTGCACAGCCTGGGAGTGGCTGCACAAAAGTGCCACACAACAAACAAAATGTTGCCCCCCCCCAAACACACAGCAAATGCAGCCTTACATGCCATGGGACACTGTGTCCACAATGCTGTAGTGTGGTGGGTGTGCACCTGAGTCCCTGGCAAGTAATTGTGTGTTGAAGCCATCAAATAGTCACACCAATGAGGTCCGACACGGGTGACAATGCGTACGCATTGCACAGTTCAGGACGGAGCCGTGCGTACGCTTAGCCATTGACTGCAATGAGGTCCGACGCGGGTGACAATGCGTACGCATTGCACAGTTCAGGACGGAGCCGTGCGTACGCTTAGCCATTGACTGCAATGAGGTCCGACGTGGGTGAATATGCATACGCATTGCACAGTTCAGGACCAAGCCATGCGTACGCTTAGCAATTGACTGCAATGAGGTCCGACGTGGGTGACTATGCATACACATTGCACAGTTCAGGACCGAGCCGTGTGTACGCTTAGCCATTGACTGCAATGAGGTCCGACGCGGGTGACTATGTGTATGCATTGCACAGTTCAGGACCGAGCCGTGCGTACGCTTAGCCATTGACTGCAATGAGGTCCGACGCGGGTGCATACGTGTTGGGCAGGCATGGTCCGAGACCGGCGTACGCCTTGGCCATTGAATCGTATGGAGACGTGTGCATGTGTATTTTCAAACTACGCGTTGTACAGTCAGTTGACCGAGCCGGGCGCACCCATTGGCTCTGGACTATCATGGAGACGGATGCAGATTCAAAACTTGCTCGAGTCGTGCGCAGGAAATTCAGTTGGATGCCTAAAACAATGTTGCAATTACTAGGGTTTTATGAAGGTGAAGATTTGAACGATGCGGAAGACGTGTACGAGTTGTACATTTCCATGGTTTGGCCAGATTCATAGAATGCAACCGTGTTGGACCTATCACTTGGGAAACATGGCTCAGAGTCTGCCTCTGCAGCACAGATGTAAGGCTGGCTGGCCCCCAGGGAGCTCACTTGCCTGCACTACATGCTACTGGACCACATCCCTGCTACGACTGCTGCTGTCTCTGCATCCTCTAGCTACTGCTATGGCACATACTCTGAAGAGGGCCCCAGCCTTCACTGAGGAGGAGAACCAGGCCCTGCTGGGCGGGCTCCTTCCACAGTACAGCAAGCTGTATGGGAAACCAGGGGAGCAGGTGAGTGTGCAGTCCACTGCCTTCCTAATTGTGCATGCTGTCTGCCTAGCAGTACTAGCAGTGTGTACACCAGTGGCAAGCGTACTCACTGAGGGCCCGATTCACAGAACAAACTTAAGACAAAATCCTAAACTTAGTACCATTTTGGTATTCACATAATGCACTTACTACTTCTGGTATTCACAGAATGAACTTACTACTTTTGCGATTCACAGAATAAACTTACTAATTTTGCTATTCACAGAATGGATTTACGACTACTAACTTTACGTCCGCACTCGGGCCAGAAATTCCGGCCCGGAGGTGGAGCTTCCGGCCCGGAGGCGGGGCTTCCGGGCCGGAGGTGGAGCTTCCGGCCCAGAGGTGGAGATTTTGGCCACGGCTAAATCTCCGCCACTGGCCGGAATCCCCACCTCTGGGCCGGAAGCTCCGCCTCCGGCCCGGAAGCCCTGCCTCCGGCCCGGAAGCCCTGCCTCCGGGCCGGAAGCTCCACCTCCGGCCCGGAAGCTCCGCCTCCGGCCCGGAAGCTCCGCCTCCGGGCCAGAATTTCCGGCCCGAGTGCGGACGTAAAGTTAGTAGTCGTAAATCCATTCTGTGAATAGCAAAAGTAGTAAGTTTATTCTGTGAATCGCAAAAGTAGTAAGTTCATTCTGTGAATACCAGAAGTAGTAAGTGCATTCTGTGAATACCAAAATGGTACTAAGTTTAGGATTTTGTCTTAAGTTTGTTCTGTGAATCGGGCCCTGAGTACTTTCATCCCCCAAAGTGTGTAGGTACATATAATGAACAGGTGTTCTGCAGCTAAAGTGCATTTGTGCAAGCTTCAACTTCCCAGGCATTGTTAACATATCGGGCATTTGTCCTTTTCGATGGGTGCACTACCTGTGTAACTCATTTTCCTTTGTGATGATGACATGTATATCCAACTGTGTGCAGCACAAATATGGGGCATGTGTGTTAATTGACTTTTAACTTTGTCATCCTCACAGGTTGATGCCCACCAGAAGCAGGAGATATGGCTGACCATCGCCCGGGCAGTTCGATCGGTGGGGGTCTACAAGCGCCGGATCCGCAACTGCCAGGAGAGGTGGCAGGACTTTCGGGGCTGGACCCGGAGGATCGCAAGGGTCCAGCTGAAGCTGTCGCCTCCTCGCAGGAGGGGCGGACACTGGACCCTGACCCCCCACATGCACAGGATCCTGGGGTGGTCTTCCCGGACCTGGATGGGCAGCTGAAGGCCAGACAGCAGCAAGGAGGGGGTAAATCCATGCCTAATCTGTGTACTATGTCTGACGTGCTAATTGCAGTCTTTTGGCCTTCTCACACTTCCACATTACGTAGGTCTTGTAGTCCAATACTCATGTCCCTCAATTGTGTGATGCACCCTCCTCATCTGTTCCACAGGTGTGGACCCTACAGTCTGTTGCCTGTGTCACTAGGGCACTGTGTCCCTGCAGTCAGCTGTGCTTCAGCTTCCAAGCAGCATCTGTTACCGTGACTCTGTTGTGTGTTTCATGTGTGGGTCAATTGTTTATACAATGCCTGAGATCTGACATGTGATCTGTGTGTGCCCTTGATATGTGTTACAATTGCTGGTCTGTCTCGCCAGATGTGGCTGGGGTATTCCAAACAAACGCATGCAGCAGGGGACTCCAATTTGTGTGCCTCAGGAGTATGTATATCAAGTGTGTCACACTTGCTTAGACACCTGACTACTGTCCAGGGCTAAACACTGTTTCATGTAGACCTGGGCAGTCAAGCCTACTCAAGGGCATTTAGAAACACTCTGTAATCCTACTCCAATGTATCAACTTACAGGTTGTGCTTAGTGACATGTGCCTTCAGGTGTCTGCCTCTGTGTCATTGTGGTGTGGCTTCCTTTCCGGTACAACTGTGGTGTTCATGAGTTTGAGGGTCAACAGGACATCTGAGATGTGACTATGAGAGACAAGACCTGTGTGACATATAGGTGTGTGATCACTTGACAGTGCACAATGGTGTATGCAACTGTGCACGTCAGGCAGCTGAGTTACATGCACAGTAGACTGTGATGTGTTAATGTACAGGGAGTCGTGTTCGCAGAGACTCATATGTCTGTTTTGTATGATGTGGGGTCTTCTGGGTCCGGTATATGTTGTTTGCAGGGGATGGGCAAGTGCACTTGTCAGCTGCAGAGTTTGCTTTACCCATGAGCTATGATTGTGACACAGTGCATACTGTTGTTGTCTGGATGCCCTGCCCCTGTGACAGGAGACAGTGTTGACTGACTTTCCAGGTATGCCAGTGCCATGGCATTTAACTTGCTATGAGTGATCCTGCATTATGTTCAAATATGCTCCATGCACCCCATTGTGGCATTGACTATCAGGACATGAGAACATCATTGTGAGTGTTGCTGGCATGCATCACAACCATGTGAAATGAGACTCTGCCCATCCCTTCATCCTGACACCAGTACTGAGTCAGTGGCAAGAGATGTGATGTGTGTATAGTGACATACTCCTACATGTTCACTTGCATGTCCAACAAATGTGTAGGTGGTGCATGTCGGCACATTGGGGTATTAGCATCCAACATGCAACAGACATATGGGTGCCCAGGAGGGATATGAGTGCCATGGTTGATGGTGCGACTGAAAATTGGCTTATTCTAAACAGTGTGAGCACTTTGAGCAGTGTTCATCTCCATCTGACCCGCCCACTGCAGTTGTGCCGGCACCCACCCCATCTGACTTGTGCCCCACAGTTGTGACTGCACCCACTACTTCAGTCAGCTCCACTGCAGTTGCCAGTGACTCTCCGGCATCCACCACCCCTTCACTGCCTCCTTCTGCTGTGCCCTGATCCTGTCCCTGCGGTGCCTGGCCTGCCCCCATGTATGCCCCTCCGAGGGGATGTCCCCTGTCCTTACCAGTGCAGGCAAGCAACGTGTGACAGTTATCACTCAAGTTAACTTTTTGTCATTTGGATATGGACTGGCCATTGGCCTTTGTTTTGAAAGGACTTTGCATTTTAAAATTTCTGAATAACGCTTTTTTCTTTCTCCTTGTGAATTTGATTTAGCTGTACATTATGTTGATGATGTTTAGCATGACCTTGCAGTTGTAACGCTGGATTTTAAATGTTGAATACTGAGATGTTGATGTGAGGTACTCCGTGTGGCCCATGAGATATGTATCCTATTCTGGTCGTTATCCATATCATCCTTTGCAGCTAAATGGGTGTGTCATGGTTAACAATTTGTGGACATCTCTGTAAATATTCCATTTGCATGGTTACATCTGTGGCTTGCACACATGCACATATGATGTGCTTCACATTGTCCAATTTGTCTATTTCCCTGACTGTGGGCGCATCTCCACTGGACTTGTAAGTGTGGGCATCATTGGTGTAGGAGCAACTGGGTCCTCTGTGCAACTTGCTGGACATATGTATTGAGAATGTGCAGATGACTTAAGGGAGACTCCTGTATCCAGGATGTTGTGACCAGAGACTTCATTTTGTGGCAACTGATGTCTGACTGACCAAGTGTTCTGCTGACATGACTGAGACCTGCTGGGACTATGTTTGGCACAGCTGAGCTTCCACAGGAGTTGAGTCCCCTCAAGTAAGTGTGTTGTTCTGTGACATTGCTTAGGCCCATGTTCTGTGTTGTGTGGGCATGTGTGTGTGTGTCGACATCCCTTTTCATACACAGGCAGTGTTCCCTTGATATGTTCCTGTTGTTGATGCTTGCTGAGTGGTACTGTGTTCATCCTACAACTTTGCCGTAGGCTACCAGATGTGTGGGTGCTTGACACACTACTGTTAATTGGTGTTTCATCATTGGGATTTGTCTGTTCTGAGTGGTGATGATGTGGTCAGACGCAGATGGGACACAGTCAGGGGTCCACAAGGCACTTGCAAAATCATGTAGTTGTCCCATGGTGGTACCTTTCAGTGATTGAGACATGTGTATGTGTGTGTGACTGCTCCCACGTTTCCGGTTCAGGGCTGCAATGTTTGCAGATGTCAGCATGTGTGCCTTGTGGTTCTCCTTGGCTTCTGCATTGTCCTGGGACTGGGACAGGTATTCGGAAGGTTACGTGAGCTTTGACATCATGGCCATGTACCGCATACTGTGCAGTATGTCTGTCATTCACCAGGGTTGTAAACTGTCCTTGTGTGATGAGTCTGTGCACCTTAGTTCCTCCCAACATTACTGTGTTTGTCATGGGTGCATGCAATGTCACCTGTCCATGTGGACTTCACAGATGCACATTGGTGCAGTTCAGGGTGTGTGGTGTTGAGGGTGGACTGATGTAAATGTTTGCATGGATGGGCCCCTAGCTCCCGTTAGTCCATGGATTTATTTATTTATTTTATTGTATTTATTTATTTTATTTTTTATTTAATTTTGAAAGTTTTACATAGCGCTGGCTAGACCCAGAGGTATCAGAGCGCTTTACAAGATAAGGATAGTATAAGGCACATAGGGTTTAAAAGCATATGAAAGGTAGCGCAACAACATTTTTAAATATACAAAGTACAAACAACATGAGCATTATACAAATCCAGATAAATAAACAGGGGCAGGAGCTATACATTTAAGTAATTAGGTAAATGGTGAAACAGGAGAACAGGGTATATATTACTGAACAAATATAGTATGATAGATAAGAAGTCAGGAGTAAGACACAGGTTAGGAACCACAATAATAATTGAGGAGGTGGGTTTTGAGGTCTTTTTGAAACTGGAATAGGAGGGATTACAGTGCAGGTTTTTTGGGAGGGCATTCCAGATAATAGGGACATTGCCAGAGAAGGAGCGAGATTGTGTAGCTTTCTTTTTATGCAGAGGTGGGATTAGGAGTAGGGTGTTGGTGCTTCTCAGAGGTCGAGTGGAGCCCGCAGTGTGGAGTTTCTTTGAGAGGTAATGCGGAATTTTTTGGTGGAGGACTTTATAAGTAATGCAGGCGGTTTTGAAGGCAGATCTGCCTTTGATAAGGAGCCATTTAAGAGATTTGAGAGCCGGGGATGTATGATCGAAGCGTTTGCAGTCCGTGATGATCCTGGCAGCAAGGTTGAGCACAGCTTTCATTGGAGCTAGGTGTACCTTGGGGATTCCATTAAGGATGGCATTACCATAATCAATACGTGACAGAACAAGCGACTGAACTACGAGTTTGAAATCATTGGTGGGTATGAATGGTTTGATTTTCTTGAGGTGACGGAGAGTGAAGAGGGCTCCTTTGGCAGAGCTTTTGATGTGAACATTAAGGGTTAGGGTGTTGTCGATAGTGATGCCAAGAGATTTGATGGAGTTGGACAGGGTGAGTGAGCAATTGAGTGCATTGATGTCAGGGATCCATGATTGAATGGGTAGAGGATTATTTTAGGGGAGAATAGAATGGTTTTGGTTTTGTTAGGGTTGAGTTTGAGATGATTGGAATGGAACCAGGTTTGGATCTTGGTAAGGGTGTTGTTCAGGTGTAAGATGTCAGCATGAGTTTTAATCTTGTAATAGATTTGGGTGTCATCGGCATAGAGGTGGTAATTTATGCCTATTTGGTTAAGAATGAGGGTGAGGGGTTCCATAAAGAGGTTAAAGAGAGAGAGAGGGAGAATAGATCCTTGGGGGACACCAAGGGAGACAGGAGTGGGGGTAGAGAGACAGTTTTGAATTTTGATTTGCTGAGTGCGGTGTTGTAGATAAGAGATGAACCATTTGTAGGCGGTGCCATTAAGGCCGAAACAGGTCCTAAGCACATTAAGGTGCCGATTCCCATCCTGGAAAAACCGGGTACGAACCGTCGGTCGGAGCGTTTTCTCCGTCCGACTCGTACCTGGGAAAAAAACATTACAAACATGCAAGTACGATTCGCACAGAAACACCATTTCCGTACGATTCGTAAAAAACACAGACCGACGAAAAAATACATACCAATGTGATCTGGAACAGCGCCGACGTGACGTCAGGATGCATTCAGGCTGCGTTTCACGAACCAGGAAGTACGATTCGAGCCGACAGCAGTCCGAACGGCAATATTTTTACGCCACCCAAAAAGTGCCGGGAAAGCGAAGTACGCTGTGATGCTAGCGGAATTGGGGGACCGGTATGTGCCGTACCCCCCCCATCCCCCTGTATGTACGCATCCCCCCCCAGCCCCCCCACGGATGTAGGCACCGTCCCCCCAGCCCCCCCTGCGGATGTACGCACCGTCCCCCCAGCCCCCCGCGGATGTACGCACCGTCCCCCCAGCCCCCCCGCGGATGTACGCACCGTCCCCCCAGCCCCCCGCGGATGTACGCACCGCCCCCCAGCCCCCCCCGCGGATGTACGCACCGTCCCCCCACCCCACCCGCGTATGTACGCATCGTCCCCCCACCCCACTCCCGTATGTACGGTGCATCCCCCTACCCCCGTATGTACGGTGCGTACCCCCACCCCCGTATGTAGGGGGTATGCACCGTACATACGGGGGTGGGGGGATGCACCGTACATACGGGGGTGGGGTGGGTGGACGGCGCGTACATCCGCGGGGGGGCTGGGGGGACGGTGCGTACATCCGCGGGGGGAACTGGGGGGGCTGGGGGGACGGCGTGTATGCGGGCACATGTCTCCATGGTTGCTATTGAAGTTCGCTCCTTGCGGTGTTTTTTCCATACGGTTGTACAATCGGACGGACGGGATGGATCGTACTTGCGCGATCGGACTTCAGTTTTCCGATTCGTACGTAAAATCGTCCGGGGACGTGTGGGACACTTTTTCCGACCCAAGGACGTGTGGGGGAATTTTCCCAATGCGATTCGTATGTATTTTTTCCCATGCGAATCATACTTGCCAGTTTGTACGGTACTTGTACGATTCGGACGGAAAAAAATCCGGATACGATTCGTACGGGGAAAATTTTTCCAGGATCGGAATCGGCCCCTAAGTAGGGCTGAATGGTTGACTGTATCGAATGCTGCGGAGAGATCAAGAAGTATAAGAAGGCAGGTCTCGCCATTGTCAAGTGATTGATGGATGTCATCTATGACATTGAGCATTGCCGTTTTGGTGCTGCACCCTTTTCTGAAGCCAGATTGAAAGGGGTCGAGAAGGTTGACATTTTCTATGTGTTTGTCTAGTTGTAGTGGGACACATTTTTCAAGTACCTTTGAGAGAAGGGGGAGGTTAGTGATGGGGCGGAGATTATTTAGGTCATTGGGGTCAGCATTGGGGTTTTTGATTATGGGCGAGATTTGACCAAGCTGAAGGGAGGAGGGGACACAGCCCGTGGAGAGAGAGGTGTTGATGATTTTGGTCCAGAATGGGGAGATGATGTGGTTAAGGGCAGGGACAAGGTTGGAGGGTATTGGGTCTTTTGTGTGGGAGGACGGTTTTAGATTGCTCAGTGACGGGGAGAAAGTTGAGCAAGGAGGCATTGTTCTTAAGTTGAGATTTAGGGGAGTTGGTTACTGGCGATGTGGAAGGTGAGAGGCATGTGGAGTGGTAGGGGGGCATGGAAATGGGTGGGTGAGGAGGCTCGCTGGGGAGCAGTAGGATAGAGGGCAGAGGAGAGAAAGTGTTGTCTGGAAGGGGGGATGTGGAGTAGGCATTACAGGTGAGGACAAGATTGGATTGGGAGTTGGAGTGGGAAGGAAGGATTGGTCAATTTTGGCAATTTTTTCCCAGAAGAAGTGGGCAATTTCTTCACATCTGTCTGATGAGGCTGTCATATTTGGAGGTGCGGGGGAAGTTTGGTTTCGGATGATTTTGAAGAGTTCCCTGGGTCTGTTTTTGGCACGGTCAAGTTGAGTGCGGAACAAGGATGCCTTTTCCTTGAGGATGTGTTTTTTGTAAGTGGATCTAGCATGTCTGAGAAGTGCAAGATGGGAGGGTGAGGGATGGTGTCTCCAGGTTCCTTCCAACAGACTGAGTGCCCGTCTCTCATTATTTATCTCTGTATTAAACCAAGAGTTTGAGGGGGTGTTTCTTTGGTTCTTGAGTTTAGGTGGGGCTAGTTGGTCAAGAATATCTGTAACAGTATTGTTAAATAGTTCAGTGAGCTCATTCGCATGGATGACGGGCCATGCTGTGTGATTTGTGTTTGTGTAGGTGTGATGTACGTTTGTGGCACAGGACACATGTCTGGTTTTCACAGTTTGTACGACATCTACTTTTGTCAGCACAGTGGACGTGTCATGCATGCTTGTGTCACCCCAATGTCTGGTTCCGGGGGGGTAGTGCTGTTGTGTGTTAGTCTCTTGCTGTGTTAGTTGCTGTTTGTTAGACCTGGCATCATTGGCATGAGTCTCTCCTCCATTTTCTTTCTGTTGGCCTCTTCTGTTTACGATGTTTTGCTGGAATATTGCTTTGGGCACTGTGCCACTGCTGATCAGTGCCACAGTGCAAGTACTCCCTATGTTAAATTGATACATTGATTGGTGTTACCATGATTGGCTTGGTTGACTTACTGTTCAGACCCTAGTCTAGTGCACTGCGTGTGCCAAGGGCATGTAAGTTAACTGCTGCTGGTGGGTTTGCAGCACCGGTTGTGCCACCCACAGAAGCAGCTTGTAAAATGTGTCCCTGGCCTGCCATCGCAGAGCCTGTGTGCAGTCCCTGACTGCCATGTCGACTTGACAAGGAAACCTACTTGCCAGGCTCTAAAACCTTCACTTTGCCACATTTCAGACACCTCTATGGTCGGCCCTAGGGCTGGGTGCATTGTTGGTAAAAGGTAGGTCATGCCCTGATGTGTGTGGCATGACCTAATAGTGAATTACAGCCATTTTCGTGTTTCACTATTGAAGGGCTACCTGCCTTCCATAGGCCAGAATGGGCAGACTGATTATTAACTCCATTATAAACTTATCTGACTCAGGGAGCATGGAAGTGGTTCGAGTTTAGTATCCCTGAACTCAGAATGTAATAACACATCCTTTAGGATGGATGGTTTTTAAATTCTGTGTTTGAAAATAGCCCTTTTGGAAAGTGGCTATTTTTTTGTCCAACTATCCACCGGTCTCTGCTGGTTTGGTGTGTGTCAGGGGCTGGGTGGCTCCAGAGGTCCAAATGAGTCAGTGTGGGGTGAATGAGGCATTTAACTTTAGAGTGGGGGAAGAGTAGTCCCTGGTAGCCTGCCCTGCCTGACACAATGCTGGCTCCACCTCCTGCCGGGCAACTGATGGCCCTGCCCCTGCCAGTGATAATACTGGCTCCGCCTCCTGCTGGGCGGCTGATGACCCTGCCCTGCTCAGTGAATAGTCCAGGTGCCTCGGCCTGGCAACACCCACAACAAACCTGGGATGGGGGAATTTCCCTGCTTGGACAAAGAGAAAAAAGCAGAAAAGGGGTATAAAAGAAGGACCCCTGAACCAAAGAACTTAGATCACTTCTGACAAGGAAACCTCTACCAAGGACAAGAAGCCTGCTGATCCAAGGACTTGCCTCCCCCTTCTGCCAGTGTGCTGTTTGCTGGGGGGAACCTGAAGCTGCTTCTTTATTTTTGCCAAGGGACAAGGAGAGAGGAACTTAGTGTGTACTCTCAAGCTTGCAAGAAAATCTCCAAGGGCTGGAAGAGTGCCAGCCTCCTGTTGAAGTCACAGGGCTAAAGGACTTCACCCTCTGCTGAATTGCTTGTTGCTGGAATGTGGTGTTTCCAGTGCACAGGGGAAATCTGCAATCTCGACATCGACGGCCGCCGCCGAATCCAGCTCGACATCGTGAGTACGGCTCCAGTGTTCCGAGCCTTCGACGCCGGCCGCCGGGGCCGATCGACGCCAGTAGCGACGCCAGTGAGTAGTGAGTTCGGCTCCAGCTCCAAGTGACCCCGTCTCGACGTCGCTGCTGATCGTATCGACGCTGCGCCCTTCTCGACGCCGTGAGCGCTGCTCCGGCCCGACACCTCTCGATGCCGCTGCGGATCGCCCCGACTCCGAGGCACGATTGACACCGACCTCTCGACGCCGACCTCTCGATGCCGTGGATCATCGTGTTGCTTCATTCTAAAGGTATTGTGTTTGTGGGGTCTGTTGCCACTCCAGGCTCGACGTAGCGCTCCTCGCGGTCAAAGCCGAACCTTGGGAATATCGTAACCTCGACGTCATGTGACTCCTGTGGGGATCACATTGTTGCCAAGAACTGTGTTTTAAGAAGAATACTTACTTTTGTTGCTAAAGAACTATTTCCTAAGAAGAAACTTTACCTGAACTATTATTTTTCCTTCCAAAGAGTATTTATTAAGATTGTGGTATATTTTTATCGTTATTTGGTCTTGTGCTAAGCCTTATATAAAAATACTTATTATTTATAATAACTCCTGTGTTGTGTCCGTTTGTAGTGTATTCACTTTATTACTGTATGTGGTCATAAATGCTTAACACACTGCCTCTGAGATAGGCCTGTCTGCTCTGCCAAGCTACCAAGGGGGTGAGTAGGGGTTATCTGAGTGTGTAATCCCTTTGCCCTGACAGGAGGAGGTGGGTCCCTATTTGTCAGAAGTGTATACCTCTGCCAACTAGAGACCGCCGGTTCTAACACTGTTCATTCCAGCTTGTGTCACATGTGTCTGTTGTGCTCCCTCTCATCTCACAATGCCTGATTGCCCACTAAGGGGGGCCCATTGATGGGTTACCTTTGTATGGCACTGTGTCCACGTCTGTCTCACTGTGGTTCAGCCCCCCTTATGTGTTGTGGAGTGGCTTGGGGATACTGAGACACACACACACATGTTGTGTCAGATGTGCAGTGTGAGGTTGCCTGTTTGTGTTTGTGCATCTGCACCAGTGCATTGGTAGTGCTGTTGTGGGCCATTGTCTGGATGTTGTTTTTGTGATTTACCCTGCTGTCCCTGTGAGTCATATCACATCATTCTGCACATTCCTCCTGGTTGTTAGGTCCCATTGCTGGCATGGAATGGGAGTTTGTGACCTGACACCTACAGTCACACAGGTTGTTTTGATTTGTGTGTCTATTTTCGAGATGTGTGTATGCTTTGTGATGGTCACTTTTGCTTTTGTGTCATTGTACACTGTATGCATTGTCAGCCCCCATGGGGGGTGCTTGTCTGCACATGGCCCAGAGTATGTTAGGTTTTCACAGCACTGTTAGCCTCGCCACATCTCGGTGGGTATGGGACACAACCACTATTTTGCCCCAAAAGTGTTTCATGTGTTGTGACCAGAAGTCATACATGCTGTTTGGCATTTGCAGTTTTGACCATGATGACACTTACCTTTTGGTCACTGTGATGAGGGAGGTTTACGACCCCATCACCACAATGCTCAACATTTGCTGCAGTTTGAAACCACACACTTAACTTTTGTTCTACACAGTGAGGGGGTGTTATTTTTACATTGAGACAGTGCTAGTGATGCTTGCCTTGTGTAGGCCACACTCAGTTTTTGGTCACACATGTGATGGTAGTTAGATTGTATGTTCGAAGTCATAATCACAGTTGTGAGCATTTGTCACAGACTACACACTGTTGTCATGATGTTAGGGGGATGTATTTTGCTGACATACCTAATGTTGGTGTATGATGGATGTGTGGCGCATCACCCATCCTATGAGTGGGGGTGGCAGTAGTGATGGGCAACATAAGCCCTATGAGTGGGGGTGGAAGTAGTGATGGGCAACATTAGCCCTATGGGTGGGGGTGGCAGTAGTGATGGGCAACAGGTCCCCTATGGTTGGTGGTGGCAGTAGTGATGGACAACAGGTCCCCTATGGGTGGGGGTGGCAGCAGTGATGGGCAACATAAGCCCTATGGGTGGGGGTGGCAGTAGTGATGGGCACCAGGTCCCCTATGGGTGGGGGTGGCAGTAGTGATGGGCAACAGATCCCCTATGAGTGGGGGAGGCAGTAGTGATGGACAACATAAGCCCTATGGGTGGGGGTAGCAGTAGTTATGGGCAACATAAGCCCTATGGGTGGGGGTGGCAGTAGTGATGGGCAACAGGTCCGCCATGGGTGGCAGAAGTGATGGGCAACAAAAGCCCTATGGGTGGGGGTGACATTAGTGATGGGCAATATACGCCCTATGAGTGGGGGTGGCAGTAGTGATGGGCAACATAAGCCCTATGGGTGGGGGTGGCAGTAGTGATGGGCAACATAAGCCCTATGGGTGGGGGTGGCAGTAGTGATGGGCAACATAAGCCCTATGAGTGGGGTTGGCAGTAGTGATGGGCAACATAAGCCCTATGGGTGTGGGGTGGCAGTAGTGATGGGCAACAGGTCCCCTATAGATAGGGGTGGCAGTAGTGATGGGCAACAGGTCCCCTATGGGTGGAGTTGGCAGTAGTGATGGGCAACATAAGCCTTATGGGTGGGGGTGGCAGTACTGATGGGCAACAGGTCCCCTATTGGTGGGGGTGGCAGTAGTGATGGGCAACATAAGTCCTATGGGTGGGGGCGGCAGTAGTGATGGGCAACATAAGCCCTATGAGTGGGGGTGGCAGTAGTGATGGACAGCATAAGCCCTATGGGTGGGGGTGGCATTAGTGATGGGCAACAGGTCTCCTATGGGTGGGGGTGGCAGTAGTGATGGGCAACATGTCCCCTATGGGTGGGGGTGGCAGTAGTGATGGGCAACATAAGCCCTATGGGTGGGGGTGGCAGTAGTGATGGGCAACAGGTCCCCTATGGGTGGGGGTGGCAGTAGTGATGGGCGACATAAGTCCAATGGGTGGGGGTGGCAGTAGTGATGGGAAACATAAGCCCTATGGGTGGGGGTGGCAGTAGTGATGGGCAACAGGTCCCCTATGGGTGGGGGTGGCAGTAGTGATGGGCAACATAAGCCCTATGAGTGGGGGTGGCAGTAGTGATGGGCAACAGGTCCTCTTTGGGTGGGGGTGGCAGTAGTGATGGGCAACAGGTCCCCTATGGGTGGGGGTGGCAGTGGTGATGGGCAACATAAGCCCTATGGGTGGGGGTGGCAGTAGTGATGGGCAACAGGTCCCCTTTGGGTGGGGGTGGCAGTAGTGATGGGCAACAGGTCCCCTATGGGTGGGGGTGGCAGTAGTGATGGGCAAAATAAGCCCTATGAGTGGGGTTGGCAGTAGTGATGGGCAACATAAGCCCTATGGGTGGGGGTGGCAGTAGTGATGGGCAACAGGTCCCCTGTGGGTGGGGGTGGCAGTAGTGATGGGCAACATGAGCCCTATGGGTGGGGGTGGCAGTAGTGATGGGCAACAGGTCCCCTATGGGTGGGGGTGGCAGTAGTGATGGGCAACAGGTCCCCTGTGGGTGGGGGTGGCAGTAGTGATGGGCAACATAAGCCCTATGGGTGGGGGTGGCAGTCGTGATGGGCAACATAAGCCCTATGGATGGGGTGGCAGTAGTGATGGGCAACAGGTCCCCTATGGGTGGAGGTGGCAGTAGTGCTGGGCAACAGGTCCCATATGGGTGGGGTGGCAGTAGTGATGGGCAACATAAGCCCTATGAGTGGGGGTGGCAGTAGTGATGGGCAACATAGGGCCTATGAGTGGGAGTGGTAGTGGTGCAGGCCATGCAACCCCTATGGTGGCCTGTTGCTAGTGGACAGGATATGGATTCCCTGTGTGTGTGTGACATTTTGCGAGTATGTGTCGTTTGTTTATGTGGTGGGTGTCTGACTTACCGTCTGCGCAGTCCGCGTCGGTTCCTGATCCGGTCATAGATGTAGAGTACTGGTATGACCTGCACGATGGGATTCATGATGTGTTCGTCTCGTACACGCTGCTTGTTGCTCCATCTCGTACCCGTTGCAAGCTGGTCCGTCTCATAGCCGTGGATTGAGTTCTGGCGCAAATCGTACCTGACATGCTTCTTTTCCGGATGCTGTGACGTGCCGTATGTGGTGACCTATCCGGTGCGTATGATGTGCGCATCGTACTTGTCCGGCTGGAAACTGCTATGGATACTGCTTCCGGGCGACTCGGTTCGGCCTTCGGAGGTATGGCTCGGACGAAGAATGAAGCTTGAATCACAGCCTACGTGTCGGTCAGATTTTTGTCAGTTATGCGCATCGTACTTCATCGCCCGGACGGACCGGCTCCGGGTACGAGTCGGTCACAAGGTAAGGCTACGAACAGCTCTCGGATCGGAATCGACCCCTAAATGTGAGAATGGGTAGAATAGATTTATGGGATCTGTATACTTGGGCGTGCAAATTAAAATTGTGAGTGAAATTGTCCCTGGGAGACTAACATTCCTGCTTTGCAGATTGTCTTACCTTTGCAAAACTTCACTTGCAAATGTTATTTAAGATTTATCCAACAATTTATTATTTGCAGGAAAAATGCCCTGGTAAAATTTGGGTTTTTGTTGTTTTTTCACTCCCCTTCCAACATTTCCACAAGATGTTCTCTTGTTTTTGTGTTGTTTTTACAATTGTAATCAATTTATTACGTTGGGGAGTTGAAATAATATCTTCTCAAGGTTGGTGCATTCTAATGGCACCAACTTGACATTGCATTCAATTGATTTTGAGATATTATCGAACTGCATAGTTTGGACAGAGAGCTGACATTATAGTTCTGATTGAATGTGATATCTTGCTGGATTGAATTAAATGAAAGATGAGAATTGATAAGGCAATCTATGGTTGAATTACTTATTTCTATGAGAATTGCAAGATCTGGATATGATGCGATGCATAATAAGAAAAAGCAAGTGTGTGCAAGAAAAGATTAAGGTTTAGATTTGATATTAAGTTATAAGGTTTGGGTTTAGAATTGATGGGATGATTTATTATTGACCATCCTTGAAGAAATATGAGAATTGAAAGACTAGCTTAACATTGAATACAACATCTTATGAGAAGATTGCAGATTGCAGAAGCAGCAGCAAGACTAGTCCTCAACCACCCACGCCAAACACACATCACACAACACTTTAGGGAACTCCATTGACTCATGCTACACAAGTGCACATGCTTTAAACTCCTCACCCACACCAATAAAGCTCTCCATAACACTTGCCCTGCCTACCTGAATAGTCTCATTCAATTCCACCAACCTTCCAGACAACTCCTCTCTTACGGTCTTTCACTAGCACACACTGCACACGTATACACAAAAACAGAGTATTGGGCCATGCCTTCTTGTACCTGGCCCCTAAAGCCTAGAACAACCTCATACAACGCATCGGAGCCTACTCCTCTCTTCTTGACTTTCACAAAAAGCTGAAGACCTGGCTTTTTAAGTAAGCTCCCACTGGTAATTAGCGAGCTATAAAAGCACAAATAACCTAACATTACTTTGTATATCCGTAATACCGTGTAAGATGTGTAGAATATGTTTAATATTTAAGGTAAATGTGTTTGAATTGTTTCTTGGAGTCAACAGGTTAGGACTGACTGTATGTTAACACACATGAGCTGGCAAAACAGGAATGGGAGCCACTAAAGCAAAGTAGTTCATGCAATTTGAAATGCCTGGATGGATTGGAATATTATACTGGATCAGAGAGATAAGAGTAGGACATTACATGTGAAGGGACACGTTTAACCACTAGAATATTTGTGGAACTAAAAATGCTACAGTGAATGTTATAAGTTCAAGGAAGCATTTATCATTGAACAATGAGATATTTCCTGAGACTAGATAAACTTGGAAAATAAATTCATATACAATAGAAAGAAATTGAGGGTTAGATGTGCTGATGAGTTGATTTACACTTTATATTGTAAGCAGGACCTAAATAGATTCTCCTTGGCCCTCATGGAAGCAGTGAGAAACAGGCACGCTGTAACCCATGCATGTCCCGCAACTTACCCTTAGATAATGCTTATTGGGCATCTGTTAGATTCTGTCAGAGACTGTTAGGAATGCATTTTAATGTATTACTGGTTTACCTTTCCCAAAGGATGCACTTTACACATACACACACTCATATGCAGACACACACATACTGCACTATAATTTTAAAATACTTTAATATTATATTAAAGTCTGGTTTTAGTGTGCCATATATGAAAAATAATAGTTGGCGACGTAAATATTATGGTGAGTATAATGAAGGGGTTGTGAATAAATGATGCCTGGTCCATGTAGATTTTAGGTTGGTTTATTTAAGATGGATGTTATCATCTAGAGCCCTACCAGGAGCAGACTTCCTGCTGCTCAAACCCATCCTCCAACTGACTCACTCGCTGCAAACGTCACCCAGCAAGATTCATCCAGTCATGTGACGCTGACCTGCACTGCAGAACTGCTCCACGCGCGATCCAATGAGCAAGTAAGAGAGCACGCACACCCTCTAGGCCACCGGTAGTGAAGTTTAAGAGGGCTCAGGCGGAGCAATACTAGTCGGAGTACCCCTCACCGGAAAAGCACAGGCCCATTATCCAGACTGACCCCAATCAGAATGCCGCCACTGGAACCACAGGAATTACAGTCAGGGGACTTCCTTGGCCTCGACTTCCAGAAAGAAGATGGCGGCATGCAGGCGTGAGAAGTGCCGGGTGGTTCTAGGCACGAAGATGTGGCAAAATGTCCATCCGCAGTTAGCATCACGAGCACCGCAGATGCAGCAGACTTCACCACAGCAACGTCACGTGACACCGTAGAAAAGGTAATGTGAGCGCGAGTCCGTTTCAAATGCTGCATCGAGTAACGGTCTTGATTTTCTTGTTAAAGACACACTCTGATGTACAGTAGTCCAGATAACCTAATACCAGTGAAATGCCAAACAAATCCAATACTAGTTAGGGTAAAACTAGTCAGCTTGTAAAACAGCCGTACTTCTCTCTGTAATTCACACAGGCTCACTCCAAGCTGAGTACGATCTACCACTGTGAGGTGCTCCTTAGCAAGTTAAAACGAGTGCCATGCTGTACCTTCATGAAAAATAAAATAACATAACACTGCTGGTCTTGCCCAATTCACCGCGGGTCAACTCAAATTAAGTCAATAATGGTGTGAATAGTACAGGCACGCTCGAGTTGGGGCCGAACGATCTTGAGGTCACTGGTGAGGCTCAGTGCTGCAGGACTATCTGTTTCACTCTGTACTCTTAGATTCCTTTAAGGTGCTTCCTTTTGTAGTTTCTTTAGGCTCTCATTTCTTGTAGTTTTGTGTGCATTGTTTCTTCTTTCAATCCATTTGCACGCATAGGTGCTTCTTTAAATCGTCGCCAAAATGTTGTGAATAAATGACGCCTGGTCCATGTAGATTTTAGGTTGGTTTATTTAAGATGGATCTTATCATCTGGAGCCCCATCAGGAACATCCATCCTGCTGCTCTGCCCATCCTCCAACTGACTCTCTCACTCACCAACATTGCACAGCCACCTCACACACCAACATTCCAAACACCACAGTCACACTGGCTGAGCAGCAGGTATAACAGGGTGCACAGACAGAATATTGAGTTTTAAATGTCGACATACACAAATATTGAGTTTGAAATATCATAATGCAGAAATATCGACAGCAAGAATATTGTGGTCAAGAATATAGACTTGGAGGTAAGAAATATCGTTTTTGAAAATATCGAAGTCATTAATATCATCTGCATAAATATAGTTGTTTAAAATATCAATGTGATAATTAGTGTTATGTATTTTAGCATGTATTTTAAAAGTATGTGAACAATTTTTTTGAATAAGTATTGCTTTTGTTTTTTAATATATGTGTTACATTTTTTTGTAGTTATTAATTATATTATAAATACATTTTGCATGTTTTAGTTCTGTAGCGGGTTGTGAGTTTTTAGGGTGGGAAGTAATTTAATTATAATAAATTATTCGATTTTTTATTTATTAGTATTTATTTAATTTAGATTTTATAGTGTTAATTGTGGGAATGAATGTATTAATAATTAATAATTAACTGGTTGATAATTATTATTAATTATTTATTTGGTAATTATGTTAATTGTGTCATTTTTTTAGGAGAGGGTTGTGGGTTTATAGGGGAATAGGGTGGCAAGTAATTTAATTATAATAAATGCATTAATATTTTATATGTATTCATATTTATTTAATTTATATTTTATAGTGTTAACCGTGGGAATTCATTTCTTATTATTTATTAATTGGTTATTAATTACTATTAATTAATTAATTGGTAATTATGTTAATTGTGTCTTTTTTTAGGAGTGAGTTGTGGGTTTATAGGGGAATGGGATGGGAAGTAATTTAACTATAATACATTTATTAATATTTGTATTTATTAATATTTATTTAATTTATATTTTACAGTGTTAACTGTGGGAGATAATGTATTAATTATTTAATAGTTGCTTGTTAATTATTAGTTAATTAATTATGTTAATTGTGTTATTTATTTAGGAGCAGGTGGTGGGGTTTATGGGGAATAAGGTGGAAAGCAATTTATTTATAATTACTTAATTATTAATATTAATGAATTAATTAAAATGTAACTATGCCAATTGTGTAATTAATTTTAGATGTGAGTTGTGGGGTTTATAGTGGTAAAGGGTGGGAAGTAAAAACTGTTATATTAATTAATAAGTTGATAATAGATATTCATTTATTAATGTAAAATTAGTTATTGAATTTGTGTAATGATTTTTGGGTGTGGGTTTTGGTGTTTATTGGGGTTGGGGGTGGAAAGTAATTTATGTTTAATTAATAATTAGTTGAGCATTAAAATTAATTCATCAATTCATGAATATTTATGGTACTTGTTTATTTTTATTTTGTGTGGGGGTTTTGGTTTTAAAGGGATAATATTTTGGGAGTAAATTAATTTGTATCTGTCTTAAATTGTTTTTTAATTAGTTATATTTCTTTAATTGATAATTATGTTAAATATGGAGGTACATTTCTTTTAAATTTAGATGTGTGTTTTGAATTGTGTGGTGTTATAGGGCAGGAAATAAAAAAAGAATTACATTTATGTAATAATTAATGTTTTTGATTATAAATTATTTCTATCAAAAATAGCTATTTGTTTGTAAATTATTTTGAAAAAAATCATTCTAGGTATTTGTTACATCTTTTTAACATTATAATATGTATTATATTTTGTAAATGTTTAATATTTTTATATATGTTTTCATTTTTTTGTTTTTTAAAATCTTTTGTGTTGTAGTTGATATTTTGTTTGTTTTTTATTTTGAAATGACTCCAATGGGAATATACATTTTTACCCCTCTGCTATCCAACACTTTCCCTACTGTTGCACTCACTGAAGTGGGAATAGTAATTTTTACCCCTCTGGTATCCAACACTTTCCCTACTGTTGCACTCACTGGAGTGGGAACAGTAAGTTTTGCCTTTGCGCCATCCAACATTTTCTCTACTGTTGCACTCACTGGAGTGGGAATAGTAATTCTGCCCCTCCAGTATCCAACACTTTCCCTACCCTTGCATTCACTGGAGTGGGAATAATAAGTTTTACCCCTTCGCTATCCAACATTTTCTCTACTGTTGCACTCACTGGAGTGGGAATAGTAATATTTACCCCTCCGCTATCCAACACTTTTCCTACTGTTGCACTCGCTGGAGTGGGAATATTCAGTTTTATTCCGTCGCTATCCAACACTTTCCCTACTGTTTCACTAACTGGAGTGAGAATAGTAATTTCTACCCTTCCGCTATCCAACACTTTCCCTACAGTTGCACTCACTGGAGTGGGAATACTCATTTTTACCCCTCCACTATCCAACAGTTTCCCTACCATTGCACTCACTGGAGTGGGAATAGTAATGTTTACCCCTCCACTGTCCAACACTTTCCCTACTATTGCACTCACTGGAGTGGGAATAGTAATTTTTACCCATCTGCTATCCAACACTTTCTCTAATGTTGAACTCACTGGAGTGGGAATAGTAATTTTTACCCCTCCACTATCCAACACGTTCCCTACTGTTGCACTCACTGGAGTGGGAATAGTAATTTTTAGCCCTCCGCTATCCAACACTTTCCATACTGTTTCACTCACTGGAGTGGGAATAATAATTTTCACCCCTCCCCTATTCAACACTGTCCCTACTTTTGCACTCACTGGAGTGGGAATAGTAATTTTTACCCCTCCGCTATCCAACACTTTCCCTACTGTTGCACTAACTGGAGTGGGAATAGTATTTTTTACCCCTTCGCTATGCAACATTTTCCCTACTGTCGCACTCACTGGAGTGGGAATAGTTATTTTTACCCCTCCGCTATCCAACACTTTCCCTACTGTTGCACTCAATGGAGTACAAAATATAAGTTTAAAGACTAATAAATATGGTAATGTTTTAATTAATAATATAATGTTTTTATTAGATTTTAAATTATAGGTGTATATATATATATATATATATTTGTACTTTTATATATATTTAAACAATTTAAAAATACATAAGAATTAATAGTTTATTATTTGTTTTAAAGTAAATATATATATGTATATGACATTTTATATATGTATGTTTAATTTTTTTTTAATTAAATGTATTTCTTATATTTGTTAAAATGTATATGAAATCCAAATAATATTTTTAGTTAATTTTGTTATTTAATATATTTAACATTTTATATATAAAAAAAATCGATATTCTATACATCGATATTTTTTACATCGATATTTCCCCCCGATATTTTGATACTTACCATTATAAATATAGGATGTCGATACTTTTACATCGATATTTATGACCCAATATTTGTGCATGGGGATATTTTGGGCGTTGATATTCTATCAGTGAACCGGTATAACAGAAGGCAATTCATGTTAATAAAATTTAAGTTGTGAATGTAAATGATGGCAATCTGATAAGCAATATTTATGAAATCTATTCCCCTTTTTCTAAACCCTATCTAATATCTGCATTAGCATCAAAATCTTGAAAAAAGTAGACGCTGCCCTTATTGCACACACATATCTGCTCATTGTATTTGTATTTTTTCACCTCTGCTGCCTGCTTGGAGGCAAGGACAATCTCTGTCTTTGTTTTGATGTTGTACTTAAGAGGGTCCGATAATACGCAAATAAATGCGACTTCAGCAGAATGTTTGTCATAGGTGCTTCTTCTAGAATGTTTGAAACACCTCTCATCTCGAGGAGGCTCTTGAACGTGCTACATCATATTTTCAACAATATTTTGACAATAATTTACCCCATGATCCATCATGTGGGGTGTAAACAGAAACCTGTTAATTCCTTTGCACAGCAATCTAAATCTGCTATGTCTTTCTTGGAACATCAAACATTATGAATATCACATATGCAGTATTATTCCACTATCAAAGTATGAGAAAAACAGTTATGTTGTGAATACATAGCAATGAAATAACGTAAAAACATAAAATATATACATCTCGTCTTGCCTCAAGCACGTTAAATACATGTTATGATAGCAGTGGACCCAGAAGCATATTACATAGTGGTATTTTTAGAAAGAGAGTTTTTGTTGAGGGCCATTGACCAGTCTAGGATGGGCTGTTCTCATTTGAGATCCACAAGGATGATCTAGGAGCTGCTTTGTGGGAATGATCCACTGGCCCTCTTTACAGGCTGCAGTTACCAGAAGGTAATTGCAAAGCTTCTGGGTTCCCAAGCAGTGAGCCCATAGTCTTTCGTGGGGTAGTAAGCAAGGCCAATCTGTTTCCACTAAACATTCTGGTACCACATATGTCTTCGGTTGGTTAAAAATCATTCTGCTTCCAATTATCTCTGCATCTGAAGCACACCAGAAGCACCAAGCAGTCTAAACTCCAAATGTAGCCATATCATGAAATATCTATTTTACAATAACATCATAAGATATAACTTTCAATGGCTTTGTCTTCTACACCTTTTCCGTGATGTTTTGCAGATGGACCTGCTAGTATCCTACAGGAATACTGTATTTACATTACTCGCCGTGGAAGGTATGATGATAAGCAGCCACTGATTTTAAAATCATAATGGCACATATTGAAATCCAAGACATAGTGATCCATGGCTATGGTCTCCTCAAGTTATTTTCTCATTCATCTTGCACTCCTCCCTGTCTCTAAACATTACCAAAGATTCAGCCTCATCAACAGCCTTCTGTCCATTACCTGATCATTATGTCACTTCGGAAAGAGTGGAAATGAGTTATAACATGGGCATTGAAAAAGGAGTGTGACTGATCCATTTGGCCTGTGAAAATGAAATGGCGATCAGATTTGTGAAGATTTATTCAAAAGAACATACATCCAGTTTTAATAACCGCACTCTTTAAAATTCACAGGAGCCCCTGCAGCACATCCACTTATTCATGAATTCAGAGCAAAGGGGAATGAAATGTTGTTTGCATTTAAATGTCTTGAAAATTGCTGATCTTAAAATCAGAAATGAGCAAAAAGAAAATGCAATTTTTGACATTTAGTACAGCGCTAAGAAATAGAAGAGTACTGCTCACTGATGTCACTTACAAATGGATGCGAGCTGTAAGCAAATACAGTGTAAGGAGCCTGGACGAAAGCAAAGGTATGAGTGTGCCAAATAGAGATAAGAAATTAAATCCATGCTTTTCCGCTTATCAGCAGCTGCTATTTTTGCAGAGAGGACATGTAATTTTGCACCCAATGGCAGTGGTTCAAGTGGGGACTGTTACTGTGCAAAGATACTGCTGTGCATGTCCTTGCACCATGCGTTTATGTGGAAATTACTTTTAATCTTTTTAGGTGTTCCTTATGGGCAAAAATTAAGTGTGATAAAAATGTATTGCGATCAAGGTTATGCATTGTATGAGGTGGTAATGGATTTAAAAATATTTACCTGGGGCTTGGTGGCGAAAGCGAGTCTGAGCTCAATATATTTTCTATTTCACACTAAAGATGAAAACAGTAAAAAGGGCATTTTTGTTACTATGAACATGATATATCCGGAAGCATACCCTCAAACTTTCTCTTTTTCCATACCTCTACCACCACTCTGTCAAAAAATCTTCCCTAAAGAGGTGTGACTGATTGTAAAGTTTTTACTGGCGGATCAGTGACAGAATATCGACCACACAAATATCGTGTCACAGAAATATTGTGTCAAAAATATAATTGACACAAATATAATTTTCCTATACATATAAAGGTAGGTACAACAATAATGAGTAAACAATATTGTTCACAGTAAAATCTTTAAAAATATGACACAAATATAGCTTTCCAATAAATCCACAGTTTAACATAATAAAACGTATACATTTTAATTCATAACTATAATATAATGTATATTAAATAAATTTAAGTAACATTTAGGGGTCGATTCCGATCCTGTATGGTTTTTTTTCCGTACGACTCGTATCCGTTTTTTTTCTTCGTACGAATCGTACAAGTCACGTCCGACCCGTGAAGTACGATTCGTACGGGAAAAATACATACGGATCGGCCCGATCCGTACGAATCGTATCGGGAAAAGTTGTACGAGACGGACACGGACACTTTTCTGTACGAATCGTCAAAATAAAGTCTGAGCGTACAAGTACGATCCGGACCGGCTTACCGATTTACGATTCGTAAGGAAAACGTCCCGTACACGGGGAATTACTTTATCCGCTACGAAGCGAAGTTTGTACGACTCGTAACCCGCGAAAAGTTGTTCCCGGGGTGCGAGTCGTACAGGCACCCCTATGCATATGTACGCACCTTATAACAACATTGCGTATGTACGCACCGTACCCCCAGCGCGTATGTACGCACTGTCCCCCAGCGCGTATGTACGCACCGTACCCCCAGCGCGTATGTACGCACCGTACATATGCGCTGGGGGTATGGTGCGTACATACGTGCTGGGGGTACGGTGCGTACATACACAACGCATGGGGGTGTATGCCTGTATAACTCGTACCCCTGGGGCCTCAGCTTTTATGGCTGTTATTGGCTCCCGTAAAAAAAGAGCCGTACGGAGTGACGTAGGGACGAATCGTACTTGCTGGGCCAGAAAACGCTGCTTAAATTTTGCGGAAGTCGCGTACAGGCTGTTCCAGATCAGGATCATAGTGTTTTTTTGACCCGTACGGTCTTTTGAACGATTCGTACGGAAATAGGCTTTCTGTACGAATCGTACTTCCTAGGTTATACGGACAGTTTACCGGGTACGAGTCGTACGGAGAAAATGCTCCGTACGACGATTCTAACGGCCTTTTTCCAGGATTGGAATCGGCCCCTTAATATTAAAAATAAATATATACCTATGTAAACATACACACATAAAAACGTGTGCATGTTTATATATACACATACACATATATGTATGTAAACAACTAATATTAAAAATATATAAATATCTATATTTTACAATAAATACATTTTTTGTGTGTTTCGTAATGTACTAATATAAAAAAATACGCAAAAATATATATTTATGGATACATAAATACATAAAACATAAAAAACATTAAAAAACACATTTCTAAAAATATTAAAAACAGAAGACAAAATTATACACATATATATTTATATATATATATACAGATATATAAAGTTTCTTACATAAACAAATAATAATATTACAAACATTTCATCAATAATAAATATATAGTAAATTTTGTAAAAAATAGACATACTATTACCACTGCAGTCTGTGCAACAGTAGTAAAAGCGTGGGACTATGGAGGGGTAAAATGTACTATTCTGACTCTAGTCTGTTCAAAATTAGGGAAAGCATTGGACGTCGAAGGGGTAAAATGTACTATTCCCACTCCAGTCTGTGCAACAATTGGGATAACATTAGACAACAGAGGGGTATCATTTTCTATTCCCCCTCCAGTCTGTGCAACAGTAGGAAAAGCGTTGGACACCCTAGGGGTATAATTTATGATTCCCATTCTAGTCTGGGCAACAGTAGGGAAAGCATTGGATGCCAGAGGGGTACAATTTACTATTACCACTCCAGTCTGTACAACAGTAAAAAAAAATTATTCACTTCAAACACATACCATATTTTAATAACCATATTTATTGTCAAAAACCCTAAAAATATTAATATAAAAAATATATATTAGTTTATTTTTACAAATGTTAAAGAATGATTAAAATATTTATTAATTTATTTTTATTTTTATATTTACTGATTAATAATTTAATTAAAATACAACATTATACTCCCACAAACATATCAACACACCATTAAGGTGCTGATTCCAATCCTGTAAAACCCGGGTACAAATGGTCATACGGTGCGTTTTCTCCGTACGACTCGTACCCGGGAATTCCACCGTACAAACCAGCAAGTACGATTCGTACAGAAATACCATTTCCGTACGATTCGTAATAAACACCGTACGGCTAAAAAATACATACAATTCTGATCCTGGACAGCGCGTACGCGACGTCCGCACGGAGTCAGGCAGCGTTTTACGTACCAGCAAGTACGATTCGTACCTACAGCACTCCGCATGGCTATGTTTTTACGGGAGCCAAAAAGTGCCGGAAAAGCTAAGTACGCTGCGATGCACGAGGAAAAGGGGGCCCGCTACGCGGGGTACACGCCATCACCCACATCGTACGTGTCATCATGTACGGTGCGTACCCCAACATTGCATATGTACGGACCGTACCCCCCACCCCCCGTATGTACGGACCATACCCCCCACCAGTGTATGTCCGCACAGTACCCCAGGCGTACCCCCCACCCGCATATGTCCGCACCGTACCCCAGGCATACCCCCACCCACGTATGTCCGCACCGTACCCCAGGCATACCCCCATCCACGTATGTCCGCACCGTACCCCAGGCGTACCCCAATCCTCGCGTATGTACGGTCCGTACATACGCGAGGATTGGGTACGCCTGGGGTACGGTGCGGACATACGTGGGTGGGGGTGCGCCTGGGGTACGGTGCGAACATACGCGGATGGGGGGTACAGGCCGTACATACGGGGGGTATGGGCCGTACATACAGGGGGTGGGGGTATGGGCCGTACATACGGGGGGTGGGGATACAGTGCGGATGTACGCGGGAGGGGTGGGAGGCTGGGGGGGGCTGTACGACTCATACACAAGTGTACTCGGGGTAGGGGTCGTACAAAGTTCGCTCCGTACGGGGCCTTTTCCATGCGCTTGTGTTTTCGGATGGGCGGTACGGATCGTACTTGCGCACTCGGACTTTAGTTTTACGAGTTGTAAGTAAACCTGTCCGGGGACGTCTCGTAGACTTTTCCAGAGGCGATTCGTATGTATTTTCCACGTACGAATCGTACTTCGCCGTTTGTACGGGACTTGTACAATTCGTACGTAAAAAAATACGGATACGAGTCGTACGGGAAAAAAAAATCCAGGATCGGAATCGACCCCTAGGTAATCAATATTAATTAATTATAATTAATTAACTTCCTACCTTGTTCCCTTGCAAGCCTCACAACCCGCTACAACACTATAAATTGCTATTTCCAATTAATTTATTAATTATAAATAACTTACAATTAAAAAATATAATTTCAAATTATTAAGAACAATTCTACAAATAGTATATAACATATACAATTAAAATATGAAGTAATCCACATACAAGTAATTAAAAAAACTAGATTTTTTTCAAACATATTATTGAAAACGATGTTAAGTATCCAGATATTCTTGCAAACAATATTATTTACCTAAAAATCAATCTTTATGTGCATGATATTTCTGCATCAGTATATTAATGTCACAATATTAAAAACTTGATTTTTGTGTAGCTTGATATTTATAACTCAATATTATGTCCAAATACCGCAAGTTCTAAATGTCCACATATGAAGTTATGAAGTCACAAAATGGCACTTGCATATCATTTATCATGGTGAGCAAACAAACCCATGGTTATCGGCTTCTGCTAGCAAACGTGTCACCCTGATAGATATTAACTGAAAAAATCAAGGTTAATGTAACTTTATAGGGCCTGATTACGATGTCGGACGGTAGCGGGATTGGAAATGCCCGACTATTAGTCAGTGGTACCACCCACAGTATTGAGATGCGACCGCCGAAAACATCAATTTTCCTATTGCAGATTGTGCAGCTGCCGAAAATTGGCTGCAGCACAAGCTGAAATGGAAATATGTATGTTTTCAAACATCCCTGCACCATGTAGCAGGCACCATGCAGTGCCTGCCACACGGGTGCAGGGGTGTTTAGCGGGGCACCATAGATGCCCTCCATGAAATATATATTTCATCATCATAATGCATGACCCAAAATTACTCTGCAGAGCTTTAATGTTGCTAGAGCTACTAGGATTACGCAGAAAAGAATACCAAATTATGTGCAAATTATATCTAAAAATGTAAATCATGCAGCACATTCCCTGTATTATTTTAATCCGTTTGAGACCGAAGCAACATTTTTTGTGAACTCTGTCAAAATTCCAATTATATGCAACCTCAGCACCAGAATCATCTAATTTCACTGCCGCTTACCATTGCTCAATGCTTAGTTAATAATGTTCCTTGGTTTCTATTTTTACTGATTTTTACCAATAAATACAGACAGAATACTATTTCTTTTCCTGCTTGTACTTATTTTTACATATGGATCATAATGGAAAATAGGTTGTTTTTGGAGGGATTATAAATGTTTTCAGTGATGGCTGCTAGGCCAATAACTGTCTGGCCTGACAGATAAGGGAGCTAAAAAAGAGATGCATGTTAGGTATGAGGCTTAAACATCTGCAGATGTGCACAAGTTTGATAATAAAACATTAATGCTTTCATACAAGTGTATTGATTTGTTATCGAAGGGTGTTCATATCATTGAAACCTATCAAGCATTCAAGTACAAGTGTACTTTTATCAGTTTAATAAATCTGAAACTTACTAGTTTCAGCTTCATTTTTCCACAAAACACAAAATAAATATGGATACACATGGATAGAATAAACATAAAATAAAAATAGATAGATGTGGCACTGCCATGCATATTAAGATTTGCCTGTCTACTGCCCTTTCATTGTGGTTAGCCCACATGTAGTGCCGCCCTGGTTTTGCACCCCCAGTTCCTGCATGGTGTGGTATCAGTAGCGGTCCGTGGAGGAAATTCCGTGGGGTAGTGAGGCTTGGCGGGGGAGGGGCAGGGTGGGGAAATGTAAACACTGGAATATGGATGAAAAGAGGTAAGTACACATTTAAATAAATAAAACGAATTTTGCTGCGCGCGCTGCATCGCATTTTGTGATGCAGCGCGCGCTCAAAGGAATTTGTTTTATTTATTTAAATGTGTACTTACCTCCGTTCATCCATATTCCGGTGTTTACATTTCCCCGCCCCGCCTCTCTGCCTCACCGAACTCCCTCCACGGACCGCTACTGTGTGGTATGTATGCCACACCGTGCAGGAAGGTGCAGTCAGTGCTCTGAGAGCAGTGGTCTGTATGTTAGGCTCTTTTATGACCCTAACAGACAGCCGCTGACAGACCACTGCAGGACTGCCTGCCAGACCAGAATTTAACTCCTAATCAGACGGGCAGTCGCACCATGGCTTTGATGGTCCTACAGTGGATGCCAAATTGCACGCTGTAGGACCGCCACAGTCATAATTAGGTTGTAAATAGTCTAATTCCAATTAATTCCCTTTGCTGCTGCCTTTTAGGAAAACAGCTTGTTCAAGCTTACTGTATCAAAATAAACAAGTAAAATAATCAAGCATTTGCAATGCAATAGGTCTCGCATTTACGCAAGTTTGAGCTATTGACATTGCAAATGACAATGCCTTTTATTTTTGTTTTCGTTTTTAAAACATAAATAAAAGGCATTGTAATTTACTCATTTATAATGCCAATAGCTTACAATGCCAATGCAGCTGTTTTGGCAAAGCAGGCCCCTGCAGGGATGGCCCCCAGCACCAGAGCCGCGATGAAGCTGGGAATTGTCATGCTTCCATGTCCCACTCCGAACTCGTCCCCAGGTGTAGTGTGGACTGGCAGTGTGGGGGTAGGCAGGGCTCCACTTCCCACTGTACTTGTGCAGCCTATTTCATATTCATGCGGGAGGGACTCCCTCTGCACACGCAGGGCTCAGCGAGGCTTAAGAGGAGATACCAACCCACCCACGGGGAAGGTGGGGCTTGGGGAGATGGGAGGGGAGGGTGCAGAAGAGGCGGGTGGAGGAGCAGTCAGTAAGCTGGCAAGGTTTGCGTCTGCACCGCTTGAGGTTAACAGCTGCGTAGAAGGTGGCTCGAGGGCACATAGAAGTCACGGCAGACCATTTCATTATGATTTTTAAAGTATCACAACCTTATAAAAAGTAATGCTTTGTTCTCCTCTGTTTTTTCCACTTATAGACTTTGTGTAATGGTGGACTGATTACTTTTCATACATTCCCCCCCATTTAGTAGCTGCTAAAATACAGATATCTTTGGGCGCTTATCGATAATAACGGCCGACTTGAAAAACTTCACAAGACGTGTGCCACTTCACACTTACAAATTTAAAAATAGATGAATCTACAGACTGAGAAATATGGGGCTTTTCGAGCAGACTTGGTGAACGGTTAAAGAAATAAACACGTAACTTCACCACACGTTGCTCCTATTAAAGTATATTTTTAAAGAACTCTTTCGGCTGATTCGCGTGCTCCGAGGCACGTGGGAGATTACCAGGTACACAGTATTGTGTAGGAAGTTTGTCCACTCAGTCTCAATTTACATTCCAAGAACTCAGTACATTGTCTTCCATAAATTATGGCCACCTCAATGAATGCATTTGGGACAACTTTTGGAGTTTGCTGCTGATTTGGAATGAGAATCTGCAAAGCAACATTCCTTCTAGGCAGGTGGCACATATGCAAAATACTTCCTTGTCATATGTAGCCCATATGCCCCTTCTACCTTTTCAGCATGCAACACTTTGCATTCTTGGACTTGTAGTTTTGCATTTATCCTTCCAGATATGTACATTCAAGCCCCAAAATGCAAAACTTTATTCGCTGAGTAAAAAAAAACGCACACAAATTCCGACCTAGCTGGCACAGGAACATTCACATTGCGGTGGGTGGGTGGGATTTAGGTTGTGGACATTGTGCTTTCCAAACTCGCTATTGTCAAGAAATGCGTATCTCTCAACACCAGCGAGATCAGATTTGTGCAAAATACGTACTGTAGTGTAGAAAAGATAAAATTAAGGAAGATGCTGAATGAGCATCTCACCCTGACACGGGCCAACCTCCCAGACATGTGCCCGTTTTCATTCAGAGACGCCAACTTTCATTGATTCAAATTAATGCTCCGAATGACGTGAAAGCCCAAAGGGTCACTTTTTAAACACACACCCAACAGATGCTCCGTTCGTGTCACGTTTGAGCCTCGGAATGTCACCAGGTTGAAACTGAAAGACAAGGTATGTTCTAATTGCGAGAGCGAAAAATATGACACCAAAAGCGACAAACCACAGTGCCAGGAGAAGCAAATAACAACAAAAATGTTGGTCTTGCAGAATATACACAAAGAAACGATTGGGTGCTCGGTCCCCTCCATTGTTGCCGGTCAGTCCTCATTGTCACCTCCAGTCAGACATCTGTCACCTTGTGTCGTGGCTTCACTCCTAGGCTCTCCTTGTCTTGTTCTTGTGGTAGAAGTAACAAGAAGTCCTTTCTTTTTCTGTGAAGTGCAGTGCCGCCTTTCTTTCAGCACCAAACAAATAAAAGCATTTGCCCCCTGACCCCAACGCCCCGGGTCAGCTCCCTGGTAAACAACTTGGAGTTGCTTCTCTCCTCATGGATTGTCTTTCTTGGCGCGCGGGGCGGGGGGAGCAGAGGCGGTCTGTAGACGTGTCAATCTGCTGGCGGCTGCAGATGGAGGTCCCGCGCAGAGGGCTGTGCGGGTGCATTGTTTGTTTTCCTTCTCCTCTCCAGTCTCAGCGGGGACAAGCAGCTTGCCTTGACCTCGGTATCAACAAGCATTTGCAATGCAATAGGACTCGCATTTACGCAAGACCTATTGAATTGGAAACAGGAGTGCGGGTGGGCAAGAAGGCACGAACGGGATTGGGGGGTATGGGGGCCAAGAAATTATGGACTGCGGGAGGGGGTTGGGGGGAGACAGGAAAGAAAATAGTGTTTGGAGTAAAGGGGCGTGTAGCCATGGATGGATATAAATGACGATATGGCCGTCAGGAGGAGGGACTAACAAGCCTAAAACCAATGGGAAGGCAGCATTTAGGACCTAAGCCAATGAAAAAGATGGGCGGAGAGTTGGCAGAGAGTGGGCGGAGCTTCCACGAAGCTTCCACGCTATACTGAATACTGCATGCCTCTCAAAGCGAGAAGCGCATGCACTGCAACGCTAGGCTCGACCTAAAAATACATAATGGGCCCCATGTGTAATACCCAATTAACCGTCTTGTGGTTCTGGTGAAATCTTTTCAAAGCACCTGACCTTTTGTCTTGTGGTTTATAATGTCACAAGAACTTCAATTCATTACTCGAACATCAGACAAGCAAACCATGTCTTGATGCAATGTTCTTGACCTCACCCTTGATTGGACAAATGGCATTACAAATGTAATAAATATTATTACTGAGGAGATTACATAACATATTGCTCTAACCACTATGAAAGAGAGAACTTTCAATGTAATATTTTCTAGTGGTTTGAGTACATATTGTCATTTAATTAAATTGTGCTGTTAAGTGTTACTCATTGGGATAAATATTGTGAGTTCGTAAGAATTGGATGTGGTGGGGATTCATGACTTGTATGCGTTTTGCAAATTATGGATTGTGTTCTAACAATGTCTTAGGAATTTGACTGTTTTTTGGGTTCTAATTTGCAACACTACTACAATTTTAACTGTTTTTAAGTTAATTTCTAAGTGTTTTTTAAAACATATGTAGATGTGTTGTAACTAAAGCTAACCATAACGTCCCTTTTACTTTGCTTCTTTTCTTTGTTTTTTTAATGTATCAAATACCACATGCAACAATTCCCTGCACCCAACTAACCATAAGAAACCAGCACACACTGTGCATGGTGTCTGGCTATGCAGCCTGGAGTTGAATCCCGGGACTGGCTTTGGCCAGGCCAGCATCCAAACCTCCACAGGTGGTTAAACCCAGCTGCATATGGCATTTGGCCTTGGATAGCAGGGGTGGGCCTCAGCGCTTGGTCTTTACTTTAGTCAGACCTGGTGCACAACCCACTGTAGAAGGTCAATCAGCACTTTACACTGAATTTAGCCCTGTGCAAAAGGGTTGGCTGCATGTGTCCAAGTCATGACCCTTCTTGCAACATGCGGCCAAACATTCTTCACAAGCCCTGCTGCTGTTAGCAGCAGAATCCCATCTCATGAGGGGCAACCAGCCCCAGCAGCGCCTGGTCTTTGGCAAGGCACAAAAGTGGCTGCTGGCCGAGACTGGACTGTGGCCTGGCCCTGCCCCTAACCTGCCACAAGCAGTTAACCCCTTATATGTGGCTGTTGGCCATGCACAGTCATATCCCAATAATATTTTTCCCAATTTGTCAGGACTTGCGAATTTTGTGCATAATCCTGATACTCCAGGAAGTGTACAGGATTTCGGAATCAAGCATCCGATTTGTAATCTTCATGATTAAAATCTTTTTTAAAATATTTATTTTATTGCGGGGGTGCCTTTGGACTCTCCTCCCCACCAACATGGGTCTGGTACAGGTTTCCCTTGCCCTCTTACATCCATTTTCTTCCTATTTTTCCCATCACCATACTCACTGCAGAATGTTGGGTATTCGAAGCCGATACAAACATTTGCCATTCAGAGCCAGGTGAATATGCGACTCCACAGTTGGACTTGCAAACCCACAACGAGAGAAATAACTGTATATTCCAGTGTTTTTTTTTTTTCTTAATTGGATTTGTGAATCCATCATGGATTCCACAGAACATCTATGATTTAATGGGCCACATATCTCTACAATTTCACCTCCTCATAACCACACCACAACACTTTTAAACACTACATTTTCAAAAACGTCTCCATTAATGTATACCAAACCAAGCAAAGGTCCTTATTACTTTCATGCCAAGGTTGGTGTCATTTCCTTTAGATATTTTACCTTTATGCCCTTCACAGAGTGAAGGGCATAAAAGTCCCAAAGTAATCCTGTAAGAAGGATTAAATGATAAAGAGAACACCAGAACAGGTGTTATGATTTTTTTAAGAGAACATGCGCTTCCAAAAACACGAAAAATGCCCACTGTATTAGGTCAGTCATGCACCAAAGGAAAAAAAACATCCTAGCAAACTGCTTGGCTTAACAGAGGCCGGGAGGGCTGGGCAAAGTCAGTTATATTTTGGCCGGTGCCTACTCATGCTGTGGCAAGAGAAGTGGGGTTCCTCAGACAGTTAGTTTTATAGAACATGAAGAAAGAGGGGTGAACAAAGCCCACGGCTCCATTCGGAAAGGGGTGACCCTCTTGTGACCCAAAACCATCCTCACAGATCTTTTTGAAGATACCCCACACAAGGAGGCAACATAATAGGAATGCATTACCACCATGTCCTCGCTGAAGTCCACCAGGTCTCTCAGTCAGGGAGAGCACACAATATTCAGGACAAATCTTAGCCAGCGGCGACTCATCCACAATGGCAGAGGAGCGTCGCCCCACTGCCTGGCTCTGAGCCAGCAAATGAAAAATAAAACGATGTTCTAGCATATTTTTATTTTTATTTTTCCTGCTCCGAGCCAGCTTGTTGCAGGGAGGGGCGGGGTATGCCAGGAGGAGTTCTATGTGCACTCCCTAAGTGTGCATATGTGTTTGGACAGCCATCTCAGGCTGACCAAAACACACATGCGCACTTAGGTTTCTCAAGCCTGGCTGTATTGAGCAGCCAGGCTGATGAAACTCCGCAGACTCTCTGGCCTGAGCGGAGCGTATTCTAAGCCCGCTGAGGCCAATCCCCGCACTGCTCTCATGAGATCAGCGTGGGATTGCACAGGGAATTTGTCCCAGGGTCTGCTGGAACCAGGAAGAGCAGAGGAGACGCGGCGCGATGCAGGAGGTGGCCTGCACCTTAAGGTAAGTTCTTTTTTTATTATTACGAACACCCCCAACCCCGCGCTCCCCCCACTCACCCCACCACCCTTTGTTTATGGTGGCCGCCACTGATTTTAGCAAGGAACCAGGCACACACAAGTCCACCCTGGCTCAACTTCTATTTCAATTAAGGAGACATGCGCCTAACAGAAGGGCAGCCTGAGTAGTCCACTCTTGATGGTCAGCACTGCTAAGTTGGGGCATAAAAAGAGCAGCAAGTCCACTCCTGAATGGTCATGAAGGAAAGCCAGGGAATTAACACAACTAATTCTAGATAGAGAGTCCAGGGCAAGCTAAGGTATAAAGACAGAACCAGTGAAGTTTTACTGTCAAAGCTCTCCTATCTTCTTGTTTCCAAAGACTTTTTGTGAGTCTTTTGACTGCTTCCCCAAAGTCCAGCAGCATTCTGCCTTCCAAGGGTGGACATCCAACGTTACAGTAGTGCACAGCAGCTATAGAAGAACACCCTACTCTGTCGTCACTGTGTTTCCTTCCCACTTTTCGGTATTTCCTCTGCTTTACAATGAACACTCCCCTCTGCATGGTCACCCATCCCTTGAACCACATTGGGTGCAAGGAGCAAAGGTGGCTGGAGAGTGCCCATCATCAAAGAGCCCTCCCCAGTGGAAATGGCCTGCTGAATGTGAGTACAGAGTCTATGCCATCCTGCTTGACTTTGTACGACTCATGTCCACTCTGCCCTCTTCCCCTCTCACTCCCATCAGGATTCTTATATAGACAACAGGGCTTTGTTTTTGACAGAATATCCGGGATCGGAGAACTACAGTCACTGGCAGAGGGACCTGAGTTGCTTAAACTGATCTGACAAAAACCCAATACATAACAAATTATCAGCCTTACTAAAAATATGACGCATTGTAACAGCAATGGATTGTGATTGTGATCTATTGTTTATTGTCACAAAGATGGAACCTGTTCTCAGTGGCGGCCTTAGGCATGTGCAAGCTGTGCACCTGCACAGGGCCACCAAACCCCAGGGGCCGCCACGAGGAATCGAATACAATCAGTGGTCGAAGTGGGCGGGAACAGCAGGGCACGGCGTGCCCCTACTTCTTTAATTCTATAGATTCCGTGCCCCTACTTTTTTATTTGGAACATGCGTCCCTGGACGTAAAAAATATCCAAGCACTGCAGAGAAGGCTGGCATTAGTGGCTGTTTGGGGACGGGCGGGGAGCAGAGAAGGAAAAGGTCTCCGTCTCTTGCTTCCTGCCCAGACAAGACAAGGAAGGTGTCCTCTTCTGCTCTGCCGTTGGCAGCTGCCCCCCCCCCCTCTCTTTCTTACTCTTATTCCCTCTCTGTCTGTCTAACTCCTCCTCACTTACAGAAAACCGTGACTCAAGAAATGGTTCTCACCCTCTCTTTCTTCCTGTCGTTCATTTGTTCCCCTGTGAAATGGATGCAAAAAAGAAAAACGCTTTTGCTGGAAATGCCGTTTTGACATTTTTCTATTCCAAAGTGCAGCCACGGAAATAAAAGGTTCAAAATATGAAAAATCAATAAATAAAGCAAGACGGAATGTTCTTAAAGTGCCCAGATCGGTTTTATTCAAACCCCAAAAACATTAGCGTCACTTTACTCAGTTTGCCAGTGAAGCGCTGTTTTCCCCCGGTGGGGAAGTGCGCCAAACCTGGAGGTACTGCGATACCTGGTTGATGGGTGGATTGGAAAACAAAATGTGTACGGCGGCTTTGTGTTCACGAATGTGGTCCTTTTAAACCATACTGCTTAAGTTTTGTAAGCATATGAGCAGTGGACATTGAAATGGGTCCTTTCTGGGCCCTGTAGTTTTCAGGCAGAAGCACTCACTGATTTCTGAATAGTGAGTGTAAAAGCGTTAAGTTCACCATGTTGTTCCTGCTTACATTTCACAAGCTTTATTTAATCTTTCATTCCCAATGAGTGTTTGCTTTTTCCAGGATGTTGTTACTTTTTCCTTTAGGGAGCATATTGCTCTTGCCAGTGCTTAATTTGAATTGAGTCGCATCCAGTTGTTTATAGCAGGTTAAATTGGATTGTAGTTGAAGGCAATGTGAATTTCTCTCAGTGGGGCAGTATGGTGTTCAGTGAGGAAGCGGATGTAGCACTGGGGGCAGAGCTGCCGAATTTAGAACTGAGGAACCAGGTTCAGCCGTCATGAGCAGTCCCCCAGACCACTCTCCTGAGGGAGCACATTCCCACGCTAGACCTTAGAAGACCCTGCAAATCCGGAAAAGCCCTGGTGTCTTAACACCAGCAGGTGGACCCTAGCAGTGGCGTGTGGGTTCATCTTGAAGGCTTGCCCGCCACAATCCATACTGAAGTTCACCTCCAGTCTTGCTGGCGGGCCTAAGAAGTAGCAGACCCTAGAGCAACAGTGAGGTCACAGGACCCCTGAGAAGAGCTGGCACTAGGGTGATGCGACCGGTGTGACCGCAACGGGTGCTGACTTTGAGTGGGGGCATTGTATATTATGGTTTTAAAAGCACTTGCTCCCTCCTTCCTGGCCTACAGCAATTTTCGGCAATAATAAAAATGTCATGATAACTCCGGTGAATAAACGTCTTACTAGAACGAGATCGGAGTTTTGTCTAGTGGAAGTTTTGACTCATGGAAAGATAGCGCAGAGGGTTAATGTGCCTGCTGCTAAGAACATGTACCATGCCCATCACAAAGTGCACATATTGTAAATAGGTCAGTGGGTTATTGCTTTTGTCAGTGAGATCCTTTTGCTACTTGCAGTTTATAAGTTAAAATCCTAACAAAGAACAGTGAGCTATTAGCTTTCATCTTAGAGCTGCATACAAACTGCAAGGTATAAACTAGAGCTTTATGTTTTTTTTTCCCTAAGCCTTTGATTATCCTAATGTTGCAAAAAGTGTTCGTTTGGATAGAAATCAATAATGATTATTAAAGGGAACCTCCAATCTTGGTATTAAGTTTTAAATTCTGAGTTTGTGTTTCTCCAGATCAATCACTATTAAACTATACTGCCTACTAATATGATTGTCATGTGACTCCTACACCTTGTAGTCCTTTGTCTGATGTAACATTTCCCATACAGTGATTTACACACGTAAAATTGATTGTTTCTGTGTATATTGCTGACAACAGAAAATCCAAGGCTCAGAAACAAATGTCTTGTTCTTCCACTTTTAAGCATATTTGGGACATTCTCTGATTAGAAACATATCCCACTTTGTGAATTTATTTTAATGTCAATCATTAAATAATCATGTGTATCCATTGGTTGAATTACATAACATAATAAGCTGTAAATGGTCAGTGAAATGCCAAACAAATACTAAAGATTGGAATGTTTTGCCAATCCTGGCCACACCTCTAACTCCGCCCACTGATCCAATCCTCAGGTTATTCCCGCCCTCTGATTCTCCGCCCACAGTTCCCCTACTTTTTCTTCCCCACTTCGACCACTGGATACAATACATATTCGTGGCGGCCCCTGGCAGGGATTTGGCGGCCTCCGGCTTCCACTAACTTGCAAACACCCTGACCGTCACCCTCCCCCTTCCCGCACCTGTGTTCCTCATTCCTGATTCGCGCCTCCCCAGCAACGGTCACGCGGCACGCTCGCGGCCGCCGCCATCTTGCTCTGTCTGTCTGTCTGGTCTTCTATTGTCCGTCCGCGGCTCGGGACAAAGCCTTTTACTGCTGAGCTGGTGGCGTCCGCGAGATCTGAGAGCCTTCGTGTCCGGCCGAGCCCTGTCACAAGCTTCCCGCGTGCTGCGTGGCGTGTGTCATCAGTCTGCATTCTTTCTGGTGGTCGGACTTGGAACGTTACGACGCGTGCGGTGCCATCTAGCTGTCACACATTGCCAAACTGTGGTAGGAAGGTGTGTCTCAGTGAGTCTTACAATTTTTTAAATACAAAGAAAAAAAACATTTTAGGTGAAAAAGGGAAGAAAGGGAAGCATGATAGGTTTTTGGTAAACAGTAGGTAAACATGAGTAGTGCGTCACGTGCTGAGGTTGCGGAAATTAGTTTCTTTTGCAGTTTTCCTGGTGTGCCTGGGTGAAAACGAACCCTTATTTACTACATCGCTGCCCGCGTATCCAGAGGACACAGGTCCTGTCATGGCCCTGCAGCCGTCTGTGCCAGTCCCTCACGTCGTGTGTCACAATGCCCTCCTCCTCCTCCTCCTCCTCCTAAATGTTATCATTCTGAGACGAATTCGGAAGGGTAGGAGCAGCCGCAGATACTGGTCATCTAACGCCTTTTCTGGACGTTTTATTAAAACACCTTCCTGAGCTCCGCCCCGCCCGGACCCCCTCTTCCGGGGCCCCCTACCTACGCTCCCTGCACAGGGCCACCATGAGCCTAGAGCCTCCCCTGCTGTTCTCGAAGTGGAGATGGACATACTCAAACATGCTATTTAAGAACATATTTCCAGCTTTGTCAATTGCAAGCTGACGTAAGGCTTGCAAAAGGCATTGTGGCTACTACTAGATCATACAAAGTTAGCACAACTCGCAGGTTTCACTTTTGAACAGTAAGCACCTGCACCAAGGTACACTTTTTAAGTAACTTCTCTCATGTTGGAGAATGCTTCTAATAAAATCAAAATGCGTTTAGTAGGTACATGGCTTAATAGCTGCTTGCCTGCTGAGGGCCTTTTAAACTCTCGTATGTGTGTGGTGTGATGCACACTGCATCCCATGCAGGACATTCAACATTTAAGGCACTTGTGCATGTTGCTTGCACTTAAATTACGTCTGTCCTGAACAGTGGCTTAAAGAAACTTAAGGGGGCCCGCTGCAAAGTACATGAAGGGGGGTCAGTCGCTAAGGAGGACCCAGTCAGAAGCTCTCAGGCCAGGGGCTCAGTGCTGGAGCTCGCCCCCACCGCGGGTCCTGCAGGGGATAATATTCGGCCACTGGTACGGAGTGTTCTGCAGTGGAGTGAGGGACACTTACTTTATGGAGGGCAAAAGCCACTGTCCACTGAGCATGTCAAATGCTGTTTGTATCACGACTGAACGCGGGGCATGACCAACCATGAAATGGTTTTGTGATGGTAATTATGGTGGTGCTCGAGAGCAGTCCCTGAACCCAGAGTCTATCTTGAGCGATGTCATAGATAGTGTCAATTGTTGTGCTGTATAAGATGTCACCTGTGTTATCAACTATGATGGAACTAATGATGTCATTAATAATATTATTTGAGATATCATCTTTGACATCATGTGAGCAGTATTAAGGGTAGAGATGCGGCAGCACTGGTTACCATTAGTTACAAATTTACCTTTTTTTTTAGGTTTTAAGGCACGGCATAACTTCAATTAAAGAGACATAGGGCCTCATTTATGATGCCCTATCAGCACTTTTGCACAGCTGGAACGTCACTTTTGACGTTCTGGTGGTGCAATGTGCCACTGCCATATTTATAAGGGTACTTAAAGCCACGTTGCGTGGCTTTTCATCGCCTTAGAAAGATGTTCCCCTTTTACATAGAAAACTGTGTCAAAGGGGCATTCCATGGGTGTTGCTATGCGTGTTCCCAGTAACATCCATGGATTTTTGATACTGCCCCAGATTTTTGAGAAATTGTACGTCTGAGGCAGCGCCAAAAACGTATGGCATAAGGGAGGCACAATGAGGAGAAATATCTTTATTTCTCCTAGTTTTTCCTCTTTCTACGCGTGCTGCAGAAAAGAAAGAGGAAAAAGGCCTCTTGTGATTGTTTTTGTGCAGCAAGGTTTTCCTTCCTGCACCAATATAATCATCCCCGCAAAGCAGGCACCCTTTCACTATGGTGCAAAGGTGCCTGCGTTGGCGTGGGGCAGCCCATTGTGCACCGGCACAGGGCAAAAGGACAGGAATGCGCAGTATGTAATAGATACAGCACATTCCTGGCCTTTTCTTCTGCCCATAGGCAAAAATACATGATTGAGGCCCATAGTATGTATATTTAGTGTTAGTATGTATATTTAGTGTTGTTTATCGTTGTCTGCCTCTCTCTCCCCTGCCTCTTCCTTCACTTTAGTATTTACAGCGGGCACCTTCGAATTATTGATCAATTTAATAATGTAATTCACTAACCTTAGAAAGATGAAATGCTGAGGGAGCCCTGTCGAGATTCAAAGCCGTGACCTGCAAGCGCTCAATCTACTAACCTAGCCTACTAATAAACATACACACTCTCGTGCTGGCCATTTTTAAAGAAACAGAACCTAATAAGAAGTGAAAACACGGCGTGCAGAATAGTAGTACAGTGCTCATAAATTATTTGTTTGTAAGTGTCTGCAGACAAGTATTTGGTGGTTGGCATTCCTGCAGACCTGCATTGTAGAGAAAGAAAGTTGCGGCAGAAGATCGAACGTTAATTCGATGTCAGATTATAGGCCTCATCCTTCCCCGCCTCGACATCACTCCAGTTTATTTTCCTGGAGTTTAAAATGTATATCTCATTCTAAGCAGACACAGCTGTGCAAAAATCCTGGGATTGTTATGGCAGCTAAAAACGTGCTTAGGTTTTGATACATGAATTTCGATAACAGGAAATGTGGCAGTTCTCCGGGTAAATGACGTCCTGACATACCTATGATTGTTAATAGTATAACATTAAAAGGAACACAGCTGTGTGGGGAAATGTAGTGAGTGCTTTGATAAGGAGTTTGTCAAAATCCTTTGCATTCCGAATTCAGGGGCATATTATCAAGGTCCGGCGTTAAAATTATCGCTGCTTTATCGGCAGAAAGCTGTCGCTAAAGCGGCGATAATGGGCTTAATAATATGCCCTTGAGAATTCCAATAGAAGCCCATGTTCTGGTCTGAACATGGGCTTCTATGGGAATTCACAACAGCATATTATCAAGCCCATTATCACCGCTTTAGCTGCAGTTTTCTGCCGATAAAGCGGCGATAATTTTAACACCGGACCTTGATAATATGCCCCTTGGAACAAACATACGGTTCAGCTCAATCAGCATATCATAGTTTCAATTCCTTTTTAGAAATTTAGGGGCATATTATCAAGGGCCTATCGCCGCTTTAGCTGCACTTTTTTGCCGCTAAAGCGGCGATAATTTTATCACCCTATTAGCAAGCTGCAGCTAACGGGCTTTAGCGCGAGTTTTTGGGCGATAGCGGCCCGTTCTTTTAATCCCAAAGCATGTTAGCGATATTTATCGCTAATGACACGCAAAGTAGGCGTTCCCGTGCAAAAAGGCACGCGAACACCACTACTCCATATTATCAAGGGGCTCCTTGAAATTCTGAAGAGCCAATAAACTGGCTCTAACGACAGTTAGAGCCAGTTACTTAAGACCAGAAAATAGCTGGTCTTAAAAATGGTGATAAAACTTGGGCCTATATCTCTGCAGGTTTTGGCGCTGGCCAGCGCTGCAAGCAATGTTGCAGCATTGCCCTGCGAAAAAACTACAGTGCAGGAATGGACACAATCAATAAGATAGTGCGTATTCCTGTGCCACAGTCATGAAAAGTGTTGCTGCGCTGCGACAAGACAGTGTTGCAACACTTCTCACTACACCCTTCTTGCGACAGCATGGATGCGCTGTAATCACTGGACAGCGCTACATGATGCAAGTAATGTAAGATACGTCAGGAATCCTGATGTATCTGCCTGCGCTAAAGTCACGCATTGCTGCAGTCGTGTCACAACCATGTCGCAACTCCAGCAATGCATGGGGTCAGCCTATCCCAGTGGCACTGCCTCACCCTCATGCCTGCCATCAGGCAGGCGGAAGGTACTGGCTCAGTGCTGTTCATGAGGGATGCCCGAATGTCGGCGCTGTTGGAGATCCATCGGTGGTGGTTTCACGCTTTGGTGTCATCGTTTGGAAGCATTGGTGGAGTGTTGGTGCGGAGGGAGTTGACGAGATGTTCTTTGCTGGCCTTGATTTAGCCACAAGGGGGTGCGAGGATGGCGGTGGCATCCGGTGGGCAAGGTGAAGACGTGATGTTACCAACGATGGTCGGTCCAGGAGAGTCCCGTGTTTTGGCTGTAGTCGAAGTACCCGCTGGTGGAGGTGACGTGCTCGACTGTGTGTCCTGCTATGTGGCCTGTTGAGGTGACTTGCTGCTTGCGTCTGATATCGGTGACCCTCCCCAGGAAGGGGTGGTGCTCTGGTCACAGGGGTTGTCCAGGTGGAACTTGAGTTCACTGAGTTGAAGGTCGTCAGTGGATGGGAGACCCTGGGGTGCAATGAGGTCTACAATGGTATTTGAGAATGGGGGGCCATGGCCCGGGGGGCCTCCACATGAGGGTGCCACAGAGGATCTTCTTGGGCCTGGTCCGGAACTGGGAGTTGATGTGGTCCATGGTCACCGTTGGCACATTAGAGTGCGCTGTCAGCCGTAGTGTGCCTCTGTAGGTGACGACAATGCCTCCTCCATGACGGTCGGGCTGCTCCTTGCGGTTGATACTGCATCCGTCAGTGATGGCGAAGGCGGCGTCCAGGGTTGATGGTGAGGTAGGGCGCTGGCGTCATAGCGATGGAGTGTCCAAGAGGAATGCTCCTTGGTGCTGAGCGAGGTCCAGGGGCAGATGGACGCAAACGGCATAGCCTATGGGTTGCCTTTGGCACGGGAGATGACCATTACAACACAGGCAGTACATCGTTAACAACGCAACTCCGACAACGCGGGTGCCTTAACATCACATTTGATCACAACGCATTGTGAGGTCAGTAATGGGGTAATTTAAAGTTTCTCAGGTGTGTAAGGGTTTTGGGGTAAAATTTGAAAAGGTACGTTTGTCTTGGGGTAAAATATGAAAAATTGGGTGTTTGTTGGGGTAAAATATAAAAAATGGTGTGTTTTCTGGGGTAAAATAGGAAAAATCGGGTGGTTTTGGAGTAAAATATGAAAAATGGGGCGTTTGTTGGGGTAAAATATGAAAAATTGGGTGTTTTGGGGTACAATATGAAAAATGGTGTGTTTCTTGGGGTAAAATATGACAAATGGGGTGTGCATTTGCCTCAAATGTGATTTTTGTGTGTGTATTGGGGTCTCATAAAGGAATTCCAGGGTTCACGGTTGGGTTTGTGGAGCAAAGGTTAGTTTTGGATTGCACTCACTGAAGTGGGAACAGTGATCTTTGTCTCTGCTATGCAACACCCACTCTACTGTTGCAATGTGCAAAGTATTAGTATGCATTGGAATGGAATGCGAGGTGATGGCATGCGTCGCAACTACGTATGTGTCTTTAGCACACGAGTGATACGCCCGCTGTGCATGGGTGCACAGCGGCCACCATTGAGAAGTGCGGGGTGTGCTAGACAGATGTGAGGTGGTAAATGCCGGAAATAACACTGGATGGTGCGTAGACACGGGGATGTGTGTGTGAGCGTCTGTTAAAAATTTATTGAGGGAAGTCTTACCTCGAAGCTCTGTCACGTGTCTTTGTAGCTCCTGCTCTCCTGCGTCTGCTTCCAGGATAAGGACGTAGGCAGCCAGGCTCCCTCCCCTGAGTCAATAACAATGCTGCGATGCAGAGGTGGGATTGGTAATCGGCAACGGGACAAGTCATGCAGCCAAGGGCCGGCGGGGTGGCCATGTTCTCCATGCAGGCTGTAATGCAGCCTGCATTGCGAACAGGGAAGTGTGCATGACTGCTTTGGACGGCCTGAGTGGGCCGACCAAACAGTCATTGCACACTTGAGTGGGCATGCCAATCCGCCCATGCCCTGCTTTGTGTTTGGAGCCATCCTACCCACCCTCCCACACCCTTAGGATACATAGCATGATTACATCAGTTAGTTATCCCTTGTTTCCAACTTGTGATCTGTTTTTTTGGCTTCTCGTAGCCCCCACTTCCCGCTTCCTGCCGCTGCTGCCCCTGTGGCCCGACACCCCTGTCTTGCCGAATCCCAGCTGATCGTTCCTCCCTCCTCCTAAATGGCAGACGCTGTGTGGTTGGGCAGCAGACATGCGCCGCTGGCACGCCTCAGCCAAACCCATCTGCATCATTCCGTGACCTGACCGCGACCAGCGCCAGGAACCCTGGATCTCAAGCCAGCCACTGCTACAGCTCAGCCACCCTCCACGCACTCAACCACGGAAAACTCAGAGACTGGCAACAGGCCTCGCCAAACACGACCCACGGCCAGTTCTCCTGCCTACACTGCCGCCAGACCTTAACCACCACCCCGGCCTCTAACACATCCGAGCCAGCATCGCAGCCAGAGAACTCCACACATGGATCTCCAACTGCGCATACAAGCTCGCCCCACTACGCAAGTCCAACAAACAGTGCCCCAGGAAAGCCGCCTGGTTCACCACCGATCTCCAAGAAGCAAGATGCACCTGCAGATGCCTGGAGAAGAACTGGAGAAACACCAAGACACCTGAAATCTACACCACCTACAAGGACGCCATGACGGACTACCACAAACAAATCCTCAACAACTCCACCAACTACAAGCAACTCTTCAAGGTCATTCATGAATTCACCAACCCACGCAGCAAAGCCACAGACATCACCCCGTCCCAAGACCTCTGCGATAAGCGTGAAACCTACTTCCACCTCAAGATCAAAAATCTCTACAACAACTTCGCCGACCATCCACCAGACGCCACAGCCACAGCCACCCCCACCCCTGACACACCAGCCAGCCCACCATCTCCACCCGGACGCCGATCACAGCCGAATACACCGCCTAAACCATGAAAGGCATCCACTCAGGGGCCCCCACCGACCCCTGCCCTCCTCACTTCTACCACAGCACCGAGATCGCTCTACTCACCACCACAGACGACATCCGCACCCTCCTGGACCAAGGCCACTCTGCAGCCCTCATCCTACTCAACCTTTCAGTGGCCTGCGACACCGTCTCCCACAGCACACTAGTCGCCAGACTACACGACGCAGGCATACAAGGAACAGACCTAGACTGGATCCGATCATTCCTCACTGGAAGAAGCCAAAGGATCAGACTGCCACCCTTCCTCTCCAATCCCACGTAAATCACCTGCGGAGTCCCACAGGGGTCATCTCTGAGCCCGACCCTCTTCAACATCTACATGGCCCTCCTCGCCGCCATCGTCCGACAACACGGCTTCAACATCGTATCCTACACTGATGACAGCCAGCTCATCCTCTCCCTCACCAAAGACCCCACCACCGCTGGACTCAACTTCCAGAAAGGAATGCATGACGTTGAAGTCTGGATGACCAACAGCTGCCTGTAGCTCAACGCTGAGAAGACAGTTGTCCTCGTCCTTGGAACCACCCCTTCAGCATGGGACAACAACTGGTGTCCGTTGCCCTGGAAGCCCACCTACCACCTCGGACCATGCCAAAAACCTCGGCATCGTACTCGACTCATCCCTCACCATGAACCGACAGGTCTACACAGTCACCTTCAGCTGCTTCAACACCCACCGCATCCTCTGCAAGACCTTCAAATGGAGCCCCCGGAGTCAAGGAAGACAGTCACCCATGCACTCATCACCAGCAGACTGGACTAATGAAACGCATACTACGCCGGCATTTACAAGTTCCTACTTCGCAAACTCCAGACATTACAGAACACCGCCGCCAGACTCATCCTCGGCATCTGCCGGCACGAACACATCAGCCAACGCCTACTTAGACTCCACTGGCTCCCCGTGGAGAAAAGAGTCACCTTCAAAATCCTCACTCACGCTGACATAGGCCTACACAAGAATGGACCTAAATACCTCAACGACAGAATCAACTTCCACGTACCCAAAAGAGACATCCAATCTGCCAAACTCGCACTGGTTGAAACCCCGCACATCCACAGAGCCAGAGCAGGTGACAGATCCTTCTCCCACATTGCATCCAAGACCTGGAACGAGCTACTGGCAGACATCAGACGCGCCCCCTCCCTGAACACCTTCAGGAAGACCCTCAAGACCTGGCTCTTCAGCTAACAGTTCTGCACCCCCCCCTCAGTGCCTTGATACCCTCACAGGTGAGTAGTGTGCTTACAATTCCCCTGATTGATTTATTGATTGAGTTATCATCCTGTGATGATTGTTCCTCTTCTGCGCTGCTAGAGGCAGTGGGGCAACGCTCTTCCTCCAAAGCGCAAGAGCCCCCACTGGGTATGTGCCATCTACGTGTGTTAGGCATGAGCGACTCACCCCCCTGGCCCTCTTGCTCTACGCGTCCCACCTTCTCCTTACCTGGACATTGACACCGTGGTAAAATCCACTGCACTCTTTCCAGGTCTGTGACTCAGCCAGCAGGAGCCTCAGCCAGGTATGATTTCACTCGGCTGGGTACAGCAGTTGCCGCCTAGTACGCTGGTGGACCTCCCAATGCAGTTGATGCAGCAGGGAACCCTTTTCCGTGAATGCACAGTCCTCACGCCACACAAGTTCACTGTAGCACAGGGGCCTCAGCCTCCACAGCATACGGCCAGCCCAACATCATCCAGCCTGTGATGCAGGGAGACGGCACACACCGTTGGTAACCCCGTGCACCCCAGTGTAGTGGTGGATTGTAGTATGCAATGCGGACCTCACTACGTTGGTGCGCAGGAGTGCCTCTACCATCAACTGCTCCAAGGGTCACAAGGTGGTCTTCTCACACAGGTCAGCTACGTGGCTCCATGCGACCTGCCAGACTTTACCACCAAGTACTTGCGATCGTCATGCATCAATGTCTCCCGTCACGACTCATCGACTCCACAGCTCCTCCACATCCCACTCCAGGCTCTAGGCGCAGGTCCAGCGAGGCATCCAGGCTCAAGACGCAGGTCCAGCGGGGCATCCAGGCTCCAGACACAGGTCCAGGAGGCATCCAGGCTCAAGACACAGGTCCAGCGGGGCATCCCGGCTCCTGACGCAGGTCCAGCAGGGCATCCAGGCTCCAGATGCAGGTGCAGGGAGACATCCAGGCTCAAGACGCAGGTCCAGTGAGGCATCCAGGCTCCAGACTGTGGTCCAGTGGGGCATCCAGGCTCCAGACGCAGGACCAGGGAGGCATCCAGGCTCAAGACACAGGTCGAGCGAGGCATCCAGGCTCCAGGCGCAGGTCCGAGAGGCATCCAGGCTCCAGACGCAGGTCCAGGGAGGCATCCAGGCTCAAGAAGCAGGTCCAGCGGGGCATCCAGGCTCTCATCCTGGTCATCCTGGATGTTGGGTGGCTTGAGGGGGTTGTTGATGTGTGCTGCACTTGGCCCTGGCTGCCCCAATCGGCATTAAACTTTTTTTGGGGCATCTTTTCTAAGGGAGGTGGACTGTTAGGCCATTTTTAAGTTAGAGGGAAAAATCACTCATGTTAGGCTGCCTAGCATGTGTTTTTTTATCGTTAATGGGCTTATCACCACTTTTTTATCATTAGTGTGAGGATTTTTATCGTTGTCCCGCTAATTTTGTCAACGCACATTTCAGCCAGTAAGAGAAACTATCGCCTGTTAGCGGCGTGTTGTTAATATGCTGCCAACACAGCGATAATTTCCCATGGTAGACGGCGATAAAAAAAGTCGTGCTAACCGCGGTTAGCGTGAATTATCGCCACTTCTTGATAATATTCCCCTTAGAACTAATAAAAGGCTTTTGGAGGGTAAGCTACGTTTACAAGCAATATTTCTTTGCAATTGTTTTTTCTTAGTTTGCTGAAGTCCTATGGGCAGTAGTAAGAATCCGATTAATGTGGTTTTTTTTCGTGCATTTTTTTATTAAGCATTTGGCAACTACATAGCAAGCAGATGATAGTAGAATTCCATATACATACGTTGGAGGCACTGGAATATATCACAACAACTGCAAACCAATATTCCTAGGTTCGACAATTTCACTAAAGGAAATCCACGGTGGGCTAGAAGAAACATAACTATAAGGAATAGGACAAGTCCCAGCAAAAACAACGCTGCACTCTTTGGGGCACATGCATGGAGACATTTTGCGATCGCAAATGGTGCGATTCGCAAAAATCGGCCATTTGCAGGCACAAAATGGCCTTTTCTGATGTATGTAACTTTTGGGCAATTCACAATTTAGGTAATCGCAATTTTGTGCGATTCCCTAAATTGAGAATGCAAATAGGGAATTGCAGTTTGTGATTCCCTAATGGAGATGTTAGAAGCCTTTCCTAAATGTGAACTGTGCATTTAGGAAACACTAATTACCATCAACTTCAAGTTGATGGTAATGTGTGCATACTTTGAAAAATGCACAAAAATAATTTTTTCAAAGTGCATGTAGCGCACGCCTGCTTTACATGTGCACACTTGCAATTTTCTCGGGGTGCTTCAGGGGGACCTTAGGCCCCCGGGCAGCCTTGGCTTTTTATTCGCTATTTACGATTACCAATTTGGTAATCGCAATTAGCAAATGCTATACCATTCATTCCTATGGGCTTGTAGGCCCATAGGAATGAATGGAGTCACATTACCTAATAGCGATTTGCTATTTACCGAACCTCTATTAGGCAGTGTTAGGGAATCACAATTTTTTTTGCGATTCCTACATGCATAGTCTTTTGCGATTCCCAAATAGCGAATCAGTAAAATTCGCTATATGGGAATCACAAAATGCAGGCTTGATGCATGTGCCCCTTTATCTTCAGAAGTCATTACTAGTAGAATGGATATAACATAGCGGCGAGCAGTCCCTTCGACTAAGAGGGAGGGAGTCACCAGCGCGGGGGCTCAAAAACGGCGATAGGGAAAGAGGTAAAAAAAGGTCCCTAACAGGTGTCTACAGTCAAGCTCGTAACAGAGGGATCGATTAGATATGGCAGGGGGATGCTTGTAACAGGTCCACATGGTTCCAAAGAGGAGGACCATACAGAAGAAAATATCTCTAAATAATCCTGGAGGATATAATTTAATATTTTATAGGAGGCTGTCTTGTGCATTTCAATAAGACATTCCACATGCTGTGGTAGGTGCGTTGATTGCCAGTCTTCTAAGAAGTAGATCTTAGCTTCACTTAGTGCAGTGGCTAGAAGACCGTGCATATGATTAGTTAGTGATGGGAGGTCTATGGTGTCATGCAGTAAAATTAAGGGGCATATGTACAAGCCCCTATCACCATGGGAACATCACTTTTTGTGACGTTCCCGTGGCAATAGGGGTCTTGCCTTATTAACAAGGCAGCGTTTTACAAGGCAGCGTTAAGCCACTTAACATGGCTTAACGCTGCCGTGTAAATAAGGCCCGCTTTCAAGCAATGCTTAGCGTGAAAGAGGTGGGCAGTGGATGTTGCAGTGGGCGTTCCACCGCAAAACCCATTGATTTTGACGCTAACCCCTATTTACAAGGACAGTGTAAATGGGAGGCAGCATTAAAATTAAGACCAGGAAAAACCAAGCGAAATTAGGAGAAATGCTTTATTTCTCCTCGTTTTTGCTTTTTCCATGTGTACTGCCTTGTGCAGCACACATGGAAAAAGCAAAAAGCTTTGGATTGTTTATTTGTAGGAAGGTGACCCTTCCTGCACATAAAAAATCCTTAAACAAAATGACGTTTTGTAACTTCCATGTGTGCTGCATTAAGGACACCTTCCTACACATGAACAAGCCTTACCTGCACACAGAAACCCTTGCACTATTGTCCAAGGGTGCTTGCGTTTGCGCTAAACTGCTAAGTGGCGGAGTGAGGCGTTAAGCCATGCTGGCTAACGCCTCACTGCGCCATGTCCTCGTACATATGCCCCTAAATTTCTGGGAACAGGGGACGGTACCATAAGCATGTCATCTAATGTACTGCTGACCTGTGACCAGAAGGTAGGCATTGTTGGTCAGTCAAAGAGAATATGAAGTGTGTCGCAGAACCTCATCATAGATTCTGTCACACCCTTGTCCAAGTATTCCACCAAGTCTGTCCAATCCTACTCAATGTACTTATTGTGGAGCAGGGACTGCCACTGAGTATGTAGGGATGCTAGAAAGGGTTTGGCATGTAGGTGCTGCACTAGCAGACAATAGAACTGAGAATTCACCCATTTATACATTCCCCACAGTTTAAGTTGTTGAAAGATGGAGGAGGGCAAGATGTCCCATGGCGGTTTACCTAATTCGTGTGAGGCAATTTCATGTATTTCCACCACTGGGACAAATCACATTCCACATGGAGTGCAGTAAAGGACTTCAAAGCTCCCTAGTTCAACAGGTGGTATATGGTAAGAATACTAGGTTTTCACCACACCTCTCACACAATCCACCAACACCTTGCCATCATTGTCCCATGTGAGGGTCTGGGAATGCATGGTAGCATGTTACGGCAGTAGGTTATATGAGCTATGCCAGACGCGTACCATTGTCTTAACCTTGGGGTTGCAAGCTAACGCAGAGGGTTTCTTGTGTTTGTATAGTAATTGAATGTCAGTCTCACTCTGTGTAAGACAATACTCTATAAGGGTGGGTCCTTGTTGTTTGGCCACAAATAGGTCAGATGAGAGAGGTGGAGGGATGTATATAAATGTTCAACACTGAGCAGGCTAAGGCTTCTGTTAAGAAATAAGCAGTCCACACATGGGGCTATAACTATCCTTAGATTTCTTCAAGTATTTTAAGTAAATGGGAAAATCTGAGCCATCGCTTAAGTCCAGCTCCCAACTGGCAACCGCCTACACATCATCCCCTACATTCTCAGAATCCTTGCATCATCACCTTCCATGAGAAGGTTCTGTAAAGGTAGAGATATCACAATAGAGATACCACATACCTCTCCCCTTTTCTCAAGCAGAAATATAAAGTCAAAGCAATAGATAGAAAGCTAATAGATAAAATATGCATGTACAATAAAAATGTAAATAAGATTTGATAAATAATACAATATATACAGCAGAGTGCAATAACCTGTTGTAACAATTCATACATAATCTTTCCTAGACCATCCTCCCACTCATTCCATGCCCATAACACATGCACATCAGTTTGCACATTTTCAACTCCAAGTCCATGAACTATGCTTCAAGACCATAATCCTGCTTAAATTCCAAATGTGATCGTCTCCCAGTTTTCCCACAATATGAAATTATTTGACAATCGTGAGTGGAGTTCAAAATGTTGACATCTTGCCGAGCTCTTAGGGTTAATTCACTCTCCTCATATCACTCACTCTTCTTTTGGTTTGACATGTGGAGTGTTTGTTGTCAAAATGTTCTTTACTCCACAACACCCATTCATTTGTCTTTCCCTCCGTTCATCTGCCATGGAAGCACCTACATCCTCATTTTTCATCCAAGAAGGACACATCTGAGAATTCTGTTTCCTACCCCTAAATTATTCAGAAAGTACCTTACCAGTGATAGGATGGGGTGTCCATCAATTCATGTCTACTCTTTTGTATTTCATTCATCCAGTCTGTGTCCTCCAGTCTAGCAATCTGTATAGTTTCTTTCAACACCCTATTGAATCTCTCAACCATACCATTGGATGCAGAGTGGTAAAGAAAACAACTCTTATGCTGGATTCCCCTCTCGGATACAAATTCTTCCATTACCTGTGAGACTTACTGCACCCTATTGTCAGTGAGGATGTATTCTGGAAACCCTTCCCTGCCAATCACCACTTGAGAAAGGCCACCACATTGTGTGCCTCGATGCTCTGAGCTGTGTGGATTTCTGGCCAGCGTGAAAACATGTCAATTAAAACTGCAATGCAAAATTGTCCAGTTCTACTTGTTTCGGGCCCCAAAATATCCAGGGCAACTTCTTGCTGTAGAATCTCTCACCACCATTGGCTGCACTCTTGTTTTGCATACGTTGTCACTCGACATGTGCTCTAGACACTCTCTGATAGACCTCTTCACCTGGATATCAAGACCACGCCGCCAAAAGCGCAGCCTAATCCTCTCTTTGGTTTTACAAATTCCTATGTGTTTTTAATGTGCTAACTGGTTTTCTTCTCCGCACTCAAAGAGGTTTCACATACTCTTGCATAGTGGGAAAATACTTTTTTTCCCATTCAGAACATATTGGCTCCCCTGGAGAGGACAGAAACAATGGTGGAGGAGTGATATTTTGCATTAAATAATATCCACATTACCACACCAAATAATTGCTAAGTGCACAACTGCAGACCACTCCCAAAATGTCCAGATGACTCCCTTGTTGACAGAGATCTCCTCTGTATTGTTCTTAGCATTTATAATATTTAACAAAAGCAATTAAAACAAAACACAGTACATGCATCACCGGTTCCCGGTATTGTACCCGGGTTCTTTCTCAACATGTAAATTGATGTAATGGTAAAGAAAGCAACCGAATAACCTTACCACATGGTTGTCCTCAACATAGCACCTGAGACCTGAAACCGCTCAAAACAGTAAATGTCACACCCTTTGAAATGTTAAATATATAAGGGCCACATGCATCAAACTCTACATTTGCGATGACTTAATATCGATTTTTAAGGAATCGCTATTTGGTAATCGCAAATGCCTATGCATGTAGGAATCACAACAAAATGTGCGATTCTTTAACATTAGCTAATAGCGATTTGGAAATTGTGAATCGCTATTAGCTAATGTGACTCCAATCATTCCTATGGGCCTATCGGCCCATAGGAATGAATAGAAATACATTTGCAAATTGCGATTACTAAATTGGTAATCGCAAATTGCGAATGCAAATCCAAGGGTGCCCGGGGGCCTATGCCCCCTCAAAAAGGTAAGTGTGCACATGTGAAGCACACACATGCCCTAAGGGCATGTGTGCGCTACATGGCACTTTGAAAAATGCATTTTTGGGCATTTTTCAAAGCATGCACAAATTACCATCAACTTGAAGTTGATGGTAATTAGCGTTTCCTAAATGTACAGTTCGCATTTAGGAAAGGCTACGTGCATTAGCAAAGAGGGATTCGCAAATTGTGATTCCCTAAATGCATTCGCAATTTAGGTAATCGCAAAAAAATTGTGATTACCTAAATTCCGAATGGAAAAAGGTACATGCATCTGAAAAGACCTTTTTCCATTCGGAAACGGGCCAATTCTGCGAATTGTCCCGTTTGCGAAGGAAAAAAAAGCTTGATGCATGTGTCCATAAATGTTTTAACCTTAACTGCAGACCATTCTGACTTGAAGAAATAACCCTTGGTTGCTCCAGCAACCAACACATGAATATACGCTGCATGCTCACAACAGCTTGGCATATGACAAATGTGGTTGCTCCCACAACCAATCCCTCTGATGTCTTGATGCAGCATGCAGGCATTCACCACACGCTACCTCACTTTCCTGCCTCTGGGCCCTCCACCACTGAAAGGACACGTCAACACCTTGCAGGAGCCGTAGAGCTACAGGGGCAATATCAGAAGCCTTGTCACTCAGCTTGCATGGTCATGAAGTGAGGTCAAACAAGCAGCAGCACATGCCCTTCAAGTAAGTAAGTAAGGCTTGCTTAGTGCAAGCCATTTTGATGATTTTCCATAAACCTGAATAATGCAGGTTTCATTTACCTTATGGAGCATTTCCAAACTAAAGCTAAGAGTGGTGATGGGGGGCTGCACTAACTTCATATTTTGCGGGAAACGAGAAACACTATAATGACCTGAGAGAAAATGGCTGGTGGTTGAGAAAGACTGGCTAAAAAGGTGTAGGCATGTGGGTTCCCAAAACAACTCAACTATAACGTTTGATGAGTAGTCTAAACTCCTAAAGACATCCACCAGCCCACCAGGGTAGAAGCCTCATTTGGTGACTATTATCAGTATAACAGAGAAGCATGGGTAAACAGATGGGTCCATGTATCTAAAGGAGTGTATACTGCGGGGCAAAGAGTGCAAATATAGTTACATGTGATGGGGGTTAAGGCATAACGCATGGGATGGCTGCAACATCGGGAGAGAAAAAGAGAGAAGGACATATGGAGATACATAAAACATGGTCCATAGCTGCACTCACTGCTGAGGGATAGACAATGATGCCTAAACACGATCAATTCAGATGTCACAGTTACCCCCTCAAACCATAGGGAGGAGGTTATCGACGCCCAGCATACAGGTAATATTACAATCACAATCTATAGGAGGAGTAACCTAAGAGCAAAGAAAGTTAAAATGAGAGGAAGAAAAAGGAGAGTGGGAGAAAGAGGTATACAAGAAGCTACAGAAACAAGGAGATAAGGAAGAACTCATAAGAGGGTGACATTTTCTGGAAAGACTTCAGCCATTGTATGAATTCCATCATTTGGCAGGATGTGGGAGCGTTGTCGAACCTGCTTCGGACTGCAAAGATGTTTTCAGCTGATGTCTCAGTTTGCCCCTGCTGGCCTCATGTGTGAGCTCCTCTACTGTGTCAATCACTCTCTTGACTGTCTGCCAAAGGGGAGACCCTTACGCCTGCTAATTTGAGATGGTGGTTTAGCACCCTGATGGAGAGCTTTCTCATTGTGCAAAGAATTGTGGTGCAGTATTCATGTAATGATCTTCCTGACTATCTAGACACCCAGTAAATCCCTCAGGTTCTGTGAAGTTTGTGGATTTGCCCGTTGTTATTCAATAAGTTGCCAGTTAGAGTGGTCCACATTTTAGGTTCCATGTTTTTAATTTCGGCCTTTGCACCAAAAATGCTTTCCTTTTAACATTGGTGTCCATAGAAAAGTTAGCATATATCTAGATAACATGTCCATCCAGGTTGTAAAGGCCATGTTTTCACAGTACTTAGATTACCTGCCAGGCCTGCTTGTGGTGGAGAAAGGAAGCAATGATCAGTCATGGTATCTCCGATGCCCTGGTCGTGGGTAATCCAGAGCTAATCTTATGTGCTCTATGTAAGCTGCGCAGAAAATAACAGTTCTGTGAGGTGGAGGAGTAAATTGATCAGAAAAGCATTCTTGTTGTCTTGCTCCACTTTTCATGTCATTTCAAAGAAGTATATGTTATCTCTACATGAGTGGTCATTTACGTTGGTCGCATTCTGCTTGAGGAATGGAAGGTTGAAGGGGCAGGTGGTCAGTGCAGCAAATTGAGTTTACAGCTATATCACATTATATACCAAGCCATCCACCTTTGCATGGAAGGAGCCCATTTCAGTCCTCATGGATTTAACTTCAGAAGCAAATCCTGAGATAGTATCATCCATGTAAAACCTATGGCAGTGATTACCCTAAGTATGGTCTTTTGATAGGATTCTGAATGTGCTGCTGCAGTTGAATGTTTTGCACCCCCTACCGCTTCGAAAAAGAGCAGCTGTTGTGATGCCATGCCAGATGCCATAAGGAAAGAGGGGAGAACACATGGGTACCCAGTTGTGGCTCTTTGCAATGGCTTCCACAGATAGTGGGGATATCCAGCCTTTCAAAGCTGTCCTCAAAGCGCATGAGCTCCTGCCGGAAATTACCGTCGAAAATCTCAACCGATATTTAGCTGCAAGCTGTAGTCGAAGATGGCTTTGTAAGGCCAGATACTGCCACTTGGAGCTCCCACAGAACAGGAATTGCTGCTGTAGAGAAGAACATAGCGGGAGCTACCCTGAAGTCAGGATGACTGCCAATGAACCTTTGGTGGATCAGATGGCAGGTAGGTTAAGGTCTTCTGTAGTTTCTTCTGGCACTGTTTGGTGAAAATTGTTTGAAGTCCCAAATTCTGTGGAGCTTGTTATGTCCTTGTGGCTCACACAGAAGGCCAGTCAACTAGTCTTGGAGCCACTCTGGTAGTCCTGGGTTCAAAGAGATAGCCCAGCAACCAGCATGGCAGACCTCAAGAAGCGGGGTAGTCCTCTGGTGAACACGGTAGTCCTTCTGAAGTCTTCCACGGGTCCAGGACTGTCTTGAAGATGTGTTTCAGGAGGTCCAAAATGTATACCTCTTACCAGCCTTTGAAGTGGGGGTGATATTCTGGTGACCCCCTCATCTGGTTCTGGAAAGCTCTTCTCTTCCCCTGCCAAGACTCAAATTAGTCTTGGGTGACAGGAGACCGGTGACAGGTTCCCTGTTGGATGTTCTGTAGGCTGCCCTTTGAAATGTAAGCTGGACAGTGAAGATCTCCACCCCACCCATCCTGACATGATGGGCCATCCGTCCAACAACAAGTCCTCCTTTGTCTCACTGTCTGAAAGGAAGACACAAAAACCATATGCCAAGCTATTCACAGTCATATGATCCAGGACACAGGCAGCTGCCACTAGATGGTTAGGACAAGAAAGTGCAAACTGTGTAAAAGTGTTATTTCCAGAATTGTGACTTAAAATCTGATTTTTAATTACAATTAATTGAGTTCAAACTAGACCTTCCTATCTGTTCCCAATCAAAAGTTGGCACTTATTAGGTATAATAAAGTAACCCAATGTTATCCAATAGGAGACATAGGCCTTAAGATAGTAAAAATGATGTAGGAGTTGTTCACAACCAGGGAATGCAAATTTCTAATTTTTTGTATGCTATGTACCCTGCCCTATGGGCCATTAAGGGCCTACCTTAGTATTGACTTATATGTTTTAAAAGCAATGGTTTAGGTCTAGCAAAAGGCAAAATTTGCCAGGTCAAATTGGTAGTTTAAAACTGCATTACAGGCTGCAATAGCGGATCAGAGACATGTTTAAAAGTGCTGCTTAAGTGGGTGGCACAAATGAGTGCTGCAGGCCCACTAGTAGCATATAATTTACAGGCCCTGGGTACATGCAGTACTATATGAAAGGAACCAATAAGTAACTTAAATATACCAATCATTGTGAGCCAAATGTACTATGTTTTAGGGGTAGAACAAACACTGTAGCATTGTTTAGTAGTCCTAATGCTACAAAAACAAAATTCAGAAAACTAGGAGGGTCGAAGGCAAAATATTTGGGGTCTGGGGGAAGACCACACCAAAGATGACAGGATTAACAATACATATATATTATTACATTTTAAAATAGTCAATAACCTATTGTGAATTAAAAAAAAAATTGCAACAATACCTTGGTACACTGTTATTTAAATTCAAAATTGGTTATTAAATATATATTGTTAGATTATTTTCTAAAATTAAAATTCGGCTATTAAATATTTTATAAGTAAATAATAAATATTTACTACTTGTCCATATCTATTTTTAACATTAATTATACTAAATGTACATGTTTCACTATTCTACATCATTTAAGATCATTTCCTATGGGGTTATATTTTGAGACCCTACTTCCATCATTTTCTAAGGGAGGATGTTTCATTTTCAGCGGTTGGCCATGTGTTGTGCTGGACTTACTACAAAAGAGTAAGAACCTCCAAAAGTAATTTGCAGTTTGTGAATACCAAAAAGTAGTAAACTTACTCAAGTGTAAACTTTCTCAAAGGTGTAAGCTAACTTTATGAATCTGGGCCTTATCATTCAGTGCTCACCTCCCACCCCATATGCTTAGTTTGTGATGAAAAAAATAAGCTCAGGGGCCCAAAGTTTTCACTTTCAGCACTGCCGAATTATGGAGTTTGTGAATCTCACAGAATGCCTCCCATGTTATCTCTCTCTTGAAGGTCCTATTTCATACCTGCTTTCTCCATTTGTCATAGTTCTCCTAACTTTATCTTATTCCTCCTCCTACTTTTCCTGTGTTTCTCCTGCTTGTGCGGGTTCAGATTCTAATTATGAAAAATAAATTCCAGTACCTAAGAATGTTTGTTGGTGCCCACCACCTTCAACCACCTGTGCAAATTAAGCACTGCATCCAAGATTTTTAGGGATCAATCTAGATGTAAATGTATTGTTCACATTTCACCTAGATCCTCACTACTGTGCCCAGGGCTTACCACAAGTCTCTGAAGCACTGCATATTCCTGGCAGCATATTTGGTAAAATTGACAGGTAAACAATCAAGGGAAGAGCCAGAAGAATGGAATAACCCCCACTTTGAACCATAGCTCAATTGCCACAGAATATGTAAGTAAGGCATGTAAGCCCAAAACTCATTTGTTGGCTTCCCCGAGAGAATTCTGAAAAGAATGTGGTCAACCAATGCCTTCCACTGTAAACTTTCAATGAATTTGGTCATCTATCCATCCATATATCCAGTTCCTGTTACTTTGTTACACACACTGGCCAGTGGTACCCACTTCCTGCACCCCCACTCATACTACTAAAGTGGGAGGTTTATGATGCCCCTGTAGGTAACGATAGGTGAACAGTGCTCAAATTAATATTGCAGCCACTAGAATGTATTGTCTGCTGCTGATTTTGACAAAGCAACATCAAAATCTGCTTGTTAGCTCTGAAAACAGGTAATCAGAAGTGTTAGCTATGGCAAGAAAGAGAATCCTTCCTTGCTTACATTCCCTTCTGCAGCCTTCAACACTACAGTAACAAAGAAAGAGCTTTAGTAAGCATAGAGGGGCTGAAAACACATGGGCATGTTCCATTATCATACCTACCCTACGCAATGGGTACTTTCTTAACTGTAGATTTTCTAAGGCAAAAGAGGCTTGCCTGAGGGAGTGGGGGGAGGTGTTGGGACCTGGACACATCAATGATCAAATGGGGCATGGGGTGAGGGGTAAAAGCCCCAAAACTTCTGCACAGATGGGAATTTCCGATCCCTTTAACTGGGTTGTAATGGAGAATTGAAATTGGACGTGTGCTAAAATAAAGATCATGTTAAAGCTTATGGAATCTTCTGTTGATTTAAAAGTGGTCAAATATTAACTTTGATGTAATGTAGGGCTGGCTTCAGGTGAGCAGTGTCTGATAGGCATCCTTTACTTTCGAGATCTACTAGGCGGTTGCTCACATGTTGCATTATGACTGTTCTAATAAAATAAACTATGGCCGCTTCATATTGCTGCTATTGCAACAATAATTGCTGCTAAAAAGATAATACACAGCTGAAGGATACCAACCGTGTGTTACTTGGGATATATAAATCATGGCCCACAGCTCCAGGGATCACTGACATAATATTGATGCACAAAATATTGAAACACAAACAAATTGGAAAATAGAAATCGTTAGCAAAAATATTACCCTCGTATACCCAACTAATACTATAAATATAGAGAACACAAACAGCGTTGTTAAAAATATTGGTTTTAACTTGTATCGCAAACCCAAATATTGGAACAAAAATATTGTTACCTTTATATAAATATATAGTATTTGCCTCACATAATGTTGACTACAATAATATCATTAATAAACATTAAAAAACGACTTTTTTAGTTAAACAAATAATCACCTTGGACATTTTACAGTATTTTCACATGGTTGAATTATTAGTACATCACCAAAATAATTATAATTTACCTCAATAAAATATATAACTAAATACGTGACAACATAAGCAAAAACAATTTGCACAAACTAAAATCCTTTATCACACGCGGTGGTGAAGAGGCATCAATATGCTTTGCGGGGCTGCTGCAGTCCTGCAAAGCATATTATGACTTTCCTCACTGCCATCGATTTCATGGAGGTCTTTCCTCCAATGAAAACAGCGGCAGTAAGGAAAGTAAGAGGGCCATACAAGGTCCCCTTGTGCCCCACTCCATGTGGATGCACCTAGAGGGGCCAACATGTGCCTCCCTGTGTACATGCACACCCAGTTCCAGTACGGCATGGACTTCATAGTCCATGCCGTGCTGGAACTTCCTTTGACGTACCCATTGCGGTTCCATAGGCACCGTTGTGGAGCAGCAAAAGAACCGCCCGCCAATTACTAAAAAAGTCATATTATGGTGGGAGGTTCTCACGCGGGTTTGGCGTCGTGGGCGGGGGGGTGGTCCCACTACAGCACTTTCAAATTTGTAGTCAGGCCCTGTGAAATTAAACATAATGAGGAACCCTTCCTGTTACATTACCACCTAAACAATGATTGCCAAATTCTAATATTTTCTACAGCAGATAATTTACTAAAACCAAGTCATTGTCAAACCTAGATTATGGATGTGACCTTCGCAATGTGTTCCAGACCATTCACTGAGATATACACCATATATGGTGAATATCAAAACACAAAATCCCTTTTATATATGCCCTACTACCAAATTACCAAAGCAGCATTTACTATGGACTCCCAAACCATATTAAAAATAAAGCAAATATCTACTACCAAAAACATAATAGTAGACTTAGACCAAGCCATGATTGAAACCATTAATAATTTACCTCCACACAGCTGTTACTGCCATTTCAATCAAATCATGTGGAAACACCTCCAACAATCTGAACTTAGTGCCCGATTATGACTTTGGTGCAATTGCGCGATCTCCCCAGTGCAGCTGCATGATGACCGCTCACCATATAATGACCAATTTATTCATTGGCAGGCACTTCCTTTACCGTTCCCATGGCGGTGCCTATAAAATAGGCACCGCCATGGGAACGTAAAAGGAAGTTCCAGCACGCCATCAACTAAAGGTTCCATGTCATGCTGGAACTTCTGTGCATGCACACAGGGGGGCAAATGTTGTGCTCCCTGTGTGCATCCACATGGCTTGAGGCACACGTCGAACGGGGCCCTGCAGGACCCACTTTCATTCCTCACCGCCACTGATTTCATGCAGGAAAGACCTCCATGAAGTCAGTGGCTGTAATGAAAGTCATTATATACTCGGCATGACCGCGGTGGTCCCGCCAAGCATATAGATACCTTTGCACCACCACACCAATGCCAGGGAATGGTGGTTCCCTGGCTGAGTCGGCTATCTCAAGGCAGCACGACCACTAGGGTTGGATTGTGGTGGTTGCAAGACCACCATCACTGTGCCACCACAAGTCTGGCGGTCCTAGAACCGCCAGACTCGCAATCTCATCCTAAGTGTAGAATATGCTACAAACAGTCAATTTGCCTTTGAAATAAAAGAAAATGATAGCACTAGCCTATGTCCCTGTCAGCGAGGTAGCTAACAACTACACTTTACTTATAGAAACCCATTCTACCAACAAAATGAACAAATACCATGGTGGAATGTCTATGACAGCACTTTGACACAGGAAGCCAAAGTAAACAATGCAGTGGGAGGATGCCTTCCAATCCACACTAGGCAGAACCCAACCTACACTCTATAAATTTATAGAAGCACTACAAAAAGTGCAAAGCTACCAACAACTGTCAATGGAGCACTCTGTTGCCCAAATTGCACCTAAACTTAGCAAACAAATCAAAAGAAATTAGGATAGGCTACAATTTTAAGTCAAACTCTTCATAAAAAACAAAGAAGCAGATTACTTAGAAATAATAGCTGAAATCACATTATAAAATAAATATTGACCTACAAAACTCCCAAAAAACTGTAACAATGTCCTAACAATCATGGCAAATATTTTTTTATTCAAATAATAAACATGTTATCATATTACATCAGTTAAAACATTTAGGGCCTCATGTAGGTAAATAAATTTTACCGGTTCTTAAATACCGAGCCGTACCGAATCGGTAAATTAGAATCGGTAAGTTATATGTAGGTAAAAATTCGGTAACTGTTACCGATTCGGTAACATTCGGTAATCACGAATCGGAATTCACCGAATCGGTAAATACCGAGGTGGTATTTACCGAATCGGAAAATACCGAGGTGGTATTTACCGATTCGGAAAATACCGAGGTGGAATTTACCGAATCGGAAAATACCGAATCGGAATGTACGGATTCGGTAAATAAAATCACATGACTTGACGAAACAGCTAATCCTGTGCAACGACAGCCCACCCAACCAGGAAGTGCCCACACCCAGGCAGGTGTACATAATTAGCCAAAGTGGCCACACCCAGGCAGGTGTACATAATTAGCCGACCCTGGAGAGGCTTGGAGTGCAGAGGAGAGGCAGGGAGCCGTTGCACGTGCGAGCGGGTAAACGAACAGCATGTCCAGCCAGAGAACACAGAAAGACGGAGGGGAAAGGAGGAGGAAGCTGAAATTTAGCCCCAAGGAACTCCAGGTGCTGGTGGAGGAGGTGGTGAAGCAGCACCAGAAGCTGTTTGGAAGGCAATCCCTGCAAGTGCCTGAGGCGGAAAAGCGCAACATATGGCTGGCCATCCAGGCGCAGGTCAATGCTGTGGGAGTGACCCACAGGGACATTGAGGTCCTCAAAAAGCGCTGGTATGACCTGAGGATTGTAACCAAGAGGAAGATGGGCGACATCCAGAAGGAGGCCAGCCAGACCGGAGGTGGAACCAACAGGGCACCTGCCCTCACCGAACTGGAGGAGCTGGTGGCGGCCACAATCCAGCAGGAGAGCGTCGTGGGTCTTGGGGACGCCGACAGCTCTGCCAGAGCCGCAACACACCAAGGTAAGACGAAAGCACAGCAATGTAGCCCCCCCCCACCCCTATCCCACATCCCCCATTGTGAAACGAGAATCACACTGCAGTCCACACGTGTCAGTGCAGACAGGCAATGCATTCCGGGAGATGTAGTCAGGGCAACACTAACCATGCCGTAAATGTTACAGGGCAACAAGGCATGTCACGCACTCGAGGCACAAGGAGACAGAGGACATATTGGAATGTGAAATGTGTTATTGTGACGCATGCAATGCAGCCCTTCGGGGACACTGAGCCAATGTTGTATTTCTGTCCACAGATGTGACATCATGCAGGACAGGGCATGCTGCAGGAGAGACGGCACACCGGCCACAAGTATCACCTCTAGCCAGCACAAGTTCAGACCAGGGAGCAGGCCCACTGGCAGCCGCACCACCAACACAGCCAGCCTCGCCGCACCCAGAGCCAGCATCACCTCACCGAGAGCCAGCATCACCACAACCAGAGCCAGCATCACCACAACCAGAGCCAGCATCGCCACTCATGTTCGAATCACCGGCCACATCTCCGCTTGCAGGTGTGAGAATGAGGAGGCGTCCAGCAGCCAGGCTACGAGCCTTAGACACCTCGTCAGACGACAGCATGGGCCCAGAAGACCGCACCGGGCCCCAGGAAGGGAGCCATGCCACTGTGCCCCACATCTCACAGGCAGCACAGATGGGAGCAAGAGGGCGCCGCAGGTCGCGTGTCCAGAGTCCACCAGCACCCACTGACGGCCATGGTGTCTTCTTGGGTCTCGAGGGCCAAATGTTGAAGCAACAGCGCCTGCAATCAAAGGCAGTCATGTCAGTCCAGAGGCACATGCGGGTGATGAGGACAACATTAGTCAACATGGACAGTAACATAAGCGGCATGGCTGCGGGCATTCGGGACATGTCCCAGTCAATCCAGCAGTTGTGCAGCAAATTAGATGCTGACATCGAAGCACGGCGCCGGGAACGCCAGAGAAGGGACACTACCAGCAGGGCACTCAACCGTCTGGCAACTGCGACTTCTCTACTGTGCCGGCGCTCTGTGACGATGCAGGAGGGCCTAACACAGTGCTGCAGCGACCTGTCTCGGGGGATGGTGCAGGTGACAAGTGCACTAGGGGTGCTATTGACTAGTCAGGCGTCGACAACTGCTGCAGGGGATGCTGCGGAGAGCATCGACACCAGCAGCAGCATCACACCCCCCGTCCCAGAAGCACGCAGGAGCAGCAGGCGGCTTGGGGTTGGCTCTAGTGAGGATGCACAGGCCGTGCAATCCACCACTGCAGCGCGTATGCGCAAACATTGATGTAGCCCTGCTAAGCCACTTCCCATTGGGTGACGTAACCCTGGACATACTCCTTGTATAGATGGTATATTGCCTGATTGGCCTGTTCATGTGTTCATGGCGTGGTGCCACATTAAAACTACGTCAGGACTTCTCACAACTCGCTGTGTCCCCTCACTTACTCAGAAATAGTTGCATGTGATCTCTGCCCGTCTCTCTCTCCCATCGATTGCAGTTGGCACTCTAGCTGCGTTGCCCTCTGGCTGGCCTGACTCATCCTCGTTGTCCTCAAAATATGTTAGTTCCACATCTGTACCTTCTTTCGTGGCAAGGTTGTGCAGCATTGCACATGTGGCAATAATCTTGCAGCAGGTGATGGGTTTGTACTGGCGTGCGCCTCCGCTCTTGTGCAGGCAGCGGAACCTGCTCTTCAGTAGTCCAAACGTGCGCTCCACCACATTGCGTGTTGTTTTATGTGCCACGTTGTATCGTCTCTCACTCTGGGTTGCTGGGTGTAGGTAGGGAGTGCGGATGAATGACCGGCATGCATATGCACTGTCGCCTGGATGAGTAAAAGGGAACCATCAGTAACATGCCTCTATACACTATGATTTGCAGGTTTCAAGGGGCGTCACTGTTACTTACCTAGCAGGTATCCCTCTCCGAATTCTCCGGCACTCAGTCGTGTGTAGATCCCACTATTCTGGAAGATGTAAGAGTCGTGGGTGCTCCCAGGAAACTTTGCAACAATATCTGTGATGATGTTCCCTGCATCACAGATCACCTGCACATTGATGGAGTGGGTGGACTTCCTGTTCCTGTAGATGTGCTCTGTATCAGCTGGTGGACAGATTGGGATGTGTGTACCATCAATACAGCCGATGACATGGGGGAACTGTGCCATGTGATAAAAGTCTGTTTTTGTTTTCTGCAGTGCAGCCTGTGTGTTTGGGAAGCTTATGTAGTGGTGCATTCTCTGCATCATGGCATCCAGGAACTTCCTGAAGAAACGTGACAGGCAACTCTGGGATACCCCACCCACCGCAGCTATCACCACCTGATAACTGCCGGATGCCAACAGATGTAGGCTGCAGAGCACCTGCACATGTGGGGGTATGGCGTGCGCCCTTCTTATTGGCTGGTCCAGGAGTGGGTGAAGGTCCCTGATTAAGTCCATGATGGTTTCGGGGTGTAGCCTGTACCTCTCATGTATCTCTGCATCAGTCAGCTGGAATAGTGTGATGCGCTGTCTGTAGATTTGTTCCTCCCGTCGCCACACCCTCAGTCCTGCTGCCTGTAGACGTAGGCGCCTTGCAATGACGTACATGGCGGCCATGTTGTCCACGCTGTTGCATTTTGGGTTTGCCTATATGCAATGTTGGTGGTTACCACCTGCTTTCAATCCGTGTTAATTACCGACTCTTATTTACCGATTTTCCTGGATTTCTTAATTACCGAGTGCTCCTACATGTCATTTTCAATTTTACCACTTCATATTTACCACTTCATGTTTACCGAATCGTTAATTATGTATTCCGTAACTCTGATTCGGTATTTTAGAATTCGGTAAATATGATTCGGTATTTACCGCCTCATATTTACCGAAAAGTGGTTTTTGGACTCCTACATCTCACTTGTCTGAATACCGGTCGGTAACGGCATATTTACCGAAAATCGGCCGTTACCGACCGGTATTTGGCTACCTACATGAGGCCCTAAATAAAACTCCAATCTTAAATAAGACCAATATTATAAAATAATAGATAAATGATTTCTGTTACAAATCTAAACCTCACCAATGAAAAACCTCAAAAAGCAAACGCAAACTGTTACATAAAATAATTACAACACATAACAAAAACATTTCCAAACAACATTCACATAATAGTTACACAAATAGTAAAATATAACATTTCCCACCCAAAACAAATACATTAAATATGACTTACTGTTCTGTAGTTGCAAATCATCATCATCCTCTGTATTCATGTATTCATGTATTAAAGAGTATAATCCACCAAAAAAGGAAAATATATTTTCCGAAAAGCCCCAAAAAAATGCAAAAATGGGACAAAAACTGAAGATCCCTCAAAGCCAACCAAAGTATCTAAAAACCATAAAAAACGGAAAAAGGGTTAAAAAAAAGAACCTCTCCTGGAAACCCAAAAAAAGCAAATCAAGGTTAAAAATATTGTCCTATTATTAAAAGATTTCCTTTTTTTAAAAAAAGGTAAATCCAAAGGCACATAGGACACGTAAAACAAAAAACCCCCACACAAAAAACATTACATTTCCAAAAGTACATATACATTACACTTAACCTCTTCAATGCCCGTGACGAGCTGGACTCGTCATGGGCCGCGGTGGCGCTGTGCCCATGACGAGTCCAGCTCGTCACAAACCCCGCCCGCTAATGCAACGGCCGGCACAGGGCGGGGAAAGGGGCGGACACCGAAGGGGTTAATCATCAAAAGTAAGTAACACAACACAATATAGAAAAACATATTGATATATTACTAAAACAGTGTACCAAAAACCAAACCTAAACACTTGTGAAAAACACTACAATTAATACAACTAAATGTAGAGTAAACCCACAAAGTATAACTAACCTCTAAACCTCTACCCTACATCATCCCTATCCTTAAAAACCTATAAAATATACTTACCTGTTCCAAAAAACAACAACACCTGGTTCCTGAAAACTAGACTCAAAATGACACAAATAGACTACCAAATAGACGATAGCAATAAAAAAAGCCCACTAAATTAAACTAAACAAAAGACCATCTCCTTATGGAATGAACAGATGGGAAAATAAGTAAAAATAATTGAATACATTTATTAAAATTGTAAAAAAATATTAATCATGTAAAACATGTCAAATAATTTTGTAAACAAAGTAAAACACATTTTTAAAGTATTAATTAAATAATAGTATGAACAATATACAACTATTTAATTACACTGAAAAAACGTATGTTAGCATGATGTAAAAAATATGCTCTCTACAGCCAAAATCTGCATTTTACGACAATGGAGATTGCCCGCCCCACCCTCGCAGGAGGACTGGATGGTAGCAATGGTTCTAACGGTGTCCCACGAACGTTTAATATATGGCCTGCAGGACCAGGAGGAGGTGTCCCAACAAACATGGGCACCCTTCGTTTGTGATCCCTGAATATCCACTGACCCTTCCCCCCTACTGCGCCCCTACTTCCCACTCTCCTCTCCCAACCCCTTCTCCTCCCCCTCCACTCCCCTGTCCCATCCCCCGTCCCTCACTGCGCATGCACCTTCCCTCGTATATGCTCCTCCCTCCCCTCCCTTTTTCCCCAAACCCCCGGGCAAGGAGGGCATCACCTCACTCATCCCTTGCCACCTAGCACAAACAACCGCCCCACCCTGCATGCCTACTACTCCATAGGTCCAATCCTGCCTCCTCCTCCTCAAAGACCCACCCTGATTAACTCACCCAGTGACTCTGTACGCTGAGGGGTGCTGGTTGTTTTACACAGCATGCTCCCAACCCAGCTTAGTCCTAAAAGACGCCTGCCTACCCCTACCACCCCCTCCCTTCCCCCACGCTTCCCCCTCGTTGAGGGTAATTACCACTACAACTTACCGTATGACACCCTCAGATCAATGTAGATCCCTCATCATTGACTGTATTCAATCCCCCGAACTAGTCTACTATCTATCACAGGTCAAAATACTGGGGTCTACGCCCGCATTATCAACCCTAATGTTATATTCTATTAACACCCCCTTTGATGTTGATATGTACCCTGTCCCCCCTTCTTATCTCCTCACCCCATCCCTCCCTCCCCTCCATCCTTGTTCCTTGTGTACCCCAACCCCCTCCCTCCCTCCCCTTTGTTCTGTGCAGTTTTCATTTTCAATAGCACACATGTACATGTAATCACAATAGACCCCAGTGAGTACGTCACACTGTGAGTTACTTATATTGCTATATTCTTCTTTAACCCCTTCGCCGCGGCAGGAATTCCACCGCGGCGCTTGGGGGGTTTGGGGGCAGTTGCAGTGGCGCTGTGCTCGTGACGGAACCACTCCGTCACGAGTCACGGGTGAGCTGTGCTCATGACGGAGTGGTTCCGTCACGTCTCCGCCCACTGCGCTAATCGCCCGCACAGGCGGGGAATTAGCGCCGCGTGGGCGGAGCGGCCGCCAACGGCCGCAGCATGACGGAACCACTCCGTCATGAGCACACGGCACCCGTGGCTCATGACGGAGTGGTTCCGTCATGAGCACGGAAAGGGTTAACTTCCAATAAACAAATTACAAAACAAACAAAAAAATAGGTCTATGAAACAATTTAACAAATGTTTAAAAAGTTTAACATTAGAAAAAATCTTGGAAAATATACAACATACAATTCCATTTAAATACGATTTACAGTGTTTAATAATAAACATTCATTAAAAATTGTTTTATTTATCAGTGTATACATGTTTTTAACCATGTCTGTTCTGAGACTTCAGTCAGCTGCATCACCCTGATCAATACATTTGCCCGCAGGACCAGTGACCTATACCTTCAAATGAGTGTCAGATATTCACCCAGCGGCAAGCCATTCACTGCAGTTGACACATCAATAGTCCCTTGCTCTTGTAGTTTTAGTCCTTGCCTCTCATTCTGTTCTCTTTTATAAAAATGAAAATTAAATATTTGGTGCAGTAACAGAGCACATTCATAAGGGAACCTTTGCTTTGTACAACCTGTTAAAGAGCAGAGTTAATGTGCTGATTAGTTGGCACCTTTGGAACTTGTAGACCAGCTTCTCCGCATGATTACATTTTCATCTCACCTTGCCATCGTTTTGGTATCTTCCCAAACTGTGAGTGCTTTGAAAGGAGGCTAACCTCAATATTTGGTGTTACGAAACTTACTTATCTGTCATCCATACCATGGCTTTGTGGTATGGGTATGCACTAAACCCTCCTCTCAGCAGAACCTTTGGGAGCATCAGTCTGTTTGGCTGTAATTATTAGAAGGGTGACATCTGCTAAGATGCTACTAAGAATCATGTCTATGTACTCTTGTAGAGTACTCAGTATCCTTGGCAAGGGGAACCGTCACCATTCAGTAGATTTGTAGCCAAAGTCACTTTTGTGCTTGAAAGCCTTCTAACGTTGGGGCATTTTTATGAGGAAATGGCACGGCGCAGCTGCAACTATTGCAGTGCCGCACAATTTAAATAGTGCAAGGATTAGCCGTATTTAGAAGAATATGTGGCACTGCTGTGTTTTCCCTTTGGCTGGATCTAAATATAGCTGCCTAGTGCCAACACAGAGACCCTTGCGTCATAGTGCAAGTGTGCCTGCGTTGCAGGGATGATTGTTTATGTGCAGGAAGGTGTCCCTTCCTGTACATATACAATCAATTATGGTGATTGGTACTTCAATGTGTGCTGCATTCTGCAGCACAGATAGAAGTAACAAATCGTAATTATGTAATGATTGTTTTTCTACAGTAAGGGACGCCTTCCTACACAAAAACAATCAATAATAGTGTTTGCTCTTTCTATATGTGCTGCAAAATGCAGTAGACATTGAAAAAACTAAAACGAGTAGAAATAGGTGCTTCTCCTCATTGCGCCAATCTAACGCCTGCTTTTGCATGCCATTAGTTTTTGGCGCTGCCTCAGATTTACAGATCCTTGTAAATCTGGGGCAACATGAAAAAGCAATGGGTGCTGCGGTGGAATGCCCCCAGCAACAACCTTCGCACGCCCCTTTGATGCTGAAAACTGTGTGAAGGGGTACCATATTTACAAAGCGGAATTAAGCCACGCAAAATGGCTTTATGCCACTTTGTAAATATGGTGCAGGGCATTGCCCCACACAAAATTCTGGAAAAATTGACGTTCAGGTGGCGCAATTCCCTTGGAAATATGCCATTTGGAGTAAGAAGGCAAGTACTGTGCAGTGTGAAGAAAGAGATCACATTTTCGAAACGTTCCTTTTTGTAATGATGTGACACAGGACACAGAAGAAAGAGTTAATGTAGTGTGATTTTTTATGGGTCATCCAGAAAACAAAACAGGTCTCTGTACTCGATTCTTCAAGACTAAAAGGCATATTTACAAGCCCCTATTGCCACAGGAATGCCACTTTTTATAACTTTCCTGTGGCGATAAACTGCCCCTTCCATGCTGCACTTAGGTTGAAAGGGGCCTGAAATGGGTGTTGGAGTGGGTGTTCCGCCGCTACACCCATAGATTTTGACGCTGCCTCCTATTTACAAGGGTGGCATAAATAGGAGGCAGCGCCAAAATTAAGACCAGGGAAAACCTTCTACTCGTTTTTGCTGTTTCTATGTGCTGTATTGTGCAGCGCACATAGAAACAGCAAACGCTATGAATGATTGTTCACATACATGAAGGTGTCCCTTCCTGCTCATAAACAATCATTTAAAAAATGACAATTTGCAACTTTATAGAAGTTACGATACGCCATTCTGGATTTTTTATGGGCAAGAACGGACACCTTCCTGCACATACACAATTATTCCCCCAACGCAGACAACCTTGCACTAAGGAGTGCGCCGGATTCTTGTATAATACGGCACATCCCTGTGTTTTCAGAATGTCGTAGTGTGGCATTAGCAATGTTTGCTTAATGCCATAATTTGCAATTCCCTTGTGAATACGCCCCTAACTTTAAGAACTCCAATCAGTGCTGTACTAGAGCCTGTGGTTGCCGGTGAGGTGCACCGGTACTGATTTTTGGAGGCCAGTACATATTTTTTCTCAGCAAACATTTAGGGGAGCAAAAGAGAGAAAAAGACGAAAAGTGGAAAGAAAGATGAAGAGTAAGACGGAAAAACCGCCGCAGAGGGAGAAAGAAGGGGCCCGCATGAGTGAGATAAACAAGCAGGAAGTGTCGGTAGTGGATTAAAGAGGTTTGAAGGGGGTTCACGACTACGCAACGTTGATAATAGCTCGAGCCATGGCTATTTGAAGAGAGCTTTGGGCACCGCTTCACTTTTTTTGGGCAAATCAGGCACTGTCTCAAATATACTCCTTTACTAGACAGTTCCTTAAGAGAGTGGAGCCATTTCACTGCATTCAGAAACTCTTTTCCACCTCCACTGAGAAGCTGGCCCTGGCAGCCCTACAAAGTTCTTTGCATTAAGTTACAAAATGACTTTTAAAATGTCTGAAAATAGGCGGTCGAGTCAGTACAATCCGTATAACTTAACTTTACTTAAGAGGACAGCTGAAGGATTGATGGACACCTGCCAAGATACTGTCATATTTCAACATGACTTCCCATCATTGCAACAATGGGAGATCTGGCACTTTTCCATGTTTGAAAATTAATCCATTTAACTAATTGTCCTGCCAGGAATCCGAACATGGAGGGAGTTCTGTGTGTTTGCACCTTAATGACAAGAACTCCGCAGGCCTGACCAGAGCATGCAGGTTGTCCCTTGTCAGCTGTGCTTGTATAGCTTTGCATTGTATTTTTCTGCTGCTACTTCTGAATTCAATGGTAAAGCAAACCTACAAGTACCATAATGCAAAAGGATGTCAGCTACGAACTAGGCCTGCTTGAATTTTCTGTTGCGACGTGTAAATTTGTGTCATTTTGGGAACTTCATATTATGCTTGTTACACAAACTTCCTGATGTTAAGCCATTATGCCAAAGGAGAATGTATTTCTTATAAGTTGAATACGTTTTTATCATTTATATGAATTTTGCATTACGCAAAAGCAAGATGAGCAAATTTTACACATACCTACTAATATCTCAGTTTTCATATTTATTCAAACATTGATAAATGCTGTATCAGTTAATTATCCTCCTGTCCCGCATCGCTCCCCTCGCTCCAGAAATTAGGACCACTTACAAACAGGCCCATTTTTGGTCATTATATAGAAGCTGGACTTCTTTAAAGAGTATACATTTAAAATAAAATCGAATATCTCTTATTAAAATGTAACAGTTTTGGAGTCTAAAATCCTGCTCTGAAAAAGATATGTTCTCATTTTTAAATTTCATTTTCATCCAAATCCTTCATTAACAAGACATTACGAAATATTGTTTTATTTTTCCACTGTTTTGTAAGGGACTTCTATCAATAGTTTCTGATATGCCACTAGCCCTCTCCTGTACACTTAATAATCTTTTGGGACCAAATTGGAGTTTTAATTTTTCAGCAGAATTATGGCATCACAGTAAAAGGCATCACATGATTTTGGTTCAGGTGATGAGAAGCAGCACAAGGCATTTCATAACTGAACTCATATCAAATTAAATAAATTGTGCGGTAATGGAATAAGATGACATCAAGATAAATAAATAGCATAAAGAGCATTTCAGCGGTGACTTTTGCAAACTTTTGCTAGCCTTGATCTAAACATATCTAAACCAGCAAACGTACTAATACAGTGCAACGTTACAATTCATGAACTCCAGTAGCTACTACAAGTCATGTATTTCTAAGAACACTACAGCTTCCAAAAGATTGTTGATAATTGTGCTACTGCTCAAGAAGCTGACTTTATCCTCTTAGCAATTAATTCTATGCTTTTTGGAAAATGACATAGAAAAACAGCAATAAATATGTAGGCTGCAGTTAGGCTTAAAATGTTATATTAGTTGTAGTAGTATATCTCCTAAAACAGTAGAGTTACTTAGGGGCATATCATCAAGGGCTTTATCTCCGCTTTTGTGGCTTTAAAAGCCAGAAAAGTGGAGATAAAACCAACGCCCTATCAGCAAAAGGGTGCTAACATGCGTATTCGCATGTTAGCACCCTTTTACACTACGCCTACCTTTGTATCTCTAATGAGATGCAAAGTGGGCGTTCCTGACATACACTACGTCAGGAGAGCAATAACGCGTCTTTGCGCTATCAGCAAGGATGCCCTTGCATTTTAGCAGACGTTAGTTTTTGGAGAAAACTTCTGTTTTCTCCAAAAACCAACATCTGCTAAAATCCTGACTAAGCCACCCCTAACATTGGGGGTGGATTATGCTGATAGAACCACAGGGTCGTATCAGCAAGGTTATCACCCTTTTGCAGAGAACATCGCTGGAAAACCAGCGATGTTCCCTGCAAAACGGTGATAACATCGCTATCTCTAGAATTTTTATCACCCTGGAGCAGCGCGTTGATGATAATGCGCTACCAGGGCGATAAAGTGCAGAGATAGCCAGCGATAAGAAAATTATCGCTAAGCACAGCCAGCGATAATTATCGCTGGCCGTTGCTGATATGGCCCTAAGTACGAGAAAAGGGCTACAAGAACAGTTTAGAATGCAAGAAGTTTCCTGTTTTATTCAGCGCTTTATTTTAAATTTCAGAACAGGTACAATAGTGTGGATACAGAATAATAAGTGAAACACTCACAGGAAGTAGGCACAGCCATGGTATAACTCGCTCACAGAACTTCAACTATAAATATTGTTTCAATCAGTCAGATCCACATTCTGTTGTAATGCTAGTGAGTGCAGGATTAGCAATGTCACCACATCTAGCAGACCTTAGTAGGCCACAACCCATCCAGTTACCAGTGTATCAGAAGTCACTACAGAATCCATCTCTAGGAAGCAGTCATTTTGCCTCAATTTCAGAGTTCCTCTGGTTATAACCCATATACTCTGGCTTACTAGCTCACGTGTCCCATCTGTTCACTGTCCATGGGGATCAGAAAGCAAGAAGCCTTTCAGTGGGCTCCATATATCTCTAGGTCGAGAAGTGAGTGGCAGGAGTTCAGCGTACATTCAAGTTGCTCATTACAGTATATTAGGAAGTCCATCCACTGTTTGTGGTTAGGGAGATATTCTCTTGGCCAGCACTTTCTACCAGGAAGACTGTGACAAAACCATGCTGAATGTAGGAAGTACGCCCCCATAGTTCCACATCGGACACCTTGAGTCCACCCTCAAGCCAAATCTGAGTAGGATTTTGGGGCGCAGTATGCCCACTATATTTTCTTACTGTGAATGATACACAGTCATCCCCATTTGTCAATTGAAAAACTTGCACATCTCCTCTGTTACCTCAAAGCCCATTTCTTCCTCCCAGTGGAGCATCGCCCTGCGAACCAGACCAGAAGTGTTCTCCAACGCTTCACAATACTGTTTAGAGAGCAATTGTTTGGTAGAGGTAGTCAAGAGGGGACTCACCAAGCAGGGCACTCAGAGCTTCGAGAAAGCACATAAGTATCCACAACTGATGCACCAAGCGCTCTCACAGCCACAAGAGTGGCTTCCCACACCCTCTGCACAGTCACTGTAATACACAGTGTACTCAGCTAGGGGCCTGCATGTTGTTATTCATACAAATTTTCCCCTGTAATGCTACAGCAGCAATAGGGAGTCGTTTAGGTCCAGCCTTCCCCCTAAACAGCAACTAGTGAGCTGTCGCAGGGCATGAGCATACTCAGACTCCATAGTTCGCCATCCACTGATATAACAAGCTTGGGCAAAGCCAATGGGTATTGGCCTTGTCAATGTGAATGTCTTTTAGCCATGTTGTGTAGCAGCTCATCTGCTGTTGAGCAGGCCCTGCCGTCCGGCTGCAAGAACCAACACATTGTGGGACTGCGGCTGGAGAGACCAACACAGCGGTGATGCCGCTGCATCGAGAACCGGTGCATCCCCGATCCCCATGCATCGCACAGGGGCGCCAAGTATACAAGAAAACCGGGCCGCAGCAATAAACCGATGCATCACCTCCCTGCACTGTAAGAAACCAACGCATCATCTCCCCTTCAGATAGGAACCGACGCATCACCTACCCTGCGTGGCAGTAACGAACCGACGCCTCACCTCCTCTGAAGTAAGGAACCAACGCATCACCTTGCCTGGACGTGAGGAACTGACGCATCACCTTCCCTGCGGCTGTTTTCATTTATGATTGTGATGCATCCAAGGTACTTTATGTTGAAAGTCTTGCATCCATAGTTTGTTATTGACAGAACTGTTTTTACCTTCTAAGAATCACATTTTGATTATTGTATGTTATATTTCTGTTATTTTGGTCTTGTTTATTTTAGATAAAGATTACATATTTTTCCAAACTGGTGTGGTGTTCATTTCTGGTGTTTTCACTGTATTACTGTATGTGTGCACAAATGCTTTACACACTGCCTCTGAGATAAGCCTGTCTTCTCGTACCAAGCTACCAAGGGGGAGAGCAGGGGTGATTTTAGAAGTGTATCCCCCTTGCCCTGACTAGGAAGAAGGGTCCCTACTTGGACAAATGTGCAAACCCTTGTCAAATAGAGACCCCCCATTTCTAACAAATATCATTTGATCATGCAAAAACTTTTAAAATAAATAAAAGCAGCAGCAACGAGGGAGGTAGTAGGGGGACGGGTCAAGCATGGAAGGAGGATGAGATGGGGAGATGGGTAAGCAACGACAGGAGAGGGCAGGAGGAAGCAACAATGAAGTGGGAAAAATAACTTAATTGAAGCAGAAGCAGCAACAAAAATCAATGTGTCATAGTGGAATGTAACTGGTGGGCACTAAAAGATCTCCAATACCATTGGCTCATGCTCGCGCTATGGCAAGACAGAGGATGGAGCGAGGGCTCTAATACCATTGGGCCATGCAAAAACAAAAAACAAGTGCTGTTTGTGTTTTAACAACTTTTTAAGAAAATAATTTGTTAATGCACACATGCATGCATTTTAGTGGTATGTGTGTATGTGAACAAGGGAGACGATGGCAAGACGGAGGACGAAAAGAGAACTCTGATACCATTGGAACATACAAAAAAAGAAACAATAAAATAAGCAACAAAGAGAGAGGTAGCGGGGGAATGGGTCAAGCAGGGAAGAAGGGGGGATGGGGAGATGGGCCAGAAACACCAGGATAGGGCGGGAGGTAGCAACAATGAAGGGGTAAAGACAAATACCTTAATTGAAGCAGGATCAATGACAAAAATTAATGTGCCATTGTGGAATGTAACTGGTGAGCACTTCAAGCGATCCAACACCATTGGCTCGTGTTCACGCCATGGCAAGACGGAGGATAAAGCAAGCACACCAATACAAACAAATTGTGCAGCAAAAAAAAAAGCATTGTTCGTGTTTTAACAGCGTTTTAAGAAATGCATTCCTTTATGTACACATGCATGAATTTTGGTTATATGTGTCCAAGGGTGACGGCCTTAAAAGACAAGTACTCCTATGGAGTGCTTAAATACAAAGAAAAAACATTTGAGCAGACCTGAAGCAGTGTAAGGAGACGTACTTGCATTATGAGAGGGCCAAACACAAGAAAATGACTTGACACCTACATAAAATGATGAGCTGCATCAAAGAAAATAAGAGCAATGCTGAAGTTTACCAATGGTAGGAGATGAGCGGCCTGTAAGCCCATATATAGAACACAACACGTCTCTTCGAAACAGCACATGCGCTGTCTAGCAGAAACCTAAAGACAATAGATTTCGCAATGGCGAAAGCTATTTGCTTTGACAAAGTTCCTTGTGTTTATAAATGGGGAGATTAAGTGATTTATCTGTAATCACAAAAAGTGGAACTGAGGTAGAGGCTAAGGTGATGATATGGCATCTGTTAGAAATTGGGTCTCAAGTTGGTAGAGGTATGCACCCTGTTTGAGTATGGACCACAATCCTAACCTAGAAACAACTAAAAGATAACCTGTGCTCACCCTCTGTTAGTTTGGCACAAGGCAGGCAGGTTTATCTAAAGAGGCAATGTGTAAAGTATTTGTGCAACAGGCACACACAGTAAAATAATACATATACCACAAAAAGACTCCACACAGGTTTAGACAAATAGAGAATATTTATCTGAGTGAAACAAGACCAAGATGACAACAATCCAATAAGAAGAACCGGAATTATGAATTTTTAAATTATAAACCAAAAATAGCGCTTAGAAGTCAATAGCTCTAAGAGGTTACTTGAGGTCGCTCTAGACCAAGGGAAATCCATAGTTTGGGCCAACCACGATCAAGGGCAGGCCAGCTACAGGACACAAACAGGTCCCGCTGATAAAGTACCTTGGATAGAGCAAAGCGTCTTTGAGAGTCCGAATGGTCGGTTCTGATTCACAAAATTTGGCTGATGCGTCGCAGTTGAGCCTCGCAGTCAGGACCTCAGATTGGCACTGCATCGTTGTTGAGCAGTGCAGTGATGTCTTTGGATCAGCACTACGTCATCGGCGAGCCATGCAGGGATGTTTCCGCATTATCGCTGCCAGGCATCTAAGGGCACTGCATCAGTTAGTTCTGATCAGTGCAGTGGTGACGATGAGTCAGTTTTGTAGCAAAACAGCTGCAGAACCCACTTCTGAGGCCCAGGACTTTAGGGAGCACCTCAGGCAGGAGTAGAACTCACTTATGGCAGAGAACAGCAGCACCATCAGAGTTGCAAGAAGTCTTCTATGACCCTGAGACTTCAGAAACCAGGATGCAAGCTAACAAGCCATTGAAGTCACTTTGGGTTCAAGTTAGATGGGTCCAGTCCTTCTCCTCAGCAGGGCAGAGATCAGCAAACTGCAGGGGCAGCTCAGCGCAGCAGTGAAGTAGTTCCTTGGAACAGTCAGTCGAGCAGAGTGCCACTCCTTGTAGCACAGCAGTCCTTACTCCTGGCAGAGCTCTTCACAGATCAAGTAGTGTACTGTCTTGGTAGGGTCAGAGCCCCAGTACTTATTCCCAAATGTGCATTGAAGTGGGGGATTTCAAGCAGTTCCTTGTAGTGCACTGGTCCCCTTTCATCCCAGTCCTGTCTGCCGGGCTATTTGTGGGGGTAATCAGTCATTTGTGTGCTGACAGGACACAGGCTATTCAGATGTAAGTGCATAAAGAACAATTGATGGACAGAATGCAGAACAATATCATACATTCACCCCAGTACAGAGATCTGGGCCTAATTCCATTGTTTTTTTGCTCACCATGCCATTCCAGTTTGGACCCAGCCATATGCAAATCAGTCTTGACCGTGCGCCCAATGGGAACAGTCCAGCCCCAACTGCCTGGCCAGGTTCTCCATGGACTGGAATCAAGCATCCTAGGACCAGTTTCGGCCTTTCAGCCCTCATCAGCCAGGATAGCCTGACTCCAGTTCCCATGAGGCACAGGGTTAAGACTGATTTCCATATGGCTGGGTCCAAACTGGGGTGGCGTAGTGGGCAAAAGAACGATGGATTTAACCCAGATCTCTTGACTGGGGGAGAATGTTTGACTCACTCAGCATTCCGTCCATCATTTGTTGCAGTTACACTTTTCGCCCTAAGTGGGATGCGTATGCCCAGACGTGGGTCCCTTGCTCACTGTGCCACTGGATTCAAGCTAGCCTGGCTGATGAAGGTTGACATACCCCAAAACCGGTCGCAGGATGCTTGTTTCCGGTCCAGGGAGGACTCGTCTTGGCAGTTCGGCCTGGACTGTTCCCATGAGGCACAGGGTCAAGACTGATTTGCATATGGCTGGGTCCAAACTGGGGTGGTGTAGTGGGCAATAGAACGATGGATTTAACCTAGATCTCTTGACTGATCTCTTGACTGGGGGAGAATGTTTGAATCATTCAGCATTCCGTCCATCATTTGTTGCAGTTTTTCAGATGTAAGTGTCAGCTTCCTCTCCCCCTTCCTGCCCAGGAAGGCTATCAAAATGCAGATGAATGCAGATGAGCCCTTTGTCACACCCAACCTTCTTTTATATGTGTCTGTATACGGGGAATGCACAAAGTGTAGCAGTCAGCTGCCCCAGACATGTATTTGATACAGGCTGCAGGCACACAGAGCAAAGTTAGGGGAGAGAATTTCCTCTTTCTAAAAGTGGCATTTCTAAATAGTAATGTTAAATTCAACTTTACCATTACCATTACCATTCCAAAGATATGAAAATGATGCAGCTACTTCTTTATAATCAGGCATTACAGCTTAAAAAGAGTTTCAAGGAATTCCCAACGCTAGCCTATCAGGGGAGTAGGCTTCACAGAAGTGAAAATATATTGAGATGTTTGTCACTACCCGGACAAGTAAAACTTAAAAGTATATGTCCTACCTTTCAGTTACACAGCACCCTTACTATAGAACTACCTAGGGCCCACCTAGTTGTCACCTATGTGCAAAAAAAGGGTAATTTAAGGCTTGCCAAGTGGTTTTAAATGCCAAGTCGCAGAGGCAGTAAACTGCACACACAGGCCCGACAATGGCAGGACTGAGACAGGTTTGAAAGTTTACTTGTGTCGGTGGCACAACCAGTGCTGCAGGTCTTGAAAAGAGCAATGTAAACTGAAAAATACTTCCAGGATTAAATCCAATGGAACAATTGGTTGTTAGTGTCACTGTTTCACTCAGTTCACTATTCAAAGTTTAGTTTGGCCTTGCTGCCACTTGAGCCAGAACCCTTTATTGGTTTTCTAGGCAGGTCCACAAGCAGCATTTAGATTACAGGCCCTGGGTATATGGTATACCACTGTACAAAAGACTTACAGGTAAACTACATATGCCAATCAGGTTATACCACTGTCACCATGTTTAGTGGAGAACTACATGCATTTTACCACTGTTTAGCAGTGGTAAAGTACACAGAGTCCAAAGGTCAACAAAATAACTAGAGCAAAAAGTGGAGTTAAGCAGGCAAAAATTTGGGGAAAGGCCACTCTAAGGAAGACAGGTGTAACAGTGTTCTTTTGGGAGAAGATGTGGAGTAAGGGTCAGAGCTGTTGACTATGGATCTGGGAAACTGGGTTTGAGCTTTGGCTTCAACTTAACATCCTTGATTCTGGGCAAACCACTTAATCTCCCTGTGCCTACAAAAATGAATGTGCCCTTGTGTAAAGTAACTGGTGCTAATTGCAAGCATACCAATACCTTTGGTGGTGTTTGCTGTTAAATAAAACTACACACAAAAAAGTAACTGGTGCTTATGTAAAGCGCTCCAATACCTTCTGGTTGTGTTGGCGCTACATAAAACTGCTCAAAAAAACAAAATGTAAAAAAGAAAAGTTGGAGAAGAAGGTGCTCTGGGGAAAGAGGGGATCTGTGCAAACAGAGTTCAGTGTGGGCAAGCAGTGATGGGTGGGAGGTCAAAGGGCAACCAACAGCAAATGCGGGCTGACATGGGGTGAAGTTTACGGTGTTCTTGTGAAAAGTAACTGCTGTTAATTTTAAGCACTCCAATACGTTTGGATGGTTTTGGAGCTATATAAAACTGCACAAAAAAAGTAACTGGTGCTAACGTAAAGCTCTCCAATACCTTTGGGTGGTTTTGGTGCTAAATTAAACTGCACAAAACAAATGTGAAAAGCAGAGTCGGGGACGAATGGGTCTGTGAAACAGTGTTCAGCAGGACAAGCAGCGACAGGCAGGAAGTGGACAGGAAACGAACAGCAAATGCGGGCTGCCACAGGGAGATTAAGGGGCATATTATCAAGGACGGCGTTCAAAATTATCGCCGGTTTAGCAGCAGAAAACTGCCGCTAAACCGGCGATAATAATATGCTCTATGGAATTTCCATAGAAGCCCATGTTCTGGTGTCAACATGGGCTTCCATGGGAATTCTCCAGGGCATATTATCAAGCCCATTATGCCGGTATAACGGCAGTTTTCTGCCGCTAAACCGGCGATAATGTTAACGCCGTCCTTGATAATATGCCCCTAAGTGATTTGGCAGTTATCATAAAATGTGAAACCGAGGGCTAGGCTAGGGAGACGATGTGGCGACTTTCGCCATTGGCTTAACATCCTTGATTCTGGGCAATTCACGTAATCTTCCTGTGCCTACAAAATTGAATGTGTCCTTGTGTAAAGGAACTGGTGCCAATGTAAAGCACTCCAATCCCTTTGGGTGATGCTGGTGCTATATTAAATTGCAGAATCCGAGTGTTTGCCACAGTCACTGAGGGGCAGGCAGAACTTGATGACATCAAGACTCAGCCTGGCTCCTTTGAAGCAAATTCAAATTAAGCAACAATGGCGCATGGAAGCACTTCACCGGTGAATGCAGAAAAAGTAAGAAAGTGTCCAGACGGGAAAAATGTGAAGAAGTAGAGTACCATCCTATGAAATTAGATGTAAAAAGGTGAGCCACAAACAGTGAAATTATTTTGCACAGAAGAAACATGGCTATCCAATGACAGATGTAGACGCAGGTTCTTTAAAGGCTCTGACATGCCCTGTGATAACACATACCTGATTCACTTGAGGTCTGATTGTTTAGCTATAAACACCACTGCCAAACTGCCACATATGGTGTAAACAAAAACACACCGATTACCCACACATGAGCGAGCAAATGGAAACCTGCTGGTGGGCTGAAGCCCACAGATTAAGCACTGTTAGGGGTCGTGCTACATGTTCCCTTTTTATATGTAAATCAGAGGTAAACGCAGAAAACTCCAACTCCCAGAACGCCTTGCTAAAAGAGTATCTTGTATGCCCTCCCATGCTGCACTACAATAGATCACGTGACGGCGGCCGGCATATAGGCTGCCGGCTCACAATCACAAGTGCTTGGCCTTGCTTCCTGCATTAGGACCACGTCCCCTCTGCCTGTTTGGATCCTTCTCGGTTCTGATCCTCGTCTTTTCCCTGTTTCCCGAGTGTGTGGGGAGTGCAAACTAACGGAACATCCCTCTTCAAGTCTGAAGTACCGTGAGTTGGGTTGCGTGTGGAAATTACGACCTTTCGTGCCTATGTTATGATTCGCGCGCTGGAAGTGCGCTGTTGGGATTATTGCCTGTGTCGCTAGCGCGAAGAAGCGCTGTGGTGGTTTTTGCATGCTCCTGTTTGGTCAGCGCTGGAAACGTGCTCTTGGGGATTATTGCTTGTGGCATTAGCGCGAGGAAGCACTGTGGTGATTCCTGCCTGCTCCTGTTTGATTAGCGCGGGTAACGTGCTAGATCCCTTGCCAGTTGTTCCTCCCCCAGCGCTGGGACGCGCTGTTCAAATCACTGGTGCCTCAAGACGTCGGTAGTCCTTGGGATTGAACGCTCAAAGCTTTATTTGGACAAACAGTCCTATTTCATTAACAGAGACACACAGTACTGTCAAATCATCGTCACCAGGAAAGGACTATTGATAAATCAGATATACATTTGTGGATGGACTCTAATCACAGCGCAGTGTAAGACGCTGTATTTCTTCTTCAGAGAGAGTGCGTGATTCCTCCTTCAATCCCCCCTTCTTATTTGAAGTTTTCCCTCTTCTCACTGGTGTTCATTAGAGGCGCAGTTTCCTGTTTCATGAAGAGTCCTTAAGTCCACGTCCCCAGGTCTGATTGTGTGAGTATGAGAAGGCATATAATGTACAGACAGTAGTGGGGGAGCTCACGAGGGATTAAGACTTACGAATATCTTGTTGTTTGTGTCTCATTGTAGGAACCCTGACCTTTTGCCTGACATCCCGATAGAAGACCTGGTGGTCCTTTCTGGTCTCTTCGCCCTCTAGGGGGTCTATGTCTTCCTCTAGTGTGTATACACCTATAGGGGACTGGACCCTGTGAGAGCGTATAGACATTATCTTCGCTCCCGTGGATCTTGGAATCTCTGTAGCCGGACCCAGAACCGGACAGAAAGGCCAAGCCCACGTTTTTTTTTTTTTTTTTTTTTTTAAAGCTTTATTTAGTTTCGAAAAAACAAAACAATACAAAGACATCGGCTGTGTGCTCAATAAATAACCAGTGAAGAGATGCATTATGACTCTCTCGCCCCATACATAAGGAGTAGCTCACAATCAAGGCATCGGATCACAGATCCCCAGGAACCAACCCAACGGTCCCATCCGCCCGAACTCAAAAAAGATAAGCTCACGCCAAGGAGCCACCGTTCAGTCTCCATGGGCACCCCTATTGTCGTCCCACACCCCCAAACCAGGCCATGTTCGCAGAGCCCACGTATTTTTAACATCCCCTGAGCGAAGCTGGATCAGGGCGCTTCCTATGATGCATCTAGGTTAGAACCGTCGCGCCCTGACAATCCTGACATTACTATGTCGGAGTTAGCGAATACCGTACTCACATTGCAGACAGAACGAGTGTTAAGGGGAGAGAATCAGCGTTTGGTCACAGAATTAGGAATATTAAAGACACACACATCATTAGAGACGGCAGGAATAGGAACACTACCCAAACAGAAGCGTAGTTATATTCAGCCAAGTCATTTTCATCTCCCATCCCCAGGCACATCCGGGTCTCCTGTATCCCCGTCTGCCCCTGTTAATGTTACGGTTGTCACTCCACCCCATACTCCCTTGGCCATGCCTGAACGGTTTAATGGGGATAGCACTAAATATGCAGTCTTCATGAACCAGTGCCATCTCCAGTTCCTTTGTCGAGCTGCGGCGTTCCCCGATGATGCCGCAAAAGTAGCTTTCATCATATCTTATCTGAGTGGGAACGCAGCCCTTTGGGCGGTACCGTTAGTGGATAACGACGATCCGGTTCTCTATAATTTAGCCCACTTCAAGGAACGGATGCGAAGCTTATTCGCACGGCATTCTTACATGCAGGCCAGCGACAACGAGTTGCTGAACCTGAAACAAGGGTCAAAGGACCTTCTTACGTATATAACCACGTTCAACCGGTTAGTCACTGAGACACAGTGGCCTGAAGAGAAAAGAACATCCCTCTTTTATCGGGGGTTAAGAGATGATTTAAAGGACATTCTGTCTCAGATTGTAGATCCTCCAGAAGATTGTGCGTCCTTTGTTGATTTAGTGGTCAAATTGGACCATAGGCTGACAGAAAGGAAGGGAGAGAAGTCAAAAGGAGAATACTCACGTCTTTTTCTGTCAAGGCCTGATAAAAAAGAGCCCAAAGATTCGAGTGAACCTATGCAGATTGGAGGGGTCAGAGGCCCTTTAACTGCCGAAGAAACAGAAAAACGACGACGTTTGAATCTATGCCTTTACTGTGGTAAGGGAGGGCATTTTGCCCGAGAAAGTCCGGTGAAGCCTAAAAAACTAGATAAACTCGTAAATAAATCAGGGGCAGTTTCTGTGTCGGAAAACTGAAAGACTTGGTAAGTTTGGAGATCGATTTGCCAAGTCCTTCAGTGTCTCAGATCTCGCAGTCTGTCTCTAACAGTTTGTCTCCGGTGCCTAAACATTTTATCATTTCGGTGGTCTTCATCCTGCCCTCTCAACACCGAAAGTCTATGGCTATTTTACTGGATTCTGGGGCTACCGGGAACTTCTTAGATATAACAATAGCTAAAGCTCTGGGGTTACAATTCATCATGAAATCCTGTCCTGAAAGGGTTCGAGCAGTGGATGGGTCAGAGTTGTCATCAGGGTTGATTAGACACCATACTCCTGATATTATCATGGTGTGTGACAATGGGCACTCAGAGGTAATCTCCTTCATTCTCATAGATACACCCACGTTTGGGGCCATATTAGGAGTACCATGGATGCAACAACACAATCCCCATATAGATTGGGTCTCTAGAACAGTAACGTTAAGGTCCTCCTATTGCACTTTACACTGTTACAAAGAAACGGCCTTATGGCAAACACCTCTATGTTGCGCTACTGCATCATCTCATTCCACGAGTCTGCCTGCTGAATATCAAAGTTTTGCTAGTGTATTCGATGAGGGGAAGGCTACAGCTTTACCCCCTCATAGAGCATATGATTGCAGGATAGACTTAATCCCTGGAGCAGAACTGCCTGTCAGTCGAGTATACGCATTGACTGAACCAGAGACAAAATATCTTTATGACTACTTGCAGGAGATGTTGAAGAAAGGATTTATTCGACTTTCTACCTCCCCTGTCTCCTCGCCTCTTTTCTTCATCCCCAAACGAGAAGGAGGATTGAGAGCATGCCTGGATTACCACGCGATAAATAAAGCCACGGTAAAGAACAAATACCCTCTGCCGCTCATCTCCACTCTCTTGGATCAAGTACGTAAGGCAAAAATATTCACCAAATTAGATCTTAGAGGTGCGTACCATTTGATTCGTGTAAGAGAGGGAGATGAGTGGAAAACGGCTTTCCGTACCAAATTTGGCTTATACGAATACTGCGTTATGCCATTTGGCCTTTGTAATGCTCCAGCAGCATTCCAGTTTTTTGTGAATGAGATCCTGCGAGATTATTTAGATCTTTTTGTTATCGTCTATATTGACGATATTCTAATCTATTCACAAAAAGAGCAAGACCATGTAGAGCATGTGAAGCTAATACTGCAACGATTGCAAGAACACCACCTGTTTGCCAAATTGGACAAATGTTTGTTTCATACTCGAAAGGTTGATTTCTTGGGTTTTGTTATCTCTCCAGAAGGGATTCATATGGATCCAGCTAAGGTAGCTGCTATCACCAATTGGAACAGCCCCAAGACCGTGAGAGAAATACAATCCTTTCTAGGATTCGCTAATTTTTATAGAAGATTCATACACCACTTCTCTGAATTAGTGTCTCCTATCACTAGACTGCTAAAGAAAGGGGTGCAGTTTGTCTGGGATAGATCAGCAGAAGCTGCTTTTCAGGCCTTAAAAGACAGATTTACCTCTGCCCCTATAATCAGACACGCTGATGAGACCCTACCGTATTTTGTAGAAGCGGATGCTTCACAATACGCAGTGGGGGGAGTTTTGTCGCAGCGAGATAGGCATTCAGGTACCCTCCATCCTGTGGCCTATTTCTCAAAGACGCTCTCACAAGCAGAGCAGAACTACACAATTGGGGAACGAGAATTGTTAGCCATAAAGATGGCTTTTCAGGAGTGGAGGCATTATTTACTGGGGTCACCTCATACCATTACGATCTATTCAGACCACAGAAATCTACAATTCTTTAGATCCGCTAGAGCTCTCACCCCCAGACAGATGAGATGGGTATCTTTCTTTTGTGAATATGACTTTATTATCACCTTTAGGCCAGGAGCCCGGCACGGAAAAGCAGATGCCTTATCTCGGCTAGGAAAAGAGCTTAGTATTATAGAGGAAGAACCTATGCCCATCATTCCTGAAAACAAGATTGTGGCTCTGAATAAACAGGGGGAAGGCACGGCTGATTCCTTTCTTGCCCGATTGGAACAGGAGTATAAAGAGTTAGGGCAAGAGAAATGGTTAACAGAGCCATTGAATACCGTGGTGAACAGCTTGTTTTATCATGACGGAAAACTGTTCATTCCCTCACCTGCAACACGCTCTCTGATATTGAAATGGTGTCATACGTTACCTCTGGCTGCGCATCCTGGAACTGACAAAACTCGTCAAACTTGTCAAGGGTGGTTTTGGTGGAAAGAAATGTATCATGACATCTCTGAATTTTGTAAAGCCTGTTCCACGTGTGCACGGCAGAAATCCATGCATTGTGCTTCTGCTGGTCTGTTGAGACCTTTACCTGTTCCTGAGTGCCCCTGGTCCACTATCAGCATGGATTTCATCACCGATTTACCTACAAGTAGAGGTTATACAGTTATCCTAGTGGTGGTGGATATGCTATCCAAAATGGCACATTTCATTCCTCTCAAACGTCTTCCCCGAGCCACTGAACTCATTGACATTTTCATTGACAATGTAGTGAAATTACATGGATTACCCTCGGTCATTGTGTCAGACAGAGGACCCCAATTCATCTCTAAATTTTGGCAGGGACTCTGTAAGACATTGCAGATAGATCACAGACTCTCGTCCGCTTATCATCCACAAACGGATAGACAAACGGAGAGAACTAACCATTCTCTTGAACAGTTTTTGAGATGTTTATTGAGCACTGTAACCAGTGAATGGAGTAAAGCCCTTCCCTTGGCAGTATTTGCCTACAATAACGCCACACACTCAGCCTCCAAGATTTCCCCTTTTTTCTTTGTAACAGGGCATAACCCAAAATTTCTACCCTTACATCTACCTCCTGAAACGCTAAACATTCCTGCAGTACATGAACACCACAAGATCCTTAAGTCCATATGGGAACAAGCCACTAGAGAATTGCACAAAACCAAACAACACATGAAAGAACAGGCAGATAAACATAGGCGCCAGGCTCCTGTTTACTCTGAGGGTGATCAGGTATGGTTAGCCACAAAAAACCTCAGACTAACAGGACCACGTAAATTCTGGCCCAGGTATATAGGACCTTTCCCTATCACTCGGATAATCAATCCGGTAGCTGTGAAACTTGAACTTCCAACAGAAATGCATATACACCTCGTTTTTCACATTTCCCTCCTTAAACCCTTCATCCCTCCCTCTAACCCAGAGCCTCCCCCTCCTCCCATTACTGTGAATGGTGAGCAAGAGTTTGAAGTCAGGCGTATTGTTGATTCTCGCAGACATCGAGGAAAGTTGCAATACTTAATAGATTGGGTAGGGTACTCTCCCGAAGATAGAACTTGGGAACCTGCAGAGAATGTTCATGCTCCAGTATTAGTCAGGAGATTTCACGCCTTGTTCCCCTCCAAACCCAGGCCTGTGAGTAGACCGTTAGGGGGGAGAACTGTTAGGGGTCGTGCTACATGTTCCCTTTTTATATGTAAATCAGAGGTAAACGCAGAAAACTCCAACTCCCAGAATGCCTTGCTAAAGGGAGTATCTTGTATGCCTTCCCATGCTGCACTACAATAGATCACGTGACGGCGGCCGGCATATAGGCTGCCGGCTCACAATCACAAGTGCTTGGCCTTGCTTCCTGCATTAGGACCACGCCCCCTTTGCCTGTTTGGATCCTTCTCGGTCCTGATCCTCGTCTTTTCCCTGTTTCCCGCGTGTGTGGGGAGTGCAAACCAACGGAACATCCCTCTTATATCTGAAGTACCGTGAGTTGGGTTGCGTGTGGAACGACCTTTCGTGCCTATGTTATGATTCGCGCGCTGGAAGCGCGCTCTTGGGATTATTGCCTGTGTCGCTAGCGCGAAGAAGCGCTGTGGTGGTTTTTCCTTGCTCCTGTTTGGTCAGCGCTGGAAATGCGCTCTTGGGGATTATTGCTTGTGGCATTAGCGCGAGGAAGCGCTGTGGTGATTCCTGCCTAGTCCTGTTTGATTAGCGCGGGTAACGTTCTAGATCCCTTGCCAGTTGTTCCTCCCCCAGCGCTGGGACGCGCTGTTCAAATCACTGGTGCCTCAAGACGTCGGTAGTCCTTGGGATTGAACGCTCAAAGCTTTATTTGGACAAATAGTCCTATTTCATTAACAGAGACACACAGTACTGTCAAATCATCGTCACCAGGAAAGGACTATTGATAAATCAGATATACATATGTGGATGGACTCTAATCACAGCGCAGTGTAAGACGCTGTATTTCTTCTTCATAGAGAGTGCGTGATTCCTCCTTCAATCCCCCCTTCTTATTTGAAGTCTGCCCTCTTCTCACTGGTGTTCTTTAGAGGCGCAGTTTCCTGTTTCATGAAGAGTCCTTAAGTCCACGTCCCCAGGTCTGATTGTGTGAGTAGGAGAAGGCATATAATGTACAGACAGTAGTGGGGGAGCTCACGAGGGATTAAGACTTACGAATATCTTGTGGTTTGTGTCTCCTTGTAGGAACCCTGACCTTTTGCCTGACATCCCGATAGAAGACCTGGTGGTCCTTTCTGGTCTCTTCGCCCTCTAGGGGGTCTATGTCTTCCTCTAGTGTGTATACACCTATAGGGGACTGGACCCTGTGAGAGCGTATAGACATTATCTTCGCTCCCGTGGATCTTGGAATCTCTGTAGCCGGACCCAGAACCGGACAAGCACAACATGTCTCTTCGATACAGCGCATGCTCTGTCTAGCCGAGAACTAAAAATTAGCTGGTTGTGTATTGCAGCAAGAGAAGATGAATGGCAAACAATCAACAGTCACCTGCGCCGTCCACTTTATCCTCTAGGACTTCAGCTAGTAAATACCAGACTGTGCCTGCATACGACCAGATCTCAACCGATCTGCCTAGCAGGCATCAGGTTGAGGCAGTGAAGTATGCTGCCACCCAGCCAGTCCATGGAGCGGAATCACCTCACGGGCCTCTGTCTCAGCTCTCCAGGGCTTGTATTACCAAATGAGTGCACTTTACCTGTTTGTCTCACAGCACTCCTCAAAATAGGTGTGCCACATGCAAACAGAGAAACTGCATCCTATTATGGTGAGTAGGCTGCCCTCAGTACAGATGCGAAGTTGGGCTAACCTGGGGGCAGTGCACTCAAGTGAAATATGGACCGGCTGCTTCAGAGCTTCTCAGTGTTTCACTTTGCAGGGTGTTACCCGCATGCACTTCTTTTTTTAAGCATTTCTTTATTGGCATTTCAAAGCAAACATTTACAGTATCAAATACCAGTATCATCCATGTACTTAAAGAGAGAGCACATACAGAGTCTGAGTTCAAGAATATAAAGCAACAAAACTTTTCAAGTCAGTAAAAAAAAATGAAAAAAAAGTTAATCACTATTGGTACAGATCCACAATATGCAAAAGTTATTAGGTTGTGAAGACGACTGAAGAGCAGGCATCATCTCCTATATACACTTCTAATAAGTAAAGAAGTAAACACCCCCAAAGTCAAACCATATCGTATATACATGTCATCAGAAGTTATCAAGGCCATCGTCTGATTCACCAGCATATCAAATGTGGTACATGTGAATATCTAGCGGCACAGATCAAGAGTCGATGTGCTGAGTAGGTGGTATGAGTAATAGAGAAAGGTGTACAGGGCACCCTGACACAGTTGCTTGTTAGAGGTCTTGGTGAGAATCCCAGGCAGACTCAAATTGGGGCATCTATATATGCACATAGATGTATATAGTTTGTATATACATCTGCCGTAGGCAGCCAAATTATGCATTTTAAGGAACCATTCTTGGTGCGTAGGTATGTATAGGGTTCGCCAATGTCTCAAAATACACACCTTTGCCACCATCAGTGACATCCATATCCACCTATGCCAAGAGGAGATTGTGTCATCTACATCTGAAAAATTATGTAATATGGCTAATTTGTTGGAATCTGTGAAGGAGATAAGATAGAACTAGTGTTGTGCAATGGCCTCTATTTTGAATGTCAACAGGTTGTCAAAGTTTGTCAGGCCAAATATTTGGAGAAGGTGACAGTCAGCGGTCTGACAATGCCAGCAATTATTATGTGGGATCAGGGGGCTCTATGCAGTTTGTAAGGAGACCAGTACCAGTCATGCAACACTTTAAAGTAATAGCTTTTAAGACTTTCTTCTCAGAGTGACTAATCATGATAGTCCATGATCTTCTTCCAGTACTCTTCTGAGAAGACAAGTCCCTGCCAATATGTTTTAGAGTTCTGTAATATAGTGTTGGAGTAAACATTGTCACTAAGAATCTGATATAAGATAGAGACCGAGCCTCTGGGAGGTTCCCATATCCTAATATATTTCAAAATGGGAGAGTCTGGGAGGTTTACAGCCGACCTCATAGACAATGCCTCAACGGCCAATATCTCCAATGTTCTGATGGGGTAAGGAGATGTCCGTTTGAAGTAGAGCAAACGTTTGGAAAGTATCCCCTCTATGAAGATCTCGAATTGTCATGAGCCCCCTAGATATCCATGTCTTCCAATTGACCGGCTTGAGGCCTATGCATATGCCCTCATTCAGCCAGAGTGACGCTTCCCTGTGGACCACACTGTCAATCCCTAGTCGTCGGTGTGCATCTTTTCAGGATTCCCCCACAGCCCGTAATGTGGGGGGACAATGAGGAAATCAGGAAAGAGTAGTGTCATGAAGAAGACCCAAGCTTCGCAGGGGCTCAAGTTAGTGTATGCTCTAAAAGCGCCCATTGAGGTTGAGTGTCAATAGGTGAAAGAAACTGAACCAACTGGTATAAGTGGTAAGCTACTTTAATATCCATGTGTAACTGTGCAAGTTTAAGTTGTGATTTTCTGCCCACCCATATAAACTGCTTAATATATTTGTTGATGTCCTGGAGCATATGTGCAGGGATGGGAAGGTGAAACATGCCAAAAACATAGTTATAACACAGTGTTGTGACCATTTTAGTCTTCTGAATTCTGCCCCATAAGGAAATTTGCAAAGTAGACCAGCGTAAGAAGTCCAGGTCCATCTTAGTTATCAGGGGCTGGAGATTGTCCAGAGCCACACCTTCAAGGCCTCTCCTAGATACTTTACACCTAAGGCTTCCACATAAAGCCAAAAGATTGAAGCGTTGGGCCATGCTCATTGTTGGTGAAAGGAAGGGCCTCACTTTTTGTCCAATGTATTTTGTTGCTGGAAAAAAATGGCAAAAATATTAGTTGGGGGATAGAGGATCCTGAATCACTCAAGGTTAATAAGATATCGTGAGCATATAAAAGGATTTTACATTCACCTGCTGGTGTATCTATGCCTTGGATAAGAAGGTAGAGATGAACAGCAGCTGCCCACGTTTCCAGGGTTAAGAGGCATAACAGGGGGGACAGAGGGCCCCCTTGTCTCATCCCTCAGTGTATCTGAAATATCTGCGAAACATGCCTGCCACAGTCAATGTACTCAGAAGGATTGGTGTAAAGCCACTGGACCTTCTTCAGAAAGGATGGGCCTCCCAACCCTACCCAACATACAAAATAAATACTCTTATTAAGCGTGAATAAAAGCTTTTGCCTCATCCAATGAGAGCAAGAGTTTTTCATAAGGGTCATTGCGTACCTGCTAAATGAGGTTTGCCAGTAGGTGCATATGGTTACAGTAGGAACAGCCAAGCACAAATCCCATCTGTATTTCATGTATCCGGCTCGGTGTGACCTGTTGTTGGCAGGTTGCCAAAACCTTTACGAGTATTTTCATGTCTGTATTAATAAGAGATATTGGATGATAACTTGTGGGGTCCTTGCTTGGTTTCAGAATAAAACGAATAACTGCCTTATTGAAATCTGGTTGCGATGCATTAGTAATGCCCAGTTCTTTGGGCAGGTTATAAAGCAAGGGTGCCATCAGTTTGCGGTTCAACTGAGACCTTCGGGTGATGTGTGCACTAAATAAATGCTCCTTGATTTAATTGGAACTTGTAAAATTCAGCTGGGAAGCCATCCTCCCCTAGAGTTTCATTGTTAGACAAAGAAATAATGGCTTCCAATATCTTGTCCTTAGTTATCTCCCATTGAAGGAGTTTCTGACCCGAGTTGCATGATGTGGGCAGGTGAATGACCTCAAGAAGGGTTTGGTCTCTAGTGAGGTTAGTTGGCACCTCTGAACAGTTAAGGGTACCCATAAAGTTCTCAAAGGTATTGACAATCTCCAAAGGGTGGGTCACTAATCTCTGAAAGGGGTCCCGTATTGCTGGGATAGCAAAACTATCTTCCCGTATTGCTGGGATAGCAAAACTATCTTCCCATTGGCGTAACTGTGAAGCCAAAAGTCTGCCCCCCTTTTCTCCCAGCTCATAATGTCGCTATTTAAGGCAAAGAAAGACTTGTTAGGCATGTTCATAAAATGCATATTAACATCATATTTCGCTTATTCCGAACAGCATAAAAGGTCTGATCCTGGTTGAAGTGTGTAGCTTTCAGTGAAAGCACAGTTCTCAGTCTCCAGCCAGGCTTGGGACTCCTGGGCTATGCTCTTCCTAACCACTGAGGGGCATATTATCAAGGCCAGGCGATAATTATCTCTCAGCGCTCTTAACGTGAGGATAATTATCGCTGGTCAACTCTGAATTTTATCACGGAGATAGCGTGCTATCAGCAACGCTTATCTCCAAAGCAATAAAATTCAGAGCGCAAGCTGCCAACTGTGCGCTTGAAATACAGCGATAATCGCACAGGGTTTGGCGATAGCTTGCTGATAGGGCAAGGCATACTTAGCCATGATATCCACCTTCCATAGGATATCATGGCTAAGTCAGTTTTAATAGAGGTTATCGCTACTTTTCTTGCCGCTATGCTTCTTAGCATGAGGCTTGATAATAGGAGAAATGTCGCTTAGCGACATTTCTCCCGTTATCCTGGGGAGGAACGCCCACTTTGCATCTCATTAGAGATGCAAAGCTGGGCATTAAGGGAAAGGGCGAAGAAGCATGAATTCACGAATTAGCGTGTCCTTGCTAATAGGGCGTTAAAATTATCGCTGCTTTTCGTCCGAAAACAGACGCAAAAGCGGCGATAATTTTTTATCGCCTTGTTGATGATATGGCCCCGAGTCTCACATAAGGGAACACTGTAGCGGTATAAATGGTGGCTTGGGCTGGTGTCCGAATTGAAGATCTATCACCATCCACACCTATCTACTCAGCTAAATCTGTTGTGACAGTGCCATTTCCCTTCCACTTCCAAGGCAACCAGAACATGACGTAGAATGAGGACCAGTGTGACTCACGACAGAAGACAGCTTTGTGTCCCCATCATTACGGACGTCTGACTACAAAATCATTTTACGAAAAAAAATACTGTCTTTTTTTGGCATGTGTGGTCGTACACGACTCCAATATTAAGGCCACAAACGGAGTGGTGCCACGTCTAGCAGGTGTCTGAAAGCACAAAATCCCTCTGTGGAAACTGTGTCGGTAGCGTCATAATAAAGTTCTGGTATTGTTTATCCGATTGGCCAAATTCCTATTTTCACCCCCTATGCTTCCTGAACTCTGATTGGCTGGTCCTGGGGTTAAAAAAAGCAGTCCGAGTGCCCTCGCTACCTTCTGACGTGCTTTATTGAGCCACAGATATTTACACTGATAAATATAATCTATGGCGCGGTGAAGGTCGCAATGAAAGCCATGCGTGTAGGACAAGATATTCTTCAAACCAGTTGTAAATAATTCTCTTGCCATTAAGGCAAATGAGGCAAGCTCATATTATGACAAAGATGGTGTTGAAAGTACATTACAGGGTGTTATTGAATAATTTATCATAATGGAGTAATGTGCTGCGAAAGGTGGGAATCTGAAAGCGAGCACGCTGCAAGACAAAACGCCAACATTAAAATTCAAAAGCAATTTTTTTTAATGGATTTTTAAAATTATGGTATTTGTCAAAATAAATCATGATTAATTGCAGGAAAAAGGGAGGCTGTTGAGGCATTGATAGCAGTTTATTTGCAGTATGTTATTGCTGGTTGTAAATGTGTATGTAATTAAGTTTACATGAAACGGAACATGATAGTGATAGGAGGCACAATATTACGCGGCATCGATGCAAAGAGGTGAGGCTCATCCGATATCTTGGGAGGAGAAGGAGAGACGGGAGGGGCGGTATTTCTTTTCGCATCCTGATGCCACAGGAAGATAGGGTCAGAAAAGTACGACCAACCAAATTAAAATGAATCTACACACTAAGAAAACTCATGGACGCTGAAAAGGAGAGAGAAAATCTTTTATGAAAAAATCTATTATGTTTTTTATATTGAAGACAGTTACTGGAATTTGTTCATAGTTCTCTTCATGGAATGAATGTAATAGTACGTATTTCAAATCCTATGGCTGCCTTTCGGTGTTTTCCAAGAAACAGGCTGAGGGTCGGACTGGGAAAAAAATATGATCGGACACCAAAATAAAAGTGGCCGCCCACATTAGTAAAATTAGATAGCTAAATAGTAGCCCATGTTTGCAAATTAGGGCTGTTTTGAAATTGTAAAGACCCGCTGTATAAGTGTTTTGCAAAATGTGGACGACTGCATGGATTTGAGCTTTTTGCAGGCAATGTTTGCTTTAATATGAGGGAAAACACCATTAAAAACAGGTCCAGCAGATCTTAAACCAGGCCCACAAGCCGGCACACACACTGATCTATCAACAGTGTTTAATTCGAGCGAGTGGATGCCAGTGAGGGTACATGCACTTATTTTGGATGACGCACACTTATTTTTCCACATCAGGTGTCATGTTATACATACGGCGTGTTTTCCTTGCTTACGCCGGGCTCACCTTTTAAAAGGTGTGCCCAGAGCAAACAAGGAAAATGCTCCGTATGAGGATGAATGCCCTGCCCCCAGGGCAGTCATGAACTCGTGCTGCCCTGGGTGAAGTCCATTCATGTGAAAAACTGAGTGGCTGCTTTGAAGCCACTCCATGTTTCGCAGTGCGGGTGTCAACCCGCATACACTTTTCAGACACTTCCTTGCAGACGGGTGCAGTGAGTGACTGCACCCACCTGCAAGGAAGTGTCTGGAGCATCCATGGGACCTCTTCCACCCTCTAGAGGTCTGCCATCGGGGGGGGGGGGCACACTGACAGTGCTCCACCTTTTAGGTGGTGCGCTGTCAGAGAACCTCCTGCCAGCTTCTTTGCCTTTGAGCCTGCTTCTATAATACAGCACAGGCGCAGAGGCAAAGGGATAAACTCATTTGCATGGGGCCGCGCCCTCATGCAAATAGGGGAGCACCCTCTGGTGATAGCAGTGGCGCTATATATGCGCCAGCGATATCGGTATTACAGAAGGGGCTGCCAAGCATTTGCGGCCCCTTCTGAAATACCAAAGTACCCCGGGGTGCAAGAAGCGGGCACAAACGCCCATTGCACATCCGGGACACTTGTGTAATATGGCCTCAGATATTTATCAAGTGGGAATACACGTGATCGGAAAGATGGAGGAAGAGAAAGATGGCAAAACCATCATAGAGGAAGAAAGCAGGAGACTGCAACAGTGAGACAAAGAGCAAGGAGTTTTTGTAAGTTAATTAATGAGGTAGGAGGTGGTTTTAAAACTACCAGTATTGAGGGCGGCAAAGCTTCTGAGCAGAGGTTTGGGCACCAGAACACTTTCTATTATAAATGAAGCACTGCCTCAAAGATGTCCCATAATATATCTCTGTATCCATTGTATGTATAAAATAGAATATTGTAGGCCAAAGTGCTACTTTCATGGGGGGGGGGGGAAGGCTATCGCCTTCACCAAAAGTTAAGCATCAAAATCAGCATACTGTGTAGTGAGCAGCAGTAGTGAACAGGTACTTTGTACCCTCTGTCACTGGAGTTAGGCCAATGGGCTCACACATCCTTTTTCAAAGTTCCACTGCTGTGTGCTTAACTTACCATTGGCCTACATCAGGTAGATGTGGAGTTCTGCACAGCCCAGGAATAGTGATTCTGTGCCGGATGTACGTGTGCCTGGGAAGGGTACAATACAGAGATAGAGCAGTACGGTGCAGTGTGTGTGGTTAGAACATGTACTTGATGTATGTATACCTGCGATGAAACATTACAGGAGAGATTAAGTGCTAAGCAGTCCATGCGCAATGCAAGAATGTGCTGGGAGTATGTGTGCTTGCGTGAAGTACAATACATGAATGGTGAAGTGTTCAGCACATAGATACTCTCACGGGTGAGAAGCAGCGCTCTAGAAATCCACCCTTTATTATATTACATTACATTGTGCAGTACGCACTTGGTGAGCGTATGTGCTGGCAGTGTGTATGTTTGCAAATAGCACACCCTGGTACAACACAGAAAGGCTACAATACTGAACAGGGTGTTTAGCCAAAATATCGAGTTTTAAATTTCGACCTACAATAATATCGTGTTTTTAATATCGTAGGTACAGAATATCGAAGTCAAGAATATCGATGGACAGAATATCGATCCCAAGGTAAGTAATATCGAAGTTAATAATATCGAAGTAATTAATATCGATGTAAGTAATATCGTAAGTAAAAATTTTGATGTCAATAATATAGATATTTATTTAGTGTAATGTCATTTAATATGTATTTTATTTGTATGTTAAAGATTATTGTAATGTATTTTAATACATTTAAAAATAAATGTTTAGAGATTTATAATTAATTTACATTTAATTTAGCGTTTTAGTATCAGAGCGGGTTGTGGGTTTATAGGGGAATAGGGTGGGAAGTAATTTAATTATAATTAATGAATTAATATGTATTGTTTAATTGGTATTTATGATTAATTAATTCGTAATTAATTAATAATTGGTAATTAATTGATTAATTAATTGTTAATTAATTATTAATTGTACAATTATTTTATGAATTGGTTAGTTATATACATTATAATTAGTTTATTATTAATATTTATTTATTGTTATTGTTAATTAATTAATTGTTAATTAGTAATTAATTGGTGATTTAATTTTATTAAGTGATTAATTGATAATTAAAATAATTATGTGAATTTTTATGTGTAGTGGGTTGTGGGTTTATAGGGGAATAGGGTGGGAAGTAATGTAATTATAATTAATGAATTAATATGTATTGTTTCATTGGTATTTATGACTAATTAATTGGTAATCAATTAATAATTGGTAATTAATTTGATTAATAGATGAATGAATTTTTAATTAATTATTAATTGTAAAATTAATTTATTATTTGGTTAATTATATAAATCATAATTAGTTTATTAATAATATTTCTTTATTGTTATAGTTAATTAATTAATTGTTAATTAGTAATTAATTGGTGATTTAATTTTATTAAGTGATTAATTCATAATTAAATTAATTATGTGAATTTTTATGTGTAGTGGGTTGTGGGTTTATAGGGGAATAGGGTTGGATGTAATTAAAATAAAATAAATAATTATATATTTTATTTATTTGTAATTATTATTAATTAATTGTTATTAGTTAGTTAAATATAGTAAATATAAATAATTGATTATTGTATTTTATTTGTTGTTATTGCTAATTAATGTATTGTTAATTAATAATTAATAGGTGAATATTTGTAATTTCGTAGTTAATATGTATTAATTAGTGAATTAATAACTATATTAATTATAAAGAATGTATTATTAATTGTAAATAAGAGATAAATTGATATTTAAATCTATTGTGTACTTTGTATGTGTAGTGTGTTGTGTGTTAAAGGGGGAATAGTGTGGGATGTAATTTAAATTTATTTATTTAAATATTTATTTTACATAATTGGTATTTAATAATAATTTTTTTTTGTAAAACATTGTTAACATGCAATTTTTTTATAAGAAATTATTGAATTGGTTATAATGTTAATAGAATCACTATGCTATCTAGTGCTTTCCCAACTGATTTACTATCTGGAGTGGGAATAGTAATTTTTACCCCTACGCTATCCAGCGCTTTCCCTACTGTTGCACTCTCTGGAGTTGGAATAGTAATTTTTACCCCTACGCTATCCAGCGCTTTCCCTACTGTTGCACTCTTTGGAGTTGGAATAGTAATTTTTACCCCTACGCTATCCAACCTTTTCTCTACTGTTGCACTGTCTGGAGTGGGAATAGTGAATTTTACCCTTACGCTATCCAACACTTTCCCTACTATTGCACTCTCTGGAGTTGGAATAGTAATTTTTACCCTTACGCTATCCAACACTTTCCCTACTATTGCATTCTCTGGAGTGGGAATAGTAAATTTTACCCTTACGCTATCCAACACTTTCCCTACTATTGCACTCTCTGGAGTTGGAATAGTAATTTTTACCCCTACGCTATCCAATGTTTTCCCTACTGTTGCACTCTTTGGAGTTGGAATAGTTATTTTTACCCCTACGCTATCCAACGTTTTCTCTACTGTTGCACTCTCTGGAGTGGGAATAGTAAATTTTACCCTAACGCTATCCAACACTTTCCCTACTATTGCACTCTCTGGAGTGGGAATAGTAAATTTTACCCTTACGCTATCCAACACTTTCCCTACTATTGCACTCTCTGGAGTTGGAATAGTAATTTTTACCCCTACGCTATCCAACGTTTTCCCTACTGTTGCACTCTTTGGAGTTGGAATAGTTATTTGTACCCCTACGCTATCCAACGTTTTCCCTACTGTTGCACTGTCTGGAGTGGGAATAGTAATTTTTACCCTTACGCTATCCAACACTTTCCCTACTATTGCACTCTCTGGAGTGGGAATAGTAATTTTTACCATTACGCTATCCAACACTTTCCCTACTATTGCACTCTCTGGAGTTGGAATAGTAATTTTTACCCCTACGCTATCCAACGCTTTCCCTACTGTTGCACTCTTTGGAGTTGGAATAGTAATTTTTACCCCTACGCTATCCAATGTTTTCCCTACTGTTGCACTCTCGGGAGTTGGAATAGATATTTTTACCCCTACGCTATCCAACATTTTCCTTACTGTTGTTTTTGTTGAAGTTGGACTAGTAGTTTTATTGTGTCTGATATTAAATATGTTTTGTAATATTTTAGCTATTGTAATATATAATTAATAATAAAAATTATTCAAATTAAAATTATTGATTATTATTTGCTATATGTAATTATTTAATATTTATTAATGTTATTGTTTTATGTGTATAGATGTATTGGTAATTTAAATAAATATTTAATAATTTATATGTTACAGAAATTATTATTAAAAGTAATTATTAAGTAAGTGTATATATTATATATTATATATATGTTTAATTAAAGTTTCATTTAATTATATATATTTATTATAAATTTTACATATTATACAATATATTTAATTATGTTTCTTTGATTTATAAGTATTATTTGGTTTATTTTACATATATTTTTAAACTAAAAAAAAACGATATTTTTGAATTACGATATTTTTGACATCGATATTAAATTATCGATATTTTTGTACTTACCATGTTGTAGATAGGATGTCGATATTCTTGACCACGATATTTTTGTTGCGATATTTTTGTAGGTCGAATTTTTGTCTTTTGAAATTATGTCATACAATCACTGAACAGTGCATGCAGACTGAATGTGTGATGAATGCATGTGTGTAGAGTGGCAAAATTCATGGAGGTAAAAATACTGGAGAGTATGTGTAATGTGAAAGTACACTGACTGCAAGGGTGCCTGCAATGGTACATTACATGGAGGACCCTGTGTTCCATTTTAGGAAACCCAGCCCTACCTGGTGAATTAATGAGGAGAAGCAAATCACATTTGGTACTTGGGAAAGGACTATGAGATGGGGAGGTTTAGACGCCAAATCTTTTCATCTACCTAGCAGCCAGATAGGCTGTGTGATGTGAAAGTACACTGACTGTAAGGGTGCCTGCAATGGTATATTACATGGAGAACCCTGTGTTCCATTTTAGGAAGCCCAGCCCTGCCTGGTGAATTAATGAGGAGAAGCAAATCACATTTGGTGCTTGGAAAAGGACTATGAGATGGGGAGGTTTAGACTCAAAATCTTTTCCTCTACCTAGCAGCCAGATAGGCTATGTGGAAAGGGAAGCTCTTCATGACTTCTGGCTGAGACCAGAACTGGTGACCAAGGATGCTAATCTCTCTGTTGGGTGAGGGGACATCACTCAAGGAACCAAGACCACATGCCCTGGAGTCTGGAGCACAAGCAGCTGCTTGCTTGCCAAGACTAGTGTGCCTTATGAGGAAGAGGAAATCTTTGGAGGGAGCGAGGTCCAGTGGGGTGCCCTACAGAAAGCACTCTCTGGACGAGGTGTGAGGAAAACAGCTTTGCATTGCTTTTTCATTGGCTGAATGCTGGAACAGTCTGGCGACTCCTGTATGCCAGGAGAAGGCCGCCGTAATCTAAGCTGTGTAAGGAGCGCCATGTGGAAAGCCCAGCCCCACACCATCTCATTGCTGTGACTCAGTATGCCAGAAGGGGCCGCAGTTGAACTTATTAGGCGAAAGGAGTTGAGACTTGGGTTCACCTTCATCAGCGACCCTGGGTACCATGATTGTCTGCTGTGGTGAGGGTGATAACACTGGAAAAGTGTGTGCCAAGAAGACGGAGTATCTCGGTAACTCTATACGTCAGGAGGGGCTGCCGGTACGACCCTGGCCAAGAATTTGGGTCATTGCTGGGATGATAATATTGTGGCTGCGATTGACGTGTCGATCCCACACACTGAGACCTGCCTCTGACTGATTCCCTGAGGACCACAAGGAGGCCTCTGGAGATGTTGCACCCTCGCTCAGCTCCAGAACGAAGCTGGAGGATTGGATCCCTCCACTTCCAGTGAGGAGAAAAGTGACTTACCCTATTTTGTTTTCATATTCTGTTTATTGAACATAATATCAAAACATAGCATAAGTATTGCACAGACATGCTTACTGTATATCGCAAATGGTTACAGCCTCTAAGACATCTTGTACACTCATACATTAAGATTCTCACTGCCAATCTCATCTAGAATCCCCCTCCCACCATGCGTTACATTAATGTTGACACCCCTTTCATGGGGCGGATTGCAAATATTCCCCCTAAACAAATTCCACTTGCCCCACACCTTGTCCCATTTCCGAGGGCACCCTCTATTCTTATAGACCTATACCTCAGCGACCATGCATCAGTCCATATCTCGCTACCGCTCTTTCAGACTTGGAGACTCTGCCACGCCCTACCTCTGGGCAATATTGCGTTTTGCGATCATGACGCCCATAGTAGTCCACAGTTGTTCAGTTCGATTCAAGTCAGTTGCCTCCCATACATTCAATAAGCACAGTTTCGGGGACAAAGGAATGACACAACCACAGGCTTCTGTCATACCCTTGATTATTGTTTCCCAATATGTCTGGATCAGGTGACACTCCTAGATCGTGTGGAAGAACATGCCTACATTACCACATCCCCTTTTGCACCCACCATCATCTGTCTTACCCATATTGTGGTGCACGTGATGTATGATCTATGTAATATTTTTAACTGTATGAGATGCAGACATTATGAAATTGCCACTTCACGGGGCGATACAAGTGCCTCCCTCCAGTCTTCCTCTTCCAAGAGCTCTATGTCTGCCTGCCAATGCAAACGAACAGTGAGGAAAGGGTAAGGCAAATTTTTGATGATTTTTTTTGTAGGTTAGGGACATAGCTTTAGACTGCATGTGATTGGAAAGGAGTCTGTCCTCTAGTGGTGATGTCTCTGGTATATCCTCCCCTCTCGGGACCGCTCCCATGAGGGCATGTCATATTTGGGAATATCTAAAAAGTTATTTCTCAGAGAGTTTGTAGTCTTTCTGTAGTTCCGATAATGGTATCAGTTTTTCCTTCGCCCACAGATCCTTAACCGTTGAAATATGGAGAGTGTCCCATTTATCAAATTCATGATAGCTGCCTAACCTACCCAGGCGCTCTGCCCACCAGAGGGGTGTGGTAAGCATCACCTTGTCCCCCCATCCAAGGTGTTTAGTGACTTTATGCCAGATGATGACCATTTGTGCTGTGGGCCCCATTAGTTTCAGCTTCTTGGGGTTTGTATATAGGTTTCACTGTATCCCCCCCGACCCCCACCAACCACTTGTCCAACTAATACGATGGATTACTCTGCTCTCGGTGGACCCACTTATTTATGACAACCAATTGAGAAGCCCAGTAATATGCTCGGTCAGTGAGCTCGCCGAAGGAGTGCTGCGGGGCGGCGGGGAAGGGGAGGGGCAGGGTGGTGGGGTAGTGGAGTCCGATATACGACGGACAGGAGTAAGGCAAGTAATTAAGTAAATACAACTATTTACCTTGCTCGCGCTGCATCACCAAGTCTGCGATGCAGAGCGCGCAAGGTAAATAGGTTTATTTATTTAATTACTTACCTTACTCCTGTCCGTCGTATGCGTCCAGGCATGAAACCAGACTGGTCTGGATGTACAAGTTTGGTCACCACCGGGATCAACCGCCGGCCAAGACCTTTGCTAGGGTTTTGACTTCTAAATTAAGGAGGGAGATTGGTCTATATGAGCAGCAGTCCTCTACTGGCTTGCCCCTCATGTATTACTACAACTGATGCTAGTCTTTGATCCCGCTGTAGCAAACCTGCCTGTCTGCTTTCCTCATACATACTGCAGAGGTGCAGCGTCACCTTAGTGGCAGTTAACTTGAGAAGTTCAATTAGAATGTCGTTGGGCCCCATGGCTTTACCGGACTGTATACTTCTAATAGCTGCAACTATTTCCTCTGCTGCAAGATCTTCTTCAAGCGAATCCCTGTCTGCTATTGAAAGGGTCTGAATTGGGATATCCGCTAATAGTTCCCTAGCGTCTTCAGTCCTACCTGGTGCTTCTGGGGTGTAAAGCTGCATATAATGACCTGCGAAAGCCTCCTCAATTTCTTGTGGGTCTCGTAGCCAATTCCCTTCCGCTCCCTGAATTGTTATGCCCCATCTGTCCGCCAACAACCTTCCCGGTCTATGCTAATGCGTAGACTCTGTGCTGTGTTGCGCGAGGTTTATCTCTGGCGGTTTCTGTCACCAGATTCTTATATTCCCGTTGTTTTATCCCTAGGGCATGCCTAGTTTCTTCATGCAGGGGGGTGAGGGACTGCTCCAGGACCAGTATATCTCACTCCAGGGTCTCAAGCTTAGCCCTTTTCTACTTCCCATGCCCGGCCATAAGGGAGAGTGCTTGCCCCTTCAATACTACCTTGTATGCCTCCCAAATAGTATGAGAAGACCGGGCCGACCCAACATTTTCTTTAAAGGAGCAGTCTGTTGCAATGTCCTCTTTGATGTTTGGTATTGTAAGGGACCAGAGACTAATTGATAGGGATCTACGCGTAGATCTCTTACCTAAGCTGAATTTTGCCCACAATGGTGCGTGGTCCAAGATTCCCCTAGCTAAGTGTTTAATGTCTGTGAAATACTGTTTGTCAGCTATGACAGTTAGGATGCGGTCTATTCGAGACAGGCAGTTGTGTGCCCCTAAGTGGAATGTGAACTGTCTCGCCTCCGGGTGAGCTTCCCGCCACACGTCCACGAGGCTGAGCGTGGTCAAGATCTTTGCCATTGTCTTACGGGTGAGCAAATTAGCTCTTGGCGGGCGTCTACCTATTCGGTCATCAATGGTCATATTGAGGTTGCCCCCATCACTAGTGCCCCTTCCGGAAGGACCAGAGTCATCTTATTCAAGTCTGGCAATGCCACATTATGTAGTGCAGGGGGAACATATACAGATAAGAAGTTGATCCTTTTGCTTTCCCAGAAGCCCGTTGCCCCTGCAATCGGCCCTGCATGTCTGTGCGTATCTTTGCGACGGTGAAAGGGAACGAGCCCCGCACCAAGAACCCCGCCCCCCTGGAACCTGAGGTATACCCTGAATGTGCGATGAGTCTATACCCCCATCTATTGAGCACCACACAGGTATTCCCAACCACACGGGTTTCCAGAAGCAGTATCATGTCCGGGGCCAGCCTTTTAATATGTTGAAACGCTATTACTCTCTTAAGTTTGTCCCCAAGACAGTTGACGTTCCAGGATTGTATGCGGAATGATGTTTCTGCCCCCTCCCCAACCGCCGGCAACTGAGTTCCCAGTGTTTCATAAAAGGTCCCTGTGTAGTCATTGCGTGAGGTACCTTAGGCGGCCCTACCCGGTGTAAGGGTCGATTGGTTTGTGACTTGTGCTGCATAAGAGAATCAATAGTCTTCGGTACCCAGTAAGGTCTCTGACGTGTCATGTGTGGATTATGATGTTGCAACAAAAATACTATAATATAACAAACTATGCTGTAACTCCCGCCTTGAGAACAGTTTCCCCCCTCCCTGCCTCCCTGCATGATGGTATGAACATTACCCGTCTTCCAACTTAGCAGAGTGCCTGTCGCCCACCCAACCCTGTTTTGGAGGAGCCATGCGCCAGTCCCCCCACCCTCTCATTCATTCCAACTGGACAGTTTGTTACTGTGAGTACCTGTATGTAGTTAGTGGTATACTTAATGTCACATCATTAGCATTTTCTCAGGTGCCATCTCAGCCCCTGTCGCCGCACCACTCCCCCAGTCATCGACATAGATTCATTACTACCAATTAGGCAGCTACGGCATTCCCAGAGTCTGTGCAGCCTTATCAATAGGAGAACTCTCAGCATGTTCCAGGTGTTCAGGGGGAGGTGTCAAGCCCCCAGCCATGGTTACATCAGTGTTACTTTACTTGCTGCTTTTTTCATTGTCAAAGTTCCCCTCCTCCTGATTAGGTTCCTGTCTCTTCTGGGTATTCCCTTGTCATCGTTCTCGCCAATCTGGGTCGTCTCAGTGTCCCACTCTTCGCCATCCATCTAGCCAGTCCCATGCCTCTCCCTAACGTTATTTTTCCTTGATATGACCTCGTAATCGTCAAGTTGCACTGCTAACGCCTCACTGACGACTTGCAGGTCCGAGACTTGTTTCTTTAAGATTGTCGTATCATAGACCAGACCATGGGCCACATCCTTCACCTCTTTGACCCGTGTTTCCATTGTTCTCAGGTCCGCCAGCAGCAGGGAGATATCCGTGGACACGGAGTCCAAGCGCCCCTCCAGAGATGTGCGTACACTAGTAATGGCTGCCATTATGTCCTGCAGAGTGGAGGATTCCTTAACAGTCTTTTTCAGCTGTGCCTCTTGCACTGAGTCTATTGGCCCGCTGCCCCTTCTTGTGCTTTCTGCCAGGAGAATTCATCGAGTTTGGATTGATGTGAGCCATGCCCGCCTTTACTGGTTGACATTATTTAATTGGAAAAAGGGCACCTCGATAAAGTTACCTTACTGTGCTCAGGGTACTTGACGCCGCCTGCTGGGGATCTCCCCCGTGGCCTGTCGGTTTCCCCCTTATCTGCGTCTATGTCTTGGTGGTATGTGTCTGTGTAGATGGCACCACCAAGGCCCAGACTTGCCACTCGACTATGGCCCAATGGCGACTGGGGGTCACTGCGTGCCTGTGCCATGAGCGAGTTACGCCGTCTGTCCCCACTGCCTTATCTCCTGCGCCCCTCTGCTGTTCACCAGGCCCACGGTGAGTACCACTGATGGGTTGGTTCACAGTCACTCGCATGGGGAACACCACGCTTTATCTGTCAGTGCAGCTGGGTAGATCATTTCCTAGGAGTTGGCCTCTTTCCTCATTAGCATTGCCCCTTTGGTCTGTGCTGCTCGTTTCTAGGGCCGCTTCAGGCGTTGCAGCAATATGGGGTGTATACAGGCCTCACGCATCCCCTATGGCGCTAGTCTTTAACGTCACCACAACACACACCACGCTCTGTTGGCCGCATCAATGGTTTGTCTCCCGCCCCTGGCGGAAGGCACAGAGCAGTACCGCCTGACTCGGGGGCCCAGTAGCTACCCTCCGGTCACTGACGTTTGTTTGGGCATGGCCAGGGCCCTGCCCTTTCTTTCCCGTTCACTGCTCGTGGCTCTCGGCAGACCCGCCATGCTGCTTCTGGCCTCTCGTCTGGTCGCTGCGGGGCCCACAGGGTCTCCGAGTTGCGGCCGCCCCCGGTGCAATATTGCCACGTTTTCTGTCCCTGAGATGTTGGACTCGCTCCGTCTAGCCGAGCGCGCACCCACGGCACTCCTAGGCTTTCGGGTGCTCCTGAGAGGCCTTTTCCTGCACGGGCCCTCCGACAGCCCCGTCTGCTGCCGATGAACATTTGGATTGTCGATTTACATCTCGCTGTCATTCCGGTATCTGAGTAGTGCCCCGTTAGCACATATGTATGACGGATGGGTGAGTTTAAAGAGCGGAGCAGGCCGAAGCCATGCTAGTGTGCGGCCATCTTCTCTGGCTGCTGGCCATGCCCCCTCACGTATAGGCCTGGGCGGTAAATTCCGTTCCGTTCGCGGAATTTGCGGAATTTGGGTAATTTCGCGTTCCGCGGAGAACGCGAAATTGCCCAAAAATCAGCATTTCGCGACTTCGCGAAATTTTTTGCTTGTTCGCGTTCTCAATATGCGTGTTCGCGAGATATTTCACCCCGAGCACGCAAACAGCGATCGCGAACAGGAAAAAAGTATCGCGAACAAGCAATTCCGCGTGTTCGCGGAATTCCTGCGTGTTCGCGGAGATTTTTTACCGTTTCGCGGAGATTTGCGTGACGCGATTACGCAAATTCCGCCCACCCCTACTCACGTACCCTATTTGTGATGAGCGGGAGCAGCTCCAATCCCTGGAACGAATCAGCAGCCCTGCTCTGAGGAGAGATCCCATGCCTGCCAGGTGCTATCACATGAACTGCGAGCAGTCAAACTTTGGTAAAAAAATATCAGGACTCAGGAACGCCCACGAAGAGGGCACTCTCTGCCTTTCTGAACATTTTTTATACAGCTGGAGTGAGTAAGACTGAAATTGGGTTTGAGAGGCGCCAGAGGACTCACTGCTAATGGCACATTTGACTAATTACTAAGGAGTCAAAGGAATTCTTGAGCACAGCCTACTGGAAAGCATACCCTAGATGCGGCCACAAGTCAAACCTAGTCAGAGTGAACCACAAAATTCACTAGATAAACCTTTGGTCAACCCCCAGGTAGCTTGGCACAAAGCAGTCAGGCTTAACGTAGAAGAAATGTGCAAAGTATTTTTGCAACACATAAATAGAAATAAAGTGAAAACCTAACACAAGGACAATCTCAAACCAATTGAGAAAACTAAAGAATATTTTAATAAATAAAATGACAACAAAAATCCAGTTTTAGGTAAAGATTGCGCCAAGAGGGGTGAAGTGCCAACTGCGAGAATCTGGTTGCACCAGACTGGAAGAAGTCACAATTTCAGGCTGACGGCAATGGAGGGTGGGCTGGGTATAGGACTCGGTTTGGCCCGTGGAGAATTGTACTTTCTGTTGTTGGTTTGGGGCTGCACGGTGCTGCAATGTAAGGCTCTGCATCAGATTCAGTGAAGTTGCGGTTCTGGAGTTGTGGGGTGTTGCAATGCGAGGTACTTCAGCAGATCCAGTGAAGCTACGGATCAGGAGCTGAGTGGTGCTGCAATGCAAGGATCTGCATCTCTCTGCACTGGATCCAGTAAAGCTGCCGATCAGGAGCTGCATGATGCTGTGATGTAAGGACCTGCGTTGCTCTGCGCTTCTCTGCATCAAACCTAGTAAAACCTTCAGTGAGGCAGGGAGAAGTGCACTCTGACTCCAACAAAGGATCCAGGATCTTGAGGACAGCACTTAGGGGTCAGAACTCACTCCTACAGAGGCCAGCAGAGGGAACCAAATCAGGTACCATTGCTGCTGGTTAGGTGAAAAGCAGAAATGGCTTTTGGAAAGTTGTTGTGCCCAGGAGGTCAGCCAGCTGACCCTTGGAGTTACAAGTGGAGTCCTCATTTCAAGGCAAGCATAGCCAGTCTGCCTTCTTCAAACAGCAGGGACAGTCCTTCTTCTGAATCTTCTCAGGTTCAGGAGTGTTCTGATTTCAGACTCTGCAGCTAGCTACGGTATGCCCACGGCTGGCGTTAACCTCCTCCTCAGATTCCCTCAATAAACACCTGGCAAAAGTGCCCCTCATCTTTCCATAGCCCCTCTCTCACATACATTTAATTTATTTTAAAGCACTGGTGAAGGCTGGCTTTACTAATCCATTCCGCTATCCACATAAAATACATATCTGTTCTTTACAGCAGGCATATTAACCCTCTGCGCTACTTTATGGTGAGTCAAACAACTACTAGACAAAACTCCAATCTCTCTCTTTCTCCAACAGGAACATTAATCACAAGAGCTATCTTGATATTTTTATTGCTGCCTGAAAGCTGGACACACAAGGACCCCAGCAGCAGGTGCTTTTAAATCATAAGGTATTGCTAAACACAGAGCCTCCCCGAGTTCAGGGCCACCCTCCAGGTCAGAGGCCAGTGCAGCTGCACCGGATGCACCGCCCTAAAGCCTGCCCTGGTTATACCCAAGGCAAGTCTGTGGGTGTGGGACAGTCGTTTGTCTAACTCTAAACTGGTTCTGGCCAGTTCATCTCTTTCCCCTGAGTTTGACTTCAGTCGCTCTAGTGAAACAAAGGACAGCAGGCCCAGGTGTGAGCTGGATTTGCCAGTGATAGCATTGAAAGATGAGGCCTCCTCTCATGTCAGAAAGAAGCAGGATACAACCCCCAGGCCATCGTGCTCAGGAGAGGAACGCCCTTCTCCTCACTGGGCGCCCTTTTTGTCCACTGTCTGTGGGGGATACACATCTCACCATAGGAAAGCCGTTGACAGTCAGATGATACTAAACACTGGCAAAGTGGGACATTTGGTTTAGGCACGAAAGTACCAACCTTGCTCACTTTGCCACTGGATTCACGCTAGCCTGGCTGATGAGGGCTGTTAGCCCGAAACCGGTCCCAGGATGCTTGTTTACGGTCCAGGGAAGATATGGCTTGGCAGTTCTGGCTGGACTGTTCCCATGAGGCACAGGGTCAAGACTGAATTGCATATATCTGTGTCTGAACTGGGGTGGCAAAGTGAGCTAAAGAACGATGATGGATTCAACCCAAATCTGTGACTCGGGGTGGGTGTCTGAAAAGTTATCAGCGCTCCATCCATCATCTCATTGTGTTTGCTTTGTGCGCCCTTAAGTCGGCAGGGTATGTCCGGACGTGGGTCCCTTACTCACTTTGCCACTGGATTCAAGCTAGCCTGGCTGATGAGGGCTGTTAGCCCAAAATTGGTCCCAGGATGCATGTTTCTGGTCCAGGGAAGACATGGCTTGGCAGTTCGGGCTGGACTGTTTTCCATGAGACACAGGGTCAAGACTGATTTGCATATAGATGTGTCTGAACTGGGGTGGCAAAGTGAGCTAAAGAACGATGATGGATTCAACCCAGATCTGTGACTGGGGGTTGGTGTATGAAAAGTTTTAGTGCTCCGTCCATCAACTTATTGTGTTAACTTTGTAAAAGTGGCATTTTCACAATAGTAATTGAAAATCCAACTTAACCATTAAAGGGGTTTTTAAATTACAATTAAAATGTCCGGAAGAAATATTTCTTGAGCTGTTCCCAAACTGGAAGTTACACTTATTAAAAGTAATATGGTAATCCATTGTTAGTCTATGGGATGCCAGCCTTGCCACTGTGAAAAATTACTTTGGAGTATCTTTACATCCAGGACATGTGAAACCTTAGCACACATGTCCTGCCTTTTAAATAATATGCACACTGTCATATAAGCCTTTAGAGCATACCTTAGGGGTGACTCCTCAGTATTAAAATAGAAGCTTTAGGTCTGGCAAAAGTTTTTTTTTGCCAGGTCAATATTGCTGTTTGAAAGCTGCACTGCAGACTGCAATGGCAGGCCTGAGACATGTATTACAGTGTTACTTTAGTGGGTGGTACAAAGAGTGCTGCAACCCGTTAATAGTATTTAATTTGCAGGCCCTAGGTACATCTAGTACCATCTACTTGGAACTTATAAGTAAATGACATGTACCAATAAGGTGTATATCAAAGTTTCTATGTTTGGAATGGAGACCACAAACACTTTGCTTCTGGTTAGTAGGAGCAAAGTGTGCCAAGTCCTAAAGCCAACAAAAATAAGGCGCTGAAAGTAAAATCCTGGGGGAATATCACACAAATGATGGTGATTTCCAACATGTCTCTATTGTGAAAGTGAGTACATATATTTAGCATATGTTAAGTCTATTGTAAGTTCATTGAACCTATTACTATTAAATAAAAACAATAATGATAGATTATGCTATGCAGTGATGTTACTCAAGATCACAGAATCTAAAAAACACAAGCTAATCTATCCCTGCAATGCAGTACATATAAACTATAACCTTTGCATTCTTACTATCACAGCTAAACTAGTCAACATTTCATAACATTACAACCATTATAAAAAATATACCTTTTTGTAGAGTCATTGGCAATAAGGTCAATTTTAGCGACGTATAACTTGACCTAAATAATTCACAAATTATTGCAATCAATGAAGCGCTTGTATTGTTCAAGTGGTAGCAACTGATATAATGATTGGATAAACACAAGATTCTGAAACGTTGACTTCAGCAGCATGCATCAGTTGTGCAGAAAAGTACAGATGTACTATACAAGCTCCTCAATAGGTACCTCAAATCCATCTTTATTGTCATGGTATGTAGATGTGAAGTTAGGAATAGTAAACCCACAGTTTACCATAGACTATACTTACCTTTACAATATGATGGTAGGTGCTATCCTGGATACAATATTTTGGCAGCATGATAGTTGACAGCCAGGTGCTGGTGGTGATGAAACAATGACACTGTAAATCATCCTGCACAGTAAGAAAGTAATGGCGAGTTGGCATGATTCACTTATAGCAAAGAACATCATACAATACCAAAAGGGACTTCCTACGCTCTTCTGACCATGTAAATGCATTATTTTTCTGCTAGCTATGTTCCCATGGTAGCCCATGTGCACCTTTCTTTCCTATGGCTGGTGTATTAAGCAGCTTTAATGCTGCATAGGCCTGGGCAAATATGGTCTTTCCACCAATTCCTGGTTAGTCAAGCAGCAAGCTGCTCACAAGCATTCCTCCAGGCAAAACATCCTCAGTATAAATCCATACTCAATAATAGTTTGATGTAATCATTATTCTGAGCAGCGAGGCTCCCAACGATCTCGATATCAACTTAAAGCTCCAGAAACTCTCACTCATGTTGTTATTCCATGAACATGGAAAGCTTCAGTGACAGCCACACCATGCATTGGGGTGGCAGTTATTTCAAAGACCGCAGCATGGTAAGATGGGGAGGGAGTTGTAATAGAGTCAAAAAGGCAGAAGTGGCACAGGGAACACATGAGGGGACAATGTCACCATGTAAGGAAGGATACATACAATGAGGGAGTCAGGTATGGCAAAATTAAAGACACATACTCTTGAACTATTGACGTTGAATGTTAACGGTCAGGGGGAATCACATTTAGTGAGGCCTGGCGACCAAAGCACTGACATGATATTCAGCGAATTTGGTGCTTTTGCAAGAAATGCACCTCTAAGGATTGGTCTGTGGTTCCTGGAAAAGGGTAATATATACAGTGGTTAGCCACTCTAGCTACATATAAGATTCCAGAGGGTCACAATCGCAGTTAAGAAAATAGCGTTCCACGTAACACAGGTCAGAACAGATGATCTGGGACTATATACAGCAGTCCTGGGAAGTTGGGAGGGGGAAACCCTAGCACTAGTAAATGTATACCCCACACTGGGAATACAAGCTGACACTCTGCAGCACTTGGGATGCTTGCTTTTAGACCTGCCAAAAGTGATGACCATACTAGGTTGAGACTTCAACATGACAAATGCACCCACTCATGGACGGACCCCACATGTCACAGAAATGTAACTCACTGACTGGGAAACTAGACAGCTGTACACAAGCCCTGGGACTGGTCGACATCTGGAGACAACTGCATAAGACTCATAAAGAGTACTCATTCTATTCGGGAGCCCATAACACCTCGTCCAGGATAGATTACTTCTTCACACCACAAGCAATGCTCTGCAGATTTACAGAGGCTGACTATGAAGCAAGGGGGATCTCAGACCACTCACCACTCTGCATTACCCTAGTAACAACAAAAAAAAAGGGGAGAATGGATGGAGAATGACAGCCTGGAGACTAACCAATAGAGACATAGTGGAACGCCTCTATAAGGCCACGGAACACTATTTCAAAGAGAACACTATCCCAGACGGATGCTATAAAACATTAGGAGGCCTATATAGTCACATTTGGGGGAGTGATTATATCAGATGAAATAGGGGACAAATGACAGAGAACGCAAAGATGCCTAGCACTAGAACAAGAGATAACCGAACTTGAGAATGCCTATGCCCTGCAACCCTCAAAAGAAACACTGAACAGCATTCACAGTGGCTACAGATAGAGTACAACAATGGTATGAAGGCAGAATATTGGAATAGTAATGTAGTGGGATAATGTATTGTGCCAAGAATATGAAGGACAAAAGTCTTGTGAAGGTAATTTTCTGAAGGTAAGGGAAGCTTTACTATATATAACTCCACATATATCTACCTTGACCATGTATATATTTTCAAGGTACAGAGATGTGGTGTTAAGAATAGTAAATCTATTCTTACCTATTTGCACATACTTCGGACCGCAATATTTTTGGCACGATAGTCCGTCCACACAATATTTGTGTTACCAATATTCTGTCAGTGATCCATAAACGACATGCTTAGCCAACCAGAAACGAGTATATGAGACGGGACACAAGCTCCTGGCAGTGCTTAATAGTAGAAAATCAGACAGGGCTCTAATCAGGAACATTATAGCCCCACACGGCAAACAAATAGCGAGCAGGGAAAAAATAGCAGCTGCAATGGCCGACTATATGTAGGGTTTCTACGGTGAACACTCAATATCCCTCAGACAGGACCTGCAGGCCTTCATACGGGTCTGCCCATGCAGGGGAGTAGATAGCAACAATACCCTAGGCTTAGAGGAGAACCTGACCAAGGAGGAAATACTCCAGGGCCCCACTGAGATCCACTTTGGGAAAACTCTTGGCCCTAAAGGGCTGCCAGCAGAATGTTACAAAACAATGGCAAGAAGGGTAACAACCCCAATTCATGAGAGGTGACTGGAGGCATATCGGGTGGGAGAACTCCCAAGTGATCTGTACACAGCAACAATTTTCATTATCCTAAAAGCAGGTAAGCCCAAAGACAGGAGGTACTCATACCAGCTGATATTGCTTCTAAATTCATACACAAGAATACTGATCAAGGCAGAAACAAATGACTTCAGGGAGTGATCCTGGACCTGGTCCATTCCGATCAGAACAGATTCATGCCCCAAAGATCAACCAGGCTAAACTTGTGATGCCTTTCTAATACTATTACAGTGGCAGAAAGGCCTGGGTGGCATGGCTGGATGCCCATAAGGCATTTGATTTAATAATGTGGCCCTTCATGATTGCCATAATGGCCAAGATGGTATTAGACCCAAATTCCTGAAATTGCTCAAGCTACTCGATATGAACCACAGAGCCAGAATTGAAGTAAAAGGGATCATTTCTAAAAAGTTCCCCCAGTCAGAGGGGCACAATCCAAAGCTGCCCCTGTCACCAATTATGTTCGTCTTGGGAATAGAAGCCGTGGCCGAATGGATCAAGATAGATGCCCAGGTGTGGGTCTGGCACTGGGGAGACTCTGGGGAAAAATGGATCTCATTATGCGCTGATGACATTCTGGTATATCTGGCAGAACTGGAGACCTTCCTTATATGACTGAAAGAGATCTTCACGATATGCAGAGAATACTCCGGCCAAGGTATAAACTGGGAGGAGTTCCTGATCTTCGTAATGGGCAATTTGAAACCTAAGGGTACACTGCCCTTTCCATTAATAGTGGCAATACTTCATTTAAAAAACATGGGAATATGGATACCCAGAACTGACTATACACACTACGACGACAACCTGGCCCAACTACTAACCAGGCTAGAAAAAGATATACAACACTGGAATACCCTACCATTTTCTGTCATGGGAATAGCAGTGTTATTCTAAATGATTGCATTACCCCGCTTAACTGATATAAAAACTGCAGAACAGCCCATATTCTATCCCAGGAACATTCTACCAGAAGGTAAATAGGCTAATGCTATCCTTGATATCACAGAACTACCCACTGAGAATTGCCCTAGCCCCTTTTCAATGATCAGTTTTCAAAGGAGGCATAGCACTGCCAGACATCCATAAATACTACGAGGCGGCCCACGTTGGCATCGTTAATGAATGGGCTTATGCTCCGCCTTTGAGATGGATTGGAGAAACTAGGAAAGAGAGGCTATCTCCATATACTGTATGAAGGGAAAATGGCAAAAGACACTACACCGGCAACTATAAAAATGATACGCACCTGGCATAAAATGAACGGAGAACAGTGTCAGTTGGTGACCCATGAAAATGCTGGGTCGCCATAGATAAAATTGAACAATACAAAATATACATTTACATTTAAAAGGAGAAAAAAAAGTTTCACTTACCTTTTCAGCCTGCTGCACGTCCTGTCCTTGTGTTCTCCAGCTGGCTTCCGACTCCTCCAGCCAGCCGACTACTCCTCCAGCGCAAGGTCACGAAGCTCCTTATCCAATACAGACACTGCTCTCATGCAGTATGAAAGAAGAGTCTGGATTAGCTGGAGCAGGTTGCTTCAGCGCTCTGAAGAGCACTGAAGGCCTGTGCCTGCTCTCCAACCTGGCTATCAATGACAGCGCGTTGGAGAGGTTGAATTGCGCATGTCTATTTGGCCTTAAAAATGTAGCTGGCCAAACCCACATGCCCAATTCTCACTGAAAGGGCCACTCGTCAATGCTGCCAATCAGCAGCAATGACTCCCTGCCCCAGCCCTGCCCTCTCAGTTCAGCAGAAAGCCAGAACACTAAAATGGTAATAAAATTCTTTCATACCATTTTCTTTTTCCATCCTTCTGCAGCTGTGTGGGGAGGGGGAGGCGCTTCTCTGCCACCATGGGGAAAACGCCACTGATAGAGTAAGGGGCTAAGACAAAAGACTAACACCAAAAACAAGTTTATGGTTGTGCTTGAGAGAACTATCAGGCTTTGAACAGTGGGACGCAAATGGTATACCATTTACATACCTCCGTAATAAATATGACATTGCCACTTTGCTGTTGTTTAAATACTTACAACAATGTCATGCACCCCAAATAAGGATCCCTAGGGGGAGGAGATAATGGAGGAATCCCCCCTGGAAAGGAGACTGCTAGATGCACACATGTCCATAAAAGCTATCTCCCTCACTAATGCCACACTTATGAGGAACACACAGGGTGACCTTAAATTATTGAGAGCCCACTGGCAGAGAGATGTTGAGCAACTGGAGGAGGATGACTGGGGAGATGCACTACAATTTCCTAGAGAACTAGCAATAAAGAAAAGCTTCTGCCTAATCCATTTGAAAATCCTATGCAGAATATATTGCATCCGAACATTATCAAGCAAGCTGGGTAGAACAAAAGATGACCCATGTCTCTGACAATGTGGCGGAAGGGGCATCTTCCTCTGTACATTATGGGAGTGTCCCAAACTACAACCCTTTTGGAAGATAGTAATTCACAAGCTAGAAGAAGCAACAGGACTGACTATGGAGGCACATGACTCTGATGTGACTATTTATAAGAGACAACTGATTAAACCGGGGATACCTGGTAGCGAAGAGAGAAATCATCCAGAAATGGGGTAGCAAAATAGGCCGAAAATTGCATGACTGGGTACTTGGAAAGGAGATGTGATAGAGAAAGGAGAAGATGGTGTATGAAAGAAGAGGATGCACCCACATATAAATATGAAAAAATATGGGGAGGATGGGACACAGAAATATAGAGGGATATAGAGACCGAGTGACAGAACAACGGCGATGGACTAGGGGGACCGCAAAGGGTGCAGATGAATGACAGAAACTGAGATTGATATAGGAGGAGAGACTCAACATGTGAACATTCTAACTCTGAGGAGGATCCAGTACCTCAACGAAAGAATCTCCTTCCACACCCCCAAGAGAAGCCTCTGCTCCGCCGACCTCGCACTGGCCGAATTCCCTCGCATCTGGAAAGCTAGAATGGGAGGAAGAGCCTTCTCCTACATCGCAGCCAAGACCTGGAACAAACTACCCCTCAGCATCAGACAAACCTCTAAACTGCAAGCATTCAGGTAGAGCCTCCAGACCTGGCTTTTCAGTTGACGCGGAGATGCCCAATACTCGCCTTGAGACCCTCACGGGTGAGTAATGCTTTTCACAAATCCCTGACTGATTGATTGATTGAATCGGATGGTTGTATTGTACACCAAAAAGGGAGGGTGGTGCAGGGGAAGGGGTGATAGGGCAGGAAACAGGTGCATAACTGCTGCATTTGTTTTGCGTTATGTTGTTTACTGTGTTTGCTTGTGCTTGAGACTTCGTCTAATTGGAAAGTAAATAAAAAATATGTGAAACAAAAATAGTTTGATGTAAACATTCGACAAAGCGATAGTTACAATATTTTTTTGCAAATATTTTGTCATTTATTAAGGTAATACAGCAACAGAATTGGCACTGTACAAGGATAACCTGAATGCACAAGTGAATACAAAGAAAAAGTCCAAATTACAGTACATGCTTGTTTGTTTAACCCTCAAATTGGGTACCTTGCAGCATGTGAAGATAGACACTAGAAAAGAAGGATTGAAAGGGTTTGGCCTTAAAGATAGGGATGGAAAGGCTCAGGGAAGCAGTGTGGGGGGATCATGTCATGTGCACCGGACATGAGAAGGGAAGGGGGGAAGGCAGCCCGTCGCAAGCAACTGAAGCAGCAGTTGAGGCTATAGCATGGGTGTAGACGGCCAAGGCAACCACCTGTGTTCCTTTACGGCCTTCATTGATCATCTTGTAGGAAGATCAACCATATGTGGAGGAATGTGTCAGGCTTGTCTTGCAGATTATAGATGAGTCACTCTTCTGAGGCCATTTTATCAATTTCTATGAACCATTCCTCGTGTGTGGGGAGAGACAGTGTTGGATAACACAGATTTTTGCCATTGTAAATGCCATATGAAGCATCCTGCATTCATGGAGGGATAAAAAAGGGGAGCCTACTGTGTCATGGAGCATGATTAGGGAGCACGATATCAAGACTGTGACCGCTATTGTTCGACTCAGCGTGGATCCAGTGTCTGCCATAATGGTTCAGACGCCAAGGCATTTGCACAGTATGTGCATATGGTCGCAGCATCTCAAACTGGAATGAGACAGTAACCTTGCTGCCTTGAGTTTCACCGAAGTCCAGGGCCAGTCATGTGTAGTTCTGAAGATGCAGAATTTCATCCTGGCCCCTCTTGCTCCTCGGCTCAGGTTGTTCAGTAGCTCATCCCAGTCCTCTGCCTCATATTCCTCCTGGAGCAGAGTCTGCCACTTAGCCCACAGTCTCTCAGCCTGCAGTTGAGAGTAGTTGCCAGATCAAGAAGTTGCAAAAACCGGGCAGTGCTCTTTTGAAATGCTCACATGTATTAAGCGAGGAGAGCACTGGGGAGGATGGGATGGCCCAGGGCTGGGGGTCTAGTCGTCTTTTGAAACAATGGCTTGGTTGGGTATATTTCCACTACTGTTGGGAGGTAAGTGGAATTCTTCTTGGAGTGTCTCAAAGGGCTTGAGTGCCACTAGACTATTACATTGTGCAGAGAGAGGATCCCTGCCTCGGACTGGAGACCCCAGTTGAGCCTTTTTCCTCCAATATGAATTCTGGTGTTGCCCCATAGTGGTCCCTTGTCCCAAAGGTTTGGCCATAGCCTGGATCATGGGATTCACCGACCCAGAGGCCCAGATGTGGAGGTGTAGCCTCCTTGGGCTGCTCAGTATGTTCTCAATCTTGACCCACAATGGAGGATATTGGACATGAGGTTGCATGTAGGCAAGCTGACCCATCTGTAGGGCCATGCAGTAGTGCTCCACTGAGGAGGTTCCCAGTTTGCCGCTGTACCGGTGGGCTAAAGGTTTGCCAGTGGCTAAGGGAGGTCTCGACTTCCCCCAATAAAAGTCTTGATTCCCATTTCCAGTAATCATAATGTCTTAAGGGTTATTAGCAATGGAAGCATTCCTAGCACAGAGGTGATCCTCGGAAGTGTCACAATTTTTAAAGCGTGTGTTCTACCCCATAATGAAAGATGGAGTTGACACCACTTGAGTTGACACCACTTTGAGCAGTCAAGCCTCATTCTTTCCAGTAGCGTCGCTATATTATCCATTACCATGCGATCTAGGCCCTGGTTAATTTATATCCCCAGATACTTTGTGAATGTTTCCATTGAAAAGAATAGCCTTCAATGGCTGCCCTAGTTGTCACAGCATGCATAGAAAGAGGAAATAACGAGGAGAAATCAACCTATTTCTCCTCGTTGCGCCACTCCTTTGCCTCCCCTGGGAGGCTTAGGATTCTGACGCATTCCCAGCAACATTGTAAATTTGGGAATGTGTCAGTTTCCATGGATGTTGTGTGTGAGCACACACAGCAACACCCATAGAATGCCCCTTTCACGCAGAGTAATACGTAAAAAGGGCCCATATTTACAAGACCATGAAAAGTCACCGCGGGTGAATTTACGTGGCCTTGAAAATATAGGCAAGTCCATTGCGCCGCCAGTGTGTCAAAAAAAGTGACGCACCAGCGGCACAATGGACATGTAAATAAGGCCCTGAGTACCTTCAGTATATTTGTGAAGTAGGAACAGATGTAAATAAGAGATCCTGGTGGATTAGTGTTTATGTTTTAGAGATATGCGCAACAGAGGATCGAATCTAAGGGCCAGATGTATCAAGCTATTTAGCAATCACAAACTGTGAAATTCGCAGAATCTGGCCGTTTGCGCTCGCAAAATCGCAGTGTGCAATGTATGAAAGCAAAACCCAATCGCAAAATAAGAAATCGCAAAAATACCATTTCCAAAATTTGCAATTTCTAAATTTGTGAATTTGAACATTGTGAAGTCCAAATTGTGACTCGCTATTTGCGAAATTGCAATTAAGAAATCGCAAAGAAATGTATGAAAAATCGCATTTAGCGATATCATCAAAAATCGCTATTTGCGACTCGCAAATTACCACCAACTCAAGGCAGGTGGTAACCAGGTGCACACTATTTAAACAGGCCCAGAGTGCCTCACAATCTTTCACAAAGGCTGCCCTGTATGTCATAATGAGGAGGATGCGGATACAAGCAGCAGCACAGAGAAGGAGGAGACAGGAACACATTTATAGAGTGCGCATTACCCTGTTTCAGCAGACAGAAGAAGAAATACATGAGAAGTACAGGCTAGACTCAGCTGCTATACTAGACCTGATAGATGACCTACCCCCAATACGGGAGCATCAGACCATCAGGACCCAAGTCATTCCAACCCATGTGCTGGTCCTGTGTTCACTGCAGCTACTGGCATCAGGATGTTGCCAGTGGGTGATAGTTGTGCCCGCAGGGGTCTCCCAAAGTTGCCTGTCACGCTTTTTTAATTCCTTCCTGGATGCAATGGTTCAGAGAATACACCATTACATCAGGTTTCCCACAACGCAACTGGAATTGCAGAAGACAAAAATGGATTTCTACCAGATGGCACAATGGATGTATGTCGTTACAACGCACACTTTTACAACGCATGCACTTACAACGCATTTTTTACAACGCAACATCCACTACAACGCATTCCATTACATCGCAGGACACTACAACGCATTTTTAAAAACTACCTTTACAACGCATTCCATTACATCGCATACTTCCTTTACAACGCATACCATTACAACGCATAATATTACATTGCATTTAAGGTAAGTATTGGATAGTATAGGGGTAAAAATTACTAATCTTACTCCAGGGGGTGCAACAGTAGAGTAAGTGTTGGATAGTATAGGGGTAAAAATTACTATTCTTACTCCAGGGGGTGCAACAGTAGGGTAAGTGTTGGATAGTATAGGGGTAAAAATTACTATTCTAACTCCAGGGGGTGCAACAGTAGGGCAAGTGTTGGATAGTATAGGGGTAAAAATTACTATTCTAACTCCAGGGGGTGCAACAGTAGGGTAAGTGTTGGATAGTATAGGGGTAAAAATTACTATTCTAACTCCAGGGGGTGCAACAGTAGGGTAAGTGTTGGATAGTATAGGGGTAAAAATTACTATTCTAACTCCAGGGGGTGCAACAGTAGGGTAAGTGTTGGATAGTATAGGGGTAAAAATTACTATTCTAACTCCAGGGGGTGCAACAGTAGGGTAAGTGTTGGATAGTATAGGGGTAAAAATTACTATTCTAACTCCAGGGGGTGCAACAGTAGGGTAAGTGTTGGATAGTGTAGGGGTTTTAATGTAATATTATGCGTTGTAATGGTATGCGTTGTAAAGGTAGTATGCGATGTAATGGAATGCGTTGTAAAGGTAGTTTTTAAAAATGCGTTGTAGTGTCCTGCGATGTAATGGAATGCGTTGTAGTGGATGTTGCGTTGTAAAAAATGCGTTGTAAGTGTAGTGCGTTGTAAAAGTTGCGTTGTAAAGGTTGTATACCGGCACAATTCCCACATGTCATTGAGTGCATTGAAGGGACACATGTCGCAATCTGTCCCCCCTCAGCTAATGAGTATGTGTATAGGAACAGGAAATCATTTCATTCCATCAACGTCCAGGTCATATGTAATGCCTCACACATCATCACTGACATTGTGGCCAAATTTCTGGGCAGTACGCATGACTCTTACATCTTCAGAAACAGTGTTAAATATACACGTCTCACGGGGGAGAATTTGGAGAAGGATACCTGCTAGGTAAATGCATGTCAGGCATGTGCAGTGTGTTCATTTATACTGACACCATATCTCAATCCAGCAACCCCAAGTGAAAGGAGATACAATGCTGCCCATAAGTCGACGTTTAATGTGGTGGAGCGGACATTAGGACAGCTGAAGAGTAAGCTACGCTGCCTACACAAGAGTGGGGGTGCACGGCAGTACAGGCCAGAGATATGTTGTAAAATTATTGCTACCTGTGCCATGCTACACAACCTGACAACAACAAAGGGCATTCTATTGGACACCACAAATTCTAACTCGGAGGAGGATGATGACCCACGGCCACCTCGCAGAGCAGCAGATGGTGTAGGTGCCGCAGATGGGAGACACAGACGTGATGAGATCACACGCAACTATTTCTAGGTTAGTAATGAAACAAAGCAAATCATGACTGTTGTAGAACTGTATTTTACTCACCTTGACATCAGGTAATATGTGTCCACACAGCTTCCAAATCCTCACCACTCTGTGCCTTGTGTTGCTCATCATGGCATATATACACTTCATGCACATTTACAACGCTTTTAATCTTATGTCATTGTTTACCTTACCCATTTTCATGCCTCGGCCACAGCACTAACTATTTCTTGCGCCCACGCGCAGCACTGATATGGTCAAGGTTCACACTGCCCTCCCTTGATGAGGGTTCTGATGCTGTTCCTTGCCTTACACTCCGCCGTCTGGGCTCAGTTACCGGTGGAGTGATGCTGCTGTGACTGGAGGCCTCCTCACTGTCCCCAGCATGAGGTATACCTGTGCCAGCTATGTTGGATGTCTGTAGCTGTTCAACAGCATTGGTGACCTGCACCAATCCCCTGGCAACATCCTGGTTGCAGTGGGCCATTTCTACCTGCATGGACACTGTGCGTCTGGTAAGGACAGCTGTGGCATTGCACAGATGGTTGACTGCCTTTGTGTACCCATCCATACGGCTAAATAGGCATTGCTTTTCATGGCGCCTAGAGCCATGTTCCCTCTGCATGGTGGTGCATAGTTCTTTGATTGCTACAGTTATGTCCCTGATACTCTCTGCATTAGCCCTATGACCCTCTGTAACAGTGTTGTTCAGCTCCCTGATGCCATCCTTGATGTCTGTCATGTTATGATTTAGGGACACCAGCTGCCTTTGCATTGATCTCATGCTTTTTACTTGCAGCCGCTGCACCTTTGCTATGGTGCCCTCCAGCCCTGAGAAGACAGTGGATTCCTCCCCCTGGTCTGTGACACGTTGTGACCGCGCTCTGCGTCTGAGGCTACTGCTGTTGCTACGCTGCATAGGAGACTAATGAGGTTGATGCTGTGTTTTCTCTTTGGGTCTTGACTGTGGATCATCCTGGATGTCTTACACTCCTCCCTCAAACTCCTGTAGTGGAGCCACAGTGTACCTGTGTGGTCTTGGTGCAGATGTTGTTTGTGTTCTTGTGTCGGACTCTTCCTCCCTTGCCTGTTGCTGTTGCTCAGGTGCCTCATCAATTTGTGTGTCTTCTACCTCTGGCGCAGGTTCTCCTGTGAATACAATAGGACTATTTACTGTGTGTCCTGCTTTCTGTTGTTTACTATTAAATGTACATGAGTTGGTATACCAAAATACTGTGCTTTGCTTGCACATTGGCTGGTGTGAGTACACTGCGGATATGTTTCTCTGTGTCACTGCTTTGCTTTCTAATGTTTGGGACTGCATCTCCCATGATGCATTGCTGGGTGTTAACAAAATGTGGACTGGAATGGCAATATTACTGGGTCATTGTGGCATTTAGGAGTGGGGAGTTTGGTGAGTGATGGCTCAGGGTGAATTTAGCATGCATCTTACATTGTCTGGTGTTGTCTGTGGCTGAGCTGTCAATATCTGCAATGCCACTGAGGCTTTCTGGCTGTAGGGTGGACTCCACCAAGTCCTCCAAGGGTGTTGTCGCTGGCTCTGTCGATGGTCCTCCACCAGTTTTCTTTGCATACTCAAGCCTTTTTGCCACCTTCTTTTTTGCCCTTGAGTGCAAGTCATACCAGTGCTTTCGTAGGTCTTCAATGGAGCGCTGTGTGACCCCAATGGCATTTACTTTGGCTTGTATTGCCAGCCAGATCTTCTTCTTCTCAGACTCTGGTGTGTGCAGTGATTTTTCGCCAAAGAGTTGTTCATGGCTCTTCACCATTTCCTCAATGAGGACCTCCAATTCCTTCTCACTGAATTTATGTTTTCTTTTCCGTCCTGCAGGCTCCTTTCCCTTCTCTGGTGTGGCAATGATGTGACTCTGTGCCTGTGTTAGCACACCTGATGGGCTCATGAGTGGTCTGCTCCTGCTCTCAGCCTCTCCCACAGCCTCAAGCACTCTGAAACAGCATGGGCAGTCTCACTTCCTGCTTGTGATGTCATCAAACTGCACCAGAATAGCAGATTCGCTGAGTTGCGATTTCTTAATTTCCGAACTCTCAAATACCAATTCTGTAATTGCGATTCTGTATTTGCAATTGCGAATTTTACCGAATCGCTAAATATTACCGATTTTTTTTCCTACATAGCGGTTTGCGATTCTCAAATAGCGATTCGGTAAAAATCACTATTTGGGAATAGCAATTTGGGTTTCTGATACATCTTGCCCTAAGTACCTAGACTAAGCCTTTTATATTTCCATGTTTGTTTGAATAAATCATTTCTTTGACTCAGAAAAAAATAGAAAACATCCACTACTGTGTTGTGAGATTTTAGTTGGTACAACAAGAGTTATTGCTGTGTTTGAAGGCATTAATGGGTATTGAATGCTAAGATTTTTTTAATTCTTTTTTTAAATTGTCATACTCTCCTTCTTACTTTCAGAAAGCTGGATAAAAGATTTGTTCTTAATCTGAGGACATTCTGTCTTTTGTGGTTTCTTTTTTTTCTTCTATGTGTTCTCCACGTGCGATAAAGCCTCACGCAGCACAGCCAGCTTGTTGGAAAGAGCTAAGGATGAAGGCAATGAAAGGTTACTAACGAGCCAAGTGAGCAGCAAAGAGCTGGGAACAAGCAAGACTGGTAAATCCGTGCTTTAGAACTATGTTTTGTAAATCGCATAAAAGGGAAATGTCTTCTTTTCGAACACAAAGGCATTTTCCCTCTCTCCGCGTGTCAAAAGCTGATAGGATTGTTTTGTGCCATGAAAGAGCCAGGAACTTGCTGCTTGTTTCCCATCTCCAGGAAATGACATTATGAAGATGCGGAGCCTTTCAATCAAATTAACAGTAAATTAATAGCATGATTGACAGTGTAGTTGTTTTATGTGGACAGTAAAACAGACAGCGCCTCTTTTTGCAAGGCCTCAAAAATGTCGAATACTGGAGGGGCAATACAGAGGGATTTTGAAAGTATTTTCTCCAAGCTGATTCAATTTAAAGGCTTTCTACCCTAAAGAAGGGTCTAAAGACCCTTTTCTAGAAGTAGACAGGGACAATTCGACAGGTGTATTGGGTATACACTAGTTCAGGTAACTTAATCAGTCATGCTCAGTGGTGCTGGAACAATTTTCAAAGTCTGGCTGCTGCCTTTAGTGTTACATCACTGAAGTCATAAGGATTGCGAAAAATACAAGCATCACACAAAAAACAAGTGCAGAAAATGAGGCACGCCCATTCACCAGGACAGGGGTAAGGATGTGGTATGTAGCTGGAGGTCCATTTTGGAGCACACTGTCAAAAACACATTTCTGAAGCATAGTGTTGTAGCAAACTGTCATCTATAAACAACACAATCCATTCAAATGGCCACTAAATTTGCACAGACATTCAGTTTTGCAGATTACACTATACAGTGTGTAAGCAATGTGTGGAAATGAGGTTTCGATTAATATTTTTAATTTGCTGATCCTCAAGTAATAATGTCGCAATTTGTTTTGATACTATTCAAATATTTGTTTAGTCACTCTTTAGGATTACAAAAGAAAGCGCTATATTTGTAGTTTCATAACTGACATAGTATCAAATATGTGTACAGTTTGCGTTTTTTTGTGCACTAGAAAACAAATATCATCCTACCACATTTCCTCTAACACTCAGCAAGATTGTCACAACATTCACATTACTAAATCCTCTCACTCTGCAGTCAGCGAAACAAAAGTAAATATAAAAGAATAAACAGCCATTTGTCAGAGACAGAGCCTGACTTGTGACCTCTACAATAAGATCAAATTTAAGGCTTCATTATTGCTCATTCACCGTCTGAACTCCAGCATGGCTATTTTTGGGGTGCTATACCCCCAAATCCCTACTTCCAGGGCCTATGAGCTTCTTAATATGCAGACCCCATCAGGAGCCATGATGTTCACCTTAGCTCAGTATATCTCCTACTGAGCTCATGCACTAACTCGTCGCAGAACTGCCACTCACCCGGAGCACACAGAATACCACCCAGCACTCATCACACACAGCATGCATTATGCATCAAGATTGTACACCACCCTTCGCACAAATATAATTTAGCACTCCAAGATCCCACACACCTAATTTCATAATGCAGGCCATACAGTCTACATTCAGACCCAGCCATCTACTATCATCTACATACGCATATACAAAACATCAGACTACAGCTCTGCAAGCAATTCCCCACTAAATGTCCATATAACAACAAATGACCATACACTTTTTACTAAAACCTGACCCATCATGTATATGACCAACACAACAATAACAATGTGCTCCTGAGGGTTCACCTCTCCTGCAGCGCAAACTATCAAGGCTTACTCACCATTAAAGCACAAAGCAGAGCACAAGGATGTTATGCTTTTACCAGCTACAAACACCAGAAAACTCGATACCCCAACAAATTGTAAAGTTTCAGGTTTCCCATCTGCACAACCTGCCAAGGATTGTTTGCCTTGCAGCAATACCATCAGTCAAGAGACTCGATACTACTAATTGCCACAACTAGCACACAACTGAAATGAAAGGCTGCTGGTTCCTTCACCTGCAGCCCACCAATGCGTACTTAATATAAAGCACCAGCACAGGTATGTAAACGTCTTTCCTTTCCCATACCCATCACATCAGACACGCCGCATAACTCCATACTCCTGCCATTTGACAAGACCTTACTGACTTTCACAACACACGACTCAAAGTATCATCACAACCCAGACTGACATACCCAGTCAAAGCACATCTGAGAAGGACATGCTCAGGTAAACCCTGCCCTCGTTAAACACTCCTCACTCATCTGTGACACAAATGCGGGCGCAAGAGAAATAACTCAAAATACAGCTTGCAGATCACATTAAGGTGCCGATTAGGATCCTGGAAAAAATTTCCCCAACCCAATTGAATCTGGACTTTTTTCCGTACAAATGGTAAAAGCGCCGTACAAACTGCCAAGTACGATTTGTATGGGAAAAAGTCCATACGAATCGCATTGGGAAAATTCCCCCACACGTCCTCGGGTCGGGAAAAGTCTCCGACACGTCCCCGGACATTTTTACGTACAAATGGGAAAACTGAAGTCCCAATGCGCAAGTACGATCCGTCCCATCCGTCCGATTGTACAACTGCATGGAAAAAAGACCGTCCGGAGCGAACTCCCATAGCATCCATGGAGATGTCCAAACAAGTGCCCGGTACGCGCCGTACCCCCCCCAACCCCCGTATGTACGGAGCGTACCCACCAGCCCCCCGTATGTACGGGGCGTACCCCCGTACCCCCCAGCCCCCCGTATGTACGGAGCGTACCCCCCAGCCCCCCGTATGTATGGGGCATACCCCCGTACCCCCCAGCCCCCCGTATGTACGGAGCGTACCCCCTGGGGGTCCGCACTGTACATACGGGGGTGGGGGGTATGCCCCGTACATATGGGGGGCTGGGGGGTACGCCCCGTACATACGGGGGCGGGGGGGTACGGGGGTACGCCCCGTACATACGGGGGGCTGGGGGGTACGCCCCGTACATACGGGGGCAGGGGGGTACGGGGGTACGCCCCGTACATACGGGGGGCTGGGGGGTACGCCCCGTACATACGGGGGCCGGGCGGGGTACGGCACGTACCGGGCCCCCTAATCAGCTCTCATCGCCGCGTACTTAGCTTTTCCGGCACTTTTTGGGTGCCGTAAAAATATTCCCATCCGGACTGCAGTCGGTGCGAATCGTAATTGCTGGTACGTAAAAACATGCCTAACTCCGTCCGGACGTCACGTCCGCGGTGTCCCGGATCACATTTGTATGTATTTTTCTGTCGGTTGGTCTTTTTTCCGATTCGTACGGAAATGGTGTTTCCGTACAAATCGTAATTGCATAAACAATCGCAATGGACCGCACTCCGCTAGCCCCTCCTCCGGGTCGCCCCTGGGGAAGCTGGTACATGGAGTTCTTGAGTGGTTCACCCCAATGGGTGCAAGTAAGTACTTGTTGAACTGATGATCTCTAACACGAAGTTCTTGAGTGGTTCACCCCAGTGGGTGCAAGTAAGTACTTGTTGGACTGATGATCTCTAGACCCGATACATGTCCCGGGTTTTAGAATATCGCCCGAGACATGGCTCGGGTTTCGGGATAACTTCCCTCCTCAGTAGAGAAAATAGTTAGGGGTGGAAAAGAGGGCCGCCAAACAACCGTCAAAGGCCTTGTTGCCCGCACAGGCACGCAGGTGCGTCGTCCAGGAGCTCGTCAGCTCAAAGCTCAAGGGAGCCATATTTGTAGAAACAATCGCAATGGACCGCACTCCGCTAGCCCCTCCTCCGGGTCGCCCCTGGGGAAGCTGGTACATGGAGTTCTTGAGTGGTTCACCCCAATGGGTGCAAGTAAGTACTTGTTGAACTGATGATCTCTAACACGAAGTTCTTGAGTGGTTCACCCCAGTGGGTGCAAGTAAGTACTTGTTGGACTGATGATCTCTAGACCCGATACATGTCCCGGGTTTTAGAATATCGCCCGAGACATGGCTCGGGTTTCGGGATAACTTCCCTCCTCAGTAGAGAAAATAGTTAGGGGTGGAAAAGAGGGCCGCCAAACAACCGTCAAAGGCCTTGTTGCCCGCACAGGCACGCAGGTGCGTCGTCCAGGAGCTCGTCAGCTCAAAGCTCAAGGGAGCCATATTTGTAGAAACAATCGCAATGGACCGCACTCCGCTAGCCCCTCCTCCGGGTCGCCCCTGGGGAAGCTGGTACATGGAGTTCTTGAGTGGTTCACCTCAATGGGTGCAAGTAAGTACTTGTTGAACTGATGATCTCTAACACGAAGTTCTTGAGTGGTTCACCCCAGTGGGTGCAAGTAAGTACTTGTTGGACTGATGATCTCTAGACCCGATACATGTCCCGGGTTTTAGAATATCGCCCGAGACATGGCTCGGGTTTCGGGATAACTTCCCTCCTCAGTAGAGAAAATAGTTAGGGGTGGAAAAGAGGGCCGCCAAACAACCGTCAAAGGCCTTGTTGCCCGCACAGGCACGCAGGTGCGTCGTCCAGGAGCTCGTCAGCTCAAAGCTCAAGGGAGCCATATTTGTAGAAACAATCGCAATGGACCGCACTCCGCTAGCCCCTCCTCCGGGTCGCCCCTGGGGAAGCTGGTACATGGAGTTCTTGAGTGGTTCACCCCAATGGGTGCAAGTAAGTACTTGTTGAACTGATGATCTCTAACACGAAGTTCTTGAGTGGTTCACCCCAGTGGGTGCAAGTAAGTACTTGTTGGACTGATGATCTCTAGACCCGATACATGTCCCGGGTTTTAGAATATCGCCCGAGACATGGCTCGGGTTTCGGGATAACTTCCCTCCTCAGTAGAGAAAATAGTTAGGGGTGGAAAAGAGGGCCGCCAAACAACCGTCAAAGGCCTTGTTGCCCGCACAGGCACGCAGGTGCGTCGTCCAGGAGCTCGTCAGCTCAAAGCTCAAGGGAGCCATATTTGTAGAAACAATCGCAATGGACCGCACTCCGCTAGCCCCTCCTCCGGGTCGCCCCTGGGGAAGCTGGTACATGGAGTTCTTGAGTGGTTCACCCCAATGGGTGCAAGTAAGTACTTGTTGAACTGATGATCTCTAACACGAAGTTCTTGAGTGGTTCACCCCAGTGGGTGCAAGTAAGTACTTGTTGGACTGATGATCTCTAGACCCGATACATGTCCCGGGTTTTAGAATATCGCCCGAGACATGGCTCGGGTTTCGGGATAACTTCCCTCCTCAGTAGAGAAAATAGTTAGGGGTGGAAAAGAGGGCCGCCAAACAACCGTCAAAGGCCTTGTTGCCCGCACAGGCACGCAGGTGCGTCGTCCAGGAGCTCGTCAGCTCAAAGCTCAAGGGAGCCATATTTGTAGAAACAATCGCAATGGACCGCACTCCGCTAGCCCCTCCTCCGGGTCGCCCCTGGGGAAGCTGGTACATGGAGTTCTTGAGTGGTTCACCCCAATGGGTGCAAGTAAGTACTTGTTGAACTGATGATCTCTAACACGAAGTTCTTGAGTGGTTCACCCCAGTGGGTGCAAGTAAGTACTTGTTGGACTGATGATCTCTAGACCCGATACATGTCCCGGGTTTTAGAATATCGCCCGAGACATGGCTCGGGTTTCGGGATAACTTCCCTCCTCAGTAGAGAAAATAGTTAGGGGTGGAAAAGAGGGCCGCCAAACAACCGTCAAAGGCCTTGTTGCCCGCACAGGCACGCAGGTGCGTCGTCCAGGAGCTCGTCAGCTCAAAGCTCAAGGGAGCCATATTTGTAGAAACAATCGCAATGGACCGCACTCCGCTAGCCCCTCCTCCGGGTCGCCCCTGGGGAAGCTGGTACATGGAGTTCTTGAGTGGTTCACCCCAATGGGTGCAAGTAAGTACTTGTTGAACTGATGATCTCTAACACGAAGTTCTTGAGTGGTTCACCCCAGTGGGTGCAAGTAAGTACTTGTTGGACTGATGATCTCTAGACCCGATACATGTCCCGGGTTTTAGAATATCGCCCGAGACATGGCTCGGGTTTCGGGATAACTTCCCTCCTCAGTAGAGAAAATAGTTAGGGGTGGAAAAGAGGGCCGCCAAACAACCGTCAAAGGCCTTGTTGCCCGCACAGGCACGCAGGTGCGTCGTCCAGGAGCTCGTCAGCTCAAAGCTCAAGGGAGCCATATTTGTAGAAACAATCGCAATGGACCGCACTCCGCTAGCCCCTCCTCCGGGTCGCCCCTGGGGAAGCTGGTACATGGAGTTCTTGAGTGGTTCACCCCAATGGGTGCAAGTAAGTACTTGTTGAACTGATGATCTCTAACACGAAGTTCTTGAGTGGTTCACCCCAGTGGGTGCAAGTAAGTACTTGTTGGACTGATGATCTCTAGACCCGATACATGTCCCGGGTTTTAGAATATCGCCCGAGACATGGCTCGGGTTTCGGGATAACTTCCCTCCTCAGTAGAGAAAATAGTTAGGGGTGGAAAAGAGGGCCGCCAAACAACCGTCAAAGGCCTTGTTGCCCGCACAGGCACGCAGGTGCGTCGTCCAGGAGCTCGTCAGCTCAAAGCTCAAGGGAGCCATATTTGTAGAAACAATCGCAATGGACCGCACTCCGCTAGCCCCTCCTCCGGGTCGCCCCTGGGGAAGCTGGTACATGGAGTTCTTGAGTGGTTCACCCCAATGGGTGCAAGTAAGTACTTGTTGAACTGATGATCTCTAACACGAAGTTCTTGAGTGGTTCACCCCAGTGGGTGCAAGTAAGTACTTGTTGGACTGATGATCTCTAGACCCGATACATGTCCCGGGTTTTAGAATATCGCCCGAGACATGGCTCGGGTTTCGGGATAACTTCCCTCCTCAGTAGAGAAAATAGTTAGGGGTGGAAAAGAGGGCCGCCAAACAACCGTCAAAGGCCTTGTTGCCCGCACAGGCACGCAGGTGCGTCGTCCAGGAGCTCGTCAGCTCAAAGCTCAAGGGAGCCATATTTGTAGAAACAATCGCAATGGACCGCACTCCGCTAGCCCCTCATCCGGGTCGCCCCTGGGGAAGCTGGTACATGGAGTTCTTGAGTGGTTCACCCCAATGGGTGCAAGTAAGTACTTGTTGAACTGATGATCTCTAACACGAAGTTCTTGAGTGGTTCACCCCAGTGGGTGCAAGTAAGTACTTGTTGGACTGATGATCTCTAGACCCGATACATGTCCCGGGTTTTAGAATATCGCCCAAGACATGGCTCGGGTTTCGGGATAACTTCCCTCCTCAGTAGAGAAAATAGTTAGGGGTGGAAAAGAGGGCCGCCAAACAACCGTCAAAGGCCTTGTTGCCCGCACAGGCACGCAGGTGCGTCGTCCAGGAGCTCGTCAGCTCAAAGCTCAAGGGAGCCATATTTGTAGAAACAATCGCAATGGACCGCACTCCGCTAGCCCCTCCTCCGGGTCGCCCCTGGGGAAGCTGGTACATGGAGTTCTTGAGTGGTTCACCCCAATGGGTGCAAGTAAGTACTTGTTGAACTGATGATCTCTAACACGAAGTTCTTGAGTGGTTCACCCCAGTGGGTGCAAGTAAGTACTTGTTGGACTGATGATCTCTAGACCCGATACATGTCCCGGGTTTTAGAATATCGCCCGAGACATGGCTCGGGTTTCGGGATAACTTCCCTCCTCAGTAGAGAAAATAGTTAGGGGTGGAAAAGAGGGCCGCCAAACAACCGTCAAAGGCCTTGTTGCCCGCACAGGCACGCAGGTGCGTCGTCCAGGAGCTCGTCAGCTCAAAGCTCAAGGGAGCCATATTTGTAGAAACAATCGCAATGGACCGCACTCCGCTAGCCCCTCCTCCGGGTCGCCCCTGGGGAAGCTGGTACATGGAGTTCTTGAGTGGTTCACCCCAATGGGTGCAAGTAAGTACTTGTTGAACTGATGATCTCTAACACGAAGTTCTTGAGTGGTTCACCCCAGTGGGTGCAAGTAAGTACTTGTTGGACTGATGATCTCTAGACCCGATACATGTCCCGGGTTTTAGAATATCGCCCGAGACATGGCTCGGGTTTCGGGATAACTTCCCTCCTCAGTAGAGAAAATAGTTAGGGGTGGAAAAGAGGGCCGCCAAACAACCGTCAAAGGCCTTGTTGCCCGCACAGGCACGCAGGTGCGTCGTCCAGGAGCTCGTCAGCTCAAAGCTCAAGGGAGCCATATTTGTAGAAACAATCGCAATGGACCGCACTCCGCTAGCCCCTCCTCCGGGTCGCCCCTGGGGAAGCTGGTACATGGAGTTCTTGAGTGGTTCACCCCAATGGGTGCAAGTAAGTACTTGTTGAACTGATGATCTCTAACACGAAGTTCTTGAGTGGTTCACCCCAGTGGGTGCAAGTAAGTACTTGTTGGACTGATGATCTCTAGACCCGATACATGTCCCGGGTTTTAGAATATCGCCCGAGACATGGCTCGGGTTTCGGGATAACTTCCCTCCTCAGTAGAGAAAATAGTTAGGGGTGGAAAAGAGGGCCGCCAAACAACCGTCAAAGGCCTTGTTGCCCGCACAGGCACGCAGGTGCGTCGTCCAGGAGCTCGTCAGCTCAAAGCTCAAGGGAGCCATATTTGTAGAAACAATCGCAATGGACCGCACTCCGCTAGCCCCTCCTCCGGGTCGCCCCTGGGGAAGCTGGTACATGGAGTTCTTGAGTGGTTCACCCCAATGGGTGCAAGTAAGTACTTGTTGAACTGATGATCTCTAACACGAAGTTCTTGAGTGGTTCACCCCAGTGGGTGCAAGTAAGTACTTGTTGGACTGATGATCTCTAGACCCGATACATGTCCCGGGTTTTAGAATATCGCCCGAGATATGGCTCGGGTTTCGGGATAACTTCCCTCCTCAGTAGAGAAAATAGTTAGGGGTGGAAAAGAGGGCCGCCAAACAACCGTCAAAGGCCTTGTTGCCCGCACAGGCACGCAGGTGCGTCGTCCAGGAGCTCGTCAGCTCAAAGCTCAAGGGAGCCATATTTGTAGAAACAATCGCAATGGACCGCACTCCGCTAGCCCCTCCTCCGGGTCGCCCCTGGGGAAGCTGGTACATGGAGTTCTTGAGTGGTTCACCCCAATGGGTGCAAGTAAGTACTTGTTGAACTGATGATCTCTAACACGAAGTTCTTGAGTGGTTCACCCCAGTGGGTGCAAGTAAGTACTTGTTGGACTGATGATCTCTAGACCCGATACATGTCCCGGGTTTTAGAATATCGCCCGAGACATGGCTCGGGTTTCGGGATAACTTCCCTCCTCAGTAGAGAAAATAGTTAGGGGTGGAAAAGAGGGCCGCCAAACAACCGTCAAAGGCCTTGTTGCCCGCACAGGCACGCAGGTGCGTCGTCCAGGAGCTCGTCAGCTCAAAGCTCAAGGGAGCCATATTTGTAGAAACAATCGCAATGGACCGCACTCCGCTAGCCCCTCCTCCGGGTCGCCCCTGGGGAAGCTGGTACATGGAGTTCTTGAGTGGTTCACCCCAATGGGTGCAAGTAAGTACTTGTTGAACTGATGATCTCTAACACGAAGTTCTTGAGTGGTTCACCCCAGTGGGTGCAAGTAAGTACTTGTTGGACTGATGATCTCTAGACCCGATACATGTCCCGGGTTTTAGAATATCGCCCGAGACATGGCTCGGGTTTCGGGATAACTTCCCTCCTCAGTAGAGAAAATAGTTAGGGGTGGAAAAGAGGGCCGCCAAACAACCGTCAAAGGCCTTGTTGCCCGCACAGGCACGCAGGTGCGTCGTCCAGGAGCTCGTCAGCTCAAAGCTCAAGGGAGCCATATTTGTAGAAACAATCGCAATGGACCGCACTCCGCTAGCCCCTCCTCCGGGTCGCCCCTGGGGAAGCTGGTACATGGAGTTCTTGAGTGGTTCACCCCAATGGGTGCAAGTAAGTACTTGTTGAACTGATGATCTCTAACACGAAGTTCTTGAGTGGTTCACCCCAGTGGGTGCAAGTAAGTACTTGTTGGACTGATGATCTCTAGACCCGATACATGTCCCGGGTTTTAGAATATCGCCCGAGACATGGCTCGGGTTTCGGGATAACTTCCCTCCTCAGTAGAGAAAATAGTTAGGGGTGGAAAAGAGGGCCGCCAAACAACCGTCAAAGGCCTTGTTGCCCGCACAGGCACGCAGGTGCGTCGTCCAGGAGCTCGTCAGCTCAAAGCTCAAGGGAGCCATATTTGTAGAAACAATCGCAATGGACCGCACTCCGCTAGCCCCTCCTCCGGGTCGCCCCTGGGGAAGCTGGTACATGGAGTTCTTGAGTGGTTCACCCCAATGGGTGCAAGTAAGTACTTGTTGAACTGATGATCTCTAACACGAAGTTCTTGAGTGGTTCACCCCAGTGGGTGCAAGTAAGTACTTGTTGGACTGATGATCTCTAGACCCGATACATGTCCCGGGTTTTAGAATATCGCCCGAGACATGGCTCGGGTTTCGGGATAACTTCCCTCCTCAGTAGAGAAAATAGTTAGGGGTGGAAAAGAGGGCCGCCAAACAACCGTCAAAGGCCTTGTTGCCCGCACAGGCACGCAGGTGCGTCGTCCAGGAGCTCGTCAGCTCAAAGCTCAAGGGAGCCATATTTGTAGAAACAATCGCAATGGACCGCACTCCGCTAGCCCCTCCTCCGGGTCGCCCCTGGGGAAGCTGGTACATGGAGTTCTTGAGTGGTTCACCCCAATGGGTGCAAGTAAGTACTTGTTGAACTGATGATCTCTAACACGAAGTTCTTGAGTGGTTCACCCCAGTGGGTGCAAGTAAGTACTTGTTGGACTGATGATCTCTAGACCCGATACATGTCCCGGGTTTTAGAATATCGCCCGAGACATGGCTCGGGTTTCGGGATAACTTCCCTCCTCAGTAGAGAAAATAGTTAGGGGTGGAAAAGAGGGCCGCCAAACAACCGTCAAAGGCCTTGTTGCCCGCACAGGCACGCAGGTGCGTCGTCCAGGAGCTCGTCAGCTCAAAGCTCAAGGGAGCCATATTTGTAGAAACAATCGCAATGGACCGCACTCCGCTAGCCCCTCCTCCGGGTCGCCCCTGGGGAAGCTGGTACATGGAGTTCTTGAGTGGTTCACCCCAATGGGTGCAAGTAAGTACTTGTTGAACTGACGAGAGGCAACTACCTCGAAACACGTGTCCAGGGATGGCTAACGCAACACATACTGTTCTTTATACATCGTGGCATAGGCGTACCCGCCGTCGCCACTACATTTACCACAGTCCTTTGGGGCAACTTGCTGGTGTGACGAGCAGTGTGCGACCAACCTTTGCACAATGTATTACGGCTCCCTTGAGCCAACGGGCTGACGAGCCTTGGATCTGCACCTGCGCGCCATGAGAGGTACTTGACCTGTTTTAATTACATTTTGGCAGTCCACACGGCACCCCTTTACACTGACCTGCTCCCTGCTGACGAGAGGCAACTACCTCGAAACACGTGTCCAGGGATGGCTAACGCAACACATACTGTTCTTTATACATCGTGGCATAGGCGTACCCGCCGTCGCCACTACATTTACCACTGTCCTTTGGGGCAACTTGCTGGTGTGACGAGCAGTGTGCGACCAACCTTTGCACAAATCGTAATTGCATGTTTGTAAAGTTTTACAACCCGGTACGAGTCGGACGGAGAAAACGCTCCGACCCACGGTTTGTACCGGGTTTTTCCAGGATCGTAATCAGCCCCTAAGTGTACAGCACAAGAATTTCTCAAAGCAATGGATGAGAACAGCTCAAAAGCATTCAGCCTCGTACAAGTGTAATTAGAATGTGGCATTTTCACAAGCAGAAGTGACAGTCCCCCGTTGAAAAGGACAGCCCACTCAACATAAACTGTTCATTCTAGTAGCCTACATTTTATATGTTTTTCGAAAAACACAGCACCTCACAGAGGAATAGCCTTAAAGGAAGCAGACGGGCTAATAAAAAATAGATGAAGACCGTCTGAGCTTGCAAGAGTCTTACTGACTGTTCATTTTTTCTTAAAAGTTCATGATGGGCTAAATAGTGCCATACAGCCACTTAAGAAAACTTGTCACAGCACAACACAGATGAGTTCTACAATAGTGTAAGAACTTGGGTTATTGGTAGAGGGGGTGGAAGCCACACTCGGATAGTAAGCACAATTCTTATTAGGGTGAACCACAAAAGTAATCAATGCTTAACCCTCTGGCAGCTTGGCACAAAGCAGGTTTAACTTAGAGGCAATGTGTAAATTGTTTTCACAGTACTCAAACAATAATAAAGTGAAAACACAACACAATAAAAACCAATCTATACCCACAATGACCGCAATCCAATGAGTAGAACCGGAGATATGAGCTTTTAAAGTTTTAGGTGAAAATAGAACCACTAAGTACCACTCGCGGTTATCTCATCAGGCGGGACCCAGGGAAAGTCCCAATTTAGGCCGACTGCAATGGAGCCTGGGTGATGTGCAGGGACCAGGTGAGTCCTGCTGAAGAGGTACCTTTTCAAGTTTATGTGAAGAGCTGCGCTTCGTGTTGGTGGGAATCGCAAGGAGGTAATTGTTGGCACGAACAGTAGGTTGGCCATCGTGGATGATCGCTGTTGAAATGCGAAAAAACAATCTTTGCTGGTGCTTCACATTGGCGGTTGTCATGGGCTGTTGCTGTCATCGAAAAGTGCAGGTCTTGCTAGAGTTTTGCATTGGCAGTCATCACAAGTGGTCAATTCTCAGCACAGAGAAGTTACTTCTAAGTCTTGAGGGGCCAAAACTATTGCCTTTCCTGAGGAGGAGTACACACTGATGCCAGCCAAGCATCCACAACATGTGGGGGCACCTATTGGGGATCAGGGCTCTCTTCAACAGGGTCCAGCAGCAGGGATCTGGCAAGTCCAGGCAGGTCCAGTTGGTGCTGGTCTACTGGACAGTTTCAAGGAGGCCTCTGGAAACTTGTTTCCCCGTAGCTCAAACAGGAGGTCAGCGAACTTCTAGGGAATCTGGGTTCTAGGCAAGCATGCCCAAGCATCTTTCTTCAGACAACAGGGTAGCCGTTTTTCAAATCTTACACAGGTCTAGGAGTGTTCTGAAGAGAGGTTCCCAAAGTCCTACTTTTATACCTGGTGTGATCCTTTGTGTGGAGGAATGCCTGGGCCAACCTCCAAAACGAGTTCTGGTCAGTTCTTCCCCTTGCTCTGGTCCTGGCTCCATACTGTCTAGGGTTACAAGCACTTGCCTGGTGTCAGGTTCCTTTGTGTGTGCTGCAGGCAGGGCCCTCCTAAGTGTAATCAAGGCAGGGCACAACTCCTCCCCAGCCATTTTCTCAGCAAAACCCACTCTAATCACACCTGTGTCTCATTTGTCCCTATGTCTGGAAAGAATACACAACCCACAACAGGAGAGCCATCCACAATCATTTAACCCAGGACACTGACAGAAGCACACAAATGGTTTGGGCAGAAAAAATACAACTTTCTAAAAGTGGAATTTTCTAAATTGTAACTTAAAATCCAACTTTACTATTAAAGAAGGTTGGGCATGGCTCTTTTTGCAGGGCTATCCCTAAACTTTTTGCCTTCTTCCTCCTATTTTCTCTGACCTGTTTTTGTTGGCTTTAGGACTCTGGGCACTTTACCACTGCTAATCAGTGCTAAAGTGCACATGCTCTCTGTCTAAATAGTATTGGTGACTGGTTTATCCATGATTGGCATATTTGATTTGCTGGTAAGTCCCTAGTAAAGTGCACTGTATGTGCCAAGGCCCTACAAATCAAATGCCACTAGTAGGCCTGCAGCACTAATTGTGCCACCCACATGGGTTGCCCTGCAAACATGTCTCAGGCCTGCCACTGTAGAGTCTGCACGTCGACCTGGCAAGTGCACCCACTTTCCAGACCCAAACCTTTCCTTTTATTACATGTAAGGCACCCCTAAGATAGGCCCAAGGTAGCCACATGGGCAGGGTTCAGTGTATGTGAAATGTAGGACATATACTGGTGTGTTGTGTGTGTCCTAATAGGAGAATACTGCTAATTGCGTTTACCACTATTGCAAGAACTATCTCTCCCATAGGTTATCATTGGAGCTGCCTTGTAACACCTTACACATTTAACTTTCAATTAAGAAGAGATAGAGATTTGGAGTTTGGTTTCCATGAACTCAAGATTTAAAAACACATCTTTCTGTGAAGGTGGTATTTAAATTGTGTGTTTGAAAATGCCACTTTTAAAAAAATGGACATTTTCTTGCTTTACCATCCTGTGCCTCTGCCTGCCTGTGGAATCCACATCTGGTTCAGACTTACAGTTGGGCTGTTTGTGCATTCACTCTAGACAGTAACACAAAGAGAGCTGAGGTGTGACCCGCATACCCTGATTGCACATCACCAGGCTGATGGGCCTCCCTGAGCTAGAGTGGTGAAAGGAGTTGTCACTGACACCCGAATAGGGTTGTGCTTGTCCTCTTACAATGGTGTCTCCAACCCTCTGTAGAATGTCTGGAGCCAGGTGAGGGCAAGGAAAGATCTGCGCACTACGACTATCCTTTGAGGTATGCCTACTTCTAAGGCGGAAAGGGGTACAAGTACTGGACCTGTAACCCAACATTTTAATAACACTTCTGGATCAAGAGGGGATTCTGCCAAGCTGTAAGAAGAGAACTGCCACTCTGCTGTTGCTGTATTGTGCTGGTTTGCTGCTTTTTGCTTCTGTCTTGGGCAGAAGAAGGAGTGGACTGTACTTTCTTATCCTGCTTATCAAGATTCTCGAAGGGCTTATGTGTGCTTGCCTCCTGTTGGAAGTCTTAGAGCCATCAAAGACTTCATTTACAGCTTCCTTGAACTCCTCTGCTAGGGGTTCTAACCTGCCAAATGGTGCCACCTCCAGTTCTAGGCCCTTGGATGTAGTTTTGCTGATTCAAGAGCTGAAAATCCACGCATCGCTCTTCAGTGCTGTTTTTCCCACCGCAAGCTTGCCGTGCAGTAGAAAAATTAACGCATCGCCGCTGTGTAGCCGAATGTCGACAGAGCGCATGTTCACAGCTGGAAGAACCACCGCAGCCCGAGTCCAAAGCTTTGAGTCTCCGACGTCCGAGACCCCTGTTCTGACTGCGTCTCAGGCCCTGCTGTGCGGCTGACGGAATCGAAGCATCACCTGCTCGCAGCGGGAAGAATCGATGCAGCGTCTGTTTCGCAATCGCCGCATCGTCCCCAGCACATCCCGATTTTCCACACATCGCACCTGTTCACTAAGTTTCTAGCGCATTGCTCCCCAGTGAGGAGCCGCTTTTGGAATTCGAGCAGGGGTTATCTTGGGTGTGTAACTCCCTTACCCTGACTAGAAGGAAAATTCCCGGGGAACAACCTTTACAACGCAACTGTTACAAAGCACTACACTTACAACGCATTTTTTACAACGCATAATCCATTACAACGCACTACACTTACAACGCATGACACTACAACGCATTTTTAAAAACTACCTTTACAACGCATTCCATTACAACGCCTACCATTACAACGCATAATATTACACTACACTATCCAACACTTACCCTACTGTTGCACCCCCTGGAGTTAGAATAGTAATTTTTACCCCTATACTATCCAACACTTACCCTACTGTTGCACCCCCTGGAGTTAGAATAGTAATTTTTACCCCTATACTATCCAACACTTACCCTACTGTTGCACCCCCTGGAGTTAGAATAGTAATTTTTACCCCTATACTATCCAACACTTACCCTACTGTTGCACCCCCAGCAGTTAGAATAGTAATGTTTACCCCTATACTATCCAACACTTACCCTACTGTTGCACCCCCTGGAGTTAGAATAGTAATTTTTACCCCTATACTATCCAACACTTACCCTACTGTTGCACCCCCTGGAGTTAGAATAGTAATTTTTACCCCTATACTATCCAACACTTACCCTACTGTTGCACCCCCTGGAGTTAGAATAGCAATTTTTACCCCTATACTATCCAACACTTACCCTACTGTTGCACCCCCTGGAGTTAGAATAGCAATTTTTACCCCTATACTATCCAACACTTACCCTACTGTTGCACCCCCTGGAGTTAGAATAGTAATTTTTACCCCTATACTATCCAACACTTACCCTACTGTTGCACCCCCTGGAGTTAGAATAGTAATTTTTACCCCTATACTATCCAACACTTACCCTACTGTTGCACCCCCTGGAGTTAGAATAGTAATTTTTACCCCTATACTATCCAACACTTACCCTACTGTTGCACCCCCTGGAGTTAGAATAGTAATTTTTACCCCTATACTATCCAACACTTACCCTACTGTTGCACCCCCTGGAGTTAGAATAGCAATTTTTACCCCTATACTATCCAACACTTACCCTACTGTTGCACCCCCTGGAGTTAGAATAGTAATTTTTACCCCTATACTATCCAACATTTACCCTACTGTTGCACCCCCTGGAGTTAGAAAAGTAATTTTTACCCCTATACTATCTAATACTTACCTTAAATGCAATGTAATATTATGCGTTGTAATGGTATGCGTTGTAAAGGTAGTTTTTAAAAATGCGTTGTAGTGTCATGCGTTGTAAGTGTAGTGCGTTGTAATGGATTATGCGTTGTAAAAAATGCGTTGTAAGTGCATGCGTTGTAAAAGTGTGCGTTGTAACATCATACATCCAAAATTCCCTACTTGGACAGGGTGCATACCACTGCCAGCTAGAGACCACATTCTCTAACAAACAGGATTTAAACTACAATTCATTTGAGTGGAAATAGCATCTCTCTATCTGGTCCCAAACTGACGTTAGCACTTTTTAAGTGTAATAAAATAACCCAGTTTTAGTCTATGGGAGTTTTAGATTTTTAACGTAGTGAAAGGCCACTTTAGGTATTTTTCCCTGCCAGGACATGTAAAACTTAAGAACACGTCCGACTTTTTAAATGCCAATCACTCTGCCCTTGGGGTGGTAAGGGTCTACCTTTGGGTTGAATTATTATAAGTATTAAAAATGAAGGTTTAACTTGGCAAAAGGTTTGTTTTGCTAGGTTGAAATGGCAGTTTAAAACTTCACTACAGGCTGCAGTAGCAAGCCTGAGACATGTTTAGCAGGCTACTTGAGTTGGTGGCATAATGAGTGCTGCTCATAACATTTTATTTGCGGCCCCGGAGTACAGGTGGCACCATTAACTATGGACTTATAAGTGCCGATTGGGCATGTGCCATTTTACCATGATTACAGGAGCGATGATAATCATTTTGCCACTTGTTAGCAGGGGTAAGTGCACAAAGTCCCAAAGCCAACAAAAGCGAGTTTGGCAAAAATCTGAGCGTGAAGGCAGAAAAGGTCTGGGAGATTGCCATGCCCAGGATGTCAGGTCTAACAAGTAGCAAATAAAAAAATATCACTTAGGCCCATGTTAACAGTAGTACGATTTCCTCTGCTACAGTTATTGCACATAGTAAAATCCAACACCTTGGTGTTTTGAATATATCGGATACATTAATTATGGTCTACTATAAGTCGGGTTTTGCCTGCAAAATGTGACATATAAAGCACAATATGGGGCTTATTTCACACAAAGCTGCCTGTCCCAACATATGTCCCGACCTGTTCGACCAGCTGAAATTTTTCTGGGTGGTTCGGATTTTATAGCTCTCAATATTTACACATTTCTATAAAATACACACAACTCATTCTCAAGTGTGCGGTAAAAATGAAGTCCGTTTTGTTTTTCTGGACTGTGATTTGTGGATGTGAGGTAACAAATCATCCTTATCCCAATCCTTTGATCTATCTAGTGGGGGATTTTTCAGACCGTTCTCTGATGTGGGTCAGTAATCTACACGAATTGTTTCAAAAAGATCCTGAAAAAATCAAAATAAAAAAAGGGGGAGAGAATGCAATTTTTTATTTAATATCCAGTTCCTATACGGAATATACGGATATCATGGTTAAATATGGTCTCACAAAAATATTCCGCCATAAATATCATTTACAGAAATATTTCCCTTTCAGGTTAACAATACAGAATTTGTGCCCAATGAAAGATATTTAGGACAATATATATGTCAGCCAACCTTTTTTCGTCCGCCATGTTCTGATATAGAACCTCCTTCAGTTACATCTGTTGACACAACTGAAAATAAAAGGAAAAATACTGTCTCACACCGGACTTTCTTTCGCCAAAAAATACTCTCTTGTCGGTTCGGAGAAGCGCTGGCGAACTACAGATAAGTTACTTATGTCGTGAACAGTTAGGATACTTTTCTTAGAGGTAGAGTATTTAAGTGATGTGATGAAATTGGGTTCTATGGAATAGAGAGACACAATAAATCATCAATACATCTAACCGTTAAGCCCTTGCAGTGTCTGTGTCAAAATGGGGCAATCTCCAACTCTTACACGGTTTTGGGTGATTTTAATTTCCATCTGGATGCAGTTTCGGACCCAGATACGGCAAAGTTGCTGGGTTTGATGAAGGGTGGCAACTTAGAGCAACTTGTGATCAGGGCCACTCACCAGGCAGGTCACACATTGGATGGCATCTTTTCTAATAATCCACAGTTGCAAGTCACTAGTCTCCTTCCCTTACGCTGGTCTGACCACAAGGCAGTGCTATTTCAACTTACTATCCTTGTTCGACACACCTGGAAACCAGCAAATAAACAACTGGTAAAAAGAGCGTGGAACAAGGTAGTAGCTGAGGAACTACAGGAGGCACTCAGCAATACTCTAACCACTCCACCTGCAAACCTGGATTAGGCGACTAGGTCCTATTCAAGGTGGCAGAAAGAAGCAAGGAATAAGTTAGCTCCTAAAAAAATCTGTTATCGTAATAGGCTACGACCTTCCGCCCCCTGGTATTCCCAGGAGCTCAGGGATCAAAAATTGGTCTGTAAGCACCTGGAAAGAAACTGGAAGAAGGATTATAAGGATAAAGACAAGGAGGTATATAAACTCGGCCTTGCCCAATATAAACAGATGCTTCTCAATACTAAAACATTATCATTCTCTAACAAAATTAACGCTGCAAAAAACTCGTAGAAGGAACTATGCAATACTGTAACCATCCTGGCCCATCCAGTACCACCTACAATCACACCTAGCCAGGAATTGTGTGACAAACTCGCTAATTTCTTTTATGATAAAGTGGATGCCATTTTTTCAATTTTTTCCAACACAACATCTAATACTACTATGGGCCAAATGGATGGCTTAAACACAGAAATGAAAGTTATTGTTCAACTGGTTAAATGTGCCCCGCTTACGGTCACGGATACCGTTAATCTTCTCAAGAAGGTGAAGTCTGGCTCCCCCTTTGACCCCTGCCCAACATCCATATTAAAACTAGCAACGGAAACAGTATCTCGAGCCTTGACCCTTATTATAAACACAATGTACTCAGAGGGGTATTTCCCGTTAGATTGGAAGGAAACATCCATTCTGCCTCTACTAAAAAAATCGAATCTTGATGCTAAAGATCCCAACAATTTCAGAACAATATCCAGACTCCCTCTAACCACAAAGATTGTTGAGAAAAATATAAATGCTCAACTTAGTCAATTCCTGGAGGTCTCACAAGCATTGGACCCAACTCAGTATGGGTTCAGAGGGGGCCACAGCACAGAATCTACACTCCTTAAATCTACTGAAGAGATCAGGACCATTTTAGATCAAGGAGGTAAAGCTGCATTGATTATGTTAGACCTTTCAGCAGCTTTTGACATGGTCCATCACGTTTTGTTGATGGACCGACTGCAAGAGATCGGAGTACAGGGCTCCGCCTGGAAACTTCTGAGATCTTTTTTGTCAAATAGAAGTGAGTCAGTGTCTTTGGGTTGGGTGAATTCTCATCTGAGTCATTTTCTCTGCCATGTGGTGTCTCGCAGGGGTCTTCAATGAATCCGACACTTTTTAACATTTATGTTTCTTCATTAGCGCCACATATTCAAGCATTTGGGTTTAGCCTGACCTCTTACGTGGACGACACCCAAATTGTGGTGTCGCTACGACCAGATGAGCTGTTGGGTACTGCAGCCCGGTTTAAGGACTGCATGTATGCCATGGGGAGTTGGATGGCCCAAAACTGCCTTAAACTGAGCTCTGGAAAAATGAAGGTGGTGTGTTTTGGCAACGATCCTAATTTCTGGACACCAGACTGGTGGCCAGACACTTTGGGTCCTCTCCCCATGCCCAGCAAAAAGGTAAAGAACCTGGAAGTGTGGGTGGATCACAATCTCAGTTTCAGGGACCAAGTAAACACAGTGGCCTCTGCTACATCCTATGCTGTCAGGTCCCGTAAGAAAATCATGCCTCTTTTACCTAAAGACTGTCAACATACGGTCATTACAGCTCCCACTATGGCTAGGCTTAACTATTGTAATAGTCTTTATTTTAATATCCAGGAAGGACTCATGCATAAATTGCAACTCTTGCAGAACGCTGCGGCCAGACTGTTGTGTGGTATCCTAAAATATGCTCCAATCTCCAATGAGATTCGGTGGCTTCACTGGCTGCCAGTTAGGAAGCGTACCCAGTTCAAAGCCTTGTGTCTGGTCGATAAAGCCCTTCATGGGACGGGTCCAGCTTATCTAAAAGAGCAGTTATATTGGTATACACCAAACAGATCATTGCGCTCTTCTGATGCTAAATTGGTACATTTGCCCTTTGTAAAAAAGGCCACCTGGGGTGGCAGAAGCTTTGTTGTTGGCGCAGCGAAAACATGGAATGATCTTCCGCCCCACCTCAGAGGCACAACCAACTTGTTGGCTTTCAGAAAGGCGTTAAAAACTTGGCTGTTCACAAGATAACGGACCACTCTCTGCTCTGAGCTTCGGGTAAGACTTCACACAGCGCCAGGACACCTTCGGGTAACAGATAGCGCTTAATAAATGTTTATACCATAACATAACGTAACAAATCCCTGATGACAAACCAGTAAATATGTTCAATGTTGATGTATTTATGACACATCTGAACCACAAAGCACTAGCAGAACTCAATTTGAGCATGTGGTTGCCGGTGGCGGCTACCAGCACTTATTTTTGGGGGCGGGCTCTTGTTTTTCCACATCAGATATTTACCCTGGGCTAGAGAGAAAAGCACACACATCAGAGCGACGGGTCAATAGAATGAGGTCAAATCTGTCACCAAGGGAGAAAGCAGACACCTACAAGAGCTAGATAAACAGACAGGGAGTGCCTGGTAGTCTGTTTAATACTACTAGCTTTGGTATTCAGGTCCCTGACATTTAATTTGACCAGCAGCGGGCTTCTGAGCAGAGCTTCAGGCCCCAAAACTCTTTATTTTACAAAATAAGCATTGACGCTAGTAATGGCTAACTAGAAACAATTGAAATATTACTCACTTGACAGCTTTGGGTTTTTCCTTCCAGTGTTCAGAACCTCATTTCATACATTTTCCACAAAATGTATACTGTGAAGATTACACCCTTTTTTCTCTGCTTGTTGGGGTGGAAAAGGTGTGGCACAGCGGCTAGGGTGCCTGACTCCAGACCACTGGGTTCACGGTTCGATCGCCGGCAGCAGATTAGCCCAACACCTTGTGACTCTGGGCAATAGCTCGCTTAATCTTCCCGACGGCCCCCAGCACCGGGACACCTCTCCAGAGGTAGCTGTGCATATGACCAACCACTGGCATTACAGCACCGTCGTATAGAAAATAATGTCAGCAGGGACTTTAATTGAAACCCTGTAGGACATGATAATAAATTAAATTATTTAAACTAGTCAAATATATAAATAATATATAATTTATTGTTAAAAATCTAAAAATAAACATTTATTATTTAATTATAAAATATTTTAACACCCTTTTTTATTTTATAGATGAATTTATCTTAATGTTGATTGAAACACAATTATGATACTCTTAATTGATTGTGTACATCACTTTTAAAAATGATTAATGCATATTAAAAACCTGAAATGCATTTACTTTATGTGATAATTTATTTGTCAATGTACTCTTCTGAAAAAATGATTATATTTAATTTAATATAGTTTCATTAATTAAAGGTTTAAGTCAGAAATAAGTTAATAGTGATGCAGATTTTGTTTTATTTTCTTCTACCTTAAAAACAAATATTGTTACTATTGTGTTTTTTTTTTGTTTAGTTAAGAAAATAATTTTACTTTCCCTTTCTTTCCCATAGCATGACTCCACAGCAGGTGTGGAGATATTCATATTGCAACGAATACGGAAAATCAAAAAAGTTCATAAGTCTTTAAAATAAACAAAGTAAAAATGTGTTTAAATTACATTTAAAGTAAAATAATTTTGCACATTTATTTTAAATTTAGAACAAAATAAAAATATGCCACATCACTATTGACTTAATTTAGAATTCAAATTTTAATTAATGTAAACATTTAAAAGGCTTTTCAAACCAGCCTATTATAAAGGACTCCTCTGAAAATAGTGTGGTAGGAAAGATATATGACCTCATCAAAGAAAAGTAAGAAAGAATCTTGCAAAGAACAGTGACAATCAAGGATTCTGCCTTTATTCCACATATGACATACAGTTATCCTAGATTAATCAACTTCTGAATTATTTGTACAAGGAACCCACTGTCATTGGGTCATTAGAGATATGGATAGAAGCTTATATCACATATCTAGGCATATGCCTGTGAGACTCAACAACCAACTAGTCCTCGATGAATCTTTTACAAGTCACCCGCATGACCCATCACACCTGTACGGCAGACACATTTGACCTTCAGTTCACACCACCATTATGCTCCCTTTTGTCTGGAAGAAAACAGACCAAGCAAGAAGATGTTAGTGCAATCTGAGGAGCCGGCTCTCTCTCAAAGGATTACAATAGAAGGGCAGAGTGTGCCCTGCAGGGCCTGCCTTTCCCTGTAGGGCTCACAAGAGGATGAATCCACGAAGCTAATTGTACCAGACTCCAACTTTGTGTGATCTGAGGTTGGCACAATTAGCTTCTCGGGGGACCCCAAGTCAAGTCAAATACGGGCAAAGCCTCACAGCTGTTGGTTTTTTTTGCATTCATAGGCAGCAACTGTAGCCCCCATTAAATGACCAGCAGCAATCTGTACACATTCACCCTACTCTCAGCAACGGATGTCTGCTGTGCCCTTCTGCCATGTCCTATCCAAGCAGAGACATTGAAATGTAAGTCGTGATTTTCCAAGTGAAGGAACTGAAGTCACTTAGGACACCTGCCGGCTTGCAGCTGTTTATTTCAGCAGGCATCTTTCGCGAACAGATGTAAACGAAAAGTGACTGATGGAAAACGAAGGGAGAACTGGCACTGACAGGTGTCTTTTTGCCAAACAACATCAAGTGACGCTTCAAGATCACTGGCTTGTGGCACACACTGCAATGGAACATTCAGAGACCTCAATAGATAACACTATACATTGTGTCTGAAACAGAAACGAGCAGGAGAAGAAAGCACAGTGTGTTCTTGTGTTCCCTGTTTGCTAGGGCATGCTGTCCTATTTGTAGTATTATAGGGAAACGTCTTGTAACATGACATGGTGATTGATACAGAAACAATTATTTTGTGCTTTTTAGTCTGGAGCATAAACCTAGCTTGCCTTGAGCAAAGAAGGAACTTGTTGCACTGTGGGTGAGGAGGATGGCTGTAAAAGAAGGTTGAAGTGGCTTAAGAGGGTGGTCTGAGACAGGAAATGCTCTGTCGCTTCTTTAGCAACAAATGTATTTGCTAAGACATGTTCTCTCCCTCCTCTCTGCTCAACTGTGCCGACTGTGAAACAATGCTTAGTTAATTGTGAGGATTTTTTAATGGAAAATATTTCTTGTTGTAGTGAACCTGTATTTTTAATATACAAATTAACATTTGAATTTTTATCTGGTGGGTTTTGCTGTGTTTTATATGAACCATAAGTGCCAGCGGTGGGGAGAAGGGTGCAAGTTGGCTTCTTTCTTAATCCTAAAGCGCCTGCTCATTGTATTTGCCCAGTTCCAGTTTGAGATCCCACTTGTTCAGATTTCTCCCCACCGACTCCGTTCCTAGACCAGGTGCTGCTGGGTAGAAGAGGTGGCTGGGTCAGAGACTCACCAGCAACCTCATGACCTTCCTGAACAGGACATAAATCAATGTCTAAAGGCCAGCAGAAGTCTTTTAAAGGGTCTCTTAAACCCTACTTCAGCCCTAGATGCTCTTCTCCAGGAAGGCATTCCATAGCCAGTCCCTCTTCTTCATGTATGTACAATTAAAAGTGGTCCATGCTGATATTAATGGGATCGACATCAAGTACTCCAGGAAGGTGCTATAGGTTCTCTTTAGGGAGGATAGAGTCAACTTTTCCCTTAGTTTCTAGTACCCGGTGCCAAGTTTCAAATTGGAGGAATTGGTAGAAGAAATGAGTAATAAATGGAAGCAGCGCACAGGGTAGATTCGTATTGGGTTATTACGGCCTGAGCTATACTTGATTTAGGGGCACAAATGTTCAGTGACAGTTTACAATGATGTGTGTCAGTGATGGAGTGCTTGCAGCGGTGTACCTGATGTAAGAGAAGACGCTGACCTTTTGTAGCATAGAGTTCTCCAGGCCAGAACCAGACCATGAGCGAACTATGGTGGTCATCATCTTGGGTCTGCGAGCAGCTCACAATATTGAAAACGATACTGGTATTGCGCAATATCTCATCCTGGTGGGCACCTAAGATCAGGTCTGGTGGGGACCCCATGCATGTAGTGCAAGCACATCAGAGTTGAGCGGAAAGCGGTGTACCTGGCCTGGCAAGCCCAAATTTAGGTGGGTCAATCAGCTCCCCTTTTATGGTGGCACAATCGATACACCAGAATTGAGACCCATCATCAAGTCCATTCATTTTTTGCAGGGTCTCAAAGGCAGAGGCCCATCTGCTCAGAATCCATAGCTGGGCACACTCATGGAAACACACTAGGGGACAACCTCACTTTAACCTGAGCTACAACAGTACACAAGCTGAACAAATAATATTTCTGAGAGGGAGGAGTCTCTGCATTGATTGATTCCACCCGACGTGAAAGGAAACTCTCTAAACTACAGATGAGCCGACCACTGAATGTTCTTTCCTGGAGGATACTTAGCACAAATACCTTAGGAGAAAGTTTTCAGAACACTTTGGGGTGTGCTTAGCCTGACTATGTAAATGAATACCTACCACTTGATACAAAAGAGCAGAAAGAGAGGACACATCCACACTGCCACTAACAGATTGCCGCCATCTCCACAGCCATTCAATACGACAGCCAAGGAGGGGGAATCAAGGGGCGTTATTACAAAGGAAGATCTACACAGTTGTCTGGCAGACCAAAATGATAAAATAGCCAATACGGTAACAACGCGAATGCGTGTCCCAAAGTCAGATTTGGCAACTGGTCTCTTAGACATGACTAGAGATATAAAAGCCCTGGGTCAGTGGATACTACCAATGAGGATGATATTGTAGCTATAAGTTAGGAGTTTGCGAAAATACAGGACTCTGAAGTCAAAATAGAAGAAGAATTGAAAGCAGTGTTGGAAACATGTACAGACCTGGAACATCGCTCGCGTGGACATAACATGTGGATTCTGAATGTCTGTGAAAATGAAAAAGGCAATGATAGTGCTCAATACTGTAGATCCCACTTTCGCTTTCTGCTCAAGGAGAACCTGACTTACGAGATCCCAATTATTTGAGCACACAGATTATGAGCACCATGAACTTACTAGGGGTGAGTCCATGGGACATCATAGCTAAATTGGGTCCTCCTAGTTAAAAGATAGTATGATATGAGAAGCCAGGAAAGTAGACCATCTGGGGCCGCATTACACATGCGGCGCATTTTCCTTCATTGCTGCGCCCGGTGCAATGAGGGAAAATGCGCGGCATTATGGGGAATGCACTGCCCCCAGGGCAGCCGCGAACTCGTACTGCCCTGGGAAAAGCGCATTCACGGAGCGACTTCTTTACATCCGCGCTATATTTCACTATGCAGGCGGCAACCTGTCTGCACTTTTAATGGTGATTGGAGATACCCTTGCAGATGGTGCAGTCAGTTACTGTACCCGCCTGCAAGGGGATGTCTGGAAAGGGCAATAGGACCCCCTTTGCACCCTGCCGAGGGCTGCTCTCAGGAGGCGCACTGACAGTGCACCATCTTTTAGGCGGCACACTGTCAGTGCACCTCCTGAGGGCGTCTTTGCCTCTGTGCCCATGTCGGTAATATGGCGCGGGTGCAGAGACAAAGGGATTCCCTCATTTTCACGGGGCACACCCCAATACAAATGAGGGAATGCCTCCTCAAAGATACCGCTGGTGCTTTATGTGCCCCAACGCTAATGGTATTACAGAAGGGGCCGCATAAGCATCTGCGCCCTTTCTGTAATATACAAAAGGGCCCCAGGGACACACAAAGCAGGCGCAAACACCCGTTGTGCCCCCCGGGCACATTATGTCATACGGCCCCGGGTCTTCAAAGAACAATCTATCGTAAGCTGCTTTAAACCAGCACAGAGTGTTGGCACCTCAGACTGCGGAGCTTCGTAGGAGACACATTAGGTACAGATGAGCTTTCCCCTTCCCTTTGTGGTTCCAGATGGATGTCTTGTTCTATGCCTTACACACACTGATGAATGTACAGGATATCCTGGGACCATCAAAAGAAAATCCACATTCACCGAGAACAGTCCGAAAATAACAAGAGATACTTTGCAATCTCCAAAGAAGGATGAGGCAAGTCGATCTTAAAAAAACAGAAAAAAGTGGGGGAAAGCTAGAGCTACGTGTCGGACACTGTGAAAAGGAGACAAGAATGACTCTTGGGCCTTAACACAGACATTCGCAACCAAAGTTGTATTTTTATTTTACAGACTAATGCAGTGATGGGTACAATACAATAAAACAATCCATGCCATAGCCCCCTGATGTAAGTCAAGAGGTATGCATCTGCAAGAGTGACAGATGCTAAAAGAGGGATTGCAGAAAGTCCTTTGATCAGAGACAAATGATCTTGATGATGCAACAGGTAGTCCTGTCCCATTTAAGATTTTATGTTCTGGAACTGTTTGTATAATTGTGCTAATAATGTTTCGGTTGTGGACTGGAGGATCAGGGTGGAGATTAGCAGGTTACAACTCGACCCATCATCGCATGAAGGATGAATCGGATCCTTTCGCCGCCGCGGGTGTGATTTAAGGGGCGAGAGGTTGGCAGGGTTGAGGGGACTCGGACCAGAGAAGATGGTGGGGGAAGGGAGCCTTCAGGTGGATGAGAGATGTATCAGGACTCTGCCATGAATATTCTTACAGTCCATGGGCATCATTTACTACAAAGTGACACACCGGCGGCGCAATGGGCTTGTAAATGAGACCCTATGTCCCAGTCGAGGCAAGAACAGGACCAACTTAAACTTTAGACTCGAATTAGAAACTGGGGAAAGCTCGCAAGTTCTCTGAAAGCCCCATGAAGAGCACATGCCTTGAAGAGCCAGACCGATCTCTTTGCTACAGAGAAGTTGAAAAAGGCTTTACTGTACCTAGAGATCTTACGAACATGCCAATAACACAGGGCACTCCTAGTAAAGAAAATAAGGCAGCACATAATGAACAGGAAAATCCCAACTCGTGGGAAATGAAGGTCAAATTTGTAGTACGAATCCGGCCAAAGTAAAGGCCTTCAGAGACTATAATGCCACCCTATCTCACGATGATCCGATCTCAGCGGATTCCAGAGACAAATACCTTAAATGTATTTGGCAAATAGCACCAGTTTGGAAGAAGCAATTCTCCTGGTAGAGGTCTCGATGGCATTTTCTGAGAAATGCCCTAATAAAGCACCTGGGCCAGATGGCTTCACAAACAGATTCTACAAGAAGTTTAAAGCTGAGTTGGCTCCGGGCCTAGTAGCAATGTTTTACTCACTCTCACACAATGGCAACAGAAAACATTACTCAGATCTATAAGGTTGGCAAACTAATAAATAAATGCATGGCTTATTGGCCAATAGGTCTCATAAATGCATTTGCAAGAATTTTCATGAAAGTCTTGGCCGGCAGGCTCATGCCACACTTACGCTAGCCAAGGGAGAAGCAGAAAAGTAAAATGCCCTCCATTTTGAATTAAAGCTCTGATCGCACCAAGAAAGCAAATCAAGAGTGTTCAGTCCTCCCTAGAAAAGCTCCCCTTTCTCTTCCATCCAAGCATCTATTCATTCATCCTTTCACCCTTCCATACAATATTTAAACTTTGCTGTCTGTCATCCATTCATTCTTCCATACATCATTCAAACTTTCCCCCTTCCATCCATCCATTCATCCACTTTGCCATCCATCAACTCTGTTAACCATCCATCATCCATCCACTCTGCCATCCACTTCCAACCATGCTTTAACCCACTCATCCATCCCTTTACTCTGCCGTCTTTTCACCTGTTGATCCACCTATTCATCCTTTTAATACACCTTCCTTTCACCTGCCCATCCACCTATCCTTCCATCCCTTATGAGATCGGATCCGGACACCATCATACTTAATATTGGACTTCCTGAATCATGAATATGACACTGGCAACGAAACAATAATGGCACTGAAGAGGACATTTGCGAATACCCCCATCAGGCAAGAAGGGGCTGGTAATCTATAGATGTTACTAGCAATGGAAAACGGACCTGGGGGGTTAGTGACATGGACCAAAGGGGAAACGGACACTACAACACGGCCGTTTCCACGCATAACCATAACCAAGCATGCATTACAACGCATGCGTGGTTACAACGAATAGCCTTTACCACGCATACCTTTACCACGAGATATGTAGTAAAAGCATGTGTACTAAAGGTTAAAAAAAAGGGGGGGAGCTTGGGGGGTCTCCCCCCCCCCAAAAAAAGAAACTCACCTGATTTCTTCATTTTCAGAATCAGAAGAAAAAAGATGTGGAGGCAATCGGCATCGTTAGAAGAAACGGAAAGACACTTCCACTTCCTCTTTACGACGTGAAACACAAATCAGAAGTGATTGGAGTGGAGAGGTAAGGGGGAATGAGGGAGTGGTGTCGCACAGGGATAAATTATAAAGGTTAATTTTTAGGGTAAATTAGTAGTGATCGGCGATATCCTTTAACATGAAAATGCCATTCACATGCATAGTTTAACAACGAAAATCGTTGTAAAAGTGTGCGTGTTAAAGGCATTTTCGTGGTAAAGGATATGTGTGGAGAAGGCATTCGCCTTGTAACGCATGCGTGGTAAGGACATGCGTGGCAACGGAATGCGTAGTAATGTCATACAACCGGACCAAAGATATGGAAAAATATGTCCGCCATTGGTGGACTATCGGATTGAAATTGACTATGGGTATGGCTGCCCCAAATGTCTCAGATCTCTGCCATAAACTATCCAATCAATAGGAGGGAACCCGGAGGCCCAATAGGTAATTAAGCAAAATATACTGTATTCGGACACCTTTGAACCTATATCTGGCAATACAGCTAATTAAGTGAATCTAGCATAGGAGGAGGGAAGGGAGGGAAAGGTGAAGGACAAGGACTAAAACTGACTTGTACTGTTTGATGCTTGCAGTTGTGTTGACTCAGACCGACAGCCCCTAGGTTGGGGGGTCTCTTAGTTGAAAATCAATATAATAAAATTAGACAATGCCCTACAAAAGTGTTCAGCCCTAGACTGATTTCCAAACTTTGGCTATGGGTGGAAATCCTTGAAAATACATTTTTACAAAAGAAACTTCCTACAATTTTTTTTTTTTCCAGAGAGAATAGCCGGACTAAATATGAATTATTGGTGAGGCTTATTTCCTACAATACGTACATTTGCAGAAATGCATACAATTGTATTACTTATAGTCTGAATGATTAACAAAAATCATCACAAATAATATTTGCCATAGATTGCATGGTTACTTTTTAATTACTCTGAAAACTTTGCCATTTATACATCTAGCTATGTGAATGATAATCACAGATGGCAAGAGCCGTTTTGATGCAGTCATTTTTAGGGAATTCTTGAAAATATCTTTATTTTGCTCCCACTAGTCCTTTGAAAACAATTATTATATTTTTACCACCCTTTCAGCAAATCACTTCCTTTTTTTACCCCAGAGCAACTACCAGTGGCAAGCAGTCAACCATTACCTTTTTGTGCTACTTTATATCTCTTCTGGGACTCTACCAACATTTTTGATACCAGAACCTTTGGTCACATAGGCACAATTCCACCAAAGGCCATCATCTTTACTTTGCTCCTGAGGCGCAAAAGTGTGCCTCTGATGTTTCATTACTCACTCATCCTTAGTAAGTATTCCAGTGATGCATCTGCTTGTGATAAAGTGCCTCTTTTGTAAGGTCCCCCCATTTTCTGTGGACTGATGCTATGGATTTTTGACTCTGTGCACTGGGATACTACTAAACAGATCCTCGTGCATATGCTCTGACCATAAAACCTGTTGAAATTGGCTAAACCCTAATTGTTATATTTAATTTTCGGAAGAAGCCATAGAATACTGTGACTCAAAATAAACCGTTGTCATGGAAAATTAAATGTCAGCTATGGACTACAGCACAAGTATGCTATCCATTAGTTTGAAAAGACAAACATGACTCCAGGCCTATCACTGTAGCATGGCTGCTGCAGTTTTAAAACTGCTGAAAAATTGGATAGTTTATGACAGGGAAATTCAAATCTAATGGTTAGGGAGGGGCGAGGTGTTTTCCCACCCACAAGTTAGTGCCAGGTATATATGTGGCACGTGAAGACACCTTCTTCTGAACACTACAGGACCTGTGGAAGAATAGAAGGACTGCAACTCCCATTTGAGACCTATAAGAAGTCCTGTTGGGCTGGACCCGCTCCCACTTGTATCAGGACAAAACGTGGACTCCGAGAGACAGTGTGCTAACCTCCTGTTTGAGCTACAAGGGTCACAACAAGCTGCAAGTGGCCTTTTCCTTGAATAGCCTTGCTGACCAGTACCAACTGGACCTGCCCTACTGGCCTTTGCTGGTGTAAGTCTTGACCCCAAGTGCTGTGCTTGAGGTCCTGGGACCCTTGGCTGTGTCTAAATCCCTGAAAACCTGGGAATAGAAATGTTTTGTACTTAAAGACCTCTGGAGGACAAAGACAAACCAGCTGAGTAGATGTGCCCATGGTACGGTGCCACTGGGCTGAATAAACAGGTTTCCCCTTCTTTGAGCTTCTGTGCAGCAGTAAATCAACTTCAGAGGAACCTCTAAGTTGAACCTCATGGACACCTTTTTGGATATAGCCCACACCTTTCCCCGCTGGAGGATTCAAACTTAGAAATCTTGACTGGGTAAAGGTGAGAAAAATATCCGACTGGTGTGAGGGCTCGCATGGGTGTGAAATTTTAAATTACACTCTCTACGTTTTTACTACAAAAACCAATGCCTTCACCAGACCTCATCCAACACCAATCCAGAGTATTGGAGTCCTCCTCGGATAAAGTTTGAGCTTGCCTTGCTGAAGGATTTTGAAATCCAGAAAAGAGACTGGGACCTGATTTAGATCTTGGCAGACAGGCTACTCTATCACAACGGGGACTGATTTCCCGTCCATCAAAATACAAATTCCATTAAATCCTATAGGATTTATATTATGTGACGGAGTAACCCATAGGCCGAGACTTAAATCAGGTCCTTAGTCCCAAGGTAAAACCTCTGACAGAGAGGAACCTGACTGTGCATCCAACCCGCTCACCATCCCAATAGGTCTGATATCACTCCTGGATCCTGGTCTACCGCGGCCAGTTAACTCATATTGGCGCTTAGTGCATTTTGGTGCTAAATTCATTCAAAAGTTTAAAATTTCATCTCTCTGGTGCCTCCTATTACATTTTTTGCCATTTTGTTCATTACATTATTCACTATTTTTAAAATTTGAGTGGATTTTATTGTGTTGTGTTTTGACTTTACAACTATTCTGGTTCTTTACACATTTTCTTAAGTTAAGCCTCTCTACTCTGTGACATTGCTACCAGGAGCTGAGCTCAGATTTAAATTTCTGAAAGTCTTTAACTGGAGCTTACAACACAATGTCCTAATTACTTGTGGTGGACTACCCTCCACTTCAGTTACTAATTCACTTTCTCACACTGCGCCTCATTCTATTCTGGTGGAGAAATTTTTGTCATCTTTGACTGCCTCTATATTTAATATCCATAGAAATCTGTGTTTATTCTAACATTTCTCTCATCTCAAATTATTAACTGTACTCTGTTTTGCATTATAGCATTGGTCATTTTACTCAATATATTATGAACAGGAATTCTACTATTGACATATAGCAGGGAAAGGTTGTTAGTTTATTATTTCCATTAGGATAAGAAACAAACTGGGATCTTGAGAACACAAATGCATGTACTACTCTACTGGAAAAAAAGAAAAATGCCTGTGGTGTCCTGCCAGCATCTGCTCTTGCCCATAGGATTTAAAAAAAAAGAATAACGTCAATCTTCCCTGCATGAACCCTTCTTTTCAAGGTGAGGCTAACATACTGCCATGCAGGGTCTACCCCCATCTCCCACAGGATATTTCAATTATTTTTTTTATAACCAACTTTATTGAAAGTTTTGCATCAGAACAAATATTTTCACAGTAGAAAAACATCACGCGTACATTGATACAAGTGAACATGTTATCAACATGATATAGAAACATTAACTCACATCGATAGGCCCATAAAAAGTTGGTGTTTTTGGCCGTCAGGGACAGGAATCATTTGCAAGGGATGAGGTGGGCATGATATCCCAATACATATAGATAGCACTGCAAGCACATCATCTTAAATAGGGCCATGCGCCCCATGGGATTCAGTGGGAGGTTGGTCCAACGACGCAAGTCTCGGTCGAGCATCTGAGCCATTCCCTGGAAGTTAAGAGTCCAGGCTAAGTCTGGGACGGGGACACATGAATCCCTAGATATTTGAAAGAATTATGCCAAATGGGGATATTGGGGCACTAAATGTGCCCCTGAGCCTCTGCCCTCCCTACCACCAAGCAGGACTTGCCTTCATTAATTCAGAGACCTGCCGCATCACCAAACAAACAAAGGAGCCTCAGACACCTAAGCCCGGAAAGTTGTGGGTAATTCAGCAACAAAAGAATATCATCGCCATATAGATCGATATGGTCTCCAAAGCTCTTCTCCCAGCGCCAGCCCCAAATCTGAGCATTACAGTGGATAAGCCACACCAGAGGCTTGATTGCCAGTGCTAATAACAGTGGGAAGAGAGGGCATACCTGGCGCATTCACCGCCGGATGGGAAAGAAAGGAGAAAGAACGCCATTTACTCAGACCCAAGCAGTTGGGGTGATGCAGCGTGGAATCCAAAATCCCTCCCTCCGTCACAGACCAAAGATCTCACTAACACACTCAATCAATACATTCACTGGTGGGGCCCATAACACCAACATTCACTCATCATCGGTCTGTCTTTCTTGGGAGATGATTGTTCTTCCATACGCTGACATGAAAGGAAATACCTTTAACTTAAAGAGCAATAAATCTACATAACCTTATTCAACTCATTCACCCTAAATTCCACCTTTGGTATTCCTTTCATATGGTGTCGATGAATCTGCTAGTTGCTGGTAGGGTGAATTTCTAATTCTCTATGTACTTTGAATTAATACATTCTCTATGAATAAACAACCCAACTCATTCGGTAATTAACCAAAATCAAACTTTAGCTAATTAATGCAGGTTAAATCATTTGTTATTCAAACCGCCAATCATCATATTTACCTATTCTGGCTAATTGTCGTCCTCTAAGTCAATCCAATCGTCCTGCAACACGCTACAGTCCCATAGATTGGATTGAGACCATAAGCGTGTACCTGTTAATCTATGTCCATTTAACTTAGAAAGTTCAGTTCATCAGGAAATTGGGCAGCAATTCAGTCCGTCGAAGATTCAGGGAAAACAGCTGTCCTGCAGCGCCACCGTCCTCTCTGTCAGCATAACGTCAGGAAACAAAGAGCTAGCCCCTACCTCACTATTCTACCGTCTTTTGTAATAAAATCACTGTCAGAAAGTAACAAATATTGGTTTTCGGCTTTTCTGATTGGAGGATTTAGGGTTATCTGTTGAGGTTCTCATGAAGTTTTGTCCATTAGATCATCTCACTTGCTGGTACCGGTTTTTTAAAGACAGTCTATTGTTCCCAGGGTCCTGGCAGCCTTCCCAGGATGACCTTGATGGGTACAGTCTGGCTAGGGTCAAGACGAGGCCACTGTTGCTGGCGTTGGCGCAGGCGCACTTTACCCAGAACCTCGTGGAGCGGCTTAAGTCACGTCTTGTGCAGGAGGCGGCCATTTTGTAGCAGGCCCAAATGGTCAACTTAAGCAAAACAACACAAAACGTAATTAATACATAGAAATGGCTAATAAAATGTTAAACCCTCACTAATTCCCCTATGTGTATGTGATTATCTAGCATAATAGCAACATTCAAAGCAGTTATACTTACTATTTATGCGACTTACAATTTACGTCACAAAGCAACATATAGCATGTAATATTCTAATTTCTCTAATATTAGTATGCGTACATATTTAGTTTACGTATTAATTTGGCCATGCAAATGCAAATCCCACGTGTATTTTAGTTATTAATAAGGTTGGTTTAGTAAATCACTTCAAACAATTAATATGGTTATTATTAATTGATTAATCTAGTTAGTATAGACATGCAAATTGGGGAGGGTATACAACATTTTGCATTACCCGCTCCAGCAATCCCCCCTTTGGTGATTTTATCACCATACCAACAAAAATTTTGTATTTTTCTTTTACGGAACTTAAATGCTTTCTTGCTCTTGATCATAATTCAGTTTCCCCTATGTCTCCTCTCTTTACTGATTCATACATGCTCTCCTTCCACTCTTCCAATTCTATCTCCTCAAATTCTCTTTCTTGTTTCTTGTCTTTTCTTCTAAACTTTTCTCTTTTTAATCTTTTCTGGTTTTTATTATTTTTACAGCAAATACAACCTAACTTTATCGCTAATATTATGAAAATCACACATGTTAGTGGAAACAATAGTTTACCTATAAATGTACTACCTAGCTTGACTAAGAAAGTTTTAATAACTGATATCTTCTTTCCTATCTTTTCCCAAACACCTTCAACCTCCAGTGGTGCAATTTCGTCATGCAATTCTGTAATATTCTTAATATGAATTTTCAGATCTTTACTTTCATCAGGAATGTAAGTACAACAATGTTGAACTTTCAGCATTCCACAGACTCAACCCTCTTTTGCCAATAATATATCAAGGGCAAGTCGATTTTGCATCACCATAGCACGCATGGCAACCATTTCAGTGTCTACCAATAAAAATCCTCCAGCGGTGCTTGTTAACAAGCGATCCACTACTGTTGATAATTTTCTAATCTTATTTGCATTCAGAGATATTCCCACTGCGGGTATCAATGCTCCAAAAATATCACCCACAAGTTCTTTCCAAGATTCTCTCTTACTATGTACTAAATGATTACCTAAACTATGTACACCATCTTCTCCTCTATCCATATGAAAGATTTTCGGAAAAACCAGGCCTACGTAACATGTGCCATACCAATGGTCTGGCAAACGATAATATGCCCTGTTCCCACAAATAAAATATAATCCAGGAAAAACTGGATCTCTTCCACCTTTAAATCCCCATCCACCCATGATTCGGTATGTATCATGGCACTCACTGTTACCTACAAAGTAATTATCATACACAGTTTGATTCCTTCTAATACACAATTTTCCTTTCTGAGGCCAATCTAAAGCCATAGTTGGACTAGCTTCACCCTTCAAGTGGTTTTCCATCTCTACATCCCAGACTGTTTTCTCCACCTTTCCTTCAGATGCCTTTCTGTGCATTTTCAGTCTCCTTTCTTCAACCATGTCTAAGAATGTCTTTTCCTCTTTCTTCAAACTCCAAGTCAAATTGTTTCTAAAAATATATTCTAATGTTAGTTCTTTAGTTTCTAAGAAAAATTCACCTAATACTTTAGCAGGTTTTACTTTGTTTAGTTTGTTAATGGCAGACACTTGCGCAAAAATGCTATCTACATCTGAAAAATAATATTCAAATTTTCCTGTCTGATAAAATAAACTAGCTATTACACTACATGTTATTCCATATGTTGCTGGAAGGTGAAGATAAGTCACTCCTTCTGAAACAGAAGCAGGTAACTGCATGCATACGTAGCAGTCCCTTACATCCATTGACTTTACATATTCATACAATAATTTTGAAAATACATTGTTAGAAAAATCAGTTGTAGACCTATCTTTATGTAAATAATTGTTATCTATTCTAGTCGGAACTACCTTTGGAATCTTCCCTACATTAGTTTTGTTCTCACTATAACCTCCTAGTGTATCTACAGTAACCTTAAAAGAAATCAGAAGAGCAAGTATGCTCCACAGAAGCATTAATCATCCTGTACAACAACAACACATTTTACACCATCTTTTCATGAATGTACATCTACCTTTGCTACTATCTATTAACCCTGGGCGTAGTTCGCGAAGTAGCACTTCGCGAAGTTACGCAAAGTGCACTTCGCACTACGTGAGCTACGCGTAGCACTTCGCGAACTGCGTAGTACCTTGTTCGCACTGTGCCAGATGTCGTTTTCAATGATTGCACAGTGCGGACAAGCAACCGGCACTGTACAATCATTGAAAATGGTATCTTGCACAGTGCGAGCTGTAGTTTTCGGCTGCTCGAGTAGATTTTTACTCGAGCGGCAGCTTTCTCAACGCAAACTGGTAGTTTGCGTTGAACTACGCTCCGTTCGCGGAGCTTGCGAAGTTTAGGCAACTTCGCGAAGTTGCAGATTACTACGCAATCTAGCGCATAGCGTAGTAGTTTTGCTTCCTCGCACGGTATCATCTTACCGTGCGATCGCCAACTTGCTTTTCTGTCCGTTCGCGAGCGCCACGAGATTTGTAATATGGCTGCCCAAGCCCGCGAGAGTGTGCGAACGCGAACACGTCATTCGGGCGCGCAAGCTGACTTCCGGCGGCTGTCTTGGTAAGATCGCGATCCCGAACATGCAAAAACTACAATCTGGCAAAGAATATCTCGTGATCTTCATAAAACCTTCTCTAAAATGATCATTTTGCTCAGAAAAACTCCTCAGATTGTGATTTTGCTGTAGTCTTTTGTGTAAGGAGGAGTCCTTTAATTTTTTTAACTCTTTTTTTCAAGAGGAAGGAAGTGCCCCTGAGTCTACAACTTCCTGTTCCTGTCCAGCAGGCTCCTCCCAGTGCTTTGTGCATGTGCTGTTCACTTTCATTTGGATTCGGAGCTGGAAGGATCACTTTTTGTGTCTGTCTGCTGCATCATACCATTGGATTGGATTTATTTGAGGACTTTTTGATTTGAGATTTAATTTACTACAAGTAAGTTGGAGAATTGGTGTGTTTGTTTCATTGGGGCTTGTATTACCTACATTTTTCTGGGTTTTTCATTGTTTTTTACAATTATTGTTGTGGCGGGTGGCCTGTGCTTTCAATAGGGGCCTAGTTGTTTTTCTCTGCAATTTCAGCCAGTAGGGTACCCATGGGTCCATGTTTCGTGGTGTCTATAGAATTTTCAACATCATGTAGGGCATGGATGGCATAGGATTATTTGAAATGCTAAATGTGGCTGTGGTGTATTTCACTGTTGGTGTGTGTGTGTGTGAAATACCTTTGTTGGATGTGTGTGCTTGATGTGTAACTTCTTTCCAATCCTTTCGTAGCCCTGTTGATTTTTATTTTTGTATTAAAGCTGTTTTGTTTAGCAGGCCTCCTTTGTCCGGTCATATATTATAGGCCTGCTTCAGTTCATTGTTTTCCATGGCCTGTTGTGACTGTGAGTGCCCATGTGGCTTGTGGCAATTTTGTGATGGTAGTTTAAAAAAGACCTGCATTTCTTTTCTTTGTTCCCCTTGGCTTATACTTGTTGTTGTTGTGTCCTCCTGGCCATGTGTGCGGCGGCCATTTTGTGAAGGCAGGCATTGTGCTTTTGCCATAGGCTTACATTGTCTGTTCCAAGCTTGTGGCCTAGTCTGCCAGTAGGCCCAGAGGTAGTCAGCCTCAAATCTTTGGTGCGTTATTTAAATTTACAGTTTGTGTTGTCTGTTGATTCGTTATTTTTTTACACCATGGATGGCTTTGGATTTTATTGCAAAAGGTGTTTTTTTGGGGTGGAATAGCATTTTTTGGGTGTGTGTTAAATAAATAGGGCTTTTTAGCCAGTAGGCAACCCTAGGGATTCAGCTCGCGTACTTTTGGTAACTCTGCACAGCGCGACAACGCAAACTTACAGTTTTCGTAATTTTCACGCTCTCAATATGCGTGTTCGCGCACGCGATAAAGCCTTTTTGTACAGTTTGCGATCCCGAACACGCAGCATTTGCAATCTGGCAAACAATATCTTGCGAGCAACATAAATCCTTCTCGAAAACGCTTTTTTTGTGCATTTTGCTAAAAAAACTCCTCAGGTTGTCCTTCAGCTGTAGGTTTGGAGCACGGAGAAGCTTTTATTTTTTTGAAAATATTTTTATGAATGGAAGTAAGTTCCACAGACACTACAACCTCCTGTTCCTGTCCTTTGTAATCACTTTTTGGTTATTTGTGGTGGGTGGCCTGAGCATGTGTGTGGCGGCCATTTTAGAAAGGCAGGCATTGTGCTTTTGCCATAGGCGTACATTGACATTCTTCCATTTCTTGTTGTTGTGGGTGTGTGGCGGCCATTTTGTGGAGCCATCCAAGCAGTGTGCTTGCTTTTGCCATTCTGTTCCAAGCTTGTGGCCTAGTCTGCCAGTAGGCCCAGAGGTAGTCAGCCTCAAATCTTTGGTGCGTTATTTAAATTTACAGTTTGTGTTGTCTGTTGATTTTTTTTTTTTTACACCATGGATGGCTTTGGATTTTATTGCAAAAGGTGTTTATTTGGGGTGGAATAGCAGTTTTTGGGTGTGTGTTAAATAAATAGGGCTTTTTAGCCAGTAGGTAACCCTAGGGATTCAGCTCGCGTACTTTTGGTAACTCTGCACAGTGCGACAACGCGGACTTACAGTTTTCGTCATTTTCGCGCTCTCAATATGCGTGTTCGCACACGCGATAAAGCCTTTTTGTACAGTTTGCGATCCCGAACACGCAGCATTTGCAATCTGGCAAACAATATCTCGCGAGCAACATAAATCCTTCTCGAAAACGCTTTTTTTGTGCATTTTGCTAAAAAAACTCCTCAGGTTGTCATTCAGCTGTAGGTTTGGAGCACGGAGAAGCTTTTATTTTTTTGAAAATATTTTTATGAATGGAAGTAAGTTCCACAGACACTACAACTTCCTGTTCCTGTCCTTTGTAATCACTTTTTGGTTATTTGTGGTGGGTGGCCTGAGCATGTGTGTGGCGGCCATTTTAGGAAGGCAGGCATTGTGCTTTTGCCATAGGCGTACATTGATTGTCTTCCATTTCTTGTGTTGTGGGTGTGTGGCGGCCATTTTGTGGAGCCATCCATGCAGTGTGCTTGCTTTTGCCATTCTGTTCCAAGCTTGTGGCCTAGTCTGCCAGTAGGCCCAGAGGTAGTCAGCCTCAAATCTTTGGTGCGTTATTTAAATTTACAGTTTGTGTTGTCTGTTGATTTTTTTTTTTTACACCATGGATGGCTTTGGATTTTATTGCAAAAGGTATTTTTTGGGGTGGAATAGCATTTTTTGGATGTGTGTTAAATAAATAGTGCTTTTTAGCCAGTAGGTAACCCTAGGGATTCAGCTCGCGTACTTTTGGTAACTCTGCACAGCGCGACAACGCAGACTTACAGTTTTCGTCATTTTCGCGCTCTCAAGATGCGTGTTCGCGCACGCGATAAAGCCTTTTTGTACAGTTTGCGATCCCGAACACGCAGCATTTGCAATCTCGCAAACAATATCTCGCGAGCAACATATATCCTTCTCGAAAGCGCTGATTTTGTGCATTTTGCTAAAAAAACTACTTAGGTTGTCATTCAGCTGTAGTTTTGGAGCATGGAGAAGCTTTTATTTCTTTTAAAATAATTTTGAGAGAGGAAGTAAGTCCCACAGAGACTACAACTTCCTGTTCCTGTCCTTTGTAATCACTTTGGTTATTTGTGGTGGGTGGCCTGAGCATGTGTGGCGGCCATTTTGTGGAGGCAGGCATTGTGCTTTTTACATAGGCCTCCAAGCTTGTGGCCTAGTCGTACAGTAGGCCCAGGGGTACTACTCATCAATCATCACGGGTGCATGGAATTTAAACAACTGTTTTTGTGTTATGCGTTAAATTTCAACATCATGTATGGCTTTGTATTAAATTGTAAAATGTGGCCTTTACTTTTTTACGGGGGTAGATTACACTTTTTGGGTGTTGTAAATAAATGCTTTTAGTTTTTGTGTATATGTTCGTTGTTGTTGCTCCCTGAAGCTGCATCCATCCCATAAGATGCACACATTTTTATTTAGGGCAAACAGACTAGACTACATTTATGTTTTTGTTCTTTGCTATTCTTCTTCCTGAGTGTACACAGTACAAATACAACAGGATCCCTGGCCTTGTCAGTCTCTTAATGGCTGGCTATACTGTTGTTGTTCACTGACTTCATAAAATTTAATAATTGTGACCACCCACCAGACACTAATAAGTTATATATTATATTATGGATCTTTTGACTGACGTTCTTCTGGCTTTTTTGCTTTTAGGTGCACAAAAGACAGAGGAGGTGTGTCATCATCATCCACCGTTGTGGTGCCAGACCGACGTCCTGCTGCTGTACACCACGTGACGTGTGAGTGACCTGACCAGGCATCTCTGCAACTTATGCAACTGAGTGCTGTTTTGACATCTGTTGAAGATGCCCCCAAAGAAAGCAGGTAGCAGGTCCTACGGTACCAAGAAAGTTGCCATGGAGAAGAAGGAACAGAAGAATAAGGAAGTGTTACTTAAGTCTGGTGTGCCTCCCAAAACCTTTTTTGGTACACCTAAAATGACACCTGCAGCAGCGGTGTCGGGGGGCCAAGCTGGGGGCAGCAGCTCCACATCAGTGGGCCCAACCCACCAACCCAGGCCCAAGCAGATGAGTGTGGAAGAGGTAGCCAGCCTTATGGTGGACAGCAGTGATGCTGAGCCTGAACTAAACTTATCGCTATCTCAAAGTAGTACACAATCAACGCAGGAGGGAACACAACAGATAAGTGGTCAACAGCTGCAGCCACCGCCCGCAATAGTAGCTGTTGTTCCTCCCGAAATAGGGGCAGTTCAGGAAATTGAGCCTCATGCAGAGGAAGAAGAGGAAGCCACTCCTTTAGAAGTTCCATTGGCTTCCAAATCCCCAGCAAGGAAAAGGAGGGTTAGTACATCAAGTTCTTCACCAAGCCACCCTTCTGATGATCTAGATGCCACTTGGAAGCCACAAACTGAGTCTGAGAGGGAAACACATCACAAGAGCAGCCAAGGGAAAAGGGAGGTTCCAGAAAGCCTTACACTTATGGATGTTGAGGTAGAAGAGCAGGATGATGATGATGATGATGAGCCAGTCATCACAAACATCACTCCCGGGCCTGAGGAGATGGAGACCAACATTTTTACACTATCCAAAATGGCTGCGAGGGATGTAGCACGCATACCTCCAACACAGGTAACACCAACACGACCTCCAGCTTCCATATTTACATTAGCAAAGGGCCGGCAGCGTCCTACATCCAGCACAAGCACCACCTCAGCAGAAGTAGGTAGTGGTACTGCACAGAGTCAAATTCAACACACCCTCCAGTTCATCCGGCATTGGAAGCGGGAGTGGCACCTCCAGCAGGAGACAAAAGTTAAGCTCCCCAGTGTGGGACTTCTTTACGGTTAGCGTAAAGGAGGAGAACATTGCTATATGCTCCGTTTGTCATACCTCTGTTAATCGTGGTAAGCTTGGTACAAACTATGGTACCGGAGGCCATCTGAAAAAACACCACGTAATCCAGTGGGAGGAGCACCTTAGTCTTAACAAAACTGGAACCATTGCTGTTAGGCATAAACGAGTAGAAAGTCCACTCACGGTGGAACAGGAAGAAGAGGGAGACATACTCTGTGGTAGTGGTACACAAAGTAGCCCTGTCCCCAGCACTGCAGTGGTAACGCCCACATCCTCAGCCAAATCTCATTGGCACAAGAGTAAGAGTCAGTCTGAGACACCAAGGAGTACTGCTGGCCAAAAAAGTGCGACGTTGACCACAGGAAGGTATACCATGCAGCCTACCATTCTTAGCATGTTTAGTAGGCCGGAGGGGCAGTACGAACGCAACCACCCAATAGCACGTTTGTACAATGCAAAGCTGGCTAAAATGTTAGCACTGGACCTTCTCCCTTTTTCTTTTGTTGAAGGGGTGGGTTTTCTTGAATTTGTGACCACCATCTGCCCAAAATGGAAAGTTCCCAGCCGCTACTATTTTGCAAGAGTTGCTGTTCCAGCACTACATCACGACGTGCTGGAATTGCTAGGAAAAGCCTTAAAACAGAGTGCTGTTCAGAGTATACACCTGACAACAGACATGTGGACCAGTTGCCAAGCCACTGATTACATGTGCATCACTGCACACTGGGTCTCTTTTTTGGGTGTTAAAGATAAGATATCTGACGGTGTTGTTGACACCGCTGAGATTTTTAAAGCCACTCGCAAACATGCAACTGTAGCCATGTTTGCTATGGAGAAATCTCATACTGCTGCAAACATTTTGGATGAGTTTAACAGCAAGGTGTTTGAGTGGCTGCGACCAAGAGGGCTTACCATTGGTTTTGTTGCCACGGACAATGGCAGTAATGTAGTTAGGGCCATGAAAGATGGTGGCTATTTCAGGGTGCCATGTTTGGCACACAGCATTAACATTGTTGTTCAGGACTTTCTGAAAAATGAAAGCAAAGTCAGCAGCTTACTGACCACCTGCAGAAGAATATGCACACATTTCAACCATTCTTTTAAAGCCCGGAAGCAGCTGAGGGTCATTCAACGTGAGCATAAAATGCCAGTCAAAGCACTCATCCAGGAGGTGCCAACACGTTGTAACTCAACGTATTACATGCTTGAGCGTCTGTTTGAGCAGTACATACTACTTAATGCTTATGTCATGAAAAGGTCAGGGGATCCTACTGTGAAAGGCATGACAGTTGAGATGGCCCAATGGGACCTCGTCAAATGCCTGACAGAGATGCTACTTCCTTTTGAGGTCTTCACACGTGAATTGAGCAGGGAGGACTGTACTATGGGCCAAGCCATCCCATTGTTGTACATGCTAGAGCAAGAGCTGAAGGAGGTGTTAGAAATGTACGCAGGTGTGGATGACAAAGTAGACGCATATTATTTGGCAGACACCTTAGTCGCTCGCTACAAGGATTCAAAATAACATTGTGTCACATCCACATTACATTTCTGTCTAAAATTTGGATCCACGTTACAAATTATTGCTGCGCAGTAATGAAGTAATTCCTTTTTCAGAAGTGGATGTTGCCCAGTACAAAACTTTGATAGCTGAGGAAGCCAATGACTTTGAAAACGAAAGAATCTTAATTAGAGGCCCGCGCCCCCAGGGCAGAAAAAGTACTGCAGGGCACCCAGAGTCAAGTTCTACTTCAGAGTCCAAGAGCAGTGTGTTTGCCTCCCAGCAGTCAACAACACTGCCAGCAATAACATCAACAGCACCAACAGGATCATCAGGCACATTTAAAAAAACGGCAGGTGATTGGTTTCTACGGAAAGGGTATTGTGCGTCCATGACTGATGCAAAGGCAAAGGAGGCCCAGGAAATCGGAGCACCCCTGAACATTGAGCGGATGGTTCAGGCCTATCTAGATGACACAACAGAGGTCTTCATGGAGCAAAGCCCATTGGTGTATTGGTATGGGAAAAGAAGCCAATGGCCAGTGCTCAGCAGGCTGGCGATAATGTATTTGTGGATTGCCCTGTTGCAAGTGTCTCTTCAGAGCATGTTTTCAGTGCTGCTGGTGCCATTGTTACTGTCAAAAGGAGCAGTCTCTTGCCCAAAAGCGTTGAGAGGTTAACCATGATCAAAATGAATCAACACTTTATACCACCGGAGTACAAAATACGTGAATCACAGCAGGAAGAGGAGAGCAACTTCGATGACATAAGTAGTGGGTTGTTAAATGTACTTCTGTCCGAACCGCCAGAGTTTGAGGACGAGCTCCTATTCCCTGACAACTAGGCTTTCAAATTGTTCTCCCTTCCTTTATTTGTGTGTGACTGTGTATCTGTTTTTCTGGTTCAAAATCTAATTACAACAAATCCATCAACAGTCTCCTCTTTTTATTTCCCTATTGGAGTTGCACGTCTGTGCATAACTGTCCACTCCACTCCTCAGGGTCCTGCTCCATCTTCCTTACTCTCCCTAAGTACATTTCAAGCAAGCCAGACATTGGATGGAGATGGAGAATAGTACAATACATGTTGCCTCTAACAGTCCCTGCATAAGAAGTGAAACGTGACTCCAGCTATATTCCATTTTGTTTCCAAGCCGAAAGAAACTCATCACTGACTGCCAGAAGGCTAGGCAGGCATCAGATCAGACAGCCAAAGAGAACACCAAGACAGGTAATGAGTGATTATTGTGAATGATGGTAGCATGCATTGCATTGGATGCTGGCTGACTACGAATAATTGTGCATGAAGTAGAACTATACTAGTTTATCGACAAAGTAAAAGTGACTCAGGTGTGGTGACAGTTAATGTTTCCTTGTTGTTTAATAATAACCACATTGTACTCCTACCACTGCAGGTGCCGGCCAATATCCGTTGCAATTTTGTAATATGGAATATATTATAAACTTAATCAGTCACTACAGACTGAGTTGGTGTTGGAGAATACGTACCACACGGTCATCATCATGATGCTGCTGAGCATACTATCTTTGCACAGAGTCAGTTGGATCGGAGAAAATTGATGGAATAACTGCGTTTCATGGCCTGACTTAAAAGGTAAACAGTTTGAACAAGAACCACAGCAGACCTAGGCTAGATGTCCGTGTAGTGGTGTGGACTGGAGTAGAGTGTAGTGGTATGAGGGACAGTGGCGCATTGATTTAGTCACTTCATTTGGAAAATGCTAGGTTGCTGCAGTGCATATGACATTTCTCTGGCTCGGTCAAAATGTAAGTAAGGGGTAGGGTGCCTGGCCTGTGCCGCGGTTCTCCTGTTCTGTGGATGTGCTGGCTCCTGAGTCCTGTCCCGTTGTTGTTGTACCTTAATGCTGTAGAGTAGACACTATGTATCCTATCCAAGCTGCCTCAGTCTGAAAGTGTTCTCTCCAGAGTGTTGTCTTCTCGTCTTGCACTCCACTGTAATTGAGTTTATTGTTTTAAATGCAGTAATTTTTCAATACCCCGTTTGTTTTTCCATCTATACTTACAGGCCGGCCTTTAACCTGTGCTATAGTGGGAGAAACGACTCACACTTACCTTACCAATCGGCATCAGGCAGGCAGTGGTACCCAAGATTGATGTGCGGAGTGTCCATGGAAGGGAGGACCAAGAGGAATGACGAGAATGATGCAACTCCACATTTGGACCAGGATAATACAGTAACTTTAGTATCATTCATCATTCGTCTTCAAATGTATTTGATTGCTTTTTTCTCTTCAATCATTACGACTGTGTGTTGTGGTTTGTTTGGTAATTGATCCCTACAACTATTTTTTAATTTCCTTTGCTAGCTTGAAAAATAAAAGTAAGCCCGGTACAGCATGTAATTGGGTTCGGTCTGAGCTCTGAGGGCGGCAGACAGGCAAGGCAAATTTCAGTTTCTTCCCTGACTGTACTGTCTCATTGGGTAATAGTAGTTATAGTAAGTACAACTCATTATCATTAACCATCAAGTTCTCTTCCTCAGCATGCATGCATTTGCTTTTTATCACTTTATACTTTGATTTCTTTGATAATGGATCATGGTCGTCTTACAAGATTGTGTTTTACTTTTGTTGTGTCCATGCATACTGTCTGTTTTTCTTTCTCAAACCTTTCCCAAAACCCCACTTCCCATCCATTCATCAATCCCTAACCCTCTTCCCCCGGGCTGTGTGATTTATATTGAGGTGTGATGTGATGACTACATTAAATGTACACCAATTGATCACTCGCTTGCTGGGGCAGATGTGGTGAAAGCAACACTAATTGAATTTCAACTAAGGCAGGGCAAGGATCTTCTTCTGCTTGCCCACCCATGCTGTAGTTTACTTTGTGTTCTGTTCTACTACTCCTCCCACAGTCTCTCAGTCAAGTGACTTTCTATTTCTTTTTTCAAATGCTATTGCCAGTGTCTACTACTACCACCACAATAATGGCATCTTGTCCGTTAATTTGGGAAACCAACCATGCAGCCATCAGCGTGCCGAACTTCATCATCAATCACAGGTAAGATAAGTTTGGTGGGAGGTATGGACTAGGAGGAGAGACTGACAGTACTATTATGACAATTAAAAATAACTCAGAGAGGGGTACTGCATCTATCGGTTTGTGTGTTACAAAATCGGCAGATCTTTTAAATCAAACACTGGCTGTGGGCATGCAGCAGCACAGAAACAAAGTAACAAACCATGTAACTTAGATTGAATTCGGAAAATTGTAAGCCACCACAAAACATTAACTTCGTATAAGTAAATAGTAAATAGTATATAATTTAATATCCCCTAACAAAAATAAACTATCCCACTGTGACCTAACCCACCCCCCTCCCTAACCCCAACCAATGTCCAAAACGAAACGAAAGTTGAAGAGTCCCAAATGTCCAAAAGAATTCCCAATGCCCAAAAACCCACCCACCAACAAAAGGAATTAAAAAAGGGGCAAATGACGAGGTCCTCTATTGTCGGCGGGCCTTAAGGTGTTTGTCCACCAGGATCTTTACCCGCTCCTCCAGGTTCTCCTCTAAGCGGGCCATCCGGCGGAGCAGCTGGCGGCGAAATGCCCTGCAGTAACATGCAAGGTGGGGGGCAGCAGTGCTTGAAATCGAGGCGCGGCGGCAGGCGGATGCCGGACCACGGCGCCGTGAAAGTGGAGGCAGGGCCTGACTGGGGCCCGGGGCATTGGAGGAGGCTGCAGCCGCCACCTCCTCCTCCTCCGCCTGAGCCACCAGCCGGCGATAATGTTCGCAGATGGCCTCCAGTTTCCGGCACCGGGCCCTAGCGGCCAACTCCTTCCTTGATGGTTTCGTGGATGTGGAAGGAGTATCTATATCAAGAAAGAAAAATAACATGTTGTAGCAAATACTCTTAGTAAAACAGAAACACTAAAATCATTCAACACATAGTGTCACAGTATCACTAGCAAGCACAGTTCATAACATTTGTGATTTGGTGGTAAGTATCTCTACTCCTACTTCCTTGGACTCTAACATTTGTGGGAGTTTCCGACATTATAAATATTATCGTAATATGTACTCCAGGACACCAGTCGTGTTGTTCTTATCTGTAGTTTAGCCCAATTACATAACCTTGTTGTAGCCGGCATGCCAGCTCAGTCAGCTAAGCTTTCACCCAAGAGAAACAGATATGAGCCACATGATGCAGACTCACGTTAGTTTCATTTACTACTACTGTCTGCAAGTGGGGAAGCTCATATTTTTGTATGACGCCTTGCGGCCGTTGGCACTGGCCATACTCTGTTACATAAGGGCAAATGGCATGCACAATTTCACTTACACCCTGCCATGGGTACTACAAAACCGCTGATTATTTATCTGATCCAGTGATCATTTCTTATATTCATATTATAGATGCTAATACGATACGACATCAGGTCAGTAGCGGTCGGTGGTGGGAGTGCTGCCGGGCGGTGAGTCAGTGACGTGGAAAGGTGCAGGGTGGGGATAGTAAACTATGGATTAAGGACAATCACAGGTAATTAAACAATACATTAAAAAAAAATGTTGCACGCACTGCATCGCATTCGGCGGTGCAGTGCGCACATTGAAAATAATTTTATTTATTTTTATGTTGATTACCTGTATTTGGCCGTAATACACAGTTTACTCGCCAGTGCCACCCACCCGTCCACTCCCCATGTCACCGCCCGCCAACACTCCCACCACCAACCGCTACTGCAGAGGGTACTTTGCTTTCATTGATTGTGTAACCAATAACCATAAACAACAGATAGCCCACCCTTTGCAGGCTGGCTGCCCCAATCGAAAATACATCAATAATAATAGGTAGGGAGTGGTCCCCAGAGTGGGAGGAAGGGGCTTCCGCTTGATAATATATAGATATATATATATATAAATATATATGACGTGCTTGCAAACTGCTGCAAGTGTACTGTATTCCGATAATTCTACCTATATTCCCCTAGGCTTTGCTACTGTCGCGCAGTTTCTTTTACATTTTCTTCAAAGTAAGAATCTCCAGTGACACTTTCCACCTATACTGTCTATTGATGATAGTACATCCAGGCATACATCCATTAAAGTAAACGTTTATCCTTCTTTTTTATATCTCTCATACTTAGTTGGTTTCACCAACAACCACCCATGCTTCCGCTCCTTCCTTGCTTGCCTTGGCTTTGAATTTGAACCAAACAACGCTGATTTTTGCTATATAGCACTATCCACCCATACTGTGTTGCCCACCCAGGCAGGCATTCTTTCACCTTCCACCCATCCTTCAACAACCCATGCATCTGATCTGATTACTCTCAGCCACCTATGCATGCTTCCAACAACATATCCTTCTCTGCCAGTCAGTCATATTATTTATCTCGCCTGTCCTTCCACCCTTAGTTCTTTACCTCTTTGTTCAACACATCCATCAAGGTCATCTGATCTGATTTTGTCTTCTCCATAAAACCTTCACAGCTGATTTTGGAGTCAAATAGAAGAGGCCATTGGTTACTCTACTCATGCTGCTAATGCTAAGTAAAGGGTGTCTTCTTCAACCGTTGTATAATAATAAGTCGCACAGTACAGTGAAATAGTGAACACACTTCCATCTAGTAGTAATGTCAAGAAGTAATGAATATAACTTACCGCCGCCGGCCACTGCTGCTGGATCCCCCCCTGTCTCTCCTGCAGATGCCGCCAGTTCGCCTGCCCCCTCCGGAATGGCCACATCGCTGGCCCTGACGGCACTGGTGGATGGTAGTGTGCCTAGAAAAAAACATCACACATTTTTAGATGCCTGGAAACCTCCCCCTATTTTAAGTGTTCACTTGGAACATTGAAAAAAAAGTTAATACAACATACATCAGCACTAGACAGTAAGTACCGTCAGTAGACAGACACTAGTAGTAGTGATATGGTTCCACTTCCCAGGGTCATCTAGTCCTACTCTACTCTTTTGAAAGTTAGCCTGAGCCATGTGTAACCTTTTTAGATTCATCATGTCGACTACTACTCTTTTGGTGCATTTTTAATTATACCTGCCAGCTTATTGACATGTGCAGTAGATGCTTTTGAGGCCACTTGACTGTTGCGTACAAGTGAAGAGGTCGGAAAAAAAAACACTTATTGAGTTTGTTTAGTTCATATTGCTTAGCCATCACATACATGTTACACTTTTTGCCATGACTGCAACATGCTTGCATTCACCAGTATACTATCTAACGGCTAACTCGCAGCATTTTTCTCATATAATAGGCAGAAGATTCCCTTCTACAAACCAGAGATTTACAGAACATATTATGATGCAAGATGATGTAACCAGTATTTCTACGTTCTAAGGTGAGGGGTCTTCCAGAATTCTAAAGATCTTGGCTCTTGTTCTTGTTGTCATGTCAGGCTTTTTGCTGACTTATTGACTATGGCTGTAGTAAATTAAATTTCATATTAACGATGTACAGAGTTTGATACTTGTTTCAAATAAACCTTTTGAACTTACACATAGACTCTGTGGTATTTGGTGTGGTGGTTTGGACTTACACAAGTGAGTGAGCAAAATGGTGTTATTATGTTCTGGGTTGTCTGTCTCAGTCATCATCAACATTGTGTATCTACTTTGTGGGGGGGTCGGGGAGGGACCCTAATGTGAGACACTATAGCTAGTCGGTCAGGGGATCCTGGGTTCTTCGGACTGAGGTGTGATCAGTAAGGTCCAACCTTCCATCAGCAACATCCTATTTTGTTGTGCATAGTTCTGTATGTGGCTCTGCAGAATCACTAGACAAGAGTAGTATCATGTACTATCCAATCAAAAATACTAGTCAAATATCTGGTTGGCCATTTTGTTTGTGGTAATTGTCAAAGCCTCAACATTGAGAAGACTTGAAGAGGACAACCCAAAGGACAGGACTCAGTGGCTAGAGCTATTGGTCAATCAGAGTTTTATTATTCCAAAGAGAACCTTCTATAAAGAGTGGGCAACTGTGCAAGCTTCGCTACAGACAGAGTAATATAATAGTAGTAGTACAGGGAGTCATAGCAGAGGCAGTTAGAAGCAACTTAGTTAGAGGCAGGGATAAACAGAATTTGGAAACAGATAGTCAAGGTCAAAGAAGTAAGCTTTTGTAAAAAATAGAATTAGAAAGTGGAACCATAATTTATAGTTCGGAAAAAAAAGATGCAGTAATAGTTAGGGAAATATAAATGTCAATATAACCACTGGAGGACTTACTGGGGCCAGCAGCAGGAGCCTCGGTAGAGGAGCGGTCCTCTGGTTCCCCCGCCGACTCTGACCCCGTCTTCTTGCCCCTGGGTGGTGCTGATGATCATGTAAAATATCATAAAGAAAGAAACAAACATTAAGGAGTGCTGTGAAAGAAATAATAATAAATCATTTGGAAAAATAAGTCAAACAACATTTTAGGAAACAATAATTGCAAAATTGACCTATCTTATCAGATGGATCGACTACTGGCTTCTTCCTGCATTCACAGATCGTCTACTTATTTAGGAACACTCCAGTGTTCCATAATCATTCTGATTACAAATACTAACAAAGCCTAGTAAGTACCACCTGACCTACACCACCTATTCCAGACGGGCCAATTGTTCACTAAGTCTGCATTTCCATTTTTTTTCAGCCATAAAATGCATAGATGAGATGGAGGACACATGCATACATTAGTGCATACATACATACAACAAATTGTGGGTTGGTTGCATGATTCTGATCTAGTTCTGCTACTGACTGACCATGCTAAGCCTACCACTCACTAAACAAAGTACAAAAGGTTCGACGGAGGACTGGGGTAAGCAGCACTCAGTGACAGAGGAGGCGTCACGCAGACCGCATAAAACAATTATTAACTAATACTAACAAACTAAACCTAGTATCCAATATCCATCCACCACTATTTCACAGTAGGACAATGGAAGGACTAGAGTCTCTCTAGAATATCGCATTACCTAACTTCAGTTCTGTAAAATAAACTCTTAAAGAATCAGCATCAGCACAAGCTAGCGCAAACTAAGTTGCAAACAAGTAAGAGTACCACCGAGCACCTGGGTCCTTAAATCAAAGAACATTTTGCTTTTTGGAACTTAATTTACCAGCAATGCTTGGCACGCAGCAGTAATCTTGTTCATCAAATTTAATATACACAATAAGTTACTCACCAAGCCCGACGACCTCGACACCTAGCAGGTCCAACAGGTCCTGCTCCCGGTCCAGGATGTCGGACCACCGGTGGGCTAGTTGATTGTGGGTGCGCCGGACCCCAGAGCACCGGAACACGGCCCGGCGCACCTTCGCCCACCGACAGTGCCGCTCCTGGGTAGCGTACCCGGAGCCGGGCCTGCCGCCTGCTGCCAAGGTCAAGGGGAGGTGGTGCTGGATGAAAAAAAAAAGGGCGGCCACCTCCTCCTCCCCAAACAGTTGCCGGGCCTGCACCCCTGCAGGACGCATTCTGTCGCAAGGCAGGCGGCCCTTCTCTGCTCCTGCAGGTCCCTTGCCCTTGGCACTCGGTCTGCCCTTGGCCATGGTTCTGGGCTGGGTGGGAGGCAGAAAAGAAAAGTTAGAAGGGGAAAAAAAAGTTAGGGGGAAGAAGATAGAAAGAACTTTATAAAAGTAACAAAAACACAGTAAAAGTAGAAATAAAATGCAAAATATAAACTTAGGCAAAGAGAGAGATAGATAATAACTAAAAAAAGTCAGAAAAAATGTTTTAAAGACAAAGGATTGAACAGATAAAGGGAGGATACAAAAGTAGGCCCAGAACCATAGCATAGAGTGAAAAACAAGATGGCCGCGCCCATTCGCAACCGCGTGGGTAAGTTTGCACGACATTTCTCGCGAACATGTACTATTCATCGCGAACAAGTAAAATGCGCTCCCGAACACATCAATGCACATCGCGAACACGCTATCCGCGACCCGGAACAGGAAATAAGGCATCGCGAGTGGGCGGGACAATAGAAAAACAAGATGGCCGTGCCCGTTGGCAACCGCATGGGTAAGATCGCGAGATATATCCCCCGAGCATGCAAACAGCTCCCCGAACATGCTCACCGCGCTCGCGAACAAGAAAAAGCCATCGCGAACGGGCGCCCCAAGCAACAACGCAAGCTCGCGAAGCTACGCGAAGGTCGCGTAGTGCAAGTTCATCTTCGCGAAGCTTCGCGGCTACGCGAACTACGCCCAGGGTTAATCGTGAGCGGTCGCGAGCATACGCGACCATTCGCAATGAGAAACTTGACCTCCTCGCATTGGGAATCTCGCCGGGAGGTTTATTTTCCATGCTCGCGATCGCCAACTTGATGTTGCTGAACGCGAACAAGGAAAAGTCTCGCCGGGATGTCATTTTGCTTGCTCGTGGTCGCTAACTTGATGTTGAGGACCGCCAGCAAGCAAAAAATGACCGCAGCACTACGCAACACTAAGCTACGCGTGTTCGCTCTGTGCTACGTGCAATTTGCGTAGTGCGAAGTAGCGCGAACTTTGCAAACTACGCGAGCGTAGCGTAGTGCTTTGCCCAGGCTTACTATCTATGTTAGCCATCTTTGCTAAAATGGTCCGTGTCTTTTGACTTAGCCTCTTCTACTTCACAACTAGTTTTCTAATCCAAGGCTCTAAGCACCTACTTGGTTCTACCAGTTTCTATCTTTTGACTTATATTATTATTTCTCCATCAACAGCTTTCTGGATCTATTCAGTTTGGCATCTCGTCGTTTTTCACTTTCCTCTCGTCATCCAAATACAGAATTTCCTGAACTTCCGTTTCTTCTTCCCCAATGTCGGACAAGAGAACTCTCAGGATTTGTGATTCTTCCTCTTCTTCAACCACTTTCAGTACAGTCTTCTCTGGATTTCCTTGACTATCTGCCTCTTCTCCTTTTTCAGGCAGAGCCACGTATGTCCATTCCGGTGACTTATACTTCTGGTTAGGTTTCCTTGTTCTTCTACTTTCTTTATTCACAATCGTTTCTTCTCCTTTCGATTTTTCCTGACTTGTCACTTCATTCACCTGTTCAACCCTTGGTGAAATCACTTGTGTCAGCCGATATCTCAATTTCTTTATTTTATTTGGTCACACGTCGTCTTTCGCAGCTCTTTTCAGTTTACTCCCTTTGTCGTTCTTTTCATTCCTCCAAGCTCTCTTTCTTAGAACTCGACCTTCAGGTATTTCATTTTCGCTTTCTTCAGACTCTGTCTCAACTTGCTTTTTCCTTTCAACAATTTCCTTTTCCACCACTTCTTTTGTTTACCCTACTTCTGTCCCTCCTCGAGTCTCCGACACGCCATCTTCCTGCTGACTACTTGTCCCTTCACCTAACTGGATGTTCAGGGGTCTTCCAGAGAAATCTGTCCCTCTCTCTCTGTACCTGTCCCTTGTTCACTTAGATTGGATATTTCAGGTGGAATTTCTCTCAGTCTTTCATCTGGTACTTCCTTTTCACTAATTCCTTTTATTGTTTCTTCATTGTCTTTTTCTCTCTTCTTTCCATGTTCTTTTCTGGAACATTGCGTTCCTCGTTCGTTTTCAGAATCTAAACTGGTATCAGAAATCTGCAATCTTCTTCTCAGAGAACTACTTCTGGGGACTAAAGTTAGACTTGGTTCTGTTTCCCCCCTTTCAGAGTTTTCACGTGTTTCTGACTCTTCGTCATCTGACTCAGTAATTGATTCTGATTCATCGAAATATTATTTTTCTGTGCTGACCACTGGATTTGGAATCCTCAATGTATGACTTGCATGGATCCAGTTTTTCAGTCCAGCACACTTCACAGCTGTTGTCGTGGTCAGAATGACTTGTCTTGGTTTTCCCCACCTTGGAACCAAACAATTTGTCTTCTGTTGACCTTTTTAAAAAAAAAGGGCACTTACAAATTTCCTGTGTCTGTTTGTTCCCTATAACCATGCGATACCATTCACAACCCCCCCCCTTCCGCCTTTAATTGCACACTCGTAGTAAAGGCTAGATTTAAAGTGGGTGTAACGTTCTAGTCCCTAAGCTATTTCCTCATTGTCCTTCTTTTTGATTGGCTATGAGGACGTAATATGACGTAATACGTATCTTGGGGCTTCCGCATTTGAGAAACAAACAACATCCGTCTTGTCTGGACATTCATTGGATGTTACAGGTATTTAAACTGTTCCCTTGACCAATAACGACACCTACGGGATCCAAATCGGAGGGAACGTTAGGTGTTCCGGCAGGTGCTGCGCTTTGACGAAGTAAGTGGTCCTTTGCAATTGTATAACTCGTGTTCCATTCATTTCCTCCGGTTACCAGATGGTAACGATCATATTATTTTCAATTGCAGTGTGTGACTACAAGCGCGCATCCCCCTCCCTGGGTCCATGGTGTGAGGCTGATCATAGCCATTAGTAAGTCTTTTGCGAACCCGTTCTGTGACAACGCACGATCATGATTGAGACTGTTAAGATCTTTTCCCCTAATGATATCTTTGGGGACTCCTGAAAGTTCCGTGACCTTAATATTGGAGTTCTTTCCTTTACCTTTGGTTTCCTGGCCAATGAGTACAACCCTAAATAAGAGGGTGTGGGACAGTTGCGACACTTTTTGAAATGCAACGAATGATACGCATGCTGTCAAATAATTAAAGATTTCTGTATACCACAGTAGCACCGGTAGCCATTATCTGAGGCCAAATAGCTTACCTCAAACAATATTATGGTGTTGTATGGCTCGGATGAATTCTAAAAAATGAGAATTTGTGCAGTTTTTATCATATACCAAATCACAGTATTATTAAGTGAAGGGGGACTTTTGCCATTTACTAAAACATGTGATGGCGTGTTATCTTACTAAGCAAAGATCTGTTTATGTTTTTTGTTTCTGTTTATTTCCGCAGACACTTTTTTCTTCAGAATTCCTGAAGTCTCTCCGGTTACAAGAACCGTGAGTCTTTTATTAACATTGCTGCCAACAGTCGGGTGCACCTTAGCGTGTGCATACCACCGGGGCAGTAGGGTCCTGATGAATGCCTGGTGAACCATCTAAAAAGGCAGAAACATGTTGACCAAATTTTATCCTTTTCACAGCTAGGGTTAACCAAATTTGGTACTCAGTTATTACAACCCTTTTTAAATTAATGCCAGGTTTACCACAATAAAGGATTTTGGTTGAAACCGAGACATTTTTTATACTCACTTTGCACATCACATTGCACTAACACACATGACATTCAATCACCAGCTCTGCTGTAAACAGGCGTTGTAGCACACCGGGGAGGTATTAGACCTCCCTGGTGGGAGTCCAATGATGAAGCATGTCACCAACCAGGTTGGTGAGTGAGGACTCTTTTTACAAATTTTGATTGATTTGGTAATATAGGCTTTCTTTCCCTTCCCTTTGTAGTAGTTGTTCTTTCCTCATACTCTTTTGTTGTTTATCATAACGACCTTTATCCTTACCCAGTCTCCTGGGCTCAGATCATGGGCTGGCTTCTTTTCAAGGGTGGTGGCATCCGCTCCAACCTGATGAAACACAGAATGAACTGCGTCAGCCAGGCTTTTACAGTATTCAAACACCATGTCATCAGTTATAGTCATCAGCTTGTTGACTGGTATAAACACGTGTCGCATGACGCGTCCCATGATGATTTCATGGGGGCTTAACCCTGTAGTTCTGTCTGGAATTGATCTAATTGTCATGAGTACTAGAGGCAAGACATCAGGCCATTTCATACCTGTGGCTAAACACATTTTCCCTATTCTATTTTTGATAGTACCATTCATTTGTTCAACAACACCAGAAGCCTCTGGTCGGTAGGCACAATGTAGTTTCTGTTGTACATTCAATGCTTCACAAATTAATTTTACAATTTCATTATGGAAATGTCCTCCTCGGTCTGATTCAATTGTCACTGGGAACCCAAACCTAGGGATGAACTCTCTCAACAGTAGCTTTGCTACCGTCATCCCATCATTTCTTCTTGTTGGAAATGCTTCCACCCATCTAGAGAGTAGACAGACCATAACCAAAACATACCTCAGTCTGTTACAGGGAGGCATCACAATGAAATCCACTTGCATTCTGGTAATAGGCCCTCCTTCTCAGCCTATTGTTCCTAGACTCACTACTGTCTTTCTCCCAGGATTGTATTGCTGACATATTAGGCATCTTTGACAAAGACTTTCTGCTACAAGTCTGAACTTTGCATTGTACCAGGTCTGCTTAAATCATGTGATCATGGCGTCTCTCCCTATGTGTCCCTGGCCATGATACATGCGTGCCATGGTAGATATCATGCTATCAGGCATAACTGGTCTTCCATCTCGATAGACCCACACATGATCCTTCTCTCTTGGTGCACATCCTGCTGTTTCATTTCCTCATCTCCTGCCTCTTCTTACACCTGTCTTACTTCTTCCTAAGTTCCCACAATGTTAGTAAACATCAAGGAGCAAGAAAACATTTCCCTTTCCTTAGCCCGATTGACCGAATTCTGATTACGTGCACAATATTGTGCCATATCATTTGCGTATCTGTTTCCCGTGGCGATATAATCACCACCTTGACTATGTGCAGCACATTTCACAACAGCCAATTGTCTAGGCAGCTGTATCGCCTCAAGCAACTTTCCAACCACTTCAGCATTCTTAATAGGAGTTCCACTTGAGGTTAGGAAACCTCTTTGTAGCCATAATTGGCCAAAGTCGTGGACGACTCCAAAGCCATACTGGCTGTCAGTTATCACAGTCACTCTCACACTTTTCCCAATTTTACATGCTCTAGTTAGGGCCAATAGTTCTGCTACTTGGGCTGATTTTACTCCTTTCAGATAGGATGCTTCTAGTACTGCTGCGACTGTGCACACTGAGTATGCCGCACTCAGCACTCCTTCATCTGTTCTCAAACAAGACCCATCAACAAACATCATAAAATCACTTTCTGGCAAAGGTACATCTTTTATATTTGGTCGTGGTTTTGTGCAAATATCAAGTACATCCAAACAATCATGATCTGCTTCATCTCTTACTTCCACATTCTCAGCATCAGGCAACAAGGTTGAAGGATTCACATTCAGACATCTCACAAGACTCACATTGGTTGCACCTAATATGACCTTTTCATACTTAGTCAGCCAACTATGTGTCATATACTGAGTACGACTTCTTGTTAAAAGGATCGCCACATCATGAGGTACAAATACTTTCAATGGATATCCCATCACAATTCTTTCACTCTGCTCCAAACTTCGGCATGTAGCAGCTACTGCTTTCAAACACCCAGGTAAGGCTACAGCTACTGGGTCCAGCATTGATGGAAAAATATGCAATTGGTCTCCTCAGTTTTCCATGCTTCTGTATTAACACAGAAAGTGCACATCAATTTCTTTCACTGCAATACAACTCAAACTCTTTCTCATAGTCAGGCATACCTAATGCAGGTGCTTCACACAAACCATCTCTCAATCGTTTAAATGCTGCCAATTCTTCCTTGTTCAAATCAATGGGGTCTTTCACATCACTTCTCGTCAGTTGTACCAAAGGTTTTGCAATGAAAGTAAAATTGCTGATCCACTGACGACAATATCCAACCATTCCCAAAAACATTCTCACCTCTCTTTGGGTCATGGGTGCTCTCATTCCTTTTATGATTCTTATTCTGTCTATCCTTTATTTTCCTCAGTCCTTTCTCAATGTTATGCCCTAGATACTGTACTTCCTTTTTGCAAAACTGTAATTTTGATGGTGACACCTTTAGTCCTCCATCTGCCAAGTGATTTAATAATGCTATAGTATCTACCTCACAAGCTTCACGGGTTTTCGACGCCACAAGGAGATCATCGATGTATTGAACCAACACTGAATTTTCGGGCATTTCTAGACTCTCCAAAGACTTCTTCAATAGCTGATTAAATATTGAGGGGCTTTCTGTATACCCCTGTGGAATTCGGCACCATGCCAAAATACGCTTGCCGAAACAAAATGCAAACATTTGCTGACTGTCATGGTGCAATGGGATAGAAAAGAAAGCATGGCACAGATCAATCACTGTATACCATTCTGCATCATGGGGAATCTGATATAAAATCACAGATGGATTTGGTACAATGGGACAACATGACACAACAATTTTATACACCTTTCTCAGATCTTGCACTATTCTAAATTTCCCATTAGGCTTTTTCAGTCCCATTATTGGTGAATTACATGGACTACTCATTATTTCTCTCATGATCCCTTGCCTGATCATTTTCTCTATTACAGGAGTTACTCCTTCAATTATCTCAGGTGTCTATTTATATTGAGGGACGTTTGGATAGGTTACTCCTTCCTTTACGGTTATTTTTATTGGATCTATATTTCTCATTAGTCCTACATCTTCTCCAGTTAAATCCCAAACGTCTGCTTTCACAGACTGTTTCAAATCTTTAGGTAATTCATCAGGGTTGAATACAGCATATGTTTCAGTAACCTCATTTTCTCTGTTAGCTATGGTCATTTTATACAGTACATCATCATCTGATGTTTCAAATGCTATCCCATCCGGAGTACAGAATATAGTGCAATTCATTTTGCACAACAGGTCCCTACCTAATAAATTCACAGGGCTGGTATCACACACGACAAAGCGGTGCATCTCTGAAAATTTCCCTATGCTAACTTTCACTGGTTCTGTAAGGTAAGTTTGAATCTGTCTGTTGGATACACCAACTACTTGAATCGTTTCATCCGAGAGAGGAAGATTCTTAACATCAGCTGATCTAACAGTTGATCGAGTAGCACCAGTATCGACTAGGAAAGTAATATTTTCATTATTAACCTTCCCATCTACAAATGGTCCTGTCTGTCTACTTCTAGAGTTGCGCCAAGTACGCACTCTTCTTCCTCCCTTCGGCACCGTCAATAGCTTTCTTCTGAGTCACTTTCATCTCGTTGCAGCCAATACTGCGAAACAGCGCTAGCGCGTGGCAGCTTATTTACCTGTTCTTCATTGTAGAATCCCGTCTCACTACTATACTTCTGAGAGTTTCTGCTCTGTGGGAAAGGCGGTTTTGGCACCTGATTCTGTGGGGTAACAACCTGCTGCTGTTGCTGCAGTTGACCACTCACCTCATGCTGCACCTGTGGGTTCAATGATGGATTTTCATTGTTAGTACTTGGGGGAAATTTACACTTGGATTTCCAATGCCCTATCCTACCGCAATTATGGCCTGGGAACTTCTTTTTAGCTTCTTCTATATTGCCCTTTCCCAGGACCAAATTTCTGTCTTGTCCCTGTGTTATTCGCTTGTTCCACTAATTGAGCTTCCTGTCTTTCCGCTACCTTTACCTGTGCCCACATAGCCTTTTCTTTCAATTTTCACTGTTTCGCCTCAATCTCATCACTAAAGTATTTAGCATGTCTTAGTACTTCATCTATTTTCTTATTTTGCCAATCAAGAGTATGTTGTTTAATCATTTCACAAATTTCTGGACGTAAACCATATACAAATCTGTATACAAAATGACTCAAATCCTTTTCATTCAGATTCTAATCTCCACTAAACTGTTTAAAAGCTAGTATTAGCCTTTCATAATATGCATGTACTGACTCTTTACTTTCTTGATGTGTTCGGTCAATTTTTACCCAGTCTGTCTCTTTAGGAGGTACCTTGTTTTTCAAAAATGCCATAACCTGTTCATATTTCTTCATTACCTCAGGGTCTGGAGCTCCTGTTTTAGGATCCCTAGGGTATTCCTGAGTTGGCCAATTTATCATAAGCTTGCACTCTGTCCATAAATCTACTGGTACTATTATGTCAAATAGACAATTCAGATCAATCCATAATACTTTAGACAATTTTACAAATCTGTCTACCTGCCTGTACCACTCGACGGGCTTCTCGCGCAATCGAGGGAACTAATTTGTAAAGGACAAAATATCCTGTCTTGTCCATGGGACATGTACGTATCCACCTCCTGGAATCTCTCTCATAGGGCATACTGTCACTACCTTTTCCTTTTCTCTTACAGGGAATGCTGCAAATGTCTTGTCTGTGGCATCATCACATTTTCTATACCACCTGCTTCTCCATTTATCCACATCTCCCCATTTTCTCAATAAGATGATTATTTCCTTAATCTGACCTATCCGTCCTGTGGTGTTCAAATTTTCAATGTCCTTTTCAGTGAAATCAATTCGATATGGTTTTTGCAAAGCTTTTACCCTCTCAATGTCTATTCCCATTTGCTACTTTTTCTTACCTTCATGTAGGGTTTTCGCTCTCCATGTCACACTTTTGCACAAAAATAGTAATTCCTCATCCTGGTAAGTTTTTAATTTCTCTGTGGGGATAGTCCCTACTATTAATTCTTCTAATGCCATTCGTAACTTGGCCACATCGATTGATTGGGATTCTTTATCTTTTCTCTGCAAACTTCTTAACCATTCACTTAGTTCTTCTGTAGATGGTCCTACTGGCTTCTCTACACTACCTGGTTCTAAATTATTTTGGGGTTCTAATAATGATTCTACTGTTATTCTACTCTTTTCAGGAAAATTCTGGCTTATGAATGGATCGTTTGAAACATTTGGTTCGATCATACTTATCGCCTGTCTCCATGGATTCTCATTTTGGCTCAGTTTTGGCTGTTCAACCTGTTTCTGGCTTTTATAAGGAACTGTCAAACAATGCTCGCTATCTTTTTGTTTATCGAAAATAGGCATTACTGGACCTATCGTTACTGGAACAGTTACAGCTTCCACATTTTTAGTCAATTCCCTTATTTTCTCTGTTAGTTCTAAGGTTGTCCTTGCTAATTCTGCTGAATTTTCACCATTTACTCTACTCTCTGACTTCTTTTCTACCTCTCTAATGGAGTTACTCTTTTCTAAATCTTGCGACATTGGTTCTGTCCTAATAATTCGTAATGTTTCTTTCATTGGGGCACTTGGTGTTAATATTTCTGGTTCTGGTCGAAACGGTGGTGGATTTTTATAAAACATGTCATCAAGAACATCATCCTCTGATTCATTCACTCCATATCCTCTTGATTCTACATTATGTCTTTTCTCTGTACATTTCCGTCCTCCATTATCCTCTGCAGTTCTTACAGGGAACAAACCTTCAGTCACACTAGCATTCCGCTACCTTCTCATCCGATCATCGTGACTTTTGTGTCCGTACTGTCGACCAAACAGGTACCTATATCTTCCGCCACTTCTCTGTCTCTCTCGTTCATGCATCTCATCTTCCCATTCTGTCAATGCCTCAAACTGTGTTGGTCTAGGTCTTGGTTCTAAATTCATCATTTTCTCTCTCAAGTTTCTCAAAATTGCCAAATTAAATGAACCATGTTCTGGGAAAGCTAGGACTCCATCGTCCTTCGTATATTTTACCCAATTTTCTAACCAAATACCAGTATGATATCCATATTTCGCAACCATAAAGGATGCGGGGGTTTTCGGTGGAGGAAGTAACTGTCCTTCCCTTGTCACAATTGGTTTGTCCTTTTTAAACCACCTTTTAATTCTACCAAACCATGACTTTTTCTCCTTTTTTGGAGGATTGTAATACATTTTCCTGTCTTCCGTGTATCGCTATTCTCTCCTTACAACTGTACTGTTATTCTGTCCAATCGTAGCGCGACCCACACTAACACACCACTCCCGAGCATCTACGTCAACTCTGTAGTTTTCCAATCTCAGCGCGACTCACACTAACACACCAATCCGGAGCGTCTACGTCACCCTGTACTTCTGCACTCCTAGCGCGACGTACACTAACGCACCAATCCAGAGCGTCTACGTCTCTAGCTAACTGGCCAATCCCAGCGCGGTCTTTCTGACGTCAACAACCGCTGCTGCAGCTCCTGTCTACCCCTCCTTTACAAACTTCACTCGGTAAGTTTTGTTTCAAATTTACAAATCAGTTAGTAACTACATAAAAATACCACCATTGTCCGCTTCGCTAACCAAAGAATAGTAAAAGACCTTTCCCACAAGAATTCTGTCTTTCCCGAGAGCAGCGCTTACCTCTGCCCTACCACAGAATCGTTACTTCCGTTGATAAAGTAGCACATCCCTCTACTTTACCCTTCTAACAAGCATCAACTAACCGCTTCTCTAGAATTAAGACACCTAGTTGGAGACCCAATGCTCCTGAGAAATAAAACCAGAGTTTCGCAATTAATCGGAATGCCTTTTCATTCACGCACTTTCATACAGAAAACGTAGTTCATTCACACAGAATTCTGTCTTTCCCGAGAACAGCGAACAGTCTGTCCTACTACAGAATTATGACACTCGTTAACAAAGTAGCACTTCCCTCTACTCTGTCCTTCTAGCGAGCTCAGAGAATACCTGCTACCTTTCCAGTGTTAAGTACCTTCTGGCCTCCTGGTACCTAAGACCAAAATTTCACAGGTATCCTTTGCTATCATACACACTTCTCTCACACAGAAAAATGTCTCTAATGGCAACACACGACGATGCTACCGAATCGAACCCAGACAATGCGTCGTGCAACTCCAATCGTTACATGTTTCCCCTGTGTACCTACAGGGCAACAACAATTCCGTCTTTCCCGAGAGCAGCGCTTACCTCTGCTCTACTATGGAACCGTTACAAACTTCCAACTTCCTACATCCCAGAAGCCGTGCTAATGACATAAAACTCAACGCAACTCAACATAGAGTGTTAGTACGTAAACCAATACCAATCAATAATCAATAAGCAATGTACAAGCAATAATCACCAAACCAAAACAATAACAAACCATAACTCTGCTACCAGAAAAACTGATGCAGCGTGGAATCCAAAATCCCTCCCTCCGTCAAAGACCAAAGATCTAACTAACACACTCAATCAATACATTCACTGGTGGGGCCCATAACACCAACATTCACTCATCATCGGTCTGTCTTTCTTGGGAGATGATTGTTCTTCCATACGCTGACATGAAAGCAAATACCTTTAACTTAAAGAGCAATAAATCTACATAACCTTATTCAACTCATTCTCCCTAAATTCCACCGTTGGCATTCCTTTCATATGGTGTCGATGAATCTGCTAGTTGCCGGTAGGGTGAATCTCTAATTCACTATTTACTATTAATTAATACATTCTCTATGAATAAACAACCCAACTCATTCGGTAATTAATCAAAATCAAACTTAATCTAATGAATGCAAGTTAAATCATTTCTTATTCAAACCGCCAATCATCATATTTACCTATTCTGGCTTATTGTCGTCCTCTAAGTCAATCCCGTCGTCCTGCAACACGCTCCAGTCCCATAGATTGGATTGAGACCATAAGTGCGTACCTGTCAATCTATGCCCATTTAATTTAGAAAGTTCAGTTCATCAGGAAATTGGGCAGCAATTCAGTCCGTCAAAGATTCAGGGAAAACAGCTGTCCTGCAGCGTCACCGTCCTCTCCATCAGCATAACGTCAGGAAACAAAGAGCTAGCCCCTAACCTCACTATTCTACCGTCTTTTATATTAAAATCACTGTCAGAAAGTAACAAATATTGGTTTTCGGCTTTTCTGATTGGAGGATTTAGGGTCATCTGTTGAGGTTCTCATGAAGTTTTGTCCATTAGATCATCACACTTGCTGGTTCCGGTTTTTTAAAGACAGTCTATTGTTCCCAGGGTCCTGGCAGCCTTCCCAGGATGACCTTGATGGGTCAGTCTGGCTAGGGTCAAGACGAGGCCACTGTTGCTGGCGTTGGCGCAGGCGCACTTTACCCAGAACCTCGTGGAGCGGCTTAAGTCACGTCGTGAGCAGGAAGCAGCCATTTTGTGGCAGGCCCAAGTGGTCAATTTAAGCAAAACAAACACAAAACGTAATTAATACATAGAAATGGCTAATAAAATGTTAAACCCTCACTAATTCCCCTATGTGTATGTAATTATCTAGCATAGTAGCAACATTCAAAGCAGTTATACTTACTATTTATGCGACTTACAATTTACGTCACAAAGCAACATATAACATGTAATATTCTAATTTCTCTAATATTAGTATGCGTACATATTTTAGTTTACGTATTAATTTGGCCATGCAAATGCAAATCCCACGTGTATTTCAGTTATTAATAAGGTTGGTTTAGTAAATCACTTCAAACCATTAATACAGTTATCATTAATTGATTAATCTAATTAGTATAGACATGCAAATTGGTTAGGGTATACAAAATTTTGCATTACTCGCTCCAGCAGGGGCACTGTAGAGGAGGCCAATAATATGATAGAAAGTGTGTACCAACCTGACCCGTTGAAAGTCCCTGTCCAAAAAAACACCACGAGATTGTGTCAAAGGCCTTAGTAAAATCTTAAAATCTATGTGTAGGAGGGCGGGTGTCTTGTGTCTGAGACAGAGCGGAGTGAACTCTTAGGATACAGTGGAGTGTGCTGCAGCCCAGCATGAATCCACACTGATCTGGATGAATCAGAAGTGGTAGGGTCCTAGCTAACTGGGTCACCAGAGCCTTTGCATAAATCTTAATGTCGATGTTAATGAGGGAGATTGGATGGTAGGATGAACATTGGTCCCTGGACAGACCCTCCTTAGGCATTACAGCAATAGTAGTGCAGTCTAAGTCTGATGAGAAGGTCCCCTGATCTATCGCGGCTGTATAGAAATTCAAGAGATAGGGGCAAAGAATGTCTCAGAAGTGTTTGTAGTATTCAGTGGGATACCTGTCTTTCCAACTCGTAATGCCATCACAGCAGAGTGTATTTCTTCTATGGTGAGAGCTTGGTTTAAATCCAGGGTGAAGGAGTACTGGATGGCAGGCAGCGGTATGCTATCTAAAAGAGGGTTAGTAGCCTCCATAGGTGCAGCTGATGCCGTAAGTACAGCGTCCAGTAAAAGTTAGCGCTATTTCCTGCAGATCTTCTCTCAGAAATCCAAATGGGCCCCAGATCATCGGTCCCACCCTATTGCCAACCAATCTAGCAACTTGCCCAATTTGTCCCCAGACTCATAACCCTCTGCGTTGAGGCCATCACGTTGAGGCCATCCAGCAATGCTTTGTCTCATGAAGGGAGGTCTGTCTCAGTTTGGTGCTGGCTACAGTTGGAGGAGGCAGGCGGCAGGCGGCGTCGATATCAGAACAACGCAGGTCAGCCTCCTAGCACAGTATTTGACCCTCAAGATCGTTCACCTGCGTCATGCATCGGGCCCCAGAGCGGTGTACATAACCCTTAAGGTGGCCCCTCGGAGAAAGCTTACAGGACGCCCACAACATCTCTGTGGATGTGACTGAGCCTACATTGAGTCTAAATAACGTCTTCTTCCACGAAGGTGGTGCACTCTGTATCCTTTAAGTGCCAAGCGCTGAATCTCCAAGTGGGAGGAAGGATATCAGGCCGGGCTCCAAGGGTCAGTAACAAAGGAGCATATTCAGAGATTCCACGGATAGACTGGACAGAAAGGAGGTCTGCTGCTGGTAGCCACAGGAGGTCGATGCGTGACTCAGTAGCATGTGCCGCCGAGTGATGAGAAAAGGCACGTAAAGCAGGATGCCAGAAGCGTCAGATGTCGTAAAGACCAAAAGAATCACCCCAGGAGGACAGACAAATAGAGCTGGCACGCCTACGTGGGCATGGGTCGTGGAAGCATCAAGCTCTGGGTAAGAAGTAGCATTAAAGTCCCCACCAATCACAGTAAACCCATGAGGGAGGGTCAGAATAAAGGATCGTAGTGATTGAAGAGAGGGCTGCAAAATTGTAATGCTTGGCCTCCAAGTGGCCCTCCACTCCCACGTAGCAGCCCTGCAGGCCCACATAATGCAGAGTAACCGCTATGGGAAAAGACTTATGTAGCAATATGGCACCCCTCTAGAGCCGCGTGTCAACCCAGAATGAAAAACCCTGTTGTACCCAAATGGGCCTAAAATGTGTGGCGCGTACCCAGTAAGTGAGTCTCTTAATGTACAGTAACACTGCAAAGCATTTAATCCGGTCCAGCAAGGCATTAACATTCCGGGTGAGAACCGTTAATTTAGGGGAAGTCTTTGCAAATTATGTGAGATGCAAAAGGTTTCTGCCAGTAGGTGATTTGACCATCAAAGGACGCACATTAGAACACCACAGATAAGCAATATCGATATTATTCGCTGCCAACAACCTGAAAAGAAAAAACTAAATTAGAGCATCGAAACAGGCCCTAGTGGTCAACAAATTTCCATACCCCAACTCCCCCCACCCCACACTTCACCCCAGAAAGTATCTGTCTCTCATCAGCAACTGCCCGCAAACTAGGTAAATCGGGGGAATGTTTATGGTGTATTGGCGCCTAGCTGGGGAACCACATCATAGGAAATACGTTGTAGAGACAGCAATCACCATATCACATCTAGAAAAAAGCATGTGAAGAAGTTAGGCAGTTGTTAGGTTAAGTAGTGCTAGGTTAAGAAACATGACTTTTCAGAGTACATGGATCTGTACAATCAGGTGAGGTGCAAATCCAATCAAATCATTGAACTGCAGGAGAGATCAGAGTCCAGTCGTGGAGCAGCTGAATCAGTGGACGGTGAGGCCGGACACCGGTTCGTCCCCAGAACACCATCATCCACCCCAGAGGCAAGACTCAAGGCAGGTCTGGCCGATGGCGTTGGTTGTGTCCTTGGGGAAGGTGAAGATGAGGTTGATCGGGATGTTTTGTGTCCTCTCCGGGACTGGGTGCCCTGTTTGCAGTGTTTGGGCAGAGTGAGTGTGGGTGGCAGCAGGCCCTCGGCAGCCTGAAGAGGAAGCATCAGACCAGTGCAGTAGTCGATCCTCTGTAAGCCACTGCCATGCCGACTCCAGCGTGTTGAAGAAGTGAGATTTATTAAGAAGGATAACACAGAGTCTGGCTAGAAAGAGTAGTCGATATAGTCGCCCCTTAGCACACAGCTTCTGCTTGACCTCCAGATAAGAATGCCTTCATTGCTGCATCTCGTGTATAGTCTGGGAAATGTAGAACCTTGGCCTCTCCACCTTGGGGGTCAGAACGCTTCCGGGCATCCCCGAGGATTGCATCCTTGTCCCTATAGTTCAGAATACAAGATATTAAGGGTGGGGGGACATCAGGAGGTGGTCTAGGCATTAACACCCTGTAGATAGGCACGGGCGGAGAACTCCGATGAATATATGTCGATACTTTGCAAACTAAAACAATGCATACTTTTACAACGTTGTTTTTAGTTCGCAAGTACCATTACAATGCATTTTTACATACCGCATACCATTACTTCGCATTTCCTTTAAAATGCATATAAAATGTCTTTACAACGGATCCCAATTCCCCTCATACTCTTACAACGCTTCTTTAAAAAAAAATAACCCTCAGCACTACGCTAATTTCTACATCCATATACACTACCCAACAAACCACATACTCCACAACACTACCCTAAACCCTCAAACATTACCCCCTGCGTGACCCTCCCCCTCCCCCTTCCCCCAATCCGGTCCCTACATGCAAACACTACACTGCACGACCCCCCAACGCTACCCTAAACCCTAAAACCCTACCCTACACTACACAAACAACACAACACTACCCTAAACCCTAAAACACTACACCCTACACGACCCTCCCCCATTCCAGTCCCTACACTCCAACACTATCCTGCACGACCCCCTGACACTACCCCAAACCCTAAAACACTAGCCTACACTACACAAACACTACAACACTACCATAAACCCTAAAACACTACCCTAAGCATGACCCTACCCCAACCCCCAGTCTGCTCCCTACACTGAAACACTACCCTGCATGACCCCCGACACTACCCTAATTCCTAAAACACTACCCTACACTACACAAACACTACAACACTACCCTAAACCCTAAAACACTACCCCAAGCACGACCCTGTCCCTACCCCGAGTCCTTCCCCCACTCTGAAACACTACCCTACACGACCCCCTGACACTACCCAGAACCCTAAAACACTACCCTACACTACACAAACACCACAACTCTACCCTAAACCCTAAAACACTACCTCCTGCACGACCCTGCCCCTAACCCCAGTCCGGTCCCTGCACTGAAACACTACCCTAAACGACCCCCAACACTACCCTAAACCCTAAAATACTACCCTACACTACACTAACACCACAACACTACCCTAAACCCTAAAACACTACCCCAGCAAGACCATACCCTTACCCCCAGTCCATCCCCTACACTGAAACACTACCCCGCACAACCACCCAACACTACCCTAAACCCTAAAATACTACTCCTCAAACACAAACCCGTTAAAAATACACAGCCCCTCTTACCTCTCTCTCCTCGGTGCACGTCCATCAGAAGTGCCCCAAAAGCCCCCAGCCAGCGCACAGGAGCCTGCTGATCCACCCCAGGCACCAGCGCCTGTCCCCTACTTGCTCCAGTCATGCCGCTCAAGGCCCCACAGCTCACCGGTTGTCCAATCTCTCACCTCAGTCCGAAGGACCCCGCCAGTGCGCACAACCGCCCGAGGCCCAACAGCGCTCGGCATTTGGCAAACATGCTGGGACCAGGCTCACTCACTACAAGCTGCAGGGGAGATTCAGAGGCTGCCTTTGCCCCACTGCCATCATCGCTGCCTCCTCGGGTGCTCTGTCATCTGTGCGCCGGTATTGGTTACTGCACGCATTACAACGCATGCGTTGTAACAGCGCATGCAATATAATAACATGCATAGTAAAGGCTACGAGTTGTTACAGCACATGCGTTGTTACGCTTGCGTTGTTTTGGTATGCGAAGTACTAGTCGCGTACTAATGGCTGTTTACCACTCCGCTCCATCAGAACGCGTAGTAGGCAAATCTCCGCACACTCAGCAGCGGAGCGGAGTTGGCCAGCACCCGCCTCCACCCCCCTATTAAAAATTAATTAGACATCAATTAAAACAACAAAAAAAACACTTATCTGTACTGCGGCGTCCCCGGGCTGCCCATCTCCTCTTCCTCGCTGTCTCTCTCCTCCATTGGGTGATCATTGCGAAAACTGCGTATGCGCGCACGCATGCGCATTTCTCGCAAGTAATGTGTGGGCATGCACGCATGCGCAGTTTTCACAATTATCACCCAATGTAGGAGAGAGACGGTGAGGAAGAGGAGCAGGGCAGCCCAGGGACGCAGCAGTACAGGCAAGTGTTTTTTGTTGTTTTAATTAATGTCTAATTAATTTTTAAAAGGGGGGATGGAGGCGGGTGGTGGACCGGAGCGGAGTTCATCGGAGTTTGATCCCAACTCCGTGGACCTCCGCATAGTCCCACTCGCCAGCTCCATCGAGGGCTGCCTATAGATAACAAACCAGGAGGACAGAGGATCGTTGGGCATTCAGGATTTAACCCAGCGTTTCAGGAAGTATGCCATCTGATAGGGTTCAGCATCCCCAATGTTCTCGGGAACTCCATTTACTCAATATTATTACAAAGTGAGCATTTCGTTGTGTCTGTGGAGCTTTGATGTGCAGGCAATTAGTTTGAAATTTTGAGACTTCAGAGTAGAGGTGTCTTCTTCGACATTCGAGATTCAGCTTCGGTGATTCGGGTAGTGGCATTTCAGAGATCTTGACATAACAGGGCCACGTCGATCCTCACCTCAGCAACCTTTTTCTTCCACCGCGGGCTGTGATGTCTGAATGGCCTGCGGAATGACAGTCAGGTAACTTGAAGGGGGGGCAGATTTACCATTGTGAGTGAGGCCCGGATGGTCTTTAGCGGAGCCTGTGTTGTGGTGATCCATCCACATCTGCGTAGAAGTAGAACGGCTGGGTTTATCCTTCTGCATGGCCACAAGTGGGTTGAATGGGAAGCATAAACAATAATCTCTAACCTGATTCTCACTGCAGTTGGAGTTGAGGTAATTCAGTTTTAACTCCATTCTGTATTCTGTCGCCATTTTGTTGCCCTCACTCAGGCAGCTTGGTAAACCGAGTGTTTTTGCCCTTTGTACTGCCACATGTCAAATAACCTTCCCTTCCTTGTTGTGAAGCCAATTCCAGGAACTAGCCAGACTGACTAAATCCCTGCCTATACTGACTAATCCTTGTCCCAACTATTTTTTGGCCTTCAGTATTCTTTCTCCGCATTATCCTATTTTGCAAGTTATCCTTTGAAACACAAAAACATGTCCTGCCGTTACTGATTGACCTATAGGTGCTGTCATTGATTGACTTATGGGGTTGGGCAAAAACACGACTTAAGGGGGACGTTCTGGTTACATGATGCCTTGTTTTGAATGTTTTCCTATTGGCTAATATTTGGCAGATCTTGTATGTCTATATTGGCATTTTGCATGCTTGCATGAGCCAGGACTGCCCCTTTCTTTTATGCTGAGTATGTAACCCTCACATATATAAGGCCCCAGTGTTCTGCTCTCTTTGGACTGCCTCATTCAGTTGCTGCGGCTTCTGGGTGACGTAGTCACACTCATTTTGAGTTTAATAAAGATGTTCTTTTATATTTCAGTTTCTGTGCCAACTTCTTTTTTTGTTAGTTTAACCCTGAGAAGGAGTTTTGAATTTCTTCAAAGTTCTCAGGGCCCCACTTCAGACAGGGCCCAACCTACCATGGACCAAGTGCTGCTCGTAACTAAGGAGGAGGGGGCCAGAGGCCAACATCAGAGGGTCCCAGGAGGACACAATGCTAGGAGTCTTCAGAATGATCACAGGGCAGCCACTGTACGGTCTCGCCCACCCTGTCCTGCGCAGCAGGCCCTCAATGGAGCGAGGCTTGAGCCCCACAGCTTAGTAAGGCTGCGGCTCCAGCCCACAGTATGGAGATAGGTGAGCCAGTATGCCCCCAAGAAAGCACGAGCCCCTGACTGCTGCTAGTGTAGTCCTCAGGGGTAAGCACTGCCAGAAAGTCAGCACAGGATCCCCTTCACAGCTGCTCCAGCAGCGCCTCACCAGGAGGCAGGTCACCATCCATCGGGACTCCTGCCCCAGTCCAAATATGGCCGCGCCACCGGCCGCAACATGGGGCCACAGCCGTCTCGCACCCCAGGTCCACGGCAGACATGCTGGTTCGCTCCGGCCCCCAGTCCCAAGCCCGCCGAGTGGAAGGCCTGCTTATGGATCTAATGTCCTGGATAAGAGAAGCAGCAGTCAAAGAGGTGCACCAACAGATCCAAAAGTTTCTGAAGTGGGGGGGAGGTGGGCCTTGACCTCTACCACAGTCAAACTCTCCAACCCGGCAGCACAGGCTGCCCTACTGATAGTCTAATGGGGCCCCCACCATCGGTCATCCAATCATCGCCAGCAGAGGGGCAAATATAGGGCCTCCCACTCAGTCACTCAAATGTTGCCCTCAGTGGTCAAAGGTTGCCGCTATCCGAGACCACACTCACCATTCAAGGTGTGGCGATACCAGCAGCTGCGGTGCAGGACCTCTGTCACCCCCTTGTCTAGGCCTCAGGAAGGCGAGCAGGCCGGAGAAACAGTACCGCGGCCACCGTCAGGTCCAGGCCTGGTCTCCACATGATGGTGCCCAAGTGGAGGTCCCCAGGCGGCATCCGGTGAAGTGAAAAAGGTAAGGCAGAGGGGTAGGTGGGACCAGCCCGGGGGCCCTCAGCAAAGGGGAGCCATGTCCCATGCGCTTGCACCAATAGTATACTGTGACTCGCCCCAGAGGCAGTTCGGGAGGGGAGACACCTGCAGCCGATGCTCCTGCGCGCCAGCGCAGCCCAGCAGCAGGGGCCGAGCGCAACCTCACTGCTGCGCAGGCGCGCAACACCCATTGGGCTCACCGGGCTTCAGCCCCCCCGTCATGTGTGTCAGCCCGGCTGAGAAAATCTAATTGCAGCCGCACCCGAGTACTTCACAGGTCTTTAAAAGACCATTTACTCGTTAATGAGGCTTTTGTTGTGTTTTCACCCCTTCTTACAGCCACTCTGCCTATGGCTGGAAGACTTAGCCCCCCCCCCCCCCCCCCGAAATCTTTTTCAGCCCCCCCCCCGAAATTTGGCTCTAGTTGCCCGCCTGCTGCTGCGGCAGGAACACATCTGTAGTCGGCCTCCCCAGCAGCTGCCGGGCAACCAAGAAGGTCCTCTACCAACTGAGCCAGAACACTCAGGGCAGACGAGGTTCACCAGTCATGCTGCTGTCCTGGCTCTCTCGCCTCCCGCCTGCGGCGTTAGTCCCACAGCCCTCACCGGGTGATCTGCAATGGGTGAAAAATTCAGCTTCTCAGGTAAGATGTAGACGGAGAGCTGATGTGTGCTGGATGGCAATCAAATGTCCAGATTTATGCCAGATAACAGGGGTTCAGAGCGTAGCAGCCTCCAGATGCATCCTTCATATTGACCATCTTGGCCACGCCCACCTGCACATGTCAATTTTTTAAAAGTCTTTACATCTGAGAGCTTGGACTTCATCAGTAACAGAGACTCCTGGGTAAGGCAAAGGGCCCCTATGGGGCCCTTTGCCTTAAATCTGCCTTTGGGCAAAATATAAGTAATCTATAATATTCTTTCTGTACTACATGAACTATTGTCATCAATATAGTAACGTAAAATTAAACATGAAAATCATACTACGTTTGAAACTACTTTGTTTTACGTGAGCTGGTTTCTTTACTATGCATTAATAGAGCTGGAAGTGGAAATGGTTTGTTTTAGGAGCCTACACGCTTGGAGCCTAGACCTATGACACCAGGTAGGGGAAGATATATGAGCATAAGAGTCAGTGACGTTGTGCTTCGTCAGTTAATGGGCATTATTTTAAAAAATAAGAAAGTGTAAGTAAAGAGTATCTTAATTTCCCCTCATGAGGTCTTGAGTCTAGTGCCAACATATGATTGTCTAGCTGTGCTCCATTTAACATATAATTCCTGCTCCGAGTGAGTACTCAACTTGTACAAAATAAATTGTTCGTCTATGAGTGTGGCATTTGCAGCCAGCTATAACTGAGCTGGAAGAAAGAGCACCAGACACCTTGGAGGGAATTTGCTCAGCATAGCGAGGCACAAACTGATTACGTTCACTGCTGCTTTCTGTAATGTCTGCAAATTGCACAGGCGAAGGACACACTCATGATAAATCATTGATGCTGGCGTGGAACCTTTTGATGGAACAAAAATAGCAGTAAGGAGAGCAGACTAGCCAGTTGCCAATCAATGTCTGGACCGTGTGCTGAACCTGGACTCTGCATGTGTCCGTTTTAATATTCAGAATTCCATTTTACCATTATTATGGATCACTTTTAACCCACATTTTTTTCTATTGCCAAAGCCATAGGGCCCGATTCACAAAAGTAAACTTTCGGTATACACAAAAGGCATTTAGGAGTAGTAACGTTAGGAATCCTATCCTAACTTTACTACTCCTAAATGCCTTTTGTGAATACCGAAAGTCATAAAGTTAGGATTTTGTCTCAGATTAATTTTGTGAATCGGACCAATAATATATAGTTAGGATTAACAGCAGAAGAACATTAAGTGAATATATGAATGTATTGTTCAATTAATTAAAATTGATACAAAACATAACCCTCTATCAGGCTTCAAAACAGACATACCAATAATAAAAAAAACTTTGTGATAAAAAATTGAATTGATTAAGAATTTTCAACAGTTATAGGAGGAAAAAAGAGGCGCAGGAAATGGAGGAACTTTAACAGACACTTTTGGAGTTGGAGGGCAGACCTGAGGTGCACTCAGACCCCGCCATACTGCACAGAATCGCAATAGTCCACAGGGAATACCTGGCGTTGGCATATCAAGAAGCCAAGGCCATGATCCTATCCACACTACCTCCGATCTCTCTCCTTAACATTGAGACGAAAATACTGGCTGCAATATTAGCCACCACACCCATACCTACGATTACTAATGTAATACATATGGACCAATCAGGCTTCATGTCCAAAAGGTCAACCAGGCTGAACCACCACAGACTTTACAACTAACTCAAAGTGATTCAATTTCAGAACGATCCCCACATAATCCTGTCCTAAAATGCAGAGAAGACATTTGATGCTGTCCACTGGCCTTTCCTAAAGCAGGCCTTGGTAAGGTTTGGCCCCAAGTTTATAGCCTGGATTGACCTCCTCTACAAAAGCCCGGTTGTCAGAGTTAGGGTAAATGGTGAGCTATCCATCGAGTTCCCCATTGAGAGGGGAACGAGATAGGGTTGCCCTCTATTGCCCCTATTGTTTGCCCTTGTGCTGGAGCCCCTTGCCTGCATAATTAGAACACATTCAGATAAATCAGGATTTAGATAAAGGGAGGAGTAATCGGGTGATTGCTGGTTGTGATATTCTCCTAAATGTAACAAGTCCAACTGAGACCCTACCTGGTACGTTCCAGATATTCAAAAAATACAGAGTCCATGCAGGCTACCACTTCAACAGGGCCAAGACTTCCCTTTACACGGCTTGAGGCCCCTTCACTGAGCAGGACTGTCCTAGGCAATTGCGAATCAATAGTTAAAGATTTAAGTATCTGGGTGTCTACGTGACCTCCAATAAAGAAGCCAGCCTAGACCACACTATTCGGAGGGTAATTGCAGACTTCCATGGGGATGTTGAAAGGTGTAGGTCACTGCCTTTGATGCTGCTAAGGCAGGTGGCTATGTGTAAGATGGTTACACTCCCAAAACTATTGTGCATACTCCAAAATACCTACCTGAAGAGGTGTTTGCTAGAATATATAGTGACGTCTGGACGCTGCTGGGGAATGGGGGGGTCACCCTAGAGTGGCACTGGGAACATTGCAGAGAAATCAATATAGTGGACATCCGGCCATACTACTGGGCAGTGCACTTAATAGTTTATGTTTATGTTTATGAGATTTATAAAGCGCTCAAATACCCATGGGTGTCTCGGCGCTGTGGCCAATGACTGGAGGTATATGCCAGGGGATCACCCAACATATGCACTGGAGAGGACTCAGTTCCAGACCCACTCATATTTACACTATCTATACATGGGAAAGGGGCCAAAGAATTTACTGACAGCGACTCAGATGACCATTGACACCTGGAAAGGGGTGGAGAGACTGACAAAATGGGATAAGAGGTTGACTCGGGAGACGCAACAATGGTGGGAACATGTTTGAATTTGGCAAGATGATGCATTTTGGACAGAGGGACACTATCGAAATCTCCAAACTGGGTGGCCTCATAGAGGAGTGGGCATTGATCCCCTTTAGTTCCTTACAGTGGGAATATCACCTACATACTACCCAATGTTTTAAATGCTTGCAATTGCAACATGCCTGGCAGGCAGAGAAGGTTGTACTAGATGACATCCTGGAGTATGCGCCATTGGAAGGGAGGATCCTCGAGGGGGAGATAGCTGGGAAAACGGTCTCATGGAAGTATACTACTATACTCAACAACGTCCTGGTTACCCTGACGAAATGAAGGCACACATAGGAGGGTGAATTGGGCGAATTAGACAACACAGATTAGAAGGCAGCCCTGATGCATCCAAGGGAGTAGGTGATTAAGTCCCTCCTACAGCTTATTCAGTTTAAGGTCCTACACAGGGTATACTATGATAGGGCCTGTTTACATAGATTTGGAAGGTCGGAGGCCCCTAACTGTCTGAGATGTGGAGACGAGGATGGGTCATTATTGCACACACTGTGGACCTGCTGATAAGCTCAAACTGGACTAACGTAGTCGAGGAACTTAACAAGATACTGGTAGTATGCCTGCTAATAGACCCCAGATTCATACTGCTGCAGATACACATGAAGGTAGACGAACCCAGAAGTAAACTCCTCTTTAGCAATCTGGGTCGTGTGATGGTAAAGCAAGATGTGGTCAAACACTGCTGTGCCCCAAAATCGCCCACCCTCGGAGAATGGAAAGTATGAATGGACCACTATATGGTGGCAGAAAAAATAACCTATAAGGCAAGAGGATGTCCCAAGTGTGGGGTCCCTGGCTCAATCACTATGACATAGATATTGGAGGGGATGGAGATGGGGCCTCCTCCACACAGTATCCCTGAATGATATTGTTAATGAAAATGTAGTCTCCAACCCACTGTGGTAAGACTGTGGTGGGCACGACAATACTGTGCTGTATTACTGTAACTCTGTATAATTTTACATTGAATCCCATGTAGCATTGTTGATGGATGCAATGTAATTGAATCATGTATTGATTCACAGAAAAATCTAATGAAAAGAATTTAAAAAAGAAAACTCAATAGTCACATGCTCAAATTCAATTTTATAAAAATTAAGCTGTTAGACCTGACATCCTTGGCGTGGTTTCTCCTGTCGTTGTGTCTGTTATGCTGGACTTCGTTTTTGCTCGTTTAAGTACTCTGGTCACTTAACCACTGCTGATCAGTGCTAAAGTGCAAGTGCTCCCTGTTTAAATTGTAATTCTGATTGGTTCTCCATTATCTGCGTATTTGATTTACTGATGACTCTCTAGTAAACTGTGTGTGCCAATGGCCTGTAAATCAATCAAACTTTACTACAGGGCCTGCAGGACTGGTTGTTCCACCCACATGTGTAGCCCTGTAAAATTGTCTCATGCCTGCCATTGCAATGTCCTTGAGGGCAGTTCTAAACTGCCATGTTGATCTGGCACCTGCACCCACTTGCCAGGGCCCTAGCCTTCCCTTTTACTACATGTAAGGCCCCCCTAAGTGAGGCCCAATGTACCCCCATGGGCAGCGTGCAGTGTATCTGAAAGATAGGACATGTACTGGTGGGGAAACATCGGTTACATTGCGGTGTTTACACTGCAATACCTTTACAACGCGGGTATTACAATGCAAGTCATTACAATGACTTGCGCTGGATGGCGCTCTAACCTAAGAAATAATAGGATTTACTATTCCAACACCCTCCCTACTGTACGTAGACTGGAGTTGGAATAGTAAATCATACTATTCCTAAGTCCAGTGCCCTACAGCGCATGTCATTATCAGGACTTGCGTTGTAATGCCTGCGTTGTAAAGGTATTGCGTTGTAAACACCACAATGTAACGTCGCATATTCGTACTGGGGTGTTTTACATGTGCTGGTAGTGAAATACTGACAATTTCGTTTTTCACTATGGCAAGGACGAGCTCTACCATAGTCTATCATAGAAGCTGCCTTGTATCAGTTTACAAGTGTAACTTTCAATTGAGAGCAGCTAGAGATTTGTAGTTTAGGCTCTCTGAGCTCAGAACTTTAAAACACTTCTTCTAGTAAAGGTGTTTTTTAAATTGTGTGTTTGAAAATGCCACTTTTACAAAGCGGGCATTTTCTTGTTTAATCATCCTGTGTCTCTGCCTGCCAGTGGAATCAATGTCTTGTTTAAACTGACAGGGAACTACTTGTGCATTCACTCCTGACAGCCACGCAAAGGAAGTGGAGGCGTGTTTACCCTGCATATCCTGATGCCCAATCAGCAGGCTGATGTGCCTTCCTGTGCTAGAGTGGTGGGAGGAGCTGTCACCTGCACCTGAATAGGGCTGTGCATGGCCTTTCACAATGCTGTCTCCACCCCCCATGGAGTGTGTCTGGAGCCAAGAACGGGCAGAACAAGAAAGGGTGCACTTCAAAGACAATCCTTTCAAGAATACCTACTTCAACGGCCAAAAGAAGTATTGGACCTAAATCCCTAGACATTTAGAAGACTTCTCGATCAAGTGGAACGTCTGCCAAGGAAAAGAGCTGAAGAGCTGTGAGGAGGAACACTGTGTGTTGCTTTGCTGGGTTGGCCTGCAGTTGCTGCTTCTGCTTTGGAGAGGAGCAGGACTGGATCTTTGCTCTGTATCCTGCTTGTGAAGTTTTTACAACAGCTTGTGTGTGCTTGCTTCCTGTTAAGAAGTGTCAGGGACAGCAAAGACTTCACCTGCAGCATCCCTGGACTCCACTGCTGAGAGTTCTGACCTGCCTTGTGGTGTCAAATCCAGTCTGGACTCTTGGAGGTTGTTCTTGCTGTAATGACCTGCTTGAAACCATCAAAATCGACACATCACCCTTCCAGTGCCTGTTTTTATCACACAGCACTTCAGTGCGGGAGACTTTTTCACACACCACCACCGTGGGGCCAAAGAAATCGATGCAGCGCCTGTCATCGACCAAAGAAACCGCCGCAGCCTGAGTTCAGTGTACCATGTCTCCAAGGTGTGGGGCCCGATCATTGACCCCGACGCAGGTCCTGCTGTGCAGCTGAAGAATTGACGCATCATGGGACCATGACTGAAACAATCGATGCAGCGCCTGTTTGCCTCCACTCAATCAAGCTTCAGCTCATCCGGATTTTCATGAATCACACCTGTGCAGCAAGATTTTCTGACGCATCACTCACAAACCAGAATTGTCTTGGATTTTGATGCATCGCTTCCCCTTATAGTCTGGATTCGATGCAACACTTCTCCTGCGTACAGCAGAACTGATGCATCGCCTCCTTGGGAACTCAGGAACCGACGCATCACTGTTTTCCGACACTTCCCTCCTCTACAGCTGTTTTGCCGTGTGGATTTTGACGCATCTGAGGTTCTTTGTGTAAAATCATAGAGTTCTATGGACAGAATTGCTTGAAACCTTTCAAAAGTCATATTTTGAGTTGTGTATGTTGGATGTTCGTCGTTTTGGTCTTGTTTGGTTTAGATAAAGATACTTTCTTTTTCTAAATTGGTGTGATATCCATTTGTAGTATTTTCACTGTGTCACTGTGTGTGTTCTGTACAAATACTTTATATATTGCCTCTGAGATAAGCCTGACTGCTCGTGCCAAGCTACCAAGGAGGCGAGCAGGAGTTATCTGGGTGTGTAACTCCCTTGTCTTGACTAGAAGGAACGGTCCCTACTTGGACAGGGTGCAAGCCACTGCCAACAAGAGACCCCCATTTCTATCATAAGCTTAAAAACTTTGTGATAGCTCTGAGATGTCTTCTGCGTTCAAACAATAGCTCAACACGACCTTACATGTCCGGATTCCTTTCTTTAGGAAATTCTGAGCAGCTTCTGTCTCTTTCTCTGGCTCCTGGGCATCAGTATGCAAGGTGAGTTATGGTTTCTAGGTGATATGTAGAACATCTGCAGTGGTTTTATTCTTGTGAGTGTGAATCCCAGTGCTTTCTGCACTCTTTAATTGGGAACAGCTGAAATCTCAATTGGATAGGCTTGCTCAGGTTGGCCCTCTTCTTAAACTCTGTAGGTAATTTTGTTTTGTGCGTTTATTTTATGCATTACAAATTATAGCAGCTTTTCTAGAAAGTGCCAGGTTAGAATAGTCCTTTCTGTTTGAAAGAAACATTCGATTAGCTTTTAGCAGAGATTTTAAGGCTTATTTGGATGTTAGTTTCGGCCAATCCATGTTAACTCGAGGTCAGTGATAGCTGTGTTAGAATGATTCGCCCAGGGGTTTTTAGAGGAGCTATCTCTAATTATGTTGATTAGGTAGTACTTTAAGGTATCAGTTATTGAGGTTTTAGTTCTGTAGCAATATATTTTAATGGCTGCATGGTGGTCAAGTTCCTTGTTCTGTAGGCCAAATTACAGGTGTATCTGAGAGTAATTTGTCAAGTCTGGAAGAGTGAATACTTTCCTGACATTCTTGCATTACAACTTGTCTAGCAGCATGCCGAGTTTAGCTCGGAGAACATGTTGCCCATAGAACAATGTTAGCAAAAACTTTCCACTCAATTTTATTATGATGACATCTGCCAAAAGGGTTTCAAGTTTTGCATTGATCCTGCAGATGGCAAATGTGAGGACAGAGGCAGTATTTTTTTATGCGGCTAGATGATATCGCCAAGAGTTGGTTTCAAATATCCAAAGGCCAAGATAATTGTATAATCGTATAATTTTCTTCCTAAATATCCTAAAATTATAGTCCTGTTTTTGACTAGCTCGCTATTAATTTGTTCGACTTATTATAATTATATATTTCATGGAATATACTGGTCCCCAAATAAAATTTAACATTTTGTTTTAATAAAATCGATATTTTCTGTAAATGTACGGGACTTTTTTTTAAATGGCCTCTGGTCATAAATTGGTGAAAAGGAATTCTCACGAGATTCAATCTAATTGTGAACAGCTACATTGTATTCTCAGACAAGGACATAATCTTCAATGATATCATGAAATGGTAGTATTAAATAATGTGGCTACATAGATATCTAATGGTGGTAAAACAAGCATTCTTACAAACTGGAGATCCACTGAACACCTGGAAATGGACACTTGGCAAATTGAAATGCCTAAACGTGCCCAAGTAGAAAGAGTATCTTTTAATGAAATAGATCACCTGTAGTTGTTCAAACTGATTTGGGAAGTCTTTATGGAACTTTACAACTGCTCATTATTGTGGTGTTCCCATTATGTGCATTACCAGTTCTTGATATGTGTTATTATTATTTTTGCACTATTTATTTATTTATTTATTTATTACAGATTTATAATGCGCATGGCTGCCCCAGCAACGAGGCGACCAAGCGCAGTAGAAGGACCAGAGACGAGAACCCAGAGCAAATCGAGGCAATTAAATGGTAGAAGTGGGAAAAAGCCAAGTCTTCAAGGCCCTACGAAACGCCAGATGGTTAGAGATAGTTCTAATAGGGGTCGGGAGTGAGTTCCATAATTTTGCCGTCAGCCAACGGAAAGAGCGCCCCCCCGCCCTAGCCCTCCACACTCAAGGAGCAGCGGGCGCTTAGGTACATAAACCTCCAACAACTGGAGAAGGCGTGGCGGAGCCTGTTTTGACAAGAACTTGTGTGAGATGCACAATGCTTTGAATTGTATCCGTTTGTCCACTGGCAGCCAATGGGAGTTTGGGGAGAACCTGCGCTACTGAACAGTGCTTGGGTAATGAGACCAGAATCCGTGCTGCTGCATTCTGGACCCTCTGGAGGCGCTTTACGCTGGCTCTTGTTGCTCCCAAGTATAGGCAATTGCCGTAGTCCAGTCTTGATAGAACAGATGCCTGGATGATAGTCTGGTGCACCGAAGGGGGGAAAAACCCGAGCAAAGGCTTTAGACCCCGCAGGAGTCCGAAACAGACCCCCGTAACAGCTTTTGTTTGTTTCTCAAAAGTCAATCCCTGGTCAAACCATACCCCAAGATTTTTTACGGTTTCCTTAGGAAGTGGGGCAGGTTTTAGACGATCCGGCCAATATAGATCTGATCACAGCTCCCTATCCTTTCCAAATAACAGGATCTCTGATTTGCCAGAATTAAGCTGTAGGCAGTTAGTTGCCATCCAATCGGAGATAGCTAACAGATCATCCTTAAAATTATCTAAATTGGAGGTACATTTCCTAGAAGAAGATATCACTAGTTGGGTGTCGTCTGCATACGACACCAGCGACAGCCCCATCCCCTTCGCCAGCACTGCCAGAGGGCTGACATACAGATTGAATAGTAGAGGGCTCAGAATGGAGCCCTGTGGAACCCCCTGGTGTAGTGCAAACTCCTGTGAGGAAAAGGGGGATGCCAGGACCTGGAAAGATCTTTCCGATAAAAATGATTTAATCCAGGCCAAGGCTAAGTCCCTGATCCCGATATCCTGTAAACGCTTAAGAAGTATATTATGAGACACAACATTCTATTTAAATTCTTTTAGATGTCCCATAGATAATTCTACATATTTTTATTACCAGCTGTCTGAATTCAAGTCTCTATTTTTAATAGTTTAAATTGTGAAATGTTGCATTTATCATTAATGTATTTATGTTTACATACAGTGACACAACTTGTTGAATAAATATAATTGATAAAATAAATAAGCTTGGCAGATAAGGTGGGTGACGTCCATCTAGTCTGGCCAGTTGGGTTGATAGAAGAAGACTGTATTTCATATTTAGCATCCAGCTCTCTAGGTTTAGGTTTAGAAAACTACACTTGAATCTGGAGGTTTAAGCGCTGTTGCTGAATGTGACATCTGTACTCCTGCCAAAAGAGAGTTCAATGTTGTAGTCTACCTTTCTAAGAAGATGTTCTTTATAATATAGTTTTGGATCCTCTATATCAAAAGTCCGACACCACAGATTTACTCTTGTATGTTTATTTTATCTGGTGTATTTCCTACAGTATTTAACAGCAGTTGTAGAATGATACTGTGCCGTTGGATTGTCAGATTATTGTTGGATTTGCACATATAAATGGGAAATAACCTTGGCTACCGGTACTTCCACAAGAATGCATGCAAATTTTTCATGATTTCTGGACCTTTTCCCCCTGCAAATTGTACCCAGTTTTACTCATTGAAATGTCTTAGGGAAAAAAATAGGGAGTGTGGTGGCACTGAGAACCTTATAATATGAACGCAACTGGTAACTATTTCCACAATTCTATCTGTTACCACCGAAGTGAGGGGCTTATCTACAAGCCCTGTGCACCACCGGAACGTCACTTTTCTTTATGTTCTGGTGGCGCACTGGACTTACCCATATCTATGAGGCCACGGAAATCCACCTTGCTTGTCTTTTCATGGCCTCGTAGATATGGTGTAAAGGCAACGCAGCGCAAGTCGCTATGTTACCTCACACTGCATGGTGGAGGCAATCCATGGGCGTTGCAGTGGGTTTTCCTACTCAAAGCCAATGGTTTTTGCCACATTCCCAGATTTACAACATAGCATAAATCTGGGAAGGTGTCCCTTCCTGCATAAACACAACCCGATTTCAAAGCAGCCACCCATGCAACATGATGCAGGGGTGCATGTATTGGCACATGGCAGACATTTGTACACCATCGCTGTGAAAGAGGACAGGAATGCGCCGTATGTCAGAGATACAGTGCATTCCTGCCCTTTCCTTTTGATGCAGGCAATAAAAAGGCCTTGCGATGCTGCCCAGCGCCAAGATATTGTAAATGAGGGCCTAATAATTTAGCCCCAAGTGTCACTTCCTTAGGAATAGTTAAATTGGAAATGACAATTTCTTTAATGCTCATTTCAAAGTTGTTTTCCTCCCAATGTTCACATTTAAGGTGCATACCTGTTCCTTTTACAAACCTACTCTGGAAAACTCAAAGTGACGACAGTAAGAACAACTCTGAAATGTAATACCAAGAGACTAGGCAAACTCAGTGTAGGATATTACATATGTAGGAGAAGCTCTTAATGTGACATCACTGTAGAAAGGACAACTTCCAGGGGGATGACAATGCAGACAGGACAGAACCCAATTATTTTTCCACTCATATCACCAAGAAAACCTTACTCGCCTTTTAAGCATGAGTGACTCCTTAGGCATCTATGCAGATGTTCTCCCCTAGTGGCATTTTTTTAAAAGTCATTCTCTCCTTCTGTGCTATGTATACCTGGCCCTTTATAAAGAGAACCAAGGTGTAATCATCTGACTCTATCAAGCTGGTTATTGATTTTTAATCATTCCAAAGGTTCTCACATTACCTCCGTCTTCATACTTTGCCACCCTGTCCAACCTGATTACATGGGCAACTGCTGCTACCCATTCCTTTATCAGCAGGGCGCAGCATGTGTCCATCTCCTGCAAATCTCTCTTCTTGCCAGTAGGATTAGGCAAAATAGATCCTACTCTGCTCCTTAGTGAGGGGCCTTTGTCTTGTGTTAATCTCCACAATAAACAATATCAGGATGTGGCTTACCTTTATTTCCCAAGTCAGAACTGAGTCCAACACCTTACGCACGTCTCACCAGATTGGAGCTAAAACTGGTCATTTCACAAATATATGTATGTTGTTAGCCTCCTTCAGTCTGCATCTAGAGCATTTACAGTGGCATAGTAAGGGGGCGGAGGGCGGCCTTCCCCAGGCGGTACGATTTTTTGGGGCGGCAGCCACTCCCATTCTTACCTACTGTCTCGGTTGACAAACCCCCACTCTTCAATCGGCCGCTGCAGGGCAGCAAACAAAACGGCCACCAGCTCCCCCGTAACCACCCACCACTCTTCATTGAGGCCAACGTGGGTGGCAAAAGCAGTGACCACCACCGGCGGCCAAAGGGCTAGCTACGAGACTGGACATTTACACTCCATTGTATTCTTGAATTTTACCTTTTTATCAGGCATCCAGTAACATCTATGAAGGTTAAAGAAGTACTTTGGTCTTAGGGTAGCAGATCTCATAGTAGCATACAATAAATTCTGAGGTACCTGCCATAACTTCTCCATCCCCGCATTTAGCAAGTCGTGCTCCCAGATGTCAATGGACTAGCTCTACTTTCGGAAGCTGTCATCAAGTTCCAGTAGCATCCCAAAACCTCCTTCTTCTTTGGCTAAATGTCCTGCATATCCCTCTCCATTTGACCTTTCAAACCAAAACTCATCCTTTTGCTTTACTCATGGAGTGTTCTGGATAAACTTAAACTTGGAGACCTGAACAGTTGTTCTCTCCCTCCATCATTCCCTATAGAGTAGTTCTCCCTCATTTAGTAAGAGTTCCATCTCTTGATCACATCCCTTCGGATGGGGCCACATAAGTCATCCTTCAAACACTCTGGGGTTCTTGGCAAGTCACAAATGGGAGCAAATACACTGTAGTAAGGAATACATAAGAGAGTTTGTATACCATAACGCAGCCTAACAGCCACCTGCAAAATCTTAATTCTAATTTTTTGAAAGATTTTTGGGGACCTGAATTTATACAAAAAAAACGTTTTTATTATATCTGCTCTCAAATGCTGCAGTAACAAACCTATTGGTCTAATATCAGGTTATCCCCTCAGCCCTTTGCAATTCTTAAGTTGAAAAGCCCAACAGTATAGCTGTAGATCTGGCAGGGCCGGACCGTCCTTATATACTTTCCTCCTAAGCTTCTTCCATGATATTCAACCCCTCTAGAGCTCCAGAAAAAGCTTCTACCTCATGTTTATCGCAAGATATGTTATATTTGCATCTGATGTATAGAAATGTAAATCATCGGCATACAATGCCAACTTCTTCTCAAAACCTTTACCACAAAAGACCACTATATTTTCATTCTGTTTGAGACTTTGTGCAATGGGTTCTGTATAGTGATTGAAAAGCAGAGGGGATAACAGGCACCCTTGTTTCATCCCCCTCCTAATCCTCACATAATCTGTTAAACTATCATTTGCTATTATCCTGCCCTTTGGAGAATCAAAAAGCACTTATATAACCTGAAATAGGTGGAACCCAGCCCTGGATGTTTCAGTATTTGGCCCAGATAAAACCATCTTAGTTGATCATAGGCTTTCTCTGATTCTACTGTAATCACAGCTAGGAGTAGTGAATCTGAAGTTTTCAAATCTACCACCCCCACATGAGTATGCGTTAGTTCATAGAGATACCTTCCAGAGATACGTCCTTTTGCATGTCTTGAACCAGCTTGTACATCTGCTTAGACAATCTGTTTGCTATGTAGCTGCAAAGACCTTGTAGTCACAGTTTAGCAACAGTTTTGACCGGTATGACTCGCACCTATTGGGGGGCTTATTAAGTTTCAAAATTAGGCAGATAGCATCTTGAAAGGGCACGGGTGGCAAAGATCACTCGGCTAGAAAGCTGTTAAAAAATATTTACAAAGTGGTTCTATTATCTCCTTCAAAGTCACATATATCTACATGGATGAGACCAACTGGTCTGGTACTTCGTTGCACTTACTTGACAGTTCATTAATTTCAGCTTTGTTGATCTCTTTACAAAGTATTAGCTGTTCTTCACTACCAAGCTTGCTCAACTGTTTACTCTCTAACCAGTGCACTATTTCAACAGTATCTGGGCAACAATGTTCATAAAACAATTCACTACAAAATGATGGAAGGCTTTCCAAATCTCTTGAGATAAATTTGAAACCCTACCTGATGCATTTTCGACAATTTATTTTGTGAGAAATCTATTCTTGTCTGTCCTCAGTATTCCATGCCAACATCTTACCACAAATTTCCCCTATTTAAAAACATGAGTCTTTCTTACTTCCCACTGCTTCCTAGTTTGACTTTCCAGCTGGGCCTTTAGACTGTCCCGGGTGACTTGCAAGGAGTGTCTCTTGACCAACTTTTCCCTCTCCTTCAGTCTGGCATCGCTAAACTCTTTCTGCAGGCTACATATGTTCCCTTTTAGTTGTGGATTACCTACATACTTTATTTGGCAATTTAAACTTATCATCTGTCCCCCTAAAGAATGCGTTCCACACTACATGCATGCCTTCCATCCCCTTATTTGTAGCAAAAAAGAATTTGTGAGAATGTTTTCAAATCCAATAGTATTTATTCTTCTAACAACACTGTTCGATCGAATGCCCATCTCCGCTCGCCTCTCTGCCTGCTGACCTTGAACTCTAAGTACACAGCCACATTGTCAGATAGATGAATGGAATGGTGTTCTACCTTTCTTATATTCTCCAGCTCTCTCCTGTCAAGTAGAAAAAAATCTGACCTTGAAAAGTGACTGCTTTTTTTACAATGGAAAGTATACTCCCTGATTCACCTCTGCTTGCTCCTTCACACAGACCTAATTCTTTCATCATAGATTTTACATATGAGCAAGTTTGGGGAGCTCACTACATTTTGGTAGTGGACCTATCAAAACCTATCTACAATCCCCTCCACAAATCAATGGGCAATTATTTTTTTCCATCACCTTTGAGAACATTTCACTCAGGAGGTACGGATCATGTACATTTGGACCATAATACCAGACACAAGCAAATAACTTCCCCTTTGCCCTCAACTTTGTTTTGACCCATCTACCCGTAGGATCATCACAATAGTCCATGACTTATACTCCCTTGTTCTTTCTTACTAAAGTCACTAATCCCTTTAAACAGCGAGCTTGACTTGTGCCAACTCCTCACTCAATCCACATTGCCCCCCCAACTTAGAACTGCGGGCTTTCCCTCGGTAAGTGTGTTTCCTGATGTATAATTATTGATGCATCATAATCTTGAAGATATTGTATTAAAAGCCACTGCTTCCTCCTACCTCTTAAATCATTGACATTCCATGTAATTATTAATGCAACTTGAGCAGGGTCCCCACCTTTTCCATTCATCTGCCTACAATGGCACCCTCCTACTCCTTTAATGGCCCTCTGAAGACTTTTTCTTCTTCTTTTTTCTCCATGTACTGCCTACCCAGTGCACCCCCTGAAATGATCACCTCTCTCTTCCCCCTACCCTCCCGGGGAAACCCTCCCATTTCATTCTACTGTAAGATTTTAAGCTGCGGTGCAGCCCAACTGCCTCCCAACTGGCCTCCCTTCCTTCTACAATCCCCTCTCCTGCATTAGCTGTGCAATAAATTGATCTACTCCCTCCAGATGCCTAAAATTGTGGATAGTATTATCATGTATGACTTTTAAAAGTGCAGGGAATGCCACTCTTGCCATTGCCACCAAGGCCTTTGCGTTCTCTATTCATTTATCCAGCTACCACTGCCTATCTTCTGTCTCTCTAAAAATGTCTGACCTAATAGTAAATGTCTGCCCATTTGCTCACTATACTCCAGATTTCTGTAGGCATTACAGATTCATTCACGAGACTTATTACAAATGATTTTATATCGCCACTTTCTGCCCCTTCTGTGAGATTGATTATTCTTATATATTTTTCCTCCTAGCATTGTTTTCGAACTTTTCTATTTTTTCCAGTATCTCCCTGTTTCTCTGCTTCAGCTGTCTTATCTCAGTACAAGCTCCCTCTGAAGTGAGCCTTAACTCCTGAACTGTCTTCTCCCAGGCCTCAGTGAGCTCTGCCAAGGAGTGTAGTTTTTCCTTGTTTAATCTCCATCAATTGACCCAATTTCTTGAATAACCATCCGCTCATTTACTCCTGTTGTGCTCTGCAAAGTAAAACTCTTTAGGCAACCTGTTTCATTTGCTTAGCTGGAGGTTGTTGGCTGGTACTCTCTTACTCCCATTTTACAACCCATCACCTGTCTACAAGTCTACTAACACCTCAAATATATTACTGGTTTCTATACCCCCAATACTCATTCTCTTCCGCCAGGGGCAGGGCATTGACATGTCCTTCTTCCCACTTTCACACTTCTTACCTTCCTCATGTTCTCCTGAGCAGTGCCCAGCACACTTACCGCATTCCCATCCTTTCTTTCCATCCCAGACATAATACCAGATTTTTGGGGCACTGAGTATTGATTTTTAAAAAAAGCTCCTGAGAAAGGAGTCACTTTCCATAGAAGCTTATCTTTTTTCCCCTGCTTCTTGTATATCTTTGTCCACTTGCCTTAGAGCTACCATAGGGTATATCTGTTGGGATGAGACAGACAACATTTCCCTCCCTGTTTACAAACATTTGCATCACCTCTTAGACCCTCCAGCATTCCTCAAGCTTCCCTGCAGCCTACTGTGTTGTTACCAATCTCCACTAGGGTGATGGACTTTCTCCCCAACCTTAAGCTGTACTTATTTCCCTGCTACTGCCCTTCTTTCCCAGTGCCCCTGACACTCTTCCTTAAGACAACTATAGACAACCTCTCCGCAGCAATTTGACTTACTTTCAGTCTAGGCAGCAGCTCTTTGTCAAGGAGCACTTACACAGTTTATTATCATAATGAACTGGGTAAAAATGCCTTTGCGGACATTAGACACTTTGTCCCATGGAAAAATATTTAGACTTCCCTCCTAATACTCCATAACAAAAGACACTTAAGGACATTTAGAAATGGGATAATCATAACCCATTTGCTTGGCAGGAATTTGTTGAAGCTGTAAAGGTGAATTAGAAACTTAAGGCATTTGGCTTACTGTGATATGATTGTTAAAAGCTTTTTAATCAAATTGAAAGCACATTAAAGATAAAATACAAAACTTTTGCTAGCTAAAATTCAAAGGCCATAGAATACTTTGAGCATAGGTTAATGTATGGGGGAAAACAAAAGATGCATCTGGCCCCAAATGGAAGTTATGAAACATCTACTTATTCATTTGATTATCCTATTGTGCGTCTTACCAGTAGCAGCCTATAAAGTCCACTGATCAAAATGTAACCCATTGTAATATTTAGTGCAAACATGTGACCAGACTTAGGGCCTTATTACAAATTCAGCAGACTAGAGTGCCTCCGAACTCGCTGTGGCGATTCGACCACTGCCACACTGCGGGACCGACTGCTCTATTAGGGCTGTAGTGGTCAGACCGCCACGAGATCGCCAGGATCAAGTATCTTGCTGGTCCAGCAGTCTGCAACGGGCTGTAATATGCTGGAGGTGCCGCTGCTGGCATTGCCGGGCATATTACGAGTTGCCGTTTAGTCACCCTTTTTATGGCGGTGACCCTGCCATGAAAAGGGTGGTCGAAAGGCAAAAAAGTTGGTCCCTAACAGGGTCCCAAGCTGCATGTGAGCCAGAGGGTGCATGCGGGGGCACATGTTGTGCACACCTATATTTGCTCCCTCACTTCTTGAACTTTCATATGATCTATTCTTGCTTTATAAATGGAGGTTGGGTCTGACCAGTGGACTTGCTCAGAGTTCTTATCCGTACAAATGTCCAAAATCCCAGCTCTTAGAACCGCTAGGATTGGTTATGACCACACTTGGAGCCAACACAATGCAAGTCTTATTTGGGTGATGCTCAAGGCCTTGTTGTGGCCTAAATCAAAACACAGAAATAATAGCAGGAGCCTGGTTGGCAGCTTTAACAGTCAGAGCAGTAATACACTTTCAAAAATGGAAAATCATGCAGCAGACGTGTCCCTACATTTCAGCAACATATGCTATTGGAGCTACCACTTTAGCATAATAGGAAATAAGAGAACAATGACACACGCACCAGACTTTGCTGACAACCAACTAAAAACTATGGGGCATATTATCAAGACAGGCGATAAAATTACTGCCGCTTTAGCGGCAGAAAACTGCAGTTAAAGCGGCGATAATGGGCTTGATAATATGCTCTATGGAATTCCAATTGAAGCCCATGTTAGATGTGAAGGACATCTAACCTGAGCTTCAATTGGAATTCCATAGAGCATATTATGAAGCCCATTATCGCCGTTTTAGCGTCAGTTTTCTGCCGCTAAAGCGGCGATAATTTTATCGCCTGTCTTGATAATATGCCCCTAAGGGTCATGTTATCATGAAAAGATGTTAAAATTATCGCCGCTTTAGCGGCAGAAAACTGCCGCTAAAGCGGCAATAATGGGCTTGATAATATGCCCTGGAGAATTCCCATAGAAGCCCATGTTCTGGTGTCAACATGGGCTTCTATTGGAATTCTCTGCGGCATATCATCAAGCCCATTATTGCCGCTTTAGCGGCAGTTTCCTGCCGCTAAAGCGGCGATAATTTTAATGCCGTCCTTGATAATATGCCCCCTAGTGAGAAGACCTGCATCCTACTGAAGTAAAATACTGCACTACGTGACAGAGATACTCAATACTTTAAAACTTCCAGAGCACCTTGATGTCTCTGGGGCATATTATCAAGAAACGGCGTTAAAATTATCGCCGCTTTAGCGGCAGAAAACTGCAGCTAAATTGGTGATAATGGGCTTGATAATATGCCCTGGAGAATTCCAATAGAAGTCTATGTTCTGGTGTCAACATGGGCTTCTATGGGAATTCTCTGCGGCATATTATCAAGCCCATTATCGCCGCTTTAGCGGCAGTTTTCTGCCGCTAAAGCGGCGATAATTTTAACGCAGTGCTAGATAATATGCCCCTCTCTCTCTGCCCCCCCACACCTCCTCCATTTCCCTGGGAATCTTCTTCTTGTAGCAGTTCAGTCTTCATCTGGAGTAGGGAACTCGGGTGGAGTAACGATACTGATAGGCTACTGTCTAGCTTTCCAAACCTGCCTCAAATCATCTATCTGGAAGCAAAAGAGAGTTAAGCCAAAATACAGCCTTGGCAGACACCCCTAAGAACAGGATGGTCTCCTATTTGCTATTAGGGCCCCGTCTGACTCCTGTGTAGTTCTTTGAGTATAATGCAGTTTTAGCATATTACAGCAGTTTTGCCCCAACATACTGTCAAAGTCACATTTGTTCGTGAGAAAATAAAAATGATGTTCTGACATTTCTGGAACTCAGGGGCATATTATCAAGACAGGTGATAAAAATGTCCTTCACATCTAACATGGGCTTCAATTGGAATTCCATAGAGCATATTATCAAGCTCATTATTGCTGTTCTAGCGACAGTTTTCTGCCGCTAAAGCGGCAATAATTTTATCGCCTGTCTTGATAATATGCCCCCAAGTTCGTTCCTTCAACTTTAATGCCATAAACATTAAACTATCCCAATAGCCCTATTAAAGGTACTCGGTCACTGTCGATGGCTTTTCCATTTTTGTGGACCTGCAGTGGTTTAGGGCATTACTCATGGTGAAATCAAGGAAATTATTTATATTATTTGCTGTAACATAACTCATTTTTCCTGAGGGAACAACCTTATAATTCCACAATACAGTGATGGAGATATAAATGATGTAACTAGTGAAATCACCACTAATATCTATGTAAGTCTGCTTCTTGAAGCAATAATTAAAAATCTCACCAGGATCCTGACTTCTTTTTTTTGGAGCATTGTTCTCTAAGTTTCGAAAAAAACAGCGAAGTCTTAGTTTTGAGAGTCTATAAAAGCACTTATTCAGAATTAAATAAATGTAGTCTACTGTGTCAGCTCTTTTTCTGAATCATGTCTGTTGGCTATCGCTCCACAGATTTCTGATTTTGTTTTTTATTACATTTTCTAATCTTGATTACTCAACCTTTCAGCCTTTGTGCTTTTGCTTCAGGTGAAGTGATTAGACGTGCAGTTCCTGCACATTGAGTGCTTCAAAAATGTAGGAAATAAATGGAATGAATGTGATGATAAACGAGGAGCTCATGCCAGGTTGTAATTCAAATATGGCCCATGACGTGCATTTGAGGAGTGATGTGAATATGAGATGTTGCAATCATAAACTGGAAATAGTACCTCAGTTGATAACATATGAAAGAAGAAAGGGAGAGAAAGAGGCTTACAGGTCAATCCGTGTTCAAGGAAATGAAGCATTTTCCCACTGTAGTGCTGTCCAACCCATGTGGAAAATATTTTCATATCTCATTTTGTGCTAGCCAGGGTTTCAAGAGGAAGGGAGATGAGGGATTGCCTATAGTTGTGGGTAATAATATGGCTGCTGTGAGAGAAGTACTGGTTAGAAATATGGTGATGTAAAGTATCTCATTCTGAAGTAAAATATACAATAGAGATGGTTGAGGCTGATACTGACATAGCCATATGCAGATGAAGAGTTTAATTTAATAGTATCAAAACCAGACATAAAAGTTGGAAAATAATAAAAGAATGAAGGCCAGATTACGATCTCATTAGGAAGGCCTCCTGACGGGTACCAGAATGTGCTAATCTGATTCAGCGCCTATGTTTCCAAACGAGTCGTCACCCGCTCCGGACGACCAAGTACGATACGAAGATTTTGTCTGTGTCGACCGTATCATTTCCGGAACCCAATCCTCGTTCACAGACGAATCGTGCCGCGCAATGGAGCTGGGCACGGACCGAGCGAGTACGAAGCACAATTCGGTCACTGTATCATCTCGAGACAAATCGGACTTCTGGGGGCCGTAGCAGGCCCCACTCTTCACCCGGAACCCTTTGAATCGGTCACTGAAGGTGCCCATGCGTCCCTCTGATCCATGCATGGACAGTATGGTGGGCAACATGGGGTGCCCACCACAAGGTGCATGCTTTTCCCCACCTACCCCTTTTTGCTTTGGGAGCCTGTGTGAGCGTCGGTACACGGGCTTCCATAGAGTTCAATGGGAGTACGAGTGAACCGAATCCATCAGCATAATGCTGCATCATACTCGTTCGGTCGGACTCGTACAGCGCGATTCGCTTGGGAAGCCCTCCGGAGTCTTACGGAGGGCTTTCCTAATGAGATCGTAATCTGGCCCTAAGTTGGACACATAATGCTAAACATGTAATTGAGATATGTACCAATGCACCTGCTGTCCCTGGTGTTGCCTCAAGATGGCCCCTATTGATTGCACTTCCTTGGATGTTCCACAGACAACATACACACGATGCAGCCGAAGGTGGCACAACAAATCAGCAATTTATACAGCTGGTATGCAGGCATTGAAGAGGTGACTGTCAAGGGTCGGTCTCTCTTGCCAGGGTTATGCCAAATTATGTTAATCACTACGCTACATGAATGAGAGTCAAAACTCTCTCGAAATCTCATGCAGTGCCTGGTTTTGTGAGAGCTTTGTGTTTCGGGAGCCATTTTGTAATACTTTCAGCAACTTCAACATCATGAATAAATTCAAATACTCAATGGACATGTTGATTATCGGGCATATAGGTACATGCTCAGTTCTCAATTGCCTTGCTAACCAGTCGAGACAGGAAAAGATAACACCGCCTGCAATATCCCGCTATAAATCAGCAACCAGATTAATCAATGCTTATCTGATTTATGAATTGCTTCTCGTTGTCTTGTGAGGCTCCTTAGTACAGTCTTCCTCTGGAAGATCTGGAAGAAAGAAGATATTATGTCCAGAATCAATCTTGCTCATGTACACCTGTATCAACACGATCCATGCAGAAAAGTCTAGAACTAAGGGGCATATTATCAAGGACGGCATTAAAAATTATCGCTGGTTTAGCGGCAGAAAACTGCTGATAAAAGCGGCGATAATGGGCTTGATAATATGCCCTTGAGAATTCCAATAGAAGTCCATGTTCTGGTGTGAACATGGGCTTCTATTGGAATTCTCCAGGGCATATTATCAAGCCCATTATCGCTGCTTTAGCGGCAGTTTTCTGCCGCTAAACCGGCGACAATTTTAACGCCGTCCTTGATAATATGCCCCTAACTTTGTTTAAATTGCATCTGTTTCATCCCTATTATTCAGCCCTGTTAGAAAATAGAAGCAGTTCCTAATATTAAAACCCCAACTCTTGTGAATGTGAAATAAAATTTGAGAATCAACAGGTTAAAAAGTTATGAACTGAGTGTGTCAAAGCTATCAAATAAATATGTGTGCAGACTCATAACTATTGGAAAACTGTGCATTATAATTGAAATCTCATTTTTTGTTGCATATTTTAAACACAAGAAGTTATTCTATATAGAGAAAAAAAGTTGAACAAGCATAGAACGTCAATTTAGGTAAAACATGCATTTGTTGTCTTAAACACATGATAATTCTGTTTATTTGTGGCAAAGAAGAAGAATCTGGCAAATGTGTATAACATTAATGTCTGACTTGGTAGTTCCGTGTAACTATTCCTCCCCATCCCTGCATTGTGTAAGTGCCTCTCTATGCGGCAACTGGCCCACAGAGGCCAACAAAAGGTGTGACCACAAACAGACGTCAGCATGCCCCTGGAATACACGTCATCTGAAATCAGTCTTAATATGTCTCATACTTCATAACTAATGCAGGGCAGTGGTAGTAAGAGTCTAACTGTCTCACCGCCGTTCCCAGCTCCTACTACCTATACGCTGCAAATTTGGTTTTGATAGTACGTTCCCATAAAATGTTACACATTTATGATTATATCATAATTTACAAAGTAATAACATGGCCTATGGCACAGACTGTTAGAGAAAACATGTAATTTACACCTGCAAGCAATGTGTATGTTCGTCACTATTTCTCCCCTTATATGGTTTGAAGCGTGGGAGTATTGAGACAGAGATGCTTTAGAAATGTAGCAGTGATCTTTGTTAGCAAGTGTCCATGTATCTTCTCTTCCTGAGCAGTGGCAACTGGCTGACTGCGAGTGCGGGTAGTTCAGTTGCATGCTCCCTTTTGTTGTGCAGAGAGAATCTTCTAGACAAGAACTGCCTCGTTGCCTGTCTCCTGGGTGCACTACTGCTGAAGGTTCATGAGTGAGAGCCAGGGGCAAAGCCTCCACTCTTTATTGTGGTTATGTTTTGGTTGCTTTGGTTTGATGACATTATGACCACCTGCTGTGAGATGACACCTTCAACAAAGACTGTGTCTGCTCTGCAGAAGGAAAATGTACTTTTGAAAGTAATTCACTTTATCTATCTTCCAGGCAACCAACTGTGAGATCCACATCGCCTGTTTGGAAAATGTCTGTCAAAATGGGACCCAAACTATCCTACCAGATTCCAGTCCCAGTCTCTTCATGATCAATGGAGTACATGCTCTGCGGAGTACTCGAAGAATTACTGAGATCCAGCACTGTTGTCCTTAACAGCCAACCTTCAACAGGTGAACAGACCTCCTTCTGGAAGAGCTGTGGATCTGCTTGTGTTGAGAGCCTGCCTGGCCTGTGCCAGAGGGGAAGGAGTACCTGACCCTGCAGGGAGACAACTATCTGAGGAGGAGAAATCAAGCTCTGTGCATGGAGCTTAGTCATTCCAGAAAAAAAAAATAATCAAGGAAATGTAATTGACAGCAGTATGAGTCTACGGATGGGTCTCGAGACCTCCTTATAGGTTTCCTGACCAAACTTTGAGTGCCTGCGCAGCTGACAGACTGAGAGCGGGACCATCATCACAGCTTCAATGTTACTTCCCACTGGCAGTAGGAGATTGATTTGTGCAGATTCTGCCAAGGGCTGACACAGCAGTCAGAGGTCCTGAGGTGGCCAACAATAGAGGTGTTCTTTACTTTTTATGTGGTGGGACTGCCTGGGCCTGTGCTACTGTTGTAATTGAGCGGCAGTGTTCCTCAACTGATGCCATGAAAAGAATGTAGCACTTTCCTGAGCCAATGCTGTGGAACAGGACCACTTACACTGCAGGTGTCTGCGAGCCTCGCACTCGAGATTCCATAGTACCTGATGCCTCAGATCAACCAACCAATTGAATTCAGACTTTGACTCTGCCCCTGCTACTACATTGAATGAGTATCCTTCGCCTTTATGCATTGAAGCCCTGGCAGAATGTTTTAGTAGTCCATGATTGGACTGAGCTTTGGGTCACAGAACCAGGAAGGATATTTGCATATGTCATAAGGAGCTTGCACCTGTGCCCTAATCTCCCTTAGTCATTCTGTGTGATTATAATCCTATACCACCAAAATTAGAACTCTGTTCTTTCTGTATAAAGAAAAATACTAAGGTGAATAGTTCATTAAAAAGGAAGGTGCACCAAAAAATCATTCAGAAGAACAAGTGCAGTTCATCATACTTCTTTATTCCGAGTAACAGTTAAAAACTGACACACAGCCAACGCGTTTCGTTTCTTTCTGCAGAAGGAACTTCATCAGGGCTTAAATTGAAATGTAAATTGATTTATGTGGCAATCAATAGTTAATATCTGTGTATTCCCGGTATCGTAGTCACATAGAGATGAAATAGTATTCAATCAAGGCTTCGATTCTTAGTTTATTGTGAATATTCATGCACCATCCATGTGTTGAATGGACAACAAAGATCATAAATTCCCGGAGTAACACTCAAAGCAGGAAGGAAAAATTATTCAATCCGCAATATGATATTTATAAGAAAAAGCAAATTGAGGAAACGGCATAGTAACCGGCATACTGGGGTGAATAGCATCAATTGTCACTATGGCACAACTATTTTCATTACGAATTTTTACCATCCACACTATCTATCTGTGAAGAATTTGACTGCTTGCCCTTGTTGCCCTGAAAGTCAAGGGTGGAAAGTGCTTGGTGTCTAGTTTGCAGAGCCATAGTTGGTCAATCCTGAAACATCATTGATAGAAGGCCCAATCTCCAGCAGTTTCAGCAAATAGCCCTACGCCTCCAAAGGGATCTCACATTGTTTTTTTGTTTTTTGTTTTTTAAAAAGGCATGACTTGTAGGCCTGGGCAAAAATTTCGTTCCGTTCGCGGAAATTGCGATATTTTGACATTTTTGCGTTCCGCGGAGAGCGCGAAAATGTCAAAAATTCCGGTTTCCGCAGCTTGGCGATAATTTGTTTCTTGCTCGCGCTGTAAAATGATACATTCTCGCGCGCGCGCGATCGCCTTACCTGAATCCCTGCGTTCGCCGACAAGTTTTCTTGATCCGGTCGCGTTCTCCATGAGATGTTGTATTGTTTTTAGCCATTTGCGCTGTCTCGCGACAGTTCGCGCCCGCAGTGACGTCATGCGTCGCGCGATCACGTCTTTCTTCTCGCGATCATGCACCGCGAGAACAACTCAAAACAAGATGGCCGCGCCCGCAAGCAGCCACATGGGTAAGTTGGCGACCCGCAACCATGCAGAAAATCGCGCGAACATGCCGGAAAAAAACTTCCGCATCTTCGCGATATTTCTGCTTGTTTGCGATAATTTTAAACATTCTCGCGATAATTTGCGAAGGTTAATTCCGCAAATTCCGCCCACCCCTAATGACTTGTTGAGTGCTGAAGATATGGTTTTGCAGTTGCAAAAACTAAGATCTAATTTGTAATAATGGTGTAGATTTATCCATCCAATGAATGTGCTTTCCTGGAGGCAAGGCTACTTTGCCAGTGGCATTTTTTTTTGTTTATTTTTTGTATAGATTCAGTGGCATAGTGTCAAACACATGGTTCCACTGTGGAAAATTATGAACTTGAGTAAGTTCTCCATCTGGCCCACCTTGTACATAGGCTCGGCCCGTGCAGCTAAAAGTTGCGAGGCGGTAGGGTGGGGGAAAGTCGACAGATGAAGACAAGGGAAACTTACATTTAAAAAAAAGAAAACCACTTACCTTGTGCTCGCCGCATTGCCGACTCTGAGATGTGGCGAGCACAAGGTAAGTGATTTATTGCTTTTTAAATTTATTTTCCCTTGTCGTTATCTGCTGATTCCCCCCTACTCCACCCAGTCCCCCAACCTCACTGGTTTTACCTGCAGGGACCACACCTGCTTGTACTTTGAGAAGGCTGGAAAGCCTCTCCAGAGAACACAGGAGGAAAGGGGACTTGATAAAGGCACATCACTGCATAGCATCCTCTCTTGGGCCTGGTTTAGATTTGTTACATGTGATCAATTCCCAAAGAGAGTAAACAATCAAACATTTATTATATAGCCTCCTGAACTAAACTATCTAAAAATGCTGTGCATGATATACCTTTTAAAATTGGGTAACAGTCTGCAGATAGGTCTATTTGGAGTGGGTACAAAATGGTTTGTGGGCAACATATAAAATGAAATGTTAGTCTGAAGTTAATTTCTTCTTTGGTGTGATGAGGATATATGCATGCAGAACTTTGAATAATATCAAATGCAGTTCACAAAACATTCAGAAAACCCAAACAACTAAGTAGTTCAAAGTCTTTAGAAGGGAAGAGTGATTGTCTCTCCACAGACAGAAACATAACTTGTTCAACAGAATCAGTCATGAAAATTATGTCTTTGAAGAAAAGTCCAACTCAATATAAACTCACATGGTGGCATCCCAACAACAATCGGTTCTAATATAACCTTATAGCCCACCGTAGTGGGCTATACAGGCCATTAAAGTCCCACTGCAGTGTTAAAGGGCCGAGGCCAGGGCCTTTGACAAGGGAGCGGGACTTTAATGCCGGTATAGCCCAGTTATAAGTCTATTAGAACATTCCATCACTAGAGGGCAGAATGTTCTAACAAATAAAACTAAGGCCTCACGGAGCCTGAGGCGATTTCAATCCCCTCGGGCTCCGTGAGGCCTTTGTTCACGGCAACAGCTGTGAAGGACAACACAGGAATATTGGAGATCTGGGCTTCTACCAGCCATTAGAAGCCCGAAGCACTCCATTGTTTTCAATTGAGCTCCTAACATTCCAAGGTTCAAGTAAAGACTGATACAATGAAGAGTAATATCTAGAGCTATTGTATCCCAATTCAGTCATCAAACTGGGTGAGGAGCAGACATTGAAAGCTATTGGGAAACAAAGTTCTTCAAAGTATTTGCTTTGATATAATAAAGTTCAAAGCTGACTGCCACATTATAGTTCACATTTGTTCTCATTTGGGATGAGAATCTCAACAGGTAGATACCATCTTGATTTGGAAAAGATATAGCAGACACTCACCATTCCAGTTTCCTTCTTAGAAGTATAGAAGATTATTTAAATCTGCACTCAATAAGAAATACATGGCATCAATAATATATAAATGTTCTGAATGATTAAATGAAAGGAACTAAAAATGCATACGTCAGTCTACCTTTGATTGCCGTCCGTGAACAATCCTCTCTTACTCTGACCACAAGAAATGTATACTATCTTGATGCTATGTTCCTAATACATAGCACTGGTGCGTTGGTCTGTAATTTCAGAACAAAATCATTCCCCTACACCACTTATGGGTTGCAAAAGGCAGCAATAGATTGTTTTTTTTCAAAACTAATTGTGCTTTCATAAGTCAAAGCAATTCAGCAGTTTGAGGGTGCCACCTAATGATGAGTCCAAATTACTGAACAAAGGCCACTCTATGGAGTGTATTCCTGCATGAAGGGACATCAAGAACCACCTGCGTTTAGCAGCTTCAGTGGGAGTGGAGTTCTTGATGGGCATCTTCTGTCTGCCACTTAGCAGACAAAAGCTAATAAATAACGTAAAAGGGTGGGTGGGTGCATGAGTGAGTGAAAGTATTGATGGATGGATGGGTGTGTGAGTAAAAGGTTGGATGGATGGGTGAGTGAAAGGTGGATGAGAATGGATGGAAGATTGAAATAGAGGGTGGATGGATGAGAGAAAGAATGGATGGATGAGTGAAATGGAGGGTGGGTGGATGGATGGACAAAAGGGTGGATGGGTGGATGAGTGAAAGGGTGAATGGATGATGCGAGAAAGTATGGATGCATGAGTGAGTGATGGTATGGATGGCTGAGCGAAAGTATGGATGGATAGAAAATGTAGATAAATAGATAGATGAGTGAAAAGATGGATGAATTAAAGGATGAATGAGTGAAAGAATGGATGGATGGATGGATGGTTGGATGGATGGATGCATGGATGCATGGATGAGTGGAAGGGGTGGATGGAAGGATGGATGAGTGAAAGAATGGACACAAGGTATTTTGATTATTGAATGAAAGTGTGGATGGAAGGATGAGTGAAAAAATGGATGGATGAGTAAAAGGGCAAATGGATTAATGGGTGAGTAGGTGGATGGATCAGTGAAAGGATGTATGGCTGAGTGAAAGGGAGGATGGATGGATGGATGGATGGATGGATGGATGGATGGATGGAATAAAGGAGTGGTTGGATGGAAGGATGAGCAAAAGGATGGATGGATGATTGGCTGAAAGGATGGATGGGCGACTGAAAGTGTGGATGGAGAGATGGATAGGTGAAAGGCTGGATGGATGGATAGACAGATGGAAAGCTAGATGGATGGGTTTGATGGATAGGTTTGGAGATTGATGGATAGGTTTGGATATGGATAGGCAGACGTTTAACAAGTTCTTGAAGCACACGCAACTTATATCAACACACCAGTATAATTATATGAAGGAACAAATTAATCAGTTTCTTGGGGCTTGTTCGGTCCTTTATTATGCACAATCTTCCAATCCCAACGCGTTTCATCGTCTTTGGGCATGAACCCTACGACTTCCTCAGGGCTGGAAGTAATACAGACAAACTTTTTTGTAGCATTTATACCAACATATTTTTACATAATGTAAGACCAAACATAACCTCTTGTGGGTCAAGGGACTAATCAAGGTGAGAGAGTTGTGTACACGTTATATGCTCTAGAAATGAAAATATTCATACATAATATTTATACATCAATAAGGTTCATAGTACAACAAAACATTTATACAAAACAACCAATATCAACATGACACCCTTGTGCAAGTGAGTCTGCACAGAGCCAAAGAAATAACCAATGTGCAATTTATGTAAATGAACCACAAATGTATTTCATGCTCAACTACGACACAAATGCATTCAAGAATGAAAAGGATGGTACCTTATATCGTATTCCACAATCGTTTCTACAAGAATTAAATTAACATGAAAAACTTAGAATGAGCGCTTAAAGGACTCTCTTCACCCAGTTTTAGTTAACTATGGATAGGAAGATGGACAGAATGGTGAAAGACTGATGGATGAAAGAATGAATGAATGACAGAATGTAAAAGAGTCAAGTCAAAAATCTTTATTCGATTCAAAGAATCATCAAAGCATACAAAACAAATCTTTGCCCATATTGCAAATTTCATTCCTCTAATGCAAACGTAAAAACATATATCAATTACAAGGGGCTAAAATACAAGACATATATACTGTTTAAATCTTTCCCCTTTTGGTCTTCGCCACGATTGCACATAGTTTGATTAAAATTAAAGGATAACTATTCAATTATCGCACGCAGCACTAAGACCATAAAAAGTTAAAACACATATAAAATTCTAAAAATCAATATTTATAAAACTTTTAAAATATTGCTGACACCAAATACAATAAGTTGTCGACTGTCAGATTTGATTAAATAGCTCCTGATGGTCAAACTTCTGCACAGTGGCTTAATCCACTTGCGTCTGGGGGTAGCATATACTGCGCAGAAGAATAGAACATGCACAATCTCCTCATTGGCACCTAGTGTACACAGTGAGCATTTAGAATCATTAGCGGTCACCCGGGAATTTGTCGATTTAGGGGCCGATTCCGATTCCGCCCGCAAAACGAACCGACCGACACGGACCCGGACCGATTACCAACCGACAACCAACCGACAAGGACCAGCGCCGTACGACCCGTGCAGTACGATGCAACGTGAGTGAATTACAACCGACACGTACGGAATACAAGCCGTACAACCGAGCCGTAGGGAAAATAGTGATCCGGCTGTAAAACCGACGCGATTTTCACCGACCGACACAAACCCAGAATGAACCCGACCGACCCGTACCCGCGATGTCCGATCCGCGCAGTATGATGCAATGCATGTAAAACCAGACCGACTCGCTCGGAGACCAAGCCGCACGACCTACACGTACAGACAACCGGGCACACAAGCAATAGAGACCGCTCCGACCAACGCGTACTAAACACAGAAGATAGGCAGCGTGATCGAGGCGGAGAAGCCCGCACAAGACAACAGCAGCGTCTGTTTCCGTCACATGAACGTCTCCTTCATGCCTACAAAACCCAAAGGAAAAAAGACAAAAAAGGGACCAAACAAGCAATGACAAAGCCAATAAATACCACAAAAAATAACATTGGACAAAGACAAACCCACAACTCCAACTATATAAAGGACTACAATCACTACCATCATCCCTTGCAAACAGGAGACACAGCCAGCAGCAAACACCATTACCCAGCAACCACAGACACACTCACAACTCACCCATCACAAAACTCACACACCATCAGCACCTCATACAAAAGCACACACACATACACCCAGCAAAACCAACACCAAACCACCCTCACTTGCACCCTCACACACACATCCCTCACCACCACCACCCATCACCATGCCCCCAAAGAAGAATCCAAAGCTCACAGATAGTGAGTTTGAAGTGCTGGTAGACGAGATCATCAGAGTAGAGCCACATTTGATTGGTACATTGGTCCAAAGGACCCCCATCTCACAGAAAACCAAGACGTGGGCGAGGATTGTGACCAAGGTGAACGCTCAAGCACCAGCAAGGCGCACAAAGGACGATATGCAGAACAGGTGGTATGACGTGCGCAGGAGGGTCAAGAAACTCATTGAAAAAGATCACGCCCTGAGTCAGTGCACAGGCGGTGGCCCTCCTGCCAAACCAGTCTACTCCAGGACCTGGGAGGAGAAGGTGCGGGACATCCTACCACCAGAGAGCGTCCATGGCCTAACAGCCATCCCAGAACCTGGTGAGTACACAAACAACATACCCAAGATTGTGTGGCAAGGGGACAGTGAAACCATGCACCGCAAGCAAAGCTACACTAACCAATAGATAATCATCCCAAGATGTGTATGCCAGTCAGACAAACACAATACCTGCCATCTCATAGTGACTGGGAACTGTGTCATGACATGCACCAACCTACAAACAAATAGAGCAAGCCAGTGGCACAAAGCCAAATAGACCCTGCCATACAGTTTGCCACCACAAACACACCACCTCACAGTGCAGCTGACTGTCAGGAAGGAAAAGTGGGGATGCAGGTGAAGTGAGTGTATCCAAAAGCATGATGGGGCCTGTAGTCACAGATAATGCTCCAACTCCTGATTGGCCCATCAAGACCTCTCTGAAACATGCCCACATCACAGGGAGTGGAAAATGACTGACAAGATGGCTGACACTGGGTCCTGCTGTGGGGAGCACAAGGCCCTGCTCGGGGTTGTGTGCAAATCAGAAGAAGGACACCACTGACTGACATCCTGAAAGACAACTTGAACGCTCTACAATGGAAGCACGTTTTATAATGGGAAGGAGGACTGACAGCCCTGACCATACTTACCAGCATGTGGAGACACCCCCCCTCAACACAAACTCCACACAACTCACTGGGTAGAATGCATTGACACACACCTCATTTAAATGTCAGCAAAAGATACCCCGTACTGGATGCTGCTGTGTGAAGCACAGGGGCTCACTTTGGACTTGTAGCCAAACAAACACAAGGATTTCACAGTCAGCTATCTTGCCATTGCTGTCACACCCCCTCACAGGGAAGCAGAGTCAAGAGGGAGGAAGTAAGGGCATGCTGGGAAGGGGGTGTAGACAAGAGTATGATGGGAGTCACAGTCACAGACAATCTACACCCATACACATGGCCCAGCAAGATCAAACTGAACCATACTTGCCTCACAGAGAGTGGGAAGGGACTGCCAAGATGTCTGACACTGGGCTCTGTCGTGGGGAGCACAAGACCATGCTGGGAAATGGCCAACAACAAACATCAAGACTGCACAGTCAGCCATCTTGCCATTGCTGTCACACCCCCTCACAGGGAAGCAGAGTCAAGAGGGAGGAAGTATGGGCATGTTGGGAAGGGGGTGTAGCCAAGAGTATGATGGGAGTCGCAGTCACAGACAATCTACACCCACCCACATGGCCCAGCAAGATCAAACTGAACCATACTCGCCTCACAGGGAGTAGGAAGGGACAGCCAAGATGCCTGACACTGGGCTCTGTCGTGGGGAGCACAAGGCCATGCTGGGAAATGGCCAACAACAATATCAAACTCTGTCCGTGACAAGCAGGGAAAAAGCAGTGTACAGGCAGGCATCTGTTCGAAAAGTAGAAAATGTCATGTTTGTGAACCATCGATGCATGTAGAAACATAACTCACATTGTGTGTCTCTTCCAAACACAGGTGGTGCTGGACACCCAGCACCAAATGATGAGGATACCCAGTCCCAGACTCTGGCGGACACTGAGCTCTCTGGTCTGACTCTCTCTCTGTCCTCTTCGGATGACGATGACCAACCTGGCCCCTTCGGTGTGAGCCATCATGCAGCACCATCAGCATCAATATCTGCACCCCCTGTACCCATGCCTCCAGCATCTGGACACCGACAGGGCACCCCCGCCAACACGGACAGACCAAGGCCAATCAACACCCACAGCACAGGGACACAGGACCCCCCGGAAGCTACAGCAAACACCACCAGCAACACCACCCAAGGGGTCACAGTGTCACCTGTGCGTCCCGCCGCTGGTCCTGCCCGTGTGGATAGGAGTGCTGGGAGGGATGGGAGGCACAGGGCGCGCCTTGCAGAGGGGTCTGGACTGCATGATGACCCCCCACCTGGCACGCATCTTAGATGCATACCAGGATAGCACCGGAGGATTTGGCCAGGTAGTGGGGATCCTCAAGGACATGCAACACGAGCAGGTCGCCCACCATGCCCGCATGGAGGCCAAGTGGGATGACATTACTGCGGTGCATCGGGACATACTCCAATGCCTCCACCAGATCAACACCAACCTGTCCACACCTCCCTGTGTGGCCACAACATCTGTCGCAACACCATCTGCCAGCGCCCCATGGAGGGAGGAGGACTCTGGCGGAGAGTCCCCTGCACCACAGAGGCCTGCACATGAGGATCCCCCCCCCCCGGAACTAGAGGGGTCCTCCGAAGGACATGTGAGTAGCAGATGACCCAGCACATCCCCCAGGGCCTCTAAACCTGTTCTGGACAATGTTCTTTGTGCACAACCCGTTCACCTTGTCCAATCGCACACAACTCGCCCACATGACATGGAGGGTTCATGTTGGGCCAATGTAGCAGATGACTGTGGACTTTACTCTGGACATTTCATCTACCAACACTTCCAACTCTAATGTGAACTTTGGATTCCCAAACCAATGTACAGCACCCACCATCCTGTGCACTTCCCTCACACATGTTTGAAAATAAACTCACCAGTACACCATACTTGCCTCTGTGGTGATTCCAACTTGTCATGTTCAGGGAGATGTCGATCTGCCACACAACACAGTGCATGCCAAATACTGCAGCATTGTGACCAACGTAAGGTGAGTCATGGTGATGTGACACATGTGAGGGAGACACACCACTATGGCAACACAACACATACTCACCATGGCCATGTTACTCATCACACACAATGATATTGACCTGAAACACATTGGCATGCACAGACACAACACCAACCCCAGTCAGTGGTAACAAGTCCACAGGTGAGGTAAGCAGATGTCACTCAGATGTGGGAAGACAGACAACGCACATAAGAAAGCGTAGCACAGGTTCATTACACATCAGCAACACGTTTATTCCACAATAGTTGCACGGTAATTCTACGTAACAGTGGACACACACTCACAATGTGTTGGAGAATGGAAGTCCAGGGATGTGTGGTACATCAGTTGATAGGAATTGTCAACTTCCTGGTGTTGGCTTCTGGGTGTTGAGGGTCAGTATTGACCAAACAACAGGCAAAGTACCCTGGGAAGGACAGACACAAGACACAGTCAAAAGCACAGAAGAATAGGAGAGAACTGCAATACACATGCACAAAACATGTTGCAAGACACCTACACAAAAACTAGTTAGCAGTACTATTGTGGAGTACACACCACCTGAATGGACACATCACTGCACGCAGCCAGTCAAGTGGGACACAGACACACTCAGACAGCAATAGAGCAGCCGCAACACATTCCAGGCTACCTCCATACATTCACATAACAACCCTTGAAACTCACATTCAGGTGAAGAAGTTGTTGATGAGCTGTGAGCGGATGTCACCCTCATCCTCATCATCACTGGCATCTTGACCCAGGCCGGGATCCTCCACAGGTGCCGGAGGTTGGTCATCGTCATCCTGGATGAGAGGCACCTCCTTCCGCACTGCCATGTTGTGTGGCATGCAGCATACTAGGATTATTTTGCACACCTTTGCAGGCTCATATGGGAGGGCCCTTCCGGTCTTGTCCAGGCAGCGAAAGTGGCTTTTTAGGAGGCCGAATGTCCGCTCAATCACCCTCCTGCTCCGACCATGTGCCTCATTGTAGCGCAGCTCGGCTGGTGTCACAGGGTTCCTGAGGGGTGTCAGCAACCACGGCATGTCGGAGTATCCGCAGTCACCTACACACACAAAAATGAACAAGTAGCTGAGTTTTGTAGGAGTGTGGAATACAACATTGACAAACACGCACAATGAGAAACAGTCAGTACACACCGACAAGCCAGGCATGCTGAGCTGGCATCTGTGACATCAGCGTTGCAATGCGACTACTCCTCATAATGTAGGCATCGTGCGCAGAACCAGGGAACCGTGCACACACATGTGTGATCGACATGTCAGCAAGACATACCAACAGAGCATTGATGGAGTGGTAGTGCTTCCTGTTGCGGTATGCCTGCTCTTGTGCCTGTGGTGGTATCAGGGCCACATGTGTCCCATCAATAGATCCGATGACGTTCGGCATCCTCCCCAGTGTATAAAAGGCATCCTTTATTTCAGGGAGTTCAGCTGGGCTCGGGAACTTGGTATACAGGTCTAGGAAATGCAACATCCCCTCCAAGACATCGCGTAGCACCCGACTAAACACCGTTTGCGACACCCCACCAGCAGTAGCCACAGTGTACTGGAAGGTACCAGTAGCAAAGAAGTGCAGGGCTGCCATCACCTTCACCTCTGGGGTCAGTGCTGTAGGGTATGTCCGGCCAGGTAGCAGATGTGGCGCCAACTGCTCCGCCAACTCCTCAATCAGTGGCCTGGTGAAGCGGTACCGTCTGATGCAGTCGCGTTCCTGCATGGTTGCAAGGTCTAGAAACAGTCGATGGACAGCTGGTGCCCTGCAGTACAGAGATGCACAAAGGAAGATTGTCAGTTCATCCACCCATGTGGCCATGACCAGGATCAATATCACATGTTAGATCATGACATTACACAATGTACTGAGGTGTGTGCTGTTGGGCATGGACACATATGTCACCTACATGACCACCCCCTCACATCTCAGTTCCACATGTCCACATGAGTCCCATGTAGTGCAATGGCCAATCATCTGGCTGTGTCACCCAACCTATGTACTGCTGCAACGTTCCAAACACACACCACAGTGACAAGTGAAACCTGATGTCTCCCAGGCATCACAGATCTTTGCCATGCAGAAACCCAGGGTCCCTGTATTGCCACATCGACACAGCAATGGACATGGCGTAGCACGTACACACCACAAGGCAAGTGTAAGTCCCACAGGTAGTGGCCACTGTTGTTCCTGCCGGCCCTACATGTACGTCTCTTAGACATACACCCCATCAAGGTTGATGCATATACCACATGGATGTGTAGACTGTCACCCATTGGGCACATTTGATCATACACATCTGAGACACAACATGCACACAGACTGTGGGTGCACATCAGTATTGTGGCTACAGAACTCACTGTGATGTACATGCCATCACCCCCAGGACTCAGGGTGTATGTGACATGTCCTAAACATATCCAACCTGAAACTGTGTCCGTGACTCATGCCCATTACTGTACAATTGCACATCACAGTGCACAGTGCACAACACACAAAGGATTCTGCCCCCATGTACACGTGCATAGCCTGGGAGTGGCTGCACAAAGTGCCACTCAACAAACCATATGTGGCCCCCCCAAACACCCAGGGAATGCAGCCTTACATGCCATGGGACACTGTGTGGCCAATGCTGTAGTGTGGTAGGTGTGCACAGGTGTCCCTGGTCAGTAAATGTGTGTTGCATCCGTATAATAATCACACCAATGAGGTCCGACGCGGGTCACAATGCGTACGCATTGCAAGGTTCATGACCGAGCCGTGCGTACGCTTTGTCATTGAATGCAATGAGGTCCGACGCGGGTGACAATGCGTACGCATTGCATGGTTCATGACCGAGCCGTGTGTACGCTTTGTCATTGAATGCAATGAGGTCCGACGCAGGTGACTATCATGCATACGTGTCGGACAGGCATGGTCCGAGACAGGCGTACGCCTTGGCCATTGAATCGTATGGAGACGGGTGCATGTGGTTATTCAAAATACGCGTTGTACAGTCAGTTGAACCAGCCGGGCGCATCCATTGTCTCCGGACTGTCATGGAGACGGATGCGGATTCAAAACTTGTACGAGTTGTGCACTGGAAATTCAGTTGGATGCCTACAACAATGTTGCAATTTCCAGTGTTCCATGAAGGTGACGATTTGAACAATGCGGAAGGTGTGTACGAGTCGTACATTTAAATGGATTGGCCAGATTCATAGAATGCAACCGTGTTGGAGCTATCACTTGGGACACATGGCACAGAGTCTGCCTCTGCAGCACAGATATAAGGCTGGCTGGCCCCCAGGGAGCTCACTTGCCTGCACTACATACTACTGGACCACATCCCTGCTGCCACTGCTGCTGTCTCTGCATCCTCTGGCTCCTGCTATGGCACATACTCTGGAGAGGGCCCCAGCCTTCACTGAGGAGGAGAACCAGGCCCTGCTGCATGGGCTCCTTCCACAGTACAGCAAGATCTATGGGAAACCAGCAGAGCAGGTGAGTGGGCAGTCCACTGCCTTCCTAATTATGCATGTTGTCTGACTAGCAGTACTAGCAGTGTGTATACCAGTGGCAAGCATTCTCACTGACTACTTTCATCCCCCAAAGTGTGTAGATACATGTAATGAATAGGTTTCTTTCTGCTAAAGTGCATTAAGCTTAAACTTTCCAGGCATTGTTAACATGTCAGACATGCAGGTGATTTTTCCTTTTCCATGGTTGCACTACCTGTAATTCATTTCCCTTTGTGATGATGACATGTATATTCAAATGTGTGCTGCACAAATCTGGGGCATGTGTGTTAATGTACTTTTCACTTTGTCATCCTCACAGGTTGATGCCCACCAGAATCAGGAGATCTGGCAGACCATCGCCCGGGCTGTTCGTTCGGTGGGGGTCTACAAGCGACGGATCCGCAACTGCCAGAAGAGGTGGCAGGACCTTCGGGGTTGGACCCGGAGGATAGCTAGTGTCCAGCTGAAGCTGTCACCTCCACGCAGGCGGGGCGGACACCGGACCCTGACTCCCCACATGCTCCGGATACTGGCGGTGGTCTTCCCAGACCTGGACAGGCAGCTGAAGGCCAGACAGCAGCAGGAAGGGGGTAAGTCCATGCCTGATCTGTGTACTATGTCTGACATGCTAATAGCAGTGTTTGGCCTGGTCACACTTCCACATTACGTAGGTCTTGTAGTCCAATACTTATGTCCCTCAATTGTGTGATATAAAGGGAAACAACGGTTCCTGTGGACTCATAAAAAATGATTCAAGCAATACAAATTGCACAATCGCAATAAAAAGAGGGTAGAATAATGTCAGAGGGCAAGGAACCACCAACACATTTGTACAATTATGACTTGTTTTATAAACACAACAGACTTATTATATACATTGTTTAAATTTACAATAGAACAGATATTTGTGCACTGTGTCCCAAAGTGAAAAATGGAACCTAATTGTAAGTGACAGGGTGTATATTTATATACAAGGTTTCCATAAATCTTAAAAGGCGACCATTCTTGTATAATTTCTTTGTAAACAGCAACTGTATATAATAATTCCCGCTGGGCAATGGTTCGCTCTTTCAGCTTGTCTTACGATTAGGATCAATTTTTCACTATGGGACACAGTGCACAAATATCTGTTCTATTGTAAACTCTGAGGATAATTCCCTTGTGGAGGTGGGTGTCAGCCGCCACCAAACCCCAGCTAGTGAGGCTTTCCCCACCACTGCCACCACCACCACCACCCTCCCATCGGCTCCCATCCCAGAGGTCTCTGAGGGGACCTGTGTTCGTGAGCATGTCTCCTTTGTGCCAGGCACCGCACCCCCTGCCCCTGTGAGGAGTCTGTGAACTTACTTAGACAGATCCATGTAAGGCAGACGTTGATGCTGAAGGTCCTCCATGCACACACAGGTCTGTTGACACAACTGGTGTCATTCATGGAGGGCATTTCCTCGGGCATGTCTGCCCTACAGAGGACAAATCAGTCCGTGGCCTCCTCCCTGACGGCAGCAGTGTCCCTCCTCCAACAGTCCTGCACCCCTCCTACCCCTGCACCACCCACGATCCCTAGCAGCCTACCTGTCCCAAGCACAGAAACACCCAAACCAAGGTCTAGACGTGCACACAAGCAAGCGCAGGGGACTGATACCACACTCACAGGGGCTGGTTTGCAGACACACACACAGTTATCCACAACCACTCCGCAGTCCTCCGAGACCTCTCCCTCTCAGCCCCCTTCCCTTGCATCACCTGCAACCCCATCTGCCCAGAAGCTCTTCCTCTGTGACCTTGACCTCTTCCCCACCAACCCAGCAGATCCAGCTTACAAGGGGAAGAGGAAGTCCCCACACACAGAGGGGAGTGCCCCTCACACCTGGACACCCTCCCCCAGGCGCAGTCAGACAGAGACCCCCACCCGCAAGTCCCCCCAGCGCCAGAAGAGCAAGACCCCCCGCCACCTCGCAGCTCCAAGGCAAAGTCTCCGTCCTCCATCCCCCAGGCCACCACTCCAGAGTTTCCCCCGCCACTCCCTACCCCGGGTTCCCCCACCCACAGATACAACATCCCCAAAATGCTAAGGCCATCCCCCCCTAGCACTTGCTCCTCCAAACCTGGTCAGACGGTTAGTGCCACTGATGTGGGGACCGTGTGCCCCCCTGCCCTGCCGACCTCACCTGCCCCCCATTCCGCTCCCATGGATGTAGGCGCTGCATTGGAGTCCACGACCACCCCATCTGACTTGGGCACTGCAGTGGTGAACCAATCCACTCCATCTGACTTGTGCCCCACGGTTGTGACAACACCCACCACTTCAGTCAGCTCCACTGTAGTTGCAAGTGTCTCGCCTGCATCCACCACCTCTTCACTGCCTCCTTCTGCTGCGCCCTGATCCTGTTCCTGCGGTGCCTGGCCTGCCCCCATGTATGCCCCTCCGAGGGGATGACCCCAGTCCTTAGCAGTGCAGGCAAGCAAGGTGTGACAGTTGTCACTCTACTTCACTCCTTGGCATTTGGACATGGACTGGTCATTGGCCTTTTGTTTGAACAGACGTTTAACTTTTAATATGCTGAATAAGGCTTTTTTCTTTATCCCTGTGAACTAGATTTAGCTGTACATTATGTTGATGATGTTTAACATGCCCTTGCACCTGTGATGCTTGGTTTCCAATGTTGAATACTGATGTGTTGCTGTGAGGTACTCCCTGTGGTCCACGAGATATGTATCCTATTCTGGTGGGTATCCATGTCATCCTTTGCAGCTACCTGGGTGTGTCAGGATCAACTATTTGTGGACATCTCTGTGAACATTTCATTTGCATGGTCACATCTCTGGCTTGCACCCCTGCACATATGATGTACTTCCCATTGTCCAATTTGTCACTTCCACAGACTTTGTGCTCATCAACACTGGACCTACGGGTGTGGGCATCATTGGTATAGGAGCAACTGGGTCCTCTGTGCAACTTGCTAGACATATTTTTTGGGTATGTGCAGATGACTTAGGGGAGACTCACATACCCAGGCTGTTGTGACCAGAGCCTTCATTGTGTGGTAACTGATGGCTGACTGACCAAGTGTTCTGCAGACATGAGTGAGACGTGCGGTGAATATGTTTGTCACAGCTGGGCTTCCACAGGATTGGATCCCCTCAAGTAAGTGTGTTGTCCAGTGACATGGCCTGGGCCGATGGTGTGTGTTGTATGAGCATGTGTGTGTGTCCATATCCCTGTTCATACACAGACAGTGTTCCCTTGATATGTTCCTGTTGTTGGTGCTTGCTGAGTGGTACTGGGTTCATCCCACTACTTTTCCAATGGGCTACCAGATGTGTGGGTACATGACACACTACTGTTAATTGGTGTATCATCATTGGGATTTGTCAGTTCTGAGTGGTGATGATGTTGTCAGACACAGATGGGACACAGTCAGGGTTCCCCAAGGCACGTGTTTATTTGCTAAATCATGTAGTTGTCCCTAGGTGGCACCTTTCAGTGATTGAGACATTTGTATGTGTATGTGACTGCTCCCACTTTTCGGGTTCATGGCTGCGATGCTGGCAGGTATCAGCATGTGTGCCTTGTGGTTCTCCTTGGTTTCTGCGTTGTCCTGGGACTGTGGCAGGGATACGTGAGCTTTGAGGTCATGGCCATGTACCGCATACTGTGCAGTATGTCTGTCATTCCCCAGGGTTGTAAACTGTCCTTGTGCGATGTGTCTGTGCACCGTAGTTCCTCCCAACATACCTGTGTTTGTCATGGGTGCATGTGCAATATCACCTGTCCATGTGGGCTTCACAGATACACATTGTTGCAGTTCAGGGTGTGTGGTGTTGAGGGTGGACTGATGTAAATGTTTGCATGGATGGTCCCCTAGCTCCCATTTGTCCATGGATAAGGGGCCATGCTGAGTGATTTGTGTTTGTGTATGTGTGATGTACGTTTGTGGCACAGGACACATGTCTGGGTTTCCCAGTTTGTACGACATCTGCTTTTGTCATCACAGTGGAGGTGTCATGCATGCTTGTGTCACCCCAATGTCTGGTCCCTGGGGGTAATGCTGTTGTGTGTCAGTCTCTTGCTGTGTTGGTTGGTGTTCATTCCAGCTTGTGTCACATGTGTCTGTTGTGCTCCCTCTCATCTCCCAATGCCTGATTGCCCACTGAGGGTGTCCCAATGATGGTTTACTTTTGTATGGCACTGTGTCCACATCTGTGTCACTGTGGTTCAGCCCCCCTCATGTGTTGTGTAGTTGCCTGGGGATACTGTGACACACACACACACATGCTGTGTCAGATGTGCAGTGAGGTTGCCTGTTTGGGTTTGTGCATCTGCACCAGTGCATTGGTATTGCTGTTGTGGGCCTTTGTCTGGATGCTGTTTCTGTGATTTTGGATGCTGTCCCTGTGAGTCATATCACATCATGGTGCACATTCATCCTGGTTGTTCGGTGCCATTGCTGGCATGGAATGTGAGTTTTTGAGCTGACACCTACAGTATACACATGTTGTTTTGATTAGTGTGTCTATTTTCGAGATGTGTGCATGCTTGGTGATGGTCACTTCTGATCTTGTATCATTGGACACTGTATGCATTGTCAGCCCCCATGTGTGGTGCTTGTCTGCACATGGCCGAGAGTGTGTTATGTTTTCACAGCACTGTTAGCCTCACCACATCTCTGTGGGAATGGGACACAACCACTAGTTTGCCCCAGAAGTGTTTAATGTGTTGGGAGCAGGGATCATACATGTTGTTGGTTATTTGCAGCTTTGACCATGATGACACTTACCTTTTGGTCACTGTGATGAGGGGGGGTTTAGCCCCTAACACCACAATGCTCAACATCTGCTGCATTTTGGAAGCCCCCACTTAACTTTTGTTCTACACAGTGAGGGGTTGTTCTTTTTACATTGACACAGTGCTATAGTGACGCTTGCCTTGTGTAGGGCACACTCATTTGTTGGTCACACATGTGCTGTTAGTTACATTGTATGTTCAAAGTCATAATCACTGTTGTGGGCATTTGTCACAGACTACACACTGTTGTCATGATGTTAGGGGGATGTATTTTGCTGACATACCTAATGTTGGAGTATGATGGCTGTGTGGCGCATCACCCATCCTATGAGTGGGGGTGGCAGGGATGATGGGCAACAGGTCCCCTATGGGGGGGTGGCAGTAGTGATGGGCAACATATGCCCTATGGGTGGGGGTGGCAGGGGTGATGGGGAGCATAAGCCCTATGGGTGTGGGTGGGAGTAGTGATGGGCAACATAAGCCCTATGGCTAGGGGTGGCAGTAGTGATGGGCAACATAAGCCCTATGGCTGGGGGTGGCAGGGGTGATGGGCAACAGGTCCCCTATGGGTGGGGGTGGCAGTAGTGATGGGCAACATATGCCCTATCCGTGGGGGTGGCAGGGGTGATGGGGAACAAAAGCCCTATGGCTGGGGATGGCAGTAGTGAGGGGCAACATGAACCCTATGGGTGGGGTGGCAGGAGTGCTGGGGAACATATGCCCTATGGCTGGGGGTGGCAGTAGTGATGGGCAACAGGTACCCTATAGGTGGGGGTGGCAGGAGTGATGGGCAACATAGTCCCTATGGGTGGGGGTGGCAGTAGTGAAGGGCAACAGTTCCCCTATGGCTAGGGGTGACAGTAGTGATGGGCAACATACGCCCTATGGCTGGGGGTGGCAGTAGTGATGGGCAACATGAGACCTATGGGTGTGGATGGCAGGGGTGATGGCCAACATGAGCCCTATGGCTTGGGGTGGCAGTAGTGATGGGCAACATAAGCCCTATGGCTGGGGGTGGCAGTAGTGATGGGCAACATAAGCTCTATGGCTGGGGGTGGCAGTAGTGACAGGCAACAGGTCCCCTATGGGTGTGGGTGGCAGTAGTGATGGGCAACATAAGCCCTATGGCTGGGGGTGGCAGTAGTGATGGGCAACAGGTCCCCTATGGGTGTGGGTGGCAGTAGTGATGGGCAACATAAGCCCTATGGCTGGGGATGGCAGTTGTGATGGGCAACAGGTCCCCTATGGGTGTGTGGTGGAAGGGGTGATTGGCAACATAAGCCCTATGGCTGGGGGTGGCAGTAGTGATGGGCAACATAAGCCCTATTGCTGGGGGTGGCAGTAGTGATGGGCAACATGAGCCCTATGGCTGGGGGTGGCAGTAGTGATGGGCAACAGGTCCCCTATGGGTGGGGGTGTTAGTGGTGCTGACCATGCAACCCCTTTGGTGGGCTGTTGTTAGTGGCCAGGATGTGGATCCCCTGTGTGTGTGTGCCATTTTGCGGGTACGTGTCATTTGTTTATGTGGTAGATGTCTGACTTACCGCTTGAGCCATCGGCGTCGGTTCCTGATACGGTCGTAGATGTAGAGTACTGGTATGACCTGCGCGATGGGATTCATGATGTGTTCGTGTCGTACACGCTGCTTGTTGCTCCGTCTCGTACCCGCTGCAAGCTGGTCCAACTCGTAGCCGTGTATTGAGTTGTGGCACGAATCGTAGCTAATATGCGTGTTTTCCGGATGCTGTGACGTCCCGTAAGTGGCGACCCGTCCGGCACGTAGGAATTACGCATTGTACTTGTCATGCCGGAAACTGCTATGGATACTGCTTCCGGGCGATTCGGTTCAGCGTTAGGAGTTACGGCTCGGATGGAGAAAGGAGCTTGAATCACAGCCTACGTGTCGGTCTTGTTTTTGGCAGTTATGTGCATTGTACTTAGTCTATAGGACGGACCAGCTACGGGTACGCGTTGGTCGCACGGTAAGGCTACAGACAGCTGTCCGACCTGGTATCGGAATCGGCCCCTTAGCTGTAAAAGCATTGACCTGTAGTATTTCATAACTAAATTTCATGTAAAGTGACTTTGCCAATTGCGGTTGAATCTCGTCTAGAAAGGGCTCAAAACTGGGGGTCAATTTAAAAGACAGGAATTGAATAGTCAATCTCCCCAACTCAGGATTTAAAGTGACCTTGTGCATTACAAATTCCCAATATATGAACCTGATATTTCTCTTTGAATCTGGGGTCAGCAAGCTCGAGGTTACCCAGTAGAGTCTCAAACGCAAATCGGGAGCCATTTACAGATGTGGGCCAACCAGGGAAAGGTGACAAATTTGTCCAAATGCAATAACTCCCTCAAAGTCTGCCTATAAATCTCTAGTTCCTCAATTGTCCATATTTTGATCCAATAGGCCAGTAGACTCCATACAGCTAGATGTCCTAGTCTTTTCATCCCAATATCATGTCAAAGAGAGATGGTAGATATCAGCAGGTGGATGGAAGGATAAAAGGATGGATGGATAGATGCTTGGATGCAAGAGACAAGAGAGCTCTTCTGGGGAGTGTCATGAGGAACTGCTTTGTTTGCTCTGTGCCAAAAGAGCTGTATTTCGAAGTAGGATGCATTGTTAATGAGTTTGTTGCAGATATTCTGTGTATCACACGTCAGAAGTTTCAACGAAGGTAAAATGAATTAATATACTGCCTTTACTGCAGTACCCCTTGGGTATTTCTATAGACCTAGAATCAAGCAACGCCACCCATTTAGTAGAGCTCAATGCAGCGCCATTAATGAAATGATACTATTTATGCCAAACAGGTTTGACACGCTAAGAGGCTGTAGGGAGGTCGACTGACTGAATGAAAAAGTAGCACAAATGGTCGACAGTAATTTTATGAGTAGGTTTTTGAGTACCCCAACAGAAACAGCCTGTGTAGAAGCACCACTATTGAATGAAGGTAATCTTCTAATCCTCTCTATTAGCACCAAGGTAGCACCAGTTGAAGCTATGCAACCAGGCATTTGTACTGACCCCACGTCTTCCAGTGGCGTTATTGGCCCTGATCCAGCTAGTTGTCCACTGACTGGATCGCTGCAAATTATGTCGTGGAATATCGCAGAGGTCAAAAATAAATTGCATGACACATTATGGCTTAATACCATACAGAATTGTACACTGATCTTAATGCAGGAAACATGGCTGATAGAACCTTTTTTGTTAATGGTTTTAAAACCATTTTTACCAAGGCAATCCCGTCTAAGGCTTGGAGAGCGAGTGGAGGTTTAGCAATGTCAATATCGGTGACCTCCCCATTGACCATAAAGAAAATCTTTATTAACTCACAGTATTTCCAGTTCCTACTCTTTAGTGTAATGGGAAAGCAAAATATTGTAGTGATTGATTTCTATAGTAACATCTTTAATAATATGAGATCTGGGATTATCACAACACTGGAGGAAGAGATGCATAACTTTTTGAAGAGGTTGGGGGGTGAGTATATATTGATATGGGGGCGATTTATTTTAATAGCGAATTATGTAAACTTTCGACAAGGGACCAATGTGGACACAAAGATGATTTAGGTGATCATATTGTTCATTTCCCACATAACTCCTATGGTGAGACTATTAACCATGTTAGGTATAAATATAACCTAGAAGTTACCAAGCTGGGTGCCCATGATGGAGTTCATGGTGAATATACATATGAGGGGACTAGGTCTTCTTCATGTATTGACCATTTCTTAATATCAAGGAATAGCATGCCTCTTGCCAATGAATGTTTTATACCGTATAGTCTACTTAGTGCTCATCACCCTCTGTTGCTAATGTTGATCTCCAGTTTATATCATACTGTAAAGGCATGTGTCTATGCAGCTGACATTAGAACACAAGGTGAAAATGGGATCTCTATCAAGTGGACAGGTGTCAATCCTATAGCTTTCACGGAAAACATAGTTGCAAAAAATAATCATCATATAAACGTCTGCTTGGACGAACTCTCCAGTAATAGTGACACCGCTATGGCTTTTTAAAACATTTCTGTAGAAATTAAGAAAGATCTGAAACTCAAAAACAGTAATAATAAAAATAATAGGGATTATTGTCCACGTTGGTTGAACCAACAATGCTCTAAATTGAGTAGAGATTTGAAGGAAGCTTTAAACGGAACGGGGAAAAAATTAGTACCCTCCGGAAATGTTAAAAACAGGCAATAGATGCAAGAATAACAGAAATTAGGGAGATTGCATGGGACAACCTGATACAAGCTGCTGAGACAAAGACTTCCACTCTATGTATGAAAACTATAGATCAACCCCTGTTTAATGATATTTTATCGGTTAGGATTGATACAGTAGTGACGCCAGAAGACTGGCTAGTTCACTTTGAAAGTATTTTTAATTCCACTAAACAAACCACCTAAATGGATGAAAATTGCAATATCATCCTATTAAAAATTAGTAAAATAGAATCTATCACTGTAGACGAGATTAACAGTGCCCTACATAACAGTGCAAGTGGGAAGGCTGCTGTTCCGGACGGAGTCCCGATAGATATTTATAAGCATAATGTTGATTTTTGGTCCCCTATTTTAGTCAATCTTTTTAATGCAATTATTGATGGGGTGCTGACTGCAACTTGCGCTGAAAGTGTGATTGTCCCTATTTTTAAAAAAGGCAACAGAGCTAGCGCAAAATGCTATCGTCTGATTTCCCTTTTTGATTCCACATTCAAACTTATGGGCAAAATTCTGTTAGCCAGATTAGAAGGCTGGGTTAAAGATAAAAACATACTAACTGAAGTTCAGTATGGTTTCAGAAGGGGCATCGGAAGGGTTGAGCAGTGCGTTAATCTCGAATTGCTTATAGGGAAATACACCCTTGCCAAAGAGGGTTTACTCCATCTCTGTTTTGTTGACCTCTCTAGTGCGTTCGATTTAGTAAACCATACCAAGTTATGGCAAACGCTGGAAGGGATGGGTGCCCCACTTGATATTATTAGTCTTTTATCACAGATATATGTTAATTTAACTTCAAAGATACGAAAAGGCCAGAATGGGGAATGCACTATCCACTTTAGAGTAACTCGAGGGATTAGGAAAGGATGCATCCTTCCTCCCCTTTCATTTTCACTGTACATCAATGGTATTGATTTCCTATTGCAGAGTTTGAAAGCTGATGCTCCAATCGTCGGCAAGCGTGTAACCCCAGTTTTATTACATGCTGACAATGCATTCCTGATTTCTAGGACTGCAAATGACCTTCAACTCCTGATAGACAATTTTACAAATGTTATGACCGATAAAGATCTATCGATAAATTTGACTAAGACCTTAGTCATGACGTGTGGGAAAAATAAAACTAAGAGCAGAACCCACTACATTGATGGAGTACCTACCGAAAAGACACCTACATTTTCTTATTTGGGGTTACTTTTTAATTGTAAAGGTACATGGAGCGCACATATCAATTCTTGCAAATTGAAATTTCTAAGGACAAGTGTGGTTATTTTTAGATTCTCCTAAAAAAATAGGCAATAAGCCAGTGCGAGTAATTTTTAAATTATATGGGAGTAAGTGTATAACAGGGGTATGCTATGATGGAGCATTATGGGGCATGTCAGACACTTCCTCATTACAAACATTGGAAAATACATTTTTAAGAAGGGTGTTATCAGTTCCTAATTCCATAGCTACCTATATTGTCCACAGAGAGACATATGTACCATATCTTAGTGACTTGATTAGCATGTCTGCCTTTATATTATGGTATCGAATTTGAACAAAGGATGAAACTAATTTTACCAGGGAAATAATACGAGATTGCCTCACACTTGATCTTTCAAGGAAAATACCATGGTTACAATATATTCATAGTCTTTTAATTGAGCGCAATGTGGTAACTGATTTTAAGGACCCCGTGAGTATTCAGACCTATAGTAAGGGGGAGCTAAAAAGGAAACTTTTTAAATCTAAGGAAAAAATTAGAGAAGTTGTGAGGAGTACGAAATGATGTGTTAGATCATACTGTGAAGGGCCATTTTCACCGGTTACCCAGCCTTATCTTATTTTTATTAGAAATGTTCAACATAGATTTTATTTAACAAGACTAAGGATGAGCATGCTCCTCTACCAGATAGCATTTCCTAAGATGGGTAGTTGGAGCGCAAATTTACCTAAGTGCCCGTGTGATGGTAAATCCCCCCAAAATACTTTGCACTTTTTATTGTTTTGCAACTTCTATAGGGATATTAGGAAATCAATTTTACGCCCACTTTTTATTGTCAATAGGTTGTATTCCTATAAAACCGCTTTTGATCAAATTCGTTATTTGGAAAATGTGTCTATATGTAATGCGGTCATTGCTTTTACTCAATTGGCCATCAAGCAAAGGAAGGAACTTTCCTACCTGGAATCTTTGAATTATGAAATAGAATTGTTTGAATATTTTAATATTTGGAAACTTTCGATCTTTTTTAAATAAGAAAAATCACTGTATGCACTTTAATTTTTATTGCCCTATGTGAGGATATGGAAAATTGACTGGTATGGTGTATTTGTATTAATGTGGAAAATGTGTCTTAAGTAAACTAATTAGAGTGAAAATGTTCATAGGAGAATGTATATTGGGAAATTAACTAGATGATTGTAATATTTGTGATGAATTGATTTCTTTTTTCTGTAGAATGCTTTTATCGATATATTATTATATACCGAATAAAGCTTGTTTTTATTTTATTTGATTGAATTAATATCTTATGCATTATTTGGAGACAGTTTTCTGCAAGGCATGGAGATTTAATTTAATTTAATTATTCAGTCCAGTCAAATTAGTTCCAATGGGCATTAAGAAACACATCTTATTAAGTGTCACAAACAGTATAATTTGTATCAAGAACTAGAAAAATGTTTGCGATTAGTGCCATAATAGACACACATAAATCAGTTTATCTGTCACATATCGTAAGTTGAGAGAGTCAAAATCACTTTCAGATTGAGTTGTATCTTCTGCCATCTTACGAATTGACGTGCAGAATGTACCTTTGTTTGCCCTCCTGGGATGATAAGTCTAGCTGCACGATGGCGGACTCCATTTTAACTCCAACAACAGATCACATCCTGGAGACAAAACCAAATAAATTGCTGGCTGGCCCTGCAGTGAGCTGTTTGTAGCCAGGTGGATGATGGATGTTGATACTATGCACATGCACACACAGAGGATCAGCATTTCACACTGGCAGTGTCCATCTTGCCATCAGCAAAATGTGCACTCACCACGCCATTGCTGTGTGGCGGGAAGGATTGGAAGCCTTTTAAAAATACAGTTTGCAATGGCTTTCCCTTTCTTCTTTGCCATACAGCATCAAGGATCGTCGACAAGGATCCAGCCAGGACAGCACCTGTGAAGCAGGTTTCCCCCCAGTGTCAGGCAGGGGCCCAGGACCAGATTCCTGCATCCAGTGCCATCCGGGACCAGGGCCGGACTGGGAACCCAAAGCAGGCCTGGCAATTTTGTCAGACTGCTTTTGTTACTGCGGGCTGATATTAAAGCACAGCTGCAAAACCGGCCCCCAGTAACAACAATGGCCCCCACAGCTGTAAAACCGGCCCCCACCCTTCCGGCCTCCCTGGGAAACCCCTGTGCCTGCTATGGCCAGTCCGGGACTCTGTCCGGGACCCAAGAAGCAAGGATCAGATTCCTGCACTTTGGGCCCGCTTCCATACAGCTTCGCTGAAGACCCAGAGCACTAGATGGGCCATTTTCACCCCTTAGCCAGCCTGCCTGCCACTGGGGTCTGGCAGTGTTGTTTGCCTGACTCCTTTGCCCCCTGCCGAGCTGTGACTATGAGCCCATGATGATCGGGGATGAGGTGGGAGAGATGGCCTGAGCGGCTCCCATGGATCCCAGGGGAGGCTGAAGGAAGCCTCTACCCTGGTGGAGACTGCATATGCTCGGGACCCTAGCTGTGCTCACTCTCTCTGCTGCTGTAAGGTCTCCAGCCGTGGGGCCTTCTGATCACAATCTGACTCTTCCTTCTGCAAAGGGGGACATAAAAACGTAACGTAGACTCGCCACTTTCAGCGATGCCAATACTGCTGCTCAGTGAGCATAATCTATTATTGTAGAGCAGATTTTTTTTACATTTGTTTCTAGCTGTTAAAATTAACGCACTGGAGTTAAAATGAAAGAGCAAAAAGATGCCTTTAAATTTTGTTTTTTCACATGCCACAGAGGTTGAATGTCAGGCGATACCATCTGGCAAATTGCTGCTTATTCTTTTAACATTGAGCTTGATGTTTACTTTTCTATCCCTGATTGCATGGTGAGAGCACTTTTGAAAGTTTGCAAACATAAATATCTGTAAATGAACTGCGCAAATATTTCAAAATAGGAAAGGAAAAATTAAGCAGCTGATATTCTGAAATGTCATGGTAGAATTTAATAGGATACTTTACAGGGTGATGCACAAAACATAAATGTTCTCTAGAACCAGGGGTCTAGCTTCCATTGGTACAGCTGGTGCAGTGGCACAGTGGCCTGGGGTCCCATTGAAACTGGATTCTTGCTGTATTTCACAGATCAAACAGGGGAAAGTGGCCCATTTCCTTCATTGCACTCAGGCCCATGTCACACTGGCAACAGCACTGGCTGGTACCCAATTCCACACATTATCCTTGGTACGCTGCATAGTTTTTGTCACAGGGTCAGACTGATTTGCATATGTCCATGTCTGAACTGGGGTGGCAGAGTGGGCTAAAGAACGGTGATGGATTAAACCCAGATCTGTTGACTGGGTGTGAGTGTTTGATTGGTTCTGATGCTCCGTCCATCACCACCCCCTTTTGTACCGCATAGTTTTTGTCAGTAAAACTTCGTCTGTGCAAATTACGGGGCATATCAACAAGGCGGCGCTATAAAATTATCGTCGCTTTTGCGTCCGTTTTCGGACGAAAAGCGGCGATAATTTTATCGCTTTATCAGCAAGGTCACGCTATCGCGTGAATCCTTGCCTTAGCGCCCTTTCCCGTAACACCCACCTTTGCATCTCTAATGAGATGCAAAGGGGGCGTTCCGTCCCAAAATAGCTGGAGAAATGTCGCTAACCAACATTTCTCCAATTATCAATGGTCACGCTAACAAGCATAGCGATAAGAAAAGTAGCGCTAACCTTGGTTATCGCTACTTTCCTTATGCCTGCTTTTCCTTTGACTAAACAATGTTAGCCAATGGGTGGTGGATTATAGGGCTGAGACCACCCAGCCCTATCAACAAGGATATCGCCATTTTCCATGGAACATCGCTGGAAAACCAACGATGTTCCATGGAAAACATCGCTATCACAGGAATAATTATCGCCATTGTGCTATGCGTTGGTAATACAGTGCTAGCATGGCGATAATTATCTGCGATAGCCGGCGATAAATTTCCTCTGAATGACAGTACACTACCAAAGTATGTACCACAGTTACATACCACAACAATTCCTGGTAAATGTTTGCCAGTAGCCCGCCCAAGGCTCCACCCCTAAACCCGCCTACTCGCCCCACCCCGTGGGTCGTAGCTCAATTTGGTGAGTACCTGCACTTTTTCTTACCATTTAATGCACTGATTTTACTGCAGCACTGGAAAGAAATAAGGGGCATATTATCAAGAAACGTCGTTAAAATTATCGCCGCTTTAGCGGCAGAAAACTGCCTCTAAAGCGGCGATAATGGGCTTGATAATATGCCCTTGAGAGTTCCTGTAGAAGCCCTTGTTCTGGTGTCAATATGGGCTTCTATGGGAATTCTCAAGGCATATTATCAAGCCCATTATTGCCGCTTTAGCGGCAGTTTTCTGCCGCTAAAGCGGCGATAATTTTAACGCCCTGCTTGATAATATGCCCCTAAAAAAGGCAACTCCAAGGGCTATAAACTTTTGAGCACATGGATTTCACTCCATGCCATAAGGAAGTGTCATTTTAGCTAGGTCTTCCCGAGGCATCTGTTATGGTCGACATGCCTTTTGATGCATGAGCAGCATACATAAAACCGATGCTAAGCCAATGACAAGTTTAATGAGGGAATATTCCATCCGTGAATCGAGTTGAATTTGCTTCATGTGCTTTGTTTCTTCCCCCGCGTCCGCCTGAAACGCCACATTTTCTCTGTCTGTTTCTGATCCGATTTAGCAGCCCCAAGTAATCAAATGATGATTTAGTTGGAACAGTAGCATCTGATTAGCGTGGCTTTTAAAGTTCCATTGGAAAGTAATGGGAGCAATAAAGCACTTCCAAGCTAATGAAAGAGATTTGTCGCGGAGTGCCTAATCTTGCATTTTCCAGATTATTAACTTTGGGCTGAAAAGATACTCCGCCAGTCGTCCAGCAAGAGCTTGCAAGCCAAAGTGCCTGCTCAGCTGAAATGTGGTGCTGTATCACAGCAGGGACTGCTGGTCCCAGCAGCCCTAACAGATTGAGAGAGGGGATGCTTCAGTTCACTCGGTCTCTATGGGAGCCACAACATCAGAGAGTGAGAATCAAACTAGTGCTGTCACATTGCAATGTTTGTTCAACCAGGAGCCGCCTTTATGGTGCATCCATGTTGGAATGACAGCGTCCGCATGTGAATAAAGAGACCGGGCATATGTTATCTGGACTGAGGTGTGTGTTATTGGAAATAGTGTCTTCAGCAAGAAGGGACACAAACCATGGCCTGCCTTTGGACTGATCAACCATCAAAAGTACCTTTTCCATTTCACCCCCCAGTTTCTATCATTAATTTTACATTCCACAGCTACATTGCGTGTGATCCCCAGCATACACCTGTGATATATTGCCACACGTCTTCCCTCACACATGCGCAAAAACACACAACACACACCTAAACATGCACCATGATGAGATAGTCTAAAACAAAATTGTTAACCTTCTTGGGACCTTTTTTGTTCTTGCATACCACGACTAATCTCACAGTTTAAATTCTGGACTCCATCCTTTGCTGAAAAAGAAGTATCACACCGAAAATTCTGAGAACCTGATTGAACTGAACTAGTAGATTCAGTACCTCCAACACCACTGAAAATCCAGTGCCAATAATGCCAGCCCGGTCTTCCACCACATCAATGAAAATACTTCACTCCTCCTTCCCTCTTTCAACATCAACTTAATCGTCACTACACTTATCCTAGCACAGTGAAACTCCAGGTACATTCCAAACTCTACAATCCTTAAACCCGATCACATATCTCCTAACCAACACCATTATGGCAAGCCTTTACTAACTAATACAAACCCTGGTATTTTGACTGACATTAATTTTGATTCCACAATTGTCTTTTTTACGACTGTTATTTCAAAATGATTATATGTCAAGCCCTTTTTGTTCTCGTTATCGATCAACCAACAATGAAACAACATGGATGCATGGTTTAATCCCCTCAGCTAATCAAATAGGGTCTTTCCTGTCACAGCATTAGGAGTAGTTCTGTTTAACAACCAGTCTAAAGCAACTATTAGTTGATTGAAAGAAATATCTTCATCATAAGAGCAGCACAAAATATGGCCTCTCCTCACCCGGACCAACTGTTGCCATACTATTCCAGACTCCACATCATAGTGTTGTTAGAAATGGGGATCTCTAGTTGGCAGAGGTAGGTACCTTTGTCTAAATATGGACCCTTGCTTCTAGTCAGGGTAAGTGGATACACACTTTAGATAACCCCTGCCCACCCCCTGGGTAGCTTGGCACGAGCAGACAGACTTATCCCAAAGGCAATGTGTAAAGTATTTGAACTCCAAACATACAGTAATACAGAGATAACACCACAAATGGACATCACACCAGTTTAGAAAAATAATGTATCTTTATCTAAACTCAACAAGACCAATACGACAAAAATCCAACATACAGGTAAGATATGACTTTAGAACAGTTATTGCAAAAATAAAGCTTGTAGAAACAAATAGCTCCACCTGTGGCAATAAATTCAAAGTATGGCACCGACCGTGAGGAGCACAGCGTCATGCATGGAATCACACGGACCCCCAACCAAACAGTACCTTGGAAACGAAGTCTATGACAATGCACGGCGTCGTGGAGGTGAGGTGTCAGTGCAGAGGTCAAGACCAGCTCCCTGGTTGTCCACGAGGAGGCGGCGTGTCAAGTCCAGGACAGGGCAAGATGGTTGCGTCGGCGGTGAAGTGTCGGTTCTGGTGACAATGTGAAGTCGGCGAGTTTGTGGAGTCATCCTCAGCGGTTATCTGAAAAGCATTGTGAAATGAGATAGGCCCTATTCAGGTGCAAGGTATTCTCCTCCCACTACTCTAAATGCAGCCACGCACCATTCAGCTCAGCTCTGAGTCATCCAGGAAGGGCCAGGCACACTTCCACCCACCCCCAGGGGTTGTCTACAGTGAATACGCATCCCCAGCCCATGTCACTCCAAAACCAGACAGTCAAAACACAAACAAGCTGGGGCACACAGAATGGTTAGACAACAAAATGCCTACTTTCAAGTGGCATTTTCAAACACAATATGTAAAAAATATCTTTAATAAAAGATGTGTTTTCCAAATTCTGAGATCAGAGACCCTAATCTTTATTTCTCTATCTTGTCCCAATGGGAAGTTATACCTGTAAGATGTTTCAAAGTATTTCCGATTCTATCCTATGGGACAGACAGCCTTTCAATACTGAAAAACGAAACTTGCAATATTTCAGTATCAGGACATCACACACACCAGGATATCGTAGGGGTGTCTAACATGTAAGAAAAGGGAAGGTTAGGGCCTGGCAAGTGGGTGCACTTGCCAAGTTGACATGGCAGTTCACAAACTGCGCACAGACACTGCAGTGGCAGGTCTGAGATAACTTTTCAGGGCTACTCATGTGAATGGCACAATCAGTGCTGCAGGCCCACCAGTAGGATTGACTTACAGGTCTTGACACACTCAATGCACTTTACTAGGGGCTTACCAGTAAATCATATATGCCAATCGGGGAGAACCAATTGTGATAACAATTTACATAGGGAGCACTTGCACTTTGACAATGGACAGCAGTGGCAAAGTGAACAAAGCATCTAAGCCAGCAAGAACTAAATCCAGCACAGCATCAAAAATACAGAAGGTAGAGGTAAAAAGTCTGGGGAAACCACGCCAAAGAAGGCAAGTTTAACACGTGCACTCATCTTACATTCCACAGTTGCATTCCCCAAGTTCGCCCAGCACACACAACAACACACATCACACATTACATCACTGGAGTGGAGCTTACATGTTCACATTGTAATGCCAAATTCAAGTTCTTTCTTTAAGAGCTACCATTCGGGGGCTGAACTGTTATTACAGATCACAAGTAAGGAATACAGCAGAGGAAGGTGGTTCAACTTTTGGGTGGCATAAGCTGAAAACCTGTGATGAAGCCTTGAAGGTGGTAGGAGCTGTGCCTATAAATATATTATAAAATATAATATATTATTCCCAGTTTTGCCCCTTGAATTATTTTGTGAAGTATGAAGTAGGTTGCTTCATCTCTCTGTGCCCGAGCTGAGAGCACTTAGGTAAATGTTACCTGGCGGTATGAAGCATTACATGCATCACCAGCACTTATTGTGTTTTACTATTTTTTAAAGTGCAGAAACAAGCATACATTTCTATACGGTACAGCCTAATACTAAATAAGAAGAATTAAAAAGAAAACAATGCACACAACAGGTCACAATTTAAAAAGAAATCCAAACAATCTTAAATGCGGCCAAATAGTGTCTTTAAACTTCTTTCCTCCTCTTAAAAACGTTTAAAAGATCCAAGCGATTTACAAGGCATATACAACAATAAGGGACAAAATAACCCCTCTGTAATACCAAGGAAAAGTCTCCTTGAATCCTGACAATTGCAGCCTGTTCCAGAATATCGTTCCCTGTTTAATTAATGAGTGAGGGATCATGCTAACTTTCCAATAGTCAACAGTTGCTATCCTTTGCAATGTACAGGTCTTTGAAATCCGGAGATGCCTTTTGTATAGAGAGGTCCACAGCGTGCAGCTTTGAAACCTGCCAGGAGATCTTGATCTTTGAGCTGGCTTCTTGCAGAGCCAAAGCATGATCTGTAGTGTTGGAGTTCTGTGATCCGACTGGCAGCAGCATGTAGCACAGCCTGAGAAGAGCAATGATGACGGCCCACCATCGCATAAATAGCTGTCCAAGAAAGTCATCCAAAGTTATACTTCTTTAAGAAGAAATTACTGAAAATGTGCAGATTTTAAGAGCAAGAGCTTAGTGTGAATTCACACAATTGATAGAAACAGCCTAGCCAGGATTCTGGTTTTCATGTTCAAGCACTCCAACTAAAGCTGTATTGGAAACCTACCAGTAGTAAGGAAATACAAACTTTACAAACAGTGGGAAAATGTCAGTCTTTATGGGATTGAGTTTCAAACATTGCTGTACCCCCACCCATGAATGGAATCAAGGCAGTGGAGGGGGTGTTTGATATCTTGAAATCGCAACACTCCTAGATATAACAAAGTATTGTTGTGACATGACCCTGTTGTTGTTTGTTTCAGAGTGGCTCGATGTTACAAATTGAACCCGGTCTGACAGGAATGAAGAAGAGCTCTTGTAGACTCTGCTACCAAAAAGTTGTGCTGGGGAGGGATCCATGGGCCATTTTATCAAGGGCCTTTGAGTGATACAAGAAGACCACAAGTTAGACAACTCAATCTTGAAGCATGCAAAAAATGGTCACGCAAGGAATGTGAGGCGCCGTGCAAGGGCACAACATATTAATCTAGATGGCTCCTTTGTGAGTTGCGTTGCCCTACATTCCAAATTAATGTTATCAAGGTGTCCCAGGTAAATGATTGGATAGCAATTCCCTAGCCAGGTTGGGTCTATTGAGAGTTTATTCAGAAATGGTGGGACATATATTGAAAGAAGAAAAGCAGTGAGACCATGAGATGTAGTGGTGTTAATCAGCAACAATAATAGACAATCTACACCCAACAGAACGATATTTTTGTAATCATGTGTAGGAAAAAATATTTCCTCAAATGACATTGCCCCGAAGGAATCCAGTCATCATCATAGGGAGCTGGCTTTTTGAGGAATTTATTTTCACTTCTAGTCGCGGTTAATTTGTCACTACAGACACTACACTTTTGAACTTATGATTGAGATCATGTCAACATCGGGCAACTGGTAAATATCAGTTCATCACACTATAAGCAGAAAATCACTAGATATTTAAACCTACTCGATATAGTCAGTAAATTAAAGGCAGACAGAAACCCTGCAATGGTCCAGTTTCCTCATTGACCTTTGTTCTGAATTGGCCACTGGTCTGATGTGAGTCTCCTATGGTGGGATGCTGCCAACCCGCCATGGGTTCCAGTCACGTCACTTAGTCAGCAGGACTGATGATGGGTTTAATGTTTCATGTACCTCCATCTCATATCTGTCTAATATTAATCAGAGGTTTCATAATTGAAAAGAATACTCCCTGAGAGACAGGACCCTAAAAGTGTATCCAGGTGCTGTTGAGGTCCTTCTCCAAGATTTAACTAGGGGATCAAGAACTAGCAAGATTAAACAGATAAATAATTCTAGGATGCTTTTGAATGGCTCACTAAATAAGACGGCACCCCAGGTAGGTAAAAAACAGAGGATGTTGCTTTTCATAGAGACTTTGAAAAGGTCCATTAAAATCTTTGCAATTTTGTGACAGGTAAAAAGTTTTCATTTTGCCACATTTGCCTCAAAATTGTGACTTAAGAGGTCATTTATTTTGCATATTTTCTTATATATAATCAGCAAATGTGTTTGCTCCAGTTTTCGGGTATCAAGTGTCTCCCCTTAGGGATTATACTTATCGTCCCTCATGTCCTGTTGACAAGATGTGAGGCAGGTCTTTCTCTTACCTGGCCCAATATTATTGGAATGTCTTGCCTTATCATATTCACATCTGCCCTGTTGAAATCAAATTAAGGAACCTGCTTAAAACAATCTTATTTTAACATTCTGGGGCCGATTCCGATGTCGGACGGACTCAGGTCCGTCCGACATCGGGCAGGAGCCGTAACCGACCGACCTGCTGTTGTCGGTTACGGCCCTGCTAGTACGATGCGACCGAACAGGGTTTGGTCGCACTCATATCCAACACAATGCAAGCATGCATTCCGAGCAGAATGCATGCCTGCATCGCGGAAAGCAGGGGTGCAGTTCATCCCTGCACCCTGTGGGCAGCACCCCAAGGTGCCTGCCACCGGATGCAGGGATCCACAGAGGGGCACCATAGGAGCCCCCAGGCCACCATACAGCAGCCTCGCATCAATGGGGGCCCTACTGGGGGCCCCCAAAGACAGTTTCTGACTGCCTTTTCGTGCCGGAAAAACCGGCACGAAAAGGCAGTAAAAAACTGCCATCGTACTCCCTCGGTAGCAAAGAGGCGGCCGGGGGAGTACTGGGAGATTTCCGGATGGCGGATGGGCTCTCCGAGCCTGTTGTCCGCAATCCAGAAATCCGTGTCGGATTCCTTTCCGACTGAGCCCATCGGAATGGCTCGGTCGGAAAGGAATCCGGCCTACATGATCCGAATCGGACGGAAGGGCTCCGACCGTCGGTCGGAGCCCTTCCGACCAGAATCGGAGTCGGACCCACAGTGTCTGGTTTTGCCTGTGTTTATTGTTAGCACCTAGACACCGCTGCTGAGGTAATTTGTGCTCTATAATAAGCTGTATTAACATAACAAGGATCTTCTGCCCATCGCCTTCTTTCCTCTCTAAAACATGCCCAGCCTGCAACACAGTGGATGATTACATTCTGTGACACCTCTGAGTGCATTGCATGGAAGAACCCCCATTTGAGGGGTCTGATGGTGTAGCATAGTGGACACACACATCCAAGCATAGGTTTGGATTACCTTTTAATTTTTGTATGTAATAAGGACAAAACAAAAGCTGGCGTGCTTGTGAAGTGAGTGCATTCCTGCCCAAACAAACTCTGATCTACCTTGGTGGAGCAGAGCAAGCTGCCTGGGAAGCCAAGTGGACGTCTCTAAGAGCACTGGTGGAGGTAAAAGGGATGTGGACTGAGTGGGGACCTCAAAGTGGCACCAGATCAATAATGCTGAGTGGTAGCATTTAAACACAGAGAGGGGCATATTTTCAAGGACTTATCGACAAGTTATCGGCACTTTATCCCAGCCAAAGTGCCAATAAATGTATCGCCCTATTCACAAGCTTGTGCTAACAGCCCAAATCACCATTTTTCCTGCGATAGCAGCCGCAAAAATCATCGCCACGGATGACACCGGCAACTAACGCTAATGAAATGCAGAGTAAGCCTTCCCGTGCAAAATGCTGCAACAACACCACTTCGCAACATTCTCAATGGCCAGCCAGATTGGCGATAAGATCCCAAAACATGTGATAAGGCGCGTTAGCAACAGGGATTTAACACCTGCTCTTGCCTGGTGTTAAGTCGGACGACAACCTGCACCAGAAAAGGGAGCCCAGCCCAGAGCCACACCTGAAGAACAACAGATGCCTTGGAGCTACTGATCATGCAGCTCGGACACCCAAGAGGGCCACAACCCCCACCGCCACCACCCCCAGGCCCGCCAACCCCCCCCGGACAACCCCCGGACTACCACAGAGGCAGCGCAGACAAGGACAGCGGACCTTCAGAAAACGCACCAGCCTCACAGACCTAATACCAGAGGATGCCCACTACAGGCTCAAAAGGACAACCATCCTAGGCATCCTGACCATCATTGCCCACAGGCTGATGATACTAACACAGCGGACAACCAACATCCCTCCGCAGACAAAGCTGCTGGCTGTGCTGCACCTGTTGGTCTCTAGGACCTTCCAACCAACAACTGCCAGAGTCGGAGGAGTCTCACAGCCTGCCCTAGCCAAGTTCCTCACACCTGTCTTGGATGCCATCATCAGCCTGGTACCCCAGTACCTTCACTTTCCACACACTGAGCAGGAACAGCTGGAGAGCAAGCAAGGTTTCTACACCATAGCTGGATTCCCGCATGTGTTGGGGACAATCGACTGCACATATCTACTCCTCGTGCCTCCTGCCACCACCACACACAAATAACGAAACAGGAAGCACACGCATTCCATCAATGTGCAGGCAATGGTGTACCACATGGGACTCTTCACCAATGTTGTCGCCAACTACCCAGGCAGTGTGCATGATTCCTTCATGTTCAGACAGTCCATCATCAACCAGCGCTTTGAGACTGGCACCTGTGAGAATGCATTGCTCGTTGGTAAGTACCAAATGAACACACCACACACCTCAACTCCACAATCATGCAACTCACAACTCTGGGAATGCACACGTTACAAACTCACATACAACATGCCAAACAACATGCCCACCTACCAGACACGGCAGCACAACTTACTGTGGTAACCTGGGCTAGCCATGTACACAAGCCATCAGTGGCATGGCACCACAGCCACACAATAGTATTTGGGGAAGACGTGGGAACTAGGCATGTGCCAAGGAGGCAAGTGACACATGAATGAGAATGTACACAGTGCCAAGTGTGGCATGGATGTGCTGTCCACACTGCAGTATGCAGACCATAGACATGCCCATGTTGACATATACTGCAGGTGTTTGGAGTGTAGTGAACAGTGGACACAACCATGTTACCCCAGGCTGTGGGGAAATTTGCGGAAATGTAGCTTGTTACATCCCCCATGTAAGCGTGAGCAGATTGGGCTGGCCCGGCGTATGCCAGGCCAGTGTAGGGGTGTGAATTAAAACCCTGTTGTTCTGGGCGTCGTTCTCTTCCAAAATGGCCAATGTATCTGCCAGGCGGTGCCCCCCAGCCAGCCACTAGACCGACGCTGTGAGCAGCGGTGCCTGTGATCCTGTGATCCTGTGTGCCTGCTGCACCCCAGGCCGCAGGTCCCCAGACCAGTCTTGGCTTCCCCTGTGTAACCAGGCCACACCGCTCACCTGCCGACACCAGCGTGTGTCAAACAGGGCCCACCACGTGCCTGTGCAAGCTCCAAGCACGAGGCCCGCGACCTTCTCAGCCTCCTCAGACCATCATGACCTCCGCGACACAGGCACCTTTCTCGTTGACGTTCTCCACCGGCCTACACCGCGGTCAAGTAGGTCACACATTTGGGACTGAGCCTTGATTTATTTATGGCAGAGTTTATATCATTGTACAGGCCTCATCGTAGACTGCATCCCCTTCCAACTCTGGTGCCACTAACTCTGTGTCCCGAAATTCATGGACACTCTCTGGTTGAACTTTGGTGGTGTCTGAATATATGGCCTGGGGGTTGACTTTATCATCATGTAGCTGATACTGACTTGGTGTCAGTAACGAGTCTGTAGCATTCATTTCCTCCATATTGCTGTTTCTGCTTGTTTCTGCCCTCTGCATCATGCCCTGTAAGAACACCTTCCACTGTCCCCCGAAACACTCCGCGACAATCACCTTGGACATCGAAGAGGACCCGCTCAGCTCTCGTGGCCCTTCCTCAGTGCACTGCAATTCACCGTCCCTTACGGGTGTGCCTGTGCCGGCCGCAGTGCATCCGGGGCCACTAGCTCTGTGCAGCTCAAGTCATGGACCATTTCTAAATTAATATTGGATGGCCTTTGGGTTGATGGCCTGTGGGTCATCAACACCATGTGTCTGTGGCCCTGCGCTGACCGCTGCCACCGGCCTCAACTGCGGTCCACCAGGGTTCACACATCAAATCGAGTCCTGACCTACCTGGACCACGCATCACCACAGTAAGCACATGCCACCACCACCAGGAACACCTCCAACCAACAACTGCCAGAGTCGAAAGAGTCTTACAGCCAGACTATCAGATTTGCTCACACCTGTCGTGGATGCCATCATCAGCTTGACACCCTGCTCAGCTCTTCAGGTGCCACTAACTCATGAACCCTTTCTGATTGAGTTTTGTGCTGTGGACAGCTCACGCAGCAATGTCACCTCAGGCAGTGGGGAAGACCTGGGACGAGGATGAGGAAGATGATGCAGCTGCAGCAGGAATATCCCGAAGGGACAGAATCCCGGACAATTTCTTCACATGAGCATGCTCAGCTCTGGTGCCCCAACCTCAGTGCACTGCAACTCACGGATCCTTCTGATTGCATATTGGGTGACCTCTGTACTTGCTCCGGATACCACTATGATGCTTCACAGTTGTTTGTGTTATGTTGGTGTTTTCTGCTTCTGCTTTAATGGTGGTCACTGTTCAAGTTGATGCCAGCACCAACCACTCCATGGGGGCTGGCTCACACATCCAGCAAAGGCGTCACAGGACATGTGACCCTGGCAATAAAAGGGGCTGGGCTCACGTGCCCGTAGCCAGTTCCACAAACTATCTAAGTGTGTCCGTGAGGTCATTATGTATGCATGAGGGCAACCGGGGCTCTGGGCATGGTTAAGTTTTGGCCTTGCCAAGGCAGTAACTAATGCGTGTGTCTCTGTTGTAGTGTCGGCACCACCCGTCCCGCAATAGACAATGTTGCAATGTAGCATGTCCCCGGAGTGTGGGCTCGGCCGAAGGGGTAAATGAGGGAGCACAAGCCCGCTCGGAGTTCGGGATCATACATGCCAACTGTCGTGTTTACGCTATTTCCACAGCATAAGCCAAAGGTCTACCCTCAACTGCAATGCGAGTTCAGCCAGCCATGAACTCTGCATCTGTGTCTGCCCCATGCTTGCCATAGGCCTACACACACGTGGCCACCCTCCTTCAACGCACAACATCACAGTGTCGTTTTCAGGCTTGTGGACATGCGCAGACAGGCATGACAATGGTGTGCCGTAGGAGTGCAAGTGATGCAACCGCGCTGCGCACAATAGTAAATAGGCTTGGGGGAGGGAGGAGCAGCAGTGAGGCTACATAATACACATTGATGATGCTCATTTGCTACAAGCAGTACATGTCAAACAGGAATCACTAAGTCACACATATCACACACCAATGAACCAGTGAGCCTGAAAACACATCATGCAGAACCAACTATTGACTCATGTCTCTCTGCACTGGCACATGTGACCAAGGATATGCGCTCTGCTCTTGGATGATTACACCCCTGCGAACACCGAACACACAGGCCCAGAGGCAGTACATTGCGGCCCACAAACGCACCAGTGGCATTGTGGAACACATATTTGGCGTGTTGAAGTCACGTTTCAGGTGCCTGGACATCACAGGTGGAAGGGTCCTGTACAGCCCAGACATTGTGTGCTTGATGATCATTGCATGTTGTGTCAGGTCATGTTGAGCAGTGTCTGTACCTCCAGCTCCTGGCCCCGTATCCCGACTGATGACTGTGGCCACCATTTTCTCAATGTCATCCAGCTCCTGGTGTGCCGCTGGAACCCCCACCTCCAATGACAGTTGCTGCCTTCATGTTGGCCTCAAGTTTCTTTTTGGTTTTGCCCTTCACATCATTCCAGTGCCTCTTGACCTCTTCCATTGTCCTCCTCAACACTGCAACTGGGATGTATGATGTTACAACGTGTGCTGTTACAACGCGTGCTGTTACAACGAAACTTTTACAACGCAAGTGGATTTACAACGCATGCTTTTACAACGCAAGTCTTTACATCGACTTGCCCTAGATGGCGTGCTAACATTAGAAAAGTGTAATTTACTATTCCAACTTCAGTCCACTTAACAGTAGGGAAGGTGTTGGGATAGTAAACTACACTATTTGTAATGTTAGCACGCCATCTAGCGCAAGTCGATGTAAAGACTTGTGTTGTAAAAGCATGAGTTGTAAATCCACTTGCGTTGTAAAAGTTTCGTTGTAATGGTAGTGCGTTGTAAAAGTTGCGTTGTAAAGGTTGTTTACCCTGCAACTGCATTCACATGGTCCAAGATGGTCTGCCAAATTTGCGTTGTTGCCAATGACACGTTGGAGGTGCCGAACATTTGTTGGTAGTGTTCTATCACCTCCGTAACGATGTTCCTGTTTTCCTGTGTACTGAACTGCGTCTTCCTCTTCTCCTTGGCCTTCCCCGACCCTGAGGTTCCTTGCTGGTCGTCTGTGGGGCTTGTGGGCTTCGCGTTGTCCTCTGCACTCGGTCCAGGTGCATCCATGGTGCTACGCAGTTTATATTTTTGTGCATTTTTTTTTGTTCTGCTTTTATAGTGCAATTTCCCGCATGACACATGGGAATTGCAGGCCTGTCACTGGTTAACGCTGATTTTTGTATCGCGATTGGCCACATCGCAACTTTTTTTGCGTTCGCGTTTTTTCTGGCGTCATGTTAGTTTTAACGCAGTCATTTGACGTGTTATCGTGAGACTATCCCATGGTGCCGCCGTGTTGAGAATACAACGGTAACACAGTGTTATTTTCCCACGATAGACTGCGATATACAGAGTTGCGTTAAGCTAATTTTGCGATAATTAACACACGTTTGTAAGAATATCCCTCAGAGAACTTAAAGAGAGGAATGAAGTATTAAACAAACCATGTGAGGAACTGTTTATTCTTTTGAAACAGTATCGCGCACTGAAAAAGAAGCAATTCGCAGTTCAAGTCAAGCCAAAGTACCTATATTCGGTTTCAAAAAGAGGACCATAAAAGTGCACAAAATCAACAATACAATTTATAGTTTCAATGACCTATATACAGAACAACGTGAAAGGCAATTCATACAATGCAGTTATTAAAAAGGAGATAGAAGTAGGATTAAAAGAATACAATCATTAATATTCAATCTTAAACTAATCACACCTTTTAATTCCTGGGACACTTAAAATGTATGGTGATGAATCTAGCTAATCCAGTTCAGCTACAACTACTAATACAGTTTCCTAATAGCAATTGCAACTTTAATAAAGTTGGAAACCCTGGTGCATGTATCAAGTGCAGCCAGAGAATTCCTGTTGTTAAAACCATCAAAAAATGAACATGGCCTAATATCTTTTAAAATCCGGCCAAAAATGTTCTTCTACGCTCTTTGTAAAGAGTGCAAAATTGCATAAAGTGCCGTGAGCTTTGGACTGCCAAATTATCACAAGGGCAGGGCACCAAGTTTTCTGCCGACCCAGTTTGCTTCGGAAATGCCACTAGGAAATGCGGATCACTGACAGAATAACGACGGACAGAATATCGAGCTACAGGAATATCGAGTCTACAGCATCGATGGACAGAATATCGACAGCCTATCTCTACAATGGTAAGTACAAAAATTTCGAAACAAAAATATCGTTGTTTAAAATATCGTTGTCAAAAATACCGTTTTAAAAAAAATGTCTTACAACTAATGAATAAAAGTTAAATAATAAATATAATTAATAAAAACATAGTTAAAAGTATTTAAAAATATTAAAAACTGATAAATGTAATAAAAAAAATTAACATACATATTTAATTTTTTAATATATATTAACTTAATATTTTAATAAATCATTATTTTATTTAAATATAAAGGGGGTCATTACGATAGCGGGCAGATCGGGCGATCCGTCCGCTAAACTCCTTCGCCCGCTTGACTTTTCCCCCTGCCACATTACCATGGAGGGGGGGACCCCAGCGGACGGGAAGACCGTCTCCCGGTTTTCAGCCGGTAGGCAATCTGCCCGAATGCCTACTGGGCGGAAAAGCCCAGGAATATGATGGTGGTGCCTTGCAGGCACCGCCATCCATATTAGGATGATGGTGGGGAATTGCCTTTCCATGGTGGAGGCTCCGCCATGGAAAGGCAGGCGGTTTTGGCTTTGGGTGCCCGTTGCCGGCCCCCAGGGTGTTCAGGGGTGGGGGTGCACGGGGGGGGTACCTACCCCTGCATTGTCATGGACATTGTGGCAGGCACCTTGTGGTGCCTGTCATCTTGTGCATGACAATGCACACAGTGCATTCCCAGCATTGTGGCGGGCGGTGCTGTGAGCACCGCCCACCACAATGCTGGGAATGGAGTATGCCACCGCCACGGTGGCGGTGCCATCCTAATTGCAGGTGCGACACCGCCGCACCACTGGCGACCGGTCCCAGCACCGCTAGGGTGGCAGGCGTACTAAAGTCCGCCCGCCATCCTAATGGGCCTCAAAATGTTAAAAACATAAGAAAAGTTATAAATACATATATATATATTTATATTTATATATATATATATATATATATATATATATATATATATATATATATATATTATCTACTGGCGGTCGGCAGTAGATAGTTATAGTTAGGACCCTGTTTCCATAGGAAATCCGCAACATTCTATTTGGAATGACTTTGGCGCCGGTCGACGAATCCTCGCGAAATTTTCAAAATAGGTGGGGCGCTACGCTCCGCTCCTACCCTGAAAGTCTCGGGGGGATTCGTCAAGCGGGGGCTGAGATAAAAGGGGGGTCCCAAAACGCGTTTTTCCCATGCATTTTTCCATAGGACCTTTAGACACAGCTACAGCCCGAACGGCTGAACAGAGTTACTTGAAATTTGGCAGAGAGGTAGTCCTCAGGTCAAGGAAGTGCCTTTTGTAGGTCTGGTGTAAATCTGTTCAGTAGTTCCTGAGAAAATAGCATTTAAATCAATATATATATCTGTGGCAGCTTACGGTGCGCTTACCGAGCGCGATTCTGATTGGCTGTTAGATCTTAGTAAACATTCCAATCGTTCGAAACCAGGAAGCGGCGGCCGCCATTTTCTCTCTCGCACTCTGAGGGGGGGAGGAAAAACAAAGGCCAAAAACATGTAAAGGGACTGTTTAGACAGCTCCTAACCACCTAGCCTTGATGAATGTGTCCCCAAAGAACCCCCAAGGCCAAAAATTCATTTTTTTTTTTTACGAAAAATCGCCGATTACGCTTACCGTACGCATACGGTAAAAAAAATTTAAAACAATTTTTTTTTCCATAATCTCCCCACCCCGTGTGCAAATGGTGCCCGCAGGGCACCATTTGTGCATCGCATAATAACCAATGCAGAAAATGTAAAAGCTTATCTTTCACAACGAAGCGCATAATATCTCCTCCATGTGCGCACGGTGCGCGAAGCGCATCGTGCGTACATGGCCCATCCACGGCACTAACTGCGTAAAGTGGGCACGCGGTGCGCGAAGCGCACCGTGCGCGCACGGAACGAACTGCGTTAAGTGGGCGCGCACGCCACGAATGGCGTAAAGTAACTTAGCATTTAAAAAACCGTACAAATTCACTGAAAAAACCATAGGTTTCACACACGTTATAGTTAGGAATTAGCATTTAAAAAACCTTGCAAATTCAGTGAAAAAACCATAGGTTTCACACATGTTATAGTTAGCTGGACATTTTACTGATAAAAAACCAATGAAATTCCCCCGTTATAGTTAGTGCAGGCAACTATAACTCACGCGACCGCAATCCTCTGCTGATGACATATGTGTCTTTATGAAAAAAAAATATTTGTAATATATGTATAGCTAAAATTTAATGGAAGAAGACATGGGCAAATAATTGTCTAAATACAGTATTAGCATCAGCAGAGGATTGCGGTCGCGTGAGTTATAGTTGCCTGCACTAACTATAACGGGGGAATTTCATTGGTTTTTTATCAGTAAAATGTCCAGCTAACTATAACATGTGTGAAACCTATGGTTTTTTCACTGAATTTGCAAGGTTTTTTAAATGCTAATTCCTAACTATAACGTGTGTGAAACCTATGGTTTTTTCAGTGAATATATATATATACATAAACCTGTAATATAAATATATCAATGAAATATATATAATAAATTAAAATATTAAAATGAATACTTATTTTAAAAAAAATATTGTACACTATATTAACTATAAAAGTAGGGAAATGTTGGATAGCGTAAGGATAACATTACAATTCTCACTACAGAAAATGCAGCAGTTGGGAAAGTGTTGGATAGCAGAAGGGAATAATTTACTATTCCCATTCCAGTGAGTGCAACAGTAGGGAAAGTGTTGGATAGCGGGTGGGTAAAAATTCCTATTCCCACTCCGAGTGTAACAGTAGGGAAAGTGTTGGATAGCAGGTGGGTAAAAATTACTATACCCACTCCAGCAAGTGCAACAGTAGGGAAAGTGTTGGATAGCGGGTGGGTAAAAATGACCATTCCCACTCCAGTGAGTGCAGCAGTAGGGTAAGTGTTGGATAGTGGGTAGGTAAAAATGACTATTCCTACTCCAGCGAGTACAACAGTAGAGAAAGTGTTGGAAAGCGGGTGGGAATAATTTACTATTCCAACTCCACCAAGTGTAACAGTAAGGAAAGTGTTGGATAGCGGAGGGGAATAATTTAGTATTCCCACTCCTGCAAAATATTTAACATTAATTAACAACTAAGTAAATTTTGCAAAAAATTATTTACCTCCCGCTATATTGCCCTATAAACGTCACCACCAATATTGTAAATTATTACACAATTAACATAATTAGTTAACAGTTAATTAATTAAGTATTAACAATTAAAAAGCAAATTAAAAACAATCAAAACTAAATTAGTTCATGCAATTAACACTATAAAATAATTTAAAATACATATTGTATATAAAAAATGATAAAAATTTTATTAAAATTAAATTACTTCCCACCCTACTACCCTATCAACCCACAACAAACTCATTAAAAAATCACACAATTCACATATTTACCAATTCTTTATTAATAATTAATATCCAATTAATAACCAATTATTAAAACATATAACACAATTAACAATATTAATGATTAAGTACATAAATATTAATTAATAAATGTATTAATTAGTTAATTATAATTAAATTACTTTCCACCCTACTCCCCTATAAAACCACAACCTGTCCCTCAACAAATTACACAATTAACATGTTTACCAATTAATTATTCATAACCAATTCATAATTAATTAATAACAAATTAATTAGCACAATTAACAATATAAAATATTAAATACAAAAATATAAATTAAAAAATTCCTTAATTACAATTAAATTACTTCCCACCCTACTCCCCTATAAAACCAGAACCCACCCCTCAAAAAATTACACAATTAACATATTTTCAAATTAATTATTAATTATTAATAACCAATTAGTAATTAACTAATACGAAATTAATTAGCACAATTGACAGTATGAATTATTAAATACAAAAATATTAAGTAATACAATTATTAATTAATTATTTTAAGTGAAATTATTTCCCACCCTAGTCCCCTATAAACCCACAACCCGCTTCAGAAATAAAACGCAATAATTATGTTTTTTTTTTAAATTAATAACTTCTATAAAAATTATAATTAAATAAATTACAATTAAATTACTCCCCACCCTATTCCCCTATTAACCCACAACCCACTACAGAACTAAAATACGCAAAAATGAATGAACATAAAATGAAATACTTGCGAAAAATTCAAACATACATTACAAAAATAAGCTATACTTTTAACACATATACTAACATACAAAACAAAAAAAAATCGATATTATTAACAACGATATTTTGACTAACGGTATTATGAACATCGATATTAATTAAAACAATGTTTCTTACCTTCATGTCGATATTCTGGTCGACGATGTTCTTGATGGTCGATATTTAAACATTGATATAATGGCATATCGATATTTAAAACTCGATATTATGTCTGCATACCAGGAAATGCAGGGTAAGGAGACGGAATCTTGTTAAGTAAAACCGTGTCTGGATATTTGTAGTGAACGTTAAATAAAATTGCTGCTGAGCGGGAATAAACAAAGAGGGCCTGCTACCTCAGGTTGAGAGCGGCAAGTGTTTGTCCCTGTGAAATGCACCTCTTCTATAATTTTTTTTGCATTCTCATCGATACCTGCTGGGCAATCAAAATAATGTCCCAGAGCTAACTTATAAAAGATACCCCTGACAAATCGGAGCCAGGGGATAGTAAGTGCACCATCGAGGTTAAGACAATCTTTTATAATCTCTCTGGAGAACGCCTGCTCTTCTGATAACCAGATTTTAGCCCATAGGAGTAAGGGGGCAATGTTTATACAATATTCTACAAAGTCAAGGCCCAACTCATAATGACAAAAGCTTGTGGAGGCACTATTTGAAATCATCAGTAGCCTTCTTTATAAATGTATTTTCCATAATTTGCAACTGACAGCAGTTATGATACCCCCATACGCCTGCTCCATATGTTACCACAGGTACACATTTGGCTTTATAGAGTGCAACTAGCTCGGTCACCGGTTAATGTCCCAATTTGCTGGAAAAACAAAAAAGTCCCTCAACCACCCTACCTACGTCGTGCAACCATGTAGTAACAATCAGATCCCATTTCAGCTTATTGTTAAAAAGGTTCCCAACATAATTAAAATTATTCATTTTATCAATCTTCTTCGCACCCACAGTGTCATTTCTAATATTGGTCTTTTTAGGCCCACAGACCATGACGTAAGATTTAGTAAAATTAACCTTTAGATCAAGTGACAACATAAAATCAGAAAATGCATTAAGTGATTTTTGGAGGCCATTTAATGTTAGGGCCATTAAGACAGTATGAACTGCATAAGAAAGAAGCGGAACCCGAATGCCCCCAATGCACATTAAGGCCATTGGTGTATATTATAAAGAGAAATGGAGCTAAGATGTATCCCTGCCGGACACCCTCTGTCAATGCGATAGGCCTGTTTTTTTCGCCATTGGCTCCATATCTGATAGTTACAGATGTAGAGGCATGGAGCCTACGGAGAAGAGAAATTAAAGATTCCTCAACTCCCATTTTACCCATCAGTACCCACAGCTTATCCCGGACAAGTCCATGAAGGCCAGATTAATAGAACCCTTCCTCGCCTTCATGTATTTGCCCATAATCAGGAACAAGTTGAGGCACTGTTCAGTGGTGGCCATCCCCCTCCTAAAACCATACTGTGATCTTGCGATCACCCCTGTATCTGTCGCCCAAGTTTCAAGTCGAGCAAAGACAACCCTTCCCAGCAACCTCGCTGTGGCATCAATAAGGGAGATTGGTCTGTAACAGGAAGGGTCATGTCTGTTACCTTTTTTATACACAACGACCTCTATAGCCTCCTTCCAAGATGCCGGGATAGTGCCGGTTACTACGGCTTTGAACACATTGGTCAATAATGGGGCCCACAAATTTGGATTAGTTTTAAAAAGATCTAGTGGCACTCCATCCGGACCAGAGGCCTTCATACTAATTCCTTTGGATAGGGCTTCCTCAACCTCAGCTTCTGAGAATGACGCACTTAGGTGAAAGGTTGAGGTTAGATCTAGGGGCAAATCCTCACTGGGGACCTCATATTGCCGGCCTTTGGGATTAAAAAGGGCCGCATAGTGGGCTTTCCAAACCTCCCCCAAAATCAGGGAGTTCATCCTACCCATCTCCTCATTGAATAATGGGCGATATATAACTTCCCAGAAACTTCTTGAGTCCTTAAGGAAACTAGCTCTTTTCAGGTCATCCCAGGCTCTAAGCCTCAGTTCTTCTTTCCTCCGCTTCATTATACTTCCGAGCATGCTTAATTTGAGCCCTATATTGAGGGTGTGCGTGCAATGCCAGCTTTAAGGTTTTATGTGGTCTAGTGCATTCTGCATTGAACCACCTTATTTCCAGGGAGTCCATCACCTTAATTGATTTAGTCAGGTTTTTAGCTATATCCGAACAGATCAGTTGAAATTCCTGAATAATCTCTGCTGGAGGCAAATCATAAGCTAGGCAATTCACAATCAAGTCATAATTAGTTATAACAGTTTTTGCTTCAAACTCAACTGGGTTTACTTTATTCCATTCAAGTCTTACCCCTGTATTGGGATTAAAAGAAACTTTATAACCAATAACATTCCCCGGCTAAGCTATTGTACTAAGGGACGCTGTAAGGGGATTATGATCACTCGCATTATTTGGATCCACCTCAAAGTCACCAATGAGTGGCAGGAACTTTCGTGATGTGAACATAAAATCAATGAAACTCTACCTACCTCCACCAATATAGGTGGGATACTGTATTGAGTATTTGCTACCTAAGTCATTAATGAGGCCCAGATCGTTCTGCACAATAATAGAATTTAGAGCCTCTCCCTGGGGGGTATGATTTAAATTCGCCTGGGGCTGCCCCTCTATGCTTAACATCCAACAGCCATGGCCAGAAATGTAAGGGTAGATTGAGTAAAATTAAAATCTCCTACCCAAAGAGTACACAGGGGTTGCCATTTCTCTGAAATGTTGTTAATTTCTATCTGTAAAGCCTCAATACCTTCGCTGAAGTAGTGACTAAAAATATTGTAATACCAGTTCACCACTAGTAAATTAATTTGTAGCATATTGAAAATCACAACTAATTGAAACCATCGAGATGTACCAACAACACTAACTTTTATAGCCTCGTATTTTACTGAGATTAGCATTGCCAACCCTCCTTTAGTCCTCCCTGAGGATGGAGGTATTGCAATAACTATGTAAGAACAATAGCCATTCAGAACAATGTCCTTCATGTACCATGTCTCCTGAAGACAAATTATGTCAAAACCTTGGATATCAGTTAACCAGGCCTCGTCACTCAGTTTAGAACACATAACTGCTATATTCCATGAAATAAGTTTAACCCCTTTGGTGCTTGCGTCGGCCAGTGGCCGACGCTAGCACTACCTCCCAGGTGCGGCGCACGTCCATTGGCCGCCACCAGGGAGGGCCCCCTTTGAACTACCAGTGCATCGCACCGGAGATTGTTTTTTAAAAAATTCCCCCTGGGGGAGACACGAAAGGCTTTCCGCGTCTCCCCCGGCCCCCCTCCCGCCCATCTGTGATGTCAGCACGCCGCGAGGCGCTCTGACGTCACTGGTTTCCTCACCGGAGCCGAGGACAGCAGCAGGTAAGGCCGCGCTCGACTCCGATGGGGAAATCCGGCCGAAAACGGCCTCCCCAGCTTTCAGGGAGGCCTCATTTGAAAGGGGAGAGTCTCCCCTTTCCTACGAGACCTTCCTGAAAGGGTGCTGCGATCCATGGCCAGGAAACCCCACTAGACACCAGGGATGTCTTTGGGGGGGTCGGCCCTCGTGGTAATGGGTTGACCCCCTCCCGGGGGCATTTTTTTTATTAGAAAATGTTGGCTTTCTTTGCTGGGCGCAATCGGCCCCCAAATAAGCATAATTTTTTTTTTTTAAAACAAATGTACAAAAAAATATGGCGATGATATTGGCAGGGGGTCGGTCCTCCTGCTCAGTGGCCGACCCCCTGTGGGGGCATATTTTTTGTTAAAAAATGTTGGCTTTCCTTGAGGGGCACATCAATCGCCCCCAAAAATAAAAAAATAAAAAGAAAAGAAATGGCGGCAATATTGGCAGGGGGTCGGTCCCTGTATCTATATACATATATATGTATAGATAAAGTATATATGTATATAGATACATTATCTACTGGCGATCGCCAGTAGATAGTTATAGTTAGGATCGTGTTACCATAGGAAATCTCAAAATTCTATTTTGAATAACTTTGGCGCCGGTTGACGAATCCTCGCGAAATTTTCAAAACAAATGGGGCGCTCCGCTCAGCTCCTACCCTGAAAGTCTCGGGGTGATTCGTCAAGCGGGCAAACCTTGCAAATTCACTTAAAAAACTATAGGTTTCACACAGGTTATAGTTAGGTGGATATTTCACTCGTAAAAAACCAATGAAATTCCCCCGTTATAGTTAGTTCAGATAACTATAACTCGCGTGACCTCCACTCTATCACAAGGATGATGTCATCAGTGGTGTCATGAGTGATGCCACTGACCATGTCATGAGCGATGTAATATGCGACTTCATGAGCAGTGGATTGCGGGCGTGCGAGTTATAGTTATCTGAACTAACTATAACAGGGGAATTTCATTGGTTTTTTACGAGTGAAATATCCACCTAACTATAACCTGTGTGAAACCTATGGTTTTTTAAGTGTATAAATATATGTAGAAATAACATCTATGTATTTTTAAAACAAGTGTACAAAAAATTATATGGCCGACCCCCTGTGGGGGCATATTTTTTGTTAAAAAATGTTGGGTTTCCTTTCCTTGAGGGGCACATCAATCGCCCCCCAAAAAAAAAAAAAATTAAAAAAGGAAATGGCGGCAATATTGGCAGGGGGTCGGTCCCTGTATCTATATATATATATATGTATAGATAAAATATATATGTATATAGATACATATAAATATATGTAGAAATAACATCTATGTATATTACCTACTGGCGGTCGCCAGTAGGTAGTTATAGTTAGGACCACGTTTCCATAGGAAAACCTCAACATTCTATTTTGAATAACTTTGGCGCCGGTCGACGAATCCTCGCGAATTTCTCAAAATAGGTGGGGCGCTACGCTCCGCTCCTACCCTGAAAGTCTCGGGGGGATTCGTCAAGCGGGGGCTGAGATAAAAGGGGGGTCCCAAAACGCGTTTTTCCCATGCATTTTTCCATAGGACCTTTAGAACGAGCTACAGCCCGAACGGCTGAACAGAATTACTAGAAATTTGGCAGAGAGGTAGTCCCTAGGTCAAGGAAGTGCCTTTTGTAGGTTTGGTGTAAATCTGTTCAGTAGATTCTGAGAAAATAGCCTTTAAATCAATATATATATCTGAGCCCGCTTACGGTACGCTTACCGTACGCTTACCGTACGCTTACCGTAAGCTTACGGTGGCGTGCGCGAGCGCGATTCTGATTGGCTCTTAGATCTTAGTAAACATTCGAATCGGCCGAAACCAGGAAGCGGCGTCCGCCATTTTGTCTCTCGCACTGAGTGTTGTTTATCAAACATGATGGCCAAAAACATGTTACGGGGCTGTTTTGACAACTCCCTCCCACATAGTCATGTTGAGGGAGTCCCCAAACATCCCTCAAGAGCAAAAACGGTTTTATTTTTTTTTCGGCAATTTCGCGGGGTACGCTTACCGTACGCTTACCGTACGCTTACCGTAAGCTTACCGTACGCTTAAGGTAAAAAAATAAAAATAAAAAAAACACTATCCACACTTACCCCACCCCCTGTGCTTTTGGTGGCCGCAGGCCACCAAATGTGCAGGGCTTATTAATAGAGAAAAAAAACGTAATTTTGGCAACATGAAATTATAAAATCGAAATAAAAAAAACACTATCCACATTGACCTCACCCCCTGTGCTTTTGGTGGCCGAAGGCCACCAAATGTACAGGGCTTATTAAAGTTGATAAAAACCGTGCACGGAACGAACTGCGTTAAGTGGGCGCGCACGCCACAAATGGCGTAAAGTAACTTAGCATTTAAAAAACCGTACAAATTCACTGAAAAAACCATAGGTTTCACACACGTTATAGTTAGGAAATAGCATTTAAAAAACCTTGCTAATTCACTGAAAAAACCATAGGTTTCACACATGTTATAGTTAGCTGGACATTTTACTGATAAAAAACCAATGAAATTCCCCCGTTATAGTTACTGTAGGCAACTATAACTCACGCGACCGTAATCCTCTGCTGATGACATATGTGTCTTTATGAAAAAAAAATATTTGTAATATATGTATAGCTAAAATTTAATGGAAGAAGATATGGGCAAATAAGTGTCTAAATACAGTATTAGCATCAGCAGAGGATTGCGGTCGCGTGAGTTATAGTTGCCTACAGTAACTATAACGGGGGAATTTCATTGGTTTTTTATCAGTAAAATGTCCAGCTAACTATAACATGTGTGAAACCTATGGTTTTTTCAGTGAATATATATATGTATATATCTGTGTGTGTGTGTGTGTGTGTGTATAGATATATATATATATATATATATATCTACATATATATATATGCTCCATGATGCACAGTGAACGACGCACTCGCGGACGGGTGCTTAACAAACGTGGGGGTGTGCATGCGATATTTATCCAGGCTCTGTTTCCCAAAAAGAAAGACAGCACTCGCGGGCACAGTTGTTTTTCTTTTTGGTAAACAAGGAAACTGAGCTTGCATATATATATATATATATATATATATATATATATATATATATATATATATATATATATATATAGTTTTTTTTTGTGGGAAAGTTGTGGCATCACCGGGCTGACACGAATTTCCTACCACCCAGCGTACCCCCAGGTCTCCCGACAAAAATGGTGCCTCACTCGTGTGGGAGGCCCAAGTACCCACGAAGACTGTTTTCTCACCAAATGTTTAGGTTGCGGAGTGTAGAAAAAGCCCAACGGGTAAATCTCTATAGGGTCGCCATATGAGATTTGAAAATTTGTTAGGGTAAAGTGTACACACTATGCATTATTAAAATTGAACACAACTCAGTCCCCACCCCCACATTAAGTTGTATGACCCAACCAGCTCACTCACTAGGCCATGATAATATTATCTGACCAGTTTCTTCCATGAGATTTTCTTAGAGCACCAGTGGGCCGATGTATTGATAAGGCTTTGACAGGTTTCCCCCTGACCAACTGCCAGACAGGGGACCCCCCTTCAGAATCAGAGTATACGGTGTGCATTCTGGTGGCAGATTCAACAAATTTTTGGCACCCCCACCCATATTTTATTGAACTGTCCCACTTAAATTTGCATGGCCTTGTGGAAGACCGGCCCTGTCTGTTGAGGCTAATCTTGGTTGGTTAAAGTCCCCCTGCCCCGGTCTCATATTGTTCCTAACGATGTTCCGAGCCATGATGGAATCTTGGATTGCTGAAACTGCAGTATCAATGCCAACATTATTAGGGGGTAGATCTATGGAAGGAACCTTGGGCCATATTATCAAGAAATATCGATAACATTATCAACGCTTTAGCGGCAGTAAACTGTTATCGCCGTTCCTTGATAATATGGCCCCTGGTCATTTACAGTAGATATTATATTTGTGAAAATCAATCGACTTGATGGGACACTAGAAGTATGGCAATTACGTCAGAGCTTCTAGGGCAAGCGATGTTATCAATCTGGTTTTTAAATTGCAAGACATTACCTAAACCCATTAGGACTCAGGCAAGCTGTTGTTCAATGCTGGTTAGTCTAACCAAAATAGGTGTCAAAGCCTCCTGTACAATTCTACTGAATTTGTCTATGCTGTTATCAACATTATTATCCGACTCATTTAGAACATTAGCTCACCCTCCTTCCGACTGAATCCTTGAAGTATTTCCAGCTAAGTGAGTTTTCTTAGTTCTTTTGCCCTTTGGGGAATGACCCCTTAGTTTGCAATCAGCTCTTGCCACGTTTGTTTGTTTTCCTTTCCCTCCTTTTGCGGCTTGAATTACAGAAGCTTTCTCCACAGGATCGGTGGGTGGGTCAGTCCCTTCATTGGGGGCATGTAAAACACACTGGCTTGAAATAATTACGGTGGGTGAAAGAGGAGGTTGCGGTCTCTGCTCAGTTACAAGTTCCGAGGTTGAAATTTGACAGTCAGTTAGGGCAGATGGAACTGAGCAGGGAGCTAAAGAAAGTCTGCGTTCAATCTCCTTCATTAACACCCCTACCACTTTTTTTTAAATAGCCATCCAATGTTGTGTCTATTGTTTTTGGTTTGGGGTCGGGCTTCCCTTTCCCAATAGTACAAACTACTGTTAGAAAATAACGAAGAAAAGCAAAATTAAAAGTGTAGGGTAAGTTACCTTAGCATGAGCTTCCCGCAATGATATCCTACCCAAGTAGTGGTCCCAAGGGCAGATTGCGGAACAAAAGAACCAAAAGGGATGGCCCTGCCTCCTCCAGGCTCTGACGGACAAAGATGGGCCCACCCTTGGCCCAGGCTTTGCCCAGGCACATCCCATGCTGTGGGATGCAGGCGACGAAGATGTAGGCATGGAGGGCTCCTCCTCCTCGCTGTGTCAGGATGGCTTCTGGGGGACCGAGTCCCACCCCATAGAAGAAAGAGCAAAGCGTTGCGGGCTCTCAAGCGGCCCGAGAAGTGTGTCCCGCATTGCGGGATGCGGGTGAGGAAGATGTAGGCATGCAAGGCTCCTCCCCCTCGCTTTGTCAGGAGGGCTTCTGGGGGACCGAGTCCCAGCCCAGAGAAGAAGGAGCAAAGCGTTGCGGGCTCTCAAGCGGCCCGAGAAGTGCGTCCTGAACTGCGGGATGCAGGCGAGGAAGATGTAGGCATGCAGGGCTCCTCCCCCTCGTTGTGTCAGAATGGCTTCTGGGGGACCGAGTTCCACCCCTGAGAAGAAGGAGAAAAGTGTTGCGGGTTCTCTAGCGGACCGAGAAGTGCATCCCCACAATTCACCGTTATAAATAAGAGTGGTAAAAACAGTTCAAGCACAAGGAGATGATGGACGGAGAACTGAAACGTTTCAGACACTCACCCCCAGTCACATATTTGGGTTGAATCCATCATCTTCTTTTTTTTTTAAACTCTTTTTATTAGAAAAACATCGACATTCAAGGCATAGTTTCATCGTAACACAGCATAGGCAATGGCAAGCACAAGGAGTCATCAATATATAAAATAATGGTACAGTTGGAGTCATGGGGAAGGGGAGACATCCATATCGTGAAGTCTGGGGGGGGGTACATATTTCACCTAGATATAAGTTCCAGGGGGTCTAGACCTTGGACCATTTCCGGGGGCAACCCCTCGCAATGTACACAGATTTTTCTCGTTGCATGCACCAATCAAGGTTCCTTTTCCAATCTGTTATTGTGGGTGCCTGTGATGCCCCCCAGTGCTGAGCGATATTCCTCTTGGCAACCATGCAAGCAAGTGTGACCCAGTGTATGGCGTAGGCATTCAGGTCTGTGGGTTCCCAGATATTAAGGAGGCATCTTGGAGCTTCTGGCCGGATTTCAATCTCAAGGGTTTCACTCATGATGGAATGTATCTTATGCCAGTACTCCTGAATTAGCCTACAGTGCCATATGATGTGCATGAAAATGCCTGGCTGCGTACACCCCGTCGACAAGACCCATCCGTGTGTCACCCCATGTGCACCAATTGAGGCCCTGTTATGTAGATTCTGTGGAGGATTTTTAGCTGCACTAAGCGGAGTCGCGCCGATATTGCTACTGTTTTAGGGGATGATACCGCTGTCTGCCATCCCTCGTCATCCAATTCTATGCCGTCCTCAGCCCATTTCTCCCGCAGCCGGGTCAGTGGATCACGCATGTTATTATTTTCCTATACGTCAGGGAAACTGCGCGTTCAGGCAAGTACCCGTCAAGGAGTCTGTCCTCAAGCGGGGAGCTGTCTGGCAAGGAGGCGCCCCTCGGCAGTGTGGCCTGTAGTGCATGTCGGACCTGAAGGTATCTGAACAACTCAGAATCAGCAAGGGAGTATTGAGTCTGGAGTGTGCTAAACGGCTTTACTTCCTCTGCGGCCCATAGGTCTCCGATAGTGGAAATGCCAATCAGGTCCCACTTGTCAAACCCTTTTGAGTCGCCCAGGTATCCCAGCTTTTGTGAGTCCCAGAGCGGGGTAGCTAGCGTCAGTCTATTGTCCCAGCCCAGTGATTGTGTAGCAGCATGCCATACCTTAACTGTGTGCTTGGTTGGCCCCGTCAGCGGGAACCTGCCAGGAGTGGAGTACAGTGCTCGATTGTATGCCCCGCTGGGAAGGATCCATCGGTCCATACGGAATCCCGGGGCGTCCGGGGGGCCATATGTACCATGATTAATAGCTATAAGATGAGCTGCCCAATAATATTTTTTGATGTCCGGCAATCCAATACCACCATCGTACCACCCGAGCGTGAGCTTTGATAAAGCTATTCGGGGCCGTCCGCCCCAAAGGAGGTCCCTCTGTAGGCCCTCAACCTCTCTGAAATACCAATTAGGTACAGGGTCGGCGGCGTTTTGGAGTGCATAGAGGAAGCGTGGTAAGGACATCATTTTGAATAATGCAGCCTTGCCCAACAAGGAGATAGGGAGTCTTTTCCAGTGTACAATGTCACTTTTAAGGCTTTGCAAGGGAGGGGCCAAGTTACGGGAGTATCGGAGTGCCGGATCCAGGGAGATAAATATGCCTAAATATCTGAACCCGTCGGAGACCACTGATATCGGGCAATTTTGGGGCAGATGCGGGGAGTCCCCACTGAGACATATATAAGGGACTTCTGCCAGTTGATCCAGAACCCGGAGTATCGACCAAAAATGTCTAGGATGTCAAACACCGCAATAAGGGATCTCTTAGGGGAGGCAAGGTAGAGGAGAACATCGTCCGCATACAGAGATATACGGTCCTCCCATCCCGGTGCCCAGTGTAACCCGCGAATGACCACGTCATTGCGTATCCATGCAGCAAGGGGTTCGAGGGCAAGAGCGAATAGTAGGGGGGAGAGGGGGCAGCCCTGTCTGGTGCCACGACCGAGAATGAAGGGGGCGGATTTTTTGTTATTTACGACCACCTGCGCCATGGGTTCAGCATAGAGAAGTTGCACTCAACTGATAAAGACAGGGCCAAGTCCGAATTTTGCGAGCACTGCAAACAGGTAAGGCCATTCAAGGGTGTCAAAAGCCATAGTGGCGTCCAAGGACGCCACGATGGCATCCTCACGTGTGGTTGGGGCCCTACCTAGTACCCCGTGCACCCTGCGCAAATTCATGGCAGTATTGCGCCGGGGCATGAAGCCTGATTGGTTTGGGTGGACGAGGTCCCCTATAACCTTGATCAGCCTATTAGCAAATACTTTAGCTAGGATTTTAGGCTCAGCGTTAAGGAGGGAGATGGGCCGATCGGAGGAGCATTCCGTTTTGGGCTTTCCTTCCTTATATATGGTGACGATGGTGGCCAGGCGCTGGTCTGAGGGCAGTATCACCGTCTCGAGGCTGGAGTTATACATGGATCTGAGATAGTGTCCCAGTTTGTCAGGGCGGAGCTTGTACAACTCGATAGGGATACCATTGGGGCCAAGAGCTTTACCAGGTCGAAGTGTTCGGATTGCCAGCGCGATTTCCTCGGTGGAGAGGGAGCTATCTAAGAACTGGCGGTCCACCTCCAATAGGGTCAGGAGGGAGATGTCCCTTAGAAGTTTGACAGAGTCTTCAAGTGTATTGAGGAAATATGAATTTTGTGATCAGTTATGTCCCCTATCGTAGACCCCAACGGCTCCATGTGCATGCTATAAGTACATGTATGTTCCCTCCAGTTCCAGTTTTGAAGACGCAAATACATGTGCGTCCACCGTCAACATGTCCTCTTTCAGATCCGCCATGAATGGGTCAGATATTCCATTCCTAAGTATGAAAGGCCACCGACTTTATGTGGTTCACTTTCCACATTTTACAGATTCAGGCGAGTAGGCCCAGAATTCTGTCATCAAGTCTTTTCCTGCCTTCTGCCTCTGAAAGCTCCAGTCTGAGCCCGCATCTGTATCCATGAACTTTGTCCTACTCCCTGCGCGGCTAACGGTGCCTGATCCAGCCTGTTGCCTGCCAAAAACTGTATTTCACCTTCAAGATTATCTACTCCGCTCCTCATCCGATGCATTCCTGTCTAGTAGTTTAGGTAAACATTCCTCCAGCTACCGTGCAAAGGGCCAGGCCTCGCTGTCCACATGCAAGTAATTCATAGCCCCGTTACCATGGAATATTCCTACCCCCTCGCATTTCATGTAGACATTTAGACGCTTGTACACGCACTAACCGACAGTATAGAATAGATTCTATCCTAGAGACCTTTCCTTTTGGATAACACAGTTCTTTAAACATAGGATATTAGATATGATTTGGGATTAGGTTGACATAACCCCCAGACTTCTGTCTCCACATGTAGAGTTAAATGTCAAGTCCCCTTCACCCTCTAGCTGCACGTCAATCACACGTCATGCGGCTGCGCGCGCATCTCTGCCAAATATTTCTGCTGACATTGCAGGATTCTTTTATGGATCCACCCACTTGTGACATCAGGTATAGTGACGTTTATTAAATTACGCCCATATGTCCGCCTCTATTAGTTACGTATGCACAGTTTATCTGTATTATCAGCTGTTACGCCTCTTGTATCTGTTTCACTGTAATGCATTTTCCTATAAAACTAATTATCTGTCAATAATGTATGCCCTTCCTTCCTGAACTTTCGTGGTGATGGAATAGAAGCCTACAATTCGAATTGTATTCCTTTGTATAGGAATAAAGCCTTTTAAAACCTATAATACCACGGATTCTGCCTCTTATATTTACTGAGTTATTCTTACTAGATTTTACCGCATAAAAAATAGTACCGGTAATGAAATATTTACCACATAAATTGGCGCCCGAATAGGGACACTTTCTCATCTCACGCGCCGGAGGTGCGTTGCAGGCCCGGTCTCCTGCCACAGCTGAACGGACAAAAACGCGTACCTGCAGGATTTCCTGTATCTCCCTCCGGCCAAGTGGGGGCGACTGAGGCTGCGATCAACACCCAGACGAGGCGGTGAGAAGTGCGAAGTATCCCGACCAGAGCCTAGCTGAGAGAGCAAGATCCGAGGTATACAGAGGCCCACCAGGTTCCGAAGTTCCGAGTCCAGTCGAGTCGAGTCCAGTCCGGTCCAGTTTCAGTTCCGTTCCGAGGCCTTCCGTTCCGAGCTACCCGGTGAGTACCATTACCGGGGAGGCATTTAAAGTGCACATAGTCTGTGCCGGTCAAGACGGGTTTGGGTACACAAATCCGGTCTGCACTGTTTCAGCAGTGTATCTGTACTGTTTAGCAGTATATATAGTATGTCTTGCATATAAACAAGTATTATCTAGTGTCAGTATTATGTCAGTAACTAGTTTTCTATTAGTTATCATCGTTCGTTAAACTGTTAAGTGTTAAATGTTTTAATATGTTTTATATATTGTGGTGTGAATGACTGTTCATTATTGTGTTCCTTGTATAAAGTGTGTTCTAGTAATAAGGTCTAAAAATGCCGCTCTTTTCGAAACTAAGATAGATCAAAACTAGAAAAGGGGTACTCGAAGAAGCTGTTCCCATCCCACCTAGGGACACTCCCGGGTATTTTATGTATCATAAGCATGGCCTAGATGCCGTATTATTTCTTGATTTATGGGTGGACTACACCAAAGAGTTACCAGAGAATCAGAGATGGCCCGCAGCGGGGACCTGGGATGCAGATTGCATCATGAGAGTAGAAGAAGAATTATGGAAAAAGAAAGCTAGACATTCACAGAAAGATGCCATTGAATTATGGCGTAAAGAATCATATAGACGTACAGAAAAAGCGCTCAGACAGGAAGAGAAAGGTAGAGAGAATTTAAATAAAACCCGAGAAAATCTATTAATTGAGGAAGGTACCCGAGTAAAATCAGAACAAGTAGATAGACAAAGAAACACTCTTATGAATGGTATGTATCCTCTTCTGGCCGAAGGGTTACCTAAGGCTACCCCGGAAATACCAAAAGACTTAACTCCTCCATTGCTCCCGATAAAAGCACATCCCAAAACACATCCCAACACAGCAAAGGACGTTTTCCTTTCCTCCTATTTAGATGACGTAGCTCCCGAGTATGCTAATGCCATACCACACATACCGCTTGCCGATGGTGTTCAACACCAAGAGCATCCGTCTGTATCCCCGCAACTACAACCTCCTACACAAGTTCCCACAGGTCCGTCTGTGTCTACAGTTTTTCCCACATCTACAATCTCTATCCTACGTCCAACGAATCCTTTCGTGCCTAGCACCTCAGATGGTGCTACAGGAGGTACGACAGACATGTTTGCCACCCCGCCGCGAAATAAACAGACCCTTAGAGATTTAGCACTCCAACGTACACCCCAATTAGCGACATCCGACATGTTTAAAGAACAGCTTGTGGATTGTAGATACGATCCAGTGCCAGGTAGACAGGACAAACTGCTCATATCATCACTACGTATACGACGAGCTACATTATATTTAATGACGATACCAGGAATGGTCGAACACCTAGACAATATATATCGCTTTGTCCAAACAGGGCGAGGTTCAGAAAGTATTAACGAAGCTATGGAATACCAGAAAGTAGATGTACAAAGACAACTACTACGTTTTTTCATAAATTGTGTAATTAGGAATCAAGACAGGCCCGGGGCAGATCATGATACCATGCAAAAACTTGCCAAATGGGGTCAGAACATATCAGAAGAGAAACATGATAGACAGGCGTGTATAATCGCCATGTGTCGAAAGATCCGCAAGGAAGTAGAACGAATACATAAAGAAAGACGAGAAACAGACAGAGTAGAATCAGAAGAAGAGGAGGAGCAAGAATCAGAACAATTAGAAACGATAGCTTATGTAGGTAGAGGAAGACCCCACAATAATACTAGAGGCTTTAATGACCCGATACGTCCAATACGTCCAGAATATAATAGGCATTTTCCAAATCCTATGTTAAATACAAGATCCCCTGAACACCTATTCCAAGCCGTTGACAAATTACTCCGAGATCGAAGGGGGTATCATATGCTCGATTCCATGGACGAACAAGAATTAGCCAGGTCAGCAGTACAATGGGCTGATAGTCCCAGCGAATACAATGATGATGCACTAGCGCACACGTTTCTGAACCTTGACCCCTACGAACAGCGTTTAGCTAGTATATACATGATTCAACACCTCCTTATATTATATAAAAGCCAACACTCCGATCCAGGACCCTTACCGGACATATTGACAGAACTACTCACGAATAAATGGAGAGGGTCAGGTACTGATTTAATTAATGAAATTCTAGAATTTCGAAACCAGTATATAGCTTTCGTATGCCCAGAACACGTTCCAGTTCCCATTATGGGAAGAAAAATGTATCACATAGATAGACAGAACCCGTTACGTGAAGTACACCCAATCAGAGGTGACGGTAATAACTTTACACGCGTGTTTGTGTACACGCCTATAACTAAACTGGAATTATTAGAAATGAAGAAAGTAGTACCCAGTCATGACAAGGACCCAGCAGGTTTCCATCGCGAGATAAAAGACATGTTACTCATGGGAGAGTATACCTACCCCGACATTATGAAAATATTAAAAGTCCTATTACCCGCCGGTGTTTACGAGAAACTCAAAGAAAAGGAATGGGAGGTGGGAGACCAAAAGATAGATTGGACAGCATTAGAAAACGAAGAAAGGGCCCGAGCTGCAGGAGCAGGACTTGGGGAAAAGACTACAGCACTAGCAGGACTACTAGTACAGGTACTGCCACGTTTATTAACTACGAAAAAGGAAGACTGGGGTGCAATATCAGCCTGTAAACAAAAGCCAGATGAAGACACTAGTGATTTCTATTCCCGATTTGAAAAATGTTTTGGTATAAATAGTGGCATAAAAGCCAGTAGTGAGTCATATCCACATCTGTTTGTGACAAAATTAGTTGAAAATTCTCTGCTACAAGTCAAGAATAGAGTATTGAAATTCGAAAGTACCTGGCAAGGTTATACCCCATCACAGATGTTACAGATGTTACAATATCACCACAATAGAATTAGAGAAGAACAAGAACACGAACAAAGACGTATGAAAGATACAAAAATGAAAATGCTTGTTGCTCAGTCAGTCCCAGCTGATGGTCATCAAAAGGGTAATTCCGCAGGTCCTACGAAAGGGACATGCAACTATTGTAAACAACAAGGTCATTATATACACGATTGTCCAGTCCTGAACCATAATATTGCTACAGGTAGAACCCAGGAGAGACCACGTCCACCTAGACAGGATCAGAATCAACAACAAATCCCTCAGCATGCACAACCCAGGTTAGCTCCGCAACAACTAGCCCCGCAACAGGCAGCTCCTCAACAGACCGTAGCACCACCACAAACGCAGCCTATTGCTGCAACACAAGCGACAACACAACAGATGTATCAGTATGCACAAGCAGATTATCCCGATTATCAGCGATATACATGAAATAGCCTAGAGAGGGAAGTTGGCTTACCCCTTATTGAGGTTCCTGTAGACCAGGAGGGACCTTATGTACATAGTGAACTATTAGGGGAAGACAGAAAGTTTTTACTTGATACAGGGGCAAGCAGAACAACTATACGACGCAGTGACGTGAAGTTCCAGGGGCACCCCTCTCAGGCTCACAGAATATTTCCCTTGGATTCTCAGGAAAACCCATAATTAATGACGTAACACAACCTCTTCCACTTACGATTGGTCCATTGACACGTACTACAGATTTATTGCTTACTAAATCATGTCCAGAAAACTTGTTAGGTATAAAAACATTGAAAGCTCTAGGAGCTATAATATGTTGTTCTCCGGAAGGAGTACGACTGTTTCTACGTGACTTCAAAGGTCACTACGTGTCAAGAGATATGGATCACCGATTACAGAATTTACCTTCACATTTATGGGCACAAGGCCCCACTGATGTTGGTTGCATGAACATTACACCATATCGAGTTACACTAAAAACAGGAGTAGTACTACCACGAATGCGACAATACAAGTTACCACCAGATGCTGTTGTGGCTTTGCTGCAAATCATTGACGAGCTCATTGCACAAGGAGTGGTTGTCGAAACCGACTCCAATGTATGTAATTCCCCGATAATTCCGATTCTTAAAAGAACGGATCCAAAAGCACCACCAGTATATCGATTAGTTATTGATCTGCGCGAATTAAATAAATGTATTGTACCACAATACCCTGTGGTCCCAGATATCTCTTCATTACTAACAGCTATTGACTCGGAAGCAACGTTCTTCACTGTAATTGATCTCAAGAATGCCTTTTTTAGCGTCCCAATAGATCCGGAAAGTCAATATCTGTTCGGATTCAGTTTAAATGGACGAAGTTTTAAATTCACACGCGCACCTCAAGGATTTACAGAAAGCCCCAGCATCTATAGCCAAGCACTGAAACGAGAACTTGACAGTATCCACATGCCAGTTAACACTGCCTTGTTTCAATATGTCGATGATCTGCTGATCACCGCCCGAAGTGAACATGAATGTGAAAAAGCGTCACTGACGGTTTTAAAATTTCTGGCTGACAAGGGGCACAAGGTGTCCCCTTCTAAGCTGCAATTCTGTGTCCAGCGAGTTGTTTACCTTGGGCACTCGCTGTCCAAGGAGGGAAGGCAGCTTACACCCGACCGCATCCAGTTAATTGCTAACATGTCAGCACCCAAGACACAAAAGGAGGTGCGGGCTTTTATAGGCCTCACTTCATACTGTAGGCAGTGGATCCCTCAATATGCATTTCTAGCAAAACCACTCATCCAGTTGACAACACAGGAGGTAGCCACATCGACTGTCCTCCCTTGGACTCAAGAACATACACACGCCTTTGAAAGCTTAAAGAAAGCTTTATGCCGAGCACCTGTTTTAGCAACACCATGTTACAGTAAACAGTTTACACTCTTTGTTACAGAACGCGAAGGTACTGCCTTGTCAGTACTCACTCAGGAACAAGCAGGATCACACAAACCATGTGCTTATTTCTCTAGTACATTAGATCCAGTAGCTCAGGCTCTTCCTGCGTGCCTGAAATCGGTGGCAGCAACGGCTTTAGCAATCAGACAAAGCGATGCCATAGTGTTAGGACACCAATTGACAGTACAAGTACCACACGCAGTAGAGGTTCTCTTGAACCGCACACAAACACAACACTTGACTATAGCGAGACTTACCGGTTACGAATTGACATTATTTCAGCCACACATAGAAATCAGACGTTGTAATACGTTAAATCCTGCCACACTGTTACCAGTGGGCGGAACAGATCCATTGGCACATGATTGTGTCGAAGTCATTACTATCACGACGAAACCCAGACAAGACTTGACAGATATCCCTTTGTCGGATCCAGACTTGACATTGTATGTAGATGGGTCATGTATGAGAACAAGTACAGGAGAATTAGTGGCCGCTTACGCAGTCACAACAGACACTGAAATCATTGAAACAAATTGTATTAACACTTTGTCAGCTCAAGCAGCAGAGCTCATCGCTCTGACACAAGCCTGTATTCAAGCCAATAATAAGAAAGTCAACATATACACAGATTCACGTTATGCATTCGGAGTCGTCCATGACTTCGGCGTACTGTGGCGAGAGAGAGGTTATTTAACTTCTCACGGTGCCCACATCCAACACGGACCCCTCATTCAAGCCCTATTAGACGCGATTCATCTACCTACTGCAATATCGATTATGAAATGCAAGGCCCACACACAAGTTACCGACATCATTTCTCAGGGTAATGACCTAGCTGACAGAACAGCTAAACAGACTGCTCAGAATCAGACTCACACAACTGACATGACAAAGACAATAGTTCCGACACCAACACATTGCATGACAGTTAAGGATCCCGCCCTTGATGTAATTGACATACAGACACATGCTACACCAGAAGAAATAAAGAAATGGACTGAATTAGGAGGGATCCAAACGGATCAAGGATGGATGACGAAGGAAAAATCTATATGGTTTCTTCCCGACTCCATGGTTCAAGTCATCATTAATACAATACATAGTCCAGCGCACCTAGGAGAAAAAGCTATGCTAGACAGCATTCAACACATTTGGTTTAACAAACACTTGCGAGCAGCAGCTAAACAAAAAGTTCGTACCTGTATGATATGTTGTCAGTTTAATCCAGGTAAAAGCATCCCCGTAGAGCAGGGTGGATTTCAACCTCCCGATCATGCTTTTGAAGTCCTCCAGATGGATTATATCCAGATGGAACGATGTTGAGGATTCAATTATGTTCTCGTAGTTGTCTGTGCTCTTTCCCGTTGGACGGAAGCCTACCCGGTTTCAGATTACACTGCCCCGACTACTGCCAAACAGTTAGTTCGAGAATTCTTCCCACGGTACGGTTTACCATGTGTTGTCTACTCAGATAACGGCCAGCCGTTCTCATCCGAACTAATGAAACACGTTTCCCTTTTGTTAGGCTACCAATGGAAATTTCACTGTGTCCGACATCCCGAAGCAGCAGGTCTCGTGGAACGCCATAATCAAACTCTGAAAATTAGATTGTCCAAAATATGTAGAGAAAAAGGTGTCGATTGGATAGTAGCCTTACCAGTTGCGCTCTTTTACATGAGAATGGTAGCACATTCTCGAACAGGGCTATCCCCGTACGAGGTGATCTTCGGTAGACCACCAAATATGTGGGGGACGCCTATACCTCGCAAAATCACTGATGTTGACTGTAATATGCTGACAGATTACCTGGCTTCCTTGATGTCTGCACTACAATCTTGTCGTTCACAGGTAGCCGCAGCTTTTCCCGATAATACTGAGGGGAAGCCCCATGACGTGGTTCCTGGTGACCTGGTTCTGGTCCGGAATTTCGACCGGAAGACCCAACTGGAGCCTAGGTGGAAGTCGCCGAAGCTAGTTCTACTAACTACAAGGACAGCCGTAAAGATCGAGGGACGAAAAGGGTGGTTGCACTCGAGTCATATCAAGAAATTTTATGGACTACCATCCAGTGTGAATACTCAACCGTGTATTCCCTCACAGACAGACTCAAAGCTCCCCTTGGTTGAGCAGTCCAAACCAGAACTTTACAAACTAAAATTAAGGTCTAGCAAGTCAGACAATTTGATTGTTTAAGTCCTCTCCAAGGTGAATCGGTTGAATTTGTCTCTGACATGTATCCTCTAGACCGGAATAGAGAAAGAAATCAACAGATGCAGCTTAAAAAGCATGCGTATTGTAAATCACTTCGTAGTCACTGCACAGTAACATTATTAATTTTGTTTTTTCTAAGTCTTCTGATCATCTTTTCCAGCATACTATTGCACATGTATTACCCTATTCTTAAGCGTGCTTACAATGTAACTGCAGAACATTCTTTTAGCGAATTACCTTCGCATGAGTTGTCCTATAGATTTGCGCTGCGCAACAACACATTCATTAGTATGTTACATCATTCCCATCAGACCAGCAATGCCACAAATTGTTGGATATGTGGCCGACTCCCTCCCTATCAGAACTATAAGGGAGTTTTGCCCCTCTTTCCCTATCCGTTCACACACAATGGCTCCTGTGGAGCATGGTTTAGTTTGATTAATTCCCTAGATTCAGATTCCGCAGTTTATCAAGACAACTGGGTATGGGGAAACCTGAACCTAGTTTTGCTTAAAGTCTGCTACCCTAACAAGGAGGGACTTCCCAAGAGAACAGGAACTGATCTAGAAAATGAAGTATATGGATTAGGTAATTTTACACTTAATCTCATGATCCTGAACGTTGAATCCGAAGCTACACCAATCTTGCCTGCCATGTCAGTATTCCCAGTAAAAGGGGAATTATGTGTAAGAAAGAATGGTTCCATACACATGGGCCATAGTAAATGCACCACTGTAATAAAATTCAGTGATCAAGGCAAGTCTACATTTAGAGCTTCCCATCATTCCTACTTCATATGTGGCCAGACCGCATATATATGTCTATCTTTAGATTGGGATGGTACCTGTTACATAGCATTCCTTCTACCACCTGTTTTCCTAGCTCCTCCTGATTATCACAGAAATACCCATTTAGTACACAATAGACAACAGAGAGATCTCCCAATTGTCGATTACACTGAAACAGCATGGGAAAAATACACAGATTTCAATAAAGGGTTCTTTCCCTATATAGGTACAGTCACTAATAGTAAGCTGATACGTAGAATAACCAGAACCCTTGAAGCAGTAGTGAACGAGACTATTTCCGCCTTAGGCAATTTAACCGAAGAACAGTCTGCTATGCGGATTGTTGTGCTTCAAAATCGTCTTGTCCTTGACGTCATCCTGGCCGATAGGGGCGGAGCTTGTAGGGTCATCGGATCAAGTTGCTGCATTTTCATACCAGAAAATTCGCCGTCGGTATATAAAGCCATAACCCGCCTTCATAAGATTATAAGCCAGATACACCAGAGTCCAGGCACCTGGACTTGGTCCGGTTGGTTTTGGAGCGTGTTGTCAGCCTGGGGATGGAGAATCCTATCCTTCCTAGGTATTGGCTTTCTCATACTATTCAGTTGCTGCTTATGTCTACAATGTGGGCCAGCGATTTGTGGTCTGTGTGCCACATCGTGTATCCCACATCCAAGTTTTCGTTCAAGATCCCGGAAGAAGAAAGAAGAACAAATGATGCTATATGAACAGATCGATGGATTAATGAAGATCGATATCTCCTGAGGGTCCGTAGGGGACAAGGAGGGAATGAGGAAATATGAATTTTGTGATCAGTTATGTCCCCTATCGTAGACCCCAACGGCTCCATGTGCATGCTATAAGTACATGTATGTTCCCTCCAGTTCCAGTTTTGAAGACGCAAATACATGTGCGTCCACCGTCAACATGTCCTCTTTCAGATCCGCCATGAATGGGTCAGATATTCCATTCCTAAGTATGAAAGGCCACCGACTTTATGTGGTTCACTTTCCACATTTTACAGATTCAGGCGAATAGGCCCAGAATTCTGTCATCAAGTCTTTTCCTGCCTTCTGCCTCTGAAAGCTCCAGTCTGAGCCCGCATCTGTATCCATGAACTTTGTCCTACTCCCTGCGCGGCTAACGGTGCCTGATCCAGCCTGTTGCCTGCCAAAAACTGTATTTCACCTTCAAGATTATCTACTCCGCTCCTCATCCGATGCATTCCTGTCTAGTAGTTTAGGTAAACATTCCTCCAGCTACCGTGCAAAGGGCCAGGCCTCGCTGTCCACATGCAAGTAATTCATAGCCCCGTTACCATGGAATATTCCTACCCCCTCGCATTTCATGTAGACATTTAGACGCTTGTACACGCACTAACCGACAGTATAGAATAGATTCTATCCTAGAGACCTTTCCTTTTGGATAACACAGTTCTTTTAACATAGGATATTAGATATGATTTGGGATTAGGTTGACATAACCCCCAGACTTCTGTCTCCACATGTAGAGTTAAATGTCAAGTCCCCTTCACCCTCTAGCTGCACGTCAATCACACGTCATGCGGCTGCGCGCGCATCTCTGCCAAATATTTCTGCTGACATTGCAGGATTCTTTTATGGATCCACCCACTTGTGACATCAGGTATAGTGACGTTTATTAAATTACGCCCATATGTCCGCCTCTATTAGTTACGTATGCACAGTTTATCTGTATTATCAGCTGTTACGCCTCTTGTATCTGTTTCACTGTAATGCATTTTCCTATAAAACTAATTATCTGTCAATAATGTATGCCCTTCCTTCCTGAACTTTCGTGGTGATGGAATAGAAGCCTCCAATTCGAATTGTATTCCTTTGTATAGGAATAAAGCCTTTTAAAACCTCTAATACCACGGATTCTGCCTCTTATATTTACTGAGTTATTCTTACTAGATTTTACCGCATAAAAAATAGTACCGGTAATGAAATATTTACCACAGTATGAGGGGCCATTGACCTGTATACCGTGTGGTAATGGGCTGCAAATTGAGTAGCTATATCTTGGGGGTCCGTTACAGGGTCACCATCGTTCCCTCGGAGCTCAGGGACCAGACGACTAGCACGCTCTCTCCGATCAAGCCAGGCTATTAATTTCCCTGCCTTGTCACCCCAATCATATATTCGGCCCAGTTTTTCTTGTCCCATCATTTTAACGCGATCCGTGACCAGAGCCCTGTACTCATCCTGACTGAGTCGTAGTTCGTGCATCGCTTCAAGTGTGGGGTTTGAGTTGACATTATGCTCAAGTCTGTGGACTCTATGTTCGACGTCGGAGATGTCTTTCAATCTTTCCTTCTTTGCACCCGCTATTAGAGATAGAGCCTGCCCTCGGATCACAGTTTTAAACGCTTCCCAGAGGGTTTGTGGGGAATCAACCGTATAGTCATTATCTGTAAAGTAGTTGTTGATGGACTTGATCAGATCCCTGCGTATCTTGGAGTTTTTGAGGTGCCAGGGGTTTATGGGGGCGATACGTCCGACTTGTGTGTGATCTAGGACTATGTGAGCTCAGAGGGGGGAGTGATAAGAAATACCCCTGGGTAAATGCCTGACCTCATGAACGGGGGCAATCTGGGAGGCAGGGACAATTATGTAATCTAGACGGGAGAGGCTGTGATGTGCATGAGAGTAAAAGGTGTGTTGTATTTTGTCCGGGTGGTAAGTTCTCCATACGTCTACCAGCCCCAGTGCGTCCAAGAAATTAGAGAGCGATTGTGCCGTTAGGGGTAGGAGCCGCGGCAGGTGCCTGTCCAACTCGCCCGATACGACAGAGTTAAAGTCCCCGCCTATGACAAGCTGCCCCACCGGTAGCGAAAGTAATAAAGCAGTAAGTGTAGTTGACTGTAGTCCAGGGGGTGCATAAACTGAAAGAAGGGTTATATCTTTGCCCTCCCATGTGCCTGCCACACCCACATATCGCCCAAGGTCGTCTGTGAAGGTGGATACAATCGACAGCGTAAAAGATTTTTTAACCATAATTCCCACACCTCTCGAGCCAGACGTAAAGCCCGCATGTGCCACCATCGAGTATCCCCACCTGCACAGAGCTCCACATTTGTTGCCTATTAGGTGCGTTTCTTGGAGGAGGACAATGTCTGGGGAGAGTCTTTTAATGTGTTGGGTCACGACACTGCGCTTGATTTTGTCCCCCAAGCCGTTAACGTTCCAACTCAAGATTTTTTAACTTCCTTGTTTCGCTGCGTACCCATTTATGTGTCTGTAGTGTATAAGCTTGCGGTGTACTGTTAGAGACCATGCCGTCAATCATGCAAACATGAATAATAACCAAAAGAAACCACAATCCCTCCCAACTCCCCCCTCCCTGCTTCCCTGCACTCTGGGCTTCCAACAGCCCATCTAAACAAACAATGCAGAGTGCCTGTCGCCCATCATAAAAGGAAGGAAAAGAAAGAAAACCAGCTAAAGGAAGAACGTGGAGGGAGGCTTTAACAGTTCCTCCGATCCTCACTCCCAATTGTGAGTTCACTTAAAGCATTTTTCAAGAGGCCCAGACCAAGTAATTTCGTACTATGGCCCAAAAAAAAGGAACACGGTGCCACACCAGGTGCCCCCGGGGAGCCCCCCATGCAGGCGCCACCCGCACCGTGAGACAGGGATACAGATATTACATAATCGTCTCAATGCCACGACCCCCCGCAGTTCAGCCGGTCGAGGGGGCACTGCCCCGAAGGTCCCCCCGGCTATCCAGCCAATCTGAGGCGGCCTCCGGTTGGTCGAAAAAATATGTTTTCCCCTCCGCCTCTACACGCAATCGTGCAGGGAAGAGCATGGCGTATTTCAGTTCCTGGCTCGCAAGCGTTTTTTGACCTCCTGGAACGTGCGCCTACGTATCTGCCCCCCGCGGGTAAAGTCAGGGAAAAAGGTGATGGTGGCATTGTCCAAGCGGAGCGGGGGGGGCAACCCTGGCAGTCTGAAGGATGATGTCCCTGTCCCGAAAATTTAGCAGACGGGCCAGGATTGGGCGAGGTGGAGCTCCTGGCTTCGGGCGGCACCCCGGTACTCTATGCGCCCTCTCAATGACAAAGAACGTGGATAGTCCCTTAGGCTGTAGGTGAGTCTTGATTAGGTCCTCAATGAAAAGGTCAACGGCAGGGCCCTCCAGTTTTTCAGGCACCCCTAGTACGCGTACGTTATTGCGCCTCATCCTTCCCTCATAGTCGTCAAGTTTATCCTCCGTAGCTTTGCGGAAGGCCTGCAGCTCCGCGACTTCAGTTTGAAGTTGTGAGGTGTCGCCCACCAGCACCGTAGTGGTGGTCTCAAGCTGCTGCACTTTCTCCCGATAATTGGCGAGGTCAGCCCTGATTAGCGTCATCTCAGAGGAGAGAGTGTCTATGGATGTACGAATGCCATGTAAGGCGGCCATGGGGTCCTCCATCGTGGGCTCCGAGGGGGTCTGTTCCGCGCCATGCTGGTGCACGTCTCCCTGCGCCCCCCTATCAGGTAAGTCCGCCCTAGCGCACGTGTATCGGTCCAGTTTACTTTGTTGGGATGCCCTGGCTCCCTTAACGTTAGGCATCGCGGGGCCCCCAGCTAGACCAACGGAGGTGGGTAGGAAGTGTTGCACCAGGGCGGCGCCGAACTCGAGCGGGGGTGGTAGATATGCCTCCAGGGGTGCCACTGCGCGGCCGGCACGTGGGTATTGCGGTGAAAAATTTGGCTGCGATCGATAGCCGGCGCTCCCCGGTGGGCAATCAGGTCCTCTGTGGCTTACCCCCCCACCAAGAAGGCCCCCGTTTTACAGCACACACAAGTGGGGTTCTAGTCAGAGATTGCTCAGTCTTATAGGGCGTGCCCTCCTTGCAGTCGTTATTCAATCGTAGCGCAGGCTTCAGAGATAACAGGGGGTCATTGTGGGCTGAGATGCCAATGCCCCCAGGGAGCTGCGCCGCCCAAAGTCAAGATCAAAGGGTCGCCGCCGATCTCACCAATGCGGGAAACACGGGCGCTCCGTCCCCTGTAGAAAGGCAGCACAAGGAGGGAGCGCTTAAGTCCGACACCCCCCTCCAGGCGCACCCCCTCACCGTACCTTATATTGGGGCTAGCAGACCTCCGGACTTCAAGAGCGCTCCACTCCGGAGATCACCAGCAGTCTCCAAACCTCAGAGCCAGGCTCTCCACCGACCCGCCCCAGCGACACCCCGGCGGCCCCAAGCCAGCCCCGGAGAGGCTCCACGACACAGGGGGGGGCGGGGTCAGCGGACTCTCCTTAAAGTACACGTGTCAGTGGTGTGGGGGGGTGGGACAGCGCCGAGGAGCAATGCAGGGCACGTCCCCCACCCTCCGGAGGAGATCGCAGGGCAGATGTCCCAACACCGTCGTCTTCTGGATGCAACTCCGGCAACTTCTGGTAGCTCGCGGCCGTCCTCCTAGCCGCGTCGAGCCAATGGCAGTCGAACTGTGGTCCCCGGCCTTGGGAACTCTCCCGGGCCCAAAATGACGGGAATCGTAGCTCTGGATTGGAGGCAGCTCCGGGGCACCAGCAAGCAGGAGCAGGGACCGCTAGTCGTCTCGCAGCCAGGTACAGTGCAAAATATCAGGATTAGTGACAGGATGATGACTTGGGAGGAGGTTATCGGCGGAGCCGAGGCACTACACGTCCATCTTGCCTCGAAGCTAGGCCACGCCCCCCCATCATCTTCTTAAGCTCAGTTCGCCACCCCAGTTCAGACCTATCTATACGCAAATCAATCTTGACCCTGTGCGTCATGGTAACAGTCCAGCGCAAACTGCCAAGCCAGGTCTTCCCTGGAGCTGAAATAGGCATCCCGGGACCGGTTTCGGGGTAACAGACACCCCTCATCAGCCAGGCTAGCTTGAATCCAGTGACAAAATGAGCAAGGGACCCACGTCTGGTCATACCCTGCCAACCTAGGAAGAACAACACAAACACAAGGAGATGATGGGCGGAGTGCTGAAACTTTTCAGACACTCACCCCCAGTCATATATCTGAGTTTAATCCATCATCGTCTTTAGCTCAGTTCGCCACCCCTGTTCAGACCTATCTATACGCAAATCAATCTTGACCCTGTGCCTCATGGGAACAGTCCAGCCCAAACTGCCAAGCCAGGTCTTCCCTGGACCGGAAACAGGCATCCTGGTACCGGTTTCGGGGTAACACCCCTCATCAGCCAGGCTAGCTTCAATCCAGTGGCAAAGAGAGCAAGGGACTCACGTCTGGGCATACCCTGCCATCTTAGGACGAACAAAGCAAACACAAGGAGATGATGGTCGGAGCGCTCAAACTTTTCAGACACTCACACCCAGTCACTGATCTGGGTTGAATCCATCATCATTCTCTAGATCAATTTGCGGCCCCAGTTCAGACCCAGCTATAGGTAAATTAGTATTGACCCTGTGCCTCCTGGAAACAGTCCAGCCCGAACTGCCAAGCCAGGTCTTCCCTGGACCGGAAACAAGAATTCTGGGACTGGTTTTGGGGTAACACCCCTCATTAGCCAGGCTTGCTTGAATCCAGTGGCAAAGTGAGCAAGAAACCCACGTCTGGGCCTACCCTGCCAATTTAGGGCCAACAAAGCAAACACAAAGACATGATGGACGTTGCACTGACATTTTTCAGACACTCATACCCAATCACAGATCTTGCTTGAATCCATCGTCGTTATTTAGCTCACTTTGTCACCCCTGTTCAGACCCACCTATATGCAAATCAGTTTTGACCCTATGACTCATGGGAACAGTCCAGCTTGAACTGCCAATCTAGGTCTTCCCTGGACCAGAATCAAGCATCCTGGGACCGGTTTTGGGGTAACACCCTTCATCAGCAAGCCTAGCTTGAATCCAGTGACAAAGAGAGCAAGGGAACCACGTCTGTGTATACCCTGCCAATTTAGGGCAAACAAAGCAAACACAAGGAGATGATGTACGGAGCGCTGAAACTTTTCAGAAATTCAGCCACAGTCACTGATCTGGGTTGAATCCATCATCATTCTTTAGCTCACTTTGCCACCCCAGTTCAGACCCAGCTATATGCAAATCAGTCTTGATCCTGTGCCTCATGGGAACAGTCCAGCACAAACTGCCAAGCCAGGTCTTCCCTGGACCTGAAACAAGCATCCTTGGACTGGTTTCAGGGTAACCCCCCTCATCAGCCAGGCTAGCTTGAATCCAGTGGAAAAGTGAGCAAAGGACCCACGTCTGGGCATACCCTGCCAACTTAGGGCGAACAAAGCAAACACAAGAAGATGATGGAGGGAGCGCTGAAACTTTTCAGACACTCAACCCGAGTCACAGATCTGGGTTGAATCAATCATCATTCTTTAGCTCACTTTGCCACCCTAGTTCAGACCCAGTTATATGCAAATCAGTCTTGACCCAGTGCATCATGGGAACAGTCCAACCTGAACTGCCAGGCCAGGCCAGGTCTTCCCTGGACCGGAAACAAGCATCCTGGGACCAGTTTTGGGGTAACACCCCTCATCAGCCAGGCTACCTTGAACACAGTGGCAAAGTGAGCAAGGAACCCACGTCTGAGCATACCCTGCCAGCTTAGGGTGAACAAAGCAAATACAAGGATATGATGGACGGAGCGCTGAAACTGTTCAGACAGTCATCCCCAGTCACAGATCTGGGTTGAATCCCTCATCGTTCTTTAGCTCACTTCGCTACCCAAGTCCAGACCCAGCTATATGCAAATCCATCTTGGCCCTGTGCCTCATGGGATCAGTCCAGCACAAACTGACAAGCCAGGCCTTCCCTGGGCTGTAAACGAGCATCCTGGGACTGGTTTCAGGGTAACACCTCACATCAGCCAGGCTAGCTTGAATCCACTGGCAAAGTGATCAAGGAAACCACATCTGGGCATACCCTGCCAACTTAGGGCGAACAAAGCAAACACAAGGAGAAGATGGACGGAGCGCTGAAACATTTCAGACACTCACCGCCAGTCACAGACCTGGGTTGAATCCATCATCGTTCTGTAGCTCACTACGCCACCGCAGTTAAGGCCCAGATCTATGTAAATCAGTCTTGACCATGTGCCTCATGGGAACAGTCCAGCCTGAACTGCCAAGCCAGGTCTTCCCTGAACTGGAAAATAATCATCCTGGGATGGGTTTCGGGATAAAACCCCTCATCAGCCAGGCTAGCTTGAATCTAGTAGCAAAGTGAGCCAGGGACCCACGTCTGGGCAATAATTTTATCGCCTGTCTTGATAATATGCCCCAAGAGAACACGGTTTTATTTCAGAATGGTATAAAATCTTTGTGGCACAGATGAAAATTCATTAGAAATTATTCAGTACTATTTGAGTGGGATAAGAATTCAATCATTCCTTTGTGAAGGGTCTTAATAAATTTTTTAAAAAGCAGGAAAAGAGTCACAGGACCGCAACTCATATTAGTCAATAACACTACTTAATTTTGATGACAAAATTGCAGGCAAAGAGCTTGTAAATCACATAATTTCAGGTGCAGCAGATCGAATTCATTTGGATCAAAATGGGTTCACCCCTATTGAACAGCTCTTTGCTAATACACAAATCCATTTCTTCAAAAAGTACTACATCAGCATATATTTCAGCACCTGGATACCCTCACAGGTGATTAGCATAGCAGCGCTCTAAAAATTCACATAACATAACAGATGTTGACAATGTATTTGATATTGTGAGCTGTGATTTTTTTTTTTACAGTTTTGCAAAGGATTACTTTTCTGCCTTAGCTCACAATGTCAATCAAGACCTTATATTTTCACTAAGTAGCATCTATTGAAATTAATAATAGTTAGTAATAGTCCAATTTAGCATCCTGTACTATCATGGGGCACGTGTCAGCAATGTCCTGTGTCTTCTTTCCTTTTCTCATTCTTTACTGAGTCCTTCACTTTCACAAAAATAACTACACCCCAGGTAATATTGGCATTACCGAATTCAACAAGATTAAAACTTTATGTAGACAATCTCACTATATTTATGAATCAAAAGAAAGAAGTATACTGCATTGAAAGACTACAGAGTTAAAATTAATGAAACAGAACTAAATTTTAAATATGGACACCTACATTCTACCAAAAGTTTTTGAAGAGGTATACAATAAGAAACCTAAGATATATCTAGTAATTAAGGTTTCAGAGAAATACAATGCTCTTTTTGACCTAAACTGCCAGCCGCCTATTAAGAAGGCATAGACACTATTGCAAAGGTGGAAATTGCTAAAACCTTCAGTAACTTATGGTCTTTCACTAATCAAAATTAATATATTTCCACTTTTTATTTTTGTCACTGGTCCTGTGTAGGATACATGAAAAATAGAGCCACTTTTTCAAGCTTTATTTGGGGGTAATAAGGGACCTTTAATTCATTTGAAAAGACTACTGGCCCTATTCACATAGGGCCTCTGCACGTTTGCTGGAGGCCCACAGTTGTGGTCGGGGTCCCACACTTTTGATGCGACCTCTGTCATGCATTTACCCATTGCGGAGGTCCCGCCATGAGTGCGGCTCCCACACACGGCTGTGTGGCCTCTGCTTTGTGTGTGGAGGCCTCTTGTGAATTGGCCCCTACATCTTTCCCACGATGCAGGGGCATAACACTTCCTGATATCATAATATAATGTCGCACATGCATTAATATATATTTATTTTACTGGTACAACACTGGAAAATGTTTGATATTTACTTTATGAATTTCATGCTAATAGAGAGAGAAATCCAAACCCCATACACTCCATGTATAAAATGAGCCTGACGATGGACTTTCATATCATTCTGTGCTCACCAGCAAATACTTTTCAGGAATTCTACTATTCACCCAGAGACAAAGGTGGGTGAATACTTAGCTAATACAGAATATGTTCCTGGAGAATTAGTGAGATTGGATTATGGAAAAATGGCCATTGGTTCAGGCATGGTGCAATTATAACAAGGCAATCAATTAATGTTAAAGTAGAAGGAAAGGAGGGGCTGTTCCTATTTTTTTTACTGCCGGATTACTAGGTCACTTTGAGATATTCAGATAGAGCTACAGAAACTCCAGGGAAAATAGTCAATAAATTATTTGTAGAAACATCCTATCTGAAAGGCATTGAACAATGGGTGGTGTATATATCTGGGCGGCACCAAATTCTGCTTCTCAAATGGTTAGTTAAATTGTGGACCAATGTGAGTTAGAAATAGGGTCATAAATAGGCATGGAGAAATGTGACGAGGTCTGTAAGTACAAAAGAATAGTTGTAAGATGAGCCATATTACTAAGGATACAGATTTTTGCTTCATAGATGTTGTTCTAAATTCTGGGGCAATGCCATTGGTATAATCAAAATATATACAATCAATGACCAAGATGTTAATGGGGTCGTTACGGAATGCATATAACTTGGATATGCTGTGCATTAGACAATTTTTGGAGGTCAGTATTTTGCTACATGAGTGAATGCATTGTAGTAAAATAAATCTGGATCCTCTAGCTTTTATTGCTGAAAAGTGTCAGACATGTTGGAACAATTCCAGATAAATCGTACAGGTAGAGGTTGGCTGTGATGGTGACAGATGGTTCTGAAATCACTTGATTATGTAAAGACAAAGAGCCTGCCACATTTGAAATATGGATAAATTAAATGAAGAAAGGTTCCAAATTCATTACTGCATGTGGTCTTGCAGCAGTATTTTGGATTAGGGTCAACCTCTCTACTATGAGTGTAACCTTTTTAACAGCTCCTATTTTTAGCTGGTCCTCATTTCTGGTCAGGAAGTTGTTTGAAAATGTGCCTTTTCTGCAGGGTCATCCCATATTTTACTTTTATTTTTTACTGAACCATATTTTTGTTGGCTTTAGAACTCTGTGCACTTTACACATGATAACCACTGCTAAAGTGCTTGTGCTTCTTCTTTCAGCTTTGTAAAATTGGTATATTGTACCAAGGGATACCCAGAGCCTGTAAGTTAAATTTCACAAGTGGAATGCTGCTCCCATTGTGGCACCCACTACAGTGACAATGTAAGCTTGATTAGATGTGCAGATTTTAACTTCAAATTTGACCTGTCAAAATAGCCCCCTTAGATAGACCTAAACCTTCCTTTAAAATATTTGTAAGTCACCACTAAGTAGGTATCATTGCCCATAAAGCAGGGTGCATGGTGTTTAAAAGTAGGATATGTAAAAGTTTCATGTTAACCATGTCCCCGCAGTGACTAGTCCCTTAAATGTATTTTACTTTAGCAGGGTTGGCTGTTCCAAAGAAAGGCACGGGATGAAGTACTAAAAATTTATGCTATCTCCCGGGAATGAGAATAGCTAGAAAATATTTAAACAAATATAATTAATAGGATTTAAAACTCCGGTTGAATGGTGAAATAGTTTTCTATCTTTTTACAGAACATTTACTTTTAGAAAGTTACCTTTCCCTTGCCTGAAGTTCCTTGGAACCCAAATCTGCATTTTGCTCTCTACTTTGACCAGCCGGTAATCAGCAACTTAATAGGCATGAATGTGGTGTGAACTTGCTCCAAGGAGCAAACAATAGGCTGACCCGAATGGACAGAGATGAACCATCTGAACCTGACAGCATGTTCAAAGGGGTCGGTAGGATCCTTTTTGACCCTACTTGAATGTCACATCCTGCTTGACAAGTTTGCTGGGGTTTTTTCAAAAGACACTTGAGGTGTACTTCAAAGATGTCTCTCCTGTCACAGGCAAATGTCAGCGGACATTTTGGTAGTTCTCTTCTTTTGTCCCTCTAGTCAGTCAAGCCACAATGACAGTGGGCCTCTTCGTGAGATTACATTGTCACGGCTTGTTTGACAGGTCCGCTGGGCTTACATCTAACATTAAGGGGCACACTTTAAAGGATAAAAGCAGGATGCTAAAACAATCCTTGTGTATACCATGTCTGGTTACTTATAACTCAGATTTGTTCTACAAGAGTTCAGTCTACTTCAGACTGAAACTGGATTTTTGTGTTTGCTGTGGTAGGACACAAGTATTACCATAGTACACTCCTCACGTACAACCCCAGCCCTTAGAGTTGATGCTTAGTGTGTCTGAAGACTTTGGACATCTTCAAAATGCCTAAAGTGGGTAGGGTTAGCCCTAAAAACCCTTACACCATTGGTTAGGGCATCCCCACGGGTCATTCCTACCCACTAGCTCATACCAGGCATAAATGTAGCACCTCCAGGCACCCACTTTAGAACGTTTTCTGGAACTTGTGGAAGAACAGAAGGTGACTGGACTTGTTATCTGTGACCTGGGAAGATCCCTGAAGATTGGACCTGCTCTTCTTCTTGTAACCACGACTGCAGGGGTCATACGGCTGACCTCCTGTTAAAGCTACAGGGCCACAACAAGCTACAAGAAACCTTTTCATCCAACTGCCTAGTTGACCAGTGGCAACTGGACCTGGGCTGGACCCTCATGCGGGCCTCTGCATGCCACCCTGGGAGACCCTAGGTGCCTCCCCTGTGATCGTGGGGAACATTAGAAGTTTACTCCTGCAGTGGATTGAGACTTGAAGGACTAAAGTAAGAAGGTAAAATCTTTTGACATGGACTATCCCTATTAGTGTTTCTGGCTCGAGATCAGAGTCAAGTTGCATGTATGTGCTGTTGTACTGAGACATTTGACTGTCATTGCCACTTTGAACTTCTTGGTACCATTTGTACTCAAAACTTAAAATATTCACATTTCTGGTTTCTCAATTGTATTTTTGCCATTTTGGTGTTATTTTGTTTACTAAATATTACTTTTTATAATACATTTTGGTATTTTAATTGTTTTGCATTTTGACTTTAATACTGTTTTAGTACACCATAAATACTTTACATATTGCCTCTAAGTTAAGTCTATCTGCTCTGTGGCATAGCTACAGGGGGCTGAGTTCAGGTACATTTAGTGCCTTTGAAGGTTTGCCCTGACTAGGATTGTGAGTAATATATGAGTTGGGTACCTCCCTCCATCAGCTAATACCCCAAGTTCTTACAGATAATATGTCTGAGTCAGATGTGGGTGCTTTCTACAGCAATTCTCAATCTTCCTTTGGCCGCTTGCCTAAAGATGCAGCTTCTGACTCCTTTTACAATGTCCTGGCCTGTTCAATGCAGTCATGCTGTCCTGCTACCCACAGTATCTTAAAAACAGGTTTGGGAAGTCAATGGGGGTATCCACTGCTCAAGGAAGGAGGCTTCAATCTTTTCATTGTTAGTTACTATCCTATTAAGTGCATCTTCTCCAAAGTCATGCATTTTAGTCAACAGGGAGAAGTGAACGTTTGCATCTTCAACTGGTCACATATTTATCAGCCCAAAACAACCTTTTTGGACTGATTTTCTGAAAATACACTCCCTTCTTCCACTCAGAAAACAAAACAGTGGGGAAAGGAGGACATATGGTGTGTTCCAGTGCCAGAGCTCTCTCCCTAAAACTGATATTTGGCAAACCCAACTGACAAGGACGTTACCCCCCTTATAAGTCCCTGGTATATGGTACCAGGGGTACTCAGGGCATGATTAGTAAAGGGGTCTCCAGGGCCCACAGCACTGTTTGTGCCACCCTGAGTGACCCAAGGAAACTACTGAAAGCAGGCCTGCCATTGCTGACTACAGGAGCAGTGCAAACTGCTCGAACTCGAGTTAATGCACTTCCTTTAACCCTTTCCGCACTGCCCGAATTTTCACGCTGTGCGGGCGTTTTATTGAGTGGGTGGAGTTCGGACGGCCCCCAGCCGTCCTCTGCACACACCCACCATGATGTCGGACGGCCGGGGGCCGTCCGAAGCACACAAGGGGTTAATATATATCAGTCACTCATAAAGAAGGCCTCCTAAAGCCCAGGAGGCAGGGTGCAGTATATTAGAGGTGTGGACACGTAAGTGCAAACTTATATGTCCCTATTGTGCCCTTTACCATTAAAGGACACTATAAATAATAGTTGGTCCATAGGATAATATGGGCTGGCTCCGGGGCAAACCAGAGTTTGGCAACTCCATGATGGTACCACCTAAATATGTCATGTTGGGTATCAAACAATATGTCTTCTCAGTCCTGAAATTAATCTCATGTAGATGGTGATGTGGCATACACCCAGGTGTATGCCACATGCCACTTAGAAGTTGCCCACCTGGTTGTCCCAGCTTATCTGTGCTCTGGGAGGCAGCCTGTGCTTACTGCCACCAAGTCAGGATTCTGACCTCCTGCCAGGCAGGGTGATCATTCTCAGGAGTCAGGAACAAAAGACTTGTGCAGGAAGGAGGTCACACCTCCTACCTCCCAGTAAGATAATGAAGTGGCACATCAAGGCAGTGAGATTCAAAGGCTGCTCTGCCTTTGATATGCATCAGGGCTGACTCCCAGAGGAGGAAACATCCCTCCCCCTGTTCCTTGTACATTTGTACCCAGGAAGGTGGAAAAGTAGATAATCAAGGAGGTGTACACCCCTGAAGTCTAGCCACACCTCCAGTGTGGGCAGCCTGGTCTGCACACTGGAAGAAGGGCCCTATCACTTTTAGAAGTGACAGAATAGAGAGTTCTGGGTAGAAAACTCGACCCACACCCCCAGTTGGGGGTCATCTAAGGGGCGGACTAGCTGTAGGAACAAGCAGCCACTGGCCACTTACACCCACACCCCTAACGCCCCTAAATCTAGAATTTAAGGGCTATCCATGACAGCAAGACCTCAGCTGTGAACAACCTGCATTGAAGAGGACAAAAGGAAAGACCCGTGTATAAGACAACAGGACTTGTACAAAGCAAAAAAAGGAAACTCTGCACCTGTGACAACGCTCCTGGAACTGCTTGAATGAGCCTCGTCCTAGGCTACCTCTTGGTTCCCACAGACAGAGGCTCCCCTGTGGAAACCTGAAGCACCCTCAGACTCCAGTAGACTAGAGGCACTAGTCTCCTGCAAGCTGCAGGTAAAACCACACTCTGGATCTGAAGATTCGCTGGCTATCGGGCTTTATGTGGTATTGCCAAAACCCAGATGATCTAGTGCATTATGGGAACTGTAGTCCTGCTTTACACTAAGTTACAGGAAGCTACCACGTTTCCCGGGACTACTGGATGTCGAAGTACTTTTATCCAAGGATTACCACTGCCAAAGCTTGTTGGTCACCAGTCCAGCAACCGACCCCTTCACTCGATGCTGCACCTAGAGGGATTTCCATTCAACCTTCAACTGACATCAGCAACCTCCCCATTGTTGTTCTTTTGCATCTTGTTCCCTACAGCAATGTGTAACTGGTAAAAGTAGCTCTCCTGCTGCTAAGTTCAACACCAGGGACAGCCAGGACAACTCAGCACCCGGGCGCCATGGGCCATGTAAAATGAACTGACTGTCGTGGCCTGGACATGGGACCCATATCACCTTTAGCCTGAAAGGGTACTATGCAAATCAACCTGCAAGTGACCGATTGTCACTAGTGGTTTTTCCCATTGACTGCAATGTTACACTCTCATTGTATTATTTTGCACTGATTTTATATTGCTTCTAAAATCTATAATTCCTGTTATATATATGCTACTCCTAAATTAAGCTAAAGTGCACTCAATATTTATAAATTGGTGTTGGATTTCTCTCGAGTCGTGTCAATTACTTATCGGCCATGTTGGTACTTTGAGATGCTTAACAAGTTCCTCTAGTAAAGCCTGACTTCTCTGTGCCACACTACCAGGACAGAGCTATGGATGTATTAGTTCGAATCCAGGGACCATCTTTGGGTTTGTGACAGTGTTGCATGGTGAAGTCTATCCACCATCACCACATAATATCCCACCTTCCTACACACGGGAATTGGCTATCTTGATAAAATCCACCTGCACGAACCATTTGTGCCTTAGACATAAAGGTTTCCTCTGCCAAGTCACTGGATATGTGTATTTCCATTGCAAATCACACTCTGGAAAAAGCAGGAAGCTTTAGCAGAGAGATGCAGGGGCATGAGTAAAAGGCGGAGAATTCATGCAGAGTTTCACATACAACGACAACCACCAATTTTAGGTCTCCTTTTAATGAACACCTGCAAGTTTCACAATAAGGGTGTGCAAAATTGTAATATCCTTATCATTATTTTTTACTTTCTGTTTACTAATTTAAAGATAGTGGTCCTTAAGCACCTTACACTCCTTAACTCATGTTCAACAAAGATACAGCCAAGGGCTACATTCACCCTTTGTAAATGAGATGAACTGAATAAACATACGCTGCGGTGCTTGACCCTATCACTTTCTAGGGCGAACTCAAAACGGACCAAATCCAATTTTTAAATTATTTTCTACATATTATTTTTGTGGAACAGAGTATTAAATGCATCCTCGCTCCAACAGCCTCGGTCGAGGTTTGGTGGCCCCCTCAAGCAAGATCACAGAACTTCGTTAACTGATTAAATGTATTGCAAAAGCGTGACAGAGCTATCTGGCTAATTAGTGAACTATAAATTAACGTTGTTTACAGGACCTACATAGATAAAATACCCTGTTAAGCATCTGAAACATAAATACCTTCATTATAAAGGCATGGAAGATGTGACTGAGGCTGAGATAAGCAGCGCAGAGCAGATGCCGATGAATATGTTACAGTGGAGACGGCTCTTCGAGGCGGGTCCAACGGGACCATCAGGTAGAATGAGCACTTTATTCGCTCGCATGAGATAGCTTGCTGCAGTAGCAGGAAGCTCTTCCTGTGTATAATGGGCTCCAATAACTCTGGAATGCACATGTTGCATGCCAAATGTTTCCTTAATCTGCCAGAGCATAACATGCCTCGTTACCGAAGAGCAGAGCAGTTCTTGGAACGATCAACAGACGTTGTTGGTTCGGTTCTGCGATGTCAGAGATCCCTGTTGTTCATGAAACTAAAGAAAAAGATGGGACACAAAAGATTGGGCGTCTCTAGAGGTGAGGGGGGCAGGTGGGGTTAATGTCCCAGCATTATATGTCTTGCCCCACTCCCCCTTGTGCCCCACCACCATAGTTAGTGAATGTGTTAGGAGGCCTCACAGAAACAAACAGACACACAACTGATTAGTACAGCTACCTTTCATAGCAAAGCTGTGTTGTTTGTTTCAAAATGTTTAAATCTGACTGTGTATGTGTATAAACCTACCTGTTACATGTACAGATTTAGTTATATATAAATATATATATATATATATATATATATATATATATATATATATATATATATATATTTTTTTTTTTTTTTTTTTTCACTGAAAACAACAATTTCTAGTTAGGCTCAAATTTCACTAATTCAAAACCAGCAAAATTCAGCAGTTATAGTTAGCTGTGCTAACTATAACTTACACCCTCACAATGCACTGCTTATGACCTCACATATAACTGATGATATGGTCAGTGACATCACTAATGAAATCATACTGCAATTGTGATTGTTTTCTAAACGTTTATGAATGTTAAACATATATACTAAGGTACTGCAAACCTGTAATGTGTATACTTTGTGTACTACTAATGAGTGATACTACGTCTAAGATACATTATGTGAGTGGCTGTGTGACTGTGTGTATCCATGTTTGAGTGGGTGTGTGAGTGACTGGGTGTGTGAATGGTTGTGTGGGTGGTTGTATGGGTGAACAAGTGTGTGTGTGAATTGCTGTATAGGTGAATATGTGGGTGTGTGAGTAGCTGTATAGATGGTTGAGTGGCTGTGTGAGTGGCTGTATGGGTGGGTGACTGGGTGTGTAAGTGGCTGTATGGGTGAGTGAGTGGCTGGTTGAGGGGGTGTTTGGTTAACTGAGTGGGTGTGGGAGTTGCTGTATTGCAGTGTGACTCAGTGGCTGTATGGGTGAGTGAGTAAACATCTGAGAGATTGTATGTATGTGTGAATGGGTATGTAAGTGGCTGTATGGGTGAGTGAGTGGCTGTTTGAGTGGGTGTTTGTTTAAACTGAGTGGGTGTGGAAGTGGCTGTATTGGAGCGTGACTGTATGAGTGGCTTTATGGGTGAGTGAGTAGACGTCTGAGAGATTGTATGGATGTGTGAATGGGTATGAAAGTGGGTGTGTGGGTGTGTGATTGGTTCTGTTGCGAGGCTGTATGGGTGAGTAACTGGGTGTGTGATTGGCTGCATGGGTGAATAAGTGGGAGTAGCTGTGAATGGCTGTCTGAGTGAGTGTATAGGTGAATGGGTGGCTGTGTGAGTAGGTGTATGTGTAAGTGAGTGACTGTGTGTGAGTGAATGAGTGAGGGAGTGAGTGTGTGAGTGGCTCTGTGGATGAGTAAGTGGATGTGTGAGTGCTTGTATGGGAAGGTCAGTGGGTGTATTAGAGGTTGTGTTGGGGTGTGAGAAGGTGTGTGAGTGGTTCTGTGGATGATGTCATCAGTGGTGTCATGAGTGATGTAATTTGAGATGTCAACTGTGATGTCATCAGTGATGTCACTGACCATGTCACGAGTGATGTAATATGTGAGGACATAAGCAGTGCATTGAGGGGAGTAAGTTATAGTTAGCCCAGAGAACTATAACTGCTGAATTTCTATGGTTGTGTGTGTGTAAAATCTGAACCTAATTATACCTTGTAACCTTGTTTTTTCCAGTGAATTTCTAAGGTTTTTACACTTATTTCCTAACTATTTCATCTGTGTAACCTTTGTTTTTTTCAATACATTTCTGTCTTTTAATGCTATTTGCTAACTATAACTTCCTGGTAATCTTTGTTTTTTTTAGTGAATTTCACTGTTTAAAAAATATATAAATTGAACTACAATGTCACCTATAAGTTCAATTTAGTAATATACATTTTTGCAAGTTTCTAAATAAATTTTATTTACACATTTATTGTTATACATTTTACAACTAACAATAAATAAATTAACATAACATAACTTATTAAACTTTTTACAAATACAAAACACGAAGGGTATGCCCACCAAATTATCTATGGAGTTTCAATTCTCTGTCCTCGCCTCTAGCATCTCAGGATAAATGGTCCGTAGATTGGAGTCTTGATACATAATAGATATGCAGACTAAGACACCCATTGGATTAAACAGTGGAGAAGAGTTGGGGGAACACTTGTAAATAGTAAGAAGAATATTTAGGAAGTCAAACTGTAGGAGATGCTAAGTGATGTCTTTTTAATTAGGTTGTTATATTTTGTTAGTGTAGCCATTTTAGTAGAACTTCTAGAACAACATTGTGTAAACAGAGTAACCTGTATGTGATCAATGGCCATACAGGGTGCGATTTACTGTAAGGCTATGCCATAAAATCTAATTAGATGTAATACATACGGATGTGATCATTTAGCCCACAGAGTGCGCGATACCACTCAAGCTTGATTAGAAGATACATCTGCTGGTAAAATTCAGGCTGAAATATAATCTGAATCATGTTCAATGAACTCTGATGATGAATTTCTCGAAAATATCCCATGTGTAAATTAAACATTATGGGGCAGATCTACAAGAAAGTGCCGCAGCACAGCACCGCAAGCCCTTTGGCTGCGCCACGCTGCGGCACTTTCAGAGCAAAGGAATGAGACATATCTACAGTGATATGTCGCATTCCTGTGCTCTCCCCTGCGCTGGCGCACAAACTGCAGCCATGCGCCGGCGCAGGCACCCTTGCACCATGTTGCAAGGATGCCTACGCCATAGGGAGATTGTTTATGTGCAGGAAGGGGCACCTTCCTGCACAAAAACAATCACTAAAGGCATTTTCCTCTTTCAGTGTGTGCTCTAGAATGCAGCACGCATTGAAAGAGGAAAAAACAAGGAGAAATTAAAACATTTCTCCTTGTTACGCCTGGCTACACCTCCCCTGGGGAGGCGTAGCATTGACACGCATTTCCAGATTTACGATTCCTCGTAAATCTGGAAATGTGTCTTGTTCCATGGGTGTTGCATGGAAACACCCACAGCAACACCCATGGAACACCCCTTCCACGCAAAGTGCTACGTGTAAAGGGGCCATATTTACAAGGAGAGGAAAAGTCAAGCAGGGTGGCTTTTCCTCTCCTTGTAAATATGGAGAAGTGAAATGCGCCTCCAGTACATCACAAGAAGTGACGTACTGGTGGTGCAGGGGGCTCATAAATCTGCCCCTATATGTTTTAAGATGGCGCTCAAAATAGGACTGTCTGAATGAAGCAGAAAAGTCCATTAATATTGATGTTGCTATATGAAATGTAATCTAAACAGATATAAAAAGAGGAGTGAAACGGCAGCTGCAAACATTGATAAAGGCTTTTGCCATAACGCGTCTGAGTGCACGGAAGATCCAATAAAGTTGGTTTATTCTCTCCCATGACTGCTGGTCTTCTTCTTTTCAGAAGAGCGTGAGATTCAATCATGAGTACACCCTCATGCGACCTAGCACCAGCACCCGCTTGTGAGTGTGGAAGCTTTAGTGTGGATTGGCGCTTTTGCATATATATATATATATATCCCAAATTCAATTCAATTTTGGCAAATTTGCTGAAACAATGTTCAGTAGTTTTGCACACCCACTATTGGAGTCAATATCATCCATTGGTCAAGAAGCACAGAGAGGCATTTTACTCCATGGGCATTGTGGATAGATAAGTTACATTGAAGGGGATTGAGCAGGAGGTGTGCATTAAGAGCATGATTCTAAGGCCCTCATTATAAGCACCCCAGAGCAGTAGCCCCAAGCGCACGTAGTCAAGCCAAATCTAGATAGTAGAATGGGCTGCAGACAGAGCCTTTACCAGCCCCCTCCAGCACAACGAGGTGAGCAGACAGTGCTCCCTCAGCCAGGCCACATGCTGGCATGCCAAACACCTCCAATCCCTGACCTGCACCTCTCCTACTAACTGACCTGCACCAACTCCATGCTGCCATTTTCCACCTGCGGACAGCAAGTAATGCGCAGAGCAAAAGGTTACATTTTTCAGTCCTGTATGTGGAATTGTATGTTAAAAAGGACCTGAGATTTCTCTATCTTAATAGGCGACCCATAAGGAAACCTCAAGTATTTATTTCAAATTATAATTGAAGAGAAAGAGGGAGTCTCTCAAGTAGCTAAGCAAGGGATCTGGAAGCCTGTAGTCAATGAGTTGAGAAGAGAGACAGCAGGATCATTGTTTTATTTCTGAAGTATTTCTTAGAGGTACCTTTTATCCATCTATGCAGTTCCTCCATTGGGCTTAGCTGTTAGTGGTTGAAGAAAATCAGTGGAAGGGTGGAAAGTGTGACTAGGCAAGTGCAATATGATAAATCTCTAAATAGATGGTGTCAGCAAGAGGCACTTTTTCTCATATATGATGACTCCTGATCCTCTCGGAGAAACATCCTCTTATATACGTCATTACTCTAATTCTATGTGGTGTAGGTTGGTTCCTTTCACGGTGATCATTAATAACACATGATACCAGGTAACTTAAGGCAAGCAAGTACAATGGGCATTTTCTTTCCTGGATAATGCAGTACAGTCATAATAGGGGTGTTGAGAGGACCCCTAAGACTCCTAGATCTTAGTGTAACTGCACCTCCTGCACTATTGATAGCTGTTCCCCTGCCAATGTGGGCCTTCAGAAGGCATGGCACCAAAGTTATTGCCTGGACATTGACTGCTCTGGTGACCAGCGCAGATGTTCTAAGAACAATATTCCACTCTGACCCATTATTAAGCAGATCAAAGTGTATGCTTAATTTGAGCTGGTGGTTGCAGGTGGGGCCCACTGACACAAATCTTTGGGGACCGGTACTTATTTTTCCTCATCATACTTTGATCCAGAACCACGGTGAGAAAAATGGAAAAGGGGAAAATAAGGCAGAAACAGACATAAGCAAAAGGAGAAAACAGGGATGGAAAAGAATCTGCAAGAGTGAGAAAGATACAGGGAGAGACCGGTGGTCGGTTAAAAGAAATGAGGTGGAATCAAGAATATCAAGCGTTTGCATTCTGCAACCTGAACTTAAATATCACTCACCATGGGCTTTTTTTTTTTACGAATTAAGCATGGTGGTATAGGCCCACACAGTCAAGCAGGTGAGAAGTGCAAATTTTTTGGTCCGAAGGGCTTATTTACAAGCCCATTGCGACGCTGGTACATCACTTATTTTGACGCACATGAGGAGCAATGTGCCTGCCCATATTTACTATGCCACGTAAAGCCACGCTGTGTGGATATTCATGGCCTTGTAAATATGACCCCCTTTTACCCATTAATCTGCATGAAAGGGGTGTTCAATGGGTGTTACTGTGGGTGTTCCCAGACTGCATCCATGGAACCTGACGCATACCCAGATTTACAAGTTTTTGTACACCTAGAAATGTGTCAAATTCCTGCGCCTTCCCAGTGAAGGTGTAAGGGTAGCACAACGAGGACAAATATCTTTATTTCTCCTCACTTTTCTTTTTTCTATGTGTGCAGCACACATAGAAACACCTCTCATGATTGTTTTTGTGCAGACAGATGTCCCTTCCTGCACAAAAACAATTACCTCAACAATGCAGACACCCTTGCACCATGGTGCAAGTGTACCTGTGTTGGCGCATGACTGCCCATTGTGCGCCAGCACAGGGAAAAGCACAGTAATGCGCCATATCTTTTAGATGTGGTGCATTCCTGCCCTTTTCTTTTGATGCACGTCAGCACATTAGGAAGGCTTGCTACGCTGTCGTGCATCAAAATATTGTAAATGAGGCTCACAGTGTGCACATTTGAAACCTTTGCCCATATGAGATGCACGATTTCACAATGGAAAATTGGAACAAGTAAAAATACAAGGGATTTTGAATTGCACAGACTTGTTTTAATAGCCCATAACGAAAGAGGGAGTGTGGTTCTTGATGTAGTCTGACAGAACAACATGACCAATTCGGGCACTCTTTCTCCTTCTGGTACTTTCACCTTTCACCAGGGGACAGGTAGTTAGACCAGGTTGGGCCAACCATTAAGTCCCCAGGACATCATTGTTATCACAGCCTTCTGCAGTGTGAATAGAGTTTGAACATTTTCTCCACTGGTGATTTAACTTTCCTGTTCGATCCTGCAGATCTGTCCCTTTAATATCTACCAGCCAGTCTTGGTCGTCCTGGCTTTGGAAAAGCCCTCCCTGTCAATCATTGAAGGCATCCCTTTAAAGAGCCTGCTGGCGAATCAGAGCCTGAAATTACCATCCCATTGAAGCCACTACTGCTCCTTTGTGTTAGCTCTGTCCTTGTTCTTCTTTTTTATGTATTCATTATATCTCATTTTATGAATTCTTTTATGGATTTAAATGCCTTGTATAATTGAGTATGCAGCGGCTTACCACCCCCCACGCCCCACCGCCTCATTTATAAAACATAAACCACAATGGGAATGATAAACTGTTTAAATAGCATTTCAGTAACACTTTAATTTACTTTTCTTTAATAAGCATGTAATTGTCAGCCGGCGATTTTACTATTGCGAGTGTTTCATTAGCACCAGACTTTTAATAGCGCAAACTAATCTCTCACTGCCTGCTTCGATTTAATTAACTTGCAGTCATAGCTCTCTGTCTGCCAGAGCCGGAGCAATGTAGAGAGGACTTTCTGCCCTGCCAAAGTCTGTTTCAAAATTCAAATGGGACCTTATGGAGGCAGGGGGTAGGGCACGAGTTATAGTTACTTACAATAACTATAACTGACGAATTTCTATGGTTTTGTGTGTGCAAAATCTGAACCTGACTCTAACATCCCTTGTAACCTTTGTTTTTTTCAGGGAAGTTCTAAGGTCTTTTTATTTCTATTTCCCAACTATAAGGTCCTGTAACCTTTGCTTTTTTGAGTGATTTTGTATTGTTTTAATGCTTTTTCCAAACTATAACATCCTTGTACCCTTTGCTTTTTTAGTGCATTTCTCCAGGTTTATTAAAAAATAAAAAAAAATTGCACTACGACTTGACCCATAAGTTCAGTTTACTAATATACATTTTCACAAGTTGAGAAATACATTTCATTCACCTACATTTCATTCAAACCTAAAATGCCAGTTTGTAACTTACATGTGTGCTGCTTCATGCAGAACACATGCAAGTCACAAAACAGCATTTGAAAAAAAAGTTTGTTTATGTACAGGAAGGGACACCTTCCTGTACATACACAAACCATGGCATTTTGCATTTTCCATGTGTGCTGCACAAGGCAGCACACATGGAAAAAGCAAAAACGATGAGAAATAAAGCATTTCTCCTCGTTTTGCCAACTTAAGGCCAGGGTTTTCCTGGCCTCAATTGTGGTGCTTTCTCCTATTTATGCTGCATTGGAGGCTGCGTCAAAATCAATGGGTGTTGCGGTGGGACGCCCACCACAACATCCACTGCACTCCCCTTTCACGCTAAACACAGAGTGAAAGGGGGCCTTATTCACAAGGTAGCGTTAAGCCACGTTAAGCTTCAGTTTGTGAATAAGGTGAGGCCCCTATCGTCAACACTAACCCACAGAGGCAGTTGTGGCCTAGTGGTTAAGGTCTTAGACTCTTGCTCATTAGCTTAAGATTTGAGTTTTTGTTTTTCGATGGTAATGTGCATACTCAATTGCATGGTCACATTTATAGGTGTATGCTTTATACTGAAAGCTGATAATGTTCTTTTTAATTGGTCAATACATTTTTATTTTCAATTTTGTCCAAAAATATCTAATTTTAGGTGTATCATTTACCAAAAGCTTAAGCAAACTGCCTTCCATCTCATTCTGGGATGGAGGACAGAGAAAAAGGGATTGTCAATAAAATGGTTGCTCAATTCAAATATTTCAGTGTGTCAGTATATCCATTTTTTTGGTTCAAGCAATATAGGTATGTTTTGAGGCTTCTCAATGGGGAGTCAATTATGGCCTAGTTGTTAAGGTCTTAGACTACTCGTAGAATGTTAAGGGTTCAACTCTTTGGGCCGATTACGATGGCGGACGGACCCGAATCCGTCTGGCATCGTTCTGGAACTGGATCCAAACGACCTCCAGTCGCTGGTTCCAGCCCAGGAATTAGGATGCGACCGAACCCTGTTTGCTTGCAATCCTATACTTTTCTATTAGAGCATGCATTCCAAACAGAATTAATACTCTCATAGCGAAGAGCAGGGGTGCAGTTCATCCATGCACCCCGTGGCAGGCACCTCAATGTGCCTGCCACCGGGTGCAGGGATCAACAGGGGGGCACCATAGGTGCCCCCTAGGCCACCATTCAGTGACCTTGCACCCATGGCGACCCTGCTGGGGGCCCCAGATCTGTTTCCCAATGCCTTTTTGTGCCATCCGGCACAAAATGCAGCGGGAAACTGCCATTGTAATCCCTCGCCCGGAAAGAGCCGGCGGTGGGATTATTGTGGGCCTTCCGAATGGAGGACAAGCTCTATGAGACCGTCGTAAGCCATTCTCGTTACAATGGTTTCTCAGTTCAATCAGAGTTTCAGTATAACACAATGTTTGTTTAAAATGTTACAGGTATATTTTGAGACTGTTTAGTAAATAGACAGTTGTGGGCTAATTGTAAAGGTATTAGTTGCTCACTCTGAATATTGAGGGTTTAAGACTTGGCATCCAAATGGTTATGTGATGTCATTTTCAAAGTTATATGTTTTATAATGAGTTGAAATGATGTTCTTATTTAGTTTGTCAAACAATTTCAGGTATATCATTCACCGAAATTTTAAAAAACTTCTCTCTCTCTCTCTCTCTCTCTTTCTCTCACTCTCTCTGGCTTCTGGGATGGAAGACACACAGAGAGAGATATTCTGGTTACAATGGTTTCTCATTTCAAAGATTTCCGAGTGTCCGTATATCACAATGTTTATTTAGAATGTTATAGGTTGTTTTGAGACTGCTTGATGAAGTGTCATTGCTTCTCATTTGGAAAGGTAAGGGTTCACCTTTTGGTGTCTAAATGGTAATGAATGGTCATTTCCTAATGTGTATGTGATATAATGAGTGGCAATCATGTTTTCTTAATTATCAAACACATTTTTATTTTCAGTTTGTCCAAACATATCTCTTTTTAAGTATATCATTCACCAAACGCTAAAACAAACATCTGTATCTCTCTCTCTCTCTCTCTCTCTCCCTTTCTCTCTGTCTCTCTTGCTCTCTCTCTTTCAATCTTTCTCTTTCTATCTCTCTCAATTTCTCTCTTTATTTTTCTATCTCTCTGGCTTCCATCCAAAGCTTTCTAAATCCAGAGATTTCAGAGTTTCAGCATGTCACAATGTTTGATTTGAATGCTATAGGTATGCTTTGAGGGTGCACAGCAAAGAGATATGTGTAGTCTGATGGTTAAGGCTTTAAACATTCACTCTGAACTTTAAGGGTTAGTATATTGGTGATTAAATGATAATGTTTGTCATCTTCAAAAGCATATGTTACATAATGAAAGGTAATCATGTTCTTTTTAATTGGGAAATTCATTTTTACTTTCAGCTTATCCAAAAATGTCTATATCATTCACCAAACAGGCAAACAAACTACTTTCTCTCTCATTCTCTCTCTTTCTTTTGATTCTCTCTCTCTTAGGGGCATATTATCAAGACAGGCGATAAAATTATCGCCGCTTTAGCGGCAGAAAACTGCCGCTAAAACGGCGATAATGGGATTGATAATATGCTCAATGGAATTCCAATTGAAGCCCATGTTAGATGTCCTTCACATCTAACAAAGGCTTCTATTGGAATTCCATAGAGCATGTTATCAAGCCTATTATCGCCGTTTTAGCGGCAGTTTTCTGCCACTAAAGCGGCGATAATTTTATCGCCTGTCTTGATAATATGCCCCTTTATCTCTCATTATCTTTCTCTGTCGCTCTCTCTCTCTCAATCTCTCCCTTTCTGGCTTCCATCCCATTCTGGGATGGGATAGAAGACATAGATTTTCATTACAAAGGTTTCTCAATTCAAATATTTCAATGTCAGTGTGTCACAATCATTTGGTTGAGTGGCAATCTTTTTCTTTTTGATTGGCAAACACATTTTTATTTTCAGTTTGTCCAAAAATATCTAATTTTAAGTATATCAATTACCAAAAGCTAAAACAAACTTCTCTGTCTCTCCGTCTCTCTTTCTCTCTTTCAATCGGTATTTTTCTCTCTCTCTCAATCACTCTCTTATTCATGGGTGGATGACCCTCAGAGAGAGATTCTCATTACAATGGGTTCTCAATGCAAGGAATTCAGCAGATCAGTGTATCGCAATGTTTGTTTTGAATGTTATAGGTATGTTTTGAGACTGCTTAGTAACTTCAACTGTAGCCTAGTTGTTAAGGTATTAGTCTTTCCCGGTTAAGGGTTCAAGTCTTGGTATCTAAGTGAGAATGTGTCAAATCTATTTAATAAGAGGTAATTGTGCTCTTTATAATTGGGAAATGCATTTTTATTTTGATCTCACAAAATATTTCATTTTAATTATATCATTCAATAAAAGCCAAATCTCTCTCTCTCTCTCTCTCTCTCTCTCTCTCTCATATTCTGGGATGGAAAACAGAGAGAGAGATTCTCATTACAATGGTTTCTCAATGCTGGGAGTTCAGCATGTCAGTACATCACAATATATAGTTTGTATGTTATAAGTATGTCTGGAGGCTTCACAGTTGCGTCGCCTGTATCCTAGTGGTTAAGGTATACTTCTTTTCCTCTGAAGGCTGAGGGTTCAAGATTTGGGGGCTGATTATGATGTTGGGTGGACTCAAATCTGCCTGGCATCGCCACAGTCTCAGAACCGACCGACACCACAATTAAATGGGGGCTGATTACGATAATATATTAATCCACATTTGTAATAATAATAATAATCCACATTTGTAAAGCGCAAACAATCACCCGTAAGGGTCTCTAGGTGATGGGGGCCGTCGGAAAGATTAAGCAAGACATTGCCCAGAGTCGCATGGTGCTGGGCTAATCTGCCGCCGGCGCCGGGGTTCGAACCGTGATCCCCAAATTCCAGAGTCAGTCGCCCTGGCCACGGCACCACACCTCTTCCACTGCAAAAGTCTGCAAAAGACTCTGCCCGAGTGTCAGAGCCTTTTTCAGCTGCATCGTAATTGGCTGGTCTGATTAATTTATAACCGCCTCATTTTGATAGAGGCGGTCATAAAGGAATCGGACTGGGAATTCCGGCCGGCTTCTGTCAGGCTCAGAGAGCCCATCGGCCGGTTGGAATGCAGCCTGTAATCTCATGGGTGGCAATTTCTGCCCTTGAGATCACAATGTCAGGTTTTGGCAACCTTTCTGTGCCGGCATTTCTGACACAGGAAGGCCGTCGGAACTCGACTTTGGGGGCCCCCAGCAGGGCCCCCTTGGGTGCACAGCCTCTGTTTTAGAGGCCCAGTTGATCCCTGCTCCTTGTGGAAGGTATCTTCAGGTCTCGATCTCTCTCTCTCTCTACCTCTCTCGCCCTCTCTCTCTCTCTCTCTCTCTCTCTCTCTATCCATCTATATCTCCCTTATCTCTCTCTCTTTCTCGGTCTCTGTCTCTCAGGCTTCCATCCCATTCTGGGCAGGAAGAGAGTCAGATTGATTCTCATTACAATGTTTTCTCAATTCAAGGATTTCATAGTGTCAGTATTTCAAATGGTTTGGTTTGAATGCTAGGTATGTTTTGAAGCTGCTCAATAGAGAGTCACTTGTGGCCCCGTAGTTAAGGTCTTATACTCTCCCTCTGAAGGTTAGGGGCCAATGTCAAAAGAACATGATCACCCTTCAGTATGTAACATACACATTTTAATTTTACCACACAATTGTGTATACACATTACCATTGAAAAACAAAGACTCAACCCCATAACCTTAGAAGAAGGATTCTAAGTCCTCAACCACTGAAGAGGAGAAGAGAAAAGCGTAGAACCAGCACAAAAGGGTGATAATGGACGCTCTGCAATGTCGGAAAACATGTCTCAATTACTTGCAATTCTACCACAGATATCAACTTAGAAGGAGCTCATCTAGTGAATTGCTGGCAGCCAATATGAATATGCAGAAACAGTGCTCTGTATTATTACAGCCATTTGCTTTAGCTGATGTGCTGTGCATGTCATCGTCTTCAGATTCCTTGTTGATACTATCACTAGCATTGCATTGTGTTGAGGTTAGGGTCAATGGGGCATATGATGAATGTGTTTAGAGGTGCATAACTGAACCATGTGCCTATATTTCACATATTGCACTCTCTACAGCACATATACTTGATTCTAAAATTCTACAAGGTAGTGCATGAGCTGCAGACAGCCAGCCCGAAAACAGTGAGCTACAAGTTCTTATTACTGAAGCTCATGTACTAACTTGAAGAGTTTCCAGGTTAAGGATCTGTACTGGAGAAAGCATGTCTTTAAAATAGGCGCACAAGTGGGCTTTCCACCCATATTAAGGCATGGGCAAAGGAACATCTTCTAGGGCCCCCCTGGCAATGTGGTAGTAATGTGTAGGAAATATATTTTATTTTTAGTTGACAGTTGGGCATGCCCCATGTACTCAACCTTATAACTAGTGCTTTTAGACTGGTGGGACACGAAGGTTGGTTGCTGATGGGGGCAGGACTACCAGGCCCAGTTCTCCCTGCGGCTGGAGCATACCCCGGATGTCACTGCAACAGCCCATAGGCATCTATTTACTCCTTTACTCGTCCTTGGCCGACCGAGGCTGGGCCTACTCTCTTGACCCTGTCTTCCAGATTATTCATTTGTCTGATCAAGGGTGAGTTGTATGGGCAGGTGAAGCCCGCAACGTTTGTCTCTGTTTGTTGAGGAGGGATCGTGATCCCGAGCAGATACAGAAAGAACAGACTGCCCATGAATCCCATGAACGCTCTGATTTTAACATAAGCAAGGGCCAAGATGGGTAACAGGAAAGCGGGAGGTGGTTTGAATAGTTTACAATCACCTCCACCCAGCTCCCTGGTCAATGCTTGACAAGATGCTGCAATGTGTAATGCCAGTTATCGACACAGAAACTAGTCCTACAGAAAGAAGACTGTAGCTCACAGGCAGGAGGCCTAAGCAGTAAAATAAATACTCCTGCCTCTGCTAATGACCTGACCCCTTCAAGCTGTGTAAGCCCAATGCCACTGCCTCAGACCCCAGTTTCCGAGGTCATTGATGTTTCTGAGGTTGCTTTACGGTCATCAAATCCCCCCTCCTCAATGAGTCATAATTTAGAAAAGGCCCCAAACCATGAAAGCGGCCACCAATACAAAACAATTTAAGGAAAGCCCTTCAGACAACTAAGTCCACCAAGGCAGCAAAATCTAGAAAATAATTAGAAATTTCCACAACTCTGAAGGAGCAAGACAGTCCAATGGCGGGGGAAGAGCATGGCAAAATTAATAGGGGGGTGTCTGAGCTCTTGGATGCTGGACTTACTGAAGACATTGCAACACTTATTAGGGAGGAATTGCGCCCAATTAGGGCAAGATTGGACACTATAAATCGTGTTTTTCAGATTCAGATTCGGAACAGGTACAGGTACAATGATCCTTTTATGCTAAAAGAGCGGGGTAGGCAAATAAGTTGGGGCAGGATAGTCCCTGAGGATTTTTTACGGAAGTAGATCATAGGTTGTAATTGTGACTTCGAGGTCTGCCTAAATCCCAACTTCCCAGATCAGGCTATTCTGGATGTGTATTCCAACGTATTCAGAGAGGTACAAAATGCGCTCCTTAGCCCCAAATTGAAAGCAAAGGAGGCAGTCCCCAAATGGTTTGATAGGCTTTGTTTGAAGGCCCATAAAGATCTAAAACCGGCCCTCAAACTAAAACCTAGGAATAGGACAGAAATTAAAGCTGCCAGAAGGAATTATGCGCAAGCACAAAAGGATAGGAAGAGCCAACTTGTAAAAATGGCATGTGAGGAACTAAAGGAAGCATGCAACAAGAGAAATAATGTAGCCTTCTGAAGGATTGTGAAACTCCCTCTCTTCAATGAACTAAACCCACCGGACATGAGGCAAATTATCCCAGCTAAAGACTGGGTGGCGTATTTTGAAACATATTTACTCCAGTAACTGCACACATAACTCAGTTACACTGATAGAAGGGGAGCCACCGTTGGTATTTGAATTAGAGGCGGTAAGAGCTGGCATACAGGGAACGTCATTAGGAAAGTTGCCCAGGCCTGATGGGGTACCCGGATAGCTTTTTAAATCATGTGTGGAACTCTGGACCCCAATACTCACTCAACATCTGAATTCTGTAGCCTACACTTATCCCCCTACATCCTGGAAACAATCAATCACCATACCAGTCTTTATAAAGGGTATGCAAGATGACCCAGCGTGCTACCTGCCTATGGGCCATATGTATCAAACAAAACTGCGATCGCAAATGCCGAAATCCGCAGAAATTTTGCGATTCCTTAAATTCAAGGTAAGAGGCACAGAAAAAGTGCAATTTGGGCTTAAGGAATCGCAAATTACCACCAACTTCCAGTTGGTGGTAATTTGCGATTTCTCTGAAAAATGCACTTTTTTTGCATTTTTCAAAGTGCCTCAGGGCATGCATGTGTGCCACATGTGCACACATGCACATTTCAGGGATGCCACAGGGTGTCCTTTTAACATCCTGGCATCCTTCAATTGCATTCTCAATTTGCGATTCTCTAATTGAGAATCGCAAATTGAGAATGTCTTCCCATTCATTCCTATGGGCCTCTCGGGCCCATAGGAATGAATGGGGAGGTATTCCTTAATTGCGAATCGCAATTTGCCATTCGCAATTAAGGAATATGTAGGATTCACAAAATTCTTTGCAAATCCTACATACATAGCGATTTGCGATTCTCAAATAGCGATTCCCAAAAAATCGCTATTTGAGAATCGCGAAACCAAACTTTCATACATATGGCCCTATATCTTTATTAGATTCTGAGGTTAATGTCCTGGGCAGGATTCTCCTAAATAGACTGGTGAACTTGTCTGATCATTGAGAAATTCTTTCAGCTATACAGTATGGTTTCTGGCCAGGACTGGGCACCATTGAACGGAATCTTAACCTCTATCTGGTAATTAACTAATACACAAATGTTAAAGGGGGAACGACATCTAGCGTCATGGACCTCAGCACAGCCTTTGACACAGTGGATAGCTTTGGGCTGTGCTGAGGGACATGTTAATGGATGAGTTGCTTGTATCTTTTTTGTCTCATTTGCACGAAAGGCCTTTGTGAGATATGGTCCTCAGGGAGAATGCACTATGCACTTTCAGTTGGGGCGGGGGGGTCCGTCAGAGCTGTATTTTGACCCGATGCTATTTATAATGTATATCAATAGGCTGGACCAGTGTTTAAAGGAGCGTTGCCGGGATGTACCAGTGGTGGGAAGCAGAGTGGTCCCGTTATTATTGTATACTGATGATTTTGTTTTAATTGTGCGGACATCAAATGGCCTACAGTTATTATTTAATCTCTTTTATGAATTTATGGAGGACTTAAGACTGAAAATTAATTATCTTAAGTCCTATACTATGACAGTAGGCCCGACAAAGAACAAGAAATTAAAAACACACTCTATCACGAATCATTGTTTAGGAAAAGTTGATATGTTTTGTTACCTTGGTATACTGTTGGATAACCAATTGACTTGGGGACTACTGAATAAAACCCATATACAATCCTTTAATAGGGTAGCTCATGGAATAGATTAATTTAATAGGTGTTTAGGACAAAGTCATATTAAATCTGTTTTACTTCTTTACAACACAAAGTGCATTCCCAAGGTGGCGTTTGGTTGGAAATCTGGGGATACAAGCCTTGCCATTCAATTCAAGTCCCTGAAGACAAAATTTTTAGAAGGCTATTAAAAATTCTCCAGAGTGTCCCAAAGGAAATTGTTCACGAAGAAATGGGAACAAGTTTTATGACTGATTTTATTCGACTTTGCCCAATACTTGTTTGGCTCTCTATATGGCTTCATAGTGAATAAGAATTTAACAGAAGGATTGTGATTGATTGCATGAATTTGGAATCAAGCAATCGCATACCATGGTTAAGCTACTTTACAACAACCGTGAGGGTGTTGGGTAAACCTCAGTTGTTCAGTACCCCAGAGCTGATTGGTAAAACAGACATAGGTTGGGCAAAAGAGGCTTTTACTTTAACTACTCCTAAACCTAGGCTACAAGTAGCTCAATCCAAAGATATTTACAAGCACTTTATGATGGTGATATCCATAAATAAAATGGAAATGTAACCCTGGACATGTCTGCTCATCATAGAAGACTGCTAACGTACGTCCGTTTAAATCTGTTTCCACAGGTGTTGATGGGGTAGCATAAGCCATTAGGTTGTCCTTTATGCACAAGTGACATGATTTCCACACTAGATACTTTGAATTTTTTTTTTTATTTGCCCTAACTGATCAGCCTTAAGACAAAGGTATATTTGCCCCCTTTTTGCTCCTTTGGGTTTTTAGGTCTCGCCTGACCCAGCGCATGCAGTGGTCTGGCGAGACTTTTGAGAGGGCTCCAAAAAGTGCTACCAGGCCAGCCTAGAGCCACAGTGCATGTGCGCGGGGGCACGCGCTGCTTTTACCGCGATTACTTTCACTTTCGCAGCCGCACGGCCGCTTTGATGTTTGATCGCGATCACTTTCACTTTCGCGGCCGCACGCCCGCTTGGCATAGCCAATAGGTATCGCTTTTGGGACCTTATAAGTTTTTAGTTATGCAACTGTTGCATGTCTAAACACTTATAAGGTCCCAAAGACGAGACCTATTGGCTACGCCAATGCTTGTTATCAAGGGAGACCAGCCTTACTATACTTGCAACTTCTGGATTCGCCGAAAACCTGCTGCTTCTTATCTTGGTTTTTGGCAGGGGTGTATTTTGCTAACTTGCAAAGGGCCCGATTCACAGAACTAACTTAAGACAAAATCCTAAACTTACTACCATTTTGGTATTCACAGAAGTCACTTACTCATTTTGGTATTCACAAAAGACACTTACTCATTTCGGTACTCACAGAAGTTAGTAGTCCTAACTTTAGGACTCCTAAATGGCTTCTGTGAATAACGAAAGTCTTAAAGTTAGGATTTTTCTCAGTTTTGGAGTAGTAAAGTTAGGAGTCCAGAAGGTATTTAGGAATCTTGGACAATGTCAGGTGTACCACCCGAGCTCTGGTGTCTCTTCATGTAAGTGGTAAAGGGGTGTCATGTAGCATCAAATTTTGCACCCCTGTCACAGACAAGTGCAGTGAGTTTTTCCGTGGCATACGCAGACCACACCTTACCCGACCACATTTTGAGCAATGGTGCTTGCATCTGCTTCCACATCTGGCCACACTCAGGCATGCAGTCAGGATTAATAGCCTCTCCTGGGGAGTCTTTGTGGGGTACAGTCTATCCTCCCTAGGGTCCCCCGGGAGAAACAATGGGTCATGGGGCAATGAGACATTGGTGATGGAGTGTATCATGAAGGACCTCACCTTCTTACACACCACATGTGCAAGAAGGTGCCTCTATCCCCGCAACCATTCCAACAAAACTCTGAACCCCCAAACATCTTATGGAGACGCACTGGAGTGAGGAACCAGCATGTCAAGATTTTGTAGGCATTCTTGTAGTGTGTAGTGAAGGCAAATGAAGAACTTGGACGCTGTCTGCCAAACATCCCCCCTCAGGTCTCACTGGAGATGGTCATTGATAAATCCCTTTCCTATTGCGCCCCATATGCATGTTTTTTGATGGGGTGATTTACGATATAGCGATACAGCCATGATATACTGTTATGATGGATGTTATAGGTGTACAGGGATTTTGATTGCCAATTCCTCCCCTCTGTACTGCTCAGTGAGCAGGGTCGCTCCTCGCCCAATGCAGTGCCCGAGTGAGCCTATATGTGTCATGCCTGGTTAATGCACATTTCTCTATAAGGTACCCTCTTGACTAATACCTGTTTTCTCAGTCAGTGGTAGGGGGCAGGAGATCCTTCCCAGGCCTTGATCAGCAGCCACAAAAGCCCATTAAGGGAGACTGGAGAGATCCTCGGGACCAAGTTAGAGTAGAACTCCTCCCTTTCTCCGTTGGGCCCATAGACTGAGATTATGGTAGTTGGGGTAGTACCTAGCTTGCCACAAATACCTACCTGGTGATCCTCACAAGCTCTGTATGTACTAGCCAGTTTGAAAGAGAGGTCCTTATGGTCTCTGGCATTGCGGTATACGAAGAGTGAAATTGTGTTGGGTACGAATAGGAGCACAGATGTTTGGTGTTGATTTTTAGGAGGTGAGTTTCCGGAAGTAGTACTCTCTGCTTAATTGAAGAACTTAAGCCTTGTATGTTATGTGAGATTATGTGTAGCGTCGTCATATCAGGCAGTGTGGGTATAGTAGATGTGTACAATGAGATGCGCCTTCGTCATGTCATCTCAGACTTTGCCGTTTATGTGTGTCGTGATGTCATTAATAGACAAAGCAACAATGAAAAACAGTCAATAAACCCCAAAAACATAAACTTAGCATATTGTCAGGCCTCTCTCAAGGCCCAGATCCAGGAGGACATCTCCAGGGGTGAGAAAACAGTAGAGGAGAGTAAGTATTATCTGAGAAGGAAGGGGCGAGCTTCTTTAATGGACATGAGAACTCCCCCCCCCTTGCAGTCAGATTCCAATAAAAGGGAAATCATCTTCCAGTGAGAGGAGAAGGATAATGATTTCAATGCCTTACCCGTCTACACGGTCAGGTCCTGATGTATGTGAGAGGGAGTTCAGGGTGGGTATCTTCTTCCAACAATTGTGATTTTTGTTCCCTTTCACCTTGGCGTCGTTGCTTTTGGGCTTTCTTTCATGTCGAGCTTGTGGACTGGAAATGCCAGCCCCTCCCTGGTCTACTGGCGTTGGGACTGTGGAACTCCATGTGAGTCCCACATCTGTAGGGGGCTGCATTCCCAAGATCTCACGGGCCTCCTCTGTTGTGTGGACTGCGACCCACTTTTTTTTTGTAGCTGAAATGGAGGCGGAAGAGGAATCCCCAACGATATTGAATTTGAATCTTGCTATTTTGTAGGTGTTGGGCTATTTCTCTGAACTCTTTGCATCAAGCTAGCGTCTGGGCAGAGATATCTTGGTAAAGTGAGATATTGTCCCCTCCAAATACTATTGGTTCCTTCTGCATGGCTGCCTGTAATATCTTCTCCTTCATGTGGAAGTAATGAGCTCTAGTAAGAGTGTCTGGGAAGAGATTCTTATCTTGCTGAAAAGCCAAATACACCCTGTGAGTGTAGTCAACGAGGACCAGCTGGCACTCGGTTGGTTGAAATATATGGCCAAAGAGGGCCTGCATGTGAACATTGATGTCCATATGGGAGATCATTGGTGCAATGCACCAGATCTGGATATTGTTCCTTCTGGAGTGGTTTATGAGTTTATCAAGCTCATAGTGTAGCACGGCCTGACCCCATTCAAGCTTTTTTATACGTGCTGTGCAATCCCCATTATCTTGGACATGGTCTGACACTGTTGACTCGACCTGTGCCAGACGAGTGTCCGTCAGGTGAAAAGACTGGTTGAGGTTGCTTAGGGCACTAGTAAAGTCCTACCAGAATGATGTGATATCCTTGTGGAATTGGGAGAGTAATATTCAAATGTCCTCTTCGGTCTCCGGGGCCTGTGGATCAGTGCTCACCCCTGATCAAGAGACGTCACCTCGGTGCCCTCCCCTTGTGAACATGGAGATTCAGGCTTCTGCAGCATATTTCTGATGAAGGAGGAGCGGGGGGGGGGGTCTTTGTTCTGTTGGACGCCATCCTCCCAGGGGAACCATACAGTTCAGGGACCCCACAGGAACCACCCCCAGATAGGCCACCCATGGGCAAAGGCCTTGATGTGCTCCCTCTGAGGGCCCCTCTCATTCTAGTCTGTTTGAGACCTGGCTACTCACGTGGCTGTTAGGCCCTGGTGCCACTCACCGCATCATCCAGTGTCCCTGGAAGCGGCCCACCAGTGCCAGTAGCCTTTGTGGCGCTCCTCGCCCGTTATGGAGAGCCTCTCTGGTGCCCCAGTCCAATGTTATGGTGCCGTTGTATTTGCACTCCCTCAACATCCCAGCGCAAGCCCTCCAATGAGAGCCACCCAGCTAAGGGTTATTCTGGGTCCTTAACTTATGCTGGCTGTTGGGCAGGGGCCTACCTGTAGCCTCAGGCCTTGTACCCCAGTGTAGCTCCCACTGACTTCTTGGGCAGGCCCACTGTCAGGATGGGACACAACCGTTCTTTACCAGCTCTGTTAGCCTTCCTCCGGGCACTATCACTGCTTTAAAGTGGGCCTGCTACCAATACGGGCCTGCATGCACTGCCACAGCTTCCGGTAGCTCTGTCAGCCTATTGTGACTTTAAAGGAGGGCTCGCTTCCAAGTCGGGGCTCATCTGGAGCACCACAACTCCTGGATCCTCTTGAGGGCCTGCTTCCAGCGCATCCACACATTGCAGCAGGCCCCAGGCCCTGCTCAAGCCCCAGACCCTGCCCTTGCTCTCAGCAGGGCAGTGCTTAATTTGAGCCATCAGTTCCCGGTGCTCAGAACCAACACTTAATCATCAACACCGGTGCTTGAGAACCAGTTAGGGACACATTCATTTTTGATAGGCACAGCGAGATTAAGTGATTCGCTCAGATACACCAGATGTTTAGCCGACGCCGAGACTCGAGTCTGGTTCCCCAGCTCTAAAGTCGGCAACTCTGGCCATTATGCCACATCCTCTTCCCACTTGTAAGGTTTCATGGTTAGTAGTTGGTTCTGTGTTGGGCAGCGCTAACAGAGGAAATAGGCTGGTGGAAGCTGCCTTCTGACGAGAGCCCCAGCAGTTATATTTTTTAAAAAGTAATCACTGCATCAGGGCCACATTGATGCTGTGGACCTGTACTACCTCACCGTAGTTGGCTTTATCACCGCTGCCTCAACCCTGACCACGGAGACGGCATGCACAAAGATCTGGGCACGCCAGAAAGATGGCGGCTGCTCCTCTGGCAACCGTGCTACTGGTTTCTGTCTCAGCATCCGCTATGGCCCCTCCACACACAGCCCCCCCGCCCGGATATGGGGGTGGTCGAATTGAAGCAGACTCTTGCTGGCATTCACCACTTGAAATGGGGGTGTTGGAAATGGGGGTCGATAGTTGTCAGAGGTAGGTACCTTTTTCCAAATAGGGACCCTTGCTTCTTAAGGGGGATACACTCCTAAAATAACCCCTGCTCACCCCCTTGGTAGCTTGGCACGAGCATACGGGCTTATCTCAGAGGCAGTGTGTAAAGCATTTGTGAACACATACAGTCACACAGTGAAAACACAACAAATGGACACCACACCAGTTTAGAAAAATAGGTAATCTTTATCTAACCCAAAACAAGACCGAACGACAAAAATCCACAATACAGTATTAAAAATAAGGCTTTCAAATGGTAGGAATAGTTCAGTTCAATGCAAGTTGTAAATGCAACACTTTTCTCAAAGGTATTTTAGATGCGTCATGCAAAGCAAACAAACTGGCCCCAAAGAAGGTGATGCGTCGGTTCCCTACAAGCAGGGGAGGTGATGCATCTGTTCCTTACTGCTGCACAGGGGAGGTGATGCGTCGATTCCTTACTGCGTGGGGAGTTGATGCGTCTGTTTCTTACTGCGGACCCCAACGATGCGACAGTCTTGGCGTCTCGATGCATCGATCTGGTACGATGCGTGTCTTCATGCAGCCTCACAGCAGGCTTGCGTTGGGATCGGTGCGCCAGAGGCGATCACTCGAGCCGCAGCAGGTGCTGCGACGGTTTGTTCGGCGATGCCTTGGAAAACAAGTGTGGATGCAACATGCTTCTTCAGTGTTGCGTCGATTTCCCAGCTCCCAGCGACAAACAGTCTCCAGAGGTCCTAAACAGCAGCAAGCATCTCTTTGCAGGTTGGAATTCCCAGCAAGGAAAGTCAGGGGAACTTGTGGTGACGTCTTTGTGTCCCTGAGACTTCAAAACAGGAGGCAAGCTCAGTTTCAATCCCTTGGAGATCGTCCTCAAGATGACAAAGCAAACAGCAAAGTCCTTTTCTCCTTTCCTTGGAAGCAAGTAGCCACTGCAGGCCAACGCTTGACAGCAAACACCACAGGGGAAGTATTCCTCCTCAGCTTATCCAGCTCTTCTCCTTGGCAAAGGTTTCTCTTGATTCCCGGAAGTGATCTAAAAGTCAGGGGTCTGGGCCCCTCTTGTTATACCCAAAAATCCTTTGTTCTCTGAAGGCAGAGAGTGTCTGTACCCAGCCAAAACCAGTTCTGTGTGGCACTTTGCAATTGTACAACAACCTCCATTGTCAGTGTGAGCCCTGGCTCCAGCCACACCACAGGGGGGCAGAGCCGTCTTTGTGGAAGGCAGGCACAGCCATATTCAGGTGATGGTGCTACTCCCCCCACCACTTCAAATGCAGATCAGGTGAAGGTGCTACTCCTCCCACCACTCCAAATGCAGACCAGGCCTATTCAGCCCAGCTCTGACTCATCAGACTTCTGGAGGTGCTGCCCCTCTCCAGCCCCTGTCATCCAAAAGCCAGACATGCAATACACAAACCTAGCAGAGGCCCACTGGATGGTTAGGCAAGAAAATACCTACCTTCTGAAAGTGGTATTTTCAAACACAAAATGTAAAAATCACCCTCACTAAAAGATGCATTTTAACCTTCTGAGTTCAGGCATACTAAACGTTAGTTTCCCATCTTGTTCCCAGGGGCAGTTATGGCTCTAAGATGTTATAAACAAACTCCCCATTCTGTCCTATGGGAACAGGTCACCTTGCAATAGTGAAAAACGAAATTGGCAGTATTTCACTATCAGGACATGCTACACACATCAGAGCATGTCCCCCTTTCACATACAATGCACCCTGCCCACAGGGGTACCTTGGGCCTACCTTAGGGGTGACTAATATGAAGAAAAGGGAAGGTTTAGGGACCGGCACTTGCCAAGTCGAGATGGCACTCCCAGACTGCAAACATGCTCTGCAATTGCAGGCCTGAGTCACATTTTACAAGCTGCTTCTGTGGGTAGCACAAGCAGTGCTGCAAGCCCAACAGCAGCATTTGATTTACAGGCCCTGGGCACAGGTAGTGCACTGTACATGGATCTGCCAAATAAATCAAATAAGCCAATCATGGAGTCACTAATCCATAACAATAATTTACAGTGAGAGCATATGCACTTTAGCACTGATCAGGAGTGGTAAAGTGCCCAGAGTCATAAAACCACCAACAACAGATCATAAGAAATACAGGAGGAAGGCAACAAGTTCTGGGATGACCCTGCAAAAAGGGCCAAGTCCAACAGGGGGTAATAGGGGCTCTCACACAGAGCTCAGGGGAGACATGTCTTGGCTGGTCTCCTCCCTGGCCACGCCCCCGGTCAAACAGACCTTTGAGCAAGTGCTCTGCTCTGTGTTTATCCATTTTGTCACTTCTGCTGTTCATTGTCAGACTGGCTTTGAGCAGTTTCTGTGCAGCTGGTTGTCCATTCTGACTGCCAACACTGAGTCGGTTCTCAGATCACTTCTCCTGCAATCCAATTCTGAATGGCTTGTGATGTAAAGGTGAGAGAGCTCCTTTGACCATATTTGGGATACCATCTCTGCCTATTCCAACAGACACACTGTGTTTACTTCATAATGGAAAAGGCTACCTTGCTCTCCCTTTCCATAATTTGAAATCATTTTAATGTGACAATAGCGACGAAATGAGTAAACTACTTTTATAAAAAATGTTCATACTGGTAGATGATTGGTAGGCCCTAAGGACAGATGTACTACTTACTGGTCAGGTCAGAAGGCAGCGTGTGATTTTGAAAACACTGACTGTTTTGCAGCCCTCCAAACATTTTGGCTATGACAGATGTACAAATCAGTCTTTATAGAAGTGGTGCCCACATACAGCTGCCAGATGGACCCAGAAGGTTTGCACTTCCCTATTATAATGTATTGAAGGGTTTTACCAGCTCGCACGGGTCCCTTTTCCATTGCTGCCGCACCCTGTCAGCCCGCAGTGCTGAGCACGCTTGCCTGCTCGCTATCCTGGTCGTTGCCCTTTGCTGCGGTGCCGTGGCACTGCAATACATGTATTCCCTCTCCTCTACGGAAGGCGAGAGCTGCCAGATCGGGAGCAGGTGAGCTGGAATTACCGACCAGCCATATGTTCATGAAGCGCACGTTGATGTCTTCTGAGCAGGCAGTGGCGAGAGACAGCGAGCATGGAGAGCAGGCGGCCGGGCGCTGTAATTAGATTTCTGTAGAACAAAAGTTTACAATGTTTTAGTAATATTGCTGATTTCCTCTGCCGGGCACCTTCATCACGTACGTCTGGAAGAGCAGAAACTTGTGGCAATTCTTTCATTAACTGTTAGTCCTTCTGCTACTACCTTGCCGCTCTTGTTTTTTGATGTATTTAATTCTTGCCAACGAATTTGGGGGCAGAAAACTGCCGCTAAAGCTGCGATAATGGGCTTGATAATATGCCGCAGAGAATTCCAATAGAAGCCCATGTTCACACCAGAACATGGGCTGCTATGGGAATTCTCAAGGGCATATTATCAATCCCATTATCGGCGCTTTAGCGGCAGTTTTCTGCCGCTAAAGCGGCGATAATTTTAACGCCAGATCTTGATAATATGCCCTTTGTATTTTTGTTTAAAGACCAGACACATTACTGTAGCAAACTGTTTTTTTATTGTTCCCATTCAAATATGTTCTTTTTGGGCAAAAATATGTTTTTCTGCCTCATACACTCATTTTTGAAATCATGAAAGCAAGTGCTATGCTCACCCAAGCTGCTCATCCTCTAATAATAAAATATTGTGCTTATTCAGTGGTTTAAATATTCAGGTGGGTGGAGCTCCAGGGGCCTGCCTACGTCAGCAGGGGGTTGCTCTCCACTTACGTTATGTCAGTTGATGTGTCATAATGGGCCCTGACCTCTGCAATACATGTGTTCCTTTACACTAATAAGTATCAGCTCTGAAGGGAAAGCTGCACATCTAGGCTAATGCAGTGCATGAGTGTAGTCATACATGACTGGGAAAAGCAGGCAAGTAGTCCAACATCACTCTTGTGACTAGGGGTGGGCGGAATTTGCGAAAGTGACTTTCGCAAATTATCGCAAAAAGGTTAAAAATCTCCGCAAACACGCGTAAATATCGTGAAGATGCGGACGTTTTTTTCCCGCCCGTTCGCGGTATTTTCTGCGTGGTCGCGGCTCGCCAACTTACCCATGCGGTTGCTCGCGGGCGCGGCCATCTTGTTTTCACTCTTCTCGCGGTGCATGATCGCGAGAAGAAAGACGTGATCGCGCGACCAATGACATTACTGCGGGCGCGAACTGTCGCGAGACAGCGCAAATGGCTACCAACAATCCAACATCTCGTGGAGAACGCGACCGGATCGGGAAAACTTGTCGGCGAACGCGGGGATTCAGGTAAGGCGATCGCGCACGCGCGAGAATGTATTATTTTACAGCGCGAGCAAGAAACAAATTATCGCTAAGCTGCGGAATGCGGGAATTTTGACATTTTCGTGCTCTCCGCGGAACGCGAAAATGTCAAATTATCGCAATTTCCGAACGGAAATTTAGCCCAGGCCTACTCGTGACTCTATATGCGCCTAGTAGGTACCGGTTCAGATGAGGCGTACAGGAATGAGAGTGAAGGGAAACTGACACATTAGGATATTCCTTCATGGTTTTCAGATGTGCTCGAAAATTTACAACCATTACCAGCTACCCTGCCCCCCTACCTATATAAATGTACATGCCTTGTTCAGGGCCACATTATCATGAGCTTACAACTCTGTTCTACAATGTCGTAAAGTACCCCGGACATACATTATAAGGCTACTGGAAGTCACTGAGTAGTTCTGTGATCATGTAGAGAAATGAGGTAAGGCTGAGTTCATTTTTACGGCCATGGAACTCAGAGGTGACTTGTAATATCCTTATGATGTATGGCAGGGGGTGCTGTATTTCTTATAATGCATGGCCACACATTCATCCTTCCCACAACATGCTTAATTCCTTGGTGTTTTGCTCTTTCATGAGAAAATGATAGGATGCTTGCAACCATGAAGAATATAATTAGAATCTCTAGTGCAAACTTAAACACACTAAAAAGCAGTTAGATATTTGTTGCAAAAAGGTATTAGAATCAGGTTTTATACAAGTTAGGTTTAAAAAAGCTTGAAGGGGCATGGCCAAGATGGCGAGTGGGTAGTACGTGCCCCGCTCCTGTCGGCCACCTGCTTGCTTCCTGGTGCTGTAGCCGAGTGCCAGACCCGTGGCTGAGTACCGGAGCAGAACAGCGATCCCGGGGACTGGTTGGGGACAGGACTCGAGCCCAGGAACTGTCCCAACTGACGATCGTAGCAGCCCAGCCCCTGCGACCTAAAATGGCGGCCCGGGCAGCGTAATGGAGTTACGAGGAGAGCCGGGCCATTGGTGGCGCTTGCTTCGGTGATGCTGCAGACCGCGGCTGCCCATCCTAGACTCCACGGAGAGGAGGGGTGGTCTTCCCGTCTTCCCAGTTGACTGCATACAGCAAAGGCAGAAGCGGAGGAGGAGCGATGGTCAGCTGCGACCCGTTGGGAGCCGGAGAGGGCTAGATGGCTGAGCTCACGCCCACGAGCTTGGGGCCGCAGGGGGCAGTGATTCCGGGGCCTCTGGCATTGGAGGTGAGGGTCATAGCAACGCCCTCTCCCCCCGCTCGGCAGAGCAGATTTCCCACGCCCTGCGGCATTCCTGAGATGGCGGAGCACGATTTCTACTGAGGTGCCCCTGGTTGTTTGGACCGGGAGCGGGCTGTTGGGGCCTCACGCTACCTTCATGCGCTGGTGTCATCGCGGGGAAGGGAGAACTTCAAGCCACATAGACTGCTGCACACCCTCGCCTACTACATACCAGAGTGTGGAGCTGCTGGGCCTCTCGCCGCAGGCAGTCGAGGGAGGAGGGCTCAGAGGAGAGGTTGGAGGGCACCCCAGTGACCCACACAGCACGTCACTGAAACAACGCCCTTTCGCCCATACCTGAAGCGTGCTTAGTTGGGGCGTTGAACATGGGGGCCCTCAAGCTTCGGCGGCCTCTCAGGGGAGGGCCGGAGTGTGGGACTGGTGGGCGCGCACAGGGACACAATACACTTTGCCTAAGGGCAGGAGTACCGCAGGAAGCAGCAGACGGGACTCAGGCTTGTTGGAGAGCGGCCTTTCGGTCTCCCACTGCTGGAGCTGGACTTGGAACTCTTTTGCACGGCACGCTGCAGTGACTCGTCGTGCCTGTTCCCGCCCATTAGCTGCCTCTGAGCTGTGTCTATAAGGCTCATTGCTCAAGCACCAACGCGCCCGTGGGGCGCAAATAGACGTCCACGCGTCCCGGATCACTGACACTGCCCTTGACCATATCCACTTGCTGCTGCCCTGGGCGCCCAACCGCAGCTCGGACATGTCCTCAACACGGCCGAAGAAAGACCGCAATGTGAAAGATATGCTCACTAAGATGGCGGGGGCAAGCAGAGGAGACGGCCGCCCATCCCAACTCGCGTCAGGAGGACAGGAAGCGGAGTCCATGGAGGAACCTGTTACACGTGCATTCTTGATGCAACTATTCTCCAGTCTGCAGGACGATCTACAAGCCCTCAGGAAAGACCTCTCTGCCGAGAATAAAGAGGTTTGGCGAGACTTGGACGTGGTTGGAGAGAGGGTGGCCACCATCCAGGACCACGAAGAATCGCGGGATGAAGAAGTGGAGCACTTGAAGCAGGAGGTGATCTGGCTCCAAACCCAACAGATAGACCTCCAGGCCCACGCAGAGGAATTATAAAATCGCTCCCGCAGAAACAACATCCGTGTGAAAGGCATTCCTTCTCAAGAAGAGGGCACGGACATTACCCAATACCTCCAGGGTCTTTTTCGCCACATTCTACAGGAATAACAGGACTTTGCTATCAAAATTGATTGGGCCCAAAGCCAATTGCCAAGGAAAGCTCCGGAACCCCCCAGATATACAGGCATATCTCCCAGACTTTCAACTGAAGGAACTTATTCTGAGGAAAGCCAGGGATGTGCAGCCGCTAACCTTTGGAGGGCACAACATCGCTTTATACCAGGACCTGGCTACAATTATGCTACAAAAACGCAGAGACTTCAGACCAGTCACCATGCATCTTCGAAAACAGGGCTTCCTTACTTGTGGAGGCACCCTTTTGGAATAATCTTTAAGGGGGATGGCAGGCTGAGGCAGATACGGTCACTGCAGGAGGCATGCAAGGTCCTGGGTATCGATGATCCACACCCCGCCGAGCCAACGGACGGAGACAAGACAGGTCAGAGAGAGAGATGGAGGTGTGTTGGTGGACGTCGGAGGCTGGAGGTCGCCTCCAAGCCGGACTCCGAGACTATAGGGGAGTGCTGGCCTCGCTGACCGCTGACACCGGTTCCAACCCTGAGGACTAATTGGCTTAGTGGGTCAGAAAAGTGGTTTAATGCTTTGCCTGGGGGCGGGGGGTTGTCGGCTGGGGGCGGGGGTAGCATTGATGGACACCGGATGCACCCCATACTCTGTCTCACCATGGAGGCGTGTAAGCACAATGCGTCTTTTGGACTATTTTTGGGGGTAAATATTGTTTTACTTGGGGTGAGGGAGGGGGCAGGGGGTGGGGTCTGGTATGTCAATAGTTTTCTCCCAGTGGTCCCTGGGGTCAAGGGAGCGTTTTCCAATGCACTTCCACTCTGTTCACCATTAATCTGACCCGTGAGGGGGACACTCGGGGGGGGCTGCAATAGCTCAATCTCTTCACACGTGTCATGGTTGCGGACGAGGTAAAAATACTCACACTGAACGTTAAGGGTCTCAATTACCCAGCGAAAAGGCGGGCTATACTGTCCTATCTGTAACATATGGAGGCCGATATATGTCTCCTACAGGAGACTCACCTCATGGCTAAGAACCACCACCGAATGAGGTCGAGAGTATTCCCCCAACAGTACTTCTCTTCTGCAGGGGGAAAAAAGGCAGGGTGGCCCTGCTCCTATGCCATTGTTGCAAGGGGGTAGTGCGGGATAAGGTGGCTAAGTTACAAGGATGATTACTGGCCTACCCTATACAATTTGGTTCCCAATTCGTGGTGATAGGTTCCATATTTGCCCCCAACTCGGGACAGGAAGGCTTTCTCAAAGCAGCCCCGACAGACGTCATGACCACACACAATTGCATGACATTGATTGGGAGGGATCTCAATCAAGTAATGGATTCGAGCAAGGACAGATCCCAGACCTCACATTGGCATAAGGGAGAGTTGTCCGGGAAGGGGAAGAAATGGTTGACGGAAATGGGCTTTGTGGATATCTGGAGGGAGGCACACCCCATCTCGACGCAATTCTCCTTTATTTCGCACGTCCACAGATCCTATGCCCGTATAGACTATTTCCTAGGGACCGGGGAGATTAACAGGGTGGTAAAACAGTGAGCATCGAGCCTGCGGCCCTTTCGGATCACGACGCAATGATTACATGCCCATCACTGCCGTCAAGCCCCCGCCCAACTGGTTGTTGGAGGCTTAAAGAGAATATGCTCCACAAGAAAACAGTGGAACAGCAACTTACTAAATGTAATCAGGAATACCTCGCTCTTAATGATACCCCGGGCATAGCGACAACAACACTTTGGGAAGCAATGAAGGCGGTCGTGCAGGGGAACTAATTGCGCTGTCGGCTGCCGACAATAGAGAGTGCAAGGAACTGCGATCTAGCTTAGTGGCCCAAGTACAGGAATTGGAAAAGGTGCATAGCCAAACAGGTGCGCCCAGGGTCTGGAGGCAGCTGAAGGCAGCAAGGGCACACCTTGCTGGGATAGACTTGGACAGGGCAGAATATGCTGCAGTCAGGCTAAAACACTCTTACTACATTTGGGGTGACCCCACCGGCCGTCTTCTGGCCAACAGGCTTCGTGCCCAAAGACAGTGGGACCAGGTTTCATAGCTCCAGGGGGATGGGCAGAAAGTGGTTACTGGGGACCAAGAGATAGCACACACCTTCAGGGAATTTTACGAGAAATTGTACACGTCTGACACCGCACCGGAAGGCGCACTCTCTGACTATCTTCAGTCCGTGTCTATGTCCACACTTACTCCAGACCAGGCGGCGGCACTAGGCACTCCCATTAGGGTCGAGGAAGTGATTAAAGCCATATCGCGTCTCAAGGTGCTCATGTCCCCTGGCCCGACGGCTTCTCTGCTCGTTTCTATAAGAAATGTTGCCATCTTCTCGCTCCGATTTTAACGAGAGTGTTCAACTCCTTTGGGAGTGCAAACCCGATACCCACCACGATGCTAGCGGCGGCTATTGTGGTGCTGCCTAAGATAGGCAACAATGTGGATCATACCGTCCTATCTCTTTGCTCAATGTCGATGTAAAAATGTTCACTGAAATACTCGACACGCGTCTAGGCCCCTGCATGTTACACTTGATCGAGCCAGACCAGGCGGGATTTATTCAGTCCTGCCAAAGCGCAGATAACGCAAAGAGAATACTCCACCTTATAGATAAAGCCCACCAAACACAAATGGACGCTCTTCTACTGACAGTCAACGCAGAAAAAACGTTTGACCGGGTGGATTGGGGCTTCCTTAGTCATACGCTATCCAAGTTCGGTTTGGGCGCAAAATTCAGGGAATGATTGAGTTGTTGCTATAACCGGCCGTCTGCATCCATTAGAGTTAACGGCATCTCCTCATGATCATTTGCGATTCAAAGAGGCACTAGGCAGGGGTGCCCATTATCTCCCCTGCTGTTCGCTCTCTATATTGAGCCCCTGGCACAAAAGATCAGGGACAATCCTAACATCCGAGGGATCCTATTCAGGGGGGGGGGAAGCCCACCCGATCAGCCTACCCGATCAGCCTTTATGCAGGCGATGTGATTGCAGCGCTTAAAGAACCAAAGGTGTCGCTCCACGCCTTCCTGGAAGAACTGGACTGATTTGGACGTGTCTCTGGTTTCCGGGTTAACATCGGGAAATCGCAAATATTGACTTTAGGCCTAGCGGCGGCCAATATTACTGCCGGGACAGGCTGGCTGTCTGGTATTCAACTGGCAGATAATATCCCATACTTGGGCTTAGAGCTAGCGGCAACAGTGCGCCAGATGACACATCTGAACTATGCCAGGTTTGCCAGGCAAGCAAAGAAAGATATGGGTACCTGGAGTAAGCATCACCTGTCGCTACTGGGAAGAATTGCGGCGGTTTTACCTAAGGCGCTCTATCTATTCCAAACCCTACCAGCGTTGCCTTCCCAGGGGGCGATAACCTCATTACAGCGGGACATCAATCAGTTTGTCTGGGCGTAGGCACGACCAAGGATGAGTAAGGCCCTGGGATATATGAAGCCCGAAGCTGGTTGTTTGGGGATACCGGACCTCCTTAGCTATTATAAAGCGGCACAACTGAGGTATTTAGTGGAATCGGCACGGCTGGAATCAGAAAAAAGGTGGCTCTTCCAGGATGGAGCGTTGGCAGGGATTCCGCTCTGGAAGGTCCCCTTTTTAAAGAAGGCTCAATGTCCCAGTGGATTGATGGGTTCGCCCATCTCCAAATCTGTGCTGAAGGTCTGGGAAGGGGTGGCGACAACAAAGAATCTCACCACCTTCCCATCCCCCTTAACTCCCCAGTTTGGTATTAGAGAATTGGCACCTGGGATGTCAGATAAAGCTATTCCGGCATGGCGGGACACCTCTTGTCGATCGATAGGCCACCTGTTTGATCTCTCTGGAGTTCTTCCATTTTCTTAAATTAAGCTTGAGTACGGTATTCCCGAATCCGAGAGGTTGAGATATTTGCAACTGCGACACTGGGACTCCAGAAGGGGGTGAGAGAACAAGGGTCCCGTTGGCTGACCAAATATGAAAAATGGCTAATTTCAAACTCACCAATAAAGGACTCATATCTGACATGTATGACATGTTTAGACATAGCCCACAAACACAGGCAGTACCGAGCCAACGGAGTTGGGGGAGGGAACTGGGTGGGGAGCTTATGCAGAAAGACTGGGAAGGTATTTACTATAGGGCAAAACATACAGCTCCCAATGTCGCCAGTATAGAAACTGCTATGAAAATAGCTACTTGTTGGTATCTCACACCTGTGCATCTCCATTGGGTTAATCCACAACGGAGCACCAAATATTGGCGGGGATGCGACAACGAGGGAACATTGCTTCACATTTTGTGGGATTGTCCATTGCTGTCTCAATATTGGACTAAAATCCTTGACGAGATAGACAAGCTATTTGACACACAGATCCCTAGACTCCCTGTTTATGTTATCCTTGGCCTACCCAACCCAATCACATACCCATTTAAAAGCATGAGAGGACGTCAAATGGGATTAGCATTGGGCGCAGCGTTGCAAAATATATTATCTCACTGGGGATCCACCACCTTCCCTACATATACGGGTTGGCTGCAAAGAGTCTGGCATATCCTGGGGATGGAATGGATCTCAGCTACCCTGAGCGACACCACTGACTCGTTCCAGAAGGCTTGGAGTCCATTCCTAACACTGCTCTCGTCGGAGTTTAATGAAATCACCCAGCCAAAATACCTGAGAGTGTTGCGTCTCTCAAACTTATGGACAGACCAAGCATAATTTCTTATTGTTTGCTAGTGCTGTATCACACGCAGGAGTGGGACCTGCTCATGGTGAAATGGAGACTACCGGAGGGGGTGGGGGGCGGGGAGTTTGCAAATTTGGTTTGTTATAAAGGCAGGACATTCCTGGGTTCCGCCCGTTTCCTGTTATACAATGGACTTATCAGTGCACTTCCTGTGCAGACTAAGGGGCATATTAACAAGGGCCAGTGATAATTATCGCTGGCCCCACATAGCGGTAGAAATATTATCGCTGGCTATCGCTGAAAATTATCGCCATGATAACGCTATATTAACAATACATAGCGTTATGGCGATAATATTTCAGCGATAGCGGTGTTTACCATGAAACATCGCTGGTTTTCCTGCGATGTTCCATGGAAAATAGGGATAACATTGCTGATACGACCCTGTGGTCGTATCAGCCTAATCCACCTACCATTATTAGTATGCCTTAGTCTGGAATTTAACAGACGTTAAATTCCAGCGTTAAGGTCGAGATAGCGCGATTTTTTTTATCGCTGCACCTCCTTGTTAATATCGCGAAGCTGCCTTCGCGATATTTTCATGTATTTTTTTCACAGCCACGCCTTCTTTGCATCTCATTAGCGATGCGAGGCTGTGAAAAAACGGGCTCTACATCAAAGAAATACGCGCTAGCGTGTCCTTGATGATATTGCAATATAATTATCGCCGCTTATCGTCCGAAAACGGACGGTAAAGCGGCGATAATTATATCGCCAGCCCTTGCAAATATGCCCCTAAGTGTTTTTCTCTGTGTTTGCACTGTGCGCGGATGGCACCCTATATAGCATTGTGTGATTTATGCTTTGGTAATTTTTCTATTTTTTTGAAAATGCTAATAAACACATTTAAACATAAAAAAGCTTTAGCTCTGAATGTGTAGTAGGGATTATGATATCAGAACTCAAGTGTAAAAAGTTATTACAGTTAAGTGGCTATGTCCTTTCTTTATTACAGGTGATTAGGAAGGTCACAAGTCGCCTGTAATAAGGAAATTAGAGACCTGTTTTTATATAGGGATTCTAGGCTTCCATGTATTATAAGTAAATTTGAGCTTAGACGAGTGGGCATTTATTTATTTTTCTGAACGTGAGAAATGCAACCTTGATTCAATAACAGGCTGTAGGAGTCAATTTATGAAAATGAAAGACATTAACTTACCTGTGTCGAAGATGATGGTGTTCTGCACATCATAACAAATTTTCCTGTCTTAAGAGTAATTACACAATTTGTCCCAAAATGTTTACATGTCTGAATTCTCCAACCAGGCGTTTGAGTCAAAAAGATAGGAACACCTTTCAAAAAGCAGAGTGGACGTTCAAGTCTATGATGACAATCCCTATAGATGCCCACATCTCTCATGTCAAGATGGCTATCTCACCCACTCCTGAGCTCAGAAGAGCCCAGTAATCACAGGCCAAGAAATGTCCCTGCTGCTCATGATTAAAATTGCAAGGTAAAATTGATGAAGTGATGAAATGAATTTCAAGATGCCCTGCCTTTTGTAGCTTTGTGCATGCACTGTTTCCCTGACTATCTTTGGGCTGGAGTTTAAAGTAACAGCTTTTAAATGTAACATTATCATTGCAACATTAACTGAAGTGGAGAAGAAAATAAAAGGTAAAGTTTTTTTGAGCTTCTGGGGCCTATGTATGTATCACCATATGCCCTTCTCTCTTCCCCACTAACACCCCCGCCGCAAACCCCTCGCCCACACACAGCGGTCCTTTGGAAATGTATGCCATTACAGCAGGCTATTGAATATCAAGGGGACAGAAAGTTTACCATCTGATGCGAGCAGAAGGTGGGTCCCCAGATTTCATAGCTTCCACCAAGCACTATCACCTCTATCTTTCTGAGTTTAGTTTGAGCCTGTGGCTGTCAGGTCAGCCCTACAGTCCCACGATGCACTGCTCTTATTTGGCATCAGTGAACACTTCCATTTATTCACTTCCACGTAGAAGAGGATCTGAGTTTCATCAGCTTCAGTATAAAAATGAAAGCGCTCGGTTTGGGTAAGGGGAGCCAGAGGGTAGGAATAGAAACTGAAGATGAAACGTGAAGGTTTGTACCCTGGTAGAGTCGGGGCTCAATGCACTCGCTGAATTTAAAATGTGAAAATTAGAGATATTGCTTGAAAATGATTGGTTGCAATTGAAGAAAGCATATCCAGCTCCGCCCGCCCCTACCAGCCCACATGAATTCTGATGGACTAGACATACCCTAGAATAACAACATAACATGGTATGAGAAAGCCAACATGATCAAGTCATAACTACCTTGATTATTAGATGCCTTTCAGGTGTCATAAAAAAAGACATAGGCCCACAATTACAACGAAAGCCCAGTTGAGCATAAAAATGGTTATCTGTGAGCTAACCGGTCACAGAGCACTCAAGGGTCATGTGAACACCTGGTGCCTGGGAGAGTACTCGGACATTAGCTGGATATATGAAGCCAAACATTGGATTCTTTTGTAGTAGCATCATTGCTCCCTGGTGATTGAAATCCAACAAAAACTAAGACTCCCAGAAAAGGAAAATGGACCAAATAAGCTAACAGCACTTCAACAATCAGAATAGTGGTGCAATCCAATGGTGAGCCAGGCATATGACCAGCAGTATGCTAGGTCACACTATCATAATCAAGGAGACCAAAATCACTGAGCTCAGTTTCTTTACAAGGAGTCTTAGAGGAGTGGCAACATCTAGCACTGATGTAAGACATCCAGGGGAATTCAGAGAAGCCTCTTTAAAGTATATCTCCCTGGCCAGACTCAGGGAGTCATTAAAAGGGTAAATGGAACATTTGCAGGAATGTAGCTACCATTGGTGCAGCAGGTGCAATGGCACCGGGCCCAGAGACTCGAGGGGTCTTTTACATTCTGACAGTTGCTATATTTTACTACCCCAATAGCAGTCAAAGAGGGCATTTTCTTTGTTTGCACCAGAGCCCATGTCGACCTTGCTACACTGCTGAATATTCTGAACAATTCTTGCTCATTCGTGAACGGGGGTATGAAGGGTGTTATTTTCTTAATGGTCAGTATTGAGGTAGATCCTCGACTTAGCTGCTCAAACAGTGTGTGATGGATGCAGGGGATCTACTAAAACAAAGTAGGATATCATTAAATGTGGAAGATCTGGGGTGTTTCCAATGGTGGACCGTTACCTGGCTCTGGGGATGGGATTTCTTGACCTGGTGATCTGTCTGGTGCAGGACCGCCAGTCACAATGACAGCCACCCTGCCATATTTTGTGCTAGACAATCCTTGCTAGAGATCCCTGCCAGAGACAGCCATTCTAAAAAAACATAGCATGGCGGTCTCTGACAGGGTCACCCTGCCCTAAATACGGCTGGGGGCCCTTCATTGTGGCTGGCAGCTCTTTGCCCGCTGGATCACCATGTCATGCTGTGCTTGGCAGTTCGGGCTGGACTGTTCCCAAGAGGCACAGGGTCAAGACTGATTTGCATATGGCCATGTCTGAACTGGGGTGGCGTGGTGAGCAAAATAACGAAGGATTAAACCCAGATCTGTGACTGGGGGTGAATGATTTGCCAATGTGCAACATTCCGTCCGTCATCTTGTGTGTTTTGCTGTGCACTGCAACACAGGCAGGGATATCAATAAAAGACTCTGAAGGGCAGGGGTAAAACTCCTTGTCTATCAGGGCATTTTTTTCAAGTTAAAATCCAACTTGGAGCCCACTCTACAATTTACTACAATGCATCAACTATAATGATGGATGAATTATAGCCAGTGAGATGCCTGTCAGGCAGGCAAGGCTCTCAGTATATGACGGGTGAATACCCACACCTGGCCCTGCCCTCTGTTGACCCAACAGGCTGGAGGACTACTCACCAATATTTAAATTACCTCCTTCCATAGGGCGTTCACCATATGAGTGGGTCATGCTATAAAATGGCACATAAAATAGCCTCCCAAACTTGCTTACCTAATCCCAACTGACTTTGGACTCTGATGAGCCTAATTACAATAAAGAGTACTTGCTTCCAGTCCCCTTACACCCATTATTATTAAGTAAATCACACAGGATGGTCCTGATACACAAAAACTAAATAAATGTGAGCTACTCGTGCAAATTCTTTGGCCTTATATTTAAAAGGTGAGTTTACCCAAAGCAGGGACAAATGGGGGCAAATTTGAAAGCAATACTTCGCAACACTGACCGTGAAGTTATCTTCCTGTTTTCCCCTCTCCGCAGGACATATTCCTTTCAACCACGTGTAAGTCGTGAATTTTTCCCTAAAGAATGGTGGGGGGGTCACTGTATCACTTGCAATACATCACGTGACAAACATATTGTATCCACCCTGTCCACTGTTAAGATAAAAAGATATGAAGTTTGTAGATCCATATTGTTGAACTAAATATAGCCAAATTGAACCTAGAACACATTTGTGGCTTTGTCAACAAATTTTACCTAAATTTTTTTTAACTCTTGTCCTTTATTTAAAATTGTACTTTCTGAGTGCTTTGAAAAACAACCTTTTTCACTTTGCCACGTGCAGGTGCTCTTCTTAGGGCTTTCCTCAAAGGCTGTATAGGTTCAGAATGTTTTCTTTCTGTGAATCACAATATTTGTGTGAGAAATGTACATTATTTGTAATTTGCTCATGGAAATCATGTCTTGTGAGGTGAGCTTATAGGGTGGCACCTATAAAGAGGCTTATAAATAGAGCGCACCCAGTGGCTGCCTTTTGGCATGTGGTCCAAGGTGTCTCCCTGACCCTCCTCTATACAAAGGGTGCAATCACTCATTGTGCCTCCTGCGACATGTACTACTCTGCCCACAAAATTCAAGCTGGCCGACTTTGAGCTAAAGATGGGACTATTGTCACTGCTCTGTCTTGGATTGTGGCGCCCACCCCACTACAGGGCAAACTCTCCAGGTTTGCACCTGTGATGGAGAAAGTGCATTCTTTTTTAATGGGGAATACAGATCCAGTTTGTGCCTGGGGAAATCGTTAATGCTGTACTCCAATCCAAATGAAAATGATGCACCTGCTACTGTAATACTGTGCAATGTGCTAGTGACTGATATTTCGTATTTCCTCTGTGCATCACTCTCAAAATGTTATGATTGACATTTATGACACTTATTAGGGGGCATATCAACAAGGGCTTTGTCTCTGCTTTTTTGGCTTTAAAAGCCAAAAAAGCAGAGATAAAACTAGCGCCCTATCAACAACAGGGTGCTAACACGCAAATTTGCATGTTAGCACCCTTTTACTCTACGCTTCCCCTTGCATCTCTAATGAGATGCAAAGGGGGCGTTCCAGAGTAAAATAATAGGAGAAATGTCGCTATGCGACATTTCTCCTATTATCAAGAATGTCGCTAACCCTGTTAGAGACAAAAAAAGCAGCGCTAACCGCGGTTAACGCTGCTTTTTTACATCTGCTAATTTTCAGACTTAGCCATGATATCCTATGGAAGGAGGATATCATGGCTAAGTTTGCCTGTCCCTATCACAAGGTAACGTGTGATTATCGCTGGGTTTCCAGCGATAATCTCACGTTAGCCTGTTAGCGTGTAGATTTTTATTGCTATTGAGATAAGCGTTGCTAATAGCACGCTATCTCAGCGATAAAAATTCACGCTAGCCGGCGATAATTATCCTCACGCTAAGAGCGCTGAGCGATAATTATCGCCGGTTGTTGTTGATATGCCCCTAGAAGTCGACCATGAGTCTACTAGGCATGTCCATAATTGTCATTTGGGTAAGTGTAATCCCGAAAAATTACTGAATTTTGCATTAAACAAAGTGCACCCAATATTTTGCCACTTCATATAATGCTAAATTTCGAGTGATATTGCATATCAGAAGCGCATTTGTAGCAGACAAATTCTCTCAGAAAGAATTTTTCCGCTGGAACCAGTCTCCTGGGGGCATATTTACAACAAGGCGATAAAAAATTATCGCCGCTTTAGCGGCCGTTTTCGGCTGAAAAGCGGCGATAATTTTATCACTATATTAGCAAGGTCACGTGAAACCTTGCTTTAGCGTGGGGATTTCTAACGCCCAGCTTTGCATCTCTAATGAGATGCAAAGTGGGCGTTCCAGACCTGACATGATAGGAGAAATGTCGCTAAGCATAGCGTCAGGAAAAGTAGCGATAACACCTGTTATCGCTACTTTCCTAACACCTGCTTCAGGACTGACTTAGCCATGATATCCTATGGAGGGTGGATATCATGGCTAAGTTTGTGAGTCCCTATCAACAAGCTAACGTGAGATTATCGCTGGGTTTCCAGCGATAATCTCACGTTAGCCACTTAGCGTGAGGATTTTTATCGCTATTGAGATAAGCGTTGCTAATAGCACGCTATCTCAGCGATAAAAATCAACGCTAGCCGGCGATAATTATCCTAGCGCTAAGTGCGCTTAGCGATAATTATCGCCGGTTGTTGTTGATATGCCCCCTGGTACTTAAATAAAGAAGAAAAGTCGCGCGAGATAACGGCAACGAAAGAAAGATCTACTCATCTTGCGCGCGCCTGAAATGAGTGCTCAGAAAGGCGGAAGTGGACTACACTCGCCTGGATTGTTGATATTGATACATCCTGGGTGAGGAATCGGATTGGACCAGTGCGTAACCTGTACAATTACTAGAATGTAATGTTGTGCTAGAGTGACCCTGTAAGTGTTTCACCCTTACTCTAGTATGTACGGCGCACAGTGAAGCACACCGATGCATTAAAGGGGGCGTTTGTCATTTCTAACACACCTTCAGTCACAATCTTGAATTGTACTCCTTTCTATGTTACTGTTTATGGATTTCTTGATGACTTCCATTAACTTTCTAATTCTCAACGCAATCAAACATTGTAAATGGTTGCCAGAGCAATTAGCGTCCACGAATGATCTGTTTGGAGAATAGGCGGGAAGGGAACCACCCATCATGCCTTTGAAAGGTTTTTAAAACCGCGCTGGCTGCACACATTTGTCCGCAGAGTCGTATAACAAAATGAAGACAGATGAAAAATGGCCTGATCAATGCCTTAATGAGAAGGAAGCTAACAAGGAAACAAGCACAGAACAGCAGCCTTGTAAAATAGATAGTTTTCTTTACGGCAACAATTTTGTCATTACAATTATGGCTGCACAGAAACATTGGGATAATTTAACAGGGAAAATAATGGTTTAAAATGAAAGAAGTTGTAAATAATCTTCATTAGAAATTTGTAAGGGAGTAACTTTTGTTTACGGATTAATTCTCAGGCGAAATCCTTTGACAAAGGTTTGCAGTGAGGGGTGTTGGAGGGGGTACAGATGGAAACAAGTATGGTTTAGAATGATGATATTGCTTAGTTAGCTTAGCATTAATATTACGTGTTCCCATTTCTTCTCTCTCTCACAGTCTTTACTAGGGATGGACCATAAGGCAAGAATTTTGTATACGAAAATAGATTTTCTAGAATGCTTGAGCCTATCAACTTATCATGAGTGGCAGGGAAGGGGCTGGCAATCCTCTGTGCCTTCCTGTAAATACCTAAATCCTCTCTGACCTGAGGATAAGTGTATTATTTCAAAATGCTTCAGCCATGAGGGGGCGTGGTTTGGACGCCGAGAGAGATGGCGGCTCGGTGATTCTCTCTGCCCGTGCGTGTATCGTATGAGGGCGGAGGAACGAGTCTCATCGCTCCTGTGACGCTGCAAACAGCGAAATCAGTAACCGGAATGTGAGGGGGCTTCCGAGGAGAAATTTGGAGGTTTTTCGCTGACGGGAAACGGCTCTACCGTCGCTTCGAGTGCTCCGCTTGATGGCTGAGAGGGTTATGGCAGGAAACCGGACCGCGTGACTGCCGGTGTGTCGGCGGCCGGATTGAAGCCGGAATATATCGGTTCTGTTTGCGGACCGAGGCGGCGAACAGCTGGTATGTGGGAAGGAGTGCGTTTGTGTTGGGGCAGATGTGCTGCTTGACCCGGAGAGGAGTCGTTGGCGCCTATCGCGCAGGCAAGATGGCGGCACCCGCCACATAGACGAGGAACCCTTGTGCTGCTACAACGTCGCCTGGGGGGTAAATGGAGTTGATTGAGGACTCGGCTTCGTGGGTGTGATGACTGCCTTCTGAAGCAGGTCTTGGATGGTCTAGATGACAGATTTAAAGCCGTGACTTACTCCTATCAGTACGGCTGGTGCGACGCCACTCGTGCAATGATGGAAATGCCGGCATATGGGCGAGACTGTGACAGACTGCTCCTTCCAATGTAGACCCAAGCTAGCGCGGCCGAGCCTGAAACACCACCTGCAGTGAGGCCTGCTTTCCTAATTCGACGACATCAGAGCCTGTATATGAGGTTGTAGAGCTGCGAATGACTTCGGCACTACGCTGCGAGGGGTCAATCTTCCATACTGCTACCCTGTGATTTCACCTGCACCTCCTTTGCCTTGATACGCGGTTCTCATCTGTGGTGGTGTGGCCTAGCCTTGTACACTTATGCTGTTTTCCACGATGTGGTCACAAGTCTCTGCCCTTAGGTGAAAAGTGCGTGCTTCCTTCCGGCGATACACCGATCGCGTGGTTAACGGTTGGGGAAGTGCCAGGTGATTCGTCCATGTTACCACGTGTGGCAGACTTATTAGATTAATGTGAGTTTACCCGAATTGGCTACTACAAGTCGACAGAGGTGACTGTGGTCGTAAGGCACTCTACAAGTGAGGGTTAAAGCCCAGGAAGACAGTTGTGACTGGCCACGGAATCTGTACGACTGGCAAACATGGCTGATAGTAAGGACTCTGTGAAAAGCATGAAGAGGCTCAAATCTGATCAATCGAATCCAAGTTCTCCCAGCAAGGGAGGGAAAAGCAATCCGGATCCAATGGAGCTGATACTTAATAAGCTTGATGAAGTAAGGGAGTTGGCTAAAGCGACTAAAGATGAGGTAGCGGCTATTAGGCAAGATAATCGCGAAACCAATGCGAAATTGTTGGAGGCAGAATTGAGGATTAGCAGACTCGAGGATCTAGAAGTAAAATCATGTGCAGCCATCAAGCGCTTATGCATAACCACGGATCAATCTATGCGGAAACTGGCGGAGTTGGAATACAGAAATAGACGGGGAAACCTCCGCATTTTTGGCCTCCCGGAAGGGTCGGAGGATCAGCATGGGAGCTGTGTGGCCTTCCTGGAGTCTTGGTTCACCCAGGCTACTAACCTGTCCTTTCACCATCCTCTGGAGTTTGATAGGGCTCATAGAGTGCCTGGCAGGATAAGTAAAAATCAAAAAGTTCCTAGAGCAATTGTGTGTAAGCCGCTGCGATATCAACATGTAGAGCAGATTCTTGACTTCATGCGGAAAAACAACCATATTTTATGGAAATCGGCCAAAATATACATCTCACAGGACTACAGTAAAGAGACGGTGGAAGTTAGGAAGGCGTTCCTGGCACTTCGACTGCTACTAAAGAAAAGGGGCTTCCAATATGGGTTCGCAGGCCCTGCAAAATATCGTGTGATGGTCCATGGCTCTCCGCACCTTTTTTCGGATCCTCTGAAACTGAAACGCATGCTCGATGGGCCGGAAGACTTAGACATGGAAACAAGTTCCTCAATGGGTGCAGTAGAGCAGGCCTCGGCCTCAGGGTATAAGTGATCGCTCCCTGCTATCTTTTGCCATTCATAATTCCGTATAAGCTCCTTCCTTAAGTGGAAGGTTACCAACAGCACGACTCTCTGCTTCAAGACACTCCCCAAGGAAAGTTCTGTTGGCTGTATGCAGTTGTTCCTGATACCTGGTCACATAGTATGTTTTAGTTAATGCCTCTCGATCAGATGGGTGTCAGTTCACTTGACCCAGATTGCTAATGGTCATGTATCACAAGCTTGCATATGTGGGTATGTAAGGATTGTTGGGGGCGGGTTGTTGCTTGGTTGCTGGTTTTAGACCGGCTGAAGAGGTCCCTGAAGGTTGTACTATTGATGCAGGCTGTTTGTCGTTACAGGGGGTAGAAACAGGCCTCAGTTCGATTGGGTTAGTTCCTCTGTTCTATGTTTTTCATCATGCTGTAAGGTCATGCACGGGGGGGATTCCGACGCAATCTCTTTCCAGTCACCATGCCTACATCATACAGTTGGGGTGGGGAGGGAGGGGGACTGGGGGTTTTGTGGGTAGGGTTATGTGTTCTTTGTTTTTTGCTTATGTTTTCTCTGGCTTGCATGGTCTTCATCTTCTTAGTGCTCATGGGTGAGGGTGGTGCTGGGCTCTACTACGGCTCTAACTGTGCTTACATTGTGGAATATATACATATTGATATGTTGATGCAACCTCCTGATGCTACATAGCTCAATTAGTTCTCCGATGGGAGTATGTAATATGGACAGATTGAAGATATTGTCGTTTAACGTAAAGGGTCTGAACCAGCCGGTCAAGAGACAGAAGATTTTAGATTATGTAAAAAGACTGAGGGGTGATATTGTTTTACTTCAGGAGACGAAGCTTGAGGCTAAGCAGTTTTACCACCTGAGGAATACATTTTATAATGAGGTTGTGGGTGCTGAGGCTGTGAACAAAAAGAATGGTGTTCTGATACTAGTTGCGAGGAAATCTAAGGTGGAGATCTTGTCCTCTGAAGCGAGTGTAGACGGTAGGTGGGTAACGGCCAAAATGAGTAGGGATAATACAGAGTTTTATGTTACTAACATATATGCCCCCAACACTAGCGACTTGGTTTTTTGGGACAAACTGGATAAACACCTTGAAACTATTCCAGATAATGCGGTCCATATTTTAGCTGGGGATTTCAATCTTCCAATGGATGCAACCTTAGATAGAGATTCACACTGTCCCTTCAAATCAAACAAATCTCATAAAGCTTTTCTTAATTTGTGTAAACGCTTTAACTTGGTGGATACATGGAGACTCCAGAATCCCACGGGAAGGGATTATACTTTTTACTCTTCCCCACATGACTCGTACTCCCGTATTGACTTTATCCTCATAACACAGAATGGCGTCCCTAGATTAGAATCTACTACCATTGAACCTCGTGTATTGTCTGATCACTCGTGCATCTCTTTTTCAATTGCTAATGTCAAACCATACTCTCCTCAGACATCTTGGTGTTTGAATGATGAAATCTTAAATAGTGACAAGCACCGGTCCACAATACAGGAGGCGATCTCTTCCTACCTGCAGATTAATAAACAGGGGGATACGTCCGATCTCATTAGGTGGGATGCTTTGAAAAGTACCATAAGGGGAGTGTGTATCAAGATTAGGTCAGCAATGAATAAAACTTATAATGCGAAGTTGGAGGCCTTGGAGATAGAAATTAGGAATCTAGAGATTAGACACTTAAAAGATAGGCATGACATGTCTCTTGCTGCGTTGGCAAATAAAAAATATGAATATAATAAAATAGTTAGCGAGAGAGCGGGAGTCTGGCTCGATAAGGGTAGGCGGTTTAAGCTTTGTGAATCTAATAAGGCAGGCAAGTCCCTAGCCTCATATTTGAAGTTCAAGGTTCAGAAGAACTCTATTAGTGTCATTAAGGATGCATTGGGGCACTCACATTCAGACCCAGACAAAATAACAGAGGTGTTCAGAGTATTCTACGAGGACCTCTATGCTAAGAATGAGGCGGTGGAGGAATCCAGGATTAAGGAATACTTAGATGAGTGCGACCTTCCACAGCTTTCTGTTGAGGACCAGGTCAGTCTCAATGGTCCAATTAGCACTTCACAGATAGAGACTGCAATTAAACGTCTAAAAATAGGGAAAGCTCCAGGCCCTGATGGGTTCACGGCGAAATTTTATAAAACCTTCTCCTCTCTTTTGGTCGAACCCCTCCTACAGTTATTTCAAGATATTAATAAATCTGGTGAGGTTAGAGGCACTTTGGCAGAAGCAATCATTGCTGTACTTCCCAAAGATGGGAAAGACCCCTCGCTACCGAAAAATTATAGGCCAATTTCACTGATTAACATAGACTGCAAGCTCTTGGCTATGATACTCTCCGCTCGCCTCCAGGGGGTTCTCCCACAGTTGATCCAACCTTCCCAAGCAGGCTTCCTTAAAAACCGGTTGTCCAGTGACAATACAAGGATTTTGGCGCACGTATTAGAAAAAGCGAAACTTCTGGGCACGCCAACTGCAGCAATAACACTAGATGCTGAAAAAGCATTCGATAAGGTTGATTGGTCCTTCCTCCGTGCTGTCCTCCGTAAATTCAACCTAGGGGAGTCATTCACTAGACTGGTAATGTCCCTTTATTGCTGCCCTTCGGCAAAAGTTAGGGCCGGTGGATCTTTTTCCTCCCCATTTTGTTTACAGCAAGGTACGCGACAGGGTTGTCCCCTGTCTCCTTCACTGTTCTTGTTGGCAATTGAACCGTTCCTATATCATATAAGGAATAATCCAAAGATAGCTGGTATACCGTTTGGAGACTGCACTGTTAAATTAACTGCTTACGCGGATGATGTGCTTATTGTGTCAGAAAGAGCGGATGAGGCCATTCCGGCGCTCATGACTGATATTGAGGACTTTTCCAGAGTCTCTGGGTATAAACTCAATAAAGACAAAACGGAGGTCAAACTCCTAAACAGTGTTGGGGATAAAGGGATTATCGGGGACTCTGGTCTAACATGGCAGCCTCGGTGTTTTAAATATCTTGGACTGGATTTTGATAAAGATTTGATCTCTACACTGAGAGTAAATGAGGACTTGACCCTGAAAAAGATTTCTACATTACTGGAGGGTTGGTCTCCAAAGTTTCTCTCCCGGTGGGGTAGAGCAGAGACGCTTAAAATGATGTCAACCCCGTTGGTCAACTATCTGGCCAGCATGCTCCCTATGACGTTCTCTAATGCTTTTATCACTAAGGTGGATCAACTGTTTGGAAATTTTCTGTGGCAGGGCAAGAAAGCCAGAGTCTCGATGAAGAAGCTGCAATTGGCAAAAGACAAAGGTGGTCTGGGTCTCCCCTCCTTCAGGAGCTACCAGACAGCGTTTCTGTGCAAACAAGGTGCTCAGTGGTTGATAAAATCCCCTGTTTATACACCACTATGGATTAATATTGAGGAGCCACTAGTAGATCATGCGCCTTTGGAGGCCCTTCTCACAATGGACCTGTCACATCTACCGCACTCCAAATATATCATGCTGAATACTAGACGGGCTTTGCTTAGACTCGACCAAACACATAAAACAAAGTTGACATTCGCTAGGTCATCGTTTATGTCCTTGTGGAGAAATGCCCGTCTCAAACATAATGGTAGTAGAATATTCTGGGAGTCTTGGTCCAAGAAGGGCATTAACTTGGTGAAGGACTTAAATGATGACAAGGCTCCATTGCCGTTCTCGACCTTGCAACAGAAGTATGATCTTACCCCGATGGACTTTTATGATTTCCTAAAAATTAAAACGGTACTGACGGCGAGTAATTTCTCTCCGTATACTCCATGGTTAATACTTCATATCCCACGTCTTATGTATGATGGTCACTTCGTGTCGAGGGTGTATAAAATGTTATTGCCTTTACCCATGAAAAAACACAAAAGGGTGGAATCCATATGGGAGGCTGAGCCAAATCTAACAGGCATACCTTTTGACTGGGAGGTGATCCATAAATTGGCCCTTACACACAAGGTCTCACCCATCCTATTTCAAACGAAATATATGCTCCTCAACAGGGCATTTTGGACGCCTGACAAACTTTTCAGATGTAAATTAAGAGAGTCTCCTGTGTGTTGGAACTGTCAATCAGGTTCTGGTGATCTTGCACACATGCTCTTTGCCTGTCCTTCGTTAGGGGATTACTGGGGGAAGATATTTGACTGCATTTATCACGTATTCAAGATAAAGCCAGTACAGGACTTTGTTTACGTCATTCTGGGGGTGCTAGACCCACAAATAACATCAGACCAAGATCGTCAGCTGTTGGACTTAATGTTAACAATGGCATGTAAAGTGATTCTTTGCAAATGGAAAAATGCGAATGAGGTGAGTTTTAAAATCTGGCAGGAGTGGTTATCTTTCCTGAGGGGTTCTAGTAATCCGGCTCTGCAAGCTTCTGCCTCGAGCCCTTCTGCCAAAGGGCTTTGGAAATCATTGGACGCATCCTCCTTTCATTTCCAGTCAGCCAAGAAAGCTCTAAAAGAATTGCACTGGCTCCCGATGGCTGCTAGAGCACAGTTTAAGGCTATGTGCATTGTGCACAAATCTTTCCATCGAACAGGCCCTGCCATCCTGTCCCCCTTAGTTGTGCCCTACGCTCCATCCAGAGCCCTTCGCTCGGGATCATTGCACCTAGTTACCACTTCTAAAATCAACAAAGCACGTTGGGGCGGCCGTTCCTTCTCCCATACTGCTGCGAGACTTTGGAACTCCCTCCCCTTAGCCCTCAGAGAAAATAATAACCGGCTGGCTTTTAGGAAAGCTTTGAAAACCCACCTGTTTGCAAAAACGTGCTAGTCTCACCCTGCGGCCCGCCACAGTGATCAATTAAAGCGCTGCAAGGCCTCCGGGTAGTCTATGCGCTAAATAAATATAATTTTTCATTTCATTATGAGCCACTTTGAGATGTACACTGTGGTTGGGTCCTGCTGATCGGGGTTGGCTGTGAGTTGAGTCGTGATTAACCTCTTGAACCCAGGGGCGCCGCACCCACACATTGAGCAGTATATATATAGATGTACCTGTATACTGTTGATGCGAGCCGGAGTGGATTTTCTTTATATCATTTGTCTTTGCTATTGATTTTCTATTTTTGTATTTGTATTTGTTGGACATGTACTTCTTTGAACCTTTTGTACGGAAGAGTTATTGTATTGTCATTGTTACTTCAATAAAAATGATTTGAAATAAAAAAAAAATGCTTCAGCCATATCACTTGCAAACAGTAATGAGAACCAAAGTTGTGAATCGATGGCCAAACTGCAGCTTCACAAATTTCCACCACATGGGTTCCTTGAACATCAGCCTACAAATCAGTCATACTGATGTAGAATAGTCTTGGATACTTGTTGGCAACATGACTTGAGTTGAAGCACACACCAGGTACTTTAGACATGTCTCTACATAGATTGTTATGGTTCATTCAAGGCTTTTCTGAGGCTCAGTTAAATGTTCAACTGGAAGAGGAGGAATTATCCCTGCAATCTTATATCATATTCACGAAGGCAAGTGGTAAATAGATGCACAAATAATAAAAATCTCTTTTACTGAACTGCCACTGTGTTTTTTAACAGTATCAAAGGGTAGCAATAGCACCTTAATTTCGAATCCACGAGAAAGGACATTTTGTCCCCACGTTGGTAAACAATGCTTTGGAGCCTGCAACATGATCCAACCTGACTGCTCGCCTAACCTGAATTGCTCATCACAGCAGGCCTCTCCCCTTTCACTATGTGCTCACAACAATATTCCAACCATTCAAGCTTCCTCTTTCTCATACTATCACTGGATTTCCCATCTATTGTGAATCAAAATCTTTCTGCAAACCTCTCCTGCTGCACGCACTGCTCCCCCCGCACTCTGCATCGCGAAGGGGCACCATCCGCCATCTGGAGCTATGTAGGAGTGCTCCCCATTCCACGCAAAGTACCACATTGGAGGCCTTCGGTTGGGCATTATGCAGCCATCGCTGACACTGCACTCAAGCGGGCCGCTTTAACAGAAAAACAGATCCTATCAAGTCATGGACAAAGACTGCCTCTCTGACAGCTTTCCAATGATCTGTGGTGTCGCTCAGGGATCGTCTCTTAGCCCCACGTTGTTCAATATATATGTGCGCCAGCTTGCCACCTTAGTGCAGGACTTTAAATTGTCAGTGGTCTCCTATGCGGATGACACCCAGCTGGTTATTTCTCTTACAGAAGGCCCTAATCCAGGAAATAGACATTTGGCACACTGTTTGGATAAACTGCGCCGCTGGATGTCAAGCTGCCGCCTAAAGCTGAATGGTGATAAGGCGGAATTAATGATCCTTGGAAACCAGACCATACACTGACCTCTGATCAGCTGGCCTGTTGACATGGGCCCCCCATTCCCAAACCGAAGAAAAAAAATAGGGGATTCTATATGGACAATTTGCTAGCAATGGACCACAAAGCAAATAAATTGTCTGGCATCTGTTTCTCTTTACTCTGAATGCTCATGAAGATGTTGGTATTGATCCTAGATTATCTAAGGAAAAGGGTCATTTAATCACCCATATTTTTCCGTCTGGATTAAGGCATCTCACTTTATGTGGGCGCACCCAAATATAAAAAGACATCAGACTGTGCAAAATGCCGCAGCAAAGCTCCTTCTAAATGTTACTAGCTATGTCTCCCCAAGAGTACCCCTCGAACAGCTGCATTGGCTCCCAATTGAGGCAAGGATTAAGTTTAAATCCCTCTGTATTGCTCATAGGGACATAAATAACAAGGGTCCAGTAAAACTGAGAGTTAGTAACCATTTCTGTTCCAACTAGACATCTGAGATCCTCACATCTTCATGTCCTCAGTACAAACAGGGTAAAAGGGATAAGATGGGAAGGAAGATCATTTGCACACGTAGTTCTGAAGTTGTGGAATGATCTTCCACCCAGTCTCAGAGCACTGAAAAATGAACTTTCCTTCAGGAAGAAACTTAAGACATGCTGTGTCCCCATTAATGTACCAGATGCCCTACTCACTGCACAGTACTAACCAGCGCAGGAAAGCCTTTGGGTAGCGATGTGCTTTACAAAACATAAACATATACTACTTGTCAGCAGTGGACTGCAACGTCTGAGGTGTTTCCTCCCCCCAACAGTGTACACCCACCTGTTACACATGAGATTGTTTAGTTTTTTTGTTTTCTGTGTTAGGGATTAGCTCGATGGTTTAATGTCCAGTGTAGATGAGGGTAGGGACCGAGTACTTATGGTTTGTTACAGTATAGTATATTTATCATTGCACCCAAACACTTGCTGGATTATACACCACCATGGTTCACACATCATGCTTAACACTACTGCATGCCACCTCATGACATCCAAAGGGGGGGCGATAGATATCCCCTCCATCTCTTGGAATATCCAGGATCTCAAAAACCCATGCAAGGGCAAGCAGATCCTTAAATACGACATGGCATTAAGATAGCTTTCCTCCAAGAGGCCCATCTTCTACCCCAAGACACCCCATTGTTCGCATGCACATGGAGCTCTCACTGATATTTCTCCAGTTACAGCAGCTACTCGAGGGGGGTCTGCATCCTTATACATAAGAGTGTCCCTTTCAATCTCCGTACCTGCCAGGAAGACCCAGATCACTGTTATATTTTACTGTCAAGCTCATTGGCTGGCAGAGATGCTCTATTGGTCTACATCTATGCCCCAATATCAACTCCCCTGTTTTTCTTCAATCCATATACACATATATTGTGGAAGCAGAGCTAGTAATCAAGGGTGGTGACTTCAATCTAGTCCTCAATCCCACAGCTGACTCTTCTAGCACACTAAAGGGTGGCAAATTGAATGCTAGGATGACCCGCCATCAAATCATTGACACCCACAGCCTCACAGACGTTTGGTGCATAGATAATACTACCACTGCAGAATATACGTTTTACTCCTCCCATCATGGAGTATGGACTTGGCTAGATTGTGCCCGCCAGTGCCTCCCTATGGACCACTGATATTAAGCACCTGGCTCACACAGTATCAGACCACTGCCCAGTGATCCTATGTTTAGGTATTCCTAGTAGATTTAACCTACGGCCCCTCCAGGCAATTTCCGAACAAGGCCCAACATGACCAAGTTTTCCTTTCTGAGTTACATGATACCGTTGTTGTTTACTTCTCAATAAATGTAGGCACAGTGTCATCCCAGGCCACTTTTTGGGAGGCCTTCAAGGCCTAGATTCATGGCATCTCTATTTCGAAACACACAGGCGTTCTCCGAGATATCCGTACCAACATGACCTGGATCAAGTTGGCCTTGCACAATCTTGATCAGTTTGAGTCCCATTCTGATGACTCCCTAATTACATGCTTGATCAACTTTACTGACTAAATTCCACGATCTCGCTGAAAGCGAGGTGAAATACATGGGGAAGCATGCCAGAGATCACTATGGTGTGGATAACAGATGACCAGCACATCTTTCTGTCCAAGCCCATCACAAATGACGAAATCGTCCATGCAATAGATGCTATGGATGGCTCCAAGGCCCCTGACGTAGATGGCCTCCCCGGAGCCTTTATAAAGCATTCAAACACCTTCTTGCTCTGCATAGGCTTGCTATGTAAACAGAAGCCTTAGATATAGACTCCCTCCCACTGATTCTACGTGATGCCGTACTGACACTATTATTGAAACTCGGGAAAGACCTTCACCTCTTCTCCTCCTATGGACCATTAACTCTCCTTAACATGGACAATAAAATCTTCGCTAAGGTTATGGCCACTCGACTTTCACTGTTAATGGAACAAATCATCTCTCCAGTGCAGTCCTCCATAGATCGACCTCTTTTCCCTAAGAACAATCGACGTATTACACAGAATCTACCCAGCAACCCTGCAGTGGTGAAATTACTTGACGGTGAAAAAGCATTCAACTCCTTAGAGTGGACGTTCCAGAGAGCAGCAGTGGAGAAACTTGGCCTCCCCAGTGCTTTCATTACCTCTGTTATGCTTCTTTATACCACTGATGGAGGGTTTGAGGGTGAACGGTTCACTTACCGACTGATTCCCTGTCACCAGAGGAACCGGACAGGGCTGCGTTCTTTCTCTCCTCCTTTTCCTAATCGTGATGGAACTCCTAATCCGCCATCTACATGAGCAGTAGATGCATAGCGGACTTCAACTTTTAAAAAGGCCCACTCCTAGTGTCACTATTTCCTGATGATATATTATTATATGTCCGACACCCTGCTGAGAATCTCCCCCCACTGATTCAAGAGATCGTACGTTTTGGTATCCTCTCAGGCTAAATTGGGCCAGATCTGAACTTTTCCCTCTGACCAAAGGCACACACCCCACCAATGTCGAATATCCCCTGACCTGGACTACTGACTCAACCAAAATACCTAGGTATCCATTTACAACTAGAAAAAGAACAAATATTACAACGTAATTATGGCCCAGGCATTGATAGGCTCACGTCCCAAGTGGAACATTGGATAGGCCTCCTGCTCTCCATAGCCAGATGAGTGGCAATAATCAAAATGCTGCTACTTCCCTGGTTCTTATATTTATTTTTAAACAACCCTAACCTGCTTACACAATGCTTCTTCACCACGCTACGCAGTCTCCTGATATGGCTGGTGTGGGCCAGATGCCAACCTTGCATTAGATGGGACACCCTGACCCTCCCTTTTGAACGCGGCAGACTCAGTGTCCCTGACTTCTATCTTTACTACCTGGCTGCACAGTGTCCATACTCACACCTCTGGTACCGTCCAGATGTTCGCATACCACATCTCAAACCCGAGCGAGGTCCGGTAGGGCAGCGGTCACTCTCCTACCTATTACCAAAGGGTATCTGCATTGACCCAAACTGATATCCAAACCCTATCTACTGCCTGCTGGGCCTGGAAGAGACTCCATCACTCCTCGGGAAATGGTATCCTATACTCCCCTGACATTCCACTGCCTAATAATAATAATCAATGGCTCCCCCTCACGCAGGAAAAACTTGTCTAACGCATCCTTTGACGTCACAATCTCCAAACCCTGGATGATATCTTCCCTCACGGACATACTGACATGTCCTCGCACAAGCTGATGACACCCGCTTCCAACAAGCCACATACATGGACCGTTTCATACTGCGAAGACCACACAACACCCTGCTTTCTTGTATACCCACATAGTCCCCTGCTCCGGATGAGGTTCCGCCCCTTACACTTATCATCTCGAACAACGATAGCAGCCACTTGCCATCGAGGTCATATCGCTCATGCTTGGCCCTGAAGCCTGACTCCACTAGACGTGTAAGAGAGACTTGGCGCACAGATCCTGGATATCCTATATCCAACAATGTCTGGGCCTTTTGCTGTTTCCAAATGAAATTGGTGTCCATCAATCCTAGACACAAACTTCTACATTTTAAGTTTTTACATAGGGCATATGTCTCCCCCAAAGGCATCGCCAAATTCAACCCTGTAAATTCGTCCCATTTCCTCAAATGCCAGACCCCTAACACTGATTTAGTGCATCTCAGCTGGTCATGTCCCATCATCAGCAAACATTGGATTACCATTTTTTTCCTCCTGACCACAATGACAGCTGTCATGCTCCAGCCCAACCCTGCAATGGCACTACTGGGATGCACTCACGGTCTTCCTAAATTCATCCATAGATTCACTTTCATAGTGCTGTTACTTGCTAAACTGGAAATCCCCATTCATTGGGGCAGCAGACACTCCCACAGACACGTCTTGGCTTAAATCCATGTCCTTTTGCGACAAAATCACTGATGATTATGCGCAACTCCATCACCCTACGTCTACACCTAGAGATATTTTGCAACCCCTCTGAACTATTTACTTTCATTAGAGTCGAGTGATATGGACTAAGGCTCCCATTCCATGCATGATGTATTCATTCATCACATACCAGTACATATAACTTGCATTCCATATCTAATATAATGATGTTTTTCATTTATCACCAGCATTCCTGCCCTTTCTCTCTCCCTGCCCCCCTCCTCCTCTCCCTCTCCTCTCTTTATGGTCATTTCATTATATTATCACCTATCTCTCCCTGTCTCTTGGGCATTGTTGCGAGCTATAAAATGTGAACACACCCTTCATGAGATTTCTATGAAGATTCAAAATGTAATTTAAAATCAAACATAAAGGAGTATTTGTGATGGTTGAGATCTGAGACCAGAACATACAACATGTCTGGTGAAGGAGATCTGAGATAGGTGTGATGAAGGATAAATGACACACTCACATGAGTTTGTGATGGTGAAATCTGAGATCAGTGGGATGAAAGAGACACAAATATAAGATAAGTGTGATGGAATGGATGTAGGACCAAAGCATGAAATAAGTGTGATGGAGGAGATCTGAGACAAGAAGATGAGAGAAGTGTGAGAACAGAAGTCTCTGAGAACTAGCCCCAGATTTAGGTATGTACATGGAAATGATGTGTGATGGAGTAGATTGTAGACGAAGTGCCTGAAAATGTGTGTGATTTCTTACAAGAACTGTGTAGAGTGGTGACAAGAGATAAATATCCCCTTCTGGTTGACTGACTGTTAGTGCTTGGAAAATAAAACAGATGCGTAAATGAAGAATAGGTGTGAATCAAGAGTGTGTTTAAAGGGGGTGTTAGTTGTCAATGGTTTTCACCCTGTCCATGTAGGGGCCCTTATTCTAGTCAAGGTAAGGGAATTACACAGCTAAAATAACCCCTGCTCCCCCCCCTTGGTAGCTTGGCATGAGCAGTCAGGCTTATCTCAGAGGAAATGTGTAAAGCATTTGTACATACACACACAGTAATACTGTAAATGCACTACAAATGGACACCAAAACAGCTTAGAAAAATATCCAATAATTATCTGAATAAAACAAGATGAAAATGACAAAACTTCATCATACACAAATCAAGATATCACTTTTAAAAATGTTCAAAATTGTTCAGTCCATAGGAAACTATGAATGCGTCACTTTAATCACAAATTACCTGGGATGAGTCAAAATCAAAGACAAAAACAGGTGCAGGGGAGGTGAGGTGCCAGAAAAGCATAGCAATGTGTCAGTTCTTACTCCCAGGGGAGGTGATGCATCGGTTCCTTACTGCCAGTGGAGGTGAGGCGTCGGTTCCTTTCTGCAGTGCAGGGGAAGTGATGTGTTGGTTCCTTACTGTCAGGGGAGGAGATGCATTGGTTCCCTACTGTGAGGAGAGATGAAGCATTGGCTCCTTACTGTGACGGGACGTGATGCATATGTTTTTGGACACGCTGCTCTGGTTCCTTACTGCTGGGCAACTTCTATGAAGAACTTTGCACACAGGTGTGATGCATGTAAAATCCGGACGGCTGGGTCGATGTGGCAGTGGTGAAGCAGGCGCTGCGTCGATTTTCCGGCTGCGAGCAGATGATACGACAATTTTTTCAGCCTCACAGCAGGGTCTGCATTGGAGTCAGAGCGCATGCCTCAGATATCAGAGACACAATGCCCAGGACACAGGCTGCAGCGATCTATCTGTCGCACAGCAGACGCTGCACCAATTCTTTGGCCGCACACAGTGATGCATTGATTTTTCAGCCACAAAGCTGTGCTGCATGAGGAAAAACAGGCGCTGGAGGTCGATGTTTGGACTTTATTCAGCCTTTTGCAGCAAATACACCTCCAAGGGTCGAGAACTGGAATTCGCACCACTTGGCAGGTCAGAACTCCCAGCAGAAGAGTTCAGGGGCTGCAGATGAAGTCTTTGATGGTCCTGTGACTTCTTAACAGGAGGCCCTTGGAGAATCTTGCAAAAAGAACAATTGATGGACCGAATGCAGAACAATGTCATACATTCACCCCAGTACAGAGATCTGGGACTAAATCCATCGTTTTTTTCTCACCATGCCTCCCAGTTTGAACCCAGCCATATGTAAATCAATCTTGACCCCGTGTCTCATGGGAACAGTCCAGACCGAATTGCCAGGTCAGTCCTCCCTAGACTAGAAACAAGCATCCTAGGACCGGTTTCGGGGTTTCACCCCTCATCAGCCAGGATAGCTTGACTCTAGTGTCATGGAAAGCACGGGTGAGCAAACGAATGATGGATTTACCCAGATCTCTTGACTGGGGATGAATGTTTTGATTTGTTCTGCATTCAGTCCATCAATTGTGTGTCTTTTGCCTTTAAGAACCTTGGCAAGCAGGCTACAGAAAGCAAAGTCCAGTCCTTTCACTGCCCAAGACAGAAGCTGCAAGCAGTAGGCCAGGACAACCCAGCAACAAGCAGAGTGGAAGTTTCCCTCCTACAGCTTATCCAACTCTTCTTCTTGGCAAAATCTCCTCTTAGTCCAGAAGTGCCAGAAGTTATGGTGTCACATCTCCAGCATTTATTCCAGTTTCTGCCTTTGAAGTAGGAAAACTTCAAAGGAAAGTCTTTGTAGTGCGCAAGACACTGCCTTTCCCTGACATGACTCTAGACACACTACATGTGGGTGGAAACAGCTTTGTGTGAGGACAAGCACAGCCCTATTCAGGTGCCAATGACAACTCCTGCCACCACTCTATCTCAGGAAGACCCATCAGCCTGGTGCTGGGCCATCCGAATATGCAGGGCACATCTCAGCTCCCTTTGAGTGACTGTCTAGAGTAAATGCACAGTAAGCCCAACAGTCAGTCTAAACCAGACGTGAATTCCACAGGCAGACACAGGCACAGAATGGTAAAGCAAGAAAACGCCCACTTTCTAAAAGTGATAAAATAACGTTGAAATCTGGCTGCAACAGTTTGAAAAAGCTTCTTTGAAAGACCCAAGTGAAATTAATTCATTACCTTAGTCTGTGTATTTATTACACATTTGATTGTACAACTATTCGCACATTCATTTATTATCATTGAAAATATGTCCTACAGGACAAACTCCTCTTTTTCAATGAAGACCTTTAAATCCAACAAAAATTTGCGACAAATATATAAAACATGTCTGACTGAACATTAAAACATTCAAAACAGTGTGGAAAAATAAATCATTACAAAAAAATCACAAAACATTAACAAGCTATTAGGAATATTTTGTACACAATCTCATTGATAAGAACAATATGACATAACAGCAGATCTTTCAAGACGGCTAGTGGAATTCACAATTACAGTATCCACTCCACTCCCCAATTAGTACTACAAGAATCCCTGAGCCAATTCCAAGAGGGTCGCACAAATCACAATAATAGTGACACATCCTTCTGGCGTTACAAACTAGTTAGACTGATTATGTCATATCGTTTTCATCAATGAGATTGTGTAGAAAATATTCCTATTAGCTTGTTAATGTTTTGTGAGTTTTTTTGTAATGATTTATTTTTCCACAGTGTTTTGAATGTTTTAATGTTCAGTCATACATTTTTTATATATTTGTCGCAAATTTCTGTTGGATATAAAGGCCTTAATTGAAAAAGAGGAGTTTGTCCTGTAGGACATATTTTCAATGATAATAAATGAATGTGCGAATAATTGTACAATCAAATGTGAAATAAATACATAGACCAAGGTAATGAGTTATTTTCACTTGGATCTTTCAAATAAGCATTTTCAAGCTGCTGCAGCCAGATTTCTATGTTATTTAATCATATTGAAGGGGCCTATTCTGGCTGGTATCAATAGGGCCCTACCCCCCCGATACACAAACACTTTCTAAAAGTGGCATTTTCAAACACACAATCTTAAAAACAACTCCACTAAAAGATGTATTTTTAAATTGTGAGTTCAGGGATCCTAAACTCCAAATCTCTATCTCTTTCTAACTGGGAGTTTACACTTGTGAGAGGTTACAAGGCAGCTCCAATGATAATCTATGGAAAAGATAGTCCTTGCAATAATTAAAAAACAAAAATAGCAGTATTTCCCTATCAGGACATGTAAAACACACCAGCACACGTCTTACCTTTCAAATACACTGCACCCTGCCCATGGGGCTACCTTGAGCCTACCTTAGGGGTGCCTTAAATGTAATAAAAGGGAAGGTTTTGGCCTGTCAAATGGCTGCACTTGCAAGATCGCCACAGTAGTGTAAAACTGCACACACAGACACTGCAGTGGTAGGTCTGAGGCACGGTTGCAGGGCTGCTCATGTGGGTGGCACAATCAGTGCTGCAGGTCCACTAGTGGCATTGGATTTATAGACCCTGGACACTCACAGTGCACTTTACTTGTGACTTACCAGTAAATCAAATATGCCAATCATGGATAATCAAACCCAATTGCAATTTAAACAGAGAGCATATGCACTTTAGCACTAGTTACAGTGGTAAAGTGCCCAAAGTCCAAAAGCCAACAAAAACAGGTCAGAAAAAATGGGAGAGAAGGCAAAATGTTTGGGTATAACATGACCAAAAAGGGCCAGGTCCAACAGAGAGGGAGAAAGGGAGAGAGAGATGGCGGGTCAGTAGTTTGATCCTCCTGCTCTGGGAACATGCCAAGGCAGAGTGCATGTGTGAAATGCTAGTATGATAGCTAGTGTGGAAGGATGTAGTATCCCAGATTTCCTAGGAAGAATATTTGAATGCCTATTAGGGGACATTTTGTTCCTCTGTTTCCATACGTACCACTGTGCCAATTTCTGAAAGAGGGAGCTCAGTTAAGGTGTCCTGTGAAAGGTGCACAATTTTGTGTATGTGTCCTAGCACCTAGAGTGACCCACCAAATGTGGAGGAAAGAGGCCTTATAGATGACTTGCTACAGGTGGTTGAAACTCTTAAAAAGTTTGAACCAGAACTGATGGTCAATCATACTGGAGGAAGGTTGGGGAAGTAACATATGGTGATGGACAGCTTTTGAGGCTAGGCCTTGTGTCATTAAAGCTACACTAATAATTATAGTCTCATCTTACTGAAGAAAGATTTGTTAGAATCCACAAAGTGCTGTGTTTATTATGAATTTTCTGCCAAGAGTAGCCAAGACTGGACTATTTTTCCGGCAAGTCTTAGAAGGGACATTGCACGTTTGTCTTGTGTCTTGATTTAAGTTGATTCCGGATCTGTGAGAGTATGTGTGTATAAAAAGGAAGGACTCTGTGAGTAATACCAAAATCGTGAAAACTTCACACCTATTACAAATAAAAGAATGGGTGACATGTCCCTTTGTACCAAATTAAGGACATATGTCCCGATACACAAATTACTGTATCTGGGGCTGACTCGGTGCAGATATGGGGCTTTGCCTCTAGGCTTTAAATCATTGAAATACATCTGATACAGCTTTTTCTTTTCTAATGTGTGGCTATTGCCTTCGTAGGCAGTGGGTTTCTCTGTGCAGACGTCTGCCAGGGGCACCACCCCGATTCTAACCAGCTCATAAGGCAAAGCTCATAGGTTGGAAGCACTGGATGCTAGAGAATGAGTTCTAAAGTAGAGCAAATTATATATATATATATGAGTGTGAGGAGAAGTATGACTTTGTGCATGGGAATGGTTCTTTTGAGACAAGGCAAATGCGTATGTGTGATAGAGAGGATCTTGAGTAGAAGCACTTGTGAGGATGGGAAATGTTCACATATAGGTGTTCCCTGAGGTAAACAGATCCTCGAGTTCATGCCCTGTTGATGTTAAGCTTGGATGTAAAATGGAGCCAACTAATTAACTGTTTAATGTTACACTTGTTTGTTATAATTGAAAATCCAATATTTCACTTTTGGAAGAAAGAAAATCCAAACCTATCATTTCTTCGCAGGATTTTTTTTGTAATTGATCAGAGGTCTGAGGAAAACATTTGTGCTCTTAGTTTAGACGATTAGCCGAATGAATATCCTGATGTCCTGTAGGTGAGGATGCCCTTTCTCAAATCGTGGCTATGACTCTTTCGGTGACAGCAAATATCTACTTAATTTCCCAAAGCTGTAGGTTATTTCTTGAATACTCCCCGGGCCCATGAGAGGTGAATGTCAGTTACCCCACTGACATTTCTGCTGCAATCCCAGAAGACTGGCACTGTGACAAATTGGCACCTTTCTGTTTTTCATGCCTTAGCTTTATGTAAAACATCAATGGAGCCTGCAGCATCTTCTTGTAACGCATGGTAATGCAGTTTAGGATGGCTGACTGATGAGCAGGTGTCGAAGCGCTTCCCAGCTGATGCTTCAACCCTGGAAAGCACTGGGACCCCAAGATGGTATTCATGCCCTGGGTATGTTGCAGTCAAGTGAGGTTTTTTTTTTGCAGGCTTTATTGTGGCACAGGTTTTTGTGGTAAATGAATGTCCGAGTCCAGCTGTAGGTGTTTATTTTTTTATACAGAAAATAACTTCTGTTTATACTTCCATTTAGTTGAGTGACCAAAATAGTGAAAAGCTGGTAGGGCGGGTGTCTGTAGATGATGGAATACCAGGAGGGTTGGATCTATGCCAGAGTTTTAGGTTGACCACTGACTCTATAAACAGTTTCACTGCGATTCATTGTATATTAATTTATCTTATGTGGATATCTATCCTTCAGATCTAGCAAGAGCCTGCCTTCCTGGACCTACAGTGGACATCCTTGCACTAGACGTTATCTTTTCCTAGTTGAGGCCCCCAATCACTTTCAGCATAGTGCATGGTGGCGATGGCCGCTATGGCCTACTAAATGTTTGTAGGTTAATATGATTGGTGGTTTGGCCTCCCCTAGGCGTTGGAGTCAGTCAGGCACCACATGTTTATGAAGCTCTCATTCTTCAAATCTGAGGTTAAATCATTGCTGTAATGGCGGCAATACCCCCTTAGGAGAACTATCACCCGGTATGCTACCAAGACACTGATTCAGTGATTTGCATTTAGAGAACCCTAACACTAAATCTCACCTTTGTATGATTGTGCCTCGTCTCATGCAGCTCAACTACACACCAAATCTGTCCATTTTGGGTCACCAGTGACAGAGCCTCACTTCCGTCTATGTTATGTTTTCTATCATTGTGGGAAGACCGCTTTGTTTTCACAAATGAATACAACATAATTTGAGCCTTCCTGTGAGCTACAATTATCACAAGAACATAGGCACGCTAATGCCAAATGAATTTCCTTGGTATCGTTGCAAAATGTGTCATGGAATGCATGACTTTTTCTATATACTTAATAACAGTTAGGTGCATATTAAGAAATGTAAATAGTGTATTTCAGTGTAGTACATGTTGTGGCGAGGGGTTGTAGCATGTGGTCAGGGAGGTGTCTGGAAGGAAGTTGTACACGGCTAGGGGGAGACAGACAGAGATGGAGCCTGGACATTTGTAAGGCTCCTATTAACCTCGACCACAGCTTCCTGTTATTGTCCTGAAGTTCTTTGGAGTAAACTTACACCGTATCCATCACTGCAATGACAACTAAGACAGGACGCGATGTTTGGACATGAAAGGCATCAACCCACTTAATCCAATGCAGGGAGCGACTGGTTACCTTCCGAGACCAGTGCTTCTTTGTGGCTGTTGCTGGCAAAGGAGGCCGGTCGGTGTATCTTTAAGAGCCTTTTGTTCAGTGAGGTATCGGAGGTACTGGTGCATCTGGGAAGACATATTAAGACTGGAGTGAATTCTTTCATGCAAACATGATATTTCAATCATTTTTGGCCGCATGGGACTGGCTGAAGTGGGAAAAAAGTAGGGTTTGGTAGACGGGTTGCTCTGTCACAAACTACCCCGTCTGCCTTATTACAAGTGCTATAGGATATATTCCACTTGAGATAAGACAATCAAAATATCTATCATGCTTGGGATGGAGTGATCCATCCACCCAATTATAAAAGTGGCCTGCTGTCTCCTTAAGCTAGTCTCCTTCCAATGTCCCCTATGATTGTTGTATATAAGCTGCATCCTCATGTTCAATTTCCACACAGGATGCTACTAAATTATTTTTGCAAAATTATTCATATTTTTATTATTTTCACTAATTTAACAAAGATTGTGATTTTGCACAGACCATCTTTTTTTTTTATAAAGAGACCACTTATGTTGGGCACACCACCCAAAAGGCACTAAGGTATTTAAAGTCTGTGCTTCAGCATTGCTGGCGTCCTCATCATGTACGGAAGAGGTTTTTTTTTCATTGCAGATTATAGTGATGTATCATTACTACTTCAGCAGGAACAGCAATCGTCATTATCTACCCGCCACTTCTTGCATGGTATTGATGTATGACCGGCACAGCTGGTTACGAAATACACATCTTGCAGCTATGTATATGTAAGAGCTATACTTGGGCTGACGTCATTAAAATGGGGAGGCCTCTAGGGAAGAGTGTCTAAAACCTACATCACCTAAGGAGGATACGTGGAGGTGATGTAATTATAATAGTAAGTGGCATTTTGCATGCCATGAGCATGGGCTGCCACAGAGTTTGGCAAGAAGTGCCTGTAAAACCTGTAGGTTGCATGTAGTAGCACGACACATGGTATTCCAATTATTAGTTAAATTCGGGCAAAATTTATTTATGTCGCCCAAACAACCATAATTCCCAGCGTGTTGAGTTACGGTTATTATACTTCGTTGCATAATTAAGATTTATTATGTGTGAAAATCCTTTTGCAGGAGCAAGGCAATGGAGGCTGTGCGTCAGGGCAGAGTGGCAAGGTGGGGGGGACAGACTACGATGATTTTTTTTTTTATGAGAAAAATAAGATCTTGCCTTCAGCCAGCCGCATCGCACTCTTCTGCTCCTCTGCAGACATGCTTCCAGAATCTCCTACGGCCAATCCTGATCCTGCTTTCATGCAGCATGACATCAGCGTCAAGATTGGCCTAAGTGCCCTAGATTTGCGCTCCCACTGAGACTGGGAGCCTGTGGCTTCTGTCTCCAACCCGGCAATGCACCTCAAGTTGGAGACAGCTTCAATGCGCATGTGGGTTTTGCCATTCTGAGACGACCTGCCAAACCCACATGCGCACTGAAGGCAGTGCATACCACTCTCCCTCAGTGCCTGTCAGCCCTTTGGCCCGCCCCAAAGCTCAGTACTCTTAGTTAGAATAAAAAACAAATGATAATAAAACAGGTTTTATTTTTTATCTTTTTTAGGGTGCTGGCGGGGGGGCGACGCTCCGACGCCATAGCGAAAGAGCCGCCGATGGATCAAGGGAACAAGGAGAACAGAATCTGAGCAGCTGTTGTTCATATTGCTCTGGACTGTGTGACATTTGTTTTAGTGCAAAGTGTGTCTTCACATCTATTCTGAGTGATTTCCAGGAAGGAAATTATGTGAATTAATGACGACCAATTATTATAATGTTTATTTTTTAAAGCCTGAAGGAACTTTGCAAATTACCAGATTTTTGCCCCAAGGAAGTTTCCCAAACTTCCAATTCAGTTTGCCTTCATCCTTAAAAGTTTTCCTTCTTACTGCAAGATAATTGTCACTGTATTGCAAGATCATTTTCACCCTATTTAAACCTGGGCAAAATGTGAACAGGTTTTTCTTCTGTTAAATGAGTTTTTGCAGAGTTGTTTTATGTACAAAGGTAAATGTAGGCAGAAATTATTGATTGCAAGTTTACCTTTTGTGGCATTGCTTATCTCATGATGTTGATTTAAACGTGGGAAACTTTGTAACTTTGTGAAGTTTTCATTAGTACCTTGGTTGCAGGAAAAAAACTGTGCCAACAACCTAGAGCCTGGTGAAGCTCTATCGTTATTTTATGGGTTGCTTAACATATGTTAATTTGCAGACCATATACATATTCTCAAAGTGGGATTTTCCTGTGATATAGTTGACCACGGTGAAACTATGTTCACGTTAAGTTAGCCATAGTTAATGTAGGAATCAGTTCAACTGATTTAGGCTAGCATATCAATTTACTTTTGATTGCTGTGTTCTGTCTCTCTTGCTCTCATTTCAGGAACCAAGCTACAGTAGTTTGAGCTAATTAATTGTTTCAAATGTTTTATTTTAGAGCGCGAAACGTTATCAGTATGTGTTCTGTAGAGAGTGAATAGTGAATTTCCACGCCTGGAACAAGCTGATCTCAACGTATCCTCCTGTTGCAAGTTATCTCTTGGAGTCCATGCAGTTGAAAACGTCCATTGTGCAATGGCTGGCAAGAAGGGTGAAGTCATATTATCTTGAAATGGTCATTTATGATTGGAGACCTCACTGTAAGAACTGCGGAGATTGTTGCAGACTGTTGTGAACTGTGTGTTTTAATTGTGTATTGCTCATCTAGTTACGTCCCCCTTTCTACTCTCCTGAGACTAAATGTCCAAATATGCTCCTACTCAAAGAGATAGACTCCTGAGCAAAACATTTCTTATTAGCCTGAATGAATCTTCATTTGACTCTGCTTTTTAGTGGTACTATTTGCTGACTCCTTCCGCTTGATTTGACTTCCTAGTTTACCAGATTAGGCAATCTTCCTTTCACGAGAAACTGAATTTACTCGAATAGCTAATGACGCTTTTAACAATACGTATTGCTATATTTTGAATTGCTTTGATTTATACCGACCAATATACTAAAATGATGATCCTTTATTTTTTCATTACCTTTTAAAGAGTTGAATTTGTAACTTTGCTAATCTGCTAATACAACTTTATGGTGTGCAAATCTACAACTCTCTTTCATCCTTGTGGGGCCAAATGGGCTTCACTGTCATTGATGTATTCTTGATTTTTTGATGTTCAGCTTCAGCCTTGGACTAAAGGTCCATTCGCTCGAGTGCAGCTTGTACTTGAGTTTCCACCAAGAATCTGTACGGTGCAAATCCCATCCCGCTGCAACAAGCCCACCAACAAATGTGGGATCAGCATCAAATTACACCTATATTCAGCAGTCAGGTACGCAGTGGCATCAGCAGCAGGTCATGTCTGTCTGTTTCGTATATTACCGTGAGCAGATACAAGGGACCATGAGGTGATGAAGACTGTCGGATATAGCAGAGCAGCATGCACAGGGGAAATTATTTGTGCAATAGCAAACAGAGAATTTGCTGTCGAGGCTCAGCCACCGTGAAGGCTATTTTTCTTGCTTAACTTAAACTTCGCAGGGACATCTCTTCGATGGCAGCTTGCTGGCTATATACAAGGTGTACCGTCTATCCGGCGTTTTCTTCCTACTATTGGAGCCCCCACCATATTTTCATAGTAATGGAAAGAACGCTTTAAGATGTTCCTGGTGGCTTCTGGGGATTTACATTTTCTGAGGAAGGAAAACAAGTCATGGTTTGGAAAACATTACTTTACTAGCTGTTGCATGGTTTCATATGTCCTCAACCTCAGGTCACTCTTTAGTCTCTTGTGTTCATAGACTGAAGAGAGGTGAGAAGTTGGGGAAATGAAGCCATGAGAACATGTCATGATGAACTCCTGGTGAAGGCCAGATACAAGATAGATCATCATAACAATTATCTGCAAGGTCCCCCCATGTTATGTGACACAGAAAAATGTTTATGCTCTGCAGATATAAAAGTAAGAAGTGAGGAAACGAGAACTTAAAATTTGGCCCTACTGCAAATGCTAGGATGTGCCTTGCCGTTATAGAAAAGGGTATACCCAAAATCACCAGTACAGTTACATCAATCAAAACAATACAATTAAACAATAACAAATACAAATACATCAAAAAGGTTTAACCCCTTCAGTGCCCGCCCCTTTCCCCGCCCAGTGCCGGCCGTTGCATTAGCGGGCGGGGTCTATGACGAGCTGGACTCGTCATGGGCACAGCGCCACCGCGGCCCATGACGAGTCCAGCTCGTCATGGGCACTGAAGGGGTTAAATAATGTTCAAGTGTTATTTAATCACACTGAACATATGCTGCAGATTTTTGAGATAACAATGTACAATAGACATTCAAAACCTTCATTGGTGTGCCCAGATGGGTGGAGAGGGGAAGGGGCAGTGAATTGTGTGAGGTTGTGAGGTAAGTGAAAGATATTACTAGCAGTTGTTACAATCAAATTGTTGGGCATGCTATTCAATGCCACACATTTTAAACATAGTTCATATTACAATACACTACAATAGAATATATGCAGCCAAGTAAGACAGAAGTCACAATGCGACACGCACTGTTGGCGTTACTGGCATCAATGGTTTGTCGACGTTTCGACCCCTGGATTCGTGTAGGTATTCGTCAGAACCTTACTAATGGGGTCTTCCTCAGGACAGAAGTGCACGTGGAAGAAAGAGGGCACCTAAAAATGAAATGAAAAGTTTGAATTGTCAGGTCTGAAAATTAGTTGGGACCAGGACAAAGTAAAAAGGGAAATAATTTATAGTTACCGTGTCTGCTTGAGTGGGCAGTGTTCAAAGGCGCATAAAGTCGTCTAAGAAGGTGGGGCACATTGCCTCCAAGGAGTAAGAAGGAGAGAGTGGTGAACACCTGTAAAAATAAGGTGTCTATCAGTAAGGCCTCTAAAAAATTTTAGGGGTCCAAGATAAACCATGAAGGGTAGTAGAGCCAACTTACTCAGCCAGTGGGGTGAATTCCCTGTAATTGGTAATCAAAAGCAGTCCAAATCCTGCTAGAAAAACCGTGGTCAGGAGACCAATGGTCAAAGCATAATACCTAAGTCAGAATTATTTCAGCTGGTGGAGTGAATCTTCAAAAAAAGAAGAAGGAGGAGAATAAAATCAGTGCTAAGGACCGGGTAATAATTAAAAACCACCATGTACACAGTGGACTAATCAGATTTATAGAAATTGTAAATCTAGTCCTGCTTGGCAATAGAAATGAAGGAAAATCGGGTGAAACTTGCCGTTCTAAACTCCAGAAGTAAAACACACGTGCAGTGTAGCTCAAAACTAACAAAGGCCGTGCTCGCAGCCAGTTTAAATATAGAGTGTGCCAGGTTCTACTTGGGGTGATGGAACCCTCGACGTTCCTTACTGAAAGGGAAAGTATGGCAAAGTGAATGTGCCCAGATGGAAGATCGCCGTGTGTCCAGTGAGGCTGTTGAGAATTCAAATAGCGTGCGCCTATTCCTATATGCCAATGCAGGTGTAGGAAAAGTGGGATGAAATCACCATTCCTTACTACGGTGACAATTGAAAAAGTGTGCGCCTAGTCCTATATGCCAATGCAGGTGTAGGAAAAGGGGGACAAAATCACCATTCCTTACTACAGTGACAATTGAAAAAGCGTGCGCCTAGTCCTATATGACAATGCAGGTGTAGGTAAAGGGGAACGAAATCACCGTTCCCTACTACGGTGACAATGCACACGCGCAGTACGGCTTGCAGTGACAACACACCCTATTCGTGGTGGTATTGTCGGTGAACGACCTCTCGGCGTGGTGTGCGGGCTCTAAGGGGTGAGATTGACGAAGGAAGAGAGGCCGTTTAAGCAACGTGCCTCATGAGTAAGAGTAATGACTAATAATCGGCCGACACAGTTCGGAGCGGCGCTGCAGCGCTCGAATGTTTCAAAATGAAACGTGTCTCCAGAAAATTACGAGAGGATTACGACATTCACCCTCGTAGCGCAGCCTCCTGTCACTGGTAGGAAAGAACGCGCCGATGGCGCTGACAATGCATTTAAAGCTGGACGTGGGAGTTCATGTGACCCCCGGTAGAGTGCAGCCGCTAATTGCCGGTGTGCACATAGATAGCAGGGAGGGAAGACAGACTCGAATTATCCCAGGATGTTATATTTTAGGGAAAACACATCAAAAGACATAAAAAATGTCCCAAGGGGTGTAAATAAAGTCTGAATCATGGGCCAATTATAGATAAATCAGCAAGTGTATTGGAACATCGTACTATAATAAAAGCACACTCTCAACAAAGTTCCATCTTTGCGATGCATACCAAATTAAAAGACATGGTTATCACTGGTTGCTGCTGGGTTGAAAACATCAATAGGATGCACATGGTGGCCCATCGCTTAACCAACAATATTACATATCCTTGAGAGAATACTCAATGAGTCACAAAATTAAAGCACAGCACAGCCGTAATACAGAGTCATGTTTGAAAAATAGAGTCCATTCACAGCACAAAAACACATTAAAGAGATCTAAGTCATTGATTACTGTGTTAACGAATGAGCACACAGAATGTTGGATGGCAACATTAGGTATACAGGCATGCCAGTTGGGCATTACTGCAATCAAGTTCATTCTGCCCGTTAGCAATTGTGTCCAGACGTACCATCCATTTGGATTCTCTAATATTTAAGATAGCGGAAATATTTCCGCCTCTCAGTCCCAACTTCGCTTTTTCTAGTACCAGCCACTGCAATTCATCTGGGTTGTGCCTCATCAACCCACAGTGTTCCACTAGTGGTGCCCACACAACGGAGCACCGAATCCTACTGTGATGTTGTAGTGTTCTTGCCTTGATCTTCTGTTGTGTCTGCCCTACATAGAGTAACCCACATGGGCAGATTATGCCATAGATAACGTTCATGGAATTACAGTTAGTGAAAGAATTGAGAGCAATTGTGTGTTTTTTGTAGACAAAGATCTTGGTAGGAATTGTAGTGTGGCATGCTTTGCAATGTCCACATTTATAATGCCCTTTAACCGGTTGTAAATTCCAGAGTGATTGAATCATTGGTTCCGTGGCATTTTCCAAAAAAGGATGGACCACATGATCTTTAACACTCCTTGCTTTTTTAAAAGAGTGCATTGGTGGGTTGGGTTGATCAATATCATCTGCCACTAGGCTCCAGTGTTTGTTTATTACTTTTTTTATTGCATTGCTTCTCGTGGAGAAAGTAGTGACGCAGATTATTCTCTGAGACAATGTGTCATTCTTTTCTCTGGGTGTCAACAAAGTTTCCCGAGGGTTGAACCAGGCCCTTTTCTGTGCTCTCTTTACCAATCTTCTTGGATATCCTCTCGTCATCAAACGTATGCTGAGATTCTCAGACTCAGCCATGTAGTCAGCCCTCTTCGCGCAGTTCCTGTGGATCCTCAAAAACTGGCCCACCGGTAGGTTGTCTCTCAGCCCACGTGGGTGGTGGCTATTATATCTGAGGAGGGAATTCCGTTCAGCCGGTTTCCGATAAAGCGTGGTGTACAGTTTGTTATCTTAACAACAGATTTTGATGTCCAGGAAGGCTATCTCTTTAGTATTCGATTGTATAGTGAATTTGATATCCTGGTCGCAGTGATTGAGCCAATTATGGAAAATGCCCAAATCGGTAGAATCTCCATTCCAAATAATCAGTATAACGTCAATATACCGTTTCCAAAGATTCACCCAGTGGTAAAAGGGGTTGTTGTTGAATACAAACGATCTCTCAAAGTGGTCCATATAGATGATAGCTAAATCTGGGGCGAAGGCTGCTCCCATGGCTACACCCTTTGTCTCTACATAGTAGCATCCTTGAAAAAAGAAGACATTTTTCTTCATTGCTATAGTCAGTAAGGTGATGATGAATTCCGTGGGAACTGCCATCGGTGTAGGTCGTTTGTTCAAGGCGTCTATCATTACTTCCAGTGCCGGTTCTTGCGGAATGCTTGTATATAGGGATACAATGTCGCACGTTACAAGTAGTTGGTCATTCGGATTGAATGGTTGTTGGTCTATCAAGGTGATAATTTATATGGTGTCTCTTAAGTAACCCTGGGCGTAGTTTGTGAAGTAGCGCTACGCCTCGCTACGCGAAGTGCACTTCGCACTACGCGAGCTACGCGTAGCACTTCACGAACTGCGTAGTACCGTGTTCGCACTGTGCAAGATGCTGTTTTCAATGATTGCACAGTGCGGACACGCATCCGGCACTGTGCAATCATTGAAAACGGCATCTTGCACAGTGCGAGCTGTAGTTTTCTGCCGCTCGAGTAGATTTTTACTTGAGCTGCAGCTTTCTCAACGCGGACTGGTAGTTTCTCATCGCGAGCGGTCGCGAGCATACGCGACCACTCGCAATGAGAAACCTGACCTCCCCGCATTGAGAATCTCGCCGGAAGGTTTATTTTCCACGCTCGCGATCGGCAACTTGATGAACGAGGAAAAAGTCTCGCCGGGATGTCATTTTGCTTGCTTGCGGTCACCAACTTGACTTTGAGGACCGCGAGCAAGCAAAAAATTACCGCTGCACTACGCAATACTATGCTACGTGTGTTTGCACTGTGCTACGTGCAATTCACGTAGTGCGAAGTAGCACAAACTTCGCAAACTACGCGAGCGTTGCATAGTGCTTTGCCCAGGCTTACTCTTAAGTATGCTTCGGTGTTCTCAGCCAATGATTTAAAAAAATAATCAATGTATTTACATAGGGGTTCAAGTAATGATCCACATCCAGATACAATTGGGCGACCCAATGGGTTCCGCATGTCCTTGTGGAGTTTGGGTAAAGTGTAGATGGTTGGCAGCCGTGGATGTTTCTGGTTAAGGTAATCAAACTCGAGTTTACTTAAAAACCCTTGTTCGTGAGCATCGGACGTGGCTCTCAGGATTTCTTCAGCCAGCTCCTTTGTAGGGTCCGATCTCAGTTGGGAGTAGTTGACACCATCTTGAAGTTGTCTCATGATCTCCATTTTGTAGGTTGTCGTGTCCTGTACCACGATTGCACCGCCCTTATCCGCCGATTTTATAACTATGTCCTTGTTGTTCTTAAGGTTCATAAGAGCAGCTCTCTCCAACTTGCTGGTATTCGTAATGGTATGTTTGTGTGTGGAAAGTAATTTCATCACATCCATCAGTACCATACTTTCATAAGCCAGGATCCTATGAGTCATAGCGTTGGTGGGTGGAACGAAGGTGGATGGAACCCGTAGTCCTGTCACAGGATTGGGTGGAGCCGCTGTAGAGTGTATAAAAAAGTACCTGAGGTGAATCTTTCGGAAAAAACGATGTAGTTCTATCTAAATGTTGAAAGTATTCGGATAGGCCGTAGGTACAAAAGACAAGCCTTTGGAGAGTATTCTATTTTCTTCTTCCTTCAAAACATAAGATGAGATATTTACCACTGGATTGTCATTAGCTTCTACCATCTGTACACCTTGCGTCGTGTTGATATTTCCCTGTGGCTCTCCGGTTGAAACCGAACCTGCTTGGAGGCTGCGCCCCAGCCCCTCTCCCAGTTCGCAATTGTGGGCTGATGGCCTCTCGGCGGGCCCCTCTGCCAATTGCCTCGTCCTCTCGGCGGTCTCCATTAGCCCTCGCCTAAAAAAGGAAAATAGCCTTGTGGTGGATACCAGTTGTCCCGGTAACTTTGGTCAGAGCTGGGGCCTGGTTGTTCGTTGTCACTTTCAGAGCTCACCGATGAGTCAGAGAAAGTAGTAAAGTTCCTTCTCCCCCTGTAGCCACTCCTACCTCTGCCTGTGAACCTTCCTTGGGTATCCTGTTTGTAATGATCTTCGTTAAGGTATGGGTAGGTGTTCTTCTTTTCATAAAACCGAATGCCTTCAGACAGTTTTTCAAGTTTCTTATGCTTAGTTGTAGTTTCGAAGTCTTTCAAAGATTTGCCCAGGTTTTCCACGGCATCTTTTGCGTTGGCCAATGTTGAATCCCCTGCAATTTCCTGTTTGAGGGATGCGATCTCTCTGGTGAGTGGTTGAACCTGCTCAGCTGCGGTTTCAACTCCCAGTTCCATCCAGTGTCGGGAGGCGTTGTTCGCCCTAGATTTAGCTATCATCTATATGGACCACTTTGAGAGATCGTTTGTATTCAACAACAACCCCTTCTACCACCGGGTGAATCTGTGGAAACGGTATATTGACGATATACTGATTATTTGGAATGGAGATTCTACCGATTTGGGCATTTTCCATGATTGGCTCAATCACTAGGATAGGATAGGATAGGATAGGATATGTGTTTTTAGAGCGCTCGAATGCCATGGCGTCTTGGCGCTAGGGTGAGTACGAGTATTACAGCCTGTATCATACACCTATGTTACAGCAAATAGCCAGGTCTTCAATTCTTTCCTAAATACTAGTCTGTTTGATTGAAAACGCATGGCTGTTGGCAATGTATTCCACAGCTTTGCTGCGCAGGGGGAAAAAGCTCTCCCACCCCATCTCACCTTCCTAATCCTGTCAATGTGGAGAAGACCCAATGTGCTGGATCTTTTCAACTGTATCAACAAGAGATGTGTAGTTCCTGCAGGACAGGAAGTCGACACGGAATAAAGTATTCCAATTCAGACTTCAACCTAATGAAAGTAAGTGCACAAGGGAAGGGAATCCCTTAAGGGTGGAACTAAAACCCTCACACACCCAGCAAGCTAGGTGTCATGCTTCATCATCTGGGTTCTGCTCCTCGTCGGGTCGGCGGTGCAATACCCGACGGGCACCCATACAGGGGCTCTTTGTCGGAGATCTTTTGTTCCCTGCCGTATGGTGCATGCGTGTGAGGGCCCGGGAGTGTAGATGTAGGTGATTAAAAAGGTTGGTTAATCTGAAATTGAAGTTTATTGGCTCAGTCAACCACCTAATTAAAAAAGGGGAGTGAGTGGCGTAAAAGCTATATATGCTCACAACGGATGAGTGGCTAGCTACGCTCGACTCTTATGGTCAACATGTTTCGCGCGCATTGAGTCAGGAGGATCTCGTGGCGCTTCGTCAGGACCTATAATGAAGTGAAGTGTGCTCGAAAAAAACTATCTACAGTGTGGTGAGAAAAACAAGGGTGAGAACAAATATGTTGGTCAACCCTTAATAGGCGCCCCTACCTTATGTATTGATTTAAGAGGGGGTCACCTAGGGAAAGGAAACAATCAACAAAATATATATGAAAACCCAAAGCCACCCTTGGAATTGTAGGCATTATAACACAAAAATTGAGTCGAACACCACTCGTGTGGTAAAGTGGTGATCAAATTCATATAATCCAGATAAACAATTATACTGGATTCCTACCAGTTATCTGATCAGTGAATCATTACATGACATGAGACAAGGTAGGGCAAGGTAAAAAAACGGTTAAAACAAGCAGCACAGTCAGGTTCTAGTTGGAAGCACAGCCCTTTATAAAAGGAAAGAAGTCATGGTTACGTAAGGACTCACCAATTTATGTTAAAAAGAGCTCCTCATCAGGTGCATGGCGCGTCCACAGGGGGAGAAACCCATTCGTTCCCTAAAGTATAATGGTGTTAAGGGGAAAGGTAGAGGCATAGGAAGATATCATAAACATGAAGTCATAGGAGAGAGGTCTCCACTGCGTATCACGAGAACATATTGAGCGTGTGCCACCTCTCATGTGCACTGGTACTCTGATAGTAGATGTGGTTACCCAAGTGCAGTTAACCGGGGATGGGACTGAGATGTGCAAGTCCCGGATGGTGAAGAGTCTATGTTCCAAAGTAATGGATCGGAGTGACCGGTTCTAACTTATTGTGAGCTTAAGTTAGGAATCAGCATTTCTTCGCTGCTGAGCTCAGTGTAATTGGGCGTGTCGAAGTGCTCACATGCAAGCTAAGAAAACGTGTATCGATGGTGGGCAGTGATTCGAAAACCTGCGTTGGTTTTACAAGTGTCTAGAGCGCCCAAGGTCTACCCAGGTATTAGGACTCCACCCTCCAAATCACGCGCCGGTATGTACTTACTATACAGACATCCCCTGGAGGTTATTCAACCTGCCCGCGTCGCCGAACCCGGAAGCTGGATAGTGGGTCGGTTACGCTTACATTTATTCAGGTCAGGATTGGATGTAAGCCCGACACGTGATTGTAAGCGGACCAATCACGGTCTTGATGACAGATCTCGCTGGCCAATTGTTTGGGTTGGTATAGCGTAGATGTGTCTTTGGCAATCAATGGGAGATGGAGGCATGTACATAATAACGGGTATAGAGAGGTTTGATGTGGAGGGCGCCATGTTGGCACGGTCAAAATGTGGAGCGTACCATGTATTAGAAACGTAATGTATCCCCGTGTAGGGGAAACGTCTAAGACAATATCCACAAAAAATGAAAGGCATAATATTGGGATCGAGACGTCGCTCTTCATGGTCGCCATGTTGTGACCGGCAAAAAGTGGTCCATAATACTTTATGGGATTGAAAGACGATACTCATGAGTGTTTGCTGTGGAAGACTAACGTATCCCCCACCCCACAGTTACTGTTATTAGTAAGTGGTTCTTCAACCACGTGCTGAGTTGGGGTAGCAAACTCGGGGGCCATGATGTAATGGTGTTGGTCTACAGAACCGAGATGGTAAATAATTGGAGAAATCATGGGCAGAAATGATAATGTATTTAAGAAATATATACGGCAAAAGGGGTCACTGAAGATTATACCCCTGGTATGTCGTACAGAGGTGGGTAAAGACCAAGTATCAGTGGGTACCTAAGGTAGTGTGAGTATTGTACTGCCCCCTCAGCTATATCAGAAGACCCGTCTCCTATCGATTAGATATCATTGACCAGGGTATATCATCGTTGAGGCCAAGTCTATCCAACGAAAGGCGATGTACCCAGCGTTGTTCGAGCCTGAGTAGGGCATGTTGAGACATGACAGGTTGGCTCTCAAGGACAATCCAACGTAGGTCAGTCGGGCTGTGTTTGCATGCAAGATAATGACTATAGAGTTTGGTGGTGGTTTTACCACATCTAATGTTGCTCTTGTGTTCGGTGATGCGTGTTTTCACAGCTCGTGTCGTCATCCCTATATAGTGGAGGCCACAAGGGCAAATTAGTAAATAGACACAGTTCGTTGAATTACAATTAGTGTGTCTTTTGAGGGCCCATTCGAAAGAATCAGTAAGGCGAATAGATTTGGCCACAATTGTTTGCCCACAGCAGGAGCACCCTCCACAAGTGTAATGCCCATGTACAGGTGGAAGGTTCCAGAGGGTGTTGTGTGTTGGATTTGTTTGTTTTTTCGGTCTCGTATGTATCAGGGTGTCCTTCAAATTGTTAGTCCTTTTGAAAGCGAAACGTGGAGGGGGAATCGTGAGTGTGCCTGCAGATAGTATTCCCCAGTGTCTCTTTATCACTTTCTTAAGGTTGTTGGACTCTGGTGTGAAGGATGTGACACATGTGATGATCTCTCTGGTGTCTTTAGGTCTTACTTCCAGAAGTGCCTCACGGTTGTTATTTCTTGCTCGTTTCATTGAGTTGTAAACCACTCGGGGAGGATAGCCTCTTTGAGTCAGGTTCCCTGACAAGATGTTGGCCTCAATTTTGTAGTCTGTGATGGAACTACAATTTCTCCTAAGTCGAAGGAATTGGCCGAACGGCAAATTGTCGCGCAGGGCTTTAGGGTGATGACTGTTATAGAGGAGTAAACTGTTCTTATCAGTGGGTTTTCTGTAGAGAGTAGTGCTTAACCCTGTGGGTGTCAATCTGATGTTTAAGTCCAGGAAGGGGATATCTGAGTTGGAGATATGACTAGTGAATTTTAAAAATTGATTTTTGGTGTTGATCCATTCACAGAAATCGTGACAAGTTGTTAAATCACCTTTCCATAGAATCATGACATCATCGATGTATCTTTTCCACAGGGTTAGATTAGGTCCAAAGGGGTTGTCCTCGTTCATTATTACTGTCTCTTCAAATGCTGCCATATACAGGCAGGCCACACTAGGGGCAAAGGTACTCCCCATCGATGTACCTTGGGACTGATGGTAAAGGTTGTCTTTAAACGCAAAATAGTTCTCAGTGAGAGCTAGTGTTGCCAGATCCATGATAAATGTTATGGGAGTAGGAGATGTCCATTCCTTTTTCCGTAGGGCTGCCTCTATCACCGTCAGAGTAGCTTGTTGCGGGATGTTGGTGTAGAGGGCCTCTACATCAAGGGTCACTAGGAAGTCAACATTCTCGGTGTTCTCTATTCCCTCAATAATATTCAAAATGTCAGTTGTGTCCCTGACATAAGAAGGTGTCTCTTTGACCAAGGGTTGTAGGAAGCAATCACAGAATTTGGAAAGAGGTTCCAAGAGGGAACCTATTCCGGAGACAATTGGTCTGCCGGGGACAGGGGTAACGCCTTTATGTACCTTAGGTAATGTATAGAAATATGGTACGACGGGTTTGGTGGTGTTAAGGAAGTCTGCTTCTTTTCTCGTGATCCAGCCATTGGCTTCGGCCTCCAAGATCTTACTAGCTATTGTTGAACTTAATCTAGGCGTGGGATCGGTGTCAATAGGTGTGTAATATTTCCTATCGCCAAGTTGGCGAAGACATTCCGTTTCATAATCGCTAGTGGACTGGATAACAGTCGCACCTCCCTTGTCTGCCTGTTTGATGGTGATGGACATATCAGTTGCTAGTGTTCTGGCCGCATCTCTTTCTTTGGCAGAAAAGTTGTTGTACACAGTAGTTCTACTCTGTATTTTGTCCAGGTCTTTTAGTACAGCCTTCTCGAAGGTGAGGACCTCCGAGGGAATCATGCTGTTTGTCGGGGTAAAGGTGGAAGCTTTATGCAGGCCTGTATCATTAGGTTCAGAAGTCAATTCGTCCTGAAAAAATGCTTTTAGGCGTATTTTCCGAAAGAAATTCTGGACCTCGCAGATCAATTCGAATTTATCTACTCTAGGAGTAGGTACGAAGCCCAGACCTTTCTTTAGTACATCCTCCTCTGTGTAGCTGAGGGGTCTATGGGAAAGGTTGATAACTAATCCCTCTGGCCCCTCCTTCTGCTCCGAGTTTCCATTTGTGGCTGCGGTTGCGGTTGATCTTGCCACTGGACACTGGATCTTTTCAACCCATCAGCAACCAGTGAGAACCATGTCTTTTAATTTGGTATGCATTGCAAAGATGGAACTTTGTTGCGAGTGTGCTTTTATTATATTACGATGTTCCAATACACTTGCCGATTTATCTATAGTTGGCCCATGATTCAGACTTTATTTACACCCCTTGGGACATTTTTTATGTCTTTTGATGTGTCTTCCCTAAAATATAACATCCAGGGATAATTCGAGTCTGTCTTCCCTCCCTGCTATCTACGTGCACACTGGCAATTAGCAGCTGCACTCTACCGGGGGTCATGTGAACTCCCGCGTCCAGCTTTAAATGCATTGTCAGCGCCATCGGCGTATTCTTTCCTACCAGTGACAGGAGGCTGCGCTATGAGGGTGAGTATCGTAATCGTCTCGTAATTTCCTGGAGACACGTTTCATTTTGAAACATTCGTGACCTGCAGCGCCGCTCCGCACTGTGTCGGCTGTTTATTAGTAATGTTTCTTACTCATGAGGCGCGTTGCTTAAACGGCCTCCCTTCCTTCGTCAATCTCACCCCTTAGAGCCCGCACACCACGCTGACAGGTCGTTCACTGACAACACCACCACGAATGGGGTGTGTTGTCACTGCAAGCCGTACTGCGCGCGTGCATTGTCACCGTAGTAACGAACGGTGATTTTGTTCCCCTTTTCCTACACCTGCATTGGCATATAGGACTAGGCGCACGCTATTTGAATTCTCAACAGCCTCACTGGGCACACGGCGATCTTCCATCTGGGCACATTCACTTTGCCATACTTTCCCTTTTAGTAAGGAACGTAGAGGGTTCCATCACCCCAAGTAGAACCAGGCGCACTCTATATTTAAACTGGCTGCGAGCACGGCCTTTGTTAGTTTTGAGCTACACTGCGCGTGTGTTTTGCTTCTGGAGTTTAGAATGGCGAGTTTCACCCGATTTTCTTTCATTTCTATTGCCAAGCAGGACTAGATTTACAATTTCTATAAACCTGATTAGTACACTGTGTACATGGTGGTTTTTAATTATTACCCGGTCCTTAGCACTGATTTTATTCTCCTCCTTCTTCTTTTTTTGTTGATTCACTCCACCAGCTGAAATAGTTCTGACTTAGCTATTATGCTTTGACCATTGGTCTCCTGACCACGGTTTTTCTAGCAGGATTTGGACTGCTTTTGATTACCAATTACAGGGAATTCACCCCACTGGCTGAGTAAGTTGGCTCTACTACCCTTCATGGTTTATCTTGGACCCTTAAACTTTTTTAGAGGCCTTACTGATAGACACCTTATTTTTACAGGTGTTCACCACTCTCTCCTTCTTATTCCTTGGAGGCAATGTGCCCCACCTTCTTAGACGACTTTATGCGCCTTTGAACACTGCCCACTCAAGCAGACACGGTGACTATAAATAATTTCCCTTTTTACTTTGTACTGGTCCCAACTAATTTTCAGACCTGACAATTCAAACAACAAGGATATCCCTATCCCTGTAGTTTTATTGCTGCATTACCAGCGATAACCTCCCAAAATGCCGCTATCGCAGGATTTTTTATCGCCTAGGCGGTTAGCGTTGTTAATAACGCGATAACCAGGCAATATTATACAGCGATAGCGGGCGTTAAAAAAATTACCGCTAAGCACCCTTGGTGTTAATTTTCCCTGTTCCTTGTTAATATGCCCCTCTGAGCTTTTCACCTTACAATGAGGTAAAAATGTGGGATTGTCGCATTTTCATCTCTTTGTGGTGTTAAAATACTGCATTAGGTAAATTCCATACCATCAATATGAACCAGATGCGGTATCACATCTCCCAATATTGCAGGACACGTGAATTAATCTTTGTTTTTATGAATTGGATCTCACAATGAACCATGTTCCGTGTATTGAGTAAGAATATATGTTGTGTAAAACTTTGTTGATTTCGGCTCTTCAAATCCCCAGTTATATAAGGAAGCTTTAACAAATAAGATGGAAAGGAGCAGAGAAACTCTATTGCGTTCTTTTACCACTGTGTGCAGGGCCGTTGTCCGGGACAGATCTTGGGCCAACCCAGAACAGGGAGGTTCAACCAAAAGACAGCAAGAGCAGCGCCAGTGCGCACAAAAGCGGGCTTTTCAGGCCTGGTTTGGTGTGCCAGGGACACACGTCAAGAGACATTTTCATTTTTGATTTGTGTTTTGGGATCATTAGAGAAGTAATTTAGCTTGGTAGACATTGCTGATCCTAGCCGAATTTTTCTGGATGACATTTTTAAAAATGGGGGATGTGTTGCGGTGATTATGTAACATTTCAGGAACCATTAGACCAATATACTTCATTTTGGTGTCAAAACATAGGTTTTGGGGCTCAATTAGTCTTATAGAGACAGTACTCTTCAGAGCAACCCTTCCGCCATTTTCCAAAATGTTTTCTATTGTAGAGGAAGAATTGACATATATAGAAATAAAACAATTACTAATGGTTTTTAATCCTTTTATGTAAACACCAAACAATGTTTATGATCTTATTAAAAAAAGAGAAATGTTTCTAACTCCTGAAAAAAAAAAAAGAGTGTGTGGCCCATTTATAATGTTATGTGTATACTAATAGATTCAACAGCTTGAACCAAGAGATGCGAACCCTGGTGTGCACAACGTCTGACGTCGTCTGATAATGAAGACAGAAACTCTGAAGACGTTAATTCACAAACACATCAAATGCAAGCACCATGATCATTCATTGGAAGTTAGAGAAAATCGAAATATTTTGAAATCACGATTAATTATCACAATCTAACTTGAAAGGTTTATGATGTTCATTTTTGATTAACACATAGGGGCAGCTTTACAAGGAAGTGACGCATCTGTAGAGATGTGTCACTTTCCCTGCGCCACCCTGAGAAACCCTTGCGCCACCATGGATGCGCCGGATTTACAATACAGAGCACCATGGCGCAAGGATTGACAGATGCGTCAGAAATTGTTTTGGGGCAAAAGTCATGCATTGCTGGTGTCGTGTCGGAAGCACAACGCAACTCCAGCAATGCATTTTGAGGCCTTTTCCCACTACAGTGCGTCACTTCTTACGCCTGCTTTAAGCAAATCTGTAAATCTGCCACATAGTTGTTTCAATATACTAATCAAAATGGTGAATAGACATGAGAGCAACATTCTGCTCCTCCACAGCACGACGCACACAAGTTCTAAGTAATTCTTTCATGTCCCCTGTTTGCATCAATCACTGGATATGGAGTTGGGCAGGATTTACTGAGTATAGGGGAGGTTCTTTTTTTAAAAGCAGTCTCTCTTTTCATGTGCCTACGCACCGCAACGCCATTTCTTGAACTGGGCGTGTCTAAACTCTCTGGTGAGAAATTGTTTCCTAACTTCCCTTTTAGCCTATGGTTTTTAAGTGCTGGGGATTTAGGTACCAAAGCTGGCTTCGACGACTCTAGATTGAAGTCATTGACCTGAAGGCCGCTGCAGAATTGACTTGGATCCCCATCTAAAATAAAAAAAACTGTTTTAAAATGTTTAATTACAAAATATCTCCCCTCCACAAGAACACTCATTTTGCATTCCATTTTCTCCAATATATCTCTTATCTCAGCCTCTCTGCACACATTATACTGTCACCATCGGCTACATTTGGAGCAAGGTGCAAAGTGGAAAATTAAGCACAAATATTTTCGGCGGCCAATTGTATTCTTATCTGTTGCTCCTGCCGCAATTACAGTGCAAATTGCCCTCGCTTAGTCAGATGTGTCAAATACCATCTGAAACTGAACTCAAAACGTCTACAACAACAGACACAAAATCGTTTGCATCAGTTATTCCTCAGAAACAATGAAAAAAGTTTAATTGTGTATTAAACCTAAGTGTACCTGCTGAGCAAACAGCAATCGATCAAAACATGTTATAGCCCATTTAGAGCCAGATGTGCCACCATTTTATTTTGCGCCATGAAATTTGTGACTAATTGCAAGACACAAATATGTACAACAGTGTGTTTACCACTGTTTGCGATTCTCAAAGGGGTAACAAATTGTGAGGCTCATTAATATTAATGAGCCTCACGCAATTTGCGAGCCCATTGGGAATAACAGGCCATACCAGGAATGGTGGCCTGCTGGACTCAGCAGACCACCATGTCTGGGACTGCTTTGAAATAAAGCAGTTTTTGTTTTTTAAATACAGCCCGTTTTCCTTAGAGGAAATTGGGATCCATTTAAAAAAATTAAAATGAAATGTTTTTCTTTAATTTATTAAGTGCAGGCAGTGGTCCCTGGGAACACTGCCTGCCCTTAAAAAACATTTTTGCATGCGTTTGGAATGGGGAGGGGTCCCCTCCGAACCCCTTCCCATTTGTGAATGCATTACCACCTACTTGAAGTAGGTGGTAACTGCGAGTGTTTTGTGACTGCAATTGCGGTTGCAAACATTACTACATGGTTTTGAGACTCGCTATTTGGAAGGGAACACCCCTTCCAAATAGCGAGTTGCAAAACCTATTTAGCAAGTTGCAAATAAATTGCGACTCACTAAATAGGCTTTGTACATGGCCCATGATTTTTTTGCCTGCGCAAATTTGCGCATGCAACAACGGGTCATACATCTGGCCCTTAATGTTGAAAACTAAATGATCCTCCTAGGGTGTAGCATTTCTGCTTCACAAAGAAAATTTGGCAAATGTTCATGGCCATCATCAACACTGTCCAAGAATGTCTCAGGAAATTCCAGCACCCCCCACTCTCACATAGGGCATATCTCACAACTTTGCTGCCACAACTGGCAGACTCACTCACCCGATGGCAGCCTCTTCTTTGAACGAAACTTAATTTTTGGGAAAAGCTACTTCTAGGCTCCATTAACCTCCGTCATTAAAAGGTGGCTTTAGTTCAAGACCAATGAAATACCCTGATCAATAGCTCGCCTTGCGCATCAATTCACCCAAGTACCAGAGGTAGAGGAAGTGATGTCACACACCTTTTTACCCTAATGACCTCACAGTAAGTGACATAATATGACCAAGGACCTTGAATTTTCTCAGAAAGTGATGTCACATGACCTTAACTCTCATGGCATCACAATAATTGACATTGATGAACTTCTATGTTAACTGTTTGATTAATATAATCGAACAAAGACAAATGTCTGATTAGATACCACCTACATCAGGGTACTGACACAAACGTTGAAAGTGGTAGGCACAATACTTGCTCTGAATTGAGAGAACAAGTGAAGTGAGACAGCCAGACATCTTTTAGGGCTTCTTGGAGAGGGGAAGTGAGGGGTGAGTGCTACCCGAGAAAAAATTGAAAAAAATGGGGTTATATAATGCATTTTAAACATACGTTTGCTAAAATAATGTAGGCCCTGTAATGACACCAATTACATATTCAAGCCCTTTCATGATGTTGAAAGCCAACATAACCTGACGCTCAACAGGAGTTGAGCCCATTTTTATAAAAAAAATGTGTTTTAAGTACCCCAAATGTCAAAAATTATCTCCATCGTGCCAGGGCCAACATTTTGTCATGGGTGCCCATCAAAAGTCATCGGTACCCCTTTTTACCAAAAATGACATATGATATAGCTGTGGCTGAAGTTAGCCAATAATGCTGTCCATATGCCATGGGTGGCCCTTATAACAAAAATGACCTCTAGTATGTGAGAGCCAGCATTTTGTCATGGCTGCACCCTTTCCATATGCCACAGTGGTACTCCTTTATGACAAGAATTCACTCCAATGTACCAGTATCAACATTCTCCATTGTGACAATAATTAAAAAAATTACCTCCAGTGTGCCAGCAACAGTATTTTGCCATGGGTTCATCTATAAATCAAGAATTACCTTGTATGTGCAAAGGTCAATGGCAGACTCTCAAACGTAACAGCACATTCTTCTCCACACTCATTTACATTCACTCATATGTCTTCACACTCACTCACCCTCATTCATTTGCACTCTCTTCCACTCTATCATTATCACTCTCTTGCATTTTCTTACTCTCATTGTAAGAAATTGAAGTATTAGTTGAGGGGGTTGAGAACCCACCAAAAATAATAGTTGCAGTGCTTGTCAGGTTGAACCACTAAAGTCATTAAATACATTTTTACTTAACCCTCTGGTAGTTTGGCTTAAATTAGACTCAATGTGTAAAGTATTTATGGAGCCCTCAAAACAGTAATAAAGTGAAAACGTAGCACAAAAATACTCATAACAAATTTAGAAAAATAGACTAAGTTTCAATAAATAAAATGACATCAAGACTTTAGTAAGTTGAAAACAGATATGTACATTAAGTTGAATTAAAATTAACACCGAAAAGCACAAAGTACCACCCAGGTTATCTGGTCGTTCTAGACTGGGCCAAAATCAAAAAGTAAGGAATGGTGCGTGGTTTGGATACAGAGATCAAGTTAATCACTGTGAAAGTTTAGCTTTGATTTCAGAAAGATTTATGGCCTGGCTCTTCAGAAATGGTGGACATCTTGCAGCTTTTGTGTCCCTGTAGCTCAGCAAGAGATCAGCCAATGATCCTTTGAGACTACATTTTAGCCCTGGGTACAAGTGGGGATGGGGTTGAGCCCTTGGGGTTGTCCTCACTTTTCACAACAGCAGGTGAAGTCCTTCTTTCATCTTCCACAGAGCCAGTAGTGCTCTGAGGATGGTAGGAGGGACGCCACATTTATGTCCAGTGGCAGCCTATTTGTGAGGGAAACTCCTGGCCACACCCAAGCCAATTGCTACCTGTCACTGAATTTTTCATTAACGCACTTTCACTCACATAAACACATGCTCACACATATACATTCACTCGCAAGCATGCATGCAGCATACATCTAAAGAGAGTTCTTTACTTACCTCAGCTGCTAGGGAAAGTTCCCTGTCAGCTGCCGGTGCCCAATATTTTATCATACATATAGAGAATAATAATCTTTTATTAACTATTAGTATAAAAAACAAAAATTGGCAAAGCCAATAGGTCTCATCTTTGAACCTATTTGCCTTGCCAATTTTTCTAACTATGCTGCACATCATCACAGTGGCTGTCACAAAATGGCTAAAAAAAAGATGCAATGATGTGGCCACAGCATCATTTTACAGGTGTTTGCATTCAACATGCAAAAACATACAAAAGGACATGAACATTTTAATGATTGAATCCAGATGGATCTGTAAATAAAAATAAAAGTAGTGTGAAAGTGCTCTTTTAAAACAAAGCGCTAAAGCATTAAAAAAATTCAACAGATGAGCAGGTGGGGCAGAAGTTTTGGGTTGAAGCAATATGGTGAAAGGGTGTGACGTACCACTCTTGGAGGGAGGAGAAGAAACATGATGGAAAGGGGAGAAGTGGGCCTAAGGTACTCTGTCAGCATCTGTGAGTCCAGCAGAACTTACGCATCTCGTCTGCTGTGCAGTGCAACCTTGAGCAGAATCAACACATCTCTGCCACTGCATAGATCTTCACTGCCACAAAGAATGGCATTGCACCGCAACCCACCACCTAATCGGAACATCCACTGAGTAACACATCCTTGGAGCAGGCCCTCATATCCCTCGCCGGCAGCAGCCTCAATGAAGGTGCCAGAATCTGCATCACAGCCTTGCAGCACCTCGGACCAGATCATCACTCTGAATGAACGGCACATCCTTGACACCGGACTTTGCATCTCAAGTCCTTGTTGACAGGATCTTCGATAATGACGCAGGACCTTGCATCGCTACATCTCAGAACCGGTGCATTAATTCAGCTGCACAATGCACCTTCAATGGGGACCGTCGCAATACTCCACAAACCAGGATGTAAGGTACTTTGTCTAGCAGACCTAACTGGGTCAGTGTTGCCGGCCCGTGCTCCATCCCGGTTGGCCTGAACTTGCGGCTTTGTCCCGGGCTGGCGCAACCAGATATGCACAGTTGATGCTTTGCTCTTTTTGGCACAATTTGCACTGACATCTTTAAAATTGCATATCTCTGGTTCTACTGTTAAGCCTGACTTGCCTGTGCCAATCTACCCGAGGGTTGAGCACAGGTTAACTTAGGGTTGGCTTGTGCCTCATCATGACAATGATTGTGGTTGCTGCTTGTCCACGGCTGACACTCCAGTCATGTGATTTTGTTATTCTGGATAGAAACAGGTCCTCATTGAGCCAATCAGATGTGTGTATATATCTCCAGGCACTGCCTCAGACAAGGTTCCCCATCCTTGGTGTTGTGAGTGGCCGGTCAAGTCTCTGTTACAAGGTATTGACGTCAACAGTCTAACGATAGTCCAGGAACGTGCACTACAAGTAGCAGTAATATGCTGCTGGAGAGGGCGTGATTTTTAATAGGATCTAATGCATATCGCAACTCTGTAAGGTGGATGGCAGCCACGATATTTAGCCAAAGGGTCTGCATCGCTTTAACCTTGAGGCTAAACCACCAATGTAATTACATATGTCACATTGCTCACTGCTTGGATCCTTTCTTGGACGTATCCCTATAGACATGCTTCTTGCGGTTAGATGCAATTCTGCCATCGAGCTGAGGAAAATGCCTCCTTTTTCCATAATTCTGCGCATTGAGTACACTGTCATAAAACCAATACACAGCACAAAGGTGCATTTATGTCCACGTTCCATATTCATACATCTCTCTTCTCGAAGTGCATACAGTTTTTCCTCCTTCCCTGTTTTTTAAGGAATCTTTCTATTCTCTTTCCAATGCGTAAAGTGAGCATCCTGAGCCCTGTGCTATGGTGAGTTGAGGCGTGACTCCCGACAGTAGCAAGTAAGCCTCACTACCTGCATAGAATTAACCCTATGCTTGGCATTACTAAAATTTTTCTACACCTACTGCCATTTAATAAGGAGTGTTGAGGTCACATGTAATGGGTTTACATGGCGGGGATATATTATCCCGTCTGATGCCCTAAAACTGTTTTTTCCACACGTAGAATGATCATGTATGTTAATCTGATTATTACTGTTGACATTGACATCTTATCCCAAATTAGTTTTTTCTAGACACAAATTTTCACATAAAAACCTCTGTGCACATGCTGTTTGCAGGTTATCACCAGTGAATCCTTCACCTTATGATGTCTCATAGGATCACTGGACAGTTTTGTATATGTCATATATATAATTAGTTTTTTTTATTTGAGCAGCAGCACTGAATATTAGGTCCTGAAGAAAGCTGCAGCACCTCTCCCGAGGGTTATTTGCTGAAACATGTCAACGTTTTTTGACACGGAAAGTGGGTTTGATCACTCCCCACAATGTTCTGTTTTTAATCCAGGCTCAGGGACGAATTAATAAAGGTATTTGGAAGCCCTGTTGCTAGTTTTAATCATCACTTTCACTTTGCTCTGCTGCTCTCACCACCCCAGGCTCATCAAGTGGGTATTTCATATACCTCTCTTTCAAAAACTCATCCCTGAGATCATCCCTCTCAGACAGGATGTTGTAGACTGTACTGTGACTTGGCGTCATGGTACAAGGAGGTTCCCAATGATAAAGCATGCCACCTATGGTGGGTAAGGAAAGAAAACGGCGGGGGAGTGTAGGAGAGTAGGATCTGCTTCTTATGGTTACCCCCACTTTTTGCTGCTGTAACACTGTTTTTCGACTTTAGTCTGGCTGGGGCCCTGCTATTCAGGACCCCAGCCTAGCTGCTTCCTCTCTAAATTGATTCCTAGTACCTTAGGTACAGCACAGATTGGGTTCTGAGGTGCCCTTATAAGTCCCTAATATATGGTATACTATGTACCCAGGGCATAGGTACCCCAGAGGTCTACCAGGGGCTGAAGCATGTATTATACCACCTCTGGGAAGCCCTCCAAAATGACACCACATGTCTGCTACTGCAGCTTGGGTAAGGTGGTGCATGCACCCCTTACAGAGATATAGGTTCACAATATCTCACCTATCACTGCACAAAGAAACCTATCAGTCACCCCTATGGCAGGCCTTATCAATCCTGACGGCAGGGTGCTTGGTTTTGTGTGAGAAGGTGCCCATGCATGAGCAGAGCCCCTCCGCAGCCTTTAGAATCTCTTCTCCGAGGTTGTCTGTGATGCAGCCTGACCATATACTCTTAAGTGCATTATAACCAAATGGGAAATGCTAACTTTGGACTGGTTGCACGGAAACATGTCGTGTTTGGTGTCAAACCCCTTGGAATCATACCCCCACACCAGTAACTGGTGTGGGAGTATGATCCCACCCTTCTAGAGGGATAGACATGACAGCACCGGTATACCCGGTACCAGTTTAAAAGAGACCTGGCATCACAAAATGGATGCTGCAGCCACAGACATGAGTCTATCCTCCTGCTGCTGACCGAAACTCCATCAGGGGAGGCCTGGGCAATAGGCTTCCTGTCACAGGGAGGTGTTACCACCTCCCAGACAGGCCTTAGTGGATTAGCGCTGGGTGGGAGCACTCCAGGACTGCTTTGAAGTCCTGCACTGGGGGCACACTTGGTGTCCCTGTGCATAGTCCAGCTCAAACCGGTTGCAGGGGCTACCAGCCCCTGCTCTGGCGTGAAACTGGACAAAGGAAATGGGTGTAGCCACCCCTCTTTCCAAACCCTCCCATAGGTGGGTCCCCTGAGTTAGTCCAACCCCTTCCTTGGGTATAAAGAAGGAACCTCTGTAACCAGAACTTTAGATATCCCTGGATGATACTCTGAAACTGAATCCTGGAACTTTGACGATCTGTTCAACGCTAGATGACTGAAGAATCTCCCTTGGAGTAACGGAGTTACTCCCCTGCTTGGCAGGCCCCAAAGATGCATCTGTCCTGTCTGCAACTCCGAAGCTCCCGCCGGACACCGAAGACTTTGCATCACCAGAGGTGGATTTCCAGACTTCCCAGAGGCCGAACCGAGTCCACAGCAAAGCTGAGACCCGTAACCATCCTGGGTACCAGAACCCCTGGACACCGTTCACATTTGCAAGTGCATTAGCTTCCCGACAACCCTTGAGGCTGTGCATTAAGTCACTTGCAGCCCAGACCCGAGCATCTTTTGCACCGAAGATTGTGGGCCTACACTCCACGAGAGTTCCGTGAGCCCGCTCTTTGTATTCCAGCTCGACGTCCCTTCGCAATCCCTGGTCCGTCGACTGGTGGGTCCCTGTGAAGGTAACTCTGACTTTCTTTGGGCTTCCCTGGTTGCTCCAGATGTGCCCACACTCCTCCTAGCTGGGGGAGTCCCTCAGACCTTGCTAGTCCGTACCAAAGCGTCTTTCTCCTGTCTGCGTGGGTTGCTATTGCCAAGGCTTGTTGTGTCCAATCCGGGTACCGACACTGCAGCCCTTGACATTCTTTGTGGGACAGCTTGAATCCAGCTCCTGGTTGTCCTCGACATTTCCTGGTCCTCGTGGCCGAAGAGTCAAGCTTTGCCTTCTTCATCTGAAACACCAGACATCGGTGGGCTTTCGTCTATCGTGCCCCTGGACAATGGCAAGTGACCCAGACTCTGTCCCCTCTGCTTTCAGGTTCTTCACATCTCCAATCCAGGCTTGGATCTCTTCAGACACTTCGCATCTTCCCGGCAGCAGCACTTCTTCGCCAGTGGCCATTGAAATCGATGACACGACCCAACGCCATTTGACACCTATGCACCCGGCTTCCCTGGGTGAGCTAACTCAAGTACTCCGTTGCTCCCGTGGGTGTTGACCCTACAACTGTCTAAGTCCAACAGGGTTTGGCCCTAGTCCATTTCTAAGTGTCCTTTAACTTTAAACATCTAACCGCAACTTTCCCCATAGAAGCTAACTGGAGCACACGGCCCCTGTGGGTCCCCTGTGTCACTACCTTGGGGTCCCAGCGATTCTACAGGCTCTAGGCCTTGTGGCTAGTCAAGTCGTGGTTCTTATACCACTTTCTTAGTTTATGGTTTGGTCTGCTCCTAGGGCCTAACGTGTATTGTGCTATTTTTCTGTAATATTTGAAGTGTAACTTATGTGCTTTTGCCTCTAGCCTCATAAAGAGACTAGAGGGATGTGTTTAGAAATAAATACATATATTTTATATATATACACCTGGTGTCGTCTCCTTTCCTTTAGCCACTCAAGATATTATAGACTGGTAAAACAAGCTGCTTTACATTCCTTCAAGACTTAGCCTGAAGGCTGCTCTCCATAGCTACCACTAGGATAGCTTTCAATAAAGGTTGTCTTTAACCTATCATCAATAAGGGGTTGTTTGGACTGGTGCAAGTTGCCCACTATAACTAGTCGACAGCATATACCATGCCAACTTCTCACATTGGTGTGCAGCGTGTGGGATTCCAGCTTGCTATTGTTTTACCAGAGAATCTCAATTGAGTGACTAACTGAAAACCACTAAAGGTACCCAAGGTACATATAATACAAGCTTTAGAATACAGTAAGTTCTACTGATCTTAGAGTTGTGTGTCAAGGGCTTAGCACACTCTTTCTACAACTCAAGAGAGTTTAGTAGGCCATACTAGAGTAGGTAGTGCATACACCACACCTCACTCGTAATGTCTTCAAGGCCAGGAACCAATGGGTCCCTGCCAGAAGCCAGTGGGCTTCTAGCCTCCAAGTATGACAAACTCCCATTCTTGGAATTGAGAGCATTGTGTAGTACAAGGAAGTTGAAGACAAGCAAGAGTGCAACCACCCAATGCCTCACAGAGGTACTCCTGCTAGATGATCTCAGAAAGACCTCAGGGTCTAATGGGTAGGTAGAGTGGGTGGGTCAGCTGATGAGGAAGGACCTAGGGGTTCAGACACCCCTGACCTGACCTCTGGAGCTGGCCTGGAGGATGACAATGATCCTGACCTGGAAAATGCAACTCCTCCTGAAAATGAGGAAGATGGCCATGATGGCCCTCTCTTTACTCCACCAGGTAGAGTTGGGAGTGTGCCTAGAAGGTCCAGATCCCCTTCAGTGGAATCTAACCATTCTGGTACCTCCATAGGGACCTCTGTCTCCTCTCATAGGAGGGAAACCTCTCAGAAGAGGAAAGACAGACAGCTTAAATATGAGGAAGCTTAGCTTAGAATCAGAAGAGCACAGATAGCCCTAGAAAGGAAGGCCCTAGAGCTCCATAGAGCTAGACAAAAGATGGGACTAGAGTCCCTTGGTGGCAGCAACATCCCTATTGTTAGGGAGAGGTCTCATGACCATAGAAAGCTAAACAAGATTGTCCCTCCCTACCAGAGTGGGGATGACATCCACAAATGGATTACTGCACTGGAAAGGGCCTGTAAAGTACAAAGGGTCCCCCAGGAGCAGTGGGCAGCTATCTTGTGGCTCTCCTTTGCAGACAAAGGTAGAGTTAAGCTCCTCACTGTTAGAGAGGAGGATGCTGATGATTACCACAGTCCGAAAAGTGCATTGATTGAAGGGTTTAGCCTAACCACTGAACAATATAGGTAAAAGTTCAAAGATACCCTAAAGGCACAAAATCAAGACTGGGTGAACAGTGTCGATTGTGCTACTAAGGCTCTGGAGGGCTGGTTGCTTGGCAGTAAGGTGGATGACTTTCAAGGATTGTACAACTTAATTATGAGGGAGCAGAGCCTTAATAATTGTCAAATTCAGCTGTTGCATGAGTACCTGGTGGACTCTGATCTGACCTCTCCCCAAGAATTGGGAAAGAATGCAGACAAATGAGTCAGAACCAGGGTGAGGCAGAAGGTTCATAACCAAGGTGGTGACCAGAAGAAGCAAGATTCAAAGAACTCTGACAAGGGTGGGGAGAAGGGTAAAGACCAGAAGTCTTCACAAGGTCCCCAAAAATCTTCTTCAGGGGCGGAATCCCAATCTGACAATGGAAGAGGCCAAAAGAAACCATGGTGCAAGATCCGTAAGCAGAATACTCACTGGACTAGTGATTGCACCAAGACCAAAGACTCAACTCCAGCCACCATTGCCCCTAAGACAACTGTTCCCCCTTGTGCAGCTACAATTGGTGGTGGTAATACTCAGAATATGGGTGTAGTAGGGTTCACCCTGGGTTCTGAGATGGACTCTGGCCTAGTCAGAGTTCCAACTCAGACTGTCCTGATCTGTGATGGGGGCATGGACATGTCCTCCTATGTGAGTCCCAGTAACTTGAGCAAATACAGACAGCAGCCTTTGATTAATGGAAAAGAGGCTTTGTCATTCAGGGACACAGGAGCAAGTGTCACAATGGTGACACAAGATCTTGTAGATCCTGGGCAGATTATACTTGGTGAAATGTACCAAGTGACCAATGCTAGCAATGTCAGGACAGACCATTCCTTGGCAGTTGTTAAGTTCTCCTGGGGAAGGGTAACTAGCCTCAAAATGGTTATGGTAAGTGCAGACCTCCCTGTTGAATGCTTGCTTGGCAATGATCTGGAAACGTCAGCATGGGCTGAAGTGGAGCTCAGGAAACATGCAGAAATGCTGGGGATCCCTGCACATGTATTTGCTGTGACCAGGTCACAGGCCAAAATGTCTAAAACTGAACACGCCCTGTATTCCGGAAGAATGGACCAGGTGCCTCCCAAGAGGAGGAGCAGTAGGGTTAAGGCAGTGCCTTCCCCCCTGACTCAGAATACAGATCAGCCTCCTGAGGGAGATGATCTTGGACCTGAAGAAGGAACTGTCCCAGAGGAGCTTGAGCCTGACCAGGTTGAGTTCTTGGGGATAGGCAGCCCTTCCAGGGCAGATCTGAGCCAGGAGCAGCACAACTGCCCATCTCTTGAACCCCTCAGAAAGCAAGCTGCTGATGAGGCTGCTGGGAATGCTAGTGGCACCCATAGATTTATTGGGATGATGGACTCCTATATTCAGAAAGTAGAGACCCCAAGCCTGGTGATCCAGGACGTCTGTAATACCTTTGAAGTTTAAGGGCTTTCTATTGACACTAGCCCATGATATTCCCCTAGCAGGACACCTGGGCCAAAACAAGACTTGGGACAGAAATGTTCCTCACTTTCATTGGCCCCACATGTTTGAAGACACTAAGAGTTTTGTCGCTCCTGTGTAACCTGTCAAGCCAGCGGGAAGGCAGGTGGAACCACAAAGGCCCCCTTGATACCACTACCTGTGGTGGGGATTCCCTTTGAGAGGGTTGGGATTGACATTGTTGGTCCCATAGATCCTCAAACAGCATCTGGGCACAGATTTATCCTGGTGGTGGTGGACCATGCCACTAGGTACCCGGAAGCCATTCCCCTTAGGACCACTACAGCACCTGTGGTGGCAAGGGCCCTCTTGGATGTATTCTCAAGAGTGGGTTTTCCTGAGGACGAAGTATCTGACAGGGATGCAAACTTCATGTCCAGTTACTTGGCTGCAATGTGGAAGGAGTGTGGAGTGAATTACAAATTCACCACACCCTATCACCCACAATGCAATGGTTTAATTGAAAGATTCAACAAAACCTTAAAGGGCATGATCAAAGGTCTCCCAGAAAAGCTTAGGCGCAGATGGGACATCCTTTTGCCCTGCCTTTTATTTGCCTACAAGGAGGTGCCTCAAAAGGGGGTTGGTTACAGCCCTTTTGAACTTTTGTTTGGCCATCCTGTTAGGGGTCCTTTGTGTCTGGTGAAGGAGGGATGGGAGTTACCTCTCAAACCCCCTAAACAGGACATAGTGGACTATGTACTTGGTCTCCGCTCCAGGATGGCTGAGTATATGAAAAAGGCAACTAAAAACCTTGAGGCTAGCCAGGAATTACAAAAGGCCTGGCATGAACAAAAGGCTGTGCTGACTGTTTATCAGCCAGGGAAAAAGGTGTGGGTGTTGAAGCCTGTGGCCCCAGCAGCCCACCAACACAAATGGACTGGCCCCCATACAATTGTTGAACAGAAAGGGGAGGTTACCTACATGGCAACCCCCAGAAGTCCCCATAGGGTACTCCATGTCAACAGACTAAAACCATATGTTGACAGGGCAGACATGGGCTTGCTCATGGCTACTGATGAGGAACAGGAGAAAGAGAGTGAGCCACTCCCTGACCTTCTCTCTCAGAACCCTGATGATGGATCAGTAGATGGTGTAGCCTTGGCAGAGAGACTCACTGTCCAGCAACACACTGACTGCAGAAAACTTCTCAGCCAGTTCAGACATATGTTTTCTCTGACTCCAAATCAGACTACCTGGTGCACTCATGAAGTGGACACTGGACACAGTCTGCCTGTGAAGAATAAGATCTACAGGCAACCTGATCATGTCAGGGACTGTATAAGGACAGAAGTCAAAACGATGTTGGATTTGGGAGTCATTGAACCCTCAGATAGCCCTTGGGCTAGTCCAGTAGTCCTTGTGCCTAAACCTTACACCAAAGATGGAAAGAGAGAGATGAGGTTTTGTGTGGATTACAGGGGTCTCAATGCAGTCACTAGGACTGATGCCCACCCCATCCCAAGGGCAGATGAGCTGATAGAGAATTTGGCCTCAGCAAAGTTTCTAGGCATATTTGACTTGACAGCTGGCTACTGGCAGATCAGACCAGCTGATGATGCAAAGCCAACAACAGCATTTTCTACCCCTAGTGGGCACTATCAATTTGTGGTAATGCCCTTTGGTTTGAAGAATGCACCTGCCACTTTCCAAAGGTTGGTGAATCAAGTCCTTACAGACCTGGAAGACTATAGAGCAGCATATCTAGAGGCTATTTCTGTCTTTAGCTCCACCTGGGAGGATCACCTGGTCCACCTGATGAATGTTTTGGAGGCCCTGCAAAAAGCAGGCCTAACAATCAAGGCTACTAAGTTCCAGATAGGGCAGAGTCAGGTTGTGTACCTGGGCCACCTTGTAGGGGGAGGCCTGGTTCAACCATTGCAGAGCAAAATCCAGACTCAGGCGAGAGCCTTCTTAGGCCTGACTGGGTATTACAGAAAATTTGTAAAAGGTTATGGATACATTGTGACCCCATTGAATAACCTTACTTCCAAGAAAATGCCCAAAAAAGTTTAGTAGACAGTTAGCTGTCAAAAGGCATTTGATGACCTGAAGCAGGCCATGTGCACTGATCCCATTCTGCAAAGTCCTGATTACTCCAAGAAGTTCATTGTGCAAACAGGTGCATCTGAGTTGGGGGTAGGGGCTGTACTGTCACAGTTGAATGATGAAGGTCAGGATCAGCCAGTAGCTTTCTTAAGTAGAAGGCTGACCTCCAGAGAGAAACGTTGGTCAGCCACTGAGAGGGAGGCCTTTGCTGTGGTTTGGGCTCTGAAGAAGTTGAGGCCATACTTGTTTGGTACTCACTTCATTGTTCAGACAGACCATAAGCCCCTCATATGGCTAAAACAGATGAAGGTGGTCCATTTCCCTACAGGGGATGGACTATACAGTTGAACATAGACCTGGGAGTAACCATGCCAATGCAGATGGACTCTCCAGATATTTCCACTTAGAACCTGAAGACTCAACTGGTCAAGGTTAGTTTAATGTCCCTGCATTGGGGGGAGGGGGTTGTGTAGGAGAGTAGGATCTGCTTCTTATGGTTACCCCCACTTTTTGCTGCTGTAAAACTGTTTTTCGACTTTAGTCTGGTTGGTGCCCTGATATTCAGGACCCCAGCCTAGCTGCTTCCTCTCTAAATTGATTCCTAGTACCTTAGGTACACCACAGATTGGATTCTGAGGTGCCCTTATAAGTCCCTAGCATATGGTATACTATGTACCCAGGGCATAGGTACCCCAGAGGTCTACCAGGGGCTGAAGCATGTATTATGCTACCCCTGGGAAGCCCTCCAAAATGACACCACATGTCTGCTACTGCAAACTAGGTAAGGTGGTGCATGCACCCCTTACAGGGATATAGGTTCACTGTATCTCACCTATCACTGCACATAGAAACCTATCAGTCACCCCTATGGCAGGCCTTATCAATCCTGAAGACAGGGTGCTTTGTTTTGTGTGAGAGTGTGTCCATGCATGAGCAGAGCCCCTCTGCAGCCTTCGGAATCTCTTCTCCGGGGCTGTCTGTGATGCAGCCTGACCATATACTCTTAAGTGCATTATAACCAAAAGGTAAATGCTAACTTTGGACTGGCTGCATGGAAACATGTCGTGTTTGGTGTCAAACACCTTGGAATCATACCCCCACACCAGTAACTGGTGTGGGAGCTAACTGGTGTGGGAGTGACTGGTGTGGGAGTATGATCCCACCCTTCTAGAGGGAGAGACATGACAGCACCGGTATACCCGGTACCAGCTTAAAAGAGCCCTGGCATCACAAAATGGATGCTGCAGCCACAGACACGAGTCTGGCCTCCAGCTGCTGACCGAAACTCCGGCAGGGGAGGCCTGGACAATAGGTTTCCTGTCACAGGGAGGTGTTACCACCTCGCAGACAGGCCTTAGTGGATTAGGGCTGGGTGGGAGCACTCCAAGAATGCTTTGAAGTCCTGCACTGGTTGGCACACTTGGTGTCCCTGTGCATAGTCCAGCTCAAATCAGTTGCAGGGACTAGCAGCCCCTGCTCTGGTGTGAAACTGGTTGAAGGAAATGGGTGTAATCACCCCTCTTTCCAAACCCTCCCATAGGTGGGTCCCCTGAGTTAGTCCAACCCCTTCCTTGGGTATAAAGAAGAAACCTCTGTAACCAGAACTTTAGATATCCCTGGATGAAACTCTGAAACTGAATACTGGAACTTCGACGATCTGTTCAATGCCAGATGACTGAAGAATCTCCCTTGGAGTAAAGGAGTTACTACCCTGCTTGGCAGGCACCAAAGACGCATCTGTCCTGTCTGCATCTCCAAAGCTCCCGCGGACCCCGAAGACTTTGCAACACCAGAGGTAGATTTCCTGACTTACCTAGAGGCCGAACCGAGTCCCTAGCAAAGCTGAGATCCGTAGCCCTCGTGGGTACCGTGGAACCGGAACCCCTGGAAACCATACACATTTGCAAGTGCATCAGATTTCCAACGACTCTTGAGGCTGTGCATTGGGTTACTTGTAGCCCAGACCCCGAGCACCTTTTGCACCGAAGATTGTGGGCCTACACTCCATGAGTATTCCCTGAGCCCACTCTTTGCATTCCAGCTTGAGGTCCCTTCGCGATCCCTGGTCCATCCACTGGTGGGTCCCTGTGAAGGTAACTCTGACTTTCTTTGGCTTCCCTGGTTGCTCCTGATGTGCCCTCACTCCTCTTAGCTGGGGGAGTCCCTCGGACCTTGCTGGTCCGTAACGAAGCATCTTTCTGCTTTCTGTGTGGGTTGCTGTTGCCAAGGCTTGTTGTGTTCAATCCGGGCACCAACACTGCAGCACTCGACATCCTTTGTGGTACAGTTCGAATCCAGCTCCTGGTTGTCCTCGACACCTCCTGGTCCTCGTGGCTGAGGAATCAAGCTTCATCTTCTTCACCTTCTTCACCTGAAACACCCGACATCGGTGGGCATTCGTCTATTGTGCCCCTGGTCACTGGCAAGTGACCCAGAATATGTCCCCTCTGCTTTCAGGTTCTTCACATCTCCGATCCAGGCTTGGATCTCTTCGGACACTTCCCATCTTCCCGGCAGCAACACTTCTTCGCCAGCGGCCATTGAAAACGACGACGCAACCCGACACCATTTGACACCTATGCACCCGGCTTCCCTGGGTGAGGTAACTCGAGTACTCCTGTGCTCCCGTGGGTGTTGACCCTAGAACTGTCCAAGTCCAAGAGGGTTTGGCCCTAGTCCATTTCTAAGTGTCGTTTAACTTTAAAAATCTAACCGCGACTTTCCCCATAGAAGCTAACGGGAGCTCGCGGCTGTGTTCTCACACTGCACACGGCCCCTGTGTCACTACCTTGGGTGGTTCCTTGGGGTCTCAGCGATTCTACATGCTCTAGGCCTTGTGTCTAGTCAAGTCGTGGTTCTTATACCTCTTTCTTAGTATATGGTTTGGTCTGCACCTGGGGCCTAACGTGTACTGTGCTATTTTACTGTAATATTTGAAGTGTAACTTATGTGCTTTTGCCTCAAGCCTCATAAAGAGACTAGAGGGGTGTGTTTAGGAATAAATACATATATTTTATAAATACCTGGTGTGGTCTCCTTTCATTTAGCCACTCAAGAGATTATAGACTGGTAAAACAAGCTGCTTTACATTTCTTCGAGACTTAGCCTGAAGGCTGCTCTCTATAGCTACCACTAGGATAGCTTTCAATAAAGGTTGTCTTTAACCTATCATCAATAAGGGGTTGTTTGGACTGGTGCAAGGTGCCCACTATAACTAGTGGACAGCATATACCAGGCCAACTTCTCACAGGGAGTGGCCTGCTGAGCTGCGGAATGGCCGCTCTGTGAGCGAGCTCTGCCGGCCGAGACTCAATCCTGCAATTATCCTGGACATTGGAGCGCTGTTGCCGAACTGATCACGGCCTGAGTACTCCTGGAAAGGAGGTGCATCGTTCCAGCTGACTTGCTTCCTGGTGTGCGGCACCGGCGGTGAGATCTGAGTCCGAGTAGAGACGGACCCGGCCTCACGCGATCGCTCAGCTGGTGGGCATACGGATTGGTCGGGCACTCGAGCTGCGGCGCACCACGTGGTTAGGGCCGAGCCCGGAGTGGGCGCCCGTTGTGGTTCGTGTGAGCGGAGGAGCGGAAAGAGTTCCGTGGGGCGGAAAGACGGGGCGGGGGAGGGGCAGGCTGGGGGGTACTAAACACCGGAACATGGATAATTGGAGGTAAGTAAACAAATAAATAAATAAAACGAATTTCGTAGCGCGCCCTGCATCACAAAATGCGGTGCAGCGCGCGCTACGAAATTCGTTTTATTTATTTATTTGTTTACTTACCTCCAATTATCCATATTCCGGTTTTTAGTACCCCCCCACCCTGCCCCTCCCTCACCCTGCCTTTCCACCCCACGTAACTCCCTCCACGGACCGCTGCTGGTGAAGTATCTTTTCTTGACCCTGATAGAAAAACGAGGTTGGAACTACATCGGTTTTGCAAGAATAGGTGTGCCTTTACAATAATAAGGTAATTTTGTTCTGTAGCGAATAGAGGTGAATGAGTGGATTTGAAAGAGACACGAATGTAACTTTCCCTTTTATGTTTTATTTTAACAGCCCAATCTAACAGGTCCTGAGGATAACCCTTGAAAAGACTTATGTAGGATTTGAAATGCGTAGACCTTCTTCTTTTTTGGCAGAAACAAGTGTTGTGAATTAAAAAAGGTGTCAGGTGTATTTACAATAATGTGTAATTGCAAGGATTGAACTATTCTACCTGAACACCAGACTGTTGTGCCAAATTTGGTGGGACACTATATGTTCCCCTTTTTTTCTTTCTTTTTTCTTTGAAATCCTTCTGAATTCCTTTCCTACTTCTTTTATAAACTTCTTTTGACTTTTTTTGTTTTTTGGGGTTTTTGTTCATTCACTTTGTATGTATTGTGTAATTGCATTTGTAGGTTTTTCATTTATGAATTGCAAATATTCAAGTTTGGTCCGTAAAAAAATTGTTTTCGAGTGTATCTTTAAAAATGTAAAAAGATCCCCACAAGTAAATTTTAAACACAAAATAATAATAAAATACAATTAATTTCTAAATAAAACGATTACAATCACTTTGAGTGGTACGAGTGATTGGTTTATCTGTGTGTTCAAATAGCATCAGTACTGGCACATTCTTGTTCCTTGAGAGTTTATTTATTTGCCAACATCCCCATCCCCCTCACGCAAACCTTTTTCAGACTGATCAGATCCCTTCTAGTGTCCATAGTCTGGACGGGCGGACAAGTGCGTGTTTCGTGGGACCTGCTGATGCTCCCACTGCAGCAGGGGGGACTGGGAGCTCCGGACATGCAGCTGTATGCATGGTGTGTTCAAGCTCAATTCTTGCACTACTGGGTCCATCCTACTCCATTTCAGTTTCATGTGGCTGTGGAAACAGACGCTGCCTCGCCTATCCCACTGCAAGTAGCACTATACCAACCCTATAGGCGCCCCCATGATGGCGTAGACACAGTAGAGACCTTGAGCTGAGCGTGGAATGAGCTGCGGAAAAGAGCTGGTGCCCCTATATTGTACGCTCCCTCCATACCTCTGGCTCATAATTCCATGCTGCCCAATGTAGGCGACGGCATCAGTAAGGCTGTAGCACAAAGACTGCAATTCCACCCTTTCGCGGATCTATACCCTGGGGAGACGTTCTGGCCACCCCCCGTTCCGGAGGGGGCGAAACGGTGCCATTCTCCGACCTTTTTGTATACTATAAACTCTGCGCTGCCTGCTGATCCTTACATGACACATTCCCAAACCCCCGGAACCATTACCTGCACTAGAAAATGTGCTTAAATCAGCCTCCTCTAGAAGACTGATCACACGTATCTATACACATATGCAGAACTGGGCACCTGTGACACAACCCCGGGCATTCCTGGCATGGAATGTGGACCTCTCTTGTCCACTCATGGATGACTGAAATTGAAGGCCCCGCTCCTTTTAACAACTGGTTGTGGTGAAAATTTGTTGGGCTTGGATTTATTGAAGAGATTGTATGCGACATTACACTGTTCCCCTTCTGGTGTACGTCTTACCTTAGGTAAGAAATTGGCCTCACCGATGTACTTGTCTAAAGATCAGCTTCCCCCTATATTACAATCTCTTCCAGCCAGCCTCTGGGCCACCGGCCCCAATGATGTGGGCCTCCTGCAGATTCCGCCCTACATTGTAACCCTCGAGCCTAATATTAAATTTCCTCGCATTACACAATATAAAATTTCCAGTGACGGCGAAAAAGCTCTTTTGACTATAGTTCATGATTTGGTACAAAATGGTGTGGTTGAAGAGACTAGGGGAAATGTATGCAATAGCCCTGTTCTGCCTGTTTTTAAATGAACCAACCCTTCTCAGCCACCTGTGTATCGTTTTGTGATTGATCTCAGAGAGGTCAACAAGATTATAGTACCTCGATTCCCTGTTGTCCCGGATATTAATGCCCTGTTGACAATGATACCAGCCTCAGCTTCCTGGTTTTCTACCATCACCTCAAAAACGCTTTCTTCAGCATTCCCATTGCTGAGGAAAGTAGGGGTATTTTTGGCTTCTCCTTAGCAGGCTGAAGCTTCCGGTTCAAGCGAGCTCCTCAAGGCTATTGCGAGAGCCCCTCCATTTATAGTCAAGCATTGAAATCACAGCTCAATACTTTGTGTTTACCACCAGGGGCCACTCCCATCCAATATGTGGATGACCTGTTGGTTGCAGCAGATTCTGAAGACACTTGTAAAAAGGCTACCATTGCACTGTTACGCCACTTATCTGACCACAACCACAAGGTTTCACCATCAAAATTGCAAAATTGCTGCCAAGAGGTTACCTACCTAGGTCATCTCTTGTCAAAGGAGGGACGGCGATTGACCCCAGAACGTATCCAAGCAATTGCCTAAATGCCTATTCCATGTACGCAAAAAGAGGTGCGTGCCTTTTTAGGTATTACCTCTTATTGTAGACAATGGATCCCCAATTTTTCCCTTCTGGCAAAACCTTTGTTGGCACTCACTCTTAAAGATACACCACACCCGCTTCAATGGACTGCGGAATGTCAGAAAAGTTTCACTGATTTACGCACTGCCTTGTGCTCTGCCCCTGTGTTAGGTACTCCTGATTACAGTAAGCCTTTCACACTCTATGTTCATGAGAAAGAAGGTTGCGCGTTGTCAGTTTTAACGCAACGATTTTGGGACAAGCAACGCCCCTGTGCCTATTTTTCAGCCACGTTAGATCCAATGGCCAAGGCATTACCTAGCTGTTTGAGGGCTACAGCAGCAGCGGCAGTTTCCATTCGCCAGTCTGCTGGATTGGTATTAGATAATACCCTTATTAACATGGTACCGCATGCAGTAGACACCCTCCTAAATAGAACAAAGACCCAACACCTCACGAGTGCACGCCTTTCGGGGTACGAATTGACGCTCTTGGCTAGCCACATACACATTAAGCGATGTAATACCTTGAACCCAGCAACATTGCTGTCAATTCCAGTAGGAAATGATACTCAGGAGCAACACGACTGCTTCCTCCGCACGGAGGAAGAGACAAAAGGCAGAGTTGATTTAAAGGATACTCCACTCCCGGACCCGGATGGGACCTTATGGGTGGACGGTTCTTGTTTTAAGCTTCCCAATGGTGAAACGACCTCAGCCTATGCAGTTACTACCTTATACACTGTTGTAGAAACAGCGCGTATTATGCATAACTCAGCCCAGGCAGCTGAATTGATAGCACTGACTAGAGCTTGTGTGTTGGCTGAAGGAAAAAGGGTGAATGTGTATACTGATAGTCAGTATGCGTTTGGAGTGGCCCATAGTTTTGGCTGCCTGTGGAAGGAAAGAGGGTTTCTCACATCCCATGGCACTAAGATACAGCATGGCCAATTGGTAAATGACCTCCTTGAATCACTCACCTTGCCCACTCAGATAGCGATTGTGAAGTGTAGTGCACATAAGAAGATCACTGATGATGTAGGTCAAGGAAATGCTTTCGCAGACGACATAACGAAAGAGACAGCTAGAGACACTACAAGCCACATGTATGTTGCGGGCTCTGCTAGATGGGTTGCACAAGGAGGGATGTGTGGGAATACTGTGGACAGTGTGAAAATGATCCAGGCAGAGGCCACAGAGAAAGAATTGAGTACGTGGAAAGAAAGTATAGGAAGATTGGATGTGACAGGGTGCTGGACAGACTTGTCAGAACATCAACGCTGGTTGTTACCAGATGCTTATGTACTCCCAGTAGTTACCATGGCACATGGTCCAGCCCATATTAGCGCTAAAGGTATATGCAAGCTTCTGGCTCCGGTATGGAAGAATGTGGGGATCCCTAAATGTGCAGACAATCTGGTTAAGCATTGTATTGTATGCTTGATGCATAACCCGGGAAAGGGAACACCAACACCAGCAGGACACTTTGCTTCCCCAACTTACCCTTTTGAGGTTTTACAAATAGATTACATCCACATGGAACGATGTAACAATCTGAAGTACGTTCTTGTTGTGGTATGTGCCTTCTCCCGATGGGTAGAGACCTATCCCCTGAAAGATAATACTGCTCTATCCACGGCAAAAGTCCTTTTGAAGGAGTTTCTGCCAAGATTTGGGTTACCGAGAATTATTTGGAGTGACAACGGAAGTGAATTTGTGGTTCAGATCATGCAGAAAGTATGTACGGGCCTTGGCATTAAGCAAAAGTTCCACGCAGCAAACCATCCTCAGTCAGCAGGTTTAGTGGAATGCTGTAATGGCACCCTTAAGCTTAAACTGGTGAAAATACAAGCCAGCACGGGTCTTGCCTGGCCTGATGCCTTGCCCTTGGCTCTCTTATCCACCAGAACAACCACCCATTCCCGTATGGGGCTTAGTCCTTATGAGGTTGTCTTTGGACGCCCTGCAAATGTTTGGGGAGTCCCAAGGCCAAAGAAATACTCAGAGATAGAGCATCCATTGTTGATTGACTATTTACATGATCTCACCACTAAGTTACGTGTCCTTCACCAACAGGTACAAGATACTTTGCCCCAGGCTTCAACGGATCCTGGTCACACCATACGGCCGGGAGACTGGGTCTGCGTCAAAAACTTCCAGAGGTCAAAGAACTTGGAACCTCGCTGGAGAGAACCTCGTCAGGTACTACTGACGACGCGTACTGCAGTAAAGGTGGTCGGCAAAAAGAACTGGGTACATGGGGTACATTGCAAGAAAGTGCCCCTACCATTGCCTTATGATCAATGGGTTCATAAACGAATTAGTGACTCTGAAACCGGAAGAATACCAAGATTTGGACTATTCAGCGATGCACGCCTAGACTTTGCCGGAGCAGGACAAGACGACGACGAGGTCCTTCAGACAGCTATACCACCGGCAGTGAAATTGGACACTACTAAACCACATCTCCTTTTCCAAGAGCAAACTGTACCTGGTTCCCGGAGGTACGATTTGAGGCCCAGACTGAACAAAAATACCTCAATAGTGCTTCATTGACTTTGTCTTTATCCCGATTTCCACATGATTGCAGGGCCGTGATCGTAAGTCTCGGAATTGTGACCCAAGATGTGACTCTAAGCCTGTGGGACTTGTAGGAAAGTATAAAGAACTACAGACAATCACAGCTGAGTGCAGCAACCTCCCGTCACGGGCAATATTTAGAGCTGAAAATGACTGTTAACAAGGGAATGGACAAAATACAAACATGAGCACAAAGCATTGTAAATGATTGCATAATCGTTTTATAGTGGCTTTAATAATATTGATTTTGATGTGTATTATATTGTCTTGTATAGGATGGGGACTACACATCATTTTTACACAGCCTACTCCCAAAGTTACGGTTGAAATGCATACACATGTCACTCTACCACCTCATGTTGAGTCAAGAAGGAGTGAATTCCGCAACAACTCATTTGTTTCCAGGCTACACCAACATCAATTGGCCACTAATGCGACAAACTGTTGGTTTTGTGGTCTTCTGCCAAGTTCGGTGAATACTGGAATGCCATACATTACCCTTCCTTTTTCATTTAATGGCTCTTGTAGTGCATGGTGGGAATTGAGCGCCAGTTCGGTATTTTCCGGAGATGGGGATACTCGAGAAGTAAGGAGCTTGGGAGTACATCTATACCATTTATGTTGGCAGGACAGAAAAAGGATATATGGGACGGATAGTGAGAAGTCAGAATATGCTGATCGCCAAACCAAATCTACGGATTTGTATTTTCTGCCCTCTAATAGAACCTCTCGAAAAGGACAAACTTTTCTAGTGGTACCTGGACAAGCACCATTCTGTATTAGGAAAGGAGGGTTAGAATATAAAGGTACAAGCAATTGCCAACATATTGTGACATTGAATGGGACAAATTGTCCTTGCATGGTTCCCTCACGTAATACATACTTCGTGTGTGGAAATAAGGCTTACACTTCTCTACCAGGTAATTGGAGAGGCACTTGTTATATCGCTTCGTTGTTGCCCCCTACATATATAGCAGATGCCAAGCATCATTTACAGAAAAGAGGGGTGATGTCTGACCAGGATACGTCAGGACAAGGAGTCGGGAATGTCTTGAAAGGACTCCTTCCATTCTGGGGCCCAATAGCCAACAGTAGAGACATAAGACAACTAATTTGAGTTGTAGAAGCCACTGTCAATGAAACAGCTGGAGCTTTGAGTAACATCACTGCAGAACTCGCTGCTGACCGCCTTGTCACGCTTCAGAACAGTATGGTATTGGATATCATCCTTGCTGACCGTGGGGGCGTATGCAGATTGATCGGATCTAGCTGTTGCATTTTTATTCCAGACAACACCCCTACAGTATACCAAGCCATCTCTAAGCTACATAAGATCGCTGAGTCCGTTCACCAGGATGAAGGGAATTGGTCTCTGATGGGATGGTTTGGGGGACTACTGTCTACATGGGGATGGAAGATTCTTACCTTTGTCGGATCGACGTTGGCCATTCTCTTCTCATGTTGCCTTTGCCTACAATCTGGTCCAGCTATATGCGGGCTCTGCGCCACTCTGTGTGTTCCAAATCCGGTATCACAGAAAGCAGCGAACACAAAGATAATGCTGCAACAACAGCTTGTAGATTTTATGGCTATTGAAGTCGATTCAGATTAACAACAGCCTCTGGTTTCTTTGCCTGAGTAATGACAAAAGGAGGGTCTGAGGAAATTCAAAGTCGGCCCCATCTTTCCTAGTAACACCATTACGCTGTTGCCCTCACTCACGCACCTTCAACCTTCATAGCGTTTCTCTCACATTCTATACTGTTGCACATATTACACGACCTTTCCTGTTTCCCTGAGCGAAGTCCATTCTGAGACCCGGCTCGAAGCAACTAATCCCCGAGATAACCATCTATTGACCCTTGGTGACCGTTCTCGGCCTCTCCAGTTGTTTTACGAATCACCATCTTCAACACGCAAACACGTCCTGTCGTAAATTAATTTAACCAAGGAATGGCTATGCCACCTGACCTATAGGGTCGGGTAGAGAACACGACCTTAGGGAAGGAATTTCTATTACCCATTATCCTGTATCTTGTACAAAGAATGTTTTCTTGTGGATGATTTGTATTTTTATTGCACATTGAGGGGGTTGTTGCTTTAGGGGATTCAAGCGCTACAAAAGACTGTGAGCCACGGATTGAAGTGGCAGTCTCCTGAGAACCTACCACTGATGTTCTTCTAGGACAACTGTACCCAGCTGCAGCTAATAAATTGAAGTTCCTATGCCAAACAGAGTGTTCCGTGTCTCTGTAATTTGGAAGGCGAACTCAGAAGATTTCAGGCGTACCCTGCGCCGCCAGGCTTAATGAGCCCGGTTCTTCACTGCGCTGTCCCCTAACTGCAAACGTCGGGTAATACACTTTCAATTTTTGCATAGATTTTACAGGACACCTTTAGGGTTGCACCGCATGGGATTGAAAGACGATGACAGCTGCTGGAAATGTGGCACACCTACAGCCACTTTTCTGCACATAGCCTGGAGTTGTCCCCAACTGACATCATATTGGTCCAGTGTTTTCATGGCTATCCATCAGATAATTGCCACTCTTGCTGATCCTGATCCCCTGCTGGGTATGCTGGGATATGTAAAGGACACCCCGGTCAAGGTCCGAAAGTTGCATGCCATGTTCCTATTGTTTTCTAAATGCCAAATTGCCATACACTTGGGGCGGAGGGGGATTCCTTCTCTAAATGAATGGATTAGGGATGTCACATATGGCCATTCACAGCTGTCAACTTTCTAGGAACTTATGCCCTCCACATCCAGACTCAGGGACATATGGGAGCCGTTTGTAACATGGGCCCGTGAGCGCAGTGTTAACGGTGGTGTTGCACCGATGTGATATGGAATGGGTGGCTTGGACGGAGTTGCTGTCCTTGCATGTGGATGCTGGCGCGAGGGAGGCGGACTGAAGGGACAAAGTTGTGATCACTTCCATAATACATCGGCCTCCACAAAGTATGCGTAGCATGGATTGGGTAGATAAAGACTTCCATGCAATGAAATTGTCTGGTCTTTGGCTCCTGGATATGAGCACCTGTACTCTGACTAATCTCACTTTTTTTCCATATAGAAATGTGAACTGAGCACGCGAACATAATATTTGTTATTGTCATGCTAAGGGTAATATGATCATTTAGGTAATGAGTCTGTACTGGCTAGTTGGTTTTTCCTTTTTTCTTTGCAATGTTTGTTGCATTGTACCAAAATGCCAGTAAAAACATTTTTTTTTTTAAATGGGAAGAAAACGGTCCTTTAAAAGGGACACTTCACTTAGGCTAGGTTTCCAACTATGATAGCAGTAGCTATAGACCCATGGGTTTCTTTTTGTGGTTCATAAATTGAGTAGAGAGGTCGAGCTCAATACTGGGGAAACTGGTTAGAGTATCTGCAGGAGCACTCAACATTCTGTGATTCTGGGCAAATTACTTAATCTCACTGTGCCTAACATCGTCTGTAACCCAACTGATCCTCATGTAAAGCGTTCTGATACCTTTAGGTCAAGTTTGTGCTATATAAAACTCCAGGGGAAAAAATCCCTTGCAGGTCTTTATATCTCCTCTGGCCATTCTTTGTGATATAGTTGACACCTCAGTCAGTCAGCACCCCAATTTCCTACACAAGCTGTTCAATTAAATTGTTTTTTTTCTTTTTCCAAACTCAATTTAGTCACAACTGTGCAAAAGCAATACTGTGTAAAATAATGCATTGAAACGGCATATTTAGTGCAACCAAATTTTTTTTGCCTCTGATTCTTTTTGCATTGTGATAAATGTGTTCCTGTATTTTAATGGAAAATGCAACTCCAAGTACCCGAATACAAACAAATAAGCGAATATTATGAGGTTGCCACGTGAGACATTTATGCATATTACATTGTGACCCTATTCACTGTGCTTAACTGTTGTCTGCACTGTGGTTTGAAAATACACAGCTCTCACAACACTTCTTGCCAGACAATGTAACTCATCTAAACATTTTCCTATGGATTCTTCTAACTACAGCTGTGCAATGTAAGGGGTTAACTGACTATGGAAGTATAAGTCGAGTGAAAAGATTTGTTCAAAAGATGTAATAATGGAATGAAGCTAATACTGATGCATGCCACCACTTGACATCCAAAGGGAGTAGGTAGATATCCCCTTCCTCTTTTGGAATATCCGGGGTCTCAACAACCCACGCAAGGGCAAATAGATCCGTACATACATGTCACAACATGGCATTAAGATAGCCTTCCTCCAAAAGACCCATCTTTGAATCTGAGACTACCCGTCGTTCAAACGCACATGGGGCGCTCACCGATATTTCTCCAGTTACAGCAGGTCTTTAAATCTCCTCTGACCATTCTTTGTGATATAGTTGACACCCAAGTCAACCAGCACCCCAATTTCCTACACAAGCTGTTAAATTCAAATGTTTTTCTTTCTTTTTCCACACTCAATTTAGTCACAAATATGCAAAAACAATACTGTATAAAGTAATCCATTGAAAAGGCATATTTAGTACAACCAATTTTTTTTGCTTCTGATTCTTTTTGCATTGTGATACACGTGTTCCTTCATTTTAATGGAAAATGCAACTCCAAGTTCCCGAATGCAAACAAATAAGAGAATATTATAAATAATGCTCCTGTTTTCCATTTTTAGTGATTTTTGGAGATAAATTCAGGCAGAAAACATTCATTTTCTTGTCTGTACTTATTTTTAAATGTGGATAGAAACAGAAATTGGGTTGATTTTTTAGTAATTCGAAATAGTGTCTGCCATGACTGCCAGGCCGATAGATGTGTGGATTGATAGATTAGGGGGTTAAAAAGAAAGGAATTTTAGTAAAGGGGCTTTAACAGCAGTAGATATGCACAAGTTGATACTGAAATGTGCATATTTTCCTATAAGTGCACTGATTTATCTTCTATGGGAGTTCACAGCTTTGAAACTTGCCAGATATACAAACGTGAGTGCATATTTATCAGTTAAATAAATGTGGAAATATACTAATGTCAGCTAAAAATACAGATAAAATTAGCAAAAAATAAATATGGATAAATACAGACGGAAATGGCAAAAATAAATACCATAAAACCGGTAGCCCATATTATAAACTTGCCACATCTCACTTGGAACGTAAGATATTTATGCATATCACGTTGTGACCCTATTCACTGTGCTTAGCTGTTGTTTGCACTGTGGTTTGAAAATACACAGATCTCACAACTTCTTGTCAGGCAATGTAGCTCATCTAAACATTATTTTCCTATGGATCCTGCTAAGTACAGCTGTGCCATGAAAGGGGTTAACTGACTCTGGAAGTGTAAATCGAGTGTATTTGTGTGAAGGCACATCTAGGCATTTCTGTTCACATATGAGTGTCTCTATGTTAGTTTTCTGTTATTGCATTCAGCTAACATAAATCCTTTGCAGCAAACATTGAAAAAGTATATAACTGACAATGCAAGCCACATCCATTAGTTTTGACAATGCTTGTTTAAAATGGGGAATGGCGCAGGCGGATAAAACACAATGACCGGAGGTTCATTGTTTGAGACTTGAGCATCTTACAGCTCTCACATGAATCTCCAGCCGCCTCTTGATGCCATAAAGCGCTGCATGCCAACGACAAACCGAAGGGCTTGAGCGGGGCAGAATTTCAGAGGCACACCTTTGGGTACAGAGGGGCCTGCAATTTTTGTGCCAGTCAGGCCCTTTAGGACACCTTCAACACGCGGTGGGGTGGTGTCGAGAAGCAGAGAAGGGCCTCTCTCTAAATTTAACACTGTTTGCTTCTTATAAAAATATGTCAAATTCTGGAAACAAAGCAACGTCTACTTTCAGCCACCTAATATTTTAAAAAGAAAAATAACCCTGTACAATCTCAACAAATATTGTACTTTCTTATTCGGAGTTTCAGACTAATTTTAAACTTCGTAAAGAATAACTTCAGTTAATAAAGGGCACCCTGCCTACAGAAAAGCACATTAGTTAACAATTTGTCCATTGCACTTTGTAAATAACATTTGAACCTTGCTGTCAATACTGGGTAAATGTGCCCAGACGCCTGCGAAGCGGCGCGCGGTCAGTGACGCGGGTTCAGTTATTCTGTTAGACAGAGAAGACTTGAGAACTGTAATTAGTCGCACTTAGTTAAATATGTGACAGAGTACTCGAGCAGAGTGTGTCAGAATGGGCGAGAGAGGCTTTGATGGAAGAAATGTGGCCGCTAATCCGGAGAGCTCTGAAAAGGTCGCTTGTGCAGATATGAGTAATTAATTTTCTTGGAGCAATGTTGAAAAGGTTAACCTGATTTATTGGATGCAATTTAATTTGGAATGTGTTGTGTACATTGTTGAAAAGGTCCAATTATGGCTCCTAATTCTGTGGACTGGTATAAATCGGGTGGCCGGCTCATAACTCATCTGAAGGGCAGCCTCGTCTCAATTCGTAATTGGCAACATTTTGCCAGAAGTCACTTAGATAATCTTCAGTGAGGTTTGTGTGTGTGTATGTATGTGTGTGTTTGCCTGCCGGGGAAGAGGAGGGGGTCAGGGAGAAGGAGTTGTGACAAAAAAGTTTATTTCAATGGTGTGTGCGCAAAGCTATCTCATTGTATATTTTTCTGGGTCCAATGATGCATAGGGCTTTGGATGCCAAATACAGCTCTGGTTCTATTTTTATTTCCTTTGGCAATCTGACCTGATTAGGGCAAATCTAGTTATTTTAATTAGGGAGAAATAAATATTGAGGCCTCAAGGCCACCAACATCCTATATTGCTCTGCTTGCAGCAGTAGAACATGCTCTGCTACAGAGGAGTATAACATCTCTTCCCATTTCCTCATCAACATCACCACCTCCTGTACATTCTTAAATGGACACACTCAACATCCTTAATAGCAAACCCACTATTGTTGCCAGTGCCAAATCCCTCAACTTACAATCGTAAATCAACCGTAGGTTGAAATGCTTTCTTTCAATTGCGTCTTCCCCGGGAAATTCGCTGCTACACTCCAGACGAAGATCTCAAAACGCGTGTGCAATCACTGGTGTTCTCCAGAATCGACTACTGTAATTCGCTCTTGACTAGTCTTGCTATGAGTTATTCCACTCCTCTTAAATCGATTCTAGATTCAGCAGCATGTTTGTCTTCAGGTTCTAAAGGAATGACCATATTTCACCAATACTATCTTCACTTCATTGGCTGCTCATTGAAGTCAGAGCTATGTACAAGACATCTTCTTAACTCACAAGGCCCTACATACATCCACCCAGTGCTACTTGGCTGACAAACGCAAGCTATCTGGGAGCACGACAGCATTGAGGAATGCTGAAACACTGCCGCAAGTACCCCTGACTTAAAAAAATTAATAATGATTTATGGCTCAATCCTACTATGGAAGTGTTAGAATATGGAAATACTTCCCCCAGAACATATGCACCACCTCCTTGAAGGTTTAGACTCCGGAGGGGTCGGTTCTGTTACAAAGATAGTCTGCAGGCAGAAGAAGTACAGACTCCAGATGGGTTCAGGTAAGCTTTATTCACCTTCTCCACTGCTCCACTCCTGTCACAGCCTAGAGGTGCCTCACAAGCAGAACATTCTAAGGTAGCCTTCAGAACCCCACAGTGGGAACATTCTATTTGACAATGGAGAGGAGAGGGGAGAGGAAGGTACCAAGTGGGAAGAATGAAACTACAACACATCTTCCCCTTATAGGGAAATAAAAGAAAGGGGAAGCAAAGGAGGAGCATGGAAAGGAAGCAGGGACGGAATGGAGGGAGAAGGAGAAGAATGGAGGATAGCCAAAGATATGGAAGACATATCCAACTGATAATGTTCAGGTGTTCATGGCATAGTCTTTATGCCAGACCGGCATTTTGGATTCTCGGCGAGTGGTGATCTCACTGCTACGGGGGTTTGACTCGCTCCCCCTTGCAGAACTCTCACTGGCGGACACTTGACGAGGGTCATGTCGAACCAGTCTGTCCATGCTCCAACATTGTCCATTAGCCATTATGGCAACATTTAGTTTAGTTGCAGCAATGCGCATTGGTTGGGAGAATTCGGACATTGACCCTACCGGGCCGGTAGGCCTCTTCACATACACCCTGTCCCCAACATTCATAGTTGACATTTGGTGCCATGTTTGACATTGTACTGGTTTTCATACTTGGCTTGGTGGAGTGCAATTTTGTCTCTGGCCGGGTTGGGGTCCTGAGAAAATCTATCCCCTCCCCCCAACCAACCCGGAAGCATTTTTGTACATGGTTTTCTTCCTTTAAGGGCAGTGAAGGGTGAGCTCGGAGTGGTATGGTAAGCCCACAACATTTCCTGCACAGCATTTTCTACATTCAAGTGGTTGGCACAGGCTAACTGGATGCATTCCTTAACCATACGGTTGGTTCTCTCCACCAACCCATTTGCCCTGGGACAGTATAAGGCAGTTTTAAATTGGCAAACATTAAGGTGAGCCAGAAACTCCACCATGGCAGAAGACGTAAATTGCACTCCGTTATCTGTTACAACAGTAGCCAGGATCCCTTCACTGTAAAAAGTGTCTTTAAGAAACTTTATTATGTGCTCGGTGGTGATTTGGTGAACCATTTTAAAAACCACCCAGTGAGAATTGTAATCTACCATGACCAGTGCAAAGCGTTTGGTCACTCCTACCTTGTTGATGGGACCAATGATGTCTAGGGCTACTTGTACAGCTGATATGGGAGCCCTATGAACAACCTTGGTTTTTAGCTGTTGGCACATATAGTGCAGACTTTCACTTTGGCCTCAACCATGCTGTCCATACCTGGGAACCAGAAGCGCTCCCTCACCCTTGACTTGGTGAGGCTCCTGCCTAAGTGGCCTTCGTGGGCGAGATTGATAACTTGGTCTCTTAACCTCGCAGGGGGAATGATTTTGTCATTCCTGAGTATCAGGTTATTGCTGGTATTTATTTCTTGTCGCACTTCCCAAAAGGCTTTTGCCTCATCTTCTAACTTGTTCTTGCTGTTAGGCCAACCCTGAAGGGCATATGCTCTGACTTTGGCCAGCACAACATCCTCTGCGATAGCAGTGTTCCATTCTTCATCGGTAAGCGCCGGAGGTTGATAGCTAAGATAGGGTACTCATATGTTTAGAATTCTTCCATTTCTTCCAAAGGAGATCTGAAGAGGAAATCAGCTGCCTTATTTTGGTTCACTGGGACATATTCTAGTTTGTAGGGAAAACTCTCCAGACCCAACAACCATCTGGCAATTCTAAACGTGCTATTTGTTTGAACTGGGGGTCTCTAGTTGGCAGAGGTAGATACCTTTGACCAAATAGGGAACCTTGCTTCTAAGTCAGGGAAAGGGGATTACACTACTGGATAACCCTTGCTCACCTCCTTGGTAGCTTGGCACAAGCAGACAGGCTTATCTCAGAGGCAGTGTGTTAAGCATTTGTGAACACATACAGTAATACAGTGAAAACACTACAGACGGACACCACACAGGTTTTATAAAAATAAGTTTTCTTTATATAAACTTAACACAAGACCACAAACGACAAAAACATCCACAATACTGTACTCAAAATTTACTTAAAGATGGTAGAGTTAACTTACTTCAAGTTGATGGTAAATGCGACACAGTTCTCACAAAAGTACCTGGATGCGTAACGTAAAATACACGTAAGGCTCGCAGCGATGGAAATGCGTAGTTTCCTTGCTCCGGGGAGATGATGCGTCGCGCCTCAATGCTTGCGCAGAGTAGGGGATGCGTCTGGATCCTTACCGGAGAGAAGATGATGCGTAGATTCTCGTGCTGAAGCCCGGTTGCGATGCGGCAAGATGGCGCCTCGATGCGATGCGACAATCCGGTGAGATGCGATAAGATGGCGCCCTTAATGCGACGATGTTGAGACGATGCATGCACGCCCTGGCAGCCTTGCGGTGACTCTGTACTTTGGAGCCACGACAGGCCCTGCGACACGCTTCTCCAGTGATGCAACGGCGACCCTCATGGTAGCGACACGCTTCTCCGGGATGCGACAGCAGACAACTGTGATGAAGACAAGCTTCTGGGGAGATGCGGTGGCAGCAAACTTCTCTGGCGATGCGACGACTACAGCTGCAACACTCTTCTTGTTGCGTCGCACTTCCTGCTTCCAGCTCCCAGCGACACGCAGGCTTCTGCAGGTAGAATTCCCAGCATTAAAATTCAGAGGGGAGCTGGTGGTGAAGTCTTTTGTCCCTGAGACTTCAGCAGGAGGAAAATACAAGTTCAAGCCCTTGGAGTAATATTCTGCAAGATGATGAAAGTCCTTTGAAAGTTCCTTCTCCTCTCCTTGGCACTGAAGACACCACTGTAGGCCAACACAGCAACACAGCACACTGGCGGGTGGCAGTATAACTCCTACAGCTTCCTTTGGTTCTTCTCCTTGGCAGAGGTTTGTCTTGTTGATCCAGAAGTGATCTAAAGTCTTGGGACCTGGGCCCCAGTATTTTTACTACTGTTCTCTTTGTTCTCTGAAGGCAGAGAGGCCTTTGCCTAGTCCAAACCAGTTCTGGTCAGTCCTGGAGCACTTTGTTTACATGACTCTTTGTTTCCTTTCACAGTGCAGGGCAGAGGCATCAGACGCACCACAGGAGGTGGAGCCAGTATTGTGGAGGGAAGGCACAGCCCTATTTAGGTCCCAGGTGCAGCTCCTCCCACCCATCTACATGCAGATCTCTCTATTCAGCCCTGTGCTGACTCACACTCTCTCCTGGAATCCCCCAGCCCCTGTCCCTCACAGAACCAGACACACAATACACAACCTAGCAGAGGCAGGCTTCGACAGTTAAGCAAGAAAATACCTACTTTCTAAAAGTGGTATTTTCAAACACAGAATGTTAAAAGCAACTTCACTAAAAGATGTATTTTATCATTCTGAGTTCAGGCATACTAAACTCGAATTTCTACCTAGTTCCCTGAGTCAGTTAGGATTATAAGATGTAATAATCAAACTGCCCATTCTGGCCTATGGGGAACAGGTAGCCTTGCAATAGTGAAAAACGAAAATGGCTGTAATTCACTATTAGGACATGCCACACACACCAGGGCATGTTCTACCTTATACGTACAATGCACCCTGCCCTTGGGCCTACCATAGAGGTGTCCGATATGAAGAAAATGGAAGGTTTAGGGACTGGCAAGTGGGTGCACTCGGTCAGTCAACATGGCAGTCAGAGACTGCACACAGGCTCTGCAATGACAGGCCTGAGACACACTTTACAAGCTGCTTCTGTGGGTGGCACAACCAGTGCTGCAAGCCCACCAGCAGCATTTGATGTACATGCCCTGGGCACAAATGGTTTGACAAGTAAATCAAATAACCCAATCATGGAGTCACTAATTAGCACATCAATTTACCATAGGGAGAGCATATGCACTTTAGCACTGATCAGCAGTGGTAAAGTGCCCAGAGTCATAAAACAGCCAACAACAGGTCAGAAAAAATACAGAAGGAAGGCAAAAAGTTTAGGGATGACCCTGCAAAAAGGGCCAAGTCCAACACAACTCCCTTCCAGCCAAAACGCAGGGTAGACCAACACTACCTTGTTGGGATTCCCTACTTTGGGCGATAGAACATGGACCCTGGCCCGCAACAGCAGGGGCATATTCCAGTTCTACGCCAATCTGAACCCATTTGGATCCCTCTGTCCATACTCTCAGGACCCACCTAGCTAATCCATGGGGAACCCTTCTCCTTACCTGTGGACACCATCTATGCAGCACCTAGCCTTAGCTGGCTCATAGGTGTGTCCCAACAGACAGACAGAAAGCCACTGTGGTCACTGACAGTAGTCAGTGTTGAGACCCAGGCCTTAAGCCTCTCAGGGCTCCCAAACCACTGTGGCGTCAGAGATCGGGGGGCAGTAGCCCCAGGTGCTTGGCACCCTTTGTCCACTCTCCCTCCTGTCAGGTCAGGTATAACATCCTGGCACTGACTAACCAGTTCAGGGCCTTGTCCCTGCAACTGATCCACCAACCTGGGATCTAAACCCTCAGGTATAACCGGGGTCAGAGGCGAGGACTCCCTCCCACTGCACCCCCTTCCAGAGTACTGCACCCTCCCATCAGGAGTGGTACCCCCAGAAGACAAACTGGTCAGGACACTGATTATAGTTGTCCTTCCCTCCAGGTCAGGCAACACCTGAACCTGGCTTCCCAACACAGGGACCAACCCCTGTGGCTGAATACTTGCACAGCGCACCAGGTCTTCAATGAGAGCACATATGCACCCCCCGAGGGTGACACATAACTCATGTGTCATGTGACAGTCTGACTGGCGCAGATCTCCCGACCCCTGTGCCTCTGACAGTGCGTGAAGATGCCCCAGGACAGAAGTGGTGTCACCATGGTCATTCACCGGTGACTCAGCCCTTCTGGCTGGCACCTGACCTACTGGTTCTTCCACTGGGGACTCTTTCCCCCTCTCACCCCTCAATCTGGACTTCTGCGCCATCCACTTAGGAGTGGTACTGCCATACACCAGAACGGATGGAGGCCTACCTACAGACACACCCAGTTCACCAGACACTAGGGGATCCCCCTCAATGGGCGGCCCATCAGGACATACTAGGCTCCCCACCTGGTGTTCCTTTAAAGAACCATCCAGGCTCTGAGACTGAGGTTGGGCACTACTGGGACATAACCCATTCTCACTCCTTTCCCTTAAAGACAGGACGTGAGGCCCTACACTCCTCTCACTACTGCAGGACCTAGCTGGGCTACTCTGAGCCACTTCCACCATGCTGGGTTGGAAGATACCTGAGCCACCCCTCTTAGGATCACTCCCCAATGCCTCTTCAGACCCTCTGGACTCCACCAAAAGGTCTGCCTCCAATGTGAGCTCCCTGGGGTCAGAGAACTCACTCTCCAACAGGTGTTGGCATAGCTATGGAAAACAGGGACTTACAATATGCTCTCCCACAATTGAATCACACAGCCCCCCTACAAGGATTTTTTTTAAGCTTTCAAAAACCTTTATTGACTAATTAAGCATGTTAACAGTACACAGTTGAGTCAGAGCATCTTACACATCAAGCAATCCTAAGAATACAGTAGACATATGAAAGAACTAATCCCACACTGCATTGCCCTGTACAGCACGATAGAAGCACTATAAATAACAAAAATCCAGAGGAGGTGAGGTTGACCCTACAGGGGAAAAAGCAGGCCCGGCCAGGGCAGGAACATGATCCAGGTGGTAGGTAATTACTGTCCAGCATCGGCGGCCGCCACGGGCGGAGTGCCGGCGGGGAGCGCGGGAGAGGCAGTACTGCTCGAGTGTGACCGTGAATGGAGATATGTTACTAGGGGCCCCCAGATATCATGTGGGCGTGACCTCGCAGGCATCAGGTCCCAGAACTCGGATAATAGAGACTGGCATCTCAAAGCGTCTTCAAGCAAGTGGGCAAACTTGGGCGCCGGTCTGCGACCCCAACACATGGCCACCCTACGCCTCACGAGGACGATGCCATCAGTCAGCGAGCGGCATCCGGACAAAACCTGACAAAACCCAGAAGGCACAGCGGTGAGTCGGGAATAACCCGGGCGGAGGTAATTTCGTAGATGGCGGCACAGACCTCCAACCAAAAGTCCAACACCTTGGGGCACAACCAAGCAAGATGAGTGAAGTCCGCAGCAGGGGCAGAGCAGCGCATACAATTGTCGTTCAGTATGAGTCCCAGTTTATGTAGCTGAACGGGTGTGCGATATAGCCTGGGCAGATATTTAAAATGTATAAGACGAAGGCGATAATTGGGAGACAATTTCTTGATCTGGTTACAGCAATAAAGCCAATCAGCCTGGGAAATGTCCACACCCAATTTCGTGCCCCATGCCGCTCGTGCGCGCTTGGTGGAGATGGAAGTGGTCGACAGCGTGAGGACATATAATTTCATTACCAGCTTATGAGGAGCGGGGCTGTGTAAATAAAGTCAAGAGCAGGCATCGAGGGCGGAGGCTGAGGAAAAGTTGGGTGCAGCTCCCTAAAAATAGCCCGAAGCTGATAAAAAAGCAGAGTGTCCAACGGACCAGAGGAAGCGGGAAGGGAATAAAACGTGTTCCCAGGGTAGAGATCCGCCAATGTCGTTAGCCCCAGGCTCGTGGCATGTCTGGACATGTCAGTTGGTTGCAGAGGAGGGAAGGCAAGATGACATACAATCGGCATACTATGAGCCGAAAGCGTGGGAGCATTGGAGAAACGGCACAGTCCCAACCAAGCCCAGCGCAGGGTCTCAACCGTGTACACTTCCGCCCGTGGGCGGCTAGCCGGCACGAACAAGGCAGTATTCAGCGGTCAGGGGTTCGCAAGGTCGGCCTCGACTGCGACGTGCGGCTGATATGGGGCAGGGTGAGCCCAGAAGTGTAGAAAACTGGCATGAGCGCTCAGGGCATAAAGTTTAAAATTGGGGTCACCCATGCCCCCAATAGACATGGGAAGAGTGAGCATATCATTTGCAATCCTGGGCTGCTTGCTGGCCCAAACGAGTGAAATGATCAAAGAGCGAATTTTACGAAAGAAATGGGCAGTCAGAGGTATGGGAATGTTCAAGAAGAGATAAAGGAATTTCGGGAGAACCACCATCTTGGCGATGGCTATGCGGCCCGCCAGAGACAGGGGGAACTGGTTCCAGTGGGATAGTTTGGATTCGAGCCAGTCCACCGCATGTCCGAAATTGGACCTCCAAAGGGCGTCTAAGTCCCTGCTGAGCCATATCCCTAGGTAACGAGTGGGACCGGATGCCCATACAAAGAGGAAATCAGGTACAAATGGCTTGGTGGCATCTGTGAGAGGGAACAGTATTGACTTGCTCCAGTTCACCTGTACACCGGACAATCCACCATACCTTATAATCTCACGAACAAGGGGGCTGAGGTTTTCCTGGGGGTGGCAGACATACAGCGTGATGTCATCAGCGTAAATGGAGACCAGGAGAGAACGGGCCGAGAAGCCGATGCCCTTCTGAGTGTGATGTTGCCGGAGTCTGGCAGCAAGGGGCTCCATCGCAATGGCAAACAGCATGGGGTCGAGCGGGTAACCCTGCCGAGTGCCGCACGCAATCGATATAGGGTCCGACACCTGACCATTAATCCGAAGACGTGCGTAGGGACGGGCATAGAGGAGTGATATCTTATGAATAGAAATATTACTGAAACCAAGGCGCAGCAGAAGAAAAAATAAAACTGGCCACTCAAGTGTATCGAATGCCTTTGTGGCATCAAACAGAGCTGCCACAGCAGAGAGACCAGGATTGATTTGCTGAAGAACCGAGAAAATGGTCCTGAGGTTATGAGAAGTGGCATGACCAGGAATGAAGCTGGACTGGTCGGGGAGGGCGATGAGGGGCATAAGGAGGAGCAGACGTGAAGCCAATAACTTAGCAAATATCTTATTATCAATATTAATCAAAGAAAGAGGGCGATAAGAGTCACGACAGTCAGCCGGTTTGTCCGCTTAAGTAATAACGTAATCAATGCCTCCCGGAGGGACTGCAGGAAAAGGCAATGGTCGAAGGAGTCATAATACATGGCTGCCAGGTGTGGCTCAAGAATCGGGGCAAACGTCTTGCAGAATGAGGCGGAGAGGCCATCGGGACCAGGGGCCTTATCACTGGGCAAACTATTTATGGCAGAAAGTATCTCCTCCTTAGAAAAGGGCTCATGCAAAAATTTGCGATGGTGGTCCTCCAGCCAAACCAACGCAAGAGTGTCAAAATATTGTTCGAAAGCCTTGCGCGAGGGGGGTGGCAGCAGCAGTGTAAAGTTGCAAATAATAATCCATAAATCGAGCTTGAATTTCTGCTGGAGAGGTAGTTCTGGTGGGGCCACCATCCCGAAGGGCCGTGACATACGACGCAGCCCGGGGAGGGCGTAAAAGGTTCGCCACGGTCCTACCAGGCCGATCGCCCTTGCCAAAACGGAGAGATCGGGCCTCCCTGCCAAGAAAGGAGAGTTCCTTGTCCGCCTCCTCAAAGAACTCAGTGTGTTTTACATGCCCGGTCGCAACAATCTTTGGCCCAGGGTGGGCCGCATATTCTGCATCTAGAGCCTTGATCTCCGATTCTAGCCTGTCCAAAGAGGCGCGGATGGAGTGAAGGATCCCAGCTTGCTTTGAGATACACTCGCCACGTATAACAGCCTTAAAACCCTCCCAAAGGATAGATGCTGAGTCCACAGACCCAACATTTAACTCAAAGTATTTGGTAATCGCTGTTTGGATCTCAGCACAAAAAACGGAATCTCGGAGGGCGTTCGGTGGGAGCTGCCATGTGAAAGCCTGTCGAGGGGAGTCGGGGAGGTGAAGACAAAGCTGGACAGGCGCGTGATCGGAGAAAGTGCGTGCCATATGAGTTGCAGAAGTGAGCCATGTGACAACATCAGGGGAGGTGACCCATAAGTCAATTCGGGACCAGCAGCTACGAGCTCCAGTGACGCAAGTACCCTCACGGGTCTCGGGTCGAAAATGACGCCAGGCATCATATAAAGAATTGTCAGTGATTATAGACTGAAGTAGTGCAGTTGAGCGAGGATGGGAAGAGTGGGGTCAGAGCGGTCCATGACTGCAGAAAGAGTAACATTAAAATCGCCACCCCAGAGAAGGGCAGCCGGCCCCAGGGAAGAAATAAGGTGCCATATATGAGTGAAAAATTCAGGATCATACGAATTGGGTCCCTACACAGCAGCAATTGTCATGGGTTGGGACAAAAGGGTACCATGCAAGATAACATACTGTCCATCCGGGTCAGTGAGTACCTGGATAGTTTGCCAAGTGAGCCCCCTTCTTAGTAAAATGGACACTGTCCTAGAATAGGAGGAATAAAAGGAGGAGTGTGTTTCGCCCCAATAGCGCGATGGAAGTCTAGTGGAAGTAGCAGGCAACAAATGGGTTTCCTGAAGAAGGCAAATATCAACCCTGTGCTGGTGTAGGTGAGAGTGAATGAGCCTGGCTTTACGATAATCGTTAAGACCACGGATGTTCCAGGTCCAACATATGGTGTCAGTCATGGTGTTATGTGAGTAGGTAAAAAATAGATCACAATGCAGGTGGTCAGAAGGCAGAAATCGCAACAGTATGTACTGGGGCTATTGTGGCATGACAACAGTAGGAGCAGGGCAGACGCTTGATGTGCGTACTGGAACATCTGGCAATCTGCAGTCGTGTGCAACCATGGTGGCCATCTCCTGGAGGCGGAAAGCTCTGTGGGTAGAGCTCGTAACACTCAGGGGGAAGGGGGCACCATGGACTAGCATGCAGAATAGAACAGGCAAAATGAAAAGGTGGTGCATACAGATTGGAAATGGAAAATGCGGAAACAGGAGCATACAGAACACAATGATATAAGAAAACAACCAATAAGAACCTCACCCCAACCCAACTACCCGCATACTATGCAATATGAAACCCTGTTTCTGGAAAAGCAATAACGTACTGCGTGTAGTCAAGAACATTCCCCATAGCCCATCCCCCAACCTACCCCCGACCCTCGCAACCCAAAAAAACAATACCAGAAGGACCCCCAACCCCGCACCCACTCCAACCCCCCAATTAGGCTGAGATACCACCCCAACCCACCCCAGGAACCCACAACTAGGAAGAGGGGAAACAACAGTAAGAGAGGGAATTATCCCGTGAGGGCATGGCAGGAGTCAGCATACTCTCCAGCAGTAAAGCAGGGTGGCCAGGCTAAAATAACAACAGACAACGTTCAGAAGAGAAATAAGCAAACATGTCACAGCATTTCAATCATTGTCACTGAGGTGATCAGTTGCGGTGAGCTGAGAGCCAGATGGAGAAGTGCGTGATGATTTTTCGAGTTTCTTAGCAAAGGTGAGGGCATCTCTGGGATCAGGGAATACAAGCGTTTTTGCGCCCTGCCGGACTCTCAGCTTTGCCGGATAGGCCAGTGAGTAAGAGACATTATGTTTTTGCAGAATCCACTTTGCAGGAAGGAATTCACGCCGGGCAGCCTGGACAGTGAGAGTGTAGTCTGGGTAGAACGAGAGTGAATGGCATCCCGATCCCTGAAATTCAGGATTTTTGCAATAATGGGACGAGGAGGTAATCCAGGGCCAGGACGTGGGCCAAGGGAGCGATGTGCGTGTTCAACAATAAAAACTGAGGAGAGAACATCACCAAAAAGTTCCTTGACCAGTTGCACCACGAAGTCCTCCATGCGGGAAATATTGGTGGATTCCGGAACACCAGTTATTCAGAGATTGCTCCGACGGGAGCATGCCTCCAAGTCCTAATTTTCTTCCCGGATGATAGCTAGGATTTTGTCCATCTGCAGCAATTTCTGATGATCCTGAGTGGCAGCATCCTCGACCTCCGAGACCCTGGATTCAACGTGGAGGAGATGATTATCGTGGGAATCAACACGGGCCTTTACTGAGTCCAGACGGGCGGAGAGTTGGTCCAATTGGGATGCAATTCCAGTGACCGTTGTCTTTACACCAAGCATGATTGCCTTTAGATCCTCGTCACGGGCAGGAGGGGCGTCCATGGCGGTTGCGGGGTCACCACTGTCGAACTGGCGCCGTCTTGGCGAGTCAACCTGCGCTGGTCAAAGGCAATTTTGGGCTGCTTTGGTCAGTCCTTCCCATTGTAGGTAAACCCAGACAGCAGGCGCCACCAAGGAGCAGGGGAGAGGTGAAGTGACCAAAAGGAGCTGCGGCAGAGGGTACCGAGGGCGGGCCACCCCCCCACAGCAAGTGGAGACCAACCAGGAGAGATAATCAGAACTCCAGTGAATGGGGACAGCAGCGGACGGCCTCCAAAAGCAGCGAGCACTGAGATGGCGGCGAGAAAGCGTAGCAGACAGCGTGGGCAATGGAACGGGAGCACAGCTAGGGATTGCCGCACCGGTGCAGCGCCCCACCAGAACATAGGGCGAACAGAAAGACAAGGGAGCACACCAAACTCCACAATGAGTCGAGGCGATCCTCAAGCGTGAGGCCCTCCCCGCAGGGCCAGTGATGGTGGGGCTGAGCAGGAGGCCAAGAGGAGGAGAATAAGTGCTGGGGGTCTCACAACACGACCAATGCCTCCTTCGAAGAAGTCAAATGTGGAGTGGGGAAGAGGTAGGTGCTCTTAGCAGGAGCTGCTGAGATGAACTCACAGTTTACAGAGTTGCCGACCAGGGGCCACTACAATGGCGAGATCTCACTGTCCCAGCCCAGGCCCCCAGGCTGTAGTGAGTCCGGCCAGTGAAGGGGAGCAGGCCCATGGGGCATAGAAGAGCAGCAAGGGAGGATCAGGGCCGGCGCAACCACAGAAGCCGCAACGGCACAGGCACCAACAGCATGGGCTTAGAAGCAGTAGGCGAAGTGAGCAGCGTAGATGGACCACAGTAGACACGTGCAAACACTGCTCAGAATGGAGAGCTGGCCCGCTGGGCCGAAGCAGTGCCGATCCGCAGCTAGGGGCCACCAGGGCAGCGCAGGAGGCAGTTCAAATTGGGGTCCAAGGCCAGGCACCTCCGAACAGCAGGTGGAGCATCGGGTGCCAGTGGTGGCGGGGTCTGGGTACGTCAGGCCGCAGTAACAAGGGAAACTTGCACAGCAAGCCAGATGGGAGACCGGGGGTGCATGCCAATCTGGGACCTCGCCAGCGGGGAGACCCGGGGGGGTTCACCGCTCCCGTCACCAGGCCCAGGTGCCTGCAGCCGCCGTAGAATGCAACCGAGAGGAGGGGAAAATAGCGCCCAAGCCACAGCGGTCCAGGCCGGGCGGTGCAGCTCGTGGACCCCCAACCCCGCCAGAGATGGCCGCAGCACCACTCACCAGGCCCCACAGAACGAAATCCACCGGCGTCCCGCAGGTGATGTAGAACTCCAGGAGCCCAGGTCGGCAGAAGAGGGAGGAGGGCCGATCCCGTCCGACCTCGATGCGCAGGCCCAGCGCTGTCGTCGGGCAATGTTTCTCGGCCCCAAGTCGTCTCCAGGGAGCGGGGTCGATCGACGCCACCAGGGACGCCGAGTCAGGAAATGCTGTCCAAAAGCACTGACTGTATGGTTGTCTGCAGGATAATGACGGATTTTGTAGCTTGGCCGGCAGAGCCCACTTAGAGTGCAGCCATCTTGCAGCCGGCCAAGTCACACCCCTTGCCCCCTACAAGGGTTAACCAAACTATCCTTCACCTCACCATCCAGTGCCTCGCACACATACTCCACATCACTCTCCTGAGATTGGCAAGACAGTATCTGACTGTCATTCGACCCACACTCTTCTGGGCGGTCTCCACATTCACACACCAGTACTTCAACCATGGGGGAACCCTTCTCCCTGCTCCTCTCATCTAGAGTCAGTGGAGTGACCCTCCCAACACTAGACCAATAACACCTGCGCCAGTGCCCCACTCTACTTCCTGGACACTGCACACCACTGGAGCTAGCTCAGATCCTTAAACCTCCTGGTGTATGTTAACCCCCTCCAGGTCAGGCGCCACATCTCAGGCACTCATGGCCTCAAGCCTCTTGAGCTTCAACCTAAGCTCTCTCATTCTCAACTCATGTTCCATTCTCATTCTCTCCAAGGACAACCTGTTATTCTCTGTTTCCCTCTGATGCTCCCTCTTAAGCTTAGTCATCTCCAGCTTGTGCATCCTATTTCTCTCCCTGTCTTCCAGCTCTCTGGGAGACATGTCCTTGGAAGAGACACTACTGCCAGGTGGGGACAGTACCACTTTCCTAGCTGGAAACACCGCCTATCCAGCTGCCCATCCGCATCCTCAGCTGGCTCCACCACCAGCCCAGAGGCATTTCTTGCTTCCACCCAGGCCTTCAGCGCCTTTTGGCATTCATCCTTCTTTGAAATACCCTGGGTAGCAACTTTCAATTTTCTGCAGAAGACTTTCAGCTGTTTGGCATTATAGGTATCCAACCTCTCTTCCTCAAAATCTAGATCCATAGATGCAACGGATGCTGGTCTACTCATGGCAGTAAGAATTGGCAGTTCTAAGGAACAATAACAGTTCAAGGGAAAAAAAAAATTATACCAAAAAGTATGTGGTCGAGTTTGGTCAGCACTCACTAGTAGTGTACACCAATTACTGTATATGAGTCACAAATGCAGGTTCAAATCCTCACCGCTGACCACCAAGATTAGAACTGGGGGTCTCTAGTTGGCAGAGGTAGGTACCTTTGACCAAATAGGGACCCTTGCTTCTAAGTCAGGGAAATGGGATTACACTACTGGATAACCCCTGCTCACCCCCTTGGTAGCTTGGCACGAGCAGACAGGCTTATCTCAGAGGCAGTGAGTTAAGCATTTGTCAATACATACAGTAATACAGTGAAAACACTACAGATGGACACCACACATGTTTTTATAAAAATAAGTATTCTTTATATAGACTTAACACAAGACCACAAACGACTAAAATATCCACAATACTGTACTCAAAATTGACTTAACGATGGTAGAGTTAATTTAGTTCAAGTTGATGGTAAATGCGACACAGTTCTCACAAAAGTACCTGGATGTGTAACGCAAAATACACAAAAGACTCGCAGCGTTGGAGATGCATCGGTTCCTTGCTACGGGGGAGACGATGCGTCGCGCCTCAATCCTTGCGCAGAGTAGGGGATGTGTCTTGATCCTTACCGGAGAGGAGGTGAAGCGTAGATTCTCGTGCTGCAGCCCGGTGCGATAAGATAGCGCCCTTGATACAACGATGTTGAGACGATGCGTGCACGACCTGGCAGCCTTGTGGCGACTCTGTACTTTGGAGCTGCGACAGGCCCTGCGACACGCTTTTCCAGTGATGCGACGGCGACCCTCACGGTAGCGATATGCTTCTCTGGGATGCGACAGCAGACAACTGTGAAACTGTGACGAAGACACGCTTCTGGGGAGATGCGGTGGCGGCACGCTTCTCCAGTGATACGATGACTACAGCTGCGGCGGCGACACGCTTCTTCTTGTTCCGTCGCGCTTCCAGCTCCCAGCGACACGCAGGCTTCTGCAGATAGAATTGAAGTCTTTTGTCCCTGAGACTTTAGCAGGAGGCAAGCACAAGTTCAAGCCCTTGGAGTAATATTCTGCAAGATGATGAAAGTCCTTTGAAAGTTCCTTCTCCTCTCCTTGGCACTGAAGACACCACTGTAGGCCAACCCAGCAACACAGCACACTGGCAGGGGGGCAGTACAACTCCTACAGCTTCCTTTGGTTCTTCTCCTTGGCAGAGGTTTGTCTTGTTGTTCCAGAAGTGATCTAAAGTCTTGGGGCCTGGGCCCCAGTATTTATACTACTTTTCTCTTTGTTCTCTGAAGGCAGAGAGGCCTTTGCCTAGTCCAAACCAGTTCTGGTCAGTCCTGGAGCACTTTGTTTACATGACTCCTTCTTTCCTTTCACTGTGCAGGGCAGAGACATCAGACGCACCACCGGAGGTGGAGCCAGTATTGTGGAGGGAAGGCACAGCCCTATTCAGGTCCCAGGTGCAGCTCCTCCCACCCATCTACATGCAGATCTCTCTATTCAGCCTTGTGCTGACTCACCCTCTCTCCTGGAATCCCCCAGCCACTGTCACTCACAGAACCAGACACACAATACACAACCTAGCAGAGGCAGGCTTGGACAGTTAAGCAAGAAAATACCTACTTTCTAAAAGTGGTATTTTCAAACACAGAATGTTAAAACCAACTTTACTAAAAGATGTAGTTTATCATTCTGAGTTCAGGCATACTAAACTCGAATTTCTACCTAGTTCCCTGAGTCAGTTAGGATTATAAGATGTAATAATCAAACTGACCATTCTGGCCTATGGGGAACAGGTAGCCTTGCAATAGTGAAAAACGAAAATGGCTGTAATTCACTATTAGGACATGCCACACACACCAGGGCATGTCCTACCTTATACTTACAATGCACCCTGCTCTTGTGCCTACCATAGGGGTGTCTGATATGAAGAAAAGGGAAGGTTTAGGTACTGGCAAGTGGGTGCATTTAGTCAGTCAACATGGCAGTCAGAGACTGCACACAGGCTCGGCAATGGCAGGCCTGAGACACACTTTACAAGCTGCTTCTGTGGGTGGCACAACCATTGCTGCAAGCCCACCAGCAGCATTTGATTTACAAGCCCTAGGCACACATGGTGCACTGTACTAGGGTCTGACAAGTAAATCAAATAACCCAATCCTGGAGTCACTCATTAGTACATCAATTTAACATAGGGAGAGCATATGCACTTTAGCACTGATCAGCAGTGGTAAAGTGCCCAGAGTCATAAAACAGTCAACAACAGGTCAGAAAAAATACAGGAGGAAGGCAAAACGTTTAGGGGTGACCCTGCAAAAAGGGCCAAGTCCACCACTATTGTATGAACCTTTTGTTGAAAACACGTGGATGAGAGGTTTATGGTCTGTTCTGATATCAAATTGGATGCACCACAGATAGAATTTAAATTCTTTTACTGCCTAAAAACAAGCCAGGGCTTCTCTTTCAAAAACAGAGTAGTTGGCTTCCGATTTTAGGGTGTGAGATGCAAAAGCCACAATGCGCTTCTCACCCTCAATGAATTGTGAGAGGGTGGCCCCCAGTCCCTTGCGGCTGGCATCAATGGTGAGAATTGTTTTCTTGGAATGCTCGAAGTTACATAAATATGGGGCTGAGAGAATGGCCCTTTTGATGTTTTCGAAGGCCTTCTGATGTTCCTCTATCCAGTTGAATTTATTATGGTTCTTCAGAAGTTCTCTTTAGCAGTGTGTAAGTTCAGAAAATGTATGAATCTATTTTGACATGAACTCTGCAAGTCCTAAGAAGGACTTCAACTCCTCTTTGTTTTTGAGAGCGACTGCTCCTTGAACAGCCTTGAGCAGGCATATTTTTGCCTTGAATCCGTCCTTAGAAATGGTATGAAACAGGTATTCAATGGTGCTCACCCCTATATTGCATTTCTCTCTCCGAAGGGTGAGTCCCGCATCTCTCAGTCTGTGCTTTGCAATTGTGGGTTCATATCTCATCCTCGTCGCCAGTGTTACAAAGATAGTCTGCAGGCAGAAGAAGTACAGACTCCAGTTGGGTTCAGGTAAGCTTAATTCCACTCCTGTCACAGCCTAGAGGTGCCTCACAAGCCGAACATTCTAAGGTAGCCTTCACAACCACACAGTGGGAACATTTTATTTGACAATGGAGAGGAGGGGGGAGAGGAAGATACCAAGTGGGAAGAATGAAATTACAACAGGTTCCTTGAGGCATACCTCCCTACTTCAATTTCATTAAACTCCGTCTTTTTGCTGTATGTTATTGTCGATTTATATTGCCATGCACTCTAGAACCATTGGACTATGCCCGTGCTACATAAATATGCATAAATACATAAATAACTAGATCGGATACATGCCAGAATTTCAGGTTATCCATAGAAGATAAGTGTGTAAAAAGAAAGTAAATGAAACACATTTATATATTAAGAGGGAATTGTACAATTCAGACAAAGATGCAATCCTCTTGGGCTATTACTGGATTCCTTTTAAATCATTGGTCCCCAGATATGGTCTGTCTGCATTGAACATCCCTTCCTTATACTATGACCTGTTGCCTTTATTATATACCTTTTTTATCACTTAACTTTACTCCTGGTGTTACCAAAGCAAGACAAAGTCTGATAACCCTGATTCTCTTTCATAGCATCAGCAGCATCCAAGGGTCAAGGAGCAGCAAAAAATAGCACATGCTGGCATCTGATCATGAGATTGACACCTGGCAGGAGCAAACCAATCTAGAAAGTTATCAGGAGGTTTCAGTGTTGTAAGCTGAGTTTTAGAAGCCTCGTTTACATTCATTGCCAGGCTTTAAATGGGAAGAGAGCAAAATATCCAGTGGGAAATGTTACTAAGGAGTTCCCATGCATGCTACCCATCTGCGCTGCATGTTAGTGCATAGAAGTTCACCAACAACAGAAGGGGCTACTCTCATTTTAGAGTTTCTATCAATGTTTTATTAAAGGTCGAGAGGTAGAGCAACAGAACACTTAAAATAACATGGGAAATGTGGCCAGGAAGATCACACGCTTTACATTTTGGAGGTCCTCACAGCTACTGAGTGGGCCTTTTTAGACATATGACCTTTTCCTCTTTGTGAGCAAACTAACTTGTATTGGAGACCTTCTGACAAATCAAGGCCAAGGTCAAGGTGGACGCACCATTCATCTGCTGTCTTTCTCGTTTATCATGGTCCTCCCTGGCTGGAGCGCGCATGGCCACATCTATCCTAAAGTGTGTCCTTCATTGTTGTCTGACCATGCTTGAGCTCACTCTGACTCAAAAAGGATGCTATTTCTCCTCATGCTGTGTTTATACCTTATATTTTTCTGATGTCCTCTGATCGTTATGATGTGAATGTTTCTGAGATCTGAGATGAATCGTTTTGCACATATAGGACATATTTGGGCATGAGAAGTGGTACAGAATACCCCTAACTGCATTGTTTCTTGGGATGAAAATGGAGGGGAAATGTGTCAGGTACTCATTAAGGCTCAATTCGAATCTTTATTTCCCATCATGCTCCATGTCTCTGTTTAACATGCATAGTTAAGTCAATTAGCATTATTGGTGTTTAAGACAATCATATGTAGGAGAGAGTGAATATTTAGATTCCTCCATTGATTCTCAGTGAGCGTTTTCACTTCTTTGGGCACGGAAGAGTGACTGAATTAAATAAGCTGATTACACTATTAAGTCTTTCGACCCATTTAAGATGTGCACAAATTCTGCTTGAGTGCAATAAACGGGTTCAAATGTTCGAAAATAGGGTCATTCGTGATAATAAAAGTCAAAGTCAAGGCAGATACTTTCACTCTTAAATTCATTTGGGTGAATTAATTGAGAATATTTAAAAGAATGGAATGTTAACTGATTAATGTTTTCTTCATTGTTCCTTACCACTTCAACACCACTGCATTGAACTCTTTCCTCTTCTCCCATTCCATGATAATTTGAGGCAGTCTTAGACCCTTGAGCTCGGATCAATCAGAGTCCATACGATGACAGCACTTAGGAAAAAAGTCTGCCAACGTATGTCCACAATAGCATAGGGTTCCACTTCCTACAAAAACGAACTGCCAAGGAACAAAAAGGCAATGTACTGCTGTGTACACAAAGCGAAACTATGTCTTTCTCGTAAAGCACTTGAAAGTAATACAGGTCACATGCTGACATAAGGTTGACCTTGAATAATTTAAATCAAGAATACACACGGTTATAGGCATTAGACATAGCAGACATATGGACTAAGGCATCACTTGAACAAAAATGAGATTTCAATGGGACCTGGAGGGACAGAACGAGCAGCACTGCTTTTCCAGCTAAACTTACTACAGAATAGTTATGCAGAACCTTCGTTCTTTATGTGTGACCGTTCTCTATTTGATTGGCTTATGGAATGTCTGCACAATCTTCCAACTCCACGTGATTCATTCTCCAATATTGGCATGGTTTTCCATCATCGAATTTTCTGAATATAGCCACCATCTTTGGTTGGTTTCCTGAACAAGTGGATATATATGCTAGTAAGCGGCAGACAGTCAAGCAACCTGCAGGGCGGGACTGGACATTCTGATATTCTGGCATTTTGCCCGTGAGATGCAAGCTAGAGGACTGCTTTCAGAGCATGTGACCCAACCATGCCTAATGTATCTAGCTAGTCACAACCTCCTGCTATTTTTTTCCAGGGTTTGGTTCCCAGTCCTGCATTGATGTCATGACCTCTCACTGTGACTTCATGGAAGAGTCCATCAGGGTCGGATTGGTAAGGCGGGCACTCGGGCATTGGCCATGGGGCCGGTATCCGAGTTCCAGCTGTGGGCTGCTTTTTTGGGCATCATGGTGGCTGATTTAGGTGGTGTCTGTGTTCGGATGCCGCCAGCGGCCGAGTTGGTTGCCTGAGCGGCTTTTCTGGAGGCAGATAGGCGTTTCCTTTTATCAACAGTCAGCGTGTCACTCCCGTTCTCTCGCTTGGCCGGCCCATAATGTATGCATATTCAGCAGGGCCAGGGGGCCTGAGCAGAAGTGGCCTCACTTGTTTTCAGGTGTGTTAAACCAGTGTGGACTAATCCGTGCATTTGTTTTTAAATCTAAGAAAACATGCCTCTGTCAGAGACCCCCCCTCTTATTTTTAGAAAACTTCGCCATAGCAGTATTTTGCGGAAAGGCAATATGCAAATGTGGGGCACTTTTTTTTTGTGCCTGCACGGGCCGATTTTTGATCCAAATCCAACCCTGGAGTTCCGTTAGGAAATCTCCAAATTCAGCCCAAATGTAACCCCAATGCATAGTGCAATATTGGGGGAAAAAAGAATCGTTACCTAGCGAAATTTAGCATTCGAAATACACCCCTCACTTGTCCACGCCTACATTCAAACCTCCAAGTAATTTGCTGCCGATTTGCTCATTGATATAAAGTTAATACCATTGTGTCTTTGCAGAGAAACCTCAGAAAACAGGAAAGCAAATACATTATTAGGAACTCAGCGGTTGGCATCATATTGAGAACAGAATCCGGGCTATAGTCATTTAGAACCGATTTGGAGGTACTTAAGAAAATTACCTTCGAAAAGCAAACAGGGCTTTTATAACTGGCCCTTGTGATATATGGGGGAAAGATCGCGTGTACCCGAGACAGACAGCAGGCGTTTGTCACATTTTTGTTTTAATATTGACTTCTGTTGACGAGCTTTTGTCATGCACTATTGCAATTCAGAGTAACGTTCGAAAATGTTATGCATCAAAATACTTTGCTTTATTGGGTTTAGGAATTACTTTTTGCCTTTTGTGCTTGTCATAAATGGGGCCACTGATGCTTGTCTTATGACATTAATATGCCTCATTTAATTATATCGTCTTCCCGAGGCGCTTTCCAGGGGAAGTACAATTTGGATGTTCTATTGAGTCTACAAATTTGCCAAGTTTTGACGCTTGGCAAAATATTGGTAGGGAAGCTGAGGACAAGATCTTTACATATTTGTCAGTGAATATTTTCGGATTCACAACACGCTACTCCTTTTTTATGTTTCAGTACCGTTGTTGGCTTTTGTTAGGACATTGGCATATGAATTGTTGCCATTACCTTTGAAACTACTTAATGACTTCTTCATGATGTTCTGATAGTTTTGACCATTGCCTTGCTGACACTTCTAACTCTTTTCTAAGTAAGGTGTTACCAACACGTTTCTACCCCACCCCAATCTCTTTTTCAAATCATGCTCGAGTAGGGAAAGTAGGTAAGATCCCTTGGAAGAGACCAACCAACTTTCAATTCTGTGCTCCTTCGTCCACGCATTCTTAAAGACAGAGTGAGTCTCAGGATGGTTTCATCTTTAACAAAATGTCTCTAACATTGTGGTGTCAATTTTTTTAAAAAAAGGCAATGCAACATCTGTTTTGCCAAGAACCATCTCTGCCTTTAAAGTATCCACCGGTCAAAATTGACTAAAATACTTGTATGTTTTTTTTTGCTGCAGAAAGTGGACCAAGTCCCTAAATGGTGTCTAATTATTCTACAAACAAAGGGCCTCATTATGATGTTGAGTAGGAAAGCCATCCAACAGCTCGTCGGAGGTCCAACATCAGAGGTTTCCATCCGACCGCCGTATTACGATACTAGCGGTTGGAGGGAAACTCACGGGGTAATACTGCTCCACTTCCGACGGGCTCACAGAACCCGTCGGGGTTGGGGTTGGAAAAGTACTTCTCAAATGGAAGCGTAACCAGCCTCGGCTCCGCCATGGGGATTACGATTTCGCTTTCCACCTGCGCTTTCATGGTGGTCCAACCACCATAAAAAGGCAGGCAGAAAGTGACTTTGGGGGCACCTAGCAGGACCCCCTTCCCCCTGGCCCTCCACTATAGGACATAGGGGACACCTGCTGTGCCAAAATAAACATCCCCACATCATGTGACAGGCAACGCATGGTTCCTGCCACATGGCGCAGGGATGTTTAAAAATGCATATTTCCTATTGCAGCTTGTGATGCAGCCCACAGCACAAGCTTCACTAGGAAATATGCACTTTCCAACCGCTGTGAAGGCTGTTGCATCCTAATTAGGGAAATGGACTTGCTACTCCTTGTCGGGCAGTCCCGTTTCTGACATGATGCCGGAAGGATGGGACCAAAAGTGTTATGAACAAGGGTAAACCCCACAGTTGAGCATTCACTCTCAGGCCATTAAGTCATATATAGGTATTTATTTACTTTTCTTAGGTTTTATTTATAAATGTCACCGATAATAATATGAAACATAGCCTTTTGACAAATAGTAGTTTCATTTTCCTGCATTTAGCCTTTTTCCTAACTTCCTCTTTATCTACTGTAGTTAGTGTTTGCACACACCACACCTCCTTGTGGTTACTGTTTATAATCCCTTCAATTTCTGTAACCTACTTCCCTGTCTTTTTTTTCCCTTCCCCAGCCAAGAGTGTGTGATTTTAGTAATGTAAACCCTGCAACAAAAGTTCTCTCTAACTTCTATTTTTCATAATGTATAATACATCTCAGTGTTTAACTGTATAAGCTAAATTAGGTAAACATAAAGACACTTTGCATATAATTTACATTATTTAAACAAAGGGTAGGATATAGAGGTTCGCGGTTGGAGTAGTGTCTGTCAGGATGGTGGAGGACATTGCCTCCAACATCCCCAGGGTACTCTACCTGCCCAATTTAGGGATGTCCATTAGCTCAGCGGTCATCACTGTAGAATGAAAGGAACTGCTCTCACCATGGTCATATTGATGCCCATACACCAAACTATTGTCATTTTTCCCCCAACAGTTTTCAAATATATACTCCCAAAGTAGGGATTTGCTTTTGAAAAACAAAAAACTAATGACCCCCACATCTTAGGAGTATGTTTCCCAGGATGTCGGAGGTCATTATTATTTTCATTGTTTTCCTTGCCATCAGGTTTTTTCAGGGGTGATGGGCAAACAAAATGGCATTACATTGTCCATTATAATTAAGGTGGAAGGTGCAATGTACTTTGTCTCACAACCCCAACTCTGCTGGGTCATATTTTCTCGATGGTGCCTACAGGGGGGTCCATGGACGGATTACTAGAGGTATGCCCATCTCTGCATAGGGTGAACACCAGGGTTTGGTGAGCAGGTAATGCCACCTCATTTGCGATGAAGTTCCCTGTCTTCCAAACTTTAAATCAAGCCCTAAATGTGATTTTTGTACAGTAGTAGCTAAACTATATTTAATGTCTAATTAATTTTTGTGTTTTATATATATATATATATATATATATATATATATATATATATATATATATATATATATATTCACTGAAAAAAACATAGGTTTCTGGCACGTTATAGTTAGAAATTAGCATTTAAAAAACCTTAGAAATTCACTGAAAAAAACATAGGTTTTAGGGAAAGTTATAGTTAGTTGGACATTTCACTCGTACAAAACCAGAGAAATTCCCCCATTATAGTTAGTTCAGCTAACTATAACTCACACTCCCGCAATGCACTGCTGATGACATCACATATTACATCACTCATGACATGGTCAGTGACATCACTGATGACCTCACTGATGACATCTCAAATGGCATCACTGATGACATCAGAGATTACATCATCCAGTGACTGTGTGTTTCTGTAAAGTTTAAATATGTTTAATATATATAAGGAAAGGCGTATTGAAGAATGGGTGGATGTATAAGTGTCTGAATGGATGATTTAGTAGGTGCGTGACTGACTCTATAAGTGACTGATCAAACGTATCTTACTTAATGCATGGGTTAGTGACTAAACTGTGTGAATGTCTGTATCCGTCTGTCTGTTGGTGTGTAAGCGGCTGCATGGGTTTGCGAATCGCTGCATGAGTGTCTATATGGGTTATTGATTGGTTGTCTGAGTATCTGTATGGGTGCCTGAGTGTTTGTGTGGGTGGGGTGTGTGTGACTCTGTGCACAGATGTGTGAGTGAGTGATTCACTGGGTGCATGGTTTCAAGATTGCATCTGTGATGGACTGTATGGGTGGGTGAGTGTGTGTATGGGTGTGTTAGTGAGTGAATGTATATCTCAGTGGTACATGTGTGAGTAACTACATATTTGAAAAGCAGTATATATGTGTGTTGGAGTACTTAAATGGCTATAAGTGAGAGTGTCTGATTGTGAGAATGGCTGTATGGATGAGTGAGTGCTTGTATCAGTGATTGAATAAGAGCGTATGAATGTGCTAGTATTTGTATGAGTAATTGAGCTGGTGTGTGTATAACTGTATAGGTGAGTAAATGGGAGTGTGATTAATTATTTGCATGACTGACTAGGTATGTGAGTACCTCTATGGATGAGTGGCGGTGTGTGAGTTTCTATATAGGTGTATGAGTGCATATGATAGTCCTGTACTGAGTGACCATAACTAAGAATGACTGTATGTGTGAGTGAGTAGATATGTGTGTAAACCTGAATATCAGTGAGAGGGTATGTAGTTATTGGTGTTGGAGTGTCTATGGTTTTGAGAATGGCAGTCTGTAATTTAGAGTGGGTGTATCAAAGGTTATATTAGGGTGTGAAAAGATGCATCAATTTATCACATGGATGATGTAATCAGTGATGTCATCAGTGTTGTCATTTGAGATATCATCAGTGATGTCATCATTGGTGTCACTGACCATGTCATGAGTGATGTAATATGTGACATCATCAGCAGTGCATTGCGGGAGCGCGAGTTATAGTTAGCTGAACTAACTAAAACGGGGGAATTTCTCTGGTTTTGTACAAGTGAAATGTCCAACTAACGATAACTTTCCCTAAAACCTATAGTTTTTTCAGTGAATTTCTAAGGTTTTTTAAATGCTAATTTCTAACTATAACGTGCCTGCAACCTATGTTTTTTTCTGTGAATTTCAATAGTTTTTTAAGTGCTAATTTCGAACTATAACGTGCCTGAAACCTATGGTTTTTTCAGTGAATTTCAAAGGTTTTTTAAATGCTAGTTTCTAACTATGCCTACAGAGGTAGGACATGTGAAGAAAGGAAAAAATACGCACAGAAAGAAGCAAAATAAATGCAGAAAGAAGCAGCAGAAGTCCACAAAGATGAAGAAAAGTGCAGAAAGAACCAACAGAGGAGCAGAAAGAGGCCTTGTTGCAAAATCATCCTGTGCCCACAACTTTTTCAGAAGGGTACTGGTGATAACTGACTCTGACTAACCAGGCCTAGAGCCAGTGCTACGCTAAAAGACACTTAGAATACAGGCAAAAATACCTACATACACTAGGGAACACTATGCGTTGGGGTACCCCTGTGATTAGCATGACCTCCTCTGTAAGGCCCTAGTACAAAATAGGGCAGGAGGATTAAAACTACCTCTAAGTCAGAGATGCAGAAATATGCTACTTTAACTAGTAGTCACGGTTGCAGAGTGGTGGAGAAAGGGTGCTGGGCGTCCAACCATCGCTCAGGAATTCCGCTGTGTTGGACTTGCAGGAGGTACTAGCAGGGATTCTTGGCCCCCAAACTCCCTCAGGACTAAATTGGACTTCATCCCCCATCCCGTAGTCTGCCACGAGGCATGTTTGCAGAGTGGTAGAGAAAGGGGGCCATGGCCTACAAAGACGTTTTAGCAATCCCACTGTGTGGGACTTACTGGAGGTAACAAGAGGGGCAGCTGGCCCCCGAGGACATCGTTGGGGGCTAACCTCTCAAACTGTTGCCTCCAGTCAGTCCCACACAGCAGCATTGGTAAGTACTCGTGCCAGGCCACCCCACTTTGCCCACCACTCTACAAACGCGCTCCCTGGCACGCTCTTGGATGGGGATTGAAGTCCCCTTCACTGCTGGGGTTCCTTTAGGGGCCAACTAGACTACCATTTACCTCCAGTAACCCCACGCAGTGGGATTGGTGAGAGATACACAAAGGCCATGCCCCCTTTCTCCACCACTCTGCAAACGCGCTCCCTGGTGTGTTGTAAGTTGGGGGATTAAGTCCCCTTGAATCCTGAGGGTACCTGGGGTCCAACTAGCCCACCAGGTACCTCCAGTAAGCGCCACAGAGCTGCGTTGCAGAGAGGAGTAAAAAGGGACGTGGCCTGGACCACCTCTCTGCAGCGCAGGCCTCTGGCACTTCCTGGAGGTACCTGGTGGGCTAGTTGGCCCCCAGGATTGAAGGGGAATTAATTCCTCAACGTAAAACGGGCCACAGGGCGTGTTTGCACACATGTCACCTCAGGCCCCGCCCCCTCCCTTCTCCACTGAGCAAATGCGCCCCGTGGCGCGTTTTAAGTTGGGGAATTAAGTCCCCTTGTATCCTGAGGGTCCCTGGGGTGCAACTAGCCCACCAGGTACCTCCAGTAAGCGCAAAAAGGGGCATGGCCTGGGCCACCTCTCGGCAACGCAGCTCAGTGGCGCTTACTGGAGGCACCTGGTGGGCTAGTTGGCCCCCAGGGAACCTCAGCATTGAGGAGCAATTAATTCCACAACTTGAAACGCGCCACAGGGCGTGTTTGCACACATTTCACCTCAGGCCCCGCCCCCTCCCTTCACCACTGAGTAAACGTGCCCGTGGCATGTTTTAAGTTGGGGGATTAAGTCCCCTTGAATCCTGAGGATCCCTGAGGTCCAATTAGCTCACCTGGTACCTCCAGTAAGTGCCACAGAGCTGCCTTGCAGAGAGGCGTAAAAAGAAGCATGGGCTGGACCACCTCTCTGCAACGCAGCGCAGTGGCACTTAATAGCGGTACCTGGTGAGCTTGTTGGCCCCCAGAGACCCTCAGAAATAAAGAGGAATTAATTCCCCAACTTAAAACGCGCCACAGGGCGTGTTTGCACACATGTCACCTCAGGACACGCCCCCTCCCTTCACCACTAAGCAAACGTGCCCCGTGGCGCGTTTTAAGTTGGGGGATTAAGTCCCCTTAAATCCTGAGGGTCCCTGGGGTCCAACTAGCCCACCAGGGACCTCCAGTAAGCGCCACAGAGAGGTGTAAAAAGGGGCATGGCCTGGACCACCTCTCTGCAAAGCAGGCCTCTGGTGCCTACTGGAGGTACCTGGTGGGATAGTTGGCCCCCAGGGGCCCTCAGGATTGAAGGGGAATTAATTCCCCAACGCGCCACAGGGCGTGTTTGCACACATGTCACCTCAGGCCCCGCCCCCTACCTTCACCACTGTGCAAACGTGGCCCATGGCACATTTTAAGTTGGGGGATTAAGTCCCCTTGAATCCTGAGGGCCCTGGGGTCCAACTAGCCCACCAGGTACCTCCAGTTAGCGCCACAAGGCTGCGTTGCAGAGAGGTGGTCTGAGGCCACCTCCTTTTGACACCTCTCTGCAACACAGCCCTGTGGAGCTTACTGGCCGTCCCAGTGGGCTAGTTGGCCCCCAGGGACCCTCAGGATTGAAGGGGAATTAATTCCCCAACTTAAAACGTGCCACAGGGCCTGTTTGCACACATGTCACATCAGGCCCCACCCCTCCCTTCACCACTGTGCCAACGTGCCCCGTGGCGCATTTATTTTAAGTTGGGGGATTAAGTCCCCTTGAATCTTGAGGGTCCCTGGGGTCCAACTAGCCCACCAGGTACCTCTCGTAAGCACCACAGAGCTGCGTTGCAGAGAGGTGTAAAATGGAGCGTGGCCTGGACCACCTCTTTGCAACGCAGTCCTGTGGTGCTTACTGGAGGTACCTGGTGGGCTAGTTGGCCCCCAGGGATCCCCAATATTGAAGGGGAATTAATTCCCCAACTTAAAACGTGCCACAGGGCGCGTTTGCAGAGTGAAGCTGGGAGGGGGCAGGGCCTCCAGCACGATCGCGTGTGTTTTGTCATTTTTTGGGGGGAATGGGACTGTGTGGCCCCCCTTCTTTTTACTTTTTTTGGGCCCTGGGGACTACATTCCCCAGGGCCTGACATCCATTTTAAAAATTATATATATATAATAACGCAAAGGGGGCCACGTGGGCCCCCCTCCCGTGACCAGTACCGGCCCCGGAGACCCCATCCCCTGGGGCATGGCCAAATATATATTTTTTTATTATGGAGGGGGGCTGCGTGGCCCCCCTCCTGAGGCCTCTATTGGCCCCGGGGACCCCATTCCTAGGGGCCGGCCTTTATTTTCCAAAAATTGTTTTTTTTGCTTCTTCTTTGGGAGGAGGGCCACTTCTGGCCCCAGGGACCTCATCCCCCGGGGCCTGGCCATTGCTTTTTTTTTCCCGAGGGAGGCCGCATGGCCCCCCTCCTCAGGCCAAATATGGCCCCGGGGACCCCATCCCCCAGGGCAGCCTGGCTTTATTTTTAATGTTTGTAGGGAAGGGGGGCTGCGTGGCCACCCTCCCGTGCCACTTATGGCCCCAGGGACCCCATCCCGTGGGGTCGGCCCTATACGTTGAGAACCATGGAGGGTCCCTAATCCCCACAAGGTTCTGCCGGCTCCCCGCGTCCTATGGCAGCCGGCATTACTTTTCCACAAGGGGAGCTGCTGACATGCAGCTCTCCTTATGGAAAAGCAATTCTGCTTTGCTTAATTGAAGCCAGAGCAGGAAAACCTGCTCTCGCTTCAATGAAGCAAAGTAGTTTGCAATGACAGGGCGGGAGCCGTGCGACTCCTGCCCTGTCATTACAAACAGCAGTGTCCCGGGGGTGGGCACCCCAGAACACTGCAGGAGCCGGCCCTGGAGGGTGGCGGTCCCCAGGGCAATCAAGGGCTCCTGGAGAACGGCCGCGTGGCCCCCTCCCAACATTGGCAAAGCCCCGGGGAGGTGGCGGTTCCCGGGGTGTGTGGGGGGGCTCGAGCCCCCTACACAGGTTTTTTTTTTAAAGAAGCCCTGGGGTGGCGGTCGCCGGGGCTGCGGGAGCCCCCTACACAGGTTTTGTTTTGTTATTAAAAGCCCCAGGGTGGCGGTCGCCGGGGCTGCGGATGGCCATGTGCCCCCACAAATCATTAATGAAAGCCCCGGGGATGGCGGTCCCCAGGGCTGGGGGGGCTGCGTGCCTCCCCCTCCTAACTATTTATTCAAGGAGGTGGCGGTCCCTGGGGTAGTGTGGGGGGGATTGGGGCCCCCACACACATTTTGTGCACTGGCCCCGGGACCTGGCCCACCTGGGGGCCTCAATTAAATGAATCGCGGGAGCCCGCACTTCATTTTTTAAAAATGTTGGCGGGATTCGCGGCCCCTGCGTGAATTTCGGCGATTTAAAAAATGCTTTTTTTGGGGGAGTCCTTGTAGGACCCCCTGAGCAGGCGTAGGGGGCCAGGGTGTTTCTCCCCTGCCCCCTTTTCTTGTTTTTTGCGCTAGTCTTACTGTTTTTTTGTGCCTCGGATCTACCGAGGCACAAGATGGCTGCCAACACTTCCTGGTTTGGAGTGTTGACAGCCAATTAGAATGAAGCTTATGATCGGCAGGGTGCGTGGATCCACCGCGGCCATAGATATTGAAACTTTTATTTTTTGATTTTCCCAGTAACTACTGAACAGATTTACACCATTTAAAAAAAGGTCTCTTTCTGAACCAAGGGCTACCTTTTTCCCAAAAGTTTGCCTCCTGCTACAGTCTCAGGGACATTAGACTTCACCCATCACCTGCCTGGATTCCTATTTGAGGGGAATTCTACTCGCAGGTGAGGCCTCTGTTGAGAATCCCAGCGCCTCTGGTTCTACTGCGGGGAACGCGGGCTGAAAGTCATCATATCGCTAGTGTGGGCCGCTGCAGCTGAGGAGCTGTGCCACTGAGTGCCCGCTTTTGCCGTACTACGAAAATCATCGTTATCGCTATTGTGGGCCACCGCAGCTGAGGAGCTGTTGTCGCTGAGAGCCCGCATTTGCCTGTGTTACCCAAGTCATCGCCATTGTGGGCCGCCGCAGCTGAGGAGCTGTTGCCGCTGAGAGCCCGCATTTGCCTGTGTTACCCAAGTCATCGCTATCGCCATTGTGGGCCGCCGCACCTGAGGAGCTGTGCCGCTGAGACCCCGCATTTGCTGTCCTACGAGAATCATCGCAATCGCTATTGTGGGCTGCTGCAGTTGAGGAGCTGTGCCGCTGAGTGCCCGCATTGGCCGTCCTACGAGAATCATTGCAATCACTATTGTGGGCCGCTGCAGCTGAGGACCTGTGCTGCGGAGTGCCCGCACTAGTCACCACGTCGAGGATCTTGTTATCACCTGCGTGTGCCACTGGGTGCCTACCTTAAACACCACCCCAGGATTATCGTGCGTGCATGGGGCGGATCGCTACAGCAAGGAGCTGTGTCCGCTGTGAGTCCACCTGTCATCACCGCAGCTTCCTTGTGAGGCTGCGTGCCGTACCCCCTTTAAATCTCATGTACATTGTGCATCACCGGGTCGCGTGGACCCAGGCCTCGAACTAATTTAGTTCGACACGCTTTTGAGTGCCTTGATTGCTTTTGAAGAAGTGAATCTGCAATTATGTGCATTGTGGTTTCTTGAGTGCTTTTAAGCCTTGTGTTCAGTCTACATAAAGATAACTATTTTTCTATAACTACTGTGGTGTCCGTTTGTAGCGTCCTTCCTACGTTATTGTGTATGGTCATAAATGCTTCACACACTGCCTCTGAGATAGGCCTGTCTGCTCGTGCTGCATTACCACAGAGTTGAGCAGGGGTTGTCAAAGGGTGTAGCCCCCTTACACTGAATTAGGAAGAAGGATTCCTATTTGGACCTCAGCGCCATCCGCTGCCAACTAGAGATCCCCATTCCTAACAATTTATATATATGGGCCCCCCTCCCAATGAAATAAATTTTAAAAAAGAGGCAATGGCCCGGGGGATGGGGTTGGCCGCAGCAGGGGAGCCACGTGGACTACCTCACGTTTATTTTATTTTTAAAAGATGTGGCAGGCCCTGGGGATGGGGTCCCCAGGACCCAAAAAACATTTAAAGGAGGGGGCCACATAGCCCCCCTTCTAAGAACAACAAAATAATTAAAAAGCTGGCATCTCGCTGAGGACCCACCCCGTCCCTGCACCTCTCTGCAAACGCGCCTTCTTGCACGTTCTAAGCTGGGGGATTATGTCCCCTTGAATATCGAGCATCATGCAATCAGGGGTAGGGAAAATCGATTTATACCTTTTGTATATAAGCATGTATTTTCACTATAGATATGTACCTATCTTTGTGTATTGCTTTGGATAAACATGTAAAATAATTATGTTGGGGTAAAAAAAATCATGTACTTGCTTCTATTGTGCATCTATGTACCTTTCATGTACTTGGATCTGTGTGTTTGTTACTTTTCTCCTAAAAATGCATATCCAATGCACTACCCTATTTCTCATCCTGTACCTCTATCAATATCTTTAATCTACATTTACTTACCTCCTTTATGCATCTATATACATTCAATGTACTTATGGATCTATATATTTTTCACTTTCTTCTATTTAGCGTTTCCAATGCACTACCCTATTTCTCAGCCTATACTTCTCTCAATATATCTTCTAGCCCAACTTTCTGGCTCATCTCAAACCTTTTTCTACTACTCTTTCCAATGCACTGCCCTATCTCTCACCTTATACATCTACCAATATATCCTCTACATCCACTCTCTCATTTATCCCAAAGACCATGCCACTACTATGATCCCCAAAATAGCCCTTTCTAGACTCTCCGCTACTCTACCCCTCCTTGCATCATCTGACACCTCTTTTTACTATACTGATCCCACAAAACAAACCTTTCTAAACTCTTCCCTCTGACTCTTCCCCTCCAAAACGCCTTTTTACTCACCCAAAAGCCTCCTCCTACTACTATGACCTCCCGAAAAAAATAAAATCCAAATCCTTCACTCTTCTATCCCTCCACTATCCTTTTCAATCAAAATAACAGTCTAACATGTTCACGTCTTAAACTCCATATTCCACTATACAAATTCACCACTAATCCTTTATGTGCTCCAGAGTAGCGTGCTGCTTGCCAATAAAGCGTTTCAACACCACATCAGGGTTACAAGCGCTATAAAAATGCAAACCTTTTTCCTTTTTGTACCCCTCCCGAACCCTTCTCAATCCAAATAACTGATTAACATATCCACCACTCAAATTACTTCATATTTCACTATACTAATTTTCAACACTAATCTTTTATGGGTTCTGGAGTAGTGTGCTACTTGCCAGAAAAGTGCTTCAATAGCCATCAGGGGTAACAGGTGCTATATGAATGCAAACCTTTCTTCCCCTTCTATTCCTTCGCTATCCTTCTCACTCCAAATAACTGACTAATATCCACCACTCAAATTACTTTTAGATTTCACCAAACTAATTCACCACTAATCCTTTTCCGGGGTAGCATGCTACTCGCCCCAAAAAAACCCAAACACAATTCAACACCCCATCAGGGGTAATAAGCGCTATATAAATACAAACCTTTTTCCTCTTCTATCATTCTGCTATTCTTCCAAATCCAAATAACTGATTTACCTATCCACCACTTAAAATGTACTTTTATGTTTCACTATACTAATTCAAGACTAATCCTCTGTGGGTCCCGGAGTAGCGTGCTACTCACCAAAAAAGTGCTTCGATGCCTCGTCAGGGGTAGTAAGTAGGCCTGGGCTAAAATTTCGTTCCGTTCGCGGAAATTGCGATAATTTGACATTTTCGCGTTCCGCGGAAAGCGCGAAAATGTCAAAATTTCTGCATTCCGCAGCTTAGCGATAATTTGGTTCTTGCTCGCGCTGTAAAATAATACATTCGCGCGCGATCGCCTTACCTGAATCCCTGCGTTCGCCGACAAGTTTTCTTGATCCGGTCGCGTTCTCCATGAGATGTTGTATTGTTTTTAGCCATTTGCGAAGTCTCGCTACTGTTCGCGACCGCAGTGACGTCATGCGTCGCGCGATCACGTCTTTCTTCTCGCGATCATGCACCGCGAGACAACTGAAAACAAGATGGCCGCGCCCGTGAGCAACCACATGGGTAAGTTGGCGAGCCGCAACCATGCAGAAAATCTCGCGAACATGCGGGAAAAAACTTCCGCATCTTCGCGATATTTCCGCGTGTTTGCGATAATTTTTAACATTTTCGCGATAATTTGCGAAAGTGGATTTCGCAAATTCCGCCCACCCCTAGTAGTAAGTGCTATATAAATGCACTTACAATACAATACAATCACTGATGATATTGCTGATGACATCTCAAATGACATCAATGATGACATCACTGATTACATCGTCCACTTAATATGTAATGCACCTCCTCACACCCTAATGCAACCTTTTATACACATACTCTAAAATACAAACTACTATTCTCTAAACCATAGACACACCAATTCCAGTTAGTACATACCCACTCACTGATTCATAGGTCTACACACACATCTACTCACCCATACAGTCACTTATACACGCATTCACTCATCAATATAGCCACCAATATATGCAGTAATACACCTATAGATATAGTTACACACCACCACTCACCCAAAGAGTTACTCACACCCCTAGTCAGTCTCCCAAAGGATCAATCACACTGATATTTAATCATTATACAGTTTTACACACTCCACCAATCATTAACCCATATAGACAGTCACATAGCTACACACCAACCAATACAGCCACTTACACACCAACTGACAGACTGATATAGACATTAACACAGATTAGTCAGTCACCCATGCATTCACTAACACATATTTAATCACTCACTTATACAGTCAGTCACGCACCTACTAAATTATCCCTTCAAACACTCACACACCCAATCATTCGTAACTACACTTTGGCGTATATATATATATATATAAACATACTTACATTTTTCAGAAACACAGTCACTGGATGATGTCATCAGTGATGTCATTTGATATGTCCTCACTGATGTCATGAGTGATGTCACTGACCATGTCATGAGTGACGTAATATGTGACGTCATCAGTAGAGCATTGCGGGGGCACGAGTTATAGTTAGCTCAACTAACTATAACGGCCGAATTTCTCTGCTTTTGTATGAGTGAAATATCCAAATAACTATAACGTTCCTGAAACCTATGGTTTTTTCAGTGTTCAGCAGTTGGTAGTTATAGTTAGGACCATGTTTTATAGGATAAGCACTTTTTACTTGCCTATATATTTGGTGCCATTTGAGATGTTCCTCAAAAGGTGTACAGATGATTCTAGTTGTGCATGGAAATTTATGGGGTAATCTGTCAAGTGGGGGCTGAGAAAAAGTATGTTTCCCATGTTAATTTCTATAGGAGTATTGAACACGACTAAGGCCCAAACTGCTGAATGGAATTACATCAAATTTGGCAGAAAGCTGGCTTTTGGTACACAGATTGTGCTTCTTGTCATTTGGTGTAAATGTGTTTAGTAGTTGTTGAGAAATTTAAGCAAATCCACATTACGGTATCTGCAATCGTGTCTAATTTGTGAATAATGAAAAACACTTGCAGAGTAATGCAGAACTCTGATTGGCTGCTCACACTTCAACCAGGAATTGTTGGTAGCCATCTTGGGACTTGGCTTCTGTATTTGTAAGTGATTAAGCACATGAATGGCTGTATATGTGAGTTAGTGGTTCTGTTAGTGGCTCTCTGGGTGAGTTGATGTGTTGCTGGCTGTAACGCAGAGCTCTGATTGGCTGCCAACACTTTAACCAGGAAGTGCTGGCAGCCATCTTGGGACTTGGCTTCTGTAATGGTAAGTGATTAAGTGTGTGAGTGGCTGTATATGTGAGTTAGTGGTTCTGTTAGTGGCTCTATTGGTGAGTTGATGTGTTACAGGCTGTATGGATGAGCAACAAAATGTGTGAGTGTTTGAATTGGTTCAGTGAATGAGTTTGTTAGTGATGTGTGGTAGTGGGTGTATGACATGTTTTATGGGGTGTTAGTGGGTGTGTCAGTGTTTCTCTGGATAAAGTCAACAGTGATGTCTTTGCAGATATCATCAGTGATTTCATTTCAGATGTCATCAGTGATGTCACTGACCATGATATGAGTGATGTAATATGTTAGGTGATAAGCAGTGTATTGCAGGGGCGTGTGTTATAATTAGCCCAGGAAACCATGACTGCTGAATATCTCTGGTTTTGTATGAGTTAAATGTCAGCCTTACTATAATGTCATTGTGACCTTTGTTTTTTTCAGTGAATATATAAATATATATATATACACACACACAAATATATATCTATACATACACACATATATCTATATCTATATATATATATCTATATATATATTCACTGAAAAAAAACATAGGTTGCAAGGATGTTATAGTTAGAAATTAGCATTTAAAAAACCTTAGAAATTTACTGAAAAAACCATAGGTTGAAGGGACGTTATAGTTAGTTGGACATTTCACTCGTATAAAACCAGAGAAATTAGGCTGTTATAGTTAGTAGAGCTAAATATAACTCACGTCCCGGCAATGCACTGCTGATGACGTCACATATTACATTACTCATGACATGCTCAATGACATCACTGACAACATCTCAAATTACATCACTGATGACATCACTGATGACATCATCCAGTGACTGAGTGTTTCTAAAAATTTCAAGAACATTATATCTCTATATACCAAGGTATATTGAAGAAGGATTGGTTGTCTGAGAACCTGTATAGGTGACTGAGTGTCTGTGTGGGTGGGGGCGTGTGTGACTGCCTGCATGGATGTGTGAGTGGGTGATTCACTGGGTGTATGCGTTTATGAGTTCGTGTGTTAGGTAGTGTATCGTTGAGTGGGTGTACGTGTAGCTGTGTTGGTGAGTAAATGGATGTGTTAGTAACTACATATGTGAAAGGCAGTATTTGTGAGTGTTAGAGTATATAAGTGAATATATGTAACAGTGAGTGATTGTGACAGTGGCTGCATGGATAAGTGTGTGCTAATGTCAGTAATTGTTGAAGACAGTACATGTCTGTATAAAAAAGTGATGTGGTGACTGTATAGGTGAGTAAATGGCAGTGTAATTAATTATTTGGGTGACTGACTAGGTTTTTGAGTAACTCTTTGGGTAAGTGGCACTGTGTGAGTGTCTTTATGGGTGTATGAGTAGATATATCAGTGGCTTTATTGATGAATGACTGCATGTATGAATGACTGTAAGGGTTAGTGGGTGGATGTGTGGTAGACGTATGAATCACTGAGCGGGTATGTACCAACTGCTATTGGTGTGTCGATGGTTTTGATATTGGTAGTCTGTACTTTAGAGTGGGTGTATTAAAGGTTTTATTAGGGTGTGAGGATGTGCATCAGATGATCACGTGGATGATGTCATCAGTGATGTCATTTGAGATGTCATCAGTGATGTCATCAGTGATGTCGCTGAGCATGTCATGAGTGATGTAATATGTGACATCATCAGCAGTACATTGCGGGAGCGTGAGTTATAGTTAGCTATATTAACTATAACAGCCATATTTCTCTGGTTTTATACAAGTGAAATTTCCAACTAACTATAACGTCCCTGCAACCTTTGTTTTTTTCAGTGAATTTCTAAGGTTTTTTAAATGTTATTTTTTAATTATAACGTCCCTAAAAGCTATGTTTTTTTCAGTGAATTTCTAAGGTTTTTTTAAATGCTAATTTCTAACTATAATGTCCCTGAAACCTATGGTTTTTTCAGTGACCATCTAAGGTTTTTTAAAACCTAATTTATAACTAAAACGTCCCTAAAACCTATGTTTTTTTCAGTGAATTTCTAAGGTTTTTTAAATAATAATTTCTAACTATAACGTCCCTGAAACCCATGGTTGTTTCAGTGAATTTCTAAGGTTTTTAAAATGCTACTTTCTAACTATAATATAGCAGTCGTGTTTGCAGAGTGGTGTAGAAAGGTGAGCGTGGTCTCCGAACACCTCTTAGCAATCCCACTGTGTGGGATTTACTGGAGGTAACAGGAGGGGTGGTTAGCTCCCAACATCACCTTTGGGGGCCAACTACCCCTCCTATTACCTCCAGTAAGTCCCACACAGTAGGATTGCTAACTTCTCATACCAGACCACGCCCCCTTTCTCCACCACTCTGCAGATGTGCCTCCTGGTGCATTCTGGGTTGGGGGATTAACTACCCTTCAATCCTGAGGGTCCCTGGGGGCCAACTAGCCCACTAGGTACCTCCAGTAAGCCCCACACAGCTGGATTGCTGAGAGTGGTCCGAGGCCAGGCCCCTTTTTTAAAACACTCTGCAAATGCGCCTCTTGGCGCACTGCTGCTCAGGGGATGAAGTTCACTTGTGTCTTGATGTCTTCAGGATACAAGAGGACCTCATCACCCCACCAGCAGTGTGCCAAAAGGCGTGTTTGCAGAGTGGTGTAGAAAGGGGGCGTGGCCTCGGAGCTCTCTCAGCAATCCAGCTCTCTGGTGCTTACTGGGGATACCTGGTGGGCTAGTTGGCCCCCAGGGACCTCAGTATTCAAGGGGACTTAATTTCCCAACTTACAATGCGCCGAGGGGCGCATTTGTTGAGTGTTGCAGGGAGAGTGCGGCGCCTCCGGTGAGATGCCGTTTTTAAAAAAAATATTCCTTTAGGAGGGGAGCTGTGTGGCCCTTCCTTCTTGTACTATTTTTGGGGCCCTGGGGACCCCATCCCCAAGAACCTGACCCCTTTTTTATTTAAAAAAAAAACGGGAAGGGGGCCGCATGGCCCCCCTCCCTAGTCCAATTTTGGCCCTGGGGCCTCCCTTTCTAAATGTAACTATTGGAAAGGGGGACCACGTGGACCCCCTTACCTAGGCCACTATTGGCCCCGGGGACCCCATCCCCGGGATCTGGCCTCACCGTTGGGGACCATGGGGGGAGCCCCAATGCCCCCACGGTCCCGCCGGCTCCCTGCATCCTGTGGGAGCTGGCATTGTTTTTGCACATGGGAAGCTGCTGACATGCTGCTCCCCTTGTGCAAAAGCACCCTGCTTTTGTTTTTGGAAAAACCAAAGCAGGAGTTTGCTATGACAGGGTGGGAGCATTTAATCAAAGAGTGCCCCAGGTAGGTGGTGGTCCCTGGGGAAGTGTGGGGGGCAGGAGCCCCCCACACTTCATTTTTTTATTTTAAACCCCAAGGATATGGTGGTCTCCAGGGCTTGGGGGGACCTGCGAGGCCCCTGCACTTAATATTCATTGGCCCAGAGAGGTGGTGGTCTCTGGCGCAGCATGGGGGGCTGCCTGTACCCCACATATAAACAATTAGGCCCAGGGAAGGTGGTGGTCCCCACGGGCCCCGTTACATAAATAAGCATTGCCCCAGGACCTGGCCCACCCGGGGCCTTTAAATAATGAAGAGCGGGAGCCCGTGCTTTGTTTTTCTTTCATTTTGGATCGGGTTCTCGCACCCGGCATGACTACGGCCAAAAATGAAACCAAAAATGCTTTTATTGGGCATGGGGTTCCTCTGGGACCCCCAGAGCAGGTCTAGGGGGTCAGGGTGTTTTTACCCTGCCCCCTTTTCTTCTTTTTAATGTTTTACTCACCTTTATCCTTCTCCCTCGGTACCAAGTCACAAGATTGCCACCAACACTTCCTGGTTTGAAGTGTTGGCAGCCAATCAGAGGCAAGCGTGTGCTTGGGAGGGCTCAGCCAGTCAGATCTCACAATTCTCAAATATCGATATCTGTAAATCTTTACATACCTCATAAACTACTGAATGGAATTAGACCATTTAAAAAAACTTGTTTTCTGGACCAAGAGCTATCTCTCTGCCATATTTGGTGTACTTCTGTTCAGCAGTTCAGGCTGTAGCCGTGTCTAAAGTGTCCTATGGAAATTATCAGAGAGAAAACACGTTTTGCGACCCTCCTTTTTTCTCGGCCCCCCCTTGATGAATCACCCCAAAACTTTCAAGACAGGAGCTGATCTGAGTGAACAATTAGTTTTGAAGATTTCGTGAAGATTTGTCAAACGATGCCAAAGTTATTGGCAAATCAAAAAACGCTTTTCCTATGGAAACTGGGTTCTAACTATAACTACCTACTGGCGACCGCCAGTAGGTAATATATATATATATATATATATATATATATATATATATATATATATATATATACATATATATATATATATGCATACATAAATATATTCACTGAAAAAAACATAGGTTTCAGGGACGTTATAGTTAGAAATTAGCATTTAAAAAGCCTTAGAAATTCACTGAAAAACCATAGGTTTCAGGCACGTTATAGTTACTTGGACATTTGACCCATAGAAAACTAGAGAAATTCGCCCTTTATAGTTAGTTGAGCTAACTATAACTCACGCGCTCGCAATGCACTGGTGATGACATCACATATTACGTCACTCATGACATGGTCAGTGACATCACTCATGACATCACTGAAGACATCTCAAATGACATCACTGATGACATCACTGATGACATCATCCAGTGAATGTGTGTTTCTGTAAAGTTTAAATATTTCTCACATATATCTATGCCGAGGTCTATTGAAGAATGAATGGATGTAGAAGTGCCTGAATGGATTATTTAGTAGATGCATGACTGACTGTACAAGTCACTGATTGAACGTATGTTACTGAATGCATGGGTTAGTGACTAAACTGTGTGAATGTCTATATTAGTCTCTCAGTTGGTGTGTAAGCAGGTGCATGGGTTGATGAGTAGCTACATCAGTGTCTATATGAGTTATTGATTGATTGTATGAGAATCTGTATGGGTGTCTGAGTGTCTATGTGGGTGAGTGGGGGGTCTGACTCGGTGCATACATGTCTGAATGGCTGATTTGCTGGTTGTATAGATTCAATAGTGAATCTCGGAAGGGCTGTACGGGTAGCTGACTATGTGTACAGGTGTCTTGATTAGTGAATTGATGTCTCCGTTGTATATATGTGAGTAACTATATATGTTTTTAGACAGTATATGTGAGTGTTGGGGTGTATAATTGACTATATGTGAGAGACAGTGATTGCAAGAGTGTCTACATACATGAATGTGTACTTGTATTAGTGACTGTATAAGAGACTACGTATGTGTTAGTATCTATATAAATAAGGGAGGTGGTGTGTGTATAAATAAGTCAAGTGGTGTGTATATATCTGCATAGGTGAGTACATGGGTGTGATTGATTTTTGGCATGACTGAGTAGATGTGTGAGTAACTCTATGGATCAGTAGCACTGTGTGAATGTATGTATAGGTGTATGAGTGGATATCATATTGATGTAATGATGAGTGACAGCATGTATGAGTGACTGTATGAGTGTATGTCTATCTCACAATATATAGATAGGAATCAGTGGATGGGTATCTAGTATCTGGTATTGGTGTGTCTATGGTTTCAAAAATGGTAGTCTGTATTTTAGAGTATGTGCATCAAAGGTTATATTAGAGTGTGAGGAGGTGTGTCAGACTATCACGTGAATGAGGTCATCAGTGATGTCATTTGAGATGTCATCAGTGATGTCATGAGTGATGTCACTGACCATGCCATGAGTGATATAATATGTGATGTCATCACCAGTGCATTGCTGGCATCTGAGTTATAGTTAGCTCAACTAACTATAACGGGCGAATTTCTCTGGTTTTATATGAGTCAAATGTCCAAGTAACTAGAACGTGCCTGAAACCTATGTTGTTTTTCAGTGAGTTTTTAAGGTTTTTTAAATGCTAATTTCTAACTATAACATCCCTGCAACCTATGGTTTTTTAAGTGAATTTCTAAGGTTTTTTAAATACTAATTTCTAACTATAACTTGCCTGAAACCTATGGTTTTTTCAGTGAATTTCAAAGGTTTTTTAAATGCTAATTTCTATCTGTAACATGCCTGAAACCAATTTTTTTCAGTGAATATCAATGTTTTTTTAAATGCTAACTTCTAATTATAATGTTCATTTAACCTATAGTTTTTTCCGACACCCAAGAAGAACAACACCCACTGCCACAACCCTCAGGACCTCCCCCCGTACAACCTCTCTCCCTACTAAGGCAGTGCAGAACAGGACAGCGAACCCTCCAAAAACGGCATGGTCCCTTAGCCATATAATAGCTCAATGTTGGGAAATGTGGCAATCGTTTTTTCAGTAAATTTGAATTTTTTTTTAAATACTAATTTCTAACTTTAATCTTCCTGGGACCTATTTTTTTGTGTGAATTTCAAAGGTTATTTAAATACTAAGGGGCTCATTTATGAGCCCCTGCGTCACTTTTGCGCCACCAGTGCGTCACTTTTTGTGACGCACCAGTGGTGTAAAACATGCGCCATGATGCGCTATATTTACAAAGTGACGCATCTACCTAGATGCGTCACTTTGTAAACCCCTGCGCTACATTATACCTGCGTCAGGTATAATGTATGCAGGGTGGGCGTTCCCACGTAAGTAAGCATCGTAGAAGTGACGCAGTGAAATCTACGAGATTTCACTACGCCACTTCTAGGGTGCAAATGCGTCAATATCTTACGCCTGCCTCACAGCAGGCGTAAGACTGACGCAGGCCCTTTCACGTGGGGCTTGCCCCATGTGAAAGGACACATTGCTGGAGTTGCGTCACTTTTGTGACACACTCCAGCAATGCGTCACTTTTGCGCCTACAGATACATCAGAAATACTGACGTATCTGTGACTCCTTGCGACATGATGCGTCATACTGTAAATATGACGCATCATTGGAGTCGCAGGGAGGGCGCAGTGAAAAGTGACGCATCACTGTTTTCACGCAGAGATGCGTCAATTTTCATAAATGAGGCCCTTATTTCTAATTATAATGTTAATAAAACCTATGTTTTTCTCATTAATTTATTTTAAAAATGTGATATTTTGTAACTTTAATATCCTAAAAATTGTTTTTGTATTTTTTTATTTATTATTTAATGTCTTCTTGTTTTTAAAAAAGGGACCCCAGCCCAGAGCCACATCTGAAGACCAACACATGTCATAGACCTACTGATCAAGCAGCTCCGACACCCAAGAACGCCACAACACCCACCACCACCCCCAGTACCTCCCTCTACCACCGAGGCAGTGCAAAACAAGTCAGCGAACTTTCCGAAAAGGGCATGGCCCCTCAGCCACACAACAGCTGAATATTGGGACAGGTGTGAACAAACTATATGTGAAGGAAGCAATTTACCCATAAATACCAATGCACACAATGAAAAGTGTAGCAATGATGTGCTGGACACATCTCAGTATGCAGAACACACACCTCTCCATCTGCAAAAATACTACTGGTGCTTGTAGTGTTGCGGACAGTGGACCCAACCATGTTACGTCAAACACTAAGGACGATCTCAGTCATGTAGCTGTATCGTCCCCCCCTGTGAGCATAAGTGTAACCGGAGTGTGAATAAATAGGCTGGGGCTCTGGGCGTGGTTCACTTGTGAACTATGAAGACCAACGACTGTGCCAGAGCAGCGGGCCTCACCCTGCCACAAGGCTGCCATCATGACCGCGGGACTCCTTGACACAGGCCCCCTGCGAACCCAGCTGCACAGCACCGCAGACTTATGTCTGTACAGACTACTGCCTTCGATCTGCACTGCAGACAGCAGGTATCACAATTCGGATGGAGTAGCGATTGCAGATGACGCAGTCCAGTACGCAAGATACATTCCTCCCAGTGCGATGCTCTCCGACCACGCATCATGCCAGGGTGCGCACACGCTGAGCGCCAAAGGTACCACTAACTCAGTGCACCACAAGTCATCGACACGTGGCCTTACTGAGGCAGAATTCAATAGACAAAAGACATTGATCCGAGTGCGGCCCTCCCGGACTACACATCATTGCAGGATACGTACACGCTGAGCGCCAATGGTACTACTAACTCAGTGCACCATAAGTCATCACCACATGGCCTTATTGAGCCAGAATCCAATAGACAAAGACATTGGTCCGAGTGCGGCCCTCCCAGACCACACATCATCGCAGAGTACGTACACGCTGAGCGCCTAAGGTACTACTAACTCAGTGCTCCATAAATCATTGCAAGGAAGTGTGAACAGTTTTATGTCAGCAGTGAGGCATACTATCACTCGAAAATCACCCAAAAATACTTATAATATAAAAAGAACACAAGAATCGAAGTACATTAATGATTACAATCCAGTAATTTTGAAGATGTGGAATCCAAATATGGATATGCAATATGTTGCAGATAACTCATTTACTGTTCCTCGCATACTATCCACATAGAAGTCCATACCTGGAAAACATATGACTGTATGAAATACTGCAACATTATAGTTTTAGAAAAAATGTTACAGAAAAAATAAGTGAAGGGAAATATCTATGCTGTAATTGGATCTGATGGATGTTTCTTAAAAAATGCCAAATTAAATTTGATTAATCAAAGGAAATTAAGTTGTGATACTCCAGATAAGAGAGAGTTTTTCTATTTAGCTCTTCTGCAACTCTTCAAACCTTGGAGGACTGAAATGGAATTACTTGGAGATTTTGACTGCTATGAAGATTCTTTCAAAGCATGTGAAGACAATGCTAACAGTGAGGCCCTCCCGGACCACGCATCATTGCAGGGTGTGCCGTGTGCTTCAGGTGCCACTAACTCACTGCACCAGAAGGCAGACTTATTGAGGCAGAATTCAACGCAAGCCGCAACACATGGTGCCACTAACCCTGTTCAACAGAAGCCGGCAACACTTGGTGCCACTAACCCTGTTCGACACAAGCCGAACGATCCCACTTGTGGAACTATGTCCTGAATAGCAGTGACCCAAAGTCCGTGGCAGCGACCACAGCAGCATACTCCCTTTGATCAGTTAGGCATATTTCCATATGCAAGGCCGGCGACACCTGGTGCCACTAACCCTGTACAACACAAGGCGCGACACATGGTGCCACTAACCCTGTTCAACACAAGCCGATCCCACATGTGGAACTGTGTCCTGAGTCCTGAATGGCAGTGACCCCAAGTCCATGGCAGCGACCACAGCAGCATACTTCCTTTGATCAGTTAGGCACATTTCCATATGCAAGGCCGGCGACACATGATACCACTAACCCTGTTCAACACAAGCAGATCCCACATGTGGAACTGTGTCCTGAGTCCTGAATGGCAGTGACCCCATCTTTGTAGCAGCGACCACAACACCAGACTCCCTGCGGTTGGTGATGCGTATTTGCATATGGAAGCCCGGCGACACGTGGTGCCACTGAACCTAAACTACGCAGGCCGGTGGGGCCACCAACCTATGCATGTGGCTGTGGGCCCTTGCTCACCGCTACCTCTGGCCTACACTGCGGTCAGCAGGGCTCACAATTCAGATACAGTCACGATTGCAGATGATGCAGTAGGCAACAGACATAGCTCCCACTGCTGCTCATCCGCACCAAGCAGCATCACAAGCTCATACACTTCGACAGTGCATTCTATACATATTTCATCTTTTCATGATACGCCTACACTGCGCATCAGTAGGGCTCACAATTAAAATTAAATCTTCATTCATTAATTACAGAGTCCACCAGGCAAGTAACTATCACAGGCCTAAAACCTACATAATATCCTTTTAGTATCCTTGCTTCAAGAACTTTTTTTATATCAGTAATAGCTTTAGTACAATCAACAAATTCATCTTCAAGTGCCAACAAACACTCAATAACCCTCTACACTGCGGGCAACAGAGCTCACAATTCGAATTTTTGATACGTGGTGCCACTAACCCTGTTCAACACAAGGCGCGACACGTGGTACCACTAACCCTGATCAACACAAGCCGATCCCACATGTGGAACTGTGTCCTGAGTCCTGAATGGCAGTGACCCCAAGTCCGTGGCAGCGACAACAGCAGCATACTTCCTTTGATCAATTAGGCATATTTCCATATGCAAGGCCGGCGACACATGGTGCCACTAACCCTGTTCAACACAAGCCAATCCCACATGTGGAACTGTGTCCTGAGACCTGAATGGCAGTGACCCCAACTTCGTGGCAGAGACCACAGCACCAAACTCCCTTTGATCAGTCAGGCATATTTCCATATGCAAGGCCAGAAACACGTGGTGCCACTAACACTATACAACTCAAAGCGCGACACGTGGTACCACTAACCCTGTTCAATACAAGCCGATCCCACATGTGGAACTGTGTCCTGAGACCTGAATGGCAGTGACCCCAAGTTCGTGGCAGAGACCACAGCACCAAACTCCCTTTGATCAGTCAGGCATATTTCCATATGCAAGGCCAGAGACACGTGGTGCCACTAACCCTGTACAACTCAAAGCGCGACATGTGGTGCCACTAACCCTGTTCAATACAAGCCGATCCCACATGTGGAACTGTGTCCTGAGTCCTGAATGACAGTAACCCCAACTTCGTGGCAGCGACCACAGCACCATACTCCCTTCAGTTTTATTTGTGGTTGTTTTCTTTCAATAAAATATTTTATATTTAAATCTATACATGACTAAGTTTCTTGTTTGTCCAACCGCACAAGGATAATTCTGGGCCCAAGAAGGTTGTTGGGGGTATGTTGGTAATGTGGGAAGAGGGTGCGTTACCTGCTGATGTGAAAGGGGTATCTCTCACAGAAAGAACTCCGGTATGTTTTCAGAAATGCCTCGGACAGATGCCAACTGACGGACTGAATCACAAAATGGCTTTTCAATGCTTATGTAGTGTGACTTATGAACAGTTCGCACCCAGGCTCGCAGAGGGACAACTGCGGCCCGTTCGGTCGACTCACAGACGCAGTACTACGAGCCATCCACTCCCAAAGGAACAGCAGCGTATTAGCTCGCAGAGGTAGAGGCACAGCAGCGTACTAGCTTGCAAAGGTAGAGAGCTGTGACCCAACGGACTGGCTTCTAACGCTATAGCGGCGAAGTGGTGGTGTTGGGAAGAGGGAGCATGAAAGGGTTATCTCGCACAGACAGAGCTCCAGTATATTAAATTGCCCCCGGGACCTTTCTTTTATATTTTCACTCGATGCAAGAAAGCGCGCTTTCTGGACCATGACCTTTCTCCCTACCAAACTTGTCGTAATTCCGTTCAGCAGTTTGACCTGTAGCCTTGACTAAAGTTTCCTATGGAAAATCCATTGAGAAAACACGTTTTCACCCCCCCACATAGCTACCTGACGCACAGGTGTACTCGCTGTTGGTGTGCAGGTCAGTGCTCTAGTTGTCAACATGTCACGGCCACTCCCTGAGGGCAGGTTTGCACACACACCACACCCATCCGGCACATACGTCACAGACCATGTGACCACGCAAATATAATACATCGACAACGCCACATCCTTTATTACTGGTGGTGACTGGATGGCGGACTCTCCACGGGTCTCAATCATAAAGAGTCCATGATAAATTGCGCAGAGGGTTAGTCGCACCCTGAGCTGTATGGCCGTCAGGGGCCTACTACCACGTGGCCCGGACTTGACTTGCACAGGGTTAGTGCCACCCGAAACTGATGTGGCTGTCAGGGCCCTACCACCACGTGGCGTGGATTTGACTTACACAGGGTTAGTCGCACCCTAAGTTGTATGGCCGTCAGCGGCCTACCACCACCTGCCACTGACTTGCATTGCACAGGGTTAGCAGCACCCAAAGCTGATATGGTCTCCACCATTGATGACTCAGGACTCAGCGACATCTGTGGGTTCTGCCGGGCCACGGAGAAGCTGATATGGTGTCCGCCATTCATGGCTCATGACTCAGCGACATCTGTGAAATCTGCTGGGCCGCGGAGCTTTGACAGGCATGTGGAATGCCCGCTGGTACACATTCCCGTGGCAGCAGGTAATTATTTGGTCATGGATGCGCAGGGACGGCAGTATCTCTCTCTCTCACTTCCCTCTTTCCCTCTCTTCACTCTCTCTCTCGCTCTCTTCCTTCCTTTCCTTTTCTTTCTCTATCTCCCTTCTCCCACCCTTTCTTTCCTTCCCTCTCTTTTTCTCTCTGGCTTATTTTCCTTCTCTGTGTCTCGCTCCTTTGATATGCTCATTACACACGTCCTTATTTTGTGCTTTATTTTCCAGGGTGTTTCTTCGACATTCATGCTCCCGACAGGAGTCTTCCGCTTTGTTGTTTTGTGTTCATTTTGTTAAATTTACGTTATCCTTTATATATACGTTTACGAAAAAATAAAGTTTGGAGAAAAAACATTCAATAAATTGTTTGGTTGTTAGTTAAGTGCTGTGTGACTCTTTCTCGTTCTTATTACTGTTATTTGGTGGTGTCCACCATGGTGTTAAATTTTGGGGCAGTTATCGCTGGAATACTGGTGATGTCTGCTGTTTGCACCAGCTTCTGAATAGTGTGTTAGATTTATCTCAACTGTAGTTGCATTAAAGTGCTGATAATGAGATGCAGAGTAGGCGTCCCCGTGCAAAAACACATGAGGTGCACCTTTGCGATTTATTCTAAATACTAAAATCCTGTATTGAATTGCACTGTGAGAGTGGGTGCATTTACAGTGTACACACAAAATCAATGAAGAAATCTCATTGTATTTATATTGATTGTGAATAGTGGATCAGGTGCTGGATCTTGACGGGATACACTGCCCAGCTCATTTATTTTCCTGTACACGAAAAAACCACATCACGACTTTCACAACGAAAGGCAAAAACTGTGATGTGAAACAAATTCCAGCGATAAGCTGCGTTAGCACCAGAGATTTTACACCTGCTTTCTGCTGGTGTTAAGCAGGACCACTACCTGCAACATGAAAGGGAACACAGCCAAGAGCCACACCTGAACACCCACAGGTACCAATGAGTCAATGACCATGATACACGGATACCCATGAGGGCCATAACATTCATTGCAACAACCCAAGGACCGCCAACGCCCCGAACCTGCATCTGAGCAAGTATGTCCGTGTGGTGAATGTGTTAGCATGATAGGCACGGGCCCTGCAACATCAGTGTGCTGTCTTCAGCGGACGTTACCATGTCATCTCAGCATTGGCAGTGAGCCTGGAGATGTAACTACACACGCATCCTCCTGCATGCACAAGTAGCAAAGGGAACGGGGTGTCTCACACATGTCCGGCTGCAAGAAGTGCGGTAAGTGTGTCTCTGTGTTCTGGGGTGGGCCCCGCAAGTGCCGCAGCCGTCAATGTTGTAAAGTGGCATGCACCTCCTCCAAACGGCAGTGTCACGGTGTGATTGGGAATCCCGCAGGACATGCGCGAATAGCCATTACAAAGGTGTGCCATAGGAGTGCACGAGATGCAACAGCGCAGCGCACAAAAGTGTGGGGGTTCATGGGAGGGATGAGCAGCTGTTTGGCAACGTAACACACAGTGAACCCACCCATGTGCCACGTGCTGGACATCTCATCCAGGATGACCAGGGTCACAGACATCCCACAACACCCATGACCAGCCTTTGTACACATCCTGTATGAATGCAGATGTAGAAGTTACTGTAAGGATCAAAGGTTCTTTGTCTGAGCTATCTTGCACTAACACATCTGCTGCTCCGAGAAGGAACTTGCAAGTGACCAGCCCCCCCTGACAGATACGATAATATTTGCATCCGTCTCCCACACTACGCACTGCCCGATTTGAGAACAACGAGTGGACATCCCACACTCAAAAGTCCTTCGTCGTAGTTAGCGTGAGTGAAATGGCCTTCACACATACTACACACTACTTACTTCCACAACCCTGCCCTGCACTCATTGCACACAGACCCGGCTCATTGCACCAAGCTGTGCCATTTCATCCACAAGACTGGCACACGGCAAGCCAGTGCAGCTACAAGCATAGCCATTGACGCATAGCAGGGCAGCCCAAACACATGGTCGACTCCATTCACATCCACCTATATCTTGCCCATCTGCTGCATGTCCTGAGTGCACTGCCTTTGGCAGTGCTGCGGATCACTTACCAGCACCATATACAAGTTACCGTGTTCCAAACAATACTTCCTCATACTACATATAAAATATTGCTGACACTACTTGGACAGGTGTGGCACAGAGCCCAGAGCACATGACTTCACAGCATAGGACACACAGTTTGGGCTCCCGGTTTCATCCCCGAGTCCAGCAGCAGCTCAGTTTAGCAGCATAACACTCTAGATAATACCTCACTTAATTTCCGTACCCCACACTTTCAGACTAGTAGTGGTCAGTAGTTCAGCGGCTTTATCCCGAGTCTGGCAGCAGCTCACCTTACGCCCCCAGCGCCATCAGACCCGTGCGAGTGAGTAGTTTGCACTTTACAAATACCAAATTGATTTGATAGGCGAGAATTTACCTTCGCACTCCCTGTATAACACCCCCTAAGCACCATGCACAAGTTACAATGTTCGAAACACAAGTTTCTCTGAGCAGGTATAATTACATGCTGACACTACTTGCACAGATGTGGCACAGCGGCCAGAGCACATGACTTCACAGCTTATGACACACAGTTTGGATTCACGCTTTCATCCCAGAGTCCGGCAGCAGCTCAGCTTAGCAGCATGAGACTCTAGACAATACCTCACATATTTTCCATACCCCAGCACTTTCAGACCAGTAGGGGTCAGTAGTTCATCCTAGTAGGTATAAACATATGCTGATACTACTTCCACAGGTGTGGTGCAACGGAGAGGGCACATGACTTCACAGCATAAGACATACCTTTTGGGCTCACGCTTTAATCCCCGAGTCCCGCAACAGCTCACCTTAGCAGCATCAGACTCTAGGCAATACCTCACATAATTTCCATAGCCAAACACTTTCAGCCCAGTAGGGATGAGTAGTTCGCTTCCCACCCCTGTTTAGAACACCCTAAACACCCCATAGAGGTTACAGTGCTCCTACCCTCCTCTTTCATCCTTTTTCCGCCCTTTTTTCCCCTTACTTGCTTCAACAGAATCACAAAATGGCTGCCAACACTTTCTAGTTGCAACCGCTCGCACCGCTCGCAGCCAATAAGCAGCAAGCTCGTGCTCATAACGCCGCAGCCAATCAGATGGCAGAATTCCCAAACATCGATATCTGTAAATTTCAATATTTCTCCAAAACTACTGAACAGATTTGCACCAAATAAACAAAACCGTGCTTTCCAGAACAAGCCCCTTCTCCCTCCCAAATTTGGGGTAATTCCGTTCACCCATTCGATCTGTAGTCTTGTCTAAAGTTTCCTATGAAAATTGCATGGAGAAAACAAGTTTTGGGACCCCCCTTTTTTCTTGGCCCCCCCTTGATGAATCACCACCAAACTTTTAACATAGGAGCTGATATGGACAAAGAATTAGTTTGGAAACTTTCATGAAGATTCATCAAACGACGCCAAAGTTATAAGCAAAAATAAATGCACTTCCTATGTTTTCTCCATGTTAATTTCCATAGGAAAGTTCAGACCAGGCTACAGGTCGAACGGGTGAACAGAATTACCCCAAATTTCACAGGGAGAAGGAACTTGGTCTAGAAAGCACGCTTTTGTTTATTTGGTGTAAATCCGTTCAGTAGTTTTGGAGAAATATCAACATTTACAGATATCGATATTTGGGAATTCTGCCATCTGATTGGCTAAGGCGTTACAAACACAAGCTTGCTGCTTATTGGCTGCGAGCGGTGCGAGCGGTTGCAACTAGGAAGTGTTGGCAGACATTTGGTGATTCTGTTGAAGCGAGTAAGGGGAAAAAAGGGGAAAAAATGAGGAAAGAGGAGGGTAGGAGCACTGTAACCTCTGTGGGGTGTTTAGGGTGTGCTATACAGGGGTGCAAAACAAACTACTCATCCCTACCGGGCTGAAAGTGCTGGGCTACGGAAATTAAGTGAGGTATTGCCTAGAGTCTGATGCTGCTAAGGTGAGCTGCTGCGGCACTCCGGGATTAAAGCATGAGCCCAAACTGTGTGTCTTATGCTGTGATGTCATGTGCCCTCTCCGCTGCACCACACCTGTGGAAGTAGAGTCAGCATGTGTTTATACCTACTAGGACAAACTACTGACCCCTATTGGTCTTAAAGTGCTGGGGTACGGAAAATATGTGAGGTACTGTCTGGAGTCTCATGCTGCTAAGCTGAGCTGCTGTCGGACTCAGGATGAAAGCGTGAGTCCAAACTATGTGTCATATGCTGTGAAGTCATGTGCTCTGGCCGCTGTGCCACATCTGTGCAAGTAGTGTCAGCATGTAGTTATACCTACTCGGAGGAACTTGTGTTTCGAATATTGTAAGTTGTGTATGGTGTTTAGGGGGTGTTATACAGTGAGTGCGAAGGGAAATTCGCACGTATCCAATCAATTCAGTATTTGGAAAGTGCAAACTACTCACTTGTATGGGTCTGATGGCGCTGGGGGCGTAAGCTGAGATGCTGCCGGACTCGGGGATAAAGGTGCTGAACTACTGACCCCTACCGGTTTGAAAGTGCGGGGTACGGAAATTAAGTGAGGTATTGCCTAGAGTGTTATGCTGCTAAATTGAGCTGCTGCTGGACTCGGGGATGAAACCGGGAGCCGAAACTGTGTGTCCTATGCTGTGAAGTCATGTGCTCTGGGCGCTGTGCCACACCTGTCCAAGTAGTGTCAGCAATATTGTATACAGGTCTGTGTGTAATGGGTGCAGGGCAGGGTTGTGGTGGGAGTATGTGTGAATGCATGCAACTACAATGAAGGACTTTTGAGTGTGGGGTGTCCACTCATTCTCAAATTGGGCAGTGGGTACTGTGGGAGACGGATGCAAATATTATCGTATCTGTCAGTGGGGCTGGCTACTTGCAAGTTCCTTCTCGGAGCAGCAGGTGTGTTAGCGCAAGATAGCTCATGGGCGGGTTCACTGTGTGTTATGTTGCCAAACAGCTGCTCCTCCCTTCAATGAGCCCCCACACTTTTGTGCGCTGCGCTGTTGTATCCCATGCACTCCTATGACACACCTTTGTAATGCCTATTGGTGCATGTCCTGAGGCATTCCAATCACACCGTGACACTGCCGTTTGGAGGTGGTGCATGCCACGTTACAACATCGACTGCTGCGGCCCTTGTGGCGGCCACAGCAGAACACAGAGACACACTTACCGCACTTCTTGCACACGGACATGTGTGAGACACCACGTTCCCTTTGCCGCTTGTGCATGCAGGAGAATGCGTGCGTAGCTACAACTCAAGGCTCACTGCCAACACTGAGGTGACATGGTAATGTCTGCTGAAGACAGCACACTGATGTTGCAGGGCCGGTGCCTATCTTGCTAACGCAATGACCACAAGGACATACTTGCTCAGATGCGGGTTCGGGGGTCATTGGCGGTCCTGGGGTTGTTGCGAGGAGTGTTATGGCCCTCATGGATATCCGTGTATCATGCTCATTGACTTTATGGCACCTGTGGGTGTTCAGGTGTGGCTTTTGGCTGTGTTCCTTTTTATGCTGCAGGTAGTCGTCCTGCTTAACACCAGCAGAAAGCAGGTGCAAAATCTCTGGTGCTAACGCGGCTTACTGCCGGAATTTGTTTCGCTTTGTACTTTTCGGCTTTCGCTGTGAAAGTTGTGATGTGGTTTGTTCGTGTACAGAAAAATAAACAAACTAGGCAGTGTATCCCGTCAAGATCCAGCACCTGACCCACTATTCCCAATCAATATAAATACAATGAGATTTCTTTATTGATTTTGTGTGTACACTGTAAATGCACCCACTACCTCAGTGGAATTCAATACAGGATTTTAGTAATTAGAATAGATCGCAAAGGTGCACCTCGTGTGTTTTTGCACGGGAATGCCTACTCTGCATCTTATTATCAGCACTTTCATGCAACTAAAGTTGAGATAAATCTAACACACTATTCAGAAGCTGGTGCAAACTGCAGACATCACCAGTATTTCCGCGATAACTGCCCCAAAATTTAACACCATGGTGGACACCACCAAATGACAGTAGTAAGAAGGAGAAAGAGTGACACAGCACTTAAGTAACAACCAAAAACGTTATTAAAATTTAACAAACAACGCAAAAGAACAAGGCGGAAGACTCCTGTCGGGACCATCAATGTCGACGACAGAGCCTGGAAAATAAAGGACAAAATAAGGACGTGTGTAATGCGCATATCAGAGGAGTGAGACACAGAGAAAGAGAGAAGGGGAAAAAAGCCAGAAAGAATAAGAGAGGGAAGGAAAGAAAGAGAGTGAGAAATGGAGAAGGGAGAGAGAGAGAGATAGAAAGAAAGGAAGGAAGAGAGTGAGAGAGAGAGTGAAGAGAGGGAAGTGAGAGAGAGAGAGGGAGAGAGACACTGCCACCCCTACGCAGCCATGACCAAATAATTACCTGCTGCCACCGGAGTATCTACTAGTGGGCCCATATCTCTATACTGGGGTGAATGTATGACATTGTTCTGCATTCTGTCCATCAACTGTTGTTTTTGCGTTTGTCACCCCGAGTGGGAAGGGTGTGCCCAGACGTGGGTCCCGTGCTCTCCATGCCACTGGAATCAAGCTATCCTGGCTGAAGCGGGGTGAAACCCCGAAACTGGTCCTCGGATGCTTGCTTCCAGTCCAGGGAGGACCTGGCTTGGCTGTTCGGGCTGGACTGTTCCAATGAGGCACAGGGTCAAGACTGATTTGCATATGGCTGGGTTCAAACTGCAGCGGCATGGTGAGCAAAAAAAGATGGATTTAGGCCCAGATCTCTGTACTGGGGTGAATGTATGACATTGTTCTGCATTCTGTCCATCAACTGTTGTTTTTGCGTTCATCAAAGCTCCGCGGACCGGCAGATCACACAGATGTCGCTGAGTCCTGAGTAATAAATGGCGGAGACCACATCAGCTTTTGGGGCCGCTAACCCTGTACAACGCAAGTCAGCGCCACATGGTGATAGGCCGCTGACGGCCATACAACTTAGGGTGCGACTAACCCTGTGCAACTCAAGTCGGCGCCAAGTGGTTGTACGCAGCTGACGGCCACATCAGCTTCAGGTGGCACTAAGCCTAACCCTGTGCAAGTCAAGTCCGCGCCACATGGTAGTAGGCCCCTGACGGCCATGCAGCTCATGGTGCGACTAACCCTCTGTGCATCTCTTCATGGACTCTTTATGATTCAGACCCATGGAGCGTCCGCCATCCAGTCACCACCGGCAATAAAGGAGGTGACGTTGTTGATGCATTATATTTGCATGGTCACATGGCCTGTGATGCATGTGCCGGATGGGTGTGGTGTGTGTGCAAATCTGCCCTCAGGGAGTGGCTGTGACATGTTGACAACTAGAGCACTGACCTGCACACCAACAGCGAGTACGCCTGCATCAGGTAGCTATGTGGGGGTGTGAAAACATGTTTTCTCAATGGATTTTCCATAGGAAACTTTAGACAAGGCTACAGGTCAAACTGCTGAATGGAATTACGTCTATTTTGGCAGGGAACAGTCCATAAAGCAGGCATTTTATTTAAAGAAAACAACAACAAATAAAACTGAAGGGAGTCTGGTGCTGTGGTCACTGGCACAAAGTTGGGGTCACTGCCATTCAGGACTCAGGACACAGTTACACATGTGGGATCGGCTTGTTTTGAACAGGGTTATTGGCACCACGTGCCACCAGCTTTGCATATGGAAATATGCCTAACTGATCAAAGGGAGTATGCTGCTTTGGTCGCTGCCACGGACTTGGGGTCACTGCCATTCAGGACTCAGGACAAAGTTACACATGTGGGATCGGCTTGTGTTGGACAGGGTTAGTGGCACCAAGTGCTGCTGGCCTTGCAAATGGAAATGTGCCTAACTGATCAAAGGGAGTATGCTGCTGTGGTCGCTGTCACGGAGTTGGGGTCACTGCCATTCAGGACTCAGGACACAGTTACACATGTGGGATCGGCTTGTGTTGAACAGGGTTATTGGCACCACGTGCCACTGGCCTAGCATATGGATATATGCCTAACTGATCAGAGGGAGTATGCTGCTGTGGTCGCTGCCAGAGACTTGGGGTCACTGCCATTCAGGACTCAGGACACAGTTACACATGTGGGATCGGCTTGTGTTGAACAGGGTTAGTGGCACCACGTGACGTGCCTTGTGTTGTACAGGTTTAGTGGCACCACGTGTCGCCGGCCTTGCATATGGAAATATGCCTAACTTATCAAAGGGAGTGTGCTGCTGTGGTCGCTGGCACGGAGTTGGGGTCACTGCCATTCAGGACTCAGGACACAGTTACACATGTGGGATCGGCTTGTGCTGAACAGGGTTAGTGGCACCAAGTGCCGCTGGCCTTGCATATGGAAATATGCCTAACTGATCAAAGGGAGTCTGGTGCTGTTGTCTCTGCCACGGACTTGGGGTCACTGCCATTCAGGACTCAGGACACAGTTGCACATGTGGGATCGGCTTGTGTTGAACAGGGTTAGTGGCACCATGTGTCGCCGGCCTTGCATATGGAAATATGCCTAACTGATCAAAGGGAGTGTGCTGCTGTAGTCGCTGGCACGGAGTTGGGGTCACTGCCATTCAGGACTCAGGACACAGTTACACATATGGGATCAGCTTGTGCTGAACAGGGTTAGTGGCACCAAGTGCCGCTGGTCTTGCATATGGAAATGTGCCTAACTGATCAAAGGGAGTATGCTGCTGTGGTCGCTGTCACGGAGTTGGGGTCACTGCCAATCAGGACTCAGGACACAGTTACACATGTGGGATCAGCTTGTGTTGAACAGGGTTATTGGCACCACATGCTGCCGGCCTAGAATATGGAAATATGCCTAACTGATCAAAGGGAGTATGCTGCTGTGGTCTCTGCCACGGACTTGGGGTCACTGCCATTCAGGACTCAGGACTCAGTTACACATGTGGGATCGGCTTGTGTTGAACAGGGTTAGTGGCACCACGTGTCGCGCCTTGTGTTGTACAGGGTTAGTGGCACCACGTGTCGCCGGCCTTGCATATGGAAATATGCCTACCAGATCAAAGGGAGTGTGCTCCTGTGGTCGCTGCACGGACTTGGGGTCACTGCCATTCAGGACTCAGGACACAGTTACACATGTGAGATCGGCTTGTGTTGAACAGGGTTAGTGGCACCACGTGTCGCGCCTTGTGTTGTACAAGGTTAGTGGCACCACGTGTCGCCGGCGTTGCATATGGAAATATGCCTAACTAATCAGAGGGAGTCTGGTGCTGTTGTCGCTACGATGGACTTGGGGTCACTGCCATTCAAGACTCAGGACACAGTTACGCATGTGGGATCATTTGGCTTGTGTCGAGCAGAGTTAGTGGCAACACGTGTCGCCGGCTTGTGTTGAACAGGGTTAGTGGCGTTGAATTCTGCCTGAATAAGCCCACGTGGTGATGACTTGTGGTGCAGTGAGTTGGTGGCACCTGAAGCACTCAGCTTGTGCGCACCCTGCGATGATGCGTGGTCCGGGCGGGCCTCACTGGTAGCAATGTCTTTACGTGCTTTGAAAGAATCTTCATAGCAGTTAAAGTCTCCAAGTAATTCCATTTCAGTCCTCCAAGGTTTGGAGAAGAGCTAAATAGAAAAACTCTCTCTTCTCTGGAGTACCACAACTCAATTTCCTGTGATTAATCAAATTTAATTTGGCATTCTTTAAGAAACATCCATCAGATCCAATTACAGCATATTTCCCTTTATTTATTTTCTCTGTAACCTTTTTTCTAAAACTATAATGTTGCAGTATTTCATATAGACACACGTTTTCCAGGTATGGACTTCTATTTGGATAGTATGCGAGGAACAGGAATTGAGTTATCTTCAACAAATTGTATGTCTATATTTGTATTCCACATCTTCAAAATTACTGGATTGTAATCATTAATGTACTTTGATTCTTCTGTTCTTTTTATATTATAAGTATTTTTGTTTGATTTTCGAGTGATAGTATGCCTCACTGCTGACATAAAACTTCACTCTTCCTTGCAATGACTTATGGTGCGATGACTTAGTAGTACCTTTGGCGCTCAGCGTGTACGTACCCTGCGATGATGCGTTGTCCGGGAGGGCCGCATTCGGAGCAATGTCTTTTGTCTATTGAATTCTGCCTCAGTAAGGCAAGATGTCGATGTCTTGTGTTGCACTGAGTTAGTAGTACCTTTGGCACTGAGCGTGTACATACCCTGTGATGATGCGTTGTCCGGGAGGGCCGCATTCGGACAAATGTCTTTTGTCTATTGAATTCTGCCTCAGTTAGGTGATGTGTCGATGTCTTGTGGTGCACTGAGTTAGTAGTACCTTTGGCGCTCAGCGTGTACATACCCTGCGATGATCCGTTGTCCGGGGGGGTGCCGCACTCAGACCAATATCTTTTGTCTATTGAATGCTGCCCTGGTAAGGCCACATGGCGCTGACTTGTGGTGCACCCAGTTAGTGCCATCTGAAGTACTCAGTGTGGGCACACCCTGCGATGAGGCGTGGTCCGAGAGGGTCGCACTGGGAGCAATGTATCTTGCGTACTGCACTGCGTTATCTGCAATCGCTACTCCATCTGAATTGTGAGGCCTGCTGTCGACAGTGTAGATCGAAGACAGTAGTCTGTACAGACATGAGCCTGCGGTGCTGTGTCGCTGGGTTCGCAGGGGGCCTGTGTCGAGGAGAGCCTCGGTCATGGCGGCAGCCTCGTGGCAGGGTGAGGCCCACGGGTCTGGCACAGTCGTTGGTCTTCACAGTTCACAAGTGAACCACACCCAAAGCCCCGGCCTATTTATTCACACTCCTACGCTGAAGTGGCATACATCTGACCAGCCCACTCCGGTTACCCTTATGCTTACATGGGGGGACAGTACAGCCTCATGACTGAGATCGCCCCTAGTGTTTGATGTAACATGGATGAGTCCACTGTCCACAACACTTAAAGCACCAGTAGTATTTGTCCACATGGAGAGGTGTGTGTTCTGCATACTGAGATGTGTCCAGCACATCACCGCTACACTTTGCATTGTGTGCATTGTTATTCATGGGTGAATTGCTTCCTTCACATATAGTTTGTTCACACCTGTCCCAATATTCAGCTATTGTGTGGCTGAGGGGCCATGCCGTTTTCGGAAAGTTCGCTGTCTTTTTCTGTGCTGCCACGGTGGTAGAGGGGGGTCCTGGGGGTGGTGGTGGGTGTTGTGGCGTTCTTGGGTGTCGGAGCTGCTTCATCATCAGTAGGTCTATGACATGTGTTGGTCTTCAGATGTGGCTCTGGCTGGGCTCCCTTTCATACTATATGTAGTTGTTTAATATTTAAAAAACAAGAAGACATTAAATAATAAATACAAACATAGAAAAACAATTTTTAGGATATTAAAGTTACAAAATATCACCTTTTTTCAAAATTACTGAGAAAAATATAGGTTTTATGGATATTATAATTAGCATTTAAAAATCCTTTGAAATTCACTGAAAAAAACATAGGTTTCAGGCACGTTATAGTTAGAAATAAGCATTTAAAAAACCTTAGAAATTCACTGAAAAAAACATAGGTTTCAGGCACGTTATAGTTACTTGGACATTGGACTCATATAAAACCAGAGAAACTCACCCGTTAAAGTTAGTTGAGCTAACAATAACTTGCGCGCCCGCAATGCACTGGTGATGACTTCACATATTACATCACTCACGACATGGTCAGTGACATCACTCATGACATCACTGATGACATCTCAAATGACATCACTGATCCAACTTCCAGCGCCTCCCTCTGCAACGACTTGCGGGGTAATGGTATGCGTTGTTACAACGCGGTCGTTGTAACGATCGCGTTGCAACAACATGCGGAGTGAGGGAAAGCGGGAATAAGAGGCCTAATCTGCCCATGTTCATCATATCTCTGCCCATTATAGACATAGACAAAGCCTTTTACACATTTAAGTAGCTGGTTACTCCACAACTATCAAGCAGTTTGTAATGTCAGTTTCCACATAAATTACTTGCTGCAGCACCCTAGAGCACAGTTCATATGTGATGCAATAGTCAGCACAATGGAGACTCTAACGTGGGTACACTTATTGTAAATTTGTTGCGTGCATGCCTTGCATTATCACTTCAGGTAAGTCCTGTCAGGGCGTTCCTAGCTACCTTTAAATTACCCAGAAAGCCATCACGGGCTTAACTCTCATATATTCTCATTCCCTTTGTATAACATAATCAAAGTGACTATACCCTAGAAGGGTGGGATAATTAATGTAGAATGATATTGAGCCCATGTGGGCCTGTAGGGCTGGACTGGGTACTACACATGAATCCGGGTGTTAGGATGTACAATCCCAATGGGTTGGGGTGGCTGGTCAGTGTGCTATGCACTAATTGAGGCAATGTATGCAACACTTGCATAGAGAGTTAAAAGATCTATTATGTGGTGATATGTTTTGCCCTAGTGGGCTTGCCAAATTGAAAATGTACCCCACAATTATCTGCAGCTTTCTACCACATATAACATCTTGTTCTTAATGTAGCCCAGCCAATGCCTAGTTTTCCGTTATCCCTAGGCCCAGCGGCCTGCCCAGGTAGTAATTGCTCCATCACTTGCATGCGGTGCTGACACCTCTTGTGACAGCTCTGTATAAAAAACAAATAAAGAAAATACTGTCGAAACCAAGAAAAATTGCATAACTATTGTTGCCATTAACAAAGAAAGACTCAGTAAGAAACCTAATTAAAAACATCCCACTAAGCAATGCAGTGTACCCCAGGATCTTCACAGTTGCATACAACAGATAGTTATAAATGTACATACATTTCCTCATCACAATTCAAACCCTTGGGTACTTTGCTATCCAAGGACAGTATGTTCTTGGATTTCATTATTCTTAACTTCCTCTCCCTCTCATCTTTATGTATTCCATCTATTACTCGGTATTTCAGATCCTTCTCATCTCCACCATGCACTTGGAGGTATTGCCTTGCTACTGGGTAGGAGGCATAAAAGTTCTTGATCACCCTTAAATGTTGAAGGAGCCTCGTGTGTACTTGGAGGGTGGTGCTCCCCACAATTATTTTAAGGCAGCTACATTTGACTATGTACACCACATACTTACTCTTGCATGTGAAGTATCCTTTGATTGTCTGCTTTCCTTTACCAAACACAGGAAGTTTGGATAGATTTGCCCTGTTTCTACATGCCTTGCACTTGGTACATCTGGTGAAACCATCCTTTGGTTTTAACCTGGTGCTGCTATACGTCCTGACATCACTTCTCACTAGCTAGACTCTCCTGAATTTTACCTTTCTAAGAGTGAGGAGGGGTCACCTGGAAAGGTCCTGGCCAATAACTGGATCACTCTTAAGTAAGTGCCACTGTTTGCTTAATGCCATTCTGATCCAGTGATGAGATGTGTGGTAGGTCATAATGAACCTGACTTGGTTTTTCATTGCGAGATTCCTATTTCTATTATGAAATAGAATACTCTCTCCTTCCAATTCCGCCACTTCACTGCATGCTGTGTTAAGTGTGTCTGTCCTGTAACCCCTGTCCTTCAATTTGCTGACCATGTCACTTTGCACTCCCCTAAAACCTTTTTTAGTACTGCAGATCCATTTCTCTCTCAGGAGCTCTTCATAGGTAATATCTTCTTTCAAGCGGAGAGGGTGGAGCCTGCTGGCATGGAAAATACTATTCCTAGCACTCAGTTTTCTGAAATGAGTGGTAACTAGTTTGAGGTTTTTCAAATGAATTTTAACACCCAGGAATTCGGCCCCACTCGCTTATTTTCCTGGCAAATGTTAAGTTCAGAGAGTTGATGTTGATGTCAGTTACAAATACCTTTGCTGTCTCTTTATTACTGTTCCAAATAACAAAAATATCATCAATGAATCTTATCCATAGTGTGATATTGTCACTCCATTTCATTTGTCTAGCAGAGGGTTATTCAGCACCTGCTCCTCCCATCAGCCCATGTGTAGTTTGGCAAAACTGGGAGTGAAGCAGGTGCCCATTGCTGTTCTGCACTGTTACTCATAAATTTCATGATTGAAAATGAAAATATTGTATTTTAAGCACCATCATGCTGCGGACCATTATAATGTGTTTGTAAAATCTTATGGGCCTTGCCCTAAGGACATGCTCTGTAGCTCTCAGACAATCATTATGGTGCCCACTTGTGGTAGGGATGCCTCATCAAGCGTCATCAAGATCAATCCTTCTTCCCAACTAACATCAAAGATATGCTTTGAAAAATTAATAGTGTATTTTATGTATGACAGGATATCTTCAAAAAAAGGTCTTAGAAATTTGTCAATGTTTTGTGATTCATTCTCAATAATCCTCTCATGTGCTGCTATGATGGCTCTGCATGGTGGTTAGTGCGAATCTTTATATATTTTAGGTATTAGGCAAAATACCAGAGGCTTGGAGTGTTCTGTGATACTGTGTTCCCCACTACTCAACAAACCTGGCGTTCTCCACTCAGTCAGTGAATTGTTGAACTGTGTCTCTATAGACTTTTAATGCGCATAGTCTACCTTTTTGTAGCATGAGATTTCACTCAATTGACTGTATGCTTCTATCATGTAGTCTCTTTTGGACCATTTTTTTCAATATTGGGTTTACTCTTCATGCTTTTGTTTTTTATATTTCTCAACACTTTAGTGACAACATCAACAAACTGGCCAAAAGGGTCATTCATGTTAGCAGGTACCATCTTGGATTTGGGCTTCAGAGAGGAGCTCTCTTTTTCTGAAACCCATACCCCATCTCCTACAGACTTTCTTGACCAATATCTCCCTCATCCTTGCCTTCAAGCTCAAGTAGCACCTTCGTTAAGGCAATGCCTCCAATCAATAAATTGATCATGGCGTATTCAGTGCTTCCTGTCACCAGCATAGTACGTTTGGTCTCTTTCATTTAAAATATTTTCATTAGTTTAAGTTTCCATGATAACTTGAAGATGTGTATTCTACTTTCCACATAGTCAAAGTTGTTTCTGTGACAGTGCAGAAGTCCTAGGGAGAGGTGTTTTGAGATTGTCGTTTAAAGGGGTGATACTAGAAAGGTTAATTACCATTTGGGTATCCGTCAGTATTTCCTGTTGTTCCTGGTCACCTTTCCACTGACCTCTACATTTTGCTTTGGCCACCTCTTCTCTGTTTCCTCTGCCTCTTCCTATTTGCCTTTTACCACGTCTCCAGGATCTTTGGTTCGATCATCTGTCCAAGCGTAAAAAATGTAATTCTTATTGTGATTTTGGGTGACTCCCTGCTCCACCTCCTTCTTCATAGTCTGTTTCTAAGCTGACATCCTTATTCCTGTTGATCGGGTTATGCCTCCTGTTAAGCCTTCTTATTGTCACTAACTCTTTGTTTTCTGAGCCCATCAAATTATCTTGAAACGATATATATCTAGCCAGTTTCATAGAAGCTTTTATCCCGGTTGAACTTGCGTGCTTTCTTCTGGATAATATGTCCTTCAACTAATTTTAGTTTTTCTGTCATGCTTTTGGTAAGTGATTTCACTTGGTCTTTGTCTTCATTTCTTTCAATGGCTTCGCTAATTTCACTTATTTCTGACAAAACCTTTTCTCTGTCAATTTGTGCATATTTTATCTGAATGTTAGCGTTATGCTCTGCCCATTCTTTTAACATTTCTGGGTGTGCGTGTTCGTATCTTGATAGACCTCTTTATAAAAATGTGGTTTCTTGTTGGCTAGGGTATGCGCCTAAGACAGGCTCTCCCACAATCAAATTGCCGAGGTGATGCCGATGGGACTCGGGCTGCTAGTGCTGCTCCCCCTCCCCTACATCAACTACAGGAACTAAGGCGGTCATAAAGGGGAATAAGGACCCATAGGTTGCCCTTGGCAAAAATATTGCGAGTTGAGAGATAGAGGTAACGCGGACAAATGTGGACATACCGATACAGCATACAATTACACATTTGGATGCTGTGGCCGGAGGACTGCAGCCGACCCCCTACATTGATGTATGAGGGTAAGGGGGCCCGGTCAAACACATATTATCCCTCCAAATAAGGGGGGGTCCGTGTCCCAATAGTTTGGCACATTTGGAGGAGGGGGCTCCTGGGGTAAAGCTCTTGAGCTATGTTGAACCCGAGGCTACCCTACTGGAAGATCGGATTCATGTGGTCCTGCAGACTGAGCATGAGCAGAATGATACCTCAGTAGAGGAAGGGAGGCATGCTATTGAACCTAGAAAGGACAAGCCGGTGACGTGGGACCTGTCACCCTACATAAGAGGACAAAGGAAAACAAAGGACTTGATAGAGGGTGCTGTTGGGTGCAGGTACCCAGAGGACTCTCTGGAGTTAGTGGATACATTTGTTTCATTGACCAATGGGTCTCATATGAGTTCTGCTGAATCTGAGGGGGAAAGGGGCTCACTGTCCCCCTATTCAGGCCCTAGTAGCCATTATGATGGGTTTGATATGGTGGTTCAGAGAAGGAGAAACATCAGGCGCAGTAAAGATGGGGCCTCACCGGGGCAGTATAGGGAAGACACGAAGAAACATACAAGTCTTGTCCTAAAATGGGACTACTCAGCCACGTATAAACCACATGTAGAGCACAATAAGGTGACCAAAGGGGGTCCAGAAGGGCATGACTATGAGGAACCAACCTTAAAGCTGATATTCGAGTAAATGAAACAACATCAAGAAGAGAAGCGCTTGGATGGTAAAAAAAAAACAGCACGGTGACGAAAAAACTCCAAGGGGCTGTTAGAAAAGTGGGCATAGCCTGTACCAAAATTAACTAAAGATTACCCGCAGCAGAAGAGCGAATTGCAGGACTGGAAAATGATGCTGCAAGAAGCCAGAATCGGGTAGAGGCTCAGGATCCTAAATCATGGACATGCAGTGGAAACTCAAGGACTATCAAAATCGGCTCAGATGCAACAATCTGAGAATTGTAGGTATTGAAGAAGGGGCTGGGGGTGATATCAGAGCCTATGTACTGAAGTTGATGCAGACGGCCTTTTCAGGGCTGGGATATTGAAATCCAGCGGGGAGTGGAGTGGGGCAGGGGTGGGATTAGGGGGAGAAAAATGGTCATGAAGAGAATTTGGAGATCCAGTAGATTATATGATAGCATAGCAAAGACTCCCCAAGGATATATGGCAAGGGTATCTAATGAAGAGGGAAAGCACGATCGGAAGATAGCATTAGGAAACCATGAGTAATTTTCGAATTGATAAAATAAATGTGTGTGACTTAAATGAACCCGCTAAACAGCCGAAGGTGGCGAATAATCAAAAATTATAGTGGTCCGATATTGTCTGCTTTCAGGAAATACATATTGAGGGGTCAGACAAAAGGGTACTTGAGCAGCTAGGGTATAACCTTCTGGCCTATACAATGCAGGTTACGAGAAAAAGAGGGGTGGCCATTCTAACCCGAAAACAATAAATTTTAAGTACAAGGCAGTTGACCGATAAATATGGTCGATGGGCAATTAAAATTCTCAGAGGACTTAAATCGGGGTCCCCTGCAGATGCCTGCCCGGCCAGACTTCTGGCTGATGTTGCGGCAAGCACTTATCTTGAAGTCACTCAGATTATTAATCTTTCTCTTCAGTCTGAGGTGGTTCCTCAGGTCTGGAAGCAGGCCAAGATTTTACCACTGCTTAAAAAACCTTCCTTAGACCCGCGTAATCTAGGCAACTATCGCCCCATCTCTCTCCTGCCAGCTATTGCTAAGGCTTGTGAGAAGGTGGTGCACAAACAATTGTCTGACTTTGTGGAGGCTGAGGCTATTCTGCACCCAGCGCAATCGGGGTTTCAGCCGGGCCACTGTACTGAGACGGTCTTGGTTGAGGTTGTGGAGGCAATTCGGATGTGCCTGGATGCTGGGGGCAGAGCAGCTTTGATTCTGCTGGACCTCTCGGCCGCCTTTGATACGGTCCCGCACGATCTTCTGCTTACCCGTCTCACTGAGATTGGCGTGTCTGGGGCCGTATGGGGCTGGCTCAGGTCCTTTTTAGCCGACAGGGTTAAGCAGATCTGGCTCCCCCCCTTTCATTCCACCCCCCATCCAGCCACTACGGGTGTCCCGCAGGGCTCTTCCCTTAGCCCTTTGTTTTTTAACATTTATGTTATGCCTCTGATCCATCTGGCAGAAGCTCTTGGTGCTAAGGTCTTGGCCTATGCCGATGACACCCAGTTACTCTTTACTTGGGATAAGGCCCCCAGCTCGGTTCTTGCGGCCCAACAGTGTCTTCGTTCCATTTTCACATGGCTGGCAGGTGCTCAGCTTAAGTGTAATGAGCAGAAATCAGAGATTCTGCTCTTTGGCACTTTTCCATCTGATTTTCGTCAACAGCTGTGGCCTCAGGAGCTTCCTCTTCCTCTTGCTGAGGGACAGCCCACCAAGAACTTGGGTGTCTGGTTCTCCACCCATATCAAGAAAACTGCTGGCTGCTGCTTTGACCTGATCAAAACCCTTAGGAATTTTTTTCCTCTTCTTCCGCATGCAGCCAGAGTTACAGTTACTTGTGCTTTGATTCTTTCTCGGCTAGACTATGCCAACTCCCTTTATGTGGGGTCTCCTGGTTATCTGATCAAAAAGTTGCAGGTGGTACAGAACACGGCGGCCAGACTACTACTGGGTATTTCCTCGAGGAAGAGTGTCACGTCCCACCTGCACTCTCTTCACTGGCTTCCGGTTGTGGCCAGAATCAAATTTAAGTCTCTAGTCCTGGCGCACCGTGCTCTCCATGGTCAGGGTCCTTTATATCTTCAGAGACACTTTTCCTTCTATGTCCCCACGTGGACCCTGCACTCGGCTTCTTTAGGCCTGGCACTGAACCCGTGTTATAAGCTGCAGAGGATCGGGGGCTGCTCTCTTGTGGTTAGGGCCAGCAGAGCCTGGAATGCCCTCCCACTTGATCTCCGTCTCACTCAGGAGCTCGCAGTCTTTAAAAGGAAGCTTAAAACATTCCTCTTCGCTTGATTGTCTTTGTTTGCCCTCAGGTTCGCGCCGGGACACTCTTGAGTAGCCGAGCGCGTTACAAGTGGAAATAACATAACATAACATAGCATAGTGGAACTACATAACGCCTCATTTTCCTTTACTATATGCTGTGTAAATGGTCCAACAGGAGAAGATCATGAGTTACTCGAGTTTTTAAATCAGGAGCTGGCCATTTGGCCAACTCCCATTATAATGGGCGGTGATATGAACATTAATGAGATCGGGGGATTATGGGGTAATAACACAGGTAGATACTCAGGGTGTAAGCCCAAGGTTTATAGAGCTCTCTCCCACCTGATCCATGGTAATGGGCTGATAGATGCTCAACAGGGGTATTGTCTGGGGTGGAAAGGAAGGGAATAGGAGAAAGTACACCATGTTGCATGTTAACTGAATGAAAATGAGATGAGCAAATACCAAATGTGGATATAAAAGTCTAGAAAGATTTTACAACATTGCATAAATAATTCTAGGCAGGAGAAATTATGAAACAGCTCCAACAGTAATGAAAAAGGTACTCACGACACCTAGGTGTGCTTATCACTGATGTGCACAACAGTTTCTTTTAGTGGAAATGTGTTAATGTTGAAAGGAGGAGTGTTGCTTCCATGAATTAGTTGCTCTGTTTGAAGAATGTATAGGCAAGTGGAAGGCTGTTGAAAAGGTACTGGTGTGCAGATCACATTGACTGCACTGGAAATGGTGTGCAGATCACCGTGAATGCACTGAAATGGTGTGCAGATCACAGTGAATACACTGGAAATGGTGTGCAGATCACCGTGGATCTGCTGCCCTTTTTGTGTGGATGACCGTGGCTCTGAAGTTGCTAGGCAACTGGGGGGAGTAGGTATCTGCGGCGTGTGGCTGGAATAAGCGAAACTCCCTCGCTGTTCCAGCTCCGAGGAGGGCGTGGCAATCCGTGCACCAACAGAAACGCATCAACGTGATGAGCGTGTGTAGGGGGAAGGGCAGAGCTGTGTTTGCGGGACTATCCATGCGCTCCTTGAGACAGCAAAGGCGGATTGAGGAAGGAGGAGGCCAAATCAGCAGATAGCTGTCCTGAAGCTCAGGAAACACTCACCTCCAGCCGGAAGAGGAGAAGTGATGAAATCATGTGCAGCGGCTCTGCTACTGAATTCCGATACTTCTTCAGAAGCAGGCCTCAGATGAGTGAAATGCCTTGCCGGTCAGGGAAAGGAATGTATCCCGGTTTTCGCTAATTGAAAGCTGGAAGGAGACTCTGAGTCGAAGGTCAGTGAAAGAAATACGTTTTTCTTACAAGTGCAGAGTAGCGACCGGCAAGGCAACTGTCCCAAGATTCCACTGCACGCTTCCCTACGACACGGTTGCTAGGGTGGCACCCACGCACACATCCAAGTTAAGGACCCAACCCTAACCCCGGGACATAGCATGTTTGCTCTCACTTGGCAGGAGCAATTTTAAAGCTCCCACCAAGTGAGAGCAAACACTAAGTCCTCTCCCAGCGGGCAGGAGCATTTTACATCTGTTTCCCTGCCCGCACTGCTGCCCTTGTGTGTTTGGGTCCAGACCCTGCAGCTATCCCCCGCCGCACACAGCATTCAGCTGTGTATGGTGTTGGGTTAGCTGCATGCGGGGGATTGGCTTCAGGGCCTGCCCATAGGCAGTACCCCAAGGTAAATTTAAATCACGCCCTTGCCATGCACTGCTAATTACCACACTTATTACATCACTCATGACATCTTCTATGACATAATTGATAATATCACTGACACAATTGCTGTAAAACTATTGATAAGAAAACTGTGGATGGCAGGGGAGTGAGTTATAGTTGCCTTAGAGCACGAGTTAAAGTTACTTAAGATAACTCTAACTATAACTGATGGATTTCAATGATTTTGTGTATAAAATCAGAATCTAACTATAACGTCCTTGTAACCCTTAGTTTTTTCAGTAAATTTCTATGTTGTTTTAAACATATTTCCGAATTATGTATATATTTTCATTGAATGGAAAAACCAAAGGTTGAGGATAAGTTGCAGTGCGGAAAACGTACTTACTTATTTCTATAGAAACCCAAACCTCAACTGCACCATGTTTAGAAAATCAAAAATTATAGTTATAACTCAAAGTAAAAATGTTGGCCCATCTACCATTTAGAATAACTTGCACTCCTCTGTACAGAGTGCTATAACCTCACTACCCAGAGTAAATTAAGTATACCTTGCAACTTCCCCATGCTCTGCTTATGCACGTTCATAAAACATAAATTATAGCATGTTAAATGATAGAATTCATAACAAGACTCATGCCATCAGAAATTACAGCATTTAGGACAAGACTGTGCATGGTAAAGGGACAAGATATGGTTAATTTAGTCTGGCTAGCAAGGTGAGAGTTATAGCTAGTTTTGGATGGGGCACAAACTAAAACATTAAATTATAACTATAACTTTTGAACTGCTATTGTTTGTGTAGTTTATGGTAGTTTTGTATATAAATAATAAAGTATGTTTTCTTAATTATAACTTATCCTCCACCTTTGTTTTTTCTATTGAATTTCTAAGTTTTCTAAATATAAAATGTGTATGAAATCATTGTTTGGGTATTATGATACTTTCTCAAAATTTTAAAGTTCATTATGAGGAGTGTCATGCCATAGAGTGAAATAGCGTAAAATAGAGTAGCATAGAGTGGAGTGGCATAGAGTGAAGTGGCATACAGTGAAGTGGCATACAGTGGAGTGGAGTGTTATGGAATTAAGAGTATTATAAAGTGGAATAGAGTGTCTAGCCCGTGAATTTTTCTTTCCCTTGTGACTCCTAAAAGTTGCCCTTGAATTTTCCTAAATGTATCCCTTTGGTTGTCCTATCCCTGATGAGGAGCAGCCCTTTGCGGCTCTGCGCCCCACTTCACATGGTCCTGTTTGGTCCTCTTGGCCCCCCCAAGACTAAACTAGTGTTTGTGGTGAAAATTTTGCTTTCTCTGATATTTGTATCTGGGGTGCTGTTTTTCCTGGAAGAAAAATATCCTGTGCATGCTTGGATAAGTACTACGCCAGACCCTTCTGAGCATATTTTTGGTACCTTAGCGCCTCACAAAGAAGAGCACCGGAAGTCTTATAAGGACAATGTTTTTTTTCAGACGCTGCATCAAACGCATGCTGTTTAGAACACAACGAAGTGTTGGGTGTGTGGTTTGCTACCTTCTGTCATGCATCGAAGTAAGAACTTGTTGCCTATGACTTTGTCCTATGTTAACACCTGTGAGGGATGGTTTACCTTAGTTTGATCCGCTAATTCTCTCGACCTGACTCCTTGGAACGCTGGGGCACCAGTTCCTGTTCTCTGACAATGAATGTAGATTCTCAACATAGGTCCCCGCCTGGTGTTTTCCCTGGAGATGGGAGGTTCAACCGAGTGTTCTTGAGTTCTTGCCTCAGAGCAGTAGATAGAGGTAGAAAGGCAAACAGAACAGGGATGGATAGAGATAGGTTTTCGCAGTTCAATGAATCTGAATATTACCAATCCTTCGAAGCCCGCAATGTCACTTAAGATAAGCCCTTACCCCTGGCAGTGGTAGACGTACTGGCCTGTTTTTTGTGTTCAAAGGGCGGGAGACATAGAGGTGGTGGAAAGTAGATGCAACACCACTTCAATATTGAGAATGCCAAAAAGTCCGTCCTTGCTCCCACCACCCAATGTTTATTTTGTTTGTGGTGCTCGTGGCTATGTGTGGCTCCCTGAAGGCAGTGCTACCTTCCTTACCTCCTTCCCCCAGTCTATATAGACCCTCCCAACTACCACAAAACTCATTGCTTGCAGCGTAGGGGTGTCCCAGCACCCCGAGTTAAGAGAGTTGTCAATCCAGATGATATTGATCAGACAGATCGGCAGATATTGATCAGACTGCGGCAGTTTACTGACATAATGAAGGGCATTCTGCCGTTCTGGGGTCCCATGTTCAATAGTCGTAATATTCGGCGTCTGGCCAGAGTAGTTGAGGGAGTCATCAATACTATTGCGGGTATACTGTCTAATATCACAGTTGAGCTTCAGGCTATGAGACTCTTTGCTCTTCAAAATCGGATGATTTTAGATGTCATTCTGGTTGATAGGGGTGGAGCCTGTCGCGTCATCAGCAGCTGCTGTGTGTACATCCCAGATAGCGCCCCTACTGCATATTCAGCAATACAGAAATTACACAAACTAGCTGCAGACATCCACCAGGATAATGGTTCATGGTACATCACAGGGTGGCTCTGGGGGTCTACTGAAATCATGGGGTTGGAAGATACTACTCATCCTAATAGCTATTGCAGGTGTCATCTTTACTAGGGGTGGGCGGAATTTGTGAAATCCACTTTCGCAAATTATCGCGAAAATGTTAAAAATTATCGCAAACACGCGGAAATATCGCGAAGATGCGGAAGTTTTTTTCACGCATGTTCGCGAGATTTTCTGCATGGTTGCGGCTCGCCAACTTACCCATGCGGTTGCTCGCGGGCGCGGCCATCTTGTTTTCAGTTGTCTCGCGGTGCTTGATCGCGAGAAGAAAGACGTGATCGCGCGACGCATAACGTCACTGCGGGCGCGAACTGTCGCGAGACAGCGCAAATGGCTAAAAACAATACAACATCTCATGGAGAACGCGACCGGATCAAGAAAACTTGTTGGCGAACGCAGGGATTCTGGTAAGGCGATCGCGCGCGCGCGAGAATGTATTATTTTACAGCGCGAGCAAGAACCAAATTATCGCAAAGCTGCGGAATGTGGAAATTTGGAAATTTTCGCGCTTTCCGCGGAACGCGAAAATGTCAAATTATCGCAATTTCCGCGAACGGAACAAAATTTTAGCCCAGGCCTAATCTTTACCTGTTGTTTATGTACCAATTGCCTTCCCGCATGTTGCGCCTATTGTGTGAGCAAGCTCGCCCCTTCTCCTAAGTTCTCAGGATGTGATAACAAAGTCTCTACTATGATGATGCAGGATATTCAGGATAAGATGTTGATCGATTAGGGTATCTTTGAGTATTAGTTGAATTTCCATACCAAGTGCATTGTTTTCTTCACCATTGTTACATAATTCCCACATGAGTACTATGCATTTGCCCCACCCCGTTAGAATTGTAAAGACCCTACCGGATAGCGAATAAAGTATTTAGCCACCCATGCTAAAAGGAGGGTCTGTTAGGTTTCAAATTCCCATACCTACAACACACTTGTTTTATGCTATGATAGGTTAGCAATGTAAGGCTAAATAGATGCCATTTGTATGCACGTTATGCAACCCACTGATTTATCCCAGTAATGCGCAGGCTTCAGTTAGCAAGTGTGACTCCATTTTACATTTCGTAATCCTTATTAGGCTACTTAGACTGTGCCTGAGTTAGGCCTCATTACTCGTATTGCTTACCTCAGCAGAACACTGTATTTCGTTATAATTTTTCGTTCTGTTCAAAGCTGTTTCTCTACTTGCTAATGAACGGGCCATTTTGCCCTTGCATGCTTATCTGGATGTGTAGTTTCTGCTCCCATGTTAGGAGAAGCTGAGCCCCAGCACCCTGGCCTTGGTCTCCTGATAAAATTTACCCATCTGGAGGATTAGCTCATCCCACTGGGCCTCATGTTCGGTCCAGGCCGGAAGATTTCCATTATGGGTGTGGTTGTAGGCCTCTCGGGAGGAATTATTATTCACTATAGACAGTTGGGGGGGGGGCTCAGTCCCTCTGCAGACATCTTAGGGAACAGGTCAGATTGGATTCCTCTGGAGAGTATTGCTAATAAAATGTAAGTTTATATTCTCTACTGTGTGACCGACTCTTCATTCTTGTAAAGGCATAGCAGGTGGTTGCAAGAAACCCTAGTGGCCCTAGAGGGCTCCTTCCTTCAGAATCAGACACTTTGCAACTTCAAAGAGCCTTAGTACATCTGGCTGTTAGTGCTCATGTCCAAGAGAAAGATTCCCAGATATCCTGACTTTTGTTCTTTCATAAAATTACTTTAGGACCCAGCCAACCTGTGCATGTGCACCCTCACTACAATATATGTATCACACAGAAAGACAGACTAAAAGATAGATAGATAGATAGATAGATAGATAGATAGACAGACAGACAGACAGACAGACAGACAGATAGATAGATAGATAGATAGATAGATAGATAGATAGATAGATAGATAGATAGATAGATAGATAGATAGATAGATAGATAGATAGATAGATAGATAGATAGATAGATAGATAGACAGACAGACAGACAGACAGACAGACAGACAGACAGACAGACAGACAGACAGACAGACAGAAAGACAGACAGACAGACAGACAGACAGACAGACAGACAGACAGACAGATAGATAGATAGATAGATAGATAGATAGATAGATAGATAGATAGATAGATAGATAGATAGATAGATAGATAGATAGATAGATAGATAGATAGATAGATAGATAGATAGATAGATAGATAGATAGATAGATAGATAGATAGATAATTACACATGATTTCTTGGAAACTTTTAAGGGTGGGCGACAATTTCCGTTCCGCTCGCGGAACTTGCGAAAATTTCGATATTTTCGTGGTCCGCGCGAAACACGAAAATGTCAAAACTTCCGCGATCCGCGGCGGAACGGAAATATGCAGGGCAGGATTCATTCTGGCACGATGCTTCTGTCATTAAACCTCAACAGGAAGCACTTACAGATATAAATAAAGCAGGTGCCTGAGTTGGAGGTCAAATTCAGTAACGCATTAATCAGCACAAAAGATTCGTGAGCACGGTGGAGGCTAGGCAGGTGTGCTTTCTCCCCATATCAACTGTCAACAATTTGCTGAAATCCTTGTTCGAGGTCTGTGCATCCATGAGTTTCTCGAGCGCAATCCCCGTGTAGTTCCTGACACCAGGAGGTTCTTTCTCCTCATCTGCTGTTCTGGTCGGTCTCTGATCCTTTATAAGCAAGAGGCATGTGAACTGCATAGAAGCCCTGCCCATTTGGCCCCAGCCCACACACCAGCGGTGTGCAACGTCTTCCCACCCTTTCCCCACTATGATGGACAGCTCACTCGAGGGACCCCGGCGCCAATCGGCGCGGTGGCAAAAGTTACAGACACACATGGTCGCTGGAGACAACTCTTCTGGCCCTTTACGCAGCTGTAGTGTAGGAAAAGCACTATACATTTACCCAACGAGGTAGCACTTACTGATTAGCCAGTAGAAAGTACTCTAGTTGCGTAGAGGTATTGCACAAAACGGTGGCATCTTCTTCATGGATAAATATGCAGGGCAGGATTCCTTCTGGCACGATGCGCCTGTCACAAAAATTAAACCTCAAAAGGAAGCACTTACAGATATAAATAAAGCAGGTGCCTGAGTTGAAGGTCAAATTCAGTAACGCATTAATCATCAGCCCAAAATCTCCGCGAGCAGGCGAAATTTCGCGTGTCTGCGGAGATTTTTTGCCGTTTCACAAAATTTTGCGCAAGGTAATTTTGAAAATTCTGCATACCCCTAGAAACATTATGCCATTACGCTATCTGTAATTATGCGCATTTTGCACACCCCAGCAGTTACATAATTTCAAGGTCATTGGCTAACCAAGGAGACCCGTTATAGGTAAGCAGCATTCAAGGGCCTGTGTGTGTCACATAGGCACTACTGAAATGTTAAGCATGTACATCCTCTCTCCCTTCCCCCTCTCTCTTTTCCTATTATCTATCCCCTTATGCAAAGTGATTTGAACGGGATAAACTTTCTTACTATGGTGTTAACTAATGCACCATTTCCTTTTCTCTTCTCTGCCACAAGATCTTAACTTATAATTAATATTTGCGCATTGAAACGCATGAATTGCACTCCTGTCATGTGAATATGGTCTTTTTGTGTCGGTGGAACTCCTGATGGTGGTAACATAGAATGTCGTTAAGTGAAGGGTTTCCTGTATGTTTGGGAATGGTTTTTAAAATACTGTTTTTAAGATGCAATATGATACAGCTTTTATGTATTGCATTGTATTGCAGCGCTGAAGAAGTCCAGTACTGTCGACGACACACTTTGGCTAAGGCTGTAACCAACTAATGGAGTAGGCACCATGTCTGTACATATTTGTGGGGATACTTGAGAAATAAGAGGGGGGTAATTGTTGAGTTAATTTTGAAACGATTTTGTTCTCTACTTTCTTGTAGCAGAATTGCCTTCAGTTTTCTGGGGATATGTTCATGATTATGGGTATCTGTGGTTGGTAATGATGTCTAACATTTGAGAAAACCCTCCTTAATTGCCTCAACATTAAAGTAAACTGAAGCCCCTACTATATAATCCATTGAAAAATCCGAAACCTCTTTCACCCGCCTATTTTCCCTGTAAATCCCAAACCCATCTATGCCTTTCCTTTAGTGTTTCACTATGTGCCTCGCCCAGCTTCACTTACTTTAATCTTCTTTACCCATCATCTCCACTCCGAATAACATGAGATCACTTTTGTCCCGCACAATGTAACATTGTTAGGTTTGTTGTCAATCAGGCCACAAGTCCTCAAAAACAGAAGGGGGGGGGGGGGACTGACCACATTAGGCAGTATGCAAGTGGCACGTGACATTATGGCACGTGACATTACAGCACAACATCATGGAATCACGGGAAGTTACATCACAACCCATAACCTCACCGGAAGTGTCTTCACAAAAAGGGACATGAGATCTTAACACTTCACCCACAATTGCAGTTCTCTCATGAGAACATTTGAGCGCATTATGAGATTTAACAAATTACATTTGCATCTCGGTTCTACCAAAAAAAAAGGATGCATTGCTGACGCAAAATGTAGCAGTAAATCTGTTCTGCATAATTTGTTGCAAAGTCTGCATTTTAAAATATCTAATGGGGTTAAGGCACCTGCTGCAGAGACCTTTATGTGTCCAGTAAATTCCAGGCAACAATAATAATGGTAAAATCACTTTGCAAGTTAAAGCATTTGCTGGAGAGACAGATGTTTTCTCTAGTCTGAGTTTTGATTCAAAGTAGCGTAGAGGGTTAACGTGTGTCCTGCAAAGCACATCACTAATTTTGTTACTCACAGAACATAAATTGTAATCCTTCTAATTTAGCACAACAAGCTATGAAGGACATGTGACTCCTATACATTGTAACCTTCACTGTCTTATGTAACGCCTCTTGTATATTGATTTACACATTTATAGGATTTATTGTCAATGTATAATGTGCACATGTGATCTAGAGGGCTCTGACACCCTGCATTCGGATGAGTAGCACCATAAAATAAGTAAATCAAATAGTGGTATTTAAATTGTTGTTTGTGTAAATACTGGAACAGGGCAACACACCCGATTTCTTCCATACAGGGATTGAATAATGTAAAAAGCATGCCTCTCGAGTATTTGTGAAGTGATAACAACACGGTTCCCCAAATCTTAAAGAATGGCTTGGGTGGCAGGTATTAATTATTTTTAATGTATGTTCAATTAATAAACCACTCTTGTTGTGCTCATCTCTAAATTGGACAACAGCACGACCAGGTGGCAGCCTGTCATACTTGCCAGTATAGACAATTAAGTGCCAGTGGTAAACACCAGAAACCACCGGCTCAAATTAAGCAATGACTGCACATGTGCATCTGTACAGCACGTGTACGTCTGTAGTGGACCTGTGCATCTGGACTGCACCTGTACGTTGGTTCTGCACTTATATGTCTGTACTACACTGGTGCGTCTGAACTGCACCAGTATGTCTGTAGTGCACATGTGGGTCTGTAGTGCAGCTTTTTGTCTGTACTCCACTGCTGCGCCCATACTGCACTTGTGTGTCTGTACTGTGCTCAGGCCGCTAAACAGTTTTCGTCTCAAGCACTCCATTTTTGCACCCTTGCGACACCATGTAACAGTTGCCCTGTGGCTTATAATTTCTATTTGTATTATTCTACTCTTGCACATCGCTCCATGCCAGGCAAGACCTTGTTGGCACTTTACAGAACTGTGTAATAAATAAAACACAGTACGGACTAGGGAAAACATTGAACTGTAATTTCTTCACCGCTGCAGCACTAGACGTGCAAGGGGACATTCTTCAGGTGCTAAAACCTCTACAGATGGGCATTTAGACTCAGACAGCGCAGTCTCAGGCGAGGGCCCCAATTGTGATAACTCCCTTAAGGACACATAAGTCACCCATAAAGGTCAAGAATACACCCCTGGGTAACTTTTCTTAACGAACACTGCTGTTTGACTTCCTTCCAGCTCTTGTAGCATGTGCACCGACCCTCGCTCACAGAAGCTTTTAATTCTTCGATATTTATTTTAATTTAGATAGTAAACAATAATACAATTAAAATATATAAACATAATGTTTAGAAAAATGATATAAAATAAATGTATACAAAATAAAAGTATATACTTTCAGAAAGTAAAAATATTATTTAAAAAATCAACACAAAATAAATTACATTAAAAATAAGAATACTAACAATAAATATTAATACAAAACATGTAAAAAAAAATTCTGTAGCAAATTATATGAAACATAAGAAAGAATAAACCAAAAGAATTACAATATAACATTTAAAATTGTAAAAATTAACTAATTTTATAAATAACTAAAAAACATATTTTAAAACAATAAAACATGTTAAATGCATATTACGACCTGTAGCCAAGCAAAAGTAGGGAAAGTGCTGCATTTTGGAGGGGCAAATTTTACTGTTCCCATTCCAATCTGAGCACAGTGTACTTGTAAAGCAAAAAGCTATGTGCCTTTGTTTCCCCTGCCCTGCATTTGCATCTAGGTGTGAGGCTCAGATAGCTCCCTGTCAATAAAGAGGAACAAAAGGAGGCATGCTGGCCCCTTAAGTTTGGCTTTCTGGAGTCTTAAATTTGAAAGCCCCTTCGCCACCTGCTCCGCTGCCGCTCGAAACGAAAGCAGTCAAGGTGCAGTCACTGCTGAATCTGTCCCGATGTCTGTAAATTACAAGTTCAGAATATTTTCAGTGGGGCCCACTTCTTGCAGGGTCGACGGCGTCCACCCTGTGAAAATAGTGGGTGGGTGCTGTGTACCCCCGCTGTGTACCCCAGTGAATTTCCACCAGTAGGAACTGCATCTGCCCACAGCTCCTCAACAATTCAATGTTCTTTCTTTATGAGCCCTAGTGGGAAATTCAGTTGACCAGTTGCATACAATTTTACTGAATCTTCTTCCAACATATAGGTTTGTAGACAATGGATTATATATGGCCACCAGGGAAAGAACGGAAAGTTTTACAGGCGACATAAATCCACAAACTCACACGAAAATTCACCTTTAGACAACCCTATCTAATCCTTTTGAAGATGTATTTAGATTCAATAAGAATTTCTTTCATAGAACATCAGTAGATATCCAAAGGACCTTATGCCAGCAAGTTGATCCAGTTGAAACCAACAGGTCAACAAGAATTTCCACCAGTTGGAACTGCACCTGCCCACAGCTCCTCAAAGATTCAACTCTTTCCTGTATGCAAGCCACTCTGATATCCTTAGTGGAGTGCACTAGGTTGCTTTCTAAGCTGCATAGGGCTGCGAGTGAACTCTGTTGCTTCCCCTTGCCAGACTTTTCACAAAACAATGAAACTGACTAACATCCAGGAAGATCTACAGTGGTATGAGAGCAGCACACTACTGTTTTAATAGAATCCGAATGATAATTTGCAATGTGCTGCTTTTACTGCCCAAGACGCCAAGCATATTGTCGGGACGGAAGGATTCTGCCAGATGATCAAGGTGTCGTCGAAGCCGGGGACTTCCTCTTAAAATCCTGCCTACCTCCATGCGCCCGTCGAGGGGCGGCCTTAGGCATATGCAAGCTGTGCACCTGCACAGGGTCGCCAAACCCCAGGGGCCGCCACGAGGAATCGGATACAATCAGTGGTCAAAGTGGGTGGGAACGGCAGGGCACAGCGTGCCCCTACTTCTTTAATTCTATAGATTCCGTGCCCCTACTTTTTTATTTGGAACATGCGTCCCTGGACATAAGAAATATCCAAGCACTGCAGAGAAGGCTGGCATTAGTGGCTGTTTGGGGACGGGCGGAGAGCAGAGAAGGAAAAGGTCTCCGTCTCTTGCTTCCTGCCCAGACAAGACAAGGAAGGTGTCCGCTTCTGCTCTGCTGTTGGCAGCTGCCCCTCGCCTCTCTTTCTTACTCTTATTCCCTCTCTGTCTGTCTAACTCCTCCTCACTTACCGAAAACCGTGACTCTAGAAATGGTTCTCACCCTCTCTTTCTTCCTGTCGTTCATTTGTTCCCCTGTGAAATGGATGCAAAAAAGAAAAACGCTTTTGCTGGAAATGCCGTTTTGACATTTTTCTATTCCATAGTGCAGCCACGGAAATAAAAGGTTCAAAATATGAAAAATCAATAAATAAAGCAAGACAGAATGTTCTTAAAGTGCCCAGATCGGTTTTATTCAAACCCCAAAAACATTAGCGTCACTTTACACAGTTTGCCAGTGAAGCGCTGTTTTCCCCCAGTGGGGAAGTGGGCCAAACCTGGAGGTACTGCGATACCTGGTTGATGGGTGGATTGGAACACAAAATGTGTACGGCGGCTTTGTGTTCACGAACGTGGTCTTTTTAAACCATACTGCTTATGTTTTGCAAGCATATAAGCAGTGGACATTGAAATGGGTCCTTTCTGGGCCCTGTCGTTTTCAGGCAGAAGCACTCACTGATTTCTGAATAGTGAGTGTAAAAGCGTTAAGTTCACCATGTTGTTCCTGCTTACATTTCACAAGCTTTATTTAATCTTTCATTCCCAATTAGTGTTTGCTTTTTCCAGGATGTTGTTACTTTTTCCTTTAGGGAGCATATTGGGGAGCATATTGCTCTTGCCAGTGCTTAATTCGAATTGAGTCGCATCCAGTTGTTTATAGCAGGTCAAATTGGATTGTAGTTGAAGGCAATGTGAATTTCTCTCAGTGGGGCAGTATGGTGTTCAGTGAGGGAGTGGATGTAGCACTCGGGGCAGAGCTGCCGAATTTAGAACTGAGGAACCAGGTTCAGTCTTCATGAGCAGTCCCCCAGACCACTCTCCTGAGGGAGCACATTCCCACGCTAGACCTCAGAAGACCCTGCAAATCCGGAAAAGCCCTGGTGTCTTAACACCAGCAGGTGGACCCTAGCAGTGGCGTGTGGGTTCACCTTGAAGGCTTGCCCGCCACAATCCATACTGAAGTTCACCTCCAGTCTTGCTGGCAGGCCTAAGAAGTAGCAGACCCTAGAGCAACAGTGAGGTCACAGGACCCCTGAGAAGAGCTGGCACTAGGGTGATGCGACCGGTGTGACCGCAACGGGTGCTGACTTTGAGTGGGGGCATTGTATATTATGGTTTTAAAAGCACTTGCTGCCTCCTTCCTGGCCTACAGCAATTTTCGGCAATAATAAAAATGTCATGATAACTCAGGTGAATAAACGTCTTACTAGAGCGAGATCGGAGTTTTGGCTAGTGGAAGTTTTGACTCATGGAAAGATAGCGCAGAGGGTTAATGTGCCTGCTGCTAAGAACATGTACCATGCCCATCACAAAGTGCACATATGGTAAATAGGTTAGTGGGTTACTGCTTTTGACAGTAAGATCCTTTTGCTACTTGCAGTTTATAAGTTAAAATCCTAAGAAAGAACAGTGAACTATTAGCTTTCATCTTAGAGCTGCATACAAACTGCAAGGTATAAACTAGAGCTTTATGTTTTTTTTCCCTAAGCCTTTGATTATCCTAATGTTGCAAAAAGTGTTAATTTTGATAGAAATCAATAATGATTATTAAAGGGAACCTCCAATCTTGGTATTAAGTTTTAAATTCTGAGTTTGTGTTTCTCCAGATCAATCACTATTAAACTATACTGCCTACTAATATGGTTGTCATGTGACTCCTACACCTTGTAGTCCTTTGTCTGATGTAACATTTCCCATACAGTGATTTACACACGTAAAATTGATTGTCTCTGTGTATATTGCTGACAACAGAAAATCCATGGCTCAGAAACAAATGGCTTGTTCTTCCACTTTTAAGCATATTTGGGACATTCTATGATTAGAAACATATCCCACTTTGTGAATTTATTTTAATGTCAATAACTCATATTAATCGTTAAATAATCATGTGTATCCATTGGTTGAATTACATAATATAATAAGCTGTACAGTGAAATGACAAACAAATACTAAAGATTGGGATGTTTTGCCAATCCTGGCCACACCTCTAACTCCGCCCACTGATCCAATCCTCAGGTTATTCCCGCCCTCTGATTCTCCGCCCACAGTTCCCCTACTTTTTTTTCCCCACTTCGACCACTGGATACAATAAATATTCGTGCGGCCCCTGGCCGGGATTTGGCGGCCTCCGGCTTCCACTAACTTGCAAACACCCTGACCGTCACCCTCCCCCTTCCCGCACCTGTGTTCCTCATTCCTGATTCGCACCTCCCCTGCAACGGTCGCGCGGCGTGCTCGCGGATGCCGCCATCTTGCTCTGTCTGTCTGTCTGGTCTTCTATTGTCCGTCCGCGGCTCAGGAAGAAGCCTTTTACTGCTGAGCTGGTGGCGTCCGCGAGATCTGAGAGCCTCCACGTCCGGCCAAACCCTATCACAAGTTTCCTGCGTGCGGCGTGGCGTGTGTCATCAGTCTGCATTCTTTCTGGTGGTCGGACTCGGAACGTTACGACGCGTGCGGTGCCATCTAGCTGTCACACATTGCCAAACTGTGGTAGGAAGGTGTGTCTCAGTGAGTCTTACAACTTTTTTAAATACAAAGAAAAAAAAACATTTTAGGTGAAAAAGGGAAGAAAGGGAAGCATCATAGGTTTTTGGCACACAGTAGGTAAACATGAGTAGTGCGTCATGTGCTAAGGTTGCGGAAATTCGTTTCTTTTGCAGTTTTCCTGGTGTGCCTGGGTGAAAATGAACCCTTATTCACTACATCGCTGCCCGCATATCCAGAGGACACAGGTCCTGTCATGGCCCTGCAGCCGTCTGTGCCAGTCCCTCACGTCGTGTGTCACAATGCCCTCCTCCTCCTCCTCCTCCTCCTCCTCCTAAATGTTATCATTCTGAGACGAATTCGGAAGGGTAGGAGCAGCCGCAGATACTGGTCATCTAACGCCTTTTCTGGACGTTTTATTAAAACACCTTCCTGAGCTCCGCCCCGCCCGGACCCCCTCTTCCGGGGCCTCCTACCTATGCTCCCTGCACAGGGTCACCATGAGCCTAGAGCCGCCCCTGGCCCGCCCCACACTGCGCACTGCATTTCATGTCCCAGAGAGAACTGTATATGTGTAGATTAAATATGAGACAATAAAATTGGAGTCAATTTGTTTTTCTTGCATGAAAGGCACAGAAATGTTTTTTCAGGCAGTGTGCTCACAGCCAATACCCAAATAAATCATATCCGATTAGGGTTTTTTTGCAAGAAAAGGGTTAAGTGAAATCACAAGGTTTGCAAAACTGTTCATTTCTGGTATGCTGGTAAATTAAAGTTTTGGAAGCATGCAGGCTTGAAAAGGCACAATTCGTCTGCTGGAAATGTGCCCCAGGTGTTTACAAACCCCACTCAATCGTTTTAATTGTGTTCTTCGCTTCTAAGGGCTTTATAAATCAGAGAGAGAGCGAGAATCAAAAATACATTATTTTCTATAGAGCCGGTGAATGTCTGTGTAATGATAATGCCGTTACCAGCAATCTCAGAGCTGAGTGATTGAAATGAGATGGGAAAAACTCGGCATGCTCGGCTCCGATGATAGCCGGGTTCAATCAGTGCAGATGCATAGATTGCTGGACCGACCTGTGCTGCCATCTTTGAGTGTCTAGCCAGCATCCGTCCATTGTTTAACCTTTCCCACACACGAGTCTAGTATGTCCTTTTGTCATGCTTAAGTGTAAAGTGTTTCCGTTCATTGCCTGCGTAGGTACATTCGCCACGATCATATCACTGGGGAATCATCAAAATAAAAACATCTATTCAATTGTCTCTGAACATTTTTTTCCATTTGTCTTTTTCAGTGCATTAAGTGGGATGAAAAAACGGGGGGGTCTCTCAAAGGAGCGTGGTCGATGTATTTAAGGGCGTGGCGGAAACAAGAAAGCTGTGCTTAGCATACGTGCCGCCCGACTGATATTTTGCTGTTTGTGTCATTGTATCAGATGTAGAATGCAACAAGTAACATTATATCTAAAAGAAGCTAGCAGTAGCGGCTCGTGGAGGGAGTTCGGTGGGGCAGTGAGGCGGGGCGGGGCGGGGCGGGGGAGGGGCAGGGTGGGGAAATGTAAACACCGGAATATGGATGAACGGAGGTAAGTAACATTTAAATTAATAAAACGAATTTCGTTGCGCGCGCTGCATCTCAAAATGCGATGCACCGCGCACAAAGGAATTAGTTTTAATAATTTAAATGTGTACTTACCTCCATTCATCCATATTCCGGTGTTTACATTTCCCCACCCTGCCCCTCCCCCGCCCCACCTCACTGCCCCACCGAACTCCCTCCACGAGCCACTACTGGAAGCTAGGTGTATTGGCTTTGTCAGTGGATGTTAGCTGCAGTGGCATAGGAAGTGGGGTGCGGTGGGTGCGGGCCACCCCGGGTGTCATCACTGAGGGGGGTGACAAAATGGCAAAAATATATGTTTTAACCACATAATTTTGCCATTTTGTCAAGCCGGGGGTTACAAGAAATCCATGAGGGGGATGACAAAATGGCAAAAATATGTATTTTAAACACATATTTTTGCCAGTTTGTCAAGCCAGGGGTGACAAGAAATTTTCCACACCGGGTACCACCTGACCTTGCTACGCTACTGGTTAGTTGCAAAAGGAAAACAAGCATTGGCATAGCCAATAGGTCTCGCATTTGGGACCTTCTAAGTATTTAGTTATGCAGCACAATATACTTGGTGCAACCACATCAACAGTTGTGTGGCTACACTTATAAGGTCCCAAAGGCGTGTGTGTGGTTGTGTGTGGTTGTGTGTGTGTGTGTGTGTGGTTGTGTGTGTGTAGTTGTGGTTGTGTGTGCATGTGGTTGTGGTTGTGTGTGCTGTGTGTGTTTGTGTGTGTGGTTGTGTGTGAGTGTGGTTGTGTGTGTGTGGTTGTGTGTGCTTGTGTGTGTGGTTGTGTGTGTGTGGTTGTGTGTGATTGTGTGGGTGTGTGTGTGTGTGGCTGTGTGTATGGTTGTGGTTGTGTGTGTGGTTGTGTGTGTGGTTGTGGTTGTGTGTATGTGATTGTGTGTGTGGTTGTGTGTGTGTATGTGTGGTTGTGTGTGTGTGTGGTTGTGTGTGTGGTTGTATGTGTTGTGTGTGTGGTTGTGGCTGTGTGTGGTTGTGTGTGGTTGTGGTTGTGTGTGTGTGGTTGTGTGTGGTTGTGTGTGTGTGATTGTGTGTGTGGTTGTGTGTGTGTGGTTGTGTGTGTGGTTGTGGTTGTTTGTGTGGTTGTGTGTGTGGTTCTGTGTGGTTGTGTGTGTGGTTGTGTGTGTGTTTGTGGTTGTGTGTGTGGTTGTGGGTGTGGTTGTGGTTGTGTGTGTGGTTGTGCGTGTGTGTGGTTGTGTGTGGTTGTGTGTGTGGTTGTGTGTGTGGTTGTGTGATTGTGTGTGGTTGTGTATGTGGTTGTGTGTGTGGTTGTGTGGTTGGGGTTGTGTGTGAGGTTGTGTGTGGGGTTGTGTGTGGGGCTGTGGGTGGGGTTGTGGGTGTGGTTGTGGGTGTGGTTGTGTGTGTGGTTGTGTGTGTGGTTGTGTGTGTGGCTGTGTGTGTGTTTGTGTGTGTTTGTGTGTGTTTGTGTGTATGTGTGTGGTTGTGGTTGTGGTTGTGGTTGTGTGTGTGGTTGTGTGTGTGTGGTTGTATGTGTGGTTGTGTGTGGTTGTGTGTGTGGTTGTGGTAGTGTGTATGTGTAGTTGTATGTGTGTGTGTGTGTGCAGTTGTGGTTGTGTGTGTGGATGTGTAGTTGGGTGTGGTTGTGTGTGGTTGTGTGTGCGGTTGTGTGTGTGGTTGTTTGTGTGGTTGTGTGTGTGGTTGTGTGTGTGGTTGTGTGTGGTTGTGTGTGCGGTTGTGTGTGTGTGGTTGTGCGTGTGGTTTTGTGTGGTTGTGGTTGTGTTTGTTGTGTGTGGTTGTGTGTGTGGTTGTGTGTGGTTGTATGTGGGGTTGTGTGTGTGGTTGTGTGTGGTAGTGTGTATGTGTGGTTGTATGTGTGTGTGGTTGTGTGTGTGTGGTTGTGTGTGTGTGGATGTATGTGTGGTTGTGTGTGGTTTTGTTTGTGGTTGTGTGTGTGGTTGAGTGTGTGGTTGTGTGTGTGGTTGTGTGTGTGTGGTTGTGTGTGTGTGGTTGTGTGTGTGTGTGTGGTTGTGTGTGTGTGAGGTTGTGTGTGTGGTTGTGTTTGTGTGTGCGTGTGGTTGTGTGTGTGTGTGGTTGTGCATGGTGTGTGTGTGTGGTTGTGTGTGTGTGTGGTTGTGTGTGTGGTTGTGTGTGCATGTGGTTGTGTGTGTGGTTGTGGTTGTGTGTGCTGTGTGTGGTTGTGTGTGTGGTTGTGTGTGAGTGTGGTTGTGTGTGTGTGGTTGTGTGTGCTTGTGTGTGTGGTTGTGTGTGTGTGGTTGGGTGTGATTGTGTGTGTGTGTGTGTGTGGCTGTGTGTATGGTTGTCGTTGTGTGTGTGGTTGTGTGTGTGGTTGTGGTTGTGTGTGTGGTTGTGTGTGTGGTTGTGGGTGTGTATGTGTGGTTGTGTGTGTGTGGTTGTGTGTGTGGTTGTTTGTGTTGTGTGTGTGGTTGTGGTTGTGTGTGGTTGTGTGTGTGGTTGTGTGTGTGTGTGGTTGTGTGTGTGGTTGTGTGTGTGTGATTGTGTGTGTGGTTGTGTGTGTGCGTGGTTGTGTGTGTGTGGTTGTGTGTGTGGTTGTTTGTGTGGTTGTGTGTGTAGTTCTGTGTGGTTGTGTTTGTTGTGTGTGTGGTTGTGTGTGTGGTTGTGGTTGTGTGTGTGGTTGTGGGTGTGGTTGTGGTTGTGTTTGTTGTGTGTGTGGTTGTGTGTGTGTGGTTGTGTGTGTGGTTCTGTGTGTGGTTCTGTGTGTGGTTGTGTGGTTGTGTGTGGTTATGTATGTGGTTGTGTGTGTGGTTGTGTGGTTGGGGTTGTGTGTGGGGTTGTGTGTGGGGTTGTGGGTGGGGTTGTGGGTGTGGTTGTGGGTGTGGTTGTGGGTGTGGTTGTGTGTGTGGTTATGGGTGTGGTTGTGTGTGTGTTTGTGTGTGGTTGTGTGTGTTGTGTGTGGTTGTGTGTGTAGTTGTGTGTGTGGCAGTGTGTGTGGTAGTGTGTATGTGTGGTTGTATGTGTGTGTGTGTGTGTGGTTGTGTGTCTGGATGTATGTGTGGTTGTGTGTGGTTTTGTGTGTGGTTGTGTGTGTGGTCGTGTGTGTGGTTGTGTGTGTGTGGTTGTGTGTGTGTGTGGTTGTGTGAGTGTGTGGTTGTGTGTGTGTGGTTGTGTGTGTGTGTGGTTGTGTGTGTGGTTGTGTGTGTGTGTGTGGTTGTGGTTGTGTGTGTGTATGGTTGTGTGTGCTTGTGTGTGTGATTGTGTGTGTGTGGTTGGGTGTGGTTGTGTGGGTGTGTGGGTGTAGTTGTGTGTATGGTTGTGTGTGGTTGTGTGTATGGTTGTGTGTGTGGTTGTGGTTGTGTGTGTGTGGTTGTGGGTGTGGTTGTGGGTGTGTATGTGTGGTTGTGTGTGTGTGTGTGGTTGTGTGTGTGGTTATGTGTGTTGTGTGTGTGGTTGTGGTTGTGTGTGGTTGTGTGAGTGGTTGTGGTTGTGTGTGTGTGGGTGTGGGTGTGGTTGTGTGTGTGTGATTGTGGGTGTGGTTGTGTGTGTGTGGTTGTGTGTGTGTGGTTGTGTGTGTGCGGTTATTTATGTGGTTGTGTGTGTGGTTCTGTGTAGTTGTGTTTGTTGTGTGTGTGGTTGTGTGTGTGGTTGTGGTTGTGTGTGTGGTTGTGTGTGTGGTTGTGTGTGTGGTTGTGTGTGTGGTTGTGTGTGTGGTTGTGTGGTTGTGTGTGGTTGTGTATGTGGTTGTGTGTGTGGTTGTGTGGTTGGGGTTGTGTGTGAGGTTGTGTGTGGGGTTGTGTGTGGGGTTGTGTGGTTGGGGTTGTGTGTGAGGTTGTGTGTGGGGTTGTGTGGGGTTGTGGGTGGGGTTGTGGGTGTGGTTGTGTGTTTGGTTGTGTGTGTGGTTGTGTGTGAGGTTGTGTGTGTGTATGTGTGTGGTTGTGTGTAGGTGTGTGGTTGTGTGTGTGTGGCTGTATGTGTGGTTGTGTGTGGTTATGTGTGTGGTTGTGGTTGTATGTGTATGTGTGTGGTTGTGTGGTTGTGCGTGTGGTTGTGTGTGTGACAGTAATACTAAAAGCATCTCAAAATAAAAGAACACAAAGATCGAGTTTGTGGAAAGAGAAAGCACACTGTAAGTCAAACAGACGCAGCAAAGCATTAACCCAACAACTAAACAAACAAGATCACTTAGCGAAGACTGAGTGCTGATAATGGATACACACAGCTCATCATCTTAAGAGTTCGATTGCAGCCAATGTGCACTCAAACCTGCCCCCTCTTTGTGAGTTGCACCCCATATTTCATGAGTTGTAACTGCTGCACCCACCATAGCGCTTTGAGATCTAAAGTGCTACATAGGTCTAATCGATTAACCAGTCGCCAACATGCTGTGCTTTTAAAGAGAATGTGCCAAAAGTTTCCAGCTTCCTCATCATGTCTTCATGAAAGCGAAAACGAAAGGACTCCCTGAATGGTGCAACGGACATGAAGCAGCCGCTGCGATCAGAAATAAACACTGTGAACGTTGTCCAGTTCCACAGTAACATTTCCTTAACCCCTTCGGTGCTCATGACGGAATGGTTCCGTCATGACCCACGGTTGAGCTGTGCTCATGACGGAACCATTCCGTCATGAGCACACCCGCGCAAGATTCCGTCAGCACAGCGGCGGAATCTGCGCAGCATCGAAGGGGTTAATGTTCTTTAAGTCACAAAACAGTAATACTAAAAGCATCTCAAAATAAAGTAACACAAACATCGAGTTTGTGGAAAGAGAAAGCACATTGTAAGTCAAACGGGCGCAGCAAAGCATTAACACAACATGTTCTTTGATGTTTGATGTTCTTTGAATGAGAACATCAAAGGGGCACCACGAAGGTGATCGTGGGCGAAAGTGAAAGTGATCGCGGGCGCTTAATGAGCATGACGAGGTTTGCCAGCCTCTGCTCCTAAGCGCACGCCCGCGCACATGCACTGTAGCTCTAGGCTGGCCATGGTCGCATTTTTTGATCCCTCACGAAACAGCCTCACCAGGCCAGCACATGCGCTGGGTCAGGCGAGACCTAAAAAAGCAACAACTATGGCTTCGCTCTATATAACACTGAAAATGCTTCAGTTCTGAGATGATGAGACTGTGAAAGAACTATAACAAGTCTCTTTGAAATTACATCAAGGCATTGAAGGGTGGTACTGCTGTAGAGATAAGATTCTTTTTTTACCCTGATGGTGTGCGCAAAAATGGAGAGCCGGATAGGGACCCATCTCAACAGCTGCATTTTAGAACTGCTGGTGCTCAGCACCGGCAGAACCCGGCCCTCTTAAAGCCCTGGTCTGTTTTCCTGCTAACCTTTCTTCGGCGACAGGAGTGCAAATTAGTGTTTTTGGGGCAGAAGTAGGACTTGGACCAAAAAGAAAAGAGGAAAAGCGGAATGTGCATAGACAGCACTAGAATTCAAGTGTTTGCAAAGACAATAGTTTGGGATTTTGGGCTATGAAACTGATGTATTCAATTTCACTTTCATAGAGAAAAAGGTGCATTAGTTGCAAGAAGTGCATGCTTCCCTTGGACACAGAGCAGGTACACGGAATAACCAGCAGTTCAAGCTTCCTTTACCTACAGAGCGTATACAGCAAGTACATCATGTATACACATGGCATGAAAGCTTCCCCCATACATACATACACACACAGTCAGCAGTTTTAGTAAGCACATTCATAAAAGGTACAGTTATGGGAGCAGGAGTGAGACTTTTTTGATGTACCAACAACAGATAATTGTAATAACCCCGGCTTCCTAAAGATTTATAAGGCAAAATTCCTTTTTACCACTACCTGTGAATTGTTGTGAATGTAGAGATGGATGCCTATAAGGTACAGCAAGTTTCTATATGTTACTTTAAATTGACCTCACGCCACCATTTATATTTTAAACAAAGCTTGCCCCTTCAAGGGAGTGGGGCTGCTTCCAAAAATAAAGTTTGGAGGGGAGCACTGTCTGTCCCCCAATGCCTAACACACATATCAACAAGGTCAAAGTTGCGCCTCACGGCACACTTTCCGGGTGGGAAAGGATACCATCCCAATCTGCCAGTCCACGTCAGGTCAATGGTTTGTGGATGCCATTAAAGTTGTCAACCACTGATAGTCATTGCAAATCGGTAGAAGATGGAATGCCACATTCATGCCCCCTACTTCGACTGATATGCAATCAGTCACAAAGGGTAGTTTTGGAGTCAGAAAACCATTTTGGACCATTAAAAATAAAACAAAACATGTTGGGAAGCCTTAAGTCCAACTAGAGTTTATTGCAAAATAACAGGCAGCCAAGCAAAAGATAAAAAGACAATTTTCATTTTACTTGGCTGGGACTCTCGTAAGAAATCGTTAGTTGGAGCTATGTGCTAAAAAACAGGTAAAAGTGTCTTGATCTACACAGTTTTCTTCATACACGTCAATGCAGTATGACCATGTGACGAGGAGTGGTTGTTCTCAGTAGAAACTTAACTAGTGTGTAGGTGTCAAGATCTTCCCCTCAAGGAAGCGCAGGATGGCCTTGAGGGGGAGATATCAATCATATCCACAAATCCAAACTCTAGTCTTCACACAACATCCTGCTTTGCTTGCCAGGTTTGAAAATGTGGTTACGCTTACTGTAAATGTACACTATAGATCACAGGGCATCATGGCTTCTGTACCTGCTAAGACCATGGAAGATTTTCAACATATACAATACTATTTAAGGCTTTAAAAAAATGGAAAACAACATTTATCCTGTTATAACAATGAATACATTTGTCATTATAAATAATTACTAATATTTGTCTTCATGAATATGTGAGAATAATGCAACATGATTTTCAATGTTTTCAAACTAATTCACAATGTACCCTTTGTACATTGAGACTTCCCTTTTAAGGTTGCAAAGCCTGTGACTTTGCCATTGGCAGTTTTTACGATCAGAAAAGGGTTTATCCCATTAGCCCCCCCCAAATTCTCCAGAGTCAGAGACCCTGCAACCTTAAACTTCCCTAAACAAAGGAAACACATTTTTTGGCCTAATTCTTTGGGATTCTGTCCTGCCTTACCTGGAGGATCCAGAAATCTGAGAGTCATGATTGATCCAACCCCCCCTCTTAATATAGAGAAGTGGTGTTGTCAAATTTGTACTAAACAACCTTCCTTCATCTTCCTGGCCACGGTCCTAAATAGAACTTAGGGGCTGATTTATATCACAGTGGACGATCTGCCATTTCACCATTGGGACAGTGTAAATTACTCCTTCCCAATGATTGACAGACTGCCTGACAAATTTATAAATTACCACCAAGCAGACGGTGATTAATTAAAGGCATTGGCAAGAGCCCCTATAGCATAAATATATAATGCACCCATCGCCATAGGTGTTTTTTCCCATGGCGGGGGGAGCATTATAATGATTTAAGTGTTTCTTACTGCCAGGTTTTCCCTGGTAGTAAGAAACAATACCAAATTACTACATATCTGCCCATCCCAATTGGGCGAACATGTTGTCATTTCTCTGATGGATCTTACTTCCCAGGGCCATCAGAGAAGTTTGGCAGAGACAGAGTAGTCTCGCTGTGGCCAACTTGAAGGTCCACCCACATTTAAAGCTGGCGGCAGACCTTCAATTGATGGTATGAATTCTCCATCGAGACATAGTACATATACTGCCAATATATAAATTGATAAAACAAGGGAAACCCAGTAACCCGGGGACCTGGGTAGTAAGGTAATATAGGAAACAATGGTTCCTGAAGGGGGAAGTGAGACCTCAACTTCCTTGGTAACCTAGTGAATAACCATCAATAGATTGGTTTTGCTACAAAGAATATATTTAATTTGATTACTCAACATTTGGAATCATCTGAAGACAAAACCATATAACTCTGTTAACATATACATTAATAAATAGAAAGCTGTTCCCAAAGAACGCAGCGGTACAGTAAAAGGGAAATAAGTGAGTAAGAAGTGTGCTAATGCTATACAATAAGGGCCCAATTACGATCTCGCTGGGAAAGCAGTATGGCCGACTTGGGCCCGTAGAGCTTTCTGAACGACTCGGGCTCTGAGCGACCGAGTATGATGCAATTGCATGCTGACGGGCTCAGGTCGCTCAAAGTCCCATAGTAGTCAGTGGGAGTCTGTTGTACATCACGTACATAGGCTCCCATAGAGAAAAAAGGTAGGTCACGGAAAAGGGCGCCCCCTGTCGCAGAGACGCCTCGGTGCCCCCCGCACCTTGCATGGATGTGTAGGGGGGACCTTGCCCCCAGTGACCGATTCGTAGAGCTACAGATGAAGGTGGTCCGCAACGGGCCCCCAAAGTATGTCTCTGGCAACCACGACGTCTCGTCATAAGCGAGTCTATATAACTGACAGACGCGCTCATTGTACTTGCTCACTCAGAAATCGGCCCGATTGGGCAGTGCGAGTCAGCCATGTTAGAATCGTCCAGAAGGCATCTCTGACAGGTACGAGTCGTTCGGAGGGCAAAGATATAGACGTATCGTACTTCCTCGCTCGTACAGCGGTACGAGTCGTTCAGAAAATGGGGCAGCAAGTCGGGCTTGCTACTGACAGATGTGGTCCTCAGCCCTTCCGAGTGAGATCATAATCAGACCCTATATACATAAATAGTGACTGTGGAGGATGCACAGTTGTTTGATCTATACTCTACAATAAAGTTGCAGGCTCCTGAATTTCGTAAACAGTACAGTACACTACTATAGTGTTAATGTTTCGACCCCTTGAGGTTATTTGTAGAGGGTCATAATCAGGAGGAGGAATGGGAAACACCCCTTTGGTAGTACTCATGCAGCAAATGACAAACAGTACATACAGGAATGGATCCACAAATCATAGGTCTTGAAATCTAGAAGAATTGAATAAAGCCTCCTATGGTTATTGAAGAATTATGTAGGAGAGGGGTCCAACCAAGGTCCATGGACTGCAATGCGATTGTCAGTCTCATTATGACACTTCCTGAGGGTATGCATAATAAAAACCAATCAATCACAACCTTTCAGGGATGAGGTGTGTCTGTAAATTTCCATCTGTATTCTGCAGCGAATAATCCACATGTAGTTAGCACAGTTGCATCAATCTTATTGTAATGCTTTCCGTATGAATAGGAATTGTGCGATTGCTAATGAAAGCTGAGCATCGGCATACATGTCTGATCTGCTTGGATTCATATATAAATTGGGCCCTTAGTGCACACAACTGATTTTGCATTGCCACATTGACCTGCATTGCTTCACGTAGCAATTAAGCTAATGCCATTGCATTAATCAATTGTTATTTTTATTCATAGCCGCTAGCAGGTCAGACATTCTCCTGAGCAGTTAGAAGGGAAATATCTAACTTTCATTGGAAGGCTATCTTAAAATATCCTGGTCTCTCACTAAAAGCTCTATAAAAACATTTGAAAGAAAACACATCTGCTTGGAGATTGTCAGTTGTTCAGACCATATGGTTGGTGTTCAGCACTAAATAAAACCTTGTCCTTGGTAGTGAACCACAAATAATATAACTGTTTTGATGCTGTCAATAGACCATAATTTTCTTGCTACTGAACAATTGGGAAACCATTATCTTTCTATTGATGATTAAGAAATGGCATCCTCCTGGTTTTGAAGAATAGACAAAGCTATCTGCCTGACTTTCAACACTAGGGAAAGCCTTTGTGCCAAACAGTAGGCAACATCCCATTAACCATCCATCCTTATAGTGCTAAAACATTAGAAAGGTAATATACCAGATGCTGAACCCAGGCAAATACTTGGGGCTAAACAATAGGCCAGCCATCCTATCGGCGTGGAATAAAAAACAAGTCCATCCTGTAGTTGCTAATACATTGGAAATGTGGTGGTGCTGAAAAACAGGCAAAATTATCATCTTCATTCTGAATAAAAGAAAAGCTGCTCTTTCAGTGTTTAGCAATAAGTGAATCTATCACCTGGAGTTACACAGTAATCAATACCTTCATCAATAGTACTGCACAACAGACGTTCATTATATTAGTGCTGTTTAACAGATTAGATTGACCCCATACTCCCGACCAAACATTCAGGATTAGCTGCTTTGTGCTGCAATAGAAACCCACCATTCTCCTTGGTGCTGCACGAAAGAACATATAGTTATGTTACTGGGGCTGTTAAAAAGTCAGGAATGTCCCAGTCATGATGCACTGAAGGCAGGATCCACTTCTTGTCACTGAGTAGCAGGGAGTTCTATACACCGTACTAAATATTGGTGAGTAGCAATTCTATGTGATGGACACGGTGCTGTTATTTTATGTTATATGCTATGTTGATTCATAGTGCGCACAATCACCCAGGAGGGTATTCTGGCACTGAGCAGGTGCAAGCATAGCCAAACCTAGGACCTAGTGGGACTACTCAAAAAGTCAGCTCTTTCGCTTCTTGTGGAATTCAAGAAGTGAAGAGGAGGCTCTTATGCGTACTGGCAGGTTCTTCCATGTTTCAGGAGCGATGTAGAAGAAGGTTCAACTGCCAGGTCTGGTTTTCCATATGCGTGGAATATGTCCAAGTATGAGTCTGGATGAGAGCAGGTGTTTGTATGGTTTGTGAAAGGAGATGTGATTGTTGAGTAATGCTAGGCCGGTGTTATATAGTGGCTTGAAGTTGTGGGTGAGGAGTTTGGATTGTGCTGGTTTGTGTATGGGGATCCAGTTGAGCTCCTTCAGGTGTGGTGTGATGTGAGTGTGAGGGGTTGAGAATGGTTCTGGCCACTGAGTTCTGAACGGTTTTCAGTCTTCTGGTGAATTTTGTGTTGATCCCGGCATAACGGGTGTTTCCGTAGTCCAGCTGGCATGTGATCATGACGACATAAGATCACGTTGCCGCCATTCTGATAGTACTCCTTTGGCTCCATCTGAAGCCTGCACCCTCTTCAAAACCAGCTTCATCATATACAAAGCCATCACGACCAGCACCCTTGCCCATATCATCAACAAGCTCACCATCTCCTGTGGTTCTTGACACACACACACAGCAAGGACACCATCAGACTGTATACTAAGTAGTGCAAAAAAGAAAAAAAAACAAGGCAGCAAGCCTTTTTCATCCATGCACTCAGGATCTGGAATAACATGCCCATATTCATCAGAACTGCCCCAATACTGCTCTTATTTAGAAAAGATTTGAAAACACCCCTGTTTAGAGAACATTACATCACAGTGCATTCACTGTCAACAAACCAGCGAACTCTCCTATCTTGACTTCATGCATGCCTTTGACCGTGGAAAGAATCATTCAGCTTGTTGCCTAGGTTCATGCTACCGAAATATCCCATACATGCATACATATATAGTCCTATGCAGAGTCTCTTGGCACTCATAGGATGAAGGCAGTATATGCACTTAGGCCAGTTACTTCATCAAGGTGAGTACAGCCATGAACTGAGGGGTTTGAAGATCCTGGGGAATTTAAATTGGCTTGTGCTTGAATAGTTTCAGAGGATTCCAGAGAGAAGAGCCTAAAACTTGGCTGGAGATGGTGAATGTATTTTTCTGTCTTTCACAATAGAAAGGATGAGATAGACCAATATAAAACCTACTGCCTTATACAAGCTGTCTTGATCTAGATAAGTTGATGTGAAAAGGGGCTGCATGCGAAAAGGTTTTGAGATTGAAAACTAGCCTATCTGTGGAATTATTAAGATTTTGAAGACAGTCTAAGTTTTTCTGAGCAGGCCAAAATAGACGGCATTTCCATAGTTCATGCGAGATTGAATAAATAGACTGGAAACCACCTCTCTGTGGGGGTAAGATAAAAAGCGGAAAATGATTTTGAAATGAAAAATGCAAGATTCGAAAGAGAGATTAGAGTTTTAGATGATTCCAAGATTGCGCACTAAGGATACTGGTTCAGGACATGGGCCTAAAATTAGCAAGCCAAAGATATTGATCACATCTACTGATTTTATTGTTGTTGGGCAGGACTTCTGTTTTGTCGGATTCAGTTTGAGCACGTTGGTCTGCCTGCATCCATTTTTGGGTTGTTTCAAAGACCAGTGGAAGATTGGATGGTGACTTAAAGGGGTTGCAAAGCAGAAGGCAGACCAGATACACGTCATCTCCATAAAAGTAGGTTGTCACCTCAAATGGTTGCAATAGTAAGGCTAGGGAGCGCAAGTAAAGATTAAATACCAGGGGAGAACTCATAGGAGGATTTTAGACCCAGAATAATTTTGGCCTGGCTGACAGGTTTTGGATCTGCAGGTGAGGAAAGAGGATTCTACACTAAAACAGCGCTCCAGGTTGCTGGGGAGGATTAGTGACGTAGTAGGATACCTTGATATATGCTGTCTAATGTGGCAGAGAGTGCCAAAAGGATGAGGACTCCTCCGTTTGCAGTCGTTGATGCAGGAGATCACATTGTAAGACGGCAACGCGCTCTATTGCTCTTCACCTGCATATCTGTAACTTTTAAAGCTTAAATATAGGAATGTCACTATTATCCAGTATGATTGTTGCTCATTTCCAATCAAGTACTCTCTTTTCCACATATATGTTTCATCACTGTGCCACAGTGTTTACAACTGCAGTGCATATTTTTATGAGAATTTGGCCCCTGGTCAAATGTACCATCTTTATACCAGTCATTATTGATTACTTAGGAGCCGCTCAGTATTACTAGGTAATGTTTGTGTGTAAAGAAGAATTGTCCTGTAGTCCACGCTAACTTTGGAACTTTTTCATCTTCTTTGTATTTCGAGCTCTCTGGCATTCGACCTTGTGGTTCAGGCTTTCTTGTTAGTCATGTGAATGTCACATGGGGAACAGAGCTGGCCACACAGTTCTTCGAGTTTTCTGTACAGTTGCCAGTCTTTATCGTGGGAGCTTTCTTGAGACTCTCTCTCCTGCCCAGTCCAATGATTCTCTCTCCTTGGTCACTCATTGATCTGAAAGAGGTGGTCAACCATAGACAAAGGTCCTAAAGATTTGCTTCACAGTAGACAGGCCCGGGTCTTTTGAGGGGGTATGACCTAGTGGCCTAAGTTCTTATAAGCTCCCAGGATCACAAGGTTTTGATAGCTAAGCTCTGCAATGGTTATTTCGTCCCGGGCATGACAGACCTCTTGGATTGGCGGAGAATCATGCGCATTCTTAAAGATTTCCACCGTTTTGTTAGGGATCATTTTGCCAAAAGTGCTATCACCAGTGCAACGGAAGTACATTTTGTAAAAAATCAAGTGATGGTTGGCTGCCATTATGTTTTTGGTTTTGCTGGAAAAACTCCCAAAACAGAGGTTTATTACTTCAAATTAAATAAAAAATAGCAAATGGCGAGTGTTAGACCTGGCATCCTTGGTGTGGTTTTCCCCTGGATTTTTGCCTCTGCCTCCTGGATTTTTGCTGTGTGCAGGATTTCGTTTTTACTGGACTAGATGCTTTTTACACTTTGCCACTGCTGATCAGTGCCAAAGTGCAAGTGCTCCCTTTGTAAATTATGTATATGGATTGGTGTTTCCATGATTGGTCAAGGGAAACACGCCAAAAGATGCCAGGTCTAACAGTCAGCATCACTCTCCTGCTTGCTAAAAGAGTCCTCATCTTACAGTGGAGTGCTGAAAAGGCCCCTCCAGTGGCTGCTTGGCATGGGGCGATGCAAAAATGGGAAAGGGCTTAGGGGAAGACCCTGCACTATGAAGAAGTCGGACACCTTCGTAAGAAACCATTTTCAGAAGCTGTGGATAACCTCCTCAACCAATTCCAACAGCTTACTCGGAATGATGATTTGCCCCTTTGAGCCTGATAGGGCCGCCAGCATCACGGACACACACTCCCCCATTCCTCCACCCCACCAGGAAGCCCAGTGTCAGTTGTCATTAATTACTTCAGGGGTTTCCGCTTATATCCATTTGCACCCTCAGAGTCTCCACTGATCCATAGCTGCTCAGCCTCCCCGCTCACAGACACTGCATGCTGGCCCAAACATCAACTCGGCTTGCACCACCGACCAAACCACAGTTGGAACTTCCCCCTGGTCCTATATCACCTATAACAGCGCCCTTACCAGATATGATCCGGCCAACCTCTGGGTCCGAATCTTCACTTTTCTCCTCCAGTTTAAGGGTACCACCCCTGTTAATTGGGTAGACACACTGTCACGCAACTGCTAAGTGCCTCTTTGCTTATCACCTAACACCAAGACGTTTTGGTAGTTGGCTTACATAATTCCTTGCACTGCGTGGATGCTATTGCTTTACAATCAATTGTAAAGTGGGTATATACTGTTTTAGAATATTATGAAGGTCTTGTGCTGCTGTCTTTATTTTCATATGAAAACCACCTATAAAATCAGTATACAAAAAGAGGAGAGCACCATTATCATTCCTTGCAGCCTCTCTTGTAGCAGGGACAACTTCTTGTCTTTTTTTCTTTTCCTGTTTCCATCTCTTGCTGATGGTGTAGTCTTGCCAGCCAAGAACACCGTTGGTAAAAGCACTGCTGAAGCACAAGTTCCTTTTTTATTTTTCGGATAACTTACTTTCATTATCACATGAGAGATGTTTGTTGAGGGAAGAGCCCCATACTTGCCACTCCTGGTGCCTCGACTAAACAATTTCTGTAACCCACAGCCCACAGTACAGCTTGGTAGGGCTTCCTTGACATCTTCCGCCTAAGGATGCTCCATATTCAGTTCCCAGGTGTGAGTCTCTATAGAAGAAATAAAGGGGCATATTATCAAGCCCAATTTTGCCGCTTTAGCTGCCGTTTTTGGCCGAAAAGCGGCGATTTAAATATTGCACTATTATCAAGGACACGCTAACGCGTGTTTTCTTGCGCTAGCAGCCGTCTTATCTCCACTTTGCATGTCAGCTATATATATCGCTAATGACATGCAAAGTCGACGTTCCTGACTTAAACTCCATAGAAACAGCCGCAAACACAACTTCCCTCTATCGTCAATGCCCACAAAGCGATAAAAAAAAAGTCGCGCTTACCGCTGGAATTTAACGCCTGAAAAATACTTGACTTAACCATCTTTTCAATAGGTGGTGGATTGTTAGATTAAGGACACACTTGCCTATTATCAAGCTTTCTCACGCTATTGCTGGTTTTACATGCTATCGGTCGATTTCCTATCGCCTTTACGATACGCGTTGATAATACCGCGCTATGACGGCGAGGAAATTCAGCAATAGCCGGTGATAAAATAAACAGCGCTAAGCACGCTTTGCGATCATCATGCAAAAAGAACTATTGATGGACAGAATGCAGAACAATGTCATACATTCACCCCAGTACAGAGATCTGGGCCTAAATCCATCGTTTTTTTGCTCAACATGCCCTCCAGTTTGGAACCAGCCATATGCAAATCAGTCTTGACCCTGTGCCCTATGGGAACAGTCCAGCCCGAACTGCCAGGCCAGGTCCTCCCTGGACTGGAAACAAGCATCCTAGGACCGGTTTCGGGGTTTCACCCCTCTTCAGCCAGGATAGCTGGAGTCAAGCTATCCTGGCTGAAGAGGGGTGAAACCCTGAAACCGGTCCTAGGATGCTTGATTCCGATCCAGGGAAGACATGGCTTGGCAGTTTGGGCTGGACTGTTCCCATGAGGCACAGGTCAAGACTGATTTGCATATGGCCATGTCTGAACTGGGGTGGCGTGGTGAGCAAAATAACGATGGATTAAACCCAAATCTGTGGCTGGGGGTGAATGTTTGCCAATGTGCAACATTCTGTCCATCATCTTGTGTGTTTTGCGATAATCATAGCATATTGTTGATAATATGCCCCATAGTTCATAAGCTGACCTGAAGCCTTATTCCAGCATTTCCTGATTACATGGAATTAGGCGAGTGGGTCTGTATGAAAGAATATCACTTCTGCTATTGGGGCAATTGTCCTTTTGGGAGTCTTCTGAATGAACAGTCCCATGTTGTGTGCTCATTAGGGCAGAGGTGTTTTGTGGTTTTGCATGGGTGCTATGAGTAAGCATGAAAGACAGGCCTCCTAACCTATGGTTGATTTGTAAAGGCAAACATTATCGGGGAGCAGTGGCCCAATACCCTTCTAGGTCCTGGTGCCACTGTTCCTGCCGCACTAATGATAGCTACAAACCTGCATAGGGGCATATTATCAAGGACTGCGTTAAAAATTATCGCCGGTTTAGCAGCAGACAACTGCCGCTAAACCGGCGATAATGGGCTTGATAATATGCTCTATGGAATTTCCATAGAAACCCATGTTCTGGTGTGAACATGGGCTTCTATGGGAATTCTCCAGGGCATATTATCATGCCCATTATCACCGGTTTGAGAACAAGGATGGGTGTGGCTCCAGTCAGCAAGGCTGAGCCAATGAACATGTGAAACTAACAAGAATGCCAATGCTGACAGATGATTGAACTCTTTGACTGTAGAAGAAAAGTACAACAACTACGTCCGTACTAATTAATAGTGTTTTATTCACAATTGATCTGTTTTTTTCTACAAAATGAATTAATTTATCAAGAGAATCTGATCTGGACACACAAACATGATTCAAACTAGTAAACACATGAAGAAAGAAATGTTTTAGGGGCAACAATTAATACATTCAAAACGAGGACAAAAATAGATATAAACACTGGGACTCTACTGCCCAAATGGCAGAGAAACAAATCTGACAAGCAATCTTACACCACTCCTCATTCACACACACCACTCACACAAACAGTTGAATTTAATAAGCCTTTGGTTCTAATTGAAAACACCAAAGGGGTCTCCGTACACGTCAACTTTAAAGAAAAGTGCCGCTAACTAGTGTATACACAAAGTGTATTCAATTTATCATCAATTTGAAACTACATAGAATCAAAAAACCTAAGCGGACTCGAAATACACATAACTGGAGAACACAAAGAAAAGGTCTACGCGTTTCGAACCCCGTTGGTTTTAGAATGGGGTTCTCATCAGGACCATAACACTGCAAAGAGAAGGAAGGCAAGAGTAAATGAAAATCTGGAAAATGTGAGTGCAAGCCACCCCAAACGCCTATTCTATAAAACTGAACTTACCCAGAGGAAAGTGCTTGACAAGTGCCCTTTCAGAATTTCAAAGAAGGATACACTGAAGGGGAGAAAGCAAAATCAAAAGTCTTATATTTAATAAAAGAGTGCTTACGGCAAAAATATGGATCACCTTAAAGTTCCAGACAGTTGAAAATTCAGCAAGAGCCCGGTGGCAGTCATTACCTTGCTATTCAATGAGACCCAGAAGAAATGGAGGAAGGTATGGATGAGAAAAGGGTAGAGTCAATCCTTCGAGGTGGAATCCAGTTAGGGCGGGGCAGCCCGCGCTGGAACGGAGGAGAAATAATTAATTGTGGATTAGTGCCGAAATCCGAAAGAAAAAAGACGCAAGATGTTTTTAAACACGAAAGATGTTTTTTAGAAAATAATACAGTCCATGTTCGTGAACTAGAGGTAGAGCATACCTGGATCCAGAGTTGGGTGGTTGTTCACACACAGTGTACCAGATGGGCGTGCAGCTATTTCTGTCACGAGCCTCAAGCGGCGAAACTGGAAATAAATACAAATCCGCATCAGTCAAAATGGTATAGTGCTCCGCTTGGTCTGACTCTGCGGGGGAAATCACAGAGCAACGGTGGGAGGGGAAAGCAATACCTAATTCGTAGCTGTAGACCGGCGTCTTAGAAGTCCGTCGGGCAGAGGAAGCTTCAAAATGTGCTCTTCCTGTTTGGCGTTAAATCACTGTTTAGACCTGCTGCTGGAGTTCTGGGAAATGTAGTCCCTTATTGACACACTGGCTAAAGGGCTTGGAAGGCTTAAAAAATGTGCAGGAAAATACGCACACTGATTGAAACTTTCCCTTGGTGGCAAAAAAGGTCCGTTGCTGAGGCTGAATAGTTCCCAAATTTGTAGCTGGAATTAAGCGTCTTAAAAAACCTTCCCGTTTGGCACTGAGTAATTGGACCGACATGCAGCTTGAATTCTGGGAATTATAGTCCCTTGATGTCACAGAGGCACAAGAGTTGAAGAAAGCACATCTAGGTGCGCACGCTGATTAGAACGTTAGTTCAGTGGCAGATTGAAAGATCCTTATGCTTACACCATAACTTGATCTAATGAGTCATGAGGGGAACATCGTTGATATGTCCTCAAAGTCTAAAGATTTCCGATAATTCATTAAGCCCCGAGATTGCTATGTCGAACTTGACAATTAGCATTGCTTCGCGCTGAGCGAGCCTGAGTTCCATATCTCCACCTCTTGGATCGCGCTCTATTTTGGAAATTACTGTCCAGCGGAGGTCTTGTTCTCCATGCGACATTTTCAACCAGTGGTTCACCAGGGGTGCAGCTTCTACTTTTTTTCTGATCCGGGACTTATGTTGTGTTATTCTATGTCTAATCTCTTGGTTGTTTTTTCCAATGTACAAAGATGGACATGCGCACTTGATTCCATAGATTACGTATCTAGTTTTGCAGTTCGAAAAAGTCTCATGTTTCCAAAAAATCCCTTTGTGAGAGAACAACGACCCCTCATCCGTTTGGTCGCAGCATGAGCATGTCCCACATTTATGATGGCCTTTTATGGGTGTCAACCCCATCATTTCTCTTAATGATGGTTTAATTGCGGTTTGCAGTGATGCCCTGACTATGTGGTTGGCTACATTTCTTTCTCTTTTAAAAGCGAACATAGGGGAATTTTCTAACGATGGATCTAGATTTTGAATGAGGTGCCAATTTTGATAAATCACTTTTTTTAGTTGGTTGGAATTTGGGCAGAAGGTGGTGACGAAAACTTGGCGTGTCATTGGCAATTTCTCTTTCTTCATTAGTAATGTTTCCCTCGGTGTCCACCATGCTCTCTTCATGGCAGACTTGACCAATTTTTTTGGGTAGCCCCTATCTCTGAGTTTTTCAATGAGAATATTAGCATGAACATTAAAATCCTCTTTGAAAAAACAATTCCTTCTTATTCTGAGGAATTGACCGTATGGGAGATTTTCTTTGAGACTTCTCGGGTGGTTACTTGAAAATAACAAGGCCTTATTCCTGTCCGTCGGCTTGGTGTATAAAGAGGTCACTAGGCGACCCACTGCGGGAAACACTTCAACATCAAGAAACGGTATCTTCAATTTAGAAGAATGGATGCTGAATTTGATGTCCGAGGATCTTTGATTGAGCCACTCGAAAAACTGCGTCAGCTGGTTGGAATCGCCGGACCATGTCATAAAGACATCGTCTATGAATCGTAGGCAGGATGTTATCCAATGTTTGAATGGGTTGTCATTATAGATGAGTTTTTGTTTGTACATCGACATGTACAACACTGCCAATTCAGGTGCAAAGGGACAGCCCATAGCAACGCCTTTGATCTGGTAAAAGAATTCGCTGCCAAATGAAAAGAAATTCTTTTTGAGGGCAAAACTTGCCAACTCAACTATGAATTCAGTTGGTACCCTAAATGGTCTAGGTCTTTTGTCCAAGAAGTATGAAAGAACAGCTAGGGCACCATCCTGCGGGATTTCAGTATATAATGAGCACACATCGAGTGTGACCATAAGATCTTTGTCTTCTATGAAGCTGACTTCCTGTAATTTATTTATGAAGTCCGTGGTGTCTTGAAGGTAAGACTGCACCTCGACCATAAAAGGTTTTAGAAAATGGTCGACATACTTAGAAATGGGTTCATTAAGTGAGTCACAGCCCGAGACTATCGGCCTACCTGGCGGCGAGGTCTCACTCTTGTGAACTTTTGGAAGGATATAGAACACTGGGGTTCTTGGATGTTTGTTTGAAAGATAGTTGTATTCTTTGGGGCCCAGGAATCCCTGGGCATAGCCTTTGTCAAGTATCTCGAAAAGATGTCCTTGGAGTTCAATAGTGGGGTCCTTGGCAATGCGCTTGTAGCAGACTGGGTCATTTAGTTGTTTCAGAGCTTCCGCTGTATAGTCTGTGGTTCCCCAAACCACAATCGAGCCCCCCTTATCTGCTTGTTTAATGGTTACAGAAGCGTCGTTTTTTAATGTAACTAAGGCTTCCCGTTGTGCTTTTGAGATGTTGTGTTTAATATATTTAGACTTCCTTTCCATATTTGAAATTATAGATAGTATACTCCGTTCAAACGTTAACATCTCCTTAGGGATCTTACTGTTTGGAGGACAAAAGTGCCTCTAAACCGACGATAATGGGCTTGATAATATGCTCTATGGAATTTCCATAGAAACCCATGTTCTGGTGTGAACATGGACTTCTATGGGAATTCTCCAGGGCATATTATCATGCCCATTATCACCGGTTTAGCAGCAGTTTTCAGCCGCTGAACCGGCGATAATGTTAACGCCGTCCTTAATAATATGCCCCATAGTTTGTTGTTTCGAGTTTCAATCGATGATAAAAGGGACATGCCTGTATTTCAAGAACGGTGCCTGTGATTAATCCAGTTATGCCTGCAGAAAAGTTACTTTCCTCTAAGCAATGCTACACATATTACTCTTTCAGTGTGACATGTTTGAGGTTCCACAGAAGATATAAATGCTAAATGAAGCTGTCACGATCTCCAACCTGTGGTCTGCAGCTTGCACTGAGGCATCTTAACCCCACTGACTATGTAAACAGCTGGGATGCAGATTTGTACACCTCCGGCAAAATTCTGGTGGTGGCAAAACATGGTGAACCCCATTATAACAGCAACAGATGGATGAATAGATTCAAGACTCAGACTGCGATATCTTATGATTAGCAGCAGTCTGTGCTGGTAAGCGCGTTGGGGCAGAGCGGGGCGGGGGAGTGTCGACAGATGACAGAATAGGATTTATTTATTTATTTATTTTTCCTTATTCCATTGTTTTTCGACTTCTCCCACCCGCACCGCCCTCACCTCGCGCCACCACGATTACTTACACAGACCACCGCTGCGTATGATTTTGGCTAAAACACAAGAGGTACAGGAACAAGTCCTGGGTTGTAAAGCAAAAGCAGAAGCAAAGGCTTGAAGCAATAAGAACACTTTGCAATGCATCTTCTAAGCAACTCATATGCAGATACATTCCCTGACAACCAAGCTCTACGAGTGCCGTGGAAAACCCTGTTAAACATAGGCAGTCACCCCCTTCACGACCAAAAAACATAAAGAAAAAAAATAACACTTGACTGCTGCACTGTGGGCGTCCCATTTTTCCTATGTGTTCCAAGTATGACTTCCAATCTATAATTGTAGCCATCAAAGTAAGTGTAGCCAAAGAAAGTCAATTCCGCTGTTGGAAACAGAGATATTTGTCTTTGACAAAATGGCCGCTCAATAGCCTCCGTATAGATTTGCACCTCTTTCTCCTTGCCCCCACCCCGGATGTTTTTGATTCAGCAAGCCCCACCATAGCTTTTAAGGACATCAGTTCAGGATTGGAAAGAACAGCGTGTGCGTCCAATCAAGCACAATGCAGGCCTCCCGGGGTGCTTTATCATCTCTCATCTGCCTGCCAGCAAGCATTTACAGTCAAAGCATGGCATTTATGAGACGTCGATGCCTGCACACGGTGCTTCATGTGAAATGTAGCCTTCCTGACTCGTCAAACATCGAGCAAAAAACAGGATGCATTTGATCACTAAAGACATATCTTCCACAGGTCTGTGCTGGCTCGAAAACTGAAAGAACTACTTGGTCACTAACAGATTCCACGGAAATAATTTCACATTAAAAGCCTTAGTTGTAAAATACTTTTATAATGCATTGCATCGTTGGAATTAGCCAGTATAGAAATCTGTTCAATAATTTCTCCTTCAGTAACAGGGTATTTTTGCATGGACAAAACATCGGAGACCTAAGAGCAGGCAAATTGCCATAAGAAATGTCGATTTTTTTAAAAAAAAATTGTCCAGTTTCCAGAAAAACGTTTCAACATTCAAGCAAAGCCTCCATAGAAACTGTTGCTGATAATTCGTAAACTCACGACAGAAATTTGCAACAAAAAAAATTTCAACCAGGGGCTGCTCCTCCGTTATGGCGGAGGATCGTCATCTCCCCTGCTGAAAGCCAGCAGAGGCAAATAACAAGAAGCATTTGCAATGCTATCGGTCTCGCCTTTGGGTCCTTTTAAGTATTTGGCTATACAATACATTTATCGCACATTACTGCAACGTAGCTTCGCTTACATGTATTTATAGCACAATGACATTCAGAGATGATGGCAATCACCACAACATATTCAATACTTGAGACCTACTCCCCAGAATCAGGGGAGCAAATTTAAAGCTATAAGAATGGCTTTGTCACCTTGTTCTTATTGGCTTATTACTTATCCTTTGTCATTCCAGTAGGAATGGCATTGGCACCTTATCTTTATGTGAAATAGAATCTTCATTTTTGCGTATGTATTTCTGTACTGAACCTGTATTAACATAATCAAGAGTTGTTTGGACAATGCTTATTACGAATGGTTCTAGAAGCATTGTTCCATATTTTCCGACCATCACCTGGAAGCGAATGAGACCTGTACCTAGGTAGATTAAAATTCTTTATTGGCATTTGTTTGTGTACTGTGGTTTTCTATACAACTCAATACAATATTTGCAACACAAAAAAGCAAATGTTCCAATCCCAGAATACTAGGTCTATAAAGCTAGTAATTACTTAGGGGCATATTATCAAGCACAGCGTTAAAATTATCGCCGCTTTAGCGGCAGAAAACTGCCGCTAAAGCGGCGATAATGGGCTTGATAATATGCTGCAGAGAATTCCCATAGAAGCCCGTTGACACCAGAACATGGGCTTCTATGGGAATTCTCTGCGCATATTATCAAGCCCATTATCGCCGCTTTAGCGGCAGTTTTCTGCCGCTAAAGCGGCGATAATTTTAACGCCGTTTGTTGATAATATGCCCCTTAGAGAGTCATGACATGGGGCCCCTTGGCAGCTGAGTGAATTCTTAAATGTAGATGTATAGGTTAACGATGCTTAAATGGCATAATGTATGTATTACATGCAGTTTATACTGAATTGTGTTCTGAAATTACAAAACGCGTCCATTTACTGTATTTTGGTCAATTCACAGCAATACTGCTTTACTGTGATTCTGCGACCATGAATCACTTAAAAAGTAAAATAACTCCGTTTTACGGAAGAGCAGACAGGCGGCACATGTGGCTTCAAATAAACAGTGTTATTTATCACACTCAGTATATATACCATTACCGGGGGGGAGGGCGAGGGCGGGTTGAATACTGAATGTGATCTATACATCTCCATACTCAGAGTTTGTCAGGGAAACTGACACAATGTGGAATCTGTGTTTGCCTTTATGGTTACCTGAAGAAATCTGGGAGGGGGGAAACTGCGAGCATACAGTATTTATCGCACGTGGTAATACACCATATGGAATTTTACGCATAACTCAGAAATTATCTCTTAAATAATAATCTGGCCAAAACGGTCACTCACAACCAAAACGGTCACTCACAACTCCTCCACCCTCATGAAAACGCCCTCCAAAAAAAAGTAAAACACAAAAGACTTCCCACTTCCACTCCTTAGTTAGAACCACCATGTCTAAGAGAAGATACATTTAAATCCCACACAAGATACCTCAGTTCTCCAAACACCACTAAGCTTTCATCAATCAGAACGCAGCATTTGTTACCGTACCAAGCTCTGAAATTTCCACCCCAAAAGAAAAAGGACTCTATAACGCACATATGCAGAACCCACTCAACACGTACCAATGAAATATGAAGTACCTACTGAGGAATCCATAGCCGCCCCCCCAAAAAAAGAACCGAAAACCCCACTGCTCGTAGAGCTTAATATAGCCCTCACACAAGACCAGACGCTGCTTCGAAAGAGCACTTGGGCGCACCTCCACCTTCTAGACTAAAACAAAGCATATAATCCCAAGGAAGCACAACACATTTTTAAAGCATTATTTAACCTCACCCCAAGCAGTACAAAAGTCCCCTAACTTAACGAGCACAAGCATCGACTCACCCTAGCCCAAGGAGATGAGACCCACTCCCTAAACAGAACATACAACCCGCACCTTACTGAAAGGAGCATAACACCCACAAGTATATACACACACACACACACAATAACGCACCACCTTCTTTGCGAAGCACATAACACCATCTACGATGCTGCACTCACTAGTTCAAGAAGTTCCTGGCCATGGAAGAACCGCAGGGGCTTTACCAGCCCGAGGCTGTGGTTACCGGGGTAAGGCAGCGCCCCACGGAAGTAGATCACCGGCTCCTGTGCTAACGGGAGGAAGGGACCAAAGACGTCCGTCACAAAACGACGTCTAACCGCCCTTATTGCGCAGCATTAGCTATTGTTGTAGAGAGCGCTATGCGTGCCTCGGGTGCCTGGTGTCACAGCAGGTTAAGCTGAGCACACAGACGTGGCTCTCAAAAGCAGTTTAAAAAAAAAACAAGCATTGGCAATGCCCCGAGATCACCGCCACAGCCCCGAGCTAAGATAATGCCCCCAAAGCAAAGCAAGCTCCTAAGAGCCGGCTCTCACGGCCAATGTCCGCGAGCTGACTCACCCACACTCTTGGCCCCACCCCAGGCGATCACACACTGCCGCTCCACGGATTCCAGTCCGGGCGTTGTGGTCTCTTCCGTCACTTCTGGCAGGCAGCAGTTGAACGGGGGAGGAGGTCAGGTTGCTTGGTGACGGCTTGCTCTTCCTGGAATCCACCGCAGCTCCTCTCCGGGACGAGCCCCTTGTTGCCGAGCAACCCGCGTGGGGGCACCAATCCCAGCGTGGAAATTCCCTGATGTCAGCGGTGCAGCGCACAGGGTTCCCGAGGCCCCTGAGCTGGCGGCAGTGATCCCAAGGGCGATTGGAGTATCGCTTTAGCTTGGGGCCGCGGCGGTGATCTCAGGGCAAGTTTAAATGGCGTGAACACAAGCCCGCGGTGATAACACACGGTCACAAGAAGAGATGTGGTGGAGGGGTGGGACAGAAGGCTCAGACAGCTGGAGGGGTGGCACGGGGACAAAGTAGTGCTCAGCAAACACGCAGTAAAGAGGCCAATAGCTGTGGAAGGAGACATGGCCATCATAAGGCGCGACTAGCAGCGCTTAAACCAATCAGAAGGCAGCATTTAGGCAGCATTTAAAAATGACAAAGCCTCAAGCCAATGAAAAAGTGGGCGGGGGAATGGGCGAGGCTTCCCTCACCTATAGTGTATACTGCATGCCTCACAAAGCGGGCAGCGCATGCGCTGCACCGCTAGGCGAGTCCTACAAATAAAATGATAATAACACAATTATATTATAGTTTTATTTTTCGTCCTGCAGGTGGCGAGCCGAGTGAGGGGCAGTGCCATGCATACTGACGCTGAAGCTGCAGCACCAGGGAGAAGGGGGGAGTGGTGGGCACTGCTGAGTGCGCATGACGGTTTGGCCTGCCCTCTGGGGCCGGCCAAACCGTCATGGACACCTAGCCTTTTTTCCTACCTGCACTGTGTTGTACAGCCGGCTGGAGAACCAACCCATGCTCCCAGTCCTGTCTGAGCGCCTAACCAAGGTGGCCAGACCAATCCCAGTGCTGCTTTCATGCTGGGAATAGTATTCCCAGCATGTGAGCAGTACTGTCTCATGCTGGGATTTGTATCCCAAGCATGAGAGCAGCTCTGGAATTGGCATCTGGGAGCCTGCACAGTGTGCAGAAGCTCCTGGACATCCAGAGGTGAGGATTAGGAGCAAGGCAGCAGCCGTCAGAACATGTAAATGCAATTTTATATATTCATAATTTTCTTTTTTAGTTTATATTCCCCCCTGCCCCACCACTTTGCAATACGAGCAACCGCTACTGTTTTAAACCTGGTCACTCCTACTGTGGAATTATTTGTCTATACTTTTAGGCAGTTCTTTCTTTAAAAAAACCTAAGGAACCATCTAATGTAGATGATGTATGTAATTTCATTTACAGGAGATCTTGTGGCAAATCTCCCAGCCAAGCTTGGGGCATGCACAGAGATACAATCTTCGCTGAAGTATCCTGATAAGGAAAACCAAAACTTCTTGAAAGCATCCTTATCTCACCTGCCAGTAGTGTGTTCCACGCTCATGGCTTGTTCCGAAGAAGTGTTTGTGTGCAGAGATCAACACTGTAATAACAATACAGTAAAAAGTTTAACAGAAACATGCTCTAAAACAAGATCATAAATGGACAAATATATTGAATAATAATCACAAATGTTCAAAGAAAAATGATAGAGGAAAAACAAAGAATATGACTTCAACTACTTCCAATGAACATCCAAAAGAAATCAGTGTAAATCTAGAGAAATTTCCGTATCACAAACTGTACAAGGATGATGGATCCCAAGGCTTCATCCAGTATGGATCTAGAAGGCTGGTCAGGTAGACAGACAGACTGAGGTGCAATAGAATTCCAAAGCCTCATCATTTGTCTTGTTGGAGGCTTTGATTCACACACGTTTCTAATCCAAATGCACACAGCCAACAACAGTTATATAGGCATGGGGCTCTCAAACTGAGATGAACATCACTTGCAGTCAAAGTTTCAAAGCTAACTGACAGATCGAAATAGAAAACATCTCATCCTCATACATTACTTAAAAAAGAAAAGTACAATTATAAATTTTTTTAAATATTGAATGCATTTGCATAGTACATGTTAAAAAAAATCCTATAAATTGTTACAAAGAAATACATTAGTTAAAACAATAAACCAATGATTGAAAAACAGAACAAACCTTAGCAATAACATTTAAATAAAAGAAAATCCTAGCCGTGAGTTATTGAAGTTTCAGTAGTTCTTTTCCTCTAATAGCCCATGCTGCATATAAACAATTTGAGACTGCGAGCACTACCATTGAAGTGGACTCAGTCTTACAAATCCTGAGGGCAGTAGCCCTATCCAGGATTGTCAGGATTTTGCATAAAGGAATGATCCACCTGCTTATAGGCACTGCACATTTAGAACAAAAGAAAAGCAGGTGTTCATCCGTTTTTTCTATGGTCGAGCAAAATTTCCTCTTAGAATCATTCACATTAGAAACCCACCACAAGGTAAAAGCAGCTATGGGAAGAGTTCCGTACCTAAACTGTAAGAACAAACTACGAACTCGTACAGGTCTAATGTAGTCCAAGAACTCTTCAGATTTTGGGACATCTTTGTACATTAAAAAACGATTAGTCAAGTGTGCCTCTTCTGCTGTCCTATTCTAATCATAAACTGATCATTTCCCAATATCGGCATTTGGCTAATGCAGCAGCATTGGTGTAATGGACCCTGGATCATCCCCAAATCCTATCAGTCGTAGCTTTATCCATGCCTCTTTCAGGTTCCTAAACGACGGGATACTTTGGGCTGCTGTCTTACATGACATAATGTCGCTTAGGCTGGACCTATAATGATGAAGTTCTCTTGTGGTCCATACACGGGCCAAATAAGGCAATTGTCTTAGTCCTGCAAGTTCAGCAACTGAATGCATTCCCAAATCCATTATCAGGGGCAGCAGGAGAATCCCCTTCTTCAACCTTGTAATGGCTTTAATGAAGTTATTTTCCTTGATACTTCGAATACTCAAATCACACTGACCCCAGAGTTCTGCCCCATACAAGGCTGCTCCCTTTGCCAGCATTTTGTAAACTTCAAACCTTGGGTTTACTGGGGACCACTGGGCCTCTTTTTGCCATTCTAGTAATGGCCCCTGCTAGGTTGCTTACAATTTGGGAACTCTTGGTTATCTGGGAAAACCAAGATTCACAGTCTGCAATCTGACGCCCAAGCTGTCGATCTCAGTTACTCTCTCCAGTACCTCGTTATTCAGAGTAACCACACCTTCGAGCCTCTTCTTTTTGGTGTATAGCACCAACTTGGTCTTGGTGGCGTTGACTGCCAGACCAAAGTCCTTGCAGAATAAACCAAAAAAAGATTTTGCAAACCCATCCTAGTTTTAGGTAGTTGGAGGATATTATCGGCATAAAGCAAACCGTGTATTTTCTGGCCAGCCAATGATGGAGAGTCGTTGGTACAATCGTTCAGATATCTTATGCAGTTGTTAATATAAAAGAGAAAGAGTGTAGGTGTCAGGACACATCCCTGTTGGACCCCCTTGCTGACAATTACATGGACTGTCACTTCTCCCTTAGTGCCACATTGAATCCTGGCATAATTTCCTTTATGCAACCGTATAAAGATGTCCAGAACTTCTTTTGGGACCCCCATCTCATCCAGAGTAGCCCACAGTTCCCCTCTTGGAGCGAGATCAAATGCTGTGCGTAGATCTACAAAAGCCACAAATAGATCTACGCCTCCTAGATCCACAGTTTTCCATTTGATCTCCATAAATCTTGAAACATGGTTAATAGTTAGGGGTCCCACAATATTCCAACTCAAGATGTCAACCTTTGAATCAATGGATTTTATAGGAGGGGCTGCAGGTGGATCGATGGGTTGATAGTGTTTCTCCCTAGGCGGTGACATCACAGGGAACAGTGTCTGCAGGACCCTAGAGTGCGAGTTGTTTTCTTCTAAGATTCGGTCCTTTTTTCTGTTCAAATCATGTACATACTGTAAGGCCCATTCAGACCTTCCAAGATCCATGTCCGCTTGTAGTCCACCAGCTAGATTTTGCTCAACATATGCCAAGGTAAGTCGGCGCTGTGGCTTAGGGTAATGCTTTGTGTGTAGGTAGTCGATAGCAAAGGCATAAGGGCAAATAGCAGTAGAGGAGTAAGAAGTAGTCTGCACCATCTCTAATGGACCACGAGCTAAAGTTAATATAGTGCAAGCAGATGCTTATGGACTCTATTGTTTGGAGATGTTTTCAAGATTTTTTGGGGGGGCCTAAAAATGAGAGAACCTGCCCACTGAAGTCAATCATTCTTGGACAACTTCCTTCTTCACAAATGGACACCTGTCTAGGACTGCTCCATGGCAAAAAGTGGAGAAGTGCTTTCTCTTTCCTTGTGTTTGCTTTGTTCGCCCTAAGTTGGCAGGGTGTGCCCAGACGTGGGTTCAAAATACAAGGAAAAACAACCCCTGTGACAGGATAACCTCTCAAAAACCACAGAATGAGAACTGTGAATTATTATCTGCTTTTGTTTTATTTATAAAAATATATATAATTGTAGATCAATTTCTTTTTTTTGAATAAATCATTTCATTTTTTGTAAATAAATATTCACACATCGCTAGCTATAATTCAAACTAGAGTAGACGAAGCAATACAATTGACGAAAAACATGTAGAAGGTGACAGTAGTGCAATATAAAGAATAATCACATACAGATGTCAGTAATACAATACAAAAACCATATAAACATGCATTTGCGCCAATAAATAAACAATTGCGCCGACGTGTGTTTCGGAGTCTTCCTTCCTCAGGGCGGTATTGGTATTTCAAAGACGGAGAAACTTGATATAATGTACTACAATAAACCAACAAAATAAAGAAATAACTAGCATAAATTGGCTTTTATGCCTCGTCAAAAAAGGTTTGTTATCTTGATAGGGAAACTCGCAATCCAATGGGCCAGGAGGTGGATAAAATGGAGGAATCTTCCCAGAATTTAGAATGCAGCCAGGAATGGGAGTACCAGATCTAGTTCCTTCGTCAGTAATGAGTCTCATAGGAAAGGTACGTTGGTGGAGTCCTAGTAACGATAGGGGCATAAACTCCCAGGGTCAGGATTCATGCGGAGAATGCCACAACACTCGCACTGTAACTTGAGTCTGCATGCAATGTTATAGGGTATATGCAGCTATAATCCTAGTGGTGGTAAGGGCGTAAGCTGTACGCGTCCAAATTCATATGTCACAAGCCACAACAGTCTAGCTGTGATTCAGACCAAAAATCGGTCTATATTCAATATAGTTTCACTAGAAAAAGAATTAAATCGCCAAGGTTAAATTCATCGTCACCCCACCGCTGAGTGCCCAGACGTGGGTCACTTGCTCACTTTGCCAATGGATTCAAGCTAACCTGGCTGATGAGGGCTGTTAGCCCGAAACCAGTCCCAGGATGCTTGTTTCGGTTCCAGGGAAGACATGGTTTGGCAGTTCAGGCTGGACTGTTCCCATGAGGCACAGGGTCAAGACTGATTTGCATATAGCTGTGTCTGAACTGGGGTGGCGAAGAGAGCTAAAGAACGATGATGGATTCAACCCAGATCTGTGACTGGGGGTGAGTGTCTGAAAAGGTTTAGTGCTCCGTCTATCATCTCCTTGTGTTTGCTTTGTTCGCCCTAAGTTGGAAGGGTATGGCCAGAAGTGGGTCCCTTGCTCACTTTACCACTGGATTAAAGCTAGCCTGCCTGATGAGGGCTGTTAGCCCGAAACCAGTCCCAGGATGCTTGTTTCCGGTCCTGGAAAGACATGGTTCGGAAGTTCGGCTGGACTGTTCCCATGAGGCACAGGGTCAAGAATGATTTGCATATAGCTGTGTCTGAACTGGGGTGGTGAAGAGAGCTAAAGAATGATGATGGATTCAACCCAGGTCTGTGACTGGGGGTGAGTGTCTGAAAAGTTTTAACGCTCCGTCCATCATCTCCTTGTGTTTGCTTTGTCCGCCTTAAGTTGGCAGGGTATCTCCAGACGTGGGACCCTTGCTCACTTTGCCACTGGATTCAAGCTAGCCTGGCTGATGAGGGCTGTTAGCCCGAAACCAGTCCCAGGATGCTTGTTTCCAGTCCAGGGAAGACATGGCTTTGCAGTTCTGGCTTCACTGTTCCTATGAGGCACAGGGTCAAGACTGATTTGCATATAGCTGTGTCTGAACTAGGGTGGCGAAGAAAGCTAAAGAACGATGATGGATTTAACCCAGATCTGTGACTGGGGGTGAGTGTCTGAAAACTTTAGGCGCTCCGTCCATCATCTAATTGTGTTTGCTTTGTTCGCCCTTAGTTGGCAGGGTATGCCCAGACGTGGGTCCCTTGCTTACTTTGCCACTGGATTCAAGCTAGCCTGGCTGATGAGGGCTGTTAGCCTGAAACCAGTCCCAGGATGCTTGTTTCTGGTCCAGGAAAGACATGGCTTAGCAAGTCGTGCTGGACTGTTCCCATGAGGCAAAGGGTCAAGACTGATTTGCATAGAGCTGTGTCTGACCTGGGGTGGCGAAGTGAGCTAAAGAACGGTGCTGGATTCAACCCAGATTTGTGACAGGGGGTGAGTGTCTGAAAAGTTTCAGCGCACCGTCCATCATCTACTTGTGTTTGCTTTGTTACCCCTAAGTTGGCAGGGTATAACCAGACGTGGGTCCTTTGATCACTTTGCTACGGGATTCAAGCTAGCCTGGCCGATGAGGGCTGTTAGCCCGAAACCGGTCCCAGGATGCTTGTTTCCGGTCCAGGGAAGACATGGCTTGGCAGTTGGGGCTGGACTGTTCCCATGAGGTACAGGGTCAAGACTGATTTGCATATAGCTGTGTCTGAACTGAAGTGGCAAAGTGAGCTAAAGAACGATGATGGATTCAACCCAGATCTGTGACTGGGGGTGAGTGTCTGAAAAGTTTAGGCGCTCCATCCATCAACTCCTTGTGTTTGCTTTGTTCGCCCTAAGTTGGCAGAGTATGCCCAGACGTGGGACTCTTGCTCACTTTGCCACTGGATTCAAGCTAGCCTGGCTGATGAGGGCTGTTAGCCCGAAACCGGTCCCAGGATGCTTGTTTCTGGTCCAAGGAAGAAATAGTTTTGGCAGCTCAGGTTGGACTGTTCCCATGAGGCACAGGGTCAAGCCTGATTTGGATATAGCTGTGTCTGAACTGGGGTGGCAAAGTGAGCTAAAGAACGATGATGGATTCAACCCAGATCTGTGACTGGGGGTGAGTGTCTGAAAAGTTTCAGCGCTCCGTCCATCATCTCCTTGTGTTTGCTTTGTTCACCCTAAGTTGACAGGGTATGCCCAGATGTGGGCCACTTGCTCACTTTTCCACTATATTCAAGCTAGCCTGGCTGATGAGGGCTCTTAGCCCGAAACCGGTCCCAGGATGCTTGTTTCCGGTCACGGGAAGACATGGCTTGGCAGTTCTGGCTTGACTGTTCCCATGAGGCACAGGGTCAAGACTGATTTGCATACGGCTGGGTTTAACCCTTTCGCTGCCAGGCCTTTTCCCCCTCCTGTGCCAAGCCTTTTTTTGGCTATTTGGGGTAGTGCGCGCTTAGGCCCCTGTAACTTTTTGACCACATTAGGTATCCATGCCAAATTTGCGTCCTTTTCTTCCAACATCATGGGGATTCTAAAGGTACTCAGGGTTTGTGGATTCCCCTGGAGGGGTCACAGAAATGAGCCAAAATACAGCAAAATTTTGTTTTTTTTCGGAAAAATTGGAAAAACGGGCTGCAAATGAAAGCATCTGGGTTTTTCCCTGCAAATGTTATCACAAAAGGGTTTGTGGGGTTGAAATCACCATTTTCCCAGCTTTTCGGGGATACCAGACTTTTGTCAGAAACCCAACATTTTTGACACAGTTTTGGCATTTTTCTGGGACATAGCCTATTTTTGCTATTTTGTTTGCTTTTGACCTCCTTCCAGTTAATGTCAGAAATGGGTACAAAAGTAATAATGGATCCTGGAAAGCTATACATTTTCGAGAAGAAGACAAAATTCTGAATTCAGCAAGGGGTCATTTGTGTAGATCCATCAAGGTTTTTTTATAGAAACAAACAGTTAAATATATGATACATTGAAAATTAGTTAAAAAAAACAGCCTTTTGTGTCAACGTTTTCACCTGTAACTTCTTCTAATTATGACTGCTCTTTGAAAGCAATATACCGCTGCATCCACTGGACATTACTGGTTGTGGGGATATATAGGACTTGTAGGTTCACCAAGAACCCGATGAGCCTAGAGCCAAAAACTGAGCAGCAACTTGCAATGGTTTTTTATTATGTACCGGGTATATAGTAATTGTTCTGTAAAAATGTGTACATGGAAAAATCGGTATGAAAGACACCTATGTATTTCTGAAATGGGAACAAAATATAGAGTTTAGAAACAGTAGATATTTGCACATTTCTGAAATTGGGAATACTCATACTAGCATGAGAATTATCAGTCATTTTTTAGAATGACTTATTTTTTACACAATGTCTTTCATTTGGAAGGCAGAAATGCATCGAAAGTCAATAGATAATAACATTTCCTTTACAAATCTGAATTACCCTAAGTCTCCCGATAAAAATGGTACCTCACTTGTGTGGGTAGGCATAGTGCCCGAGACAGGAAACAGCGCAAAACGCAACGTGGTCACAACTCAATATCGCAGTGAAAATTTACCCTTTTTTGGCAAAGTGCCAAGCTCTAGTTTTTTAACCCTAGCTCTGCGGGCACCTTGGGAAACCTAGCAAACCTATACATTTTTGAAAACTTGACACCCAGGGGAATCCAGGATGGGGTGACTTGACTGCTTCCCACCAGGGTATGTTACCCAGAATCCCTTGCAAACCTAAAAAATTGTCAAAAAAACAAATTTTCCCGACATTTCTGTCGTGGAAAGTTCCGGAATCTGCGTGGATCCACAAATTTCCACCCACCCCACGTTCCCCAAAGTCTTACGAGAAAAACGGTACCTCACTTGTGTGGGTCGGCATAGTGCCCGCGACAGAAAACTGTGCAAAACGCAACGTGGTCACACCTCAATTTCGCAGTGAAAAATGACACTTTTTTGGAAAAATGTCTAGCTGTAGTTTTTGAACCCTAGCTCTACGGGCACCTTGGGAAACCTATACATTTTTGAAAACTAGACACCCAGGGGAATCCAGGATGGGGTGACTTGACTGCCTCTCACCAGGGTCTGTTACCCAGAATCCCTTGCACACCTAAAAAATTGTCCAAAAAAACACATTTTCCCCACATTTCTGTAGTGGAAAGTTCCGGAATCTGCGTGGATCCACAAATTTCCACCCACCCCGCGTTCCCCAAAGTCTTACGAGACAAACGGTACCTCAATTGTGTGGGTTGGCCTAGTGCCCGCGTCAGGAAACGCCGCAAAAAGTAGTGAGGTAACATCAAAATTGCCAATCTCAAAACCACCTGGTTTGCAAGGGGGGTCACTTGGGTTTTTGGCCCGGTGCTCGGCGGCCATCTAGGGAAACCTACCAAACCCATACATTTCTGAAAACTAGACACCCGGGGGCTTCCAGGGAGGTATGTCTTTAGTGGATCCCCCAACGTTTCCTTACCCAGAATCCCCTGCAAACCTCAATTTTAGCTGAAAAAATCACTTTTGTCACACATTTTTGTGTGGGAAAGTTGTGGCATCACCGGGCTCACTCACATTTTTCACCTCTCAGCGTTCCCCTGGGTCTCCCAGTAAAAATGGTGCCTCACTTGTGTGGGAGGCCCAAGTACCCGCGACAGGCAAGGGCCCAAAACGTAGTGAGGTGACATCAAAATTGCCTATCTCAAAACCACCTGGTTTTGCAAGGGGGGTCACTTGGGTTTTTGGCCCGGTGCTCGGCGGCCATCTAGGGAAACCTACCAAGCCCATACATTTCTGAAAACTAGACACCCAGGGGCTTCCAGGGAGGTATGGCTTGCGTGGATCCCCCAACGTTTCCTTACCCAGAATCCCCTGCAAACCTCAATTTTAGCTGAAAAAATCCCTTTTGTCACACATTTTTGTGTGGGAAAGTTGTGGCATCACCGGGCTCACTCAAATTTCCCACCTCCCAGTGTTCCCCTGAGTCTCCCGGTAAAAATGGTGCCTCACTTGTGTGGGAGTCCCAATTACCCGCGACAGGCAAGGGCCCAAAACGTAGTGAGGCGACATCAAAATTGCCTATCTCAAAACCACCTGGTTTTGCAAGGGGGGTCACCTGGGTTTTTGGCCCGGTGCCTGGCGGCCATCTAGGGAAACCTACCAAACCCATACATTTCTGAAAACTAGACACCCGGGGGCTTCCAGGGACGTATGGCTTGCGTGGATCCCCCAACGGTTCCTTACCCAGAATCCCCTGCAAACCTCAATTTTAGCTGAAAAAATCAAATTTTTCACACAATTTTGTGTGGGAAAGTTGTGGCATCACCGGGCTCCCTCAAATTTCCCACCTCCCAGCGTTCCCCTGGGTCTCCCGGTAAAAATGGTGCCTCACTTGTGTGGGAGGCCCAAGTACCCGCGACAGGCAAGGGCCCAAAATGTAGTGAGGTGACATCAAAATTGCCTATCTCAAAACCACCTGGTTTTGCAAGGGGGGTCACCTGGGTTTTTGGCCCGGTGCTCGGCGGCCATCTAGGGAAACCTACCAAACCCATACATTTCTGAAAACTAGCCACCCGGGGGCTTCCAGGGAGGTATGGCTTGCGTGGATCCCCCAAAGTTTCCTTACCCAGAATCCCCTGCAAACCTCAATTTTAGCTGAAAAAATCACTTTATTCACACATTTTTGTATGGGAAAGTTGTGGCCTCACCGGCCTCCCTCAAATTTCCCACCTCCCAGCGTTCCCCTGGGTCTCCCGGTAAAAATGGTGCCTCACTTGTGTGGGAGGCCCAAGTACCCGCGACAGGCAAGGGCCCAAAACGTAGTGAGGTGACATCAAAATTGCCTATCTCAAAACCACCTGGTTTTGCAAGGGGGTCACCTGGGTTTTTGGCCCGGTGCTCGGCGGCCATCTAGGGAAACCTACCAAACCCATACATTTCTGAAAACTAGACACTCGGGGGCTTCTAGGGAGGTATGGCTTGCGTGGATCCCCCAACGTTTCCTTACCCAGAATCCCCTGCAAACCTCAATTTTAGCTGAAAAAATCACTTTATTCACACATTTTTGTGTGGGAAAGTTGTGGCATCACCGGGCTCCCTCAAATTTCCCACCTCCCAGCGTTCCCCTGGGTCTCCTGGTAAAAATGGTGCCTCACTTGTGTGGGAGGCCCAAGTACCCGTGACAGGCAAGGGCCCAAACGTAGTGAGGTGACATCAAAATTGCCTATCTCAAAACCACCTGGTTTTGCAAGGGGGGTCAACTGGGTTTTTGGCCCGGTGCTCGGCGGCCATCTAGGGAAACCTACCAAACCCATATATTTCTGAAAACTAGACACCCGGGGGCTTCCAGGGAGGTATGGCTTGCGTGGATCCCCCAACGTTTCCTTACCCAGAATCCCCTGCAAACCTCAATTTTAGCTGAAAAAAATCACTTTTTTCACACATTTTTGTGTGGGAAAGTTGTGGCATCACCGGGCTCACTCAAATTTCCCACCTCCCAGCGTTCCCCTGGGTCTCACGGTAAAAATGGTGCCTCACTTGTGTGGGAGGCCCAAGTACCCGCGACAGGCAAGGGCCCAAAACGTAGTGAGGTGACATCAAAATTGCCTATCTCAAAACCACCTGGTTTTGCAAGGGGGTCACCTGGGTTTTTGGCCCAGTGCTCGGCGGCCATCTAGGGAAACCTACCAAACCCATACATTTCTGAAAACTAGACACCCGGGGCCTTCCAGGGAGGTATGGCTTGCGTGGATCCCCCAACGTTTCCCTACCCAGAATCCCCTGCAAACCTCAATTTTAGCTGAAAAAATCACTTTTTTCACACATTTTTGTGTGGGAAAGTTGTGGCATCACCGGGCTCACTCAAATTTCCCACCTCCCAGTGTTCCCCTGAGTCTCCCGGTAAAAATGGTGCCTCACTTGTGTGGGAGGCCCAATTACCCGCGACAGGCAAGGGCCCAAAACGTAGTGAGGTGACATCAAAATTGCCTATCTCAAAACCACCTGGTTTTGCAAGGGGGTCACCTGGGTTTTTGGCCCGGTGCTCGGCGGCCATCTAGGGAAACCTACCAAACCCATACATTTCTGAAAACTAGACACTTGGGGGCTTCTAGGGAGGTATGGATTGCGTGGATCCCCCAACGTTTCCTTACCCAGAATCCCCTGCAAACCTCAATTTTAGCTGAAAAAATCACTTTATTCACACATTTTTGTGTGGGAAAGTTGTGGCATCACCGGGCTCCCTCAAATTTCCCACCTCCCAGCGTTCCCCTGGGTCTCCCGGTAAAAATGGTGCCTCACTTGTGTGGGAGGCCCAAGTACCCGCGACAGGCAAGGGCCCAAAACGTAGTGAGGTGACATCAAAATTGCCTATCTCAAAACCACCTGGTTTTGCAAGGGGGTCACCTGGGTTTTTGGCCCGGTGCTCGGCGGCCATCTAGGGAAACCTACCAAACCCATACATTTCTGAAAACTAGACACTCGGGGGCTTCTAGGGAGGTATGGATTGCGTGGATCCCCCAACGTTTCCCTACCCAGAATCCCCTGCAAACCTCAATTTTAGCTGAAAAAATCACTTTTTTCACACATTTTTGTGTGGGAAAGTTGTGGCATCACCGGGCTCACTCAAATTTCCCACCTCCCAGTGTTCCCCTGAGTCTCCCGGTAAAAATGGTGCCTCACTTGTGTGGGAGGCCCAATTACCCGCGACAGGCAAGGGCCCAAAACTTAGTGAGGCGACATCAAAATTGCCTATCTCAAAACCACCTGGTTTTGCAAGGGGGGTCACCTGGGTTTTTGGCCCGGTGCTCGGCGGCCATCTAGGGAAACCTACCAAACCCATACATTTCTGAAAACTAGCCACCCGGGGGCTTCCAGGGAGGTATGGCTTGCGTGGATCTCCCAAAGTTTCCTTACCCAGAATCCCCTGCAAAACTCAATTTTAGCTGAAAAAATCACTTTATTCACACATTTTTGTGTGGGAAAGTTGTGGCCTCACCGGCCTCCCTCAAATTTCCCACCTCCCAGCGTTCCCCTGGGTCTCCCAGTAAAAATGGTGCCTCACTTGTGTGGGAGGCCCAAGTACCCGTGACAGGCAAGGGCCCAAAACGTAGTGAGGTGACATCAAAATTGCCTATCTCAAAACCACCTGGTTTTGCAAGGGGGTCACCTGGGTTTTTGGCCCGGTGCTCGGCGGCCATCTAGGGAAACCTACCAAACCCATACATTTCTGAAAACTAGAAACCCGGGGGCTTCTAGGGAGGTATGGCTTGAGTGGATCCCCCAACGTTTCCTTACCCAGAATCCCCTGCAAACCTCAATTTTAGCTGAAAAAATCACTTTATTCACACATTTTTGTGTGGGAAAGTTGTGGCATCACCGGGCTCCCTCAAATTTCCCACCTCCCAGCGTTCCCCTGGGTCTCCTGGTAAAAATGGTGCCTCACTTGTGTGGGAGGCCCAAGTACCCGCGACAGGCAAGGGCCCAAAACGTAGTGAGGTGACATCAAAATTGCCTATCTCAAAACCACCTGGTTTTGCAAGGGGGGTCAACTGGGTTTTTGGCCCGGTGCCTGGCGGCCATCTAGGGAAACCTACCAAACCCATACATTTCTGAAAACTAGACACCCGGGGGCTTCCAGGGAGGTATGGCTTGCGTGGATCCCCCAACGGTTCCTTACCCAGAATCCCCTGCAAACCTCAATTTTAGCTGAAAAAATCAACTTTTTCACACAATTTTGTGTGGGAAAGTTGTGGCATCACCGGGCTCCCTCAAATTTCCCACCTCCCAGCGTTCCCCTGGGTCTCCCGGTAAAAATGGTGCCTCACTTGTGTGGGAGGCCCAAGTACCCGCAACAGGCAAGGGCCCAAAATGTAGTGAGGTGACATCAAAATTGCCTATCTCAAAACCACCTGGTTTTGCAAGGGGGGTCACCTGGGTTTTTGGCCCGGTGCCCAGCGGCCATCTAGGGAAACCTACCAAACCCATACATTTCTGAAAACTAGCCACCCGGGGGCTTCCAGGGAGGTATGGCTTGCGTGGATCCACCAAAGTTTCCTTACCCAGAATCCCCTGCAAACCTCAATTTTAGCTGAAAAAATCACTTTATTCACACATTTTTGTATGGGAAAGTTGTGGCCTCACCGGCCTCCCTCAAATTTCCCACCTCCCAGCGTTCCCCTGGGTCTCCCGGTAAAAATGGTGCCTCACTTGTGTGGGAGGCCCAAGTACCCGCGACAGGCAAGGGCCCAAAACGTAGTGAGGTGACATCAAAATTGCCTATCTCAAAACCACCTGGTTTTGCAAGGGGGTCACCTGGGTTTTTGGCCCGGTGCTCGGCGGCCATCTAGGGAAACCTACCAAACCCATACATTTCTGAAAACTAGACACTCGGGGGCTTCTAGGGAGGTATGGATTGCGTGGATCCCCCAACGTTTCCTTACCCAGAATCCCCTGCAAACCTCAATTTTAGCTGAAAAAATCACTTTATTCACACATTTTTGTGTGGGAAAGTTGTGGCATCACCGGGCTCCCTCAAATTTCCCACCTCCCAGCGTTCCCCTGGGTCTCCTGGTAAAAATGGTGCCTCACTTGTGTGGGAGGCCCAAGTACCCGCGACAGGCAAGGGCCCAAAACGTAGTGAGGTGACATCAAAATTGCCTATCTCAAAACCACCTGGTTTTGCAAGGGGGTCACCTGGGTTTTTGGCCCAGTGCTCGGCGGCCATCTAGGGAAACCTACCAAACCCATACATTTCTGAAAACTAGACACCCGGGGCCTTCCAGGGAGGTATGGCTTGCGTGGATCCCCCAACGTTTCCCTACCCAGAATCCCCTGCAAACCTCAATTTTAGCTGAAAAACTCACTTTTTTCACACATTTTTGTGTGGGAAAGTTGTGGCATCACCGGGCTCACTCAAATTTCCCACCTCCCAGTGTTCCCCTGAGTCTCCCGGTAAAAATGGTGCCTCACTTGTGTGGGAGGCCCAATTACCCGCGACAGGCAAGGGCCCAAAACGTAGTGAGGCGACATCAAAATTGCCTATCTCAAAACCACCTGGTTTTGCAAGGGGGGTCACCTGGGTTTTTGGCCCGGTGCTCGGCGGCCATCTAGGGAAACCTACCAAACCCATACATTTCTGAAAACTAGCCACCCGGGGGCTTCCAGGGAGGTATGGCTTGCGTGGATCCCCCAAAGTTTCCTTACCCAGAATCCCCTGCAAATCTCAATTTTAGCTGAAAAAATCACTTTATTCACACATTTTTGTGTGGGAAAGTTGTGGCCTCACCGGCCTCCCTCAAATTTCTCACCTCCCAGCGTTCCCCTGGGTCTCCCGGTAAAAATGGTGCCTCACTTGTGTGGGAGGCCCAAGTACCCGCGACAGGCAAGGGCCCAAAACGTAGTGAGGTGACATCAAAATTGCCTATCTCAAAACCACCTGGTTTTGCAAGGGGGTCACCTGGGTTTTTGGCCCGGTGCTCGGCGGCCATCTAGGGAAACCTACCAAACCCATACATTTCTGAAAACTAGAAACCCGGGGGCTTCTAGGGAGGTATGGCTTGCGTGGATCCCCCAACGTTTCCTTACCCAGAATCCCCTGCAAACCTCAATTTTAGCTGAAAAAATCACTTTATTCACACATTTTTGTGTGGGAAAGTTGTGGCATCACAGGGCTCCCTCAAATTTCCCACCTCCCAGCGTTCCCCTGGGTCTCCTGGTAAAAATGGTGCCTCACTTGTGTGGGAGGCCCAAGTACCCGCGACAGGCAAGGGCCCAAAACGTAGTGAGGGGACATCAAAATTGCCTATCTCAAAACCACCTGGTTTTGCAAGGGGGGTCAACTGGGTTTTTGGCCCGGTGCTCGGCGGCCATCTAGGGAAACCTACCAAACCCATATATTTCTGAAAACTAGACACCCGGGGGCTTCCAGGGAGGTATGGCTTGCGTGGATCCCCCAAAGTTTCCTTACCCAGAATCCCCTGCAAACCTCAATTTTAGCTGAAAAAAATCACTTTTTTCACACATTTTTGTGTGGGAAAGTTGTGGCATCACCGGGCTCACTCAAATTTCCCACCTCCCAGCGTTCCCCTGGGTCTCACGGTAAAAATGGTGCCTCACTTGTGTTGGAGGCCCAAGTACCCGCGACAGGCAAGGGCCCAAACATTTTTTTGGATAGGCAATGTTGATGTCGCATCACTACGTTTTGGGCCCTTGCCTGTCGCAGGTACTTGGGCCTCCCACACAAGTGAGGCACCATTTTTACCGGGAGATCCAGGGGAACGCTGGGAGGGGGGAAATTTGAGTGAGCCCGGTGATGCCACAACTTTCCCACACAAAAATGTGTGAAAAAAGTGATTTTTCAGCTAAAATTGAGGTTTGCAGGGGATTCTGGGTAAGGAAACGTTGGGGGATCCACGCAAGCCATACCTCCCTGGAAGCCCCCGGGTGTCTAGTTTTCAGAAATATATGGGTTTGGTAGGTTTCCCTAGATGGCCGCCGAGCACCGGGCCAAAAACCCAGGTGACCCCCCTTGCAAAACCAGGTGGTTTTGAGATAGGCAATTTTGATGTCACCTCACTACGTTTTGGGCCCTTGCCTGTCGCGGGTACTTGGGCCTCCCACACAAGTGAGGCACCATTTTTACCGGGAGACCCAGGGGAATGCTGGGAGGGGGGAAATTTGAAGGAGCCCGGTGATGCCATAACTTTCCCACACAAAAATGTATGAAAAAAGTGATTTTTCAGCTAAAATTGAGGTTTGCAGGGGATTCTGGGTAAGGAAACGTTGGGGGATCCATGCAAGCCATACCTCCCTGGAAGCCCCCAGGTGTCTAGTTTTCAGAAATGTATGGGTTTGGTAGGTTTCCCTAGATAGCCGCTGAGCACCGGGCCAAAAACCCATGTGACCCCCCTTGAAAAACCAGGTGGTTTTGAGATAGGCAATTTTGATGTCGCATCACTACGTTTTGGGCCCTTGCCTGTCGCGGGTACTTGGGCCTCCCACACAAGTGAGGCACCATTTTTACTGGGAGACCCAGGGGAACGCTGGGAGGTGGGAAATTTGAGGGAGCCCGGTGATGCCACAACTTTCCCACACAAAAATGTATGAAAAAAGTGATTTTTTCAGCTAAAATTGAGGTTTGCAGGGGATTCTGGGTAAGGAAACGTTGGGGGATCCACGCAAGCCATACCTCCCTGGAAGCCCCCGGGTGGCTAGTTTTCAGAAATATATGGGTTTGGTAGGTTTCCCTAGATGGCCGCCGAGCACCGGGCCAAAAACCCAGGTGACCCCCCTTGCAAAACCAGGTGGTTTTGAGATAGGCAATTTTGATGTCACCTCACTACGTTTTGGGCCCTTGCCTGTCGTGGGTACTTGGGCCTCCCACACAAGTGAGGCACCATTTTTACCAGGAGACCCAGGGGAATGCTGGGAGGTGGGAAATTTGAGTGAGCCCGGTGATGCCACAAATTTCCCACACAAAAATGTGTGAAAAAGGTGATTTTTTCAGCTAAAATTGAGGTTTGCAGGGGATTCTGGGTAAGGAAACGTTGGGGGATCCACGCAAGTAATACTTTCCTGGAAGCCCCCGGGTGTCTAGTTTTCAGAAATATATGGGTTTGGTAGGTTTCCCTAGATGGCCGCCGAGCACCGGGCCAAAAACCCAGGTGACCCCCCTTGCAAAACCAGGTGGTTTTGAGATAGGCAATTTTGATGTCACCTCACTACGATTTGGGCCCTTGCCTGTCGCGGGTACTTGGGCCTCCCACACAAGTGAGGCACCATTTTTACCGGGAGACCCAGGGGAACGCTGGGAGGTGGGAAATTTGAGGGAGCCCGGTGATGCCACAACTTTCCCACACAGAAATGTATGAAAAAGTGATTTTTTCAGCTAAAATTGAGGTTTGCAGGGGATTCTGGGTAAGGAAACCTTGGGGGATCCACGCTAATCATACCTCCCTGGAAGCCCCCGGGTGTGTAGTTTTCAGAAATGTATGGGTTTGGTAGGTTTCCCTAGATGGCCGCCGAGCACCGGGCCAAAAACCCATGTGACCCCCCTTGAAAAACCATGTGGTTTTGAGATAGGCAATTTTGATGTCGCATCACTACGTTTTGGGCCCTTGCCTGTCGCGGGTACTTGGGCCTCCCACACAAGTGAGGCACCATTTTTACTGGGAGACCCAGGGGAACGCTGGGAGGTGGGAAATTTGAGTGAGCCCGGTGATGCCACAACTTTCCCACACAAAAATGTGTGAAAAAAGTGATTTTTTCAGCTAAAATTGAGGTTTGCAGGGGATTCTGGGTAAGGAAACTTTGGGGGATCCACGCAAGCCATACCTCCCTGGAAGCCCCCGGGTGTCTATTTTTCAGAAATGTATGGGTTTGGTAGGTTTCCCTAGATGGCCGCCGAGCACCGGGCCAAAAACCCAGGTGACCACCCTTGCAAAACCAGGTGGTTTTGAGATAGGCAATTTTTTTGTCACCTCACTACGTTTTGGGCCCTTGCCTGTCGCGGGTACTTGGGCCTCCCACACAAGTTAGGCACCATTTTTACCGGGAGACCCAGGGGAACGCTGGGAGGTGGGAAATTTGAGATGGACTTCAGTATGGATTGTGGTGGACAGGCCTTCATGGTTAACACACAATTGACACCACTAGGGTACACCTGCTTGTGCTAAGACATCAAGCCTTCTAAGGTCTAGTGGGGCCTTCTACGGTCTAGCATGGGAATGTGCTCCCTCAGTACAGTGGTGTGGTGGACTGGTCATGAATGCGGAACCCGGTTCCCCAGTTCCAAATTCCACAGCTCTGGCCATAGTGCCATATCCCCACTGAACACCATACTTGCCCACTGAAACTCGCACTGCCTACAGCCGTAACCTAATTGTGCCCGCTATAAACACTTGGATGTGGCTCAATTCAAATTATGCACTTGATAAGAGTAATATGCTGCCTAAAAAAAAAAAAAAAACAACCACTCATAGGGAATGCAAAGCATGTGAAATGTAAGCAGAAACAACATGGTTACCTAAACGATCTCTCACTAACTATTCAGAAATCAGCGAGTGGTTTCACCTGAAAAGTTATGGACATGACTAGAGGGCCCTGAAGGGAACCGTTTCACTGTCCATTGCTTACATCCTTACAAAACGTAAGCAGTATGGTATAAAAAGACCACATCCATAAACACAGAGCCATGGCACAGATTGTGTTTTCCAATCCACCCATCAACCAGGTATTGCAGTACCTCCAGGAATGGTACACTCTCCCAACCTGGAAACAATAATGCTCTTCAAAGAAAGACGAGAAAATGAAAGTAGCACTTCACTGGCAAACTCTGTAAAGTGATGCTGGTGTATTTGGATGTAAAAAAAAACAATCTGGCCACTTTGCAACCCCTCTGTCTTGCTATTAGTTAGGTATCATATAAGAAATTCTATTTCTCTACATGCTGCTGCACTTTGGATTTGAAAAACTAAAAAGAAGGGCATTTCTCGGATCCATTTCACAGGGAAGCAACTAGAAAGACGAGCGTTTTTCAAATTTTGATCCATTTCACAGGGAAGCAACAACAGGCACACATGAACGAAGCCGAGCCTCGTGGCATGCCTGGGCATACCAAAGTGCCCCCACCCTAACCCAAACCCACCGATGCAAAAATCATGCTGCTGCACTTTGGATGTGAAAAATTACAAAGAAGGGCATTTCTCTGCATTTTTGGATCCATTTCACAGGGAAGCAACTAGAAAGACGAGCGTTTTTCAAATTTGGATCCATTTCACAGGGAGGCAACAACAGGCACACACGAACAAAGCCGAGCCTCGTGGCATGCCAAAGTGCCCCCACCCTAACCCAAACCCACCGATGCAAAAATCATGCTGCTGCACTTTGGATTTGATAAATTAAAAAGAAGGGCATTTCTCGGCATTTTTAGATCCATTTCACAGGGAAGCAACTAGAAAGACGAGCGTTTTTCAACTTTGGAAACAATTTACAGGGAAGCAACAACAGGCACACATGAACGAAGCCGAGCCTCGTGGCATGCCTTAGCATACCAAAGTCCCCCCACCCTAACCCAAACCCACCGATGCAAGAAACTCCCCTCCCCAGCCCCAAAACTCACCTTTACTCTCCGTGGCGCAGGAAGCAAATGGCTTCCTGCGCCTCGGAGAGCAAAGGGAAACCTCCAATGACGTCAGCGCGGCTCGTACGCTGACATCATTGATGACGCGGGGGCGGGGGGAGGCAGGGGAAGGTCTTCCCCTGCCTTCCCAGTAAAAAAAAAAAAGATCGACCACTCACGGGGGGCGCACCAGCGCTTCCCCCGTGGGTGGGTGTCATGACGAGATGGTCTCGTCATGGGCACAGCGCGACTGTGCTCCATGACGAGACCATCTCGTCATGGGCACAGAAGGGGTTAAGCTGGAATGGCATGGGGAGCAAACAAAAGATGGATTTAGGCCCAGATCCCTGTACTGGGGTGAGTGTTTAACATTGTTCAGCATTCTGTCCATCAATTGTTCTTTTTGCATTTTTGCCTTCAAGCATTTGCCTGTCTCCTTTTTCCCTAGTGGGACTCGTGGTTCCAGGGAGCACCAAACCATCACTGATCTCAGCTGTTGCTTAGGGGCGGAGCTTCCGGTAAGGCTCATAGTGCAGTTTTGTGCCCCGAGGCAACGGACCATATTAGTGCCTTCAAGCACTTGCCTGCCTTCTTCTTCCTGGTGGGACTCATGGTCCCAGGGAGCACCAAGCCATCACTCAGCTGTTGCTGAGGGCCGGGCCAGGCCAGGTCCTCTCTGGACTGGAAACAAGCATCCTGGGACTGGTTTTGGGGTATCACCACTCATCAGCAGGCTAGCTTGACTCCAGTTGCATTGAGAGCATGGGAACCACGTTTGGGCATACCCCTCCCACTCGGGTTGACAAATGCAAAAAAAAACAATTGATAGACAGAATGGTGAACAATGTCAAACATTCACCCTAGTACAGAGATCTGGGCCTAAACCCATTGTTTTTTTTGCTCATGCCATTCTAGTTTAAACTCGGCCATATGCAAATCAGTCTTGACCCTGATCCCCATGGTAACGGTCCAGCCCATTCTGCCAGGCCAGGTCCTCCCCAGACCAGAAACAAGCATCCTGGGTCTGGTTTCAGGGTATCACTCCTCATCAGCCAGGCTAGCTCCAGTGGCATGTAAGGCACGGGACCCACGCCTGGGCAAAGCGACAAATACAAAAAAGAAATTGCTAGACAGATACTGAACAATGTCAAACATTCACCCCAGCACAGAGATCTGGGCCTAAATCCATTGTTTTTTGCTCTCCATGCCATTCCAGTTTAAACCCAGCCATATGCAAATCAGTCTTGAACCGATCTCCATGGGAACTGTCGAGCCCGAACTGCCAGGCCAGGTCCTCTCTGGACTGGAAACAAGCCTCCTGGGATCGGTTTCAGGGTATCACCCCTCATCAGCAAGGTTACCTTGACTCCAGTGGCATGGAGAGTATGAGGTCCATACCTGGGCATACCGGTGCCTATCTCGGTGACAAATGAAAAAAGAACAGTTGATGAACAGAATGCTGAACTATGTCAAACATTCACCCCAGTACAAAGATCTGGGCCTAAATTGTGCTCCCCATGCCATTCCAGTTTAAACCCAGCCATATGCAAAACAGTCTTGACCCTGCTCTCCATGGGAACAGTCCAGCCCAACTGCCAGGCCAGGTCCTGCCCAGGCTGGAAACAAACTTCCTGGGACCGGTTTTGGGGTAACACTCCTCTTCAGCCAGGCTAGCTTGACTCCAGTGGCATGGAGAGCTTGGGGACTACGGACTACCCCAAAACATTAAACACAGCAGCTGAACCAAACAGATCAAGTTTATGCAAAAGTTTGTAAAGATTCATCAAGCTGCTCCAAAGTCATTGGCAAAACAAAAAACTCTTTTCTTATTGAAACTTTGGTTCTATCTATAACTACCTTCTGGTGACTGCCAGTAGGTAATATATATGGAAGAATTGTAACTTTGGATAAAACCAATTACTTGATATGAAATACATAAATGAACAGTGGCAACTATAGAGCAATGCCGTAAATTGCATTTTCTTCTAACCTTGTTATACCCGTGACATGATTTCCGCTCCAGCTGTTTCTGCTTCTTTTTGGTCTAAATTGGCTGTGTGGGCGCATTTGTGATGCTACACAACTTTGCACTGCACCCAGAGAGTTTAATACTGGTATGTAAACTGATGCAATTATTTGCATCACTATCTGTCACATTAAGCCATGCAAGCGTCGGACAAAACGTTTGTTAAAACCCTCCTGGGATATTTCTCTCTAACTGCTATTGTCTAACGTTTAGCAGCGATTCCAGGGATTAATGTTCACTGCAGCTCCTTACTGATTTTTGTTGATTCCTCATTGTTACAGTCATTTTGCATAAACACTAGAGCAACACTGGGCATCTGTTACCACTACATACATCACCATAGCTATCAGTAATGCAGGAGTAGCTGTCATTAGTGCAACTGGTGCTGTCAAATCAAGGGGCCTTGGTGTTATGGGTCCACTGTACCCCGATTATGTCTCTTAGTACCTAACAGGCAGCTAGGAAGCCCATTTCCTTCCTTGCTTTAAGAAGTCCTCTTTCTATGTAACCAACTACATATGTTGCACCAGTGGTTTTGCCTGTCTTTAATTTGGTGATAATATTTTATGTTTTCCACTCTATGAAAATGAGACTTGAGAATGCAGGCTTTGTTGGTATGTGTTTCTTAGGACTCCTGTGAGATTTGTTGCATTCACACAAGGTGAATACAGAACCTTTTATTTTCCCCACCTGTTCTTCATGAAGCATGCCCTGGTGGAGGAAGGTAGCCCCCAGTAGTTAAAGCCTAATCAAATATTGTTGCGTAGACTAATTGTAAAGGTTAGGCATGTTTGTGTGTGCTTATTTAGATGGAACTAAGGCAGAGTATTTGAAGTTCCTAATAAGCTGCTTCGTGTCCATCAGGTATTGTGATACTCATCAGCATATTTTTACTTAATACAAAAAGATTACACTTTATCTCAGTACCAAAATAAAAGTTGGTATTATTCATGAAATAACCACACACCACATTGTTATTTTAGCGTAAAAGGCCTTTTATTAAGAGGGGATTGCAACAGTCTATTTAACTTTATTAACATTGACATTATTTCAAACTTCATAAATATGACAAAAAGATGACAGTTCCATTCATCCCGCACCATTCACACCATTCACACCTCACCCACATTCCATTCCAAAGCCGACACTTTGCTTCATTCTTCCCACTTTCACTCACTGACCTCGTTCCATATAGCCAGTCACTCCCCCAATTGCCCTACCAAAATCTTCCATTGACGTTCTTTCCCCAGCTCGTCGCATCCGGCTCACCGCCGTGACTCACCTGTGCTCCCCTCCCGCCCAGGGGTGGATATGCCAGCATGCGTCTAAAATATGGCCAAACAGGAAAACCCTGTAGGGCGGTGTCCTGCCCCCCCCTTCTCTTGCACCTTTCGCATATCAGCAATACATCCTCTTACACCAAGTCGACTCATTCAACAATGTGTTCACCACATCATCATCATGTAATACGCATTCCCTAGGTGTGAAAGGTGCACCCCATCCTCCCTGAACAGACACAGCTCCTCTTCCCTAAGGCACCCATGAGCTATAACCTTGATGTCATTTGCCATGCAGAAAATCCTTATCGCCCTGTTAAGCTTCCACCGGGATTTATCAATCGCAGCATGTTTCAATGCCCCCCTCCAGACTCTGCACTGCAAAAACTCAGTCCAAACCAAACAGGTCCCTGAAAAGTTCCTTTTAATCGTCTCCAAGTCCCTCTGCATATGCTGAAGCAGAGTCAGACCCAACAACTGAACCAAGTAATTCTCTCCCAGATGAATCAGGAGCATGTCCGGGCAGCCCCTGTGCGAGAACAGCTTAGTATACCATGGCAACAAATTATCCCAACACATCCCCCTTTTTTCCCACCATAGCACCCCATGCCAGTTGCTCTGCAGGCCCAGATTCTGTCCATACACCTGTTGGTCCACATACTTCACCACCGTGTGTACTCAGGAATGTGCAAAAATCCAGATCACACTCTTATTCTCTGGGCCACTCATGAACACTGCAGCAGAAAAAGGTAATTAGCTCTGATAAACCTTCCCCAACCCCCATTCCCAAACTCAATCATTTCCCCACATAATGCTCACAGCACCCCGACCTCCACCTGCCAATCTGTTGAATCTGTCCCCAATACCACCCCAAATGTGCAGCTGCTGCCCCAATCCAGAAGCAATGTGTGCCAAAACCATCCGGGTCCCTCTCAAGCCTATGCAAAGCCATGCGCAACAGCTCCAACAAATGAAAAGCAGGAACCCTACTGGCATCTTCATGACAAAAAACTACTGGTTGCCCCCGAGTGGGTCACTCCTGGAAACTGCACCATTCCCACACAGATCAAACCTCGATACTACCCCTCCACAGAGCTACACCTACTTACCCCTGCCCATCTGATCCATCATGGATGGACACAGCCAGATGCACATCCATCCTTTCTCCAAACACACCTCCTCATGCAACAAACCCTCCCCCAGGGTCGAGTGAACCCCAACAGCTCCAATACACGAAAGGCTACAAAAGACATCCAGGCCATGTATAGTCAAAACACCGCGACTTCAAAATGATCATAACAACAAAGGGGTAGAACAGCCTACAAATCCAGCAACAGTTCAAATGTAATTGCTTTCCACAATGCCACCCTCCCCTCACGCCTCTCTTTGCCCCATCCTTTTAAAACATGGCCCAGAATCTCATCCTTGCAGGATCAAAACCCCAATACAGTTTGCAATATAATGAAATCCCCGCCAACTTGCCCGCAATCATCGTGGGAGAAAAACCTCTGTCAATACAAGAAAAAATAAAACACAACACTCCCCTCCTGGCGATCCAGCATCAAATCGTCTGGTGATTGACCCGCAAACTTTCCAAACTTACTCCATGCCAGACGGTAGCTCCTTCTGGTGGACTCAGCCAGCGATCCCTCGACCAGACTCACAACTCTCACTCCCCACAGGCCCAGATGTCAGCAGGCAATGGCATCTTGAACTCCTCTGTTCCTGGTGCCAACCAGCAGAAGCGTTTCAGGAAACCAAGCAGTTTCTGCACCGCCCTCAACTTAATCTTGTGCTCCCCAATCACTTCTGCCAGGAAACCTTGTATCTCCAGCAGTTTCGCCTGCGCCACCCATTACACAGAGTCCAAGTAAATGTCCAGGAATGTCGAGAACTCATTAGGACCCTCCGACCTCTCAGGCACCAAAGGCACCCTGAATGCCTGCACCAAAGACTCCAAGTGCCAAATTGCCCTATGGCAATTCATGGAAGCTTTCTTGCTCACAAACAAGAAGTCATCCAAATAGTGAGACACTTCCCAATGGCCACGCCCTTTGGTGAAAACCCATTGCAAAAAAGTGCTAAACGTCTCAAACAATGCACATGAAAAGATGGCATCCCCAAATTTCATGCTGAGCAATGAAAATTCGGCAGGGTGTATGGGCAGTAACCGAAAAGTTGATTTTATGTCACACTTTGCTAGTTTAGCACCCCACCCACATTTCTTCACCAGGAGAATGCCATCGACCACAGAGGCGTGCAACACCCAGGTATCATCTTCAGCAATGAAATTATTGAACAAAGCACCCTCCAGCCAAGTGTTGAATCATCCTGAATTCCCCCACCCCTTTTTTAAGCACCACACCCAGTGGAGAAAGGATCAAATTAGTCAGGAGCCACTTAAAGAAGGGGTCAGCCAATCTATCTTCAGTGACATCTTTTTCCAATTTTGCCACTACCACCTGAGGGAGTTTCCTGGCTGACTTCAAGTTGTCCGTACACCTGTGACCCATAGGGCCCTGGTACCTCACCCAAAACTCTCTGTGAAACCTCATTCCAAACACAATGTTGCCTCTCTGTCCAGGTACATGGAGAGCCTAGGTACAATGGCCTTCACCTTAATTGGTGTAGGGGCCATTAGGCCCAGACTGGCCCTGTTTCCCCGTCCACTACAGGCCTTCTATTCTTTCATGGGGGGCCAGTGAAAAACACTGTGTGAGGAGGTGCCGCCACCCACAACTGGAACATTCATGCTTGAATTTGCAGGGGTGTCTGGAGCAAAACCCGTTATTGAGGTTCCAACATGCCCCAACGCTGAGTTCATTTGGCGTCTGAGCATAACCTGCTCCCTGTGGAGTGTGGCAGGGCTCAAAAGACCAATAAGTAACAGGCAGGTCACTCGTGGTATGGGTAGAGGCCATGGAGTGAGTGGATGACATCCACTGCATCCACAATTCAGAATCCACCTCATCCCAAGGCTTATGAGTATTAAGGCTGACCCTTGTCCTGAATTCCTCGTCGTAGCTATGCCAGGCATAATCCCCAAAGTGCATTTGTGCCTTACGAATTATGTCTATGTACTTGAGTAATGCAATCGTCCTGTCAGTGTGTTGCTCAAAGTAGGTGCTGAAAGAAATCAGAAATGTCAACGTCCAATTCTCCATGTTTGATGGTACCCAGGATCTTCCAGTCAACACCCGCTCCTTTTGAAACTTCCTTCGCCTGAGTCTCCCTGTGAAGTTATTCAAAAACGTCAACATACTCATGTTTCCAAATCCTGTTCTTAGTCTTGTTAGACGATGGGACCCCAGGAGCATCACTAAACCCATATATAGTAATCTTTTCTTGTGCTTATCTTTCCCAATCCCATCTGCCCCACCGGCCTCTCCTTTACCATCAACACTGTCATTCTAGACCCCTTTACCCTCAACATTCTTGCCTCTACCCGCCCATTAGGGCATCGCTGTCACTGATGAAGCTTTCGTCACAGAAACCCTTACATCGTCCACAACACCATCCCACACACTCACAGACCTGCAAGGTTTACCCCCAGCCCAATTGTCTTCAGTATCCCTCGTTGCCCACCAATCACCTTTAGGCACCAATGTCCCTCTTCTCTTTGCAATATTCTCCACTGTTCCGAGACTCTTTGTTCATGGCACTCCCCTTGTCTGCAATTGAATTCTGCAAAATACCAACCTTGACTGTTGCCTGTTCCTTCCTTGTAGGCCTTCCCACCTGCATCCCCACATCCTCATCATCACATAGCTCACCTTCTTCTCACTCATCACTGGCCTCATCATAGTCAAGAACCAGCTCATTCTTACCTGTAGCAGCCACATACTCAGTCTCACACACCACTTCCCTTCTCGGCTGCACAGTTGAGTCACACTAGTTCATAGGTGGTTGCTCCAGTCAATATTTGTGTGCATGAGCCCTCGTAAAAGGGAAGGTTGTAGCAGATGCCCCTGCTGCTTCGGGCCAATGTCCAGAATCCATCCTGCACCCCACTGGCATACTCAACTGTATACCAGCCTCATTTGCCAGTCTTGAGGTCCCATCCTCCACCAAGCTGCACCAACCTGGGGGGTCCCTCACAATACAGGACCCCCGAGCCACACTGCCCCTCAACCATCCTGTGTCTTGCTCCTGATTCTCTGGCACCCATAACCACCACCCACCCAACCCAAGACTCCCAGCCCACGGGACCTAACTTCTCTCACCAACAACCTGTGGGGTCAGCTGTCAGTGCCAAGGTCAAATGTAGACTCCCTGGCCTCACACATCCGTGCTGAGCACTACTCCGTCTTTTGGATGAGCAGGTGCTGTTCACTTATTTATGCTTCAATATCCACCCCTTGACATTTACAGGTGGAGGTGGCCTGGGCCCCAGGCCCCCTGATCCCCTACAAGGGCCTCACTTGTGGCTGCGGTAACCATGGTGGGACCCCCCTGACATCTCATGGGTGGACCCAGGCTCAACAATCCTGCCCTTTTTAACAGCGACAAGCGATTGAATACTCCCAGGGAGGGGCCTGGCAGACAGGTCCAAAGGCCTGTCAGGCACTGGGAGGTCATTGCCTGAAAGCAAAAATTGAGGCAGCATGCTCGTAGGCATGGCTGCCGCAGCAGCAGGACCCGCCCTCCTCGCCTGACACCCGTTCCTCAGCCGTTGAGGTGAGAAATGCGCCACAAGACTGTGGCGCCTACCCACGCCCTTAGACCTGGCTGCTGAGCACTTTGCGCGCCCTCAGTGGCCTGCCACTGCTTCCAGAATGCAGGCGGCCACTGCAGTGGCAACGTCAACCGACCCAGAGCAAGTCGAGCACCGCATGCCGACCCAGGCCTGGTCAGTCACACCAGGGCTGAGGAGGACCACCATACCTGCTGCTCCTAATGTCTGGAGCGCAGCCCGCATGGACTCATTGTCCAGAGCAGACATAGCCCACTTCTCATGGATCACAAAAAACAGCCAGATGTACACCAGGCCATGGCACAAGGTTGCAGCCCATCCTGCCTAAACTTGTTCCCTCCTGGTGGGGCTAGGCATAAAGAAGAGGCCTGACACGCCCTTCTTGACACCTATATAGTCCCTAGTTACCCACCCCTTGCCGCTAACTAATCTATTCCACCCTGTAATGTGCCTGTCAGCACAAAGAACCTCAGGGTTAAGACTAGTCTGCAGCCGCCACTTCCCCCGGAGGCCAAAAATATAAACTCAGTGACACTCCTTATTAATCACAAAAAGATGAATAGCTATGCTTTCCCTGCCCTTGATATAAGCCTGTGATCTGTTGGTGTCTGGGTGGATGCACAGCCCACTAAGCTACCTTAAAAGACTTGAGTGCCTTTGCCTAATATGGATATTGTGTTGGATGTTAATCATAACGTAGGATGGATTAAATATAAAATTCAAATTCCCGTACATAAAGGCATCTACATTTTGCGAATGGATAAAGGCTTTCATCAAGATTCCTGGCTTTTTTTGCAGTGCATTTACTGGCAATCAAATGTATGTATTGATCTGTAAAATTGTTCACAGCCAAGCAGACAATGTTCTCATTTACCTACCATAGTCAGTTCCTCTCTGAATCCAGTTGCAAATCATGCAGGAGCAGCCATTAATACTGGAGGTGCAAAGTCCTGAATCTTGTTCTCATGGGCACTCTTGCACCACCAGTGACATTTCCGATTTAGATTTTCTCCTGAGAGGGCTAGCGTGGCAAGGAGTTGTAAATATATTAAGTAATCATGACTTGAATGTTTCTTGTTTATTTTCTGTTCCTTTTATTTGAATCTTGAGACCATGGGTAACAAGGGAAGTTCCAGCAGCTACCTTTGCAAGGGCAAGTCAGGGGCAACAGTTTCCACCCATGAATATTCCTAATTGGTATCCATGCGAGAGGTCAGTCTGTTATTTGCTTACCTCTGTATTTGCTTACCTCTGAATGACTGGACTTATCAATGCTGTAATAGAGTGACAATAAGCCACGTTATGGTTCAGTACATATTTTACTTTGTGACTTTGTGGATAATCACTTAAGGCCTTATTTACAGTTTGGCAGACAGGGTACTCTGTCAAAACATGATGCATATTGAGCCCTCCATATTTCAAGTGCCGTAGGCTATAACACACTTGTAATATGGCGTATGGCCTATCTGCTGCATTTGTGACGGAGTATCCTGTCTGTCAAACTTTAAATAAGGCCCTCAGTCCTCTGGCGCTAAGCAGTTGAAGGTTAAATAGCACAGCGGGACATTCACATCCCACTCATTGCGGGCAGATTTTGAAGCCCATGTGAGTTGAGGAACACAAAAAAACACTCAGTTTGCTATTTATTCTTTCATATTTTCACCTTATAAATTGTTAAGACATAAAAAGTGATTACAAAGGTTTTTTTTTTAACATTCTCAAGCCCTTCATCTATATTAGATAAGCAGATCTATGTACTCTGTAGAAATATGTGGGCAGTTACACTACTCATAAACATTTATATCATGCATACTTAATAATAAATGTTTATTACTATTTAATGTTATCCTTTTTTATCAACTATAGAATACCAAACTATATAGTTCATATCTTTAAGGATTCATTTTTATGCCTTACAGGTTAAGAGTTGGTTTTTGTAGCTGATAAATAACAAACTAAGGTATTTTACAACTCAGCCCTGTAGTGCTTTTTTTGCATAATTTGTTCTTTAATTTGTGATCTGTATTGTGCACAATGAACCCCGCACTAAACACAATAAAACTGTGAGCTATCACACATAGACCATAAATATCTGCTCTATATGCCGTGCTGTGCAGCAAACATTAACTTTCGAAGCTATGTCATGATGACTGAAGCAAGTGACTCGATATTACACATAGTCCACTTCAGCAAGTGCACTAACCGCTTGAACTATCTTACTACTATTATTCCCTTAAGATTTTGTGGTTAAACATATATTTTATCAATTGATGCCTTCAGCTCCTCAGCAGTCATAAAATGTATTATGCTTCTAACCCAGTACTTGACAACATGTCCCTGGAGACCCTCTTGGGGGATGAGTGCACTCTACAAATCCACATAACATAACGTAACACAACAGGTTTACTAACTTTTTACTTGCTGTCAATTTCTTTAGTGGGCAACATTTATTAAAAAAATAAGAATGAATATGTACTGACTGACTACAGGGGATAATGTATTGACAGTAGAGCATTTTTTTTTACATTTTCTGTAAAGGGCTGATTCACAAAGAGCTTTTGCATAACACTACTGCCCCTTGATGTTTTGTGTTTGGGAAACAGCTAAGGAATTACCTGCCCTCGACCATCACGCTATGAATATACAAAACAAAATATTGAAAAGAAAATGCACTGCTGAGTCAAATTGTAACACACATACTAAAGGTTGCAGGTTAGAGCAAGATATGACTTTAAGACACTGGGCAACATTTTTATTATGTTGGTGTAATCTACGTAATTTTACGTAACAGAATACATGCATAATTGCCAAGATTATGCCATTAGGCAATATCGTGTAACAAGATTTCCTTTCCTAATGTGAGGTGAAGGGAAACAGATATCACAAATGCGAGCGCTGTCTTCCCAATGTGAGCAGAAGTTCCTTGATTGTGGGTGTTCAAAAAGCAGTTCAGGTAGATTTGTTTACCCCAGCAGACAGTTTAGGTAATTTTTTAGCACAAAACTACAAATTAGAGGTGGGCGGAACTCCCAGAATGGGACTCCATGGAATTATGTGGAGTTACAAAAAAACTCAGCGAGATTCCATGGAGTTCCTCCAACGAGCGGAAATAGGCATGTTGCTTTGATCCAGCTTTGATTTAACAACGGGAGTGCGTTCGGTGCTGAAAAATCTGTGCAAACGGCACCACTTGGCATGTCAGAGGGTGCATCTACTCAAGTTGATCTTGCTGCAGCTCGAATAGATTTTCTACTCGAGCTTAAGTCTTATGACAGCGGGCAGTCGTCACTGCCCAAGTTAGAAAAATTTCACCAGATGTCCTGAAAATCACAATTGGGGGCGCCGAATCTCGCTTGCGCTCGCCAACAGACTATTTTGGAACGCACACAAGAAGAAATTCTGCCATGCAGCGATTGGCGGAATTTAGTCAGAACTCCATGTTACAAGACTAGCACAAAATTGACGAAATTCTGCCAATTCCGCTGACGGAACAGAATATTTCCCCAACCCCCTACTACAAGTCTGAACACAAGCGGCATCAGTCAGAGTGACAGTGTTTTAATCCTGAGCAATTGGGAAATCAACTCATAATTAGATTTTTTAGTTGACTATTTACCCCAACACACAGGTTGGGTAATATCTTGAACTCAAAACACATTCATACTTTAACAGGAAGGCAGTGCCATGTAAACTGCGAGGGTACTGTAGATACAGCAGCAAATTACTCTTCCTTTCGTGAAGACTCCTTCCTCTTTTCTGTGCAGCCCTTGGTCATTTTGGATTTGGATTTTTTGGGGAAAGCATCATTGTGGTTTTGTCTGCAATCTCTGCTCCATACGCTCACTTAGAATTTTCAATTTTGGAAATGTTTGTAGTTTGAGGGAGGGCAAATACCACTATTTGTGTTCCTTTTGTGTATATTTGTATCTTTGTTGGAAGCTGACCTGGAGTTTGAAGTAGGGGCCTATGTGGGAATAATATTTGTATGGAAAAATTGCATATTTGTGGATGGTGGAGACTTGGTGGTAAATATACTTTTTCTTTATTCTTAATTTAAACATTTTGTTCTGGTTTGTCTATTATTTTACTGTAATGTTGTTGTTTTATTGCTTGGGACAACATTTAGGGGTTTGTAGATGGATTTGTGTTAAATGCAAAGTGTAAGTTATTTTTTGTCCACACATGCTTGTTTGTGGCTTCTGAGTCCAGGCCCAGTTAGCCAGGCATGTTCCTTTGTTCTCACCTACCTTCTTGCCCAGCATTTTGTATGAGCCTGTGTATGTGTGACAGGGTCGATATTGTGTTTTATGTGTTTTTCTGCAACTGTTAGTAGATTTAAAAGGGTAGTTGATGTTACCTTTGGTGGCTGTTTGTGGTTGGGCCATTATTAAATTTTCGGTATTTTTGTTTTGGCATTGCTGATTAATGAAGGCGGGTAATGGGCAGAACCATGTATGGGCTCAGACATAATTTGGGTAAATTATATATATATGGCAATGGGGTGGTGGGCATTTTGTGTAACCAGTGTGTGTGACTTTAGCCAAGGTTGCCATTTGTTCTTTTTTCTCAATGCCTTCTTCTTTGTTGGCCTGTGTTAGTGGTTATTTAGAGTAGGCAATGTGTGTGTTTGTAATAGGCCACCATTTTGTCTTTTTTTCTCTATGCCCCCTTCTTCACTAGACATGTGCCAGCCACCTGTTGTGTAGCCTGTGAGTTTGTGTGTTTGGTGGCCATTTTGATTCCATGCCTCCTTCATCAGTGGCCATGTAGAGGACGAACTGCCTACTAGAATTTAGTACAGCCAGTGTGTGTTTCAATCTTTTTATTACACTTTTAAAAGCCTATGCCTAGGAACATTGATAGATGAGGCCCATGACATAGTTGTGCTTGTAAATGATAGTAGTACTGTGTTGTTGTTGTTGTTTTTATTAATGTATTCGATTTTTGTCTCCCTTCACTTGCCTTCCTTAGTCCCTGGAGGGGCATTAGAAGTTATTTCATTAATTTATTTGATGTTTGCCTGCTTCCCTCTTTATGTCATAGAGTTCCCATGGGTCACTCAGGGGAACCAGGAAATATTTAATTAATGTATTCATTTTTTTCCAGCTATCCCTTGGCTCCCATCGAGTCTCAGTGGGGCATTAACAACTATTACATGTATTTATTCATTTTTGCCTTCCTCCCTGCCTTCCATAGACTCCTCATCAGGCCCTGAGGACAGTCGTCAATTATTTTATTAATTTATTCAAAATGTTCCTGTCTCCCATATAGGCCCAGTAGGTCTTGGAAGGACAACAGCAATTATTTCATTAATGTATTACATTTTTACATGCCTCTCATAGGGTCCTTATAGGTCCCAGAGGGACACCAGCAATTGTTTTATTTCTTAATTCTATTTTCTGCCTGCCTCTTCTTGCTTCCCATAAAGTGCCCATGAGCCCTTGAGGGGCCCAGCAATTTCATAAATTAATTCAATTTACACCTGGCTCCCATAGAGTCCTTAAGGGTCCTAGAGGTGCACTACAAATGTTTAATTAATTATTCAATGTCTGGCTGCCTCTCTCTGTTCCAATAGAGTCCACATGGGTGATGGAGGGGCACCATCAAAGGTTTAATAATTTTATTGATTTATTTGATTTTTACTTGCACCGCCATGCCTCCCATAGAGTCCCCATGGGCCATGGAGGGATTCCAAGTTACCCTTGCTTGTGTAATGTCCAGAAAATAGTTTATCAATAGTACACCACCGTAAGGCATTGATGCTGATGATGACTTGTATTGCAATACATTGACTAGATTGCCAAGTCTCACTGACTTTCTGTTTCATTTGTATTGCCTACAGGTAGACAAGATAGCACATCACACACAATTATGAGGGGGATAGAAGTCTGGGAATTAGCTGAATGTGACACCAGAGATTCAGAAGTGATTCTGCTTGTGCTAAGTTTGCTGCTAACCTTTATAGGAAGATGGCCCCAAAGAAGGATGTTCCTGCCAAGAAAATGGCATGTGACCAATAAGAATCAGAAGTCTGTATCCACCACTGGTTTCAAGACTTCATCCCTTTTTTACAAAACATGACGTACTTGCAGCACCTTCCTCCGGGCAGTAAGAGGCTGGAAGGAGGATCAATCCTACATCAATGGCACCAACACAAGAACCTAAGCCCCTGTCTGTCAGCTTTGCAATTATTGCAGTCATGGAAATCAGTGAATCAAAAATGGAATTGTCTCTGTAGAAATCTGAATAATTGCAGAAAACTCAGCAACAGAATTCACATCCAGCAACAAATTTCCAGAGGTAGAAACAGAGCACACATTTGAGCTTGCTGCAGCTGTTGAGCAAGATGTTGTAGAGACCGCTCTTCCCACATTGATTTCACAATCTCCAGCAAACGAAAGAAAGAGCTCTCTCCATCAAACGAAAGAAAGGGCTCTCTCCATCTTGTCCAAGCCCTTCTTCTGATGATCTGGACATGGATTGGACCCCAGCTGAGTCTGAGACCCACTGCAAGAGAAAAAAGCAGCGGACTGTCCCCAAAACCTTGTAAGTGAGGAAGGTGATGAGCCAGTAATTGTTAGTGTGGAGTGTCGCTCAGAACAAGTACAGCTCACTTAATTTGAATCTGTTCTTAGTCTTGTAGTTCCACTAACACTGCCTGTTTCCATCTTTGCAAGATGACTTCAAGAACCTGCAACAACCATCATCCATACCGTAGTCAAAGCCAGTCCTAGAGAACACATCCACCTAGTTCCACCTCAACAAGGGGCATATTATCAAGAAATGGCGTTAAAATTATCGCCGCTTTAGCGGCCGAAAACTACCGCTAAAGCGGCGATAATGGGCTTGATAATATGCCCTTGAGAATTCCCATAGAAGCCCATGTTCTGGTGTCAACATGGGCTTCTATTGGAATTCTCTGCGGCATATTATAGAGCCCATTATCGCCGCTTTAGCTGCAGTTTTCTGCCGCTAAAGCGGCGATAATTTTAACGCTGTGCTTGATAATATGCCCCCAAGTTCTTAAGGCTTTAGCATCATAAGAAAGCTCTCCTCCCCAGTTTAGAAATTTTTTAGGCACAAGCCAATTGAGGAGTACATTGCAGAATGGAGTTTTAAAACAAAAATATTTGCCCTGGTAAACCAGGTAAAAATTATGGTATTGGGCAGCATCTGGCCCATCTGAAAAATCAGCATAGAATCATGTAGGGAGAGCACCTATAAAAATTAGTTACTGTTGGTGAGAGAGAAGAAGACATTTAACTCATCAAAGGAGGTGGTAGGTAATGTGGATGAAGATGATGATGTCAACCAAAGCAGCCCGGTGCCTGTCACATATAGAAGTGTGCAGTTATCACCCGCAGCAACCTCAGAACGGCACAAGGGAGAGAGGGAATTCGTGACCACAAAGTGTCTAAGCAGACTTACTGCTCACCTTAGTCTACTACTTCTGGAGGCATCACAAAGAAGACAGTAACAACAACCAGCCATCAGGACTATGTTCACCATATAGTCCCAGTATCACCAAACCAATGAGAAAAAAACATTTATTGAATGGGATGCTGGCAGAAATGTGACTTGACCTCCTCCCTTTTTCTTTCATGGAAGGAGAGGGTTTCCTGAAGTAGTGGAAACTCTCTGCTCAAAATAGGTAGCTCCAAGCTGGGCCTATTTTTCCATTGTTGTTGTTCCAGTGCTGGACCTTCAAGTGCTGCAATTGGTTGACAATGCTATGTTGGAGATGGCTGCTCAGTCCAGCCACCTCACCACAGACATAGAAGTGAAGCAACAGCTAACTGTTGGTCTCCCCCACTGATGCTTTTTAGGGTATGCGGTAGAAAGCAACATTTGCAATGTTCACCACAGAGAATTTGCATACAGCTACCAATATCTTAGATACATTTAATTCTAAAGTGTAGGAATGGCTTCAAGCACGAGGTCTCAGCATTGAATTCACTGACAATGGAAGTAATATTGCAGCCGCGGACTGTGCAAGTAAGAGCGTTGAGGCCCGGTTGGGGGGAGGGGATTCGACAGACGACCACGAGGGAAAATTAAATGAATACTTAATTTTCCCTCATCGTCGTCTGTAGTATCCCACCCCCACTCGGCCCCACCACTCTTACCTGCATGGGCCGCGGCTGTAAAAATTGTCAAAGTCATGGCTAAAGTAGAATACTCCAGAGCCCTGTGTTTAGTGCATTGCATAAACCTAATTGTGTAGGACATCCTCAAAAAATAAGTAGTAGTGAGCAACATACTGGTAATCTGCCAAAGAATTTGCAGTCATTATAGTCATTGGTTCAAAGCCTGCAAGAAGTTGAGGATCATTCAGTGTGCTAATAAAATACACGTGAAATCCCTTATACAGGTGGCACTATATTGGAACATGACCCACTACATGCTTCAGTGCCTGTTTGAGCAGTACAAGTCTATCAAAGATTATGTAATAATTGAAAGGGGAGGGGATGCAACTGCTAAAGACATGAACATGAGGTGGACAAATTGGGGCTAGTGGACTGTCTGATGTAAATGCTACTTCCTTTTAAGATAATTACAGTGGAAGTCATCAAGGAGGAGAACAACAAAAAGTGGAACAAGCATTTACCAATATCAGTAAAGAAGAAGCTTCTTTGGTGAAAAGTTTATTCCTTCGCTTAAATCAAGGGTTGCAAAAACAGATTGTCCTCCCAAGAGTACATCTTGCTATGATACATCATTCATGGTACAAAAAACGCTGCCCACTTTTATTTCTTTAACAGAAGTGGATGTCTTGGTTTTAAAAACTTGAATCATCAGTAAAGTAAGTGCTCTAGAGGAAGAATGACTGCAGAACTGAAGTGCAGCCTTCAACCTCCAGAGAGGGTGGTGCTGTTGGCTTGCATTCTGTAGTAGCAACCAACATCATTGCTGGGTATTACACCCACCTCATTATCTGTTTCAAGCTCACTGCCAAACCCTAAAATGGGCTGGATTCACTGGTAGGACATAAGTCAAGCGTAGAGGCATATGCAAAGCAAGAGGCAACATAAATGACAATTCAGAAGATGGTCCAAGATTATCTGGCTGACCCAACTGAAATGTGGATCAAAACCCAATGAGCAATTGGCTTATGAAGATAGAACAGTGGGCAGAGGTCTGCAGTTTGGCAATAAGGGCCTCATCTATGAGGCCGCTTGCGGCACTGAAACGTCACGTTTTTGACATTCCGGTGGCTCAATGTGCCCCGGCATATTTACTTTTTCTATGTGTGCTGCATTTTGCAGCACGCAAAAAAAGAGGAAATCAGCTGAATAGATTGATTTTGTGCAGGAAGGTGTCCCTTCCTGCACAAAATCAATCACCTCAGCAACGCAGGTACCCGTGCACCATGGTGCCCTTTTGTTTTGATGTAGGGCAGTGCAGCAAGATTCCTTGCGGCGTTGCCCTACGCTATGCCTCATAAATGAGGCCCAAGTCATCTATCATGCCAGTTAGCCAGTGTGTCTTTGGGGCATGGGTTCAGTGCAGCTGGCCCAGTTGTCTTAGTCCGAAGAACTAGTCTCTTGCCTCAAATCTTGGGGAAATTCACACTGATTAAAATTAAAATGAGCAAACATTTCATACTACAAAATAATAGTGCTACTCAAGACACAAACATGGATAATGAGGGCAACTGGCCTTACATCAAAAGTGTGGAGAGTGATCATCCCCTAGATGACCACCCCTGACAAACTCAACTTTCCTGACTAATACTTAACACAACAGCAGAACTGATAGGCAGTTAACTCACCCAAATGTAACTGGTCGATTTCAATGGTTTTTCAGGTTTACAATACAACATTGCCGTACATTGTCACCTTACAATAGTGTCCCTTTCACCTTTGTTTTTGTATTGAATTTCTAAGGCTTTTCTTGATGTAAGTTAAATCACCTGCTGACTATTTACTTGTTCTTTTTTTTTTTTTAAGAAAGGCAGGGCAGGGAGCGCACTCAAGTGCTGCTGACCTGTTTGCTTGTATGCCTCACAAGCATGGTGCGCTGTGTGCTTTAGCTGCAGGATCTTCTGCCCCCCGAAGAGATGGGTACAGAGTGGAGGGGTAATTCACATTGCTCCCGGGGCTTTACCCCCTTGGAGTCTTTGGAAGAGTGCGGGAGTGCTCCAGCACTTTTTCTAGGTTGTCCTAGGTCCAGGGGATGGTGTGAATTTGTTTAGTGGTTTTTGAGAAATTAGTTTAACCATTTGTATATCTAAATGGTTGAGTTCGTGGTACACTTATTAGAGTCCGGCAGGTGCACATCTTCATATAATAGAGCTGTCTGATTAGGCGAGAGGGCTTTTTTTCCCCAACGGTGATTAGTTCCTGCGAGTCCCCCTGGAGCTCGCACTCTGATTGGATGGCCACAACATAAGGGGAAATGTTGTGGCCACTCATAAGAGTGCACGGGCCCCGCTGGCCCCCAAAAAGATTTCAGAGTGTTTGCGGCGACCATTAAAAAAATCAAGCATTGGCAAAGCCAGTAGGTCTCAGCGATGCTCGAGCTATTGGCCTTGTCAATGTGGATATCTTTTAACCATGTTGTCTAGCAGCACACCTACTGTTCAGCATGGTTGAAAGTTACTGAAAGTTGAGAATCGCAGGATGTTGAGTTGACTTTGAGTCTCTTCACCCCCCATATTGAGTTTGTTGTCCTGCCCCTACTAACACATTAAACGCTATGACGTGGCCTGCACTGGCCACATCATAGCATTTCTTTCAGTGACTTCCAGTCATGCTGAACAGAAGATGTGCTGCTAGACAGCATTGGTAAAAGACATTCACATTGACAAGGCAATCGCACGGGCATTACCTAGATCTATTGGCTTTGAAAATGCTTTTTCGGTGTTGATGGGGTTTTGCTGAACAATGTGGAAGTGATAGTCAGAAACAGTTCAGGAGCTTTGAAGTGAAGCAAGGATGTGGTGTAACAACCAGAGCTGTGGACAGAGGAACTGGAGAACCAAAGTTGAACCTTGGGGTCGGCTGAACAATTTGTGATTCTGGCCAAATCACTTACGCTTCCCCCTGCCTACGACAATGAATGCACCATTGTGTAATGTAACTGGTGAACACCAAAGCACTCTAATGCCATTGTCTGGTGTTAGCACTATGGCAAGATGGAGGACAGAACAAACGCTCCAATAACATCGGATCGTGCAAAAAAAAATAATGTTTATTTTTTAACAACTTTTTTAAAAATGCATTAATTTATGTACACGTACATGCGTTTTAGTGGTATGTGTGCATGTCTACAAGGGAGACTATGGCAAGATGGAGGACAGAATGAGCACTCCAATACCATCGGATTGTGCCTAAAAAATAAAAGCAGCAGCAACGAGGGAGTTAGTGGGGGGATGGGACAGGCAGGGAAGCAGGAGGGGGTGTGGAGATAGGCAAGCAACAATGGAAGAGGGCAAGTAAAGCAAAAAGAAGGGGAAGAAAATGCCTTAATTGAAGCAGGATCTGCGACAAAAATGAATTTGTCATTGTACAATGTAACTGGTGAGCACTTAAAGGGCTCCAATACCATCGGCTCATGTTTGCTCTATGGCAATATGGAATACTGTAAGAGAACTCCAATACCATTGGATCATGCAAAAAAAAAGTGCTGTTTGTGTTTTAGCAATGTATTATATACGTTAATTTGTGTACACATGCATGCATTTTAATTGTATGTATGCATGTGTACAAGGGAGACGGCCCGAAAACAAAAGTAATCCTATGAAGTGCTTGAAAAAAAATAGCTCCCCAAACCCGGACCAGAGTAAGGAGGCAAGTCGTTGGTCCATGCGCAATAGGAGGGCCAAACACAAGTAGAGGGCATGAAGCCCACATGCCATGACAAATGGCATCAAAGAAAATGAGAGCGATGCTGAAGTTTACCAGTGGTAAGAGACGGAGGGTCTGTAAGCCCACGGATAGAAGACAACATGTCTCTTTGAAACTTAGCTCTTAGCTGAGACATAAAAAGGGGACCCTAAAGTGACTTGGGGGTTGTGGCCACCTGTGGGGGATTGGGTGCAAGGCCTGGATGCAACCCAGGCATGGAGGCCAACAGAAGAGCTGGGGTTGGCATAATTTCATATGAAAATCAAATAATATTTTATGTTAAATAAATCCTAGAAATTCACTGGAGGAATAAAAAGTTAAGTTGATGTTATAGTTAAGTATGGTAATAGTAGCTTACTGTTTGAGATGGTCCAAATAGCAGAATTAACAGATTTCACTAAATCTACTCAGGTACAAAAAAGAGGTCTTGGGAAAGAGGGATTGTTGTATTTGCTGTATGATGAGAGACCCCATTAGCTTTTGCTAGTTATATTGAGTGGGGCAAGGTCAGTAAGCAATATGTAGCTATTACTGATGGGAAGATGGGTGTACTCAGCCCGATCAAAGCTATAAAATGGATGAGAGGGCTATGCTAAGTCATAGTATTATGTTATGTTATGTTATAACAATTTGTATAGTGCACTAATACCCATGGGTGTCTAGGCGCTTCCGGTCTTCCAATACTGTGTCAGGGAAAGCTAGTTTCTGAAAAGCCATGTCTTGTGTAGTTTCCTCAATTCAAGCAAGGAGGAAGTCTTCCTAAGAGAAAGCGGAAGGGAGTTCCATTCCTTGATAATATTGTAACTGAGACTCCTCCCCCGTCCAGTTCGCCCTTTTAAATCTGGAGGTGGGCATCAGGTAGGCATTGGCCGAGCGTAGGGGTCTATCTGGAGAGTACCAACTAAAGGAATACCAGAGAAATTGTGGTCCTTCTCTGTACAGTGCCTTATGTGCAATGCAGAGAGTCTTGAATTTAACCCGCTGACCAACAGGGAGCCAATGCAGTTCCTGAATCCCTGATCTAATGGAATGATATTTGGGAATGTCCAGGACTAGTCTAGCGGCGGCATGTTGTACTGCCTGGAACCTTCTGAGTAGATTGGATTGTAGGTTGGTATATAACCCATTGCAATAATCCAATTTTGATTAAACCAGGGAGGTCAATACTGTTTTTCTGGTATTTATGGGAATGAATGGGAGAATCTTACGTAAGGTTCTGATGGTAAGGAAGGAGGACGACACCACCTTTGAGATCTGAGACTTAAAATTTAGTGTTTCGTCTGTGATGACCCCCAGATTGGTAACTGGTATAGGTGGGGGGCCAAGGGTGTCTGGCCACCAAGCTGGTGACCACAATGGAAAGATGTTTCCAAACAACACCACCTCCGTTTTGCTTGAGTTCAGCTTCAAGCAATGCCTACTCATCCAGTTGCTCAGAGTGACCATGCAATCATGAAGTTTGATGGAATAGTTAACATCCGTGCCCACTGTTGAGATACCCAACTGGGTGTTGTCAGCATAAGAGGTAGGCTTTAGATCAAAACTTCTGATCAGAGGAGTTAGTTCAGAAACATAAATATTAAAGAGCGTAGGGAGCCCTGCGGCACCCCACAAGGCAAAACAAAAGGTGCGGATTTAAAATTGCCCAAGTGAACTGTTTGAGTTCTATCTGATAGGAACGATGTTAGAAGGGAGAGGGCCTTTCCTCCAATACCTATGGTCTTTAAACATTCAACCAAAAGTGTATGGTCCACGGTATCAAACGCTGAGGATTGGTCGAGGAGAACGAGGTCCGCCGACCTTCCGCCATCCTGCGCCATACGGATTTCGTCCGTGGTGTTTATCAGAGCCGTCTCGGTGCTATGACTAGCTCTGAACCCAAACTGACTCTGGTCTAGGATTTGATTCTCTGCAATGAAGGTGGAGAGATCAACATTTATTAATTTCTCAACGCTTTTTGCGGGAGCCTCGCGATAGGACAGTAGTTGGCCATTATGTCCAAGTTTTTTTTTTTTAGGAGTGGCAGTATACAGGCCTGTTTCCACATAGAAGGGAAAAGCCCTTGCAAAAGCATCTGATTGAACATGCTAGATATCTGTGGGCTAATGAGATGGCTAATGTTTTGGAGGATCCTAGGAGGGTAGGGATCATCCGGGGATCCTGATTTGATCGTTGAAAGAAGCATCGCTATTTGAGTTGACTTTGTACTAACTGGCTTTCCAGTAAGCTCTGGTCGATTTTTTGCCAGGCTCTCCCAATGGACTTAGTGCTAGCCATATTGGTGGTATTAGATTGAGGCAGATTATAACTGAAAAGGATGGCATGGTGGTCAGTCCAGGTAAGAGGGAGAACGGATATAATGGAAATGGCAGGGTTATTGGTGAACAAACCATCTAAGGTGTGTCCTGCTTGGTGCGTGGGGTATTGTACAAGCTGTTGGAGTCCTAGTTCTGATGTAATATCAACAATCTCCTGCGTATCTCAGTCTGCTGATGAGTCAAGATGGAAGTTCATATCACCTAAGATAGTGAAGCATTTGGATGAAAGACCTAATTCTTATAGAGGATGAAAATTAGTCAAAACACTTCTTCTAGGGCTAAGTGGATGGTAAATCAATATTCCTTTGAATGTCTCTTCTTCATAGGGAGTGATTTTAAGAAGGAATGCCTCATAGTCCAGTGAAGGTAAAATTGAGCAATGTGATATAAGTTCGCTTCTATGGATTAAAGCAAGCCCCGACCTTTTTTAATTGCCTATCGTGTCTAAACACTTTATACCCATAAGGTACCGCAATATTAAAATCAGGATCAGATGTTTCTTCACCCCAGGTTTCAGTCACAAACAAGACATCCACTTTATTATCAATAATAAAGTCAGCAACTTCATACTTGTGTTTAATCAACGACCTAGCATTGATAAGCGCTAACTGGAACTCTGTATTATGCGTACCTTAGTTGACCAGATTTCTATCTGGTTTCTGTGTCAGCTGAAAGCTCCTGGGGAATTTGCTGAACATTCGGAGCATTGAGAGTGTTCTACTCTTAACAGCACTTCGCAGGTGAATAGTTTGCATGACTTGCCCCTAGGCCGCCATAGCGCGCCAAGGCTCTCCCCGAGTACTTAAGTTTGGGCTTGGTTATTTTGTTAGGCCCAGGGATTCTGGCCCTACACCCGGTCCAGGCACGGACGGGCAGAGACGGGCTTGCCTTAGGTGTGGTTTTGGCGCACCAGCGGCATGCCCTCTGCACGCGTCCGCTGCGTGCCCGCTCCAGTCTGCACCTAAATAGGTGTGCCTGTAGGCTATAGCGCTAACCGAGGTGGAAGTGAGGCCCCTGAAGTGCCGGCTGTGGGTGGTCTTCCCTCCGCTACAATCGTCATGAAGCCGTGGTGGACCGGGGAAGCCAGATGATGTGCAGGTGTCAGGTAAGGGAAAGTGCAATGTGAGAAGTGCTGCAAGCAATAAGACAAAGTTAAAAATAGCAACACTAAAAGATTAAAAAGAGCAACCGGTGAGCATCTGAATGGGAACTACCCAACCTGGTGGCTGGTGGCTTACGAAGTAAGATTTGGCCCGACAGCAGTAGGAGACTGCCTAGTTAGTTTCCCAAAACTGATTGCAGGGGGTGGTCTGGACTGGAGGAGGTAATGTAAGTAAGTGAGTAACCTATGTAACAATTCATAGCGAGGGAACCCAGGTAGAGAAAGACTATAAACTTGAGAGGGCATAGGGGATACATACTGTGGGATGATTGCTTTGTGATGGGACATGTGCAGAAGACTGCCTCTGTTCTCACTAGATTTGTAAAGCTTTCGGTTTAATTAATGGTGATGCTATACTAACTATTAATACACAGACAGATATTCAAGGAATACAATAAACACATTTATTAGTATACAAAAATGAACTAATGTCATTTCTCTCCACAACAGGCCCACCTACTCACCCTAAAAACCCAAAGAATGTCCAAAACAACACTAACCCAAATTGTCCTTCCCATCCTCCTTTCCCACAACAGGCTCATCCCTCACCCTAAAAACCTGAAAAGTCCCAAAAAGAACATACCCAGTCCCCAAATATTCCCGCCCCCTCCTGCCACAACAACAGTCGCACCTCCTCTCTATAAAAAATGGGATGCCACAGCCTCCCTCCCCCCAAATGTCCCTGCTGGCCCTGCTTTATATTCTCCAGGTATCTTGTAATTTTTTGGAGGTGAGCAAAATATGTGGTTTTTGCCGAGGATGGCTTGGGAGGCTGGGAACCTCGACTGCCTGCTGTGGCAGGAATGTCGTAGTTAAGGTCCCTCTGGCAGGCAGCCTGGGGCAACAGAACAGTTTCCCTCTCCTCTTCCTCGAGGACCACCAGCAGGTGGCACTCAACTGCAATTACCTCCATTTTTTGGAGGCAGAGCGGCTGTCTCCTACCAGGAGTAAGCCTCCGGGGCACATCCTTTGGCAGGAGTAGCTACAAGATCCAAAGAACGAAAGAAAAGAACATGAATTGCAGTACTCAATGCAAGCACTTGTTTAAATAATCATACAGCAGCACAGCAAGGCTGGTCCCTCAGGGCCACCGGAAATGTTTTGATGTGATCCTTGGACATAGGTCCACGTTTTCCCACATATACATCACATAATGCAGTATTAGTGCTTGTTGTGAATTAATCCATGAACACCACCATAATCAAAAATAGATTTTTTTAATGAACATTTAAAATGATTTCATGTGGTGACACATGCAACACTCACTTTTATACCACACTGTGTTAATATATGAATGAGCTGCCAAATATAAATATATATTGCCATTAATGAATATGGCACATGAAATTAATGCTGTAAAATGTACTTGACTGTATAACATGCAACATTAATGGAGTCCTCTTGGTGGGGCGGCATGTTTTTGTGGGACAGCTAATAGAATGTCATCATAAATTCCAATGCCCTTGCTCTTATCCTTCATACTCCCTGCTGAGTCAGACATTGAGACCAGAATCAGTCCCCCATAGCACCCCAAATAATTTTCATTAGCTATGGAAGAAGTAAGTGTAGGGTAAGGTAACTTATAATAAAACGTCAGGGCTCTGTCTAGGTTTAGGTTTGGCTATGTAGTGGACTGATTGGGTGTCATGTACTAATAGGCTTAGTCCCATAGTTAATGGAAGGTAGATAATGGAACAGTTAAGGCTATGGAGTGGACTGATTGGGTGTCATGTACTAATAGGCTAAGTCACATAGTTAATGGATGGTAGACGATGGAACAGTAAAGGAAGCCATTAAAAGTAGCCACCTAAGCAGAAACTGTAGGAGAAATGTGGCACATGCTGAGATAGGATAGTAATTGTTTGGGGGGTGGGGGCAGGCTGAGACAGAATGGGGGAAGTTTTAGGGGAGTGGGTACTGGGCACTGCCCCTTTTCTTCTCCCAATTCTGGATAACATATAAAAGGATTGATAACTGGGCTTGGAGGAAAGGAAGAAATACCTTAAAAAGTGCAGTAGTTGTCATTGATGTATGAAAGTGACTTATCACTCAAACCAGCAGCCAATCCTTCCCTTTCCACAGGATGGTCTCTGTCCTCCTTATAAGTAGCCTGGAGTAGTACCAGACCTAGGCTGAAATATAACACACATATTTAGATAACTGTAAACACTACATTATTTTGCACAAGTCACAAAAACAATTTGTCACTAATGTTAGGTTACCTATCCAAAATATCACTTCTATTTTTTTAATGTATTTTATAATCTGGGATTCAAATAGAATTTCCAAAAAAACAGGAAAGAGAGATGCAAAGCATAACCAATCATGAACAAATTCATCAGAGTCACATGATTACATCATAATAATAATGCGGCAGCATTGACATATTCTATTCAATCACAATTCACCGATCTTCACGACTTCCAGCCTTACAATAGTATCAGTCACCAATATCTCCTTGATGTCCCCCTTCCTAAACACCTAGTTAATACTTTGTGTTTCTGTACTGGCTGACCTAAATTCTTAGCTCGCCTTTCCTCGCTTTTAAACAAACTGAATTTGATGCGATAGCAAGCAAGATATTGTTGCATCTATTGACTAAATAAGGGGAGGGTCAGAGTTTAGCCATTTCCCTGCAATTCAATTCCAGCAATAACCATTGCCACAAACTATTGGAGATTGATGGCAACATTTCAAAATGTCTGTCTGTGCATACCAAGTAGAGCGAGCATAGGCGTTAGGCTTATCTGAACCCCAGTGATAGCAGACAGTCCCTAAACTTTGTCAAAAACCCAGTAAGTGCATTACATGTAAAAAAAACATATGTATATCATCAGCCCCAGAGCTATATGACATCTCGGACATTCTGAAGTAGATCGACCATGCCATCGATGTAACTTCTTCAGAGTGTAGTGTAGGTCAGAGTTCGGTTTTAGATGTTGTGTTTTCAATCTGTCAGATAGTAAAGCTTAATGCCCCATAGCTATCAACTCTTGAAGCAGGGGAGTCTCTCTGTCACTATTCACTCTACCTGCCCACTTTGCTGTGAGGGCTTCAAGGTCATCAGCCTCTAATTCCATAAGTAGAAAATAAAGTTTTCCCAAAGAACGGCGCGTCTTGGAAAGCATTAAATGAATCAAGGGAATTTCTACCCCATCCAAATGTTCCAACCTGACTGTCTGGAAGAAGAGTCTGAACTGGAGATACTTAATATATTTATAGAAATCATTTATCCCCAGCCCAAAGTTGTCCTGAAGATGCTTAAAAGAGCGCACATCATCTTATTTAACTATATCCCCAACTTTTTTGATCTCAGCTTGTTTCCATTTCTCACAGATCCTCTCTTTAGATATTGACAGAAGCAAGGGAGATTTCCATAAAGTATAGTAGTTGTATCTAGTAATCATTAACATACCAACAACTCTTTCCCATGCTCTGTGGGCCATCCTGATCATCTTACATTTAACTTTCTTGTAGTAGCTCTGTTCTATAAATCTAAGCAGATACTCTGGGGCACGCTTGCCTCAACTATAAAGGTAGATCGACGGTATAGCATAAGTTTAGCTTTCTTCCAAATAAGGCTCCACCGCAGATCCGAATATGCTGAATCACTGCAGCCCCAGAGTAATATATAGAATTGGGGATAGCTAACCCACCAATGAGAGTGTCATGTATTTGAAACCCCTTTTAGGCCTCTTGAATCCCCCATATAAAGTAATTATACAGCAAATCTATCTTCTGAAATCACATGAAATTCACTTCTAAGGGTATCACCCTAAACAGATAGAGAACTCAGGAGAGTATAGACATCTTGATTATGTTAAAGTGGCAGATAACTCTAAGTTAAAGATTATCCCAACTCTTTACATCTACTTCTGTCTTGTTTAATTCAGTGTCATAGTTTAGCTTGATATTTTTTTCCAGGTTCTCAGAGATTTTTACCCCAAGATAAGCAGCAAAAGTTGTTTGTCTTACATTCTTCATTTGAATGACTATTCCAATTTCTTTAATCACTGCACTTGGATCAGTGGCAAAATTGCAACATCATCTGTGTATTCTAAAACCATATCCCACAAATATAGAGGGATCAATTTTCCCATTAAAAAAAGAGGTTTCTGCAGAAACGGTTCAATATAAAATGTAAATAGGAGGGGAGAACACGGACAGTCCTGCCATGTGCCCCTCGTTGGTAATTTCTCTAGACTCCAGACCCATAAGCTTCAGCCTTGCACTTGTATTATTATACAACACCATGATAGAGTCAATGAGTCTTGGGCCAAATCCCTTTCTTTCCAAGAGTGTCCACAGATAAACAGAGGACACTCTATTAAAGGCCTTCTCTGCATTGAGCAGGATCATTGCAAGCGGAGATCCATAAACCTCTGCGGCATCGAATAATGCAGACCCGACAAATATGATTATCTGTCACCCTCTTGGGAACAAATCCATGTTACGATAGGGAAACTAACCTTGCAGTAACTCCACTCATACTGGTAGCAATAATTTTTGGATATATCTTTACATTGCTATTAATCAATGATATTGGCCTATATCAGGGGTCTCCAAAGGGCTGGATCCATGCCAGGTTTTTAGGATAACCTCATTTATCTAAACTAAAATATGTTAAAATCAGGCATGCATCCGGCCCTACAGAACCGACTTGGAGAACCCTGGCCTATAAGTCCCTGCCTTTGTCTCAGCTTTCCATTTTCTTAAGAAAGATTACAATATTAGATCTAGCCCAATACTCCGACAACCCCAGACCCTGCTGTGCTGCTTGAGATAATATAAGCATCTTAATTAGAATTAATGAGGTAGAGCAGGAATAAAAGTCTAGCGGAATCCCATCTGACGCCACTGCATTAGGTATGTTCTTAATAGGATCTACAATCTACAAGACAGTTACCAACAGCACCATATTGGATCTTTCACTTTTCAATAAGGACTCCAAATGTACCACATCTAGAAAGCAGTTAATCGCATTTCCTGCGGCATTGCAGTCCTCGGAGTATATTGATTGATAATACTCCTGATACACATCAGCTATCTCAGCTCACCATGTACATTTAGAACTTCTGAGATAAGACTCAGCCTCCCTTTGTCGGGACTTCAACTCCCTCAACACTATTGCTGTATTCATAATTGTTTTCCCTCTGTATCTGATATCTGTAAGTTGCCATTTCTGCAAAAAAGCTTTGCACCTGTGCCTTAACCAGTGCAATACACTGTAAAATACTATCACCTTATCTACCGTCGCCTACCGAGTTTTTCTAACCTGGCCAAATCCATTTGAAAAGTCTGGAGAGAGCATTCTTGACATTTTTCACTTTTTATCGAATATCTCATAGTCTTCCCCCAATCCCTGCCTTGAACATATCCCATACAATTCCAATTGGGGCACTATTCCAGTTCCAGGAAAACAATTCTGGGATCCAATGTGTCATATGGTCCATATATCCTGGATCCAATAACAAAGCTTTCTTGAACGTCCAACTTTTATTTGATTTATACAGACATTTTATCTCAATATCCAAAAGCGAAGGGTTATGATCTGAAGATACTCTGGGATATTTTGCAGTTTGCGTGACCTTTAAAAGGCCCAAAGATATTAAGAAATAGTCCAGACTTGTATGTTTCTTATGTACATATGAACCAAATGGATTACAAGGGCCTGGGCTTTTTAATTCGGCCCGGACATCAACAAGACCCAGTGTTTTCTGCAGATCTCTAATTACCCTGAAAGTTTTAGGTTTCCAGCTGTTATGGGGAGCATTAAATTCTGAAGTCATATTACAGTTTAAATCACCACTAAATACAGTACGGTCAGGCCACTATGTCAATTCCACAGTCAAATAGGCAAACATCAAAGGATCAGCTAAAACAGAGCTATACACTAAACAAGTGGTGAATTTTATTTTTCCAGAATATATTTTGCGAATAGCTCACCCACCTGCTTTATACATAGATTTACGTTTAGTATTAAAAGTATTTCTCTCCGCTAATATGGCCGGGATAGTAGTAGTCTCCGGTGTAATACTGACTACCACGTCATAGCCCCAGCTACATAATACATGTGTCTTCATATGCTGAATGTGTGTTTCCTGCTGACATTTCAAATCAGCCTTAAAAGATCTTAACTCCTAGCCTATGATACTTCTCTTTTGTGCATCGTTCAGCTCCCTTACATTCAGAGTCATCACACATAACCTATTGGTGTTACCCATCAAGTCATATTGAGATGTACGTAATTTACCTGTCATTGTCTGCTGCCCTCCTGCTATAGCTAGAAAAATATAATTTCTAAAGGTTTACTTGACATTTTAAAAACCAAATAGTCAGCCATTCAATGTTATAGTTTTTTTCAAAATGTAGGGACATGGCTACGAAAGAATCAGAAAAGCAATCAAGGTTTGGAAATGAATAGAAAGGGCATATGTTATTGGTATCCTGCCATGATGCACTCTCATGACATCATGGAATAATGTATGCCACCCTGTTGGGTTCTCTGATGGCCATCCCTGTTCCTGTAGTATTGCCTGTTCGCACACTATAGCCTTTTGCCAACCTACACGCTGTGAATAGTTAACCCTGCATTATTCTTTAAAGTCACCAAGGATTTTCTGTTAACATATCACAAGCTATGTAAAGAATGGTGAGGGAAAGATTACAAAAAAGGAATGGGAAGAAAGCTACAGGCAGGAGGAAGTTTGCTGCGAGTCAATATATATGAGACCAAGAGGCAATAGATAGCTGGAGAAAATGGAAAATACAGGAGACCATAATACAAGCTTGTTGTTAAAAGTAGGACATGTTAAATATCACTTATCAGTAGCATCAACAAGAATGGCTGGTGTTGATACTGCGTCATGCCCATGGGCCAAGAGAGGGTAGCAGTGGTGGGCTGTTCTGAAATGAGAAAAGATAAAATAGTCATTATTAGTAGGTATTCTTTAAAAACAAAGGCATTTTGCAGGCAAATAAATCTAATTCTTGACTATGCAATCCTTTCCCTCACTTCAGTTTAACCATAAAAATAAAATTGTTTCCTGTCTTACACACAGTTTCTAACAAATGATATTGTTCCTCCACTCGTTTGAAACAGTTTATCTATTTTGTCACTCTGAGAGCTATGGGCAAAGTCTGTCTCCCTTCGTGTACTGCACTCTTCTAAAAATGGACGGGTGATAAATGGGGTGAAGGAAAGGATGCTGCCGCTGTAGGAAAAAAGGCTGAGCAAAGAAACTTACAGAAAGGAGAAAGTCAACTGCAGAAACAGTCAATATAGAAAACACAAGGAACTATGTGAGGATAGCAAACATTAAAGTAGGTCAAGGGAAGTTAGGAAAATGGAAAATACAGAAGGCCATGAAGCATAATAGGTGAGAATAGTTAGAAGCAAGAAATAATTATCATGAATTGCCAGCAGGGATGGCTTCTGCCAAAGCTGGGGCAACTCCTGCAGCACCATATCCCTGTGCCCCAGCTGTGCTTATGCTCCTGGTGGGGTGGCGTTCCCACTCTTAGCCAGCTTGCTTCTATTTAGTTCTTCAGAAATGGGGGAAGATAAAGAGGACACTGATTTGTAGTAGAGTCTACAAAAGGGCATTTTACAGGCATACCTTTGTACTGTCTGACTAACCAATTCTATTCATCCATTCAACCTCCACCCTAAAATTAGTTCTCTGTTCTACACATTCTTTACTCCTATAAATTATATTGCTACTTCCCTAGCTTCATACATATTTGCTATTTATTAAAAAAGTATATAGGACCTGAAATAATTGGTGTGGATTTCCCCCAACTGGTTGCCTCCCTGCCTCCTCTCTTGCTGCTGTTAGGACTCAATGCACTTTACCCCTGCTAACCAGTGCTATGGTGCTCATTTAAACATTATCAAATTGGCTTATAACCAATTAGCACATTTAATTTACTTGTAAATCCTTAGTCAAGGGGTACTTCATATGCCCAGTGCCTTTAACTTAAATGCTACTAGTGGGCCTACAGCACTGATTGTGTCACCCACTTAAGTAGCCTTTTAAACATATCTCAGGCCTGCATTGTGAGGTGTTTGCAATGGCCATTTTGACCAGGCAAAATAAACCCTTTGCCAGTCCTAAACCCTCCTAATACAGATAGTTCACCCCTAGGGTAGGCCCTAACCCTCGCATAGGCCAGGGTGCAGTATATTAAAAAGGTTGGACATGTACTTTTAAGTTTTATATGTCCTGGTAGTGAAAATCCTACAATTCGTTGTTCCCAGAGCATTACTTTGGGTTGCCCTAATATATTTACTGCATGCTAACTTTTGATCGGAAGAAGGTAAACATTTCAAGCTTGGTGTCTGAGAAATTGTAATTATAAATCCTCTTTCATGGCAAAGTCAGATTTTAAGGTACAATTTTGAAAATACCAACTTGGCATTTTCTTACCATAACATTTTGGTGCCTGCATCTTGTCCTAGGTCACATGACTGGGTGTAGTAGGAAGTTGGATATTGTTTATTCCTCCAAGTGTACCACACCATAGAGGGACTAGGTGTGCATGGAGGGGCCATCAACCAACAGGATGGGAGGTGGAAATGGGCACTGCCCATCTTGCAACTGAATTGGCTGAGCTCTGCCTTCACACAAAGGGCTTGTCACCACAGCATTGTTCATGCAGCCAGCTTGTAGCCAGGGCAGGGAAGGCAGGAAACTTCAAGGCCTTTAAGCTGAATTCTTTAGAAACCTTTTCTACTTCAGAGTGTGCACTAGGTATAAAACTGGACCCTCAGACCCAACTCTTTAGTACACTCCTGGTCCTCTGGATACTTCAGAAGATGGACTGCTCTGCTGTTTTGCTGCCAGAATGACTGTCACTCTGCTGCCCTGCTACTCTGTTGCCTTGCTACCTGCTTCCCTGTTTGCTGAGAAGGAGGAATAAACCTGCACCACTCATCCCAGGCTGAAGTAATTACAAGGGTTAACCAGCTGACTTCCAGTCCTGAACTACAGCGAGATAACAAGCGTCAGCACCTCCCTGCAACTGCACAGGTTGACCTGCAAATAGACCTGCTACTGGACCTGCCTGAGTCCTGCTGGACTTTGCCGAAAAGGGGTATTGCATTCTACAGCATGCATTGAAAGAGGAAAATGCCTGTAATTATAGTTTTATGCTGGAAGGTGCCCCTTCCAGCACAAAAACAATCTTCCCAATGGCGCAGGCATCCTTGCACCATGGTGCAAGGGTGCCTGCGCATGGCAGCTGTTTGTGCGCCAGAGCAGGGGAGAGCTGAGGAATGCAACATATCATTGTAAATATGTCGCATTTCTGTGCTCTGAAAGTGCTGTAGCGTGGCACAGCCAAAGGCCTTGTGATGCCGCGCTGCGGCACTTTCTTGTAGATCTTCCCCGTTGTGTCCAGATTTGGGGGAAATATCCACAGTGACTGGATTTTGCATACCTCTGCAAACTAAAACATGCATTCCAGCAATTTGCAAGTGATCCCCCCCCCCTTGTCACATGAACGGCTCAGCCTTTCGTGCTTCTATGGTTGATAAAATAAGCACCGTTGAGTTAGGTAGCAAGAAACATTTTTTGTTCAGCCCCAAAATGTGCCACTGAATGAAAAATAACTTTACAAACTGCATATTTTACATTATCAGTTAGCCAGAGTCACTTGGGGTTTACCCACCTACGGAACAATACACAGCAGATGGTAAAAGGGGCAATGGCTGAGACACAGTTAATGAGTCAAATAGGTCAATGACGTTGCACATAGTTCAGTATTTAGCTCATGATCTTAAATCTCTGTCACCTGATAGTGCTTTTAAAACCTTGTATTTAGCTATAATTTATAGCTGCAAGTTACCAGACTCAGAAAGAAGCATGTATGGAAACAGCTTTGGGCAGTGCTTAATTTGTAAAAGAATAAGTGCCAGGGGCCCAAAAATGTAGTCAGAAGCCTACTGTTGGCACTTTCAAAGGTTGAACTGCTGGGTACAAAGGCTGCATGGTCTTAATTCCATCTCATGCCTCTTGAATCCGTAACCAGACACTCCCTGACTCTTTATGTCACGCTTGCTCATGCTTTTTCATCCCTGTTTTCTCCCTTTGTCATTATTTTGCCATCTTTCTCTTACTCCTCCTTCCCCTATTTTGTGTTTTTCTCTCCCTCTTGCCCTGGATCAAAGACTGTTTAGGAAAAATAAGTGTTGGTTTCCAAAAATTAGTGCCAGTGGGTCCCACTCGCAACTAAGGCCTCAAATTAATCACTGTCTATGGGATGCAATTTTTAGAACTCTTACGTAGTACTCTAAATCATTAGTGCACAACGGCCAACCTTTCCAGACAGTATTGGTGACATTGTGTCCCTAAATGCGATTATTATGTTAGTCACTGCACAGAGATGGAATACATTGCCCATCCCAGGCAGAAGGTTAGACAGCCTGGGGAATAAAATATATCATAAGTGATTCAATGCATTATGCAAGTCATACTGTTTCAGATTCAGTGTTCGCTGAAACTTAGTTTTTCATATTAGGATTTTACCATAAAAGCGAGAACAGAGATACTGCTGTGTTCAATTTTGCAGCAGTCTTAGAACCAAAAAACGTGTCATTATTTTAGTGGAAGATAAAAGATATGCCACGATTTTGATATTCACATTTTGATTCTGTTTTTGTTTGGATTTTTGACTAGGAGCCACTCTAGCTTGATAGATAAAAATAAAATGTGGCACTGTTGTTTATCCGCAGATATTGGTGTACACCCGAAGCTGTGTTTAAGAGCCCCATCTTCGAAAGGCTTGAGAAGTGAGTTTGGCTGCACGGAACAGCACTAGCTAGTCTGGTTGTGCACCGTGTCATTTTAAGGAGTTTTGGGCCCTAGCAAGTCATATTTTGTGGCCCCCTGTTCGGAACACCTTTGAATGGTATTACCTATTTTCAGCTAACTTAGGCCGGCATAGTGTTAAACAATATTCAATTACAGATTAACTTTTCCCACAAAAACAGCAGCAACATCTTGCCCAGGGGCTCAAAAAGCTTGAAAATTGGCCTAGATAGAAGAAAGACGCAGAGTTAGAGGTAGAGGCAGACAGAGGGAAATTCTGGTAGGGAAGTTGACAAAGGTGAAATAGGTTGGGCAAAAGAACACCCTACCAGTGGTGGGTTTGGGGGTCCTTGGAAAGTGGGGGCCCTCTTCTCCTTGCCTTAAAACGTCTCAGTTGCTGCACTGTTTCTCTCCCAATCCAGTGTCCTACAGTAGTGTTGTGGCAGTATAATCCCTTCTTGCTAGCAAATTTGGGCAGCTGTTCAGGGGGAGTAGCCACTTTCTTCCTATCACTCTGTGGACCATCTGGTACACCTTACATTTATTGTTAAGGCAGACCGGTAGCATTATGTTGGTGGCTACCATGATCAGATGGTGGCTAGTGACAGCTTGGCCTGCGAGTTTGCATCTTGGGTCATTTTGCAACACACTAATGCAATTAGCATCTATTTTGGTTTGCTTCTATTATCTCTAGCCGACTGTATTATTGGCAAACACAAACTGAAAGTCAGGGATGTGGGACACTGATGTGGTTAAACACAAATTGGCACATCTGTGTTACACTTTCAGGTCTGGCTTCCTAGGATCAGGGCCATAGAGTGTAGTTGCTCAAAGAACTATGCAAAATTGAAGTGCAAGTTTTGCCTGATTGAGCAGAACCACAATACATCAATCATTAATTCAACAAGGTACGGTAAATCTGAAACACACAAAAGGACACGGTGGTGGGGTATATGCCGCCGCACTACTACCTCTAAAGACCAGCCACCGTTGTTGGTCTCAAATTTAACACATATACACAAAAGTAAGAGAGGCACATATAAAGAGACAGATTGACAACAATCCTTGGAAACAGTCCACAACTCACGGACGAGTGATGATGACAGGAACAGGTAAAGCTTGATGTAATGAATGATTTCACTATTACTATTTGCGACAAACTGCTCTCTTGTGATTGCTGGCGTGAATTGCATTGCTTGTTTATGGAAGCCTTGTTGCTAGGACTCTGCAATAGCTTCCTTCGACCAACCCGGGCGATTTACATTTGTTGGACCACTTTTTTGCCCTGAAGAAGCCCGCAAGGGTGAAACGCGTTGGCTGTGTACTATGTGGATTACGTATAAAGGATTCATTACATCAAGCCTTTCCTGTTCCTGTCATCGTCACTCGTCCGTGTGTTGTGGACTGTTTCCAAGGATTGTTGTGAATCTGTCTCTTTATACGTGCCTCTCTTACTTTTGTGTAAAGGTACTGTAAATGCCTAGTTTCATATCTATTTAATGTACAAGAGAAATGGCAGCCAAGGCACTTAAAGCCGCACAACCTGGTATAGTCACCCAATCAAAAAGATAAAGTTGCCCACCTCAATGGCCAGCTGCACAATGACCACATAAATAGAAATAGTTTGATACACAAAAAGAGAGGCACCAAACACAATTATGCAAGCTTTACTAAAGATAGAACAAATGCTCATACAAATTTGATTATTTTATTGTGTCTTTCAACAAATAGCGCAGCCAACGCGTTTCACCTACAAAGGCTTCATCATGGCAAAAGAACGATCCTCTGGGTGTCACAAGGATCTTCTAAATTTAGGGTCAATTGCAAAGAGAGTACAAACACAGTCAGATCTGAGATTTGATCCTGAAAACTATATAAACCTATTAGAGGGCTGTCATATAGGCCTACTTAAAATTATGTTTTTGACGTATTTGAAATAAGGTGGTAATGCAAGTCTTAGTCCCTGCGTCCATACACAAAATAAATCTAGTTAGTTTGCATCCAAAATGGACTCAGCAGCTGTCTGGGACTCGTTATTGAGTATCCACCGCCGCTTCACTTCAAAGTTCGTCATCGTCCAAAATGTGCTGTGTGAGACACCCAAAACCACCTACCGCATCTTCATCCGTGTTATTTTGATTATGGTCGTGGATGATCTGGGGCAATCCGATGCTGCTTACACTGTCGAAGAGGTATGCAGTGTTTTTGTCATTGGGGTCGGCAATGTGGAAATTTAGGTCGCAGAGGAAGATGTAGTCCTTGGAGTCTAAGGCTAGAGGCGCAATGAAGTCTGTGATGGTGTTGCAGAAGCTGGAGCAGGGGGCTGGTGGTCGGAAGGCAAGGGTGCCTCGAATGATTGTCTTGTTGTCTGTGTGGAGCTTGAAGCTGGGATGTTCCATGGAAGTGGTGGTGTTGTCGGTGGTTGTGGTACACTATATGGTCTTTTTGTGGATGATGGCTGTTCCTCCTCCTGGCTTGTTTATGTGGTGCTGGTGAGTGATTTTATATCCATCGGGTATCTCTGAGGCAATGTCTAGGGTGAATGCGGGATTGAGCTAGGTCTCAGTGAGGAAGACAAGGTTGCATATGAGGGTGGCGATGAGGTCCCTATATTTAGTGGAATGCTTGCACAGTAGCATGTGTTGAGAAGAGTGGTGTTTTTGTTCAGGTGGTGTCTGTGATGGGGATGGCTGGTGGCCTGGTTTGTGTGCAGTAGCAGGTTAAGTGGCAGTGGGTGCAGGTGATAAGTCCTACCGTGAAGTGTGGGTCAGCGCTGGGGTAGTGTTTGTTGCAGCATCCAGGGTCAAGGGTGTAGAGCTTGGCAATGGTGTATCCGTGGGGGGTGGGAGATCCATGGGTCATGGTGCTGGGTGCAGGCCAGGCGCAGACAGGTACAAATAGACTTGCCTTCAGTGAACTCATGTTGCAGCCTGCATTAAGTAGGTCCTGGGGTGGCCAGTGCTTCTGTTGGCAGGAAAAACAGTGTGTGGGAAATCCCAGTCAGGAAAATACCAGCGGGTTAAGCCCAGGCAGCTGCGGTGTCACTGGATCAATCTGGAACAAGCAGAAACTGGAGGCCGCAGCCAAGTGTCAAGCTGGGTGTCCAGGAGAGTACTGAAGTTGTCGGGCTGCGGTCTACGTTAATTAGGTCGTGGTGTGGGCAAGGCTTCTGTTGGCGGGAATAACAGTGAGTGGGAAAAACCTGGTCAGGAAAACCCCAGCGGGAAAAACCTGGCAGCTGCAGTGTCACTGGATGAGTCTGGAACAAGCAGAAACTGGAGACGACTTGCAAGTGGCAAGCTAGGTGTCCAGGTGCCAACTGATGTGGTCGTGCTGTGGCCTGCATTAAGTAGGTCCTGGGGTTGGAGGGTTTCTGTTGGCGGGAAGTTACGGTAAGTGGGAAAACCCAGTCAGGAAAACTCCTGAAGGAAAACCTGGGCAGCTGCAGTGACACTGGATTATTCTGTAACAAGCAGGAACTGGAGGCCACAGGCAAGTGTCAAGGTAAGTGTCCAAGTGCCTCTCTCTCTAAATTATACTCACCACCACCGATATATATCCATGTTCAGCATTAAGTCAAAGTTATCAATCAACCGAGGAGGTATAAAATGCAGCATATCACCAGAGAGGGTCTCAAGGCGCTGGTTGCCAGCTGCTTTATGGTGAATTGAAAAATCAATGGCGCATTTCTTCCCTGAAGCCTTTGACCCTTTCATAATAAACCCATCAGTGCTTGACTGAGCTTCAGAACAGAGATGGACAAGAAGCAATGAAAGATGTGGCTAGATCCTGTGGGATGCAGAACTACGCCTCACCTGGTTGAGTTATAGATGTTACTAATAGATAGTTAGACTGCAGGGTGACCATTACATTGTCAGTGTGGTATTCTTGGTTGAGTAAAATATATTTTGAACTGTACAGGTAAATATCCAGCTCCAGAATTAAATCATCTGCCAGATTACGATGCAACAAGACATGGTTGATCATATACTATGGCTGATGCTCTAAGGGTTATTTATTAAAATTATTTCTTTCCCTAGTGTGAACCTGAGGCACTGACATGAACTCATGCAAGATCTATAGTGGCAGGAAGTGTATGGAAATGACAAGGAAACACTGTTTCAGCAGAGAACTATGCAGCTACAAGTTCTTCAGAAGGGCTCGATCCATAGCAGAGATCACTTGCCAGAGAAAATTCAAGACAAATTGTGCGCACAGAACCAGACTCTGACATTTTCTTAACACATTCATTGGCCTCAGCTTATGGAAGGAAAACAAAACCTCTTGATGCAGCAACTTTGTATTCTTTAGTGAGTGTACCACAACATTTATTGGTCCACATTGTTATTTAACTCTGGCCAAGCTCAAATTACTACCAGATGTTTTCCATCCTCTAGATTAATGATTACTTCAAGTTCTTATCGCTAATCCTGTTGTAGTGTCCTGTTGAACACATTCTAGTGTTCAGCATTGTGCATTGTACCCACACTATAAACCCACCCAATACAAGCGTCACCGGTCAGATGACCCTACTAATAAAAGGGTCCAGTTCCAGAACTATATACCCTTGTGTGAGTGTCTATCATTACCAAGTATGTGGGCCTAAAGTCCACTACATTATACTGGTGATGAGCAGATTGATCCCCCCATGTATGCTGTCGGCCATTTTGTGTTTGGTCGTGAGGGAAGTAATAGCCCATTACTAGGGAACCCTCTACACCTGCTGCCAGCGTGACAGCTACTGAGAGCTGAGAATGGGGGTGAAGCGTTGCAGCAAGCACCACAGTCGTAGTGCCTTCCATGCTGCCGACCCTCTTTGCAAGAGAAACGGAATCTGTCCATGCTCCTGAAGTGCCCAAGTGGACAAAGAGCCTGCACCATGTATGAGGTGCCTGTGTGCTGCTGACTGGCACAGCGAGAGAATGCACCGCCCACAGGTCTCACCTGTGGGTGGGGCATTCTCTTGTAACGGACTGTCTCTGCCACATCCAGCATGAGAGACACCCCCTGCGGCATGGTGAAGGAGGCCAGCAAGTGGATGGCCCACAGCGTTCGAAAGGCCGCCATGGCCTGCATCTGATGTGGCAGCCCGACGATGCGAACCTCAGGGTAGACATGCAGTAACATTTCGGTGGGGATGGAGTGCCCCACAATATGGCCTCATAGAACAAGACAGCTCCTGGTCGAGAGACTGCAGCCAGCGCCGTGTTTGAGGAACCATGGGAGAAAGCCCAGCCTGCTGAGGTTGAGCTTACCGGCAGTGCATGCCTTCTGCCAACTGTAGGAAAGCGCACACAAGGATGGGAATAGCCCGCAGCAAGAAAAAGGCTGCTGTTGCCCACTCTTGAAGTGGCAGGACTGAGCGGCATCAACCAGGCGAACGGCACAACAAAGACAATTCGCTCTTCAGCACCAGTACTGAAGAAAGCCTGCACCCAAATAGCATTGCCCCTTCTGTATCTGCTGCTCCAGCAGCTATGCATGGCCTGAGGCTCTAGGGGAGACAGCCAGCAGTTCTACATACCAATGGCCCTGGGGTGGATGGTGCTCCTATTCGTGGGAAGAATGGTGAGTGGAAAAACCTGGGCGGGAAAAACCAAGCGAAAAAACCCGGGCAGCTGCGGTGTCCCTGGATCAGTCTGTAGAGACTAGTGCTGCAGCGCCACCTAGTGGCCGTTTCACCATATGGCACCCATTGAAGGAAACAACAGCAAGTCAAAAGAAGATGACCCTGAACTGCAGCCACACGTAGGTGACATGAACAGATCCCCCACGAAGAGCATACAGCAGCGGAGACTGTTGGTGAAAGAGCCTGCCCAGCTGAACAGCACTGTAAGTACTACTTGCTCCCTTGCATCAAGTGCAGAACCTCTGTTGCCTCCAGCACTGTCCTTTAATAAGGGATAGGCTGCACATCCCTGAACAGGGAGTGCACCAAGAAACTTAAAGCAGCCATGGTCTAAGAGTAGAGGTTGCTACAGTGCCACCTAGCAGGCAGGTGCTGCCAGAGCAACCACTGGACATGAAAAGTTAATGCACCGCAGCAAGTGGTTGTGAGGCACAACATCAAGAGACACTATACCCCAGTAGAGCGCATTCAAGTACCCAAAGCTGCTTCTGCCTAGAGAACTGCCAAGAGACCAGTTGAAGCTAAGGACATCAAGCGTCAAGCAGCAATGCCTCAAGGCAGCAAGCCCACTAAAGGCACAAGGAGAACATGCATGGCGCAAGCACCTCCAGTGGCTGTCTGATGTCACCGCACGCGAGGAAATTGTGCCACACGTCCCCTGTGGTGAATGCACACCACGCAAGCTGGAAAACTGGCACACCAAGCATCAGAAGAGGACACACTTGAAGAAGGACTAAGCAAACAAGGTCAGAGGAGCACAGCAGGCTGCACCAGAAAGCCTGACAGCACGGGCAGGAGCCCGGGAGAGAGAGACCTCTCGGAAGAGAAATAGCAATGCTGAACAGCAAGAGGCTGCACCAGCAGGACCACTCACTGCACAGAATGGGCACTTTTGGCCCAACATTGAGCATGTCATACTAAGTGACTGACTCTGTCAAGCATGTTGGAACAGAAGCAGGAGCAAGAGCTTCAATAGCTCAAGGCGCAAGCACTACGCCCTTGAGTAAAGAAGAGTGAAAGAAGGTGACCCTCCATCCAGGTACTGGAGCACGAGAAGATCCCTGAGGAAGGGACTGGACCTGTGAGAGGTCAGCGAAAAAGAAGAAGAGTAAAGTCCTACCAAAGGACAGACCTGCGAGAGGTCCGCTGCAAAGAAAAGATTCAGTCCTAAGAACCGGACGCGACCAGCATGGACGAGGAGATGTCCATGTGGAGTGAACATGAGACAATAGGCATGATGCCACATCACTACGGGGAACCTGGTTGGAAGGAGAGTAGAATGTGGCATGATGCCACATCTCGAAGGACTTTAAAGAGGAAAAGAGAGTGGCACGATGCCACAGGGTGATCAAACATCATAGGGGCGCCATAGAAAAGAGAGAATAGTGCCAGGAATGAGAACTCATCCCAGCACCGGAGAAAGTATCCATCAACACAAGCCAGCCACCGGGGTACAGAGACGTCACTGGAGACAGCTTTGCAGGAGGACAAACTGTAAGCCACCAGCAAGCGCAATCTGCATCCAGGCCCTACGCTTCACAGTGCAACCGTCCAGCACCTCTCATTGGCTAATTGCCATAAATGGCATCCAGGCTAGCAACTGCACCTGCAGGAGAAAACAAAATTACAAGTGGCTACGAAGTCCTGCCAGTTCTCCTCACTCCAAGCAAAACATTGCCACCTGTAAGAAGGTAATCATCATTTTTACCCAGGTGCATCACCAGAAACATCTCAGGTGCATCGCACCATCAGAGTTGAACCAAACGCCTGAAACGTTCAGATACCAACAAGGCATTCCTGGTGCCATGGGAGGCTTGCCACTCCTTCGCATGACCTACATGAGGTCCTGCACAACTCCCATGGACCCATAGCAGCCCGGCAGGAAGGCCTCAAGTAGACTCCTGTGTGAGGGGAGTCCACACAGGAGAGGAAATTCTGAAGCTGTTCTGCCAGCAAGCACTGAGAAGCATCAGTGCCTTCAAGGAAGCCCTCATCCACTAAGGTCAACCTCAGTCTTTTCAGGTTTGTCGTCCACCAGAGCCTGAACGCCTTCAAGAAGATCTCCGAAGTGGACTCCACTACTGCTCCGGATGCACCCACATTGAACTGTGTAAATAGTCACAAACACTGTGAGACCATGCTCAGCCAAACAACATTGCCGTGGTGGACTTAAACCTAAAGGCCATGCGGTCCAGAGATCCAGCACTGCCTGGCAGATGGCCTGAAAAGACTCAGGGTGCTGTGTTTTCTTGTTTGATCTTTCCCATATGTTGGACATTGTTTGTTTCTTTACCAGTAAAGTTTGAGAGGGATGTAGAGTCCTGCTGGAGCGCTCTAGTGTTCAGCATTGTGCTGTATCCACACGATACAACCACCCATCACAGGCTTCATTGGTCAGATGACCCTGCTAATAAAAAGTGCTGGGTGCACCTGCCTTGGCCCAGTTCCAGAACCATATACCCCTGTATGAGTGTCTATCATTACCAAGTATGTGGGTCTAGCACCCACTACAATACACACCTCTTAGACTGTTTGTCTACTCAGCGGCACCTACCATGACAAGCCATGTTTATTTGTTGTTGCTGGTTACACTGATGAAGCAGCAAGGTGCCATAACTGCACAAAGGAGAACACCTCGAGTAAGTAATAGGTATACAATACAGGTTAACCATGCATAGTTTTCCAATGAGGTAAACGTTTAGAGACACCCTCTGGTCTGATACATTTGTGAGGAGATAATACATCTTGAGCAGCTCATGAATCAATGTGGCCCGGTTGTGCAAGGTCACATGAGCATCCTCCAAAATGTATTTTGGACCCCAACTTTACAGGTAAAGCAAAATACTGTTATCATTAGGTTTGGTGCTAGCCAGGAGAAATTGCAGGAAGAAGAAAAGGAATCTCAGTCGAGAACAACATTTTTAGATTGGCAGTTGAGAATACAGAAGTGAGGTATGCTTGGAACAGTCCAGTTTCTAGTGAGATACTGCACATAAACATATATTACATTTGAGCAGTCTTCAGAAATGAGATATAAGTACTACTGCAAGAAGAAAGAACAGAGTTTTAGTCAAGGTATATACTTTAAAATACCATATCTGAGACATTGCTATGCTATCAATGGCTTGTCTTGGGCTGTCTATTGTTGCATTCACCACCCCCTGTATTGCCACTCACTGCACCTTTTCTCTGTTCATTGTCACGAGGACTACTGCAGTATACTTAGATTGTGCCATGAAAACAAGGAATGTGCAGTTCCTATGTGGGGATCTAGGTCTCTTGATATAATGAATCAAGGGGAGTGCTCCTTGTAGGAGCAAGGGCCTCACACACTGTGTGCGGTGTCATGCTTCATCATTGGGCAGTTCCTTGTTAGGCTGGCACTGCAATGCCCAACGGACCCCTCGAGAGGGCTCTTTGCTGGAGTTCTTTTCTTTTTTCCCAATGTGGGGTGTGAGGTTGAGTGAATAAATGTGATTAGAATGGGGAAACAAGGTGTGGATTGAAAATGACTATGGGGATCCAAAGGTTATTTAATTGTTGGGTCCCTTGTTTTCATAGTTGTAGGGGTGTATGTGCTGGACCTTACAATAAGCCAGAGTCCCTACAATCTTGTATCAATACCTAGATTTTGCACCAGGGCTGGACTGGTCGTCCCAGGCATCGGGTGCTTCCCAGGTAGGTTGGTTTTGCAGTGGTGAGGGCCGCATACCTGCCAGCTCACACAATATCACTGTGTGACACATGATATCGGCTACCATCACACGGTCTCCAGCTGAGGAGCCGATATCACACGGAGGCAGGGAAAACTAGTTGAAAAGTACTGTAAATAGTGGGTTTCCAGCTCATTTTCTGAGTCTGTGAACTGCCGACATCCATTAACCCCTTCAGTGCCCATGACGAGCTGGACTCGTCATGGGCTGCGGTGGCGCTGTGCCCATGACGAGTCCAGCTCGTCATGAACTCCGCCCGCTAATGGAAGGCGCGGCACTGGGCGGGGAAAGGGGCGGGCATGCAAGGGGTTAAGGGGTGTGAAAACACCCCAGTACATCATCACCAGACTCAGCAAATTTTTGTTTTGGGAGGAGTGGTCTTGGGGCAGGGGGGTTCAAAAGTGCCTCCTAGGTACTTTGTGACATGAGGACCTGGCCCTTTCAAAGCCCCGCCCCCTCATACAGTGAGATTGTTCTTCAATTTGAGTGGTATGGTCCAATTTTGTCACTGGGGCCGGTTTTGCAGCAATGCTGCAATATCGTCCCCAAATAACAAAAGCAGCAAGTGTTTCCTGACTCCCAGGGCTAGGCATTGCTTCCCCAGGGGCTGGTCTGAGAAAATTGCTAGGGCTGCTTTGGGTTCCCAGTCCACCCCTACTTTTCACCAAGAACTGGCCATCGAAGAAATCACACAATGGATGGCATGTTTTGTATGCCTTCAGCGTACCTCATATTTGATGTCATGATTTCACTCCTTTTAAAGTAGGAGATGTAAAAATAAAACTGCAGTGCCATCTGCTAGGTTAGGAATTTCAGAGAAATAAACAATTTCATAACAAGAAGAAAATAGGACAGAATAGATAAACAGAACCTAAGGATCTCCAAGCCCTGTTTTGCAAGGGTTACTGGGTAGGGCTACAGTCCTAGTTGATCAGTGACATCTTGCGTTGAGAGGAGAAATGGCACATCAAGTATAAGACTGGACATGTAATTTGTGTCATCATATGAAAACATCCTTTCAGAAAATGCCCTGAGTTCGTTATTGTGTTTAATAAGTAACTTTCAAAAATACATTTGGAAACCCCAACTCATAGTTGCACTTAAATGATTATGTGTGTAGGGATATTGTCCTCTCATGCCTTTTGACCTATGATCACTTGGAGGTATTTAATGCATTTGCTAAGCTTCTCTCAAGGTTTTCACTGTATTCTACCATCTTACACTTCCCCAACCTGCGCAATTTGGAAACCTGTGGTGAGTATGCCTTCGTCAAAAAGGACATAATGCAATCAACAGATGACACAATCAAGCAACAACACGGAAAGTGTCCACTTCTCAGAGGACATGAGACACTCAGCATAGATAATGCAATCACTGGCACCAGAGAGGTTGAATACTGTGGAAATCATACAATGGCAAAAGCAAAAAGTCGTGCTATAAAAGTGCATTGCTACTGGGATTAAGAAGCTATGCAGCTTGAGGAGACGTGCAAAATCGTGTTGTTTGTGCCAGATGAAGTAACTAGAGAGGACACCCCTGGAATATCCTAAATCTACCATTACTGCACTGTAAGAAAGTTGGATATTGGTTGAGGGGGTTGAAACCCTACTCAAACAACCATCTAAATCCTTGTCGGAGTGAAGTCACCAGCAAACCCGAAATTACCCTGTGCTCACCACTTGCCATCGAATAGTCGGGCTTAACTCAGAGGCAAAATATAAAGTATTCTTGTACACAGAAATGACGTGAAAACACGACAGGAAGAATCCCACACCAGATTAGAACAATTGTTTGGATTCTAAAAAATAAAACAAGACTGAAATGCCTAAAATCCAATCAGTAGAACCGGAGATATGCAAGTTTAAATGTTTGAATACAAATAGCACCAAAAGGCACAAAGAGACAACTGTGGGTATCTGGTTGCACCCGACCAGGACAAAGTCACATGTTCAAGCTGACTACGATGGAGCATGGGCCAGCTGCAGGGACTTGGGGGCATATCAGCAAGCAGGCGTTAAAAAATTATCGCCGCTTTTGCGTCTGTTTTCGAATAAAAAGCGGCGATAATTTTATCGCCTTATCTGCAAGGTCACGCTATTGCGTGAAACCTTGCTTTATCTCCATTTCCCTTAATGCCCATCTTTGCATCTCTAATGAGATGCAAAGTGGGCGTTCCTCCCCAGGATAACGGGAGAAATGTCGCTAAGCGACATTTCTCCTATTATCAAGCCTCATGCAAAGCAGCATAGCGACAGGAAAAGTAGCGATAACTTTCCTTACTCCTGCTTTGAAACTGACTTAGCCGTGATATCCTATGGAAGGTGGATATCATGGCTAAGTATGTGAGGCCCTATCAGCAAACTATCACCAAACGTTGTGTGATTATCGCTGGATTTCCAGCGATAATCACACGTTTGGCAGTTAGCGCTAGGATTTTTATCGCTTTTGAGATAAGCGTTGCTAATAGCACGCTATCTCAGCGATAAAAATCCACGCTAGCCGACGATAGTTATCCTAGCGCTAAGTGCGCTTAGCGATAATTATCGCCAGTTGTTGCTGATATGCCCCTTAGTTAGGCCTGCGGAACAAATGTATCATAAATCCTGGTTGCAGAGAGCAGCGAGCGGCCGCCTTGAGGATACATTGCCCAGGTAAGGCAAGGTGAAGTCCGGATCAGAGATGCGTTGTGCAGCGTTAGTTCCGGAGACCTGCGAGGCTGTGATGCAAGGTCCTGCGTTGTCATTGAGGGAGCCATCAATGAGGGGTCTTGCGATGCGAATTTCTGCATCGGGGACGTATCACACACTGGCTGGTTCTGAAGAAGCTGCATGGCTTGCGACGTGGAGTCCTGCTTTGTCGTCAAGGATGTCATCGAAGAGGGGCTGGTGATGCAAGGGCCTGTGTTGGGGATGCATCACACAGTGGCGGTTACGATGGGGCTTTGGGCTGCGACGGTGAAACAAGGTCCTTGCAACTGGATGGTTCACACAGCATAGGCAATGCGTCAGGCCTTTTTGGTGTTGCACCGTGCAGCAGAGGAAATGTCAGTTCTGCCGAATCTACAGAACAGTCAATCAATCAATCAGGTGTTTGTTAGAGCGCAACTACTCACTCGTGAGGGTCTCAAGGTGCTGGGGGAGGGGTGTAGGTTCTGGTCCATCAAGGAGGGGGTTCTGTCGAAGAGCCAGGTTTTGAGGTTCCTTGTGAAGATGGGGAGTGATGTTGTCTGTCTGAGGTGGAGCGAAAGGGCGTTCCAGGCTCTGGCCGCTTGGAAGGAGAAAGAGCGGCCTCCTGATCTGGTCCTTCTGGTGCTGGGGACCACAGCATAGGAGAGCTGGGCTGATCGCTGGGTCCTTTGGTGTGCGTGGAATTTGAGTCTGCTGTTCAGGTATGCTGGTCCGGTGTCATGGAGGGCCTTGTGTGCATGGGTGAGCAACTTGAAGGTAACTCCGTCCCCGAAGGGGAGCCAGTGGAGTGTGCACAGGTGCTGGGAGATGTGGCAGTGTCTTGGTAGGTTGAGGACCAGTCTTGCGGCGTCGTTCTGGATGTTTTGTAGCTTGCGGGTGAGGTTTTTGTTAATTTAGGCTTAGAGTGTGTTGTCGTAGTCTGCTGTTGACTAGGGCATGAGTGATGGTCTTTCTGTGTTCGAGGGGGATCCATTTGAAAGTCTTACGTAGGAGGCGGAGAGTGTGGAAGCAGACGGACAAGACGGAGTTGATCTGGTGGTCCATTTTGAGCTCAGAGTCCAGGATGATTCCAAGGTTGCGTGCGTGGTCCGTGGGGTTGGGTGGGTTTACGAGGGTGGGGGGCCACCAGGTGTCATTCCAGGTGTCGGGGTTTGGGTCTTGTTGGTGTTTAGTTGTAGGCAGCTGTTCTTCATCCATTTAGCGACTGCTTCCATGCCTTCTCGAAAGTTGTGTCTGGCGGTGTTGGGTTCAGTGGCTAGGGAGAGGATGAGTTGGGTGTTGGCTGCGTATGACACAATGTTGAGTCCGTAGGTTTTGACGAAGGGCGAGCGGGGCCATGTAGACGTTGAAGATCGTAGGGCTGAGGGAGGATCCTGAGGGCCTCCACAGGTGGTTGGTGTAGGGTCCGAGAGGAAAGGGGGGAGTCCGGCCCGCTGCAGCAGATGGGCTGGCAGAGCCCCATCCGCCCTCCTCCAAGGGTTCAGGACTGGGCTGGCACCACAGGTGGAGAGTCCAGGTGCTGGTTATGAGAAACTAGCCCTTGGAGTCATTCTAGTGGTGCTGGGTACAGGCTGACAATCCACTCCTTCTCACCCAGGCATGAAGGCAGCAGGGTAGTAGGTCAGCACAGCAGGGCAGCAGTTCTTCAGGGCTGCAGTCCAGCAGAATGGCAGTCCTTTCAGCAGTGCCATAGTCCTACTTATAGGCAGAGTCTTCCACAGGTCCAGAAGTGTACTGATATTAATGCCGGTTGACGTGGGAGATGCTTCAAGAGAAGTGCACAGTCTTCCTGCCTCTCCTGCCTGGCTCCAGACCAATTTCAAGAGGGGTATGCAGCTCTTCGTGTGAATGTAGGACACAAACTATTCAGGTGTAAGTGGGGCTGTACCCAGCTCCAACTTCCCATCCTACCAGTGATGGCCTATCCAGACACAGCTGAGCTTTCTATTGTGCAACTGTCTGGGAGGAATGCACAAAGACCAGCTGCCAACTACACCTAGTCATGTGACCCAGAGACAGGCTGCAGGCACTAAATGGCTAATGCGGGAAAATAGCAACTCTTTAAATGTGGCATTTTCAAAATAGTAATTGGAAATCTGAATTTACCATAAAAGAGGATTTCTCATTACAATTCCAAAGACACCAAATATTAACTCTTTGCCTGTTCCCATTTAGAAGTTAACCTTATTAAATATGATAAGATAACACCAATGTTATTTTGTGGGAGGTGTAGGCCATGCAATAGTGAAAAGCAAATTTAATTGTTTTTCACTATCAGGACATGTAAAACTTTTCAAATGCATTGCACTGTGCCATGTGGGCTATTTAGGCCTACGCTGAGGGTGACATATTTATTTTTTATTTATATAAGTTTTATATAGAGCTAGCTAGACCTGTAGGTGTCAGAGCGCTTTACATGGTCATGATAGAAAACAGTAATACAGGCATGCAATGAACATATGAGACAGTAGTACAATAGACAAATGGTACCCATCAAAGATGCAACTTGAGGGACCAACACTAGAGACACAATTTCAGAGGATCTAAAAGTCAGAAAAGCACAAAAAAGAAAGCGAGAACCGCTGCTTCAGACAGAGGGTCTAGGTCTGATAAAGCAATACTTTACTAAGATCCGCAGACTAGGAGTTAAAGTATATGTAGTAAAAAGGAAGGTTTGGGCCTTTGCAAAAAGGTTATTATGCCAGGTCGAAATGGCAGTTTAAAACTGAACACACCGGCTGCAATGGCAGGCCTGGGACATGTTTAAATGGCTACTTAAGTGGGTGGCACAATCAGTGCTGCAAGCCCACTAGTAGAATTTACTTTACAGGCCCTGGGCACATGTAGTGCCAGTTTACAAGGGACTTACAAGTAAATTAAGTATGCTAATTGGGTGTAAGCCAATTCTACCATATTTAGAGGATGGAGCACAAACCCTTTCACACTGGTTAGCACTGGTAAAGTGCACAGTTTCCTAAGGCCAACAAAAACAAATTCAGCAAAAAGGTAAAGGCAAAAAGTTTGGGAGTGATCCTACACAGAGAGGGCCAGATCCAACACCTACTATAAAGAAGGTATGAATGAAAGGTCACAACAATGGGCATGAAATAGAACAGTATAATGATTGGAATCTCAGTATTAAATTGCCTAACATTTATATATATTTATAATAGTTCTGGCTTAACTTGCACTTTTGCTTAGGACGGTGGAAGGTGGGAAAGGTAGATGACAGAAACAAAAAATTTACAAAAGGCCAAGTGGCAGAGTAAAAGGCAGGAAGATCTTTAAGAACAATGAGAAAAGAGAGGAGATTGTTAATAGATGTCTAATAGTTATGATAATGTTCAGCGAATGTTGCTTATGTCAGCTGCAGCCGGTGCAGGTCAGAGTGGAGGGTACAGGGGGACCTGGTGGGGGGGGGGTTGACGGACGGTGAGGGAAGATAAAATGTAAAAAATGTAAACCACTTACCCTGCACTTGCAAGGTTAGTGGTTTTCTTTTTCTTTTTCTTTTATCTTTCCTCGTTGCCATCTGTTGATTCCCCCCAACCACCCACCACTCTTAACTGCACCAGCTGCAGCTGGTTTATGCCCAGAATGAGACAGAGAGAGAGCGAGAGAGAGAGAGAGAGAGAGAGAGAGACTCCATTGGTGACTCCCACTAAAGTGAAATGATAGCAATCAGAAAACGCTGCCTTTGATTTTCTACAGATAGTACCATGGGTCTCATAGTGGGACCCAGTACCACATCCGCCAAATAGTACTCCCTTACGGAAGATGGAGTATATCTAATTGTGTGGATAAATAATGCTGTATTTCTAAGAAAGGAGAAATCCTCAAGCAACAGCTAAGATATCTGAAATAGACCAGGCTGATGATCTGCCTCATTATTAGCTTTAGCTAGGAGAATCTGTTACCATTATTATTTTTATTTTTTTATTGACTGGACATGAATGATGGATAGGAGTTGTGAATTGCTAGAAACATTGTGCCTAATGAAAGGCAAATGGGGGAATAGTGCATATGAGAGCACATCATTACACGTTAGAAGGTTTGCCAACCTGAATTGGATCTAGTTTGACTCCCCAAGGACCCCAGTAGACAATGACTACAAAGGAATACAGATTACGAAACAAGGGCACAGCAAATTAGTTATGCACTTTAAATTTCAATTCAAATAAGGTGTATAGTGTTGAGCATCACATCATAACCCTGCATACATTAACATGCATTGTTTTAAAGTAATTGTAGGTGCTTTGGCATACACTGGCCTGTGGTGAGCCTGTTTATATGGCTTCCACTGCACCTTCAGGGAGAAGGACCTTGACCACTGCGGCAGATTGTATTACAAGAGGCATCAAAATGGCCACTTAAAGCAGAGCATGGAATCCCATGTTGTGGGCTGAAGTCATAGCTTACCCCATCTCACAGAGGTTCCCAGATCTCCCACACAGGACAGAGGGCAGTTAAACCCGAAGAACACTACTGACAGCTGCAGATATGAGTGTATGCACTGATGCACCCTCCATTTCACTTGCTCTAAGGATAGATAGCTCCCTGGAAGGCACCCATAGCACCCATTGGGCCCAACAGGCTTCCTTTGAATTGATACACTAGAACAAATGCAGTTAAGATGCTTGAAATGTATGTTCATGCTAGTAGAGGAAGACAGCAAAAATAATCCTATACCTGCTTCCATAAATATCTATATCATACTTTCATTCCTGGACATCGATTGACTAAGGATGCCAGTCAAAGATATGATCACTATGGACTGGTTTAGCAGTATAAATATTTATAAAACACACTGCTAGTGATAGTCAAATAAGAGACAAGACTTGTTTTTTTCAAAATGTTATTTATTGTTTTACATCTCTTAATGTTACATTACCAGTACAACAGCATGTCCTACTTTTTCCAGTGATGACGACAGTTAAACACTCGAAACATTTGTTACCATATTGAGAGACAGTGCATTCATTTATCATATGGGGACATGCAGTACAGTGCTTCACCAATTACACAATGCTGATTCCGGTTTAAGTCATTTACCTACTTTCTGCATTTGTTCTCTCCTGGCCTCTGTTTTCCATGTGCATTTATGATCCCCCTCCCAGGAGTCTATGGCCACGTGGTTGACAGGGTACTTTCTTCCCTGGTCTTGTCATTCAGACAGTCTCTCAGAGGTTGTCAGATGTTTTTGGGTTTTGACGTGGGGGGTTGCAGTTGAGCAAATAGGGGCATATTATCAAGCCAAGCGATAAAATTATCGCCATTTTAGCGGCAGAAAACTGTCGCTAAAACGGCGATAATGGGCTTGATAATATGCTCTATGGAATTCCAATTGAAGCCCATGTTAGATGTAATTTTATCGCCTGTCTTGATAATATGCCCCTATGGGGCATATTATCAAGCCAAGCGATAAAATTATCGCCATTTTAGCGGCAGAAAACTGTCGCTAAAACGGCGATAATGGGCTTGATAATATGCTCTATGGAATTCCAATTGAAGCCCATGTTAGATGTGAAGGACATATAACATGGGCTTCAATTGGGATTCCATAGAGCATATTATCAAGCCCATTATCACCGTTTTAGCGGCAGTTTTCTGCCGTTAAAGCGGCGATAATTTTATCGCATGGCTTGATAATATGCCCCATAGGGGCATATTATCAAGACAGGCGATAAAATTACATCTAACATGGGCTTCAATTTGAATTCCATAGAGCATATTATCAAGCCCATTATCGCCGTTTTAGCAGCAGTTTTCTGCCGCTAAGGCGGCGATAATTTTATCGCATGGCTTGATAATATGCCCCATAGGGGCATATTATCAAGACAGGCGATAAAATTACATCTAACATGGGCTTCAATTGGAATTCCATAGAGCATATTATCAAGCCCATTATCGCCGTTTTAGCGGCAGTTTTCTGCCGCTAAAGCAGCGATAATTTTATCGCCTGTCTTCATAATATGCCCCCTGGTTTGCTATTCGTTTCCCAGTACGTTAAGCTTTTGAGCCAGTGTTCAACTGTTGGGGTGCTCTTTCTACCCCAGTAGATGGCCATCTCACTCTTTGCTAAGAGTAGTGCTGATCTGACATACCTGCGCATCGCTTTGGGGATATCCTCAGCATATCTCAGCAAGGCTAACAATGGGGAGGGTCTGATCTGCAATTTTGTCATTTGTTGTTGAGCAATAAAGATTTGTTCCCAATACGCAGATACCCTATGACACATCCATGTCATGTGGATGAAATCTGCTGTTGGGGTCTGACACTTAGGGCATTGTGCCGTGCGTGCCGGGTCTATGCGTGCCATTCTTACCCGTGTCATGGAAATCCCGCGTAAAAATTTGTGAAGTAGCAGTTTCTGCCTGTGATTGCAAGATACGGTGAGGGTAAGTGTACAGAATTTCCTCCACATCTCATCCTTAAGCGGGTGTGCTAGGTCTGCTTCCTATGCGCTTCATACTTTGGCGTCATCCACAGGCATTAACGCCAACCCAGCGCAATACAGTTTCAAAATGAATCTGTCTTTCGTTATCTGAGATAAGCAACTGTAGCGGCGTGAAGTTACAGGCTCTAATGGTTAAGTGGACACCCGTCTCCGAAGTGCGTTCTGGAGCCTAGCTAATAAAAATAATCTAAATGTGGAGCATCAATCAACAAAGCGATTATCTACTGTTACAAGAATAAATGTGACACCCCGGAAAGACATCCCCAAATGTACAAAGCCCATACCACCTCAATGTGCACTTTACTAGTTGTTCTGTTGTGGTAGAAACCCAGGGATTATCCATCAGTGGAATCCAGGATGGATATAGCTCGGTGCCCCCAGTGATTCGTAGTAACTTCCTCCATGCCCAGCAAGTAGTGGATATAGTTTGAATGTCATCTTTATCTTGTGGCAAACCCGCAGGCAGAAGGACTCACAATGGTACTGGGGCAGCCAAGTCGGCCTCAGGTTTGGCATATTGTATTCTGGCATCTGGGTGGTACCAATGCCACGCATAGATGCATTGTGCCGCTAAGTAGTACATCTGAATATTTGCGACTCCAACCCCCCATTTTTCATATGGAAGGACCAAGGTGTCACACCCAATTTGCGGTTGCCGCCCTCCGCAGATCAGTTGCATCAGCGGTGTACGCAGCTGGCAAAGAATACGTTAGTTAGGGGTTTAGGGATACTAATAAAAAGGTACAATAACTGTGGTAGGACTACCATTTTTATTATGGCAATCCGGCCTGCCACTGACAGCGGCAGCTCAATCCACTTGTTTATGGTAGCGTTTAGTTTATCTATTACTGGGCCATAGTTTAACCTTAATATTTGCTCTTTGTTCTTATGGAGCATAATCCCCAAGCAACGAGTCTCTGTGTCACACCATGACAGCGAAACCCTTCACACGTACGATCTCGCATGGCTGTTAGAGGAAATACAACAGATTTCTTCCAATTGAAATACAAGCCTGATAGTCCCCCAATCCGTGTGACTTCATGTAGCAGAGGTGCCAAATTTTTGGCGAAGAAGAAAGTCTTACTCGCGAATACATCACACCTGTTCATTTTAGTCAGATAGATGCTTTACTGACAGTCTGAGCTCAGCACAATCATGTGAGAGCAGATAAGTTGATCTTTAGTAATATTGTGAAGGTTTCCATAGTTCACACCTAACAAATTCATGATACTCCAACAAAGTGGTGCATAACTATTTTTAAAAGAGAACTAAGCTGATCACTCCTGCTACAGATCTATCTACCCAACAGCACCATAGATAAAATAACATAACATGTGTATTTGTAAAGCGCACGTTCACCCCAACGGGGTCTCTTGGAGCTGAATAACAGATGTTTATTGTTACCCAACTCAATGGTACTCATTTTATCGACCTCAGATGGATGAAAGTCTGAGCAGATCCACCAGGATTTGAACCTGTGACCATGAGGTCGAACACAGGGCCCCGTAGTGGATGCATTAGTCCACTGAGTCACCAGACCCAGAGAGATTATCGATAGTATATTAAGGAAAGGCTGGGATCCACAGATCAATGCTTAAATATATTCTTACTGATACTTGAATATGTCAAGGTTAAAAGGGGATCAATTTCCTCAATTACTTTGGATCCTAAATCTGCCTTGGACGGGGTCAACTGAGCTATATTATGGCGTAGTATGGCAGGAACAGATATTGATCTACCACTCTTACGTATCCTCAGATTACTCACCATTCTCTGAGCAAACCATTAAGTATTGGCTTCTCGGAGCCCAGACTGAAGTTTAGATTATACACAACAAGTAAAGCATTCGCATGCACTGACACATTTTTCATATTTGTGTCTCAATTATTACTGGTCTAAATTACATATGGCACCTGGAAACCCTTGCAGTTCATCGTAGGCAACACTACAGTATGTGTTGATGTCCCAAAAAGTTTGCAAACCTGTTCTATAGTGATGACTTGTACATATTAGCAAACAGTAACTAGTAACTAATAGTTTAAAATCACAAAGGATATTTCTAGACACCGGCAGAGAAATAAAGATCTAATAAAGATGGTGTGTTAGTTTCCCTCTTGTGGTATGAACTTCAAGGATAAATTCACACGATCCCACCATCTAGGTGAGCAATAACTCTGAATATCCGAGATCAACAATCACTGCTTCCAATTTGGAAGGACAAGGTAAAATTGATGAAGTTTGGGCAGCTTGTGAGATGAGGGTCCTATATTTCAGCGAAACGTTAAGGCACTTGAATGTAATCAGTGTTTTTGGACATGAGAAAAAAACACTTTTTTGTCGAAATCGACCTTAAGATGGGGGCAGTGGGAGACAACATTCTTCCCTTCTGCAACTCTGTGAAGTATTTTTAAAAATGTTACAAACTTCATTAACTTCACGTAGTCTGAATAGATTGTTTTTTAAATGGGTGAAAAAATCTTCTTAAACAATTTCTTTCAGGAGAAATTAGCAGAAAATCTACATTTAGCAAGAGAATTTTATCACAAAAATATTTTGGAAAAATTTAAATCATTTGAGCAGTAAAACTTCACCCAAGAGGAAAGGGGGGTAAAGTCCATGACCTTGGTAACTTCGTGAACTATCAAATTTGTGTATTTGATGCTGAAATTATAATTCCACTTCCAAGATTGGATGCAAGAGATCTCTCTCACTTATTCAGTGGTTCTGTGATGTTCCCATAAGGAAGAACGACATACACAGTGTTAATGTATATAGTAAATAAACAACGACAACAAACTGATTTTTTCCATCCTCATATTTTACGCCCCAAGAGCGCTATTCACAAATGTAAATTTAGTCATAAACTTAAGATTACAACTGTTGCAAACGGGTTTCGTCCATTTATTATGCTAGAATGTGTTTTTTAATCACCCTTTTTTAAAACATTACTGTGGGTGAGTCTCACACACAGTAATTGCATGGTAATTGGATTGCTAGTGTTTATCACCAGTGTCTGCCTTTTAAGATAAGGCCATGGTGGCTCAAGTAGGGTAAAGGGCACTGGGCTGGTTGCACCTGAAAATTTATGCACACACATGTGTGCAGTGTACAGGCTGCGTGTGAGAGACTACAGTTGTGAGTACCCTGGTAGATGCACACATGTTACATTCCTGATGCAGTTTTGAACTTCAAATTCGAACTGTCAATGTAACTCCTTTTGACAGGCTTGGAGAGTCTTTTAAATATTAATAACTCACCCATTGCATTTAAATTGTCATATATACTGGGTTTGAGGTGTTCATAAGCGGTATTGGTGTGGAAACTCGGTTTATTGGTACTGTATCCCCTCTCCATTTCCTATCATACTAAGAGCTGGGCTGATTATTATATCCAGATCATGGTTAAGACCAAGAACTCCCAGCCTAGGGTGGAGGGAGGGGTAAAGGGTACCCTTGATGCCTTTATTGTAAGAGCGGAGTCCCTGCTAGCTCATGAAATTCTACTGACGGAGCAGCGGCTCTCTCTGGACTCCTTAATAGCCAAGAAACGGTCCTCTTTGGGCAATATAGCCCTTAGCTCCACGCCGGGGGGAAGGGTCCCGTTAGCCGAAGCTTATCAAGCCCCCCTAAACCCCCCTGACCCCGCTGAAGTTTTATTGACTGCAGAATGTAGACCACAAGGGGCCCTAGAACTAGCAAGCCCGTCTGTAACAGTCATTTCTCCTAAAGACACGCAGACGCAAACGTCCAGCCTGGCTGATATTCAGTTAGGGACACATACAAATACCTTGGTAGGAGAAGCTGAAAGGGGGGCATTCAGCGCCCTTTCAATAGCGTCAGACACTGACTTACACAGACGCCCATCAGGGAAGTGGTAACTCGTTCCAAAAGATCACAACTGCAGACAGGGCTTTTAGTTAGAGGCGGGACGCACCTTCCGACCCCCACAAGTAGGCCTAGTCGTAGAGGACCAACAAAGCCCACCAAAGGAACCAATAAGAACCCTGAGTGCTTAGAATGCCCAACCTGTAAAACAGCAAATGGGTCGGTAGGGCTGCATGAAATCATCACAGCACTTGGGGGAAAAATGGAACAGCTCTTACTCCAACATTTAGGCCCAGTACTGACCGCAATTTCTAACTTGGAAGGCAAATTAAGGAGTTTGGCAGACCCAGTTTCTGGAAAGCCACCCGGGATTAATCTACAGAGGAGGGAGGAGGGAGAGAAGAGGAACCACTAATGGTTGACAGTGGTAAAACGGTCACCATTAATATCGACCCGAGCCCAGAAATCATAGGGAGGTTGTCTCAGAACGAACAAACACTGGTAACTGGAGTCCCGGTCGAAAGGCCCAGGGTAACATGCGGACCCTCCCTGACCCTAAGGTCGCTCCCCGGGGACCAAAGGAGCCTGTAGACTCGCATAATAATAGTAACAACAATGTCTGTGCTCAGAACACCCCAGGTCTCCAGACATTAGATTTACCCCCCGCATCCAGCCCTTACACGATAGCGCTAGTAGGCGTACCAGGTCTTAACAAAGATAATGAAGAAACGACCTGCACATTGATTAATAAGACCTTACACTGGATGCGTAATAATATACCTGGGACGAGGCTCCAGCATCGGCACATTCTAATGGCCAGGAGGGTGGCTTGGATTGGGAACAGTGAGAAAAGATTTGCAGGTGACTGTGTCATTGTTAATCTCAAACACCCTGAGATGGTAAGAGATTTGCTCGACAATCGACACAGGGAGGGAGGTTTTGGGTCCTGTATAAGGATGTTACCCCTGCACTTCTTTTACAGGAATAGTGCACCAGAGATTGGGCAGAGATGGCTGGGGCCTTGGGCTGTCAAGAAAAAGAGGGAGGTTGTCTCTGTATACGACACAAACAGATTCGCTCAGCTCTCTTGTTTCTCTGTACTGGACGAACAAGACTGACTGACTGACGAAAACAGGGAGTAGGGAGCCTGAGATGGTAGATGACATTCCTTGTAATATTGAAGATACTAACATCCCAGGGGTCCCTGATTTAGATTTAGAAGCTGTCCCCTTAGTAGGGCGGGGGATGGAAATGGAAGTTAGGCCATTATTGACAACTGGCTCTGAAATCTGCCCTCTCTCAAGAAAGATGATCGGAGTGACTAGGGGTTTAGATCCAAACCTTAAGGATCTGAGGATTATCTCCTGGAATATTGCAGGGCTTGCAGGCAAGATTCAAAACACTGAATGGTCAGTTTTCATTAAAAAATTCCAAGTTATTTGCTTACAGGAAACATGGGAAACCAATAAAACTGTCCCATTCCTGGAAGGATACAAAATGTTTTTTGTGCCGGCCCGGAAATCTTGTATGGGCCGTGCCAAGGGTGGATTAATAATGTATGCAGCACTGACGCTGCAAGGGAAGTGGCAAGATCTGGGGTGGGATTCATGCTGCCTCCAGGGCGTAAAATACTCACTGAGGGGCTTAAAGCTTATTTTTATAAATTTTTATAATGCGGGACAATCCTTGACAAATCTGGCGGAGCTAGAGGAGAGAATGGCCAGCCTACGGGATACAGGGGATGCAGGATCCCAGTTAATCCTTATGGGTGACTTTAATTGCCATCAGTGCCCATATTTGAAATGGGAAGGTGGCATGTGGGATGATTGTCCCTCCATCAAGGGATGGCATCCGGAGCATTCCAGAGAGGGTTTGGCACTGAGCACAATCTTGAGTAAGTCTGCCTTAACTCAGACAATGGACATGATTGATCGTGGGAAGTCTAACAATATTGCCCCCTCCTTTAAGGGAAGGGGATGTAATTCAATAATTGACTACATTTTCATTTCCACCGTCTTAACAAGTAGGGTAGGCCACTTTAGGATAGTGCCCAGTGTGTTTAGTGACCATAACCCCCTGGTAATGTCATTGGAGGACATTAATCCCTGCACTAAAATGGATAGAAGGACCACTACGGGTGAATTTAAGGCAAGGGACCAGGGAAGAAGAATTAGATGGGGCAACATTGATGGGGAAGAACTCCATAGAGCACTCCTTGCCAATGCCGAGAATCACATGTGGAGGTGTTTAGATCTTACTGTTGAGGGGACGGACCTGATTGCAGTGTTTGTGGGTACTGCCCAGCACATAGATACCCTCTTAAGGAGCAAGCCAAAGTCCCAGGCAGATCTCTGCCCTAGATGGTTCGACAAGAACTGTTCTAGAGCTCACAGGGACCTGAAGACGGCACTAATAACAGTTCCAAGGGACAAAGGAAAGATCGCTGCCTGTAGGGCCCGGTATAAAAAGGCCACTAAGTCGCGAATAATTTCCCTACAAATAGAGGCCTGGGAATCTTTGAGAGAGGCCGCGGAGCTTCACGATATGACTAGTTTTTGGAGGATCATAAATGCCCCGTGTTTCCAACCCCCAAATAAGCCTCAGTTGGCATCTCATATCTTGCCAGACGAATGGGCGGCGCACTTCAGAGGCCTATATAATCGCGGCGAGCCTGTGGAGCAGCCAATTCCAGTCGCAGGATTTCCCAGCGGTGACTGGACACCCATTACGGTTTCCGAGGTCAAACTGGGGATAGAGGGCTTGGTATTGAGGAAGGCACCGGGGCCGGATGGGATACCCCCCGATCTTTTTAAAAGTCAGGTGGACCTCTGGGCTCCGATATTGACCAGGGTGTTTAATACAGCCATCGAAGCAGGCATGCCCAGATCCTGGTCCACGGCCATCATTGTGCCAATATTTAAAAAGGGTAATAGAAACGACCCACAGTCTTACCGCCCAATTTCCCTTATAGACGTTACGGCGAAAATTCTGGGGAGAGTCGTTTTAAACCGTCTAATGGTTTGGGCCGATGAGAATAACATCATCACGGACGTGCAGTACGGGTTCCGAAATGGGCGTTCCACAACTGATCAATGCCTCAACCTTTATCATCTGGTAGCAAAGTATACTGTGGCCAGGGAAGGCACAGTTTACTTGGCATTTATGGATCTCTCAGCAGCATTCGACTGTGTAAACAGAAGAAAGCTGTGGGAGATCCTGGATGCTTTGGGCGTTGATCCAGGTTTGATTTATATTTTACGAACACTCCACGTAAACACCACGGCACGGGTCAGATTTACTGAGAAGGGGGATGTCACAGAGGACTTTCGGTGTCGTGGAGGGGTGAGACAAGGATGCATTCTTGCTCCTTTTTTGTTCACGCTCTATATCAACGGGCTCGACAAGGCGCTTGGAGACCTGGAGGCCGATTGTCCCTGCATTGGGAGGAGAAGTATACCGGTCCTCCTTTATGCAGATGACGCGGTACTCCTGGCGCGCACAGGAAGGAGCTTGCAGACCCTTATAAGCGGTTTTGTACGCTTTATGGCAGACTTAGACTTAGTTCCCAACCTCTCAAAGTCTTATGTCATGGAAGTGGGTAAAACGCCTCTAAAGAATTGTACTTTCTCCATAGGTACTCACAAATTGGAGACGGTAAAATTTTTTTAATTATTTGGGGATCACGTTTGATAAGGACCTCAGCTTCAAATCCCTTGCAAGGCACAAATGCAGCCAATACCCTAGTGCTGTAGGGTCAATTATGAATTATGCGAGCAGACTTGGCCGCTGGTCGCCCAATGAAATAGCAAATTTATACAGGTCGGTTTGTGGAAATATGGATTTTTCTGGTCAGTTATGTCCCCTATCTTGGACCCCAACGGTTTCATGTATAAATCACAAGTACATGTATGTTCCCTCCAGTTCCAGTTATGAAGACGCAAACACATGTGTGTCCACCGCCAACATGTCCTCTTTCAGATTCGCCATGAATGGGCCGGATATTCCATTCCTAAGTATGAAAGGCCACCGGCTTTATATGGTTCACTTATGCCATTTTTACAGTCCAGGCAAGTAGGCCCTGATTCTGCCATCAAGTTTTTCCTGCCTTCTGCCTCTGAAAGCTTCAGTCTGAGCTCGCATCTGTATCCATGAACTTTGTCCTCATTCTCGGCGCGGCTAACAGTGCCTGACATCAGCCTGTTGCCTGCCAAAAACTGTATTTCACCTTCGAAATTATCTGCTCCGCTCCCTACCCAATGCATTCCTGTCTAGTAGTTTAAGTAAACATTCTTCCAGCTACCGAGCAAAAGGCCCGGTTTCTCTGTCTTTATGCAAGTAATTCATAGCCCTGTTACTATGGAAGATTCCTGCGCTCGCATCTAGTGTAGACACTTAGACGCTTGTACACGCACTAACAGTCCGTATAGTCAGTATAGAATAAGATTCTACTCCAAGAAGGCCTCTCTTTTGGATAACATAGTTCTTTAAACATAGGATGTTAGATATGATTTGGGATTAGGTTGACTTGACCCTCCAGACTTCTGTCGCCACATGTAGAGCTAAATGTCAAGTCCCCTTCACCCCCTAGTTGCACGTCAATCACACGTCATGCTGCTGCGCGCGCATTTCTGCCAAGTATTTCTGCTGACATTGCGAAATTCTTTCATGGAACCACCCTATTATGACATCATACCTGATGACGTTCTTTAGTTACGCCCAGTTACACCCACTTTTGCTACGCATGTATGTTTTATCTTTACTATCAATTGTTACGCCTCCTCCATTTGTTTCACTGTAATGCCTATTGTATAAAAATGATTACCTATCAATAAAGTACGGTCTTCACTTCCTGAACCTTCGTGGTGATGGAATCTGGAGCTCATCGATTTAAATTGATTATGGAATAAAGCCCGTTCCGAACCTCTAATACCACGGATTCTGCCTCTTATTTTACTGAGCTATTGTTATAGATTTTCCGCATCAAATTAAGTCCCGGTAATTAAATTATTTACCACATGAATGGCGCCCGAACAGGGACACTTTCTCATCTCACGCGCCGGCGGTGCGTTGCAGGCCCGGTCTCCTGTCACAGCTGGACGGACAACAACGCGTACCCACAGGATTTCCTGTATTTCCCTCCTGCCGAGCGGGGGTAACTGAGGCTGCGATCAACACCCAGACGAGGCGGTGAGAAGTGCGAAGTATCCCGACCAGAGCCTAGCTGAGAGAGCAAGATCCGAGGTATACAGAGGCCCACCAGTTTCCGAAGTTTCCGAAGTTTCGAGTCGAGTCCAGTCCGGTTCAAGTTCAGTTCAGTTCCGAGGCCTTCCGTTCCGAGCTACCCGGTGAGTACCATTATCTGGGAGGCGTTCTGACGTGCACATAGGTTGTGCCGGTCAAGACGGGTTTGGGTACACAAATCCGGTCTGCACTGTTTCAGCAGTGTATCTGTACTGTTTAGCAGTATATCAAGTATGTCTAGTATATAATTCAGATTTACCTAGTTAGTATCGAGTATTATGCTTAGTGACTAGTTACCTAAATGACCATCATTGTTTGTTCATTAAATGTTAAATGTTAAAATGTTTTAAATACGTTCTGTATATTGTGGTGTGAATGACTGTTCACTATTGTGTTTTATGGTATTAAACGTGTTCAAAATTAGGTATCAGATCAGATCAGTTCTCAATATGCCTCTCTTTTCGAAATTAAGACAGATCACAACTAGAAAAGGGGTACTCGAAGAAGCTGTTCCCATTCCTCCTAGGGACACTCCAGGGTACTTCATGTATCATAAACATGGCCTAGACGCCATATTATTTCTTGATCTATGGGTAGACTACACCAAGGAATTACCAGAAAGCCAGAGGTGGCCCACAGCTGGGACCTGGGATGCAGATTGCATTTTGAAAGTAGAAGAAGAATTATGGAAAAGGAAAGCTAGACAATCACAGAAAGACGCCATTGAATTATGGCGTAAAGAATCGTATAGACGTACAGAAAAAGCACGTAGACAGGAAGAGAAGAGTAAGGAGAATTCAAATAAAGTTCGAGAAAGTGTATTAATTGAAGAAGGTACTCGAGTAAAGTCAGAACAAACAGACAGACAAAGAAATGCCCTTGTGAATGGTATGTATCCTCTTCTGGCCGAAGGACTACCTAAGGCTACCCCGGAGATACCAAGAGACTTGCCACCCCCATTGTTTCCGATAAAAGCACATCCCAAAGGGCATCCCAGATCCGCAGAAGATGTTTTTCTTTCCTCTTATTTAGACGACGCAGCTCCCGAGTATGCTAATGCTGCGCCACATAGACCGTCTGCCGAGGGGGTTCAACGCCAAGACCCTCCTTCGTCTGTGCCTCTACAACAGCACACCCCGACACAAGTTCCGGCAAGCACATCTGTTTCTACATCCGCATCCACACCTATGGTTGCTATATCTCGTTCAACGAATCCTTTCACATCCAGCACCCCAGGTGGTGCTACCGGAGGTACATCAAGCATTTTTTCTACGCCACCCAGAACAAATAAACTTTCCTTTCAAGAAATAGCCCACCAACGTACGCCCAAACTAGTAACTCCCAACACGCTCAAGGAACTTCTAATAGACTGTAGATATGACCCTGTGCCCGGAAAAGGGGACGAAATGATGCTGGCATCATTACGTATCCGACGAGCTGCAATATATTTAGGGAAGCTACCAGGAATGACTGCCCATTTAGAAAATATATATCATTTTGTTCAATCAGGGCGAGATCCTGAGAGTATTAACAGAGCCATGGAGTACCAAAAGGTGGAAATACAGGGGGAACTGTTACGTTTCCTCATAAACTGTGCGATCAGAAATCAAGATCAACCAGGGGTAAATCCGGAAGAAATGCAGATTCTTACCACATGGGGTAAGAATATATCAGAGGGGAGACATGATAAACGATCATGCATAGTAGCTATGAGCCGAAAGATCCGCAAAGAAATAGAACGAATACACGAGGAAAGATTAGCAATAGACGAACCAGAACAAACAGAGGACGAGGAAGAATTAGAACTGCCCACAGGACAGTTAGAAACTATGGCCTATGTAGGTAGAGGAAGATCTTGTAATGATATTAGATGCTTTACTGATCCGATATGTCCGATACGTTCAGATAATAACAGAAAATTCCAAACTCCTATAATAAATATAAGGTCCCCCGAACATTCATTCCAAGCCGCTGACAAATTACTCCGAGAACGAAGGGGTTATCATATACTCGATTCTATGGACGAACAAGAATTAGCCAGGTCAGCCGTTCACTGGGTTGATAGTCCTGGAAAATATGGTGATGATACACTAGCACATACGTTTTTAAACCTCGCCCCAGATGAACAGCGTTTAGCTGGTATCTACATGATTCAACAACTCCTTATATTATATAAAAGCCAACACTCCGATCCTGGTCCCTTACCTGATATATTGACTGAATTACTCACGAATAAATGGAGAGGGTCCGGTACTAAGTTAATTAGAGAAATACTAGAATCTAGAAGGCAGTACATTCTTTTTGTATGTCCTGAACATGTCTCATTGCCCATCAAGGAAAGAACGACGTATTACATGGATAGACAGAATCCCTTACGCGAAGTGCACCCGATAAAGGGTGATGACAATGAGTTTAAACGTGTGTTTGTATACACACCCATATCTAAAATAGAACTATTGGAAATGAAGAAGGTGGTACCCAGTCATGATAAAGACCCAGCAGGTTTCCATTGTGAAATTAAAGATATGTTACTCATGGGAGAATATACCTACCCCGACATTATGACAATATTGAAGATATTAATGCCTGCGGGCATTTACGAAAAACTCAAGGAAAAGGATTGGGAGGTGGGAGACCAGAAGATAGATTGGACAGCATTAGAAAACGAAGAAAAAGCTCGAGGTCCAGGTTCAGGGCTCGGGGACAAGATCAAAGCACTACCAGGTCTACTAGTACAGGTACTGCCACATTTATTAACTACGAAAAAGGAAGACTGGGGTGCAATATCAGCCTGTAAACAGAAATCAGATGAAGACACTAGTGATTTCTATTCCCGATTTGAGAAATGTTTTGGTATAAATAGTGGAATAAAAGCAAGTAGCGAATCGTATCCACATCTGTTTGTGACAAAATTGGTTGAAAATGCCTTGCCCCAAGTTAAGAATAGAGTATTGAAATTCGAGAGTACCTGGCAAGGTAACACTCCGTCACAAATGTTACAAATGCTACAGTACCATCACAATAGAATTAGAGAAGAACAAGAACATGAACATAGACGCATGAAAGACACGAAAATGAAAATGCTAGTTTCCCAGACAGTGCCAGTTGACGGTCATAAGAAGGGTATAACACAGTCCAGTGTTTCAATAGGTCCTGTTAAAGGGACGTGCAACTATTGTAAACAGCCAGGTCATTATGTACACGATTGTCCAGTTTTAAAACATAATATTGCCATAGGTAACGCAAAAGAAAGACCACGGCCACCTAGACAGGATCAGAACCAACAAGGAGCCCCGCAGCATGCACAGTCCATGCCAGCTCCGCAACAGTCTATGCCAGCTCCGCCACCGCAGCCTATTGCTGCTACACAAACAACGACCCGACAGATGTATCAGACCGCACAGTATGACTATCCTGATTATCAACGGTACTCATGAAACAGCCTAGAGAGGGAAGTTGGCTTACCCCTTATTGAGGTCCCTGTAGATCAAGAAGGACCTTATGTACACAGTGAACTGTTAGGTCAAGATAGAAAATTCTTACTTGATACAGGGGCAAGTCGAACAACAATAAAACGTAGTGAAGTTCCAGGGGCACCCCTCTCAGGCACACAGAATATTTCCCTTGGTTTTTCAGGAAAACCTATCATTAACGAAGTAACACAGCCTCTTCCACTTACGATCGGTCCCTTGACACGAACTACAGATTTATTACTTACTAAATCATGTCCAGAAAACTTGTTAGGCATAAAAACTTTGAAAGCTCTAGGAGCTATTATATGTTGTTCTCCGGAAGGAGTAAGATTATTTTTACGTGATTTCAAAGGGCACTACGTGTCCCGAGACATGGATCACCGACTACAGACCTTACCGACACATTTTTGGGCGCAAGGCCCTACAGATGTTGGTTGCATGAACATTACACCATATCGAGTCACACTAAAGGCAGGAGTGGTACTTCCACGAATGCGACAATACAAGTTACCCCCAGATGCTGTAGTGGCTTTACTACAAATCATTGACGAGCTTATTACCCAAGGAGTGGTTGTGGAAACTGACTCCAATGTATGTAATTCACCGATAATTCCGATTCTTAAACGAACCGATGCAACAGCCCCGCCAGTATATCGATTGGTTATTGATCTGCGCGAATTAAATAAATGCATAGTACCACAATACCCCGTAGTCCCAGACATTTCTTCATTACTGACAGCCATTGATTCCGAAGCAACATTCTTTACTGTAATTGATCTCAAAAATGCCTTTTTCAGCGTCCCAATAGATCCGGAAAGCCAATACTTGTTCGGATTTAGTTTAAATGGACGAAGCTTTAAATTCACACGCGCACCTCAAGGATTTACAGAAAGCCCCAGCATTTATAGCCAAGCACTGAAACTAGAACTCGACAGTATCCACATGCCAGTCAACACTGCCCTGCTTCAATATGTCGATGATCTGCTGATCACCGCTAGAAGCGAACCTGAATGTGAGAAAGCCTCACTGACGGTATTACAATTTTTGGCCGAAAAGGGGCACAAGGTGTCCCCTTCTAAGCTGCAATTCTGTGTCCAGCGAGTTGTTTACCTTGGTCACTCGCTGTCCAAGGAGGGAAGGCAGCTTACATCAGATCGCATCCAGCTAATTGCTAATATGCCAATACCCAAGACACAAAAGGAGGTGCGGGCTTTCAAAGGCCTCACTTCATATTGTAGGCAGTGGATCCCTCAGTATGCATTTCTAGCAAAACCACTCATTCAATTGACAACACAGGAGGCAGCCACATCGACTGTTCTCCCTTGGACTCAGGAACATACACAAGCTTTTGAAAGCCTAAAGAAAGCCTTATGCCAAGCACCTGTTTTAGCAACACCATGTTACAATAAACAGTTTACACTCTTCGTTACAGAACGCGAAGGTACTGCCTTGTCAGTACTCACACAGGAACAAGCAGGATCACACAAACCATGTGCTTATTTTTCTAGTACATTAGATCCCGTAGCTCAGGCTTTGCCTGCGTGCCTGAAATCAGTGGCAGCAACAGCTTTAGCAATCAGACAAAGCGATGCCATAGTATTAGGACATCCATTAACAGTACAAGTACCACATGCAGTGGAGGTTCTCTTGAACCGCACACAAACACAACACTTGACTATAGCACGACTTACTGGTTACGAATTAACATTGTTTCAGCCACATATAGAAATCAGACGTTGTAGTACATTGAATCCTGCCACACTGTTACCTATAAATGGAACAGACCCACTTGCACATGATTGTATTGAAGTTATCACTATCACGACGAAACCCAGACAAGACTTGACAGACGTCCCATTGTCAGACCCAGACCTGACGTTGTATGTAGATGGTTCATGTATGAGAACAGGTACAGGAGAGCTAGTGGCCGCTTACGCAGTCACAACAGACACTGAAATCATTGAAACAAATTGCATAAATACCTTGTCCGCTCAAGCAACAGAGCTCATCGCTCTGACACGAGCCTGTATTCAAGCCACAAATAAAAAAGTCAACATATACACTGATTCACGTTATGCATTCGGAGTTGTACACGACTTCGGCGTGCTGTGGCGAGAGAGAGGTTATTTAACTTCTCACGGTGCCCACATTCAGCACGGACCCCTTATTCATGCCTTATTAGATGCAATACATCTACCAACTGCAATATCAATTATGAAATGTAAAGCTCATACGAAAGTTACTGATATCATTTCTCAAGGCAATGATCTAGCTGACAGAACAGCTAAACAGACTGCTCAAACTCAAACATCCGACATGACAAAGACAATAGTCCCGACACCAACACATTGCATGATGGTTAAGGATCCCGCTCTTGACGTAATCGACATACAGACACATGCTACACCAGACGAAATAAAGAAATGGACTGAATTAGGAGGGATCCAAACGGATCAAGGATGGATGACGAAGGAAAAATCTGTGTGGTTCCTTCCTGATTCAATGGTCCAAGTCGTTATTAACACTGTACATAGTCCAGCACATCTAGGAGAAAAAGCTATGCTAGACAGCATCCAACACATTTGGTTCAACAAACATTTACGAGCAGCAGCTAAACAAAAAGTCCGTACCTGTATGATCTGTTGTCAGTTTAACCCAGGTAAAAGCATTCCCGTAGAACAGGGTGGATTTCAGCCTCCTGATCACCCTTTTGAAGTCCTCCAGATGGATTATATCCAGATGGAACGATGTCGAGGATTCAAATATGTTCTCGTAGTTGTCTGTGCTCTTTCCCGTTGGACAGAGGCATACCCGGTTTCAGATTACACTGCCCCGACTACTGCCAAACAGTTAGTTCGAGAATTCTTCCCACGGTACGGTTTACCACGTGTTGTCTACTCAGATAACGGCCAGCCGTTCTCATCCGAACTAATGAAACACGTTTCACTTTTGTTAGGTTATCAGTGGAAATTTCACTGTGTCCGACACCCCGAGGCAGCAGGTCTCGTGGAAAGACATAATCAGACCCTGAAAATTAGATTGTCCAAAATTTGTAGAGAGAAAGGTGTCGACTGGGTAGTAGCCTTACCCGTTGCACTCTTTTACATGAGAATGGTAGCACACTCTCGAACAGGGCTATCCCCTTATGAGGTGATCTTCGGTAGACCACCAAATATGTGGGGGACGCCTATACCACGCAAAATAACTGATATTGACTGTAATATGCTGACAGATTACTTGGCTTCCTTGATGTCTGCACTACAATCTTGTCGTTCACAGGTAGCTGCAGCCTTTCCCGACAACACCGAGGTGAAACCCCATGACGTAATTCCAGGGGATTTGGTTTTAGTGAGGAACTTTGATCGGAAGTCTCAGCTGGATCCTAGGTGGAAATCACCTCAGCTCGTACTGCTAACGACGAGGACAGCCGTAAAGATCGAAGGACGAAAAGGCTGGATACATTCAAGCCATATCAAGAAATTTCATGGACTACCGTCAGACGTAAACGACACACCTTGCGTGTCTTCCCCGATTGACTCAAAACTTCCTTTGGTTGAACTGAATAGCCATGAACTATACAAACTAAAACTTAGGTCTAACAAGTCAGGCAATTTGATTGTTTAAGTCCTCTCCAAGGTGAATCGGTCGAATTTGTCTCTGACATGTATCCCTTAGACCTGTATAGAGAAAGAAACAAAAGGATAAAATTGAAACGACATGCGTACTGTAAATCACTGCGTAGTCATTGCACAGTGACGTTATTAATTCTGTTTTTCTTAAGTCTTTTAGTAATTACTGCAAGTATATTGTTGCACATATATTATCCTGTTTCTAGACATGTTTATAATGTTACTGCTGAACATTCTTTTAGTGAATTACCTCCGCATGAATTGTCTTATAGATTTGCGCTGCGCAATAACACTTTTATTAGTATGTTACATCATTCCCATCAGGTTAGCAATGCTACAAATTGTTGGATATGTGGCCGACTCCCTCCCTATCAGAACTATAAAGGAATTCTACCTCTCTTTCCATACCAGTTCACACACAACGGCTCCTGTGGAGCATGGTTTAGTTTAATTAATTACCTAGATTCGAATTCTGCAGTTTACCAGAAAAACTGGGTATGGGGAAATCTGAACTTAGTTTTACTCAAAGTCTGCCACCCCAACAAGGAGGGACTTCCCAAAAGAACAGGAACTGATCTAGAAAATGAAGTGTATGGATTAGGTAATTTTACGCTTAATCTCATGATCCTGAATGTCGAATCCGAAGCTACTCCAATTTTGCCCGCCATGTCAGTATTTCCAGTAAAAGGTGAATTATGTGTAAGAAAGAATGGTTCCATACATATGGGCCATAGTAGATGCACCACTGTAATAGAATTTAGTGATCAAGGCAAGTCTACATTTAGAGCTTCCCGCCATTCCTACTTCATATGTGGTCAGACGGCATACATACGTTTGCCACTAGATTGGGATGGTACCTGCTACATCGGATTCCTTTTGCCACCTGTTTTCCTAGCTCCTCCTGATTATCACAGAAATACTAATTTAGTACACAATAGAGAAAGGAGAGATCTCCCAATAGTCGATTATACTGAGACAGCATGGGAAAAATACACAGATTTCAATAAAGGTCTCTTTCCCTATATAGGTACAGTTACCAATAGTAAGCTGATACGTAGATTAACCAGAACCCTTGAAGCAGTAGTGAACGAAACTATTTCCGCCTTAGGCAATTTAACAGAAGAGCAGTCTGCTATGCGGATTGTTGTGCTTCAAAATCGTCTTGTCCTTGACGTCATCCTGGCCGATAGGGGCGGAGCTTGTAGGGTCATCGGATCAAGTTGTTGCATTTTCATACCAGAAAATTCGCCATCTGTATATAAAGCCATAACTCGCCTTCATAAGATTGTAAGCCAGATACACCAGAACCCAGGCACCTGGACTTGGTCCGGTTGGTTTTGGAGTGTATTATCTACCTTTGGATGGAAGGTCCTATCCTTCCTAGGTATTGGCTTTCTCATACTATTCAGTTGCTGTCTATGCCTACAATGTGGACCAGCGATCTGTGGTCTGTGTGCCACATCGTGTATTCCACCACCAAGATTTCATTCATCACGGAAGAAGAAAGAAGAACAAATGATGCTATATGAACAGATCGATGGATTAATGAAGATTGATATCTCTTGACGGGCAAGTAGGGGACAAGGAGGGAATGTGGAAATATGGATTTTTCTGGTCAGTTATGTCCCCTATCTTGGACCCCAACGGTTTCATGTATAAATCACAAGTACATGTATGTTCCCTCCAGTTCCAGTTATGAAGACGCAAACACATGTGTGTCCACCGCCAACATGTCCTCTTTCAGATTCGCCATGAATGGGCCGGATATTCCATTCCTAAGTATGAAAGGCCACCGGCTTTATATGGTTCACTTATGCCATTTTTACAGTCCAGGCAAGTAGGCCCTGATTCTGCCATCAAGTTTTTCCTGCCTTCTGCCTCTGAAAGCTTCAGTCTGAGCTCGCATCTGTATCCATGAACTTTGTCCTCATTCTCGGCGCGGCTAACGGTGCCTGACATCAGCCTGTTGCCTGCCAAAAACTGTATTTCACCTTCGAAATTATCTGCTCCGCTCCCTACCCAATGCATTCCTGTCTAGTAGTTTAAGTAAACATTCTTCCAGCTACCGAGCAAAAGGCCCGGTTTCTCTGTCTTTATGCAAGTAATTCATAGCCCTGTTACTATGGAAGATTCCTGCCCTCGCATCTAGTGTAGACACTTAGACGCTTGTACACGCACTAACAGTCCGTATAGTCAGTATAGAATAAGATTCTACTCCAAGAAGGCCTCTCTTTTGGATAACATAGTTCTTTAAACATAGGATGTTAGATATGATTTGGGATTAGGTTGACTTGACCCTCCAGACTTCTGTCGCCACATGTAGAGCTAAATGTCAAGTCCCCTTCACCCCCTAGTTGCACGTCAATCACACGTCATGCTGCTGCGCGCGCATTTCTGCCAAGTATTTCTGCTGACATTGCGAAATTCTTTCATGGAACCACCCTATTATGACATCATACCTGATGACGTTCTTTAGTTACGCCCAGTTACACCCACTTTTGCTACGCATGTATGTTTTATCTTTACTATCAATTGTTACGCCTCCTCCATTTGTTTCACTGTAATGCCTATTGTATAAAAATGATTACCTATCAATAAAGTACGGTCTTCACTTCCTGAACCTTCGTGGTGATGGAATCTGGAGCTCATCGATTTAAATTGATTATGGAATAAAGCCCGTTCCGAACCTCTAATACCACGGATTCTGCCTCTTATTTTACTGAGCTATTGTTATAGATTTTCCGCATCAAATTAAGTCCCGGTAATTAAATTATTTACCACAGGTTTGTTGTGCTAAGACACTGTATGGGAGTGAGGTGTGGGGTTTTATAGACGGGCAAAAAATCCAAACGGAAGAAAATAAGTTCTTAAGGAGACTCCTGCAAGTGCCTCAATGTATCCCCTCCTACATTGTTCATGAGGAACTGGGTATCCCCCACCTCAGTGATCGGGCACAGCTCAACCCGATAATTTGTTGGGTCAAAATTTGGACAAATCCTGAGGCATTGCTAAGTAGACAAATCCTGGAGGATTGCATGAGGGGGGAAAAGGGGTTGCAAATACCTTGGCTCAAATACGTAAGGGACGTACTAAATAGATTGGGCCATGTAAATTTTTTTAATAATCCATCTATACTAGTTAATAGGGACAAGGGTCTCATAAAGGCAGATTTCCTGCGATACACAGTCAGGGCCAGAGAGGACAGAGAAGGGCGGAAAAGCAGTGTAAGTCAATATCAGCTTACAAAAACCTCTTTGGGGATGGAATTCTACCTGTCTAATATACATAATAGACAGGATAGATTTCTGATGACCAGATTTAGGTTAAACCTCTTGCACCCCCATCCTGTCAGTCCCAGCTGGATTTGTAAGCGATGTTAGGACAAAAGGGTGTTGCGGCTGCGATCTAAGATCTCCGCAAGATACCCTTCATTTCGTCCTACTCTGTCCCTTTTATGCACTCCCAAGGTCCCGGTTCTTAAAAACTGTCCTAAGACGATCTAAAATCAGACAGGCCAAAGTGGCCCTTCTATTTCTTAAACTGTCCACCGACCCTTTTGTATTATTTAGCACTGTGCACTTTCTGCGACTGGCAGTCAAACTAAGAATCACTAGAGGAGAGGTCCAATGAAGTAGGTAGTAGATAATTGTGTAGGACCTATCGGCCGCTCGCAGATCCACTCTGTACTAACCAATGTATGAAAGTTGCACACAAAGGTTTACAGTATTTGATTGTCCCGTTTTTATCTTATTAACCTGTATGTATAACGGGGTTTTTATTATCTTTGATTTTATATGTAATGTGTATAATTGATTCAAATTTTTTAACGGTTGTATGATTGTTTTATGATGTGCATCTTTTACGGATATTTTTATATCCGAATAAAGATTATTATTGATTGATATTGATTGAACTCACCCATTTGTACTTCTTGATGCCCATATATCCAGGGTGCATGATATTTAAAAGTAGAACATGTAGAAATGAATGTGGAACATGCCCTTACAGTGAAATATCCACAAAAATAACTTTCATTGTATCAAGACTGGCAGCTGCCATAGGGAGTCATTGGGCTATATTGTTATATTTATTCAATGCTAAATTTGAATTGGTAGCAGCTAGAGAAATATGTATTCTACTCATTTTAATTGTAATTTAAAATCCTCTTTAATGGTAAGGTTGGATTTTGAATAATTATTTAGCAAATGTCACTTTTAGAAAGATTGAAGTTTTCCTACCTAATGTTTTTGGTGCATTTCTGTGAGTGGCCAGCCGAATGGGCTGGTGATGAGTCTCCCACTGGGAAATGTGTGTTGGAGCCAGACAATGAACAAAAGCACTTGTGTGTAGAGGGTGGTGTGTCTTCCTGATAGGATAGCTGGGGAGAAACTGTGCCTGCCTTGATTACACTTCAAAAGAACCTGTCTCCATCACACACATAGGAACATCACACCAAGCCTTTCCTTGCTTTTCTTTCACAAGTCAGGCTGGAGCCAAACACGAAGGAAAGGGAGGAATTGACCAGAACCAGTCTTAGGGTTAGACAAAGGGGTGTCCCCCCACCCACAGACTGGCACTAGGGACACAAGTGTAATCCTTGTAACACGAAGACATTGGAACTGGAAGGTGGTGATAGTAGAACCATGGACAACTGGATGGAGAGGTATACTGATGCCCTGCAATTATGGACTTTGCCTTTGCCCTCAGCTGACCCCTGGACCAGATTGGGGTATCCAGGCATAGTGACGCTGACCCCCTAATGCCCCTAAGGACCAGTTGATGGAAGACCTGTGCATCTGTGCCCCAACAGAAAGAGAGGATCACCAGAAGTCAGACAAAGGAGAAAGCTGGTGCAGGGATCTAGTGTAACCAGCTCCATGAAGAGCATACCCTTTTGGAGGCCAGGAAGCCTGCTTAAATGGCTTCAGATAACTAGGGCGCACCACTAGGAGCAAAATGACCCCAATACCTCAAAAATCGCCCATCGGGCCTGGATTACAGCATATTAAAGATCATGACCTTTCGCCTCTTTGGAAGAATGGAATGCGTGGGGTCTACTACTAACCATTTTTAAGTTCCCCTGGAGATGTCTAAACCCAAGAGGGATGATGCAACACACTTTACTAAATTGCCCGGCTATTATTTGGCCCAGGAACCCCATCCTCCAGGCCGGTGCCAGCTAAAAGGCAAGCCCGAAACCACATTACCCTACCACGAAGAACAAGAATGGGCCCCTGTATCCCATCCCTGGGACACTGTAGAACAAAAAACCAAGATAATCCAGCCAGGGGTAGGAGTAAGAAACAAAGGCTGCTCCCACCCAAAAGTACCAGGTGAAACTGCTGCCGCCTCCATTGCCTGACATGAGAGGCATCTGGGGAACTGATTGGGGATCCCTCAACAATGTGCAGGCATGTGGGTACCCCTGGAGGGACTAGGGCAACCCTAAAAAAAGAAGAAAAAAAAAGAAAATATTACTCAGTGGGGTCAAGTCTAAGCCTGGGCGGAGTTTTCAGAGTTTCGCTATGCAGAACTCCGCAAAGTGCAAAACAAACTCTGCAGCGCTCCGCAAGCAGCGGAGTGCATTAGATAAATGCTTTTTGCAGTGATTTTCAGCATCAAGTGTTTGGTCGCACTGTGCAATCATCGCGAACGGCACCATGCACAGCGCACGTGGGCGCTGCTTCCTTTCTGCCGCTCGAGTAGATTTTTTCTTGAGCGGCAGCTTTCTCAACTGGAGCGGACAGTTTCTCAACGCGATCGGTCACAAGCAAACGCAACAACTCGCAATGAGAAATCCGACCACCCGCATTGAGAAATCTCATTGGAAGGTTGATTTTCCATGCTCAGAATTGCCAACTTGACGTTGACAATCGTGAATGAGGAAAAATCTCGCGCGGGAGGTGGATTTTCCTCGCTCACCAACTTGACGTTGACGACTGAGAGAGAGGACAAGAACTCCATTCGCTACGCGAAGCGGAGTTTTTTGTAACTCCGCAAGCTCCGCGTAATGCAGAATCCAGAATACTCTGCAAACTCCACGAGTGGAGCGGAGTTCACCACCCAGGGTTAGTCAAGTTGCTCAGAAAGTAATCATTGTTTGGGGCATAGAGGGTCCCATAACGTATCGAGAGAGGTTCAGTTACATATCCCGTGGCTCTTGTGGTGGCCCCAGGAGACCTGGGGCACCACCAATGTTCTAAGAATGAGTTTAGAGAGCCATGCTGGAGTGCAGCAGCCTCCCCCTTGGTAAGTTTAACCCCTGAACTGCTGAGCCCTCCCCCCCAATGCTGAGCCTTTTTTTGTTATTTTGGCTACTTTACACTTAGGCCTCCATAACTTTGTGTCCACATAAGGTATCTATGTCACATTTGCATCCTTTTTTCCAACATCACAGTACTCATAATACTCCATAAGACGTCTGGAGTGGGTAGGGATAATATCCGCCATAGCTGAGTAGGACAAAAATCCTATGTATTAGCTGTTTGGTTTGTTCAACGTTGAAAGATACAGTGTTCCAAAATATTGTGCACCTTATCTTTGTTCCCTTGAAACTTGCTCTGCAATTTTCATTAAACAATGTCCCTACACGGGGATAATAACACCGGAACCGGTGGAGCTGTTCCTGACGATGTCGCAGTAGCTTTTGATTATACAGGTTTTAATGAAACCGATGAAAATGCGAAAATCATTGCTCCAAATTTAAGGAGAGCCATCACTCTAAAACTTATAAAACATGGCCTAACACCAAGAGGTGGTGGAGCAGTGTGATAGAGGCACATGAATCTCACCAGACAGAGGTATTATATTCATGGATAGTATTCCAGAATCAAATCCAGTAACTAAAATGTTTCACTTCTACAAAGAAGATGAACCACCTGAGGAATATATTCCTTTCGAGGATATTGAAATTCCACTCACATACCAGGAGCATGATCTCTGGTTTAAAGGCGCCCTAAAACTTTACAATCACATTACCAGGCTCGACCCACTAGGTAGACCAGGAGCAACATGGCCGATTTTTGCCGGCTGCACACCTCATACGGACATTGAAAAAATGTCAAATGAAGAATTAAGGAGTTAATCAAAATATATAGACAATTGGTTCAATATGTCATGCGGACTTTCACAGTCCAACCAACAATAGCCATTCCAAGACAAACCTCTCACCAGTGGAATGTGCTAAACATCACACCACAGACTTTATATGCAGTCATGGGTAAAATGCCCACAAAACGTGAACAAATTCCGTTCTGGATAGCTCAAAAAATTACTCAAATCGAAGCGTATTTCCTAATACCAGCCCTTATGAGAAACATAGAATTCTAACAATCTGTTTACCAATGAGGATAACACCACGTCTGGAAGACTTCACCACTTGGGGCACAGTCTTTGCTGCTATCTACAACAAAACACATGTTGTTCTGTCTATGGCGGTAATACCTGATGTCCTGAAAGAAATTCAAAACGAATACGGGGCAGAGCCTGCTATGAATTTAGGTTTGAAGTTACTGAAAAATTTCAAACAGGTCTCAAAATAATATTATCTAATATTAAAGGAGAAGCAGCGTCAGTGGCAATCAACCAGAAATTAAGGGAATTTGATGTAACAGAAAAACCACAAGAACTAGTCAGAATAATTGGAATATCCTCTGAAGAATTATTCCGAGACAGTTTGGGAGGGAAACCAGTTAAACCCCAACTGTCTGAAAGTCCTGAAAATGCCTTTACTAAAAACAATCCTACCTCTTCTAAAAAGAAGTGGGAAAATAACAAACAACATTCAAAAGAGAAAAATTCTCAATCCCGTGGTAGGTCTCCTCAAAAGGAGCCCTCTGAAAGGAGGTATAACCTCAGGAATAGGGATAATTTGAGAAAACCTGACAGGTATCAAGATACTGATACGCGTTCCTCTCGTACCTTTCAGATATCATCACAGACATCCGAAAGAAGAGGATGGTCAGATCGAAAAGAAGAGCGGGTGAAGTCCGATGAAGATCAACACGTTCAGAAACACAAACCAAAACCTCAATTCTCCAAGAAGAAAGTAGCAGGTCTGAAGATCAGACATGCCGAGGATTCTGAGAACACAACTCAAGAATGGAGAATGGGCTAAGACAATGTTGGACAGCGCAGCAGAAGTATCAATAGCTCGCCAGAACCTGAAGGGACTTCTGAAGACAGTGGACCTGAATGAAGATATTTGAGTTGAAACTGCAGACACCAGGGTTAGTTCTCCACAAAGGTTATATGAAATAACACTCCGGATGGAGGGAGACATACCAAGAAAAGTGAAAGCACTCTTTTGGGAGCGACTTTCAAAGGGTTATGATATACTTCTAGCAGAACGGGACTGGCCACCAGAATCTGTCAAAGAGTGCCCACATGGTGAAGACATCATTATGCCAGCCTTCTCTAACCATGTTCCGGTACATTTAAAACATACTTATGCCAAGAAATGGGCAGTGACCCAAGCCCCAGCATTCTACAAAAATCATGTAGGATGGGATGAGGACTCACCTCACCATAATATCCTGTTAAAAAATCAACCAACTGCACAAAGGCAGTATCCAATTAAGCAAGAAGCTAAAAAACAGGTCGGGGAGATCTTAGATCAACTTGAATACCAACAGGTGATTGAAATATGCACCTCATCAATGAACAATCCTTTGTTTCCTGTTTACAAACCAGACAATACATATCGTCTAGTTTTGGATTACAGACACCTAAACTCTTGTTGTAAAACATTTGCAGTGCAAAATGCACATAGTTCAACATTAATGAATAACATTGTGCGTAAAAAATATAAAACACATTAGATATTTCTAACGGTTTCTTTTGTCAAACATAGCACCTGAAAGTAGGTATTTGACAGCTTTCTCAATAATGAGTACCCAGCATCAATTCTGTTGTCTCCCACAGGGATTCAAGAATAGTCCAGGGATATTCTCAGCAAGGGTAACACACTACAAATTTATGATGACAAGGCATTGTCATATGTCGATGATGTCTATTTGACAGATGATGACCTGAACAGGCACTTGAATAGGGAGGGTGAATACCATTATACTGGGCTTCACCTCTGAAGGTTATAAATTCAATTTAAAAAAATCGAGAATTGTCCATCTCAATGTCCTTTTCCTAGGATATGAACTATCAAGTGAAGGCACAAGCCTGGCAGCCAACTTTTTAGAAAAGTGTGCGCTGCTCCAACCCCCAAAAACAATGAAAAACTTACAGTTGATTCTAGGTTTCCAAAATTTTCGAAGAACATACATTCTAAACTACGCAGAAAGGGTTAAACCTCTCTACGAATTAATCAAACCTGATTTTAAAATCACACATTGAACACAAGAACACACAGATATCCTGCGTTCAATTCAAGCTGACATGTTAGCAACAAAACACTTACAAACACGCGTAAACGTACGCAACTTAGTGATCCGAATCATTCCGGGTCAATGCGGATTCACCTACTTAACTTTTAACGAAGGTGAAAAAGTGCCAATTGCATACAAATCACATTTGTATACGCAAGCAGAAATGAAGTTTACATCGACAGAAAAAATTCTGACAGCAGATCAAACCGCTGTAGCAAAAGAAAGAGCCCTAGCACAGGGGAAACACATTATGGTCATAACCCCTGTACCAGCCTTAGAGGCAGTTACAAAAGAGAGTATTCTGAATGCAAAAGCTTTACATCCAAGATGGATACAGTGGGTTAATTCTCTTGGTGCAACTGATGTTAAATATGTTTTTGATCCTTATTTAAATTCCTACAATATGAACACGAATTTCCTCTGCCTACTGAAATTCTCCCTCTTGACCAGTACGAATTTATAATTTGTACTGACGGATCTGCACAACCCGCTACGGAGGGTAAGCAAGCTTATAGTGCAGCATGCGCGATCGTTAAAGGTCGTATGCTTGATGGCAAATTTAGACCAATGGTCACAAAAACGCGATGTCTAGGAGATTGTACAGATTGAGCGAGCTGAATTACAAGCATTTAAAATGGCACTTGAAAATACGGATCACAAATTCCCCACACTCATAGTGGGCGATTCTTTTTATTGTGTTCAATCATACAATAAATATTTACAGAATTGGCTTCAAAATGGTTTCAACGATGCAAAAGGTGGCACAATCAAGCATAAAACGCTTTGGGAACAAGTAGTTCAGTTACAAAATGGACTACAAAACACTCATGTGATACACACGTTGAGTCATCAATGTGATGGCGTTAACGTTGAAGGGAATTTATTGGCTGATGAAGCCGCAAAAGGGGCTGTGCAAACGACTTCCGTAGCTGCAATCACTCATTCAAAAACGAAAATAGACAGTGAAATAATACTGGCTGTCAATGCTTCAAGCAAAGGCAGCGGTGTAGCGTTACCTAAAAGGTTTCCAATCAAATACTCATATATAATTGATGTAAACAATGTTCCGTTTGCTTGAATCCCTGGAGTGGGGGATAGGGTAATCCCAAACATGGAACATAGATTAGGACTAATCCTAACAGCACATGAAGGGATCGCCTCTGCCCATGCAGGTTTTCCCGCCACAGTATCGTTATTACAACAGAGATACTGGTGGCCAGGCATTAGGAAACAGACCAGGAATTATGTTTTGGACTGCGAAATATGCCAGAAGATGAAAGTCTCTACTGTGAAATGTCCTGCGCAGACGCTCCTGTTAATTTCCGATAAACCATTAAAATGTGATTACCTGGACCACTGTGGACCCTTACAAAGGGATGTTAACTATAAATATATCATGGTTACAGTGGATTCGTGTTCAAGGTTCCTTTGGATGTGGCCTCAGCGCTCAGCTGATGCTCAAACTGTTATGAAATATTTGCGAGTCTTTATCGGCACATTCTATTCTATTCTATGCGGAATTTGTTAAGCGCACGGACACCCAGGGGTTTCATGGCGCTGAAGAAAACAGATGAGAGATGGATAGTGAAGGGTCAGAAGGTATGGTGTTCTAACCGTACGCTTGTTTGAATAGCCAGGTCTTCAATGCTCGCCTGAATTCTGTCAGCTTGGAGCAGCTCCGGATAGACAAGGGCAGAGAGTTCCAGGTTTTTGGGGCGAGGTATGCGAAACTGGATCCGCCGAGTCGTTTCTTTTTAAATGTCGGCACCGTGAGAAGGGATAGATGGGCAGACCGAAGCTCGCGAGTCGGGACGTGTTTGTTGATGAGTTGGTTAATGAACCTAGGGCTTTTTCCGTGAAAAGCCTTGAAAATTATGCAGCCTGTCTTAAAGGTGATCCGATGGGTGATGGGGAGCCAGTGGAGGGAGGCTAGTAAAGGTTTGGCTGACTTCCTGCGATTGCTCTTGAAAATTAATCTGGCTGCTTGATTTTGCACAATCTGCAGGCGTCTAGAGATGGTGAGGGGGAGGCCGAGGTAAATAGAATTAGAGAAATCTAATCGCGAGAGGACTAGTGCGAGTACTACCTGAATGAGAGCAGAGTGGGACAGCAAATGAGCAATTTTTTTAATCTTTCTTAGTTGGAAGAAGCAAGAGGAGATCACTGTTCCGACCTGGGTCTTCAGAGAGAGATCGGCGCTAAGAGTGACCCCGAGGCTTTTCGCTGACTGGGAGGGGGATGGGGGTGTGCCCATTGAGGGTGGCCAGAAGTGGGGCCCCCAGCTGAGTGCACTGTCGCTAGGGAGTACTAACTCAGTCTTTCCTGGGTTTAGTTTAAGGTGGTTCCGATCCATCCAGCTCTGGATATGCAGCATGGTCTTTTGGAATTCCTCGATGGAGTCCGGTGAGTTGAGGGGGAATACCAACTGCAAATCGTCAGCATAGTTAAAAATAATTACTTTTCTGTTTTTCAGGGAGTGCAAAAGGGGTTTGATATAAAGATTAAAGAGTAGGGGAGACAATGAGGAGCCCTGTGGGACACCGCAAGTGGTTGGGAGGGTGGGAGCTGTGAAGTTCTCCAGCTTTACTGCCTGAGACCTGTCTGTCAGAAAGGACTTAATCCAAGAGAGAGCCGCGCCACTAAGGCCGGCTTGTTCGACACGGTGTAATAGTATAGTATGGTCCACCGTGTCGAACGCGGCCGATAAATCGAGTAGTACGAGGGCCTGATGAATACCATTGTCGGCGTTCGTCCTTAGGGTGTTCTGCACGGCGAGGATCACCGCCTCGGTGGAGTGTGCCTGGCGGAATCCCGCTTGGTTTGGTTCGAGATAGTCTGACGTTTCGATAAAGTTGGATAAGTAGCTGGTTACATAGGCTTCCAGTAGTTTTGCACAGTAAGGGAGAAGGGAGATGGGGCGATAGTTAGAGAGGTTGGAGGGATCGGCACCTGGTTTTTTGATAAGAGGAACCAGGGTGGCATTTTTGAAGGAATCGGGTACTATTCCTTGTGAAAGGGAGGTGTTCAGGATAGGGAGTATGCTCTGAGGGAGTATGGTATAGACCTCTTTCAAAATATGCGGGGGGCAGGGGTCGTTGGGTGAGCCTGATTTTACTCGGTTCATTAGTTCCAATAGTTTAGGTGGGTCAATGGGGGGGATGTCTTGCAGGATGTTGGGGTTTCTACAGATTTCCGACTCGTCAGCTGCAGGGTGGTTGGTTTGAATGCTGTTTTTTATGTTGTCGATCTTCTCCTTAAAGAAGTCGTTAAGTTGGTTACACAGCATTTGAGATGCAGGTTGGGAGGGGGCGGTTCTGGCGTCATTGCAAAGATCGTTAATCACTCTGAAGATTTCCCGTGATTTGTTTTTGGCGTTGGAAATTTTATCTGAAAAGAAAGTGGCTTTAGCAGATAAGATGGAGTCCTTGTAATTTTTGCGGGCTATCTTATAGAGTGCTCTGTTTGTGGCGTGGTAGCTATGTCTCCACTTCCTTTCGAGTTGGCGGAGTTCTAGTTTCTGCTCTTTGAATTCAGCGGAGAACCATTTGTGGGCGTCCATGCGACGGGCGCGAGAGAACTTGGTAAGGGGAGCATGTTCATTACATGCAGAGAGGAGCCACTCAGAGTGCGCTTTATCCGTCAGATTGATGTCTGGTCCCTGGGTGGAGATGGAGTTGGTCAGGGTGGAGAGAAAATCTTGGAGGTTTAGAGATCTCCATTTCCTGACTGATCCTCCTGGGGGCGCGTTGTTTTTTTGGTGACCCTGAGTGGTAATAGAAAATTGCAGTAAGTGGTGGTCGGACCATATGCATGGTGAGGCCGTGGGGCAGGAGGTAGAGATGTTGTGAGACCAAATGTGGTCTAGGATATGTCCCTTTTCATGGGTGGGGGTCGAGACATGTTGGTGGAAGTTTAAATTAGAGAGGAGTTCGAACAATTCTGTGGCGTGAGGACCAGCATCTGCGTTGTTGTACCAGTAATTGAAATCTCCAATGACCATAACCTTGTCGTAGTCAACGACTAGACCTGCTATTTGCTCAGACAAGGAGGCAGGAAAGGAAGGCATAGATGTGGGTGGACGGTATATCAATGCTAGCACCATGGTGCCTGTCTCGGTGTCGGATTTGATAACTAGGTTATCAGTGTCTGGTAAGTCTAGGGGGGGTGAGGAGGTAAATGTGTGGTCTTTGTGAATAATAGCGGCGACACCTCCCCCAGCTTTACCTGGTTTTCTATTTGCAGACAGGATGTAATAGTCTGATGGTAAAGCCGAGAGTATATCTGGCAGGGAGTCTATGGTGAGCCATGTCTCAGTGACGAAGAGTATGTCGGGGCTATCCGTTTTTAGGAGCAGGAATATGTCAAGTTGGTGTTTGACCAGGGATCTGGTGTTAAGATAGAGACATCGGAGGGTCCGGAGATTAGGTTTAGGGGGAGGATTATTATTTTTTGAATTTAGAGAGAGGATAGAAGTCGGTTCTTGTGAGTAATGGTGAGCAAGGATGTTGCTTGCCTTTAGGCGGGCATGAGTTGACGGGTCGAGTGGTTGAGGAACGGGATCATGCAGAGAATGCAACTTTAGAGAGGAGTACCTGATGATTTCTTCATTCTGCCTGGTCCCTGGGCCCGTCCAGGCGCGGACGGGCGCAGACGGGCTTGCCCTATGCGCGCCTTCGGCGCGCAAACGGCGCTCCCGCTGCGCTCGTCCGCTGCGCTTCCTGCCCAGGCACATGATAAAAAAGAAGGAGGGGGCGTGGCCTCAAGGGGGCGTGGCTAGCGAGCACGCCTGCGATGGCGGCCGCTGGATGAGACCAAACAATTACCGCAGCAGCGCTGAATCGGCTGCGTGGTAAAAAGGTGGGATGCAGAGATCAGTAAGCTGTTTAAAGGTTATCAGTCAACACAATTAAAAGCAAGTTTACACAGTTTTACAAACAATCGCGTACCTCCAGGACCCGGCTTCCGCCTCAGGTCTGGGAATCTGATTTCTGACAATGTTTTCAAAGCGGCGCTTTATAAAGGGGCGGGGGGCGTGGCCTCAAGGGGGCGTGGCTAGCGAGCACGCCTGCGATGGCGGCCGCTGGATGAGACCAAACAATTACCGCAGCAGCGCTGAATCGGCTGCGTGGTAAAAAGGTGGGATGCAGAGATCAGTAAGCTGTTTAAAGGTTATCAGTCAACACAATTAAAAGCAAGTTTACACAGTTTTACAAACAATCGCGTACCTCCAGGACCCGGCTTCCGCCTCAGGTCTGGGAATCTGATTTCCCAGACATACGCAATTGGGACACTACATTCTGAACAGGGTCCTGTGTTTAGCTCTCAAGCTTACAAAGAAGCCATGGCCAGTTTGGGCGTAGCAGTGCGGTATTCTTCTCCATTCCATCCTGAGGGAAATTCTGTTGTGGAAAGAAAAAACCGGGACATAAAGCAGTCCATAACAGCTAGGGTATTAGGTTTGGGTGATGGGTGGGTCAAATATCTTTATGGGGTCCAATGCTCATTAAACAATTTGCCAAGAAGTTCTCTAGAGGGTGTCACTCCATATGAAGTCCTATTTGGAACTACAATGTTGATTTCGGACCTTGACATAAAAGGCACAGTGGTGGAAAATAAAAAGTTTGATATCAAAGATCGTTTGGCTGTTTTACAGGTGTTAAATGAACTAAGATCGAAACAAAGCAAGATGTTCCCTTAAGCCAACCACCACTGGGGAAAAACCAACCGTCCCAGCAAGGCCTGTCTGGATCCCAAAGCTTGGTGATCTAGTCAGAGAAAAGATCGCGGACAAGAAGAAATTTGGGCCTTCTTACAGACAACCAGTACTTGTCCTAGCAATCCACGGATCGAGAACAGTACTACTGCCGCCGCTTTCTGGTAAAAAGGAGAAAAGATTTGTGTCCATCGACCTGATCAAACCGCACTATGCGGCAGATACTAAGCAGTAGGCCAAGTGGAGTCCGACAATGTAGCAGGCGCACTCCGCTAGCTACAATCCAAGAGGTTCAAACTGAGAGACTTATTACCTTTGAAGATTCTACAGTGAGAAATTAAGGACTAAGCAACAAAGCTATGGAACTCGTCCCTCTTGAGACCCAAATAACAGTTCGTCCTGATACACCTGTCTACAACGAAGTAACAAGTGATCAACTGGTTCAAGCGATTTCAACGAATCCTAATGTAATTCCAACCATTGACAGAACTGCCTCTGGTTTTTTCATTAACTTTGATACGTTTTCTGAGGATCCCAGCGAACCTGAAACAACGCCAGCACAAAGAACTTTCAAAGAACAAACAACAGACTTTTTTCATCTCCCGAAAAAGACTTATCTGGTTTCTCCATGGATTGAACTATGGATTGTTTTGGGAATATTCTTCTTTCTCCTTTGGTTAGCTCTGGTAATAACTCTGGATATGCTGATAAACTGAAGATATATTCAAATGGACACAGCAAGTAAAAGAGTGAACTTACTTCTCCAGCCACACAAATCATCCCATCGTGAAGCAAGAGACTTGTCAGCAGTGAACATCAAAGCCGTTCCTATACCAGATGGTATAGTTTGGGACAGAAGTGAATATGACATTTTTGGCCCGTCGGAACATTTGAAGAGTCCACACTTATTTAAAATTTCATTAAGTGACTTTATTACCTAGTACCTTTTGTGATGATTTGGACTTTGAGACTGTTAATAACATGATGTCTGATCTAGAAATGTCTGCAGTATTCACAAAACATGAATATTTAGAGGGTTCATCAGACTATGAACAAATGTATTGTTATAACCACTATGGTCATCATTTCTTGCATAAAACTGCATCACCTAGAAATGTATTTATGTATAACCAATGGGAACATTGTCCTACAACTCCAAAGGGTAGCTCAAAAACGTTTGCAATGAAATTTCCATATTTCCAGAATCGTTTTATTTTAAGACTATGAACAAGACAGGAACAAAAAATATGTTAACCAATACGAAACAGATTTATTCTGCAGCCTTTATTGCCCAAATGTCTAGACAGGGTTTTGACTTTTGGAAAGAAAACCTTCAGACAAAATCTGTCTGGGGTACAAAAGTTTGGCAAATGCAGGGGGTAGAAGCTTTGTTTAGAGCCTGTATCATCCCTGAGCAAATTATGTTTTTGAATGACACTGTCCAACAAACATCTTGCCTTGGGTTAGCCAAGATCAAAGAGCCTATCAGGGATATAGGAACTACACTACAAGGTGTCGCAGAAGAAAATGTCTTTTTTTTCCTGCAAATGGCATCAACAAAGGGTTTTTGGTGCTAAAATCACCATCCTCCCAGCTTTCAGGAACAGGCAGACTTCAACCAGAAAACCTAGTTTTTCAGCACAGTTTTGGCATTTTAACGGAAGATAGACCAAATGTACCTATGTTTTGTCTTTTCAACCTCAATTCAGTTAGTGGTGGAAACGGGTATGAAACCCCTGGTGGATCCCGGTACGCTATACATTTCTGGAAATAGACAAAATTCAAATTCAGCAAGGGTTTCATTTGTGTAGATCCTTCAAGGTTTTCCTATAAAAGGTAACAGTTAAAATAAAACAATATTGAAATAAAGTTGAAAAAAACAGCCATTTGTGTCTACGTTTTCATCTGTAACATCTTCCAACTGTGGCAGATTTCCAAAATCAATATACCCTTAATTCTGCTGGACCCTTCTTGTTGTGGATATAAATAGGGTTTGTAGGTTTTCCTAGGACCCGAGGTACGCAGCGCCAATAACTTAGCTGAACCTTGCCATGTTTTTCATAGTGCACCGGGTATACAATAATTCATTTAGTAAAATATAAAAAGTGAAAAATAGGTATCAAGGAAACCTATGTATTTCTAAATGGGCACAAGATATGGAGTTTAGAGGCAGTGGTTAACTGCACATCTTTGAATTTGTGGGTGCCCATGCTAGCATGTGAAATAGATGGCATTTCTCAAAATGACTTCCTTCTTACACACTGTCTTACATTTGGAAGGAACAAATGCAGAGAAAGACAATTGGCAATAAGACTAATATTATAATATTTAATGTTTCTCTAAGTCTCCCAATAAATATGGTACCTCACTTGTGTAGGTAGACCTAGTGCTCGCGACAGGAAGCAGCCCAAAATGCAACATAAACACATCACATTTTTCCACTGAAAACTGAACTTTTGCTGTGGTACCTAGGGAATCCTAGCAAACCTGTACATTTTTTTGAACTAGACTCCTCAGGAAAAACCAGAATGGAGTGACTTATGTGGCTCACACCATGTTCTCTTACACAGAATCCCTCGCAAACCTCACAATTTGTCTAAAAAGCACATTTCCGTTACATTTCTGTGATGGAAAGTTCTGGAATCTGAGGGGAGCCACATACATCCTTCCACCCAGCATTCTCCTAAGTCTTCTGATAAAAATGGTACCTCAGTTGTGCGGGTAGGCCTAGTGCCCGTGACAGGAAAGGGCCCAAAACACAATGGGACACATCACATTTTCACACTGAAATCTGACCTTTTTTTGCAATTTGCATAGCTGTGGACCTAGGAAAACCTAGCAAACCTGTACAGGTTTGAAAATTAGACTCCCAGAGAAATCCAGGAGGAGCTGACTTGTGTGGTGCTCACCCGTTTTTTCTACACCGAATCCCTTGCAAACCTCAAACTTTGACTATAAAAACAAATTTTCCTCAAATTACTGTGATGGAAAATTCTGGGATCTGTGGGTAGCCACAAACTTCCACTCAACCGGCATTTCCACAAGTGTCCGGATAGAAATGATACCGAAGATGGGTGGGTAGGCCTAGTGCCCGTGAAAGGAAACGGCCCAAAACCCAACATGTACACATCACATTTTCCCATTGAAAACTGACTTTTTTGGGGGAATATGTCTAGCTGTGGATTTTTCTCCCCAGCTAAGCTGGCACCTGGGAAAACCTAGCAAACCTGCATATTTTTTTAACTATACCCCTTTGGGAATTCAGGATGGGGTGACTTGTGTGGCTCGCACCAGGTTCTGTTACCTAGAATCCCTTGCAAACCTCAAAATTTGTCTAACAAAACACATTTTCCTCACATTTCTGTGATGAAAGTTCTAGAATCTGAGGGGAGTCCACTCATGATTCTCCTACGTCTCCAGATAAAAATGGCACCTCACTTGAGTGGGTAAGCCTTGCGCCCACAACAGCAAATGGCCCATAACGCAAAGTGGACACATCACATTTTCTCACTAAAGCTGACCCTTTTTTGCAATGTGCCTAGCTGTGGATTTTAGGCCCTAGCTCAGCCAGCACCTAGGGAAAGCTAGCAAACCTGTACATTTTTTCAAACTAGACACCTAGTGGTATCCAGGGTGGACTGCACTGAATGACTCTCACCACGTTTGTTCACCCAGAATCCATTGCAAACCTCAAACTTTAAATAAAAAAACAAATTGCCCTCACATTACTGTGATGGAAAGTTCTGGAATCAGTGGGGAGCCACAAACTTCCATCCACATAGCATTCCACGAAGTCTCTCGATAAAAGTGGTACCTCACTTGTGTGGGTGGGTCAAGTGCCCACAGCAGGGTATAGCCCAAAATGTATGGGGGAAACATCAAAATAATCTATCACAAAAAACCTGTTTTTGCAAGGGGTTTACCTCTGTATTTGATCCCGAACTCTGCAACTATCTAGGGAAACCTACCAAACACAGACATTTCTTAAATCTAGATACTTGAGGGAGTCCAGGGAGGGGTGGCTTGCATGGATCCTTCAACATTGTCTTACCCAGAATCCTCTGCAAACTTCTAATTTAGCTGAAAAAACACATTTTCATCACATTTCTGTGTAGAATAACTGCACCGGCACAAATTTCCTACCACCCATCACTCCCCTCGGTATCACGATAAAAATGCTGACTACTAGTGTGGGTGGGTCAAGTGCATGCGCCAGGCAAGGGCCAAAAGCATGTAGAGATTTAGGGGGGACCAAAGTGGATCCAAAAGTGTAAGGTTTTTTTTAATACGTTTGCAGGCTAAATCTCTCTAAGCACCCTCACAAGTGAGGTATCATTTTTATTGGGAGACCAAGACTAACGCTGGGTGGTAGCAAATATGTGCTTGTGCAGTGATCCCACACAGACATGTCAAGAAAATATGCGTGTTTAGCTAAATTTGAGGTTTACAGGGAATTCTGGGTAAGAAAACATTGCAGGATCCACACTAGCCAGGGTTTGGTTGGTTTCCATTGATGGCCGCTGAGCCTGGGACCAAAAACGCAGATGCCCCCCTTGCAAAAACAGATCCTTTTGTTATGGATAATTTTGATGTCTCCACAATGCATTTTGGGTCCGTCTCAGTCGCTGGCACTTGGCCTACACACACAAGTAAGGTACCATTTTTATCAGGAGACTTAGGGAAACACCAGGTGCATGGATGTTTGTGGCTCCCCACAGATTCTGGAACTTTTCATCACAGATATGTGAGGAAAATGTGATGTATTTAGCAAAATTTGAGGTTTGCAGGGGACTCTGGGTAAGAAAACCCTGACTGGTCAATGCAAGCCATACCTTTCTGGACTTCCCCATGGTGTCTAGTTTTAAGAAATGTCTGGGTTTGATAGGTTTCCCAAGATGTCCGCCGAGCTCAGGACCACAAACACAGGTAGCCCCTTTCCAAAAACAGGTTGTTTTGTGATAGATAATTTTGATCTCGCAGACACTTGGCCAACCCACACAAGTGAGGTACCATTTTTATTGGGAGACTTGAGAAATGCTGGGTAGATGAAAGTTTGTGGCTCCCAGCAGATTCTACAACTTTGCATCACAGAAATTTGAGGAAAATTTGATTTTGTTAGCTAAATTTGAGGTTTGCAGGGGATTCTGGGTAAAAAACCTGGAGAGAGACACATAGGTCATGCAGCCCTTTATTTCCCTGGTTGTCTACCTTTCAAAGATTTGCAGGTTTGCCTACGTGTCGGCAGAGCTAGGGCGCAAAATTCACAGCTACCCATAATGACAGAAAAAAGCAAAACAAATAAAACAAAGAGTTGTTACTAAAGACCATAAATATAAATCTGGTTCTTATTTGTTAAAGTTAGTCCACCACTTACATTAGTTAGTTTTAGCACCTCCAGAAATGCTGGCTTCAAAGCACAAGTACTTATCAAAGTATGTAAATATTGAAACCACACCCTCTGAAGGTGAGCCGGGCTACTTCTTAGTACCACCTGCTTTATGGTACATTCACACGCTATTCACGTACCACACATAAGACTTTCATACCGCCGGCCAAGGGCCCAATCCAACAGATCAGTGCACTCACATCAACCTACCGCTGCCATGCAAGGGCCCATCACATTCATATGCCACGGGACGGAATAAGTTTGACTACATTTTACCACCTGTCAGGTAATCACCTCCTTCTTCTGAACATTGCAGAATGCATGCATAGTAAACCTTTACTAATGACTCCCATGACAGCCACGTGAGGCTCAGGAAGACATGTCTTTCATGCACCTTTAGCACACTCGCTGTGCTAAATCCAACTCTGTCCAGTATATGGATGCAAGTTCGAGGTGTCTGAGTATGCCCCATGTCCTATGCCTCTGACTGAATAGAGCATATATACCTTTCAAAATAAGGCAAACATGCTGGGGAATTTTCAGATTTGTCCTAAAGAGTACATCATAAACTCTGTCGTTTTTTAAACACAGGGTAGTCTGTGACAGCGTTGAATATGTCCCATCCACCATTATGTGCAATGCTGTGACTGTAATGCGCTCATTATACAGCAAACTGAACATCGACTAAGTTCTAACAGAGGATGAACATGGCGAGCAGGTCAAGCATTTACCCATGCGTGCCATAGTAAGTCACTTTCAGGTGAGTGCAGAACCAATGGGTTTGAATCCATAGGTGAAGATGAAGGCATGGCATGTGTAACTATACTACCTTTACTATCTACCTTCTACCTATGCAATATCCCTTGAAAGCACACCTATAGTCAGCTTTTTTTCCTGTTCATGTCTCTGTCCTCATCAGAGTCCTGAATAATCCTGTATAATTCCCAAGTGAACGTATACTAATTCCTTCAGTCCCTAGCCACGTGTTGCTCAAGAAACTCTGGCTTTCTAGCGCCATCAATGCACTTACTGTGCTAAATCCAACTCCTTTCAGTTTGTAGATGCATGTTGGGGGTGACCAAGTGTGCCATCATCTGAGAGCTCATTCTTCGCACTGAGTGAGCGAGCATCTCTGCAATTGAATCTAGGGCAAACATGCTGGAAAAACATACTGCGTATGTTCTTTAAAGTAATCAGCCAAACAAATGCACCCTGGGACTCATTCACCAACACTTCTTCTTTTGCTTTGAAAGTGTGCAAACTCAATTACTAACTTGTATCATAAGCAATACTAAGGATGTGAAAACAATCATCACATATGATTTTATGTCCTGTACTCTTTTTCAATAACATTGCTTATGATACAAGTTACTAAATGAGTTTGCACACTTTCAAAGCAAGCAGACTTGTTGGTGAATAAATCCCAGAGGACATTTCTTTGACTTATTGCACTTACTCTGGTTCTCGTGGGCAATCAGAGTAGTCCCTGTATTGTACACATAAATTCCCTAAAAAGTACATCACAATCTAGTCAAGCCTTTAACATTTTGCTACACAGGCTACTACTTGATAGCCTGGCTTATGCTCCATCCAGCATTATGTGCAGTCTGGGGACTATAATGCACTTGTTAATCAGCAAACAGAACACCAATCACGTTCTGACAGTGGATAAAGGTGTCAAGCAGACCATAAGGAACTCCATGATTTGCTCAAGTAAAGGCAAACAAATTCTACAGCTGCATGGCCTGTGAAGTAGTGGCCTATGGACTGTAGGTATCCATGCACAGCCATTGAAAGGTTTACGTAATGGCAGCTCCATCTCAGTCAATTCCCCAATAGTTCTTTTTTGTATGGTACAATGTGAAGCAACCGGGAAAACACGAGGCTGGCTAAGATGGGCACTGGGGACAGTAAGTACAGCTCTCCTGCCTATTTCAATGCGCAGAGCAGACTTTACAAAAACAACATGGTCAATCCTTTTTAGGTGTTGCATTAAAGCGATTAACAAAGTGTCGCTCCTTCAGCTTTGCCACGTCCTCCAGAGCATAAGAACTGGAGGCTGCTGCTTCTGTAGCAGTAAGGCTTTCTATGACTGACAACAGAAAGTCAAGAAAAGACATGAGTGTTCTTGGGTTGTCCGACAATAAACAACATACGCATTGTATGTTGCCATCTCGATCAGGTGGGTAGACAGTTTCTTGCACCAAGTGCGAGTTTTATGACTCACATTGTATGGCTGAAGAACCTCGTCATTCTTATCCATTCCACCCATGTACTTGTTGTCTTAAATTATACATGTGGACTTATGAACTTCAGCCATCTGTCCTCAAACCATGACGGGAGAAATGCTTTCATCATGAATTGAAATGTGCACTCCTATCCGAGAACTTGATGTGAGCAGTTTGTTGGAACGCAATGCAGTGCTCTTGGATTTCTGGAGCTTCTTACAAACAAGCTCCTCTGGTAATCCTTTGCGGCGACATTAAACTGTACCACTGGCCACAGTGCCAGCTTTGTTCAGCCCTCTGAATAGCTCTAGTCCTGTACAGAAATTATACACATAAAGGTTATAACCTTTATGAAAGAGAGGTTGGACAAGCTCCCACACAATCTTTCCTGTTACCCCTAGCGTGCGAGGGCAACCTACAGGATTGAGAGTTGAGTCATTTCCGGTATACACTCTCAAGCTATACACATAGCCAGTCAAGCTTTCAGATAGCATGTACAGCTTGATGCCATATCAAGCTTGTTTACGCACAGTTTACTGCCTGGACAGCAGCCGCCCATTGTACAGTATCAAGAACTCATTGATGGCTATATTCTTTCCAGAAGTATAAACCTCTAGAGCCCTGGCAGACAAATGTTCCACGCATGACAAGCCACATTTTGAACAACCTGTCATGTATGGATGGTCCCAGGGCAATGCAGCAGAATTTTCTACTAAATTACGCATGGGCAGAGTTTGCGGAGTTCTGCTATGTGGAACTCTGCTAAGTGACCAAAAAGCTCTGCTGCACAATGCGGAGTTCCCTATGCAATGGAGTGCGCTACGTTGTGCCATTTGCACTGTTTTTTTAGCACCAGTGTTTGTTTATACCATGTTGTAAAATCAGCGTGAATGGCACCATGCGCAGCTCAAGAGGGCGCTGCTTCTTTCTGCCACTCGAGTAGATCTTCTACTCAAGTGGCAGCGTCCTCAATGTGAATGGAAGGTTTCTCAATGCGAGTTATAGCGGTCATCCATGACTGCCCTTGAAGAGAAATCTTAGCGGGAGGTGGTCTGGAGTAAGATTTTTCTTGCTCGCGCTCACAAACTTAAATTTGGTGAGCGAGAAAAAAACTCTGCCGAGTTTTTGGGAACTCCACACTCTACACAGAGCGCCAAGTGGGAAAAACTCTGTGAGAGGCTCGCAAATTCACGCCCAGGCCTAATTCAAATGCCGCATGCTCTGCAATAGCAAAAAATGATTTCTGCTCATGTACAGTGTGAAGATGGGGGTTATCCAAACCGTGCGAGTAGACCAGTAGGACAGCAAGGTGGGTTTATGCACTACTCCCATTTTGAGCATAAGGCCCAAAAATTTCTTCAGCTCCCCTAATGAACTTAGAGTCCACTTGTGTGCACTAGAATGAGGCCTGAGAGTGCCACCATGCTACCTCCAAAAAATGTTTGACACGCAAATTTGTTTGCGGCAAATTTTTGCCAAGGAAGTCAACATCCAAAAAGAGATGGATGTAGTCAATTGGCAAAAAATTACGTGCATCGACTTTACATCCAGCGCCCCGGTAAAAGGCGAGTTTTGGAACTTATTTGGGGGGGGCTGCTAAGATAGCGCTCTGTGCTTGTCGCGCACGTGCCTGCTCTCTAGGTTGGTTTAACCTGCTGCTGTTGTCCCGCTGCACAGACTGTGTGTGCAAAGGGACAGCATGACTGTCATCAACGTGTCCCTCAGAATCGAGGAAAGATGAGTCATTGAATGGAACTGCACTAACTGAAAAATCACTCAGATTCTGCTCCATTGTCCTCTCCCTCAGATGCTGTCTCAGTCTCTGATCCTGCCTCAGAGCTGGAATCCAGAACCAGATATCGGGACTGGGCAGCATTCATCCAACGAGACACTATCTCTGCTGGTGCTTAAACTGGCCTTCTAAAACACTATCCTACATAGAAGGCAGATAGGCTGTTAATTTGAAAAAGTTGGTGGGTGTTTGTGAGTGATGTGAGCAACAGTATATAGTGATAAAGTCACCTTACCTATTCTTTCCACAATCAGAAGGTTCTCCAAAGACACTTAAAAAGACTTTAAAAGACACAGTATTACTTTACCTTACCACCTACCCATCATCACAGCCTTTAGCGCTGGTGGCACCCAGTGTGACAATCATTTTGGTGCCCCCCCTTCCCATGACCTCCAATAAACATCTGTTATTCAGCGCCAAGATGCCCACGGGTGAATGTGCGCTTAACAAATGCACACTATGTTATGACCTCCTCCCTGGATTTCATCACAACCACCCAGCAAACAAGCACCTCATCTCTCCATAGCCCCTATCTCACATAATTTTTTTTTTTAAGCGTTGAGAACCTCTGGCTTTACTGATCCACTCATAAAATACAGATCTGTTGTTTACAGCAGGTCCTCTGCGCTACTTTATGGCGTCAAAACTGGCACTAGACAAAAATCCAATCTCTCTCAACAGCAGGAAAATATTGACAAGCGTTATCTTTACATTTTTATTGCTGCCAGAAAGATATATATATATATATATATATATATATATATATATATATATATATATATATATATATATATTCTCCAAGCGTTTTAGTCATAGACACAAACGTGGCGCACACACTTTGATGATGTTTCAAGTTCTTTTATTCCGCTCCAATGGCAGACAAACGCGTTTCGGCCATGCTGGCCTTTGTCAATGTCAATCCATACAATGTTTGCACTGAATAAATGAACATTGTTCCACCCACGTCATCTTGAATTGAAATGAAAAGAGGACTGTGACACTCAGAAAACTCTTTCAAAAGCAGATCTAAATAGCTGCCATTTTGAACTAGTAAGGAGATGTTATATTCCTATGACTAGAGTTCTAAAAACATATATGCACATACACATACAACAAGCATATCGTTTCTTTTTTTGCAGAGCAATTCCTAAATTAATTAGAATACCCTTCTTCACAGAATTACGCCCTGAATGGGCGGAAACAGATGTGCAAATACAAATACAACAAGCATTTCGTTCATGTTTTACCGAGTAATTCCTTAACTAATTGGAATACCCTTCCTTCATAATATTTCGCCCTAGATGGGCTAAGGATATGTTATATTTTATTCCCTAGGGATATTTTTATCTCATTATTTCGAGTCCCTATAAATAAAATCAAGCCCTGAATGGGCAATTGTCATTGCAGAGTCTCAAATTCTATCAATCATTCTATGGGTTGCACATATTAACAATTAAAATCAATCAAATTCCTTACAAAATATCAATTTCTTAGAAGGGAAAAGTGTTCACAAAAATACATATATATGTATAGTATTTTTCTCAACAGTATTGCCATTAATTCATTTAAGATGTTCTATTTTCACCATTCACTATTCTTTTTGCCTTGCTCATCCTAAATTTTCCTCATAAGGTATTTCTTCATCCTGTTATATCATAGTTGTTTATAGCAATTTCTCATTTTCTTTTTTGTTTTAACCAACATGTATCCACATTTCTTCCTCACAGTTTAATCCATTCGGTGCCAAGGTAGGAAGTTCTATGATATATTTTGATTCTAACTGTCTAAGAGTTCTTATCCTGTCACCACCTCTTCTAAGGGGTGGGACTCGATCCAGGCAGAATTTTAAGAGATTGCTGTTACTTTTATGCCTTTCGGCAAAGTGCCTGGCCACAAGATAGTTGTTATCAATTTTAGTTATTGCACGCATGTGCTCTAAAATTCTCTTCTTTGTCTGGTGCATCATGCTCCCCACGTATCGAAGGTTGCATGGACACACCAGGCAGTAGACTGTAAAGTCTGAGTTACAGTTGAGTAGTTTGGTGATATTTTTCGGTTGGTCATTTCCAGGGGTCAGATAGGTTTTTGTAACTGTGCTATTTTTACATGCCTTACATTTTAGGCATGGATAGAAGCCTTTGATATTATGGTGGCCTGTATCCTTTTTTGAAAAATAACTGTGTACTAGCATGTCCTTTAAAGAAACATTTTTCCTATAGGTTATGCTTGGTTGTTTTGTTACTTGTTGGCCAATGGTTATATCTGCCTGGAGCATACCCCAATGTTTTTTGAGAATTTTGCGGATTTCTCCAGAGTCTGAGGAAAAAGTTAAAATTAGTCTGATGGTGCCATCATTATTTACTTTTGGGGGCTTGCTTAGGAGATCTTCTCTTTTCCGTGTTTCTGCCCTTTCTGTTTCTGCCTTCAAAATATGCTGAGGGTACCCTCTCTGTTTGAAGCGTTCCACAGCTTCTCCAGTGGCTATTTTGTAATTTTCTTTTGTGGTGTTATTCCTTTTTAGACGAAGACATTCACCATATGGTATACTATTCACCAGACAGCGTGGATGCTGACTAGTGAAGTGCAGAGTTGCATTACCTGCAGTTGGTTTGCGAAATAGTCTTGTCTTAAGTGTACCATTATCAGCATATACCAGAAGATCTAAGTATGGTACTTCCCTTTCACTGATGGTTCCTGTAAAATGAAGATTGATATCATTTCTATTCAAACTTTCAAGATATTCCTCTAGTTCATGTCTATTGCCTGTCCATGTGAAAAATATATCGTCAATGAAGCGGGTCCAGATTCCTATCTTCTGTGCCCACGCTTCATTGGTACCTGCCCAGGCCACGTGCTTCTCCCACCAGCCCACGAAAAGGTTCACGTAACTGGGGGCGAAGCACGTGCCCATCGCAGTACCCTGTTTCTGGATGTACAGTTGTTCACCGAAGGTAAAGATGTTGTTGTTCAAACAAAATGACAGAAATTGTAAAATCATTTAGTTGTGTTCTGTGTATTTTAGTGGTCTCATTTTCAGAAAGGATTTTATGGGTATTTCTCCCTGGCCGTGGTGAATACTCGTATATAGACTGGTAATGTCCAGAGTAACAAGAAAGAAAGAATTTTGCCAATTCATATTATCAATTATCTTAATAAAATCTGTACTATCTTTTATATAAGACACTAAATCAAATACAAATGGACACAGCACATTGTTTACCAGAATTGAGGTGTTTTCCAAAAGACTGCCCATGGACGAGACTATTGGTCTCCCCGGGGGCTTTTTGTCATCTTTATGAAGTTTTGGAATATGGTAGAAAGTGGGGGTAACTGGATGTTCTGTTTTAATGAAATCATATTCATCTTGACCTAAAATCCCCTTACTTTTCCAAAAATCAATCATTCCATAAAACTCAAGAATGCTTTGGTTATAATCTTTAGTTGTAATTTTCTCATAGCATACATGATCATTTAATTGCCTTAAAGCTTCCCGTTCATACGATACACTGTCTTGGATGACAATATTCCCGCCTTTGTCTGACGGTTTTATTACGATTGTCAGATCTTCCTGTAACACTTTTATCGCTTGACGTTCTTCCAATGAGATATTTTGATTTTTCTTACTTGTTCCTTTAGGGTTAGTTCTTAACTTGTCCAAATCCCTGATTACCAGTTCATGAAAACTGTCAATCATGTCATACGCTGTTCTTGGTATGAATCTAGATTTCTTCTTTAAGTTAGTGACCATTCCTGTTTGTGTTATTTCATTTTGTTCTAGAAATTCTGTGTCACTTATTGGTTGTGTCGCATCATCTCCTTCGATTTCTTCTCGTAGGCCATGAAGAGCTCTTAAGGCTGGTAGTTCACTTCCAGTTAATTGATCCATCGGGTCAATTGTCCGGTCCGGATCTCTCACGGGTTTTGGAATTTTCCCATGGAACATTTTATTGAGCTTTAGTTTTCGTATGAAAAGATAGAGATCAATCCGTGTTTGAACATAATCCCATTGATTTGTTGGGCAAAATGGTAGGCCCTTTCGTAGTACCTGCTCCTCTATTCTTGTTAATTTTCTTTTTGATAGGTTTACTACGGTTAAATCTTCAGTTTTTACTTTTTGTTGATTTCCCTTCTGCTCCTGGTGACCCTCGGGGTTTATTGTGCATTTGCCTTTTTTGCCCCTTCTTGTTTTCCTTTTGCTCCATCTGGAGGTCTTGTTCTCTGTGGGAGTTGGCGCCATGATTGTTGGATTACCTCGTATTCCTTTGGAAAATTTACTCTTGCTCCTGTGCTTTCTATCACATTAGATGCACCCTCTGGTTCCGATTGTTCTGGGTCCACCTCTGACTCTGACGTGTCTCTTGTCACTTCAACATTAGTTTTCTTTGCCTCTTGTATTGATTTTCTCGGCATGTCAAATTTCTTGGCAAATGTTAGAACCCTGCCGGATTCGTAGTCATGTTGATCTCGGGCAAATTTTTCATGTTTACGCTTTCTTATTACTTCTTCATACTTAAGTAAGCGTTGTTTCATTTGTTGCCTCAAGTTTTCAGCTGTCTCTGTTGCCGAATCCTTTGCGATTAGCTCTTCCAGTCTTCTTATTTCTTCCAATAATTTCACTCTGTCGCTAATCGCATATTTTATCAGAATTTCTACCATCCCCTTTGCTGATCTTGTAGTATGGTCTGACCATTCTAGTAGCAGATTGGGGTCCGGATTTTCATAGGATGGCACCGTGTATATTCTTAGTCCTTGAGGGATACGATCAACCTCAAGATAGCGTGTTAAAGATGCTGATTCCCACCATTTGCGCACTTCTTTTTCGTACGTCTTTTCAAGTGTTTGAAGTAACCCTTTCAATGAATTTGGCGGTATACTGCTCTCTTGTTTATTTTTATATTTGCTTCCTTCATTAGCTTTCACTGTAAAGACCGTGGCAGCCACCTCCAGTCTCTCCTCCTCACTAAACATTGTTGCGGTTGCCTTGGATGCAGTCGCGGATTAGTTTAAAGTCCGTATTTCGCCACCTTCCCAGGCGATACGTGTAATGCTCTTAACTATTTTCAGAGTTCAAAGTATAAACATCCAGCAAGTAAGCTCACAAGTGTATCTTTTGAAATGGCATACTCGACTTACCCAAACTGGTTTCTCGATAGGCTTGCGCGTCCTCCAACTCGGTCGCCTCCGATATTCATCCAGTCCTGGTTTTGCCTTCGCCTGATACAATCTCAGCGTTCCACTTTCGTTGGTCAGCTTGCTTCGATTTACTGGCGGTGCCGGCGTTTTCCCAATAGAGATTCTTCCAAGATACCACCAATACCACGCCGCACTACTTCCTGGATGGGTGCTGCCACAGACGTAGGTGAGTCAGTCGATACATTTCTCCAAGCGTTTTAGTCATAGACACAAACGTGGCGCACACACTTTGATGATGTTTCAAGTTCTTTTATTCCGCTCCAATGGCAGACAAACGCGTTTCGGCCATGCTGGCCTTTGTCAATGTCAATGCATACAATGTTTGCACTGAATAAATGAACATTGTTCCACCCACGTCATCTTGAATTGAAATGAAAAGAGGACTGTGACACTCAGAAAACTCTTTCAAAAGCAGATCTAAATAGCTGCCATTTTGAACAAGTAAGGAGATATTATATTCCTATGACTAGAGTTCTAAAAACATATATGCACATACACATACAACAAGCATATTGTTTCTTTTTTTGCAGAGTAATTCCTAAATTAATTAGAATACCCTTCTTCACAGAATTACGCCCTGAATGGGCGGAAACATATATGCAAATACAAATACAACAAGCATTTCATTCATGTTTTACCGAGTAATTCCTTAATTAATTGGAATACCCTTCCTTCATAATATTTCGCCCTAGATGGGCTAAGGATATGTTTTATTTTATTCCCTAGGGATATTTTTATCTCATTATTTCGAGTCCCTATAAATAAAATCAAGCCCTGTCCAACCCATAGAATGATTGATAGAATTTGAGAATCTGCAATGACAATTGCCCATTCAGGGCTTGATTTTATTTATAGGGACTCGATATTGCACATATGTTTCCGCCCATTCAGGGCGTAATTCTGTGAAGAAGGGTATTCTAATTAATTTAGGAATTACTCTGCAAAAAAAGAAACAATATGCTTGTTGTATGTGTATGTGCATATATGTTTTTAGAACTCTAGTCATAGGAATATAACATCTCCTTACTAGTTCAAAATGGCAGCTATTTAGATCTGCTTTTGAACGAGTTTTCTGAGTGTCACAGTCCTCTTTTCATTTCAATTCAAGATGACGTGGGTGGAACAATGTTCATTTATTCAGTGCAAACATTGTATGCATTGACATTGACAAAGGCCAGCATGGCCGAAACGCGTTTGTCTGCCATATTGAGCGGAATAAAAGAACTTGAAACATCATCAAAGTGTGTGCGCCACGTTTGTGTCTATGACTAAAACGCTTGGAGAAATTTATCGACGGACTCACCTACGTCTGTGGCAGCACCCATCCAGGAAGTAGTGCGGCGTGGTATTGGTGGTATCTTGGAAGAAAAAAAAAAATATATATATATATATATATATATATATATATATATATCCAAACGGAAAGTTTTGGCGCGAACAGTGAACAGCCCAGCCAGTCGGGTCGGGGCTCGTCAACGGGCGCCGCCGTTCAATATTCCACAGAGGTTCTTCTCCACAGGTCCAGAGAAAAGAAAACGAGCCACACCAGTCTTGCTTGAAAAGTGTAAAATGTATTTACACAAGGAACAGAAGACGCGTTTCGGCTGACAAGCAGCCTTGGTCACATGACCTTTCATGGTAAACCAGGAAGTATATAACACGTTTACAAATTCAGCACGTCACAGCGTGCATCAAATGAAAGTGAAGACAGACTCGGTCAGACCAGGGTGAAAAACAGTACTTCCTGGTTTACCATGAAAGGTCATGTGACCAAGGCTGCTTGTCAGCCGAAACGCGTCTTCTGTTCCTTGTGTAAATAAATTTTACACTTTTCAATATATATATATATATATATATATGAACCAAACAAACAATCCACCACCCACGGCAACACCATGGAAGGAAGCACGGACACAAGTGGTTCAGTATTCGGCATCGCTTTTATTTAGTTGTTGTCGCCCTCAATCCCAAGCACCAGGAGAGACGTGTCTCAGCCTTCAAGAGACCTTTTTCAATCTAATTTGGTATGCTATAATGCTTCACTTGTAAGGCCCTTTCCACCTGACTGATGTATGAACATAGAAAAACATACTATAATGTATGTGTTCCAATAACGGCCCAAATGCGTCATATAGATGCTGTCCACAGCCGAAAATCGGCACTAATACAGGTAAGGCATAACAATAAAAATAAATATTCGCACAATGCTTGCATTTTTATTTGCTCATAATACCGAAAAATGCAGACAGCATGAATTAATCAGTCATGGAAATCGCATAAAACATTTGTCACGATGGGATTAATGCGGGCATTTAAAGGTACATCACCAAACTCGTAATTCTGTGTTGTCATTTTAAACATTAATCATATTAAAAGAGTAATTGTTAAAAAGAAGAAAGGTCAGCCATTATCATTTGTGTCTCATAGTTACTGCCGATGCTATGTAAAGTTCACCCAGGCAGCTGCCAAGTCTGTGCAAGCATGCCCTCCGATCCCAACTGCAGAATCAAGATAATTCCTGCTATAATTAAAATACCAAAACGTTATTATTCGCTGTGCTCCGGGGGGCGTATAACTATGGTCTGATGATGGGATTATGCTTGCAGACGAAGAGTATACTTGCAACTCCAAGTCTGTAGAGCGCTTGCTCCTAATCCCATCAAGACTCCATATCCCATAATGCCGCTGAATGGTAGGATAGTTAGCAAGACAAATGGCTGCAGCTGTATATTGCAGGGTCACAAAATAATTCATTCCAAGGCAAAGGCAAATGTAAAATCACTGCAATAACAGCCAACATAAAATAACTTTCAATAAAGTACAACCTCGGGTTGAGGGGGACCCTTCAGAAAAATTGATAGCGCCAGAACCACCTCACCGCATCGGCTTCGGCGTCTGCAGTGCCCAATTATCAGCTGGTGTCAGTCTTCCGGGCAAGGCATTTCTTGCTGGCAAAAAACACAGATCCCATGCTGTCTGTTACAGAAACCGCCGCAATACGAGACCCACATCTTCCACCGCAGTCATCCTCGTTCCTCTTCCTGCCAACCAACCGGGGGCTCCCCCACGATAGCACTCCAGTACTGCTCCTCCAAGATTCCGTCTGAAGGGAGAGCCACAAACAACTAGTGGTCCGTGTAAGCATAATGACTGCTCACGCTGTAATATATATATGTCACAGATGGGCCGGAGGGAGCAGGGAGAGATGCAGAAGGTTAAGGGTTAAAACAAAAGCAAATTAATGCACAGTATTTAGTAATGTGTTTGTAATAAATATACTTTTAATAATTTTGTTTTAAAACACTGACTGGACAATCATTTATTGAGTGTTATTATTGCATGGCAGCGAATGATGTTTATTAGCCCACACAATGTCTTCTGAGTAGGCCTTGAATAGCTCTGCTTCACTATACTGAGAATCAATTGGTACAATGGGGTGCTTGGTTCCCAGTAAGGAGACAATTATGGACCTATGACATACGCAGGCCTCACATCCTTCACAACTAAATAGCAATTTCTTCTAATGAGCAAATGTACCTTTTCTACATCTGCCAGGAATTCGCAGAGGGATCTCTGTTGGGGTGAGGCCATCTATCACAAGTGCAGTGATCTCAGCAACCATTAACCAACTAAATGAGTGGGAAGATTGGTATTTTAAGGTGTGGCTTGCATTGAAGTGTTGGGAATGCCTACTAACTTATACATTTATTTGCCTTCCTGAACTACAATCTGACCCATTCCCATCCTGGAAATTATAGGTTTACTCCAGCACATGGTGTGAAGGAGATGGGACCAATTGCACCTTTGGTGGGAGTGTAGGTGATGAACTTTCTCCACATGGAAACACATTTTCGATGTAGAGAAAAAAAAATGAATAAAAAATGTACTTGCTTGAGAGAGAACTCCTTAGAGAGGCAATGCAAACAAAGGTTTACAATGAATTCCCAATAGAATCCGCTTGGAAACCTGTGTCTTTCCATGCTGACCCCTTCAAGGATTGGTGAATTCCTAAAATCAGCAAACCTGCACCCACAGGTGGAAGTAAATCTGCTTTTTCATGAATAGAGCTCCAGATATTGTGTCTATCTCCTCCTACGCGAATTTGAGCTACATTTGTCCCCTCTGCCTACGAGCATCCTCTCCTGTATTAAACCACCCGACATTGTCCTTGGTTGGTCGGTCGGTCGTGCTGGGGGTCAGAACAGAACCTGGTTTGCAATCTGCCAAGCTGCTCATGATTGCGCGAACCAGCTGAGCGTAGTAACAAATTAACAGGGGGAGTATCAGGCTTCATTGATAAGAGACTTCAGGAATATTTCACGAAGGTTCGGAACATTCAAGATTATTAAGGGAAATGATTTTGCAAAGGGGCAGAGAGGGCTCGGAACGAGGGGAAAGGCGATCTGCCACGCTTTCTAGGGGACTCGGGAGCTCACGGAGACAGGGATCCCCTTCATTAATGAGGTTCCGTCAGAGTCAAATGATCCTGCGCGTTCACTGCGACAGATCATTAAAGAAATGTCCAGGTTCTCCATCACACCTGTCAAGGAACTTTTAATCAAAAAGAAGAGGAAACAGTTCTTTCCTGACAAGACAACTGTGAGCTGCAATGTGCGAGGAACGGAGAGGATTAGAAGCCGGCGCCGTGCTGCGCGCGCAAGGTGGAGGGATCACTCCGAGCCGTCTTCAGCTGTGGCACAGTGTCAAATACTCTATTAGTTATCCAACCGAGGGCATTAGGAATGGACAGGTTGACACAGAATCGGGGTCAAAATGCATTCAGATAAGCTTAGCAATTTAACAGTAACTGCGTTTTATGGAGACCGAGATGGACTCTATCAATGCTCTGAAAACCCCGGCGCCTGGAAGAAGAGAAATGGCATACTTATCTGTCCTTCAATCTTTATTGGAATATTCGCTCTGCGTCGTTCTCCATTTTAAAGTCCAAACCACACTTCCTCTCCGCGCTGTGCTGACTGCAGCAGCAGAGACCCGAGCGAAGCCCCGGGAATCCCAGCAGCGGCGCAGCTACCTTACTGCAGCTGGCACAGCACACTGCACCCCAATTAGGGCTGTCTTTTTCTGCCCAGACGTCCATGCTGACATTGTGTCCCATGAAACCCTTCCTACGCCATAGGTCACCCACAGATTGGCTAAGAGTGTGCACTCCTTAATTCTTTATCACAATTTGGAAATCATTTTTTAATAAAATGAGATTCAGGGAGTAGCAACTTTCCTCATAGGTCGGTCTGGTCAGAAGGCAGCAAGTGTCAGGTCTGTGTGTCGAATCACCCATTCTGGATTAGAAGGAAAGAGTACTTGGAAGAATGTCGGGTTAAAGGGACAAGGCCCAATTCATAAACATACCGATTCCACAGTACATGCGTTGATAATTACCACCTTCTTTGAAATTTGCATGCGATCTCTGAAAACGTAGGTATAAAGTAGGCATGCCATGATGTACATGTATGTCGGGCATGACACTTAGGTACTTAAACGTTCTTTGACGTAATGCATGAAATCCATGCTCTATGCTATGTGTGTGTGTATATATATATATATACATATATATATATATATAAATATATACTCTCCAGTGTATGCCACAAGGTACTCCCCTCCACTCTACGCTACTGAACTCCACGCTGTTCCACTGTATGCAACTCCATTCTATAATGCTAAATTCTATGCTATACCACTCTATGCTTTTCCACTGTACGTCACCTCTGTGTACACCACTGCACTGTAGGCTATTCCTCTGCACGCCATTGCACTTTACACCACTCCACTGTAAACCACCTCGATTTACATCACTCCACTCTACACCAATCCTCTGTATGCTATTATACTGTATATATTGTTTTTTTTTTGCATATTTATATAGCGCGAACTCGACCCGAAGGTATTGGAGCGCTTTACATAGCACCGTATTTACATTACACATTCTGGCACGGGAAGATTAAGTGATTTGCCCAGAATCACAGGATGTGGACGCGACCTCGAGGCTCGAACCCTGTTTTCCTGCACCAGAGACAGCAGCGCAGCACGCGGACCACATCACTCCATTCCAAGGCTACCTCTATGCCACTCCACTCTACGCCAATCTGCTCTATCGTACTACGCTCTGCGCTATTTCACTGTACCACACTCCACTCTACCCCACTCCACTCCACTCTATGCTATTCCACTATATGCCACTCCATTCTATGTTACTACACTGTACACCAGTGACACTCAACGTTATTCCACTCTACATGACTCCACTGTATGCCACTTCACTCCATGCTACACCACTCCACTCTACGCCATTCTACTGTATACCTCCACTCTACAACACTACACTCTATGCTACTCCACAGTACGCTAGTAAACTGTACACCACTACAGTCTACACTTTACCCCGCTCCACTCCACAATGCTTGACTCTACTAAATTAAACTCTACAATACTCAACTCTAAGCCACTCCACTGTATGGCTCTCCACTCTACGCCACTCCAGTCTGCGCTATTTGACTATACACCATTACACTGTACCTCACTCCACTCTACACTACTCTAATCTACGCTACTCCACTGTACGCCTCTCCACTCTGTGCTATTTCCACTCTAAGCCTCTCCACTCTATGCACCCACTCTATCGTACTCGACTGTGCGCTCTTCCACTGCATGCCACTACACTGTGCCTCACTCCACTCAATGCCAGTCCTCTCTACATAACTGAACTCTACACCACTCCCCTCTATGCCACTCCACTGAATGTCTCTATTCAATGCTTTTCCACCGTACGCCACTGTACTCTAACACACTCCAGTGTATGCCACTGCACTCTACACCACTCTACTGCATGCTATTAATTATATGCTGCTCAACTCTACAATACTCTAATCAATCTCACTGCACTATGCACCACAACACTGTATGTCAATCCACTCTACACTATTCCACTGTATCCAACTCTACTATACTGCATTCCAATCAATGCTATTCCACTCTATGCCACTCCACTCTATGCCACTCTACTGTTAGCCACTCTAATATATGGTATTCCACTCTACACTACTCCCCTGTTAAACACTTTACTCTACGCTACTCTGCAATACCCCACTCCACTCTAAACCATTTCCCACCACACCACTCCACTCTATGCCAGTCCAGTCTACACCACTAAACTGTACGCCATTCCACTCTACGCTAGTCCACTCTACGCTATTCCACTGTGCGTAACTCCACTCTTGTTACTACACGCTATGCTATTTCACTGTATGCCACTCCACTAAAAACTATTCCATTCTAACCCACTGTACTCTATGCCACTCCACTGTATTACACTACACTATGCACTAATCCTATGCCACCCTAATCTATGATACTCCACTCTACATTATTTTACTTTATGCCACTACACTGTACCTCACTCCACTCTACACTGCTCTACTCTACCTCACTTCACCGTAGTCTAATCCACTGTACGCTATTACAATCTACCACACTACATTCTATGCCACTTTACTTTTCACTACTCCACTGTACGCTTTTCTGTACGCCACTCCACTCTATGCCACTCAATTCTACTACACCCCACTCTACAATATTCTAATCTATGCCACTTCACTATACACCACTCAACTCTAAGCCACTCCACTTTATGCCACTTTACTATACGCAATTTCGCTATACGCAATTGCACTCTATGCCGCTCATTTCTAACCCATTCAACTTTCTGCCACTTCACTCTACCCCACTGCACTGTATGCCACTACACTGTACACTATTCTGCTCCTGCACTATACCACACTACACACTACACCACTCCAGTGTATGCCACTCCACTCTGTGCTGCTCCACTGTAATCCATTTTAGAATATGCTACTATGTATATGCTACTATAGTGTACATTAGTCCTCTCAATGCCACTCCACTCGACAACACTCACCTCTGCGCCACTCCACTCTATGCCACTCCCCTTTACGCAACTCCACTCATGACCCTGTCCATAACTTCACTCTACCCCACTCTACTCTATGCTATCCACTCTCTGCCACTCCACACCATGCCACGCCACTGTAAGCCACTCCACTCTATGCTATTTTACTGTACGCCCCTCCACTTTATGCTACTCCACTGTTCTCCATTCTCTGCCACGTTGCTCCACTCTGTTCAACTCCACTCCATGCCACTCCACTATGCTCTGGTCAGCAACACTATGCTCCACTCAACAACAGTCTACTCCCATCCACTGCACCACAGTATACTCCACTGTATGGCACTACCTTGTACAACTATGTACTCCTCTCAATACCACTGTACAACACTCTACTTTACTCAATAGCACTTTGTGACACTATACGACACTCTATGCAACTCTCTCTATGCCGCTCCCTCTCACTTAATATACTCCATTCTATCAGACACTACTTCACTGTACTACACTGTACACCACTACTTCATTTTATGGCACTCCACTGTACACTACTCTATGCCATTCAACTGTATGACAGTGTCTCCAACTCCATTCCACCATACTGTACTGTACTCTAGTCCACCCCACGCCACTTCACTGTACAACACCTTAATCCACTCCATGACACTCTACTCTACTCTTTTCTATGACACTTTCAGACATTCTACAAAACAGTCCAGTCTGCTTTACCACGCACCATACTAATCCACAACACTGTACTCCATTATATACTATGCCACTTTTCTCGGCTTGATTCCATGCCACTGTACTCTATACAACGCTAAGCCACTCTATGATATGCCACTCCATTAGATTGCACTGCACTCTACTCCTATGCATGAAATGTAACACCACTCAATGGCACTGTACAACACTCCACTCTACACTGCCCCACTGTACCACACTGTACTTCAGTCTATACAACTCCACTATATAAGACTCTACTACACTCTTTGCCACTATACAACACTGTACACTGCTCTATGCCCCTAACTACAAGGTACAATCCTTTACACCACTCTATGGGCCAGATGTGTCAGTGCATTTTGAGATAGCAAATGGGCCGATTCGCAGAATCGGCCCATTTGCTATCTCCAAAATGCGTTTTACTATGTATAAAGCTATCAGAATTTGCAATATGGGTAATCGCAATGATTTACGATTACCTACATTGCGAATGCAGTTAGCGAATCGCAATTTGTGATTCCCTAAATGTCGCCTTGGCAAATTGAGATATTTCTTTAAGGAATCGCAAATTACCACCAACTTCAAGTAGGTGGTAATTTGCAGTATTTTTCAAAGTGCCATGTGGTGCACATACATCCCCTTAGGGCATCTATGTGCGCCACATGTGCACACATGCATATTTCAGGGGTGCCCAGGGTGTCCTTTTGGAACCCCTTGCAATTGCATGTGCAATTTGCGAGTACCTATTGGGTACTCGCAAATTGCGCATGCAATTCCTATTCATTCCTATGTCCCTCTTGGCCTATAGAAATGAATGGGTAGCCATTCCTTATTTGCGAGTTGCAATTTGCGAGTTGCAAATAAGGAATGCCTAGGAATCGCTATTTTAAATGCGAAACCTACATACAATATATTATGCGAGTCCTTAATAGCGAATCGGTAAGATTCGCTATTGAGGACTCGCAAAATGCAATGTTGATACATCTGGCCCTATGCCACTACACTACAGTGTGCAACACTCTTCTCCATTTTACCACACTTTCCAATATTTTACGACACCACTCCACTGTACAGTACAAGACACCACTCCAAATTATAACTCAACTCTACAGTATTCCTCTCCACTCTAGTGTGCCCCATGCCACTGTACTATACAACATACCATGACACCATATAATAATTTACTCTAATGTACACTATGCAACTCCACTCTACGCTATCTCTACTGTAGGAAGGTGGAATCTGACTAATGGTTGCCCCCAACTTTTTGCCTGGTATTTGAGTGGTTTTTGACTAGTCTGGCTGGGATCCTGCTATCCAGGACCCCAGCCTATCTGCTTTCTCCCTAAAACTAATGTGAAGTACCCTAGATACAAACTAATTGGATGCTGAGGATGCCCTGACAGTCCCTTGTAGATGGTACCCTAGGTACCCAGGGCATGGGTCCCTCAGTAGGCCTACCAGGGCTGCAGCACTTATTGTGCCACCCTGGGATGTAGTATGGGTTAACCACTCCCTATGTACAACGCTAAGTTAGCATAACCTCGTCAGCTGTTAGAAAGCCAGCTTGCCGCTTTTGCTGCTTTTGCACGCGACACTGTTGTTACATGTTATTCATTCGAGAACTGCTGACTCGATTTTGCTTCACATGAGAACCGTCTGTTGTTTAACATCCCTAACAGTGAGCAGTGACCTTGGTCTGTACACCATGTAAAGAACGAGTCTGGGTCACTAGACGGTGCAGGTTGTTGTGTTCCGGTTGATCTTACCACTTCTTAGCCATAACATACATACAGCTGCCAATACCTGAAAGACGAGTCCTTTAATATTGCAGAGCAGCATGTTTTCTGTTACATTCGAAACGAAGAGCTGTTGCAGGAGAGAGCCTAGCTGATCCTGTGATGTGATTTCACTAAGCTGATCTATAAGGTATGGGGTCCCCCATGCAAGCCTAAGAGACCTTCTATTAGTCTAATAATACCTTATTAGTTGCTAGAGAAAGGAGGGTGGTCGCTTTCCACTGTCATTATTATTATGATTGCTCCTTTCACTTTCTATGGTATTGTAACAATGCTGATGGTGCTGATCCTAACCATTTGTCTGCTTGTGTTAGCCAAAGTACTGCATCTTAGGACGCGAGGTTTATAAAATAAACTCTTTAAACTTTACCGTGTCTTTGTTATTCTGTTGTGGACTGATATATAGCTACCAACGGGTATTTCGGATTCCCACCACTCCTGAGAGTATCTAAGTCGCTTGTTCTGGGTTGTCTATACATTGGGACCGCCGAGCTAAATCTCGGAGAACGAATGTGACACTAAGCTAGTCGGATAGGGGTTCTTGTTTCTGAGGGGAGTTTCTGGTACACCACAATTCTCTGAGGTCCTGATTTCCTGCGCATAGTTCTGTGCATAAGCAGAATCCCTGCAACATGGCGCACCTAACGTTTGGTCTTTTGATCTGAAACGCCTTAGTAGTGCTTTTATTAGTCCACAACGCCCTCACCCTGGTTTCCGGACAACGGGAGTGACGGCTTAACCTACCTAGGTTTCGACTAAAGGTTCTTTCAAGCTTGATAATTAAAAACGTTTTCTTTTTCTGAACCCAAGTGCTACTGTAGAGCTTGTTGTTCTTCTGTGTGTCCCGATGGCGGTCAACGTTGCCGCGCATAGTCGGGTTCCCCTGACCGCACATTTACGGGTCTATGGGGTTCCTGATGATGGGTTGGCTGTTATTTTTGTGGTAGGTGCTGATGCGGCGTTCCCATATGAGTTGTTTCACTCTTGGGTGACGTTTGAGGCAGTAGATGCAAACGACAATTTGTTCCACGAATATACTCACACAGCGATGCCTGCAGGCTATGCCCCTTATCGAATGAGAACAACAAGAGAGCGAGGAAAGGGAAACTTGTCCTCTTCCCCAGAACAATATGATCAAACAAAATGGACAAGTTTCATGACTCAAAGCAAACTTTTTCGCTGAGATTGTTGAAAACAACGTGAAAGGAAGGAGAGCACAACTGCTGTGTAAGAAACCCCTCACCCACCTACCTAGTAGGTGGCATGCTTCATCATCGGGGCCCAACTGGATTGTCTAGCACAATCCAGTTGTGCTACAACGCCTGAGATACAGCGGAGCAGGGTTATGAGCAGTGAGTGGAGTGCTATGTGTGAAGTGATTAAGAGTTAAAAAGTCTCTGGGAAATGCCCTATGAAAAAAACTTTAATTATAAGGGTCCCAGGACTAATGTAAAAAGGTAGGGGGGATATAATAAGGAATGTTATTTTCCTTGTATCCCTAGAAACTAAGGTCAACTAGTTTCAGCCTTCATCATAGTTCTAGAGGCTTTCGTCAGGACCAGCCAAAATTGAAGAAAAATAATTTTGGTGAATGGCCGTAAAAATAATATATAGGCCAAGTGTAAGTATCAGCACACACCCTAAAGTGTGCTGTGAGTGTTGTGATGAGGTACTCACAGTAACTCCGTTTTTGGTTACTTGAGTAGAGAGGTAGTTAATCCTCTGGATTTAGAACGCCGTATGGATCTCCGCTTGCAGTTTTGAAGGGAGACCAGGTCCGAAATACCTAGGGCGGCGATCGGTTCCGCTTGTTCAGCACCGATCGCCGCCCTAGGTATTTCGGACCTGGTCTCCCTTCAAAACTGCAAGCGGAGATCCATACGGCGTTCTAAATCCAGAGGATTAACTACCTCTCTACTCAAGTAACCAAAAACGGAGTTACTGTGAGTACCTCATCACAACACTCACAGCACACTTTAGGGTGTGTGCTGATACTTACACTTGGCCTATATATTATTTTTACGGCCATTCACCAAAATTATTTTTCTTCAATTTTGGCTGGTCCTGACGAAAGCCTCTAGAACTATGATGAAGGCTGAAACTAGTTGACCTTAGTTTCTAGGGATACAAGGAAAATAACATTCCTTATTATATCCCCCCTACCTTTTTACATTAGTCCTGGGACCCTTATAATTAAAGTTTTTTTCATAGGGCATTTCCCAGAGACTTTTTAACTCTTAATCACTTCACACATAGCACTCCACTCACTGCTCATAACCCTGCTCCGCTGTATCTCAGGCGTTGTAGCACAACTGGATTGTGCTAGACAATCCAGTTGGGCCCCGATGATGAAGCATGCCACCTACTAGGTAGGTGGGTGAGGGGTTTCTTACACAGCAGTTGTGCTCTCCTTCCTTTCACGTTGTTTTCAACAATCTCAGCGAAAAAGTTTGCTTTGAGTCATGAAACTTGTCCATTTTGTTTGATCATATGCCCCTTATCGGACACTTGAAATTCCTCTCTCTGCCTGGCAGCATACTATTTGGTTTAATGGCGCCCTTCCCCATGCGGTAGTACCGGCGAGAATGGGCCCGTTGTCCATTACAGGGGCCACATGGCCGGTGCTGGCTGGTTATACACCCCATCCCCGCTACATGACTGTGGCGGTGGCGGAGTTACGAGTGCTACACACTGCCCTGATTACAGTCCATAGGGCGTTAGTGCAGTACGTATCTCGCAATGTAAAGGTGGGGGCACCTGCAGTTGCGGGCCTCACGACTGACCATCACGCGGTGGTCATCAGTCCTGTTATGGTTAATGCGGTTGTCGGCAAGCGCCCCCAAAATAGGGATGAATTTCCTTACTGGCTTGCTGAAAAATGTGATCATTTAGAAGCCGTGTTTCCGCATACTTCTCCTGTGGATAAACACAGGATACTCACTATTACTTTGCCGAAGGATCTGGTCCCGGATATTGTCGACTGTGACAATTGGGGCAAGGTCTTTGCTGCGACCTATGTGAAGTGCTATGGCACTCCGTTTATGTCTGTACTGCCCTCGGTCATCAAGAAGGTCCAAGACAATCATGGTGCAGAGGCAGCAATTGAGTTGGGAATGAGGCTTGTCGACAGCTTCGATGTGGTTTGTTCCATGGTTATGGGCAACCTCAAAGGAGATGCCATGCAATTCCAAGTAAGCAATATGTTGGCACTTGTGGATCCGGGCGACAGGCCAAAGGAATTCGCTAAAATTATAGCGAAAGCCTACAGAATGGTGAGTCGTAGCGCCTTGGGTGTGAAACCCGCCGTGATCATTCCTACTGTGGTGCAGCAGCCTAAAGTAAGTTTGTCTACCAAAGACGAGAAGCCCAACTTTCCAAAACAAAGTTGGCGAGCTAAAAAACAAGGGAAGCAGCAAGAGAAACGGAGGTCTCGTTCTGCTTCGCCGGTGCAGATACAAAGTGAACGCACTTATGATTTGCGCGATCGTTCTAATATTAAGTCACCTGATAGATTTCAGGTTCCTGAACAACGCTCTCCTCGTTCTTCACAGGAAACATCAGCTTTTCAATCCGGTGGTGGAGATCGTGGGAAGGGAAGGAGTGCTCAAGGTTGTGACGGTAAAGGCAAGCAGGACTAATCTGCACGTCAAAGACCCCCGTTTCAGAAGAAAAAAGTTGCTGCTCTGACTGCGAGATATGCCTCAGATGGTACAGACACAGCTTCTGCACCAGACATGGGCGCTAACGCTGTGAGACAGCGCGGTGGAAGTTACAGTAGTGCGACAAGCGCTGCGTCCATTTCTGGCGGCGACAGCAACTGATACATTTGTAAGTGTTGAAACTGCTGATACTCGCGTATCTTCCCCTGAACGGATGTTTGAAATTATCCTTATAATTGAGGGTGACATACAATGTAAAATTAAAGTGGTATTTTGGGATAATCTAATCTCCACCTATGATATCCTTTTGGCGGAGGCAGATTGGCCCCCGGCTTTCGTTTTAGAGGCTCCTAGAGGGGAGGTAGTGATCCTCCCGTCCTTTGGGCACACAGTGCCACTGGAAAATTCTAACAGGTTAGCCGGGGAGTGGGCGCAGGTGCTCGCACCTGCGTTGTACCGTACTCAGGTGGGCTGGGACAAATTTTCTCCCAATCATACGATTCCGTTGAGGTCGGAACCCCAGCCACAGCCCCAATACCCCATGCGTCGCGAGGCTCGATCTCACGTCGCGTCCATCCTTGAACAATTGGAATATCAGGGAGTAATTGAAACATGTGTGTCACCCATGAATAATCCTTTCTTCACTGTGACGAAGCCTGACGGATCGTACCGCCTAGTTTTGGATTACCGGCACTTAAATTCGCACTGCCGGACATGTGCGGTACAAAATACTCATAGTTCGGCTCTCGTCGACAGTTTAGTGAGAAAACGGTTTAAAACCACACTTGACATCTCCAATGGCTTTTACAGCCATAATCTGTCCCCTCACAGCTATGAGTGGATGGCGTTTACCTCGGGTGGCAAACAAAAGAAGTTCAAAAGGCTCCCGATGGGCTATAAAAATAGCCCCGGGGTCTTTGCTGCTCGTGTGGTCTCTCTCTTGGAGATGATTGACCCGGAAGCATATTCGTATGTAGATGACATCTACCTAACGGACGACGAGTTGCTTCCACACCTTGCTCGCGTGGATAACATAATAACTATGTTTGCTGACTTCGGTTACAAGTTCAACTTTGCGAAGTCCCACATTGCCGAGTTCACAGTGTTGTTCTTGGGGTACGAACTCAATCATGAGGGTCGAGGCTTGGCTCCGCAGTTCCTTGAGAAATGCGCACGCCTTAGTACTCCTAAGACACTGAAGAAATTACAATCTTTGCTGGGTTTTCTGAATTTCGGTCGTACCTACATTCCTGATTATGCCCAGCGTATCAAGTCGCTTTATGCCTTGGTACAACCTACTTTTACCAAATCTTGCTGGCTGCCTGAGCATTCGGCTGCATTGCAATCTTTGCAGTCTGATCTTCTTGCTTCAAAATTCTTACAAACTCGTGATAACCACACTAACCTGGTCATTAGAATTGTACAGGGTGCAGTGGGTTTCACCTACTTGACGTTCAATGAGGGCGACACCGTCCCCATTGCATACAAATCTCATCTGTACACTTCGGCTGAGCTGCGCTTCTCCGCTGTCGAAAAAGTACTGACAGCAGTTCAGATGGCGATCCTGAAAGAGCGAGCGCTATCACAGGGGAAGCACATGCTGGTGGTAACACCGTACCCTGCCCTTGAGGCGGTCACTGAAGCCAGTGTACCAAATTCTAAGGCTTTGCATCCAAGGTGGATACAATGGGCAACCTCCTTGACCTCGCCTGACGTCACATTTATCTTTGACGCGGCATTACAGACACAGGAGTTCTTGGAGTATGAATTTGTTCATCCGGCTCCTCTGACTTTGCGCCCGCTCGAGGAGTACCATTGTGTCATTTACACTGATGGGTCTGCGCAACCCGCAACTGGATCAAAGCACGCCTATTCAGCGGCCTACGCAATTGTGGTGGGTACTTTCGTGAACGGTGAGTTCCAGTCTGATGTCGTGCATACGCAGTCATTGGGTGATTGTACCGCGCAGTTAGCAGAACTGAGAGCTCTGGTGCTTGCACTGGAGTTTGCTGATCCTCGAGTCACCACTCTTATAGTGAGTGACTCGTACTATTGTGTTCAATCATACAATGAGAATCTACACTTTTGGAGTCACAATGACTTTCGTGATTCGAAAGGTAGCACAGTAAAGCACAAAACGCTTTGGGTTCGAGTGGCAGAACTTAAAGAAGGTTTGCCCCTCGTGAATGTAATTCACACTCTTGGTCACCAACGAGTTGGTTTCCATGCTGTCGGTAACAGTTTGGCTGACGAGGCAGCAAAAACGGCAGCGGCGACATATTTAGTAGCAGCAGTTACAAGATCCAAAACTAGGATTGATGATGACATCTTGGCAGCCATTGCTGCGTCCGAGAGAGGGACGGGCTTTCCGAAAGGATTCCCTTCTCGCTACCATTATCGTTTAAGTCCTGATAACGTCCCGTTAGTGAGTATTAACGACGTTGGTGACAGATTGATTCGCAACACGGACTGCAGACCATCTCTGATTACAGCTGCCCACGAAGGTGTTGCGTCTGCGCATGCCGGCGTTTCGGCGACTGTATCTCTTTTGCAGCAACGTTACTGGTGGTACGGTTTGTACAAACAAGCGCAAGCTTATGTCCTTTTATGTGACATTTGCCAACAGATTAAACCTTCTTCTGTCGTGCGTCCACCACAAACGCAGCTGTTTATATCTAATCAACCACTTGCGTGTGTTTATTGAGATCATTGCGGTCCTTTTTCCTCTGATACTGCGTACAAGTACATCTTGGTTGCAGTGGATTCGTGCACACGTTTTCTCTGGGTGTGGCCGCAAAGGACTACTGATGCCCGGTTGGTCATCAAGGATTTGCGCGTCTTTATTGGGAGTTTTGCATGTGGTACCCTTCATTCTGACCAGGGCCCTGCATTTGCCTCTAGGGCTTACAAAGAAGCCATGAGAAGTTTGGGGGTCCAAGTCAAATTTTCATCTCCATACCGGCCTGAGGGCAATAGTGTTGTGGAGCGAATGAACCGTGACCTAAAGCAATCTTTGACAGCAAGGGTTTTAGGTACAGGCCGAAGCTGGCTAACCCACTTGTATGACGTGCAACGTGCACTTAATAATCTCCCTAGAAGGTCTCTGGGTGGGCGGACCCCGTACATGATGCTCTTTGGAGTACAAATGTTTGTTCCGGACCTTGAGGGTGTAGACATGGCGGCGGCTGCCACGCCTTTTGACCTAGATGATCACTGTGCTGTATTGCAGAATCTTCAAGAAGCCAGAAACACTCTAGCAAAAGAACACGTAGCCTCTACATGCGAAGCTGAGCTCCAGATTCCGGTAGTCGGCTGGCTACCTCGAGTTGGTGACCTGGTCCGTGAGAAGGTGGAGAACAAGAAGGAGTTTGGCCCCTCTTATCGTGCACCGGTCCCGGTACTTGGAGTCCAGGGTACACGTACAGTTACTTTACCTCCACTTCCTGGTCGCAAGGATAACAGGTACATCTCGATTGACAATGTCAAGCTACAGCGGGTGGCCGATTCTCCATAGTATGACACCTTCAGTTTCTTGCCATTCCATTCTGCGAAATTCTGTTGTGATGCCGCCCTCGAACATCATGCCTGAGGTTGCCGTTGAGATGCATGCAGTTACTGCTCCTTCTATGCCGCCTACTGCTGGTGGTTTGCCTGATGATCCTGAGTATGCTTATACTGCAGGTGTCCCGTTGCTTCTGTTACATTCAACAGCGATTAACCAGTCACATTCTTCCTTTGACACTGAATCAATGACTTCCACTGCCCCTTCCAAAATTTCTGTATTTTTTGCCTGGTTCAAGAGACATTTTTTGGTGGCACCATGGACTTACATCTGGCTGGTGCTAATATGTATTTTTTTGTTCATGACAATTGGCTTTGTGGTAGTGTTTTTTAAACTTATCAATGGACACTACCTGACTGAAAGATCTACGATTGGATTAATTGATGGAACTTTGGCCCCCCATTCCTCATCACACATTATGAAAAGGGACCAGACTTTGGTGAACATTACTGCCTGGCCTGTGCGTGATGGGATCGCTTGGGATGCTGTTAAATTTCAAATTCATGGACCTACCGAAGTGAGTAATGTGCCTAATGTCTTTCATGTTTCTATGGGTGATGTAGTTAAACAGAATATCCGATCTGATGATTGGGATGTACAAGCAATAGAAGCACTATTTTCTGATCTAAAATATTATGCTGCATTTGATGCTGAAGATTTGTATTTAAATTCTGCTAATTATGGTGAACAATTTTGTTATCAACATTATGGCACACATTTCCTACACAGAGCAAATACCTTTCGTAATTTTGTTAATTACACACAATGGGAACATTGTCCGGCCCCTTATCATGGCAGTTCTGCCACATTAGTGAACAAGTTCACTTATTTTTCGGATTTTAGTGTGTCTAAACCGACCTCCTTTTATTTTAAAGTGGCGGCTGAGACCGCCTCTAAGGTTAGGTTGACACATACCAAATTATTATATTCCAAGTCCTTTATGGACGAATTGGCTATCGGAGGCTATGAGCTATGGAAAGCTACTATCGATCTTAAATCGGTTTGGGGTACTAAACCATGGCAGGTTCAGGGAACAGAAGCTTTGCAGCGCGCCTGTCTTATCCCAGACCACATTTTGTTTTTGAATTCATCTATTTTTCAGACAACCTGTTTTGGTTTGGCAACGTCTAAAAAATTGAATTCCCCCACGATCCCGGATCTGGGTGCTTATCCCGGCTGGGGTAATTACACAGATCTTTCCCTTAGTAGGTTGCAGTCCCTCATTTCCAACACCACCTTTAATGTTTCAGCGTTTAATCCTGAAGGGTGGTTGGTATGGCAAACTGGTTCAGATTCCTGTCAACGTCGATTTTTAGCCTTGGCACCTGGGTACACTCAAGTCAGGGTAGATCCTCGTTTTGAATCATCACACATTATAACTACCTACTCTGTGGGTAAGTTATGCCAGTCGTGGCTGCAACATTCCACATTAGCATCTGTTAAACTTCATTTGTCACGTTTAAACGACAAAATTGATCTGAATGATTTTATTAAAGGTCCTGCAATAGGCAGGTCCAAAAGATGGGTATATGCTATTTACCACGAAGTTTGGAAAATGTCGCAAATTGAGGCTGCGTCCAGATTACGTGCTATTGACCAGGCCAATATGGAAAAAGTTTTGGCTGTGATTGATAATAGTATAAATACCTTGTCTTCTAGAATTTACACTTTAGATAATATCGTTTCATCTGTCGTAGACATTGTGCAGGATGATTTGTCTGTATTGTATCATGGCCAGAATCAGTTGCGTTCTGTTATGCAGTTTGCATGGACTTTACAGACGTTAAAGGCAGGGAATGTCCCATGGGATTACATGAATGTTTCCTCTTTTTTCCTCCCTTTTAATTTAACCGCGAAACAACAGTTTATGTCTATGAAGGATGCGACTTATTCATTACTGCACATTGAGAAATTAGAACCATTGCCTTTCTCTATTGCTGAGTTAAATTCGGCGTGTGGCTTATCCACGGCGTGATCACTTTACCTTTTTCGCTTTTTAAGTTTAGTTCGTGCATGAAACATTATGCTCTTGGCAGATATGAACAACTTGGTAGTGCGTTCCTGCACGAAGTTTGGTCGCTCTCGTTTACATATAGATGCATGCGGGAGGGCACAGAGGTTTATCTGAAGGGTGAGGAATGCACTTCTGCTCCTGATCATTCTGTGGTGTGTAGACACATACAATTACATGGTGCTTGCAATGTACACGCTCCTAATTTGGCTTGCGTCCTGAAAGGTGTACCGGTGCCGGTTATAACCCCTTCATTCACACTGCTTGCTAACGGTAGTTATTTGCTTTTAAATAATGAAAATTGCTGCGGGATGCTAAAGGGCATACCATACATAGTCACTGTTTCACAGCATGTTGTTTGCTGTAAAAATGTCCTTTTCCCGCCCCCGCATGGCCGGCTCAATGTTTCTATCTGGCCTTCGATTCCAACCTTGAGCGCAGAGTTCAACCAGATGAGCAGAATAAGGGCTCTTTTGTCTCAAAGGGAGGTCGCTTTGACCTCATCCCGTGAAACCTTTCTTCTTCACGTGGCAAACACCCGCACGGAGGTGCAGGCGCTTTTGAATACTGACCTCTCCTTCCATTTTGGAACATTGATACAGACTATCTTTAATGCCTCGTCTACGACCGGCATAGTTCATTTTTTTAAACTTGTGGGCTCCGGCCTCGTGACCTCCTTTCAAAATATTTTTGGTGTGATTCCCGCATTTTTTCATTCTATTTTTTCCAGCGTCTTCGGAGGTCTCCCTTTGCTTCTCGCCCTTTTAGCTGGAATAATTCTATTGGTTTGCGTGCTACGCAATGGCTGCGCAACTTGCGTACCGAGACAACATGCCCCGGCTTTTACATCTGCGTAACCGGATGCTTGAATACTATGGCACCTTACCCCTGGCGACCTTAAGTGTCGCATATGGATTGTCCTTTCGGTTTCCCTTCTTTACTTGTGTGCAACCAGTCTTTCACTGCCTGGATTGTCCATTCCATTGGGCTCTGGATTTATGCCTGTCAAACTCGGTATCACCTGTCCCGGATTTTGGTCAACTAATGGGCCCCTTAACGGCTCATGAGTTTGAATGTTCTGGTGTCGGGTTTATGGCCTTGGGTGCGGCACATGGATTCCTTGGAAATTGGGCCATTGAAGAGCTGCGATTGACTTGCTGGAACGAAGTTATATCGAGGAACCTTCCTGTTGTCCTCGAGGGTTGCTGGAAGCTCCAATTGTGAGTGAACACATGTGTTCCTTTCCCTTGCTGGATTGGATGGCGGATAACTTTGCGGAACGCTCCAATGATTTCCTCTTGGAGGCTGTTGCAACTTATTGCGCCTATACCTTGATGGATTGACTTTTTGTTTTGGTCTTCACATGGTGCATCCATTGATGTCATTTTTCCCCATTTTGTCATGGTTTTTTTTATCTACCGACATCTTTTTTCTATTTTTGATATGTTTTTTTCCTTTCGAACTTACACTTACCTTATATGGACTTATAGTTCATGCCCTTGGTTCCGTTCTTTCTAACTTGAACTCTGCGTTCTTGATAAGTGCGCCCCTAGTGGTTAGTAGTCTGATCAAGGGGGGGTGTAGTATGGGTTAACCACTCCCTATGTACAACGTTAAGTTAGCATAACCTCGTCGGCTGTTAGAAAGCCAGCTTGCCGCTTTTGCTGCTTTTGCACGCGACACTGTTGTTACATGTTATTAATTCGAGAACTGCTGACTCGACTTTGCTTCACATGAGAACCGTCTGTTGTTTAACATCCCTAACAGTGAGCAGTGACCTTGGTCTGTACATCGTGTAAAGAACGAGTCTGGGTCACTAGACGGTGCAGGTTGTTGTGTTCAGGTTGATCGTACCACTTCTTAGCCATAACATACATACAGCTGCCAATACCTGAAAGACGAGTCCTTTAATATTGCAGAGCAGCATGTTTTCTGTTACATTCGAAACGAAGAGCTGTTGCAGGAGAGAGCCTAGCTGATCCTGTGATGTGATTCCACTAAGCTGATCTATAAGGTATGGGGTCCCCCATGCAAGCCTAAGCGGCCTTCTATTAGTCTAATAATAACTTATTAGTTGCTAGAGAAAGGAGGGTGGTCGCTTTCCACTGTCATTATTATTATGATTGCTCCTTTCATTTTCTATGGTATTGTAACAATGCTGATGGTGCTGATCCTAACCATTTGTCTGCTTGTGTTAGCCAAAGTACTGCATCTTAGGACGCGAGGTTTATAAAATAAACTCTTTAAACGTTACCGTGTCTTTGTTATTCTGTTGTGGACTGATATATAGCTACCAACGGGTATTTCGGATTCCCACCACTCCCGAGAGTATCTAAGTCGCTTGTTCTGGGTTGTCTATACATTGGGACCGCCGAGCTAAATCTCCAATAACGAATGTGACACTAAGCTAGTCGGATAGGGGTTCTTGGTTCTGAGGGAAGTTTCTGGTACACCACAATTCTCTGAGGTCCTGGTTTTCTGCGCATAGTTCTGTGCATAAGCAGAATCCCTGCAACAGGGACAGCCATACAAACTGACACCACCAGACCACTACTGTAGTCTGGGTAAGGTGGTGCTAGCACCCCTTACAGGGATATAGGTACACTATATCCCACCCCATTACAACACATATACTCTCATAGGTCACCCCTATAGCAGGCCTTGGTATTCCTACAAGGCAGGGTGCTGAGGTATGTGTGAGGGGGGACCCCTACATGAGTAGGGCCTCTCTACAACCTTCGTAAAATCATTGCTGGGTTGTTTGTAGTGTAGCCATACCATATACTCTTAACCGCATTATAAGTCTATCGCGATAACGCGATAACTTGAGAATGGCTACACAGAACCATATCGTGTTTGGTGTCAAACATGTAGGAATCATACCCCCAGTCCAGCCATGGGCATGAGGGTACGATTCCCCCCTGATAGAGGGGCGATATGGGAAAAGCGGCAGAATTTAGACACCAATTTAAAAGTGCACAAGCAGTACAAAATGGTTACTACCCGCCACCTACACGACCCTGGCTGGCTGTTGCTGGGGAAAACCCCAGCCTCGCCAGCTGGACAATAGGGCTCCTGTGGCAGGGTGGTGCTAGCATCTCCCCAGACAGGATAATGTGGATTGGAACAGGGTGGGTGCACCAAAAGTCCTTTCAGAGTTGCACGTAGGCAGCTGCAGAAGCCTCATTCTGCATACACCGCTTGGAACCGGTTCAGGGGCATCCTGCCCCTCACCCAGGCGGGAAACACACAAAGGGGAGAGGGTGTAGCCACCCTTTCCCGCCTCACCTACCATTGGTAGACGCTACTCTGGACACTCCCCTAATCTTGGGGATAAAGGTGAATAACGTGGCCCCAGAGCCTCAGATTAATCTTGAACTTTACAGTCTTGACCTTCGACTTGCTGCTGCCCAGCTGACGGAAGAAATCTCCCTTTGGATAAAGGAGTTATCCCCCTGCTTGGCAGGCACCTGAAACCCTGCAAGTGACCCGGTTGGAACTTTGCTGCTCTCACGAACTTCGACAACTTCCAGAAACCTTGAGGTGGGTTTCCAGCGCATCCCAGAGGCCAGTGAGTGTGCTCAACGAGTTTGGGCACCATGGACGCGTGGGTGCCGAGATCCCCAATACCCCGAGACGCCGGCCACCTCTTGCATAGCACACGACCCTGACCAGTGGGGAAGTTGTGCTTTGGCCCGTTTACGAGCCAACCACTCTACAGCAATTGTGCCAAAGACCAGCGCCCTAGCCCCCTCCGGTGGCCCGTGGGTGCCCTTTTAAGCATGCCAAATTGCCGCCTCCCACGGTCCCTTGTCTCTCGACTTGTGGGTCCTAGCGGAGGTCTATCTTTGCAAACAAGAGTTCCCCTGGTTGCTCCAGGCCTGCTCTACAGTCTCCTTGAAGGAGACCTCTCCCAGACCTCGTGGGTCTGCACTGTAGCAGATTTGTTTATTCTTCGTGGGTTGTGGTTGCCAAGGCTTAGTGGATCCAATCCGGACACTAACACCGCAGCGACCCTCATCCGTAGTGGGACAGTCACCCTCCTGAAGCTGGCCTTCCTTGGAGCCTCCCGGAGCCCGTGGCTGCAGATCCAAGCTACACCACTTTCCACCTGAAGCACCCGACATTGAAGGGCTCTTTGCTTTGAACCTCCTGGTCACTTTGCCATGACCCAGACTCTGTCACCTCTGCTTTCAGGTACTTCTCTACAATCTTCACATCTTTGATCTTCACGGCATCATCAACGCTTTTGGCTAGCAGAACTTTTGACTATTTTCCCATTGAAAATCAGCCCGCGACCCGACAGCAGAAACGAACTATGCACCCGGCTTCCCTGGGGCAGGTAACAGTGGTACCTCGGTACTCTCGTGGTAGTGGGCTCTTCCCAATGTATAGACAACCCAGAACAAGCGACTTAGTATATTTCTCAGGAATGGTGGGAATCAGAAATACCTTTTCGTAATTATTCTCGTACCAGTCCACAACAGAATAAACAGAGACACGGTTAAAAGTTTAAAGAGTTTATTTTATAAACCTTGTGTCCTAAGATGCAGCAGTTTGGCTAACATTAGCAGACAAACGATTAAAATCAAAACCATCAGCATAGTTACAATACTATAGAAAATGAAAGGAGTAATCATACTAAAATGACAATGGCTCTAGGCCACCTTCCTTTCTCTAACACACTAATAGTATTATTAGACTAATAAAAGGTCTCTAAGCTTAAATGGGGAACCCCATACCGTATAGATCAGCTCAGAGAGTTCACATCACAGGATCAGCTATGCTCTGCTCCTAGGAACGCTCTTCTTCCGAATGTAATGGAAACATGTAACGCTGCAATATTAAAAGCACTCGACTTTCAGGTATTTGCAGCTGCGTGCGTGTTATGGCTAAACTAGTGGGCCGATCAACCTGAACTCAACAACATGCACCGTCTAGCGACCCAGACTGTTTCTTTACACGGTGTACAGACCAAGGTTGCTGCTCACTGTTTGGGATGGTAACAACAGACAGTTCTCATGTGAAGCAAAGTTGAGTAAGCATTTCTCAATTTAATAACATGAGACTACAGTGTGTCGTACTTTAGAATTTGGGACCGCGTAGGAGATAGGGCCCTACCCCTGTCTATCTCGGTAATAGTGAACCGCAAATGGTTAATGCGGTATGTACGAGTGCTTTCTGTAACGTTTTAGCTATGAATGCACTGCGTATGCTCTATTTCACATCACTGCGTGGGTTCCATTTTGTATCGGTGGCCATCTTATGGTTGCCCTCACCTAGGCTATATAGTATGAAGCTAAAACGGGTCTTTTAGAGCACATGTGCTTTCCTTGACTTCTCTGTGACCTGGGCAGCTTGGCTCCGCTGCCCTAGGTCAAACTGGTCTCACGAGTTCCCCGTCCTGGCCACCTGTGATTAGCATCAGGGCTTGACACACCATAAAGTCTTTTCATCCTACACGAGCCCCCAGCTAATCTCTTTCACACCTGGCTGTTCCTGCTTTATGGCTTGTTTCCCAAAACAGGAGATGCTCATGTTTATTGGGGCCTATCGATATCTGATGTGGGATCTGAGCTTTGCTGTGTAAATAATTGCGGGCTGGCTTAACTGGAATGTGGGATGGTCATCATGACTCTGCTTTTTCGTTTGTAATGTACACTTTATATGACCATGCCATAAACTTAGGAATGTATGCCTGAGGCAGGAAAATCTGTATTTAAGAAGAAGCTCGTTTCTGTGATTTTTAGCAGTCTCCTGAGAACATACACGCTGTTGTACTTCTAGGACGCCTGTAATTGGTCTGCAGCCAATAAACTGATCTTTGACTTCACCCAGAAGACTCTGTGTTTCTGTAGGTCTGAAACAGGAAGAACCCCGAAGTCATAGGGTGTGTTCCCCTGCACCGCTGGGCTTAAAATACCCAGTACTTCAGTTGGCGCCCAACTCGGCGCGATTTCAGCGGTACCGGTCCAAGCCAGAAGTTCGTGAGGAGCTTCGTGTGGAAATTCTGGAGGAAGGCCGCCACTTCATCGACCCCTGCATGTCGACGTGGTCCGAAAGTCTTTTCTGCGAGATTCTCCGCGTCCCGACGGCTATGAAGGACTGCTGCCCTGATTAATCGCCCTGTTTTGGACCCGTGACGATTTTTGGTAGAGCGAAACAATCGAGAGAGTCTTCTGGTGACGTCATCGATCATCAATATTCAGTTAACTATAAGTGGAGCGTCTCCCAGTTTGAATTTGGTATCCTTCGGGATCATTTCGATTTGGTGCTTGCAAGTCCCAAAGCCAGAGGACTCGTGTATTCACGAGACTATCGTATTCGATAATCCTTTGACGTTTGAAACTAGACTAGTGAGCAAAGATGCCTGGTTCTAGTGTATTTTGCAGATTGTTTTGTTTGGGTTGTGGAAGGGATTTCCAGTTAGAGGATTCATGTCCGGTTCCTCCAATTGGAACTCCTACTTATGAGCTTTATGTAAAACATGGCGTGGGCCCCATTGCATATAATGAAATATGGATCCGATATACCAGGAAGGACGGTGTTTTAAAATGGCCCCAAAATGGTAGTTTCGATACAAATATCTTAGATAATTTGGAAGTTAAATTGTTTAAAAAGAAAGCCCGGCCGGCGATGTTTGATTCTTTCCGCCTATGGCGAAAGGAAGCCAAACAGAAGGAAATTAAGCTAGCGAAAAGGGATAAGAGAGAGAGAGGTATGTCAGTGATGCAAGCAGCTGTGCAATTTAAAGATAACGAGGAGGAACAAATGAAGGAACAGTTGCACAGACAGCGCAAACTAGGGATTGATAAATGTTACCCTGTTTTGTCACCCCTTGTGCAAGATGAGACAAAAGAGAATGAGAAAGATTCCCTAATGTCCCATTTGTTAAGTTCGCCACCCCCATATGCGCAAAATGCCACCGCACCTCTACAGCTTGTAAATGCGCAGCCTCTAGTAAATATGCCGCAAGCCTTACCGCAGTTGCCAGCTCCTCCTCAGCTGGCTCCTATTCCTGCAGTGCAGCCCTCTCAAGGGCCGCCAGTTTTGCTACCTGTTACCCCCGCGCTTCCTGCGACTTTGCCTAGTACGCCAGCGGTTTCCCCTGGCGCTCTTTCTTACACTGCTCCGGTACCTGTATCTGAGTCTGTTTTTCTTCCCTCTGTCTATCCCCCTGTTTTTGCCTCAACTTCTCCTTCAGCACGACAACGACTAGCTAATGTGGTTACTAGTTTAATGTCGCCTCTCTTTGGGTCATCTAGTGCGACTCCTGGTTTGCAGCGTAAGCAATTGCGTAGTCAGCTGCCTGGTCCCGAAGAGAAAGAGGTGTTGGATCATCTGGCGCGCAGGTGGATTGGTTTCCCTTCATGCTATGATGTGGAATCGGTTGTTAATGTTTTTCATCAATGGGATGCCCCAAAACAGAGGTATGTTGTTGATAAAATGTGTGAATTCCTCCGTGAGGAATTGGAGGATAAGGGTGCAGACCCAAACCCAAACCCACAGGAATTGTGTCGAGTGCGATTTGATTTCGGAACAGGTGTAATCGTGGGCCCCAACGTAGATAAAGCAGTTGCGACTTTACTGTCCCTCAGAAATGGCGATTGTCAGCAATCATTGTTTGACCAGGATTTCCCTGTAGGGAAGGAGGTAAAAGCGCGCCAATATCCGATGCGTGAGGTTCCTCCAGTTTGGAGACCTTGTCATCCAGCCGCTAACCCACTTGTTCAGCCATATTTTCAGTATGTTTGGGTGCATGTCCCGTGGAAGCGATCTGAGGTGTTAGCACTTTAACAGACATTGCCTGATCCCCGTAAAAACCCTGCAGGATATTATAAGGAGTTGTCACAAACTGCAGAATCATGTGTAATGAATTTAGCCGACATAGATATGTTGTTTGGGAATGTGGTTCCACAGCCTTTATGGGGATCCATTCGTAATGTAGATCACGCTGCAGAACTAGGTGACACATGGGCTAATATCATTGCTGCAGACGCTAGACAAGTTGGTGGTGCAAAACCTGAGCCTTTGGTAGCAGAGCTCCCTGGTAGAATTATTACCTACATGAAAACTATAATGCCTGCGATGCGCGTAAATTGGGACAAACTGTCCGCATGTAAGCAGAAGAAAGATGAAACAGTGTCAGATTTCTTCACCAGGTTTGAGGAAACGTTTATCGACCACAGTGGTCAAGACATGAGTACTGAAGGTGGCCAACGGTTATTCGTTGATAAGTTTGTGCAGAATCTACTCCCCGAGTTGTGTAAGAAATTAAAAGACTCAGAAAGTTCTTGGGCTGTTTCCTCTTCAGCGCAAATACTGGCTACTGCACAGTATTATGAGAATAGAGACAAAGATGAGAAGGATAGAACAGATAAGAAAACGAAAGAACTAAAGACAAAGGTCCTTTTGCAGCAGGCCTATCCGACACGTGGAGGACAGAATAATTATAGGCAAACACAAGGTGTCTATCACCAGCCCCAACAGTTTCAGAATAATCAGCAAATGAACGGGTATTATCAACCACGAATCCCTGTAGGTCCCAACCAATGTTCCTATTGCAAAGAGGAAGGTCATTTTAAATATAGTTGCCCTAAATTAATGCAGCGTAACAGTAATGCGTATGGCGCAAGAGGTAGAGGTGGTCAGCAAGCTCCTAGAGGCAGAGGGCGTGGAAACGTTCTCCAGAACGCGCGTCCTCTTCCGCCACAAAATACCATAAATAGCTTTGATCAGCAAGCCAATGCGTCTGGTAATACAGCTCAGTACTACAATAATGATTATTATGCAGAAGATGACAATGTAGAGGATGATGATTACTAGGACAGCTGTAGACAGAGAGAGGGAGTTGTTTCAGTGCCAGTGGATCAGAGCGGACCCTATGTTAAAGTAACTACAGCAAATGTAACGGAGCCCTTTCTGCTGGATACTGGTGCTGCAAATAGTTCAATCATGCATTCAAAACTCCCTGGCGCGCCTTTGTCTGGCGAAATGAATGTCTCAGTAGGTTTTTCTGGCGCCCCAGTTAGGAACCCGATTTCTAGTCCTATGTCACTTTCTGTTGGACCTTGTGAGCTAAAAGCACCTCTCATCCTAACAACAGGTTGTGGTGAAAATCTGCTAGGCTTAGATTTGCTAAAAAGATTGCATGCCACGCTATATTGTTCTCCCTCAGGAGTACAACTTACATTAGGCAAGAAAGTGATTTCCCCGATGTATTTGTCTAAAAATACAATGCCACCTGAATTGTCATCCCTTCCGGATGCCCTTTGGGCTACTGGTCCCAATGATATGGGTCTTTTGGAAATACCGCCATATGTGGTTACTTTGAAAGCCAATGTCAGATTGCCACGCATTCCCCAGTATAAGATCTCTAATGAAGGTCAGAAAGCGTTGTTAGAAATTGTCAGTGATTTGATTAAGAAGGGTGTAATTGAAGAGACAAGAGGCAACGTTTGCAATAGTCCTGTGTTACCTGTCTTAAAACGAACGGACCCTTCACAGCCACCTGTTTACAGATTTGTGATTGATCTTAGAGAGGTTAATAAGATTGTTGTACCACAGTTTCTCGTTGTCCCTGATATAACTACCTTGTTAACCATGATTCCAGCTTCCGCTGCATGGTTCTCAGTGATCGATCTAAAGAATGCTTTCTTTAGCATCCCAATTGCAGAGGAGAGCAGAGACATTTTTGGCTTCAGTTTAGGAGGTCGCAGCTTCCGCTTTAAACGCGCTCCCCAGGGCTACTGTGAGAGTCCATCAATATACAGTCAGGCTTTAAAAGCGCAGCTTGATGCACTGGTTTTACCCAATGGCGCTATCCTCATTCAGTACGTCGACGATTTACTGATCGCCGCGGATACTGAAAAGATCTGCAAAGAAGCTACCTTGTCATTGTTGCGTCATTTGTCTGCCTTCCATCACAAAGTGTCTCTCTCAAAGCTGCAATATAGTCGACAAGAAGTGACCTACTTAGGTCATCTCTTGTCGAAGGAGGGAAGGAAGCTGACCCCAGAAAGAATTCAAGCCATTGCACAGTTGAGTGTGCCAAGAACACAGAGAGAAGTGCGTGCTTTCTTGGGTATTACTTCATACTGTAGGCATTGGATTCCTAATTTTTCCTTGTTGGCAAAACCTTTGTTAGCATTGACATGTAAGGACACACCGAATCCTATCCCATGGTCTGAAGAGTGTCAAAAAAGTTTTTGGGAATTGCGTAATGCATTGTGTTCAGCTCCTGTGTTGGGTACCCCTGACTACAGCAAGCCTTTTACATTGTATGTTCACGAGAAAGATGGTTGTGCATTATCAGTGTTAACGCAGCCTTTTGGCGACAGACCGCGTCCATGCGCGTATTTTTCATCAACCTTGGACCCTGTAGCGAGGGCATTGCCAAGTTGTCTGAGAGCCACAGCCGCCGCAGCTATGTCTATTCGACAGTCTGCTGGCCTAGTGATGGATAACACATTGATTGTCATGGTTCCACATGCTGTGGACACATTGTTAAACAGAGCCAAGACACAGCACTTAACTAGTGCGCGATTATCTGGTTATGAGCTGACACTGTTAGAAAACCACATACACATAAAGAGATGTAACACATTGAATCCAGCTACACTATTACCAATTCCAGCAGACCTAGATGAGATTGAGCAACATGATTGTCTGTTCAGGACAGAGGAAGAGACGAAAGGAAGAGTAGATCTCAAAGATACTCCCCTGACTGAGTGTGATGGTACCTTATGGGTGGATGGTTCGTGTTTCAAGCTTCCAAATGGTGATACGACTGCTGCATATGCTATCACGACTTTGCACACGATTGTTGAAACTGCGCATGTGCCACAGAATTCGGCTCAAGCAGCAGAATTGATTGCCCTTACGAGAGCATGCGTGTTGTCTGAAGGAATGAGAGTGAATATATACACAGATAGCCAGTACGCCTTTGGCGTGGCTCATAGTTTTGGGCGATTGTGGAAGGAACGTGGGTTCCTGACTTCGCATTGAGCTAAGATTCAGAATGGCAAGTTGGTGAATGATCTCCTTGAGTCGCTGACCCTACCGTTACAAGTTGCGATTATGAAATGCAGTGCGCACAAGAAAATCACTGATGATGTTGGTCGTGGTAATGCGTTTGCTGATGAAGTCGCGAAAGAAACAGCAAAAGATGTAAAGACTCAAATGTATGTTGCAGGCCCTGCCAGATGGGTTGGTGATGTTGGGATGTGTGAAAACACAATAGAAAGTGTAAAGTCCCTTGAAGCTGAAGCCACAGAGAAAGAGTTAAGCAAGTGGAGAGAAAGTATGGGTAAGTTGGATGAGAATGGTTGTTGGATTGATTTGTCAGAACATAGGCGATGGTTGTTACCTGATGCATATGTGCTTCCAGTGGTCACTATGGCACATGGAATGGCACACATCAGTACGAAAGGAATTTGTAAGTTGTTGGCTCCAGTATGGCAGAATGCTGGAATTCCTAAGTGTGCAGAGAATGTGGTCAAGAATTGTATGGTATGCTTGAAGTACAACCCTGGTAGGGGAACCCCAACTCCAGCTGGTCATTTTGCGTCTCCATCATATCCATTTGAAGTTTTGCAGTTGGATTTTATCCACATGGAAAGGTGCAACAACCTGAAATATGTATTGGTGGTTGTTTGCGCTTTCTCAAAATGGATAGAGGCCTATCCTCTAAAAGATAACACTGCTCTATCCACAGCCAAAGCCCTTGTGAAGGAATTTTTCCCTAGGTTTGGAATGCCAAGAATGGTGTGGAGTGATAATGGAAGTGAGTTTGTGGGCCAAGTGATGAAGAATGTGTGTGAGGGACTAGGTATAAGGCAGAAGTTTCACGCTGCAAACCACCCCCAATCAGCTGGACTAGTAGAGCGCTACAATGGCGCTCTCAAACTTAAGCTGGCCAAAATCCAGGCGAGCTCAGGTCTTAAATGGCGTGACGCTCTGCCTTTAGCACTCCTGTCCACTAGAATGACCGTACACTCACGAGTGGGACTTAGTCCCTAGGAGGTCGTTTTTGGCCGCCCGGCCAATGTATGGGGTGTGCCAAGACCGACGAAATTCAGTGAGATCGAGCATCCAGTGTTACTTGATTACTTGCACAAATTGACAGCTAAACTGCGTGTTTTACACCAACAGGTGCATGATACTCTCCCCCCGGCTTCTGAGGCTCCAGGACACCCTATTGACCCGGGCACGTGGATCTTGGTGAAAAATTTTCAGCGCAAGAGCAACGATGAGCCTCGTTGGATCGCCCCTCACCTCATGCTGCTGTCGACGAGATCAGCGGTTCGAGTGAAGGGGAAGAAACACTGGATCCACGGCGCCCACATCAAAAGGATTCCTTTGCCTCTGCTGTATGACCAGTGGGTCCAGGAGGGTATCGCAGACTCTGAAACAGACACTGTACCTCGTTTTGTGCCGTTCAGTGATGCACGCATAAAAGGCACAGCCTCAGCGCAGGAAAGTGACGATATTTTGCAAGAAGCTGTGCCACCGTCAGCTCGATTGGACACTACAGAGCCTGAACTCTTGTTTCAAGATCAAACAGTGCCTGGCCGTTTTCGTTACAATCTGAGGCCAAGGCCCACGGACAAATAAATATTCTTTTTCTTTTACCTTTTTATTTTTTGATAACCAGAGCTCTCCTATCTGAAGGACTTTCTTGATTTTTGTTTTTCGAACCACCATCCGGGTTCAGCCGCAGGGTCGCGGTGCCAAGACTTTGGGGTACAGGCCGAAGACGTTAGGTCGACGGTTCTGGTTGGTCTAGGGCGTTCCCTGGACTGACAGGCGTACTCCTTAGCAGAAGATACTCACCCGCCGCGAGCGGCTCGATTAGAGGATGGAGTTTTGTAAGATGGAGAGACTCACTGAGAAAATGAACTTTAAAACAAGAATGTGTAAAATAATGAGAGCCAAATGTTTTGTATTATTATGCCTGTTTGTATTATGTAGTATGGTAGTGTTTACTGTAGGATTTGTATTCTTCTCCTCTCAAGAGCCCATTGCACCCACTGTACAGCCTATGCCTCCTCCTACTATCTCCTCACACTCTTTTCACCCTCTGCCTGAACATGAACAAGCTAGACGATCAGAGTTTGTGAATAACTCGTTTATTCAGCTCCTGCACCAGCACCAACTAGTCATGAATACAACAAATTGTTGGGTGTGTGGTTTAATGCCACATACCATTAATAAGGGTATTCCCTATCTGGTGCTGCCGTATAGTTATAATGGATCGTCATGGGCATTCCAGACCATGTTTCTCTATGCTCTAGAAGTGTACTCCCCGCGACAACCACGTTCCATCAGATCTAGCACCAATAACAAAGCTTTAGTGAAAGGAATTGCCGATATGAGTAGAGATATCGATGCATACTCATCCATTCCCAAAGAAGAGCTGAGAGCTTATGTAGGGTGGAACGCAACGGGGTATAGTATTAGTCTAGGTGAAAGACAGCGGAAAATCTCATCCCCAATCTGGGTCGTACCCCACATAGGTCGGTTCTGTTTGCAAGGTAATGGTCAGAATCCTAGGGCTCAACTGGGAAGAAGTGACTGTACTGAAACGTACACTTTTCCGTCACAGTTTTCCCCAGCGTTTTTGGCTGCCAAGGGTACATATTTTATCTGCGATGACCGAGCATATACATGGTTGCCCCCTGATTTCTCGGGCACATGTTATATTGCAAATCTGCTACCGCCAACATTTACTGCCGCCTCCGACTATCACAAGACCAGAGTTGTGAGAGGCATGATTAGTAAGGAGGATACTGCCGGTCAGGAAGCGGGAGATTTCTTTTTGGGTTTCCTGCCGTTCTGGGGACCTATGGTCAATAGTAGGAACCTGAGACAGCTGACTCGTGTGGTTGAATCCACTGTTAATGTTACGGCTGGTGCCCTTGGTAATTTGACAGCTGAGCTCCAAGCGGATCGCCTCATGACTTTGCAGAACCGCATGGTTCTAGACGTCATAATTGCAGACCGTGGTGGGGTATGCAAGGTTATCCAATCCAGTTGTTGCATTTTCATACCAGACAACGCTCCAACAGTCTATCAAGCCATCTCCAAACTGCATAAAATATCTGAGTCCATACACGTGGATAAAGGAGATTGGTCACTGGTGGGATGGTTCTGGGAACTGATATCTGCCTGGGGTTGAAAAGTTCTGATGGTCATTGGAATGATCTTAGCCATCCTTTTCCTGTTCTGTCTGTGCATACAGTGTGCTCCTGCGATATGTGGCCTCTGTGCTACATTATGTGTAAGGAAACCTGTATCGAGGGACGAGCTAAGTAATAGGATGATGCTACAGCAACATATCCATGACTTCGTGAATATTGACCTAGACTCGGATTGAAATGAGTATAGTTATTGCCTATGTAAGGGCAAAAGGAGGGTCTGTCGTACTTTAGAATTTGGGACCGCTTAGGAGATAGGGCCCTACCCCTGTCTATCTCGGTAATAGTGAACCGCAAATGGTTAATGCGGTATGTACGAGTGCTTTCTGTAACGTTTTAGCTATGAATGCACTGCGTATGCTCTATTTCACATCACTGCGTGGGTTCCATTTTGTATCGGTGGCAATCTTATGGTTGCCCTCACCTAGGCTATATAGTATGAAGCTTAAACGGGTCTTTTAGAGCACATGTGCTTTCCTTGACTTCTCTGTGACCTGGGCAGCTTGGCTCCGCTGCCCCAGGTCAAACTGGTCTCACGAGTTCCCCGTCCTCTGGCCACCTGTGATTAGCATCAGGGCTTGACACACCATAAAGTCTTTTCATCCTACACGAGCCCCCAGCTAATCTCTTTCACACCTGGCTGTTCCTGCTTTATGGCTTGTTTCCCAAAACAGGAGATGCTCATGTTTATTGGGGCCTATCGATATCTGATGTGGGATCTGAGCTTTGCTGTGTAAATAATTGCGGGCTGGCTTAACTGGAATGTGGGATGGTCATCATGACTCTGCTTTTTCGTTTGTAATGTACACTTTATATGACCATGCCATAAACTTAGGAATGTATGCCTGAGGCAGGAAAATCTGTATTTAAGAAGAAGCTCGTTTCTGTGATTTTTAGCAGTCTCCTGAGAACATACACACTGTTGTACTTCTAGGACGCCTGTAATTGGTCTGCAGCCAATAAACTGATCTTTGACTTCACCCAGAAGACTCTGTGTTTCTGTAGGTCTGAAACAGGAAGAACCCCGAAGTCATAGGGTGTGTTCCCCTGCACCGCTGGGCTTAAAATACCCAGTACTTCAAGTGTTGTGTGCAAAAGCAGCAAAAGCGGCAAAATGGCTTTCTAACATTTAACGCGGTTATGCTAACTTAGCGTTGTACATAGGTAGATAACGATCTTCACTACACACCCCCGTGATCGGACCACTAACCAGTAGGGGCGCACTTGCAAAAAGCAGAGTTCAAGTTTGATAGAATGGAACCAAGGGCATGAACTATAAGTCCATGTAAGGGAAGTGAAAAAAGTTCGAAGGAAAAGAAAAATGAAAAAGTTTAAAACGTAGTAAAAAAAAAACATGTAGAGGACAAAAAAATCAGTGTAGGACGTAGGACGGAGTGAAAGTACAAAAGTCAATCCATCAATGTATAGGCACAATAAGTTGCAACAGCTTCCAAGAGGAAATCATTGGAACGTTCCGCAAAATTATCTGCCATCCAGTTCAGCACGGGGAAGGAACATACATGCTCCTCAACTACCGGAGCTTCCAGTCCCAGACGAGGACAACTGGCGGGTTCTACAAGATAGCTTCTTGCTAAGAAGTCAATCGCGGCCGTTCCGATGTCCCAATTTTCAAGAACTCCATGCGCTGCAGCACAGGCCATAATCCCGACACCAGAACAGTCCAACTCATGAGCCGCTAAGGGGCTCATTAGCCGATCATAATCCGGGTTAGGAGACGCTGAGTTTGACAGACACAAATCCAGAGCCCATTGGAACGGACAATCTAGGCAATGAAAGACTGGCTGCACACAAGTAAAGTAGGCAAACCGGAAGGGCAATCCATAGGCTACGCTCAAAGTTGCCAGCGGTAAAGCGCCATAGAATTCAAGCATCCGGTTACGAAGATGCAGCAGGCGGGACATGTTGTCGTGTGACGCAAGTTGTGCATCCATAGCGCAGGGCGCAGATCAACAACAGTATTCCAGCTATGAGGGCGAGAAGTAAAGGGAGACCTCCGAAGACGCTGGAAAAAATAGAATGAAAAAAGGCCGGGATGACACCAAAAAAAGTTTGAAAAGAAGTCACGAGGCCGGAGCCCACAATTTAAAAAAAATTAGCTATGCCACTTGTAGACGAGGCATTAAAGATAGTCTGAATCAGAGTCCCAAAATGAAGAGGCAGATCAGTATTTAAAAGCGCTTGCACCTCAGTTCGGGTGTTTGCTACGTGAAGGACAAATGTTTCCCGGGATGAAGTCAACGCGACTTCTTTTTGAGACAATAGAGCCCTTATTCTGCTCATCTTGTTGAACTCTGCTTTCAAGGTTGGAATGGAAGGCCAGATGGATACATCGAGCCGGCTATGAGGGGGTGGGAACAGGACGTTATTACAGCAAACCACTCTCTGCGATACAGTCACTATGTAGGGAATTCCCAGTAACATCCCACAGCAAGCTTCATTATTTAGCAGCAAATAACTACCGTTAGCAAGCAGCGTAAAAGATGGAGTAATAACTGGCACAGGAATACCTTTCAGGATGCAAGCTAAATTAGGGGCGTGCACATTACATGCACCATGCAATTGAATGTGCCTACACACAACAGAATGATCCGGAGTGGAAGTGCATTCTTCACCCTTCAAGTAAACCTCCTTGCCGTCCCTCACACATCTGTATGTGAAAGGGAGTGACCAGACTTCATGCAGGAAGGCAGTACCCAGTTGTTCATACCTGCCTAGAGCATAATGTTTCATGCATGAACTAAACTTGAACAGGGGAAACGGTAACGTGATCAACCCATGTACAAGCCACACAGCAGAATTCAATTCGGCAACAGAGAAAGGCAAAGGTTCTAACTTTTCAATGTGCAGGAATGAATATGTAGCATCTTTCATGGACATGAACTGCTGTTTTGCAGTCAAATTAAAAGGGAGGAACAAAGATGAAGTATTCATGTAATCCCAAGGGACTTTCCCTGCCTTTAACATTTGCAACATCCATGCAAACTGCATAACAGAACGCATTTGATTTTGACCATGATACAATACAGACAAATCATCCTGCACAATGTCTACTACAGAGGATACAATATTATCTAATGTATAAATTCTGGAAGACAGGGTGTTAATGCTACTATCTATTACAGCCAATACTTTCTCCATATTTGCTTGGTCAATAGCGCGTAATCGGGAAGCAGCCTCAATTTGCGACAACTTCCAAACTTCGTTGTAAATAGCAGACACCCATCTTTTGGACCTACCTTTGGCAGGACCCTTAACAAAATCATTCAAATCTATTTTGTCGTTTAATTTGGATAAATGAAGCTTAACAGACTCTAAAGGTAAATGTTGCAGCCAAGACTGGCACAACTTCCCTACTGAGTAGGTAGTCACAGTGTGTGAAGATTCAAAGCGGGGGTCCACACGAACTTGTGTATACCCCGGTCTTAAACCAATAAACCGATGTTGACAAGAATCTGCACTGGTTTGCCAAACCAACCACCCTTCTGGATCTAATTCAGAAACATTGAAGGATGTGTTGGATACGTAAGTCTGCAACGTAGCAGGGGACAGATCTGTATGATTAACCCAAGCAGGATAAGCACCCAGATCTGGAGTCGCGGGAGAATGTAATTTTTTAGTAGTAGCCAATCCAAAACAGGTTGTCTGAAAAATTGATGAATTTAAAAATAACATGTGATTCGGGATAAGACAGGCACGATGCAAAGCTTCTGTTCCCTGTACTTGCCATCGTTTGGAGCCCCAAACCGATTTAAGATCGACTGTAGCTTTCCATAAATCATACCCGCCACTTGCCAACTCGTCCATAAAGGACTTGGAATACAACAATTTGGTGTGTGTCAGTCCAACTTTAGAAGCAGACTCAGGCGCAACTCGAAAATAAAAGGAGGCCGGATTAGACACACTAAAATCTGAAAAATAAGTGAATTTTTCCACTAATGTGGCAGAGCTGCCCATCCTAGGGGCGGGGCAGTATTCCCATTGTGTATAATTTACAAAATTTCTAAACGTATTTGCTTTGTGTAGGAAATGTGTGCCATAATGTTGATAGCAATATTGCTCATCATAATTAGCATTATCTAAATACAAATCCTCAGCATCAAATGCAGCATAATATTTCAAATCAGAAAACAGTGCCTCTATGGCTTGAACATCCCAATCATCTGAGTGAATGTTCTGCTTAACGACATCACCCATGGAAACACGAAATACATTTGGCACATTAATCACTTCAGTGGGGCCATAAATCTGAAATTTAACGGCATCCCAAGCGATCCCATCACGCACAGGCCAGGCAGTAATGCTCACAAAAGTCTGGTCCCTTTTCATGATATGTGATGAGGAGTGTGGGGCCAAAGTTCCATCAATAAGTCGAATTGTAGACCGTTCATTCAGGTAGTGTCCATTGATAAGTCTAAAAAACACTACCACAAAGCCAATGGACATAAACAAAAAAACACATATGAGCACCAGCCAAATGTAAGTCCAAGGGGGTATTAAAAAATGTATTTTGAACCAAGCCACAAAAATTGAAACTTTGGACGGGGCAATAGAATTCATGGAACGAGAATCAAAAGAGTCTTGTGAGAGGGCAACTGTGGTGGATTTTAAAACAGGCAAGGTAACATCCGCAGGATAAGCATACTCAACTTCTTCAAGCACACCACCAGGTCTTTGTGGCAACAAGGGACCAGTAACAGCATGCATCTCGACGGCAACATCAGGAACTGTGTCAGAGGCTCGGGCCACAACAGAATTTCTCAGCATCGAAGGGCAGGAAGCCGCCGGAGTCATACTAAGAAGAATCGGCCACTCGTTGTAGTTTGACATTGTCAATCGAAATGTACCTGTTATCCTTTCGACCGGGAAGTGGAGGTAAAATGACTGTTCTAGTACCCTGTACTCCAAGCACTGGAACCGGTGCACGGTAAGAGGGGCTGAACTCCATCTTGTTCGCCACCTTCTCACAGACCAGGTCACCAACTCGAGGTAGCCAGCCTGTAGAAAATAGGCCTCAGCTAGGCCTACCAGTGCAAGGGGTTCGCCCTTCTCTGCACAGAGTCTTCAGACTATTAGAAAGAAGTTGGCACAGAAACTGAAATAGAAAATACAGAGTTTATTAAACCTCATGAGGTGGAACCACATTCACCCAGCACCCTGTGGTGCTGAATGAAGGTAGCACACAGAGTAGAAGAACCATGGGTCTTTTATACCCACACAAGGGCTCAGAAAAAAGGGCAGTGCAAGTATACATGAGAAGAGTTACATACATAGATGGTCATACAGAAATGCACCATCAACAGTAAAGGAAGAGCTAGCAGTTGCTGACTCTGGTAGAAACAACCTGATAGTTACAGACTAAAAACAGATGCATGGACAATTAGATATTCCTGCGCATGTGAGGGGTAGCAGAGTCTAAGTATAGCCAGTCCTTTAAACAGAGCACAAGGGAAGACAAAATGGCTGCCAGAAATACAAAATGGATTCCACAAAATGTACAGGATAGCTTCTAAATACCAGATGGATTCTGCTAACGCTAATTTAATCGCAGCCAATTTACGACAGACGACCCTTTTAGCGTTAGCTGCAGACATCTCCCATAATCCAGTAGGAAAAATGAAAAATATGCATATTAATAATTTTTTATTTTTTTCATAAATATCCTAATTCATTGCTAGGTGGGCATTTCTCATTCTAAATATTGTTAAGCGAGTATGTATAAGGTATAAACAGAAGTACAAAGGGAACAGAGAATTGGGTCCGACAGATAGCAGGAGAGAGTAATTACTATTATCAGAAACAGAATTATTAGCTTTCTAGTCCTAAGCAAATCCTAGAACCATCCAGTAAAAACATTTGCAAGGCTCCTATGCATTTCAGTTACCATCAATTTCAACTTCAAAAACATTTTCGCTAGACTTTTCCAGTGTTTCCTTTATGAGGGCTAGAGTATCTATCATTATACCCAATACAAACATTAAAGCAGTCAGACATATTATTTACAAAAATGATCCTGGATCCAGAGGACCAGGAGAACTACACAGGACCATGAGAATTAGGACGAAGAGCTGCAAAGGGTTGCTCCTCCTCAAAAATGGGACGATCAATGGGGTACATTTTCAACAAAAAGAAAAGAAGTCCTTGGGAAATTAAAGCCGCTGTACAACCAACCAGAGGGGAGTCTTCTCCCTGTGTCCGTTTGAGCCTCACAGGCAGGCTCTTGTTGTTCCCACGGTGGAGCTGCACAACTCGCAACTCAGGAATCATGGCCTAGTTTCAAGGGAAAAGTTTCTTCTTTCAGGATAGGGCAATCACCCACCATGGCAAATGCGCTCAGCGATCCTGTCCAGTGTCTCAGGCAGTGCACCAGTTTTCTTCATTTCAATCTAACAGGCACCAGGGACACAGCACCTGTACCCTGAACTCAAGTCCTTCCCTAACTCCTGTATTGCTCTGTTGGCACACTGCTCTTTCGTTGGTGCCATAGATCTTGGCCAACAAAGGTGAAAACTTTACAGCCACTTTAGGACCAGGATTCAGAGGCCTGATGATAGGATCTCTGAAGCAACCCTTGTTTCAAAGGGGGTTACCTCAAGCAAAAACTTTCTCGCCTTCCTGGTCGGTCTGTGACTCTCGGCTGGGCATCAAAAGCTTGATCCACGATTTCTCCTTTCTGATTTGTGACCCCGTCTTTCGCCCAAGATAGTAGCAGGGGTACACTCATCACAATGCTTCCGGCCTTCTACCTTCACTGAGGTCCTGGTTGCCAGTAATGCCTGTGCTGGTTACCTTCACTTTGACTTCAAGCTGGACTGGTGCTGACTCCTCAAGCTGGATCTGATGTCCGCGCCCCTCTGGCAATGGTTGTAAAGCAGCAAATATCTATTGGTGGACAGAACAAAAGGTCTTTAGACAAGGCACAGAAATAATCTATCAACAGAGAGGATAGTCTCAGAATACTTCCTAGTCTAGGGACGCCCCATATATTAACAAGGCACCCTGGAACCACTTTCATATGTGTGAGAGTAAATAAAACAACAGCCTGAACCTATTGGCAAGTATAAAAGGAACTCTTTAGTGAACTGACAAGAGTAATACGTCACCCAATGCCAAGCAGTCAAGGAAGACTGTGTTCATTTCTAAAGACCCTCAAGAAAAAGGAAATGTTATACAGTTTTACTCCTAAACATTGCATTATTTGTACAGGACTGCAGACACTTCTAAAATGATTTTTCTTAATAAAAGCACCTACATTGTATACTCAGGACCATGCTCTCATGTTATAGGAGCAACAGGAAAGTCTAACACTGCTAATTTAACAAAGATTCTTATTACATAAAGAACTAAAAACTTCAACATAATGGGTACACGTTCTCCAGTGGAACATCTTGTGACTAACAGACTCCTATAAAACAATATTTTCCTCAAAAATGTTTGCTAAGGATCACATAGACCTCTTCCCTGCATTCTACATTTTCACAATCCAAACTATGCAACATTAGGTCTAGTAAGGACTGTCAGTTTATTTACACAGACTAGCTAATAAAACTAGCAATGCCCTTGCAAAACTGTATGTAGCATGAGAATAACAAACAATAGTGGTGTTGTCACCTGAGAATTTTCAAACAAAAACTGCCCACAGCTAGTTCCCCTTAAAGATCAAATAAGGAAGCAGCAATCTAGACTACTCATCCTCTCATAATTCCATCAGAGAGGATGGGTAGTAACATAGCAAAATATATTTATTCGTTTTATTAATGCTAATAATGTTTAAAACAGTATTACTGAATAGCCAATTAAATGTCTCATGGTTATTTCACAGACAGTTTAGACAGGCTCGAAAAAAATTAAGAAAAAGAGAGAGAACAGATAAATTTGCCTACCCTTAATTTGTAGAGGAGCTAGCCTCCTCTCCCCAGTTTTGACAGTAAGAAACCTGTAACAGGTTTCATTCTGTCAACACTATTAGCCCCAATTTGTAGCAACTTGGCATAAACAAACTCTGAGGAGCTAAATAGCACATTTCAGCTAGCCAAAGAACATATTCCTTCAGCAAATGTACTAGTGCAACATAAGGCCGCATGAATTCAAACTGAATCCCATTGCTTCCAGAATTCAACCCTAAAAACATTTATACTATATATATATGGCAGAGCCATTGTCTTTTAAAGAGAAGTCACATATACTATGTTCATTGAGTGCACACAAAAACTTGCTTTTGCCAAAAAAAAGGTAAGCAAAAACCTCTTTCTTCCCCTGCCATTTCGTCTTTCAAATGTCGAAATGTCAAAGCTCATGGGAAGCCGAGCCCTGCCAGGCCTCTAAATGTAGGAGTTCGGCCTTTAACCTATGCAGCTGTTCCATCTTGTATGCAAGGTTGTCATGCGGTGCTCCCAAGTCAAAGTGACCCTAGAGACCGAAGGCAGAGCAGCAAAACCCACTCTAATGTGTGTCTACCAGCAATTTCAGAGGTAAGCTTAATAACTTCTGCCAGTTTTTGTACATAGGTATATTTAGAATCAGGGTGCTGAGTGCTTGAGCAATATAAATGTCAGCTATGAAGTTTTATGCTTACATATGTGCATTTACTTGAGTCTAAGGCAGTTTAAAAGCTGCTCTGACTGGAGAAATCTCATTTAAATTGTGAATTTTTACTCAATTTCGACTTTGATTTTTAGGGCACTTAACAATTAATATCCTACAATGTTTTTGCATAATAGTCATCCCCAGAATGTCCTCTACATATCCCAGAGATATGGCATCAGAAATGTATAATGTATGCCCTTATAAAAATGAGTTTTATACGCCTGGATAAAGTGACATTTTCACATGTAGTTGACCCCCTATTGCTGTATAGCACGGCTTAAATTCAATTTGGATGCTAGGAGGTCACAGCATCATGATTCAGGCATTATGAATAGTAAAAAACGAATTGTTTTTGCACCTATTTGAAAGAACATTTTTTATATAATCAAAATATATATTTTTTAATAAGTCTAATCATTTTGATGAGTCTACATATGAAAAGCAAGCTGCATCCCTTGCCCATCATATGTAAACGCAATTATTCACAGCCCTAAGAACAGAAACTTATCTTGAAAGTCTGCGCCACTTTTAAAAGACAGTCATTATTATTTAACATCAAAACCCACTCTTATCCTTATTTAAAAAGGCATTAACAAAAGAAATCCCTACTGTCAATCTGTCCTCTGTTTATCAAAAATAATGAAACTATATTTCTAACTTTTAAAACAGCAGTCTGAAATGCCGCATTTTACAACGTGTTTGACTTTAGCTGTTCTCTGTGGCCGGAGTCCGCAGAGAATAGAAATAGTCTTGCTGACACAGCTGTTTGACACGTAAAGGCGTCAAATTCACCAGCTTTTCAAGTCAACCTTTCAAGCCAACACAACTCTGTTGTTCTGTATAATGTGAATGCCTTTGAATACCCTATACAAAAGGATAAATACTGTGACATTTTGTATCTGAATTTAGTCTATTGTAAAACACACAATTTCGTTTTTCTCTCTACACAGGTCATCTTAATTTTAACTTTCTAAAGGTAAAATTCTTATCTGATAGTCCATGTTAGCTTTGCGCCACAATTTCCACTGAGAAAATTAATTCTCAATTGGAAAATCGTTTTTATATAGGCATATAGCCCTTAAAATTTCAAGCAAGAGCATCATTTTACTTTTTGTCTAGGATTAATGCAACAGTTTAAAAAAAATAAAAACAGTTTTCTATGGAAAGTCTAACTGGTCTTTGCACAAAATAGGGCCGAGGAAGGCTCCTTGAGTTTCGTTCCTCAGCTGCCCTGTCTTATCAGAGAAGCTAAAAATAGCCCCTCAGCGCAGAACCGGGCCACAGCGAGTGCTCCTGGCCCCCACCTCTCTCCAAGGCTGTCCTGCTGCAAGCATTACACATTTTCATGTCAGTGAAGCTTTCTAAGCAGTGATTTCACCTCCTGGTTCACTCCCCTATTTTTAGCCCCCACCTTACAGGCTGCAAGGTCAAAATCTGCCTCACACAGCCCTGAAGCTGTCAAAGACAAAAAGCCTTCCTAATTTTATCTAAACTGCAATAATTTGCCCTATGGAAACATTTATTTTAATATACAATTTCTTTTCAAGGGTCATAAGTTTAGGTTCAATTCTAAGATTAGCAGGTTCAGCTTAAATTAGAACCTACAACCCTGTGGACCCAGCACATTGGCTCACTGAACCACCAAGAACACAAAGCTGCATAGGAACAATTTGCAAATTCAAAATACCCACAATTTTTTTCAAGATAAACTTTTAACCGGTCCCTAATTACTCTTCATTAATACTTTTGTACATTAAGGGTCTCATCAAATCACAGGGGTTGCTCTTTCTCTAGCTACACCCCTCTCAATTTCCTTTTGCGACTTATTGATGTGATGAGACCAAATTAAATTTACTCCTTAACAATTTCACTTCCCAGAATTCTTTCACATATTCACAGTCATTCAATCACGCGTTATTTCCAGTGCTAGCAACATCCAAAACACAATTTACCACACCATAACATTTAAACACACATTAACCCACAGATCAACACTTAAGACAGAAACAAAAGACAGCCCACAGACTTTACTTAAACCAAACCATTTGTAAATACTAGTTGCAAGTCATATTCACCAGATTTGGCTGGCAGAACACCAGAAAAACGCTCTGCATCTCATCACTTATGAATGTTACTAAGTGCACAGACCAGGATCCTTTTATGTACATTTTTAGTTCCTCGGGGTACTAGTCACCAAAGAAAAAAACACTTTTATATACCTAACCCTAGTTAAGTACCCCCTCTAGGGGAGCCGGCTAATTATATACAAAAGAAATGGTACATCCAAGAAGACAACACATTCATTCATTCACGTACTTTTTCTCCCACATTCGTACACAATCAAACATCTCTTGCCTAGTCTTTTGCTTAAACATACATTGTTTTCCAAAAATCAAATGACCCATACATAGGCCAACGCAACTCCGGATCCTTACAAATGTATTTATTCCATAATGCGCTGTACATTATAGAAGAAAGACCATACTTAATATACATATCCCTATTAGGCGTCCCCTCCGGGGGGGTGGGGGGGGGCGGCAGTTGTGCTTCATCAAGATTCAAGGTACCATTCCAAAAGCAACACATCTTTTGAAGTGTGCTAAAGACAGGCATGCCAAAAATAGTGCAGAATATGCAATATTATAATCAAAGTAGCACTTAAGGTACCTTTAGTACGATGTGCCGTTCAAATCAATTCAGTTAGAGAAAATTCTCCTCATTACCTGCCTATGTGAATTGCAAGTCACATATGTCAAAACAAACCAAGTTGGCCAACACAAAATATACCATACTCAAAGCCACAGTAAGCGTTACTAAACTACCTTACCAATCACAGGCATCAAAACCAACAGCAAGCGCCGCAGAAGGACACTTACCAATCACTTGGTGTCCAGATTCATCCTGCCAAGTTCTAAAATCGACCAAATGGTCACTGCACGGTGAATCAACAGAAGAGATCTCAGTCGAGGACCGGTGCCACCTGGATGGTCAGATCAGAAAGAAAGGAAAAGCCGCCGTGGATGCCAAGACTCTGGTCTTATCGGGCAGTGATCACGTCCAGAGCGAGATTCCAATCCTTCGTCGCGACCAATCCTTTGGGCATCCGAGTCACCGATGAGTCCCACGTTGAGGCACCAATTGTAGAAAATAGGCCTCAGCTAGGCCTACCAGTGCAAGGGGTTCGCCCTTCTCTGCACAGAGTCTTCAGACTATTAGAAAGAAGTTGGCACAGAAACTGAAATAGAAAATACAGAGTTTATTAAACCTCATGAGGTGGAACCACATTCACCCAGCACCCTGTGGTGCTGAATGAAGGTAGCACACAGAGTAGAAGAACCATGGGTCTTTTATACCCACACAAGGGCTCAGAAAAAAGGGCAGTGCAAGTATACATGAGAAGAGTTACATACATAGATGGTCATACAGAAATGCACCGTCAACAGTAAAGGAGGAGCTAGCAGTTGCTGACTCTGGTAGAAACAACCTGATAGTGGATAGTTAGATATTCCTGCGCATGTGCAGGGTAGCAGAGTCTAAGTATAGCCAGTCCTTTAAACAGAGCACAAGGGAAGACAAAATGGCTGCCAGAAATACAAAATGGATTCCACAAAATGTACAGGATAGCCTCTAAATACCAGATGGATTCTGCTAACGCTAATTTAATCGCAGCCAATTTACGACAAGCCGACTAAAGGAATCTGAAGTTCAGCATCAGATGAGGAGGGTAAATGTTCCTTCGCTAGACTGTCTCTGGCTTCTTGAAGATTCTGCAAGACAGCACAGTGTTCATCTACGTCAAAGGGTGCAGCTGACGCCGCCATGTCTAGACCATCAAGGTCTGGAACAAACATTCGAACACCAAAGAGCATCATGTATGGGGTCCGCCCACCCAGAGACCTTCTAGGGAGATTATTAAGTGCACGTTGCACGTCATACAAGTCGGCTAGCCAGTTCCGGCCAGTACCCAAAACTCTGGCTGTTGAAGACTGCTTTAAGTCGCGGTTCATTCGCTCCACTACACTATTACCCTCAGGCCGGTATGGAGACGAAAATTTGACTTGGACCCCCAAATTTCTCATGGCCTCTTTGTACGCCTTTGAGGCGAATGCCGGGCCCTGATCAGAAAGAAAGGTACCACATGCAAAACTCCCAACAAAGACACGCAAATCTTTTATGACAGTGCGAGAATCAGCACTCCTTTGTGGCCAACCCACAGAAAACGTGTGCACGAATCAACTGCAACCAAGATGTATTTGTACGCAGTATCAGAGGTAAAAGGACCGCAGTGATCTAAATAAACGCAACTCCATGGTTTATTAGATATATATAACTGAGTTTGTGGTGGGCGCGCCGCAGTTGAAGGTTTAATCTGCTGGCAAATGTCGCAATTAAGAACATAAGCTCTGGCTTGTTTGTACAAACCGCACCACCAGTAACGTTGTTGTAGCAGAGATACAGTAGCCGTAACGCCGGCATGCGCGAACGCCATGCCTCGTGGGCTGCTAATATCAAAGAAGGTCTGCAGTCCGCGTTGGGAATCAATCTGTCACCAACATCCTTAATCCTCACCAATGGGACTTTATCAGGACTTAAGCGATAATGATAGCGAGCAGGGAAACCTCTCAGTGGCTTCGTTCCCAGCTCCGTAGCAGCAATAGCTGCCAAGATGTCATCATCAATCTTACTTTTGGATCTTGTAACTGCTGCTACTAAATATGTCGCCACTGCTGTTTTTGCTGCCTCGTCAGCTAAGCTGTTGCCGACAGCATGGACACGAACACGTTGGTGACCAAGAGTGTGAATTACATTCACGAGGGGCAGACGGTCTTTAAGATCTGCCACTCGAACCCAAAGCAGTTTATGCTTAATAGTGCTACCTTTGGAATCACGGTAGTCATTCTGAGACCAAAAGTGTAGATTGTCGTTGTAAGATTGAACACAATAAAAGGAGTCACTCACTATAAGAGTAATGACTCGAGGATCAGCAAACTCCAGTGCAATCACCAGAGCACGAAGCTCCGCCAACTGAGCGGTACAATCACCCAATGACTGCGTATGCACGACATCGGACTGGAATTCACCATGTACGAAAGTACCGACTACAATTGCGCAAGCCGCTGAGTAGGCATGCTTTGATCCAGTTGCGGGTTGCGCAGAACCGCCAGTGTATATGACACAATGGTAATCCTCGAGCGGGTGCAAGGACAGAGGAGCCGGATGAACGAATTCATATTGCAAAAACTCCTGAGTTTGAAGTGCCGCGTCAAAGATAAAAGTGACATCCGGCGAGGTCAAGGAAGTGGCCCTTTGTATCCACCTTGGATGCAAAGCTTTAGTATTCGGTACACTCGCTTTTGTCACCGCCTCAAGGGCAGGATAGGGTGTTACCACCAACATGCGTTTTCCCTGCGACAGCGCTCGTTCTTTCAGAATCGCCATCTGCACCGCTGTCAGAACCTTCTCGACAGCGGAAAAACGCAGTTCAGCTGAAGTGTACAAGTGAGATTTGTAAGCAATGGGGACGGTGTCACCCTCATTGAACGTTAAGCATGTGAAACCAACTGCGCCGGGCACTATTCTTATGACCAGGTTAGTGTGGTTATCACGTGTCTGTAAGTACTTAGAAGCAAGAAGGTCAGCTTGCAATAACTGCAATATAGCTGAATGCTCTGGCAGCCAACAAGATTTGGAAAAAGTAGGTTGTACCAAGGCATAAAGCGGCTTGATACGCTGGGCATAATCCGGAATGTAACTTCGACCGAAATTCAGAAAACCCAGCAGGGATTGTAATTTCTTCAGTGAAGTAGGAGCACGGAGGCATACGCACTTTTCTAGAAAGTGCGGAGCCAATCCTCGACCCTCATTGTTGAGTTCGTACCCCAAGATCAACACTGTATATTCCTCAATGTGTGACTTCGCAAAGTTGAACTTGTAACCGAAGTCTGCAAACAAAACAATAATACGATCAACGCGAAGGAGATGCGGGTCCAACTCGTCATCTGTGAGATAAATGTCATCTACATAAGAGTACGCATCTGGGTCTATGCCCTCTAAGAGGGAGACCACGCGAGCAGCAAAGACACCTGGGCTGTTTTTATAGCCCATTGGCAATCTTTTGAATTGTTTTTGTTTGCCACCAGAGGTGAACGCCGTCCACTCACTACTAAGAGAGGACAGGTTATGGCTGTAAAAGCCATTGGAAATGTCAAGTGTGGTTTTAAACCTTTTTCTCACGAGACTATCGACGAGAGCCGAACTATGGGTGTTCTGTACTGCACAGGTCCGGCAATGAGAGTTTAGGTGCCGGTAATCCAAAACTAGGCGGTACGACCCGTCAGGCTTCGTCACAGTGAATAAGGGATTATTCATAGGTGACACACATGTTTCGATTACTCCCTGATATTCCAATTGTTCAAGGATCGACGCGACGTGAGGTCTAGCTTAACGACGCATGGGGTATTGGGGTTGTGGTTGGGGCGTTGTCCGCAACGGAATCTCATAGCCGGGAGACAATTTATCCCAGCCAACCTGATTTCGATATAACGCAGGCGCCTGCACCTGAGCCCATTCGCCGGCGTACCTTTTAGCTAGGACCTTAGGCACAGTGTGTGCAAAGGCTGGGAGGATCACCTCCTCCCCTCTAGGAGCATCCAAAATGAAAGCCGGGGGCCAATCTGCCTCCGCCAATAGAATATCATAGGTAGTGGTCAGATTATCCCAAAACACCCCTTGAATTGTATGTTGTATGTCACCTTCTATTTGAAGGACAATATTATATAGTCTATCAGGGGGAGACACCCGAGTGTCAGCAGTTTCAAAATTCACGAATATATCAGTTGCTGTGCTGTCGCTACCAGATATGGACGCAGTGCTTGTCGCACTACTGTAACTTCCGCCGCGCTGTCTAGCAGCGTTAGCGCCCATGTCAGGTTCTGAAGCTGCGTCCGTACCATCTGAGGCATACCTCGCTGTCAGTGCAGCAACCTTCTTCTTCTGAAACGGGGGTCGTTGACGTGCAGAGTCCTCTTGCTTGCCTTTTCCGTCAGTCTGTCGGGTTTGCTCACGTGCTTGCGGTGCACCGCGACTTTTCCCAACGCCTCCGCCACCGGACTGTGAAGCCGATGTTTCCTGTGAAGAACGAGGAGAGCGTTGTTCAGAAACCTGAAATCGATCAGGTGACTTAATAGTAGCACGATCGCGCAGATCATAAGTGCGTTCACTACCTGACGGTACTGGAGAGGCGGGACGAGACCCCTGTTTCTGTTGCTGTTTCTCTTGTTTTTTCACCCTCCAACTTTGTTTTGGAAAGTTAGGGTGTTCGTCCTTACCAGACGAATTCGCCTTTGTCTGCTGAGAATCAGGATTTTTCACAGTCGGCTTAACACCTAAAGCGCTACGACCAACTTGTTTGTAGGCCGTCGCAATAATTTTCGTGAATTCCCTCGGCTTGTCGTCTTCGTTCACTCTGTCTAATTTATTAAGCACTTGTAACTGCATAGCATCTCCTTTGAGGTTGCCCAATATCATGGTAGCAACCACATCAAAGACTCCGACAAGCGCATACCCAATTCAACAGCAGCCTGCGCACCATGATTCTCCTGAACACGTTTAATAACGGAGGGCAGTACCGACAGAGACGGAGTGCCAAAGCACTTCGAGTATGTCGCTGCAAAGAGCTTACCCCAGTTCTCGCAATCAGCCATATCTGGGACTAAGTCTTTCGGCAATGGTAAGGATCCTGTGTTTCTCCACAGGAGTCGTATGCGGATAAACCGCTTCAAATTGGTCAAATTTCTCAGCAAGCCAATAAGGGAAATCATCCCTATTTTGGGGTCGCTTGCCGACAACCGAATTAACCATAACCGGAGTAATCACCACTGCGTGGTGGTCCGACTGATGTCCCCCAAAAGCAGTAGCGACCGCCTGCACGTTGCGTGACACGTACTGCACTAAAGCCCTATGTACTGAAATAAGGGCAGTGTGAAGTACACGCAACTCAGCCTCCGATACCTGTAGATAGCGGGGATGAGGCGTAAATCCGGCAAGTACCGGCCATGTGTCCCCTGCAATCGACAAAGGGCCCATTCTCGCCGGTACAACCGCATGGGGAAGGGCGCCATTAAACCAAATGTTATGCTGCCAGGCAGAAATAGGAATTTCCTGTGTCCTATAAGGCGTATAGTTGGCTGGTAGCTGCGTGGCAGTATAGGTGTGGAACGTATCATCGTCCTCACTCACCGCCGGCAAAGTAACCCAAGAGTAGAACAACTCAAACGTTATAGTTAGGAATTAGCATTTAAAAAACCTTAGAAATTCAATGAAAAAACCAAAGGTTTCACACATGTTATAGATAGCTGGACATTTCACTCGTATAAAACCATTGAAATTCCCCTGTTATAGTTAGTTCAGCTAACTATAACTCGTGCGCCCGCAATGCACTGCTGATGATGTCACATATTACATCACTCATGACATGGTCAGTGACATCACTCATGACATCACAGATGACATCTCAAATGACATCACTGATGACATCACTGATGACATCATCCAGTGAATGTGTGTTTTTCTGAAAATTACATATGTTTTATATATGTATATCTCAAGGTCGATGGAAGAATAAATGGGTATATAAGTGTCTAAATGGATGATTTGTTTTTGAAAAATTTATTGTATAACTGACTGATTAAGTGTATCTTAGTGAAAAGGCGGCATCGAAACGTGTAGATCTAGCTCTGCTACGGCCCTGATGTAACGAAATAAAACGATTGAAACTGATACTTTGGGAGTGCGGCCCGTTTTTCCTCCTGGCTAGGAGGATTGTGTGCAAAAAAGTATATATATGTATATATCATTTGAAAACCATAGTTATTATACATATTTGTGCAGAGAAATACACATATCTAGATACATACATATAATCAAATTCTGAATGTTTACTAACACAGGGATATGTTGAACATTAGAGTTTAGTATGGTGGTTATGTAAGAAAGAGGCAACTCTTGAGTAGTCTTCTGAAGATAAGATAGTTATATGTGGATCTTATGTTTGGGGGTAATTCATTATATAGTTGGCTGCTTGAACTGAGGAAGATGTACCACCTATGTTTTTTTTCTTATATGGTGGGGTTTTCAGTTGAGGTGCCAATCTTGAGCGGAGGCTCCTTTATTAAATGTATTTGTTAATTTTATTACTGATGAAATTTGGTTCTGTTCCAAGTATTACTTTGTGGATGGTACAAAGCAGCTTGAAAGAGGGTCTTCTGGTAACCAGAAACCAATGAAGGGCCCTCAAGGCAGAGGTGTTGTGGGTTTGTGGCTTCACATGTAGGAGCAGTCTGGCAACAGAGTTCTGAATCCGTTGTAGTCTTTTCATAGTTGATAAAGATGATCCGTGGTAGAGGTCATTGCTGTAATCAAGTTTACACAGTACAAGAGAGATAGTAGCTTAGACTTTGTGTGGACATCCAAGGTGGTAGAAGATGTGTCACATAGATTTCATATTAATGACGCTTGATCTTGTTAAGTTGTGCACCTGCACATTCATTGATAACTTGGAGTCCATGGTAATTCCAAGGTTTCTAACTTCCTTAGATACTTTAGGAGGTGCCAGATCGTCAGGCCAGGCGGAGAGTGCAATATAATTTTTCTAATCGCCACATGTGAGTATTTCAGTTCTGGAAGCATTCGGTTTGAGATAGATCAATTTCATCCACTGAACAACAACTCTGAGGTAACTGAAGATTTATGAGTTTCAAAGGTCTTTCCAGTTTAAGTAGTATTTGTGTGTCATCCATATAGTTAAGGCATGTGAGCTGAAATTCATTGATCACTGCCGTTGATTACTTTATGTAGATGTTGAAAAGCATGGGTGAGATGATAAAGCCTTGAGGGACCCTGCATTTGTAAAGTATGGTTTGGATGAGAAAGGGGGTGCATGAATGGCATTTGTTCTGTTTTGAAGGTATGATGTGATCCAGATTTTTAAAACATTTATTTTAAAAGTTTTATATAGCGCTGGCTAGACCCATAGGTATCAGAGCGCTTTACACAAGGTCAACAAAGTTACAACAATAATAAACAATTACAAGTTACATCAAATGTATGAGACACATTAATGGGAGAGAAGGAGAGACAAGTAGAGAGGGAAGGGGACGGGAGGTTAGAAGGGAGAGGACGAGGGGGAAGACGGAATAAGACACAGAGGGAAAATCATCCCAGTTGAGAGCAGTTTTCTCAATGCCGGCTTCATAGAGCCTTTGTATTAGAGTGTCGTGGTCAACTGTGTCGAAGGCAGCTGACAGGTCCAAGAGAAGTAGTGCAGCAACCCTGGTCCGGTGTAGTGTATTTTTAATGTCATCCCAGATGCAACGTGAGCAGATTCTGTGCCTCTTCCTGGGCAGAATCCTGTTTTGTAATCTGAAAGTAAGGAGTTACCTTTATGCTACTTCACTCTATGCTATTTTACAGTAACCACTCTACTGTACGGCATTCCACTGTATGTCACTTCACTCTACGCCACTCCCTTGTACGTCTCTCCACTGTCCACTGTTCCACTCTGTGTCAATCCACTCTACATCAGTCCACTGTACGCCACTCCGCTATAAGCAAATCTACTCTGCAACACTCCACTGTATGCTATTACACCCTACACCACTCCAACCTATGTCATTCCACTGTACATCACTCCACTGTATGCTATTCTACTATACACCACTGCACTCTACACCACTCCAGTCTACGCCACTCTACTGGACACCACTATAAGCCATTCCACTGTATGCAACTACACTCTCACCACTCCATACTACGCCCACTCCACTGTACGCTATTCTACTCTATACCACTCCACTGTGCACCACTCCAATCTATGCAATTGCATTGTAATGCTAATCCACTGTATGCCACTTCACTGAATGCTACCTCACTCCGCACTATTTCACTGTGCACCATTCTACTCTACGCTACTCCATTGTATGCAACTCCCCTGTATGCCGTTCCATTGTACGCTATGCCAGTGTACGCCACTCCACTCTACACCACTCCACTGTACACCACTCCATTCTATGCTAATCCACTCTATATAACTCCACTATAAGCCACTCTGCTCTATGACACTCCACTGTAAGCCAATCCACTCTACAAAACTCCACTAAATGTTTTTCCACTCTATGTCATGCCACTCTACTTCACTCCAGTCTATGCCCCTCCACTGTACATCCCTCTAGAGTACACCACTTCACTGTACACTATTCTGCTGTACGCCACTCCACTATAAGCAAATCTACTCTGCAACATTCCACTGTATGCTATTACACTCTACACCACTCCACCCTATGTCATTCCACTGTACGTCACTCCCCTGTATGCTATTCTACTATACACCACTACACTCTACACCACTCCAGTCTATGCCACTCTACTGGACACCACTATAAGCTATTCCACTGTATGCAACTACACTCTCACCACTCTACTCTATGCCCACTCCACTGTACGCTATTCTAGTCTATACCACTCCACTGTTCACCACTCCAGTCTACATGATTCCACTGTGCACCACTCCAATATATGCCACTGTAATGGTAGTCCACTGTATGGCACTTCATTCTATGCTGCCGCTCTCAGCACTATTTCACTGTGTGCCACTCTACTGTACGCTACTCCATTGTATGCAACTCCCCTGTATTCCACTCCACTGTACGCTATGCCAGTGTATGCCACTCCACTCTACCAATCTCCACTCTACACCACTCCACTCTACGCCACTTCACTCTATGCTAATCCACTCTATATCCCTCCACTCTAAGCCACTCCGCTCTATGCCACTCCACTGTATACCACTTACTCCATGCTATTTGACTGTACATAACTCCTCTCTACGCTGCTCCACTCTACTTTATTCCACTATATGCCATATGCTCTTCCACTCGATGCCACTCCACTCTATGCCACTCCACTTTATGCCACTCCACTCAATGCTATTTCACTATACGCCCCTCTACTGTACAGTGTTCCTCTCTATTGCACTCTGCTCAATGCCACTACACTGGCCACTATTCAACTCTACGCTACTCCACTCTATGCTAATGCGCTCTAGACCACTCCAGTTTATGCCTCTCCACTATACCCCACTCCACTGTACACTATTACACTGTATACCACTACCCTATATACCACTACACTCTATACTGTTCTGCTCTATGCCACTCCATTCTACACCACTCCAGTCTAAGCCCCTCCACTGTATGCTACTACACTCAATTCTACTCCATTGTATGATATTCCACTGTACTCAGCTGCACTCCATGCTACTCCACTCTACGCTATTCCACTTTACCCCACTCCACTCGATGCAACTCCACTGTATGTTACTCCACTATATTCTATTTCACTGTACTCCATTCCACTGTATGCCACTGAACTCTGTGCCACTCCACTCTATGCTATTCCACTGTACAACACTAAACTGTACCTCAATCCACTCTATGCCACTCTACTATACGCTATTCCACTGTATGCCACTCCACTGTACTACACTTCACTCTATGTCACTCCACTCTACACCACTCAACTGTATAAAATTCCACTCTACACCACTCCACTGTGCCATACTCCACTCTACTTCACTCCACGCTATGACACTCCAATGTATGACCATCCACTTAAAGACATTCACCTTGACAATGCTGAACTTTATGATTTGAAACACAGTTTTAGTAAATAAGATAAATGCATTAAAATGTAATGAAAACCCAAAGGTTAAACCTTTGTTATAATTTGGAAAAGTTTACTTATTGTTTCTATACAAACAAACTTTAAACTACTCAAACATTACAAATTCTCAAGATATATTTTTACCTTAAATTAATATTTTATGCACCCTTTTAAATTACTATAACTTTATTTGTTCTTTATACACAAACCAAACATAAAGTACATAGGAATTAAGAAATTCAAACGTTATATGGATACTTTAAAAATATCATTTTACTCAACACCTTCAAATTATTATAATTCATGCACTTCCATACAAAATGTGTTGAACTCAGTAGCCATATAACATTAAGTATTTCTGGCGCCTTTTCCATGCACTGATTATTGCCTTTCATGTTACATCATTTCATTTGGCATAGAGTGCAGGTAGAGTGGTGAGTTATAGTTAATGTACTGCAGCTCATGGAAACAGTCCAGCCCCACCTACCAGGCCAGGTCCTCCCTGAAATGGAACACAAGCAACCCAGGACCAGTTTCGTCCTTGTTTTTTTTTTTAGGTACTGCAATACTTCCTAGGAAGACCTTCGATACTCTGTAAAAAATGTTTTTAGTTATATAGAAACCTATTAATAATTTAATAAAGTTGCATTAGGTAGGGAAACAATATAAAACCTCATAATTGACCTGTAGCTAAGGCCTTAACCCAGAACATAGCCAAAGTGTACTTAAAACAACATAGCTGCCTTTAACTTTTTTAAAGGCGGTCTTTAGCCAATCACATAATGACTTGTCATCACTATGTACCAAGATACTTCTGTGAAATACTGACACATTTTTCGAAAATACAGCGGGCACAGATATCACTGAGTTGAAATGCCTTATAGCATGAAAAATACTTACGTGTATTACCCAAAAGGATCATCTGTGCACCACAATGTCTAATCCTGCAAAATTCCATGTAACTCCACTCAGGCGTTTTTGCGCTACTCGAGATACACAAGTCAATGGAAAATGCTTGATTGGAGGAGGAGCCTCGCGCGCAACCAAGATGGACGCGTAGGCACAGGGCTCCCCGGACCCTTGCCGCTCCTCGCAACTTATCCTGACATTATCCTGGATTTGTGAACGGATTCTGGAAGATGAACCTTGGCTGAATCCATAACTCTTTTCAGAACGTAAATCGGACCTGGGAGACCTGAAATATAGCGTCTTGCATTTTGGAGGCCCACCTGGAAGCTGTGCCCGGTGCTTTGGTGAACTGTGGGGCCGGGGAGTAGTTGAACAACAACGGCATCGGAGCCTTGCCAATGACTGAGCCCCCACTTTCAGTTTCGCTTTTGCACTTCTGCATGGCCTGATCGAGGAGCTACTTTGCGCGGCTGGGGCGCCCTCCGGCCTTTGTACTGGACTGATTTGTGCCTTTTTCTCCACTTTTCCGTGCGGGCTCTCGGGCAGTCTGTGTCTGATCTGCTGGCACCCCTTTGCTATCGGTCCTGGCGGACCCCTCAGGTGAGCATCGCTTAACATGACGGGCAAGGGGGATCCCGAGAAACGGAGGACCAAGACTTCCCACCGTGGGGGACCAGTCCAGAGTAACATCATGGACCGTTATACCCAGGGCACAGGATCCCCCGGGCCAGCAAGTGCCGCTGTGGAGGACTCCGGTGGTGGCCCGTCCGTGCCCACGGAATTGTCGCTGCAGGACGTTATGGGCGCCATCAACGGCATAAGGGAGACCATCGCCCTGCAGTACGAGGCTCTGGCCCGTAAAATTGACACGGTTGCCATTGATGTTACGTTAATTCGGGCGGATCTCTCTAAGACTAACGAGAGGATTCAATCGCTGGACTTGAGGACATCCACTCTTGTCACGGATGTATCAGACCTCCAGGCAATTCTTGGCGATCTAAAGTCGGCGAACGACACGATGTCCCGCCGGCTGGAGGATTTCGAGGGTCGGGCACGACGCAATAATATCCGCGTCATAGGTGTGCCGGAGACTCTCGACAATCGTCCGGTGGACCTCATGGTCGAAGATCTCGTCCTCAATCATCTTGCTCCTTCAGGCCTGAGCAAGTTCTTCGCCGTGGAGCGTGCCCATCGTGTCCCGGGCGGTAGGCCTCGCCCAGGAGCTCCCCCGAGGCCTATCATTGCAAAACTTTTTCATTACAGAGACCGGGATGCGATCCTGCAGGCCTCGAGGGTGCACGGCCCAGTTAACTATGAGAATGCCTCCGTTAACTTCTTTCTGGACTTCACCCAACTCGTTCAGAAACAGAGAATGGGCTTTCAGGGGGTGAAGCGCCGTCTTCGAGATTTGGAACTTAAATACTCTATGCTTTTCCCTGCCAGGCTTCGTGTGGAATATGAAGATCGGACTATCTTTTTTGAACGCCCTGACATTGTGAGTGACTGGTTAGACTCCCTGCCGGACCGGGGCGAACGATCTGGGCGTACTGACGGTGCTGAGGGCGGAGGGCCTCCGCAGGAATGATTCTTGGTCCTCTACTTTGACATTTCCTTCTGCGCCCAGCCAGGTTCTACTTCAATTGTATATTTTGTCTATTAATGTTCTGTCTGGATGCGGGCGGGGACGGGTCCCTTTCCTCCTCTAGGGTCTTTTTGTAGCATGGGATTGTTAGGGCGACAGGCACACTGCAAGTTGGGGGGGCTGTATAGTCCGCAGGGGTGCAGGGTGGGGGGAGTTGCAATGGCGTGGGGGTGGGAGGGGGGCAGTGGTTGTTGGGTTGTGTGCTTTTTCTTTTCAAGGCGGTGTGTTTGTTTCCTTTCAGTTTTAGATGTCTGGCTGCGTGCCCGGGGACTCCAGCTTCTTGTGTTGGGATGGGGGGGGACGGGTTGAAACTTATGTCTTGGAACGTCAACGGATTGGGGGACCGTATCAAACGTGGGGTGGTGTTGCAATATTTGCGCCGATTGGCCCCTGATGTGGTATTTCTTCAAGAGACGCACTTGGTGGGTAATGTATGTCATGTCATGAACAGGGGGGGCTACAGACTGGTTGCACATTCTGGCTTCACCACTGGATCCAGAGGGGTGGGCATCTTGCTGCGATCTTCCCTCTCGTTTGAGATTGACAAAGTTACTCTTGATGATAGAGGGCGCTATGCGTCCTTGACGGGACGGTGGGAGGGTCAGACTCTTTCATTGGTCTCGGTCTATGTTCCCCCGGGCCTCCAGACCTCCACTTTCTCTGATGTGGGTCGTATGTTACTTGAACTTCCTGATAGTCTCTTGCTTGTGGGTGGGGATTTTAATTCCGTGATTTCTGGTGAGTTGGATCGTTACCCTCCCAGAGCCCTCTCTGCTGCCCAGGCGTGGCTCGGCGGGTTCTTGGACACTTTTGGCCTAGTGGACTGCTGGAGGTTGATACATCCGACACAGAGTCAGTACACATTTCACTCCGGGGCTCACGGGAGTCTCTCCAGACTAGATTACTTTCTTATGCCAGCGGCCCAGACCACCCGGGTCCGGGAGGTTAAGCACCTGGCCCGGGGCATTTCCGATCATTCCCCATTGTGGCTCCTCTTCGATACCGGGATGCGATCCGCCGGGCGGGTCGCCCCTATTAATCCCTGGTACCTGCGTGACCCCAAGATCCGCAAGGGTCTCATTAAGTCGCTTGACCAGTATTTTCTTGAGAATGAGGGGTCCGTCTTGTCCTCTGTGTCCTTGTGGGAGGCTTTCAAAACGGTTCTCCGAGGACACGCCCTATCCCTGATCGTGGAGGCCAAGAAAGCTAAGAACGGGGAGGTGGTTGCGTTGGAGGCTGAGATATCGGGGTTGGAGGCTACCCTGGAGACGGCTGTCACTCAGGACGGGCTCCACGCTCTCAGCCTGAAGCAATTCGAATATAAATCCCTTGTTACGGAGGCTGCTCGGACAATGTACAGGGAACAGCAGGGTAGGCTGTATGATGCTGGGGATAAGGCGGGTAAATTGATTGCTTGGCTTGATAAGAAGGAGAGAGTAAATCGAGTGGTCCCCGTGCTTCAGACGTCGGAGGGAGTGAGTGTGACTGACCCTGGTGAGATTGTGGAGTGTTTCGCTGATTACTTCCGTGCTGTGTACTCCCCGGTGTCTGATAGGGATGAGGCTGACTCCCGTCACTTGTTGAAGGATATTGCTTTGCCCTGCCTGTCGGTGGATGAGCGTGAGCAGTTAGATGCCCCGTTGTCGGTCGACGAGATTGCTACCGCGATTCGTTCCCTTCGCTCAGGCAAGGCTATGGGCCCCAACGGACTCCCTATTGAACTTTACAAACTGCAACCGGATAAAATTGCGCCATTTCTCCGTCGTATGTTTTCGGAGTCGCTTGAACTTGGTTCTCTCCCTGCTGACCAACGTTTGGCCACTATAGTCGTGATTCCCAAGGACGGTAAGCCTCGGGACCGTTGCACCTCGTACAGGCCTATTTCTCTGTTGAACGCCGAGCCGAAAATCCTTGCCAAGGTTCTTGCTAATCGGCTGCTTACTGTTATCTGTGACCTGGTGCATCCGGACCAATCCGGTTTTATCCCGCACCGGAATACGGCCCTTAACTTGCGGCGCCTACATGGCGTACTTGCAAGGGCGGAATATCTCTCAGAGCCGGCCATCTTGGTTTCCTTGGACGCCACGATGGCCTTTTATACGATAGAATGGCCGTATCTTTGGGCCGCCCTGGCAAAGTTTGGACTCGGGGCGGGATTTATTAGTTGGGTTAAACTCTTATACGCTGCTCCGTTGGCTCAGTTTGTCGATAATGGGAGGGTTTCCCGGCCCTTCGTTCTAGGGAGGGGCACTAGGCAGGGATGTCCGTTGTCTCCCTTGCTCTTCGCTCTGGCTTTGGAACCGCTCGCTGCTTGGCTTCGTTGGGAACCGTCGATAAGAGGGATCCAGTGGGCCCCTGGCTTCGAGGATCGAGTTTCGTTGTACGCGGATGACATTCTTTTGTACCTCACCTCACCACGTCAGTCACTCAATGTGTTCTTTGACATCCTTACTTCCTTCGGCAAGAACTCTGGTTTGATTATTAACTGGTCCAAATCTTGTGTCTATGCTATATCCGGTGGCTTCCCTCTCTTGCCTTCTCGTTTTCCTATTAAGGCTTCCCACTCCGGCTTTACGTACCTGGGGGTGTACGTCTCATTGGACCCGGCGGTCCGCTACGAGCATAATCTCATCTCTCCACTTCGGAGATTGAGGTTAGACGTGGCCCGTTGGCGTAAGCTTCCCTTGTCTCCCCTTGGTCGTGCAGCGCTTTTTAAAATGATGTCTCTTCCCCGATTCCTTTACGCACTTCAGAACTCCTTTGATATTATTCCGGCGGCCTACTTCCGGGAGGTGGAGAGCTTACAGAGGAGGCTTGTTTGGGATGGTCGTGCACGTATTGCTCTTGCAAAACTGACTCTCCCCTGGTATGACGGGGGCATTGCGCTCCCGGACATCAGGAGGTACTATTGGGCCTCCCAGCTGTCTGCTATTAACCATGCAACGTACGCACCTGGTCCGAATCCGGCTTTCGAACTGGATAGATTTTTGTTGCCGGGTGGCAACTTTAACAGAGCGCTTTACTCTCGATCGGCTGGGAAGAACTTAACCGGTCCCACTAAGATTGCTGTGCGCGTGTGGAGGGCTGCGAATGTGGCCATGGGCTGGAATGAGCGTTTGACGGGTGCGACCCCTTTGTTTGCGTCTGAAAGATTGGGAAGCCTCTGGACGACGAAGGGCTTTGAGCGTTGGGACACGATTGGCATCAGTAGAGTAGGTGACCTTTGGGTGAAGGGTGCGGTTAAATCCTTTGCTGCGCTGCAGAGTGAGTACGAATTGAGTGAGCGGGAGTTCTTTCGGTACGTCCAGGTTCGGCACGCCTTGCTCTCGGCCTTCGGGGCTGGGACTGCAGTCCCTGTGTCTTCGCCACTCGAGGACCGCATACTCGACGGTCACTTGCCCGACAGTACTATTTCCCTTATCTATAAAAAACTAATCAACGTTCGGGCGGATCTCCTCATGCGCCTTCGGGAGGCGTGGACCGGGGATGGTGTGGAACTGGACGATGAGGATTGGCAGTCTGCGCTGTCCTCCCCTAAGGAAGTAGCCATACCAGCATGTCTCCGTCTTGTCCAGCTTAAAATTCTCCACTGTGTCTACGTGACGGGCCCTCGTTTAGTTTTGATGGGTTTTTCTGAAGACGGGCTCTGTAGGCGCGGCTGTGGGCTCAGCGCCACTTTTCTCCATGTTCTCTGGGAGTGCTGTGAGGTGGCGGAGTATTGGCGCCGGGTGCATGCTGTCATGGAATGCGTCACTGGGGTCGCTTTGTTGCCCGAGGCTCGCCGATGTTTGTTGAACGTGTGGGAGCCTAATGACTATAATGCGGCTCAGACTCGGTGGGCGGCCCTTGGGAACATGATTGCTAAGAGGGACATCGCACAGCGTTGGGGTTCCCGACGGCCTCCCACCGTGTCAGTATGGAAGGAGAACATGGATTGGTGCATGTGCAGAGAGAAGACTGTGTATGTGTCTCGGGGTAAGCCGGGGGCGTGGGGTAGAATCTGGGGTCAGTGGAACGCGTACCGAGGGAACATCTGCACGCCCCCCCTCGTGGACACATCTGATGCAGCCTTGTCCCCCTGAACCTGAGGTTCCCGGACTCTTCCTTTTTACCTGTAGACGGTTGTGGTTCTCCCGTCGCCCCCACCTCCCTCTTGCTTATCCTCATTGTCCACCTGAGGGTGGAGTATGTATTGTGTAGTTCCCCGGATGTGGTTAGACGCCCCCTTTTTTGATGGTTTCCGCCTTGCTGTTTGGTGTTATTTTATTTTTCTTTGTTTGTCTTTCTAAAATTATGTATCCTGATAACCTCTGAGGTGCACTCAGTAATTTGTTAATTCGGCTGGGCCCCAGGGGGCTTGTTGCTGCCTCGATGTCGTTGACCATGTACATATTAGCGGCCGGCCCTGGTGGTTGTAGGCCCATGTTTGTATTGATTTTTATGTACAATAAAGGTTTTCGCAAAAAAAAAGAAAAAAAAAAAGAAAATGCTTGATTGGAAAAATGCATTTTGGGACCCCTCCTTTTATCTTTGCATCCCCTTGACCAATCACCGCAAAACTTTGTATTGTCCGCCAATGTAGAAAGAAAAATTGGTCTGCAAAGTTTCATGCCTGCATGTGCGCGCACACACACACACACACACACACACACCTGTGCCTAATTTGATCCTGTGGATGGTAGTTGGGCTTGCCGGCAGTCATTTTTGGGGTTCAGCAGTTATTTTTCCTTACCGGACATTTCCAGAGGACAAAACTCACAAGAAGAAAAGGAGGAGAAAGAGAAAGATGGAAAACATTTACGAAGGGAAAAATAGGAACCTGCAAGAGAGATACGAAGAGGCTGTAATTCTTTAGTTATCGAGTAAAGAGGATTCCAGACTATGCAGTCTTGGTATTGGGTGCGGTGACATGCAATAGCCCCGGCCGCGAGCTTCTGAGCAGAGGTTCGGGCACCAGCACTCAATCTTAAGCACCTCACACACGTACACACACATACACATATATGTCTACATGTGTGTCTTTGTGTGTTTGTGAACGCAGAAAGAAACACATTTGAAACAATAAAATTAAATCAGTGCTTTTGTTTATTAAGCTCATTATATTTATGTTACTTGACAAAATGGCCCAACAAAAAATAGACTTCTGTATTCTGGCGCTGCTCTCCTCTGCTACAGCCCTAGATAGCTGAGTGAATGTAGACAGAGCATTGATCTAGCACGAGTGGAGCAAAGAAGCCTACTTCATTAGTCCCTGATTTTTTGAGAACATGATTGATGCTTTATTAAGCTTTGGCTAATTGTGCACTTTATTACTGTGGAAATAAAAATAAGTCCGGAATTAACATTTGGTAGCAGCAACACCCAAGTTTGAAGTCACTTCAGTGTGCACACAGGGAGTCATCCTCACTCAGCAACTTGTCATTACAGTCAATGATTTAAGCACATTTTGATTGAGGTGCTATTCTACGGATCAAGCCCAGCTCTCTAGAGTCCTCTAGCAGGTATGTAGAATGATGAGCTTTGGCTGGAAAATCTCATGACGCTTTGCCTGCAGAAACAGTCAATCCTCATTTCCTGTGTTTTAACAGGGGAATATACTGTTTCACTTTCCAGAAAATATGCTCCCTAATCCCCTCACAACCTCCATCATCCCTACCGCTCTTCCCTACCGCACTACAAGTCCCGGCATGCATTTACCACCTGCTAAAAGCAGGTGGCATTTGTATGCAGTACAACCCTATGGAATGGGAATTCCATGTGGTTTTATGACCGGACAAATGAGTCAAATACAATAACTCTACATTCCATGAGGTGTTACGTGTAATTCCCTGATGCTGATGTGGAGTTACATGATAATGATAAAATCAGATGCAATTTTACCATTACCCAGTATTTTGCATGCACGGCTGGCACAGGCAAGAGTGGTGAGGCAGTGGGGCGGGGCAAGGCGGTGGGGGGGGTAAGTTGACAGATGACAGGATAGTTAAAATTAAATTAAACCACTTAACTTGCGCTCGCTGAGTCGGCGATGCAGTGCGCGTAAGGCAAGTGGTTTTATTTAATTTACCTATCCCATTTACATTCCATGAGGTGTTACGTGTAATTCCCTGATGCTGATGTGGAGTTACATGATAATGATAAAATCAGATGCAATTTTACCATTACCCAGTATTTTGCATGCACGGCTGGCACAGGCAAGAGTGGTGAGGCAGTGGGGCGGGGCAAGGCGGTGGGGGGGTAAGTTGACAGATGACAGGATAGTTAAAATTAAATTAAACCACTTAACTTGCGCTCGCTGAGTCGGCGATGCAGTGCGCGTAAGGCAAGTGGTTTTATTTAATTTACCTATCCCATTGTCTGTCGACTTACCCCCCTCACTGCCCTGCCCCACCACGCCCAACACTCTTACCTATGCCCACCGTGCCTGGTATCATGCACATTGTAATGAGGCCAATAGTATTTAGTTGCCACAATTTTTTTCTGTGTAAGTAATGCGCTTGGGAAGGCAAAACAGCATTGCTTGGTAGCTTTTTGCGAGTTTATTTTAATTTTATTTTATTTATAATATTTATAGTGTGCACCCTCGTCTTTAAAGGGACTTCCCAGTGCTAGATGGAGACCTCCATAAAGACAGGACACAGTCAGGAAAAAGTCACCGCATTTTCTAAAGAGAGAACAACCAAGTTTTCAAATACTTCTGAAATGTAATTATATAAGAAGCGAGGCGCAGTTTGAGAGCATTCCAGTGGGTGGCCACAAATCAAATAAAGAAGGGTTCACCCAAGTGAATCTTAATGCTCTAGAATGCTTATAGAAAGCAATTCTATTTCTTCAAACCCTGGGACCAGTAGAATAGACTGCCCGATGAATATGGCAGAGCAGTTCAAAAACAGCTAGCCGATATGGAGGTCCTAGCAGGAAGATTATAGCAGAATCATACAGCCATATTTTGGATGTTCTGCAGGCGAGTGACGAGACATTCAGCAATCCCCACTTGCAAAGCATTACCATAATCCAGCCGACTAATAATGAGTGCCTGTATTATAGTTTTACACCAGTACGTCAGGATCCAATTTAAAAACCACACATTGAATGCCTGATGCCAACACAACTCCCATACATGGTATAACCTGGTCTTTCATAGAAGGGAATCATTCAAAAAGCCAAGGTCCTTAGCTGCTTTTTTAGGCTTCCGGGGAGGACCCAATGACACGGGCCACTACAAGTTATTCCAAATAATACTAGCCCCAACAAATAGTAAGATTTCAGTTTTCTCCCCATTAAGGTTTAGACAATGAGACTGCATCCAGTCTGCTACTTCTGTAAGAAATTGCACAAGATTCTCCCTTGTTGCTTCACATCTCTCCTCAATGCACCAATTAACTGGGTCAAATTGGCGTGCAAAGTAATTTCAAATCCACACTCTCTGACAATTCCAACCAAAGAAGTCAACTAGGTATTAAGGAGCATAGGAGTCAGGATGAGCCCAGGGGAATGCTGCAGTCGACCACCACAGGCTTCGACTTGAAGAGAGGTAGCTGAACAGACTGGGACCGATACAAGACTTGAGTACAGTACAATCTCATGTGGTCCTTGTAGGTATAGGTGGTGGGAGGCCATATCAAAAGAGGTGGACAGGCTGCAGATGTACCCTCGTCCACCAGGAGCCTAATATTGTCCGAGATAGACAGCAATATTGATTCTGTGAAGTTGCTTGCTCTGAATCCAGTTTGAGAGAAGTTTAGCAAATTGTTGTCCTCCAAATAACGAGTAATCTGTAAATGAATTCGTTTTTCAAGAACCTTAGCAGGGTAAGTGAGGAGGGGAAATAGGGCAATAGTTCTCCATATCTGCCGGATCAGAATCAGTTTTTTTCAACAAATGAAGTTCCAAGGCATGATTTCAGTCCAAGAGGTGCTCATCTCCCTGAGAGATCTATAAAGAAATGCTGTTAAGTATGGGCTAACAGTGAAAGCAAGACAGGAAAATAAATACGGACAGGGGTCTTATGGAGAACATAATGTAGTTCATCTAGCTGAGAAAAAGAAACATTATGTGGCCTTTAGAGAGAAGCGTGAGGGTACAGCCGCAGAATCCTTTGACTCTTCCCGCTGTGTATGGACCACTGTCACAGCTAAACATTGTAGCTTACCACATTTGTGCGGGGAAAAGTATTGTAGCCGACATAGCCATTGGGTGATACTCTAGGAAATCTGTAAAATAGTGAGGCATGTAACATAAAGCATCCCAATAAATGATGCTGAGTACACAGCTGTTGAATTCCAGGTATGTAGACTTGCAATTTCCTAGCTCTGTGGATCTCTCATAAAGTCTAAAATACTGAATTGAGAAAAAATATGCCTGCATTGAGGACCATAGATCCTGCTTCATTCTTCAGCAGTGTCATTCACAGTGAGTACATTGACCTGCACTCACAAAGATTTTCCTTCTGAGCACCTGCCAAGTTAACTCAAGCCGTGGGTCTCTCTGTGGATGCTGCTTGCAACCAACTCTGACTTCAAAGAGTTTTGTTCCAGAGAATCATATTTTTGAAAAACAATGCGGAAAACTTTACCATCCAAGTCACTTATCCTAGTAGGGGATTTAGCAGTCGTGCCTCATATTTTTTCAACTTATGCATTCATTTTAAGTAATTGAAACCTAGGAAAATAGCTCCAGAGGTCACCTGTGGTGACCGACTACTTAAGTGAAGCGAGCTTCAATAATTATTGAAAGTTCTAAGGTAATTGCTTAAATCAGACTAAACTTCCATGTGGACACCAAGTCCATTCACTACCCACCTGTCCCATGATCCCATTCTCTCTACAAAGACTTTCTAGCACTTAAAAGAATATTGAAGTATTTCATCCTCATATAGAAATTTTCAGGCCACTATTCAACTTTTATTCTAAAGTTCCAGAAATTAAAAGGGTCATCTTGAGTTTCATGGAAAGGAGAGCCTGCTGCAAATCCACAAGGCTCCCACCCTGTCAAGCTTACAGTTCACTATCTCATTAAGAGATGGGAGAACCACAAGGTTTCAGAAGGCAGAAACTCAGCTGGTTCTGCTGTCGGGAATCTATGACCAGGCTGGTCATCTTTAATAGGGATGTCAGGTTAATATTTCACCAGGCCCTCCTTTTCTAGGGTGTGCTTTCCGACATATATTTTTATTTCTGTGACTGTCATGTGAGGCCGGTGTGCCGCACTGCAACATAGCCTGAGCGTTATGGCCAATTTTTTGGTCCTGTTTCAGAAACACAACCCTGCTTTGGAGACACTCAACTTTTGACAAATGTGTTCCCTTAAAGTAATAAGGAGTTGTTAGGGTTCAGTGAAGGGTAGCATTAAGAATAAGTAAGGTTTTGTAGGGTTTGGGGACAGGTGGCAGCAAGGAGTAGTAAGTGTTTTTTATGGTTTGGGATGGGTAGCGTTAAGAGGCAGTAAGGGGTTTTAGGGTTCAAAGAAGGTCAGCGTAAAGCAGCTGTAATGGGTTTTTAGGGTTCATGTAGGGGTAGCATTAAGGGTTTGTAGGGGGTTCAGGGATCAGACAAGTGTAAAAGTAGGCTGAGGGTTTTTGGGTTCAGGTAAGGGTAGCTGTCAGAAGTAATAAGGAGTTTTTAAGGTTCATATATATAGGTAGGATAGGGTTTTTAAGGTTTAACGATGGGTGGCATTACTGACAATAAGTGGTTTTAAGGGTTGAGTGAAGGGTAGTGTTAAGCGTAGTAAGTGTTTTTTAGGTTTCAGGGAAAGGTAGCATTAAGAGGTAATAAGGGGGGTTTTAGGGTTCAGGGCAGAGCAGTATTAAGGGTTATTAAAAGTTATTTAGCATTTGGGTATGAGTAGAGTTAAGGGGTAGAAAGGGTTTTTTAGGGTTTAGGGAAGGATAGCATTAAGGAAAAGTAAGGGATTTTTTCAGGGTTCAGGGAAGAATAATGCTAATAGGTAGAAAGGGGGTTTTAGGGTTTAGAGAAGGGTAGTCATAAAAAAATCATAACATTCAGTTTTACCAGCTCCTCTCTGATCATCCCTACTCAATACTTGATTACAACTCACCACTATTTATAGACACACTCCACTAAATCTTCCTATCAAATCGCTCTCTGATCACAATTTTCTTGTGCACAAACGTAATTTGCCATCCCTTTTTTCTGCAGCAAAGAACAACTCGGGCCACTTGCAGATATTTCTCAGATGATTCCTTTCCTATATTTCTCCACTTAATTCCTATTTTCTCACCTCCCCTGCTTCCAAAGAAAGCTTTAGTATTTGACGTCCACCCGCCCTCACACGTCTTTCCTCTAGCCCTGCTGTCCTCATCATCAGACATTCATGGCTTTAAAACATATATGACTCCTTTCTTTGTAAGTGGAGGAAACCCCACGTACCTCAAGACTTCAATAATTATAGCCTATTCTCTCTACAAACTCACAAAAATGCCTTATCACATGCACACGTCCCACCCTCAACACCTTAAGTGGATCATCCATTCTATTCCCTCACCTTCACAATCGACTTACCTCCCCGCCACCCACCACTGCGCAGTGAACTTCTGTTTTACCATGAAAACTTGATCCTCCCTAATAATCTGATACCAAATTCGCCCATTCCCCTACCTTTTAACACCTACTCCATCCTAATAACAAACGACAATCACCTATTTTACTGCATATGTACAATCTACAATGCAGTCCCAGCACTTTTTTTCAGTTAATGCACTTTTCTTGTTATTTGACTCTGCCTCTACCTGTGGAAGAAAGTAGATTTCTGTCAAAAAATTGGCTGAGATGTAGCCGACTTTAAAGGCTTTGTGAATATGCTTTAATTATTTTTCGACCGCTAAAGTAATGTGTGTTCAGCTCCGAGGTTCACATGCTTTGGGTCCTTCCAAATCTGTTGTTTTATGAATCGGACAAGCATTAAAAAAAAAAAATGAAACCGATAAGTGAAGAGCAGAAGTAGATAATATCTCTGCAAGTAAACCCATTCCCAGGATCCGAGGAGGAGCCTGAGCCTTGCTTTAGCCTTTCTGGTCACAAGTTGAAGGAATTGACATGTTGAAAGTATGTGGCGTGCCCTAAACCAACTTTATCCATCCATCCATATATTCGCCTGGCCAACCCCCCCAATTACCCACCCAGCAGAATCCATCTGTCTATCCATTCATCCATCCACTCACCCACTTCCATCTACTAACACACTGCTTGCTCCATCCACCCATCCATCCATCCCCCAAAGGTTTCCCAATCCCATAGCAGCCTGGGGGAAAGAAACCTTCCCTTTGCGGGGGCAGTAAACGTTTTCTCTTTTTTCTGAACACTAACAAACGGCCGGAATGCGGAAAGTCCATAATTTACACACATTTCACTCTGCACAACAGTATGCAGGGCTGCCATTTTGGCCTATGTTAATAAGCGATGGCAAGTTGTGTACATTTAGTGCATTTCAAGGACAATTTTTCTCGCCAAAGCATTACCTTATGCTGGGAATCTTTAAAACAAAATCATTGACATTTAACATACAGTTTCATTTTGGTTTACCAAACAATGGCTCATTTACAAATGACGCCCCAAAAATCTTTCTGTTCAGAATGAGCCTTTAGAGATGTTTCATTATAGCTAGTTGAATTTTCACACAGGGTGACCCTTATTTCTAGAGCATTGATATATAAAAACATGTATTGAGGCATGGTCCGATAAAATTGTCATCTCTGATGACATTTATTGTGGGCAATGGTAATGTTGCGCTCAAAGAAATGTGTGTGGGTATAAGTCCTTTTCATGGTTGAGAAGGTAGAGCAGTCTCTGCCACTTAGGACACCTTCTCTAAACTCACCTTTAAGACTTCGTCACAGTTGTTTTTAATGCTGTGTTTGTGTGTTGAAGGAACTATGTCTCGGCCAATGGATCGTACTAGCGGTCCATATTTGGATACTTTTGCTAACATGTGCTGAGGAGCCCTTACTAGGTTTAGCGTAGACAGCACATGCCCGGTGTCTGTTGGAGATGTTGTTTACATACAGAGGGCTTACAGCCTGCTTATAGCTTACCATTTGTTAGCTTCAGGGTTGTTCTCCTTTCCTTCGTACCCCGTTGTCACAGCATGTGAGCATCATGTTCTCTTCTAGAGTTTGACCCTGCCATGGAGCATGGACCAAGTACTTGTGTCCATCCACTTCTCCCTTTTTTGGAGCTACTTTTTTTCTTTTTGTTCAAGCACTCCATGTGAGTGCTTGTATTTTCAGCCCATCTCCCGAATCCCTGTCCATGTAGCTATTACTCCCTCCCACCCATCCCGCTTCCATGAGGCTTCTTTTCCCTCCCACACCCACACCTCATCCCCTACCCTCTACTCTATGCCACTGCACTCTAAGCTACTGCACTCTGCTCTTCACCACTCTCCTCTACTCCACTGCACTCTTTGCCACTAAGTGCTTCTCTGCACTAGTGTTCTCTGCGCCACTGCACTTTATGCCACTCTACTCTGCAACATTTGATGCCACTCCACTTTACGCCACAGTACCGTACTCTGCACCACTCTACGCCACTCTACATTACTGAGCTCTGTGCCACTCCACACCACTGCACTCTATAGCACTCAGGGCCGGACTGGGAACCGAAACCGGCCATGGCAAACTGCTCTGCCGGACCCCCCCTGGTGTGAGGGGGGGTGCAGCCGAGCTGTTTGCTGGGGCCGATTTCGGACAATTTTGTTACGGGGGCTGATATTGCTGACCCCTGGTAACAAAAACAGCCCCCAGGGGCCCAAAACCGGCCCCCACCCTGGCGGCACACTGGGGAAACGCCCGGTGACCGCTACGGCAAATCCAGCCCTGATAGCACTGCACTCTATGACACTCTACTCTACACAACTGTATGCCACTGCATTCTATGCCACTGGACTGTACTCTGCACCACTGTTCTCCAGGCCACTGCACTTTACAACACTCTACTCTGCACCACTCTATGTTGTGCCACTGCACAACTGCACTGTACGCCACTGCACGAAATGCCACTCTAGCCTACTCTGCACCGCTGCACTCTGTGCCACTGCACTCTGTGCCACTCTACTCCACACCACTCTAGTCTATGCCAATGCACTCTTGGCCACTCTGCACCACTCTACGCCACTGCAGTCCATGTTTACTCTGCACCACTCTACTCTACGCCACTGCTCTTTACACCATCACACTCTATGCAGTCACAGTCGAGCACCATTGCACTCTAACCTACACAACCACACTCCATGCCACTCTACTCTGGACCACTCAATACTATGCCACTGCACTCTACGCCACTGCACTGTCCACCACTTCACTCAATGCCACTGTACTCTACGACACTCTGCTTTACACTACTCTACACCACTACACTCTACCACAATACACTATACTCCACTCTACTCTACTCAGTACCACTCTACACCCCTGCAGTGTATGAAACTTTACTTTGCTCTGCACCACTCTATCCTATGGCAATCCACTACATGCCACTCCACGCCACTTTACATCACTCTGCTCTATGCTAAGCTACTCCACCCAGTGCCACTCTATGCTACTGCACCACACTCCAGTCCACCCAGTGTCACTCAACTCTACGCCACTCTTCTCTACTGCACTACACTCAACCCCACTATAAACTACAAACTCCAATCTACACCACTCTAATTTATGCCACACCCCTCTACTCTAGCCACTTTACTCCACTCCACTCTGCCACTCTACTCTGTGCCACTCCACATGACTCTATGACTCTCCACTCTACGCCACTCCACTCAACTCTATGCTAATCCGCTATACACTGCTCTGCGCCAGTCCACTCCACTCTACTGCGCTCCACACTACTCTATGCCACTTTACTCTACTTTACTCGACTCTAGCTACTCCGCTCTATGCCACTCCACTCTACTTTACACAATTCCAAGCCTCTCTGTACCACTTCAAGTCACTCTATTCCACTCCATTTAATGCCTCTACACTCTACACCACTCCTCTCCACTCCACTATACTCTACTCTATGCTGCTGTACAACACGGCTAAAAGACACTAGCAAAGCCAATCTCTCTTCCTGAGGAGAAAACTATTGGCTTTGTCAATGCTTGTTTTTTTTCCAGCCACTTGCAGGGTTAAAAAATTATGTCATCTACACTCCCTAAAGTAAATCCTAGAGAAGCTGAAGATGTTGAGTCTTGTGAGGTGTAGTGTAAACTCTTGAAAAGCATGTTAGGGCTCCTTCTTCTCCTGGGGCAGTGGTGTAACAATAGCCCAGACACTCCTGCGGTGCAGGGGGGGAGCCTTCGGCATTGTGTGCGGGCGGCACGCCCCTGGCCTGAGAACTCCTGACTGAGTCTAGAGTGTGGGCCACCCCTCCCATGTAGTTTGCAGGGAGGCCCCCTCAAGTTTCGTTACGCTACTGTCCTGGGCCGGTGTGTGATGCACTTAGCAGGGGGTCGCCATTAGTCGCTCCACCGGGAGGAGCAGGAGAGGGGCATCACTGGTGGCTGTGTTTTCATGAGGTGGTGATGTCATCTGGAGGCGCCGAGGCAGGGGGCTTGGAAGCATAGCGTGCCAGGGGTGCGGCCTTTTCTCTTGACCACCTCGCTGCGAGCACCTCCAGAGGACTTGGACTTGCGGCGGGGTTCTCATCTGACCAGAAAGCGCACTATGCTGTTGTACGCCAGCAGTAGCTACCTCAATATTGTACAAAAAAATCCTTAAATCCATTTGGCCAAAGTATTGTTTAATTTTCTGCTTGGTTACTTGCAATGTGTGTGCGACACTGCTCTATTATTTGTTGTAAATGAACTTCTGACTGTTTCATAAATGTTACCAAGTCCACTTCATAATTATGTCATATTTAGGTTGGAGTACTCTTGTATGAATGAGTGGAATAACTTGTACCAATATACTCAAACACAGAGGCGTAAATTAAAGAAATGCAGATATGGCCATCACAAGTAATCGCCTAATAAACATAACAGAATAGAGAGATCGCCTGTTCTCACATGTTCATTAAAATTTGCCTCAAAGTATTTTTCTCTAGTAACATAAATTATATCTCTCATCTGACTCTATCGCTACTGGAATCTGCAAAGATCTTCTGTTCTCTCTCAAATTCCGCAGCGTAAAAACCGACAAAAAGAGCATTCAAAAGCAGACTTGTGGGTCGGTGTCAGCTAACAGGAAGATTGATTCACGCGCGGGGGGGAGTTTCAGGGGTGCGTGCGCCTTCAGAGGTCTCGCGGCTGATTTAGCAGCGAGTTAATGCTAGTGCTGCCGTGTAGCGGTCCAGATGTAATCTGTGGGAAATACACTGGAGGGACCCATAAAATGTCTATAAAGAACACCAGCTGAAGATCTACATCAGCCCCGAGGAAGGGGGGGGGGGGGCAGCTCTGAACTCATTCAGGGATCCGTGCTGGGCAGCGAGACCTGGAGATCTTAGCCACCATGAGAGCAATTCATGGATCTAAAATTAACAACGGGGGGTATCGAACTGTGAGGGTATGGTACGATAGGTTAGGTCAAGCCAGGTCTGAACAGGCCAGGTCACTCCAGGAAAGGCTATCTTAAGGTAGGGTCCAGTAGGCCACGATTGGTCAAAGCAGGTCATATGATGACATTCAAAGCTTTAAAAATATAGGTACATCAAGGTCAGTGTGACTACATGTTTTTTTAAATAAGGGAACACAAATTATATCATTTTCTGCCCAAAACCCAGCTTCATATTAAAACTGCGATGTCTATGTATGCAATTATCAGCATCAATTTGCAAGACATTAAGGGGGCTGCATTACTAGCTCTGAGCCGGAAGTGAGACCATAATAATATTAGGAATAGGAATAAGGTGCATTCACCTGTGAGGGGGAGCGTGGCTCCCAGCCTCTCTGGCTCTCGGTGGTAACTTGGCCGATGTGTCCAGGTCTGCCTTGAGAGTGCGCATTCACAAGGCAGCCACATAGTTACAATTACAATGAAGGTGAAATGCTCACCCGCAGCCGTTGTTTGTGTATAAGGAGTAACACTTTAGTAACCTCTTTAGATTAAATTCTTCTATACAGAAGTAGGACCCAAGCAGTTTAAACCTGGTCAATCAATGAAACTATTGCACAGGAAAATAAAACTGCAACACCGAGGACACTTGTTGCAGGCAGTTTATCCTGTTTGGGATCAGGAACTGATTGAAAAGATTTTGTTATTCGCAATGCAATGAAAAGCTTTCAGAATTATGCTGCATCCATTCAAATGGTAACTCTCAAAAAGCTGCTTCCTTTCACCAGATAAGTGTAGTCAGTTTGGTACTTCCAAATATTACAAAGGAAGATAAACCCGTAGAGAAGGTATACATGAATGGAACACTTCATCCAGACCCAGAGCACTGAGGCTGGTGATGGCCTACTGAGCACCACAATGGGCCAGTGAGAAGGGGTTTCACAAAGGACTGATACTGGCACATGGTGGCCCAGAATGGGAGTGAACTGGCCCAGAGAAATCCTCCGGCTCACTTACACTGGTAAATGAATCTTGGCCAGCTCTCCTCTGGTCTCTCTGACAGTTCAGCAGGGATCATGGCATCGTGCCTCTGGATCCAGGGACACCACCATACACCAGCACAGAGTTTCATAAAGGCAATCCCAGCAGCACGCCAGACCAGCCGTGATTCAACATGGTAGCAGGCTTAATCTTACGTGGAGGAAATGGGCAGCTCCATGTTCAAGAATCACAAAAGGAGGGTCATGCCCACATAAGTTGAAGTAGATTGCATCCTTCATGGCAGGGCAGCCAGCTTATTTGCCCATTCCTTGGCATCTGGGCAGCAGCCCACAAAAAATTTAAGAGCACCTATCAGATTAAGGATGATTAAAACCTGGTAGACCTGGCGCTCACTAGGTACGGTAACTATATGGTGATATGAATAATGGTGTAGGTGCCCTGGGAAGAGGCAATCATCCAAAACCTCCAAATTGATCCTAAGATCTGTCCACAGTTTTAAGTTATGACCCGGCACACATTAATAATCATCAAGACAAGTCAGACTTGAGTATAAGCATGAATACATCAACAGCAAGAATAATTATTTAATGAATTTCTTGTTGCGCTCCAGCCAACACGTGTTTCGTCGCTAGGGACAAGAAACCCGCGACTTCCTCAGGGCTTCCAATAAGGTGTGAACGTCTATGCGCCTTCTGACTGGATATGATTCCATTCCACCCTAAGTATGGCTGGGCAGAGCATAAGATTTCCTGTACAATCCAAAATTTGTTTCGTATGTATCAAGACTCACACGAGTAGAAGTGAACTCGTGACGCAATGAGGGTTTCTGAATTTGAACAACCCCCAGTCAGCTGTGCATTACAGCAAAGGAGCCCAAATCCGACTCCCGGTCCCGGCAGGCAGGTTCATTCTGTTGAGCCATCGTGGCTCCAACAGCCAGGTAGGCCTCTGAACAGTCACACAGTATAAGAGTATTATAAAGCACAATGACGCTGGGCACTGGTTCTCTCCGGGAGTGGATTGATCGTTGCACCATCCTTTATTCATACCTTCAAGCCTCCCCCAGCCCTGAGGATATAAATGTACAACAATGTATGGTAGAGGCTGGGTGGCAATCTATATCCCATTCAACTTTTATTTCGAAACAAACCCCAACTGTAATCATAGCAAACATACATAGTCTTGGAGCAGCTGGCTTGGTGCTGGGTTGGGGAGAAGACCATACTTCTAACTTCCAACCTCCACATCTTTATCGACAGTCTAGAGTGCATCTGCAAACAACGTTGCTGCAACAGAGGCCCCCAGGTGCTTACGGCTGCTGGTGGAACTGTACCGGTCAGCCTCTTTCCCTTGCTGCTAGTGGCAGGGGCTTAATCTGGCATCAGATGTCATTCATCAACTCTCTTTCATCTAGCTGTACATCGTGGCCAGTTTCAGCACCATTCTGCCACTTAAATGGCGTGAAACATCTTTGACCCAAGACACGTTCTGGGCCACAGTGGACTGCCCTCTCTGCACAGTGAAAATAACCCCCTGAATCACTATGACTGTCCATACCTCCTTCTCGAACGGTGTGCAGAATTTGCAACCAGCGTGGCTATCACTCATGACCACTCGGTTGCCCACTGACGGCTTCAGGGCAATTGCGTCTCAGACTCAACTAGCTTGGTTGTTGGTTTTCTTCCTTTTCTCTTGTGTCGCTTGCATATCCAGGATCATCAGCTACCAGGTGGGCTCGGCAAGGATGTGGTCCCTGGTGGACCACTGGATCAGCAGGCTCATCGTGCACAGTTCTTGGTTGTTAGAAATGGGGGTCTCTAGTTGGCAATGGTTTGCACCTTTGTCCAAATAGGGACCCTTCTTCCTAGTCAGGGTAAGGGGGATACACTTCTAAAATAATTCCTGCTCACCCCCTTGGTGGCTTGGTACGAGCAGACAGGATTATCTCAGAGGCAGTGTGTAAAGCATTTTTGAACACACCAGGTAAGACAGTGAAAACACTACAAATGGAACCTACACCAGTGTAGAAAAATAAGTAATCCTTATCTAGACCAAACAAGACCAAAATGACACAAGTCCACACCACAGTAATAAAAATCTGACTTTAAAATGCTAGAAATAGTTCAGTTAAAATCAAATTGCAAATGCAACACTTTTCACAGAAATTACCTTGGATGCGTCGTGCCCACAAACAAAAAGGGTCGCAGGGAAGGTGATGTGTTGGGTTCCTTGCTCTGGGGGAGGTGATGCGTCAGTTCCTTACTGCTACGCAGGAGAGGTAATGCGTTGGTTCCTTATCGGAGAGAAGGTGATGCGTCGGTTTCTTACTACATGGGGAGGTGATGCGTCGGATGCTTACTGCGTCCCCCAACGAAGCAACAGACCTGGTGCCTTGATGCGATTCGATGATCCTGTGCGATGCATGGATTCTTGCAGCCGCATAGCAGGGCTTGCTTTGGAATTGGTGCGGTGATCTCGGACTTCGGAGACCGGTGCACTCGATGCGGCGTGCAGTGATTTCTCGAGCCGCGGGCAGGACCTGCGTCGGTTTCTTCGGCGATGCGTCGGAAACAAGTACGAATGCATTGTTTTTCTCGTTGATGGTTTGCTTTTCCAGCTCCCAACAGCCAGAATAACCACCAGAGGCCCAGAACAGCTACAGGCACCTCTTGGCAGGTTAGAACTCCCAGCAAGGAAGTTCAGGGGAGCTGGGCGTGAAGTCTTTGTGTCCCTGACCTCTTCTTCAAGCCCTTGGAGATCTTCCTCAAGCAGGGGACACAGCTAACAGCAAAGTCCTTTTCCCTTTCCTTGGCAGAAAGTAGCCACTGCAGGCCAACCTCAGACAGCAAACAGCACAGGGGCACTATTCCTCCTCGGTTTCACCAGCTCCTCTCCTTGGCAAATGTTCCTCTTGATTCCCAGAAGTAATCTAAAAGTCTGGGGTCTGGGCCCCTCTTTTTATAACACAAAATCCTTTGTTCTCTGTGGCAAAGAAGCTCTTTGCGCAGCCAAAACCAGTTCTGTCCTCTCTGTTGCAGCTTCCTGGCAGGAGGTGGAGACAGCAGTGTCCTTGTCAGACCAGGCCCATTCAGGTGAGAAAGAAATCTCCTCCCCCTACTCTGAATGCAGCCCAGGTCTATTCAGCCCAGTCCTGACTCACCATGGAAAGGCAGGACACACCTCAACCCCCAAGTGGCAGTCTGAACAGAATGCACATCCTCAGCCCCTGTCACTCCAAAGCCAGACAGTCAATACACAACCAAGCAGAGGCACACTGGATGGTTAGGCAAGAAAATACCTACTTTCTAAAAGTGGTATTTTCAGACCCAGAATGTAAAAATCACCCTCACTAAAAGATGCATCTTAACATTCTGAGTCCAGGCATATCAAACTTTATTTTCCCATCTTGTTCCCCTGGGTAGTTATGCTTATAAGATGTTCCAAGCAAACTCCAGATTTTATCCTATAGGGACAGATAGCCTTATAATAGTGAAAAATGTAATTGGCAGTATTTCACTATCAGGACATGCCACACACAGGGTATGTCCTACCTTTCACATACACTGCACCCTGCCCACAGGGGTACCTTGGGCCTACCTTAGGGGTGAATCACATGAAGAGAAGGGAAGGTTAGGGCCTTGCAAGTGGGTGCACTTGCCAGGCCGACTTGGCAGTGCTAGACTGCACACAGGCACCGCAATAGCAGGCCTGAGACCTTGTTGCAAGGTTGCTTGTGTAGGTGGCACAATCAGTGCTGCAAGCCTACTAGCAGGATTTGGTTTTCAGGCCCTGTGCACACACAGTGCACTGTACTATGGACTTCACAGTAAACCAAATAGACCAATCATGGAAACACCAATCCATATCAACAATTGACAAAGGGAGCACTTGCACTTTGGCACTGAACAGCAGTGGCAAAGTGCCCAAAGCATCTAGACCAGCAAAACGAAGTCCAACACACAGCAAAAACACAGGAGACAAAGGAAGAAATACAGGGGAAACCCACGCCAATGATGCCAGGTCTAACAGTGGTGCTATGTGGGAGTCTACTGATATGCCTGCAGAAATCAATGGAGGTAGTACTCTCCATCCTCACCCTGCTCCACTCCTATGCGGAGCACTTGAGTCAATATGCGCAAAAATCGCTCCACCTCCACATATGCCTTGGGCCACTATGGGATCACTTTGCAATGCTGGATGTAAAATTACCTTAAATACTGCTTAAAATCACAACCACTCCAAACCAGGATTTCCAAGGTAAGCCTATCAGTATGTAGTTTACAGTACCTGTCGTGCAACCAAAGACTCTCTGCCGTCAGCCCCTACTTTCAGAAGTGCAAGGGAAGGGGAAGGAGCTGCACTGTGCTGTCTGACAGTGGTGTGTCTGTGGTGAAATCAGCGGACATGGTGATCTCCTTCAGTCAGGACAGACTTCGCAGTCTCAGTTGGCACACATCGCAGACATGTATGGATGTTGAATACAGCAGCACCCACGGCAATCCTCTTTGAGAACAGCAATCTCAGTCAACACACAGCACAGACATGTGCGAGGGTAAAACACAGCAGCAAACACAGCAATCCTCATTGAGATGCTGCGATCTCAGTCGGCATACAGTGCAGTCATGTGTGGATGTCAAATACCTCATTCAACACAGCAGTGTTCATTGGAAAGGCAGACACCGCTGCCAAGCTGGTGTAATGGAAGTCTTTTATGGCCATGAGACTTCTAGGAACAGAGGACAAGCCAACAAGCCCTTGGAAAACACTTGTAGTTCCACGCAGTCCAAAAGTAGCAGGCAGCAGGCCAGCACAGAAAGGCCTGCCGCAAAGTGGGCAGTCTCTCTTGCAGCTCAACAAGCAGGAGGTCAACACAGCAGAGCAGTTAGCAGGCGGGCAGTTGCTCCTGGAAGCACAGCAATTCCTTCTGACAATAGGCAGATATAGAGCCAGTGATGTCTGGTTACATGTCAAAAAAGTGTCTTTTTAGATATGGTCAGAGACCCAGTAGATAAATTGACTGTTTGTCACTACCAGGACATGCAAAACATCAAGGGTGCGTGTCCCAACTTTTACTTACATAGCACCCTGCGTTTATAGCTATTTACTGCCTACTTTAGGGGTGACTTGTGTTATAAAAGGGGAGTTTAAGGCTTGGCAAGTAGGTTTTAATTGGTAACTCAAAGAGGCAGTAAACTGCACACACAGGTCCTCCAATGGCAGACCTTACACAGGTTTGAAAGGCTACTTTTGTTTGTGGCACTATCAGTGCTGCAAGCTCACTAGTAGCATTTAACTTAGAGGCCCTAGAAACATGGGTTATAATTTTACAAGGGGCTTACAAGTAAATTAAATAGGTCAATCAGGTATGCATCAATCACAAGCATGTTTAGGGAAGAACCACAAGCACTTTAGCACTGGTTAGCAGTGGTAAAGTGCTCAGAGTCCTAAGGCCAACAGAAAGAAAGAGCAAAAACATGGAGGTCCAAAGCAAAATGTTTGGGGTAAGACCACCCTAAGGCTGACAGGTCTAACAGTGCGTCCTTGTGTGATTTACTCTCCGGCCCACAGGCCTCCAATTGCCGTTAATGTCTGGGCGACTGCGTAGTCAACTGCTTTGTGAACCAGGTGAACGCCCGGCCAACTGCACTTACCTCCTGGGCACCTCAGTGTCACAGTTGTATGCCTGTAGTGCAGGAAAGATCTCACTTGCCCTGTCCAGGCCGGATGGCTCTGCCAATGCACCCAATTTGAGGATACATTCAACCCCAGCATGTGCTCCACATGCTGAAGTGACTTCCACTGAAGCTTCCCTCAAACATATTCATTCACCTCACATATTCTGCTTATCATGACTCACTGAGTTGTTATTCTGTCTGGCAAGTGTCTCTTTCACTGTGGATCACCTCCAAATCCTTCCACCTGGGCAGCACTCACGCTATCAAAATAACGCAAGTCAGTCCGGTAAAATGGAAAATCCTTAATTCATTCCATTAATGCACAGGAGTCATAATGTTGAATCTTCCAAAAACTTTTATTCTTCATATATAGATTTTCAGCCCAGCCACAGTGCTTTGTCCCTTCAAGAGGACTTCAATAGGGCTGTAAATAAAAATACACATCACTTGTTTAAAACCGCATAAAAAAACCTAAAACCATCAACAGATAACATGGCTGCCGACCACACATCTCCCTTGCCCCACTAGAACAAAAACATGTCAAGAAAGCTCATGCTGCATATTGTGCTTAACAAATGTATTCCATCACCTTATTTATTTATCCGAATAACTAATAATAGCACACTTGTTTCAAAAGTTCCCTAACCACCATTTGGAGAACAAAAAATAAACTCAGTGTCAAATTTTTCTAATTCATTCTAATTGACAAAAATACTCCCATAAATATATTCATGAACCTATCTTAGGCTTCTTCCTACAGCGAAAATGATAGCCAGCATATGATGGGGATCATATAATCAATTGTCCACAATATGGGTCTCAAAAGAGAGAGAATGCTTAAGTTATCATTCCTCTGGTAAAAGATTCCTCACAACTCACTAATTGTTTTAAAGAGACACCATTCACTAGACATTCCTTCCAATATTTAGCATGTACCCACCTCTATCACCCGCTCAAATGAATCAAAAGTAACGCATCCAAACTCTAACATAATCACATTCCATCTCCAAGCTCACTATGTCCCTTCCATAAATACTTGTAAGCACCACCAAATGTACCCCAAAAATTTTAATAAACTTCTGTCTGCTCTTGTTTCTCCTATGCCATTTCTCAGTCTACAAAAAATACCTGTTGTATTACTTTAAGCTACATATTTCAATATATCAAACACTCAACTAATCCTCCTATACTCGAAAATTAAGAATACCTAAATTCGAAGAAAAACATTTACACAACCAACATATCCCCTTACATTCACACACCCATAAATTCACTCAACAAGACAGCACTCCAAACTCTCCATAATACTCACTGTCCAACATATCCCATCAAAGAATGCCGTATCACTTCACGAAAATGAGACAGAAACGCCACCAACATTTCGGCAACACTCAAATAATAATCCCACCAATCATTCCACTTTTAATTCATATTACACCAATCATACAACTCCACCCATTCTATCCTGCGCAACATACAGACCAATAATATTCCTTCAAATAAAAAATAGTAAGAGTTGCTCCAATGGTATGTTCTTAACCAATCATTTAACCATACTACCCCATGTAACGAATAAACCAATCACATACCTTCACACAAAAATAATTTGAGTTGCTCCATTGGTAATTTTCAACCAATCACACAGTGTGCGCAGCACTTAACATCCAACTCTTCTCCCCAACGAACAAACATCCAGGGACAGATTTACAAGCCCCTTGTGCCACTCTTGCGTCACTTTTAACATGGGAAAAGTGAAGTGACGCAAAAGTGGCGCAAGGGGCTTGTAAATCTTCCCCCCCATGCGTAGTCCAGGGAAAACCTTTAGCCAATTAGCCGCACATGACACAATACAGCACTCCTCACTAGAAGGCACTTGTTACGTCATCCAAGGAGGACTTACATGGTTCGTCAAGGCAGAACCAAACAACAAAAGCAAACCAACATATCTGCGTACCTCCCATTGGACATATATATATATATATATATATATATATATATATATATATATATATATATATATATATATATATATATATATATATATTTGTTTTTTTTTTTGGAGAGTTGGAAGGAGAAGAGATCATTACGAGCATGGAAATAGATCTGGAACAAGCCCTACATGAACTCGAATGTGAAAGCACAATGCTGAGTCAGCATGATATTGCGAAGACATTACAGGAAGCAGGAATCACACAAGTAGGTGCTTCCAGTAATCTAGAAATAAAATCGAGATTTATTCCACAAATGGCATATGACACAATAGATGCCTTCCATGATTCTATGATCAGTGACCTTAAAAAATTACAGACAAAGGGACCAAATCTGAGCAAAGAAAACATCACGAAAGCCCAATGGAAGATAATCATGGACTTGAAAAATGATGAGAATTTAATTATCAAACCCTCGGATAAGGGAGGTAACATCGTACTAATGGATAGGGAGCTATATCAAAAGGAAGCATGGCGACAACTCTCAGATAAAGAATGTTACAACATTGTGACCCGGTCAACATATGAGCAGAGTATAACCAACTTCCATATGATTTTGAAGAAATGGCATGACAAAGGGATTTTAAGAGACACAGATTACAAATTTATTTTGTGCGAAGCACCGGAAATTCCCACCTTTTATCACTTGCCAAAGGTGCATAAGTGTCACAGGAATCCACCAGGGAGACCGATAGTATCCTCTCTGAATAGCCTATTGGAAAACGTATCCATCTATATTGACTGCTTTCTAAATCCACTAGTCCGGGACTTAAGTTCTTATATCAAGGATACAAAGGACTTTCTTCGTGCTATCTGGAACATTCAATGGGAACAGGACATGTGGCTTGTGACCCTAGACGTCACTAGCTTATATACAAGTATTGAACATCATAAGGGACTGAAGGCAATTGAGTTCTTTCTAAAGAAACGACATGCAAAGTATTATGAGCATAATGCTATGATCATGGAATTTGCAGAATTTTGTTTGAAAAACAATATTTTCATGTTTGCAGGAGAATTGTACCACCAACAGCAAGGGACTGCGATGGGCACGTGCTTCGCCCCCAGCTATGCGAATTTATTCGTAGGCTGGTGGGAGAAGCACGTGGCCTGGGCAGGGGAGAACGAGAAATGCCTAGACAAAATTGCATTATGGGTCCGTTACATAGATGACCTCTTCATTATATGGAAGGGGACACATGAGGAGGTGAGTCTCTATGTGGCGGCCCTAAACAAAAACGATTGCAATTTAAAATTCACTGAGTGCATCAGTAAGACCCAGGTACCCTATCTAGACTTAACAGTCTATATTGAGGATGACAAGATCCAGACAACATTATATCGGAAACCTACAGCTGGGAACAGTACATTACATGCAAAGAGTTTCCATCCGAGTAGTGTGATAGAGGGGGTCCCGTATGGAGAACTTGTCAGAATAAGGAGGAATTGTACCATTGACAAGGATTTTATCAAAGCCAAAAATGAAGCATTCAGTAGGTTGAGGAAAAGAGGGTACAAGGAAAGAACACTGAACAGGGCGGAGAAGAAAGGGGAAAATCTGATAAGACAGGAGTTGGTAATGGGAGAACGCAAGTCCCGTAACACAGATAACAGCAATACAATGAGAATGATAACCGAATATTCGGCTCAGTCATCAGAAGTTGTACAGATTTTCCGGAGGAATTGGAAAATACTAAAAACAGATGTAGTGATAGGGACACATATCCCGAAAACCCCACAGATAACTTATAGAAAAGGCCCCGCCCTGAAAGATCACCTCGTAAGGAGCCATTTCCCCAAAAACCCCAAGAGAAAGGATCAAATAACAGGGTTTTTCCCTTGCATGAACTGTAAGGCGTGCAAAAATGGAACTAAGGTGAAAGAATTCTCGATTCCAGGCAGAACCACGAAAAGAAAAATTAATAAATTAATGAATTGTAACATCGAATTTGCAGTATACTGCCTGTCCTGTCCCTGTGAACTAAAGTATGTAGGGAGTACTATTCATCCCGCTAAAAAGAGAATTCTGGAGCACATGCGTGCTATAAAGAATCATGATGTAAATTATCCAGTGGCACGCCACTTTAAGGAGTTTCACAAGTCCAACCCGAACCTTTTGAGGTTCTTTTGCCTGGACCATATCCCAAAAGATGAGAGGGGTGGGGACAGAACCAAGAAACTCAGAAGACTCGAATCGAGATACATATTGGAGTTGCAAACTAAAAGCCCCTCTGGTCTGAACAACGAAGAAGAGCTCTGGGTACACATTACATAAATAATCAGAAAGCAGTTAACAATCATCAGATCGGTATCACCCCAATTTCCTCTTTGTGAAAGGTTCGGCAGGGAACTAAGGGAATGCAATAGGGGAGACATCAATTAACAGAGAGAGGTGCTGAGACTATAGTGGTTATAAAAAAGAAAAAATATTTAGCAACCATGATAGTAACCTCTGTTTGCGTATGCCCATTCAGGGCTAAAATCTAATGTATATTTATATGTACTTCATGAATTTCAACGATTATCGTATGTAAATATTTATCACAAAATATGTAAATACATCAAACTTGATATGTAATCATGACACGTTACAAGATGTCTGCCCCTACAAGAGATCTTGTAGAATGAGATTCCCTCCTTTATTTCCATGGAATGTAAAAAGTAATCCCCTCTCTCGATGTCGATGAAACTTTATTGTTTTATTTAAAAGACATAGAAATGTCAACCTTACCGACATTGACAAAGGCGTGTAGCCGAAACGCGTCTGTCGGGTGTTTTGTGTTCTGTTGCCGAATAAACCTTAATGAAGATATTCCCATGGAGTGCGCCTCATTCATGATCCGAGATAGGATCACCGACCAGGAATATATATATATATATATATATATATATATATATTTATATATATATATTTATATATATATATATATATATATATATATATATATATATATATATACACTTAAAAAACCAGAGGTTTCACACAGGTTATAGTGAGGTGGATATTTCTCTCATAAAAAACCAATGAAATTCCCCCGTTATAGTTAGTTCAGATAACTATAACTCGCGCGCCCGCAATCCACTGCTGATTACTTCACATATTACATCACTCAAGACATGGTCAGTGGCATCACTCATGACATCACTGATGACATCATCTTTGTGATAGAGTGGTGGTTGCGCGAGTTATAGTTATCTGAACTAACTATAACGGGGGAATTTCATTGGTTTTTTACGAGAGAAATATCCACCTAACTATAACCTGTGTGAAACCTATGGTTTTTTAAATGAATTTGCAAGGTTTTTTAAATGCTAATTCCTAACTATAACGTGTGTGAAACCTATGGTTTTTTAAGTGAATTTGTACGGTTTTTTAAATGCTAAGTTATGTATTTCTTAATATATATATTTTTTTTAATTTTTTTTACCGTGCGCGCACCGTGCGCCACTCCGCGATTTGTCCTTCTGTGACCCCCTGACAAAGGCTAGGGGGTCAGGAACTCTCTTCCCTGCCCCCTTTTCACGTTTTCCACCTTCTTTCCCCCTTTCCTTTTCAGTGCGAGAGACAAAATGGCGGCCGACACTTCCTGATTTTGACCGATTCGAATGTTGACTGACATCTAACAACCAATCAGAATTTCGCTCGCGCACGGCACGGTGCGTGCACGGTGCGCGCGTCTAGATATTTATATCCTTTTAAATGCTATTTTCTCAGGAAATACTGAACAGATTGACACCAGACCTGCAAAAGGCACTTCTTCACCTGAGGACTATCTCTCTGCCAAATTTCAAGTAATTCTGTTCAGCCGTTCGGGCTGTACCTTTGACTAAAGGTCCTATGGAAAAATGCATGGGAAAAACGTGTTTTGGGACCCCCCTTTTTCCTCGGCCCCCGCTTGACGAATCACCCTGAGACTTTCAGGGTAGGAGCTGAGCGGAGCGCCCCATTAGTTTTGAAAATTTCGCGAAGATTCGTCAACCGGCGCCAAAGTTATTCAAAATAGAATTTTGAGATTTCCTATGGAAACACGGTCCTAACTATAACTATCTACTGGCGACCGCCAGTAGATTATATATATATATATATATATATATATATATATATATATATATATATATATATATATATATATATATATATATATATATATATATATCTCTCTTGAAACGCTTGTCATGTTAGTCAAACCATCATGTTCTGATTTGGTCATCATTATTGTAAATGGAATCTAGATGGTCTATGCCAGTTCCAAAATTCAATAGAACATAAACACTGAAACACAAGAAAATGTGCAAGAAGGAAAAGCAGCACAGTCATGGATGTTTTCCTTGCAGTCAATACTACTACCACTACTACTACTACCACTGCTACCACTACTACTACTACTACTGATGCTTACAATAATAATATTAATAATATTAGGAATCACAATTTTAATACATAAATTAGCACAGTTTTTGATTTTCAAATTATGATAAATAACAATTCATTGATAATATATCATCATAGGAAAGGTGAACGGAGAGTGACCCTGCTGGATTCAAACTTATGGATTGCAAATCACACCAGATGTCAGCAGGGATCATTTAACTTGTTGAACCATTATGATGATTTCGATACCCAAGAAACTGCAGATGTGCATGTATTTAATGCGATCCAGGCACAACTGCATAATTGGGAAGGAGGCGCAAGGTGCTACGTAGCACTATGCAGGTGTTGTGACAGAGGGTGCTTTCCCACATTTGAAAAGGAGTGTTATACAGAAAATGAGAGAATCACCTGTGTCCTTGTCCGTCCACATCTCCATTATTTAACAAGTGCAGAAGATCACAGGCTCTAAGGGGTAGAATGGGAGATTTGGGGGTGATGAGCTAGAAGAGTGATATCTGGCCAGACGCTTCCTGATACAGAGCCAGGAAGGGGTTTCAGGAAGCGTGTATCAGCTCTATGGCTCTGTGTCTGGGAGCCACACCCACCACCAGTGGACTGGATGCCAGGGGCCACTTTGAAAATGGGTGCAGTAAGGGTTGATGTATAAAAGGATCACATTGTCCCCCTACAACATACTGTCTGTGCCTCCCCTCTACTCCAACCTGCTAACAACACGTGCAATGGTGATTTCTAAATTGCTCCAAGTGGATTGGAAGCAAAAGGCCATATTGGCCAGTAGATGTTAGCGTCTCTAGGCCCTGCAGTCCAGTGATTTGATGCTCCTGGATCCTCATTAGACCCTGCAAGTTGAAGCAATTGATCAACAAAAGGAGTGGGAGAAGCCAGCAAATCTAGTGAACAACCAGGCAAGCAACCTCTTCTGCGAATGGCATGCAATTACACACCTAAATCAATTCAAATGTGAGAGTAGAGCAATACTTTTATTATCGATTCTTCAAACACTCCTGAATCATCCAGAGGAGACATGTTCAAAATAGATGCTTAATTTGTAAACAGCCCTAGTCTGAGTCACCGCCATCCACCTCTAGAGCATTGCAAAGATCATGCTGGATGGCTGGCCTCATTGTAACTCAACCCAGATCCTCCATTATAAAGACATTAAAATGATGTAGACTCAAATGCTCTGTGAACTGTGCAAGCAGCAATAGTTATGTTAAGGTTAGGGAGGCGGAGGTGTGAGTTGGATTCTTATTGGAATAAGCTGGCTCAGAGAGTAAGTAGGATGTCTGTGCTGCACACTATTGGGATATAAATGAAAGAATGGCTTTCGAGGGGCTACTGCTTTAAAATGGTTTGACAAATGCAAAAACAACAATTGATGGACAGAATGCAGAACAATGTCATACATTCACCACAGTACAGAGATCTGGGCCTAAATCCATCTTTTTGTTGCTCTCCATGCCATTCCAGTTTGGACCCAGCCAGATGCAAATCAGTCTTGACCCTGCACCCAATGGGAACAGTCCAGCCCCAACTGCCAGGCGAGGTCCTCCCTGGACAGGAAACAAGCATCCTAGGGCTGGATTCGGGCTTTCAGCCCTCATCAGCCAGGATAGCTTGACTCCAGTGGCATAGAGAGCACGGGACCCACGTCTGGGCATAAACGTCCCACTCGGGGTGACAAATGCAAAAACAACAATTGATGGACAGAATGCAGAAAAATATCATACATTCACCCCAGTACAGAGATCTGGGCCTAAATCCATCTTTTTGTTGCTCTCCATGCCATTCCAGTTTGGACCCAGCCAGATGCAAATCAGTCTTGACCCTGCGCCCAATGGGAACAGTCCAGCCCAAACTGCTAGGCCAGGTCCTCCCTGGACTGGAAACCAGGATACTAGGACCAGTTGCGGGCTTTCAGCCCTCATCAGCCAGGATAGCTTGACTCCAGTGGCATAGAGAGCACGGGACCCACGTCTGTGCATAACCTTCCCACTAAGTGTGACAAATGCAAAAACAACAATTGATGGACAGAATGCAGAACAATGTCATACATTCACCCCAGTACAAAGATCTGGCCCTAAATCCATCGTTTTTTTGCTCTCCATGCCATTCCAGTTTGGTCCCAGCCATATGCAAATCAGTCTTGACCCTGCGCCCAATGGGAACAGTCTAGTCCGAACTGGCAGGCCAAGTCCTCCCTGGACTGGAAACCAGCATCCTAGGACCGATTTCGGGCTTTCAGCCCTCATCAGCCAGAATAGCTTGACTACAGTGGCATGGAGAGCACGGGACCTACGTCGGGGCATAACCGTCCCACTCAGGGTGACAAATGCAAAAACAACAATTGATGGACAGAATGCAGAACAATGTCATACATTCCCCCAGTACAAAGATCTGGGCCTAAATCCATCGTTTTTTTACTCTCCATGCCATTCCAGTTTGGACCCAGCCATCAGCAAATCAGTCTTGACCCTGCGCCCAATGGAACAGTCCAGCCCGAACTGCCAGGCCAGGTCCTCCCTGGACTGGAAACAAGCATCCTAGGACCGGTTTCGGGCTTTCAGCCCTCATCAGCCAGGATAGCTTGACTCCAGTGGCATGGAGAGCACGGGACCCACGTCGGGGCATAACCGTCCCACTCCGGGTGACCAATGCAAAAACAACAATTGTTGGACAGAATGCAGAACAATGTCATACATTCACCCCAGTACAAAGATCTGGGCCTAAATTCATCGTTTTTTTGCTCTCCATGCCATTCCAGTTTGGACCCAGCCGTATGCAAATCAGTCTTGACCCTGCGCCCAATGGGAACAGTCCAGCCCGAACTGCCAGGCCAGGTCCTCCCTGGACTGGAAGCAAGCATCCTAGGACCGGTTTCGGGCTTTCAGCCCTCATCAGCCAGGATAGCTTGACTCCAGTGGCATGGAGAGCACGGGACCTACGTCTGAGCATAACTGTCCCACTCAGGGTGACAAATGAAAAACAACAATTGATGGACAGGATGCAGAACAATGTCATACATTCACCCCAGTACAAAAATCTGGGCCTAAATCCATCGTTTTCTTGCTCCTCATGCCAATCCAGTTTGGACCCAGCCGTATGCAAATCAGTCTTGACCCTGCGCCCAATGGGAACAGTCCAGCCCGAACTGCCAGGCCAGGTTCTCCCTGGACTGGAAGCAAGCATCCTAGGACCGGTTTCGGGCTTTCAGCCCTCATCAGCCAGGATAGCTTGACTCCAGTGGCATGGAGAGCACGGGACCTACGTCTGAGCATAACTGTCCCACTCAGGGTGACAAATGAAAAACAACAATTGATGGACAGGATGCAGAACAATGTCATACATTCCCCCAGTACAAAGATCTGGGCCTAAATCCATCGTTTTTTTACTCTCCATGCCATTCCAGTTTGGACCCAGCCATCAGCAAATCAGTCTTGACCCTGCGCCCAATGGAACAGTCCAGCCCGAACTGCCAGGCCAGGTCCTCCCTGGACTGGAAACAAGCATCCTAGGACCGGTTTCGGGCTTTCAGCCCTCATCAGCCAGGATAGCTTGACTCCAGTGGAATGGAGAGCACGGGACCCACGTCTGGGCATAAACGTCCCACTCAGGGTGACAAATGCAAAAACCACAATTGATGGACAGAATGCAAAACAATGTCATACATTCACCCCAGTACAAAGATCTGGGCCTAAATCCATCGTTTTTTTGCTCTCCATGCCATTCCAGTTTGGACCCAGCCATCAGCAAATCAGTCTTGACCCTGCGCCCAATGGAACAGTCCAGCCCGAACTGCCAGGCCAGGTCCTCCCTGGACTGGAAACAAGCATCCTAGGACCGGTTTCGGGCTTTCAGCCCTCATCAGCCAGGATAGCTCGACTCCAGTGGCATGGAGAGCACGGGACCCACGTCGGGCCATAACCGTCCCACTCCGGGTGACCAATGCAAAAACAACAATTGTTGGACAGAATGCAGAACAATGTCATACATTCACCCCAGTACAAAGATCTGGGCCTAAATTCATCGTTTTTTTGCTCTCCATGCCATTCCAGTTTGGACCCAGCCGTATGCAAATCAGTCTTGACCCTGCGCCCAATGGGAACAGTCCAGCCCGAACTGCCAGGCCAGGTCCTCCCTGGACTGGAAGCAAGCATCCTAGGACCGGTTTCGGGCTTTCAGCCCTCATCAGCCAGGATAGCTTGACTCCAGTGGCATGGAGAGCACGGGACCTACGTCTGAGCATAACTGTCCAACTCAGGGTGACAAATGCAAAAACAACAATTGATGGACAGGATGCAGAACAATGTCATACATTCACCCCAGTACAAAAATCTGGGCCTAAATCCATCGTTTTCTTGCTCTTCATGCCATTCCAGTTTGGACCCAGCCAGATGCAAATCAGTCATGACCCTGCGCCCAATGGGAACAGTCCAGCCCGAACTGCCAGGCCAGGTCCTCCCTGGACTGGAAACAAGCATCCTAGGACCGATTTCGGGCTTTCAGCCCTCATCAGCCAGAATAGCTTGACTACAGTGGCATGGAGAGCACGGGACCTACGTCTGGGCATAACCGTCCCACTCAGGGTGACAAATGCAAAAACAACAATTGATGGACAGAATGCAGGACAATGTCATACATTCACCCCAGTACAAAGATCTGGGCCTAAATCCATTGTTATTTTACTCTCCATGCCATTCCAGTTTGGACCCAGCCATCAGCAAATCAGTCTTGACCCTGCGCCCAATGGAACAGTCCAGCCCGAACTGCCAGGCCAGGTCCTCCCTGGACTGGAAACAAGCATCCTAGGACCGGTTTCGGGCTTTCAGCCCTCATCAGCCAGGATAGCTTGACTCCAGTGGCATGGAGAGCACGGGACCCACGTCGGGGCATAACCGTCCCACTCCGAGTGACCAATGCAAAAACAACAATTGTTGGACAGAATGCAGAACAATGTCATACATTCACCCCAGTACAAAGATCTGGGCCTAAATTCATCGTTTTTTTGCTCTCCATGCCATTCCAGTTTGGACCCAGCCGTATGCAAATCAGTCTTGACCCTGCGCCCAATGGGAACAGTCCATCCCAAACTGCCAGGCCAGGTCCTCCCTGGACTGGAAGCAAGCATCCTAGGACCGGTTTCGGGCTTTCAGCCCTCATCAGCCAGGATAGCTTGACTCCAGTGGCATGGAGAGCACGGGACCTACGTCTGAGCATAACTGTCCCACTCAGGGTGACAAATGCAAAAACAACAATTGATGGACAGGATGCAGAACAATGTCATACATTCACCCCAGTACAAAAATCTGGGCCTAAATCCATCGTTTTTTGCTCTTCATGCCAATCCAGTTTGGACCCAGCCAGATGCAAATCAGTCTTGACCCTGCGCCCAATGGGAACAGTCCAGCCCAAACTGCCAGGCCAGGTCCTCCCTGGACTGGAAACAAGCATCCTAGGACCGGTTTCGGGCTTCCAGCCCTCATCAGCCAGGATAGCTTGACTCCAGTGGAATGGAGAGCACGGGACCCACGTCTGGGCATAAACGTCCCACTCAGGGTGACAAATGCAAAAACCCCAATTGATGGACAGAATGCAGAACAATGTCATACATTCACCCCAGTACAAAGATCTGGGCCTAAATCCATCGTTTTTTTGCTCTACATGCCATTCCAGTTTGGACCCAGCCATCAGCAAATCAGTCTTGACCCTGCGCCCAATGGAACAGTCCAGCCCGAACTGCCAGGCCAGGTCCTCCCTGGACTGGAAACAAGCATCCTAGGACCGGTTTCGGGCTTTCAGCCCTCATCAGCCAGGATAGCTTGACTCCAGTGGCATGGAGAGCACGGGACCCACGTCGGGGCATAACCGTCCCACTCCGGGTGACCAATGCAAAAACAACAATTGTTGGACAGAATGCAGAACAATGTCATACATTCACCCCAGTACAAAGATCTGGGCCTAAATTCATCGTTTTTTTTGCTCTCCATGCCATTCCAGTTTGGACCCAGCCGTATGCAAATCAGTCTTGACCCTGCGCCCAATGGGAACAGTCCAGCCCGAACTGCCAGGCCAGGTCCTCCCTGGACTGGAAGCAAGCATCCTAGGACCGGTTTCGGGCTTTCAGCCCTCATCAGCCAGGATAGCTTGACTCCAGTGGCATGGAGAGCACGGGACCTACGTCTGAGCATAACTGTCCCACTCAGGGTGACAAATGCAAAAACAACAATTGATGGAAAGGATGCAGAACAATGTCATACATTCACCCCAGTACAAAAATCTGGGCCTAAATCCATCGTTTTCTTGCTCTTCATGCCATTCCAGTTTGGACCCAGCCAGATGCAAATCAGTCATGACCCTGCGCCCAATGGGAACAGTCCAGCCCGAACTGCCAGGCCAGGTCCTGCCTGGACTGGAAACAAGCATCCTAGGACCGGTTTCGGGCTTCCAGCCCTCATCAGCCAGGATAGCTTGACTCCAGTGGAATGGAGAGCACGGGACCCACGTCTGGGCATAAACGTCCCACTCAGGGTGACAAATGCAAAAACCACAATTGATGGACAGAATGCAGAACAATGTCATACATTCACCCCGGTACAAAGATCTGGGCCTAAATCCATCGTTTTTTTGCTCTCCATGCCATTCCAGTTTGGACCCAGCCATATGCAAATCAGTGATGACTCTGCACCCAATGGGAACAGTCCAGTCCGAACTGCCAGGCCAGGTCCTCCCTGTACTGGAAACCAGCATCCTAGGATCAGTTTTGGGCTTTCAGCCCTCATCAACCAGAATAGCTTGACTCCAGTGGCATGGAGAGCACGGGACCCACGTCTGGGCATAACCGTACCACTCAGGGTGACAAATGCAACAAGCATTGGCATAGCCAAAAGGTCTCGCCTTTGGGACCTTATAAGTGTTTAGCTATACAGCATATTTTCCTGGGTGATGTACCACAAGAGATTGAAGAGCTATAGGAGAAAATCCAGTGAGCGAGAAAGAGTCAATTAATGGGGAGGGGAAGAAGGAGGAAGAGAGAAAGGTAGAGGAAAACAGAAATGAAGACAAAGAGAGTAAACCCCAGCTTAACAATTTGGAAAGACGATTATGATTGGGGTGTAATTATTCATCAAATGTTAGCTCAAAAGGAACTAAGGGGCATATTATCAAGCATGGCGTTAAAATTATCGCCGCAGAGAATTCCCATAGAAGCCCATGTTGACACCACAACATGGGCTTCTATGGGAATTCTCAAGGGCATATTATCAAACCCATTATCGCCGCTTTAGCAACAGTTTTCTGCCGCTAAAGTGGCGATAATTTTAACGCCGTTTCTTGATAATATGCCCCTAAATGTTACCGCTACTTAGGTACTAAGTAACATTTTATTCATTATCATTCTTATTTCAAGACGTTGTTGATGAAGGCAGAAAGAGCTACGTTTATTTAAAGAACAGCAAAGTACTGTACACAGTAATAGTGATGGAATAATCATTTAAAGAGGGGTTGTTTTTAATATGCTACAGTTATCCATACAACGATCCTGGAAATACAGATCAGTTAAATAGATACAGCTGTAAAGAGGGCTCAAAGGCTGGAAACATTGCATATTCGTTTAGCAGGCGACCGGCAGGATAAGAACCAGCCTTTCTGGTCCGTTGTTTGGAGTCACGTGCCGTCACTTGAATAGAGGACACCAAAACCAGACATTCTTTTAAGACACACATGTGAGAAACGTGCCTGCTATCACGTGGCCCCGGTAACTACAGTGGCTCTCATAACTTTCAAGCGTGTGCTATCAGGGAACTAAGCAAATGTCAGAGGGAGGGTAAAAAAACAGGAAAACAATGTGTCATTTTTCACCAGAAAGCTGGTGCCTCAATGTGCAAGAGGTAACGCGAGCCGAAGAAGAGGCATCAGTCCGCACCACCACAACCCCCCTGCCATAGCATATAAATGTCTTCTCTCAGGCCGGGCGTTGAATCTAATTTACACGACGCAATCCATAGACATCGCTTTTACATCCGGATTGTTTTAAAGCATCTGTGACAAATGAGCAATGGGAAAACGAAGCCAAAAGGAAGTCTAAACAAGCAAGAGATAAAACAAACGCGAAAGTGATCGCGATCAAGCATCAAAGCGGCCGTGAAAGTGAAAGTAATAGCGGAGAAGCATGGCCCTCTCAAGAAGTCTCGCAAAGCATCGCTTACGCGATAGCTCAGGCGAGACCTAAATACAACAATTGATGGACAGAATGCAGAACAATGTCATACATTGACACCAGTACAAAGATCCGGGCCTAAATCCATCTTTTTTTGCTCTCCATGCCATTCCAGTTTGGACCCAGCCATATGCAAATCAGTCTTGACCCTGCGCCCAATGGGAACAGTCCAGCACTGTTAGATCTGGGTGGCTCTAGTTGGCAGGGTAGGTACCACTGTCCAAGTAGGGACCCTTGCTTCTAGTCAGGGAAAGGGGGATACACTGTTAAGATAACCCCTGCTCACCCTCTAGGTAGCTTGGCCTGAGCAGTCTAGGCTATCGAAGGCAATGTGTAAAGTATTTGTACCAACACTCACAGTGACACAGTGAAAACACCACAGATTTACTCCACACCAGTTTTAGAAAAATAAGGTATCTTTACTAAAAACTTCCCAAGACCAAATACTACAGAAAAACCAACATACAATTAAAAAGGTTACTTTAAAGATAGTTCAAGAGTTTGTAGAAATTACTCCAGGATGTAAAAATCAGTGTCCTGCACAATGTGACTCTCAATGCACAAAATGCGACACTCTCGTGCCCAACAGTACCTGTAGTTGTGCTAAGGTTCCCAAAAGCTGGGCCTAAATCCATCGTTTTCTTGCTCTCCATGCCATTCCAGTTTGGACCCAGCCAGATTCAAATCAGTCTTGACCCTGCGCCCAATGGGAACAGTCCAGCCCGAACTGCCAGGCCGGGTCCTCCGTGGACTGGAAACCAGCATCCTAGGACCGGTTTTGGGCTTTCAGCCCTCATCAGCCAGAATAGCTTTACTCCAGTGGCATGGAGAGCACAGGAGCCACGTCTGGGCATAACCGTCCCACTCAGGGTGACAAATGCAAAAACAACAATTGAAGGACAGAATGCAGAACAATGTCATACATTCACCCCAGTACAAAGATCTGGGCCTAAATACATCGTTGTTTTGCTCTCCATGCCATTTCAGTTTGGACCCAGCCATGTGCAAATCAGTCTTGACCCTGCGCCCAATGGGAACAGTCCAGCCCGAACTGACAGGCCAGGTCCTCCCTGGACTCGAAACAAGCATCCTAGGACCAGTTTTGGGCTTTCAGCCCTAATCAGCCAGGATAGCTTGACTCCAGTGGCATGGAGAGCACGGGACCCACGTCTGGGCATAACCGTCCCACTTGGCGTGACAAATGCAAAAACAACAATTAATGGACAGAATGCAGAACAATGTCATACATTCACCCCTGTACAAAGATCTGGGCCTAAATCCATCATTTTTTTGCTCTCCATGCCATTCCAGTTTTGACCCAGCCATTTGCAAATCAGTCTTGACCCTGCGCCCAATGGGAACAGTCCAGCCCGAACTGCCAGGCCCGGTCCTCCCTGGACTGGAAAAAAGCATTCTAGGACCGGTTTCGGGATTTCAGCCCTCAACAGCCAGGATAGCTTGCCTCCAGTGGCATAGAGAGCACGGGACCCACGTCTGGGCATAACTGTCCCTCTCGGGGTGACAAATGCAAAAACAACAATTGATGAACAGAATGCAGAACAATGTCATACATTCACCCCAGTACAAAGATCTGGGCCTAAATCCATCGTTTTTTTGCACTCCATGCCATTCCAGTTTGGACCCAGCCATTTGCAAATCAGTCTTGACCCTGTTCCCAATGGGAACAGTCCAGCCCGAACTGCCAGGCCAGGTCTTCCCTGGACTGGAAACCAGCATCCTAGGACCGGTTTTGGGCTTTCAGCCCTCATCCGCCAGGATAGCTTTACTCCAGTGGCATGTAGAGCACGGGACCCACGTCTGGGCATAACCGTCCCACTCAGGGTGACAAATGCAAAAACAACAATTAAAGGACAGAATGCAGAACAATGTCATACATTCACCCCAGCACAAAGATCTTGGCCTAAATCCATCGTTTTTTTGCTCTCCATGCCATTCCAGTTTGGACCCAGCCATGTGTAAATCAGTCTTGACCCGGCGCCCAATGGGAACAGCCCAGCCCGAACGGCCAGGTCAGGTCCTCCCTGGACTCGAAACAAGCATCCTAGGACCAGTTTTGGGCTTTCAGCCCTCATCAGCCAGGATAGCTTGACTCCAGTGGCATGGAGAGCACGGGACCCAGATCTGGGCATAACCGTCCCACTTGGGGTGACAAATGCAAAAACAACAATTAAAGGACAGAATGCAGAACAATGTCATACATTCACCCCAGTACAAAGATCTGGGCCTAAATCCATCATTTTTTTGCTCTCCATGCCATTCCAGTTTGGACCCAGCCAGATTCAAATCAGTCTCGACCCTCCGCCCAATGGGAACAGTCCAGCCCGAACTGCCAGGCCAGGTCCTCCGTGGACTGGTAACAAGCATCCTAGGACCGGTTTCGGGATTTCAGCCCTCATCAGCCAGGACAGCTTGACTCCAGTGGCATGGAGAGCACGGGACCCACGTCTGGGCATAACCGTCCCTCTCGGGGTGACAAATGCAAAAACAACAATTGATGGACAGAATGCAGAACAATGTCATACATTCACCCCAGCACAAAGATCTGGGCCTAAATCCATTGTTTTTTTGCACTCCATGCCATTCCAGTTTGGACCCAGCCATATGCAAATCAGTCTTGACCCTGTTCCCAATTAGAACAGTCCAGCCCGAACTGCCAGGCCAGGTCCTCCCTGGACTGGAAACAAGCATCCTAGGACCGGTTTCAGGCTTTCAGCCCTCAGCATCCAGGATAGCTTGACTCCAGTGGCATGGAAAGCACAGGACCCACGTCTGGGCATAACTGTCCCATTCGGGGTGACAAATGTAAAAACAACAATTGATGGACAGAATGCAGAACAATGTCATACATTCACACCAGGAACAAAGATCTGGGCCTAAATCCCTCATTTTTTTGCTCTCCGTGCCATTCCAAATTGGACCCAGCCATATGCATATCAATCTTGACCCTGCGTCCAATGGGTACATTCCAGCCCGATCTGCCAGGCCAGGTCCTCCCTGGACTGGAAACAGGCATCCTAGGACCGGTTTCGGGCTTTCAGCCCTCATCAGCCAGGATAGCTTGACTCCAGTGACATGGAGAGCACAGGACCCACGTCTGGGCAAGCAGCAGTAGTTATGCTAAGGTTAGGGAGGCGGAGGTGTGAGTTGGATTCTTATTGGAATGAGCTGGTTCAGATAGTAAGTAGGATGTCTGTGCTGCACACTATTGGGATATAAATGAAAGAATGGGTTTTGACGGGCTACTACTTAAAAATGGTTTGAATCATGCCTCACAGGCAGAACTCAGATGATTAAAATTGAACACTAGCTCTCAACCTCAAAGGCGGTCCCTGACCCTCGGATCAAGGTGTCACTCAAGTCTCTTTCCTTGCTCCCTCCCTATTCAATCTTTACATGGACCCGTCAGGAGACCCACTAAAAAAGACTGGAATCTTTCATCACCTTTATTTTGATGACACCCAACTCTACCTCAAGGTGCCCTCCGAACAAGAAATCTCACTCCTCGCACCACTCTCAACTCCATCCAAGAATGGATGATGTCTCATGACCTAAAATTGAATCCCTCTAAAACCAAATTCCTTCTCATATGAACTTCAAACTTTCCACCTCATGTTCAATCATGGATGGAGAATCTGAACATTCTTAACAGCAAACCTACCGTAGTTGACAGTGCCAGAAGGTGGTATGTGATCTCACTCCGCAAGTTACACCTAAACGCCACAATGCGCCTCTGTCTAATCCCTGGTTCATGCCCCTGCTTAAATCTCAAAAACAGCAGTGTGAAAGAAAATGGAGGCAGAACTATAGTGTAGATGCCAAGACAGAATCGAAAAAAGCCCAAAAATCCTATTACGCGGTGATTATATCTGCTAAAATCTCTTTCTATGCTGATCGTATCGCTATGTCGGGCAATAATAATAAGGAATTATTTAACATTGTTAAAAGTCATGTTACCCCAAAAGCTATGAACAACGCCCACACCCCTTCTCTCTCCTGGTGTGAAGAGCTTTCCGACTTTTTTATGAATAAAGTTAGGTTGCTTCAATTGCTTTTTAACAACCCGGAAGCCCAGCCCACGCAGATGCTTTCTGACCTTAATACTGCTTCTTCCACCGAAGCTACTTTCTCTTCTTTTACCGTCATATCCCTTACCGATTCCCTGGTTGCTTTGTCTGCTTTAAAATCTGGTTCCCCTCTCGATCCCTGTCCGGCCAAACTCATGGCTTGCGCAGCTGTTGCCATCAATCCACTGGTGAACCATCTGATTAACGCATCACTGGCTTTGGCCTCTGTTCCTTCTGCCTGGAAGCAGGCCCTGCTGGTCCCTCTTATCAAAAAGCCAACTCTGGACCCCCACATCCCATCCAGCTATCGTCCTATTTCTCTAGTTCCGAGTACTGCAAAGTAGGTGAGAAATTGGTTAATAAACAGCTGACCTCCTATATTGAACAGCAGGGTCTGCTGCATCCGGATCAATCTGGGTTTCAAGCTTCATACAGCACTGAGTCTGCCCTGATGGAAATTACGGAGACCTTAGATGCTGGGGGCAGGGCAGTTTTGGACCTATCTGCCGCCTTTGATACTGTCCCCCACGCCCTTCTCCTGGCCCGATTACAGAGGTTAGGTATCATCGGTTCCGCATGGAAATGGTTAAAATCCTTTCTTGATGGTAGAACCCAACAAGTATGGATTTCCCCTTTTGCGTCAACTACCCAAGCCTTTCAGACAGGGGTCCCGCAGGGATCCATATTGAGCCCTTTGTTGTTCAATATTTACATGATTCCTCTTATCCAGCTGGCTGAGGATCTTGGTGCAAAAGTGGTTGCTTATGCTGATGATACTCAGCTTTTATTTACCTGGAAAAAGCATGAGACTGCTACCACCCATGTCAGAGCCTGCCTATCTGCTGTGTTCAATTGGTTCATGTCTGCACAGCTGAAATGTAACGAAGACAAAACAGAGATTCTGTTCTTTGGGGAGTTTCCTTCACTGTTTTAGCACGACTTCGGGCCTGATGATGCCCCCCGGCCCTCCCCTTCAGGCCTCTTAGTGAAAAACCTTGGGATCTGGTTTGATGAAAAACTCAGCTTTGGTAACCAGATCAGCAAACTGACAGACACCTGCTTTGGGATCCAGAAGCTTCTCAGAAATATTTTGTCCCTGCTGCCTCTCTCTACTAAAGAAATGGTCGTTCGAGCCTTACTCACCTCCGGTCTCAATTATGCTAACGCATTGTATGTAGGTCTTCCTGGCTACCTCATGGATAAGTTGCAGGTTGTGCAGAATGCCGCTGCTCGGCTGCTGTTGGACTTACTCAAACATACCAGTGTTAAGCAGCATTTGCGCAACTTGAATTGGATGCCGGTAAAAGCTAGGGTCATGTTCAAGGCTCTGGTTACAGCCCATGCCACGCTCTACAAGTATGGCCCGGTATATCTGAGGAACCTTTTTTCATTTTATGTCCCAGGCAGACTCTTTCACTACTCGAACACGTACCTGGCTTCCACACACAGAATTCATCTGAAAAGAAAGGGGCGCAGTTCCCTGGCCTACTTGGCTGTTAAGTCTTGGAACTCTCTTTCCCCGTATCTTCTTAGCCTTCAAAATTCTACTCAGTTTAGGAAAAAATTAAAAACTTTCCTATTCAATTAAGCTGGTTTTTCCTTTGACACTATTTCTGTACTCTGTTTCTGCTTTCTTTTGGGCTCACGCCAGGACACTCTTCCGAGTAGCTGTGCCCATTATAAATCACTGGTAACATAACAAATCCCTAGGAGTCATCCGGGACCAAAGGCCTAGGCCACGCCAGTGCCCCACTGCCACACCGCTAAAGCTGTCCACCCGCCCCATTAGGAGTTTTCTCCTGGTCTGGTGGGTGGTGCTTTGAAAGCCCCAAACAGTGAGCCTTGGAAAGGCATTGCAATGGGAACATCAAAGCATGTTCCTTCACGGACCGAAATGCACAATGTTGTGCATTTCATTCCATACAGGAACATGGGGGTGCATTCAGACAGGGGGGCATACCATGTGCCCTTTGTGCACAGAGGCATGAGGGGGCCCTGTAGGGCACCCTTAGTTTCCTTATCGCCACCCTTTTCATGGCAGGCACACTGCCATGGAAAAGAGAGCAATGAGGAAACTCGTAATATGCTTGGCGGCGCAGCAGCTGCACTGCCAGCATATTATGGCCTCTGGCCGCTGTACCACCACAACGGGATCAAGGATACCAGCAGTAGCAGCAGTCCTGTGGCGGACCCACCACAATAGTCATTGTTATACCCGGGATCCCTGGTTGGCTGAGGTAGGTACCTTATGCCAAGTAGGGACCCGCGTTCCAATGTCAGGGAAAGGAAGGTCACCTTTTTATATAGCCTGGCTAACCCCCTCAGTAGCTTGGCACGAGCAGCCAGGCTTATCTTCAAGGCAAATGTGTAAAGTATTCGCAACCACGCTCACAATAATCCAATGATGACACCACAAATAGAATCCAACATTCTCCTGTACTCATAAAATCATATCATACAGTCTTAATGCTAGAATCAGATACTTGTGCAATGTAATAATACTGTCATGCGTAACGTAACAATCAGGCACCTTGCAAGATCAAATCATTCAATGCGTGATACCACCACCAGATATGTTGTTCTGCAAAAATAAGGCAATGCATATACTCTAATCAGCTAATTTGTTATACAGGAGAAATGCAATGCGCAATACGCTCATCAGGTAGATCATTATTCAGAAACAATGCAATGCTTCATATGACAATCAGGTAGTTCGTTATGCAGATAAAAATGCCATGCGTCATACACTAATCAGGTAGTTCGGTATGCAGGAATAATGCAATGCATAATACTCTAATCAGGTACTCCGTTATACAGAAATGATGCAATGTGTAATACGACAGTCAGGTACTCCGTTCTTCAGAAATTGAATAATGCATAACACACTCAGGCCCCGATCACCGGGCCTTAGGCGGTCTCTCCGCCTCTCACAGTTGCCCCTCACACAGTACGATGTAATCCCAAAGTGCAGCTTTGCATTCCGGTCCCTCTACCACCACTCCTCTGGCGATACGGGCCGCGACACGAGCCGGAAGCAGAGGCTCGCGCTGCCAACACGAGAGAGAGGCCGAGAGTGTCTCCCTCTGAGCCCGTGCCCCGCCCCAGGAGTCGACACATGTTACCTGGGGGGTGCAAACTCACTCTCCTCTCCTTGGTCAGCGGCTGGACCTCCAATGCAGCTTTGTGAAATGGCAACTGCGGCTCAGGCCGGCAACTCAGCTCCTCCAGGACTGCCGGTCCGGGCCGCTTCACTTACGAAGTTCTCAGGCTGCCACAAAGCACACGCACACAGCATCACTGAATCTTCCTTCACTCCGGGTGCACGATCACTGGGCACCCCACACACAAGTCTCCGGCTGCACGAAGATCACATGCACAGCAGCGTTGAGACTCACTTTACTCCAGTGCACACGATAACACGGCAAATCCTCACGAAGGTCTCACGGTGCATAACGCACCCGCACACAATGGCGTTGAGACTCACTTGGATTCCGGTGCACATGATGACAAGGCCAATCCTCACAAAAGACTCGCGGTGCACAACGCACCCGCACACACCGGCGTTGAGACTCACTTGGCTTCCGGTGCACACGATGACAAGACAAATCCTCACGAAGGTCTCACTGTGCACAACGCACCCGCACACAACGGCGTTGTGACTCACTTGGATTCCGGTGCACACTATCACTGGACAATCCTCACAAAGGGGTTCAGGCTACACAAAGCACACGCACATCATGTCGCTGATCCTTGCTTGGACTCCAGGTATCCCCGATCACAGATCGATCCTCCTGAAGACCTCAGGATGCACAAAGCACGCACAGACTAATTTGGACGCCAGGCACCTACGATCACAGGTAGTCCTTACGAGGGTCTCGGACTGCAACAGACGTGCTCACAGCACCGCTGAGCCTCTCCGGGAAACATTTATGTTCCTGTGTTTCCGAACAGGGAGCCAGCTCACCTCAGTCCCTTGGGGATAGTTACTTCAGGACACAGCACACCGCAAAGTCCTTCAAGAAGGGAGACACAGCACACGGCAAAGTCCCTTTAGCCTTTCCTTGGTTGAAACAGCAAACTGCAGGCCAGCCCTAGATCACACAGCAAGAGCAGTCCTATCCATCAGTCTCTTCAGTTATTTCTTCCTTGGCAAAGGTCCTCTTGACCACGAAGTAGCTCCAGTCTTGTTCACATTTAATCAAGCCATTCTCCAAAGTTCAGGGGCTTCAGTTCTCTTAGTTATACCACTCAATGGCTTTGAAGTCTTTGTGCTTCAGTGGGCACTGACCCCTGCTCAAACCAGTTCTGGGTGCCTCCCTGCCAGTGACACCTTCTTCCTTTGATTAGTGAGGGTCTTGATTCTCAATCACTCAGCAGGAGATGGGACAATTGTTTTATAGCAGCAGCCCAGGCATCTTCACATCTAGGGGTTTCTCCTCCCCTACACTCCAGATGCAGGTCTGCCTGTTGCTGTCTCCCCTCCTCCCCGGGTCAAGACATTCCCCAGATCCAGGGCATGTCCGAGCCGAGCCGCAAGATGGCCGCCGTGTAACGGGGCTCTGCCGGCCGAACTCACAATCCGTGCACCCATCCGTCTGCTGCCTCCCTTCCCGTGTGGCAGAGATGCGGCGGGAACTGCCTGATTGCTAAGGACCCGGCGACAGTTATCGCAACCGCAATCGGCGGCTGCGTTCTGAAACTGTGACACTCGTCACGTCGGTGGCCTGCGTGCGTTGCGCTGGGCGGCCGCACAAACAACGCGAGTCCCCGGTCGAGGGCCGAGGATCTGGCGGACGCGGCGGGGCAGCCACGAGACGTGGCAGGGGTGGGGCTGGGCCGCCGCGAGCTGCTGGAGTAGTGCGACGAGACCCCTGGCGGGCTGAGAACTGGCCAAAACACATCGGCGGAGGATAAAAGTGGCAAAAAGCATTGCAGGCAGTCGAGGCCTGGAAGGCGGGGAAATGCCCAGGCCTGCTGATCTAGCTGACTCTCCGACCAGCACGGGGAGCGGTGTATGCTGAGCCCCTGAGGTGGGAGCCGGATAATTCCTGAGTGTATGTGGCGCCTGGTTGCACATTAACGACTATAGACCTCCTGGGGAGTGTCGGACTGAGTAAGGCGGTAGAGGTGAGGCGGTCTGCAACGGGGGGTCGGAGAGACGTGACCGTGGAGAGTGCCCAGTTGCCGCAGGTCCAACGCGTACATGCCTAGTTAGGCGGAGCCAATACACGCCATCAGACGGGGCGCGCTGGTGACCTGGTGAGCCTGACCATCTCGGAGCGGACCGTACTCACAGCAGGGGCTGCAGTAGCGGCCCAAAGCGGACGAGGCTCGGGGACCTGCAAGACCTGCGGGCCTAAACGTGGGCCAGATATTAAGTCGACTCATCAGAGCCCCCCCCGGAGCCCCCACTGGGACCCCCCAAAGTATAATGGGGAAGCCGGATGCCAAGCAGCGGAAGCTGCATTTCGAGCGACACAGTGCCCGGAACATAGAGGTGGAGACGACGTCCCAGACGGTGGTCCCCGAAACACAGGTGGACCCCACGCAAGAGGACGACATATAGAGTATGTTTCGTGACCTAAAAGGCTGCCTCAAGGAAATAGATAACAAACTGGATTCCATGGCTATGCGCATAGACGGCATCTCACACAAAGTCGACCAACATGAGGAGCGACTGACGGCGGCGGAGGTGCGAATTGCTGAGTGTGAGGAGGGCCACAGTGACACCCGGGAACAACTGTTGCGCATGGATAAGGTCCTGGAAGTAATACGTGGACGTAACGAAGATTTGGAAGCCCGCTCACGCAGGAACATACGTATTATTGGTATTGCAGAATCCACAAATATTGGAAATATGGAGCGGTTCGTAGAGGGCTTGTTCCGTGACTTGTTTGGTGCGGACCTGTCGGCCATGTTTTTGGTCGAGCGCGCACACCGTACACTGGGCCCGCGCCCAGTGCCGGGTGCGCCGCCACGCCCGATACTTGCCCAAGTCCTCAATTATAGGGACAGGGACACAATACTGAGGCTCTCCTGGGAAAGAGGCGAACTAACCTTCCAAAACATGGCTCTCTCCATATACCCTGACTTTACACAAGCTGTGCAAACTGCAAGAAGAGAATTCATGCCGGCCAAAAAGATCTTTCAAAAAATGGGGACCAAGTACGCCATGTTATATTCTGCCAAACTGAAGATCCAGGTTAAGGGGAAGCCGCTGATATTCACGGAGGCGAAAGAGGTGCTGAAATTTGCACGACAAGCAGAGCGGTCACAACGGGAGACGCGGGACGGCCGAGGGACCTCCCCGGCAAGCCAGCTGAGTGACAATGAGTAAAACATTATACTCATCTGGGGGCTATGATTGTCTGCGACGCCACAAGAAGCCCTAAGGCCTTGTTGTTAAGTATGCACCATCTCTTTCTTGATACTGTCGTGGGGCTTGGGGCGGGTAGGGGGCACAATGATGGGCCAATGGAGGAAGTTAGCCACGGGGCAGAGACTATTTTTGATTTGTGGCTGAGTACCAATACCGTGCTGGGCAAGGCATAGGGCATGTCCTGCTGCAATTAGGCATATTGCAAATACAGAAGGCAGGAAATGTTCGGCCACCCTGTCACTTTAAGACAGGGGAGGGTGCTAGTGACCCCACGCCCCGAAGGGATGATTCCCAAGATATTGCTTAAGGAGGGTTGTTGTTCGATTTGTTCGGGGGGGGGTGATGGATCTCAACCTGATTGGGGGGTTGGAGTGGGAGGAGGGGGGGTAGGTTCTTTGTTGTTTTGTGTTAATGTACTGCAGTATTCTTTCACACAACTGATTGTTAGGACATCACTGTTTCCGATCGTCTCTAAGTTAATGCTTGGGGTGGGCCATGGTGTAATTTGGCTCCCACCACATGCCCCACCTGCTGATCTAAAGGTAGACATACAGCCGCGTAGGACACATGTCCAGACATCCCTCTGTCCGTGCTGCGCTGCCTGACATGGAACATTCGCGGTTTAAATAATCACCGCAAGATCCGGCTGACTCACGCACACTTGACCAGACACCACATTGACATATGCCTCTTACAGGAGACCCACCTGTTGGGGAGGGCTGGGGAGCGTCTCAGACATGCCAGATGGGGTGAGGTCCACGCCTCTGGATGCTCCAGCTATTCCCGTGGAGTGGCCATATTGATTTGTAAGGGCCTACCTTGGCAAACATTGAAGGTTCACATCGACCCCGAGGGGCGATATATATTACTGTTCGGGCGATTATTCCACACACAGGTAATAATTATCAACACGTATGGACCTAACACGGACGACCCAGGTTTTATCCGGCATGTTTGGCTCAAAGCACAGACACTGGGAGAGGGGGCATACATATGGGGCGGAGACTTCAATGCCGTGCTTTCACTGGAATTAGACAGGGAGGGGGCTGCTCGCACACACCACCCACAAACGGCGGGTCTCCTTTGGGGCCTGATGGAGGAATATACCTTACTGGACTCTTGGCGGATATTGCACCCCGTGGTGAGGGGGGGCACCTGTTTCACACCGCACAGAGGAGCCTGGTCCAGACTAGACTTTTGGCTGTTGACCCCAAATGTGCATGCCTGGGTGTCTGGGGTTCATCATAGGGCGCGCACCCTCTCAGACCACTCCCCGGTAGAGCTAGTGCTACAGGTCCCCAAACCGTGCATTCCACCCTTCACATGGAGAATGCCAGCGCAGGCCTTGTTAGATCAGGTGTTCCGCGAAGACATACACCAGCACATCCTCGACTATTTCGAAATTAACACTGACTCGGTGCCCTCGCTGGGCACCTTGTGGGACGCATTCAAGGTGGTTATCAGGGGCCAATGTATTGCGGGGCAAGCCCGAGTATTGAAGGATATCAGGAACACGCTCCAAGGGCTGGAGGAACGCCTACACACCCTGGAGGTGCAATATTGTTCTGACCCCTCGGCAGACACGCTAGCGGAGACACGTACCAAGCTTACGGAATATCAAACTGAGGTGGATAGGGAGCTTAAATTTTTGCATAAGCACGCGGTGGCCCGCCGTTATGGTGAAGGGGACCGCCCGGGCAGAACACTTGCCAATTTGTTACGATCACAAAGAAATTCCTCTTATATTTCCTCAGTCGAAACTACACAGGGCAGCCTTGCACACACGCCCCCGGAAATTTTAGGAACGTTTCGGACATTCTATAAAGACTTATACAGATCTCAGGGAGCTCCTACATCGGAAGAATTGTCCGATTACCTGGACACGGTACAATTAATTTGGTTTGATGCGCACCAAAAAGGATATTTTGATCTCCCCTTTACGGTAGAAGATGTTAAGCAAGCAATAGGGTCCCTAAAAGCCGGAAAAGCGCCAGGACCAGATGGCCTACCAGCGCAATTCTATAAGGAATATGCTGACCTCCTAGCCCCCAGGCTGTTGGCCGTATACGCGGAGGCGGTGGATGCGGGTTTACTCCCGGCGTCAATGAGAGAGGCAATCGTCATTACTCTTTTAAAACCGGACAAGAATGCCCAGAAATGCGACTCCTATAGGGCACTGTCCCTAATCAACACAGATACGAAAATATTCGCCAAAATGCTCGCCACGCGGTTGCAGCCAACACTGACACTCATAATACGCCCAGATCAGTCGGGATTCGTGCCGGGCCGCTCCACGTCTCATAACCTCCGAACCCTCTTTGGGGTACTGCACTATTTGGCCCCGCACGTAAAAGCCGCTGCGGTGCTACTGGACGCCACGAAAGCGTTCGATTCCCTCAAATGGGGATTCCTGTTTCCACTACTGCAGCTAATGGGGATAAGTGAGTCCTTTATTCGCCATACCAGGTTACTCTACACTGCAATATCTGCCCGAGTACGGGTAAATGGGCTTATCTCTGAGCCCTTTGCCATTGGCAGAGGCACACGGCAGGGTTGCCCCCTGTCACCCCTGCTCTTTGCGATCGCCACTGAGCCACTGGCAGCACGGATCAGACAGCACCACACAGCCAGGGGTATCGGGTTCTCGTCCCGGGCACTAACCATCTCTATGTACGCTGATGACATCACACTGTACATGGTTGATCCACATGAAAATCTCTCCCCCATGACGAGAGAGTTGATACACTTTGGCATACTATCGGGGGTAACTATCAATTGGGAGAAATTGGTCATTCTGCCCCTGACAACTGGGACACGCCGCTTTACTCCGGACTGCCCGTTGGTGTGGGCGAACGGACCGGTGCGCTACCTGGGGATATGGTTTAGCACTGACATGCAGGAATTGTGGACCGAAAACTATGGGCGAGCGCTGGGATGGGTCGAGGAAAAGGTGAGCCGATGGAAGCATTTGCCCCTTTCTCTAGCTGGGCGAATAGCTGTGGCCAAAATGGTCATATTGCCCAAACTACTGTATCTATTTGCCAACATCCCACTGCCCCTGACCGCACATTTTCTGAAACAAGTGCGCTCGCAGATGATAGAACTGGCGTGGGGCGGAGGGCAGCCGAGGGTGGCCTGGGAGACCCTTACTCTCCCACAACGACAGGGTGGAATGGCGGCACCGGACTTCACGCTATATGCCTACTGCGCACAAGCGCAGTTTTTGCAATACTGGGTACACCCCACACCTTTTCAGCCACATGTAGCGATAGAGATAGATAGGGTGGCCCCGCTTCCGCTAAACACGGCCCTGTACACACCACACAAGAGAAGATGCAAGGACATTGACACTGTACACGCACTTAAGTGGGCCTGGGACGGGCTGCGTCGACGGGCCAAGTTGGACCTTCTCTATACCAAATCGATACCCCTGCGCGGAAATCCCATGTGGCCTCCACTGCAAGACATGAAAACCGGGGAACGAGCAACGGCACATGGCCTTAATACTGGGGGGGACCTCTTCCCGGACGATACCTTCATCATGCCGGAACAGATGTGTGGTACGGAAGCCCCGACGATGCTCGACACACTGCTCTATTATCAGCTTCGCCACACATGTATGTCAAAAGCTGTTTCCTACTTTTTCGGCGCCGCCACCAGATCTGCTGGCCCTTGAAAACGTGCTCCGCGTGGAATCGGGGTGTAAACTAGTATCCCGATTGTACGGAAGCATGCAGAGTAATCACCCGATAGTGGTCCCAGCGGCGCGACATCTGTGGAGTACGGAACTAGGCACCGAACTAACTGACGATCATTGGGATATGTGCTGTAAACTACTTGAGGCCCTTTCCCCTAACTATAGACTCCGGCTGATACATTTTAAATGGATGTATGTCGTTACAACGCACACTTTTACAACGCATGCACTTACAACGCATTTTTTACAATGCAACATCCACTACAACGCATTCCATTACATAGCATGACACTACAACGCATTTTTAAAAACTACCTTTACAACGCATTCCATTACATCGCATACTACCTTTACAACGCATACCATTACAACGCATAATATTAAATTGCATTTAAGGTAAGTATTGGATAGTATAGGGGTAAAAATTACTATTCTAACTCCAGGGGGTGCAACAGTAGGGTAAGTGTTGGATAGTATAGGGGTAAAAATTACTATTCTAACTCCAGGGGGTGCAACAGTAGGGTAAGTGTTGGATAGTATAGGGGTAAAAATTACTATTCTAACTCCAGGGGGTGCAACAGTAGGGTAAGTGTTGGATAGTATAGGGGTAAAAATTGCTATTCTAACTCCAGGGGGTGCAACAGTAGGGTAAGTGTTGGATAGCATAGGGGTAAAAATTACTATTCTAACTCCAGGGGATGCAACAGTAGGGAAAGTGTTGGATAGTATAGGGGTAAAAATTACTATTCTAACTCCAGGGGGTGCAACAGTAGGGTAAGTGTTGGATAGTATAGGGGTAAAAATTACTATTCTAACTCCAGGGGGTGCAACAGTAGGGTAAGTGTTGGATAGTATAGGGGTAAAAATTACTATTCTAACTCCAGGGGGTGCAACAGTAGGGTAAGTGTTGGATAGTGTAGTGTAATATTATGCGTTGTAATGGTATGCGTTGTAAAGGTAGTATGCGATGTAATGGAATGCGTTGTAAAGGTAGTTTTTAAAAATGCGTTGTAGTGTCATGCTATGTAATGGAATGCGTTGTAGTGGATGTTGCGTTGTAAAAAATGCGTTGTAAGTGTAGTGCGTTGTAAAAGTTGCGTTGTAAAGGTTGTTCCCCATTTTAAATACATACATAGGGTATATCGTACTCCGAGCCGGCTCCATCGCATGGGCTTGAGGGACACAGACAATTGCTGGCGTTGTAGTACGCCCGGCGCCACATTCTTACATATGGCGTGGGAATGTCCCAAGTTGGCCACCTTCTGGACTAGGGCAATGGAGCTGGTGTGTACAATCACTGGCCTACTGATCCCATGCACTCCGCAGACTACATTACTGGGGATCTTACACATGGTCAAGCCTAAACACCGTAAACTGCCGGCCACACTGCTTGTGCTTGCAAAAAGACAGGTTGCGATATACTGGGGAGCGCCTACATCACCTACTATTAGGGACTGGATCAAAAGCGTGGTCTACTGCCTGACACAACTTTCTTTATATTGGGAGCTCTTACCAATGTGCTCAAGGCCAAAGGACATATGGGAACCATTCACGCAATGGTTAGCTCAAACTACGATTCAGGCATTGTAAAGCAGTAATATACACTGATAATAGCCGGGGTGAAACAGGAACTGGAAGGAGCGTGGGGTGTTGAAGTCATCATGTGTGATGAAAGTGGGTTACGGGGCGGGGGGGCGGGGATGGGGGGGCCGTGCAAGACTTACCGAGCAATAACGGGTTGGCACCTAGACCTCCTATTTCTATTGTTGTATTGGTGGGGGACTGTGTTGTCACTAAAATATCTACTTCATACTGCAGAGAATTGTATTTGTTATGCTGTTGGAAATGCAAATAAAAAGTGTTGGACTTGGCCGTTTTTTGCAGGGTCATCCCTAAACTTTTTGCCTTCCTCCGGTATTTTTTCTGACCTGGTGTTGGCTGTTTTATGACTCTGGGCACCTTACCACTGCTGACCAGTGCTAAGGTGCATATGCTCTCCCTATGGTAAAATGTATACATTAATTGATATTCATGATTGGTTTATTGGATTTACTGTCAGTCCCCAGTAAAGTGCACCAGGAGTGCCAGGGCTTGTGAATGCCAATGCTGCTAGTGGGCCTGCAGCGCTGTTTGCGCCACCCACGAAGCGGCCTTGTAAAATGTGTCTAGGGTCTGCCACTGCAGAACCTGCGTGCAGTCTGGTACTGTCATGCTGGCTGGGCAAGTGCACACACTTGCCAGCCTCCAAACCTTCCCTTTGCCTCATGTTAGCCACCCCTATGGTAGGCCCAAGGGCAGGGTGCATTGTAGGCATAAGGTAGGACATGCCCTGATGTGTGTGGCATGTCTTAGTAGTGAATTACAGCCATTTTCGTTTTTCACTATTGAAGGCTACCTGCTCTCCATAGGGCCAGAATGGGCTGCTGGATTCACTACACGCTGTGACCCCAGTGGACTCAGAGAGCATGGTAGAATGTCAAGTTTAGTATGCCTGAACTCAGAATAATAAAATACTTCTTGTAGTCAAGTTTATTTTAATATCCTGGGTTTGTAAATACTACTTTTAGAAAGTTAGTATTTACTGACCTGGCCATTTCAGTCCGCCTCTGCTGTGTGTGTGTGTTCTGCCTAGCAACAGTAAGGAGCAGGGTTGGGGAATCCCCAGAGACAGGTTGGCTGCCAGGTGGTGGGTAGAAAGGTGACACCAGGATGGGTGGGAGGAGTACACCTTGACTCTTGAATAGACGTGTGCTCCGCCACTACAAAGCCGGCGCCGCCCCCTGTGGAGCGGCTGATGTCTCTGCCCTGCTGCTGAAAGGAAAGAGCAGAGTCACCATAACAAAGTGCTCCAGAACTGGACTGAGCCAGGCCCAGGCCCCCTGGCGCTAAAGAACAAAAGAATCATGGTATAAAAGTAGGAGCCTGGCTCCTAAGAAATCAGAATCCTGTTTTACCACAAAGAACCTCTGCCCGACTAGAAGGAGAAGAAGACGCTGGAGGAGCTGGCCTGCTGCTTGCCTTGCTGAGAAAGGAGAGGAAGAGACTACTGAAAAGACTTTGCAGCTTTGTGCTTGAAACATTCTCCAAGGGCTTGATCTGAGCTTGCCCCCTGAACTGAACCCCAGGAACAGTGGGTTCTCTGTGCTTCTTGCTCATCCTCCAATTCGAGCCGTGTGGGCATCCCGCTGGAAAAGAGACTGCGCCCCTCATCGCCCCTCCTAGGGCCGTGACACTCAGAAGCTCGCCTGCCTCAAACCCGTGAGAGCCCCGCTCCGTCCCGAGCCGCTCTCTGTCCCCGGGCCAGGCCGCCTGCATCCCTGTCACCGCCTGCTACTGGAGCGCGCTGACCGCGCTATCACCCCTCCCGCCGGAAGCCGTCCGACGACTGTGATCGACGCCGGGTAATCCAGCTGCACTAACCGTGCCCTGCGACCCCGCTTCGCTATCCCCGGACACCTCTGGCCGCGCCGCCCCCGCTGTGGAGACCCTCCTGCACCGCCGTGCTAAAGGGTCGCTGGCCGCGCCTGCCTACGTGCCCACACCTGCTGATTGAGGACCCAAGAACACTTCCCAAGCTGAGAGTCGCACCGACCGGTGCCGGCTCTCCACATCACGAAAGAAGTTCCAGTATCGGGCTCGGGGCCCGCAACGCCTTATTTCCCCGTTCGCAGGAGCCGATCTCTGTGAGTACTGGAACCACAAGTAACATTTGCAAGAGAACTACAAAGTATCCATTTGAAGCTACGAACAACGAACATTTGCCCGCTTTACAACCTGGTGGCATAGCGAAAACGTTATTGGTCTTGTGATAAGTCTGCTGAGATATATATACCTTATTTTTACATAAAGAATCGTATTTTTATATATATCCAAGTCTGGTGTCCGTTTCTGGGGGGATTGATGTATTTACTGTGTGTATGATTGTAAGTGCTTAACCAACAACGCCTGAGGAATCGCCTTGGCTGCTCACGCCACGCACCTAGAGGGTGAGCAAGGGTCATTCACAAGGGGTTATCCTGCGCCCTGACGTAGAGGAGAGGGTTCCTGCTTGACACAAGGGCAGCCTTGCGCCAACCAGAGATCCCCGACTCTAACATTGTTGGCAGCGGTTGGGATTTCGGATTTGCACTTGTAATTTGCATACAGTGAATTATTAATCACCAGATAGTGAGAGCAGACCAAATAACGCAGCCACAGGTTTTTAATTGTTGAACTTTGTTGAGACATCTGCCATTACTGCAACCATGCCTGGCTCGCTCTCTGCTGGAAGAGCGCTCTCTGTGATTTCTGGAATAGATGAGGTGGATTGGGAGAGACTGGAAGGTTACACAACGGAGCAATTGAAAGGCTACAGTGTAAAATTCAGAGTTCCCCATGCTGGATTCAGGAAGAAGAACCAGTACCTCAAGGCGCTGAGAGCCTGGAAGGAGTCAAGAGACCCACAGAATGCGGGGGACATCATTCCACCCGACAACCTTGGGGGGCCCAGCAGAGTCCTGTCGCCAGAGGAGCTGGCAGACAGGGCAGCAGACAGGGCGCATGCAATGGAGATGGCAAAGTTGGCAGGACAAATGGAAATGGAGAAGAAGAAGTTGGCCTTGGAGGCACAACAACGCCAAATGGATCATGATCTAAAAATGAGGGAGTTGGATCGCAAGATCAAGAGTTTAGACCGCTCTCCCTCTGGTGGCAGCAATATTGAGTTTTACAGTGCTGAGAGAGTAGTACGCACACCCAGAGATGTGGCGCCTGACTTGAAGGAGGGGGTTAACATACACCAGGAGGTTCAAGGGCATGAGGTAGCTCCAGTAGTGCGCAGTATCCCTGAAGGGAATAGGGTAACTGGCGCAGGGGTTCATAGTCCTAGTGGAGGGAGGGACACTCTACTGACTCTAGCTGAGAGGTACAGGGAGAGGGGTTCCCCCAACATTGAAGTCCTGGTGGGTGAGTGTGAAGACCGCCCAGAAGAGTGTGGGTTGTGGGACAGGGACAGTCAGATACTGTCTTGCCAGTCTCAGGAGAGTGGTGTGGAGTACGTGTGTGAGGCACTGGATGGTAAGGTGAAGGATAGTTTGGTTAACCCTGCTAGGGGGCTGTGTGATCCAATTGTGGGAGAGCATATTGTAAGTCCCTGTTTTCCAGAGCTATGCCAACACCTGTGTGAGGGTGAGTTCTCTGACCGCAGAGAGCCCACATTGGAGGCAGACCTTTTGGTGGATTCCAGAGGGTCTGGAGAGGCATTGGGGAGTGACCCCGTGGAGAGTGGCTCGGGTATCTTCCAACCCAGAATGATGGAAGTGGTGCAGAGTTGCCCAGCTAGGTCCTCTGGTAGTGGGAGGGGTGTAGGGGCTCACGTCCTGTCTCAGTGGAGAAGGAGTGAGTGTGGGGCTGCGTGCCCCCAGGTGCCCGAAACCCAGTCTCAGAGCCTGGATGGTTCTTTAAGGGAACACCAGGCGGGGAGCCTAGTCTGTCCTGATGGGCCGCCCGTTGAGGGGGATCCCCTAGTGTCTGGTGTGCTGGGAGTGTCTGTAAGCAGGCCTCCATCAGTTCTGGTGTCTGGCAGTACCGCTCCAGTTGGGAGGGTGCAGAGGTCCAGGTTGAGGGGTGAGAGGGGGAAAGAGTCCCCAGTGGAAGAACCAGTGGGTCAGGGGCCAGCCAGAAGGGCTGCGTCCCCCGTGAGTGACCATGGTGACACCACTTCTGTCCTGGGGGATCTTCAGGCACTGTCAGATGGACAGGGGTCAGGAGATCAGCGCCAGGCAGACTGTCACACAACACATGAGTTATGTGTCACCCTCAGGGGGGGCATGCATGCTCCCCGGGAAGTCCTGGTGCGCCAGGCGAGCGTTCAACCACATGGGTTGGTCCCAGGGTTGGGAAGCCAGGTTCAGGTGTTGTCTGACCTGGAGGGTGGGACTACTGTAATTAGTGTCCTGACCCATGTTGCTTCTGGGGGTACCACGCCAGTTGGGAGTGGGCAGTACTCTGGAAGGGGGTGCAGAGGGAGGGAGTCCTCGCCTCTGACCCCGGCTCAACTGAAGGGTTTAGACCCTAGGTTGGAGGGCCAGGTTCAGGGTGTCCCCCCGGACCTGGCCGCCGAGTTGCAGGATAGAACACCTGAACTGGTGGGCGAGTTGCGCAGGACACCTGCCCCAGGTGCCCTGGCAATTATGGAAGGGGGTACCACTCCAGGTGGGAGGGTACAGAGCCCCAAGGAGAAGGACCGGGTGTGGAAGAGGCCACCCCAGTCTTGGGTCCACCCGCCGGGTACAGTCCTGGGGCTGGTGGGTCAGTGCCAGGATGTCATACCTGACCTGACAAGGGGGAGAATGGACAAAGGGTGCCAAGCACCTGGGACTACTGCCCCCCGCTCCCTGGCACCACAGAGGATTGAGAGCCCTGAGAGGCATACGGCCTGGGTCTCATCCCTGACTACTGTCAGTGGCCACTGTAGCATTTTGCTGTCTGTCTGTTGGGACACACCTGTGGGCCAGTTAAGGTTAGGTGCTGCACAGGTGGTGTCCACAGGTGAGGAGAAGGGTTCCCCATGGATTGGCTTGGTGGGCCCTGAGAGTATGGACAGAGGGAGTCCAATAGGTTCAGATTGGCCTAGAACTGGAGTCTGCCCCTGCAGTTGCGGGCCAGGTCCTTGTTCTATCGCCCAAGCAGGGAAGACCATCACGGTGGTGATTGGTCTACCCTGCGTTTTGGCTGGAAGGGGGTTGTGTTGGACTTGGCCGTTTTTTGCAGGGTCATCCCTAAACTTTTTGCCTTCCTCCGGTATTTTTTCTGACCTGGTGTTGGCTGTTTTATGACTCTGGGCACCTTACCACTGCTGACCAGTGCTAAGGTGCATATGCTCTCCCTATGGTAAAATGTATACATTAATTGATATTCATGATTGGTTTATTGGATTTACTGTCAGTCCCCAGTAAAGTGCACCAGGAGTGCCAGGGCTTGTGAATGCCAATGCTGCTAGTGGGCCTGCAGCGCTGGTTGCGCCACCCACGAAGCGGCCTTGTAAAATGTGTCTAGGGTCTGCCACTGCAGAACCTGCGTGCAGTCTGGTACTGTCATGCTGGCTGGGCAAGTGCACACACTTGCCAGCCTCCAAACCTTCCCTTTGCCTCATGTTAGCCACCCCTATGGTAGGCCCAAGGGCAGGGTGCATTGTAGGCATAAGGTAGGACATGCCCTGATGTGTGTGGCATGTCTTAGTAGTGAATTACAGCCATTTTCGTTTTTCACTATTGAAGGCTACCTGCTCTCCATAGGGCCAGAATGGGCTGCTGGATTCACTACACGCTGTGACCCCAGTGGACTCAGAGAGCATGGTAGAATGTCAAGTTTAGTATGCCTGAACTCAGAATAATAAAATACTTCTTGTAGTCAAGTTTATTTTAATATCCTGGGTTTGTAAATACTACTTTTAGAAAGTTAGTATTTACTGACCTGGCCATTTCAGTCCGCCTCTGCTGTGTGTGTGTGTTCTGCCTAGCAACAGTAAGGAGCAGGGTTGGGGAATCCCCAGAGACAGGTTGGCTGCCAGGTGGTGGGTAGAAAGGTGACACCAGGATGGGTGGGAGGAGTACACCTTGACTCTTGAATAGACCTGTGCTCCGCCACTACAAAGCCGGCGCCGCCCCCTGTGGAGCGGCTGATGTCTCTGCCCTGCTGCTGAAAGGAAAGAGCAGAGTCACCATAACAAAGTGCTCCAGAACTGGACTGAGCCAGGCCCAGGCCCCCTGGCGCTAAAGAACAAAAGAATCATGGTATAAAAGTAGGAGCCTGGCTCCTAAGAAATCAGAATCCTGTTTTACCACAAAGAACCTCTGCCCGACTAGAAGGAGAAGAAGACGCTGGAGGAGCTGGCCTGCTGCTTGCCTTGCTGAGAAAGGAGAGGAAGAGACTACTGAAAAGACTTTGCAGCTTTGTGCTTGAAACATTCTCCAAGGGCTTGATCTGAGCTTGCCCCCTGAACTGAACCCCAGGAACAGTGGGTTCTCTGTGCTTCTTGCTCATCCTCCAATTCGAGCCGTGTGGGCATCCCGCTGGAAAAGAGACTGCGCCCCTCATCGCCCCTCCTAGGGCCGTGACACTCAGAAGCTCGCCTGCCTCAAACCCGTGAGAGCCCCGCTCCGTCCCGAGCCGCTCTCTGTCCCCGGGCCAGGCCGCCTGCATCCCTGTCACCGCCTGCTACTGGAGCGCGCTGACCGCGCTATCACCCCTCCCGCCGGAAGCCGTCCGACGACTGTGATCGACGCCGGGTAATCCAGCTGCACTAACCGTGCCCTGCGACCCCGCTTCGCTATCCCCGGACACCTCTGGCCGCGCCGCCCCCGCTGTGGAGACCCTCCTGCACCGCCGTGCTAAAGGGTCGCTGGCCGCGCCTGCCTACGTGCCCACACCTGCTGATTGAGGACCCAAGAACACTTCCCAAGCTGAGAGTCGCACCGACCGGTGCCGGCTCTCCACATCACGAAAGAAGTTCCAGTATCGGGCTCGGGGCCCGCAACGCCTTATTTCCCCGTTCGCAGGAGCCGATCTCTGTGAGTACTGGAACCACAAGTAACATTTGCAAGAGAACTACAAAGTATCCATTTGAAGCTACGAACAACGAACATTTGCCCGCTTTACAACCTGGTGGCATAGCGAAAACGTTATTGGTCTTGTGATAAGTCTGCTGAGATATATATACCTTATTTTTACATAAAGAATCGTATTTTTATATATATCCAAGTCTGGTGTCCGTTTCTGGGGGGATTGATGTATTTACTGTGTGTATGATTGTAAGTGCTTAACCAACAACGCCTGAGGAATCGCCTTGGCTGCTCACGCCACGCACCTAGAGGGTGAGCAAGGGTCATTCACAAGGGGTTATCCTGCGCCCTGACGTAGAGGAGAGGGTTCCTGCTTGACACAAGGGCAGCCTTGCGCCAACCAGAGATCCCCGACTCTAACAAAAAGAATTAAAAAAAAAAAAAAAAGACATTCCCCAGATCCTATCGCTTTCAATTCCAGACAGTCAATCCACAGCCAGGCAGAGATACACAGAAATGTCAGAGCACAAAAACACAGCCACTTTCAAAAGAGTCGGTTCTGAACACACAATGCAAAAACCACGTACATAAAAAGAAGTATTATTACATTGTGAGTTCAGGTACACTAAACTTCACCTTTCCATCTTAAGCCTTTGGGAGGACAGGCTGGAAAACATATTACACAGCCCTCCCATTCTGTTCTAAGGGCAAGATGGCCTTTCAACAATGAAAAACGAAATGGAGATTATTTCACTGTCAGGACATGACACACACCTTAGTACATGTCCTACCTTTCACATGCACTACACCCTGTCCAGGAGGGACCCTAGACCTTCCGTAGGGGTGTCTTAGGTACAGAGAAAGGGAAGGGTAAGGTCTGGCAAGTGAGTGCACTTGACAGAACAACATGGCAGTTTCACAAACTACGCGCCGGCCCTGCAATGGCAGGCCTGTGTTGCCTTTTTAAGGCTACTTGTGTGGGTGGCACAAATAGTGCTGCAGGTCCACTAGCAGCATTTGCATTACTAGCCCTGGCACACATAGTGCACTTTACTAGGGACTTTACTAGTAAGGCAAATATACCAATCATGGACAACCAGTTACCAATACACTTTATAAAGAGAACATATGCACTTTAGCACTGATCAGCAGTAGTAAAGCGCCCAGAGTCCTAAAACCAATAAAAACAGGTCAGCAACAATACAGGAGGAAGGCAAAAATTCCAGGGAGGACCCTGTAAAAAGGGCCAAGTCCAACAGTCATAATACAACGGGTGGACCGTCTAGTGGTTCAGGGACCGCCACAGTGGGTTGGGTGTGTATTTAGGCCCTTAGCCAAACAATCCTAAATTAACACCATAGCAAAAAATGCACTCTACCACTTGTGCCTTCTCTGGGGATCTGACGTTTCATTCCTGAACAAGACCTGAAAACTGTTGTTTGATCTGTGGTACTCTCCAGACTTGACCACTGTAATTCTCTCCTTACATGCCTTCTCCAAGACCCACCTCTTACCTTTAAAATCCATCCTCCATTCAGTGGCACGTTTTGTCCACGGGGCCAAAAGAAACTACCATATCATATCTATACTGATCACTGTTCGCTGGCTTCCTATAGAAGCTAGGTCAATATTTAAGACTACCTGTATCACCCATAAAGCCATTCGCACTTAACCCATTGCTTTCTAGCAAACAAACTTACAATTTCCTGTGGTTCCAGATCCACCCTACTGCTCGAACCTCCAACTGTCAAAAGGGAAAGAATGAGAGGAGTTGGTCTAATGGCTAGGGCAGTCGACCTCGAATCTAGGGTACTGGGTTCGAGTCTCGGCAATGACGCTGAACATCCTGTGATTCTGGGAAATCACTTAATCTCCCTGTGCCCAACAAAAATGAATGTGTCCTAATGTAACGCAACAGGTGCAATGTAAAGCTCTCTGATACCCGATTCGGGTCAAGTTTGCTCTATATATAAAACTCTCAAAACAAATGATGGCTCAATGTTTCTCAGGCAATGCAACCAGAATTTGGAACTTACTACCTCCCAACCATTAGTGTTTATGTATTTTTTAAATATGTAACACCCACCATGAGTAACTGTTGTAGATTTACGTATTGTCACCTACTACCATGTTACTCTGAATGTTCTTATGTAATGTATTTCGCTCTATTGTCAAGCCCTCTTGACACTTTCGGGTAAAATACGTGTTATATAAAAGAGCATAAATAAATACAATTATCCTCTTTCCCGGGAATGGGATACATTGCCTAATGCTCTGTGTTTCTGCTGTTGGAGGTGCACCTCTGGTTGTGCACCATCCTTCCCCACTTCAGCATCACCGTACTGTGACTTGCAGATAAATCAGAATTTAAGTTTGCAGTAGGGTGCAGTGGTAATTCATTGCTGTATGTTATCTGCTGAATTTAGTTTCCACCTTTCAGTTATTTATTTGCCATTTTGGGATAAACTATTAGCACCTGTGAAGTGTAGAAAACATACAGATGTGACAGGTTCTGTGTGTATGTTGTTTCCTTGAGGTGTCTGACAGGCGGATCAGAGGAATTTTCAGGTAATGTGATGTTCTTGTGAGTCACGAACTAACAAGGGTGAAGGTCAGGTCTGCATTAAACGTCAATTGCACATTCCTGGTGTCAAGGTCTTTTCCATGTCCTTTAGTAGTATCAGCTGCATGTTCAAGCACTAAATTGGATCCACCACATTGAAGAAACTGTTGATGGTGAAGAGGTACAATCTACATGCTGCCTCTGATCCCTGGGGTCTCACTGTGAAATCATGCGAGACTTCAATGAGGTTTCCAGGTGGCCATCTTCAGTGAAGTTGTAACAAACTGCACCCAGGACATGGTAAAGTCCTGGTGTATCGCTCTCTTGCCTAAGACAAACCCTCTGTACTCTCTCCTGATGTCACATCTCTTTCCACTTACCTACTGTTCTGTGTCATTCCGTGACTTCCAGGTCAGATGCTCAGTTCCTGCTTCAGCCTGCTGTGTGTTCGCCCCAAAATTCTTTAAACTCTTGTATATAAGAAACAAGCATTTGCAAAACAATAGGTCTCGCATTTGCAAGAGTTTGAGCTGTTGGCATTGTAAATGACAATGCCTTCAATTTATGTGTTGGTTTTGAAAACAGATAAATAAAAGGCATTGCCGTTTACAATACCAATAGCTTAAACTCTCACAAATGCAAGACCAAATGCTTGTTTGCCCATGACGCGCTCTCAATGTAATGGCGGCTGTGCCCCTTTCCTTCGATTAGCCACGTCTAAAGAAAGGTGCACGGCCACCATTAAAGTGAAAGCGCAGTATGGGGCGCTTTTACTTAAAGAAGTTGACCAACAAATGATTTGTTTTTTGTTAAAGTGCCCCATCCTGCGCTGTCACTTCAATAGCCGCTGTGAACCTTTCTTTAGACAAGCCGCGTCTAAAGAAAGGGGCACAGCTGCCATTAGACTGAAAGAGCATAATAGGATGCTTTAAGACCAAAAAGTTAATAGGAAGAAAAAAAATATGCAAACGCGTTCGGCACCGCGAACAACAAACCAAAGACACGGCCGTCAATATATCAGCGAAGGTGTGCCGTGCTATGAAAACAAAAAAGAAAGCATTGTGAGAGAGTGTGTCCTGCTTGCAACAGCAGTCAGGAGGAATCCATTTCACCAAATAGTGCTCGGAGGCTGTAATTAAAGCCTATCGAGGAACAACACACGTATGGGGGCCAGTCCATATGGGAGGTTTCAAGATGAGACAAGGCTGTACTAGGGAGAGACTACTAACCCTATTGACCAATGAAATGCCACAGTTTAGAAAGGACAGTGACAGGTGCCAATTAAAAAGATTAGCGGTAAATGGGCGGAGCTTCAAGTCCATACCTGAATGCAGCATGCCTCGCACATGGCTGCCCAGGCTTGACCTACATTATTGGTACTCTAATGTTAAAATGTGCAAATATTTTAAAGAGAAGATTAGGCTAAATTTGAAATGAAAGAGAGCCAAGATGTGTTAGGTTGTTCATTGTGCCATTGGACCAGGTAGTGAAAGAACAATAGCAATGTCCAACATGAAAGAGCCAAGATAACCAGAGGGATTCAAGAGAACACTGAAACCTCCTAATTTTTCCACCATTCATCCTCTTAATTCTAGTCCCCTTCCCCTGCCTCCCTGTCAGCGCTGACCATTTCTTGTTTGTACTTAGCAATGTCAACTGGGCATGGGATTGGTCGGCTTGATATTGTTCCTGCAATTACACAGTTGGATACGAGGTTAGTGAGGTTAGTGGTATTTTGTCCTACCATGTTTCATTATTCTGCATCTACATGAAGGGTATGGCAGGACTTTATGAGTAAATCACTACTTAATCTAGCATAAATCCTACCTATAAAACTCTTCCAAACCTTGTTGGTGATGACTTCCTTGCATTTAGCCCAACTGTAAACCTTATTCTAACAACAATACTGTGCCTACTCACCTTGGCTCTCACGTGACTTTAATTCTGGAGCCTGTTTCATATCCTGGCAATAACCAAGCCCTAATCCTGGCCCCAAGCCCTAACCCTGGCCTTGAAGCTTGTTCTCTTAACTATCCCAAGCCTAAGCTGTACACTCACTTAAGACCTCACCCTGACCATGATCTTCTGTTTTTTTCTTCTTGTCTAAATTTTGAGGAAAATATTTCTCTTATTCTATTTTTATGAAATATTTTGACCTATATGTATTTTCAGACAGAATAAGAGTAGCCAGTAAACTGGAACTACAAATGCTGATGTTCTCTTTCAAGAAAAGTGCTAGCATTAAGAACATCCTAGTACACAAAAGACCACAAGACACTAAACCAACACCGGAACTGAGGGTTTGGAATTTACCTCCAGTAGTTGGGCATTACGCATGTGGGCACATGCAAGGTGTGCCACCTGCCTAAAACAACCAAAGCACTTCATGTAGACCCGAAATACCCACGGGTCCTTACTAAACACACAACATGTAACTCAGACTCAGAGAACGTGGTTTATTTGAGCAAGTGTCCATGTGATCTGGTTTATGTGAGTCTGACCACCAGAAAAGTAAAGATCAGGATCATGGCACACCGAAGAGACACAAGTTGCAAAAATACGCTAACTAAACTGACCACACATTTTCTTGAACACAACCACTCCATTAATGATCTCGCCTGGTGGTTTTAGATAAGTCTGACATCCCAGCCAGTGTTAGGGATACTAAAAACTTTCACTAAAAATGTGAACAATATTAGATATATAAAACTGGCAACCATATAAGACTGCATGATGATATTCCATTGCACCAAGATGCATCAAATAAGAAAGAAATGCAGCTGGTACAGTACAGTAAATTATGGGAGACTTGCACCAGTGGCTCTATTAGCAATGAATGGCTTAGCTGGGCGTTTACTGGGTTTAAATACTAAATTTATTAATCCACATCACAGGGACTAAGGTTTGAACTGCAAGTACGGCTATCATAATTAGGAACATTCTGCTAATAAATCCTCCTCTGAGACTCTACAATGACTAGCAAACACAGTATTAGCAGTCCATGCACAGAGATCAGCTGCACGCTAACCGAAACAGCCAGGTAGACAATCCAGCAGTCTGAATTGCCCTTCATCATGAGAGTAGTGTGCCACTTGATGGCCCACACATTAACATATTCTTCCGCATTAACGCTATTGAAGTATTCGGAAGAGTTAGCACTCTAGATTACATTCAGGACTGCCCCATACCGTGACATCATTACGTCACGTGGGTTAATGCGGTCCGCCCAGGTGGTACAATGGCCCGCATCCTTATGTGATGGACCATACATTAAAATATTCTTCCACATTAACACTATTGGAGTACACGGGGTAAAGATTTAGCGCTCTAGATTTCAAACAGGTGTGCCCTCTACTGCCCCATCACTATGGCCCACTGGGTAGTTTGCCTCTATCTAGGGAGGGCCGTGGAGTGGTTCCCACAGTTGAGTTGGCCCTTGACAAAGTAAGTGATTGGGGGACTGCTTTTGATTCAGATGTGAATGGTTTGTAACCACCGATAGGAGCCGGTTGTTCAGGACTCAGTTAAGAGCATTTCAAATTGTAAACTTAACTTGTTATCTATGTGACTGCAATAACGATTATGCTACATTCATTAACAATACACTATACTTTATTACACTTAGGGGTATATTCACAAAAATGTGTGATAACTACTGCAAAAGTAGCCTAACGCAACTCTCAACATCGCAGCCCATCGCGGGAAAATAACCCAGTGTCAACGTGGAATTCACAACAAGGCGGTACCATGCGATAGTCTGCCTAAACCACGGACAATGTCTGTGATACAATAACCTCGATGGAGATAAAAACACAAACCACAACACAAAAATACCTGCGATGGGCCAAAGCGCGATGAGGAAATCAGCGATAAGCAGCACCAGGCCTGCAACACACTCCTGGCAGGCGGGAAAAATCACCATAAAAGTAGAAAAAACACCGAAACACAAACTGACCAACACCCAAGCACCATGGAGGCAGCCGGAGCAGACACAGAGGATGAGCGCAACCCCACAAGCACCCCGGACGACCAGCCTGGGACCTCGGGTACAGGGAAGGGCAAGGACAAGAAGAAGAGGAAGACGAAGTTCTGTCCGCAGGCGAATAGGATCATAGTCACAGAGGTGATGGAACACCATCAACAACTGTTTGTCACCTCCAAAGTGTCATTGGGCACCAAAACTGGAATATGGCGGGAGACTGTGGACAAGGGGAATGCTGTCGGAGAGGACAAGAGGACAATGGACGAGGTCAAGAGGCAATGGAATTACATCAAGCAGAAGACCAAGGAGAAATTCGCAGCCAACCAGAAGGCAGCAATGCAGACTGGAGGTAAGGGCCCAGCGCCACAGCTCATGCTGGATGACATGGAGGAGCTGGTGTTGACAGTCATCAGTGTGGATTCTGTGGCTGGAGTCAGGGGACCGGACACTGCTCGACAGGACACAACACAACCGCAACAGGGCGAGTGACCACCAGGTACTGGGGGGACGGGTGGAGACACACGATGGCACACATGCACAATCAAGCAGAGCACAGCGCACACCCTCAATGACTCTGGGTCATCGCCCAGATCTATAGACTGGCACAATGTACAATGCCATGCTGTCTGAATGTCAGCATGTACCATGCGGCTTCATACATGTGGACACATTGCAATACACCACCTCCCCTTCACATTGCAGGGCCACCGTCAACACCCCCTGCAGAGCAGTCCCAGCCACTCTTCACTGAAGATGAGTAGGACAACCCCAGCATTGATGCACAAGCCCTCCTAGACATCATTGACATCATCCGCGACTCACCTCCAGGTTCAGGGCTGACCAGCTTCATTGAGGAGACCGCACCCACCACCCAAACTACCCAGCAGAAGGCACCCATGGCCCGGCAGTCTCCCAAGCCCCCAGGAACAACACATGGCCTTCCAACGCCGTGTGCTGGAGGCCCAGTGGGAGACGGCTGAGCAGGTGCGTATGGGGTTCGACTTCATGGCCACGAAACTGAATGCCATCCATGGGTGTCTAAGCCCACTCCATGGTCTCCAACAAGCCCTGACTGACATCGCGGAGAGAAGAACACCTGTCTGCTCAGAGGGGCACCAGCGATTCCAGCTGTGAGCTGGCACACATGCGGAGGCTCATGGAGGACATGGTGCGGATGAAGGCGGAAAGGATGGCAGCCACCACTGCACATCAGCGAAATGTAGCTGGGATCTACCATGCCCTCCAGATCATCATCATGGCATTGCTGCCACAAGGCGTGGCGCAGATGAATGCTGCTACCCCCGCACCATCCACATCACGCCCACTGGTGTCCCATTGCCTCACAGTGCGGCAGACGCCTCCACTCCGGCACCTGATGTGTCAGTGGCACACAGTGCCTCAGCCGGTACTGCAACACCCACAGGTGGGGCAGAGCATACATCCGGGGACGAGGACGTGGATGGGTTTGTGATCAGGTGGCACTAGCATTCTTTTCCGCCACCTGGCCTGTTTCTGCTTGGTGCCGCACATGGCCTCATGACCTTCCACTGACCCCCGCTACACTCCGATGCACTCAACTTGGACAGCGACATGGACTGACATATCCTGTTTGATTACCAATGACACGGCGACCAGACTGCGGACTGTACCCTTTCTCTTCCGCAGTTCTTGTCATCCCCGGATGGACTCTGGCTGACCTTCCACGGGCCCATATTGTGTAGTGTGCTTGGCATTGCCCTGTACCGCTCCAGCTGCAGAACTGCACTGGATGTGCAATAAACATCCAGTGAATGTGTGGATGAATGTAGGGACAGTGATTTCCCTTGCGTCAATGATGCTCATCCTGTGGGATGCCAGTCAGAGGTTGCTACATTGCATATTGTGTACCGGGTCCTGGGAACACTACAACAGGGCCATACGCATCAGTCCCTTCCAAGTCCAGACATGGACTAAACCATGCCTAGAGCCCACGAGTCATTGTTGCAAGCCCAGCGCTGGTCCAGCGTATGGCAGGCCAGACCACTCTGCGTACACTCCGAGGGGGGGCCCTCATTGCTACCCATCGCAAGCATACTCGCTGGTGGTGTGCAGGTCACTGGTCTAGTTGTCAGCATGTTACAGCCACTCCCTGAGGGCAGGTTTGTACGCACACCACACCCATCCGTCACAAGCGTCACAGGCCATATTACTCCGCCAACAAAAGGGGCCGACGATGTCACATTCCCCTCTGCAGGTGGTGACTGGATGACAGACGCTCCACGGTTCTCAATCATAAAGGGCCTATGAGTTGTTGTGCACAGGGTTAGTGGCACCCGAGGCCTTGCGGCCGTCACAGGCCTACCACCACGTGGCGCTGACTGGGGTTGCACAGGGTTAGTGGCACCCGGAGCATTGCGGCCGGGACAGGCACCCCGCCACGGGACGGTGACTTTGGATGCACTGAGTTAGTGACACCTTAAGCTGCTGAGCAGGTGTGCAGCCTGCGATGATGCCCCGTCCCGGCGGTCCGGACAGCTCAGGTTTTGTGTGCCCTGCTGGACCGCAGTGTAGGCCAGAGCCAGCGGGCAGCGCGGGCCTACCGCCGTGTGGTGTCGGTTCCGGGATCCCAGACATAGTGGCACCCATTGGGCTGAGCGGGTGTGCAGCCTGCAATGATTCCAGGTGCACTAGTATGTCCTATGCCATGGAGTAATCAGGACCCAGCACCAAACGTGAGACCTGGTGGCCTGTGGAGCGGGGCTGCATGGTGAGGAGGGTGCCACTTGCAGCGGCACGTGGTGGGACCTCCTGTCTACACGCCGGTGGCGGAAGGTGAGCAGTGAGGCCTGGGTGTGCATGGGCGGGCATGTTCCGATGGGTGAAGGGAGGGGCTGGGGTGCCTCTGCCTGGGTGTGCATGGGCGGGCAGGCGATGTTGTCTTGTGCAAGTGTGTGTGTACTGTGCCAGTCATGTATCTGGACTCTGTTTCAGATGACGGGTCTGTCTCAGATATGTGACCTGGTGTACTGCTATCCATACCGGCAAATGGTTGGAGACACACCGGTGGCAGCAGGTGAGCAGTGTGGCCTGGGTGTGCATGGGCGGCACTCTCTCTCTCTCCCCCCCACTCTTCTTCTCTCTCTCTCTCTCTATCTCGCTCTCTCTCTCTCTCTCTCTCCCCCCTCTCTTCTCTCTCTCTTCCCCTCTCTTCTTCTCTCTCTCTCTCTCCCCCTCTCTTTTTCTCTATCTCTCTCACCCCCTCTCTTCTTCTCTCTCTCTCTCTCGCCCCTTCTCTGTCCGTCTATCTCTCTCTCCCTCTCATCTTCTCTCTCTCTCCCCTCTCTTCTTCTCTCTCTCCCCCTCTCTTCTTCTCTATCCCCCTCTCTCCTTCTCTCTCTCCCCTCTCTTCTTCTCTCTCTCTCTCTACCCCTCTCTTCTTCTCTCTCTCTCTCCCCCTCTCTGTACGTCTATCTCCCTCTCTTCCTCTCTCTCTCCTTCGCTCTCTCTCTGTCCTTTGATGTGCGCAGGACACACCTTCTCATCAGGATTTTTGTCTTGCAGGCTGTGGCCTACGGATTGTCCCAAGGGGAGCCGCCATGTGTCTTCATTTCATTTCAGTGTTCATTTTAATAAAGGTTCATTTGTTGCTTCGAAAGTGAATGTGTGATGCGCATTTTTGTGATGACACATGCATGTCACCAGTTGTGATTGTGCGACATCAAGGGAATTATTTTGTACATGTTTAGGTGTAGTTGATGTGGCATGTCTTTTGTCGAGGGGGTGCCGGGGAGGGGGGTCTTGGGTGGGGTGGTGGCGGGTGTTGTTGCCCTTTCGGCCCTCCGGGCTGCATGTTCAGTTGCCCGGTTGCATCTGTTGTTCTTCAGCTGTGGCTGTGGGCTGTGCTCCATTTTATGGTGCAGGCTGTGGTCCGGCTTTGCACCAGGTCACAGCAGGTGTTATTTTCCTTCTGCTAACGTGCCTTATCGCCTGTTTTGTGTTCTTATCGCAGTTCTGACTGGTCATTGTGAATGTTGTGGAGTGGTGTTTTTGCGGCTTTTGGCACGGGAACCCCTACTCTGCATCTCATTAGCGATAGTTGCGGGGGTCATCTGTGGTGATGTTTTTTGCGGCTGCTATCGCGGGTAAACTGGTGCTGTGGGCTGTTAACACCAGCTTGTGATTGGGGCGATAAGTTTATCGCATCTTTGGCTGCGATAATGTGCCATTAACTCGGTGATAGATCCTTGAGAATATCCCCCTTAGTGTGACTACAGGGCAATGCCCCTGTTCTCACCCCAGGTTAAGAAACAGTTTTCCAACAACTGGGTAAGAGAACCCAGAATTTCATCCAGAGAGTGTTTTTTCACTGAATTTCTCTCCTCACTTCTGCTTGTGTGCAGTGCATCACCGTTTGGTGTGTCTCACCTTAACAACCAATTGAGCTACATGTAGAATTATATGTATGAATGTCAAATCTGGGGAGAATTAGGTTGTATATCAATTAACAGATGACTCTCCACAGGAATTACTCACTAAATTCCTTGCAGCGGAACACCTTGTTTCCTCATTTATCTGGGTCACAAGTAAGGTCACTGCATGGCATTAAAACCCGTTTTTAACCGTCCATTAATTAGGTCTACAGAATAACAGAGATAGTGACTCAGAACAGGGATGGAGTACTGATGGAGGTCGGTGACCCTTACAGACATTAAATGATGTGCCAACATATGTATGGGTGGATGGTGGGTAATTATGCCCTAAGACCATCGCTATCGGTTCTTAATCCTGCCTGTGGAACCCACAAATAAATATACTCTTATATATATATAGGGCATCCACCAAACAGATGTAATAATTTTTTGCAATGAAAAGATTATCCACTATCTGAAATGATACCTCTTGCTCCACCACTGATGATGGTAACACAGGGGGGCATATTATCAAGAAACGGCTTTAAAATTATCGCCGCTTTAGCGGCAGAAAACTGCAGCTAAAGCGACGATAATGGGCTTGATAATTTGCCCTTGAGAATTCCCATGGAAGCCCATATTCTGGTGTCAACATGGGCTTCTATTGGAATTCTCTGCGGCATATTATCAAGCCCATTATCGCCGCTTTAGCGGTAGTGTTCTGCCGCTAAAGCGGTGATAATTTTAATACCGTGCATGACAATATGCCCCAGGGTGTGTAGTAGCAGCCCTTTGATGAAGCATGCCACTAATTAGTGAGTGAGAGCACTCTTATTCCCCAATTGGAACTCCTGAAATGGTAACAAATCTGGAACCTTTCTTTACCAACCCATTGGTGTGTTATGTAAAACTAAGAAGACACCACAATTTTTTTTCAGCATTATGAAGCAACTTCCAGGAATGTACAGTCTGCCTTAGCATTCATTTTAGGTGTCCCCTACCAGACAGCCCTCGTTGAGAAATACCACTTGTGAATTATCCCGAAAAAATACAATAGGCTTTGAGTCCAACCATTACTTGTATTGGTTGGCTTTATGGTCATTCTTATTTCCTTGCTTTTTAGTCAGTGGATTTCCTTCCTCCTATGCTTGCCCCTCCCGTGGAGCATAGATTTTTTACCATGCAATTGATTTGATGGCCTGCTTTCTTTCACTGATCACTTTTTGGGAAGTACTTTTTTCTATTTCTTCAGGAAATCAATGACAGTGCATGTGTTTTCCAGATCTCCAAATCCCCACCCTCCCAAGCTTTGTGTTGCTCTGTAGCTTGCTTTCTGCTCTCTCCTGTGTGCTTCTCTCCTATCAAATTCCCCCATGCCCAGTTTTGCTCTCTCGCGCCTATGTTAATCTTTCCCAATTTTATCCCTTCTACACCCCTAGTTTCATTTTTAGTTAACTCCCCTGTGACACTCTCACCTACTCCTCCTCCTCTGTTGCTTTCCCATCCCTATCAGTTTTTCAACTTTTTGTTTTTTTATTTCTTGAAGGGGCCGGCAGCTCAATTCAGAATGTATTGTTTTATTTACTATACCAAGTGACGTCCTTCATCTTGGATCGGAAAATAAAAAAAATGAAAATTTTTATCCCCTGCACTTATTGATTTATTTGTTAATTTTTACAATTTCAGTACTGTGTAAACCATTCTTGCAGCTCCCTCCCCTCATCACATTAGTATCCCTTCCTGCCCTCCTCTCTTGTACTGTTAAGAAAAGCCATTGATCAGACTTGATTGGACAATGAAGTCCTGTTAATTGCATCATTACGTTTAATTTGGACTGAGCTAGATAGATGCTTGATTAAACTTTAGCTAATTACAGAGTTTATTATTTTGAGTGCTTTACAAGACCTGAATTCTTGTGGGGTTTCCTGAGAGGTGTGCAACAATGGCCCAAGTGTCAAAAGCATAAAATTATTCTGTGTGTTGAAAATGAGTTTGAGTTCTGCCAGGGGAATAGGAGCAGCCTTGACTGTAATGGGAAACCTCTCTGAGCAATCTAGCTTAAATGTCAGAGAAGCAGCGGGCAGCACAGCTGCTTAAGGAACAAGTCTGAAACATTGCCTTAGCATCGATGTGGACACGTATATCATTTTGAGTAAAATAAAACTAAATGAAGGACACAATACATTACGTAGAACACGCACAAGGTGGTGGAAATAACTATAATGAATGTTAGATTGTCAGCCTTAGGATGGTCTTCCCCCAAATATTTTACCTAAATCCTCCATTTTTGCTGCTCTTGTTTTTGTTGCCTTAGGACTCTGTGCACTTCACCACTGCTAATCAGTGCTAAAGTGCATATGAACATTCCTTTAAACATGGTAGAATCGGCTAACACCCATTTGGCACACTTATTACTTGAAAGTCCCTGGTAAAATTGTACTACTTGTACCCAGGGCCTGTAAACTAAATGCTATGTTTATAATGTTATTGTCTATGGTATAGACACATAATGTGTAACTAACATACACACTATGTCTTCCAGGGAGTCTCCACATTACTCGGATGATAAATTGTTAAACTTTTGAGCGGTCTCTCTCTCCTATCCTCCTCCTCTACCCCCGCCACACCTACACCAAGCACATCTAAGGTCCTCCTCGATACTTGAGAAACTAAAGAAAAAACAAATTTGTACTGACTTACATGCCTGTATGTTTACAGAATATCTGAAAACCAACATAATTCCATTAGGCCTCCAGATCCGGAACATCCCAGCTATCTTCACACAAGACCCCAAGTTTCGCTCAGGTTTTAGCCATCTGGCCACCACTTGTTCTCTGCATTGGATGGTTCTGGGTAGTGATACTACAATTGAACATAGCCACAAGGAATTGGAAAAACTCATATTAGAGGACAATACACTCACTGGTGCCAAAATCCTCTTAGACAAAATCAACAATACCATAGCCACCTTCAACACTTTTGAACAAAATAAAAAGATCAACAAGATACAAAAAGACATTAAAGAATTACAACAAGGAGAAAACATATCCCTACCTACTAGACAAATTTTACAATACTCCATATCAACCTCCGAGAAACAAAAATTGGGGAAGATATGGAAACAACCAAACGATCACCTTCTCGCATTCATCCAACACGTTGGTTGAGGACTCTGACCCTGGCGAGGTTGGGAGCTTAAACCACATTTGGAACAGACCCCCTCCACTCCTGACCGCCAGTTTTTTAGACGGGAACTGTGGACGAGGCTGAACCAGAGCCAACTACCAATACCAATACGTAGGTGAACAACAGATGCGTCGGAAATTCTATGAGTGGGGTCCTCCACAATGAATTCTTCACAAATGACTCCTGATCAAGACATCTTCAATCTTTCCAAACATAACTTGTCTTACTCTTTTAAGCAAAGGCCTCTCACTTCGCCCTTCAAGACAAGTTACTACAGTTCTTCAGACGGATTACATTGAGATAGTTCTTTGCCAACAAAGTGACACATGACCATAATGATTATTCTCCTTTTCATCCCCCCTCTACCTTCTACCAGCTGCTGCCACTGTGCCTCCAAAACTATTGACTTTGAGAGACTGGTAATCCATGAAATCGCAGGATTTGAATTTGAATTTTGAATTTGTAGCATTCAATCTGACCCAGACCGGCATGCGCTAATAGCCAGCCAATCAGGACAGCCTACCTATCCTGGACTGTGCTAGTAGCCCGGAGCTGCCAGGGGGTGGACATTATATGAATGCCACCCCCAGGAGCCCTCATTCACATTTTCCATAGGCGCTCATGACGGATGCCCTATTCCCTGGACGCCTGCCCTGGTACTCGTATTTCCCGGTACCACTTCCCGTGTTTCTACATTTACCGCCCACGTGACATCCATTTGGTCACTTATTCCGGACACGCCCTGGGTGAGCCTCCTATTTGGATCCATACTCACCTCGGACCCCCTTCATTACTGAACGTTTATATTTCCTGGTGAGTACTCATAATTCACCCAGCTTTTGAAGATTTCTCTCCCCAGACGGGCCAGTGTTCTCCAGTTGCAGTTCTCCCATTGCGTCGTCCTGGGCATCCTTTGAGAGTCACCTCCTTTTCTTTTCCCCTCTCCCACCCCTTTTTTCTTGGCAGACCACGAACAGGACTCCTCTAGTGACCTACCTGCCCTGTACTGTGCAGATCACCCAGCCAGGTGCCTCACATTTTTTCCACCTTTGTGATTGATAATTAGCAGGTAACATTCCCAGATGTCACTTCCTTCTTTTTGTGGCTATGCTAGCCCCTTACTCTATCTTTATTAATTTCTCCTACATATTCTTTTTTTCTTCTCTTTAGCACTACAAATATCTTGTAACCTGGTCCTGATGATGACCTGTAGTGATATCATGTCAAAACGTTGTTGACTTCCTAGCGCAATTACTTGGCGCATTTTTGTTCTGCTTTATTAATCAATGTATCCATTCCTAAGCTACTCTCAAATGTATTTGGACCACTATTAATGTTCTCTTATAAATATTGTTATCACTATTCTCTTGCGCCGTCTCTTGCTGGTTTCACCTGTCGCTTTGCGTCGTTCATTTCCTCATGGGCACAAATTTGCACAAGTGGCACATGTTACATATCATTTAATGTAATACAGTGCTTCTTCTTTAACTCATCTATTTTTATATAAAAAATGCTCCCAGCAATTATTGCATCACCCATTGATGTCTCCCTGTGTTTTTTATTGTTCTTCTCTGCAACTTCTGTGAATATTCTTAAAATGTGCCTCTAAATATTACCTGTTGAAACATTGTTGTTTGTTGCACATACTTATTAACCAGGACTCAACCGTGTTTATGTGTTAACTCCTGTTGTCTGTTCATGACTAGGGCGCCTGCAGCACGGATTGTACCACCCAGTAGCCCTTTAAACATATCTCTGGCCTACCACTGCAGTCTGTTGGTGAAGTTAAAACTGCTAGTCCCTGAAAAAATGAACCTTTTGTGAGGCCTAATATTTCCTCTTTAATCATGTAAATCACCACAATTGTAGGCCCTAACAACCCATAGGGCAGGGTGCAGTGTATTTAAAAAGTTGGGCATGTACTCTTAACTTTTACACCTCTTGGTAGTGAATAAATCCTAAATTTGTTTTTCACTACTGCAAGGCTTACCCCTTCCATACGATAACATTGGGTTAACTTACTACATTTAATAAGAAATAACTTTAAATCAGGAGCAGGTAGGGATGTTGAGTCTGGCGTCCAAACAACTGTATTTTAAAGCCCTCTTTATTAGTAACGTCAGATTTTAAGTCACAATTCTGAACATGGCACTTTTAGAAAGTTGGCAATTTTTTGTTCCAACAATTTGGTGTCTGCATCTTGTATCCTGGAGCACATGACTAGGTGTAGCTGGCATTTGGTCTTTGTGTTTTGCTCCTAGACAATGAAACAAAGGGCCATGGGTGGTGGCAGGATGGGCCATCTCTGACTTGTTGAGGTAGAGGAGCTGTCCCACTCTACCCAAACTACTGCCTCCCCGCTCTACTTTATTTTCCTCATGACCTGCCGGTCACGTGCCCCACTTCCGGACCCTTTTCTACCTTCCTGCGTCCCGGATGCGGCTGCATCGGACACTGTGTTACTCGCCTGCTTCACAGAGGTTTCGTTCCTCTCCCAAGGATTGATTTACTCTCCGTTGACTTCTTGGATTCACTCACCCTGCCCTGCCTGGGACGCCTCTCAACGTAAGACCCTTTCACATCCTGCCTTTTTGCTACGTACTTCAATGGCCCTTATTATTGTGGCGGCGCTATTATTAATTTCACTGCCCGTTTCCTTTTAGATACTTCCCTTCCGCTACGCGCCCAGTGCCTGTTACCTCGGACTCACGCCACTGATCTAATTATACGCTTTGGCCGTCCGCCATCACGTGCTCCCCTTCTCCCCCTGGATTTCCTTATTGGGTAATTATTGGACCAATTGATTACCTTTTTGATCATTTCAGGCACTTCCTCCTCTCATACCTACCCCCCCTTTTCTGCCAACAGAACAACATTAAATTACACTGCGTCGTCTACTAAAAGATCTACAACCTTCTGTGGCGTCTCTGGTTTCGACCAGGTATTTTTACCTTGCTCCCAAACCATTAATTTCCCTATCCTTGTCCCCTGGACCACTCTTTTTCTGATTTTCTGACCCCCTCTCTCTCCCCTTCATTTCCTTAGAAGCACTACCCTCTAATTAATGACCTATGTCCTGATGATGACCTGAAATTATCCAGGTTGAAACGCCGTTGACTACACAGCCTAGAACTTTGGCACTCCTGTGGTCAACTAAATCATCCAAATAATGTTGTACATACTAATTGTATATATCTGCATTGTTTTTTGACCACTTTATTTCTTCTTTATTGCGCCGTTCATGCTGTTCCTTGCACCTTTATGTCACTGCGCCGTTCACATTTCACCAGCACGTCCTTGACCTCCTTGTGTGTTATGGCCATTGTATAAATATATGTACTGTAGTGCTTCTTAACTACTTACAGAATTGTATAAATACTTTATTTTTTCAACCCCACCCCCACGCTGTGGTCTCCCTTCCTTTTTTAACCTCCCTCTTTTGATTTATTTCTTCGCTTGCAAATTGTCCTTTCTTAAACACCCTCCAGTTGAGACGCTGTCTTTTGTTGCATATTACACCCGGTCTCACCAGGGTTAACAGACCCCACTCCTGTTAATTGCTATTTTCCATAAATACTTTAAACATTGCCTCTAAGTTAAGCCTGACTGCTTTCTTGCCTAGCTACCAGAGTGTTAAGCCCAGGTTAATTTGCGGTTTGCTGTTTGTTCACTCTGGCAAAGATTGTGGTTGCTGCTCTAGTAGTGTTTTAACCCTGCAACGAGTAACCCAATTTCCAACAGTGACTGTTTATTAATATTAACTGTTTATGGAATCCCAGCATAAATGTAATATTCAGTTGGTGCTGGTTTAATGATATTGGAAGATGGTTTGTTACCTAGCTGTAGAGTTGACTATAAAACAACAACCCTTTAACCAGTGCCTCCAAAGCCACTGTGTCTCCTATTGGCTTTGAAACTTCTGGTCTGCTGGTTTTTAATTTGCACAAAAGCAGATGTCCTGGCCAACGTGCAATTTTCACTCTGGTCTTTGTGTCAGAATATTGCTTGAAGTAAAGCAGACTGTTTACTATAGGTGCATTTTAGAAACAGTGGTCATCGCTGACGTCAAAAAGAATTTGGCTTCTTCAACCTGGATCTGGGTGCCCTGTGCAAGTAATTTTCTCAAGGGATATGTAATGAAGCGAGAAAACCTTCTTGTAACTTCAGGATGAGTTTATTGTACACCCACCAGACAGTCAACACCAGCAGCGGACGCTACAGCTGACACTCATCATCTGAGGTCAACGCGTTCCACAGCTGACATGGCCAACATTCCAAAAAGGAACGAACCATTAAAGGGCAAGTTACAACAATATGCTTGTCTTTAATATGAAACTATGTCAAGAGAAAAACCAGAAGACACATTTTGCTACAGTGGTTTCTAAGATGGGCAATGAGTAATTTACTTAGATTGTTTTATTTTCTATTTTTTTGTGTAGTACAAACCTACAGCTCTCTAAAGTAACAGTGCACGTTTTAGTGCGGAGACAACTTACTTCATCAGTTGATTTAACACATAGTCAGCCACGGTCCGTGCAGGTAACAGCAGTGGTGCCGTGTAAGAGGGGATTTTGAGGGACGGCGCCGATTTAAATTATTTATATATTTAATTTTCCCTTGGCATCGTCCCTCAAAATCCCCCCTTACCCAGCCCCACCGCCCCACCGCTGTTACCTGCAGGGACCGTGGCTGCACATAGTTACATCAAAAAGCAGAGAACAGAAACGCTATTAAAAGTGTATTAACAGATAGCAAGACATACTATATTATGCACACATATATACCCAAGGCGATATGCAACCATGATGTCAGGTTAATAAAATCTCTAAGCAGGTTTCAGACAACCTTTGTTATAAGAGTTCCATAAACTCCTGCTTGTTGTCGTAAGGTATAATTCAGATACCAGCTGAGTCATTTAGATGCCAACAGGGTGGTGGGGGCCTTTCCTCTGCCCACTCCTTGGCAGGCTACGCACCCTATTTTCAGTTCACTGCCAAGAGCAGGGTTGTATGTCAGATTATCGTATGCAGAAATATAATCTACATGTCGTATCATAAATATCATTTTCAAAACATTCTTTAGGTGCAGGCTTTCTGTTATCAACTCTGATAGGGTGAGAATATTTAGGACACAAAATTGTCCATTACAAAATGTATGAGAATATTCTTTGGTATGCTAATAACGGCTTTTCTTTCATATTTTGACGAATGTAGTCTTCAGAAATAGCTACATGATGCATAGTCAATACTGATATAACATTTTGATTATGATGCGGTGTTTTAGAAAAAATATCACTCTACTTTGATTGGAAAATGTATTCAGCCACGACCTGATGATTGTTGCAATAGGTATCTCAGGGTGCTTTACAATATATGTCTTAGAGGCAAGAGCTCTCTGGATGGAAACCATCTGCATTCTAAAAAAATCTTTCAAATCTACCAGTGGCCATCAGAGATTATCTGAGGTTGAACACTAGTGTCGTGGGGGGACTTCGCTATAGTGATGAGAGGCAAAGCCCCCTACATGGGAAGTACATGATTTGCTGGCAGTGTGGTACCTTTAGAGGTTCAGTTGATTTATTTATTTATTTATTTATTTTTTGCTATTTTTAAAGCGCACAAATACCCATACAGGTGTCTCGGCGCTAGTGATCACAGAACTTCCTACACTTTGACGAGGTGGTTAGGCAGAGGAGAAAAGCCAGGTCTTGAGGTTTTTTCGGAATTTAAGGAGCGTGGGGGCGGTTTTGATGTGCAGTGGGAGGCTGTTCCACAATTTAGCAGTGGCTGTAGTGAAGCACCTGTCTCCCCAAGTGGCCTTTTTTGTCCGAGGGACAGACAGCATGAAAGCTGTGGAGGATCGAAGGGTTTTGCGATGCTCCAATGGACGTAGAGCTTCTTTTAGGAACTTAGGCCCTGTGTGGTTAAGGGTCTTATAGGCTATGCAAAGGGCCTTAAATTTTATTCGGCTCCTGATTGGGAGCCAGTGGAGCTCTTTGATGTGATGGGAGACAGATGTGAATTTGGAAATAGAGAGTAAGGTTCTGGCAGCCGCGTTTTGCACGGTCTGAAGTTTGTTGAGGACTCCTTCCTGAGCATTAAGAAGCAGAGAGTTGCAGTAATCCGTTTTAGAAAACACTAAAGTACTGATAAGTGTTTTGCCGGCTGACTGTGGTAGATAAGGAAGGAGTTTCTTGATTTTTTTGAGGGTGTAGAATGCAGATGATACAACATCATTGGTGTGATGGTGGAAAGTCAGTTTGTTGTCAAAGGTGACTCCCAGGTTGCGGACCTTAACCACCGGTTGGGGGGGAGATCCCAACTCCGGTGGCCACCATTGTGAGGACCATGCTGGTTTCAAGCTCCCGAATGTCATCACCTCCGTTTTATCAGAGTTAAGTTTAAGACAGTTTGATGACATCCAGGAGCTTATTGCCTTCATTCCCTCCTGAAAGTTGGCTGCCACGCTAGCTCCATTATTGTACACCGATAGTACTAGCTGCGTATCATCGGCGTACGTGGTAAGGGCAATACCATAAGATTTTATCACCCTCGCCAAGTCCGATACCTAGATATTAAAAAGCGTCGGACTTAGCGAGGAGCCCTGTGGAACGCCGCAGGGGAGTGAGAAGGTCTGGGAGGTGAAGTTACCCATTTTGACAGTCTGTGGACGATTGGCGAGGAACGAAGCAATCAGATTTTTAGCTGTTCCTCCTATTCCCAGAGCTGCGACACGGTCGATCAAGGTGATATGATCGACCGTGTCAAATGCAGCGGAGAGATCAAGGAGTATCAAGACTGCTGATCCTCCCTTGTCCATGGTTGTTCTGATTTTGTCTGCAGCTTTCAGTAGTGCCGTCTCTGTCCCGTGTCCCTGCCTAAAACCGAACTGTGTGTCATCTAGCAGATTGTTGTCGTTGATGTATTTTGATAGCTGCATGTTCATGGACTTTTCAAAAATCTTTGCTGGAAATGGGAGACAGGCGATGGGTCTATAGCTTGCTGGGATAAGAGGGTCTAGCGTTGGTTTTTTCAGCAATGGCTTTATAATCGCCTCTTTCCAGACTGAGGGATATATACCTGTTGCGAACATAGCATTGCATATGGTAGACAACGAAGGGGAAATTGCTTCCGGTATGCGGTTGAGAATGGAAGGGGGACATGGGTCGAGGGGGGAGCCGGATTTAGTGCTGGCTACCAGACGTTGAATGTGATCCTTATCCACGGCGTTGAAAGATAGTAAAGTTGGCTGAGTGCTCGTAAGGGGAGGACTCGAAGAAGGTAGGGGGACAGAGCGTGAGAAAGTCTAGAAGATGGAACTGACTTTTTCCTCGAAGAAGCTGGCCAAGGCATCTGCCAGTGTTTGAGAGTCTTCTAAGGGCGGCGTCGGGGGGTTGGATAGAGTGGTAACTACCCTGAATAGTTCTCCTGAGGAGTTTTTTGCCTGATTGATTTGAGTGATAAAGTAATAGCTTTTTTCAGTGATTATCGCTCTTTTGTAGATGGCGAGGGCATTTTTATAGTTGGATTTGTCTGCAGGGCTGTAGTTGCGACGCCATTGTCTTTCGAGGTTCCTGCAGTATTGTTTCTGCATGCGTAGGGCCTCAGTGAACCATGGGGCTGAAGGTATTTTCCTGTTTCGGTGTGATGATTTAAGTGGGGTTAGCTTATTACAGGCCGTGTCTAGGTTTGTCAGGTAGTTTGCGGATGCTTTGGTAGGGTCATGCTCATTGGGAATATAATTATCCTGTATCATCTCTGCTAATTGTGTTATGTTAATGTTTTTCCAGTCTCTGTATGTTGAACGGGCTGGTACAGTGCGGCTTGGTTTGGTGGAGTTTATTTGCACTGTAAAACAAATAGCTGAGTGGTCTGTCCAGATTAGTGGAATTATTTGGGTGATATTTACAAGAGGACTGTTGGTAAATATACCGTCTAATGTGTGACCTGCCTGATGAGTCGGGGAGTTAATAAGTTGTATTAGGCCTGCAGCTTCAAGGTCTGCAAGAAGTTGCGTGGTATCATGGTTATTCGAAGTCTCAAGGTGAAAATTGAAGTCACCTAGTAGCGTAAAATGAGGGGCGTCGGCGACTGCTTCGATTAGACTACCTATGTTAGCTAGGAACTTCGCTCTTGACCCTGGAGGGCGGTAGATCAGCATTCCCTTGAAGGATGATTTTGCTGATAGGACTAGAGTAAATGTGAGAGACTCATATTCTGGGCATGTATATGGTTTAGTCGAGAGTTTGAAGTGGCTTTTGTAAATTATGGCAATGCCGCCACCTCTTTTTATTGGTCTGTCTAGTCTACAAACATTGTAGTTGATTGGAGTGGCTTCTGCAAAATCGGGTCCTGAGGCGTCATCGCCCCATGTCTCGGTGATAAACAGTAGGTCCAGTTTGTGCGCGTCGATCAAGTCGGCGATTTCTGTTTTGTGTTTGGGGAGGGATCTGGCGCTTATTAACGCTGCTTGAATTGAAGGTAAGTTATTTGTTGGAGGTTTCCCGGAACGTTTGATGCAAGTCGGACATAAGAGTGGACCTAAGATGTGATTAGAGTAGCTTAAATACGGGGGTATATGCGGTTGGTCCGCTAGATGTCTCAGTTGTAGTAATTCATCGGTGGAATAGGTTAGTCTCACCGTGTCCGTAGAAGGCCGTGGAGCTGGAGTTGCAGGGGGGGTGGCCGTTGGCCCGTCCTCGGCGCGCAAACGGCGCTCCCGCTGCGCTCGTCCGCTGCGCTTGCGAGGATGGCACATTTGGGGAGAGGGTGGGTGTGGCCAGAGAGATGGGCGTGGCCTCGCGAAGCAGCGATGGCGGCCATTTCACTGTCTATCCCGCGATGCAGCGCTAGCTCCGCTGCTCGTGGGGTGCCCTAGTAGGCTTTAGGTGCTGTCAGCCTCAGTAAAGGAGTTAGGTAAGTTTAAAATCATGTAAAAGCACAAAATACAATTTTTAAAAACACGAGTGATTCTGCCCTCCGGCTTCCGCCTCAGAGGTGTAGGAAGTAATCACCAGCGCTTTCAGTCAGCGCTTAGATATAGGCGGGGGAGTGGGCGTGGCCAGAGAGATGGGCGTGGCCTCGTGAAGCAGCGATGGCGGCCCTTTCACTGTCTATCCCGCGATGCAGCGCTAGCTCCGCTGCTCGTGGGGTGCCCTAGTAGGCTTTAGGTGCTGTCAGCCTCAGTAAAGGAGTTAGGTAAGTTTAAAATCATGTAAAAGCACAAAATACAATTTTTAAAAACACGAGTGATTCTGCCCTCCGGCTTCCGCCTCAGAGGTGTAGGAAGTAATTTGGGAAGAGATGACTGCTTCTCAAACTCTTCTGGCTTGTAACTAACTATTCTCGCTGAAATCATACCTGATATGTAGCTGTTTCTAGTGTACACGTGTAAAGGATTCCTTCTGACTTGTATGTAACTCCTTATTTAGCATTGTTTGTGCTTTGATTCCCTTACAACACAAAGATCTGACACATATGCACATTTCAACCCTTGAAAATCTCTGTCTAAATGTCTAGCCCTTCCGTGGTGACAGGAGAGAGGGCTACAAGTTTGTAAAATACTGTGTTATACTCAAATGCATTGTACTTATAACAATTAACACCTTTATGTGGTTGAGGTCCTTGGCTGGTATTCGACACTGCCTGGTGGTAAAGCCTAACATCTCGCTTTGTTTGGAATACTGGAATGACATTGTTTACATCAAAGTGCTGAAAAGGCGCTTTTGCCGGTCTACTCGAGCCCCTTCCCCTAGGTGAAGATTTGTCTAGTCTCCCAAACCTGTTCACACAACACCTTCGCCCCACAATCTGTCTTTTGATCTGTGAAGCCCTGATCAGTCTGACATTGCAGCACCCCTCAAATAGAGAGAACAGAACCACTATAAAATCAGCAAAGTAAGGACTGAGAGTGAAAAACTATCTATCTCACAAAAAATGTGCAAGTCAGTGCACAGGCAGCTTCTGTCTGTTTTCCTCATTGAAACATCTCCACCGCCAATCGCTCCTAGTGGAGTTCTCTTCGGCCCAACACTTGGCCCATGTGCTTCTGGATGAATTTTTAAACAGACAATTGATTACAGACAGAGGTATTTTTTTCACTGTGTCTTACCACCTCGTGCTAACCAGAAGCACTCTGTTCCATCCCTTGTTGCCTAGGTCTCCATAAAAGGTCTCAGGGTCATTTCCAATTTGTGAACGGGTTGCCAAGCAACCAAGGGCCAGCCTTCTCCTGCCCTACAGTAGCTATCTCACCATACTAAGAGTTCTCCATTTCTGTGGTGGTATATTATAATTGAAAGTGCTTTTGTCAACACTGCAAGAACGTTTCTGGCCAAAATGCAATACTAGGTAGGGCTCCATGTCACGGCGGCTAGTTTTGTATTCTATTCCATTTGTTATTCAGAAACAAACACCAGCACTGGGGGAGAGGGTCTTTATTTTTCCTGTTTGCAACCACTGTTCCTGTCACAGCAGTTGCAAGCAGGAAATAACTGAATTTGAGGGCCCGCTCTAAATCCCTCCAAACCTCTGTAGTTAAAGGTTCTGAAATTGATAACCCACCGGCTATAATTTTCTTAATGCAAAGTAACTCAGGCTGTTCAGTTCTTTCCCTCTAAATAAGGCAGCAGACTGTGAATGTGGCTTAATGGGGCATCTATCAGGTTCAGTTTTCTGTCGATATCCCACCCAAATGTGGCCTCTAATCATTTCTACCAACAGGTTTTCCCTTTGACTTTACAAACTTGCTCTGAGTTCATGTTACCGGTTGCTTCCATTGAAATTTAAACCCATTATACCCCACTTCTTTTCAAAATGATTCTTCAAATGTGTTGTGGTTCTCCTGTCTTTATGAACTTGTGCTGGACCTCACAACTGTAAGTTTTTTACTGTTTTCTGTTTTGTATCCTTTTACCCCTCCAACACTTTCAGAGAGTGAGCCTTGACCTGGCCCATGCAATCAATAAGTGAGTTACGGCACTTTTATGGATTCTTAAATATTTTACCTGCAGCACATCTGATAATATGGTAGTGAGAACTGTGGCACAGCACCAGTGCTTAATGTGTGCCAGTAAAAGCTGATGGTTGGCAATTGGCCCTGATTTTGATGTAGCGGGTCTGATTTTCATGACTTTGATCCAGAGCAAGAGAAAGAAAGCAGAATAAGGAGGACGAGGGACTAAGAGAGGGGTGGCAAGTAGTAAAAGATGAAGAAGCAAGGGTGAAAAAGAACCTACTAGAGTGAAATAATTCGACTGGAAGCGAAGTATCATGAGAAAAAAGGCACGGGAAGGAATCAAGACTAGGTAGTTAGTTCTTTGCTGTAGATGTGGGTAAAGCAATGTCTCTGGTGTCTGTTTTTTTAATAGAAATCTGCTGGTCCACCTTCACGATTTAATCTTCTTTTTCATTATTTTACAAGGCGGATTTGGGGGGCAATCGCTGGCAAATGGAAGTTATGTATTTCTTCCAGGCCCCCTTAAAACTTATGAGTTCCATCTTCAGCATGCTATCTTGTTCAATTTCAAAGTTACATGATTCAAAAGATCTTGCAGCAAAGAAGCTTGAAAAAACCCCAGAAAATCTCTCGAATCGAAAGTAATTTGAATGTGTATCTCATCCAGATTGCTAGATGCCAGGCCCTGGGAATGACTGATGCAGACTCGGTTAGATTTGGGAATGATATTTATCTGTCTCTGCGTTGTGCGTCGGCTAATTCAATTTCCACCCATCAGTCACTGCGTGTTCCTGCTTTCGCTGTAATATAAAACTTTGTGGAAGGGGAGTGCATCCTTCTGCTTGCTAAGCAGGTTTATCCTCCAGTTTCAATGTAATTGATAAAAGCGTTTTTTTTTTCATTTTGAAGAGCATGGACGGATTATTTTTTCTTTAGAGACAAATTGGCTACAGCGTAGGTACACAGATCCAAGGGCGGCGGAAAAACTGATGGCGCTTATCCCAGCCTAGGAATAACGTGGGCAAAAGATTACCTTGGGCTTTTGCAAATTACTTTGCCCAGTGCAGTTCAACCCCTATCACTCTCCTGCCTGATGGAATGGCATTTCTGACTACAAAGCATAGCGATTACTGTATGTTTAGAGATTTCTCACGGAAGGAATTCTGGCAGCTTTGCTCCATTTGAAAGTTCAATCAAAGCATGTCTTTCTTTTTTTCTTGACTCCACACTTGCATCTTCTACTAGATTCCTCTCCCTTTCAGTGGCAATTCAGCCAAACATTTTATGGTGAGAGGCAGCAGAGATTCATATGTATATATACATATATATATAATTCAATGAAAAAACCAAAGGTTTCACACATGTTATAGTTAGCTGGACATTTCACTCGTAAAAAACCATTGAAATTCCCCCGTTATAGTTAGTTCAGCTAACTATAACTCGCGCGCCCGCAATGCACTACTGATGACGTCACATATTACATCACTCATGACATGGTCACTGACATCACTCATGACATCACTGATGACATCTCAAATGACATCACTGATGACATCATCCAGTGATTGTGTGTTTTTCTGAAAATTAAATATGTTTTATATTTATGTATATCTCAAGGTCAATGGAAGAATAAATGGGTATATAAGTGTCTAAATGGATGCTTTTTTTTAAAAAATTTTTTTGTGTAACTGACTGATTAAGTGTATCATAGTGAATACATGGCTTACTGAGTAATCTTTAAATATGAAAATATCTGTATCAGTTTCTTACTTTGTGTATAAGTGGCTGCATGGGTTGGTGAGTAGCTACATGAGTGTCTATATAGGTTATTAGTTGGTTTTTTATCAGTATGAGTGTCTGAGTTTCTGTATGGTTCGGTGGGGGGTATTACTTAGTGCATAGGTGCATGAATGAGTGACTCACTGTTTGTATGTGTTGAATACAGCATGTGTGCAGGACTGTATGGGTGGATGAGTGTGTGCATGGGTGTGTTAGTGAGTGAATGACTGTCTCTATAGTGTCTTTATGAGTAACTACATATGTTTTAAACTAGTATATGTGACTATTGGTGTATATAAGTGAGTATATGTGAGAGTGAGAGATTGGAAGAGTTCCCATATGAATACGTATGTGTTTCTATAAGTTATTGTTTAAAAGAGTAAGTATATGTAAGTTTCTGTAGAAGTAAGTGTGGTGGTGTGTGTATAACTGTATATGCAAGTAAATGGATGTTTGATTCTTTATTAGCATGAGTGACTATGTGTGTGAGTAACTCTATGGATGAGTGGCGTTGTGTAACAGTATGTATAGGTGTATGAATACATATGATGAGTGAGTACATGTATGAGTGACTGTAGAGGACTGTTGGTGAATGACTGTATGTGTATGTGGTTCTTCGAATTACTGATTAGGTTGTTGTAACTGATATTGATATGTTCATTATTTTGAACATTTTAGTTTCTATTTTTGAATGTGTGTTTCAATGGTTATATTAGGGGAAGAGGAGGTCTGCCACTCTATCACAAGGATGATGTCATCAGTGATGTCATCAGTGATGTCATTTGAGATGTCATCAGTGATGTCATGAGTGATGTCACTGACCATGTCATGAGTGATGTAATATGTGACGTCATCAGTAGTGCATTGCGGGCGCGCGAGTTATAGTTAGCTGAACTAACTATAACGGGGGAATTTCAATGGTTTTTTACGAGTGAAATGTCCAGCTAACTATAACATGTGTGAAACCTTTGGTTTTTTCATTGAATTTCTAAGGTTTTTTAAATGCTAATTCCTAACTATAACGTGTGTGAAACCCATGGTTTTTTCAGTGAATTTGCAAGGTTTTTTAAATGCTAATTCCTAACTATAACGTGAGTGAAACCCATGGTTTTTTCAGTGAATTTGCAAGGTTTTTTAAATGCTAATTTTCTTTTTTTTTACTTTTTTTTTTACATATTTTTATTTTAATTTTCTATCCTTTTTTAAAGACTATGGTTAAATTTTAAAAATTCTACAATATGTTTTTATTTTACCATTTTTTTAAAATAAACAGGTAAAATGTATTAGTATTACATATTTTTTTTTTTTTCCTTTTTTCCTTTTATTTTTTTAACGTGCGCGTACGGTAAGCGCACGTCTTGCTTTAATTACGTTAGATTTCTACGCTGTTTGCGTTCATTTACGCAATTTGCGTAGACGCACGTCACGCGCGCACAGCGCGTAACGCTTACGCTGCACATGCACGTTACGCGGAAGTGAAGGGGCGTGCCTGTTTTGCGCGTGCGCGCGTCTTTTTTACGCGCATGCGTACTTTTGCCGTAAGCGCACCGTAAGCGTACGGTGGGTCATGTGATCATGAAACACAACTTTTGATTGGTTGAATCTACTTTCAGTTCTAGAACTCTCCTACACCACACCCATTCCCCTCATTTCTGCTTGTGATCCCTTAGGAGAAGGAGCTGGGTTGTCTTTGTGATACGATGGCAGAACAGCAGAGCCCTTCTGAGAGTGAGGCTAGCAGCACTACCTTGAGGCAGAGAACGAGGAAACAAAAGACCTCTTTCATATGGGAGTATTTTTCTTTTCCAGAGGGCCAGCAAAAGGTAAATGCACCCTTAGTGACTTGTAAGCTGTGTAAGCGTGTACTTTCAAGAGGGAATCCCAACAAGAAGTATTCCTTCGGGAATCACACCATGTTGAGACACCTTAAGGATGTACACAGAAGGACACATGCTCGACATACTGAAGGTAACCCTTCAGTAAGTCAACCAAGCACATCCACAGCAGCTCAGCCTGGACCATCATCTGCAGGGCCGAGTCCTTCTTCTGCAGGTCAGGTGAGCCCTTCATCTGTGGTGGGAGCATCTCCTTTTTCTTCTCCTCAGGAAATTAACCCTCGGTTTCTGAGGGTTGAAATACGGTGCGCCACTTGTCATGATCTAATTTGTTATAGGGAGACCAGTATTTCCCTAGTGAACAATAAAATAGATCAGCACATTTGTCGTACCGTCTAATATTCCCATTCTTTCTTTCCTCTGTCCCTGCATGAACACAACGGCTCTTTTAAGAGCCAACCTTACCTTTCATCTATTTTTTATATATGTTTTTAAAACTTTTTTTTGATTTTTTTTTACTGTACGCGTACGGTACGCGTAATTATTTTTTTTTTTTAAAAAAACCACTAAAAATCAATTATCACATTACAAGGTCCTTGAGAGACTACAATGAAAAACTGAAAATGTGATTGTGGAGAAGTGGAAAAAAGGGACCATGATATTTTTGACTTACCATACCCACTCCAAAAAATATGTATTCATTTAAATTTTTTTTTAATTGCTTTAAAAATGGTTCTAGTTTTCGAAAATTTTCTATCTCAATCTGAAAAAAAAGAAAAAAGTATTAATATTTAATAAAACATTTTATAATACAGTACACATATTTACATATTTTTCAAAAAAAAATTTGCTTTTTTTTTGCTGTTTTCAGAATATATTGCATTTCACTATAAATTGTGAAAGCAATTGCATTCATCATTTAACAGCAGGCAAAAAAAAAATTAACAATCTCAAAGATTGTTTTAAAAAAGCCCACAATCTCTTTTTGCATAAACATAACTTTATAGAAATGCATAATATTCTTAAAAAATATCATCTAATATCAATACTTATTTCTTTAAAATACCGTCTGATATTTTTGTTTCAGAAGTATAATCACAAAAATATATCTCAAATAACTCCACAATACATCTGGTTCCATTTCCTTTAGGCCAAATAGTAATTTTAAAATTCTTTTTTGATTAAATTTCCAATGGTAATCCAATAAAAATCTAAAGTTTAAATTGTACAGATCTCACCGATTCTCTGTAACATTTTGGTTTCCGAAAGATTTATTAATAATTAAATAAGTCCACAATAGAATTGTTTACCTTTCCGCATGGCCAAATAGTAATTTTAAAAATCTTTTTTGAATAAATTTCCAATGGCAATCCAATAACATTCCAAAATTTAAATTGTGCAGATGTTACCGATTTTTTCTAAATTTTTGGTTTTCTAAAGTTTCATTAAAAATTGAAAAAGTCCACATTACAATTGGTTACCTTTCCATTAGGCCAAATGGTAATTTGTAAAATCATTTTTTTTGAAAATTCCAATGGTAATCCAATAAAATGGTAAAATTGTTTTGTCCAGATGTTGCCAAATCTCTCTAAAATTTAGGTTTCAGGAAGATTAGATAGGAATTTGCTAAATCAAAAGGCAAACGTTGCTTAAAAATCAATTGGGAATCATTACACAGTGTCCAGCCTTTTTCACATTTAAGATAAACTGTGTAATGACCAGAAGTTACAGTAGGTCCATCATGGAAAATTATTGCAACTGTTACAAAAGTTTTTCCTGAAATTGATAATTGCTGTCCTGTAAACTTCTTTATTAAAGTATCTAATTTTGAACCATCAGCTTTACAGCGTTGCATCATTAAAATTACATACTGTCCGTATTCCTTTAAAATTAACGTTGAAAACATGTCAGATTGACACTCACTGCATTCCATGCTATGATTAGCATCTTTAACTAATTTAGCAAAAGTGACTGTTTTACTTTCTGGCAATGTTAAATAAATAAACCTTTCAGAATCAACATTAGAGCCACATATATTATAACAGTTTTCACAACTATGTTCCCATTTATAAGAGAGACCAAATAAATTTTCAATGGGAACCCCTTCTTCTTCCAGTACCTGAAGAAAAAACATCAAGAATTCCTGTGCGTCTTGCTGAACATTTGGAAAAAACTGTGTTCGTCCTGAACATACATCTAAAAGTTTTCTAATTTCAGTAGCACTTTCTATTTGAGTTTTATCATTACTCAGCTTTTGAAAAAGGAGACTCAACTCAGAACAGAATCTTTTTCCCTGATTTACTATTATCTGCTCTTGCACACTTTCCAGATAAAATGCAACATTCAGCACTACATTAGCGTAGCAGTTGACACCAGAGCTATTTTCAAAATGACATCCTACAACCTGTTCTTCATTTTCCTTTTTCTTTTTGCTTGCAATTACATCACTCCTCTTTTTTTTCCTCCTCTCTACATCTTCATTACAGATATTCTCATTTCTCCTTGTACGAGAAACTACACGTTTCTCCAACACAGGATACTGACCTAAATGAGGAGCATAGCTTCTTCTTAATCTATTATACTCCTTTACACAATTTGCATCAGCACTAACTTTTGAGTCATCAAAGTCTATCATAAATAAACCTGATAATGTTTTCACTCGTGACAAAGCAACATATGCCATACCTTCTTTGAACACAGTTGAACCAATGTTCACAAATGCACAATCTACAGTCAATCCTTGAGACTTGTGAATAGTTACAGCATATGCTAGAGAAAACGGAAACTGCTTCCTACGTACATATAAGTCTTTCACAAGCATGAAACGAACTGAACAACGACAAATGTCTTTAACTTCTTCTATCTGATCAAATTTTATTTTTAAACATTCAATTCCATCTTTTTTCTGATAATTAATAAAACCCACAACTCTTCCCATAGCTCCATTAACTAAACCTTTTTCAACATCCAAATTTCTCCTTAAAAATACTCTACAGTTCATGCAAACATATAGATTTTTTTCTAATCCAGCTGTTTTGGAAATGTTCTTCTCTAGTGAATCCAATTTATTTTTCAGTGTGCCTGTTAATGTGACAGTAATTCTTCCATCCTCAATTTTGTCCACTGCTTCCAATTTCCTGATATCTTCCTTTTCCAATTTCAAAAGCTCCTCATTGAATATTGAGCATTCACGTAGAGTTGGCATTAAGCAGATGACACTTTTCTTTTCTGCAATGTTCTTGTATATGTTCTCTGCAACTATTTCTTCCTTTGGAAATAAATTATGTAGCAGCCGACTCTGTAATGCTTTCGTGCCAGCTTCAGTGAGTAGTCCAATTCTGATATCTTTCAGAATACTTCCATATTCTTCATCGTTTGCTTGCCTCATATTAGTAGTAAGTTCCTTGTACTCAAAGAAGGACCAAATATTTGCATTACCAATGCTTCCCAATGACTTCTTCGTGTCTTCATGTGTCACAGTATTAAACACTGGTTGTCCTTTAACTGGAGTAAGTTGCAAAAGATCTCCAAAAACTATGACGTGTTTTCCTCCAAATAACACGTCATAGTCTGTCTTCAGAATTTGCTGCATTCTTAAATGCACAAAGGCAAGCATTAAGTTTGATACCATGCTCACCTCATCAATAATGAGAACTTGCATCTTCTTCAATACTCTTGAAACTTCCAAGCATGCTTCTCCAGTTAGCTTGTTGTATTGTATTTTGTTCTCATGCTCCACTGGTAACATTAGCAAACGATGTAAAGTGATTCCTTTTATGTTATATGCTGCTAACCCAGTTGGAGCAGTAACCACACAAGACAAAGTAGAATCCGTTTTTTGCTGTAGGTAGCTTCTGATGACTTTTATAAGGAAACTTTTTCCAGTTCCAGCTTGTCCGCTTACATACATCCTGATTGGATGAAATGATGTGCATGAGCACTCTTTTTTTTCATGTAGAAATCCGTGATCAATTTTGTTTCTGATCTCTTCATAAATTTGTTGCTGCTCTTCGTTCAGTTGTCTTTCCAAATTTTGTAAGTCTATAAATTCTTCTTGAGCTTGATTCATAGCCGTTTCCACTTCATTCATGGCTATTGATGCTTCATTTTCAACGATTGGTTGTCCTAGGGGATCTTGACTGAGTGTTCCTGAACTTTGGCTGTCCTGAGAACTGTCTCTAGCTATTTCTGCTGCAATTGTAGTTTCCTGTTCAATTTCTTCATTTAACATTTGCAGATAAGTTGAGAATGTACTGCATTGTATGCTGTCTTTGCAAGCATTAAAAGAATCTTCATAGCTTTGAAATTCTCCCAGTAGTTCATCCTCTGTACGCCATGGTTTAAACAGCTGTAAAAGAGCCAAGTAGTAAAATTCCTTTTTGTCAGTAGTGTCGCAACTCAGCTTCCAGTGATTTATCAAACTTCCTTTTGTTTGCTTCACCAAACATCCTTCCTCACCAATGACTTTATATTTTCCATTGTTGATGTCTTCTGTGGCTTTCCGTGAATAAATGTAGTTCTGCAGCACTTCATAGAGACACATGTTCTCCAGATGATGACTTCTCTTGGGATAATATGTGTCCAACATGTTTGATTTCAAAATATCTGTACTTTCTGGGTCATTCTCGGCCAAATATTCAATTTCTCCAACAGATTTCAGTACCCGATTTCTCATTGCTGCAAGGCCTAAACTTGCCCAAATTATTCTTCTTGATTTCGAGTAGAGACTTGCAGAAGATAACCTATCTGAACATTCGTAGGATCCAATTTCTCGATGCGATAACATCTTCAAACTGAAACTGTACAGCTTCTTACTGACAGTCTTCTCGTGAGAAATCTCTTCCCATATTTCCTTCAATTCTGTTTTTTCTGATTTCGTAATGTAAGACGTTACATATCGAGCAACAGCAATGGAATTGTCAGCTACATACTGTATATCCATGTTAGCATTCCACATGGATAAAATGACTGGGTTGTAGTCATTTATATTTTTTGATTCTTCTTTTCTTTTAAGGTTGTAGGTATTCTTAGGTGATTTTCTTGTGATAGTATGTCTCACAGATGACATAAAACTGTTTACTCTTCCATTTGAAAGAACAGGTCTAGGAAATCCAAATCGACATTTAGTGTAGTATTTATCTTTGCTCTTGTATTTCCGTCGACAGTATTTTCCACACCGATGACTTTGGAAACGTAAAACTTGCTCCTTTAACTTTTTCTCTTCTGTGTTTTTTGGTATAGCACATGTTGCATATTCTTCAATGTAAGATAACACTGCTTCATCAGCATCTGTTCCAAACTTTGGGGCATCCTTGATCCACAACAGCATATGAATATGAGGAGCACCTCTTGCCTGGTACTCTTTTCTCCAAAAGAAATCCACTACTTCTCCTAGAGGTGGATTTTTTTTATTGCAGATGAACGACATCATAGCCTCAAATCTATGATTGAAATATCTGCAAACATTAACCGGATCCAATGAGCACAGTTCTCCTGCTGTCTTGTATTCGATGTTTTTAATGTTTGAATTTGCCTCTCGTAGAAAATCCAGTAAATCATCCCAGGCGTACTCAGCACAGCTTAGGGTAACGAACCATGTTGGTGTTCCTAAATTCCGTAACATGCATTTTAATTCACCATGGCGTCTGTACCAATATTCATTTGTCCCACGCTGACAAGCCATCAGATTGATCAGTTGTGTTTCCAAAGGATCATCTCGGTGCTGCACTTTCTCCATAAAATCCTTAGCAGACACATTTTGTAAATGTACTCCACTTTTTAAAATGTGATTTACTGCATAAGACAGTGCAGACAAGTCGCTTTCAAATAAAAGATGGAACAAATAAGGAATACTTTGTCGAAATCTGGGATCTTCAGCATATAGTCTTGTAGTCCGATACTCAGAAGCTGGAATCTGTTCCGGACGTTCATCGTATCGTCCTCCTTTTCCTTTAGGAAACAGCTGGGGAAAACATCGAGCTTCCAAGCTCTCCTCCCATACACTCACGGGAGTTCCTTTTGCTTTCTTCATCTGAAACAGATCAATATTGTCTCCCATAACTTCTTTTGAATGAAGAGGATGTATGCTAAAATGTTCATAAATTTCTTCTTCCTTTGACTTGTCCACTTTTTCAATTTGTCCAGTTGGTGTTTCTGTGTCTTCTTGTAAATCTTCTTCTTCTTATTCTTCTATATAAATTGATTCATACCATTTGTTATTCCTTTTCAAATACAAATTTGCTCTTTGTACTTTCCGTACATCTACCAGCTCCTGCCAAATCTTCTTATTCTTTGTAGGTACACCATTAACCAGAATAATTAATGGTTCAGTTTCCAAAGTATCCGCATCAATAGTTTCCATATTTTTTTTCAAATCCAAGGGCAAATACACCACTCTACCTTTTAAACCTCTCAGTAAATCTGAAGGAGGTAATTTACCAGTTTTGGGCTCCATACGTACTATGGTCTGGAACGGATGAACACATTGAATGAGTATAGACTCATATGTATTTAATTCAGAAAGTTCAGCAGGAATAGCATCCAATTCTAAATTATTATGTACAGCTCTGGTCGGCATTCTATTTTCTTCTAACTTATTATAACAGTATTTACAAATACGCTGAACTTCACCCAATTCAAAACAATTTTCAAGAAATATATATGTGGCAAAATCCTTCCACTTATAATTATATTCATTTTCACTTTTTCTATAGAGATCAACATACCTGGTTTGTTTTCTATAATGAGTTCTGCGGCAACAAATACAAGTAATATTTGGTCTTTCATTAGAGATTTTTTCAAATTTTGTTATGTGATCATTAAATGTCTTACTTACAAATGGTTGTACATTCTCTTCCACTTCTTCCTCATTTACTGTGTCCTTTTCTGCACTGTTTTGTTCAGGACCAAAGTAACAAAACTGAATTTCATCAACAACCTTCTCTACATCTGATACTGACCCACGGAACAGAGCCCTATTCAATTCATCTAACTTTATTGCTGGACTTTTAGCAAAATACAACCGTCTCACAAACTTTCTCATTTCAGTATGATGAACAGCCAGCATTCTAAAATGATGGAAAACACTATTACACACTTTTCTAGATAGACAAGCCAGAGAATGACCCTGCAAACCAGTATTCTCTCTCACTCTGCATGGATCTAGACTTTGAAGCACCTTAATCTTCTGTTTTACACTTTTTTTACTATATTCTCTTAGAAACTCACGAAATTTATCAATAGATTCCTGACGCACAGTGCAAATACTACTACAATTCCAAGTGTACACTGGGGCTTTAGGACGTCTCCCCATAGCCTCATCCGCCATCACTTGTACCTCATCTCTTGGAACCATTATCTCCTTCTCCATTATGCAACCATTTTTCACTTCGTAAGCACGACCTCTGGTGTCAACTGCATGCAGCAAACTATTACTTTGAAAATAGCTCTCTTCATTAAAAAAAGGTTCACTACTTGAACTATGCATCCATTTTCCTAAAAACACTTTACAAAAGTTTGTTCTGTTCACTACTCTTTTCCTTTTGCTTTGTGATTTCAGTACATTAACCATTTTATCTAATGTATGCATCCTATTCAAAATTAAAATGAATAGTTTCCTTTTTAATTCTAATGCCTTTGCTGCAATGGCTTCAATTTCTTTTTTTCTCTTGTAAAACTTAGCCTTTTGCTTATATTTCTTCACATCCTTTATCAAATTGGACATAACTCTTCTCTGAAACATTTTTCTACGTATCTCTTTAAACGCTGTTTTTCTGTTTAAGTTAATCTTTTTAGTTGCAGAAGGTATATTTGCATTAACTAAATGCTCAATTTTTTCCTCTCCTTTTCTATTGAAAACATTCTTTCCAGTACAGACATTTTGTACATTTTTCCTTTTTTTGAATATGTTCTTTAAAAAATCTTTTGTTTGCTTACCAGAAGATTTTTTCTTTTTCCCAACATGAGCATCTCCAACTAACTTAGGTCCTCCAGTTGTCTTCAAATATAGGTTTTTTTTGTGGTCTTTCTTTACTCTGGATTTTGTAGGCATCTTAAATTTTGTTCACTGCTCTTCAGCAATACCTGAAAAAAACTAAAAAAAAATTCCTTTATTTTATTTAAATATATTACTACATTTTTTATGTTCTTTAGAAATCTTAAAATACTATAAACCCCTTTCCTATAAATGAAAATCACAATAACACCTTCACAAATTAAATTTCTAAAAATAATTCCTGTGTGCACACAAAGTCATGCTTTGAAATTAGGCAGAAAACGAAATTTCTTTGCCAATTGCAAAGCATACTTTCTACTACTTTTTAGGCAAGTGAAAAGTACTTTTACAGACTGACACATTATGAATCCACTTTTCAGATTCTGATAAAAGCACATGTCCAAACAGCTTTTTCAGACCAGCACCATGTGTAACCTGGGTGACTGACTACACTCCAGCAAGGGCAACCAGCCTTAGTGATGCTGAATGTATTTCCATTACTGACTGAAACCTCAAACCCCACTCGCTTGTGAATACTGTGCATGATTCCACAGGGTAAGCAGCTGGGTGTGTGCTAAGAGTCTGCTTCTGCACCAAAAAATGGCTCCCCCTTTCCATCTAATGCAAATGTAAAATCACCAGAGCAATACGCAATAAATCTCTGCCTGTAATTCCTATTTGCACACAGAGTCATGTTTTCATATTAGTCACAAAACGAAATTTCTTAGCCAATTTGAAAGCACACTTACTACTCTTTTTTTTGGCAAGTGATAAACACTTTTACAGTCTGACACATTTTGAATCCACTTTTTAGATTCTTAAAAAAGCACATGTCCAAACTGCTTTTTCAGACCAGCACCATGTGTAACCTGGGTGACTGACTACACTCCAGCAAGGGCAACCAGCCTTAGTGATGCTGAATGTATTTGCATTACTGACTGAAACCTCAAACCCCACTCGCTTGTGAATACTGTGCATGATTCCACAGGGTAAGCAGCTGGGTGTGTGCTAAGAGTCTGCTTCTGCACAAAAAAATGGCTCCCCCTTTCCATCTAATGCAACTGTGAAATCACCAGAGCAATACGCAATAAATCTCTGCCTGTAATTCCTATATGCACACAGAGTCATGTTTTCATATTAGTCACAAAACGAAATTTCTTTGCCAATTTGAAAGCACACTTACTACTCTTTTTTTTGGCAAGTGATAAACACTTTTACAGACTGACACATTATGAATCCACTTTTTAGATTCTTAAAAAAGCACATGTCCAAACTGCTTTTTCAGACCAGCACCATGTGTAACCTGGGTAACTGACTACACTCCAGCAAGGGCAACCAGCCTTAGTGATGCTGAATGTATTTGCATTACTGACTGAAACCTCAAACCCCACTCGCTTGTGAATACTGTGCATGATTCCACAGGGTAAGCAGCTGGGTGTGTGCTAAGAGTCTGCTTCTGCACCAAAAAATGGCTCCCCCTTTCCATCTAATGCAACTGTGAAATCACCAGAGCAATACGCAATAAATCTCTGCCTGTAATTCCTATATGCACACAGAGTCATGTTTTCACATTAGTCACAAAACGAAATTTCTTTGCCATTTTGAAAGCACACTTACTACTCTTTTTTTTGGCAAGTGATAAACACTTTTACAGTCTGTCACATTTTGAATCCACTTTTCAGATTCTTAAAAAAGCACATGTCCAAACTGCTTTTTCAGACCAGCACCATGTGTAACCTGGGTGACTGACTACACTCCAGCAAGGGCAACCAGCCTTAGTGATGCTGAATGTATTTGCATTACTGACTGAAACCTCAAACCCCACTCACTTGTGAATACTGTGCATGATTCCACAGGGTAAGCAGCTGGGTGTGTGCTAAGAGTCTGCTTCTGCACCAAAAAATGGCTCCCCCTTTCCATCTAATGCAACTGTGAAATCACCAGAGCAATACGCAATAAATCTCTGCCTGTAATTCCTATTTGCACACAGAGTCATGTTTTCACATTAGTCACAAAACGAAATTTCTTTGCCATTTTGAAAGCACACTTACTACTCTTTTTTTTGGCAAGTGATAAACACTTTTACAGTCTGTCACATTTTGAATCCACTTTTCAGATTCTTAAAAAAGCACATGTCCAAACTGCTTTTTCAGACCAGCACCATGTGTAACCTGGGTAACTGACTACACTCCAGCAAGGGCAACCAGCCTTAGTGATGCTGAATGTATTTGCATTACTGACTGAAACCTCAAACCCCACTCGCTTGTGAATACTGTGCATGATTCCACAGGGTAAGCAGCTGGGTGTGTGCTAAGAGTCTGCTTCTGCACCAAAAAATGGCTCCCCCTTTCCATCTAATGCAACTGTGAAATCACCAGAGCAATACGCAATAAATCTCTGCCTGTAATTCCTATATGCACACAGAGTCATGTTTTCACATTAGTCACAAAACGAAATTTCTTTGCCATTTTGAAAGCACACTTACTACTCTTTTTTTTGGCAAGCGATAAACACTTTTACAGTCTGTCACATTTTGAATCCACTTTTCAGATTCTTAAAAAAGCACATGTCCAAACTGCTTTTTCAGACCAGCACCATGTGTAACCTGGGTGACTGACTACACTCCAGCAAGGGCAACCAGCCTTAGTGATGCTGAATGTATTTGCATTACTGACTGAAACCTCAAACCCCACTCGCTTGTGAATACTGTGCATGATTCCACAGGGTAAGCAGCTGGGTGTGTGCTAAGAGTCTGCTTCTGCACCAAAAAATGGCTCCCCCTTTCCATCTAATGCAACTGTGAAATCACCAGAGCAATACGCAATAAATCTCTGCCTGTAATTCCTTTTTGCACACAGAGTCATGTTTTCACATTAGTCACAAAACGAAATTTCTTTGCCATTTTGAAAGCACACTTACTACTCTTTTTTTTGGCAAGTGATAAACACTTTTACAGTCTGTCACATTTTGAATCCACTTTTCAGATTCTTAAAAAAGCACATGTCCAAACTGCTTTTTCAGACCAGCACCATGTGTAACCTGGGTAACTGACTACACTCCAGCAAGGGCAACCAGCCTTAGTGATGCTGAATGTATTTGCATTACTGACTGAAACCTCAAACCCCACTCGCTTGTGGAAATATGGATTTTTATGGTCAGTTATGTCCCCTATCTTGGACCCCAACGGTTTCATGTATAAACCATAAGTACATGTATGTTTCCTCCAGTTCCAGTTATGAAGACGCAAACACATGTGCGTCCACCGTCAACATGTCCTCTTTCAGATCCGCCATGAATGGGCCGGATATTCTATTCCTAAGTATGAAAGGCCACCGGCTTTATATGGTTCACTTATCCCATTTTGCAGTTCAGACGAGTAGGCCCTGATTCTGCCATCAAGCCTTTTCTGCCTTCTGCCTCTGAAAGCTCCAGTCTGAGCTCGCATCTGTACCCATGAACTTTGTCCTACTCCCTGCGCGGCTAACGGTGCCTGACTCCAGCCTGTTGCCTGCCAAAAACTGTATTTCACCTTCAAGATTATCTGCTTTGCTCCGCTCCCTATCCAATACATTCCTGTCTAGTAGTTTAAGTAAACATTCTCCCAGCTACCGAGCAAAGGGCCCGGCTTCTCTGTCTTCATGCAAGTAATTCATAGCCCTATTACTATGGAAGATTTCTGCCCTCGCATCTAGTGTAGACACTTAGACGCTTGTACACGCACTAACGGTCAGTATAGTCAGTATAGAATAAGATTCTATCCTAAGAGTCCTTTCTTTCTGGATAACACCGTTCTTTAAACATAGGATAATAGATATGATTTGGGATTAGGTTGACATAACCCCAGACTTCTGTCTCCACATGTAGAGCTAAATGTCAAGTCCCCTTCATCCCCTAGTTGCACGTCAATCACACGTCATGCTGCTGCGCGCGCATCTCTGCCAAGTATTTCTGCTGACATTGCGAAATTCTTTCATGGAACCACCCATTTATGACATCATACCTGATGACGTTCTTTAGTTACGCCCAGTTACACCCACTTTAGTTACGCATGTATGTTCTTATCTTTGTTATCAACTGTTACGCCTCCGGCATCTGTTTCACTGTAAGGCCTATTGTATATAAATGATTACTTGTCAATAAAGTGGGGTCCTTCACTTCCTGAACCTTCGTGGTGATGGAATATGGAGTCCTCAATTCGAATTGATTTTGGAATAAAGCCCGTTCCGAACCTCTAATACCACGGATTCTGCCTCTTATTTTACTGAGCTATTATTATAGATTTTACGCATCAAATTAAGTTCCGGTAATTAAATTATTTACCACATATATGGCGCCCGAACAGGGACACTTTCTCATCTCACGCGCCGGAGGTGCGTTGCAGGCCCGGTCTCCTGTCACAGCTGGACGGACAACAACGCGTACCCACAGGATTTCCTGTATCTCCCTCCTGCCGAGCGGGGGTAACTGAGGCTGCGATCAACACCCAGACGAGGCGGTGAGAAGTGCGAAGTATCCCGACCAGAGCCTAGCTGAGAGAGCAAGATCCGAGGTATACAGAGGCCCACCAGTTCCGAAGTTCCGAAGTTCCAAAGTATCGAGTCGAGTCCAGTCCGGTCCGAGTCCAGTTCAGTTCAGTTCCGAGGCCTTCCGTTCCGAGCTACCCGGTGAGTACCATTGTCGGGGAGGCGTTCTGACGTGCACATAGGTTGTGCCGGTCAAGACGGGTTTGGGTACACAAATCCGGTCTGCACTGTTTCAGCAGTGTATCTGTACTGTTTAGCAGTATATCAAGTATGTCTAGTATATGAAGTCAGAATTATCTAGTTAGTATCGAGTATTATGCTTAGTGAACGGCCATCATTGTTGTTCATTAAATGTTAAATGTTAAATGTTTTAAATACGTTCTGCATATTGTGGTGTGAATGACTGTTCATTATTGTGTTTCGTTGTATTGAACGTGTTCAAAATTAGGTATCAGATCAGATCAGTTCTCAAAATGCCGCTCTTTTCGAAATTAAGACAGATCAAAACTAGAAAAGGGGTACTCGAAGAAGCTGTTCCCATTCCTCCTAGGGACACTCCAGGGTATTTTATGTATCATAAACATGGCCTAGACGCCATATTATTTCTTGATTTATGGGTAGACTACACCAAGGAATTACCAGAAAGTCAGAGGTGGCCCGCAGCTGGGACCTGGGATGCAGATTGCATCGTGAAAGTAGAGGAAGAATTATGGAAAAAGAAAGCTAGACAATCACAGAAAGACGCCATTGAATTATGGCGTAAAGAATCGTATAGACGTACAGAAAAAGCACGTAGACAGGAAGAGAAGAGTAAGGAGAATTCAAATAAAGTTCGAGAAAGTGTATTAATTGAAGAAGGTACTCGAGTAAAGTCAGAACAAACAGACAGACAAAGAAATGCCCTTATGAATGGTATGTATCCTCTCCTGGCCGAAGGATTACCTAAGGCTACTCCGGAGATACCAAAAGACTTGCCACCCCCATTGTTTCCGATAAAGGTACATCCCAAAGGGCATCCCAGAACCGCAGAAGATGTTTTTCTTTCCTCTTATTTAGACGACGCAGCTCCCGAGTATGCTAATGCTGCGCCACATAGACCGCCTGCAGAGGGGGTTCAACGCCAAGACCCTCTTCCGTCTGTACCTCCGCAACAGCAAACTCCGACACAAGTTCAGGCAAGCACATCTGCTTCGACATCTGTATCCACACCTATAGTTGCTATATCACGTTCGACGAATCCTTTCACATCCAGCACCCCAGGTGGGGCTACCGGAGGTACATCAAACATTTTTTCCACGCCACCCAGAGTAAATAAACTTTCTTTTCAAGAATTAGCCCACCAATTTACGCCCAAACTAGTAACTCCCAACACGCTCAAGGAACTTCTAATAGATTGTAGATATGACCCTGTGCCCGGAAAAGGGGACGAAATGATGCTAGCATCATTACGTATCCGACGAGCTGCTATATATTTAGGGAAGCTACCAGGAATGACTACACACTTAGAAAATATATATCACTTTGTCCAGTCAGGGCGAGATTCTGAGAGTATTAACAGAGCCCTGGAGTACCAAAAAGTGGAAATACAGGGGGAACTGTTACGTTTCCTCATAAATTGTGTGATCAGAAATCAAGACCAACCAGGGGTAAATCCGAAAGAAATGCAAATTCTTACCACATGGAGTCAGAATATATCAGAGGGGAGACATGATAAACGATCATGTATAGTAGCTATGTGCCGAAAGATCCGCAAAGAAATAGAACGAATACACGAAGAAAGATTAGCAGTAGACGAACCTGAACAAACCGAAGACGAGGAAGAATTAGAACTGCCCACAGGACAGTTAGAAACCATGGCCTATGTAAGTAGAGGAAGATCTTGCAATAATACTAGATGCTTCACTGATCCGATACGTCCGGTACGTCCAGATGATAGCAGAAATTTCCAAACTCCTATAATAAATATAAGGTCCCCCGAACATTCGTTCCAAGCCGCTGACAACCTACTCCGAGAACGAAGGGGTTATCATATACTCGATTCTATGGACGAACAAGAATTAGCCAGGTCAGCCGTTCATTGGGTTGATAGTCCCGGAAAATATAGTGATGATACATTAGCACACACGTTTTTGAACCTCGCCCCAGATGAACAGCGTTTAGCTGGTATCTATATGATTCAACAACTCCTTATATTATATAAAAGCCAACACTCCGACCCTGGTCCCTTACCTGATATATTGACTAAATTACTCACGAATAAATGTTATCAACCCAATGAACGGCTGATCTAGCTAATTCCGGTACGTCCAGATAATAGCAGAAATTTCCAAACTCCTATAATAAATATAAGGTCCCCCGAACATTAGTTCCAAGCCGCTGACAAATTACTCCGAGAACGAAGGGGTTATCATCTACTCGATTCTATGGACGAACAAGAATTAGCTAGATCAGCCGTTCATTGGGTTGATAGTCCCGGAAAATATAGTGATGATACATTAGCACACACGTTTTTGAACATCGCCCCAGATGAACAGCGTTTAGCTGGTATCTATATGATTCAACAACTCCTTATATTGTATAAAAGCCAACACTCCGATCCTGGTCCCTTACCTGATATATTGACTAAATTACTCACGAATAAATGGAGAGGTTCAGGTACTGAGCTAATTAGAGAAATACTAGAATCCAGAAAGCAGTACATTCTTTTTGTATGTCCCGAACATGTCTCACTGCCCATTAAGGAAAGAACGACGTATTATATGGATAGACAGAATCCCTTACGCGAAGTGCACCCGATAAAAGGAGAGGACAATCAGTTTAAACGTGTGTTTGTATACACACCCATATCTAAAATAGAACTATTGGAAATGAAGAAGGTGGTACCCAGTCATGACAAAGACCCAGCGGGTTTCCACCGAGAAATTAAAGACATGTTACTCATGGGAGAGTATACCTACCACGACATTATGACAATATTGAAGGTATTAATGCCTGCGGGCATTTATGAAAAACTCAAGGAAAAGGATTGGGAGGTGGGAGACCAAAAGATAGATTGGACAGCATTAGAAAACGAAGAAAAAGCTCGAGGTCCAGGTGCAGGGCTTGGGGAGAAAACCAAAACACTACCAGGTTTACTAGTACAGGTACTGCCACGTTTATTAACTACGAAAAAGGAAGACTGGGGTGCAATCTCAGCCTGTAAACAAAAACCAGACGAGGACACTAGTGATTTCTACGCCCGATTCGAAAAATGTTTTGGTATAAATAGTGGAATAAAAGCAAGCAGCGAATCGTATCCACATCTGTTTGTGACAAAGTTAGTTGAAAATTCTTTGCCCCAAGTTAAGAATAGAGTATTGAAATTCGAGAGTACCTGGCAAGGTAACACTCCGTCACAAATGTTACAAATGCTACAGTACCATCACAATAGAATTAGAGAGGAACAAGAACATGAACAAAGACGCATGAAAGACACGAAAATGAAAATGCTAGTTTCCCAGACAGTTCCAGCTGACGGTCATAAAAAGGGTATGACAAAGTCCAGTGTTTCAACAGGTCCTGTAAAAGGGACATGCAACTATTGTAAACAGTCAGGCCATTATGTACACGATTGTCCAGTTTTAAAACATAATATCGCCATAGGTAATACAAAAGAAAGACCACGGCCACTTAGACAGGATCAGAACCAACAAGGAGCCCCGCAGCATGCACAGTCCATGCCAGCTCCGCAACAGTCTCTGCCGGCTCCACCATCGCAGCCTATTGCTGCCACACAAACAACGACACGACAGATGTACCAGACCGCACAGTATGACTATCCTGATTATCAATGATACTCATGAAACAGCCTAGAGAGGGAAGTTGGCTTACCCCTTATTGAGGTCCCTGTAGATCAAGAAGGACCTTATGTACAGAGTGAACTATTAGGCCAAGATAGAACATTTTTACTGGATACAGGGGCAAGCCGAACAACAATAAAACGTAGTGAAGTTCCAGGGGCACCCCTCTCAGGCTCACAGAATATTTCCCTTGGCTTTTCAGGAAAACCTATCGTTAACGAAGTATCACAGCCTCTTCCCCTTACGATTGGTCCTTTGACACGAACTACAGATTTATTGCTTACTAAATCATGCCCAGAAAACTTGTTAGGTATAAAAACTTTGAAAGCTCTAGGAGCTATAATATGTTGTTCTCCGGAAGGAGTAAGATTGTTTTTACGTGATTTCAAAGGACACTATGTGTCCCGAGACATGGATGACCGACTGCAGACTTTACCCACACATTTATGGGCAGAAGGCCCTACAGATGTTGGTTGCATGAACATTACACCATATCGAGTCACACTAAAGGCAGGAGTGGTACTACCACGAATGCGACAATACAAGTTACCACCAGATGCTGTAGTGGCTTTACTGCAAATCATTGACGAACTTATTACCCAAGGAGTGGTTGTGGAAACCGACTCCAATGTATGTAATTCCCCGATAATCGCGATTCTTAAACGAACTGATCCCAAGGCCCCGCCAGTATATCGATTGGTTATTGATCTGCGCGAATTAAATAAATGTATTGTACCACAATACCCCGTAGTTCCAGACATTTCTTCATTACTGACAGCCATTGATTCCGAAGCGACATTCTTTACTGTAATTGATCTCAAAAATGCCTTTTTCAGCGTCCCAATAGATCCGGAAAGCCAATACTTGTTCGGATTTAGTTTAAATGGACGAAGCTTTAAATTCACACGCGCACCTCAAGGATTCACAGAAAGCCCCAGCATCTATAGCCAAGCACTGAAACGAGAACTTGACAGTATCCACATGCCAGTCAACACTGCCCTGCTCCAATATGTCGATGATCTGCTGATCACCGCTAGAAGCGAACCTGCATGTGAAAAAGCCTCACTGACGGTTTTACATTTTTTGGCCGAAAAGGGGCACAAGGTGTCCCCTTCTAAGCTGCAATTCTGTGTCCAGCGAGTTGTTTACCTTGGTCACTCGCTGTCCAAGGAGGGAAGGCAGCTTACACCAGATCGCATCCAGTTAATTGCTAACATGCCAATACCCAAGACACAAAAGGAGGTGTGGGCTTTTATAGGCCTCACTTCATATTGTAGGCAGTGGATCCCTCAGTATGCATTTCTAGCAAAACCACTCATTCAGTTGACAACACAGGAGGCAGCCACATCGACTGTCCTCCCTTGGACACAGGAACATACACAAGCTTTTGAAAGCCTAAAGAAAGCTTTATGTCAAGCACCCGTTTTAGCAACACCATGTTACTATAAACATTTTACACTCTTTGTTACAGAACGCGAAGGTACTGCTTTGTCAGTACTCACACAGGAACAAGCAGGATCACACAAACCGTGTGCTTATTTTTCTAGTACATTAGATCCCGTAGCTCAGGCTCTGCCTGCGTGCCTGAAATCAGTGGCAGCAACAGCTTTAGCAATCAGACAAAGCGATGCCATAGTGTTAGGACACCAATTGACAGTACAAGTACCACATGCAGTAGAGGTTCTCTTGAACCGCACACAGACACAACACTTGACTATAGCACGACTCACTGGTTACGAATTAACATTGTTTCAGCCACATATAGAAATCAGACGTTGTAGTACATTGAATCCTGCCACATTGTTACCAGTAAACGGAACAGACCCACTTGCACATGATTGTATTGAAGTTATCACTATCACGACGAAACCTAGACAAGACTTGACAGACGTCCCATTGTCAGATCCAGACCTGACGTTGTATGTAGATGGGTCATGTATGAGAACAAGTACAGGAGAGTTAGTGGCCGCGTATGCAGTCACAACAGATACTGAAGTTATTGAAACAAATCGCATAAATACCTTGTCCGCTCAAGTAGCAGAGCTCGTCGCTCTGACACAAGCCTGTATTCAAGCTACGAATAAAAAAGTCAACATATATACTGATTCACGTTATGCATTCGGAGTTGTACATGACTTCGGCGTGCTGTGGCGAGAGAGAGGTTATTTAACTTCTCACGGTACCCACATTCAGCACGGACCCCTCATTCATGCCTTACTAGATGCAATACATCTACCCACTGCAATATCAATTATGAAATGTAAAGCTCATACGAAAGTTACTGATACCATTTCCCAAGGCAATGATTTAGCTGACAGAACAGCTAAACAGACTGCTCAAACCCACAAGTCTGACATGACAAAGACAATAGTTCCGACACCAACACATTGCATGACGGTTAAGGATCCCGCTCTTGACGTAATTGACATACAGACACATGCTACACCAGATGAAATAAAGAAATGGACTGAATTAGGAGGGACCCAAACGGATCAAGGATGGATGACGAAGGAAAAATCTGTGTGGTTCCTTCCTGATTCAATGGTCCAAGTTATCATTAGCACTGTACATAGTCCAGCGCACCTAGGAGAAAAAGCTATGCTAGACAGCATTCAACACATTTGGTTCAACAAACATTTACGAGCAGCAGCTAAACAAAAAGTCCGTACCTGTATGATCTGTTGTCAGTTTAACCCAGGTAAAAGCATTCCCGTAGAACAGGGCGGATTTCAGCCTCCTGATCACTCTTTTGAAGTCCTCCAGATGGATTATATCCAGATGGAACGATGTCGAGGATTCAAATATGTTCTCGTAGTTGTCTGTGCTCTTTCCCGTTGGACAGAGGCATACCCGGTTTCAGATTACACTGCCCCGACTACTGCCAAACAGTTGGTTCGAGAATTCTTCCCACGGTACGGTTTACCACGTGCTGTCTACTCAGATAACGGCCAGCCGTTCTCATCCGAACTAATGAAACACGTTTCACTTTTGTTAGGCTATCAGTGGAGATTTCACTGTGTCCGACACCCCGAGGCAGCAGGTCTCGTGGAACGACATAATCAAACTCTGAAAATTAGATTGTCCAAAATATGTAGAGAGAAAGGTGTCGACTGGGTAGTAGCCTTACCAGTTGCACTCTTTTACATGAGAATGGTAGCGCACTCTCGAACAGGGCTATCCCCTTATGAGGTGGTCTTTGGTAGACCACCAAATATGTGGGGGACGCCTATACCACGCAAAATAACTGATGTAGACTGTAATATGCTGACAGATTACCTAGCTTCCTTGATGTCTGCACTACAATCTTGTCGTTCACAGGTAGCTGCAGCCTTTCCCGACAACACCGAGGTGAAACCCCATGACGTAATTCCAGGGGATTTGGTGTTAGTGAGGAACTTTGACCGAAAGTCCCAGCTGGATCCTAGGTGGAGATCGCCTCAACTCGTACTGTTAACAACAAGGACAGCAGTGAAGATCGAAGGTCGAAAAGGCTGGATACATTCAAGTCATATCAAGAAATTTCATGGACTACCGTCCGATGTAAATGACACACCTTGCGTGTCTTCACCGATTGACTCAAAGCTTCCTTTGGTTGAACTGAATGACAAAGAACAATACAGACTAAAATTAAGGTCTACCAAGTCAGACAATTTGATTGTTTAAGTCCTCTCCAAGGTGAATCGGTCGAATTTGTCCCTGACATGAATCCCCTAGACCTGAATAGAGAAAGACACCGAAGGAAGCGAATTAAACAACATGCGTACTATAAATCACTGCGTAGTCATTGCACAGTGACGTTATTAATTTTGTTTTTCTTATGTCTTTTAATAATAGCTGCAAGTATATTGTTGCACATATATTATCCTATTTCTAAACATGTTCATAATGTTACTGCTGAACATTCTTTTAGTGAACTTCCCCCGCATGAGTTGTCATATAGATTTGCGCTGCGCAACAACACTTTTATTAGTATGTTACATCATTCCCATCAGGTTAGCAATGCTACAAATTGTTGGATATGTGGCCGACTCCCTCCCTATCAGAACTATAAAGGAATTCTGCCTCTCTTCCCATACCCGTTCACACACAATGGCTCCTGTGGAGCATGGTTTAGTGTAATTAATTCCCAAGATTCGAATTCCGCAGTTTATCAAGACAACTGGGTATGGGGAAACCTGAACTTAGTTTTACTCAAAGTCTGCTACCCTGACAAGAAGGGACTTCCCAAAGGAACAGGAACTGATCTAGAAAATGAAGTATATGGATTAGGTAATTTCACGCTTAATCTCATGATCCTGAATGTTGAATCTGAAGCTGCACCAATTTTGCCCGCTATGTCAGTATTTCCGGTTAAAGGTGAATTATGCATAAGAAAGAATGGCTCTATACACATGGGCCACAGTAAATGCACCACTGTAATAGAATTCAGTGATCAAGGCAAGTCTACATTTAGAGCTTCTCGCCATTCCTACTTTGTATGTGGTCAGACTGCATATATACGTTTGCCTCTAGATTGGGATGGTACCTGCTATATTGGATTCCTTTTGCCACCTGTTTTCCTAGCTCCTCCTGATTATCATAGAAATACTCATTTAGTACACAATAGAGAACGGAGAGATCTCCCAATAGTCGATTACACTGAGACAGCATGGGAAAAATACACAGATTTCAATAAAGGTCTCTTTCCCTATATAGGTACAGTTACCAATAGTAAGCTGATACGTAGATTAACCAGAACCCTTGAAGCAGTAGTGAACGAAACTATTTCCGCCTTAGGCAATTTAACAGAAGAGCAGTCTGCTATGCGGATTGTTGTGCTTCAAAATCGTCTTGTCCTTGACGTCATCCTGGCCGATAGGGGCGGAGCTTGTAGGGTCATCGGATCAAGCTGTTGCATTTTCATACCAGAAAATTCGCCATCTGTATATAAAGCCATAACTCGCCTTCATAAGATTGTAAGCCAGATACACCAGAATCCAGGCACCTGGACTTGGTCCAGTTGGTTTTGGAGTGTATTATCTACCTTTGGATGGAGGGTCCTATCCTTCCTAGGTATTGGCTTTCTCATACTATTCAGTTGCTGTTTATGCCTACAATGTGGACCAGCGATTTGTGGTCTGTGTGCCACCTCGTGTATCCCACATCCAAGTTTTCATTCAAGATTCCGGAAGAAGAAAGAAGAACAAATGATGCTATATGAACAGATCAACGGATTGATGAAGATTTATATCTCTTAAGGGCAAGTAGGGGACAAGGAGGGAATGTGGAAATATGGATTTTTATGGTCAGTTATGTCCCCTATCTTGGACCCCAACGGTTTCATGTATAAACCATAAGTACATGTATGTTTCCTCCAGTTCCAGTTATGAAGACGCAAACACATGTGCGTCCACCGTCAACATGTCCTCTTTCAGATCCGCCATGAATGGGCCGGATATTCTATTCCTAAGTATGAAAGGCCACCGGCTTTATATGGTTCACTTATCCCATTTTGCAGTTCAGACGAGTAGGCCCTGATTCTGCCATCAAGCCTTTTCTGCCTTCTGCCTCTGAAAGCTCCAGTCTGAGCTCGCATCTGTACCCATGAACTTTGTCCTACTCCCTGCGCGGCTAACGGTGCCTGACTCCAGCCTGTTGCCTGCCAAAAACTGTATTTCACCTTCAAGATTATCTGCTTTGCTCCGCTCCCTATCCAATACATTCCTGTCTAGTAGTTTAAGTAAACATTCTCCCAGCTACCGAGCAAAGGGCCCGGCTTCTCTGTCTTCATGCAAGTAATTCATAGCCCTATTACTATGGAAGATTTCTGCCCTCGCATCTAGTGTAGACACTTAGACGCTTGTACACGCACTAACGGTCAGTATAGTCAGTATAGAATAAGATTCTATCCTAAGAGTCCTTTCTTTCTGGATAACACCGTTCTTTAAACATAGGATAATAGATATGATTTGGGATTAGGTTGACATAACCCCAGACTTCTGTCTCCACATGTAGAGCTAAATGTCAAGTCCCCTTCATCCCCTAGTTGCACGTCAATCACACGTCATGCTGCTGCGCGCGCATCTCTGCCAAGTATTTCTGCTGACATTGCGAAATTCTTTCATGGAACCACCCATTTATGACATCATACCTGATGACGTTCTTTAGTTACGCCCAGTTACACCCACTTTAGTTACGCATGTATGTTCTTATCTTTGTTATCAACTGTTACGCCTCCGGCATCTGTTTCACTGTAAGGCCTATTGTATATAAATGATTACTTGTCAATAAAGTGGGGTCCTTCACTTCCTGAACCTTCGTGGTGATGGAATATGGAGTCCTCAATTCGAATTGATTTTGGAATAAAGCCCGTTCCGAACCTCTAATACCACGGATTCTGCCTCTTATTTTACTGAGCTATTATTATAGATTTTACGCATCAAATTAAGTTCCGGTAATTAAATTATTTACCACACTGTGAATACTGTGCATGATTAAACAGGGTAAGCAGCTGGGTGTGTGCTAAGAGTCTGCTTCTGCACCAAAAAATGGCTCCCCCTTTCCATCTAATGCAACTGTGAAATCACCAGAGCAATACGCAATAAATCTCTGCCTGTAATTCCTATATGCACACAGAGTCATGTTTTCACATTAGTCACAAAACGAAATTTCTTTGCCATTTTGAAAGCACACTTACTACTCTTTTTTTTGGCAAGTGATAAACACTTTTACAGTCTGTCACATTTTGAATCCACTTTTCAGATTCTTAAAAAAGCACATGTCCAAACTGCTTTTTCAGACCAGCACCATGTGTAACCTGGGTGACTGACCACACTCCAGCAAGGGCAACCAGCCTTAGTGATGCTGAATGTATTTGCATTACTGACTGAAACCTCAAACCCCACTCGCTTGTGAATACTGTGCATGATTCCACAGGGTAAGCAGCTGGGTGTGTGCTAAGAGTCTGCTTCTGCACCAAAAAATGGCTCCCCCTTTCCATCTAATGCAACTGTGAAATCACCAGAGCAATACGCAATAAATCTCTGCCTGTAATTCCTATTTGCACACAGAGTCATGTTTTCACATTAGTCACAAAACGAAATTTCTTTGCCAATTTGAAAGCACACTTACTACTCTTTTTTTTGGCAAGTGATAAACACTTTTACAGACTGACACATTATGAATCCACTTTTCAGATTCTTAAAAAAGCACATGTCCAAACTGCTTTTTCAGACCAGCACCATGTGTAACCTGGGTGACTGCCTACACTCCAGCAAGGGCAACCAGCCTTACTGATGCTGTATGTATTTGCATTACTGAGTCCAACCTGAAACCCTTAAAGTATTCTTTATTTTTAGCAGTACACCTTAATTTATCGTGAAAACATAGTCCATATTATTTTACATGTTCCTCACATTTAAATTTCTCCCAAAACAGAAAATAATAAACACAACTTCAACAAAAGGAATTCCATTTCTATTATTCATTTCTTAATTTACCATATACATCCCCTCTCAAACTCTAAACTCACCTTTAAAATTAGTTAGCTGTGAAAGAAATGTGGCACTCAAACAGCAGATTATCAGAGCCAGGATCTCTGTTCTTTACACCTCTCTCCTCTCAGCAGAACCAGATAATGGCAAACTTTCCCTCTCTTTTTCCACACATATACATGTTAATTTCAAATCTCAATGCTTCCCCCTTTTTTTCAAATGTAATCACACATTTCTATTGGTTGAAAACCAACCCTTTTCCAAAAGTACCCTTCCCCCAACTTGACTTCTGCCTAGTACCCTTCCCCCAACTTGACTTCTGCCTGCTACCATAGCAACAGCTCATGGAACACTGCTGTGTGGAGTTAGGTCAGAAGTTCACCAAACAATGTTTCAATTCCACAGAGCAAGAGTGCTTGACTTTTCAAACCTAACAGCAAATCCATAGTACTGTTCTTTGGTAACACATTTTTCTGTACCAATACAAAACATGCTTCTATTAATTTACACATACAGCCTAGTTTTTATTCTAGAATGGTATGAAACAGCCAATCAGTTCTTTTTTTTATGAAAAAATATGTATGCCTCCATTTCCAAACTGTCTTTCATTTCTTTTTACCATTCTACTGAATTACACCTCCTGAGTGCCTCCAGTTCTCCTTTGAAGATGTTCACAGTGTGGATTGTAGGGCACAGCTATGTCTTCTGGAGTGAAAAGTATGCAGAGAAAACAGATATGGTGAGAGACCTTGCTTTGCCAAATGTAGACATTAAATGGATTGGTCAGAGAGGGTTAAAGTGGCACCAATTGATGCCAGTGGTGAAATTCTTCATGCAAATCCAACACCCTGACCTCATAATAGTGCACTGTGGTGGCAATGACCTAGGCACTTTGACTGGGGTAGGTCTGGAAATGCTTATGAAGGACACCTTTGCACAACTGTTTTCACTTTTCCCTAAAACTGCCTTTGTGTTTTCTAACATATGCCAAAGGCAAAAATGGAACTGGTCCAATCATTTCTGTCCGCAGATTGACAAAGCAAGAAAGCACGTCAACAAATCTGTTTCTGCTTTCCTCCGTGACTATGGTATGGGTTCCATTTACCACAACAACTTGCGTTACAACATGCAAGACATTTATAGAGGAGATGGTGTGCACTTCAATGATGAAGGGAACAGAGTCTTCCTCCTGAACCTTAGACTCTGCATCGGTACTTACTTGTAGGTACCGCTAAAAAATCACTTCATAATCACAACGGCTCTTTTTAGAGCCCCCTAATATCTAAACTCTTAAATCTGCATTTCATTTCTTTTATTTTATTTTTTTTCTACCGTACGCGTACGTTGAGCTTACCGTACGCGTACCCCGCGATTTTTTTTTAAATCAATAAATGTTTTCTTTGTACTTTTCTGTCCTTCTTTGACCCCCTTACAAATGTTAGGGGGTCTGTAACTCTCCTCCTTGCCCCCTTTTCAAGATATCACTCTTTTTTTTCTGAGTGAAACACACGAAATGGCGGCCGCCGCTTCCTGGTTTCGACCGATTCGAATGTTTACTAAGATCTAAGAGCCAATCAGAATCGCGCTCGCGCACGCCACCGTACGCGTACGGTAAGCGCACCGTAAGCGCACCGTAAGCTGGCTCAGATATATATATTGATTTAAAGGCTATTATCTCAGAATCTACTGAACAGATTTACACCAAACCTACAAAAGGCACTTCCTTGACCTGAGGACTACCTCTCTGCCAAATTTCTAGTAATTCTGTTCAGCCGTTCGGGCTGTACCTTTGACTAAAGGTCCTATGGGGAAATGCATGGGGAAAACGCGTTTTGGGACTCCCCTTTTTTCTCGGCCCCCGCTTGACGAATCCCCCTGAGACTTTCAGGGTAGGAGCTGAGCGGAGCGCCCCATTAGTTTTGAAAATTTCGCGAAGATTCGTCAACTGGCGCCAAAGTTATTCAAAATAGAATTTTGAGATTTCCTATGGAAACACGGTCCTAACTATAACTATCTACTGGCGACTGCCAGTAGATAATATATATATATATATACATATATATATTATATATATATATAAATATATATATATATATTTATATATTATATATATATATATAGATAGATAGATAGATAGATAGATAGATAGATAGATAGATAGATAGATAGATAGATAGATAGATATAGATACAGATAGGTACATATACATATACATACATGTATATATGTATATATATATATATATATATATATATATATATATATATATAGAGAGAGAGAGAGAGAGAGAGAGAGCGAGAGAGAGAGATATAGATATATAGATATATATAGATATATATGTTTTTGTGTGCATTTTCTAGCCCTGGTCTCATAACTTGATCTCAGATCAAAAGATGCAGGAGAAGGGGTCTTCCCGGTTTTCCACTGCAGATTAAAGCCTATGCAACTAATTTCCAACTGAGGAATAGATGGCAGTGTGTAACTAAATGCATGTGCATCTCCCATCTATCTTCGCCAGGGTGCTCAAAGCAATATCTTTAGAAACCGTTGATCAACAAAGAATCATGCACTGGAGGTTTGAGGACAATGTCTTGATACTCACGCAAAAGACGAAATAGAGAATTTAGGGCCTGATGTACTAAGATTTCATCTGCTTTAGTCACAAATTGTGCACCGACTCTTTGAGAATGGAGTCCAATTTTGCAACCCGATCTATGAAATAGGTCAGTTTCACAAAATAAACATTCACAGCAGGCTGCAGAGCAATATACCTAATTAACATTCAGTAGGCAGGTCACAATTTGCAACACGCTGTGATAGACTGCAAACAGAAGGATTGTGGCCTGCAAGAGACTGACGACCACCATACCTGACAGGAACCCTTTTTTAGAAATATCCAAGTTTCTTAAAGAAATGGTGCTGCTTTTAAAAAATAGAAAAAACCCTGTTTGTGAAAACCTCAGAAAGAGCAGATACTGGTTACCTAACCACTGACTACTTTCCCTCAGACTGCCAACCTGTGAGAAACTGACTTATTATTAATCGGGGCAGATGGTAGCCCACCACAAGTAAGAAAATCACTAACTTGTTAGGTACAGTCAAATGTTTCAGTAATTTTAACCCACACTCAAACCCTGTCAGCTATGGCATGGAGCAGACAGGCTTAATTTTTGAGAAAATGTACAAAAGCATTAAGAACTACAAAAGAAGTTAAAAAGACAAAAGCACAACATAATTAAAATACCTCTCTAATTTAGAAAAACAAGGTAAACGTTTATGAAAAAAATGACACCAACATGACAAAAATAAAAGGGAGGAACCGAAGATGTGTTAAAAAAAATAATAATAATGAAGAAAAAATAGCTCCAAAAACATAGTGCACAAATGGTAGTAAATAGTCACAGTAGTACAGGACCTCGGCATGATTTCTGTATGACAATGATGGAGCAAGGATTAGATACACCAACCAGGTTTATTCTTTATTTTGAAGTCAAAATTCTTCGGCAGCGCAAGACAGCAGATTGTATCAGAGGAAGCCCTTATCAGGTGGATAGCATTGGACGAGATCCTGTTGAAGCAGTTGGTTTTGGCAGGAAAAGCGGGAGAAATTCAAACTTGATGCCCATATATATGTATATGTATGTGTATGTGTATGTGTATGTACATGTATATATATATATATATATATATATATATATATATATATATATATATATATATATATATATATATATATATATATGCCGTCCCACACTGCGCCAAAGCACACCATGCACTCCTTCCAGTCGAAAGCACGATTACGAGATCAGGGCCTAAAAGTGGTTTTATTCAACATAAACCAGCCATACATGCCCAACGCGTATATATATATATATATATTTATATTTATACTAGTAATTATTCCTCATTTAAGAATATTGATATTTATATTTTTATATAAATGTATTTTACCATGACTTGCTTTTATCCTCTATACATTATGTATATTATTTATGAATTTATGCTCTGAGTTGATTTGCTAGCGTAGTATGTTTACTATGTCTATAGCTGCTATCACTTAGTACGTGCACTTTAAAAGAAGTAATCCCGCCCCAGGCGCTGACATGTGATCAAGGCCGTTTTACCGGCCGAAACGCGTCATGGCGACATGGGGATTGCTGAATAAATCATCACTGCGAATAATTTGGGTCTACTCTTGCCTTAGTTCGTGTGGAAAGAAGTGGCAGGCAAGCTTTCAGCCATATATCAAATCTTCCTCCTAATCAGCAGGAATTACCCAGACACTCCAGTATGCTTGAAGTAAGTTTAATGACAGAACAACGTGTTTCGGCTTTACGACTTGTTCACGGTGATCAAAATCCAGTATCACTCTTCCATATTTAAATTTACAGAAAATAGAAAGAGGACTGCACCATAACATCGTGATTCTGATAGTAAACAAAAATGGTGGCTATCTTAACATAGAAAATAAGAGCGTTCTTCTCTGCTTTATCGTTAATCCCTCCACAGTAATTACACCGCAATTCTATCAAAGTGCCGTGCCCAATCTAAAATACATGTTTGCAATACTCATTTGTGTAATACATGAGTGTTCGATTCCAAATCCAGATAGTGTGATTTGCATCAAAATGTGAATACATAGTCACATGACATATGAATATTTTTGTATTCACCTATTATACCGCAAAGTTTCACAAATATCTGCCCCAGTGGGCAATTGTAACAACTGATTTAGTCATTGCATTGTTTTAGTCCTGCCCCAGTGGGCAATTCACAAGAATTCATATACTGCATCAGAGGTTATTTAACAAAATTGAAGACCGATGGTTCCATATTAGTTACTATCAACAAAAGAAGAAGGTGAAAGTCCCTGCACCTGTGTGAACAAATAGAAATACAAAATGTTACATATAAAAATGTTAAAACCAGCTGAAAAGATTCTGCAACTATATTCACAATATCCTTATTACTCAGATGGATTGCAAGCTCCTCGCTGGAATTTAAACCCTGTGGCAAAGGGTCTCAAAATCAATGACATATTTAGATTCCAACTTGCGTAATGTCAGCTCCTGATTACAACCCCTTACATTAGTAGTTACTAAATCAATTACCACCATTCTTAATCACTTCTCATTTTGAAAATGGCAATCAAAAAAAAGTTGCACCACTGGGTAGTGCTTGTCATTATGCCTGATAGCACACACATGCTCTAAAACTCGTTTCTTAGCACGATGTATAGTGCTCCCTATGAACATTTTATTGCACGGGCAAATTAAAGCATACGCGTAAGTGGTGTTTCAAGTGGTATTGCAACTCAGGGGTTTCTTAATAACAAATTCTCCTCTTGAATTTGGTACTAGGAACTTTGTGCAATTTGTGCTGTTAATGCACGCTTTGCAATTCTTGTAGCAACGAAAACCTGGCTGCCCCACTATCGTAGGCGTATCATCTCTTGTAATCAGGTTAACACTCAATTCATCCCGCAAAGATCGACTTTAAAAAAAAGTAATCTGAGGATTACAGTTCAAATGTTTGCATAAACTTTCATCAGTCATTAAAACTTGCCTATGTTTGTTTAAGACCTTTCGCACTTTCTGTGCTTGGTGGGAAAAGGTTGTTATAAATAGGGGTGGGCGGAATTTGCGTAAACGCGCTACGCAAATCTCCGCGAAACGGTAAAAAATCTCCGCGAACATGCAGAAATTCCGCGAACACGCGGAATTGCTTGTTCGCGATACTTTTTTCCTGTTCGCGATCGCTGTTTGCGTGCTCGGGGTGAAATATCTCGCGAACACGCATATTGAGAACGCGAACAAGCAAAAAATTTCGCGAAGTCGCGGAACGCAGATTTTTGGGCAATTTCGCGTTCTCCGCGGAACGCGAAATTACCCAAATTCCGCGAATTCCGCGAACGGAACGGAATTTACCGCCCAGGCCTAGTTATAAACCTTATATTCTCAGGACTCTCCTCTCATACAGCTGGGTGAAATAATTAATTTCTTGTCACTGACTCAACTCTTTTACTGGCCTGCTCAAAGATCTTTTGGCTATACCTTCGTTCTGCAAAACGTTTGCACATAGTTTCTTTTTCAGAAAAGAATGCTGATTCAGTACTACAATTACATTTTGTCCGTAATAGTTCCCCATAGGGGATACTATATATAAGGTTGGAGGGATGTGCACTTCTTGCACTCAACAGACTATTACCTGCTGTTAACTTTCTAAATAGCTTAGTCTGCAGCTTCCCTTCCTCTATGCTTACCCGCACATCTAAAAACTCCATTTCAGCTCTGCTGATGTGCTCAGTAAAAATCAAATTACAAGAGTTGATGTTAAGATTTCGCACAAAACTTCTGGCAGATTCTTCATCACCCTTCCAAATACAAAATATATCATCAATAAAACGCAGCCACAGGACAACACAGCTTTCAAATTCCTCCAGCTGAGCAGCCACCAGGATTATATCTTCTGCCCAAACTGCACAAGGATGCAGAGAATCCTCCTGGAAGGCCAATTGTTTCATCAATAGGCTCTCTATAGGAAAACACCTCAAGATTCATTGACCATTATCTGAGACCATTTGTAATGGGGTTGCCAGCGTATTTACGTGACACCACTAATTTCTTAACAATAATTGATGGCATCCATTTGGAAGAAGAGTATACCCTTATAACTTTGGATGTCAATAGTCTACACACGAGTTTTAAGCATGATTTGGGTTTGCAAGCTGTGAGACACTTTTTAAAGACACGCTCAATTTCTTTATTCATCCATTCTTAAATGATTTTAGATATGATTTATTTTTATCTAACTAACAATTTTTCATCTTTTATAAATCCATCGACAAGCAGTCACACGGCACAGCAATGGGCACCTGCTTTGACCCCAGATATGCAAATTTATTCATGGGCTGGTGGGAGGAGCAGGTGGCTGCTCAGCTGGAGTAATTTGAAAACTGTGTTGTCCTGTGGCTGCGTTTTATTGATGATTTATTTTGTATTTGGAAGGGTGATTAAGAATCTGCCAGAAGTTTTGTGCGAATGCTTAACATCAACTCTTGCAATTTGATTTTTGCTGAGCACATCAGCAGAACTGAAATTGAATTTTTAGATGTGCGGGTAAGCATAGAGGAAGGGAAGTTTCAAGCAAAGCTATTTAGAAAGTTAACAGCAGGTAATAGTCTGTTGAGTGCAAGAAGTGCACATCCCTCTAACCTTATATATAGTATCCCCTATGTGGAACTATTATGGGCAAAACATAATTGTAGTACTGAATCAGAATTCTTTTTTGAAAAAGAAATTATGTGCAAACGTTTTGCAGAACTAGGGTATAGCCAAAAGATCATTGAGCAGGCCAGTAAAAGAGTTTAGTCAGTGACAAGAAAGTAATTATTACACCCAGCTGTACGAGAGGAGAGTCCTGAGAATATAAGGTTTATAACAACCTTTTTCCACCAAGCACAGGAAGTGCAAAAGGTCTTAAACAAACATTGGCATGTTTTAATGACTGATGATAGTTTATGCAAACATTTGAACTGTAATCATCAGATTACTTTTCAAAAAAGTCGATCTTTGGGCAATGAATTGAGTGTTAACCTGATACGCCCAAGATAGTGGGGCAGCCAGGTTTTCGTGGCTGCAAGAATTGCAAAGCATGCAGTAACAGCACAGATTGGACAAAGTTCCTAGTACCAAATTCAAGAAGAGAATTTGTTATTAAGAAACCCTCGAGTTGCAACACCACTTACTGTGTATATGCTTTAATTTACTGTGCAATAAAATGTACTTAGGGAGCACTATACATCGTGCTAAGAAACGAGTTTCAGAGCATGTACGTGCTATCAGGCATAATGACAGGCACTACCCAGTGGCACGACATATTTTTTGATTGTCATTTTCAAAATGAGAAGTTATTAAGAATGGTGGTAATTGATTCAGTAACTACTAATGTAAGGGGTGGTAATCGGGAGCTGACATTACGCAAGTTGGAATCTAAATATATAATTGATTTTGAAACCCTTTTACCACAGGGTTTAAATTCCAACGAGGAACTTGCAATCCATGTATGTATTTATGATATTGTGAATATAGTTCCAGAATCTTTTCAGCTGGTTTTAACATTTTTATATGTAACATTTTGTATTTCTGTTTGTTCACATAGGTGCAGGGACTTTCACCTTCTCTTTTTTGTTGATAGTAACTAATATGGAACCATCGGTCTTCAATTTTGTTAAATAACCTCTGATGCAGTTTAAGAATTTTTGTGAATTGCCCACTGGAGCAGGACTGAAACAATGCAATGACTAAATCAGTTGTTACAATTACCCACTGGGGCAGATATTTGTGAAAATTTGTGTTATAACAGGTGAACGTAAAAATATTTATATGTCATGTGACTATGTGTTCACATTTTGATGACAATCACGCTATCTGGATTTGGAATCGAACACATCATGTATTTCACAAATGAGTATTGACAATATGTATTTTAGATGGGGCACAGCTCTTTGATAGAATTGCGGTGTAATTACTGTGGAGGTATTAACAATGAAGCAGAGAAGAACGCTCATATTTTCTATGTTAAGTTGGCCGCCATTTTTTTTTACTGTTAGACTAATGATGTTATGGTGTAGTCCTCTTTCTATTTTCTGTAAATGAATTTCAAAATGGAAGAAGGATACTGGATTTTGATGACCGTGAATAAGGGGGAAAGCCGAAACGCCTCGTTGTGTTATTAAACTTACTTCAAGCATACTTGAGTATCTGGGTAATCCCTGCTGATTGGGAGGAAGATTTGCTGTATGACAGGGTTATCTGGTAACCCAAACTCAGACCACCCGCTTTGACAGCCTCATGACAATCATATATATATATATATAAATATTAATATCAAAATAATACATTAGAAGGTAATCCATAAAACTGTCAATCCTTAAATCCATAAAAAGACAGAAGTACTGTTGGATGTTAAAAGCAATAAAAAAACATTTTACAGTTTTTAGGATTCCATTGCTATTGCTGGCTGACAATAACGTCCCAGTTTAAATACCAAAGCTTAACATTACATGATTGTCATTGGCATTGGCTGATCTAAAGTGCTAGTGCAAATACAGTACTCCTAATGTAAACATCCAAGTTGTAAATGACTATAGAGAACAAGTGCTAGTGCAAAACAGATCACTGAAAGTGCTAAGTGCAAATTTAACCTCAAGTGTATACATGCTAAAACCTATCTAAAACCGTGTAAGAATTTAAAATTTTAAGGGGGCTCTTGGCGGTTTCAGTTTAACCCACTTGGTTTCATGCGGGTCATTGTTGATGTGTTGCTACCTTCTATTTCTACAGTGACTGACCCAGGTTTTTGTCTATAGACATGTGTATTGTTCCTCTGTAGCATTCAGGCCACCCAGATATTTAGAGTCGAGATCAAGAATATAGCGCGTCTTTAAACATCTAAGGGCTTTCTCCCTGTCCCCTCCTCTTTTGTTAGGTGGAATGGCATCAATCAGATAATATTTAAAATCTTTTGGGTCTGCCTTATGTGCTTCGCCAAAATGCTGGGCCACTGGGTAGGTTAGGTCATGGTTCTTGATATCCCTGATGTGCTGGAGTACCCTCTTGTGCCCCTGCAGTATAGTACTGCTCACATAACACAGGCCGCAAGGGCACTCCAGCACATAGACTACATAGTCCAATTTACATGTCAGGACTTTGATGATCAGCCGCTCCTGGTCACGAAAAGTTGTCTTATAAGATGTTTTGTTCACACCAAATTGGCACGCCTTGCACACCTTGCATCTGTGGAATCCCTTACTTTGGTAGAGCCACATGACCTTAGACTGGCCGCCAGGATCATTCTGGACCAAGGTGTCCTTCATAGAAGGTGCCGTACTGTAGGATATAGCTGCTCTGTTAGGTAATAAGTTGCCGATGACTGGGTCGCCTAGGATCAAAGGCCAATTTTTCCTAATGATGTTTCTAATGGCCTTTTCCTGTCTGTTATATCCCAGGATGAGCCTGAACGTTTCAGTATCCTCTACCTTACTTTCCTTCACCTCTGGGGGTTTACTTAAGAGGGTTTCTCTCCTGACTGCATTGCTCTTCTGGATAGCAGTATTAATACATTTCATGGAGTAACTCCTTGCTAAAAACCTGTTTTTACTGGCTAATTGGGCTGCCCTCAAGTCATTGTAATGACTGCAAATGCGCTTGAGCATCTCCCCATATGGAATGCTTTGGATTAAATGGTGTGGATGAGAGCTCTTAGCATGCAACACTGAGTTGCCAGCGGTTGATTTTCTATGCAGCTTTGTCTCCAGCTTGCCATCTCTAATGTATATCTGTACATCAAGGAAATTAACAGTCTCTGGGCTCAAGGAGGCCGTGAAATGTAGGTTGAGGTTATTGATGTTAAGCCCTTCTATGAATTGCTCGGCTTCTGACTTTGTGACCTGACAGAATAAAAAAGGTCATCTATATACCTCAACCAAAGTTTGATGTTGTTTGTGACATATGTTGCATGTTTTTTAAGTAGGACCAGCTCCTCCCCCCAACCCATGTGCAGACAGGCATAGCTGGGGGAGAACCTGGCCCCCATAGCTATGCCTCATTGTTGTTGATAACGAGCATTTTGAAATATGAAAATGTTATTACATAAACAAAACTCAACCATATTGATGAGCATTTTGCTATGTTGCATACATTCACATGATCTCCGTGCTAGAAAATATTGCAGCGCCCTTAGTCCGTCTTGATGATTAATAGACGTGTATAATGATGTTACGTCTAAGGTGATAAGTATATAGTCATCCTGCCACTCAAAGGTTTGTATTTTTGACAAAAAATCACCCATGTCCCTGATGTAGGAAGGAAGCTGCTGCACAAATTCCTGCAGGAAAAATCTATATACTGGGATGTTCTTTTGAGTAGACTGTTGCAGGCCTAAATTATTGGCCTTCCTGGGAGTTTTAGGGGGGTCTTTATGTATTTTTGGTATGAAGTACAGAATTGGTGTCACCGGATTGTCATTTCGTAAAAACTTGTCTCTTGCAGAGTTAGCATCCCAGCATTCTTCCACGCCACTAATTTCATTTGGTAGTCGTTGTACATGGTTTTAAGGGATATTTTGTCACTTTTACGGTAACACTCTCTGTCCATTAATTGGTTGATTGCTTCCTCAATGTAATCAGCCTTACTCCATAACACCAAATTGCCCCCTTTGTATGAGTTGCAAATGACTACTTCCTTATTGGTTTTAAGTTTGCTCATCAAGAGATGGTACTGCAGCTCTTGTTTATTGATTTTGTGTCTTGTGATGTTATGCACTCTATGGTTGAGTTGTTTAATTCCCGTCACTACCTGCTCATGGAAAATATCTATGGCGTCCCTCGGTGTAATGGGGTTGAAGGTAGAGGGGGGTCAAAAAGGTGTAACTTTTGTAGTTTGCTCTGCCATCCTGCTCATGAGTTCAGTTTCCTCGATATTGTGCAAGGGAAAGGTATCTTCATTTGCTTATTACTTAGAGTTGCCATGTCTGATGCAGTGAGATTAAATGGAGGGGAGACAGTTGGCAGTTGTTTAGAATGGTACCCTGTCACATTGGCTCTTACTTTGTTTTGAAGAAAGTATTTTTTCAGTTTGAGTTTCTGCACACTTCTAAAAATGTCCATTCTGGTGGCAGCATAGTTGAATGAACTCTCAGGGCAGTATGACAGCCCAAGTGCTAATAATTGTTCCTCTGCCGTGTTTAAGTTCACATTGGTTAGATTTATCATAATCTGATTATATATAAAAGAACTATCAATGCTTACCACAAGCTCTTGAGCGAATGGCACCAAAAAGGAATGCTCAGTACCAATGAGCTGGAGCTACTTATGGTGAAAAATCCTGTCACCTCTGTGTTCTATATGTTACCCAAGGTTTACAAGCACCCTACAGATCCACCTGGCAGACCTATCATATCCGCCAACAACAGCCTGTTCGAGAATTCATCCATTTACCTCAATCACTTCCTATGTCCTTATCTTGTCAATCTCCCTTCGTACTGTAGGGATAGCATGGATTTTATTTGTAAAATTCAGCATATCCCGTGGAAGGATTCATACATACTCACCATGGTGGATGTGGTGGCACTCTGCACATGTATTGAACATGAACTAGGCCTTGAAGCATGCAAGTACTTTTTTAGGGATAGGTCACTAGCCATGTATGATCGCTCTATGATTTTATTTGAAATGTTGCAGTTCTGCTTGGAAAATAACTTTTTTCTATTTGAAGACCAGTGGTATAAGCAAGTCACTGGGACTGCGATGGGGAGTTCCTTTGCGCCTAGCTATGCCTGCATGTTCATAGGGTGGTGGGAGGCTGAGCACATTTGGAATGAGAGGAACAAAGAGTGGCTTGGGCATCTGATCCTGTGGACTCGTTACATAGATGATATATTTCTCATCTGGGACGGTCCACAGGAATCATTGGGTGATTTCTTGGTTAGTATAGCCAACAATGATTTGAACTTAAAATTCACAAGTAAGACTGACAGAAATACCACTGAGTTTCTGGATGTACAAATTGATGTCAGAGATGAAGTGATCACCACCAAACTATATAGAAAAGAAACTGCTGGCAACACAATTTTGCATGCCCAAAGTTACCATCTGGACAATCTAAAATGAAGTATCCCCTACTGTGAACTTTTAAGAGCAAAAGGAAATTGTTGTACAAGGGAAGCATACACAGCAGAGGAGAACACTATGGTTGGCCGATTTAGGTCTAGGGGCTATGCCGGAAGAACCATCAGAGCAGCCATTGAAAAAGCTTCTAGTATAGACAGAAATAGTCTCCTAACACATAACCCAATGAGACTAAGAAACAGGAAGTGAGATTGATCACCACTTTTAACCATGAGACTAAGGCTATTCATAGCATAGTGAGAAAGCATTGGAACCTAGTGAGGTCTGACTTGACTATTGGCAGATTAGTAAGGCCAAGCCCACATATTACATACCGCAAGTGCAGCTCCCTGAGGGACATCTTGGTTTATAGCCATCTGAGCAAAAGCCCAACTCAAAAAGAATCCTGGTTGAGGGAACTCCCAGAATTGTTTAAGTGCGGGCATTGCAAGGCATGTGCTAACAGCACAAATATCAAAAAGTACATGCTCCCCACAGGCAGAACATCGTAGATATATAAATTCATGAATTGCAACACTGATTACGCTGTGTATGTCTGGTATGCGTTTGTGGTCTCAGGTATGTGGGCAACACTATTTTTCCAGTGAAAAAGAGAATTCTTTAACATCTATGTGCTGTTAGAAAGAAGGATATGACACACTCTGGCAAAACATTGTGAACTGACACATGAGACTGTTGACAATATAGCCTCTAAAATTCAATTTTTTGGTATTGACAGGATTCCAGGTCATGCAAGAGGGGGAAAGAGAGAAAGGAATCTGAGAAGAATGCAGTCGGATTAGATCATCCGTTTGGGAAGCTAGTACCCTGGTGGCCTTAACTACAATGAGGTATTCCATGTTTACCTAGGGTAGCCATCGTTGGGGAGAACCCCCCTTGTGGGAGCTCTCATGTCTGCATCATGACCTCAAAGGTTCTTGCAAAATTGTGCAGAACAGATAGGGATGAAATGAGCATGGGGTAAGGGGGTTGCTTTATCTTTTGTTGGATAGTTCTTCATTTTTCTTTTTTTTTGCACTGTTTCTATATTATAAGTTGACAAGCTCATAGCAAGATAATTACCTTGTGGGATACAGCGTGTATCACAGAAGTGGATCCGCCACTGGGTGATGTGACACAGAACTGCTACCTCCGAAATTGCCATATGAAGATGATTATGTATATATCATTGGCCAGTTGGTATTACCAGGATGAGACTACATATGGACTAGCCATGGCACTGGCCATTATTATAACTAATGAACAATTAACTGTCGTTTTTTGAGGTTTAATATGCCCTCATTGTTTAATAATGAATTTAGACATCTTCTCAGATACTTCGTAGAATATTGGCATATATTTTGATTTAATTAATTAATTTGTGAAAAGCAGTCTGTTTTCTCTTTGAGAGTGCATCAGCTCTTTCTTCCACCAGGTCTGTCTTCTATGCCTATGATTTTCTAATCACTGTGTTTTTGACTAAAGTAGAGCACGTCCGTGTGTGGACAGTGACTCAGACTCAGACCTGGAAGTTCGAAACGCGTCAGTCTTATTAAATATTCCCTAAATAAACCTGGAGTGCGGTTCCTTCTTGCGGCAATGAGTATATATATATATATATTCTCTGTCGGCTCACAGATCCTTCATCTTCGGTAAGTACAAGCCACACGAATCGAGTTGAATTGTAGTATTTTATTTCACGGGCAAACAAAATGACGCGTTTCGAGCAAACAAGCTCTTGGTCACATGACCTTAGGTTCCGAGTTCAGTGTATTTAAGGTTATACAAGAACATAGACAACAGACTTTTCAGTTCATTCAATTAAGAAAAAAAGAAGAAAAAATGTTTTATATAACAATGGTATTAGCTTTTCTAACCATCAAGCTGCTGTAGCATGGCATAATCAAATATACAAATAAAATGTGAAAATATAAAGAAACACCATTTGTTTTCTAATGCATCTCCTGAGAAAATCAAATATATATAGAAGACAAGCAGAATTTACATACTTCATTGTATTGTGTTTATATAAGTACAATCAAACTTATACATACATATATGTATGTGAGTGTATATATATATATGTGTGGTCAAGGCGCTTGTCGCCGAAACGAGTTACAGTATACATATATATATATATATTCACTGAAAAAACCATAGGTTTCACACATGTTATAGTTAGCGGAAATTTTACTGATAAAAAACCAATGAAATTCCCCCGTTATAGTTAGTGCAGGCAACTATAACTCACGCGACCGCAATCCTCTGCTGATGCTAATACTGTATTTAGACACTTATTTGCCCATGTCTTCTTCCATACATTTTTAGCTATACATATATTACAAATATTTTTTTTTCATAAAGACACATATGTCATCAGCAGAAGATTGCGGTCGCGTGAGTTATAGTTGCCTGCACTAACTATAACGGGGGAATTTCATTGGTTTTTTATCAGTAAAATTTCCGCTAACTATAACATGTGTGAAACCTATGGTTTTTTCAGTGAATTTGCAAGGTTTTTTAAATGCTAATTCCTAACTATAACGTGTGTGAAACCTATGGTTTTTTCAGTGAATTTGTACGTTTTTTTAAATGCTAAGTTACTTTACGCCATTCGTGGCGTGCGCGCCCACTTAACGCAGTTCGTTACGTGCGCGCACGGTGCGCTTCGCGCACCGTGCGCGCACAGTGAGCACGCGGTGCGCTTCGCGCACCGTGCGCGCACAGTGAGCACGCGGTGCGCTTTGCGCACCGCGCGCCCACTTTACGCAGTTAGTGCCGTGCACGCACGGTGGGCACGCGGTGCGATGACAAAGCAAGAAAGCACGTCAACAAATCTGTTTCTGCTTTCCTCCGTGACTATGGTATGGGTGCCATTTACCACAACAACTTGCGTTATGACATGCAAGACATTTATAGAGGAGATGGTGTGCACTTCAATGATGAAGGGAACAGAGTCTTCCTCTTGAACCTTAGACTCTGCATCGGTACTTACTTGTAGGTACCACTAAAAAATCATTTCATAAACACAACGGCTCTTTTTAGAGCCCCCTAATATCTAAACACTTAAATCTGATTTTCATTTTTTTTTTTTTCCTACCGTACGCTTACCGTAAGCTTACCGTACGCGTACCCCGTGATTTTTTTTAAAATCAATAAATGTTTTCTTTGTACTTTTCTGTCCTTCTTTGACCCCCTTACAAATGTTAGGGGGTCTGTAACTCTCCTCATTGCCCCCTTTCCTTGTTTTCACTCTTTTTTTTCAGAGTGAAATACACAAAATGGCGGCCGCCGCTTCCTGGTTTCGGCCGATTCGAATGTTTACTAAGATCTAAGAGCCAATCAGAATCGCGCTCGCGCACGCCACCGTACGCTTACCGTAAGCGTACGGTAAGCGTACCGTAAGCGGGCTCAGATATATATATTGATTTAAAGGCTATTTTCTCAGAATCTACTGAACAGATTTACACCAAACCTACAAAAGGCACTTCCTTGACCTAGGGACTACCTCTCTGCCAAATTTTGAGTAATTCTGTTCAGCCGTTCGGGCTGTAGCTCGTTCTAAAGGTCCTATGGAAAAATGCATGGGAAAAACGCGTTTTGGGACCCCCCTTTTATCTCAGCCCCCGCTTGACGGATCCCCCCGAGACTTTCAGGGTAGGAGCGGAGCGTAGCGCCCCACCTATTTTGAGAAATTCGCGAGGATTCGTCGACCGGCGCCAAAGTTATTCAAAATAGAATGTTGAGGTTTTCCTATGGAAACGTGGTCCTAACTATAACTACCTACTGGCGACCGCCAGTAGGTAATATATATATATATATATATATATATTAACGTGGCGTAGCAAAACATTGCTTTGCATCAGGGAGGCATTCCATGAGTGGAGCATTCAGTGTAGGCATAAAAAGTAGTGTGAGATGGAATAGCAGTGTAGAAAGATTTAATATAGACTTTCAGGAAGGTTTTGTCACAACTAGGCCTGGGCAAAAGTTCTGTTCCGCTCACGGAAATTGCGATAATTTGGCATTTTCGCGTTCCGCGGAAAGCGCAAAAATGTCAAAAGGTACGCAATCCGCATCTTGCTGGTAATTTTTTTCTTGCTTGCGCTGTAAAAAAATACTTTCTCGCGTGCGCGCGATCGCCTTACCTGAATCCCCACGTTCGCCGACAAGTTTTCCCGACTCGGTCTCGTTCTCCACGAGATGTTGGATTGTTGGTAGCCATTTTGCGCTGTCTAGCGCCAGTTCGCGCCCGCATTAACGTTATTTGTCGCGCGATCACGTCATTTGTAGCGCAATCAAGTCTTTCTTCTCACGATCATGCACCGCAAGAGTATGAGAAGATTGAGATCTCGAACACGTCATTCTCCACCGCGAGCGAGAGCGTGAGGACGCGGGCATGTCTAATCGAACGCGAAAAGGAGAAAGAGACCCCGAACACATCATATCCAACGCGACAGGGAGCGACAGAACGCAATTAAGTCATTTTGGACACGCCATCGGCATCCGGCGGAAGTAATGTGAAGCTCGAGAACTCGAACATGTAAAATTTTCAATTTGGAGAAGAATATTAGCTCTAGCAGCATGAAACCTTCTGCAAATGATGATTTTGGATGAAAACAACTCCTCAGGTTGACATTTGGCTGTCCTTTTTTGTGCAAGGAGTCCTTTTTTAAAATGGTGGGGAGAGGGAGGAAGTACTACAGAATCTCAAACTTCCTGTTCCTGTCCAGCAGGCTCCTCCCAGTGCTTTGTCCATCTCCTGCTCATTTTGCTTTTGGATTTGGAGCTGGAAAGATCACTCTTTTTGTCTGCTGCATCATTGCAATTGGATTTGAAGATTTTTTAATTGGATATTTTACAAGTAAGTGGTTGTTGTGTCTGTTTGATTGGGGGCATTGCAGTTGTTGTAACTACAATTTATTTTTGGTAACTGTCATCATTCCTTTTTTTTTAAATGTTGTGGGTAGTAGTAGTCAGTAGTAGGACCGAGCTAGTCATGGCCTCATGGGTGTGTGCATGATGAAGCAACTGTTCCTTTGGTGTTTTTTTTAATGTATTTCATTTTCAAGCATCATTTAGGGCCTGGATGGCATTGGAATTAGTTGGGAAATGTGTTTTTTTGGGGTGGGCTTTCTGATGTCGTTGGGCCTGGCCATGTGGCTGGTGGCCATTTTGAAGCCTAGGCCTGCATGCATGCCTGGCCTTGTCTGCCAACAGGCCTGCTTTCATCCAGTAGGATCAGAGCAGGTAGCCACAGCTTTATTAATCAAGTGTTTTCTGTGTTGTCTGTTGAATTTAGACATCATTTAGGGCATGGATGGCATTGATTGAGTTGGGGAAGTGTGTTTTTTTGGGATGGGCTTTCTGATGTTGTTGGGCCTGGCCATGTGGCTGGTGGCCATTTTGAAGCCTAGGCCTGCAAGCTTGCCTGGCCTTGTCTGCCAACAGGCCTGCTTACATCCAGTAGGATCAGAGCAGGGAGCCACAGCTTTATAAATCAAGTGTTTTCTGTGTGGTCTGTTGAATTTAGACATCATTTAGGGCATGGATGGCATTGGATTGAGTTGGGGAAGTGTGTTTTTTTGGGGTGGGCTTTCTGATGTTGTTGGGCCTGGCCATGTGGCTGGTGGCCATTTTGAAGCCTAGGCCTGCAAGTTTGCCTGGCCTTGTCTGCCAACAGGCCTGCTTTCATCCAGTAGGATCAGAGCAGGTAGCCACAGCTTTAATAATCAAGTGTTTTGTTTTGTGTGGTCTGTTGAATTGTTGAATTTAGACATCATTTAGGGCATGGATGGCATTGGTTTGAGTTGGGGAAGTGTGTTTTTTTGGGGTGGGCTTTCTGATGTTGTTGGGCCTGGCCATGTGGCTGGTGGCTATTTTGAAGCCTAGGCCTGCAAGCTTGCCTGGCCTTGTCTGCCAACAGGCCTGCTTTCATCCAGTAGGATCAGAGCAGGGAGCCACAGCTTTATTAATCAAGTGTTTTCTGTGTGGTCTGTTGAATTTAGACATCATTTAGGGCATGGATGGCATTGAGTTGGGGAAGTGTGTTTTTTTGTGGTGGGCTTTCTGATGTTGTTGGGCCTGGCCATGTTGCTGGTGGCCATTTTGAATAAGCCTGGGCGAAGCACTACGCTAGGCTCGCGTAGTTTGCGAAGTTCGCGCTACTTCGCACTACGCAAACTGCACATAGCACAGTGCGAACACGCGTAGCGTAGTGTTGCGTAGTGCTGCGGTCATTTTTTGCTTGCTCGCGGTCCTTAACGTCAAGTTGGCGACCGCGAGCAAGCAAAATGACATCCCGGCGAGACTTTTTCCTTGTTCGCGAACAGCAACATCAAGTTGGCGATCGCGAGCATGGAAAATAAACCTCCCGGCGAGATTCCCAATGTGAGGAGGTCAGGTTTCTCATTGCGAGGGGTCGCGTATGCTCGCGACCGCTCGCGATGAGAAACTACCAGTTCGCGTTGAGAAAGCTGCCGCTCGAGTAAAAATCTACTCGAGCAGCAGAAAACTACAGCTCGCACTGTGCAAGATACCATTTTCAATGATTGCACAGTGCCGGTTGCTTGTCCGCACTGTGCAATCATTGAAAACGACAGTGCGAACATGTTACTACGCAGTTCGCGAAGTGCTACGCGTAGCTCCCGTAGTGCGAACTTCACTTTGCGTAGCTTCGCGAAGTGCTACTTCGCGAACTACGCCCACCCTTAATTTTGAAGCCTAGGCCTGCAAGCCTGTCTGCCCTTTTCTGCCAACAGGCCTGCTTTCAATCAATAGGATCAGAGCAGGTAGCCACAGCTTTATTAATCAAGTGTTTTCTGTGTGGTCTGTTGAATTTAGACATCATTTAGGGCATGGATTGAGTTGGGGAAGTGTGTTTTTTTGGGGTGGGCTTTCTGATGTTGTTGGGCCTGGCCATGTGGCTGGTGGCCATTTTGAAGCCTAGGCCTGCAAGTTTGCCTGGCCTTGTCTGCCAACAGGCCTGCTTTCATCCAGTAGGATCAGAGCAGGTAGCCACAGCTTTATTAATCAAGTGTTTTGTTTTGTGTGGTCTGTTGAATTTAGACATCATTTAGGGCACGGATGGCATTGAGTTGGGGAAGTGTGTTTTTTTGTGGTGGGCTTTCTGATGTTGTTGGGCCTGGCCATGTGGCTGATGGCCATTTTGAAGCCTAGGCCTGCAAGCTTGCCTGGCCTTTTCTGCCAACAGGCCTGCTTTCATCCAGTAGGATCAGAGCAGGTAGCCACAGCTTTATTAATCAAGTGTTTTCTGTGTGGTCTGTTGAATTTAGACATCATTTAGGGCATGGATGGCATTGGATTGAGTTGGGGAAGTGTGTTTTTTTGGGGTGGGCTTTCTGATGTTGTTGGGCCTGGCCATGTGGCTGGTGGCCATTTTGAAGCCTAGGCCTGCAAGTTTGACTGGCCTTGTCTGCCAACAGGCCTGCTTTCATCCAGTAGGATCGGAGCAGGAAGCCACAGCTTTATTAATAAAGTGTTTTGTTTAGTGTGGTCTGTTGAATTTAGACATCATTTAGGGCATGGATGGCATTGGATTGAGTTGGGGAAGTGTGTTTTTTTGTGGTGGGCTTTCTGATGTTGTTGGGCCTGGCCATGTGGCTGGTGGCCATTTTGAAGCCTAGGCCTGCAAGTTTGCCTGGCCTTGTCTGCCAACAGGCCTGCTTTCATCCAGTAGGATCAGAGCAGGTAGCCACAGCTTTATTAATCAAGTGTTTTGTTTTGTGTGGTCAGTTGAATTTATACATCATTTAGGGTATGGATGGCATTGGATTGAGTTGGGGAAGTGTGTTTTTTTGGGGTGTGCTTTCTGATGTTGGTTGTCTTAAAGACATGCTTCTGTTGTGTGTGTCTGGTGTGTGTTGGTGAGTAATGCATGCACCATGCAGACCTTTTGGGGCCTGTTAATGGTCGCATTTGCATTTTGTTGCATTAAAAAGGCAGAGCAGTGTGCTTCAGCATGCATCCTTTACCTGGCTTTTATAGGCCTTTTGTCAGCTCCTGGTGTTTCCCAGGCCCCCTGCTTGTTTGTGATTTGTGAGCGTCCATGTGGCTGGTGGCCTTTTTTGTGTTGGGAGTTATTACTGTCCTGCTTTGGCCATATAGGCCTGCATGGTTTTCCTATTGGCTTACTGCTTCCATCCATCCACCCCCTTTGCCAGCAGCAGCTCCATGGTTGCTGAGATGCTCAAATAATTTAATTGCAAATAGGGTCCACCCCACTTCCATTACATTTTTATTTAACTTTCCGATCCTTCCTGATAGTGTAGTTTGTGACTGTACACAGTAGTATAACATAGCCCTTGTTGAAAAAAGTCCTAAATGGTTAGACTATCTTTTGTTTGCACTAGTACAGTACTAAGTAACTGAACCACAACAACAAATGCAACATGTCACTGATGTTCTTCTCCTGGCTTTTTTGCTTTTAGGTGCACAAAAAGCCAGAGGAGGAGGTGTCATCAGCATCACCCGGCTACCCGTTGTACTGCCAGCCAGCCAGAAGTCCTGCTGCGCATCACGTCCACGTGTGACCAGAGAACTTGTTGTGCATCTGCATCCTGCCTGACATCTGAAGAAGATGGCCACAAAGAAAGGTACCAGGTCCAGTACCAAGTAAGTTGCCGGTGAGAAGAAGGAACAGAAAAAGGAAGTGCCATTAACCACGACTGGTGGTGTGCCGGCCAATGTTTTTTTTGGCACAAAAAAAGTTACGCCTGCAGCAGCGTTGTCCGGGAACCAAGCTGGGAGCAGCACCTCAGCACATGGCCATGTCTGAACTGGGGTGGCAGAGTGGGCTAAAGAACGGTGATGGATCAAACCCAGATCTGTTGACTGGGTGTGAGTGTTTGATTGGTTCTGATGCTCCGTCCATCACCACCCCCTTTTGTACCGCTTTGTTCACCATAAGTTGGCAGGGTATGCTCAGACGTTGAGTCCCTTGCTCACTTTGCCACTGGATTCAAGCAAGCCTGGCTGAAGACGGCTGAAATGCCAGAAAGCGGTCCTAGGAAGCTTGTTTACGGTCCAGGGAAGGCATGGCTTGGCAGTTCGGGCTGGACTGTTCCCATGAGGCACAGGGTCAGACTGATTTGCATATGGCCATGTCTGAACTGGGGTGGCAGAGTGGACTAAAGAACGGTGATGGATCAAACCCAGATCTGTTGACTGGGTGTGAGTGTTTCATTGGTTCTGATGCTCCATCCATCGCCACCCCCTTTTGTACCGCTTTGTTCGCCATAAGTTGGCAGGGTATGCTCAGACGTTGAGTCCCTTGCTCACTTTGCCACTGGATTCAAGCAAGCCTGGCTGAAGACGGCTGAAATACCAGAAACCGGTCCTAGGAAGCTTGTTTCCGGTCCAGGGAAGGCATGGCTTGGCAGTTCGGGCTGGACTGTTCCCATGAGGCACAGGGTCAGACTGATTTGCATATGGCCATGTCTGAACTGGGGTGGCAGAGTGGGCTAAAGAACGGTGATGGATCAAACCCAGATCTGTTGACTGGGTGTGAGTGTTTGATTGGTTCTGATGCTCCGCCCATCACCACCCCCTTTAGTACCGCTTTGTTCGCCATAAGTTGACAGGGTATGCTCAGACGTTGAGTCCCTTGCTCACTTTGCCACTGGATTCAAGCAAGCCTGGCTGAAAACGGCTGAAATGCCAGAAAGCGGTCCTAGGAAGCTTGTTTCCGGTCCAGGGAAGGCATGGCTTGGCAGTTCGGGCTGGACTGTTCCCATGAGGCACAGGGTCAGACTGATTTGCATATGGCCATGTCTGAACTGGGGTGGCAGAGTGGGCTAAAGAACGGTGATGGATCAAACCCAGATCTGTTGACTGGGTGTGAGTGTTTGATTGGTTCTGATGCTCCGTCCATCACCACCCCCTTTTGCACCGCTTTGTTCGCCATAAGTTGGCAGGGTATGCTCAGACGTTGAGTCCCTTGCTCACTTTGCCACTGGATTCAAGCAAGCCTGGCTGAAGATGGCTGAAATACCAGAAACCGGTCCTAGGAAGCTTGTTTCCAGTCCAGGGAAGGCATGGCTTGGCAGTTCGGACTGGACTGTTCCCATGAGGCACAGGGTCAGACTGATTTGCATATGGCCATGTCTGAACTGGGGTGGCAGAGTGGGCTAAAGAGCGGTGATGGATCAAACCCAGATCTGTTGACTGGGTGTGAGTGTTTGATTGGTTCTGATGCTGCGTCTATCACCACCCCCTTTTGTACCGCTTTGTTCACCATAAGTTGATAGGGTATGCTCAGACGTTGAGTCCCTTGCTCACTTTGCCACTGGATTCAAGGAAGCCTGGCTGAAGACGGCTGAAATGCCAGAAACCGGTCCTAGGAAGCTTGTTTCCGGTCCAGGGAAGGCATGGCTTGGCAGTTCGGGCTGGACTGTTCCCATGAGGCACAGGGTCAGACTGATTTGCATATGGCCATGTCTGAACTGGGGTGGCAGCGTGGGCTAAAGAACGGTGATGCATCAAACCCAGATCTCTTGACTGGGTGTGAGTGTTTGATTGGTTCTGATGCTCCGTCCATCACCACCCCCTTTTGTACCACAACAATAACAGCAGCGGCCGCAACAAGAACAGCAGCAGCCGCAACAAGAACAGCAGCAGCCACAACAACAGCCCACCATAGTAGTTGTTGCTCCTGACGTAGGGGCATTTCAGGAAATCGAGCTTCCTTCAGACAAAGTGGAGCAAAGTCAAACCACTGTTTCAGAAGATCTATTGTCTTCCAGACCACCAGCATGGAAAAGGAGGCTTAGTCCATGATCTTCTTCTTCAAGCCCCGCTTCTGATGATCGTGATGCCACTTGGCATCCACCAGCTCAGTCTGAGAGTGATATACGCCACAAGGCAATGCTTCTGAAAAGGAAGGTTTCAGAGAAACTTAGAGTTATGGAGGCAGATGTAGAAGAGGGGGTGATGTTGATGAAGATGAACCAGTCATCACGCACATTACGACCAACATTCTCACCCTATCCAGAATGGCTGCTACTGAGCGGGATGTAGCACGGATATCACCAACACAGGTTACACCACCACTACCTCCAGCTGCCATATTTTCCTAGGCCCGGCAGGGACCTACATCCAGCTCAACCATCTCAGTAGGTAGTGGTAGTAAAAGTCACAGTCTAGGTGCACAGGGTCACATTCCAAGTACACCCTCCAGTTCATCTGGTATTGAAAGTGGCACATCCAGCAGTGCCAGAAAGTTCTCCTCCCCAGTTTGGGACTTCTTTTCTGTTAGCACCAAGGAGGAGAACGTTGCTATATGCTCAATTTGTCGACAAGGTGTTCGGCGGGGTAAGCTTGGTACAAACTATGGTACCGGAGGCCAAGCAAGTCATCTCAGAATACACCGCACTTTCATGTGGGAGAATCACCTACATCAGTTAAAAGAACGTAGAAAAACTCAACCCATTGAAGTTGGTCAGGAAGAATCAGGGAGCGATATTATTGCGGTGGAAGGTGAAGAAGAGGGAGGCATTTAAAGCCCTGTCCCCAATAGTGCAGTGGTACCACCCACATCCTCCTCAGTAACATCTGAGTGGCACCGCAGTAAGAGCCACACTCAGAGTCAGGCTGAGACACCAAGGCGACCGAGTACCGCAGTGAGACAAACTGTGTCGTTGAGCCTAAGTGGGTTAATGAAAACAGCACCACAAAGGAAAGTAATCCAGCCTACAATTGAGAGCATGCTTAGGTTGGAGGGGCAGTTCCAACGCAACCACCCAACGGCACGGTTGTACAATGCGAAGCTGGCTGAAATGTTAGCGCTGGACCTTCTTCATTTTCATTTGTGGAAGGGGTTGGTTTCCTTGAATTTGTGTCAGCCATCTGCCCTAAATGGAAGGTTCCCAGCCGGTCCTATTTCGCAAGAATTGCTGTTACGGCACTACATCATGATGTGCTGAAATTGGTTGGACAAGCTTTGCAGCAGAGTGCTGTTCACAATATATACCTGACAACAGACATGTGGACCAGTTGCCAAGCCACAGATTACATGTGCATCACTGCACACTGGGTCTCTTTTGTGGGGGTTAGAGATAAGCTATCTGCAAGAGGTGCTGTTGACACAGCTGCGATTTTTAAAGGTACTCGGAAACATGCAACTGTAGCCATGTTCGCCATGGAGAAATCTCATACGGCTGTAAACATTTTGCAAGAGTTTCGCAGCAAGGTTTTGGAATGGCTGTGCCCAAGAGGGCTTAGTATTGGTTTTGTTGCCACAGACAATGGCAGTAATGTACTTAAGGCCATGGAACTTGGTTCCTATTTCAGGGCTCCATGTTTGGTGCACTGCATAAACATTATAGTTCAAGACTTTCTGAAAAAAGAACCCATAGCCAGCAACTTACTGGCCATCTGACGAAGAATATGCACTCATTTCAGCCATTCTTTTAAAGCTCGGAAGCAGCTGAGGATCATCCAACGTGAAAATAGGATGCCAGTCAAGGCACTCATCCAGGAGGTGGCAACACGTTGGAACTCAACGTATTACATGCTTGATCGTCTGTATGAGCAGTACAGGTCACTCCATGAATATGTCTGGAAAAGAGGGGATGCTACTGTTAAAGGCATGAACCTTGAGATGGAGCAATGGAGCCTAATTAAATGCCTGACTGAGATGCTTCGTCCTTTTGAGGTCTTCACACGTGAAGTCAGCAAGGAGGACTGTACAATGGGCCAAGCTATTCAATTATTGCAAATGCTAGAGCATCAGCTGAAGAAGGTTTCTGAATCATACAAAGGTGTATAGGACAAAAGGGAAGCCTATGACTTGGTGGAGAGCTTAGCCCGTCGCTTAGCTGAAAATACAAGGATAGAAAATAAAATTTTGTCACAAGAACATTACATTTGTGCCACAATTCTGGATCCACGTGCAAAATTTGGACTGAAGACATTCTTTGCTTTTTCAGAGATTGATGTTGCCCGCTACAAAACTTGTATAGCTGAGGCAGCCAGCATGTTGGAAAACGAACGGCTGCTAATTAAAAGCCCGCAAGATCAACCCACAAGAAGTACTGCAGCAGGGCATGCAGGATCAAGCGCAACTTCGTCGGCTGAGGGCAGTGCGTTTGGATCACAACACTCACCATCACTATCGACAACAGCAACAATAACTGGATCATTAGGCCCAGTAGAATCGTTAGACGATTGGTATGTACAGTTAGGCATTAATAAGAATAGTGCTGATGCACAGAGAAAAGAGCCCGAAAGCTAACCAGCAGCACCCCTGAACATTGAGCGGATGGTCCAGGCCTATCTGGACGACCCAACAGAGGTGTACATTGATCAAAACCCATTGCAGTATTGGTATAGGAAAAGGTCTGAATGGCCACTGCTCAGCAGGCTGGCGATAGGCTATCTGGCTTTCCCTGTCGCAAGTGTCTCTTCCGAACGTGTTTTCTGTGCTGCTGGTTCCATTGTAACGTTGAGAAAGACCAGTCTCTCGCCCAAACACGTGGAGAGGTTAACAATGATCAAAATGAATCAGCACTTCATACCACCGAATTACACAATACATGAAGCAATGGAGGAAGATGAGGACAGCAGCTCAGGTGATGGAAGTAGTGTGTCACAGGATTACCTACTACTGGCTGAACCCCCAGAGTATGAGGACGAGCTATACTTCCCTGACAATTAGATTTGCACTTACTGTCTTCCTCCCTTTTTCCCCCCTTTATTTGTGTGTCTGTCGTTCCAGTTACAAACTTGTGAGTCACAACAAATCCATTACCACCGTCTTCTACTCTTCTTATTTAATATACAAGTTTCAGGTGTCTGCAATTTGACAGTAAAGTCCTCTGAATCCAGCTCCTCCGCTCCATCATACTGAATCTCCCGCCCAAATCCATTGGCCTCATGAATGATGATTGGATGATGGTAAATAGAAGAAAAAATTAAAACTTTCCTAGTCCCGCGAAAAGAAGTGGAGCATGAATCAGATGGCTACCATAGCTATCCTCCTTTCAGAGCCGAGAGAGACTGCCCATTAATTGAAAATGAGATGGAACAGGTAATGATTGATGCCATGCATTGGATGCAGAGTCGCAGACTGAGTGATTTTGTTGTGTTTGTTGTGCATGAAGTTATGTCATTGTGCACTAATCATCTATCTACAGTACACACTAAACTTAACTCAAGGTGAATTTTCCCCTTCTTGCAAATAAGAAATTTGTACTTCTCCTGCTGCTTGATACATTGCTTTTAATTCAATACAGGAAGGGGACTCAATCTGCGCACTGAGTATGATTGACAACAGCACCGTCCATGATGATGATGGCGAAATAGACGGCCCGTTAACTTAAGATGAGAAGGAACAGGTAATGACAATTAATGGCATGCATTGGACACCTGACTCTGAGCGATTGGTGTTTGTGTTTTCGTTGTTTGTTTGTTGTACACAAAGTGAAGTCAAAGTGTACTAGTAATCTATCTTTCTGTACACACTAAAGAGTGACTCAAGTCAATAATATTTCTACTCTTGTTGTGTAATAACAATTTTACTTCTACTGCAGTCCGATCTTCACAGTCAGTCAGTACAAGTATCGAAGATGATGACTGATGGAATAACAACAAGTCAGGAGGACGTTTCATGAGAGGCATAAAACTTAAAAGCCTAAAGGTAAACACATCAACAACAACCACAGCAGACCCAAATGTCTGTGTAGAAGTGTAGAAGTGGAGTCGAGTGTAGTGGTGGGATGACTGCGGTGCATTGATTTACTAACTAAAACTGTAAAATGCTATGTTTGAAATGGATAATGTGCTTTGCCTTTGTCCAACTCTTTAAGCTCTCTGCTAAGCAACGTGCCGTCAGGCCTGTCACTGTGGGCCTACTCTCTCCTGTTATTGTTGAAGGTCAATGCTGGAAACAGATTAGAGTAGAGATAATGCATACATGCCACCTCGGAAAGTGTTCTTGTTGCACTACATCATAACTTGTGCATTTGTTTCAACTTTGTTTCTCAATATCCCCTTTGTTTTTTCATCTACAATTACAGGCCAGGCCTTGCCCTATACTTGGGAAAACATTACAATGCACACTTACCATACCAATAAATCGACATTTTTTTTCCAGCCGGGCAGTGGCGAGTGGCGACACCCAAGATTGATGGATGAGAGGACCAAGAGGAATGGCGAGATGCAAATCCAGTCCACATTTTTGACCAGGATAACACAGTAACAGTATCAACTTTCATCTCCTTTAAATAATTTGAATCATTTTTTTTGTCTACGATCTTTACAACAGTGTGTTCTTGTTGTTGTTATTATCATCATTAGGTTTGCTCTCTGTTTACGATTCTTCCCTAGCAATATTTAAAATTTCTATTTGCTATCTCTAGAAGTATTAAGGCCGGAACAATAGAAGAAGAAGTGTATGTAATCCGGGTCTCTCATTCATGCATTTCCTTTTCTCCCTTAACATATGGATATGGTAGTCTTCAAAGATTGTCGTTTGTTTGTCCATGCATACTGTTTTTCAATGTCAAACCTTTCCCCAATCCCCCTTCCCATCCATTCAACAAACCCTAAACCTCTTCCCCCGGGCTGTGTGAGTTATTGTCGAGGTGTGACTAAATTAAATGTACACCAATACTTAATCACACGCTTGCTGGGGCGGATGTGGCGAAAGCAACAGTACTTCAATTTCAAGGCAGAGCGATGATTTTCTTCTGCTTGCCCACCCATGAGTAGTATATTTTAGAGGTTATTTTATTCAACAAAGGAACATATACCTCAGCATTAATTGCCGGCATTGATTGGATTTGTTTGTTGTCATACCCCATAGCACTAACTGTTAGGCTGTAGGCCTAGTCAAGCGACTCGACACAACTATAGTTTCTAACTCTGTCTAGTAGGCTATTCCAACCACCATTATGTTTTGTTGTAAAATATTTTAGCATATTATTGTTGCTCGGTAAGTTCTGTACTGTACTTCATTCTACTACTCCTCTAACAGTCTCTCAAAGGCGGTTGACTGTCTCATTTTCTTTTTTTGCAAATGCTGCTGCCCTGCCAGTGTCTACTATTACTACTATACTACCACCACCACCCCAATCATGGCATGTTAGAAAAAGGAAACCATCTTCACCTTGCAGCCATTGCTGTGCCTAAGTTAAACATCAAGCACAGGTAAGAGAAGTTTGGGGGAGGCAGAATTAATAATGGACATGTTTTCAATTAATTCAATTTCACACACCCCTTTGAGTCCAGATAAAGAATGCATAGACTAGATGAGAGACTGAAAGTACTAGTAGGACAAGTCAATCAGTGAGGGGTGTCACATCTATCTGTCTGTGTTTTACACAGTCAGCCAATTATTTAAATCAAACACTGGCTATGGGCGGCCCTGCACCAGCAAGGAAACAGTGTGATGTAAAACAGTAACCCCACCTACAAAACATTAACAACATTGCATGTAACGAAGAAACATATATTTAATTGACCCTAACAAAAATAAACTAAAAACCCACAAAAGCTGACCCACCCCCCTCCATAACCCCAACCAATGTCCGTAGGAAAGTCCAGAAAATACTAGTCCAAAAAGCAAAAACCCAACGCCCAAACCAGTTCCCACCCACCCAAACAAGAATTAAAAAAGGGACAGAAGACAGGGACTAAGGTGTGGGGCGGGATTGAAGGAGGACACGCATCTGCTCCTCTAGACGGGCGATACGGCGTCTGAGGGCGCGGCAGTTAAAGCCACAGTGGGGGGGCACCATAGATGGCATTGCGGTGGCAGCGGGCAGCCGCCAGACGGTGGCGCTGTACCGCTGGAAGGCGGTGGCTGGGGCCCAGGGCACTGGAGGAGGCTTCAAGTGCTGCTGCAGTCTCCTCCTCCTCCTCTGCCTAGACCACCAGCTGCCAGTATTCCTGCTGGATTGCCTCCAGCTTCCGGCACCGTGCCTTGGCGGCCAACTCCTTCCGATTGACTTTAGGAGTAGCTGTGTATCAAAAAGAAAAAAAACAAGAAAATTGTAAAATATACTCTTAGAATAACAGTAAGACAAGTTAATTATTTATACACATAGTGGCATGGTAGAGTAGCACAATAAAGCACAGTACATAACATTTTAAATCTCGCCCGTCCTTCGTCCATCCACCGTCTTTCACATTTTAGTTGAACAGTGCACCAGGTGCTCTTCTCCATAAAACTTTCAAAGCGGAGTTGAAATCAGATAGATGAGGCCATTGGTTACTCAATACTCCCGCTCCTATGCCAATTAAAGGGATTCTAGTCTTCTAGTTTACTCTTCAAACGTTCACAACAACTCATACTTACTTAGGACATCGGATGGTGGGCGGACTTTATCCGTGGGGACAATTAGGAGGATGCGCCCGGCACAGTGGCCGGCGCATCCTGTTTTTTCTACATTTTGGTTGGCGGTGCCGAAAGCAATGCTAAAAATACATGTTGTGCTGCTTTTCCAAGCACAACATGACAGGCCCCAAGCAGAGCCTGTCACGTTTTGCTTTGAAAGGCAGGGGGGTACCATAGCATAGGTACCCTCCATGGGGGCCCCCAAGCATACTCTGCAATGTCTGCATGCCTTTCCATGGCCGCGCAAAGGCATTCCAAAATGCAGATTATATGGCTGGCGGTGTGTTCAGAGAGACACCACCACCATATTGAACCCTTTTCCGCCTGGTCGACATGTGGGGGGTCCATCCTAATGGGGCCCTACGTCTCAACAGTACAGTATACATACAGTACACCCTTGCAGTGAGTGTACTGTCAACAATAGTTAAGGATTATGAATCTAACTTACCACCGCCCGCCACTGGTGCTGGCACTCCCCCTACCGCTCCATCGTCGGTATCTGCAGCAACTGCTGCATCCTCTCCCTCCGCGTCGCCTTCGCTGGCCCCTGCAATGGTGGTCGGTAGTGTACCTAGAAAACATTACACATTTATTAGGCGTCATATACACCTCCCCCTATTGGTCAGTAGCAAGATTGAAAAATGAGTTATTACTTACATACAACACTAGTACAAATCAGGTAGTAGTAGAGTAGACACAGTTATATATGGTCTCCCCTAGGGTCATTCTAGCCTTTGCTTAGTTAGCCCGAGCCATGCAACCATTTTATCTTTGTGTCTTTTATTTTTGCACATGTGACGTTACCTTGCAGCTTTTTGTATAAGACACCTTTGAGCCCACATGACCTGCCTCACACTGCTACTGTCTACGCGCTGCGTACATGCGGTCAACAAAAACATTAACAAGCCACTTTTTTATGAAGTACTGGTGTACTGTTAGTCCATATTGCTTATCCATAAATGCTACACTTTTTGGCACGGCTGAGAAATGCTTGCAAGTTGCAATATACTAACGCACACCATTTCATTTTTCGCATTACAGACGGAAGATTCCCTTCTACGAACCAGAGATTTGCAGAGCTTATGAATGATGCAACAACTACCAGTACTAGGTTCTTCTAAGGTGAGGGGTCCCTTCAGAGATCTTCATTTATAAATTTATATAAACTAAATTCCATAGGGGATGGTGGTGCTGCCTGTTCAGTTATCATGATTTAATTCCCAACTGTAAGTAAGTGTAACAATGTTTATTGTTTTAATGTTATTGATTTTCCGGTTGGTGCTGCATTATATAATAGAACAATGTACAGAGCTTCTCAATTCAAAATAAACATTTTGAACTTACATAGACTTGGTGGTATGTGGTGTGGACTAACTTACACGAGTGAGCAAATTAAAGGAAGGGTGTGCATGTGCATTGCTTGCATGACATGAGAGGTAGGGTGTGTTATGTTATGTTCTGGGTTGTCTACTTGTTGGGTATCTTGGGGGGAGGGTTCGGAGTCCTAATAGTTATGACAAGACAGTACTATAGTCGAGCAGCTGATTGTGGTGGGTTCTGAATTTCTGATTGAGGTGTGTGAGGAAGGTCCAACCTACCAACACCAACATCCTATTTTCTGGTGCAAAGGTCTGTATGTGCAAGATCCCTACAACAGTAGTATGTCCTATAGGCTATCATATAAAAATAGTAATAAATCTGGTTGGGCATTTGTTGCTGTGAATTGTCAAAGCCTCAAGATTAACAAAGACTCAAGATCAATAAGACTAGAAGCAGTACAAGAGGACGACCCAAACGACTGGACTCAATGGCTAGAGCTACTGGTGAATCTGAGTTTTATTACAACCTTTCAAATAAAGAGTGGCACTGGCCAACTGGGCAAGCTCAGCTACTACAGTACAGACAGACTGATAGTAGTAGTAGTACAGAGAGTCATCATAGCAGAGGCAGGGATAACAAGATTTTTGAAACCGTGCAGATCGAAGGATAATTCTTGGTAAAAAATAGCATTGGGAAACTGAAACAATAGTTCATGAAAAATATGGTGCAGTAAAAGTTATGGAATAAGAAATATTATTAAGAACAAGAAGACTTACTGGGGACAGCAGAGGAGCCCTCATTGGTGTCCTCCTGGTGGTGGTGTTCTGACTGTTCTCCTGCCGACTGCCCACTCCCTGTCTGTCTGCCCCTGGGTGGTGATGAACAGGAAAGATATAAGAAAGAGACAAACATTGATGGATGGTGTCAAACAAATACAATATTTTTAAAGAACGGTCAAAAAACACTTATGTAAACAACAATTGCAGTAACTAAATTGACCCATCTCATTTGGTCAACAAATAGTATCAGGGGATTCGCGGATCTTCTACTTAAGTTACTATTTATCAACAGTAATCCAGTCTTCCATTCTGATTCCAGAATACTAAGTTACAACTAAGCCTAAGTACGACGTACCACCTGACCTAGCCCACCTATTCCAGGCATGACAATTGTACATTAAGTATGCATTTCCACTTCTTTTATTCCTCAACAATGCATATGGTCAAATGGAGGACACATGACTACATTTTTTGTATACACCAAATTTTGGGTTGATTGATTGATGCTGATGTTCTGCTAGTGCCACTGCTAAGCCAATTACCACCACTCATTGAACAAACTAGAAAAGGTTCTAATAAAGACTGGCGTACTAGCAGCACGTGACGTAACTGAGGGGGCATCATGCATACCACTAAAAAATTACATACTCATACAAAGTACCTAAACCTAAGTATCAATCCGCCCCTATCTCTTAGTGACAGGACAAAGTAAGGACTAGAGTCACTGTAGCATTACGTAACTTAATTTCTCTAAAATAAACTCTTACAGTTTCACGCTAAGTGAGCGCAAACGCAAAGTTGCAAACAATTAAGATTAGTAGTAGTGCAGAGGAGCACCTGTGTCATAATCACAGAAGACTTTTAAACGTAATTAACCTGGAATGTAAGCAACAACTTTCTAGCTGGTTGGAAGAAAAAAAAGATATTCGCAATATATAACACAGAGCAGAAGAACAGACACAAAGTAGCAATAATTAAATAGTTACTCACTAAGACCCGGGACCTCCACTCCTAGCAGGTCCTGCTCACGGTCCAGGATGTCGGACCACCGGTGCGTCAACTGCGCCTGGGTGCGCCGGACCCCAGAGCAGCGCAACACTGCCCGGAGCACCTACCCCCACCGCTGTCGATGCTCCCGGAGGCCGTACCCAGACCCAGGCATGCCACCTGCTGCCAGGGTTGAGGGGAGGTGGCACTGCACAAAGAAAATGAGTGCAGCCAACTCCACCACCCCAAATAAGGCCCGTGCCTGCACCCCTTGTGGGCGCTGCCTTTCGCAAGGAAGGCGGTCGCGGCTCTGGCTGCGACGACGAGCCCTACCCTTTGACATGGTTCTGGGATGGGGCGGGAAAGAAAAGGTAATAAAATTAAAGGAAGTAAAGGAAATAAATAGCAGGCAATAGAAAGAGTGAAAAAGTAGCTAAAAAACAAAAAAAAAAGAAGACAAAAACCAAAAATATAGAAGCAGGAAAATAGTTAGAGAAAAAATAAATAAGAAAGATTAAAAAAAAGTGGCTTCAAACAAAGGATTGAAAAGATGCAGGGAGGATTCAAAATCAGGCCCCAGAACCATGCAATAGAGTTAAAAACAAGATGGCCGCGCCCATTGCGACCACGTGCGCAAGTTCGCGCAATATTTTCTCCCCGAGCAAGCAAAAAGCAACGCGATCAAGTAAAAGCGTTCGCGAACAGGAAATATCTACAGCGAATGGGCGCGAACATGCATTGCGCGACCCGGAACAGGAAGTAAGCATCGCGAGAGGGCGGGACAAGTGAAAACAAGAAGGCAGCACCTGTGAGCAACCGCATGGGTAAGTTGTCATGCCTCGATCACGCAAAAAATACAGCGAACAGGCGGTAAAAATACTTCTGCGTCTTCGCGATATTTCCGGCGTGTTTGCGGAGATTTTCAACATTTTCACGATAGTTTGCGAAAGCGAATTTCGCAAATTCCGCCCACCCCTAGTCACAGCCATTTATTTTGAAACTTTCAATGACCCATTGCAAATAAATCTTTAATATTTGCATATCCTTTTCCCCAGTACACTGCATCTTCTTTTCTTTGTTTGTTTAAGAATTTTTGGACCAGTCAAATCCTTTCATACAGGCATTGTACATATCGTATTGGTTGTGACATTCAATTTATATGTAGAACTTCTAATAATCCATTTGCATACTAGTATTAAATAGTTATTGTAACCGGAACCTTTCACCATTGTGTGGAGGTGCCCTGAAAGAAGGATGGCGGTGCTTGTGGACCATATAGATTCAAGGACACTTTAGTCAAAGCCATTTCAACTTTATGATTGATTGAGAGATTGATTTATTTTTGAGCTTGTAGTGCAAAAAATTACCTTCAGGTGTCCTGGCGCTAGAATCAAGTTTCAACCAGATCAGGGCATATAAGGCAAAGAGATGAGTAGTAGTACTTCCTGAACAAATTGGTGATTAGATAGAAGGCAAAGTTTTAAAATAAGTTACAGTTACATTGAACCACAGCAGGATAGGAGATCGTGAGCATATTTTAGGGGAGTAATAGGAGACATTGCAAGAAAGGAGAAGCAAAGCGTGCAAGCAAGAGTATGGAGAATACATCTCCAGCAACATTACAGAGGACCTAAAGCATGAATGGATCAAATAATCATATAAAGAACCTCCAGCATCTTGAGCATGAGGAGTCTGGTGATTGTAAACCAATGAAATTTCGCAGGATTGTTGGATGATCAGCTTTGTGTAGAGCAAGTAGCAAAAAGGTAGACATCTTCTGTATAAAGTGAGGCCTAATGAGATGAATTATTGAATGTCCCAAAAAAGAAAGCTTACATAGTCAGAAGACAAGCCGGTGTACTTTAAAGTTGAGAAATGGAAGACATTTCTTGAGAGTTCTGTTGAGAAGAAAGTGAGCTCAAGAGAACTTTTTGGTCTTAGTTTATGTGAAAGGGCTGAGGCAGAGAAAAATCAGGCCTAGGCTAAAAGTGTTTGCAAATGGCATGAGTTGAATTGGTTAAACGACTTCTAGGTGTATGTTACCTGTAATCAGAAGTTCCTAAGCATTCCAAATGTCTAATGAACATTGTCTGTAATCTCTATAGAGTACAGCAAACAATAGTAGACCTGTTACCACCCTGTCTGCGGATCACTAGACTCAAATAAAGAGGCTTACTGGACTATTTATGGAGGGATATGTTTGATCTCACAGGGCTTCGGTCTCTGTTTACTAACTACTAAGGCGATCAATTGATAATTAATCACATAATCATAACATTTATTAAATATTTTCAATTAAAATAGAAAAGGAATTAGACAAAGTTCCACAAATAACATAAAGAACAAAGTGTAAAAAAATAGGTGTGCCCCAATACAGTCACTTTTTCTCGGTGTGCTTGGGCCGATCCTGAGGTGATGTCCCAAAAATCCTGTTGGATTTCCTCCATCAGATTTCCATTTCTCTTGGTCGTTAATAATTGGTGATTCATTTAGTTTAGGGTCCACGTTTCAGTCAGGAATTTGCCAGCATCTCTAGTTATATGGTTTAAAGATCAAATTGTTTACAATCCTTCTAAGGTATCACTGGTGAACTGTAGTTCCGCTTGGCTTGATTAATCTCTAAGGAAAAATTGTCAAATCTGTACTATTCTGATACTTCATTTGTAAAAAAACATATGGGAAGCGCTTTTATTATGATGCTTATATTGTCCTGTTACACAAATAGCCTGTATATTAGCACCCATATTTCTTAACACTTTGTGTCAGGATTACATCACAGAGCCCTGATTCAAAATATATTTTGGAATTGACTAAGCCATGCAATGCCCAGTTGACTTGACTTTGCGTGGCTTAGTAAAGAAAAGAAAGGCAAGGTATCCCTTTCTGCACAAAAACTATTCTGACTACAATGGAGGCACCCTTTCGTTGTGTTGCCTGCATTGATGGAAGACTGCCACAAGAGTGCCAGTGCAACAAGAGAGCAGAAGTATGCCATATGGTTGTATATATGGAGCATTTATGCTCTTTTCCTTTCACTCAATTCAGCGCGGCATGTTCCCTTGCTGTGTTGAGTTGCGTGAAAGTTCAATAAATCCAGGCCTCAGACCATAGTTGGGAATACATCCAATTACTGTTGAAACTAACTAGAAAATAAGGGTAAATTGCTAAGTGACAGGAAAGCAGGATTTTGTGCTTGTTCTAACTTAGTCCGATACCACTCTTTTGCAGGTGGCACATGAACACTTACTGACACGGCCAGGTTACAGGAGAGATGTGGTATCTAAAGTTTCAAATGGCAGGGAATAGCATAAGTGGAGACAGTGGCAATTGAGGGTGGTGGCAGTTCATAGAGATAGGGGCTCCAGGCTACATCATTGCTATGAAAGGAAGAATCTGGCAACCAAGTTCTGCTTTGATTGTGCAGTTCAATCTGGTGGGGCTCTGCCCTCTCCCACATACTTGCATTCACCACAGCTTAAACCAATAACCAGTCGGGAATGGTTTGCAAAAATACAGAGCCATAGAAGGACAGTTTCTCTGTAAGTTCCTCAGTATGACAGACACACTTCTAAGACTGCTCCTGATGAACAGGCATGCTCCTATTTTCCTACCTCAACCATGAAGATATTTAGACTTTGAACTGATCTTGTTCCATTTTCTCCCTTACTTTCCTTCCTCTATACAGTTTTCTTAATTCTTGTGTCTCCCTAATTTTAACCCCTCTCCTGACCCCCTTTATTTTGACTTATTTTCACTCCTGTTCCAGTTAAGCTATCCTTCAGGGCACCCTCAGACTGATTACTCTAACTCTGTATTTGCACCATCTTACAACTATTTTCCAGAGGAATTAATAAGCATTTCACTAAGTTTGCTGCTGTGGCTATAGTTTAGCAGCCACAGTGCATTATGCAGCAGGTAGTTCACTTTTGAAGTCTTGCAGTGGGGAGGGTGCGATGAATTACAAAGAATATACACTCACACATTCAATACGACATAAAACACATTATTCCACTTGGCTCCTTTAGTATCACTGCTATCAGTTTCCATGTCGCCGGTGGGGTTACTTGCTATCCAGCCTGCTATACTGGTCAGCATATCCCTAAATGGGTAGGGAGATGCCTCTTCGGATTCATGTCTTAGATCCTCTCTCTCGAGCAGCCAGAACTGGTCAGTCAGTTAGTCAGCTACAAAATAGGAAAACATGCAAACCTTTATTATCATTAATAATTTGTAGAGTTAAACCAACTTCTTATTTCTACTATTACTCTTGGTCACAATCTATAGATTCTAAATTATCGGCTGTCAAACTCATCTTCAGTTTTGCAAGGAAAGTGAGGGGATTAGAAAAAACAAATCTTACATCAAATATAAGAAGAATTGTGTTTTTTTTCTAAGGCTAACACAAGAAAGGGGCATATTTACAATATTTTGGAGTAGGACAGCCCTGCAAGTCCTCTAGCTGCGCTGCCTTACATCAAAAGAAAAGGGCAGGAATACGCTCTATCTACAAGATTCGGAGCATACCTGTTCTGTCCATTGGCGCACAAACTGCAGCCGAGCGCTAACGCATGCACCCTTGCACCATGTTGCTAGGGTGCATGTCATGTTGGCATGATTCTTTTCTGTTCAGGAAGGGACACCCTCTTGCACAAAACAATCAAAGGCGGCATTTTCCTCATTTTAAGTGTGCTGCAGAAAGTAGCACGTGATAGAGGAAGAAATGAGGAGAAATGTAAACATTTCTCCTTGTTATGCCTGATTTGGGAAGATGTTAGGTTTAGCGCTGCCCCAGTTTTACTATATGTTTTAATTCTAGGATAGTGTCGAAACCATGGGTGTTGAGTGGGAACACCCACAGCAACACACATGGAATACCCCTTGGATACAGACTAAGGCATCACCTCACTCCATATTTGCAAGGCCATGGCAAGCCACGCATGGTGGCTTTTGCGAGTCCTTGTAAATATTGGCTGGCACACTGCGCCTCCAGAGCAACACAAAAGTGACTATGGCAGCGTCAAAGTGCTACAGGGACATTGTAAATATGCCCCAAGGTGACTTACCCAGAGATTTAGCAGAGTCCTACAATGCCTAATTTGGAGCTAGGAGATTCTGACACTCACTGGAGCTACAAACACGTACAGTTTATCTCTGTTGCCTAGTTGTGCCACGTCCAATAGAGGATGTAGAGCTCAGGTCACATCAGCTTGTTCTCCATCAAACGAATCCAAGGTTATACCAAATTCATCCTATTAAAACACTAAACAAAATGAAAGGTAAGAGAAGATTGATTGAGGCCTGTATACAAAGAGGGATCAGGTGTGCATTTCAGGCAGCTGACTACTACACTGCAAGCTCATTTTCACAATGGCATTGGAGAAGTTCAAATAAATTAGATGAACAAATTAAATTAAATTGTTATAACGAAGTATCAATTCCCTGTTATGCAATGCAATCAAGAAGGGGATGGATTTGCGTGGATTGCACTTGTGCTTGTCTAAATAAAGGTTATTCTTTCTTATTTGACCCATAGGTACTGCTCACATCCAAGTACGACAAAGCATGCTAAGACTCCTTTGACTGTTTACTTCATGATTGGTCAAGGTAGAAGGTATATTCATAGAAATTCAGAAACTAATTTGAAAATAGGAAACCAAATAAACACGCACCGATGTATGAGAACCGTTCTGAATAATGTTTTCAGAAATAATTACACAATATAAATAGGGGGGTTTAAACATTTTCAATCCTTCCCATTAATTGCAGCCAAATGGTGCACATATCCTATAGTCTGGGGGCCCGATTCACAGAACTAACTTAAGACAAAATCCTAAACTTACTACCATTTTGGTATTCACAGAAGGCACTTACTCATTTTGGTATTCACAGAAGGCACTTACTCATTTCGGTATTCACAGAAGTTAGGAGTCCTAACTTTAGGACTCCTAAATGCTTTCTGTGAATACCGAAAGCCTTACAATTAGGATTTTTCTCAGTTTAGTGGTAGTATAGTTAGGACTCCTAACTTTAGGACTCCTAAATGCCTTCTGTGAATACCGAAAGTCTTAAAATTAGGATTTTTCTCAATTTAGTAGTAGTAAAGTTAGGACTCCTAACTTTAGGACTCCTAAACGCCTTCTGTGAACACCGATAGCCTTAAAATTAGGATTTTTCTCAGTTTAGTAGTAGTAAAGTTAGGAGTCCTAACTTTAGGACTCCTAAACTGAGAAAAATCCTAATTTTAAGACTTTCGGTATTCACAGAAGGTATTTAGGAGTCCTAAAGTTAGGACTCCTAACTTCTGTGAATACCGAAGTGGGTAAGTGTCTTCTGTGAATACCAAAATGAGTAAGTGCCTAATGTGAATACCAAAATGGTAGTAAGTTTAGGATTTTGTCTTAAGTTAGTTCTGTGAATCGGGCCCATCGTGATTTGTGGGTGAGAATCGTGGCACTCGTGCCACACTGCACAGCGGTGTATAAATGAGTATTCTAGAGCTAAATGTGAGAAGTTATTTCAGGGGGAAAAATTACATGAGCCATAGAGACAGAACAAGTGGGTGGAATGTCATCCTTATCTATGTCAACATGGAGAGCAAGCTATTGAAACAAAGTAGCTCAAAAAAGATGACAGAAGAATGTGTCTTGCTATGAACAAGTCTTTTGGAGGAGTTGGGATATTGGTGATTTTCAAAGAGCATTGTGAACTGCGGAACGAGAGGCCTTGATAATACGCAGCTCACAGCTCTGCCGTTGCTACACAATGGTCAGAATATACACTATTGCGAGAAAATGTGATCACTTCTGTAATAGGCAGACAATGGAGAAGAAAATAGAAACAGAGAGCCATATTATAAAGGAACGGCGATAACATTATAGCCGCTTTAGCGGCAGGAAACTGCCACTAAAGCAGCGATAGTGGGCTTGATAATATGCCCTTGTGAATTCCCATAGAATCCCAGGTTCTGGTGTGAACATGGGCTTCTATTGGAATTCACAAGGGAATATTATCAAGCCCATTATCGCTGCTTTAGCTGCAGTTTTCTGCCGCTAAAGCGGCGATAATGTTATCGCCGTTCCTTGATAATATGGCCCCATGATGGCACCCTCAAGTGTAGGAAGCTCGGAAATGAGCTCGGGGGACAAAGAGCATACAACCTCAATTACCAAATTAGACTTCTTGGGAGAAATGAGGTTGGATCAAATAAACACAAGGAGACAAGGCAGGGGAACCTTGAACAGAGGTAAAACAGCCCTGCCAGGACAAGAACAAGGAGATCAAAAGGGAGCCAGATGAGGCAGACGGAAAAGAAGCAAGAAAATGTAAAGGATTTTGTATAAAACAACTCAATTATAAATATTCCCTCAAAAATACTACATGAAAAACACACCAGACTCCTGAATGAAGGATTAACCTTCGGCCCCAACTCAAAAATAATTCTAGTTACTGCCAGGATTAATCTGTACAAATTTTCGAGAAAACCAAAACTAAAAATGTGCTTTGCACATAAAGCAAGCAAAAGTGGTAAGGAAGAAGAAAGGAGAGCTTCAGCAATTACAACTAAAGATATAGTTCATTTGAGGTCCCTAACATCTCGTAGATGGAAGCACGATTGTAAATATACAAGAGGGATTGGACAGACTGTCTGAGCTTGAGCTTTGTGAACATTTGGGAATTTCAACAGATGAGACGACAGGCAGTATGTGTAAAATTAAGTCAATGTTATGTCCCCTACTTCCAGTGAGAATAAGATTGATTTATTCTAGGATGTTATGACTGAGGTAATCAACAAAATAAGACTTAAACAATTGAAGGGCAAAAAGTAGCATGCAGAACAACATGACAAATGAAGCCTGAGCAGCACTCACTGATCTCCAACAAGATGAAAGCATCTTAATGAAGGTCTCTGATAAAGGAGGGAATATTGTGATCTTAAGTTGGGAGAAATACATAGCGGAAGACAATAAACAGCTTAACAATAAAGAACATTATTCAAAGCTTTCAAAGGACCCTATCGCTGAATAAATGCACATATTTCACAGGAAACTAAAAAAATGTGCATGATTGAGATCTCGTGGATGACAATGAATATTTGTATTTCAAAACAGTTCATCCAATAATGCAACAATTTAATTTTTACCAAAAGTTCATTTAGGATAGCTTAAATCCTCTGGGCAGACCGATTGTCGGCCCAGCCGACTCATTATTAGAAAGCATCTCAGGAGTTATCAATATTCTTTTTCCTTATGTAATGAACCTCCCTTCATATTTAAAAAACTGTCACCTAAATTGAATCAACAGGATACCATGGAAATCGAACTATCTGATGGCCACAGTTGATGTTGTATCCCTGTATACATCCATCCAGCAAACAGATGGAATCAAGGCATGCAATTTCTTTCTCAGGTCATGCTCAATCTCTCTATTGGAGCATTCCAATAAGCTTCTGTCTCCATCACAACGTTTTCCTTTTCAATGACACTAATTCCTACAAATACAGGGAACCGCGTTTTTCATATTCAATGACACTATTCCCTACAAATACAGGGAACCGCGGTTTTCATATTCAATGACACTATTCCCTACAAATACAGGGAACCGCGGTTTTCCTATTCAATTACACTATTTCCTACAAATACAGGGAACCGCGGTGGAGATGTCCTTTGCACCAACCTATGTGAATTTAACAATGGGTTGGGGGTAAGTGAAGACCGTGTGGAATGAACACAACAGAACAAAAATGGAAAAGATCATCCTATGTGTATTATTCATTGACAACCTATTCAGCAGATGGGAAGGTCATAAATTCCTGAATCAAAGTAGTTGTTCTCTCTTTCACTAATTTCATATGTGAATTTGAGTTTTTGTGGATTATTGTTGAGAGATTTCATAAATTCTTCAAAGTTACCTCTTTCACCTTCCCAAAAAAAAACAGAGAACTCTGGGTAGTTCCCAAGTTTAGGTGGAATGTACCTCCAGTACAGAGCACTCTCAACACCTGCGACAATCTAAATTTGCTCACCTCAAATGTTTGCTTTTCTATCAAAGTCTTTAAGCGTAGGATTAGCACAGTGCCTTCCACGCAGTGATAGAAAGGGCCGTGGTGGGGGGTTGGCCTGTGGCCAATCTCTTTGGCAAACCCCTCAAAGGCAGCAGGGACCCCATTTGGCCTGGCCATATTCTAGATGGGAGAGGCATGCAGCCCCCTTATCTGAATCGATTTCAGCTCAGGGGACCCCATCTCTGGGTCTTGCACATTTTGTGGGGGAGGGTGAGGGGGGCACGTATCCCTCTCCCTGAACCACTTTTGGCCCCAGTGCATTTTATTAGGGGAGGGGTATGTGGCCACCTCCCTGTGCAGTTTTTGGCCCGAAGACTCCATCCCTGAAGCCCACCAATATTTTTATGGGGGATGAGGGCATGCAACCCCCTTCCCGGGTCAATTGTGGCCACGGAGACCCCATCTTCTGGGTCTCACCCATATTTTAAAGGGGTTGGGGAGCACGCTTCCTGCATCCTGGACACATTTTGGCACCTGTGGCCCCATCACCCAGGGCACAGCAACTTTCCAAATGGAGATGGGGGCATGCAGCCCCCTTCTGCAGGCTGATATTGGCTCCAGGGACCCCCATCCCCTGGGACCTGGCCAATGTCTAAAGGTGGGATGGCATTTCGACCCAGGGAATAAAAGCTGCAAATAAGGCAAACAAGGTGCCATTTCTTTCTTTTAAACACCTTTTAACCTTTTGTACTGAATTCTTTTAGGTCTGAGGGATTTTAAATGACAAGTTTGGGGGTCTTTTGCTTATCGGGGAAATCTGATCCACTGCAGCACTCGAATGCTGTTTGAGTGGAAGGAGGGTTAACAATTTTTCCTCTTTTCGTCCTCCCTGCTAAAGACACCCTTTTGGGTGGGTGGTGGTATTGTTGTTCTCCTATACCATTTCCCTCCGGTATAAAACCAGACAATGGCGCAGACGCGCAGACGCGCAGCGGATAAAAGCTGCAAACGAGGTGCCACTTCTTTCTTTTAAACACCCTTTAATATTTTGTACTGAATTCTTTTAGGTCTGAGGGATTTAAAATGATAGGTGTGGGGTTCTTTTGCTTACCGGAGAAATCAGTTGGTTCTTTCCTCCTCCCCGGTCCACTGCAGCACTCGAATGCGGTTTGAGTGGAGGGAGGGTTAATAATATATAGTCTTTCTGTCCTCCTTGCTAAAGACGCTATTTTGGGAGGGCAGTGGTATAGTTGTTCAACTCTACTACTTCTTTCCGGCGCCGATGCTCAGTGGATTGACGCTGCAAATGTGGCAAAGGAGGTGCCATTTGTTTCTTTTAAACACCTTTTCACCTTTTGTAATGAAATCTTTTAGGTCCGAGGGATTTTAAATGACAAGTGTGGGCGTCTTTTGCTTACCGGAGAAATCAGTAGGTTCTTTCCTCCTCCCCGGTCCACCGCAGCACTTGCATGCTGTTTGAGGGGAGGGACAGTTAACAACATTTATTTTTTCTGTCCTCCCTGCTAAAGACGCCATTTTGGGAGGGCTGTGGTATAGTTGTTCTCCTATGCCACTTTCTTCCGGGATAAAACCGGATAATCGGACCGATGCACAGAGGTCGCATGCAGAGGCTCACCAAAGGCAATCCCTTCAGAGCACGTTCGCGCCAGGACTGTGCCCAGTGCCGGTACCCCTGGTGGTTTTTGTTAAGATAACTGTATATATATATTCTCTCAGAGCAAGATTGACCAGGTTTTTAGGCTACTGTGTATAGTGTGGAAAAATAATAATCTGAAGGGAGGGCACCTGTACATAGATTCACTGAAAAAACCATAGGTTTCAGAGATGTTATAGTTAGTTGGACATTTCACTCGTACAAAACCAGAGAAATATAGTTAATTGAGCTAACTATAACTCACGCCCCCGCAATGAACTGCTGATGACATCACATATTACATTACTCATGATATGGTCAGTGACATCACTGATGACATCTCAAATGACATCACTGATGACATCACTGATGACGTCATCCACATGATAATCTGCAGGGTATAAACTCAGCGTTGTCTGCCCTGATTTACAAATCATTCATGCAGGAGTTTTTTTTAAAAAAAACAAATACCTATTTTGTGAAAAAGCCTCATGTAAAGTGGGGACCATAAATTACGAAATGTAATAATAAAGCACCAGAATTTTCAAGCACCAATGGACGATGCCGTTTCGTATTTACCCTGCCTGCATTTTCAACATTGTTATTTATTCACCATTTGAGATGTACAATTATCAAGAATTAATAAGCGCTGCATTTTATGATGGGACCATATTTTGTCCATCCCTGCCTCCTCCACACCACCTCTTCATTCTCCCCTTCTTGTTCTGATGTGATTAGAAAGATGGATGAGCAGAAATGAGACACCAAGCACATTACACAAAATATAAGTTGATGGAAAAAATGAGTTTGTGTCACATGGACTGGTTCATGCAAGGGAATGTACAACTGGAAAATTGCTTTATATTTAAGGTTTGAAATTGACTTGCTATTTTGGTTTACACAAGATAAAAACAAGATAAAAATAAGTTATCTGTAAACATAACTCATGAGTCTGCACAGTCGCTGTAGGAGTTTGTGCTGCATTACTATATTTTTTGCCCTTCTGACCGCCCACTTCCCCACCTCGTCGTCTACCCTCCTCCTGCTTTCGGCTTTTAATTCCTATAACAATAGGTTCATATCACCCTGGTGCAGCACAATACAGATAGCTGGAAATCTCATGCCGAACGAATTGTCGCAACAGTGCCCTGCAGTGCAATGAAAGGCTGTAGGGCACCCATACACAGGTGAAGTTATGTTCCATTTTTTATCTCCGCTCTGTAAGCTTGCTGGCTAAGAACAATATCCTTCCCTTTTGCTTCGGAATCAATTTCCCGTTGCTTAGGCTTTCTCAAGGTGGACAAGCGAGATGACAACCATGATAAAGTTAATTAGAATAGATATGGGCTGTAGGTGCTGGCTGAGTCGTCGCCATTTTAGAGTGTGCAGAGCAGCTTTACTTTTTCAATAAAGAGCTCCCGGCGTGCAGCTCAAGGGTTATCCTTTGAGATTCAGCTTGTGCATATATCCGCCTGTTGTATTAGAGAACTCGGATGAAGAGACCCACATGCTCATCACCAAAAACAGTTGCAGGATTTCACATCATCTGTGATCAATCTGCCTGAAAAATGTTAGAAGCAAATTTGATTATACCTAGTGTCACCAAATAGGAAACCTGATGCAGGGGCATTGACATATTTCTCTACAACTAAGTATAAAATGCTTCACGTGCTTCAGCAAATGTGATCTAAAATCCCATGCATTACTTTTAAATGTCTAACACAACGCAAAAGCCTTCTTATTTAGATAAAATCCACACTATCTGCCAAGTTGAGGCTTACACAGCAAATAGAAAGCTCTCATAAGGGTTCTAAAATTCAACTTCTAGACCAGGTCACTTACTTTCAGTGCAGAGACATATTATACGGAATTTTCTACCCGCAGAGATCAGACTGTGTCTCTCATTGACAGCCTTCAGGAAAAAGCTTAATATCTAAGTATTTGGTTAGCCTGCGCTTTAGAAATCCTCTCAGACATAAAGGGCCTCATGTAGGTAGCGAAATACCGGTCGGTAACGGCCGATTTTCGGTAAACATGCCGTTACCGACCGGTATTCAGACAAGTGAGATGTAGGAGTCCAAAAACCACTTTTCGGTAAATATGAGGCGGTAAATACCGATTCATAGTTACCGAATTCTAAAATACCGATTCATATTTACCGAATACACAATTAACGAATCGGTAAATATGAAGTGGTAAATATGAAGTGGTAAAAATCTAAAATGACATGTAGGAGCAGTCGGTAATTAAGAAATCCAGGAAAATCGGTAAATAAGAGTCGGTAATTAACACGGATGGAAAGCAGGTGGTAACCATCAACAATGCACATAAGCAATCCCAAAATGCAACAGCGTGGACAACATGGCCGCCATGTACGTCATTGCAAGGCGCCTACGTCTACAGGCAGCAGGACTGAGGGTGTGGCGACGGGAGGAACAAATCTACAGACAGCGCATCACACTATTCCAGCTGACTGATGCAGAGATACATGAGAGGTACAGGCTACACCCCGAAACCATCATGGACCTGATAAGGGACCTGCACCCACTCCTGGACCAGCCAACAAGAAGGGCGCACGCCATACCACCACATGTGCAGGTGCTCTGCAGCCTACATCTACTGGCATCCGGAAGTTATCAGGTGGTGACAGCTGCGGTGGGTGGTGTATCCCAGAGTTGCCTGTCCCGTTTCTTCAGGAAGTTCCTGGATGCCATGATGCAGAGAATGCACCACTACATAAGCTTCCCAAACACACAGGCTGCACTGCAGAAAACAAAAACAGACTTTTATCACATGGCACAGTTCCCCCATGTCATCGGCTGTATTGATGGTACACACATCCCAATCTGTCCACCAGCTGATACAGAGCACATCTACAGGAACAGGAAGTCCACCCACTCCATCAATGTGCAGGTGATCTGTGATGCAGGGAACATCATCACAGATATTGTTGCAAAGTTTCCTGGGAGCACCCACGACTCTTACATCTTCCAGAATAGTGGGATATACACACGACTGAGTGCCGGAGAATTCGGAGAGGGATACCTGCTGGGTAAGTAACAGTGACGCCCCTTGAAACCTGCAAATCAGAGTGTATAGAGGCATGTAACTGATGGTTCCCTTTTACTCATCCAGGCGACAGTGCATATGCATGCCGGTCATTCATCCTCACTCCCTACCTACACCCAGCAACCCAGAGTGAGAGACGAGACAACGTGGCCCACAAATCTACACGCAATGTGGTGGAGCGCACGTTTGGACTACTGAAGAGCAGGTTCCGCTGCCTCCACAAGAGCGGAGGCGCACGCCAGTACAAACCCATCACCTGCTGCAAGATAATTGCCACTTGTGCAATGCTGCACAACCTTGCCACGAAAAAAGGTACAGATGTGGAACTAACATATGTTGAGGACAACGAGGATGAGTCAGGCCAGCCAGAGGGCAGCGCAGCTAGAGTGCCAACTGCAGTCGATGGGAGAGAGAGACGGGCAGAGATCACATGCAACTATTTCTGAGTAAGTGAGGGGACACAGCGAGTTGTGAGAAGTCATGACGTAGTTTAATGTGGCACCACGCCATGAACACATGAACAGGCCAATCTGGCAATATGCCATCTATACAATGAGTATGTCCAGGGTTACGTCACCCAATGGCAAGTGGATAAGCAGGGCCACATCAATGTTTGCGCATACGCGCTGCAGTGGTGGATTGCACAGCCTGTGCATCCTCACTAGAGCCAACCCCAAGCCGCCTGCTGCTCCTGCGTGCTTCGGGGACGGGGGGTGTGATGCTGCTGCTGGTGTCGATGCTCTCCGCAGCATCCCCTGCAGCAGTTGTCGACGCCTGACTACTCAATAGCACCCCTAGTGCACTTGTCACCTGCACCATCCCCCGAGACAGGTCGCTGCAGCACTGTGTTAGGCCCTCCTGCATCGTCACAGAGCGCCGGCAAAGTAGGGAAGTCGCAGTTGCCAGACGGTTGAGTGCCCTGCTGGTAGTGTCCCTTCGCTGGCGTTCCCGGCGCCGTGCTTCGATGTCAGCATCTAATTTGCTGCACAACTGCTGGATTGACTGGGACATGTCCCGAATGCCCGCAGCCATGCCGCCAATGTTTGTGTCCATGTTGACTAAGCTTGTCTTCATCACCCGCATGTGCCTCTGGACTGACATAACTGCCTTTGATTGCAGGCGCTGTTGCTTCAACATTTGGCCCTCGAGCCCCAAGAAGACACCATGGCCGTCAGTGGGTGCTGGTGGACTCTGGACACGCGACCTGCGGCGCCCTCTTGCTCCCGTCTGTGCTGCCTGTGAGGTGTGGGGCACAGTGGGATGGCTCCCTTCCTGGGGCCCGGTGCGGTCTTCTGGGCCCATGCTGTCGTCTGACGAGGTGTCTAAGGCTCGTAGCCTGGCTGCTGGACGCCTCCTCATTCTCACACCTGCAAGCGGAGATGTGGCCGGTGAATCGAACATGAGTGGCGATGCTGGCTCTGGTGGTGGTGATGCTGGCTCTCGGTGAGGTGATGCTGGCTCTGTGTGCGGCGAGGCTGGCTGCGTAGGTGGTGCGGCTGCAAGTGGGCCTGCTCCCTGGTCTGAACTCGTGCTGGCTAGAGGTGATTTTTGTGGCCGGTGTGCCGTCTCCCCTGCAGCATGCCCTGTACTGCATGATGTCACATCTGTGGACAGAAAAACAACATTGGCTCAGTTTCCCCGAAGGGCTGCATTGCAAGCGTCACAATAAATCATTTCACATTCCAATCTGTCCTCTGTCTCCTTGTGCCTCGAGTGCGTGACATGCCTTGTTGCCCTGTGACATTTACGTCATGGTTAGTGTTGCCCTGACTACATCTCCCGGAATGCATTGCCTGTCTGCACTGACACGTGTGGACTGCAGTGTGATTCTCGTTTCACAATGGGGGATGTGGGATAGGGGTAGGGGAGGCTACATTGCTGTGCTTTCGTCTTACCTTGGTGTGTTGCGGCTCTGGCAGAGCTGTCGGCGTCCCCAAGACCCACGACGCTCTCTTGCTCGAGTGTGGCCGCCACCAGCTCCTACAGTTCGGTGAGGGCAGGTGCCCTGTTGGTTCCACCTCCGGTCTGGCTGGCCTCCTTCTGGATGTCGCCCATCTTCCTCTTGGTCACAATCCTCAGGTCATACCAGCGCTTTTTGAGGACCTCAATGTCCCTGTGGGTCACTCCCACAGCATTGACCTGCGCCTGGATGGCCAGCCATATGTTGCGCTTTTCGGCCTCAGGCACTTGCAGGGATTGCCTCCCAAACAGCTTCTGGTGCTGCTTCACCACCTCCTCCACCAGCACCTGGAGTTCCTTGGGGCTGAATTTGAGCTTCCTCCTCCTTTCCCCTCCGTCTTTCTGTGTTCTCTGGCTGGACATGCTGTTCGTTTCCCGCTCGCACATGCAACTGCTCCCTGCCTCTCCTCTGCACTCCAGGCCTCTCCAGGGTCGGCTAATTATGTACACCTGCCTGGGTGTGGCCACTTCGGCTAATTGTGTACACCTGCCTGGGTGTGGGCAGTTCCTGGTTGGGTGGGCTGTCGTTGCACAGGATTAGCTGTTTCGTCAAGTCATGTGATGTTATTTACCGAATCCGTACGTACCGATTCGGTATTTTCCGAATCGGTAGATACCACCTCGGTATTTTCCGAATCGGTAATTATCACCTCGGTATTTACCGAATCGGTGAATTCCGATTCGTATTTACCGAATGTTACCGAATCGGTAACTGTTACCGAATTTTTACCTACATATAACTTACCGATTCTAATTTACCGATTCGGTACGGCTCGGTATTTAAGAACCGGTAAAATTTATTTACCTACATGAGGCCCAAAGTGTTGCAAAAATATTGTGGAAAGAATATTCTGAGACACAAATGCTGTGTCTTAAATATTGAGGTGTCAAAAATATAATTATTCAGAATATCTGACGTAAGACTGTAAACTTTTAAAAATATTTGTCATAGCATAAAAAATATTGCACCATGTTATAGTGTTATAGTTAATATTGTTTCGAGTGAATTTTGTGAATTTTTTAGCTTAATATATAGGGGCCTATAACAGAGGCGTTTGGAAAGCCTTTGGTTGGAGGCTTTCTGACCTCCAATTTTGGTTTCAATTATGACCGGCTGAAAAAGATGCAACCGGCCGGAATTGAAACTGGCCAGTCATTCCAGCTGGCATCCGATGGACTCAAGGAGCCTGTTGGCCAGTCGGAACCAGCTCGTAATCCTAATGGGCGGGCCTTTCCGCCCTTGAGATTACGATGCATGGTTTCTGGCATGGTTTCCATGCCTGCCTGTCTTTTTGGGGGCCCCAAGCAGGGCCCTCTAGGGTGCGCGGCTTCCAGTTGGGGGCAGAGGGGGCACCCCTGTTGATCCTTGCACCCCATGGCAGGCACCTTCAGGTGCCTGCCACGGGTTGCAGGGATGAACCTCATCTTCTATTTCTAATGGGAGCATGTAGTACAGCCGGTTTATGGCTGTAATGCATGTTCCCATAGGGAAATGTAGAAATGCGACCAAACAGTTTTCGGTTGCATCCTAATTAGGCGGTCGGGACCGCCTGCCGTGTATTAGTTGGTCCGCGGACCGAGTGGGTGTCAGGCAGAAGCAATTCCGCCCAACATCAAAATCGGCCCCCTAGTGTTTGTTTTTAAGTTGTTTGAATTTTTTTGGCATAGTTATGGTAGCAGGATGTTGTGTTTATATGGCAACAGCATTCAGAATAATTCGAATTTTTTATTGTTAATGTTTGTTATGTTTAATATAGTTCTTTTGTAATATTTTAAATTCTAAATATGTTTATAAATATTTTATTTTGCGAGTATATATAATTAGATTTTGTTTTTGTTTTTCATTATGTAAAATGTAAATGAATATTTGATACTCCTAAAATGTTTTAAAGGTTTATGAAGAAATGCGTTTTAATATTGATATATTAATTAAATCAAATAACTTTATATTTAGATTATAAATTGATGTACTTTTTTGGGTTCCTTGTTCATTTGAAGTATTTTTATATCAATTTAAATAAGTGAATTAATTTTATTGTAATACATATAATGGTTTCCAGTTAAGGAGATTCTGCATTATCTTTACATTGGAAGTTAACATTTATGTTGTTGAATACTAGATTTTGTAATAAAATCATGTTTTTTCATTTTCTTTTTAAATGTAATATGCCTATTAACTTGATGTTTAAAGTAAATACATTGTTCTTCTTTAAATTGTTTAGCATTAGTCAATTTGTAAAAGTAAAGCATTTTCTTTAATGTTTTACGTTAGAAGTGGAAACAGTATATTTGAACCCCTCAAAAACCAACTCTTTCCTTAATGTGGTTAAGTTAGGAGTGATAATAGTAAATTTGATCCCTCCCAAAGTGCAACACCTTCCCCAGTGTAGTTCATTTTCAATGGGAATGGCAAATCCAAACACCTCAAATTCCAACTTGTTCGCAATATGGTCGAGTTTGGAGTGGGAATAGTACATTTGATCACACCAAAGTCCAACACTACCCAATTTCTTAATATATATTATTTATTATTTGGAATATTATTTATTTCCAGGAAAAAACTTAAAAAAAAAATAATTGTAGTTACAGATTTGATATAGTTATGGTATACATACATTATTGACATATTGTACAGTAATTTATAACAAATGTAAGTAAGTAAATAAGTAGAGATAGCTCACGCACTAAGCAGCAAGTCTGTAAAATTCACAATTACGCTTCCAGTGCAGCAATTTATCAAGGAAATATCCAAAGCTAGACGAGAGGGAGCACCTGTCCCGAATGGCCTACCATCGGTCTAATTCAAACTAGGCTTGGATTATTGAGCATAATCTCTAAAGTCATTTTATGAAGAAGTCCTATTAGCAGATGCACTCCTGGCCTCGTGGAGGGGCTCGACCATCTCCCCAATTTATAAATATGGTGACAAGGACAGGGCTAAAAACTATAGGTTGGTAGCCCTTATAGGTAATGACGCTAAATATTTTGCCTCTCTCATCTTAGAATAATTAGCATCTTGAGCCCCTGAGAAAGGAAATTAATTCTCTCAACAAACCAGCTCCTGTAAACACATGGATACCGCCATAAATATTTTAACTCTCTCTCTACTAATTGATGCTATCAAAGTCACCAAACTGCCAGTGTATCTATGTTTTATCGATTACACATCAGCTTTTGATTATATTGACAGCGGCAACCTGTGGTGCGAACTAAGCAATTGGAAGATCCCATTCCCCCCTCCATCAGTGAATTCTGCTGTATACAGACACATGGGTACAAGTACTGATGGGGACCAGAGATCCACTGTCTAAAAGGATGCCAACTATCAAGGGGCTTAAAAAGGGCTGTTCCATAGCCCCGCCACTATTAAATTTCTTTGTGTCAGATTTAACAACAAGGCTAGACAAGTGCAACTCTCCCACCTCAAGGATGGGCGGTCTGGTCCTCTTGAATCCGCTATATGCTGACGATCTGACACTCATAAGCCACACCCCTGTATGCCTTTAGCACCTATTGGATACCATGCAAAACTACTCAGATGAAAACAGTGTCAGTATACATTGGATAAAACCACGGTTATGTAAATGAATAAAAAAAAGGCAAAAGGGGCACATTGTTGGTATCTGGCCAAACAACTACTGGAGATGGTGAAAGAGTACGACTACCTAGGCGTCATAATAGAGAGCAAAGGCACATTCATCGCTAAAAAAGTAGTCCTGAAAAGGAAAGATAATACTGTAGCAGTGGTTCTAAAAAATCTAAGGAGCGAAGTGGCCAACTCTAGCCTCACCCCACTACTTCAGGTGATCCAGGCAAAACTTATTCCAACAATAACCTATGGAAGTAAGTCAATGAGGGGCAGAGAGGCGTCCACTCTGGATGGGATTGTAACTGGTGCACTGAGAATGATCTTCAGCTTACCTAAATATTCGTCCCCAGCCCAAATAAGGTTAGAGTTCAGCATGCAAAATCGGAGGTTGGCACATAAGTGAGTATACATTACTTGCTGTTACAAGATCAAGGGAGCACAGCTAGGAACCCTGAACTCATGGGCCGAATATTCGACCAAGGAAAACAGCCCAGCAAGGGCCTTTCTACAGGAATCATAAGCGCAACTAGGCCGATAGGGCACATGGGAAGCGTCAGGTACACAAAAGTAGCTTTAAACAGTTAGTTAACCAAACTGTTAAATGAGTGTCCCTGATAGAAGTCAAAGCATCACTGTCTGACAGGGCATATGGTTGGTTTATTTTGCACAGTTACACCAAGGCTGCACCTCAGCACTACTTAGGTAATGGGTTCAGTAAAGCGGTAAAGGAGAGTTATCTGGTTACCAACTCGGCATTCTCCCCTCTTTGTTCCACCTTCCAACTTGGAAACATATGGCAGCAAGGACATGCTGTCGCCTTTGCAGGGAGGACAGAGAAGACATAATTCATCTGCTGAGTAAATCCAAATCCTCATGAGCAAGCGCAGATCCCTGTTACGTCCTTTTACGAATCATGACAAAATCTGCCACTGCAGGGAGGCAATCATGACGTGCTTCACCAGAGATGATGTTCAGTGAAGCTACCACCTAGTAAGACTCTTGCCTGCAGTCAAAAGGAGACTAAGGGGTATATTCACAAGAACATGTGATAACTACCGCAAGAGTAGCTTAACGCAACTCTCAACATCGCAGCCCATCGCGGGAAAAGAACCCCGTGTCAATGTGGAATTCACAACAAGGTGGCGATAGTATGCCTAAACCGCAGCCAATGCCCACGATACAACCACCTCGACGGAAATAAAAACACAAACCTTAACACCAAAAAACCTGCAATGGGCCAAAGCGAGATAAGAAAGCAGTTACAACCAGCGCAAGGGCAGCAATACTCATGTGTAATGCGGGAAAAAGCACAAGAACAGTATACGGAAAATGGCAAATAAAAACATACATCAACAGCGGAGTACCACGGATGCACACTGCAGAGGGCAAGATGTACACCACAACATCCAAGCACCGTAGAAGAACAGAACCGACAGGCACACCGCATGAAAGAGACCAGTGGCAGACAAATTAGAGCCACAGGAGCGACTTGCCCACCGTGCAGCATACGCACATAAGCAGAAGTGCAGCTCGACATTGACAACATCCCGGTACAAACAGCAACCCCTCCACACAGGACACAACTGGTACCGCAAATGTGCACATCATGGCAAATGACATCTGAAAACACATGAAAATGTAACATGACAATATACAAGTACAACTTGTAACCTGCAAATATGTTTTAACCACACATGCAGTGCAATTGGACATCTTCAATTGTCCCATGAGTGCCATGGACGGCCACAATGTGACGTGCTCATGAGAAGTAAGTGTCAATGATAGAGTTCCTACAGGCCATTCCTGCCGCAGCTGCAGTGGGATGTGGGTCACCTACCCCATCGTCACCATCATCGTCCGGTACCTCTGGAACTGGGATCCATGGGGCATTGGTGCGAACACAGATGTTGTGCAACACACAACATGCAACGATCATCTTGCACACGATGTCTGGTCTGTACAGGAGCTTACCACCTGTGCCGTCCAGGCCCCTGAAACGTGACTTCAACACGCCAAATGTGCGTTCAATGATGCTCCTGGTGCGTATGTGGGCTGCATTGTACTGCCTCTGGGTGGGTGTGTTTGGGTCTCGGAGGAGTGTCATCATCCAAGGGCAGAGTGCATAGCCTTGATCACCTGTGACAGTGCAGGGAGAAAAGAGTTAATACTTGGTTCAGCAGGATGTGATGGCAGGCCCACTAATACAGTGACTCCTGTGCTGGCTGTGTGTGGGGTGAGTGTAAGCCAGCCCTCAGGGAGTAGCTGGTGCTGGCTACAACTCCAACAGTCATCAGGCCCTCAGAAATGCAATGTCAGTACAACAAGGGGGAATGACTCAAGTCGCCAGGGCTAGTGGCCCCGAATACACAGCGGCCGACACTGGCCCACCGCCACTGGACGTTGACCAGCGGGAGACTGGGGTAGGGTCAAAAGGGCAGAGCAGGGCCTCACATGTGCCATGGGTGACCTCCGCGGAGTGTCACAGGGGAGAATGAGAGGCCTACCCCCAGGGGGCACATGCCAGCTGTGTCCGGCAACATGACGGATATGAATGCCATAGACCCAGTCCAGACACCAAGTTCGTACCTGTCCGTTTTTGATGACAACCCCCAGGCTACAGGCTCACACACCAACGATGTTCCGCCGGAGGATGGTGGTCACTCATGGTGCATAGGGTTAGTGGCACCACGTGTCGCAGGCCTGCGATATGGAATTATGTCTCACTGATCGGAGTCTTGTGCTGTGGACGCTGCCACGGATTTGAGGTCACTGCCATTCAGGACTCAGGACACTGTTCCACATGTGGGACCTACTGGGCCGAAGAGGACGCCGGTGGGGCATGTAAATTAGTAAGGAGTGATGTGGAACAGCGTCGGGGGCAGCGAGGGTCTGCGGAGTCTGCAGAGGCCGCGGGACTGGGGCTTGGTGCTTGCAACGGCACGTGTTGGGCCCTCATTGACACACCACGGTGTCGGCAGGTGAGCAGTGCGGCACAGGTGTGCAGGGGCGGGCAAGGCTGCTCTGTGCATCTGCGTCCTGGGGTGGAGTTGGAGCACAGGGTCGCAGGCCCCACTGCTCACGGCGTCGGCCTTGTGGCAGGCCGCATGGTGCAGCACGGTCAGTGACGTTGGCCTTCCCGAGAGCCGACCACACCCTGCGCAACAGGGTTTTTCACCACACCCCTGCACAGCCCTGGCGTACTCAGGGCCAACCCACTACGCTCACGCACACAAGGGGGGATGCAGCGTACAACACTTCCACTATCTGACCCACGACCTGGGGTGACATGGTTGCGTTCACTGCTCATTACTCTCCAGTCACCAGCAGTTGTGGTCTGCATGGACATTTCAGTTGTTTGCATTCAGAAGTCTGTCCTGCACATCCATTCCTCACTTCTCGTTGTGTATATTCCCAGTCACGGGTCACTTGCATCCTCGCACATGGCTGCATTCCGCTTCTCCACACGTTCAGCTGTTGTGCAGCTGTGGTGCCATGAAATGTCTGTGTTGGGTGCAGGGGTAGCCCAGGACGGCCATGGAGTGGTGTTGCCGTGTCTGGTAGGTGGTCGTTTAGTTTGACATGTTGTATGTGGTTTGGTCATGTGTGCATTCCCACAGTTGTGCGTTGTGTGTTGGTGGCTTTGGGGTGTGTGATGTGTTGATTTAGAACTTACCAATGAGCAGTCCCATTCCATATGTGCTAATCTGGAAGCGCTGGTTGATGACGAACTGTCGGAAGATGAAGGAATCATGCACACTGCCTGGGTAGTTGACTACGACATTGGTGAAGAGTCCACGATGGTCCACTATTGCCTGCACACTGATGGAATGCTGATGCTTTCTGTTGCGGTAGTGGTGTGCAGTATCCGCAGGGGGCACAAGTGGGACATGTGTGCAGTCGATTGCCCCCAACACGTCCAGGAATTCGGCTATGGAGTAGAAGCCTTGCTTTGTCTCCAGCTGTTCCTGCACAGTGTTGGGGAAGTGGAGGTACTGAGGCATGAAGCTGAGGATGGCTTCCAGGACAGGTGTGATGAACTTTGATAGGGCTGGCTGTGAGACCCCGCCAACTCTGGCAGTTGTTGGTTGGAAGGTACTAGAGGCACAGGTGCAGCACAGCCAGCAGCTTTGTCTGCGAAGGGATGTTGGTTCTCCGCTGTGTTGGGACCGTCAGCATGTGGGCGATGTGGGTGATGATGCGGAGGATGTTCGCCCTTTTGAGCCTGTAGTGGGCAATTACTTTCTCGGGCGTTAGGTCTGTGGGAGTGGTGCGTTTTCTGTAGGTCCGCTGTCTCACTCTGCACTGCCTCTGTTGTTGTCCGGGGGGGGCGGGTCCAGGTCCTGGGGGTGGTGGCAGTCCTGGGGGTGGTGGCGGTGGGTGTTGTGGCCCTGTTGGGGCTCCGAGCTGCATGGTGAGTAGCTCCATGGCGTTGTTTGTTCTTCGGGTGTGGCTGTGTGCGGGGCTCCGTTGCCTACTGCAGGTAGTCATCCGTCTTTACACCTGCTTAAGGCAGGTGTTAAATACCTGCGGCTACAGCGGCTCATCGCCTGTTTTTGGTTTGCATCGCAGATCTAGCAGATCGTTGTGAAAGTGGTGTGGTTTTTTCATGTGTTTTTGCACGGGAACGCCTACTCTGCATCTCATTAGGGTTAGTTGGTGGTGTCCGCCGTGGTGATAAATTTGGGGGCAGTTATCGCGGGAATACTGGCGATGTCTGAAGTTTGCACCAGCTTGTGAATGGGGAGTTAAATCTATCTCCACTTTTGATGCGTTAAGGTGGAGATAAATCGGAGATACGTCCTTGTGAATATACCCCTAAATTGCTTAATTGTACGTTGAGGCCAGATGAACCAACCAGGAGAGCCTGGGGTCCAGGCTTCTTGCCGTAATCGTTACAGAACATTGTATTAATAACTGTTCCTTGTCAGTAACCTGCACATAAAAATGAACGCATTTTATGGATTAGAATGGCTATATTTCCCTTATTGTAGGTAACAGCTTTCTGCACCCTAATTGATGGGCACTGCTTGGCACACAACCTTGACACACTAGTGACCGAACTTTGAATCAGCAACTCTCCTTTTCGGAGTTATTGGCACATAAAAACTTAATGTACTTTACAGATTTTGATAACCTCATCTCCCATTTTTTAAGAAAATATTTTGGTAACATAATTGATGGGCATTGCTTGGTTTACAAACTTGTTGAGAGACATTCAAGCTGCTTGCTCACTATTTGTCTTACATTGGTTTCATTAAGTGTTGTATTGCTCCTTACCTTTTTTTAACCATGCACATTTTTCTTGAAGACATGATGAGATTTAAGATTTTTGTACTAAGAAATAGAAGCCAGATTTCTAAGCACAGTGGCCAACATAGCATAAACGTCTGATCTTTTTGTAAAAATGTGAATATTGTTGCAACCTTTTTAAATTATTCATGCAAAAAAATAGAATTACTTACTAACAAATGCATTCTTTACATGATATATTTTTTTATACATTGTTATATATAAATAGTACTGTGTTAATTAGTTGTATATTATTATCGATGTTGTTACTATATATTCATACACAAAACATTTTTGTAAATTTTTTTAATATAATTCTTTTCCAGTTTTGTTGAATTTGGAGTCTCTGTTCATCATTTTGGACTGTTCCTAAAGTATGCAGACATAACATTTTCATATTTTGTGGGCTGTCCAAAGTGGTCTTAGTAATTAATATTTTTTGGGATGGTATGCCAGGGAGATGTTGGCCTGTTGCTTGGTCAGGATACATTTATTATAATACTTTTATGTATTGTTCCTGTTTGCTCTCGTAAGCTCATGCGGACCCTTAGGTCCTATAAAATATTTCTGACTTCTTTTTCAGCCATATTAGGGTGATAGTTATGTTCTGCAACTCTCTTATGTATTTCATTTTTTTTAGAAGCCCTGCCGTAGCATGTTTTTGTACCTAAGAGTGGCCTAGATCACTTTGGGTGTGGGTGCACATGAACATACGCAGGCTGCATAATTATTCTAAGTGGAACTTGCTTCTGCAGATCAAGTAGCAGGTGGAACCTGTAAGGGACGAGCATGCAGGGATGCCCACCCTTACATATGCCGCAAAACAAAGATAAAGTTTTAAAAGATCAATTCCTGGGAACCAATAGTATAAAAGGCATGTTAGTCTTAGGAGTCTGACCAAGACCGGCAAGAGTTATGACCTGGGCATGGCAGGAATAAAATTGGATTAATTAAACTCTAGGATGATGTGGTAGGATTTGTAATTGCAAGATTTATCTTTGGTTTTTAGTATTGTGCTGTTGTAAGGTTGTTGTTTTTGTTAATAAATGCCTACCTGCTTATTAGCAATGTTATGCTACTGAATAATTTTTCTGGTGTAGGTTTAGTCACTGTGTTTTATTTAAATTGGAAAACCCCTGTTGCATATGGACTTTCTTATGGGATTTCACTAAAACATTTTGATTTGTGTCCTCCTGGTTTTTGCTGACTGTCTTTTCGTAGCCTTAGGACCCTGGGCACTTTCCCACTGTGCTGCAGTGAAAAAGCATGTGATCCCTTCCTACACGTCAGGAAGAGGTACTTACTTGATTGGTCTAGGTATTGTATCTGTGAGTGCCCTGTCAAAGGGTACACCACAAACAAAGGGCTGGTACAACACTGACTTGTAGTGGGATGCAGCACTACTTGTGCCGTCCACAATAATAGCTTGTCAAACATATATCATGCTCAGGATGGCCTTTCTCACTCAATAACCAACCCTGAGGGGGGCTTTCACTACCACCAGAACTCCCCTAGGGTGAGTCCTGAGGGGTGAAGCTCACAGTAGGTGAGCGGCCTGGTAGGTACACATGCGTGATCTCTGCCTGGGTAGTGAAGAGCACCCATCTGGCTTTTCCCTACCTAGGGGGTCAGCTCTTCCCCTTGGACACCTCCTGGGTTTTGCAGATTCTCTTGTTGTGGCCTTAGATTCTTGGGCATCTTCCTACTGTAAATGCAGTGTGAAGGTATGTGCACCCTTCCTACCCATGTTGGGAAGTGGTGCTTACCTGATGTTTTTCAACATGTCAAAAGCGTGCCATTGCAGGCCAGTGTGTTCGCTTTCACCAATAGTGTGCTTGAACATGTGCCCAGCTGGTGTGAGCACTTGCACAAATGGTGTTTTTCAACATGTGTCCAGCCCGCCATTGCAGGTCTGTGTGTGCGCAGTTATGCTTATGCTCAGGCTGGCCTTTCTTAATAACATAACAGGTGTATTTGTAAAGCGCACGATTACCCGTAGGCGTCTTGGCGCTGAAAAACAGATGTTTATTGTTACGCAACTCAATGGTACTCATTTTATCGACCTCAGATGGATGAAAGGCTGGGTGGACCCGCCAGGATTTGAACCTGTGACCATGCGGTCAAACACAGGCCTCTGCAGTGGCTGCTTTAGTCCACTGAGCCATCAGACCCGGCTAAATCACTTGCCAATCTTAAGAGGAGCTTTCACTAGCAGTTGAGCACCCTAGGATACATCTTAAGGGATGAAATGAGTGGTAAGTCAAAGACCCAGCAGATACACATGTGTGTTCCCTGCCCAGGTTGTGAGGAATACCCACATGTGTTTTCACTACCTATGAGGTTTGCTCTTCCGATTGGCTAACATGGGCAAATGGTTGAAATTACTTCAGGCTGCAATAGTGAATTGCAGTGGATCAGCCTCATTATGTTTCCTAGCACTGGATTTGCAATGGCAAACCCTTTCCTGTTGTAAAGGTGGTTTTGTCATTACTAGGATAGAAATGCCACTTTTAGAAAGTGGGCCTTTTAGTTGACTCCCTTACACACTGGAGGCTGATGGAGCACATCTGAGCATTCCCCTGTGACAGATATAAAACACTGGACATGCAATTGGAATGACAGACCTCAGCCATTTAAAGGCCTGGCTGGATAGATTGGAGGAGGAGTTTGTTACAATTGGCCTCTGGGAGCAAGAACATGGCCCCACTAAACATTAAGATCTGCATTACATGGCCTCATTGTAGACAGGACTGATATTTAGGGGAGACATCTGTGGTTCAAAGGGAGATCCTCTGAAAGACCCCCACTGCGAAGGCACACTACAGTAGAACTACTGGTCCAATACTTCAGTAGGGTAGAGATACTCTTGTGGAGACATGGGAACAGAGAACCCTAGAACTGTGTGGTGCACACTGATAGAGGAATCTGCTGTGCACATGGAGGTTTACTGTCATTGAAAGGGATTGTGTGCCCTTACTGAATAGTGGCTGGCCTGGGCGGATTACCTGCTGCTGTGGTCTCTCCAATGGTTTGTTGGCTTCTACCCTGTTCTTTTGGAGGTCTCAGGGACATCAAAGATCTCCTATGAGGAATCCACACCTTCTAATTATGACACCTGGTAGCGCGGCATGAGTGTGGAACTAATAACTGTGCCTGGAGACAGGATTGCATTGAGTAGAGCCCCAGAAGTCCTGCCCAGATCTAAGGCGTGGGGCCCCTGCATCGTACGGACCTCGACAGGCATAAGCATCTTGTTGGTGGTAAGCGGATTCACTGGTTGCGGGATCCAGCATGGCCCGCCTCGTCGATCGTACCGCGTCTCTCGTTCGACTCGCTGACTGCATGCTCATTGTATCTGGTGTCTGATTCACAGGTTGTGACCCACAGAGGTGAGGGTATAACCATAGTAGTGCCTCATTCTACCTCATCTGACATTGCTAAACTTGCGTCTGTGGGTGTGACCAGAATTTCCTGGTGCGACCAGTATTAACACACCCCAGGCATTGTGTCTCATTTCAAGGGAGGTACGGATTTTGGTACGCGTCATTGTGTGTGACCGGGATTGTCTGGTGTGACCCATATCAGTGCACACTGGACATTGTGCCTCATTTCCAAGGAGGTACTGAATGTGAAACTCTTCATTTTGTGTGACCAGAACAGTCTGGTGTGACCCGTATTAATATGCACCAGGCATTGTGCCACCTTTCCTGGGAAGAACTCAGAGTGCAACTCTTCAGTGTGGGAAGCCAGAACTGTCTGGTGCGACTCGTATTACAGCACACCAGACATTGTGCCTGATTGCCTGGGTGTGACTCTGATCTGTGTGTGCATGACAGGGTGCCTCTTTCTTCTGAGAGGCTCCCCTACTTCATTACCCATTCATTGATTGTTCCCTTTTTGCCCCCCTCCCCCTGTGCGGGGATGAACTGCCCTCTCCTCATTCAGCCCCCGATGACATTGTGTTGCTAAGTAGTATTGCACGGCTCAGGCTGGATAGTGAGAGTGGTTGACTGGCCTGAAGGAACGCTTCAGAGAGCAATCAGAAATGGGTCAAGAGACTGTGTGGCCCCCCCTCTGCTTCACAGAACTAGACTGGTGCCAAAAGGCTCTTATAGAACCCTTTTGAGTGAGTGACAATTGCTCTCAGCCGCTTCTGCTCTGCATCCTGAGGGTGAACTTCGCAACTGGTGGCCAAACCCCTATTTAACGACTACCTTCTAATTAGTTTTGCTACTTACCACCAACTACTCCCCTGGGACCCTGACTAAGTGTGGCTTCGGCCGCATGTGAATTCATATGGGGGGAGAGCTGGTTATTTCCAATCTGTGGGCATAGGGTAGTCGGGGTAAGTTTGAGGGAGGCTTGGACCATTGGGTTTGCAGTGTGCTATCAATTGACCTGCTGCGTATCAGGTGCACCTCATTACGGAGCTGTGTGCGTTATGTGTGCGAAGGCATTCCACACGGACTTGCCTGATATCCTTTGCACTGTGTATCGGTGCTGAGTGAGTGTGTGTGTGGGAGTGACAGTCTGAGGAATGCCTGTGATTAACAACACAGGCCGGCGGTGTTGCCTTACATGTTGATTTCTTGCCAGAAGAACACTACGTTTGACATTGGTTTTACCTGTGCGGCCTTGGCCTGCTGTGCTTCTAAAAAGTGTCATAATATATATAGTTGTGACCTGGAGTGCACCCCATAACTGTGTGATATTGAAATATAAGAATTGCTAGGGTGGGCCTCGCGTTGACAACATATTGCATCCCATAAGGGAGTTGGGGGGGCTTAGAATAGGATCTGTACCAAGTGTGCATACTACTGATTTATACCCAGAACTACATGATGTTCATGTTGTGTTGATTACTATATGTGTTGAATACAACCATTATTTACGTACATCACATGTGAAGTCACGCTGGTGACGCTCAGTGTATTTATTGTGAGTGAGTGCTGTGCCAATGCTTTACACATTGCCTCTGTGATGAGCCTGACTGATCAGTGCCAAACTACCTAAGGATGAGCGCAGGTTATAAAGTGAGTGTAATCACCCACCCCTGACGGGAGTGGTAGGTTCTACCTAGCTAGGCCTCACCTCAGCCAACCGGAAAGGGCCAGTTACAAAAACACAATTTTTAAAGCAGTAAGTAGCTATTGTATAATGATAAGGAGCAATCTGTTCCTTTGTCTAAGCCATACACATCTGATTTTGTGCAATGAATATTGTATGTTAGGGTGGAGTCCACTACATTGATCAATGTACTAGGAGGCAGATTTACAAGAAAGGGACCCATCTGTAGAGATGCATCACTTTCCCTGTGCCACCCTGGAAACCCTTGCACCACCATGAATGCACCCTATTTACAATACAGCACACCATGGTGCAAGGATTGACAGATGCGTCAGAAATTCTGACGAATCTGTTGGGGCAAAATTCATGCATTGCTGGAGTCGTGTCGCAAGCACAACGCAACTCTAGCAATGCATTTATAGGCCTATTCCTACTACACTATGTCACTCCTTGCCCCTGCTTCAAGCAGGCGTAAGGTTTTGATGCAGGGATGTCCTAGAAGCAATGCAGTGAAATCTTGTAGATTTTACTGCGTCACTTTTACAAGGCTTTCCTGCGTGGGAACGCCCACCCTGCCTACATTATACCTGACGCAGGCATAATTTTGCGCAGGGCTTTACAATGTGACACATCTCTCTAGATGCGTCACGTTGTAAATTGGGCGCATTTTTTACCCCGCCGCTGCATCACAAAAGTGACGCAGCGGCGGCGCCAAAGTGTTGCAAGGGGCTTGTAAATCTGCCCCTCGGAATAGAGGCGAGTGGATGACTGCTGATCATTCCACCTAGTATCTCTGCCTAACACCATGACCAAGATCGTTGACAAACGTTCAGCAAACATGTTGGAGCTGGTAGCTCACATGGTGATTCATCCAGATTAATAGGTGTTTCTCTCAGTAAAATCAATTAGACTGTTTATGTAGGCTATGCAATAGTTTGTTGTACTCGGAGGGAGTCATGGTACCAATTGCCCTAGCATCACTAGATGTAAATACATTTTAACTTTGTTGAGCTGCTTCACTTGTTCTTAGTCTTGATAATTTGGATAGGATTGCATTACACTTCATGGATAAAATTACTTTCTCAAACCCCATTGACAAGGATGAGGGTTAATGAGACACATTTCAGGACATTCTCAAACGCAAACCACAACATTTTCTAAGCCAGCAACCTCCTCTCTACCCCAAGTTGCAACCAGACTAAACTCCCTGCCACACATAAAATCCCCTGTGTCTCTGTCCCTCCTCCAATGCTACACCACACATCTCCCTCAAAGCATTATGAAATAAAGAGGGTAGAAAAAAACTATTAAAATGCTTATGCTTCAAAGCAAGATAAATGAACAAAAATCGCTTCAATATTTTTGCTTTACTCACAGATACCACACCAGATCTTACCTTCATTAGATAAATATAGCTTAGAAAGGACTTTGAACCCACATTCCATGAACCCACCCCAGCAGAATTTAACATCATCAACACAAATCTTGCTGGTGACATTGTAGTAGGCCTAGCCATCATCCTTAAAACAATTCTTTAAAAAACACATATCGAAAACCACACCGAGGAAGGCTGTGAATCCTTGATGATAAGTTGTCATCCAACTCCCAATATCACTCAATCCTTCCTCTTAATATACAGACAGCCACCCAGCAATGCAAACTTTAAAGATGTCTAACTAGATATAATGACGAAGATCCATTTTAACCAACAAAACCTATACATTCTAGTAGACTTTAACATATGGTGTGACAAGAAGTGACCAACAACTACAGCTATCACAACCAATCTTGTGGCCTTCAATCTCCAACAAATTGTTTCCAGCGCAACCCACTCTGCTAGATACACTCTGGATGTCATAAATTCCCCCTTGGGACAGGCCACAGTAGCAGACAACTCTTCTATAAGCTGGTGGGACCACAACATAATCACTTTTAAGATCACCATATATAATTGACAACTCAAAGACATCAAAAAACAAAAATAACTAGCACTCATACAGACAATGGAAAAAACAAGACCACCAAAAACTCTACTCCTATCTTGAAAGAACCCCATATGTGATCAAAAGAGATACACACTTTCAACAACTGGATCTCCACTTCACTGGACAAACATATACCAACAAAGAAAACATACAAGAGTAACCACTAAAAGAATGCAACATGGATTAATAACAACATCAAAAGAATGAAAACTAGACTAAACATACTACAAAGCAGTTGGAGAAAATCAAGAGAGGAACTAGACAAAATCACTATGCACCACTATAACAGAACTTACAGAACAACATTCAGAACCACAAAAAGACAACTTTACTTCACACACATAACTGAAGCTGACTGCACTTCTAACACTGCAACAAAGTCTCCTCCATAGAATTGATAGAAAATGAATTAAAAGGTAGAAAATTACCCAAATGGAAACTGCGGACAATACAACCTCAAACATGGCATCATCCACATAGAAAGATACAGAGGCAATCTTCTACCACTACCCTCTCAGCAAAGGATTTTCTCAACCTTATCATCGCAAGCAGACCATCAGGATCAACTTCAGACCTTGCATCTCCAAGAATCTTTGAGGGTATCATTTACTCATCTTATGTAGGAGACATAGCTATATACTTAGTCAGCAAGTCCCTCCAACTAAGTTAATTCCCACCTAAGCTGAAGACCTCTTACATTAGATCACTACTCAAAAAGAAAACCACCCACCCATCCAACCCAGCAAACCACAATCCTATATCAAATGGACTATCTTTAGGAAAATATTTGAAATAGCAGTGTTCACTCAATATAAACATTTACAGAAGAAAATGATGTAATGTCAGACCAACAGACAGGGTTCAGATCAGGCATTGCCACAGAATCAGCTATTATATCCCTTTGGGATGATCCCAATCTCACAGTGGACAAGAATAGAGTGGCTGCATTATTTCTCCAGGGTTTTTTTCAGCTTTATTTGACATTGATCCCCACCACATGCTACTACAAAGACTTCATCATCTTGGAATACATGCAAATGCTCTAAAATGGATTACTTCTTACCTCAGAGACAGACATAGCGTACTTTAACTACCACCTTTCCAACCAGCTCCTCACTCCCAACACTGTGGCTTGTCTGAGGTATCCATGATAGACACTCTATTATTCAACATCTACCTAACACCTTTACTACACCTGATTAAATCATTTAACTTCACCTGTTGCATCATGCAGATGACAAGTAAATCCTTCTAAAAATGAACGGCCCGGAAGACCTCTAAACTTGACAAATGCCTGTGTGCCATAGAGACATGGTTGATGAGTAGCCACTTAAAGCTCAACATTGCAAAGGCAGAAATCATGACCAGTGGATAATGGCAAAAATTTCAATCTACCAACATAGCCCAAGAAATGTATAGCTACTCAAACAACATCAAGAGAAGTAAAGAAAAACTAGGGGTAACCCTGGTTACCTTGATACCTCATGTAAACAATGTTACAACAAGCACCTTCTACATAATGACAACACAGAGTTGTATCTTCCCATTCCTTAGAATCAAACAAAAACTACAAGCTGTCCTCATTCTCACAATCTCCAAGTTTGACTATACAAGCAGACTATACCTCTGTGCACCAAGATTCTTCAAACACAAAACACAACTAGTCCAATATGCTGCCACAAGACTCTTTTTCTGCGTTCACCAAAGAGAACGCATGAGTCAAGTCCTGCAATCACTCCTACTAGGTATAACTAGAAGCGCAATGTTCAAGACAATCTGAATTATCTATAGAGCGTCTCTAGAAAAAGGACCTCTATACCTACAAGTTAAATTCAAGAAATACTAACACAACAGGAAAATATGTTCTAGGCATGCACCAGAGTCATTAGACCACCTTACCATAAAAAATCTGTATGAAGCACTGCTTTCTCAGCACAAGCAGCAAAGCTCTGGAACTCTCTACCAACCTTGATTCAAAGTATTACAAAAAGATGAGAGGCAATAATTTTTGCCTCTCATCTTTTCGTTATATTTGCATTAAATCTATGTCCATGTGGCAGCTGGTCATTTTAGGTGGTCAGTATAAAGTTTGTGACTTAAGAGTGACTATACTGGGTGGTGCAGTAAGTTGTGCCTTGCTGCCTTTTTATTTGTTCTCATGATTCAAAGTATCCAGGAACATATATACTTCAGAAAGCCATTGAAAACATGGCTATTTCCAAGATAACTACATCATCCCACAACCTAGGAGCTGAACCCAAAAAGATAATCATATGCTCAAGCTCAATCTACAGTTTGCAGCACACAGATTTGGAACAACCCACCCAGCACACTACTTTCTATATTCAGGTAAGCTAAGTAGGGCTGCCCTATGTTAAGCATGAGTATTGCACAGTAGCACTGTTGGCCAACAATGATAGCATAATCATGTTAGACTCACATAATACACATAATCTATAGGTCTTGTCCATCATCCAGCACTGTACCAACCAATAAACCCACCATCATCAACTAAATCGGCATTGAATAACTGAAGAGATCAGTCACATACTGTTAGACAACAGGAGGACTCCAATCTAGTCCACCACTGCAGATGCCAATGAGCTACACACTATAACTGCTGCTGTACATCTCACATTGACACTTAAATATTGGATGGGTAAATAACCCAAACCCGCAGATCTTCGCAATTTCTTGCTATAGCAATGCCTGCTCAGGATCAAACACTTTAAACAAAATATCAGGTTGGACAACTTGGTGCTGTTAACAGCTAAGTAGACTAGTATCATACGAAATAACATAAAGGGACCTGCAGAGTTGCTCAAAGCTGCTATCCTACAGAAGACCATAAACAGTGTGTCTCACTCTCACACCTCTTTATCCACCACGCTGCTAAGCGCTGTGTTCCATAACATGATAATTGCGATGGTCATCACTCCGCTCCATTTTCCAAATAGGATCAAAACAAACACAAATACCCTTCCAATCTAACATCTACCCGCATAGATTGCTGCCCATGTAGGTAAGTGCTTTAGTGCCGCACATACGAGTAGTTAGCTCTACATAAATAGCTGCAATACAACTGAAACATGACCAGCTGACCTTTCTATAATTGTTTGTAACGGTGCAGCACAACAAATTAAACTAATTTTTTTAAATAACTTCTGGTTTGAGCTAGAAACAGAACATCATTTTTTGGGGATCAATCAATTTGGCATTAGAGGGCAAATTATGAGTCATATTCAAATGATCCTGTATTATACAGAAACCGTCACAGCTGCACAGATACTTTTTCTAGTGGGCCTGCTGATAGATACAGACAATAACACGTTTACTGAAAGGCAAGCAAGCTTTCTTGCACATTAGCAAAAACTGTGCCTTTTTGTGAATCTCACTTGACTAGTTACAGATTTCTGACATGTACTAATCATTTAAGCAGAAAAAAACGATTTTTACTTTTACTCTAATTTATGATGCCTTGCACTTTTTCCAGCATTCATTAAATGCTGTCTTAGTATGAGCAAACATGGACATTGGGAACAAAATTACCCTAAAACAGAAAGAAACATATTTCTGACAATTATAGGTGGTGATAAAAAAATCCATAAACAGTCGACTTGCTGTGGCAACAGTCAGCTGTGCCAACCAGCTGCTTTATCTTCCTATTCCACTTCTTGGCAATGCAACTGTGCACAGAAAATCTCTGAAAAATATCAGAAAAACTTCAGTATTCATTTTCCACAACGGAATTATGATGCAACTATTCAACACACAAGTCACGCTCGTCAGGTACTTAACTTGGGTGTACTCTGTTATAACAAAATTTACACAAGGAGGGAGAAAGCACACTGCTTCTCATCCCAGCACAATTGTATCTTGGTAAATGCAGTACGCTTACTTTCAAAGTTGCTGTAGTTCCATACCAAAATTGGTGCAGGAAGTGCTGCTATCTCTAGACACATGTTCCTGGGTTTAGCTCTTCATCAGTAGAGAGCAAAAGTAGTGTAGAACAGAGAAAAGTCATCAGGGGATGTTAAAATGGTGCCCAAGTCTTCACAGGTCACAGTACCACTCACAGGTGCATCCCAAGAGAGCTTGTCAGCTCATTGGCTCAAAAGAGCCTTTCAAACACAAGGGCTGATAGAGCACACTGCTTCTCATCCCAGCACAGTTCTCCCAATTGCATCTTGGTAAATGCAGTACGCTTACTTTCAAAGTTGCTGTAGTTCTTCAAAATTGGTGCAGGAAGTGCTGCTATCTCTAGACTCGTGTTTCTGGGTTTAGCCCTTCATCAGTAGAGAGCAAAAGTAGTTTAGAACAGAGAAAAGTCATCAGGGGTTGCTGAAATGGTGCCCAAGCCCCCCTCCCCCGCCCCAGATGAATTTTGTTTTTATCTCTACTGGCGAAGGATAATATCTAGAAACACACGTGTATAGAAATTAACAGCACTAACCTGCACCAACTTTGGTGAAACACTTCAGCAAAATGTCATGTAAGCATTTAAACTGAACTACATATACCAATATGCTAATGGGTAAACTGTGCTGGGAGGTGAAGCAGTGTGCTCCCATCCCCCTTCTGTTTAAAAAGGCTCCCTTGAACCACTGATCTAACGAGCTCTTGGAGATGCACCTTTGTGCCAGGGAGTGGTACTGAGACCAGAGAGCATTGTGGCAGCGTTCTCAACAACTCCAGATGAATTTCGTTTTTATCGCTATTGATGAAGGATAATACCCAGAAACACATGTGTCTAGAGATTAACAGCATTATCCTGCACCAACTTTGTTGAAACACTTCAGCAAATTTTCATGTAAGCATTTAAACTGAACTGCATTTACCAGGATGTTAATGGGTAAACTGTGCTGGGAGGTTAAGCAATGCGCTCCCATCGCCCTTCTATAACAAAATGTATGTCACTATGCAGAGGCAAAATCTGCATGTGTAGCAAATAGTACTAAAGTTTCAAATCAGGGTAATAATAACACTACATACAGAATTCTAGACATTTAACTTTCAATGTAATTAATCCAACAGGAAATAATCTTTCTGTACGATTTTCTGGCCGGTCACTCTTATTATGAAGCTTTAGTATGTTTTTAGTATTGTAGTATTTGTATATAATGTAATGACATTTACATCATAGATATCCTCCAAATCTTTGGAAACCTGGAGGTCAAGATGTTTTATCCATTTTCTGCTCAACTACTGACTATTACTGGTGGTGTATGTCATGATAGTTTTAACAGGTTCCCATTGTATCCTGTAGAATTTCCAAAGTACCCAGGATGTTGCTTTTATGCAGTGTATGGAATATGCTCACATAAGTATAGAATCAGGTCATCCACACATACATATATACATAGACACACACACACACACATGATATATATATGTATATATATATTCACTGAAAAAACCATAGGTTTCACACACGTTATAGTTAGGAATTAGCATTTAAAAAACCTTGCAAATTCACTGAAAAAACCATAGGTTTCACACATGTTATAGTTAGCGGAAATTTTACTGATAAAAAACCAATGAAATTGCCCCGTTATAGTTAGTGCTGGCAACTATAACTCACGCGACCGCAATCCTCTGCTGATGCTAATACTGTATTTAGACACTTATTTGCCCATGTCTTCTTCCATACATTTTTAGCTATACATATATTACAAATATTTTTTTTTATAAAGACACATATGTCATCAGCAGAAGATTGCGGTCGCGTGAGTTATAGTTGCCAGTACTAACTATAACGGGGCAATTTCATTGGTTTTTTATCAGTAAAATTTCCGCTAACTATAACATGTGTGAAACCTATGGTTTTTTCAGTGAATTTGCAAGGTTTTTTAAATGCTAATTCCTAACTATAACGTGTGTGAAACCTATGGTTTTTTCAGTGAATTTGTACGGTTTTTTAAATGCTAAGTTACTTTACGCCATTCGAGGCGTGCGCGCCCACTTAACGCAGTGCGTTCCGTGCACGGTTTTTATCAACTTTAATAAGCACTGTACATTTGGTGGCCTTCGGCCAACAAAAGCACAGGGGGTGGGGTCAATGTGGATAGTGTTTTTTTAATTTCGATTTTATAATTTCATGTTGCCAAAATATAGTTTTTTTACTGATGTAATAAGCCCTGTACATTTGGTGGCATACGGCCACCAAGAGCACAGGGGGTGGGGTAAGTGTGGATAGTGTTTTTTTTATTTCTATTTTTTACCGTACGCTTACGGTAAGCGTACGGTAAGCGTACTCGGCGAAATTGCCGAAAAAAAAATAAAACCGTTTTTGCTCTTGGGGGATGTTTGGGGATTCCCTCAACATGACTATGTGGGAGGGAGTTGTCAAAACAGCCCCGTAACATGTTGTTGGGCATCATGTTTGATAAATAACACTCAGTGCGAGAGACAAAATGGCGGACGCCGCTTCCTGGTTTCGGCCGATTCGAATGTTTACTAAGATCTAAGAGCCAATCAGAATCGCGCTCGCGCACGCCACCGTACGCGTACGGTAAGCGTACGGTAAGCGTACCGTAAGCGGGCTCAGATATATATATTGATTTAAAGGCTATTTTCTCAGAATCTACTGAACAGATTTACACCAAACCTACAAAAGGCACTTCCTTGACATAGGGACTACCTCTCTGCCAAATTTCTAGTAATTCTGTTCAGCCGTTCGGGCTGTAGCTCGTTCTAAAGGTCCTATGGAAAAATGCATGGGAAAAACGCGTTTTGGGACCCCCCTTTTATCTCAGCCCCCGCTTGACGAATCCCCCCGAGACTTTCAGGGTAGGAGCGGAGCGTAGCGCCCCACCTATTTTGAGAAATTCGCGAGGATTCATCGACCGGCGCCAAAGTGATTCAAAATAGAATGTTGCGGATTTCCTATGGAAAAGGGGTCCTAACTATAACTACCTACTGGCGACCGCCAGTAGGTAATATATATATATATATATATAGTTTTTTTCCCACTGAGAAGAAGAAGAAATTCTTTATTGTATAGTTAATTAAAACCTTTACAATATACCAAGACATAAAAATATGTTTCCTTCACATGCCATAATAGAATTAATATACACGATAAACAATAAATAAAAAATAAAAAATTTAAAAACTAGAGGAATTGTTAAATTATGGATGTGGCATATATTATTCTTTTGTTAAATTCCCGAAATAGGATAAAAATGTAATTAGTTGACAAATTAATTGTGGATCCTTTGAGTCCAGACTTTTTAGTATTGCTGATCTGCAGGTGCGGATACCACTTTCATTGAACTTCCTCTTGAGCAAATCCCGGCGGTGGCATTCTAACGCCGGGCAAATGCATATTATATGTATAAAATCCTGTGCTAACGCTCCACATAGGTTACAGTCTTTTGGGCCGGGGGTCTTCCAAATAGGTTGATCAGCATTGGATGGCAGTTTCCCCATGCGCAGCTCCAGGTACTTGGTATTTAAATGGGGGGGGGGGAAAGCAAGGCCCAGGTACGCCGCTGGCTCCGACCTCATGTAGGATTGTAAAACCATCCATGCGTGCGTGCGCCGATTTAGGGTTGCTTTGTCATCAATCAATGAATGCGATTTTGCTGCTTTTTTCATAATCATCTGGAATGATTTCAGAGGTAGTTTCCATTGCCAGAGATCAGCCATCTTGGTTATTTTCAAAGAGGCGTTTAGGTGTGATGTTTGGTCGTTTTGCAGGGCTTCCCAGAGTGCCACGTTTATTTCTAGGTCACGATTTAGCCAAAGTTTATACCAAAATGTAATTGTCTCATATCTTTTGCAGAGTGTTTGGTGTTGTAATCCGAACTCTAGGCGTACCTGTGCTGGTGAGGCATCGCATGGCAAGCGGAATACTCTTTTGTACACTCGTGTTTGGATTTTATCTAAGATTTGTGCACTGTTTCCATGGTGGACCACGCTTCCATAGGCAATAGTTGGTAATAATTTTGCTTTCATGACTGCAAGCAGTGGAGTAAACAGTGGGCCTTTTAACTGTTTTGATATACTGCCGAATGCAAACAGCAGAGCTGTTCCCTTTTTTTGGATTGCTTCATAATGCATGACAAATGAAAACCTTCGGTCTAGACATATCCCCAAGTATTTGTAGCTATCGACTACTTCCAGAGTTGTATTGTCGATTACAAATTTCGGCTGTTTAGGCAGGCAATGTGTTATAATCATAACCTTGGTTTTTTTTATGTTTATTTCCATCAGATTAGTTTTGGCAAAGTCAGCTAACTCATTGATTGATCGTTGCAGACCGATTCTCGTCTGGCTTAGGAGTACAACATCATCTGCGTACGACAAGTGTGTTAAAGGCCGTGTGCCCAGCCGAGGTGGGTGTGAATTGACCCCGTCTAGCCTTGGTGTTAGGTCGGCCATAAATAAATTAAACAAGTGCGGGGCCAAGACACAACCCTGTTTTAACCCTTCGTTAGTGTAGATCTTCCTTGTGAGCCTCTGTCCATCGGCAATTTTGACCTGCATCCAGGTATCAGTATAGAGATCCATAACTGGGTTTAACATCGTGTCTGGTAAGCCCTGGTGCTTCAGTTTAGCCCATAATATGTGTCGGCAAACACGGTCAAAGGCCGCTTTAAAGTCCACAAAGCATAGATGTAATGGCTGTCGCTTTCGTAGGCTTTTATCAGCGATTAGCCCTATTGCTAGTACATTTGCAATTGTGCCTGTGCCCCGTCGAAAGCCTGACTGATTTAACGGGATTTTTTTATTTTCGTCGGACCAATTAATCAATTCGGTTAAGATCAGAGATGCATAATATTTGGCCTCTGCATCTATCAGTGCAATCAGGCGATAGTTTGCTGGAACCGTGCGCTCCCCGCCCTTGTATATCGGATTAATAATTGCGCCTCTCCAGCTTTCTGGGATACGACTGGTAGTGCCAATCACCTGAAACAGACTGCAGAGCTTATTTGCCCAGTAGTCAGGATCTTGTTTATAGATTGCCTGTGGCACACCGTTTGGGCCTGGTGCGCTATCAAGCTGACTTTTTTTTATGATTTGTAAAATTTCTGCTTCAGAATGGACGAGAGTAGATTGTAAAGTAATATCTTTATGCTTTTCATATGTAATGGTTGCAACGGAGGGTGGCTGATCCGCATTGTTTTTTGAAAATGTTGATTTTAAGTGCTGTACCCATGCTTGCTCGGGGACACAGGTTATGTTTATGATTTTGGTGGCTCTATTCATAGCATTCACCTGCCCCCAGAAAGCTCTAGTGTCGGATTTCTTTGCATTGTATAATAGTTTGGTCCAAAAGTTGTTTTCTTCAGTTTTTTTATCGATCCAAATTTGCTTTTTGTATTTTATCTTTAAAAGACGTACCTCCTCCCATAATTTAGACCGTGGGCTATGCTGTTGAGCATTTCTAAGTGCCTTTCTCAGGAGTTTTCTTAAACTTCGTGATGTATGGCTGAGATGACTGTTGTTATCTGCATGGTTTTTACTTGTCTGTTTAATGGACGCTCCTGCATCGGGTAAGCTTTTCAAAAAGGTGATCCATGTATCTATAGTCGTTTTGTTTTCTGACTCAAGGATTGTCATTAAGTTTTTAGCTTTTAAAGCTAGTTGCGGTAGTGTGGTACATGTCCACCCCAAACGCTTCAAATTAATTGTTGATAAGACCCCCTCTATTACTGGAGCTCCTTGTGGTTTAAAAGAAGTTATTTTAAGTTCAATATGCTGACCCGAATGATCACTATCAATGGAGCATTTAATCCGAAAATTATTTATTTGCCCTAGGAGGGGAAGGGTTACTATTGTGTAGTCCAGGATTGAACTCGAGTGGGGGCTAATGTACGTACAGGTGGCCGGTTTGTCCTGTTTTATCCTCCCATTTAATGTACGCATGCCTAGATGCTCAAGGTCCCTTAAAAATCGCTGGCTTCCCACTGAAAAAACAAAGGTTACAGGGACGTTATTGTTAAAAAATGGAATTAAAAAAAAACCTTAAAAAGTCATAGAAAAAAACAAAGGTTACAGGGACGTTATAGTTAGGCTCACATTTCACTAGTACAAAACCAGAGAAATTCAGCAGTAACTATAACTTACGCCCCTGCAACGCACTGCTTATGACCTCACATGTTACATCACTCATGACATGGTCAGTGACATCACTCATGACATCACTGATGCCTTCTCAAATGGCATCATTGATTATATCATCCGTTTTCTAAAAGTTACTGTTAACTTTAACTGAGTGTTAAAAATATATATTAAGGTAAGTGGCTATGAAAGTTCTGTAAGGGCAAGTGAGTGAATGTGTAAGTGGTATACAAAAGAGTGTGTGGGTATGTGAGAGACTGTATATTTGACTGAGTAGGTGTGTGAGGTTTTGTAGGGGTGAGTGTGTGGGTGTGTCAGTGTGTATATGAGTAAGTGAGTGGCTGTTTGAGTATTTGTATGGGTGAGTGAGTGTGAGTGTAAGTGGCTGTGCAAGTGAACGAGAAGGTGTATGAATGGCTGCATGGGTGAGTATCCGGGTGTGTCAGCAGTTGTAAATGATGAATGAGTGGTTGCATGAGTGGCTGAATGGGTATATAAGTGGGAGTATGGATGAGTGAGTGGGAGTGTGAGTGGCTGTATGGGTGAGTGAATGGATTTGTGAGTGGCTGTATGGGTCCTTATGAAAGAGTTTGTATGGGAGAGTATGTGATTGTCTCAGTGACTGTATAGGTGAGTGAGTACATGTGTTAGTATATGTATGAGGGAGTGGGTATGTGAGTCACTATGTTGAAAATTGAAACAACGATGTGATTAAGCATTCACTAAAGACATGAACTCCCCTCTACTCGGAGCGGGTTTCTCTTCTTATGTTGTCTAATGTCCGGACTCCATTTTGTATTGTCATGTTTCCACGTGCTGTACACGAGAAGAGTCCTACCTTCTCGTCAGTTGCTCTTGTAATCTGCCTAGTAACAGTCTATAAATAGCTCCTTTGTCCGTCTGGCGCATGCCCAGATTTGACCACATCTGTTATCAGTTAAACCTCGCTTGACCATGTTTTCGCGGGCTCAGGAAATTGGTTACTCCGCCCACATATTGGTTCTGTATCGAAAATGTCCATAAAAGGTAAAGATGTCTGCCTCTTGATGTATCCACCCACTTATGAGCCCCTCTATTGTGTATAAAAGGGGACCGTGTACGCAAGTTCTTTGTACTACTCTATGCAATACTGAAGGGTGTTGTATGGATTGTAGGACCACCCTTAAGGGTTAATAAACTTTGTTTTTGTACTTTGCAGTTTCCGTACTAACTTCCTTGTAGATTCCATTGCAGGAGAGCGAACCCTTGTGTCCTGCGGGCCTAGCTGGGGCCTGTATTCATCAATTGGCGCCCGTCACGTGGGGCTCATCGGCGACTCGGATGCTCGAAGGACTGGTCGTGACGAAGGTGAGGAATTTGGCCGGGGATGTGATCACTGCCAGAGGCACTTTAGTCCTGGTATCCCGAGGTTCTCTTCCTTCCCTTCCGAACTGACCATCTGGGTGGCGCCGGTCCTCGACTGAGACCTCTTCTGTTGGTTCTGCCGTGACAGCCATTTGGGCGAATTTTGGAGCTTGGCAGTTGGAATCTGGACACTCTTGATTGGTAAGAACCGTTGTACGGTACTTGCTCCGAGTTTTTGAAGCCTGGGTTGGCTATTTGAGTTTGATTTGTGATGACCGGTCATATCTTGTATTGATTGCTGTGAGAATATATGCGTTGCAACACATATAGGCAGGTAATGTGGAGATATTTCTCTGGAGCTGTGTAAATTTGAACGGCGCAAAGTTTAAGTGCCATTTTTCTGATAATACTGCATATTTTGCATTATTTTTGAGCATGCCTGCTTTTAGCGCACTCCGTAAGTGGTGCTGCTGCTTTGGAAACCGGTTAAACCTCGAGGAATCAGCTCCAGCCCCCCCAGAGGGGACTCCTAATAGGGATATGTATGTGAAGCATGGTCTTTCCTCTATAATGTACAGCACAGTATGGAGGAAATACACCAAAAAGGATCCTGAGTTACGATGGCCTTTGTATGGCTCGTTTGATATGCGTAAGATTGAGTATGTGGAACAGTGTATGTGTAAACGGCGTGCTCGTCAAGATATGTTTGAGTGTGTGCGGTTATGGGTGAAGGAAGTGCGTGAGCGAGAAAAACGTGAGAAAGCGCTGTTTGATAAAGAGCAACGGAAGAATGATCAGGTGCGAGCGCAGGAAGCGAAGCGTCGGGAGGAAAAAGAACAGACGGAGAGACAAGAGAAAGAGCGTAGGCTGCAAGTGTCGGGTCAATATGCTGTTCGGCAGCCTCTTTATCCTGTCCTTACTAATCTTGATGATGATTTTTTCCTATTAGATCGTTCCCCGCCACCTTATGTAGGTGCGTCTGCTCCGAAAGTCCAGGATTCCGGATCGGGTAAAGATAGGATAGGCACGCGATCCATGTTATCTCTTGAGCGCTCGAGTGAGCTTCGGAAAATTTCTTATCGCGCAGTTTCAAATAAGCTGTCTTCTGCAGAGTTATTACCGATTCTGGAAGGGTGGCAGGATAGGGAGAAATTGTATTTTGCTGCCATTTTCTCTGATGAAGTGGTTTCTGCCTTTCGAAAATATTCTGATGCTTTTGAGCCGCAGGATAGTGTCGGATTCTAGAGCACTACGTAATGGTACTTTCTCTCCCTCTCAGGTGCCTGATGCGGTCCATCGTCTGTTTGTGCTACGGGATGAGATGCTCCGACTGCGGGACGAAGCGCGCCGGAAGAAGGAGGAGGAGAGCTTGGCCGTGCAGGCGGACGACCAGCAGCTGTCTTCCTCCCAGTCAGATAAGGGCGAACTAGTGCATGCTAAACCCATGCGAGAGGCGGCACCTTTGTATGTTCCTCCTAAAGGAGCGGGAACTAGTGCGGATATTACTTCTGCCGATGCTAAGGGATATTTTGTGTACAATTGGGTTTATACTCCCTGGCATAGGGCTGATGTTATGGCATTAAAGAATGCATTGCCTGATCCCCGCAAGAATTCAGCGGCCTTTTACGAAGAAGTCAAAGGGGCCTTAAATTCTTGTACTATGACCCTAGCAGATATAGATCTGTTCTTTGGGCTTATTTTACCACCGGATATGTGGCGATCTGTACGGAAGGTGGATGATCAAGCCGCTTTTAAGGCTCGGTGGTCTGAGATTGAGGATGAGGATAAGGAGAGAAAGCTCGCACAGAAACCGCCTCAGATTATCTTAGATCTCCCCGCTGCTATTTTGACCAAGTTGAAAACAATTATTCCCCCTAAAAAGATTGACTGGAATATGTTAGCCTCGTGTAAACAGAAAGCTGATGAATCAGTTGCAGATTTCTTTACGCGTTTTGAGGAGACATTTCATGATTTTAATGGTCAGTCACTTACGGATGATACGGGTCGACACCTTTTTGCCGATAAATATGTAGCGAATTTATTACCGGAGATAGCAGCTCGTTTAAAAGCGAGTGAAAGCTCTTGGTCCACCGCGTCTCCGACATCCCTCCTGACTATAGCTCAGTATTATGAGCGTCAGGAACAAGAAGCGAAGGGGCAGGAGGAGAAGAAATCGAAAGATTTGAAAACGAAGGTGATGTTAGCGCAAGTGTATGGTCCGCCCCGTCGGGGTGTTAATAGAGGTAGGGGAGGATTCTATGGTCCGCCTTCAGGTCGCTCAGATTTAAATAGGAATCAATGTGCGTATTGTAAACAATCGGGTCATTGGGCCAGAGATTGTCCGGCGTTGTATGCATCTCGTCAGGGGCATAATCAAGGTGCACCGAGAGGTAGAGGGGGTTTCCCGAATCTCAGAGGGAGTTCTAATGATCATGCTCGGTTTGAACCTACCGTGCAGCAGCGAGATAGACCTAATGTCTTTGATCGACAGCACCAGTATCAAGTGTCAGGGACGGACCGCTCTGGGTACCATGATTCGCAGCATGCATAGGAATGCGTTGGATGGGGGTTAGAATCAGTTGAAGTGCCGGTTGATCAGAAGGGTCCTTATGTCTCAGCGAAGGTTTTAGGTTCTACTTATCGGTTCCTAGTAGATACGGGAGCGACTCGTAGTGCGCTGTCTAAACAATTGGTTCCGAGGGCTCCCCCATCTGGCTTAATGGTTACATCGGTAGGGTTTGATGGTACACTCTCTCGAAGCCCTCTTTCTCGACCCCTTGCATTCCAGGTTGATCCTTTTTCTGCACCCTGTCCGTTTTTGCTTGCCCCGAACACGCCTGACAACATTATGGGTCTGGATATGCTCAAGCACTTCAGAGCTACGATCCGCTGCTCCCCCGCTGGAGTACGTGTGATATTAAACGATAATCACCCTTTGACAGAACGGATGTGTGTGGTAACAGAGGACACTGTGTTAGCTTCTCTCCCTCGTACTTTGTGGGCCGTTTCGGATACTGATGTGGGACAGATGGTGATTCCGCCTGTCCATATTAGTGTCCAGGAGGGGGCGGTGTTACCACGCCTCCCTCAGTATCGTATTTCCCAGGAGGGGGAGGAGGCCCTCATACAGATTGTGCAGGATTTGATTAAGGTGGGAGTAGTGGAGGAAGTTCCCTACAACATCTGTAACAGTCCGATTTTACCCATCTTGAAGAAAGATACGGATGCCAAAGTTTATCGGTTTATCATTGATTTGAGGGAGGTGAACAAGATCGTCATACCGCAGTATCCAGTGGTTTCTGATATCACGACGTTGCTCACTTTGGTCCCGTCAACGGCGACCACGTTTTCGGTTATTGATTTGAAAAATGCCTTCTTTTCGATCCCTATTCATCCTGATAGCCGATACCTTTTTGGTTTCACTCTGAATAATAGGTCTTATCGATTTTGTAGAGTCCCTCAGGGCTACACAGAAAGCCCTAGCATTTACAGTCAAGCATTAAAAAGGCAATTGGACTCCTTTGTTTTGCCCGAGGGTGTCGCCCTTATACAATATGTCGATGACATCTTGTTGGCGGCTGACACTCCTGAGCTGTGTGAGAAGAGTACGTTATCCTTGCTTTCCTTTTTGGCATTTCACAATCACAAAGTATCGAGGAAGAAATTGCAATTCTGTAGACCAAAGGTGACTTATTTGGGTCACCTTTTGTCTAAGGAGGGGCGTGCACTCACACCAGATCGTATTCAAGCAATTTTGGACACGCCAGTGCCGTCCACACAGAAGGACGTGCGTGCATTTTTGGGTCTTGTTTCTTTTTGTAGGCAATGGATATTAGGGTTTTCACACATAGCCAAGCCATTATTAGCCCTTTTGACAAAAGACACACCTATTCCTCTTCCCTGGTCAAATGAGTGTGACATTGCCTTCCAGCAATTGCGACAGGCCCTTTGTTCAGCACCAGTGTTAGGGACCCCTTGATTATACAAAACCCTTTTCGCTGTATGTGCATGAGAAAGATGGATGTGCATTATCAGTTTTAGTGCAGATGCACGGCGACAAGCAGCGCCCTTGTGCATATTTTTCGGCTGTACTTGATCCTGTTGCCCGAGCGTTGCCTGGTTGTTTTCGCTCGGTTGCGGCGACAGCTGTGTCAATACGCCAAAGCGAGGGAATTGTGTTATCTCACAAACTGTTGGTATTAGTCCCCCATGCTGTTGATGCCCTGCTTAATCAAACGAAGACGCAGCATTTGACCAGTGCCCGTTTAACGGGATATGAGTTGACGCTTTTGGCTCCTCATATTACGTTAAAGAGGTGTGTAACGTTAAATCCGGCTACATTGTTGCCGTTCCCGGAAACTCAGCCTGAAGCACGAAAAGCACAGGATTGTATTCTTGTGACCGAGGAACAGACAAAGGGTCGTATTGATCTCCAGGATACGCCCTTTCCAGATGTAGATGGAGAATTGTGGGTGGACGGATCATGCCTGAAGCTACCAGATGGTACGACTTCAGCAGCGTATGCAATTACCACACTGCAAACAATAGTGGAGACAGCACGCATACCACAGAAATCAGCTCAGGCAGCGGAACTTATAGCATTAACACGAGCATGTGAGCTCAGTGCAGGATTGTGTGTGAATGTTTATACAGATAGTCGCTATGCCTTCGGAGTAGCGCACGATTTCGGCCTACTCTGGAAGGAGAGAGGGTTTCTAACGTCGCATGGAGGACAGATAATGCATGGAGAGTTAGTTCACAACCTTTTGACTGCATTGACATATCCGAAGAAGATTGCTATAATTAAATGTAGTGCCCATAAGAAAGTGGTTGATAAGGTTGGAGAAGGGAATGCTTTGGCAGACCGGGTGGCACGGGAGACTGCAATGCAGCCCGGTGCTAATGCCATGTATGTAGTGAAGTCGCAGATAGAAAGATGGCACGATGCAAAGAGAGAAGTGCTGGAAATACAGAGGACCGCTTCTGATAAAGAACGGGAGCAATAGTCCAATGATGGAGAATTGGATGATGAGGGTTGTTGGAGAAATAAGCAGATGGATAGATGGAAGTTACCCACAGCTTTTGTACAACCTATGGTTCAGATGGCACATGGGCTAGCACATGTTGGAGCTTCCGCAATTGTAAAATTGCTTACTCAAGTCTGGGAGCATCCAGAGATTGCTAGCACGGCAAAGAGGGTAGTGCAGACCTGTATGATTTGTCTGAGGTATAACCCAGGAAAGGGTACTCGAACTCCAGCAGGAGGATTTGTGACACCTACTGCACCCTTTGAGGTTTTGCAGATGGATTACATCCAGCTTGATCGCTGTAACAATTTGAAGTATGTTCTAGTAGTGGTTTGTGCCTTCAGTAAATGGGTTGAGGCATACCCTACGAAAGATAATACTGCAATGACTACAGCCAAGATGCTATTGAAGGAGTTTTTCCCTCGATATGGCGTTTGTAGACTGCTGTGGAGTGATAACGGACCCCACTTTATAGCGGATGTTATAAAGTATGTCCTGAAGGGTCTAGGCATCACCCAGAAGTTTCATGCAGTGTTTCACCCTCAGTCTGCAGGACTGGTCGAGAAGTATAATGGTACGCTGAAGCTCAAGATCGCTAAGATCCAAGCTTCGACTTCTTTGACTTGGCCAGATGCTTTACCACTGGCATTATTGTCAATTAGATCGATACCAAATTCTCGAACCGGTCTTACGCCTTATGAGATTGTTTTTGGATGCCCAATGAATATTTGGGGTCCACCAAGGCCTAAGGCTGTGTATGATGTACCTTGTGTAATGATGAATGATTATCTGGCACAGTTAACGGATAACTTGGTTTCTATTCATCAACAGGTCCGAGAGGCGCTCCCTGATCGGTCCACAGGCGAAGGACATAGTCTCCGACCTGGAGACTATGTTATGCTGAAGATTTTTGAGAGGACGAACAGCTTGGAGCCGAGATGGGTTGGTCCTGAGCAAGTCCTACTTGCAACGAGGACGGCTGTGCGGGTTTCCAACCGAAAGAATTGGATCCATTCCCTGCACTGTCGCAAAGTGACTGGTGGAGCCTGCTGTATTGACTGACCATCGAGAAATTCTGACTGCAGAGAAAGGCCGTGCTGTGGAACCGAACGACACTGAGGAGCTCTTTCCGGACCACGTGATTCCTGGAGGAAGACGATATCATCTCAGACCAAGGAAGTGAATTCTTCAGTATCAGGACAAGTTGTCAGAACGGCCCTTAGGTTAGTGAAACGGAGAGCCGATGTGGCAAGGGGGGGGGATCAGCCTTGCATTAGTGTAGTGACACCCGTCTTGGCCCGCTGGTGAAGAAATCAACCACTGCCTAAGGGGAAGAGTTCTAACAACCTTTTAGTTTCAGGAAGATATTGATTTTTCATTCTAAAATGGAGAAAAAGAAAATCCTTTGTGCAACAGGTTTTGTTCTTACAGTAGCCATTGTTGGGATAACCACATGGTTTGTGGAGGATGTGACTCCTGCTCGAGAGTTGCTTGTTTTGACTACTCCAGTGCCTGAGGAGCACTATTTTTATACCCTCCCGTATCAAGAGTTGAAGCACCGCCAGTCTTACTTGAATAACACTTTCATCCAGATGTTGCATCATACCCATGTCGCCACGAATGCTACGAACTGTTGGATATGTGGCATGATGCCAGCTCACCAGAAGAAAGGAGGAACTCCGTTCATACCTCTTCCTTTTTCCCATAATGGCTCTTGTAGAGCATGGTACACTTTGCTTTTTGCCACACGGAAACCTACAGTGGGACGGTTACTTTTCAGACTTAATAGGGAATGTCATCAAGATAAGGATGGTTATCCACAAGCGAATGGGACAATTTGGGAATGGGAAGAGTATCGACCAGACAATGAATCGATTCCCTATATTTTCACGAACACTAGAGACACTGTGGGAAAGGACCGATTTGTGATTCAAGTGGCACAGGCTCAAGCGGACCTGTGCGTCCAAAGTGTGGGCTATATTCCTGTTGGTGTTAGCGATTGTGTCACCATCCTGAATATTGATGGGTTGAATAACAGTACCTTCTTAGCATCCCATAATACATACTTCGTGTGTGGGAATAAGGGTTATTATCGTTTGCCAGCCGGTTGGTCTGGGGTATGTTATGTAGCATTCTTATTACCTCCTGTATTCTTGGCACCTGCATCTTATCATAAAGATTTGAAGTTGTTGAATAATGTGACTGTAAATAGGTATAAGCGTACTCTATCCATTGATAACGTCGACCAGACCGATACCAGTCTGCAGCAGTATATTGATTTTAATTTAGGATTGTTCTTCTTTGTTGGAGCTGCCCTAAATAGTAGGAAAGTTCGAAGGTTTTAACAAGAGTTGTAGAGGCTGTGACAAATCAAACCGCTGCTGCTCTTGGGAATCTTACCGAAGAATTACAAATTACTAGAATTGTTGCATTGCAGAATCGTATGGTGTTAGATGTTATGTTAGCTGACCGAGGTGGAGCATGTAAAATTATCGGAAGTAGTTGTTGTGTGTTTATTCCTGACCACACGCCATCAGTTTATAATGCTATTAACAAATGACATAAAATTGCAGCTGAAATCCATACAGAAAATGGCTCTTGGACCTTTTCTGGATGGTTTTGGGCATTGATCACCACATGGGGATGGAAGGTTTTAACTGGTCTCTGTATTATTGTAGCAATTTTGTTTTCCTGTTGCATTTGCATCCAATGTGGTCCTTTACTCTGTTCCCTATGTGTGTCACTCTGTATTCCTGATAAGAAAGCTATTGCCAATGTCACTTACCAGAAACATTTGACTAAAGAAATAGAAGAAATGATGAAAATTGACATATACGATGATTATTTTAATAAACCGGATGTCTTCAGTAAATGCTGAAAGGGTCGTCTGTTGAAAATTGAAACAACGATGTGATTAAGCATTCACTAAAAACATGAACTCCCCTCTACTCGGAGCGGGTTTCTCTTCTTATGTTGTCTAATGCCTGGACTCCATTTTGTATTGTCATGTTTCCACGTGCTGTACACGAGAAGAGTCCTACCTTCTCGTCAGTTGCTCTTGTAATCTGCCTAGTAACAGTCTATAAATAGCTCCTTTGTCCGTCTGGCGCATGCCCAGATTTGACCACATCTGTTATCAGTTAAACCTCGCTTGACCATGTTTTCGCGGGCTCAGGAAATTGGTTACTCCGCCCACGTATTGGTTCTGTATCGAAAATGTCCATAAAAGGTAAAGATGTCTGCCTCATGATGTATCCACCCACTTATGAGTCCCTCTATTGTGTATAAAAGGGGACCGTGTACGCAAGTTCTTTGTACTACTCTATGCAATACTGAAGGGTGTTGTATGGATTGTAGGACCACCCTTAAGGGTTAATAAACTTTGTTTTTGTACTTTGCAGTTTCCGTGCCAACTTCCTTGTAGATTCCATTGCAGGAGAGCGAACCCTTGTGTCCTGCGGGCCTAGCTGGGGCCTGTATTCATCAACTATGGGTGAATGAGTGGCTGTGTGATTGACTGTATGGGTGAGAAGTAGGTGTGTGAATATATGTATGGGTGACTAATTCAGTGGGTGAGTGGCTGTATGTGTGTATGAGTGGGTGTGTAAATGTCTGTCTGTATGTCTGGATGTGGAAATGGCTGTATTGGTCAGTGAGTGGGTACATGAATAGATGTATGGGTGAGTTGATGAGTGAGAGGCTCTATGGATCAGTGAGTAGGTGTGTGTGTGTTTGTATGGGTCTGTGAATGGGCTTGTCAGTGGTTATGTGGGAGTGGGTATATAAGATGTTATATGGGGTTGTAAATGGATAGTGAGTGATTCTGTCGATGATGTCATTAGTGATGTTATTTGAGATGTCATCAGTGATGTCATTTGAGATGTCATATGTGAGGAGTGATGTTATGAGTGATATCATATGTGAGGTCATAAGCAACTGTGGAGGTGTAAGTTATAGTTTGCTCGGGTATATTCACAAGAATGTGTGATAACTACCGCAAGTGTAGCGTAACGTAACTTTCAATATGGCAGCCTATCGCGGGAAAATAACCCATGACAACGTGGGATTCACAACAAGGCGATAGCATGCGATAGTCACCAGATAACGTGCCAAATATCAGCGTCAAAATCAACAACACGCCGCATAAATGCAATACGCGAACGCAAAAAAACATGCGATGAGGCCAACTGCGGTACAAAAAGTAGCAAAAAACAGCCACAGGCCTGCAAATCCAACGCGTCTGGAGGAACAAAGCACTATATAAAACAAAGAAAAAATACACCAAAAACAATCCAAAGTGCGTAGCAACATGGATGCACCCTGACACAGCGCAGTGCCCAACCCGAAACCCCACAACCCCCACAGACTAGCAGCAAGGAACAACTGAGAAGGCCAAGGAGAAGAGGGAGAGGAAGACAGGGTGCAGACCGCAGGAAAACATGACCAGCTTCCTGGAGGTGACAGAACACAACCAGCAACTGACCCACAGGCGGACCACCTGGATTGCAGGCGGAGTGCTGAGAAGGCCAATCAAGGGGGCCAATAGGCGCCGGCATTACGTGACTACCTAAACCAGGCACAAACCCGCTGCCAACAGGAAGGCAGCAACGGCAGCTGGAGGTGGTAGTCCAGCGCCAGCTGCAGAGCTGAAGGAAACCCAGGCCACAGTCATCATTGTGGAGACAGTGCAAGGAGTAGGGAGTACGGACACAGCTCGAGAGGATCCGACACAACATCAACAGGGAGTGCAACGAACAGGGACTGGGGGGACGGGGGAGTGGGCACAATGGCATACATGCACAACAAGGTGTACCACACTGCACACCCACAATCACCAAGGTCCATGGCCCAGATCCCCTTGGCACACTGCAGCACACACACATAGCACGAACAGTACACCCACATTGACAACAACGAGGAACAACACGCATAGCCGACACTGCAGAACAGAGGACACAACTGGCTCCGAGTCCGCATATGCACAGAAACATGTCTACTACATCTGACGGAGCCGGAAACTGTGAAATGGAAATGTACGTGTACAACCTCACATCCATCATGTAGACCATATGTACACTGTCCCACAGAAGAATCCTGAACCCCCCAAACAGTCACAATGTACATTGCCATACAGTCTGCATGCAAACCTGCACAATGGGCCAAAATATATGTCAACACAAAGTCAATACGCACCTCCCCTTCACATCATAGAGGGGCACACAACACATTCAGTAGAGCACAGAATACAACACATCAGTGATGCCGGAGAGGACCACCACACCGTCAACACCAACGCCCTACAACAGCACATGGATATCCCACGCAACCCCCCACTAGGACCTGGACAGCCAAGCTACTAAGAGGAGAACACCGAGCCTGCAACAGACCACACAACAGGAAGCACCCGCAAGCACAGCTGGCTCACGACACTTCACCCACCCACACATCGCACCCCAATGCCATGCCCCTGGATGCCAAAAGGAGGGGGCCCAACAGGTGTGGATGGGGGCCGAACCCATGGAATGCAAACCAGGACACATATGTAGGTGTCCATCACCCTTCAGGGGCCACCAACACCCCACTAAGGAGACCCACACTGCCAAAGAGACACATGCAGATGCACATTCAAAGTACAGAACCACAGGCAAGGGCACTCAAATAGAAGTCAGACACCTATGTTGGCTCTGCGTACGACGGACCTGGACACTTCCCTTACGAATTGAGTGGGTGACAACAAAGCTACATGTCCACGCTACAACCCACTGCCTGCGGTGACACGTCTGCATCCAATGTACACAGCACAATGTAATGTCGTAGGGCCCAGGCCCCTCATGCATTCAACAAGACCACAGGGACACATGCCGATATCATGTTGAACTGGCTAAGGGCACATGCGCCCTGCCCCTTTGTTGTCAAGACCACATGTACAGTGACACCTGTGCTGGATGTGTGTGGGGTGAGTTTAAGCCAGCCTGCACGGAATGCTTGGTGCTGGCAAAAACTTTGAACATTGGACACCAGTGCAATGGAAACAGAAAGCACATGCATAACAGAGTCAACTTCACAGCAACGTGGAGGAAGTAAGGACAGAGGTCACCTGAAATTCAGTCAGGAGGTTCAGTGAGTTGCAGTGCACTGAGGTAGGGTCACTAGAGATGAGCGCATTCATGTGAAGGTAATGCTAGGATGTGTCCCTTCGTGTTAGTCCTGATGCAGATGCAGTGGGGTGTATTACACCTGCATCAACTTCCTCATCAATGTCCCAGGTCTCCCACACTGTCTGAGGTGACAGTTGTGTGTGCAGTCCACAGTGCAATACCCAGTAATGGTTCCGGGTGTGTGTCTCGACTACCACCTCCAGTCTGCATTCCTGCCTTGGGGATGTTGCCTCCTGCCCTCCCATTGTCTGTGCCACACTTGACACATCTTCCTTATCATAGTACCAGCTCTTCCCAACTGCATGAGGTGAAATTGCTGCGCAAAATCTCCACAGCACAAATGTCAATCAGTAACGGACAATGGCTTGTGGTGCACTGAGTCACTGGCACCTGGAGTGCTGAGCAGGGTATCAGGCTGATGATGGCATCCATGACAGGTCTGAGCAACTCCGTAAGTCTGTCAGTACCACCGTGTCGACTGTGGCAGACGGCTGTTGGAGGTGGTCCTTGCGATGGTGGCGTGTGCCTCCTGCGGTGATACCATATACGGGCCGGTCAGGACTCGATTTGGTGTGTTGAGCCCTGCTGGGACGCTCTTGGGCCTGGAGGCTGCGTACAGGGCAGGGCCACAGAGAAATGGCATTGATGACCCCAAGGCCAACGCTTCAGGGATCATCCAATTTCTCAGAAGAAGGGGTCCCGGACCTGATTAGTACAGAGTTAGTGGCCCGGGATGCACAGCGGCCAGCACAGGCACCCAGCCACGGGACGGTGACTTGCGGTGCAGTCAGATGGGCCATGCGACATGAGCGGGTCACCGTCAATGTCTGAGGTGTATGTTGTGGAGGGTATCGGGGGACAGTGGAAGGAGTCCTCCAGGCCATGACGCTGAAAGGTTTGATTTTATCCAGAAGCAGCAAATGAAGGAGTGGAATGCGACAGCCTCATTGCCACCACCAATTAGGTTTCAGCTACATGAGGATGAAAACTGCCCCCTAGGCCATAGACTCAGCCGCCACCAAAGTTCGACCAGAGAGTGTCCATGATTGTCGGGGAACAGACACTTAGTGGCACCGGGGCTGAGAGGAGATGCTGTCTGCAATGATGCCGGTGAACTCAGCCATTGCAAAATGAAGAGTCTGTGACCTACTGGACCACAGTGTAGGCCGGAGGCAGCAGTCAGCAGTGGCCCACAGCCATATGTCGTTGGCTGGCGAGGCACAGAGTTAGTGACACAAGGGCATTTGTCGGTAGTGTTCAATCACCTCCGTAACGATGATCTTGTTCCCTCCGGACTGCAAAGCGTCATCCTCTTCCACCTCTCTGTGCGTGTGATGACATGTATTATGCCATCTGAATAACCGATGTTCAGTTCCAAATCTGTGAACTACCGGACTGTGGTGTAGGCCTGAGGCAGTGGTCAGCTTGGCCCATTCACCGAGTGTCGCCCGCATAGGTTGGATGGCCCCACCTGCCTGCGTAGTTCAGGTTCAGTGGCACCACTTGTTGGGACACCTCCGTGTATGTGACCCGGATTTCATCTGCCTGAGCCGCATCTTCCTCTTACTCCTCTCCGTGTGACCACTGGTGTGGACTCTGCCATTCGTGCTTTGCGCCTAGGTGCAGGACGTGGAACCTACTGGTCTGCAGGGTAGACCTGGTCCCTCATCCATGTGTCTCAGGCTGGCGCTGAGCAGGGTTAGTGGCACCATGTGTCGCAGGCTGGCGTTGAACAGGGTTAGTGGCACCACATGTTGCAGGCTAACGTTGAACAGGGTTAGTGGCACCACGTGTCGCAGGCTGGCGTTGAACAGGGTTAGTGGCACCACATGTCTCAAACAGCACATATGGAACTATGATTCACTGATCGGGGTGGGACTGGTGCTTTGGCCGCTGGCCCGGAATTGGGGTCACTGCCATTCATGAATCTGAACACATTTTCGCACATTTGATTAACTGGGCTGAAGAGTAGTCTGAAGGCGGCAGTTGAGTATGTCAACGAGAAAGGACTAAAGCGGGCCTGTGTCGTGGAGGCTGTGATGGACTGAGGAGGCTGCCAAGGTCGCGGCCCTCGGGCTTGGAGCTTGTGCCGGCACGTGGTGGGCCCTCCTTGACACACGCCAGTGTTGCAGGTGATCAGTGTCACCTGGCTGTGCAGGGGCGGGCCTGACGGTTTTGTGGTCCAGCATGCCGGGGTCTGGCTGGCGCACAGCATCGCAGGCAACTCCACTCACGAGGACGGCCTCGGCCTCGTGGCAGGGCAAGAGGCACTGCCCTGGCAGAGACGTTGTGCTTTCCGGAAGAGGACCATGCCCAGGGCTACTTGCTTTTTATTCACACCCCTACGCTGGCATGGCATACGCGGGGCCATTCCACTCCGTTCACGCTTGGGGGGGGGCGTAACAGGCAACATTTCTGCAAGGTCCCCCACTGATGGGGTGAAGTGGTTATGTCCACTGTCCACTGGACTCCATACACAAGAGCTGTGTGTCGCCATGGATATGGGTGTGTTCTGCATACGGTGGTCTGTCCAGCACATCTCCGCTACTCTTTGCATTGTGTACTTTCCCAATCATGGTTCTACTGCATCCTTCACACATGCCTGGTTGCCACCTCACCCCACATTCGGATTTTGTGTGGCTGGGGTGCCATGCCGTTGATGGCTCATGTTCCCGGCTTGGCCAGGTAACCATTGTGAGTTGTTCTGTCGTGTCTGGTCATGTTGTTGTGCATGTTGGAAGTGATTTTGTGACGTGTGCATTGCCAGAGTTGTGAGTTGCATGGTTGTGGAGTTGAGGCGAGTAGGGTGTCCATTTGAAACTTGCCATGGGGCTGTGCATTTCCATTGTTGCCATCCTGGGTAGGCTTGTTGCTGATGGTCTATCGGAGGGTGAAGGAATCGTGCACAGTGGCTGGGTATTTGGAGACGACATTGTTGGAGGTTCCACAGTTGCCTGCACATTGATGTGAGATGTGTGCTTCCTGTTGCGGTGATTGTGTGCTGTGTCACCAGGGGGCACAGGTGGGACATGTGTGCTGTGGATTGCCCCCAACACGTGCGTGCATCCTGGTATGGCGTATGGTCCTTGCTTGGTCTCCAGCGGATCCTGCGCATTGTGTTGGACGTATGGGGTACCAGGGTGATGGTGATGTCCAGGATGTGTGGGGGACTTGGATGTGGCTGGCTGTGAGACTCCTCCGACTCTGGCGAGTGTTGTTTGGGGGATGTTGGTTGTCCGCTATGTTGGTGCCGTAGGCCTGTTAGGCAATGATTGTCAGAATGCGTAGGATGGTTGTCCCTTTCAGCCTGTAGTGGACGGTGACATTATCAGTTGTTGGGTCTGTGAGGCTGGTGTGTTTCCTGGGGGTCCGCTGTCTTTGTCTGCGCTGCGTCTGTGGTTGTCCGGAGGGGGTGTTCCAGGTGTGGGGTGGGGTCCTGGGGTGGTGTCGGTGGGTGTTGTGGCCCTCTTGGGTGTCCGGGACATATGATGAGTGGCTCCTTGACATCTGTTGCACTTCCGATGTGACCCTGGGCTGTGCTCCCTTTTGTGGTGCTGGCTGCCGTCCGACTTAACACTAGGTCAGAGCAGGTGTAGATTTCCTGGTGCTAACGCGCCTTAGCGCCTGTTATGTGTTTTTTTCGCTGATCTGTCTGGTCTTTGAGAATTCTGAGGAGTGGTGTGGTCGCAGCTTTTGGCACAGGAACGCCCACTCTGCATCTCATTAGCGATAGTTGCGGGGGTCCTCTGTGGCGATTTTTTTGCAGCTGCTATCACGGGTAAACTGGTGCTGTGGGCTGTTAGCACCAGCTTGTGAATGGGGAGGTAAATTTATCATGGCTTTGACTGCGATAAAGTGCCGTTAATTCGGCAATAGCCCCTTGTGAATATGGCCCCATAAGTGCTGAATTTCTCTGGTTTTGTATGAGTAAAATGCGAGCCTAACTATAATGACCCTGTAACCTTTGGTTTTGTCAGTGAATGTTTAAGGTTTTTTAAATTCTATTTTCTAACTTCAACATCCCTCTAACCTTTGTTTCTTTCAGTGAATTTCAATTGTTTTTTCTAATTTTATTTCCGAAATGGTATCTGTTGAGGTTTAATTTTTGTGACATGAGCATCATGCCAGAGTGAAGCCTGCCCTGTGCCGTTATCCAAGAAGAGGCCACCATTTTGTGAGACACCTCTGCCCAACTGGAGTACATTCTACTGGATAATTAGGAAGTGCTACCTCATTGGGGAAATAAATAGTGCATCTCTTACACTACAGCTGTGTAAAGGATGCCGAGGAAATGTCACCAGTGACATTGTGTATCTATAACTTTGCCCATGTGATTGCTGCTCAAGCATCTTCAACAGATAACTTTACAAGCTGGAACTGCAGAAAAACACACTTGGATTATTTGTACTTTACAGAAGTAAGTGCTTCTTTGTTTGGTGGAGATAAGATCGCATTCCTAGGCATCAAGACCCTGTCAACAAATTTGGTGTGAAACATGCTTGGGGAGGCCTTTTAGTAAGCTGCCCGGTATCCTGGGAAAAGGGCATGAAGATGTTGCATACTGCTGATGTATATGGGGTAGGACAAAATTGGTTTGGCTTCTAGTCAGGGTTACATACTAGTTTTTAAAAGTTTAGAATACGATCTCTGGTCTCAGCAGCAGATGACAAGAAAGAACTCCCTCATCACAGATACTATGTAAGATATTGAGCTCGAGAAAATAAATGATGCAAATACCTCCATCACGGATTACAGATAACTTTTCAATGGAAATCCAGAGAAAATACACTTGCTTTGCCTTGGCCATGCCCACGAAGTTAGGATGATTAGTACTTCCCAGAAGTGGAGCTTCACCCCGGCACCTGATTTGGTTATATCAGTAAGTACTTCACATTGAGGTTTCATTTCTATAAAATGAGCATCTTGCTAGAACAAATCCTGTGCTGCGTCTTTATTCAAGAAGAGGCCACTATTTTATGCAACACTTCTACTAAACTGGAGTACTTTTTACTGGGCAATTAGTAAATGCTACCTCGTTGGGTAAATGTATACTGCATCTCCTACATGACAGTTGTATAAAGGATGCAGAGAAAAAAGTCTCCAGTGACCTTGTGTCTCTAAATTTCCCAATGTGGTTGTTCCTTGACCATCTTCATCAGATAACTTTACAAGGTGGAACTGCAGAGAAAACACACTTGGATGATTTGTACTTCACGGAAGTAAGTGCTTCTTTGTTTGGTAAAGATGCGATCAGTTCTGGGGGCCCTGGTCCCACCCAGGTCACCCAGTGACCTTCGATGGGGACTGCAGGGGAGCCTCAAGCACCTGTGTTCCCTGCCAGCTCCTCACCTCCTGGCGGGAGCCAGCATTGCTCTGATAGAAAAGGCACTGCTGAAAGGCAGCTCCCTGTCTGTCAAAGTAATCCTTCGTCTGTTTCTCTGCTTGTTTGTTAGCAGGCAGGAAAGCAGAAAGAAGCACTGCTTCCAGCAAGCAAGAGCATTTCTCAGCTCTCGCTTGCTGGCAGTTGAGTGTTTGCTGTGAGCGGATAAAGCTCCTGCCAAGGCACAGCAAACAGATATGCCTGGGGAGGCACCAAGGGACATAGCAGGAGCCGGCCCAGGGGGTGGCAGTCCCCAGGGCCATATCTGGCTCCAGAAGGGGCTCCCTCCTTTAATTTAGAAGGGCCTGCCTAAAATGTCGCAGGAGTGGAGCTGCACAGCCCCCTCGCCATTTTAAAAATAGAATTTCCCCCCCCATTACAAAATAATAAGCCCCAGGAATGTGGTGGTTCCTGACCCGAGGCCAGGGGAGTTCCACACGGCCCCCATTTCAAATAATATGCCCCGTGAGATGTTGGTCCCCGGGGCATACAAATGTCCAAGGAGGGGACTGCCATGCGTCTCCTCCTTTAAATTTTCTATGAGACCGCATGCCCCCAGGAACCGGCCCACCCGGGGGCTAATTAGAAGAAGAGCTGAAGCTGTGTCCCAAAGTGGCTGCCAATGCTTCCTGGTTGAAGGATTGCCAGCCATTCAGATTTCAGCATGGGGACTGTCGGATCCTCGCAGGTTTGGCATCCCTATATCTACAAATTTGAATTTCTTGTAATAACTCCCCAACTACTGAATGGATTTACACCAATTAACATAAAGTTTGCTTTCTGGACTAACAGCTATCTTTCTGCCAAATTTGGTGTAATTCCATTCAGCGATTCGGGTTGTAGTTGTGTCTAAAATTGCTATAGGAATTAATATGAGAAAACGTGAATTTTTTTACCCTACCCCTTTTTCCCTGCTTGTTAGATCACCCCTGAAGCTTACCATGCATAACAAGAATTATCAGGGTACGTTTTGGGAAAAGTTTGTGAAGAATCGTCAAAAGACGCCACAGGTATAGGTGAGTCAAGAAAACGTTTTTGTTATGGAATCATAGTCCTAACTATAACTACCATGGTGTCGGAGTGGGCTGCCATGCAAGGGCCCTCTCCCACACCACCAAACTGGACCTCTGACTGACCACCAGCATAGGAGTTTTCTCCTGGTCTGGCGGGCAGTGCTTTGGTGTGCTATGCAGTTAGCCTTAGAAAGGCACTGCAATGGTGGCTTCAAAGGCCGTTCCTGCATGGCATGGATTGGTACAATCCATGCCGTGCAGGAACTGGGGTTCATAAACCCAGGGGGCACGCCAGGTGCCCCCCTGTATGCACCCCATGGCCCTCGGGAAACAGAGGGCCCTTTAGGGTCCCATTAGTTTCCTCACCGCCACAGTTTTTTATGGCTGCCTCACTTGTAATATGGTTGGCGGTGCCCAGCATATTGCAGCCCTCAGACCGCTGCAAGACTGCCAGGGATTGCAGATTCCTGACGGTAGTAGCGGTCCCATGGACCTCCGACGGCCTAATTCAAAATATAGCGGTTGGACTGTCATTGCGGCGGTAGCCGCACCACCACACTCATAATCAGGCCCTAAATATTTTATGAACGCAAGCATGATAAAACAGTGAAAAAAAGAGATGAACCAATGGAACCTGCAGTGTATGCGTAAATGTATTTTCTGCATCAAAATAAATTAAACTCTCAGTATAAAGGAAACCTGGCTAACTGTTGAAAATCAAAATGGATCATCACAGTTGCCTAAAAAAAGCTCTGAGCCTAGGTTTTATTTTTCACAATATAAGGTAGCTAGATGCAAATCTATTTAATCCAACCACTCTTCAGAGTCAAATGGAGGGAACTCCCTTGTTCAGTGGTCAAGAATGAGAAAGAGTATGCCACCATACAAGCCCTCTATAGAGGGGGCACAATGTAAACATAAAGCCTTGGGAGAGACTTTTGACACAATGTGATCTTGAATGAAAGCTGGCCCTTTCTTGTGAACAGCTTGGTAGCAGCCAGAGAGGAAAATGAAGAGAGAATCCTTGGTTTCTAGAGGCCAGTGAAGAGGAGTCAAGAGGGATGAGAGTGGGACTGAGCCTAATAGTCCACAACAAATCAGTGGAATAAACAATGTTGAACCTACCAATAAATAGTTTCCTTAGAGAGCACCCCAACAACACGGGCCAAATAGCTATCAATTGTCGTGCACTTGGGAGACCTGGATGGCTCGGTTGTTGGCTTTGTGCTCCCCACTTTTCTTCTGACCATCTTGCGATGTATGTTTTTCCCAGCTCAAAGTTCAACATTTCAAAAAATAAGTGCAGGACAAACTTACTCCACTCCACTCTACTCCTGGACCTCGTATTGCTCCACAGGTATCCGGTTGACGTCTATGTTGGTCTGCTTTTATCAGCAGTGGTCCGAACCAATGGTATGGGCCCAACCCAGCTTCATCCAGATGCTGCAGGAGCCCTGGCCATTTTTTGAAGCGCCCCTTAGCGCGCACTGAGGATGTCTGCGGCGTACCTACCTCAGAGCGCGCTGGGAGCTGTAGTCTCCTGGGGGCCGTGTGTCACTAGCACAGCAACAGGGGCGGCAACAGTGACCGGGGGGTGAAGAAGCACACAGGCGGCTCCACGGGCTCTCCTGCAAGGTGGCAGCAATCAGGTAGGGGTTCCTGCGCTGCGGGAGCCAGGGTCGTTTTTTGAAGTGCCTCCTGACGCGCGCTGACGACGTCTGCGGCATCCCTACCTCAGAGCATGCTGGGAACTGTAGCCTCTTGGGGGTCGTGGGCCACTAGCACGGCAACAGTGGCAGCAACAGTGACCGGCGGTGAAGGAGTACACAGGCGGCTCCAAGGGCTCTCCTGCAAGATGGCTGCAATCAGGTAGGTGTTCCTCTCCATGTCAGGATCTCAAAGAACTTCAATATGGGGTAAAATCTATACTTCTAAATATGCTACACCATCAATTAATCAGTGTTATAACCGATATTTGGGCAACAATATTGTTTTTCTTGTCTGCCAATGCTTGCATACAGCACATGGTGATGTCCCTCCAAAATTGGGCCTGCATTGCTTTCCTCAGTTGGGCATACATAAAGCTGAAAGTACTTGGCTATCACCCCCTTAGTGATGGTATTGCCTTCACTTTTTGAAAAAGGGGCGAGTTTCTCCTCAAGTCCCACAGCCATGCTGGGTGCAAGATTTGCTAAAGGAGCAGCAGGATGGGGAAGGATGCTTCTCTGAGGAGATAATGGTTCAAAATGAAAACAAAATGGTTCATATCATCTTCCTATATGTAATTTCTTGTTTAATCATGGTAGGCAGAGTTCACCACCCAAAGATACAGCTCCACACATGGGAGAAGAGAGCTTTTATGTGTGAAATAGACACCGTAAATGTACTGGAAAACCCAGAATTGTTAAAGAGTGATAAAATATAAGCAGGGATGGCTTAAGGAAATTTTCATAAATATTTTACTGTTTGCCCTAAACCATGATTTAAGTGCCAGAGATATTGTGTTGTAATGTGGGTCTAGATAAGGGAGCCAATGTTTTTGAACAGATAAAATAATTAAGCACAGCATGTTAGTTAAATACATTATGCAAAATAACCAGAATTCTATGAGTATGTTAGGTATGGCCAGTGTGATAGATGTTCACGATCCATCATTGACTAGTGTCGTTCCAACCCCAGAAATGTAGTAACCAAACTAGCAGCTCAACAGTAAAAAGACCTGACCAGCTGATCTTGCATTTGCATGCCATGGTCGCTGGTCTGGGCCTCAACCCAGTACCCTGACTGTGGACATAGGTCATGGTGACAGCAATCTATAACTCCTGCTGAAGGGCGATTTGTACAACACACAACAGTTTACAATATTCTTGCACATAGAATTGTGAAATGTGATGTTCAGGAGAGACCAGAAATAAACCTATTAGTTCAGTGCTACAACTGTATATATTAGGACCTACGGTGTGATCCACCCCACAGGAAGGCAAGGAAGAAATTTGTTTAGGGAGAAGAATCCTCAGCCACCAAGGTGGCATGCTTCATCATAGGATTCTGTACATGCAAGTCGGGCTGCACAATGCTTAGCAAACCCCTCAATTTGGAGTATCAAACTAATACATTTCTCTCTGGTCTATTTGGAATGTCATAGTTCACTATTTCATGTTCAGGTGGGCAGGGAATGTGACAGACAATCCCAACCCCTCACATTTTGTATATACAATAATCTGGTACACAGCTTCTGGGAAGTATACCATCACACACCCAGTACAGCCAAGACATCAGAATCACAACTTGAGGAGGCTTAAAGTGCATTCATTAATGGCTTGTGTACATTTGTGTGCCCTATTGCTCCTCTGCTGAGATACTGGGTTGGACATTGGTAGGGAATGAGGGCATGGGGAGGTTTATGTTTGTTGATTGTGTTGTAATCTGGAATAGTGTTGAAATGGCTACCCCAGATATCAATACAAGCCCTTTATGAGGTTGGCTTCCTTACCAATAAGCAACATGTCACCGAATTCACTAGCAAACAAACACAATAAAAGAGGTGTTGTTAGACCCGGGATCCCTGGTTGGCTGAGGTAGGTACGTTAGGCCAAATAGGGACATGCGGTTCCTCGTCAGGGAAAGGAAGGTCACCTTCTGAGATAGCCCCGCTCACCCTCTTGGTAGCTTGGCACGAACAGCCAGGCTTATCTTCAAGTAAAATGTGTAAAATATTTGCAACCACGCTCACAGCAACCCAATATTGATACCACAAATAGACTACACACAAGTTTTATAAAAACGAGTATAAACTTTGTAAAAAAAGACATATATTAAGACCACACAATATAAATCCAACATATGCGTATTTGTAATATTTCTTCTGGTCGGTTGTTAGGCCAGCCAGCACTTGTAACTTCTGGTGATATTAATGAGCACTTCTAAACAGTCTACTGTAATGCTAACACCGTGTTATGCAGATCATAATGCTAGAATCATGCCCTTTTGGAATGTAAAAATAAGGCAATGCGTATGCAACAATCAGGCACTTTGCAATGTAAAAATAATGCAATGCGTAACACAACAATCACCAGGTACGTCGTTATGCAGAAATAATGCAATGCGTAATACATTAATCAGGTAGTTCGTTATACAGGAATAATACAATGCGTAATATGCTAATCAGGTAGGTTGTTATGCAGAAATAATGCCATGCGTCATACACTAATCAGATAGTTCATTATGCAGGAATAATGCAATGCGTAATACTCTAATTAGGTACTTTGTTATGCAGAAATGATGCAATGTTTAATATGACAATCAGGTACTCCGTTATGCAGAAATAGAGTAATCCGTAATACACTCCGGTCACCGATCATGGTGCCTTAGGTGGTCCCTCTGCCACTCGTGCTGACTCGCAGGTAGCCTCTGACAAAAGTTGCCCCCGACACGTGTACGGTGTAACACAAAAGTGCAGCTCCGCACTCCGGCCCCGGTATTGCCACTCCTTTGGCAATACAGGCCGCGATATGAGCCGAAGCAGAGGCTCGCGCTGCTGAAATGAGAAAGAGGCCGAAAGAGTCTCCGTTCGAGCCCATGCCCCACCCTAGGAGAAGACATGCGTTACCTGTGGGGCGCAAACTCACTCTCCTCTCCTCGTCCAGCGACTTGGGCCTACAATGCAATCTTTGGGACTTGGCAACGGCGGGCTCGCAACACAGCGTCGCTAAGTCTTCCTTGAGCTTCGGGTGCACGATCACCGGGCACTTCACATGACGGTCTCAGACTGCACGATGAACACGCACACAGTCTCACTGAGACTCACTTTAACTCTGGATGCACGATAACAAGGCAATCCTCACGAAGGTCTCACACTGCACAAAGCACACCCACTCAGTGTTGTGGAGACTCACTTGGATTCCGGATGAACGTTACAAGGCAATCCCCACGATGGTCTCATGCGGCACAAAGCACACGCACACCGCGTTGATGAGACTCACTTGGATTCCGGGTGCACGATAACCAAGCAATCCTCACGAAGGTTACACGCTGCACAAATCACACGCACACAGCGTTGTGAGACTCACTTGGATTCCGGTGCACACAATAACTGGACAATCCTCACATAAGGTTCAGGCTGCAACAAGCACACACACACAGCGCCGCTGAGACTCTCCTGGAAACTTTTGTGTTCCTGAGTTTCTGCAACAGGAAGCCAGCTCACCTTGGGTCCTTGGGAATAAGTTACTTCAGGACACAGCACAGCAAAGTCCGTTCAAGCAGGGGGACACAGCACACAGCAAAGTCCCTTCTGCCTTTCCTTGGTTAAAACAGCAAACTGCAGGCCAGCCCCAGAACACACAGCAAGGGTCAGTCCTTTCCTTCAGTCTATTCAGTTGTTTCTTTCTTGGCAAAGTTTCCTCTTGACCACAAAGTGGCTCCAGTCTTGTTCAATCTTGATCAAGCCATTCTCCAAAGTTCAGGGCCTGCAGCTCTCATAGTTATACCCCTCAATGGCTTTGAAGTCTTTGTGCTCAGGGGGCACTGACCCCTGCTCAAACTAGTTCTGGGTGCCTCCCTTCTTCCTTTCATTAGTGGGGTCTGGATTCTCAATCACTCAGCAGGAGATGGGACAATTTGTTTATAGCAGCAACCCAGGCCTCTTCACCTCTAGGGGGTACTCCTCCCCCTACACTCCAGATGCAGGTCAGCCTGTTGCTGTCTCACCTTCTCCCCTGGGTCAAGACATTCCCCAGATCCTATCACTGTCAAATCCAGAGAGTCAATCCACAACCAGGCAGAGACACACAGAAGTGTTAGAGCACAAAAAACCCAGCCACTTCTAAAAGAGTGGCTTATAAACACACAATGCAAAAACCACCTTCATTGAAAAAGGTGTTATTACATTGTGAGTTCAGGCATACTAAACTTCACCATTCCATCTTAAACCTTTAGGAAGATAGGCTGGAAAACATATCACACAGCCTTCCCATTCTATCCTATGGGCAAGATGGCCTTTCCACAGTGAAAAACGAAATGGAGATTATTTCACTGTCAGGACATGGCACACACCTTAGAACATGTTCTACCTTTCACATGCACTGCACCCTGCCCAGGGGGTATGATAGACCTACCATAGGGGTGTCTGATGTGCATAGAAAGGGAAGGGTAAGGTCTGGAAAGCGAGTGCACTTGTCAGAACAACATGGCAGTTTAAAAAACTGTGCGCAGGCACTGCAATGGCAGGCCTGAGTTCACTTTTTAAGGCTACTTGTGTGGGTGGCACAATGAGTGCTGCAGGCCCACTAGTAGCATTTGCATTACCAGCCCTGACACACATAGTGCACTTTACTAGGGATTTTACTTGCAAGGCAAACATACCAATCATGGACAACCAATTACCATTACTCTTTATAGTATACAGGGAACACTTGCACTTTGGCACTGTTTAGTAGTGGCAAAGTGTCCAAAGCATCTAAGTTGGCAAAACAAAATCTATCACAGCACCAAAAATAGAGGAGGTAGAGGCAAGAATTCAGGGGTAATCACGCCAAGAAATGCCAGGTCTAACACGTGTCCCCTCCAGCCGAAAAGTGGGGGGAACTACCCACCCTCAAGGGAGTTCTCATCACTAAGGCAGAAAAATCTGGACAGACCATCAGCATTGGCGTGTTCTGTTCCAGGCCGGTGTTCCACCGTGAAATCCATTCCCTGTAGGGAGATGGACCACCTCAACAGTTTTGGGTTCTCACCCCTCATCTACATCAACCATCTGAGGGGCCTGTGGTCTGTCTGAACCAGGAAGTGGGTCCCAAACAAGTAAGGCCTCAACTTCTTCAGCGACTAGACCACAGCAAAAGCTTCCCTCTCAATTGCACTCCATTTCTGTTCCCTGGGAAGTAGCCTCCTGCTAATGAAAGCTACAGGTTGGTACAAGCCCTTGTCATTCAATTGTGAGAGCACGGCTCCTACACCATGCTCTGAAGCATCTGTCTGCACCACAAACTATTTGGAGAAATCAGGCGCTTTGAGCACGGGAGCTGTGAGCATGGCAGTCATCAGGGCATCAAAAGCGGTCTGGCAGGCATCAGTCCAGATCACCTTCTTGGGCTGTTTCTTTGAATGGGCTGTTTCTTTGACGTCAGTTCTGTCAAGGGGGCAACAATGGTGCCATACCCCTTCACGAACCGTCTGTAATACCCAGTGAGTCCTAGAAAGGCCCTCACTCCTGTCTGGGTCTTCGGGGGTTCCCAAGCCAGAATGGTATCTATTTTTGCCTGTAAGGGTGCCACCTGGCCACTCCCTACCTGGTGTCCTAAGTATACCACAGAACCCTGCCTTATCTGGTATTTACTCGCCTTGATAGTCAGGCCTGCCCTCTGCAAGGCCTTCAACACTTCACAGAGGTATTGCAAATGTTGCTCCCAACTGGAGCTGAACACAGCAATGTCGTCCAGGTATGAGGCGCTAAATTCTTCCAGCCCACTCAACATCTGGTTAACCAGACTCTGGAAGATGGCAGGGGCATTCTTCAACCGAAAGGGCATAACTCCGAACTGGTAGTGCCCCTCTGGCGTTGAGAACGCTGACCTCTCCTTGGCCCCCTTGGTCAAGGCAATCTGCCAATACCCCGACTTCAAGTCAAATGTACTGAGGTACGAGGCAGCTCATAGCCGATCCACGATCTCATCAGCTCTGGGGATGGGGTGCGCGTCAGTCTTAGTGACGGCGTTGGGCCCACGGTAATCCACACAGAACCGGGGTTCTGGGGCGGCACCAGGCGCAGCAGCTTTTGACACAAGGACCACTGGGCTAGTCCAGGGGCTGCTGGATGGCTCAATCACCCATAGCGCCAGCATCTTGGAAACCTCCTCCTTGATGCTGGCCCTGACCTTGTCAGCAACTCTGTAAAATGTTAGTTTTCCAGGTAGACTGTCTCCAGTGTCCACATCATGGATGACTCCTGGGGTCAGGGAGAACAGGGAGGCTTACTGACCCAATACCTGGCGACAGTCTCTCTGCTGCTCCGGGGTCAGGGTAGGCGAGAGGTTCACCCCATCCACTGACCCATCCTTTTCCTTGGCTGCCAGGAGGTCAGCAAGAGGTTCACTCTCCTCTTCTGCCCCATCATCTGTAGCCAAGAGCATGTTAACCTCCGACCTTTCAAAATGTGGTTTAAGCGGGTCACATGAGGACCCTCAAAGGGTTCCTAGGAGACCGGAAGTCAACCAGGTAGGTCACTTCACTCCTGTGCTCCACCACCTCATAAGGCCCAGTCCACTTGTCCTGGAGCGTGCAAGGCTCCACTGGCGCCATCACCCACACTTTCTGCCCAGGTTGAAACTCGACCAGAGTGGCATTCTGGTCGTACCACCATTTCATCTCTTCCTGGCTGGCTTCCAGGTTCGCCTGAGCGAGTTGCCTGAAACGCCTAGTTTGGTTCCTGAAGGCCAGCATGTAGCTATATACATCCTGTGGGGGTTTACTAGGAGCCTTCTCCCAGACCTCCTTCACCAAACTCAAGGGTCCTCTTAGATGGTGCCCATACAGCAGCTCAAAGGAACTGAACCCTAAGGACTTCTGTGGCACCTCTCTGTAAGCAAACAGCAGGCATGGTAAGAGGACGTCCCACTTAGGCCTCATGGGTTCCTCAAGATCCATAATCATGCCCTTCAGGGTCCGGGTAAATCTCTCAACCAGACCATTACCCTGGGGGTGGCAAGGCGTGGTGAACTTGTAGGTTACACTGCACTCCTATATATATCAAGACGAGGGCTTTTTTCAGGTCCAGCATACAATCCCAAAACAATGTACAAGGAAGAGGGTATGCTGTTCCTAAAGTGGAATAGGAGACAAGGGTAGAGAGATATGTTTCGTTACCTCGCGGGGGTTCCTTTCGGAACTAGGGTCCTCACACACCCAGCCAGCTAGGTGTCATGCTTCATCATTGGGCCTGCCCCTCGTCGGGTCGTCGCTGCAATACTCGACGGGCACCCAATGAGGGGCTCTTTAGCAGAGATCTTTTGTTCCTGCCATTTGGTGCAGTGTGGGTGAGAGACCTAATTCATGTAGATGTAGTGTAGGTGTGAGATAAGTGAATAAAACAGGTCAGTTAATCCTGGTGCAAATTTATTCTGGTAGGTAAACTGCCTGATTAAAAACTACTGAGTAGGGAATGTCTGCCCACTACTCTCAATAGGTCAACATGTTTCTTGCCTTTCAAAGTCAGGAGGATCAGTGGCAATTCTTCAGGAACAATGTGATAATTAAAACTATCTACACACTCCTTGGGGAGGTGAAACCTACCTCCCACGTCGTAACGCTGTAGGTCAATCCCTACAGGGTCGAGGAACCTAAACAGTTTTTAAGTTATGCCTCATCAGTATCCGGCGGGAAAATGGACAAACATTTGTTGTGAACCACGCATTAACATCATCGCCCCTCTGATAATCTCGAACTAAGTCTTTAGGAATGCACACCTTCCCCACCGGCACTGGTTGTGTGCTGCCACCATTTGAACTGATCTCGGCCTGTTTAACCTTCATTTCCAGTTCTCTCAAGCTTAACTTATGAGCTAAGAGAATCTTTTTCTCTTCCAAGGCGAGAGCGTTCCTGCTCTCCTCTGATCACTTTTCACTTTCAATGCACAGCTTCTTCTCCTCTGCTTGAGTTTTAAGTTTTAAAACCTCCAACTCATGCTCTCTGACCCTCTGGCTTTCCTCCAGCTCCTCTAGTGAAAAACTCCTCCCTGAATGGCTACTACCAGCCCCTGAAGCTGGTCCCTCCACTGACAAATCATGTGGACCAAATCCATTCCCTGGGTCCTCCTCATCCACTTCAACATCACCCACCTCCTGAGTCCCTTTTGCTTCCCACCTGGCACTCAAGGCCATTTGCAGCTCCTCCTTCTTGGCGCTACTTGTCATGGGACATCCCAAAGCTCTGCAGAATTGCCTCAATTGATCAACTTTGTAGGTAAGCAATGCCTCAATGTCGAACTCCTCTGAGACATGATGTGTAGCTCAACCCCTTCGCTGCTAGGCCTCCACCTCGTGCTAAGCCTTTTTTTGGCTATTTGGGGTAGTTCCTGCTTAGGCCCCCGTAACTTTTTGACCACATAAGTTATCCAAGTCAAATTTGATTCCTTTTTTTCCAACATCATGGGGATTCTAAAGGTACCCAGAGTTTGTGGATTCCCCTAGACGGGACCCAGAAATTAGCCAAAATACAGGTACATTTATTTTTATTTATTTTTTTAAATGGGAAAAAAGGGATACAGATGAAAGTGTCTGTTTATTTCCCTGCAAATGCTATCAAAAAAGGGGTTGTGGTGCTGAAATCACCATCTTCACAGCTTTCAGCGACAAGCAGACTTTTGTCAGAAAACCAAAATCTTTTACACAGTTTTGGCATTTTTCTGGGACATAGCCTATTTTTGCTATTTTGTGTGCTTTCAACCTCTTTCCAGTTAATGGTAAAAATGGGTATGAAATCAATAATGGATCCTGGAACGCTCTACATTTTAGAAAAGTAGACAAAATTTCAAATTCAGCAAGGGGTCATTTGTATAGATCCTTAAAGGTTTCTTTATAGAAACTAACCATTGAATATAGGAAAAATTGAAAATTAGTTGAAAAAAACAGCCATTTGTTTCAACCTTTTCACCTGTAACTTCTTCTAATTATGCAAAAACAACAGTTGATGGACAGAATGCAGAACAATGTCAAACATTCCCCCCAGTACAGAGATCTGGCCCTAAATCCATCGTTTTTTTGCTCACCATGCCGTTCCAGTTTGAACCCAGCCATATGCAAATCAGTCTTGACCCCGTGCCTCATGGGTACAGTCCAGCCTGAACTGATTATGACAGCTGTTTGAAAGCAATATACTCTTATATCCATTGGACCTTTCTGGTTGTGGGCAAATATAGGACTTGTAGGTTCACCAAGAACCCGAAGAACCTAGAGTCTATAACTGAGCAGCGTCTTGCAATGGTTTTTTATTATGTACCAGGTATATAGCAACTAATTTGGGAAAATATATACATGGAAAAATCGGTATGAAAGACACCTATGTTTTTCTGAAATTGGAACATGATATAGAGTTTAGAAACAGTAGATATTTGCACATTTCCGAAATTGTGAGTACCCATACTAGCATGAGAATTATAGGTCATTTTTCAAAATGACTTCTTTTTTACACACAGAACTAATCTAAGACAAAATCCTAAACTTACTACTTTTGGTATTCACAGAAGGCATTTAGTAGTAGTAAAGTTAGGATTTTGTCTTAAGTTTGACTTAAAATAGACTTAAGACAGACTTACAACAGACTTATGACTAAGCCTGGGCAAAGCACTACGCTACGCTCGCGTAGTTTGCGAAGTTCGCGCTACTTCGCACTACGCGAACTGCACGTAGCACAGTGCGAACACGCGTAGCGTAGTGTTGCGTAGTCCTGCGGTCATTTTTTGCTTGTTCGCGGTCCTCAACGTCAAGTTGGCGACCGCGAGCAAGCAAAATGACATCCCGGCGAGACTTTTTCCTTGTTCGCGATCAGCAACATCAAGTTGGTGATCGCGAGCATGGAAAATAAACCTCCCGGCAAGATTCCCAACGCGAGGAGGTCAGGTTTCTCATTGCGAGTGGTCGCATATGCTCGCGACCACTCGCGATGAGAAACTACCAGTTCGCGTTGAGAAAGCTGCCGCTCGAGTAAAAATCTACTCGAGCAGCAGAAAACTACAGCTCGCACTGTGCAAGATGCCATTTTCAATGATTGCACAGTGCCGGTTGCTTGTCCGCACTGTGCAATCATTGAAAACGACATCTGGCACAGTGCGAACAAGGTACTACGCAGTTCGCGAAGTGCTACGCGTAGCTCGCGTAGTGCGAACTGCACTTTGCGTAGCTTCGCGAAAACTACGCCCAGGGTTACTTATGACAGACTTAAGACAAACTTAAGACATACTTAAGACAGGCCTAAGACAGACTTAAGACAGACTTAAGACAAAATCCTAACTTTACTATTACTAAATGCCTTCTGTGGATACCAAAAGTAGTAAGTTTAGGATTTTGTCTCAGATTACTTCTGTGAATCGGGCCCATTGTCTTTAATTTGGAAGGCAGAAATGCATCGGAAGTCAATAGGTAATAACAGTTGTTCTACAATTCTGTGTTACCTTAAGTCTCCCGATAAAAATGGTACCTCACTTGTGTGGGTAAGCCTAGTGCCCGCGACAGGAAACGGCACAAAACGCAACATGGACACACATTATTTTTACACTGACCCTTTTTTTGTAAAGTGCCTAGCTGTAGATTATGAACCCTAGCTCTGCCGGCACCTAGGGAAACCTAGCAAACCTATACATTTTTTAAAACTAGACACCCAGGGAAATCCAGGATTGGGTGATGTGACTGGCTCTCACCAGGTTATATTACCCAGAATCCCCCCTTGCAAACCTAAAAATGTGTTTTAAAAAAACTCATTTTCCTCACATTTCTGTGGTGGACAGTTCTGGAATCTGCGTGAATACACAAAATTCCCCCATACCCCACGTTCCCCAAAGTCTTTGGAGAAAAATGGTACCTCACTTGTATGGATAGGTCTAGTGCCCGCAACAGGAAACGGCCCAAAAAGCAACATGGACACACCACATTTTCACAGTGAAAACGGACCCTTTTTTGCAAAGTGTCTAGCTCTAGATTTTGAACCCTAACTCTGCCAGCACCTAGGGAAACCTATACATTTTTGAAAACTAGACACCCAGGGAAATCCAGGATGGGGTTACTTAACTGGCTCACACCAGGTTCTATTACCCAGAATCCCTTGCAAACCTGATTTTTTTTTTTTAAATCTAATTTTCCTCACATCTATGTGGATCCACAAAATTCCAGCCACCTCGTATTTCCCAAAGTCTTCCAAGAAAAATGGTACCTCACTTGTGTATGTAGGCCTAGGGACCGCAACAGGAAACAGCCCAAAACGTAAAGTCGACACACCACATTTTCACAGTGAAAACGGACCCTTTTTTTGCAAAGTGCCTAGCTCTAGATTTTGAACTCCCTAACTCTGCCAGAACTTAGGGAAACCTAGCAAACCTATATATTGTTGAAAACTAGACACACAGGGGAATCCAGGATGGGGTGACTTGAGTGGCTCTCACCAGGCTCTGTTAACCAGAATCCCTTGCAAACCTCAACATTTGTAAAAATAAATGCATTTTCCTCACATTTCTGTGTTGGAAAGTTCTGAAAACTATATGGATCTACAAAATTCCACCCAGCCCGCATTCCCCAAAGTCTTCAGAGAAAAATGGTACCTCACGTGTGTGTGTGGGTCAAGTACCCGCGACAGGCAAGGGCCCAAAACCTATTGAGGCGGCTTCAAAATCACCTATCACAAAACAACCTGGTTTTGCAAGGGGGGTCCCATGAGTTTTTGGCCCCGGGCCAAAAGGCACACAAGTCACCCCATCTGGATTCCCCATGGTATCTAGTTTTCAAAAATGTACAGGGTTGCTAGGTTTCCCTATGTGCTGGCTGCTCTAGGGCCCAAAATCCACAGGTAGGCACATTGCTGAAAATAAGTCTGTGCCTTGTGGGCTTTCTGCTGCCTTGGGGGTAATCAGGGGGGGGGGGGAGTTTGCCTCGATATGGCCCCAAGAGGGGCAGAAAGACTGTGGCTATTTTTTTGGTGGGTGGGGGCATTCGTATGCCCATTCTGGGTAGCCCCCAACCCCACGCATAAAAAAAGCTAGCATAATCGCTGGCAACGGGGGGGCAGAAAGACTGGAATTTGTCTGGGGGATATTGTCATGCCCATTTTGGGCAGCCCCCACCCGTACATGAAAAACAACCCTGGTTTATAGTGGGCTTTCTGCCCCTGGGGGGTAGATTGGGGTCTACTCCCCCCATCTGCCCCCCCATGGGGGCAGAAAGACTAATTCTTTTTGGGGGGCTGCCCATTTTGGGCAGCCCCCACCCAAATTTTAATTGCCCAAAATATATCGCCGCCGTCTAGTGGGCATTTTGCCCCCCCCCGGCAGTGCAGATTGGGGGCTACTGCCCCCATCTGCCCCCAGGCAGCAAAAAGGCTGTAATTTTATTTTGCGGGGTGGGGGCATTGGCATGCCTGTTTTGGGCAACCCCCACCCTAGTTTCATTTGCCCAAAATAAATCCCTGGTATCTAGTGGGCTTTTTGTCCCCCTGGGGGGGCAGACTGGGGGCTACTGCCCCCATCTACCCCCCTGGGGGGGCAGAGAGGCTGTAATTTTGGTGAGGGGAGGTGGGGGCATTGGCATGCCCGTTTTGGGCAGCCCCCACCCTAAGTAAGTTTTTGAGAAACAAATCCCAGGTGCTAGTGGGCTTTCAGCCCCCCTGGGGTTGCAGATTGGGGGCTACTGCCCCCCAGGGGGGGGCATAAAGACTGCTGTGTCCAAAATACAATGGGGGAGCAAAGGCCCATGTCCAAGGGGCCGCTTCCCCCTCCCTGCTGCTTGTGGGTGGATCCCTGCTTGGGGATTGCCCTCCTGGGGAGATCCCCAAGCAGGATCCACTAAGGAGGGGCACCATTGGAAACAATACCTCTCCTAAGTGTTTCGGTGCTCGGGGGTCCGGGATAGCCCCAAGAGCACTGAAACACTGAAACTGAAACTACGTTTTTGTTTCGTTTTCAAAGTAATGATGACAGCGTGCCAGGTGCGCGATCTTCATTACACTGAAAACCAGGGAAGGGCCTTGGGAGGTTGGGGAAGCTCTTCCCCACCTCCCGAGGCTCCCCCAAAAAACTGGAAATCCCTCCCCTGTTTACAGCAGAGGGATTTCGTGCCCCTGTCCTCATGACGGAATGGTTCCGTCTTGAGCACAGGAGCACCGGTTCTCATGATGGAACCATTCCGTCATGAGAACCGAAGGGGTTAAAGGTTGCTCAAAAATAAAACCAACAAATCAAAAACATAATATGTAGTTGCGTCCTGGTCTGCGCTAAACTTGTGATGTACACCAATCACTTTTTGTGAATTTGCACATACACATGCAAATCCCACCGCTGCCACCAAATGTTAGACCCGGGATCCCTGGTTGGCTGAGGTAGGTACATTAGGCCGAATAGGGACCTGCGGTTCCACATCAGGGAAAGGAAGGTCACCTTCTGAGATAACCCTGCTCACCCCCTTGGTAGCTTGGCACAAGCAGCCAGGCTTATCTTCAAGGCAAATGTGTAAAGTATTTGCAACCACGCTCACAGCAACCAAATGATGACACCACAAATAGACTCCACACGAGTTTTATAAAAACGGGTATAAACTTTATATAAAAAGATATACGATAAGACCACGCGTTATAAATCCAACATATGCATATTTGTAATATTCCTTCTGCCCGGTTGTTAGGCAAGTTCTGGCGATATTAATGAGCACTTCTAAACAGTCTTATGTAATCCTAACACCATTTTATGCAGAAGATTGTAATGCTAGAATCAGGCACTTTTGCAATGTTAAAACAAAGCAAAGCGTACGCAATAATCAGGCACTTTGCAATGTAAAAATAATGCAATGCGTAACACAACAATCAGGTACTTTGCAATGTAGAAATAATGTAATGCGCAACACAACAATCACCAGGTAGTTCGTAATGCAGGAATAATGCAACGTGTAATACGCAAATCAGGTAGTTCGTTATGGAGGAAAAATGCAATGCGTCATACGACAATCACGTAGTTCGTTATGCAGAAATAATGCCATGCGTCATACACTAATCAGGTAGTTTGTTATGCAGCAATAATGCAATGTATAGTACTCTAATCAGGTACTTCGTTATGCAGAAATGATGCAAAGTGTAATACGACAATCAGATATTCCGTTATGCAGAGATAGAGTAATCCATAATACACTCCGGCACCAATCACGGTGCATTAGGCGGTCCCTTCGCCACTCGTGCTGACTCACAGGTAGCCTCTGACAGTTGCCCCCCACACGGGTATGGTATAACACAAAAAGTGCAGCTCCGCACTCCGGCCCCAGTGCTGGCACTCCCTTGGCAAGATGAGCCGCGATACGAGCCGAAGCAAAGGCTTGTGCTGCTGAAATGAGAAAGAGGCCGAGCGCGTCTCCCTCCGAGCCTGCGCCCCACCCCAGGAGTTGACACACATTACCTGGGGGGGCGCAAACTCACTCTCCTCTCCTCGTCCAGTGACTTGGGACTCCGATGCAATCTTTGGGACTTGCAACGGCGGGCTCGGGCCGGCGGCTCAACTCCTCCGGGGCTGCCAGTCCAGGCCGCTACTGCTATGAAGATCTCAGGATGCCACAGGGCACACGCACACAGCATCGCGGAGTCTTCCTTGAGCTTTGGGTACACGATCACCGGGCACTCCGCATGACGGTCTCAGACTGCATGATGAACAAGCATGCAGCGTCACTGTGACTCACTTTAACTCCGGGTGCACGATAACAAGGCAATCCTCATGAAGGTCTGACGCTGCATAAAACACACGCACACAACGTTGTGGAGACTCACTTGGATTCCGGGTGCACGATACAAGGCAATCTTCACGGAGGTCTCACGCGCAACAAAGCACACACACACCGCGTCAATGACACTCACTTGGATTCCGGGTGCATGATAACAACGCAATCATCACAAAGGTCTTACGCTGCACAAAGCACATGCACACAGCGTCGTGAGACTCACTTGGATTCCGGAGCACACAATAATTGGGCAATCCTTACAAAAGTTTCAGGCTGCAAAAAGCACACACACACAGCATTGCTGATCCTCGCTTGGACTCCAGGTGCCCACGATCACAGGGCACTGCTTTCGACGGTCTCAGGCTGCAACAAGCACACGCACACAGCACCGCTCAGACTCCCCTGGAAACGTTTGTGTTCCTGAGTTTCCGCAACAGGGTGCCAGCTCACCTCGGGCCCTTGGGGATAAGTTGCTCCAGGACAAGGCACAGAAAAGTCCTTTCAAGCAGGGGGACACAGCACACAGCAAAGTCCCTTCAGCCTTTCCTTGGTTAAAACAGCCAACTGCAGGCCAGCCCCAGAACACACAGCAAGGGTCAGTCCTTTCCTTCAGTCTATTCAGTTGTTTCTTCCTTGGCAAAGGTTCCTCTTGATCACGAGGTAGCTCTTGATCAAGCCATTCTCCAAAGTTCAGGGACTTCAGCTCTCATAGTTATACCCCTCAATGGTTTTGAAGTATTTGTGCTTAGAGGGCACTGACCCCTGTTCAAACCAGTTCTGTGTGCCTCCCTGCCAGTAACACCTTCTTCCTTTGATTAGTGGGGTTCTGGATTCTCAATCACTCAGCAGGAGTTGGGACAATTGTTTAATAGCAGCAACCCAGGCCACTTCACCTCTAGGGGCTACTCCTCCCCCTACACTCCAGATGCAGGTCAGCCTGTTGCTGTCTCACCTCCTCCCCTGAGTAAAGACATTTTCCAGATCCTATCACTTTCAAATCCAGAAAGTCAATTCACAACTAGGCAGAGACACACAGATATCTTAGAGCACAAAAACGCAGCCACTTCTAAAAGAGTGGCTTATAAACACACAATACAAAAATCACCTTCAAAGAAAGATGTGTTATTACATTGTGAGTTCGAGGCATACTAAACTTCACCTTTCCATCTTAAGCCTTTAGGACGATAGTCTGGAAAACATATTACACAGCCTTCCCATTCTATCCTATAGGAAAGATGGCCTTTCCACAGTGAAAAACGAAACAAAGATTATTTCACTGTCAGGACATGGCACACACCTTAGTACTTGTCCTACCTTTCACATGCACTGCACCCTGCCCAGGGGCTACCCTATACTTACCATAGGGGTGTCTGATGTGCATAGAAAGGGAAGGGTAAGGTCTGGCAAGTGAGTGCACTTGTCAGAACAACATGGCAGTTTAAAAAACTGTGCGCAGGCACTGCATTGGTAGGCCTGAGTTCCCTTTTTAAGGCTACTTGTGTGGGTGGCACAATGAGTGCTGCAGGCCCACTAGTAGCATTTGCATTACCAGCCCTGACACACATAGTGCACTTTACTAGGGATTTTACTTGCAAGGCAAACATACCAATCATGGACAACCAATTACCATTACACTTTATAGTATACAGGGAACACTTGCACTTTGGCACTGTTTAGTAGTGGCAAAGTGTCCAAAGCATCTAAGTTGGCAAAACAAAATCTATCACAGCACCAAAAATAGAGGAGGTAGAGGCAAGAATTCAGGGGTAATCACGCCAAGAAATGCCAGGTCTAACACGTGTCCCCTCCAGCCGAAAAGTGGGGGGAACTACCCACCCTCAATGGAGTTCTCATCACTAAGGCAGAAAAATCTGGACAGACCATCAGCATTGGCGTGTTCTGTTCCAGGCCGGTGTTCCACCGTGAAATCCATTCCCTGTAGGGAGATGGACCACCCCAACAGTTTTGGGTTCTCACCCCTCATCTACATCAACCATCTGAGGGGCCTGTGGTCTGTCTGAACCAGGAAGTGGGTCCCAAACAAGTAAGGCCTCAACTTCTTCAGCGACTAGACCACAGCAAAAGCTTCCCTCTCAATTGCACTCCATTTCTGTTCCCTGGGAAGTAGCCTCCTGCTAATGAAAGCTACAGGTTGGTACAAGCCCTTGTCATTCAATTGTGAGAGCACGTCTCCCACACCAGGCTCTGAAGCATCTGTCTGCACCACAAACTATTTGGAGAAATCAGGCGCTTTGAGCACGGGAGCTGTGAGCATGGCAGTCATCAGGGCATCAAAAGCGGTCTGGCAGGCATCAGTCCAGATCACCTTCTTGGGCTGTTTCTTTGAATGGGCTGTTTCTTTGACGTCAGTTCTGTCAAGGGGGCAACAATGGTGCCATACCCCTTCACGAACCGTCTGTAATACCCAGTGAGTCCTAGAAAGGCCCTGACTCCTGTCTGGGTCTTCGGGGGTTCCCAAGCCAGAATGGTATCTATTTTTGCCTGTAAGGGTGCCACCTGGCCACTCCCTACCTGGTGTCCTAAGTATACCACAGAACCCTGCCTTATCTGGTATTTACTCGCCTTGATAGTCAGGCCTGCCCTCTGCAAGGCCTTCAACACTTCACAGAGGTGTTGCAAATGTTGCTCCCAACTGGAGCTGAACACAGCAATGTCGTCCAGGTATGAGGCGCTAAATTCTTCCAGCCCACTCAACATCTGGTTAACCAGACTCTGGAAGATGGCAGGGGCATTCTTCAACCGAAAGGGCATAACTCCGAACTGGTAGTGCCCCTCTGGCGTTGAGAACGCTGACCTCTCCTTGGCCCCCTTGGTCAAGGCAATCTGCCAATACCCCGACTTGAAGTCAAATGTACTGAGGTACGAGGCAGCTCATAGCCGATCCACGATCTCATCAGCTCTGGGGATGGGGTGCGCGTCAGTCTTAGTGACGGCGTTGAGCCCACGGTAATCCACACAGAACCGGGGTTCTGGGGCGGCACCAGGCGCAGCAGCTTTTGGCACAAGGACCACTGGGATAGTCCAGGGGCTGCTGGATGGCTCAATCACCCATAGTGCCAGCATCTTGGAAACCTCCTCCTTGATGCTGGCCCTGACCTTGTCAGCAACTCTGTAAAATGTTAGTTTTCCAGGTAGACTGTCTCCAGTGTCCACATCATGGATGACTCCTGGGGTCAGGGAGAACAGGGAGGCTTACTGACCCAATACCTGGCGACAGTCCCTCTGCTGCTCCGGGGTCAGGGTAGGCGAGAGGTTCACCCCATCCACTGACCCATCCTTTTCCTTGGCTGCCAGGAGGTCAGCAAGAGGTTCACTCTCCTCTTCTGCCCCATCATCTGTAGCCAAGAGCATGTTAACCTCCGACCTTTCAAAATGTGGTTTAAGCGGGTCACATGAGGACCCTCAAAGGGATCCTAGGAGACCGGAAGTCAACCAGGTAGGTCACTTCACTCCTGCGCTCCACCACCTCATAAGGCCCAGTCCACTTGTCCTGGAGCGTGCAAGGCTCCACTGGCGCCATCACCCACACTTTCTGCCCAGGTTGAAACTCGACCAGAGTGGCATTCTGGTCGTACCACCATTTCATCTCTTCCTGGCTGGCTTCCAGGTTCGCCTGAGCGAGTTGCCTGAAACACCTAGTTTGGTTCCTGAAGGCCAGCATGTAGCTATATACATCCTGGGGGGATTTACTAGGAGCCTTCTCCCAGACCTCCTTCACCAAACTCAAGGGTCCTCTTAGATGGTGCCCATACAGCAGCTCAAAGGAACTGAACCCTAAGGACTTCTGTGGCACCTCTCTGTAAGCAAACAGCAGGCATGGTAAGAGGACGTCCCACTCAGGCCTCATGGGTTCCTCAAGATCCATAATCATGCCCTTCAGGGTCCGGGTAAATCTCTCAACCAGACCATTACCCTGGGGGTGGCAAGGCGTGGTGAACTTGTAGGTTACACTGCACTCCTATATATATCAAGACGAGGGCTTTTTTCAGGTCCAGCATACAATCCCAAAACAATGTACAAGGAAGAGGGTATGCTGTTCCTAAAGTGGAATAGGAGACAAGGGTAGAGAGATATGTTTCGTTACCTCGTGGGGGTTCCTTTCGGAACTAGGGTCCTCACACACCCAGCCAGCTAGGTGTCATGCTTCATCATTGGGCCTGCCCCTCGTCGGGTCGTCGCTGCAATACTCGACGGGCACCCAATGGGCTCTTTTGTTCCTGCCATTTGGTGCAGTGTGGGTGAGAGACCTAATTCATGTAGATGTAGTGTAGGTGTGAGATAAGTGAATAAAACAGGTCAGTTAATCCTGGTGCAAATTTATTCTGGTAGGTAAACTGCCTGATTAAAAACTACTGAGTAGGGAATGTCTGCCCACTACTCTCAATAGGTCAACATGTTTCTTGCCTTTCAAAGTCAGGAGGATCAGTGGCAATTCTTCAGGAACAATGTGATAATTAAAACTATCTACACACTCCTTGGGGAGGTGAAACCTACCTCCCACGTCGTAACGCTGTAGGTCAATCCCTACAGGGTCGAGGAACCTAAACAGTTTTTAAGTTATGCCTCATCAGTATCCGGCGGGAAAATGGACAAACATTTGTTGTGAACCACGCATTAACATCATCGCCCCTCTGATAATCTCGAACTAAGTCTTTAGGAATGCACACCTTCCCCACCGGCACTGGTTGTGTGCTGCCACCATTTGAACTGATCTCGGCCTGTTTAACCTTCATTTCCAGTTCTCTCAAGCTTAACTTATGAGCTAAGAGAATCTTTTTCTCTTCCAAGGCGAGAGCGTTCCGGCTCTCCTCTGATCACTTTTCACTTTCAATGCACAGCTTCTTCTCCTCTGCTTGAGTTTTAAGTTTTAAAACCTCCAACTCATGCTCTCTGACCCTCTGGCTTTCCTCCAGCTCCTCTAGTGAAAAACTCCTCCCTGAATGGCTACTACCAGCCCCTGAAGCTGGTCCCTCCACTGACAAATCATGTGGACCAAATCCATTCCCTGGGTCCTCCTCATCCACTTCAACATCACCCACCTCCTGAGTCCCTTTTGCTTCCCACCTGGCCCTCAAGGCCATTTGCAGCTCCTCCTTCTTGGCGCTACTTGTCATGGGACATCCCAACGCTCTGCAGAATTGCCTCAATTGATCAACTTTGTAGGTAAGCAATGCCTCAATGTCGAACTCCTCTGAGACATGATGTGTGGCTCAACCCCTTCGCTGCTAGGCCTCCCCCTCGTGCTAAGCCTTTTTTTGGCTATTTGGGGTAGTTCCTGCTTAGGCCCCCGTAACTTTTTGACCACATAAGTTATCCAAGTCAAATTTGATTCCTTTTTTTCCAACATCATGGGGATTCTAAAGGTACCCAGAGTTTGTGGATTCCCCTAGACGGGACCCAGAAATTAGCCAAAATACAGGTACATTTATTTTTATTTATTTTTTTAAATGGGAAAAAAGGGATACTGATGAAAGCGTCTGTTTTTTTCCCTGCAAATGCTATCAAAAAAGGGGTTGTGGTGCTGAAATCACCATCTTCACAGCTTTCAGGGACAAGCAGACTTTTGTCAGAAAACCTAAATCTTTTACACAGTTTTGGCATTTTTCTGGGACATAGCCTATTTTTGCTATTTTGTGTGCTTTCAACCTCTTTCCAGTTAATGGTAAAAATGGGTATGAAATCAATAATGGATCCTGGAAAGCTCTACATTTTAGAAAAGTAGACAAAATTTCAAATTCAGCAAGGGGTCATTTGTATAGATCCTTAAAGGTTTCTTTATAGAAACTAACCATTGAATATAGGAAAAATTGAAAATTAGTTGAAAAAAACAGCCATTTGTTTCAACCTTTTCACCTGTAACTTCTTCTAATTATGCAAAAACAACAGTTGATGGACAGAATGCAGAACAATGTCAAACATTCCCCCCAGTACAGAGATCTGGGCCTAAATCCATCATTTTTTTGCTCACCATGCCGTTCCAGTTTGAACCCAGCTATATGCAAATCAGTCTTGACCCCGTGCCTCATGGGTACAGTCCAGCCCGAACTGATTATGACAGCTGTTTGAAAGCAATATACTGTTATATCCGTTGGACCTTTCTGGTTGTGGGCAAATATAGGACTTGTAGGTTCACCAAGAACCCGAAGAACCTAGAGTCTATAACTGAGCAGCGTCTTGCAATGGTTTTTTATTATGTACCGGGTATATAGCAACTAATTTGGGAAAATATATACATGGAAAAATCGGTATGAAAGACACCTATGGTTTTCTGAAATTGGAACATAATATAGAGTTTAGAAACAGTAGATATTTGCACATTTCCGAAATTGTGAGTACCCATACTAGCATGAGAATTATAGGTCATTTTTCAAAATGACTTCTTTTTTACACACAGAACTAATCTAAGACAAAATCCTAAACTTACTACTTTTGGTATTCACAGAAGGCATTTAGTAGTAGTAAAGTTAGGATTTTGTCTTAAGTTTGACTTAAAATAGACTTAAGACAGACTTACAACAGACTTATGACTAAGCCTGGGCAAAGCACTACGCTACGCTCGCGTAGTTTGCGAAGTTCGCGCTACTTCGCACTACGCGAACTGCACGTAGCACAGTGCGAACACGCGTAGCGTAGTGTTGCGTAGTCCTGCGGTAATTTTTTGCTTGTTCGCGATCAGCAACATCAAGTTGGCGATCGCGAGCATGGAAAATAAACCTCCCGGCAAGATTCCCAACGCGAGGAGGTCAGGTTTCTCATTGCGAGTGGTCGCGTATGCTCGCGACCGCTCGCGATGAGAAACTACCAGTTCGCGCTGAGAAAGCTGCCGCTCGAGTAAAAATCTACTCGAGCAGCAGAAAACTACAGCGTGCAAGATGCCATTTTCAATGATTGCACAGTGCCGGTTGCTTGTCCGCACTGTGCAATCATTGAAAACGACATCTGGCACAGTGCGAACAAGGTACTACGCAGTTCGCGAAGTGCTACGCGTAGCTCGCGAAGTGCGAACTGCACTTTGCGTAGCTTCGCGAAGTGCTACTTCGCGAACTACGCCCAGGGTTACTTATGACAGACTTAAGACAAACTTAAGACATACTTAAGACAGGCCTAAGACAGACTTAAGACAGACTTAAGACAAAATCCTAACTTTACTATTACTAAATGCCTTCTGTGGATACCAAAAGTAGTAAGTTTAGGATTTTGTCTCAGATTACTTCTGTGAATCGGGCCCATTGTCTTTAATTTGGAAGGCAGAAATGCATCGGAAGTCAATAGGTAATAACAGTTGTTCTACAATTCTGTGTTACCTTAAGTCTCCCGATAAAAATGGTACCTCACTTGTGTGGGTAAGCCTAGTGCCCGCGACAGGAAACGGCACAAAACGCAACATGGACACACATTATTTTTACACTGACCCTTTTTTTGTAAAGTGCCTAGCTGTAGATTATGAACCCTAGCTCTGCCGGCACCTAGGGAAACCTAGCAAACCTATACATTTTTTTAAACTAGACACCCAGGGAAATCCAGGATTGGGTGACGTGACTTGCTCTCACCAGGTTATATTACCCAGAATCCCCCCTTGCAAACCTAAAAATTTGTTTTAAAAAAACTCATTTTCCTCACATTTCTGTGGTGGACAGTTCTGGAATCTGCGTGAATACACAAAATTCCCCCATACCCCAAGGTTCCCCAAAGTCTTTGGAGAAAAATGGTACCTCACTTGTATGGATAGGTCTAGTGCCCGCAACAGGAAACGGCCCAAAAAGCAACATGGACACACCACATTTTCACAGTGAAAACGGACCCTTTTTTGCAAAGTGTCTAGCTCTAGATTTTGAACCCTAACTCTGCCAGCACCTAGGGAAACCTATACATTTTTGAAAACTAGACACCCAGGGAAATCCAGGATGGGGTTACTTAACTGGCTCACACCAGGTTCTATTACCCAGAATCCCTTGCAAACCTGATTTTTTTTTTTTTAAATCTAATTTTCCTCACATCTATGTGGATCCACAAAATTCCAGCCACCTCGTATTCCCCAAAGTCTTCCAAGAAAAATGGTACCTCACTTGTGTATGTAGGCCTAGGGACCGCAACAGGAAACGGCCCAAAACGTAAAGTCGACACACCACATTTTCACAGTGAAAACTGACCCTTTTTTTGCAAAGTGCCTAGCTCTAGATTTTGAACTCTAACTCTGCCAGAACTTAGGGAAACCTAGCAAAACTATATATTGTTGAAAACTAGACACACAGGGGAATCCAGGATGGGGTGACTTGAGTGGCTCTCACCAGGCTCTGTTACCCAGAATCCCTTGCAAACCTCAACATTTGTAAAAATAAATGCATTTTCCTCACATTTCTGTGTTGGAAAGTTATGAAAACTGTATGGATCTACAAAATTCCACCCAGCCCGCATTCCCCAAAGTCTTCAGAGAAAAATGGTACCTCACGTGTGTGTGTGGGTCAAGTACCCGCGACAGGCAAGGGCCCAAAACCTATTGAGGCGGCTTCAAAATCACCTATCACAAAACAACCTGGTTTTGCAAGGGGGGTCCCATGAGTTTTTGGCCCCGGGCCAAAAGGCACACAAGTCACCCCATCTGGATTCCCCATGGTATCTAGTTTTCAAAAATGTACAGGGTTGCTAGGTTTCCCTATGTGCCGGCTGCGCTAGGGCCCAAAATCCACAGGTAGGCACATTGCTGAAAATAAGTCTGTGCCTTGTGGGCTTTCTGCTGCCTTGGGGGTAATCGGGGGGGGGGGGGGAGTTTGCCTCGATATGGCCCCAAGAGGGGCAGAAAGACTGTGGCTATTTTTTTGGTGGGTGGGGGCATTCGTATGCCCATTCTGGGTAGCCCCCAACCCCACGCATAAAAAAGCTAGCATAATCGCTGGCAACTAGTGGGCTTCCTGCCCCCCCAGGGGGCAGGTCAGGGGCCACTGCCCCCATCTGCCCCCCCGGGGGGGCAGAAAGACTGGAATTTGTCTGGGGGATATTGTCATGCCCATTTTGGGCAGCCCCCACCCGTACATGAAAAACAACCCTGGTTTATAGTGGGCTTTCTGCCCCTGGGGGTAGATTGGGGTCTACTCCCCCCATCTGCCCCCCCATGGGGGGCAGAAAGACTAATTCTTTTTGGGGGGCTGCCCATTTTGGGCAGCCCCCACCCAAATTTTAATTGCCCAAAATATATCGCCGCCGTCTAGTGGGCCTTTTGCCCCCCCCGGCAGTGCAGATTGGGGGCTACTGCCCCCATCTGCCCCCAGGCAGCAGAAAGGCTGTAATTTTATTTTGCGGGGTGGGGGCATTGGCATGCCTGTTTTGGGCAACCCCCACCCTAGTTTCATTTGCCCAAAATAAATCCCTGGTATCTAGTGGGCGTTTTGTCCCCCTGGGGGGGCAGACTGGGGGCTACTGCCCCCATCTACCCCCCTGGGGGGGCAGAGAGGCTGTAATTTTGGTGAGGGGAGGTGGGGCATTGGCATGCCTGTTTTGGGCAGCTCCCACCCTAAGTAAGTTTTTGAGAAACAAATCCCAGGTGCTAGTGGGCTTTCAGCCCCCCTGGGGTTGCAGATTGGGGGCTACTGCCCCCCAGGGGGGGGCATAAAGACTGCTGTGTCCAAAATACAATGGGGGAGCAAAGGCCCATGTCCAAGGGGCCGCTTCCCCCTCCCTGCTGCTTGTGGGTGGATCCCTGCTTGGAGATTGCCCTCCTGGGGAGATCCCCAAGCAGGATCCACTAAGGAGGGGCACCATTGGAAACAATACCTCTCCTAAGTGTTTCGGTGCTCGGGGGTCCGGGATAGCCCCAAGAGCACTGAAACACTGAAACTGAAACTACGTTTTGTTTCGTTTTCAAAGTAATGATGACAGCGTGCCATGTGCGCGAACTTCATTACACTGAAAACCAGGGAAGGGCCTTGGGAGGTTGGGGAAGCTCTTCCCCACCTCCCGAGGCTCCCCCAAAAAACTGGAAATCCCTCCCCTGTTTACAGCAGAGGGATTTCGTGCCCCTGTCCTCATGACGGAATGGTTCCGTCTTGAGCACAGGAGCATCGGTTCTCATGATGGAACCATTCCGTCGTGAGAACCGAAGGGGTTAAAGGTTGCTCAAAAATAAAACCAACAAATCAAAAACATAATATGTAGTTGCGTCCTGGTCTGCGCTAAACTTGTGATGTACACCAATCACTTTTTGTGAATGTGCACATACACATGCAAATCCCACCGCTGCCACCAAATGTTAGACCCGGGATCCCTGGTTGGCTGAGGTAGGTACATTATGCCGAATAGGGACCTGCGGTTCCACATCAGGGAAAGGAAGGTCACCTTCTGAGATAACCCTGCTCACCCCCTTGGTAGCTTGGCACAAGCAGCCAGGCTTATCTTCAAGGCAAATGTGTAAAGTATTTGCAACCACGCTCACAGCAACCAAATGATGACACCACAAATAGACTCCACACAAGTTTTATAAAAACGGGTATAAACTTTATATAAAAAGATATACGATAAGACCACGCGTTATAAATCCAACATATGCATATTTGTAATATTCCTTCTGCCCGGTTGTTAGGCAAGTTCTGGCGATATTAATGAGCACTTCTAAACAGTCTAATGTAATCCTAACACCATTTTATGCAGAAGATTGTAATGCTAGAATCAGGCACTTTTGCAATGTTAAAACAAAGCAAAGCGTACGCAACAATCAGGCACTTTGCAGTGTAAAAATAATGCAATGCGTAACACAACAATCAGGTACTTTGCAATGTAGAAATAATGTAATGCGCAACACAACAATCACCAGGTAGTTCGTAATGCAGGAATAATGCAACGTGTAATACGCAAATCAGGTAGTTCGCTATGGAGGAAAAATGCAATGCGTCATACGACAATCACGTAGTTCGTTATGCAGAAATAATGCCATGCGTCATACACTAATCAGGTAGTTTGTTATGCAGCAATAATGCAATGTATAGTACTCTAATCAGGTACTTCGTTATGCAGAAATGATGCAATGTGTAATACGACAATTAGATATTCCGTTATGCAGAGATAGAGTAATCCATAATACACTCCGGCACCAATCACGGTGCCTTAGGCGGTCCCTTCGCCACTCGTGCTGACTCACAGGTAGCCTCTGACAGTTGCCCCCCACACGGGTATGGTATAACACAAAAAGTGCAGCTCCGCACTCCGGCCCCAGTGCTGGCACTCCCTTGGCAAGATGAGCCGCGATACGAGCCGAAGCAAAGGCTTGTGCTGCTGAAATGAGAAAGAGGCCGAGCGCGTCTCCCTCCGAGCCTGCAACCCACCCCAGGAGTTGACACACATTACCTGGGGGGGTGCAAACTCACTCTCCTCTCCTCGTTCAGTGACTTGGGACTCCGATGCAATCTTTGGGACTTGCAACGGCGGGCTCGGGCCGGCGGCTCAACTCCTCCGGGACTGCCAGTCCAGGCCGCTACTGCTATGAAGATCTCAGGATGCCACAGGGCACACGCACACAGCATCGCTGAGTCTTCCTTGAGCTTTGGGTACACGATCACCGGGCACTCCGCATGACGGTCTCAGACTGCATGATGAACAAGCATGCAGCGTCACTGTGACTCACTTTAACTCCGGGTGCACGATAACAAGGCAATCCTCATGAAGGTCTGACGCTGCATAAAACACACGCACACAACATTGTGGAGACTCACTTGGATTCCAGGTGCACGATACAAGGCAATCTTCACGGAGGTCTCACGCGGCACAAAGCACACACACACCGCGTCAATGAGACTCACTTGGATTCCGGGTGCATGATAACAACGCAATCATCACAAAGGTCTTATGCTGCACAAAGCACATGCACACAGCGTCGTGGAACTCACTTGGATTCCGGAGCACACAATAATTGGGCAATCCTTACAAAAGTTTCAGGCTGCAAAAAGCACACGCACACAGCATTGCTGATCCTCGCTTGGACTCCAGGTGCCCACGATCACAGGGCACTGCTTACGACGGTCTCAGGCTGCAACAAGCACACGCACACAGCACCGCTCAGACTCCCCTGGAAACGTTTGTGTTCCTGAGTTTCCGCAACAGGGTGCCAGCTCACCTCGGGCCCTTGGGGATAAGTTGCTTCAGGACAAGGCACAGAAAAGTCCTTTCAAGCAGGGGGACACAGCACACAGCAAAGTCCCTTCAGCCTTTCCTTGGTTAAAACAGCCAACTGCAGGCCAGCCCCAGAACACACAGCAAGGGTCAGTCCTTTCCTTCAGTCTATTCAGTTGTTTCTTCCTTGGCAAAGGTTCCTCTTGACCACGAAGTAGCTCTTGATCAAGCCATTCTCCAAAGTTCAGGGACTTCAGCTCTCATCGTTATACACCTCAATGGTTTTGAAGTATTTGTGCTTAGAGGGCACTGACCCCTGTTCAAACCAGTTCTGTGTGCCTCCCTGCCAGTAACACCTTCTTCCTTTGATTAGTGGGGTTCTGGATTCTCAATCACTCAGCAGGAGTTGGGACAATTGTTTATTAGCAGCAACCCAGGCCACTTCACCTCTAGGGGCTACTCCTCCCCCTACACTCCAGATGCAGGTCAGCCTGTTGCTGTCTCACCTCCTCCCCTGAGTAAAGACATTTCCCAGATCCTATCGCTTTCAAATCCAGAAAGTCAATTCACAACTAGGCAGAGACACACAGATATCTTAGAGCACAAAAACGCAGCCACTTCTAAAAGAGTGGCTTATAAACACACAATACAAAAATCACCTTCAAAGAAAGATGTGTTATTACATTGTGAGTTCGAGGCATACTAAACTTCACCTTTCCATCTTAAGCCTTTAGGACGATAGTCTGGAAAACATATTACACAGCCTTCCCATTCTATCCTATAGGAAAGATGGCCTTTCCACAGTGAAAAACGAAACGAAGATTATTTCACTGTCAGGACATGGCACACACCTTAGTACATGTCCTACCTTTCACATGCACTGCACACTGCCCAGGGGCTACCCTATACTTACCATAGGGGTGTCTGATGTGCATAGAAAGGGAAGGGTAAGGTCTGGCAAGTGAGTGCACTTGTCAGAACAACATGGCAGTTTAACAAACTGCGCGCAGTCACTAGAATGGGAGGCCTGAGTTCCCTTTTTAAGGCTACTTGTGTGGGTGGCACAATGAGTGCTGCGGGCCCACTAGTAGCATTTGCATTACCAGTCCTGGCACACATAGTGCACTTTACTAGGGACTTTACTAGCAAGGCAAACATACCAATCATGGACAACCAATTACCATTACACTTTATACAGGGAACACTTGCACTTTGACACTGTTTAGCAGTGGCAAAGTGTCCAAAGCATCTAAGCTGGCAAAACAAAATCTATCACAGCACCAACAATAGAGGAGGTAGAGGAACAACGTCAGGGGTAATCACACCAAGAAATGCTAGGTCTAACAGGTGTGCTCCCAGGAAAGACATCATGCACATATGTGAAGCAGCCCCTGTTATCACAGACAGCCTACACATTGATGGATTGCCTATAGTGTTGCAATAAGGGTTTCCTGTGTGGTGAGGTGGCTGAAGTGCCACATGAGTGCATTCAATTGCACCTATTACATGAGGAAATTTGGCAAAGGCATAAAGTACTCTTTCTACCCTGTGTCTTTGGGTCAGTGACTGTGGCATGGTGATAAACTAGTACACTCATCGGTTGATGCATCTCAGAACCTGGTGGAAGCATTGGGATTTGCTTGCATTTGAGATGCCAACATTGTCAGAAATGAGACCCTCTGGAAAGATCCAGTGGCCAGTAAATGGAGTTCAGCTAGTATTTTCACTAGGCTGGGGAAAGCGTATGAGTGGCCTGTTGGTGAATCCAGCTCCTGCTCCCACTGAGCTGCCATGTCCAAAATAACATCAGGTGGAAAAAACTGCTTGCTTTGCCTATAAACCCACTCTCTCTGCCTTCTCAAATAATTCCTCCTCAAAAGAAAGGGAAAACCCACAAACACTTTCAATATCATAGTGATGGCAGGAAAAGAGTTTAGGTGTGTGCTTTCCTTTTTTATGTGGTGAGCCTGGTTGTGATTCGTTGTTGCTCTTTTAAGCCTCTGATGGGGATGGGTGCTGGTCTTGAGAACAATCAGTACTTTCATTAACAGGTGTGTTGCCAGTGTTGAAATCATTATTAGGTATATCTTCATAATTTGATCTATGCTTTTAAGGACTTTACATTTTAAAAGACATAATTTCTTTTAAGTAATATTTAATAAAAGGATTAATAATTTTGATCTCTAAGGTATGCATGCTTATGAATCAATTGTATTTTAATTGTTTTATAAATATACATGTATATTAATTTCAATTTAATTTATTGCAAAAGATTACAAAAAATTATTGAATTAAATATTTTAATAAAAATCCGATTGGCCGCACTCTGCTAGTCCTACCAGCGTGTTACCCCAAAGAATTGTGGTCCATGAAGTAGCGTCGGCGGGTACGCCTATGCCAAAAGTTTAAAATGAAAATGAATGTCGCGTTAGCCATCCCTGGACACGTGTTTCGAGGTAGTTGCCTCTCGTCAGCAGGGAGTAGGTATGTGTGTAGGGTTGCTGCGTAGGCTGCCAAAAAATATTCTCAATTAAAGTACCACTCAAGGCGCGCAGGTGCGTAGCCATGGGCTCGTCAGACCCACCAGCTCAAGGGAGCCTGAATATAAACAAAAATCCGATTGGCCGCACTCTGCTAGTCCTACCAGCGTGTTACCCCAAAGAATTGTGGTCCATGAAGTAGCGTCGGCGGGTACGCCTATGCCAAAAGTTTAAAATGAAAATGAATGTCGCGTTAGCCATCCCTGGACACGTGTTTCGAGGTAATTGCCTCTCGTCAGCAGGGAGTAAGTATGTGTGTAGGGTTGCTGCGTAGGCTGCCAAAAAATATTCTCAGGTAAAGTGCATTTATTTACACAGTAGTATATTTGCCATTACATTTTAACAAGTGAATATTTTACCATTCTTTTTCCCTGGGAGTGTGTTGCAGTACCAGTGTTCGGCCATGTGTGATGCTTGGCTTATGTCTGTTTTGTAGTTTTGGCAGTGGCAACTTTAGTAGTTTGAGAATCTCAATGTTCTTACTCTTTTGTGAGTGGGTGATGTTCCTCTCTAAACTCTTCCCTGGCCCTCACTTGAGCCCTCCTTAATTATCGCTATTCCCCTTCGCTTTAGTTGCAAGTTAAGCCCTTTTTCCTCCCGGTCCCTCCAGTTCCTCCCACATTTACTACTTAAACGTATACTTATGTGTGTGGAGAATCCGCAGTCGAAGAGAAGGCCTCAGTACAATGAAAGATAGGCAAGGCAGAGGTGAAAACTATGTAGATAGTTTCTGAGTAGCATTTTGTAGTACGTTTTGTAGTACTACAAATTTACTACAAATTGCCGTTTGTAATCAGGTCCAAAGTTTCTTGCAATGAATTACTGCATCAGAGAGTTTATAAGAATAGTACCAGGCCCTTACTTTTTTATACAGTTTTTTTATTTGGTTATAACTGCTAAATAAATGGAACTTGGCGGAAAGGACAATTGTCATGGTACAACAGTTTTTGAATAGATTTATTGTGGTGCTTAGTTGCAGAAAGTGCTTCAGAGTAACCATGGAGAGGAAGGAGTAGTTCTCTGCAAGTAAAATAGTTTAATAAACGTGATGAAGTTAAATGCAGAATTATGTTCATATTAAAATGATTGAGCACCCCACTGTCTATATTTTGAATATAAATGTCCCCCAGTTGCTATTGTTCAAGCCATGATCTCTTTTTTGCCCTGCAGACCATAGGAAGACGGATATTGTAACAATGGCATCTGTAGATATAGAAGCCAAAATAAAATACAGCTTAAATCCTGTATACCTAATGCAAGCTATTATGAATAGCTTACTTAATACAACAGGTAAAGGAAGCAGGGAAAAAAGAAATGCATGAGTGACTGTCAGAGAAGCATATACAGTATTGATTATTAACATTAATATGCTCAGATGAAAAACAATTGCTCCATGATAAAAGACAATTCCTAACAGCTCTTCCGTCCTTTCTCCCGTTTTATCTCTAATTGTTTTACAGAACAGTGTGATAGTCTGTCACCATCAGGACAAATGCATGTTTCTGTTACTAGCACAACCATCCTTAATACTTAATGTATTTTCTTTGAAATTGATTTTTCTAGTTGTATTTATGATTCACCACAAGAAATTGATGCATTACTTTTCCTTCATTGACTGGCCATCCAATTACAAGGGCATCACCACGATTCCGGTGGGACCGTCACTGACAGGCTGTCATGATGGTCCCACCGACAGACAACCTCTGCATTACGATGCAGGCAGTTGGACCCCTGATTGTTGGGGTATAGACCGCCGCCACTGATTGTGATCCTGAATGGAGGCAGCGCCTGCTCAGGCACGGCCGTCAGGATCGTTTCCGAATACCTTTTCATGGCGGTCCCACCATCAAGAAAAGATAGCCAGAAATGGACTTTGGGAGCCCCAAGCTGGAGCCCAACCCCCGTGGGCCACTGTAATATGGCCCTTGGGGCACATATAGTGCCCCCAAGCACATTAATGCACTGTGTGGCAGGCACCACATGATGCCTGGCACACGGTGCATGAATGTGCACAAAGTGCTCAATAATACGCAACAGGCAGCAGCTCTTTTCCAGGGCCACAGCACAAGCCGCAGCGTTATTGAGCACTTTTTCACCCACCACCCAGGTGGGCACATTATAATTGGGTGGTGGAACCACTGACATCTTGTCGGGCGGACCATTTCCCACGGTGATGGTGTTCGGACGCTTGTTCGACAGCCTTGGTAATGAGCCGCCAAATGTTTTATTTATTAAATGTTGTTATGTGGTGTTACTTTTTGCTTATAAGTGTACATCTTACACCTTTCATGTTGTATCCAAATGTGGCTAAAATATTTCAGCTGTGTTTATCACTGAATAAATATCACACATTATCACACGCCTTGTAATTAAATAAGCCTGTGAGGGGCTGCCTCATGCTCTCCCTATCATGTCCTATAATATAAGCACCACTGAACACTCATATATCGGGGTCGTGGCTTGGCGCCTGCGGGAGATGGCGGCGCTCCGGTGAGGCTCCGGGGCGGTGTTGGGAGTTATGCCGGTTCCTGCTTCGTTCTCCTGACAAGGATCGACTGCTGAGGTGTCGGAACATGCCCTGATCTCGCACGTCATCGTGGAGAGAATTTTACAGACTTCGCGTTGCTTTAATTGGCACTCGAGAGTTCTGACAGGATTTACTCGGGCGGCCGCCATCTTGGATTCGCTACCGGCGCGCATCATGAGGTGATTATCCTAATGTCAGCGCTAGCGCCCTGCACATCTGCAATTCTGTGTCCCTAATGGACTTTCAACTGCCTGCTTTCATGTTTCCTCACCCTCATATGCAGCATCAGCATTATTGGAATGCCAATTCTCTCTAAGCACAAGGATGATGTTCCCTCATGGAGTGCTCCTATTTTATATGCCTGCTTTTTTGCCTTTCTTCTGCCATGACTACATTATTGCCCTTCCTCTGATTTTATCTGAAAGTAGCAATTTACTTCATTAACGCGCCAGGTGGCCCTCTTTTGTTGGTGCTTTTACTCACTGCGGACTCTTATGAGGTATACAATGGGTCATTTCTTTTCATCCTTTTGTCCCTCTGACTGAGCTCATTTTGTATTATGCAGTGAGTTGGTGCCAGCCTTCTGCATTATAGTGCCGCATGGACAATGTTTTGATCCTGTTATGGATGGCTCTTTCCACTTTTTTGGGTGTGTATTGACGACTGTTTTCATGCGGTGCTGTGAAGTTGGCTGCACTCTCTTCCTGAGGTACTCGGACGTCGTCGCACCCCTGCTGTGCTCCTTCTTGTGTTGCCTTCATTCTTGTCTCCTGTGACCTCTACTGTGTCAGCCATCCCACGGATTTGCTACATGGGTAAACTTAAATCAGTGTCGCGCTCGCCTCACTCTACCAAGCCTCAGCTTGTGAAGAATTCCAAGGTTTTTTCTGCGTTTTCGCAGCTAGAAGATTCTCTTATCCCATCTGACTCAGATACGCCAATGGATCCTTCCAGGTACCCGCAGGACACTTCTAAATCTAACACGAAAAGACTCAAATCAAATTCTCTTTCACCTCCAAAGCATTCAGGGCTAGTATCCATGGAACTGTTGTTGGAAGAGATAAGGTCTTTGCGTCCTTTCATGGAAGAGACTAATATTAAGCTCCAGGTCCTTACGGATAATTGGTCGCAATTGGAAACGAGGGTAACTTCAGTTGAAAAATCTGTTCAGTCGCTCCAAGAGACATCTTCGGTGGTATCCAACTTGAAATCTCAAGTCTCGGATCTTCAGCAGCAAGTGGAGCAGTTGGAAAACAGAAACAGGCGCAACAACCTTCGTATTTATGGCCTGGTTGAAGGACTTGAGGGTTCTGACCCAATCACCTTCTTTAAGTCGTTCCTCCCCAAGCTCTTACATCTGGCACAGGACAAGGCTCTCAACATTCAACGAGCTCACAGGCTGGGCAGACCACCTTCCTCTACTTCTTCATCTCAGAGGCCCAGAGGGGTTATCATCTACTTTTTGGAATATACTGACCTTTTGATGGTTTTAGCGGCGGCCAAATCCTCTCCAAATTTAACCTGGTCTGGCTCATCCCTGTTTTTCGCGCAGGATTATGCTAAGGCAACGGCCACTCGGCGAAAGGCTTTTCTGAATTTACGAGCGGATCTGCGGGCGATGGGGGCGCGATACGGCCTGTATCACCCATGTTTATTCAAAGTTACTTATAACAACAAGACTACAACTTTTGAAGATCCAGTACGCTTACAGAGTTTCATCAATGCGCACAAATCATCTGCCATGGATGCCTCCGGATCATCATCCTTTGCTTGTGGCTGACTAATGTTTTCATATTTTTCTTATGATTAATGTTTTTTCTGTTATGTTTCTTTAGATACCTTTTCTTGGTTGTAAATCACCTGAATTTTTCTGATTCTTCAGGTGCCCACGTGGCTGGCTCTTTTACTGTTCAGGCATGATGATTGTTCCTTGTTTTCCTTGTTTAGTCATGGTTCCAACATGGTTTTCCCGTATGTTTTAATCCTTTGTTCTCCTTTTTTCGTCCTACAGGAGTTTGTCCTCGTGTTTGATGATGTCTCTCGACCCCTGCCTCGCTGCTCCTCGGTGTGCTGCCTCACCCTTGTGGCTCCTTCCTCCCTCCACCCTTTCTCGTATCTTCCCTTCGTAGGTATGTTGTTTCCCTACTTCCTTTTTTCCCTCCCTGATGCATTTGTTGGTCTTTCCCTCTTCCCCTCCCTTGCTCCTTTTCCCTTGTTTGCATTACTGTTTACACATTTTTATGGTGATTTACTATCTCTGATTGGAATTCTTTGCCTCTGCAAGGATTATATTCTCCTTTCTTCTTGGTTCACTCGTTTCTCAACTTTTCTCCCCCTATACTCTCTGCCTTTGCTACTGCTTTTGCACTTGTCTTTTGTTTGTATGAACTGCATTTCTTGTCCTCCTGACTCCATGTTCCTCTCTACTTCTGCCTTACTTCTAGCTTTCTGGGTCACTCACGACATTGTTGCATTTTATTCTCCCTTTCTTGTTATGGCTCATACTTATGATCACTTGTTTTCCTTCCTTCTCTTCAACATGTTTCCACTAATTCTTCTTTTTTCCTTCTGTACTCTCTACTTTTTATGGGCTTATCTCTCATTGGACCTGTCACTTACATTTTTTATAAATAAGTCGATAACATGTCGTTGAATATATTGTCATGGAATGTGAAGGGTATTAATTCTCCGATTAAGCGTCAACGGATTCTGTCACATCTTGCCAAATTGAATGTCGATATTGCATTCCTCTAAGAAACGCATTTAACTGAGGCTGAATCTGTTAAGCTTAAGCGTGGCTGGGTGGGTGAACTGTTTTTCTCACAAGGTGATGGCAAACGCAATGGTGTGGCAGTTCTTTGTCGCAAATCTCTTCCCCTCCAGGTTATCACCCATGAGTCAGATATTTCTGGTCGTTGGGTCTATGCTAAGTTGTCACTTAGAGGTGTTCTAGTCTCTATTCTCAATGTATATGGTCCTACCACAGGCGAACCTTCTTTTTGGGCTGATTTTTCTCCACTTTTAACTAAATTTATGGACCACAATTTTATCCTGGCGGGAGATTGTAATCAACCCCTTGATCCCTTTATTGATAGGAAGTCCATAGCCCCTTATGTCCCCAACAAGCCCCACAAGCTGTTTAGTCATGCAATTTCACAACATAAACTAGTAGACTCCTGGCGCCTCGCCAATCCAAAGTTGCGGGAGTATACTTTTTATTCTCCCTGTCACCGTTCCCAGTCACGACTTGATTACATCTTTCTTTCCCACAATCTCGCTCAGTCACTCCTACACTCTGAGATAGGTCCGATTTTGCTCTCTGACCATGCTCCTGTCCTTACTAATGTTGATGTACTCCCTAAAAATGTTGGCCCTAGGAGATGGCGTTTCAATAATTCCCTCCTCACAGATCCCAAATTTACAGCCACCTTTACTTCCTTTTTTGATGAATTTTTCCTCCTCAACGATGACGATACCCTCCCTGACCACATTATTTGGGATGCTTTTAAGGCAGCAGCACGTGACTTCATTATAAGTTATGTCGCGAACAAGCGTAAGAGCGCCCGAAGGTTTACTAAAAATCTTCTTTCTGACATTAAAACACTGGAACATACGTATTTTACCTCGCACTCTGCTGACAGCTTGACAGCCCTCATTGCAGCAAAAATGAAGTTTAATGAGAAATCTACAGAAGATGCCTCTTTGTACCTGCTGAAATCTACTGCTAAATTCTATGGGGGTAGGAACAAGGCTGGAAAGCTCCTAGCCAATTATTTGAAGATTAAGCATAGTAAGTTAAATATTGAATCTATTTATGACTCTGATGATAATTTAAAGCATACGGATGTTGATATTCTTGCTGAATTTTCACGTTTCTATGAAACCTTGTATACTTCTGAAACCCAACCTACCCCTAGTTCCCTTGATTGTTTCTTTTCCACCATTCATACACCGGCTGACTTTCCTCCAGATCTTTCCTCCTTAGAATCAGAAGTCACACAACAGGAACTACTTACTGCATTGCAACATCTCAAACCCAACAAAGCCCCTGGGCCTGATGGCTTTACTGTCGAATTCTACCTTCACTTTTCTAAACTACTGATCCCACGACTTCACTCTTTACTTCGTACTTTTATTTCTTGTGGTGCCTCTTCAGGGACTTTCTCCGATGCCCATATTTGCCTCATACCTAAACCCGGAAAGGATGCACAATACTGCAAAAATTACAGGCCCATATCTCTAGTCAATATTGATTACAAACTTTTCGCTAAAACATTAGCGATTCGACTGGACCATCTTCTTCCCGACCTATTAGGAGAGGAGCAATCTGGGTTCGTTAAGGGCCGGTATATTACGGACAACACTAGACTCTTGTTTAATATCCTATCAAAATCCTCCCGCTACCAGCACTCACTCGCAGCGATTGCCCTTGACGCCGAAAAGGCTTTTGATCGCGTTGAATGGCGCTATCTCTTCCACACCCTTACCTGGTTTGGTTTTGGTCCTAGATTCATCTCTTTAGTTTCCCTGTTATATTCCCATCCTAGAGCGGCAGTTTTTGCTAATGGTCAAGTTTCACCTTATTTTGACCTAGGCAGAGGCGTTCGCCAGGGCTGCCCTTTATCCCCTTTTCTTTTCAACCTTGCTTTGGAGCCCTTCCTTTCCAGGTTGCGTCAAAACCCTGCCATTCATGGTTTCCGGATTGCGGATTCGCATGTTAAACTCGCTGCATATGCAGATGATATATTACTCTTTCTTTCCAAACCTGCGGAATCCATCCCTGCTTTCATGACTGAAGTAAGAATGTTTTCCTCTATCTCTGGATATAAACTTAATCATGACAAATGTGAGATCCTTCCCCTAACCAAATTTACTTTCAAACAAGACTTTATTGAATCACGGTTTATTTGGAGCCCGTCCCACATTAAATACTTAGGTCTATATATTACCCCTTCAATTTCAGACACTATTTCTTTATGTATGTCCAAATGTTCACAGAAGATTGCAGATCTCACGACAAGATGGCATCCTTTATACCTCTCCTGGTGGGGACGTCTCGACACTATCAAAATGATGATATCTCCTATTGTTCTATACACACTCTCCAATATTCCACTCCCCATTCCAGTGAAATTCTTTACCAAGATTAACTCAACGTTATCTTCGTTTTTATGGAACTCCAAAAAACCAAGAATGTCTCGGGCTAGGCTCATACGTCCGGCTTCTGAAGGTGGTGTCAATTTTCCTGATTTCCCCGCATACCAGAAGGCCTTTTTATTGCGTCAAGCTTCCCTTTGGTTACAAGATTCCACTTTCCCCTGCCCTTTATGGCTTAAGGTTGAACGTACTTTACTCTCCCCCTTCTCTTTTGCAGAATATCTTTCTTTTTCCCGCAAGCCTTCGTCGATTCCCACTCCTATTCACAAGTATACTCTTAAGCTCTTACTGTCAGCTGCTCCTGGCCCTCCTACGACCGTGGCTGATTTCATCTCTTCCACTATCTGGCATAATAAATATCTCCTAATTGGTAATAAGCCCTTTTACTGGAAATCATGGAGAACCCGTGGTTTGATTTGGATTTCACAGCTCTTTTCCGGTTCCACCTTTGTTTCTTTTCATGATCTTTGTTCCTCCTTTGGCTTACCCAAATCCTTTTTTTCCAAGTATCTTCTCCTCAAGACTGCTGTTCTGGAGATTTACCTACGACTTTCGGCTTCTTCTCCTCCCCCTACTTCTACCACCCCTATTGTTCGACTTCATTCTCTCCTTCGCACTGCCCCCAAGGCATCTCTTCTTTATAAATACCTTCACTCACCCGAGTTACTCAGACCTAAATCTAAGGTTGAACTTCATTGGGAAAATGACCTTGGGATAGATTGGCCGATATCCTTATGGGACAAAATTTGGACAAAATTGCGCAAAACTTCCAGAGCGGCTTCGTTGACACAATCCCTATTTTTTATTTACAACAGGTTACTTCATACTCCTTCTACACTACATAAGCGATTTCCTACTACCCCAGATAAGTGTTGGTCGTGTGATGCTCCCAATGCTACCCTACCACACATGCTATTTCTCTGCAAACATGTACATGACTTTTGGTTACAGGTGTGGGCCCAAATCAATGTTATTTTTCATACTAGCATCCCCTTTTCTCTTACTCACCTTTTCCTGGGCAGTTTGTCCACTAGTTGGAGTAATGTGGATATTTCTGCTCGCATTGTTGACTTGCTATTGGCGGTTGCTTTTCAACAGATTACTGTCAATTGGAAAAATGCATCTAACATTTCTTTCAAAGCGTGGTGGTATAATGTCTGTTACAACCATAGACTTGATAATGCATTTGTCTTCCCTGTTCAATTGGCAGCTAAACGTGCAGACTTGTGGCTCCCCATTACGCTATATTTAGATAATTGTGCTGCTCGCTCTTCCCTTCCATCGCCTGCCCAACAAGAAGTTCCCAAGCCCCCATGATACCCTCTTCACGTTCTGTATATTTTATCCCGCTGTTTCATTTTTATGCTCTTTGTATTCCATTGTTTGATCAGGATTGATACAATTTCTTTATTTATCTTCAATGCCCATGTTCACTGTTTTTGTATGCAATTTTTCTTATACGTTTCATTTGCAATCCCATTCCCCTCCCCTTTTCCTACCCCCCCTTTTATCTCCCCCTCTCTCCCCAATTGATATCTTGTATTGCATTTATCTGTTCATTGTTTAATAAAACTCTTTTGAACTTAAAAAAAAAAAAACACTCATATATCCAACCTTCTTTCATCTGCAATGTTTCCCTGCATAAAATCTACCCTCTGTTAAAATACTTCCTTCCGATTTTTCAAAGATTGGCCCAAAAGGTTATCCATACTTACATTTTCACCCACTAGTGCTTGTGGTCTTAGATCGCCTGTTGTAAGAATTCCTGGATAAAACGTACTGTTGGATGCGGTGGGCATTTTCCTTCAGTCAGTTCTTCAGTTTCTGAGCTTTTCAATTTTGAGCAAGGGAAGGTCACAAGCTTAGGTAAAACAGGGCCCAGAACTCAGCGATGGCCTGTGAGAGTTTACCTTGGACAGATTTTGCAATGAATGGAACATAATCAGGATGAATCACTTTCATAGGCTGGAGAAGTTGCATCTTTCCACACTGGTATTTGAGTTTCATCACCATGTTCCACGTTTTCCTCAAAATATCCCCTGAATTCTTGCACTACAAAGCTTTATAGGTTGCAAAATGTGAATGTTTCTCGCGTCAATACCAAAGAGGGAGTTTCTGGATTTAGTATTTTGCAAATCTGGATGTTCTCTTCCTATCATTCTCCTTCTGACCAAGCCCATTACTGTAATTGACCAGTGAGTACCAAAGCTCTCCTTTTGTACACAGCCAGATTATGGGCCTGATTACAACTTTGGCACACTAGCGTTGGCACAATGGCACCTCTGCTGCACCAAAGCTGCGCAAGGATTGCCAACAGTATTATGAGTTGAAAATCTGCAACTCCTTTAAAACAGGCACATCAATGAGAACGGCCAAAATGTTCCAGCCCGGCATGGATGGTGATGTCTATGCTGTGCAGGAACTGGGGGGAATACAGACTGAATGTGTCCCCATGGCGTGGGGGACATGGGAGCCCGTAAGGGTCACCATTGTTCTTGCACCACCAGCTTTTTTATTGCCGGGCTCCGCAATGCAAAGGCTGGCAGTGCAAGAACTCAAACTATGCTAAGCGGGAACTGCCCCAGTCCCTGCTCAGCATAATGCGTTGTGGCGCTCCTGGGCCACCGGCAGGGATTGACTGTTCCCTGGCATGGATGGTCCACCACCGATACGACTTTGTAAGTTTATCAGCAAAACGGTGGACCGCCACTTATGCGCCACGAGTCTGGTGGTCGAAACACTGCCAGACTCGGAATCAGGGCCTTAGTTCTTAATTTTCACTTTGATTGTCCCTCCTGGGTGTAAGTGCCCTGACATTAATGTTCTAGACAGTATAATTTATATTTAACTCTACCCTTTCAGCATTTTTTTTATGTTTAGTATTTTTATGGAAGGAGAAGAAAATGACATATATGTTCCGGCATACCAATATATAGAAATAGCCTTCACTTACATTTCAAAAACCAGAAATGAAAACTCAAACCACCATCAGAAAAATAAATAGCTACATGATATTGGTCACCGTATTAAATAGAGAAGGATAAAGGAAAGTGGGGAAGTATAAGAAAAATACAGAAAGATGAAAAAAAGGAAAAAAAAGCAAATAGAAGAGACAATTGTAGTATAAATGCTATAAAATTGTAGAAACAGCATCATAAAACCATGTAAACAATGCATTATATAATAAGCAAGAGCCGTGTTAATTATAGAAAAATAAATTATCAACAACTAACAATCCATAAACTGAAAAACAGTATGCAATTAAATTGCAGTGCGATCATGCATAGACAAGTATCGAGTCAATGGTTCCAAAGTTTATCAAGTTTTGCCATTAAAGATTAATGTAAATTATAACGATCTAAAGGGTGATTTAATGTGTAATGTGATATAATCTGTAGATTTCCAATTAGTAGCAATTACCTGTAGTAAAATGACAGTAAGTAGATCAACAAGTTTATGCATGAACTTATTCTGAGACCAGATAATACTTAAACCACTTGAAAATAAAACATTAATAGAGACTAGAGAGTGCATTTCAGTAATATGTCCTATCCTTGTCCACAACTGCTCTCAAATTAATGACAATTTATGACATAGGAAGAACATATGGAAGTAAGTGCCAGGATTAGAATTACACCGCCAGCAAGCATCAGTTTGAAACAATTTACACCAAATTTCAGGTGTGGGATACAACCTGTTTTAGAAATAATAAAGTGATTGAGTGAGGTTGGCAGGATGAGCTGAGAGTGAATTTTCCCCCATATCTTTTGCAAGAGTGTGGTAGGCCAACTAGAGTGTAAGTATGATTCCCATTAAAGTTTTAATTTAGTTTTTGGCCTTTCTAAAGGATGGGAGAGCAGTATTCTGTATATTATTGAGTCCCTAAAGAATCGAAGTACGCGGCTGAGCGTGAATTGCAAGAAAGAACCCTGGGCGGATGGGGTAGGGAGTGACTGCAATATCGGGACCAAAAGAGACACTAAGATTTGACACTGTTGGAAAGACTTCAGGGAGAGATCAAAGGAAGGAGAAAGAGTTGAAAAAGGAATAATGGTATTATTGTTTTGAACCAATTGAGAAACAGTAAATATACTTCTGTTTAACCAAGTCCACCAAAGTAGCGGTTTACCGTTAACAAGTAGTTTTTTATTACACCAAATAGGACTGTGGAGATATTTGCCAACTGAAGGAAGGAATTTAATTGCGGGTATCCAAAATTTGTAGTGACAGGTGAATAATATGGGTGTGAGAAAAATTTGAAATAAGGGCTAACTCCAGTTGAAACCATAGGTTGGGTGTGTAAAGAAGTAGGATCTGCTTCTTATGGTTACCCTTACATTTTGCCTGGTGTTACACTGTTTTGACTTGTCTGACTGGGATCCTGCTAATCAGGACTCCAATATATCTGGTTTCTCCTTAAAAATATTATGCCATGTAATTTGGTACACTCCAGATTTGATACTGGGGTGCACTTATAAGTCCCTAGCATATGGTACCCATGTACCCAGGGCAAGGTACCCCAGAGGCCTCCCATGGGCTGAAGCATGTATTATGCCACCCATGAGAGGCCATGCAAAATAGAACTGCAGGTCTGCCATTGCAGCCTGTGTAAGCTGGTGCTTGCACCACTTACTTTAGATATAGGTTCACCTTATCTATAGGTCACTACACTTAAAACTTTGTAAGTCACCCCCATAGCAGCCCTTAACAATTCTGAAGGCAGGGTTTTGGTTTTACGTGGGAAGGTGCCCCTGCATGAGCAGAGCACCTCTGCAGAATTCGGAGACCATTCTTCCAGGTTGTCTGTGACTCAGCCAGACATATAGGTAGAGGTGCATTATAACATTGCGGTAAATGCTATCTCGAAAACGGCTGTAACAAAACATGTCGTGTTTAGTATCAAACACCTTGGAATCATACCTCCCACACCGGTAAATTGTGTGGGAGGTATGATTCCACCCTTCTGAAGCGAGCTTCGTGGGGTCACTGGTCTTTCCAGTGCCAGCCTTCTCGACCCGGTCAGCACAAAATGCATGGTGCCGTCCAGGGACATATTTCTGCCCTCCTGCTGCTGAGTCAAGCTTGAGCAGAGGAAGGCAGCACAATAGACATCCTGTCACAGGGGGGTGTGACCATCTCCCAGATAGGATGTAGTGTATTGGGGCTAGGTGGGGGCACTGCCTCAGTGCCTGAAAGTCTGCACCTGGGGCACATTTGGTGTCCCTGTTCATAGTACAGCTCAAACCAGTTCTAGGAGCCGTTGGCTCCTGCTCTTGCATGAATCTGGACAAAGGACATGGGTGTAACCACCCATCTGTCCTAACCCTCCCTTAGGGGGTCCCCCGAATCTGTCCAACCCTCTCCCGTGGGTACATAAGGGCTTACCTGACTGTAAGACTCTAGATTTGACATAGACAAGATTCTGCAACAAGAAACCACTGACCTTCGACCATCTGGACACTCTGGACTTCGCTGGACTTCGACTGGGCCCAACTTCATCCCCCTCTCTGTCCAAAGCATTGTCTGTGCCCTTGCACCATACAGGCTCCATGCAGGACCTGTGGAGCATTAAGGACAACTGAAGAATCTCCCTTGGGTTAAGGAGTCACTCCCCTGCATTTACAGGCACTGCAACACAACTGATCGGTGTGCCGATCCTGAGCTCCTGCGGACTCCGAAGACTCCAGCAACACAGGAGGTGGGTTCCGAAGCTCGTTGAGGTTGATCTGCCCTCTCATCGAGTTTGAGGCAAGTATCCCTCATGGGGACCTCATAACCCGAACCCCTGTGCACAGCGTACTTTTGAAAGTGCATATGCTTGTTGGCAATTCTCGATCTGTTGCATTAGACTCTGTGTAGTCCTGAACCTGAGCAGTATTTCTACCATAGAACTCCGGCCTCCTCGCACCAAGTGCTCCGTGGGCTGGTACTTTGTAATCTTGCTTGAGGTCCCCTCGCAACTACTGGCCATTCAACCAATGGGTCCTCTTGAGGGCCATCTTAATTTCTGTTGGACTTTCCTGGTTGCTCTAGACATGCCCTGACTCCCCATTGCTTGGTGAGTCCTCTGGACCTTGCTGGTCCACACAGTAACCTGCTTGACCTTCCTGCGTCGGTTGCTTTTGCCAAGGCTTGTTGGTGCTCCAGCCGAACACCAACCCTTCAGCACTTGACATCCTTTGTGGGACAGCTTTAATTTGGCTCCTGGTTGTCTTCGATGTCTCCTGGTCCTCGTGGCTGCAGAGTGAAACATCCCTTCATCGCACCTGAAGCACCCGACATCGGTGGGCATTCGTCTACCGAGCCCCTGGTCACTCTGAAGGTATCCAGACTCTGTCCCCTCTGCTTTCCGGTTCCTTCCATCACAAATCCACCCTTTGATTCCTATGAACACTTAATTCCTTCCCGGCAGCAGCACTTCTTCGCAGCCCTACATTGAGAACAACGGCGAGTTCCAACACCACTCCTCTGGGATAGGTAACACAGGTACTATGGTATCCACGGGTGGGGTGCCTCACCAACCTCCTAGGTTCCAAAGGGTTTCCTCGAAGTCCACCGAGAAGGGTCCTTAAACGTTAAAATTGTAACCGCAAACTTTCCCATAGAATTGTACGGAGCCCCCGGTCGTGTTAGCACACTGCACCCGTCCTTCGTAGGGTCTCCTTCTACTCACCTTGGGTGGTTCCTTGGGGTCCCAGCGATTCTACGTGATCCAGACATTGTCCTGACTCCAGTTGTGGTTCTTATACCACTATTTCAGTATATGGTTGTGTCTCCCCCTAGAGCCCACTGTGTATTGTGCTACTTATAACTGTTTCTTTGCTAGTATTGTGTGCTTTATGTTGTATCCTTGTGTAGAGGATACTAAAGAGTGTTACATAAATAAATACATATTTTTATAACTACTGTATGGTTCTCCTTTCATTTAGTTAATACTAAAGGTGATATTCTGGTAAAAGAAGCTGCTTTACATTCCTTCAAGATTAAGCCTGAAGGCTGCTCTCCACAGCTATCACTAGGATAGCTTTCTAAAGGTTACCTTTGACCTCATACATCATAAGGCTCGTTTGGACTGGTGCAAGGTATCCACTTCAATTAGTGAACAGCATATACCTGGCCAACTTCTCACAGGGTGGATGGTCTGAAAGACCAAGAAAGTAGTTTTGACATTGATTGATACCAAAAGCTTTATGATAAAAAGAGAAATCAGGAAAGTTAACCTAATCAACTGATTTTGGTGATTTGAGGCAATGTAAGGAACTACGAGAAGGTTCACCACTCCATAAATATTTAGATAGGAGTCTTTCAATAGCTTTAAAATACTTTTACCGGGATCTTGATAGATAGCATCAAAAGATATAAATTGATAATTGGAAGAAGCATCATTTTAATAGTGTCCAGGCGGCCTCACCAAGACAAAAATAGAAAGTACTAACATTGAGTCAGCTTCGAGATTTTTGCCAGTAGAGCTTCCATATTACAGTGCAGGGTACCTCAAAGGGTTTTGTGGTAAAGTATACCTAGACACTTGAGTTTATCAGGGCTCCAGGTGAGACCCATTCCAACAAAAAGTGCTTTGAAACAAAACAGGTTAAAAGGCATCACTTCAGATTTTTCAATGTTAAGTTCATAACCTGAGACTTCCGAATATTCATTAAGGATTTCAGAAAATTTGGGAGTGATGTTTCAGACTTAGAGATATAAAGAAGGATATCATTTGCGTAGGACGTAAATTTAACATGGACCTTATTCTGCTGAAAGCTAGAGATGACATCAGAGTGTTTCTACTTATAAAGGAAAGTTTCTAGTGCAAGTACAAAAAGGCATGGGCAATAGAGTGCATCCCTGCTGCATGCTTATGTGAAGGGGAAGTAGGAAGATTGGATACCATTGACCAATCAGAAGATCATGTGGAGGAATACAGTAAGGAGATTAATTGAAGAAATTGAGCACCAAGCCCATGCCAACAGAGAGGGTGCATTAAATAATTCCAATCGACCCTATCAAATGTATTTTCAGCACCCACGGCAAATGCTGCCAGGGAGTGATTAAGTTTAGCTGCTTAACTGAGGATGTTTAAAAAGAATTGCAAATTGCCTGTAATGTTCCCATTTTGAGCAAAACCGGATTGCTCCATGTCAGTGAGATCTGGCATAAAATCATTTAGGCATAATGCCTGTGCATTGGCGAATAGTTTACAGTCTGTATTGATTAGTGAAATGGGTCGATCGTTCTTGCTTAAAGAATGATCTCTATCTTTTTTGTGAATGAGACAAATCACAGCCTCCGTAAAGGAACCCAATAATTTGTTCAATGAGAGGAAATTAGCAATAAACTTACATAATTTAGGGGAAAATAATTTTGAAATTTGAAGGAAAAATTCTACCATGAATCGATCGGGTCCCGACGCCTTAACAAGTGGAAGGCTTTTAACAGCAGAAAATAATTTGTCTTCTCTTAGTGGAGTGTCAAGAAAGAACAAATCAATTAGTGCGAATTTGTACATGGAAGAATGAGAATAGAATGAGGAAAGGGAATCCTTGGATGGCGTGGCTTCAGGAGTGTAGTGTGTTTGGTAATAATCAATGAAAAATTTAGCAGTCACAGAAGAATTTAATTGCTGACTGATTGGTGACAGAGACAATAGAGGAGTGTTCTTTCCTGCTTTCAAGATAATTAGCTGGTAAAATCACAGTTTTATTGCATCCCCTATACGTATCCAGCACTAATTTTCAGAAGTGTTACATATGCCTTACATTAACTTTATTAAATTAGATCTTGGCTGCAACAAGCGCATCAAGGTCAGCTTTATTATTCTTAGACAAAATATATTTATGCTCAAATCTTTCAAATTCGCTAAGAATGGCATTAGATTCCTGCTCCGTATTTTTCTGTTTGTTGAGACATGAGCAATAATAAAACCTCTTGAAGCAGCCTTAAATTCATCCCAAACAAAATGAAAAAATGATTCACCTGTATCATTAATCTTGAAATATTCCCCAACAAACACCTCATAAGAAGAAATAAAGAATTTATCATAAAGTAAGTGCTTATTGAATCTCCAACAAGATTGAGATTTGGGATTTTGAAGAATATCTAAATTAGTAGACATAGGAGCATTGTCTGAAGATAAAATTGAACCTATTTCAGAATTAACTAAATGTTGAATGAGGTTCTTGCTAAGGAAAATATATCCTAGTCTTCGTTTATGGGGAGTGGAGTGAAAGGACTATTCTTGAATGTCAGGGTGAGCTAATCTCCAGGAGTCCGAGAGGGAATTATGCGTAATAGCAGCCGTAAAAGCTTTGAAATTGTGAGCCCTATGAGGGAGAAACCTCGTAGATGACTGACAATAAAAAAGGGTCCATTATTTCATTGCAGTCACCCCCCTAAAATGAAGTTGTCAGAATAAGTTTGAGCAACCAGTTGCATAATATGTCTCCAGAACCAAGGCTCAGGGTTTGTGTGGCCATAGACATCAAGGATCGTAAAAGTGACCCCATCAATTATGAGTAGTACCAAAACCTATCTACCTTCCTTATTACTTTCCCCAGAAATAAGGAAAACATTTAACTTTTATGACATAGGATGACAGCATCGGTAAGATGTGTTTCTTGAATCAACAGAAGCTGGTGTGCAATCTAAATAGGTGGGACAAAACTTGTTGGAGTTTAATGGGATGTTCAAACCTTTAACCTTCCAGTTTGTGACTCTAAGGGGTCGATTCCGATCCATGTCGGACAGCTCTCCGAGAACTGTCCGTAGCCCTACCTTCCGACCGACACGTACCCGGAGCCGGTCCGTCCTGTTGATGAAGTACGATGCGCATAACTGACAAAAACCCGACCGACACGTAGGCTGTGATTGAAGCTTCATTCTCCGTCCGAGCCGTACCTCCGAACGCTGAACCGAGTCGCCCGGAAGCAGTATCCATAGCAGTTTCCTCCCTGACAAGTACGATGCGTACTTCCTACATGGATGGCGCAGACGGTAAGTCAGACACCTAACACACAAACAAACTACACGTAACCGCAAAATGGCACACACACACAGTGGATCCACATCCTGGCCACTAACAACAGCCCACCATAGGGGTTGTATGGCCAGCACCACTATCACCCCCACCCCTAGGGCACATGTTTACCATCACTAATGCCACCCACACTCATAGGGGACCTGTTGCCCATCACCCCTGCCACCCCACTCATAGGGCTTATGTTGCCCATCACCCCTGCCACCCCCACTCATAGGGGACCTTTTGCCCATAACACCTGCCACCTCCACTCATAGGGCTTATGTTGCCCATCACCCCTGCCTCCCCCACTCATAGGGTTTATGATGCCCATCACCCCTGCCACCCCCACTCATAGGTGACCTGTTGCCCATCACCCCTGCCACCCCCACTCATAGGGTACCTGTTGTCCATCACCCCTGCCACCCCCACTCATAGGGGACCTGTTGCCCATCACCCCTGCCACCCCCACTCATAGGGGACCTGTTGCTCATCAACCCTTCCACCCCCACTCATAGGGGACATGTTGCCCATCAACCCTGCCACCCCCACTCTTAGGGTACCTGTTGACCATCACCCCTGCCACCCCCACTCATAGGGGAACTGTTGCCCATCACCCCTGCCACCCCACTCATAGGGGACCTGTTGCCCACCACCCCTGCCACCCCCACTCATAGGGCTTATGTTGCCCATCACCCCTGCCACCCCCACTCATAGGGGACATGTTGCCCATCACCCCTGCCACCCCCACTCATAGGGTACCTGTTGCTCATCACTCCTGCCACACACACTCATAGGGGACATGTCACTCCTGCCACCCCCACTCATAGGGGACCTGTTGCCCATCACCCCTGCCACCCCCACTCATAGGGCTTATGTTGCCCATCACCCCTGCAACCCCCACTCATAGGGGACTTATTGCCCATCACCCCTGCCACCCCCACTCATAGGGCTTATGTTGCTCATCACCCCTGCCACCCCCACTCATAGGGGACCTGTTGCCCATCACCCCTGCCACCCCCACTCATAGGGCTTATGTTGCCCATCACCCCTGCCACCCCCACTCATAGGGGACCTGTTGCCCATCACCCCTGCCATCCCCACTCATAGGGGACCTGTTGCCCATCACCCCTGCCACCCCCACTCATAGGGCTTATGTTGCCCATCACTCCTGCCACCCCCACTCATAGGGGACCTGTTGCCCATCACCCCTGCCACCCCCACTCATAGGGGACCTGTTGCCCATCACCCCTGCCACCCCCACTCATAGGGGACCTGTTGCTCATCACCCCTGCCACCCCCACTCATAGGGGACCTGTTGCCCATCAACCCTGCCACCCCCACTCATAGGGCGTATGTTTCCCATCACCCCTGCCACCCCCACTCATAGGGGACCTGTTGCTCATCACCCCTGCCACCCCACCCCACCCCTAGGGCACCTGTTTACCATCACTAATGCCACCCACACTCATAGGGGACCTGTTGCCCATCACCCCTGCCACCTCACTCATAGGGCTTATGTTGCCCATCACCCCTGCCACCCCCACTCATAGAGGACCTTTTGCCCATAACACCTGCCACCTCCACTCATAGGACGTATGTTGCCCATCACCCCTGCCTCCCCCACTCATAGGGTTTATGATGCCCATCACCCCTGCCACCCCCACTCATAGGTGACCTGTTGCCCATCACCCCTGCCACCCCCACTCATAGGGTACCTGTTGACCATCACCCCTGCCACCCCCACTCTTAGGGGACCTGTTGCCCATCACCCCTGCCACCCCCACTCATAGGGGACATGTTGCCCATCACCCCTGCCACCCCCACTCATAGGGTACCTGTTGACCATCACTCCTGCCACCCACACTCATAGGGGACATGTTTCCCATCACCCCTGCCAGCCCCACTCATAGGGGACCTGTTGCCCATCACCCCTGCCACCCCCACTCATAGGGGACCTGTTGCCCATCACCCCTGCCACCCTCACTCATAGGGCTTATGTTGCCCATCACCCCTGCCACCCCCACTCATAGCGGACCTGTTGCTCATCACCCCTGCCAACCCCACTCATAGGGGACCTGTTGCCCATCACCCCTGCAACCCCCACTCATAGGGGACTTATTGCCCATCACCCCTGCCACCCCCACTCATAGGGCTTATGTTGCTCATCACCCCTGCCACCCCCACTCATAGGGGACCTGTTGCCCATCACCCCTGCCACCCCCACTCATAGGGCTTATGTTGCCCATCACCCCTGCCACCCCCACTCATAGGGGACCTGTTGCCCATCACCCCTGCCATCCCCATTCATAGGGGACCTGTTGCCCATCACCCCTGCCACCCCCACTCATAGGGCTTATGTTGCCCATCACTCCTGCCACCCCCACTCATAGGGGACCTGTTGCCCATCACCCCTGCCACCCCCACTCATAGGGGACCTGTTGCTCATCACCCCTGCCACCCCCACTCATAGGGGACATGTTGCCCATCAACCCTGCCACCCCCACTCATAGGGCTTATGTTGCCCATCACCCCTGCCACCCCCACTCATAGGGGACCTGTTGCTCATCACCCCTGCCACCCCCACTCATAGGGCCTATGTTGCCCATCACCCCTGCCACCCCCACTCATAGGTGACCTGTTGACCATTACCCCTGCCACCCCCACTCCTAAGGGACCTGTTGCCCATTACCCCTGCCATCCCCACTCATAGGGCTTATGTTGCCCATCACCCCTGTCACCCCCACTCATAGGGGACCTGTTGCCCATCACCCCTGCCACCCCCACTCATAGGGCTTATGTTGCCCATCACCGCTGCCACCCCTGACTCATAGGAGACCTGTTGCCCATCACCCTTGCCACCCCCACTCATAGGGCTTATGTTACCCATCACCCCTGCCACCCCCACCCATAGGATAGGTGATGCACCACACATCCAGCATACTCCAACATTAGGTATGTCAGCAAAATACACCCCCCGAACATCATGAAAACAGTGTGTAGTCTGTGACAAATGCCCACAACAGTGATTATGACTTCGAACATAAAATGTAACTAACAGCACATGTGTGACCAACAAATGAGTGTGGCCTAGACAAGGCAAGCATCACTATAGCACTGTGTCAATGTAAAAAGAACACCCCCTCACTGTGTAGAACAAATGTTAAGTGTGGGGTTTCAAACTGCAGCAAATGTCGAGCATGGTGGTGATGGGGTCTAAACCCCCCGCATCACAGTGACCAAAAGGTAAGTGTCATCATGGTCAAAGCTGCAAATGCCAAACTGCATGTATGATTCCTGGTCCCAACACATGAAACACTTTTGAGGCAAACTAGTGGTTGTGTCCCATACCCACAGAGATGTGGTGAGGCTGACAGTGCAGTGAAAACAAGACATACTCTCGGCCATGTGCAGACAAGCACCACACATGGGAGATGCCAATGCATACAGTGTACAATGACACAAGAGCAGAAGTGACCATCACAAAGCATACACAGATCTCGAAAATAGACACACTAATCAAAACAACCTGTGTAGACTGTAGGTGTCAGGTCACAAACTCCCATTCCATGCCAGTAATGGCACCTAACAACCAGGATGAATGTATACAATGATGTGATATGACTCACAGGGACAGCATGCAAAATCACAGAAACAGCATCCAGACAAAGGCCCACAACAGCAATACCAATGCACTGATGCAGATGCACAAACACAAACAGGCAACTGCACACTGCACATCTGACACAACATGTGTGTGTGTGTGTCTCAGTATCCCCAGGCAACTACACAACACATGAGGGGGGTTGACCCACAGTGACACAGATGTGGACACAGTGCCATACAAAAGTAAACCATCATTGGGACACCCTTAGTGGGCAGTCAGGCATTGTGAGATGAGAGGGGGCACAACAGACACATGTGACACAAGCTGGAATGAACACAAACCAACACAGCAAAAGACTGACACACAACAGCACTAGCCCCAGGGACCAGACATTGGGGAGACACAAGTATGCATGACACCTCCACTGTGATGACAAAGGTAGATGTCTTACAAACTGTGAAAACCAGACATGTGTCCTGTGCCACAAACGTAGATCACATCGCCACAAACGCAAATCACTCAGCATGGCCAGTCATCCATGGACAAACGGGAGCTAGGGGCCCATCCATTTAAACATTTACATCAGTCCACCCTCAACACCACACACCCTGAACTGCAACAATGTGCATCTATGAAGCCCACATAGAGAGGTGACATTGCACATGCACCCATGACAAACACAGGAATGTTGGGAGGAACTAAGGTGCACAGACTCATCACACAAGGACAGTTCACAACCCTGGTGAATGACAGACATACTGCACAGTATGCGGTACCCGGCCATGATGTCAAAGCTCACGTAATACCTCCCACAGTCCCAGGACAATGCAGCAGCCAAGGAGAACCACAAGGCACACATGCTGACACCTGCAAACATTGCAGCCCAGAACTCGACAAGTGGGAACAGTCACACACACATACACATGTCTCAATCACTGAAAGGTAGCACCTAGGGACAACTACATGATACTGTGAACTACCTAGTGCCTTGGGGACACCTGACTGTGTCCTATATGCGTCTGACAACATCACCACCACTCAGAACTGAAAAATCCCAATGATGAAACACCAATTAACAGTAGTGTGTCATGCACCCACACATCTGGTAGCCCATGGCAAAGTTGTGGGATGAACACAGTACCACTCAGCAAGCATAAACAACAAGAAAATATCAAGGGAACACTGCCTGTGTATGAAAAGGGATGTGGACACACACACACATGCTCACACAACACACACCATGGGCCCAGGCTATGTCACGGAACAACACATTAGCTGCAAAGGATGACATGGATACCGACCAGAACAGGATACATATCTCATGGACCACATGGAGTACCTCACATCAACACCTCAGTATTCAATATTGGAAACCAAGCATTACAGGTGCAAGAGCATCCTAAACATCATCAACCTAATGTACAGCTAAATCAAGATCACAAGGATAAAGAAAAAGCTTTATTCAGCATATGAAAATTTCAACGTCCGTTCAAACAAAAGGCCAATGGCCAGTCCATTATCAAATGACAAGGAGTGAACTTGAGTGACAACTGTCACACATTGCTTACCTGCACTAGTAAGGACAGGGGACATCCCCTCGAAGGGGCATACATGGAGGCAGGCCAGGCACCGCAGGGACAGGATCAGGGCACAGCAGAAGGAGGCAGTGAAGGGGTGGTGGATGCAGGAGAGTCACTTCCAACTGCAGTGGAGCTGACTGAAGTGGTGGGTGCAGTCACAACTGTGGGGCACAAGTCAGATGGGGTGGGTGCCGGCACAACTTCAGTGGGCAAGTCAGATGGAGTGGATTGGGTCCCCACTGAAGTGCCCAAGTCAGACGGGGTGGTCGTAGACTCCACTGCAGTGCCTAAATTCATGTGAGCGGAATGGGGTGCAGGTGAGGTCGGCAGGACAGAGGGGGGACACGGTCCCCACATCAGTGGCACTAACCGTCTGACCGGGTGTGGAGGCGCAAGTGTTAGGGGGGAAGGCCTCAGCATTTTGGGGATGGTGTATATGTGGGTGGGGGAACCCGGGGCAGGGTGTGGCGGGGGATCCTCTGGAGTGGTGGCCTGGGGGATGGAGGATGGAGACTTTACCTTGGAGCTGCGTGGCAGTGCTGGGGTCTTGCTCCTCCGGCTCCAGATGGACTTGCAGGCGGGGGCCTCAGTCTGACTGCGCCTGGGGGAGAGTGTCTGGGTGTGAAGGGCACTCCCCTCTGTGTGTGGGGATTTCCTCTTCCCCTTGCAATCTGAATCTGCTGGGTCGGTGGGGAAGAGGCCAAGGTCACAGAGGAACAGCGTCTGTGGAGATGGTGTTGCAGGTGAGGCAAGGGAAGGGGGCTGGGAGGGAGAGGTTTCCGAGGACTGCGGAGTGGTTGTGGATGACTGTGTGTTTCTGCAAACCAGCCCCTGTGAGTGTGGTATCAGTCCCTTGCGCTTGCTTGTGTGCACTTCTAGCCCTTGGTTTGGGTGTTTGTGTGCTGCCCGTGTCTGTGGCTTTGTGAGAATGTGCAGGGGTGTGTGTGCTTGGGACAGGTAGGCTGCTAGGAATCGTGGGTGGTGCAGAGGTAGGAGGGGTGCAGGACTGTCGGAGGAGGGACACTGCTGCCGTCAGGGAGGAGGCCACGGACTGATTGGTCCTCTGTAGGGCAGACATGCCCAATGAAATGCCCTCAATGAACGACACCAGTTGCGTCAACAGAGTGGTGTGTGCATGGAGGACACTCAGCATCGATGTCTGCCCTACATGGATCTGTCTAAGTAAGTCCACAGACTCCTCATTCAGGGCAGCAGGGGACACAGGGGCAGGGGGTACAGTGCCTGGCACAAAGAAGACATGCTCCAGAACACTGGAGCCTCCACAGACCTCTGGGATGGGAGCCGATGGGAGGGTGGTGATGGTGATAGTGGGGGCGGTGGTAGGGACAGCCTCACTAGCTGGGGTTTGGTGGCTGCTGACACCAGCCGCCACAAGGGAGTCATCCTCAGAGCTGCTGTGGCCCTCAGCTGGGGTGGATTGTGCTGACGACTCCTCAGTGTGGCTCCACTCGCCCTCCATGCCACTGGGTCCCCCCGACTCCTCTCAGTCTGTCCCTGTCAGGCTCTGTGGCTCCTCTTGGTCCGTGGAGCTGTCCCCTCCTGTGGCCGTGGATGTATCTGGATAGGAATAGGAAGAAAGAGAACACTGACTGCACACCCCACAGTGAGTACATCACATCACAGGGCAAGCCCTGGCATCATCAGCTGAACACTGCTCAGAGTGCCAACACTGTTTAGAATAAGCCAATTGTCATTCTCAACATCAACCATGGCACACATATCCCTCCTTGACTTGCACCCATATGTCTGTTGCATGTTGGATGCTAATACCCCAATGTCCCGACATGTACCACCCACACATTAGTTGGACATGCAAGTGAACATTTAGGTGTATGTCACTATACACACAACACATCTCTTGCCACTGACTCAGTACAGGTGTCCGGATGAAGGGATGGGCAGCGACTCATTTCACATGCTTGTGATGCATGTCAGCAACACACACTATGATGTTCTCATGTCCTGATAGTCAATGCCACAATGGGGTGCATGGTGCACACTTGAACACAATGCAGGATCACTCATAGCAAGTTAAATGCCATGGCACTGGCATGCCTGGAAAGTCATTCAACACTGTCTCCTGTCACAGGGGCAGGGCATCCAGACAACAACAGTATGCACTGTGTCACAATCATGGCTCAGGGGTAAAGCAAACTCTGCAGATGACAAGTGCACTTGCCCATCCCCTGCAAACAACATATCCAGGACCCAGAAGACCCCACATCATGCAAATCAGACATATGAGTCTCTGCAAACACAACTCCCTGTACGGTAGCACATCACAGTCTGCCTTGCATGTAACCCAGCTGCCTGAAGTACACAGTTGCATACACCATTGTGCGCTGTCAGATGATCACACACCTATATGTCACACAGGTCGTGTCTCTCACAGTCACATCTCAGATGTCCTGCTGACCCTCAAAATCATGGACACCCCAGTTGTACGTAACAGGAAGCCACACCATAATGACACAGAGGCAGACACCTGAAGGCACATGTCACTAAGCACAACCTGTAAGTTGATACACTTGAGTGGGATTACAGAGTGTTTCTAAATGTGCTTGAGGAGGCATGACTGCCCAGGTCTACGTGAAACAGTGTTTGGCACTGGACAGTAGTCATGTGGCTAAGCAAGTGTGACATACTTTATATACCTACTCCTGAGGCCCAGAAATTGGAGTACCCTGCTGCATGGTTTTGTTTGAAATACCCCAGCCACATGTGGCGAGTCAGACCAGCAATTGTAACACATATCAAGGGCACACACAGAACGCATGTCAGATCCCAGGCATTGGGTAAACAATTGAACCACCCATGAAACACACAACAGAGTCACAGGAACAGATGCTGTCTGGAAGCTGAAGCATAGCTGACTGCAGGACACAGTGCCCTAGTGACACAAGCAACAGACTGTAGGGGCCACACCTGTGGAACAGATGAGGAGGGTGCAACACACAATTGAGGGACCTGAGAATTGGACTACAAGACCTACGTAATGTGGAAGAGTGACCAAGCCAAAAGACTGCAATTAGTATGTCAGAGATAGTACACAGATTAGGCATGGACTTACCCCCTCCTTGCTGCTGTCTGGCCTTCAGCTGCCTATCCAGGTCTGGGAAGACCACTGCCATAATCCGGAGCATGAGGGGGGTCAGGGTCCGGTGTCCGACCCTCCTGCGTGGAGGTGACAGCTTCAGCTGGACTCTAGCGATCCTCCAGGTCCAGCCCCGAAGGTCCTGCCACCTCTTCTGGCAGTTACGGATCCGGTACTTGTAGACCCCCAACGAACGAACTCCCTGGGCAATGGTCAGCCATATCTCCTGCTTCTGGTGGGCATCAACCTGTGAGGATGACAAAGTTAAAATTCCATTAACACACATGTCCCATATTTGTGATGAACACATTTGGATATACATGTCATCATCACAAAGGAAAATGAGTTACACAGGTAGTGCAACCATGGGAAAGGACAAATAACCTGCATGTCTGACATGTTAACAATGCCTGGGAAGTTTAAGCTTGCACTAATGCACTTTAGCAGCAGAACACCTGTTCATTACATGTACCTACACACTTTGGGTGATGAAAGTAGTCAGTGAGAATGCTTGCCAGTGGTGTACACACTGCTAGTACTGCTAGTCAGACAACATGCACAATTAGGAAGGCAGTGGACTACACACTCACCTGCTCTCCTGGTTTCCCATACAGCTTGCTGTACTGTGGAAGGAGCCCATCCAGCAGGGTCTGGTTCTCCTTCTCAGTGAAGGCTGGGGCCCTCTCCAGAGTACGTGCCATAGCAGGAGCCAGAGGATGCAGAGACAGCCGCAGTGGCAGCAGAGATGTGGTCCAGTAATATGTAGTGCAGGCAAGTGAGCTCCCTGGGGGCCAGCCAGCCTTATATCTGTACTGCAGAGGAAGACTCTGTGCCATGTGTCCCCAGTGATAGGTCCAACACGGTTGCATTCTATGAATCTGGCCAATCCATGGAAATTTAAGACTCGTACACGTCTTCCGCATCGTTCAAATCTTCACCTTCATGAAACACTAGGAATTGCAACATTGTTGTAGGCATCCAACTGAATTTCCAGCGCACAACTCGTACAAGTTTTGAATCCGCATCCATCTCCATGACAGTCCAGAGCCAATGGGTGCACCCGGCTCGGTCAACTGACTGTACAACGCGTATTTTTGAAAATACACATTCACCTGTCTCCATACGAATCAATGGCCAAGGCGTACGCCTGTCTCAGACCATGCCTGCCCGACGCACATGCATGATAGTCACCCGCGTCGGACATCATTGCAGTCAATGGCAAAGCGTACGCATGGCTCGGTCATGAACCGTGCAATGCGTACGCATTGTCACCCGCGTCGGACCTCATTGCAGTCGATGGCAAAGCGTATGCACGGCTCGGTCATGAACCGTGCAATGCGTAAGCATTGTCACCCGCGTCGGACCTCATTGCAGTCAACAGCAAAGCTGGGGCCCTCTCCAGAGTACGTGCCATAGCAGGAGCCAGAGGATGCAGAGACAGCCGCAGTGGCAGCAGAGATGTGGTCCAGTAATATGTAGTGCAGGCAAGTGAGCTCCCTGGGGGCCAGCCAGCCTTATATCTGTGCTGCAGAGGAAGACTCTGTGCCATGTGTCCCCAGTGATAGGTCCAACACGGTTGCATTCTATGAATCTGGCCAATCCATGGAAATTTAAGACTCGTACACGTCTTCCGCATCGTTCAAATCTTCACCTTCATGAAACACTAGGAATTGCAACATTGTTGTAGGCATCCAACTGAATTTCCAGCGCACAACTCGTACAAGTTTTGAATCCGCATCCATCTCCATGACAGTCCAGAGCCAATGGGTGCACCCGGCTCGGTCAACTGACTGTACAACGCGTATTTTTGAAAATACACATTCACCTGTCTCCATACGAATCAATGGCCAAGGCGTACGCCTGTCTCAGACCATGCCTGCCCGACGCACATGCATGATAGTCACCCGCGTCGGACATCATTGCAGTCAATGGCAAAGCGTACGCATGGCTCGGTCATGAACCGTGCAATGCGTACGCATTGTCACCCGCGTCGGACCTCATTGCAGTCGATGGCAAAGCGTATGCACGGCTCGGTCATGAACCGTGCAATGCGTAAGCATTGTCACCCGCGTCGGACCTCATTGCAGTCAACGGCAAAGCGTACGCACGGCTCGGTCATGAACCGTGCAATGCATACGCATTGTCACCCGCGTCGGACCTCATTGCAGTCAATGGCAAAGCGTACGCACGGCTCGGTCATGAACGGTGCAATGCGTACGCATTGTCACCCGCGTCGGACCTCATTGCAGTCAATGGAAAAACATATGCACGGCTCGGTCATGAACCGTGCAATGCGTAAGCATTGTCACCCGCGTCGGACCTCATTGTAGTCAATGGCAAAGCGTACGCACGGCTCGGTCATGAACCGTGCAATGCATACGCATTGTCACCCGCGTCAGACCTCATTGCAGTCAACGGCAAAGCGTACGCACGGCTCGGTCATGAACCATGCAATGCGTACGCATTGTCACCCACGTCGGACCTCATTGCAGTCAATGGCAAAGCGTATGCACGGCTCGGTCATTAACCGTGCAATGCGTAAGCATTGTCACCCGCATCGGACCTCATTGCAGTCAATGGCAATGCGTACGCACGGCTTGGTAATGAACCGTGCAATGCGTACGCATTGTCACCAGTGTCGGACCTCATTGGTGTGACTATTTGATGAATGCAAAACCCCTAGCACACAGCAAAAGATAATAACATAGTGTTCTTCATATCAGGATTACAAAAACAACAATTCTGAAAGAATGTTTTGATGCGAGACTTGTTCTTATTGGTTGTCTTCTAAGTCCTCTTTATTAACCAAAACTGTGATTCGGTAAGAAAGCCAATGCCAAATGCCAACACGTGTTTCGTCGCCTTCTCAATTTACATGCGACTTTTTCAAGGTTAAAATCAGATATAAAGAATCACAGTAAATACTCAATAACCATAGTCCTGATCATCTATTTAAATAACATCACCAAAGTTCCTCCACCGTGTAAGAATACACTAGTGCAAAGTACATTCTGATTCCGCATTTACCAAGTACAAAGGAGAAAGGCTACGTGGAATATAAACGAGTTTGTAAATAAGCATATAGAAAGGAAAATGGACAAAATGGACAAAAGAAAAGTCCAAAGTAAATGATTAAAAGGTCACCACTATAAATTTGTGCGGTGACAATCATAGCAACACAGAATCTATATTTTACCAGCACCAGCAAAGTCTCACGCCGCTTTCCTCGAGTACGAGGACGAAAGTTCGGTAACCATGGTAAATTTACACAACGCAAAGTAATCACGTGTCAGTAAACTTCCGGTGCAAAGACTCGTCGAATGTCGTCGCCATCTTAGAACATATAAATAACTCAAAATATTGATTGCTCCTATCAGAGTCGGTGAGTGAAAATGAAGCCAGCGCCAATCTTCATCATATATATTAACAGGTTTATTATCCGGATTACGGAACTTTCGTTCTCGTACTCGAGGAAAGCGGCGTGAGACTTTGCATTCGATTCCAGATGAGGACGCGGTAAGCACTGGCTTTATTTACCATTCGCTGATTTTTCCCGTAGGGTACTATTAGCAATAGAGGCAATTTTATCACCAGACGGTTTTATCCAGTAGAATTATGCAGCGTTACAGGACCTGTGCTGCACTATTAAGAGGCGGCTTGTCCGTTTATGTGCTAACTACTTCTAAATCTGTTTATCGGACGGTAGTACTTGCCGTCCAATGTAGCTTAGCGATGTGAGACACTGATAGGCACCGTTTTGAATTTATGTGGGACCAAGAACATTTCTTTCCTTATAATATCCTAGGGATACGTATCACTATTCTCCCCGCGCTTTAGTGGGCACTGCGAATATTGCGGTTTTTGGATTTTTATGTTAAAAGTGAGCATTCAGATAGATAATAGAGCAGACTTAGACTTACTTTGATTTTAGGTGTATTACTAGCACTTGATTCTATTTTTTTACAGTTACCAACGTGACACATGACTGCATACTTTACCAATATCCTTTTAGTTATACTACTCACGCCGCAGGATCATGTGGGTCGGAATTAACACCACACGTTAGGTAAGTGTTTATTTACTCATCTACGTATACTGGTTCATATTGCTGAGACTATTATTTTGAATTTGAGAACTAGTATTGATATAGTGTTTGTTTCTGTACCCCACAGTTGTACATATTGAAGCCAATACAGGTTGGTGGCATTTGGATTTGCAATACACGCATGGGTGGCAGGGCACTCACGGGTGCTGGTAAAATATAGATTCTGTGTTGCTATGATTGTCACCGCACAAATTTATAGTGGTGACCTTTTAATCATTTACTTTGGACTTTTCTTTTGTCCATTTTGTCCATTTTCCTTTCTCTATGCTTATTTACAAACTCGTTTATATTCCACGTAGCCTTTCTCCTTTGTACTTGGTAAATGCGGAATCAGAATGTACTTTGCACTAGTGTATTCTGACACGGTGGAGGAACTTTGGGGATGTTATTTAAATAGATGATCAGGACTATGGTTATTGAGTATTTACTGTGATTCTTTATATCTTATTTTAGCCTTGAAAAAGTCGCATGTAAATTGAGAAGGTGACGAAACACGTGTTGGCATTTGACATTGGCTTTCTTACCGAATCACAGTTTTGGTTGTTAAAGAGGACCTAGCAGACAACCAATAAGAACAAGTCTTGCATCCAAAAATTATTTCAGAATTGTTGTTTTTGTAATCATGATATGAAGAACACTATGTTATTATCTTTTGCTGTGTGCTAGGGGTTTTGCATTCATGTGTTGACTTTGGCCTCGCCACGGTCCTTTTGGAAGAGTTTGGTGGTTCTCCTCTCCCCCTTTTAGCACCACAACCAACACTCATTCCGAATAGATATTTGGAGTGAAATTATCCTGGAGCGCTTTCCCTATTGCAATATAATACCACCTTTGTTGTAATTATTGACTATTTGATGAATTATGCACACAATTACTTGCCAGGGACACCTGTGCACACCTACCACACTACAGCATTGGCCACACTGTGTCCCATGGCATGGAAGGCTGCATTCCCTGTGTGTTGGGGGGGACATTTGTTTTTTTGGGTGGCACTTTTGTTCAGTCACTCCCAGACTGTACACGTGTACATGAGGGCAGAATCCTTTGTGTGTTGTGCACATTACCACTGTGATTTGCAAATGTACAGTAATGGGCATGAGTCACGGACACAGTTGCAGGTTGGATATGTTTAGGACATGTCACATACACCCTGAGTCCGTCACAGTGAGACCTGTAGCCACAATTCAGATGTGCACCCACAGTCTGTGTGCATGTTGTGTCTCAGATGTGTCTGATCAAATGTGCCCAATGGGAGACAGTCTCCACATCCATGTGGTATATGCAGCAACCTTGATGGTGTGTGTGTGTCTAAGAGACGTACATGTAGGGACTGCAGGGACAACAGTGGCCACTACCTGTGGGACTCATGCTTGTCTTGTGGTGTGTACGTGATATGCCATGTTCATGCCAGTGTCGATGTGGCAATACAGGGACCCTGGGTATCTGCGTGGCAAAGAGCTGTGATGCCTGGGAGACATCAGGCCTCACTTGTCACTGTGGTGTGTGTTTGTAACGTCACAGCAGTACATAGGTCGGGTGACACAGCCAAATGATTGGCCATTGCACTACATGGGACTTATGTGGACACGTGGAATTGAGATGTGAGGTGATGGTCATGTAGGTGACATATGTGTCCATGCCCAACAGCACACACCTCAGTACATTGTGTAATGTCATGATGTATCATGTGATATTAAGCCTGGTCATGGCCACATGGTTGGATGAACCGACAATCTTCCTTTGTTCATCTCTGTCCTGCAGGGCACCAGCTGTCCATCGACCGTTCCCAGAGCTGCAAACCATGCAGGAACTCGACTGCATCCTACGGTACCGCTTCACCAGGCCACTGATTGAGGAGTTGGCGGAGCAGTTGGCGCCACATCTGCTACCTGGCCGGACATACCCTACAGCACTGACCCCAGAGGTGAAGGTGATGGCAGCCCTGCACTTCTTTGCTACTGGTACCTTCCAGTACACTGTGGCCACAGCAGGTGGTATGTCGCAAACTATGTTCAGTCGTGTGCTACGCAATGTCTTGGAGGGGATGTTGCATTTCTTTGACCTGTACATAAAGTTCCCTAGCCCAGCTGAACTCCCTGAAATAAAGGATGCCTTTTATACACTGGGGAGGATGCCGAACGTCATCTGATCTATTGATGGTACACATGTGGCCCTGATACCACCATAGGCACATGAGCAGGCATACCGTAACAGGAAACATTTCCACTCGATCAATGCTCTGGTGGTATGTCTTGCAGACATGTCTATCACACATGTGTGTGCACGGTTCCCTGGTTCTGCACACGATGCCTACATAATGAGGAGTAGTCGCATTGCAACGCTGATGTCACAGATGCCAGATCAGCGTGCCTGGCTTGTCGGTGTGTACTGACTGTTTTCCATTGTGTATGATTGTCAATGTTGTATTCTGCACTCCAACAAAACTCAGCTACTTGTTCATTTTTTTGTGTGTAGGTGACTCCGGATACCCCAACATGCCGTGGTTGCTGACACCCCTCAGGAACCCTGTGACACCAACCGAGATGCGCTACAATGACGCACATGGTCGGAGCAGGAGGGTGATTGAGCGGACATTCGGCCTCCTGAAAAGCCGCTTTCGTTGCCTGGACAAGACCGGAGGGGCCCTCCCATATGAGCCTACAAAGGTGTGCAAAATAATCCTTGTATGCTGCATGCTACACAACATGGCAGTGCGGAAGAAGGTGCCTCTCATCCAGGATGACGATGACCAATGTCCACCACCTGTGGAGGATCCCGGCCTGGGCCACGATGACAGTGATGATGAGGATGAGGGTGACGTTCGCTCACAGCTCATCAACAACTTCTTCACCTGAATGTGAGTTTCCAGGTTTGTTATGTCAATGTATGGAGTTAGCCTGGAATGTGTTGTGACTGCTCTGTTGCTGTATGAGTGTGTCTGTGTGCCACTTGACTGGATGCGTGCAGCGATGTGTCCATTCAGATGGTGTGTACTCCACATTAGGGTAGTACTGCTAAGTTGATTCTGTGTAGGTTTCTTGTGACATGTTTTGTGCATGTGTATTGCATTTCTCTCTTGTTCTGCTGTGCTTTTGACTGTGTCTTGTGTCTGTCCTTCACAGGGTAATTTGCCTGTTGTTTGGTCAACACTGACCCCCAACACCCAGAATCCGACACCAGTGTGGGAGTAGTCAATTGACATCAAGTGATGTGCCACACACCCCTGGACTACAATTCTCAGACACTCTGCGACCGTGTGTCCACCGTAACGTACAATTGCCTTGCAACTATTTTTGAATAAACATGTTGCTGACGTGTAATGAACCTGTGATATGCTTTGTTAGGTGTGTTGTCTGTCTTCCCACATCTGAATGACATTTGCTTACCTCACCTGTGGACTTGTTACCAATGACTGTGGATAGGTGTTGTGTTTGGGCATACCTATGTGTTTCAGTTCAACATCATTGTGTGGGATGAGTAACATGGCCATGGTGAGTATGTGTTTTGTTGCCATAGTGGTGTGTCTCCCTCACATGTGTCACATCACCTTGACTCACCCAACGTTGTTCACATTGTTGCAGTATTTGGCATGCACTGTGTTGTGTAGCAGATCGACATCTCCATGACACATGACAAGTTGGAATCACAACAGAGGCAAGTATGGTGTACTGGTGAGTTTATTTTCGAACATGTGTGAGGAAAGTGCACAGGATGGTGGGTGCTGTACATTGGTTTTGGAATCCAAAGTTCACATTAGAGTTGGAAGTGCTGGTAGATGAAATGTCCAGAGTAAAGTCCACAGTCATCTGCTACATTGGACCAACATGAACCCTCCATGTCATGTGGGCGAGTTGTGTGCGATTGAACAAGGTGAACGGGTTGTGCACAAAGAACATTGTCCAGAACAGGTTTAGAGGCCCTGGGGGATGTGCTGGGACATCTGCCTCTCACATGTCCTTCTTCGGACGACCTCTCTTCTTCTTGGGTGCGGGATCCTCAGGTGCAGGCCTCTGTGGTGCAGGGGACTCTCCGCCAGAGTTCTCCTCCCTCCCTGTGGCGCTGGCAGATGGTGTTGCAACAGATGTTGTGGCCACACAGGGAGGTGTGTACAGGTTTGTGTTGATCTGCCGGAGGCATTGGAGTATGTTCCGATGAACCGCAGTAAGGGCATCCCACTTTGCCTCCATGCGGGCATGGTGGGCAGCCTGCTCCTGTTGCATGTCCTTGAGGATCCCCACTACCTGGCCAAATCCTCCGGTGCTATCCTGGTACGCATCTATAATGCATGCCAGTTGGGGGTCATCATGCAGTCCAGACCCCTCTGCAAGGCACACCCTCTGCCTCCCCATCCCAGCCCCCCTATCCACACGGGCAGGACCAGTGGCGGGACGCACAGGTGATACTGGGACCCCTTGGGTGGTGTTGCTGGTGGTGTTTGCTGTAGCTTCTGGGGGGTCCTGTGTCCCTGTGCTGTGGGTATTCAGTGGCCTTGGTCTGTCCGTGTTGGAGGGGGTACCCTGTCAGTTTCCAGATGCTGGAGGCGTGGGTACAGGGGGTGCAGATGTTGATGCTGCTGGTGCTGCATGATGACTCACACCGGAGGGGCCAGGTTGGTCGTCGTCATCCAAAGAGGAAAGAGACAGAGTCAAACCAGAGAGCTCAGTGTCCACCAGAGTCTGGGACTGGGAATGCTCTTCATTTGGTGCTGGGTCTCCGGCACCACCTGTGTTTGAAAGAGACACACAATGTAAGTTATGCTTCTACAGGCATCAATGGTTCACAAACATGACATTTTCTACTGTACGAACAGATGCCTGCCTGTACACTGCTTTTTTCCAGCTTGTCACGGACAGAGTTTGATATTGTTGTTGCCCATTTCCCAGCAGGGCCATGTGCTCCCCACAACAGAGTCCAGTGTCAGACATCTTGTCAGTCCCTTCCCACTCCCTGTGAGGTGAGCATGGTTCAGTGTTTGCTTGCTGGGCCATGTGGGTGGGTGTGGATTGTCTGTGACTGCAACTCCCATCATACTCTTGGCTACACCCCCCTTGCCAGCATGCCCATGCTTCCTCCCTCTTGACTCTGCTTCCCTGTGAGGGGGTGTGACAGCAATGGCAAGATGGCTGACTGTGAAGTCCGGGTGTTTGTTGTTGCCCATTTCCCAGCAGGGCCTTGTGCTCCCCACAACACAGCCCAGTGTCAGACATCTTGTCAGTCCCTTCCCACTCCCTGTGAGGCGAGCATGGTTCAGTGTTTGCTTGCTGGGCCATGTGCATGGGTGTGGATTGTCTGTGACTGCAACTCCCATCATATTCTTGGCTACACCCCCCTTCCCAGCATGCCCATACTTCCTCCCTCTTGACTCTGCTTTCCTGTGAGGGTGTGTGACAACAATGGCAAGATGGCTGACTGTGAAGTCCTGGTGTTTGTTGTTGCTCATTTCCCAGCAAGGCCTTATTTTATTTTTATTTATTTTATGTAGTTTGTAGAGCGCGCAGCTACCCCCGAAGGGGTGTCCCGGCGCTAAAATCCAGAGTTACCAAGGGAAAGGGGGAGTGAAGCAGGAGGAGCAGTGGAGAGACTAAAGTCCGGAGAAGAGCCAGGTTTTAAGTTTGGCTCGGAAGATGGATTCAGAGGGACAGAATCTCAGCTCAATTGGAAGGGAGTTCCACAATTTGGCAGCAATGACACTGAACCCTCTGCCACCAGTTCTAGATAATCTAAAACGGGGCGAGATCAGGAGGCGGAGGTCATTAGATCTCAGGGATCTGGTGGAGCGGGATATCGAAACCCGTTTTTTCAGATAAGTAGGTCCGCAGTCGTTGACAGCTCGATAGGTGAGGGTGAGGACCTTGAACTGAATGCGGCTAGCCACTGGAAGCCAGTGGAGTTCCCTCCGATAAGCAGAAACAGATTGACGGTACGGGATATTACCGATCAGTCTGGCTGCAGCATTCTGGACAATCTGCAGCCGGCCTATCAGGTACTGGGGGGCACCAGCATAGAGGCTATTGGCATAGTCCAAGTGGGACGTGATGAGGGCTTGGGTGACTGTACGGCGGGAATCCAGGGGGAGATAGGGAAGGATTTTTCTGATCATGCGCAGTTTCATGAAGCAGGCGGAGGTGACTTTATTAACCTGGGTGTTGCATGACAGGGAGTCGTCAAATTGGAAACCCAGATTCCGAGCCGAGTGAACGGGGGACGGGGCGGGATCAAGCGCCGTGGGCCACCACCAGGAGGAGGGGATGGAGGTTCTCTGATTAAAAAACAGAACCTCCGTTTTGTCTGCATTCAATCTGAGGTGATTCGCGGTCATCCAGACACTGATGTTGTTAAGGCATTGGCGAAAATTGACGAATGCGGAGTCCGAGTGGTCCCTGAAGGAGAACACCAACTGTGTGTCGTCAGCGTAAGAGACCACCCTGACTCCGTAGGACTCCACAACGTCGGCCAAAGGGGCAAGATAGACGTTGAAGAACAGGGGGCTGAGGGCGGAGCCTTGCGGCACCCCACATGACAGAGGTTTTTTCTCAGACTTGAAGGGACGCAACAGTACCCTTTGACTTCTAGATGAGAGGAAGGACTCGATCCAGCTGAAGGCAGTGCCACCAATGCCTATCTGCTTAAGTCGGTCAAGGAGGATGGGGTGAGAGACCGTATCGAATGCCGCGGACAAGTCGAGGAGAACCAGCATGGCCTCCTCGCCCCTGTCCACGCATTCTCGAATTGTTTCGGAAACTTCCAGCAGGGCCGTCTCAGTGCTGAATCCGGCTCTGAATCCGGATTGTGATCCATGCAGCAGAGAATGGTTTTCTAGGTATTCCGTGAGTTGCAGCTGTACGGCTTTTTCCAGGACTTTGGCGGGTTTAGGAAGAAGGGAAATGGGACGATAATTAGCAAAAACAGTGGGATCAGCGTCTGATTTTTTTAGAATAGGGATCACCAAGGCCTCCTTCCAGGTGGTAGGGAAGAAGCCATGGTGAAGGGAGGCATTCCAGATGGAGAGGAAGGGGCAGGCGAGTGAAGGCGCCAGTTCTCCCATGATTTTTGCGGGGATAGGATCAGAGGGGGCACCGGATTTGCAGTGAATAAGTAGTCTGATAGCCTCGTCCTGGTTAAGTTTGTTAAATGAAAGAAAGGACGGTGACTCTGGGGGACTAGTGGGAAAAGGCAAGGTGACAGGCCCTGTGGGGAAGGAGACACAGAGTTTGTTAATCTTTTCGAGAAAGTAGTCTGAGAGTCCCTCGCAAAGAGCCTGACTCGCGGTGTTCTGAGGAGCCCTGGCCGGAGGGTTAATAAAATCTTTAACAATGCTAAAGAGCGTTTTAGATGAGTTTTTTTTAGCTTTATTAATTTGAGAGGCAAAGTGGTCTTTCATCGCGCTTTTTTTTTGTTTAAGGAATTTTTTTAGGGCAGTTCTATATAGAAGTTTGGCTTCGAGGTCGTAGTTTAATCTCCACTTGCGTTCGAGAGCCTTGCATCTGCTTTTCTCCTCCCGGAGGGAGGTGGAAAACCAGGGAGCAGAGGGACGCGACCTAGTGGAGGTGATGATTTTCTGGGGGGCGATAGAATCAATCGCTTCAACAAGGGTAGTATTCAGCCTAGAGACATTTTCATCAATGTCCGAGGAGAGGTACTCCGACTGAAAATGGAATAACGGGTCCAAGGTGGCACATGTAACCTTGTGCCACTTTCTTCCCAACTCCTTCCTTGGGGCCATAGGGGCAAATTTTCGTCCCAGGGTAAGAGAGAAGGGAATGAGGTAATGATCAGTCCAAGTAAGAGGGAGGGGCGGGAGGACAGTGATAAGTGGAAAATTGGCGAATATGAGGTCCAGAGTGTGGCCAGCCACATGAGTGGGACCTGCAACTAATTGCTTGAGATTAAGACTATCCATAGTTTCCAACATGTTGGTTGCCTTCACACAGAGCGGATTGTCTATGTGGAGGTTAAAATCGCCCAGGACAATGAAGTATTGGTGTTTAAGAGATAAGTCAGCCAGTTGGTGGACGAGGGCAGTGAGGGAGGGGGAGTTGGCGGGGGGGGGGATTATAGACTAATGTGCCAGCCAGGATAACTGCCGCAGAGTCGGAAATGGAGAAGTACATGGCTTCAATTGTACCAATGTTGGTGAGTTTGGTGAAAGTCAGCTGGAAAAGGGATTTAAAAATGACGGCTAGACCGCCTCCAGACTTACCACCAGCCCGGTTCAAGCATTTTATATCATATCCTGGGGGAATAGCCAGATAGATATCCGGAGAGGAGGAGTCTGTGATCCAAGACTCGGTGAGAAAGAGAATATCCCATTCATCAGAAGAGATGGACATCCAGATGTCATTGGCATGCCGGGGAAGAGAACGGCAATTAATCAAACCTGCTTTCAGGGTGCGCTGATTAGAGGAGGATAGCTGTAGCGGGGGACATAGAGAGAGACAAGGTTGGCAGGGCGGAAGAGTGAAACTGCATTGCGAGCAATGGTAATGAGCGGTCTCCAGGGGGTTAGGGATGCAGCGAGAGCTGGTCAAGCAAGGGCGCGTATTAAGTAGGTGAAGTTGGGTATGGGTCCAGCAGGTGCGGGCGGGGCTAGTGGAGGAGGCAGGGGGACTGGCCCTGGGCCCGGTCCAGGCCCGGACGGGCCCAGACGGGCTTGCCTTTGGCGCGCCTTCGGCGCGCTGACGGCTCGCCCGCTGCGCTTCCTAGCAAGACACATCTTTTTATGTCAGTGTGAGAGGAATCATGGGGGTGTGGCCAGCTGAGGTGGGCGTGTCCGCCGTGGCGCCTCGCCCTCAGTAATGGCGAAGGTAGCGTTCGTTGCAGCGCTAGGAGCGCTGTTTCAGTGCACAGGGAAGTGGTATTAAAAGTACAAGGTATCACACAACAATATTTTTAAAAAGAACAGATTCACTCCCGGCTTCCGCCTCAGGAGACTCCCAGATTAAAGTGACGCGCTTACCAGCTGCGCGCACTTTATAGTGTCAAGAGGGGGCGTGGCCAGCTGAGGTGGGCGTGTCCGCCGTGGCGCCTCGCCCTCAGTAATGGTGAAGGTAGCGTTCGTTGCAGCGCTAGGAGCGCTGTTTCAGTGCACAGGGAAGTGGTATTAAAAGTACAAGGTATCACACAACAATATTTTTAAAAAGAACAGATTCACTCCCGGCTTCCGCCTCAGGAGACTCCCGGATTAAAGTGACGCGCTTACCAGCTGCGCGCACTTTATAGTGTCAAGAGGGGGCGTGGCCAGCTGAGGTGGGCGTGTCCGCCGTGGCGCCTCGCCCTCAGTAATGGCGAAGGTAGCGTTTGTTGCAGCGCTAGGAGCGCTGTTTCAGTGCACAGGGAAGTGGTATTAAAAGTACAAGGTATCACACAACAATATTTTTAAAAAGAACAGATTCACTCCCGGCTTCCGCCTCAGGAGACTCCCGGATTAAAGTGACGCGCTTACCAGCTGCGCGCACTTTATAGTGTCAAGAGGGGGCGTGGCCAGCTGAGGTGGGCGTGTCCGCCGTGGCGCCTCGCCCTCAGTAATGGCGAAGGTAGCGTTCGTTGCAGCGCTAGGAGCGCTGTTTCAGTGCACAGGGAAGTGGTATTAAAAGTACAAGGTATCACACAACAATATTTTTAAAAAGAACAGATTCACTCCCGGCTTCCGCCTCAGGAGACTCCCGGATTAAAGGCCTTGAGCTCCCCACAACAGAGTCCAGTGTCAGACATCTTGTCAGTCCCTTCCCACTCCCTGTGAGGTGAGCATGGTTCAGTGTTTGCTTGCTGGGCCATGTGGGTGGGTGTGGATTGTCTGTGACTGCAACTCCCATCATACTCTTGGCTACACCCCCCTTGCCAGCATGCCCATGCTTCCTCCCTCTTGACTCTGCTTCCCTGTGAGGGGGTGTGACAGCAATGGCAAGATGGCTGACTGTGAAGTCCGGGTGTTTGTTGTTGCCCATTTCCCAGCAGGGCCTTGTGCTCCCCACAACACAGCCCAGTGTCAGACATCTTGTCAGTCCCTTCCCACTCCCTGTGAGGCGAGCATGGTTCAGTGTTTGCTTGCTGGGCCATGTGCATGGGTGTGGATTGTCTGTGACTGCAACTCCCATCATATTCTTGGCTACACCCCCCTTGCCAGCATGCCCATGCTTCCTCCCTCTTGACTCTGCTTCCCTGTGAGGGGGTGTGACAGCAATGGCAAGATGGCTGACTGTGAAGTCCGGGTGTTTGTTGTTGCCCATTTCCCAGCAGGGCCTTGTGCTCCCCACAACACAGCCCAGTGTCAGACATCTTGTCAGTCCCTTCCCACTCCCTGTGAGGCGAGCATGGTTCAGTGTTTGCTTGCTGGGCCATGTGCATGGGTGTGGATTGTCTGTGACTGCAACTCCCATCATATTCTTGGCTACACCCCCCTTCCCAGCATGCCCATACTTCCTCCCTCTTGACTCTGCTTTCCTGTGAGGGTGTGTGACAACAATGGCAAGATGGCTGACTGTTAAGTCCTGGTGTTTGTTGTTGCTCATTTCCCAGCAAGGCCTTGAGCTCCCCACAACAGAGCCCAGTGTCAGGCATCTTGTCAGTCCCTTCCCACTCTCTGTGAGGCGAGCATGGTTCAGTGTTTGCTTGCTGGGCCATGTGGGTGGGTGTGGATTGTCTGTGACTGCAACTCCCATCACACTCTTGGCTACACACCCTTCCCAGCATGTCCATACTTCCTCCCTCTTGACTCTGCTTCCCTGTGAGGGGGTGTGACAGCAATGGCAAGATGGCTGACTGTGAAATCCTGGTGTTTGTTTGGCTACAAGTCCAAAGAGAGCCCCTGTGCTTCACACAACAGCACCCAGTACGGGGTTTCTTTTGCTGATATTTCACAGAGGTGTGGGTCAATGTATTCTACCCGGGGAGTTGTGTGGAATTTGTGTTGAGGGGGGGTGTCTCCACATGCTGGTAAGTATGGTCAGAGCTGTCAGTCCTCCTCCCCACCCGGCCAGACATTCCACCATGAAACATGCTTCCATTGTAGGGCGTGCAAGTTGTCTTTCAGGATGTCAGTCAGTGGTGTGCTGCTTCTGATTTGCGCACAAGCCCTTCCAGGGCCTTGTGCTCCCCACAGCACGACCCAGTGTCAGCCATCTTGTCAGTCATTTTCCACTCCCTGTGATGTGGGCATGGTTCAGAGAGGTCTTGATGGGCCAATCAGGAGGGGGAGCATTATCTGTGACTACAAACCCCATCATGCTTTTGGATACACTCACTTCACCTGCAGCCCTGCTTTTCCTTCCTGTCAGTCAGCTGCACTGTGAGGTAATGTGTTTGTGGTGGCAAACTGTCTGGCAGTGTTTATTTAGCTTTGTGCCACTGCCTTGCTCTATTTGTTTGTAGGTTGGTGCATGTCATGTCACAGTTCCAAGTCACTATGAGAGAACAGGTATTGTGTTTGTCTGACTGGCATACACATCTTGGGATGATTATCTAATGGTTACTGTGGCTTTGCTTGCGGTGCATGGTTTCACTGTCCCCTTGCCACACAATATTGGGTATGTTGTTTGTGTACTCACCAGGCTCTGGTATGTCTGTTAGACCATGGACGCTCTCTGGTGGTAGGATGTCCAGCAGCTTCTCCTCGCAGGTCCTGAAGTAGACTGGTTTGGCAGGAGGGCCACCGCCGGTGCACTGACTCAGGGCGTGATCTTTTACGATGAGTTTCTTGACCCTCCTGCGCATGTCATACCACCTGTTCTGGATATCGTCCTTTGTGTACCTTGATGGTGCTTGAGCGTTCACCTTGTCCACAATCCTCGCCCACATCTTTGTTTTCTGCGACATGGGGGTCCTTTGGACCAATGTACCAAACAAATGTGGCTCTACTCTGATGATCTCCTCTAACTGCACTTCTAACTCACTATCTCTGAACTTTGGATTCTTCTTTGGGAGCATGGTGATGGGTGGTGGTGGTGAGTGATGTGTGTGTGAGGGTGCAAGTGAGGGTGGGTTAGTGTTGGTTTAGCTAGCTGTATGTGTGAGTGCTTTTGGTGAGGTGCTGATGGTGTGTGAGTTGTGTGATGAGTGAGTTGTGAGTGTGTCTGTGGTTGCTGTGTGATGGTGTTTGCTGCTGGCTGTGTCTCCTGTTTGCAAGGGATCAGGGTAGTTATTGTAGTCCTTTATAATGTTGGAGTTGTGGGTGTGTCTTTGTCCCAGGTTTTTTAATTTGATATTTATTGGCTTTGTCATTGCTTGTTTGGTCCTTTTTTTGTCTTTTTTCCTTTGGGTTTTGTAGGCATGAAGGAGACGTTCTTCTGACGGAAACGGACGCTGATGTTGGCTCGTGCGGCCTTCTCCGCCTAGTTCACACTGCCTATCGTCTGTGTTTCATACGCGTCAGTCGCGGAGATCTCGATTACATGTGGGCCTGGATTTCTATGCGTGTCGGTCGTGCGGCTTGGACTCCGTGCGAGTCAGTCTGGGTTTACACGCATTGCATCATACTGCGGGGATCGGACATCGCGGGTACGGGTCGGTCGGGTTCATTGCGGGTTTGTGTCGGTTGGTGAAACTCGCGTCGGTTTTCCGGCCGGATCACTATTTTCCCTATGGCTCGGTCGTACGGCTTGTATTCCATACGTGTCGGTTGTAATTCACATGCGTTGCATCATACTGCACGGGTCGTACAGCACTGATCCGTGTCGGTTGGTCTCCGGTCCGGGTCCATGTCGGTTGGTACGATTTGCGGCCGGAATCGGAATCGACCCCTAAGTGGTTATGAGGGAATTCATATCGGAGCATTTTGATGAAATTGCAAAATGAGTACATAGTACACAAGAGGCAACAGGAACGAATACAGAGAAAAACGAGAAATAAATAAATAAGAGAAAAGCAAAGCAAAACAGCAAATGAGGGGCAATGAACCCCTGCAAATGCAAAAAAAAGCAAAAAGGCATCACAGGATGGAAAAACCCTAGTCGCAAAAGACACCTTACTTGTAAATATATTCATCCCAAAGGAGTACCTCCAAACAAATCAAACAATCACAGAGATATAGAGAAGCATGTAGAAGGATAATAACACCAGACAAGGTAAAGAAAGGTAAATACAAGAGGATGAAAAACATGATAATAAACTTACCATGAATTACGATAGATGGAGTGCTGTGGGAATGACATGTACATTGAGGGAGAACGAAACGAAATGAAACAGGACATGACGCCAAATGATACACTTGGGCTGAAAGACAACAAGAAAAATATGAAATATGCAGAGTACAAATACCAAGGAAGAACAATTCCTAAAGGGAATAAAACATTGAATATTATGCCAAGTGTATCAAACAGAACATATATAACAATCAAGTCTTTGCAGCAGCGCCAATTTCCAAATCTTCAAGATAATGTTGAAGAAGAAAGTCCTGTAGTTTAGCTGGGTCTTCAAAAGTGTAAGAAGTTCTGTATACATTATGTTGAAAAAATATGGGTGAACAATTCCGTATCTAATGTTCATGGCTTTAAGTTGTGACAGAAGATCCAAACAGCGTTTTCTTCTTGCAGCCGCTTCATTGAAGACATCCTGCCAGAAATATACGTTGTTACCAGACCAGTAGAGTGGGCTCACTCGTTTGGCAGCAGACAAAATATGCTTCAAGTCAGTCTGCTGTAAAAAAAAATGATGATGCACCTAGGTCTACGATGAGGAGAGCTTGCAGATTATTTTAGACCAAGACGGTGGGCTTTTTGAATAAGTGGGCCATGGTCAGGTAGATGCACAATAGTAGGAATGATCTTTTGTGGAAAAGAGATCATGTTAGACCAGGTGCAGCTGCTGCTGGTAACAGCGGAGGGGCCGCGTGGAGGGGATTTCGAGAGACGACCACCGGGCGAAATTAATACATTTTCCCTCATGATTGTCACTTGAAATCCCCCACCACCGACCCCACCAAGTTGACAGTGATGGGAAACCTCCTCCTGAACCAAAAATAATAATATTTCAGGATTACCTGGAGTTGCCTGTGAATTGTTCGATAGAAACAGATACTTATTGTAATCTAAAGAACCTGCTGAGAGAAAGGTTCCCATCTTTTCCAGAAACATTATTGCTGTCAAACGCTACCCTAAAAAAATTGATTACAAGGATGTATAACCCTGTATTAATGGGGATTGGACTGTTGGAAACACATGCAAAAATGCAATGGTCTCATAACCTGGGAGCAGAAATATTGGATGGTCAAAGGAACTACTGCTGTAAGCATACAAAAGAGGTATCCCCAATGGTAAATATAGAGTGATTCACTCCACCGAGTCTGGTACTCTCCGGCCACTTGATTAAATATGGCACAACGCAAAACTCACATTGAAGAAGATGATCGAGCCCAGATGCAGATTTTCTGCAACTGATCTGGGCATGCCCTGGAGTAGCCCGGTTTTGGTCACAAGGGATACAGGGAACTGGAATAATGATTGAAGACTCACTAAGTATTTCTCAGATGGTCGCCTTACTGGAGTTTGTAAAAGAGGAACAGAGGCACTATCGGAAATTATTGGCAATGTCTCTTCTATTGGGAAGGCGAAACGTGACCAAAAGACTTCTGAGCGCCCTTGCTGGCACACGTTGCCAAGATTAGCTATCATGAGATCCAACAATGAAGACGGATATAGATGCTGCAGTCCCCATCTGAAGTGGAAAATGTTGAGGTGTCTGCTGAATTTGGGCCATGTTTGAATGTAAATAGGAAGACAATAGGGCAGATTTGGCAATTTTCAACCGTTTTGAAGACAATGAACTGATGTATATATCGTACTAAATGATATGTAATGCTACAATTAAGAAAATATTATGACTGCGTTGTTTGGTTTGAACTATAAAACTAAAAAAATCATTAAATTACAAAAAATAATGTAGAACCACTGGTGAAAGGTGTAAACTTGTTCAATTTTGAATTTATATGTTTTAATTTAACAAATACTTTATTTCCATTATATAATGTTATATTAATTTAAAATAGTAACTAATAAAAAATACATATAAAGAAACCTACAGAATTGCTGTATAGCTTTACTATTGTTGGGCTTTTTTGATAGCTACACTTCTCAGAGTAATTAAAGTGACCACGCACAGCTCATCCGCAATGGCGGAGGAGCGGTGTCCATTTGGTCAGAGCCAGCAGGTGAAACATAAAACGATGTTCTATCATACCAGCATATGCAGGGAGGGATGGGCCAGGGCATGGGAAGGGAGAGGAGGATGTAATGTGCACTTCTAAGTGCGGATGTGTGTTTGGACGGCCGTCTCAGACCGGCCAAACACACATGCGCACTCAAGTTTCTCCAAACTTGCTGTATTGTACAGCTGGGCTGGAAACACTGCACAGACTTCCTGTCCTGAGCGGAGTGTCGTTTCAACCCCCTCAGGCTAATTGCAAAGGGAGTCTGTCCCAGTGTATGCTGGGAGCGTGGGACCAGGAAGAGCACAAGGAAGCTCGACACGACGCGGGAGTTACCAGCAGCTTAAGGTAAGTTCCATTTAAAAAAATTAATATTACCCCCCGCGCTCCATCCACCCGCCCACCACCCTTTGTTTGTCGCAGCCGCCACAGAAAGTGAGTGTGCTTCAAGTCAATAAACATACATGAAAAACTATTAGTTGGAAAGAACAATGCAACTGTACATTCTACAACATTAACCAATGAACGTTTTTTTTCTGTATCAACATATTATATCTAGCAAAGGCAAATTCAATGTCTAACTTTGGCATTTTTAATTGAAGGGTTAAAGTCTCAAATCAATTTGTCACTTGATGTCTTTCGAGCATAAGATGCAGAAATTTTCCTCTCATTAATAAAAAGCCAGCAGCCTGAGAGTAAATGAATTATGCTATAGTTAACGTTCAGATCTCATGTGCAATACCCATTCTTTTCAACTATTTTTCTATTAAGAGCATTTTTTCGCCAGACTGGCTCGCACCCAATTCTAATTTGTAAAATTTAATTTAAAATGCTTTTATCAGGGATTTAGGACAATATGGGAATGTCCCTTTGTCTCATAATCCTTCAAAGGAGTGCTACACAGACTTTTTAAGAATCAAATAAGCTCTATTAGTAACTTGTTTTCTTTCAACAACCTTTTCATTGTTTTTCTTTTTTTTACCAATGAGAGTGAGCTTTCCAATTGGAGAATATTTACTCCGAGCACTGAAGTAAAAAAGAGTTAGGGTTCTTATTCCATGAAACGTGACATTCTCTCCTGCTAGTATTTCCCTCCAACACACCACTGAGTTTAACATTGTCTTCACTCCTCATCAGTGAATGGAGAAACCTCAAAGCAAAAGAATGGGCCAGCAAATTTCATGATGACAAGCCAAGTTCTAATGTTAAAGCCTCTAACATGGAATGCATTTGTACAGCCAAAAAGCCTTTTAAGACAGAGACTTTCAAACTTCTCCCAACTGTGTCCTTCATAAAGTGCCAGTAATTCTGCTCCATAAAGGGCATGCAAAATTACTGAGAGGCTATAAAAGCACATATTTAACCTTTTTGGAGAATTAGTGGAGGAGAGTAACATAGTTCTCAGCACAGCAAAGTGCTTATTCTATTTTAAGTTCTCTGAAAAATGGAGGCCTTAGTATTTATAGGCAACAACCTGTGCTAAGAGTATATCGTTTAGAAACCAGGTACACTTTGTAGCTCACTGAGAAAAGATTAGCATCTTTTTCTTGTTGTTTATTGTTAGACTCTAAACTTTCCAATAATCATTAAGGATGTTTATCTTTCCTTGTATTCCCACAGAAGTATAATAAATAGGTACAAGATCATCTGCATCCATAAGCCATGACATAATAATCTCCCCCAGTTTGGGGGGGGGGGTAACAAATTAACATTTTGCAAAGAAGTAGGCAAGTCTGATATGAAAAGTGTAAAGAGCAGTGGTGCTAACAAGCTCCCCTGGCATGAGACGTTTTCTACAGAAAATGTTTCAGATAAAATTCCATGCCCCATTCTGTTCCATCTAGAACAACTTTCTTGTATGCAGCCGTTGAATCATAATTTGCAGATTCTGAGGCATATTGAGACTCCAAAGTATATTCCATAATAGGTGATGGTCAACCCAATCAAAAGTGACCTGGAAATCCACAACACAGCAGCATAATGTACCTACTTACTGTTAATGCGGATCTTCTGTATGCTGACCAGAGTGCAGCACAGTGGCTGACCATGGAATACTTTGCACTATATCCGCCATGCTAGCTTGAAATAATGGCTGAGCCTAAAGTCCAACTCTCCAGCTGTTTTAGGAGGGTTTTTGCATACATCTTAACAATAATGTCCAGCAATAAAATCAATCTATAATTTTTCAAAGGTCATTCAGACTCCCTTTTTTATGTATCTGTTTAATAATAGCACCTCTCCAATAATTGAGGATGACCCATTTAAAAAAGGGACCTAATATTCCTGCCCACCAAAGGGGCTCAGTCTTAAATATAGCAGATGCAAGACAAACTGGCCCCCTGCTCTTTTAGATTTCATACTCCTAATTACCTCAACTAATATGCCTTCCTCCTGCAATGGCATAAGGTTGGAATTTAGATCATTAGGATCTTCAATGTTATGGACGTTTTTACATGAGGAGGATTTGAATAACTCTGATACAAAAACAATTCCATTGTTCTTCAGAGTCCTAGGCCTCCAAAAGTTCTTAAGCTTGGTAACAACCAAGTGCTAAACATTTTTTTAATTGCCTTGCACTATTGAGCCATACATTATTTCCCAATTAAAATCATATTATATTATTGTCTTTTTCTCAAGTAGGGCACTATATTGTGTTCTAAGTACTTTTTTACAAATGTCACTTTTATTATTGATAGCTTTACAACGCCCTCCGTTTAGGCCTCTTCCCTCGGAGAAACATTCCTGGTTGAATTAGTCCATTGATGAACTAAATCACCATGGCCACTGGGAGGTTCAGGAATTCACATCATTTTAGCTTATAAGGCATTGTCAATCCTTCAAGACAAGCTGAATGGATCACTCTAAAAGCAGGAACCAAAGTGGTCTGTTGTTAATTTGTCAATCCTGATCTTAAATTGGTCTTTTCGATGTACCTCTGAAATTATTGCACATATTCAATGGCTATAGACACGATTTAACTTCAGGTTCTCTTTTGATATCTTTGAATATTCTCTCTTTAAGGGCATCACCTTTGTGAGATGATCCCTGGCTCCTGCATGATTCACCTTGCAATGTTTGATCTGTTTGAACTGGTCTAGAGGGACAAAAGAGTAATCAATAGGGGAGATACTTGCTTACCATACTGAAATGTAGCTAATGATGGGCTGCCACCTAAAAAAACTACCAACAAGAGTAATCAAATTGTTCTGGATCAGGGTTGACAGGACTTCATTAGATGTACCAGAGCCCTTCCCAAAAACTGACAGAAAATTTGGGACTGCATGTATTGATAGTTGGTCTCGCATGGTTTAGTGCCATTTTAAAGTTAAGATCACCTGCCATGAGAAACACTGATGAAGGAAAGCACAAGAAAGTCAAATACCATCAAACCTTATTAGTTCATACTCAAAAGCTACAGCTTTTGGTAGTATGTATACATTTAAACAGACCATTGAAAAGATCACAATCATATCTTTGTACCACAATCAAACAAGCTGATACTCTGCTGCAAGTTGTTTTTAGTATTTCAATGTCCTTTGCAAAAAGAACTGAGACTAAGGTGATCAAACTACCTGACAGGAGCACTCAGTTGTGTAACTCAGCTTTTTTTCACGGACCACATACCCATCAAATGGCGGGTTTTTTCGCAAACCACCTCTCCTGAAATAAAAGTTTGAATATTGAACTAAATTTATTTCCAAAATTGAAAATGTATTATCATCTTATAACCATTTATATTCCATATGGGGATATTTTTGCTTGTCCTTGCACATAAGACTTTGACCCCAGCAGCTACAATGATGACATATATTTGACCTTGAAGGAGAGGATGACTGGTAAATTACATTTTTAAATAAATCATTTGATACTGTTTTTATAACGTTTCTCCAAGAGGAATCGGCCCTACCAGACAATTCCTTCTTATTTTGCAAGAGCTATTTCCATAAAATGAGAGGGATCTCAACCCGAGTAAGAGCCAACCTACTGTGCTTAGATCTTGGCACAATCTTCAAAATTATTATGTTTAATTACCTGTGGGACTTGCACACAACTCAAACCCGAATCACTGACATAATATCAATGCACACAATATCAAAACAGAAAAATATCAGAAATAAAAATTGTTAACAAAAATATCACTTTCTCATCCTTAACTAATAAAACCATAAATATCGAAAACACAAATATCGGAAACAAAAATATTCTTACCTTTAAATAACAAATAATATTACAAAAATATTGCCTCACACAGAATTGATTACAATAATATTGCCAAAATAACCACATTATCACTAATAAGCATAAAAAAATACTTTTTACATTAAACAAATAATTACAATAAACATGTACACATGTTTGAATAAAAAAATCACATAACCAAAACAATTATAATTCACCCCAATTAAATGCATAACTAAATACAGAAGTAAAAACAATATTTAAATAAACTACATACATTTATACAACAATCTAAATATTAATAAATATATACATATAAATAAAATAATATTTAAAACTATTTAACTGCATACTGAACTTTATTAAACACATCTAAATTAGCATTTACAATAGAAGGACAGAACCGATAAAATACATTTGACTAAAAACTAAACTAATCAATAAAATCAAACTACAAACAAACGTAACCAATAAAATCACACATACAATTGCATTAACAATATAAAAGGCACACAAATATTATCTACGGAATACTTCACAAATGACAAAAGCTGCAAGACAAGGAAACTCTGCTGGATTCTCTGACCAGGCCCTTAAAAAGAAATATATACATTTCAACAACTACCTTGCAAAGTAAGTAAGACGTATTTAATCCAAAATGTATTTGTAATTAAAATAAAAAATGTAAAATAGAAATTATTTAACATAACACTCTGCAACTTCTATCTCTTTACATGTACTTTTTTAAAAGAAAATACTACAGCTTCGGAAAAGTGCTAACCTGCAGAAAAACAACACCAATCACAAACCAGAAAACCCCCCACAAAAGAATAGTTATAAATCATAAGGAACGATTCCTGTTATATGACAACCTAAACAATGGTCGATGAATCCTAATACTTTCTACAGCAGATAACTTACTAAAACTAAGCCATTGTCAAACCTGGAAGACGGATGGGACCTTCAAAATGTGTCCCAAACAATTAACTTAGATATACACCATACAATTTGAATATCAAATACAAATATCCCTTCTAAATATGCCTTACTACCAAATAAACTAAGTAGCACTTACTATGAACTTGTAAACCACATAAAACAAATAACTACCACCCACAAAACATAATCATAGACTTTGAACAAGCCATGATTCAAACCAAACAAGGCTGTTACTACCATTTCAACCAAAGTATATGGAGACATCTTCAAATATCTGCATTAAGGGCATTCATGCAAGTTTGGCATTCCATGAACCAATGTACCTGTGGAGGTGGTCCGACCGCCCTGACCTCGGCAGTCTCTCCATGATGAGATTGGTGGATTGCAGTTTGAAAGACTGCCATGAACCCGCTGGCACCGCTGGCCAACTCCAACCGCGCTGGCTGCTGAATGGGCCAATGAGGCTGCGTGAGGTTTGGATTGCGATTTGCTGTACAGACGGTATGACTGTGGCGGTCCAACCACCACATCTGAGAAGGCTGAAAGGGAGGTATATAAGGCTAAAAACTCACCTCTTTTTACCTCTAAACGTCTTCTGCTATCATGGAGCCCATCAGACACGTGCTGCCGCTGCTGTACCTGCTCGATCACATCCAAAACCCACTCTGTCATGAACAAAATAGCGGTAAGCCATACATCTACCAGTTTCCATAGACTCCTAAGCAAACTGTTGCCCCACCATGGACCAGGCAAGGGAGTTGGGGTCCCTAAGTAGCTTACACATTTACAGGGACCCTGTCTGGGATTGCTTCATAAGAATAATCAAAAATATATTTGTAAGATGCCCTCCTAGGCCAAAGCACTGGTACTGCACCGGCACACTGTATACAAATGGACTTGTGTTTGCAAATTATAATCATTGATAGTGATATGTGTATTATCTCCTCATCAATATCACACCTATCAATGTCTGTCACACTTACCTTTTTCCCTTTCTCACTTGCCTACCATGTTACAACTGATCTTCACACATCATGCAGCTTACCATTTCTCAAGTGTTGGTAAAGTGTAATTCAAGTGATTACAGCTACCATGAGGCCATTTCACTGCAACTCTAACCAAGATGCTAGATTACTTTTGCTCCTTCTCACTTGTCTGCCATGTTACTACTGATCTTCACACATCATGCAGCTTACAATTTCTTCAATGTTGTTAAAGTTAGATTGAAGTGACTGCAACTACAATGAGGCCCTGTAACTGCAACTCTTGTCTAGATGCTATAGAGAATGTGACACATTCACATTGCATACATCCCAGGTACTCTTTAGATGTCAATAAACATCTCTATGGATGTGTCACTAAAGTGAAACACACCTCTGTTACAACTCTGTATTGGACTCTCACACATCACCTCCATTAGAAGGTAATGTCAGTCAATGGGATTGCATAGAATAGGTGTGAGAAGCATTCTAAGGACACAATGGAAACACTCTCTGCAGGATCGCTATGCCTCTATCAGGGGAACCCTGAAACGGCTGTGGCTTTTTGGCACGATACATTTTGCACATGCCTGACAAACTCAATTGCACTGGACCTGGCAATCGAAGTATATCAGGGACAACCAATAGCATAACCACATGCCATGCATGTATAGGGAACGTGTAAGTGCAACTTATGAAAGCAAACACAGCACTAACAGCATGTGGCACACAGCTAAATAAAGTAGCTGTAAGGTACCCCCTGGAAAATTGGGGTACCTCACAGCACAAGTTAATACCCTCCTGTGTGAATAAACAAATATCTAACTTCAACACACCTAACACAAATCCTACATACATCTTAGGGAGGAGTGCAACCTAAATGACAGTGACAGTGGCCAGACCAAGCTGAAATACTTACCATATAACATGTCACCCAATGCAATGTCTGACCCATTTGGATTTCATCCCACATAGACATCAATCAATCAATCAATAAATCAATCAGAATATTTGTAAAGCACACTACTCATCCATGAGGGTCTCAAGGCGCTGGGGGGGAGTGGGAGGGGTGCTGCTACAGCTCGAATAGCCAGGTCTTGAGTAGCCTCCTGAAGGTTAGTTGGTCCTGGGTCTGCCGTAGGCTGACGGGGAGGGTGTTCCAGGTCTTAGCGGTGAGGTGGGAGAACGATCTGCCACCGGTGGTCGCTCTTCGGATGCGGGGGAAGGTGGCGAGGGCGAGGTCGGTGGAGTAGAGCTGGCGGTTCGGGGTGTAGAAGGTGAGTCGTCTGTTGAGGTATGCTGGTCCGGTGTTGTGGAGTGCCTTGTGTGCGTGGGTGAGGAGCTGGAAGGTGATCCTCTTGTTGATGGGAAGCAAGTGCAGGTCTCTCAGGTGGGGTGTGATGTGGCTGCGGTGAGGGATGTCGAGGATCAGGCATGTGGAGGCGTTCTGTATGCGTTGTAGTCATTTCAGGAGTTTGTCCGGGGCTCCTGCGTAGAGGGTGTTTCCGTAGTCCAACCTGCTGCTGACGATGGCCTGGGTGACCATTTTTCTTGTTTCAGTGGGGATCCACCTGTAGATCCTGCAGAGCATGAGGAGGGCGTTGAAGCAGGAGGACGAGACAGCGTTGACCTGCTTGGTCATAGAGAGTGTTGAGTCGAGGATGAACCCCAGGTTGCGTGCGTGGTTGGTGGGTGTTGGTGCTGCTCCCAGTGTGGTCGGCCACCAGGAGTCATCCCAGGCCGAGGCAGTGGAGCCGAGGATGAGCACATCCGTCTTGTCCGAGTTCAGCTTCAGACAGCTATTCTTCATCCACACTGTGACGGCTTTAATTCCTTCATGGATGTTGGTTTTGGCTTTTAGGGGGTCCTTGGTGGGGGAGAGGATCAGCTGTGTGTCGTCGGCGTAGGAGATGATGTTGAGGTCATGGAGTCGGGCGACATGAGCGAGCGGTGCCATGTAGATGTTGAACAATGTCAGACTGAGGGATAAACCCTGGGGTACGCCGCAGATGATCTTGGTGGCTTCGGATCGGAAGGGGGGAGGCGGACGCTCTGGGTTCTGCCGGAGAGGAAGGAGGTGGTCCATTCCAGGGCCTTGTCTCGGATCCCTGCGTTGTGGAGGCGTGTGCGTAGGGTGTGGTGGCAGACAGTGTTGAAGGCGGCTGACTGGTCCAGGAGGATGAGGGCCGTGGTTTCACCGTTGTCCAGTAGGGCCCTGATGTCATCGGTGGCGGCGATGAGGGCGGTTTCGGTGCTGTGGTTGCTGCGGAACACGGACTGGGATGGGTCCAGGATGCTGTTCTCCTCGAGGTAGTGGGTCAGTTGTCTGTTGATGGTCTTCTTGATCACCTTCGCCTGGAACGGGAGCAAGGAGATGGGTCGGACGTTCTTGAGGTCCTTCGGATCAGCCTTGGGTTTTTTGAGTAAGGCGTTGATCTCGGTGTGCTTCCAGCTCTCCGGGAAGGTCGCCGTCTCGAAGGAGATGTTGATGGCCTTGCAGAGATGGGGTGCGATGGTGGCGCTGGCTTTGTTGAAGATGTGTGGGCACGGGTCTGACGGAGAGCCGGAGTGGATGGTGTTCATGATTTTGATGGTTTCCTCGTTGTTTATGTAGGTCCAGGTGAGCAGGGGGTCGGTGTGGGTGGTGGCCATGAGGTCGGAGGTCTCGGTGGCTGTCGGGGTGGTCATGGTGTTGAAGCTGCCGTGGCTGTCCGCGATCTTGCGATTGAAGAAGGTGGCAAGGGAGTCGCACAGGTCATGCGAAGGTGGGATGTCGTTGGTGTTGGAGCTGGGGTTGGAGAGTTCCTTAACTATGTTGAAGAGCTCTTTGCTGTTGTGTACGTTGTTGTCTAGGCGGTCTTTGAAGGAGGCCCTTTTGGCGGATCTGATGAGGTTATGGTGTCTGCGGATGGCGTTCTGGTGGGCTGCGTAGCTGTTCGGTGTCTGATCGCAGAGCCAGTGCTTCTTTAGTTTTCGGCAGGTTTGCTTGGAGGCCTGGAGGTGCCCGGTGAACCAGCTGGCTTTCTTGTTGGTGTGTCTGTTGGAGGGTTTCTTGATCGGGGCGAGGGTGTTGGCGCAGTCGTTGATCCGCTGTCTGAGGTTGCGGGCGACGGTGCCTGAGTCGGTGGGGTCGATGGGTGGGCTTCGGACGAGGGTGGTGTTTAGCTGGTCTTCGGTGACTTTGCTCCAGCAGCGGCAGAGGATCTGTTGGGTGCAGTGGCGCGTGGTGCGTTTCTGGAAGGTGAAGTGGATGCAGCGATGGTCATTCCAGTGGAGTTCAGTGGCATGGCTGAAGGAGACGTGTGGGCTTGCGAAGAAGATGGGGTCAAGCGTGTGGCCAGCAGAGTGGGTGGGAGTTGTGACGAGCTGTCTGAGTCCGAGGTTGGCGAGGTTGTCAATCAGGGTGGTGGAGTTGGTGTCGTTGTTGTTCTCGAGGTGGAAGTTCAGGTCCCCGAGGAGGATGTAGCCTGTGGATGCAAGGGCGTGCGTACTGACGAAGTCGGTGATGGAGTCGCTGAACTGTGGTCGTGGTCCGGGGGGTCTGTAGACGAGGGTTCCTCTGAGGGTGGTGTTAGGATCGGTGTGGACCTGGAATGGCAGGTGTTCGGCGGTGCTGAGGGTGTCGCCGGTGCTGGTTGAGACTCTGAGGGTATTCCTGTGGAAGATGGCAATTCCTCCTCCTGTTCCGTTGGTGCGGTCCCTGAGGATGATCTTGTAGCCGTCCGGGATGGCTATGGCGATGTCAGGTGCTGAGGAGGGGTTCATCCAGGTCTCCGTCAGGAAGGTGACGTCTGGGAGGTGGAGTCGAGTAGGTCAGAGAGTTCGATGGAGTGTTTGCGGGTGGAGCGGGTGTTGAGTAGAATGCATCTGAGGTGGTTGCGACCTTCCTCGGTGGGTGGATTGGCGGGTCGGATGCTGGTCCAACATTTCCCCTTGTCCTGTGTAACTCGAGCACTGGCTCAAGGTCGCATCATACAAACCGCTAAAACTGAATCAGTAATCAAGGACAAAACTGTAGTCAGACATCACTAACTATACAATGATATCAAATATTTAGAAAAGTAAAGGCAGGACCAATGTCTTCAAAGCTATAAAAAGATTTTAATGAAAGTATGTCATAACAGAATTCAAACAAATGCCAATAGTCAGTCCATTCAGTTTAAATGTGACACTGCCTGGAAACCTCCTCGCAAACAGGCATCTGTTGGGCACAGCAGGCACCTCACAAGTTGTTCTTGGAACAGGGGTTGAGGTTTAGGGAGGGGTGAGTTTGTCCTTGGGAGGGGTTCTTTTGGATTTTCGCCTGGGTTCAGGTGTGCGGGAATGCTGTTTCTCTGTGGTGGAGTGGGAAGTGGAAGTAGGGGTTGTCCTTGTGAGGGGTTTTTATGGGTCGCTTTGATTTTGCCAGGGTTCAGGGGGGTGGGGACATTGTTTCTCTGGGGTGGAGTGAGAAGTGGAAGGGGTAGGTGTGTCCTTGTGAGGGCTTCTTATGGGATTTTTTTTAATTTAGCCTGTGTTCAGGGGGGTGGGGATGCTGTTTTTCAGGGGTGGAGTGAGAAGTGGAAGGGGTGGATTTGTCTTTGGGAGTGGTTTGCATGTTTTTATGGATTTTTGCCTGGGACCAGGTGGTGGGGATGCTATTTTTCAGGGACGGAGTGAGAAGTGGAAGTGATGGGTTTCGGAGACGTTTTTTGGGACTTTGAACTGGGTCAAGTTTCACAGGGGAAAAGTCAAACAAGATATCTTCATGGGGAAAACAGGTGTTGTGTTGGTGTCTGTTGTGTAGGTGACTGTGAGCATTTATGTTTCGTGCCTGCATGTGCTGTGGACGTGCTCGATGTTGTGGATAGTTCTGTGTGTGTTTCTGTGTTATCTGAAAGTATGAGTGTGGCTGTGAAGGGCTCTGAGTCTGTTGTTGTGTCATCTGCGGGTATAAGTGTGGCTGTGGAGGGTTTCGTGTCTGTTGCTGTGTAAATCTGCAGGCATGAGTGTGGCTGTGGAGGGCTCTGTGCCTGTTGCTGTGTCATCTTCTGGTATGAGTTCGGCTGTGGAGGGCTCTGTTTCTGTTGCCATGGAGTCTGGACATATGCTGGGGGTGAGGGGGTGAGTGTCTGTTTGAGGTTTTTTGGATGCTTTGTGTTTGTGTGTGGTGCTTGTGTCTGCTCAAGTGTATGCATGCTTTGGAGTGCATGTGCATAGGATAGGAACGGGAATAGGGAATTTGGATAAGGAAAGGGTAGTCAGTTGGGTGGAAAGTTGGGATGGGTGGAGGGCTGCCGTGAGGGAGGAGGCCAGAGCCTGAAAAGATCTCTGTGGCCAGATATTGTACTGTGAATGCCTTCCAGGTGGGCAACCATCTGGGTCAGCTGGTTGCTTTGCCCCTGAATGGCATTCAGGACTGCATTATGACCCACAGAGATGCTCTTCAGGAGGTCAATAGCCTCCTCACACAGGGCAGCAGGGCTAACATGGGCAGGGTCTGATGTGCCTGGAGTGAAGGAATCGCTTTCCACTTAGGGGACCAGGAATGGACAACTTGTGGAGGGACAACAGGGAGGATGGTGATGGAATTGGGGGTGGTGGACAAGGATGAAGGTGGTAATGATCCTGTTGGGTCCACCACCACTCGGGAGTGTCCACCGGAGGATGACTCCGATGATGACAAGCTTGAGCTGCTGTCCTCTAATGCACTCCTCACACCCTTCTGATCACTGGGTCCCTCCGTGTCTGACATATCACATCCGGAACCGCTGTGACCAGCTGTACCCCAACCAATGTAAGACCCTTCTCCACCGCATGCCCTAGAAAGCAATCCGGTAGTATCCTGCACAGTTGCCATTGCGCAGTTAATAAGACTAGTTTCAGGACATGGACTCCGAGCTTGCAATTGACGATTGCCTTCTGATAGTCCGAATGCTGCCACATTTAGTAGGAGTAATTGTAAGAGCAGTATTGATTATAACATGTTATCTATTGGCCTTTGGCCAATTTTGCTTGATATGGTAGTAGAGATTAGAACTGACAGTGATCATTATCCCCTACGTTTGACACTAGCAGCTCATTTCTTCGAACCAATATCTTTGAATAATGAAGATACTAACTCTAGTGTCATTGAACCATTATTAAGCAATAACCGTAGGGCCTTAAAATGGCCTTCAATAGGGGGAAATGATGAGGCCATGAAGCAGATTTATGATATTTGTGTAGATACTATTTTTCCGTACTCAGAGTTGCCAACATCAGAGTTTCCAATTATGAGCATACATCATGCATTGGTAGATGCACTGACTCCTATTTTGAGTAGGATTCCTAAAGAATACAAAAAGGTGAAAACCGAAATAAGTAATTTAGATAACCCCTGGTATAATAGGAGTGCTGTGAGGCAAAAAAGGAACTAATTTTGGCTACAAAAACTAGAAATGTAGTGACCTTAAGGGAGAAAAGAAACAAGTATAAGAGATTACTATTACAAGCTAAGAAGAATTGGGATGATAAAATATGGACTGAATTGATTAGTGCAGCCAAAGCCAATTAACGCTCTGGTTTTTGGTGACTGATCTCAAAGGGTAATAAGGCGGGAAGATGTAGCAAGGACATTTTCCTGGATGCTAAAACTTGAATCAGCCACTTTTCCCGCCTTTACTCAATATCTACGAATGATATAGAATTTAATATATAAGATTATGTATTAATCCCAACTACAGCCCCTTTACATTTTAGCTTGGAGGATACTTTGGTAGCAATGGATGCAGTAAAGCCGGGAAAAGCACCAGGCCCAGATAAAATACCTCGAGATCTATTGAGGCATGATAAAGAGGTTTAGGGCCCTTATATTAATTTTTTATGTAATTCAGTCGCCGCTGGTGCATCAATACCAGGATCATGGAAAGGGGCTGAAATTACAACAATATTTAAGAAAGGAAATTGCCAAGACCCTTCGCATTATCGACTGATTAGTTTAATAGATGTTTTACAAAAAATATATGCTCAACAAATTTTAATGAAATTAAATGATTGGATTGAGAAGAATAGTATTTTATCAAAATATCAGGCTGGCTTTAGAGCCCAAACTAGCACAATTGACCAGGTCTTTAGATTCCTCTGCATGAGTTGGAAATATACAGTCTTTAAGCAGGGACATCTGTATATCGCCTTTGTCGACTTGAAGGCCACCTTCGACCTCATCCCTAGAAATCTTCTCTGGAAATCCCTACAAAATCAAGGGGCACCGGGGGAAATACTCATGCAAATCATAAGACTGCATGAGGAAAACTTTGCAAAGGTTAGGTTGGGTCAGAGGGGTGAGCTTACGGAGCCAATTCAAGTAATCAGGAGTGTAAGGCAGGGATGTGTGCTGGCGCCCATCCTATTTTCATTGTATGTGAAGGATATACCGGAATATCTATTGGGCTGCAAACATGATTCTCCCGAGCTAGGGGGGTACCAGTACCTGAACTTTTATTTGCAGATGATACTATCTTAATATCCCAAACCCCAAAAGGTTTACCATGTTTAATAGACACTTTTGATGCATATTGTGAAACTAAATGCCTGGAAATAAATTCAGCAAAACAAAATATCTGGCAATAAATCCCCATAAGTTTTTTAAAAAGAATTTAAGAGTAAAAAATCAGAAGCTAGAGTATGTGCATAATTTTAATTATTTAGGTATAACCTTGGACACTAAAATGACTTGGAAACCGCAATTGGAGAAAAGTAAAATCATTTTACTTCAAAACTCTCTACCGATAGTAAAGAGACATGAGAGTAGTATATCTAAAGTGGTTTCCCCTTTCTCGAGGTATACAAGTATAGGGCACAATCAGCATCTCTTTATGGGGCAGAGCTATGGGGGCCTTCGAGTAACAATACTTTTATGGTAGGAGAAAATACGTTTTTTAGGAAATTATTATGCCTTCCAATGCGTACACCACTAATACCTATTGTGATGGACCTAAATGTGCGCCGCATGGATCACCAGGCAATTCTAAGACCACTATTATTTTGGGTGTGACTCTGGTCTACAGCAGAGCTCGTACATTATAAAGAAGGGCTTGAGGAAATGTTAAGGTTCAATCACGGAACGGGTTTGCCGTAGCTCATGCATGTTAATTGCTGGTTCCATAAATTAGGGTTGAGTCATTTTTGGGAGGAACCTGCTCAACTTTCTTTGGCCTCTAAGAAAATATTAACATCAATTTTTTGGGCCTATATCCAAGATAGTGTGTCCCATAGCTCAGCTACTGGCACAGTAACAACACGGTTTCTTTTAATGAAGTTTTGAGTCATTCTTGGATGAGGTGCAGCCACAGCTAGCAAAATCGTTATGTAAGAAATTTCATTATGGTGTTCTGCAAATTAACTCAAACACATTGAAATGGGCCAGCAAACAAGGGGAAGAAAATATTGAGCGCTGTGTATTGTGCCATGAAGCAGAAAGAATATTAAGGACTGATACTTTACAAAAGGTTGTTTTTAGTGTTAGTAGGTATTTATTTGATGTAGGCTTCGTAAGAGTAAAGGAAGGCTTGAAATTTTAGTATACCATGCTCGGAATGTTGATATTATATTAGTCCTCACTTGCATTTTATGTATTACATTTGGAGTATTGTTATTATATTTGTTTTGCATTTGCACTTTACAAATTAAAATATGTGGAGAGCCATACCAAGCATACATGTTGTACTTAAAGCACTTGCACTTTTTAACAAGTGATTCCTAATTAGGTATGTTTAATTAAATATTGCTAGATAGATTTTTATGTCCTCGGTTAAAACAATATATCTTGCTATAATCCCTCAATATGTCTTAATTATTTAAATTGCTTAAATTTTAACTGATGCTATTTTTTAACAGGTGAGAAAGGTCAGTATTGAAAATTAGAATTTCAATACTTGTGCAACGGTCTAGCGATACCTTTGGAATGTTTTATTGTTATGCTGTGCAAATGCATTGTATATCTTTTATGTTTTTTTTAAACCGAAATAAAGATTAAATTGAAATTGAAATTGACATGTAACATGAATTTATTGCAACTGTATTTCCACACAATCACACATCGAAAGAAAACATTCAAGAAAGTCCATATATCACACCAGCTTCATGGTTCACTCTTTAGGCTGCACATTTAGCATGAGCACATGCATGCATGCTACATAGCCTGCAAACAGCTGGGTCTACTCATGTCATAACCACAGAGAGGCCCAACATCATTGATGGAATTGTCTATACTCCATCCTTATGTCCATACTAGGATAGTTGATCACCTTGCATACTTTGGCACATGTAGTATACCATTTTAAAAAGATGTAACCAAATAGAATGAATCCAAGTGTGAGATTTACACAGTGCTCACACAAGGCCTAGAAAATCTAACTATTACTCATAACAAATCCTGATGTCTTGAAGGTCAGGTTGAACACCAATGTACCACCAATAAGTGTTGGGGCAGACATCATGTTACATGCAAATGCTCATTGCACACTGACAACACTTTGGACTCTGAATTACATCACAGTTCCACTACCCGAATAGTCAAATGAAAGCTTTACACACGTAGTTTAGCTATGAATCACATTTAGCAGATACATTTCCCTAAAAACATTGAGGTTCAAATATTTGGGAGATTAATACTCGGGATTCACACATAACAGTACTCCATATAGCCATGTGAACATCCCCAATCCTGCTACGTACAGGTGATGATGCCAGTCATAGATTGTATATTCACAAGCCAATAAACATATCAAGATTTTGGGTGTCCCTGAACATCTATGACATGAAGATGTGGGATCACTGGAGTCCCAAAGGGCAGGCACATCACACCACTCTTTGGTATTGCATACTGAGATTGCCTTGTAAGGGCAGGTATAGACACTCACACATGATCCCTACAGTTCTACCTCTTACTCCATCATGAATGTCACCGGTCAGTGAATGAGTCTTTTGAAACAATATTGGACATGAACTATCAACTGGCAAATTCGCACTGGCCATCATGTAGGCACTAATGCTGATAGCACCAGTGATGATTGCACTCTCATTTCACTGTATAACCATTACTTACCAATGGATTCTGTTGTGCAGTCACTGCATGTACTGTGATTTCTATGTCATGTCACATGGAATAGTACCACCATCACATGGCAGATAGTAGTAAGGGTGCATTACTCCTCACACAATCAAGACAAGTTGCTTGTGTGACTCAATTGTCACACAGATTTACTGAGAAAATGAGGTGATTACTCACTTCACTCAGCCATGTGTCTGCTCAAAAGAAGAAAAGTGGATGTGGACAGGAGTCTGCTGTGTTCCAGGTCAGAAAGACAATAAGCACAGCACAGCAGCATGCACCTCCTACCACATTTATGCTAACAATGACTCATCTCGTGTGTGGCACATGGGCCCCCACCAATATGGTTGGTGAAATGCCTGTCTGTAACACTTAAGGTTGTCAATTTAACATGTATGACCCTGGCCATGCCTCACCTCCATGTAAATGCTGTTGGGCCCTCCATCCACTGTCCTTCAAAATCCTGGTCGGCCACCACCAGTATGTGGGCTATCGGGGGGTTATGGTCTGGCACGTTGGGAGGACTTCCCCAGCTGGACCTCCGTGATCTTCCGGGTCCAGTGCCACAGGTCCTCCGACCTCTTTCTGAGGTGGGTACTGTAGGAAACCGGGGTCACCAGTCCCTAAGGCGGTAACGTGACACGAGCGGCTGGGCACCCAAAGGCCTGTGTGTAAAGCAACCATACAACACGCACCTCTCATGGAACGGGCAACACACACGATAAGGGACGCCACACGGAATATTTTATGCAAATAATTCAAGTTTATCCAAGCAGTTCAAGATAGATGCAGTTCATGAGACATAGGTGCAAGGCATGAGCTATAAACGCAATTCAATGAGATGTACCTGCAAGTCAAGAGATATACATGCAATTCATGGACTATAAATACAATTCTTGAGATATCAATGCCCTACAGGAGATATAACTGCAAATCAATGATAGGTACATGCCAGCTTCACTTATTCTGGCGTTGGACTCGCCAGCACCCTATTCACCAACACATTATCTACCAGGATGGTTCCTGAAGGCTCTAGGCCACCCTCGTGTGTCTGACTCCCCTTGGTAGGGCTCGGGGGGACGTAGCGCCACTCCTGGGGCGTGCAGGGACCCAGGGCAAACCTCGCGGGCCCGCCGCTTTACCTGTAGCACCTCAGTGGCGATTACCGCGTTATACGCGCTAAGCGGTGAATACCTCAGAACGGAGCATCTAGACTAAAGCGCTACTCGTAATCAATAGCACTGAACACTTTACAATGGATCATTTGGAACAGAGCGCTACTCGTAATCATTAGCACTGAACACTTCACAACGGAGCAGTTGGAATAAAGCGCTACTCGTAATCAATAGCACTGAACACTTCACAACGGAGCATTTGGAATAAAGCGCTACTCGCAATCATTGGCAATGCACATTTCCGACCGGAGCAGTCCACGGAGCACATCGAGTCTTACGGAGCGAATCTCTTGTAATCTGGTGCAGTTCGTGGGGCACCACGCTCCTTAACAGTCACGGGGGAAAAAGGGGCGAATCCCTCGGCGGGGTCTCTCAGTCGAGGTGACCGGGGGACTCCCACGGAGAGGGAACCCTGGCTCAGGGTGCGGTGTGGCTCCCAGCCAACAGGGGGCGCACCGGGACCAGTCCCAAGCCTCCGGGCTTACCTTGCTCGATGTCGGGAGGCGTCCTCACCAGCTCCACAGTCCGCAGGCGATCCTGTTGCGACGGAGGGGCCGGTCACAGCCTCGCACGCCTTCACCACAGCTGCGACGGCATCGGTGGGGCCCCGGGCTTCTCTTCGGGCCTCGCGATGACGGGGGGCACTCTTCCGGCCTCCGGGCCGCAGCGGTGAGCGCGCTTCAGCCTCCACAACACAGGGGGGCTCAAATTAAGCAGTGGGGCCCCGCACTCAACGGAGCACGCTGCCGGGGATCCCAGGCCAGGTCGGGGAGCACAGGGGTCACAGCGCTAAGACCTGGTTGATCCTCAGCGATTCCACCATCAGCTTGGCATTTAGGGTCAATGTTCAGTCTGGACACGCAGTCTCAGCATTCAGTTCCTGCAATAAGTTGCACTAGCAAATCTTGATGGCGCAGATGTATCTGGCGCCCTTAAGGGGTTCTTTTACAGGGGGGTAGGGAGTGAGTTGGCGACTAGGTCCTTCCTAGTCAGCCTGGGTCCTCCTACTGCTGGGCAAGATCAGTGGGTTTCACAGGGTCCCTCACTCACTTAAGAGGCAGCACCTAAATCCTGTCACTCTCAGAGGCATAAGTCCCTGGCTAGGCCCTACCGCCTACACTCCTGCGTGGATTCTCCAACTCTGCTTCACCCCACTGGCCAACTAACTACAAAAAGTTCCCTCCCTCACTTAAGTAGCCCTAGGTCAGGTGACCCCTAGCCAAGGCGGCAAAAGTAAAAACCACACCTCCCTTCTAGAAGGTTCCAGCACATTCCAGGAGCTTCCCCATTCTACCTATGGGACAAAAAAGGTGGGCTGGTGTCGCAACATTGTTGTGGGGTTCCAGCCAGCTCCTGGCAGCTAGGGTGCTACTATGACGACCACTCTGCAGTAGCAGGGGCCTGTGGCAGCCATCTTGGGAGAAGTAAAAAAAACGAAAAAACTCAGGGAAAAGGGCCAAGTCCAACAGGCACTATGTCAGTTAAAGACCCTCAAGGTCAGCACCTTCTGGGCAATGTCTCTCCTGATGACCTTCTTCCGATAGGTGTTTACCTGTATGGATGCAATAGATGTAGAAACAAATTGAAACTAGTTGTTTCAGGACATCTGTTGACATCTAGCACAAGCATTCTTTAAAAGTCAACATATTACATGTGTCTATGTCACATGCTAAGCACAACTAAAACATGGATACACACTCTTGTGGTCATCTGATGACTAACCTCAACTCTGGTTATGACCTACACTGACTGAGACGGCCGACTAACATCATGTAGGCCTGGCCCATCCTACATGAAATGTGATGTGAGGTACCATGACGCACAGCACACTATTTTGAACTTCTGAAGGGTAAACTACCTGCATATGACTATCCAGACACCTTTACTGCCAGGCCCATTGCATTGATGCATATAGTCAATAGAGGCATGTACCATAGTATACACAACATCCTAAGACTAAGGTCACAAAGAAAGGGCTGGTATGTGTGACACTGAAATCTACCTCTCTGGGGGCTGTGTGGACATGAGGACTATGTATTGAACTATCCAAGTAATTCTAAATATGTTTGCATGGTTTGTACTGTCATGACAGGACACACTTTGTAGCACCGTAACAGTGATTGCAATCAACATACCATTGTATGTGTTGTGTGACTGGAAATATTGTAGCTAAGCAGATGAGTCACATTTCTAGATCTAATCAAAATTAACCCAATATCTACATTGTTCATGTCTCAGATGTGCTATCCGCCTGTTCAGTGGAAGCAACACTATTAGAAAAGTGTCAACAGACCTGTGCGAGTAAGGGGACAGTCATTAGTGAGAGACACACATTGACACTGTGAGTCAATGGAAAGAAGTATCGGGTCTGGGGGTCACCTCAGTCACCATGCTTGATATTATCCATGTAACAGCTATCAGGGCTACTAGGGTCTGGGGGTCACCTCAGTCACCATGCTTAATATTATCCATGTAACAGCTATCAGGGCTCCTAGTGGTACATATAACTCTTTATGGACTCTCCATGGATCAGCAGGTCTACGGGGACATTACTCTATGCAACAGTTCTCCTGGCACAGTAATTCTGGGCCAGGCTGGGCCATGGCCCAGACTGCCCACACATCAATGTCAGCACTTGAACTCGGCAGGCTGAGGCAACTTACCCCACATGAACCTCACATCTCCATCATTTCAATACATAAAGGTTAAACTTCTGAACATCTCATTTGTGAATGTACAGCTGTGTAGCACTCTGAAGGGGTCTGTGAGGTTTAACTACCTCCCAGACAGCAGCCTTACAAAGTTGGATGTGGGCTGAGTGATCAGTGGAATTTGTACACTTCATCATCTTTAAATGCGTATAACAGTGTACAGACATGGCTTACGGCGTGAAGCCCATATCTAACTATGAACACATACTATGATGTGAATTGAGAAGGAATTGTTGCCACTTTGAACTTGAGCCCTGCATAGATATATGCATGTAACCCACCCTTACCACACATTCCATTGATTGTAAGGGTGGGTGGCAAATTCCATTCCGCTCGCGGAACTTGCGAAATTTTGGCATTTTCGCGTTCCGCGCGGATCGTGAAAATGTTGAAACTTGCGCGATCCATGGCGGAACGGAAATATGCAGGGCAGGATTCATTCTGGCACGATGCTCCTGTCACAAAAATTAAACCTCAACAGGAAGCACTTACAGATATAAATAAAGCAGGTGCCCGAGTTGAAGCTCAAATTCAGTAACGCAGCCAAAAACATTTGTGAGCTAGGTCGAGGCTGGGCAGGTGTGCTTTTCTCCCCATATCTACCGTCAAAAATTAGCTGTAATCATTGATGGAGCTCTGTGCATCCATGACTTTCTCGAGCGCAATCCCCGTTTAGTTCCTGTGACCAGGAGCTTCTTTCTCCTCATCTGCTGCTCTGATCGGTCTCTGGCCCTTTATAAACAAGAGGCATGTGAACTGAATGGAAGCCCCGCCCGTTTGGCCCCGGCCCACACACCAGCGGTGTGCAACCTCTTCCCGCCCTTTTCCCCACTATGATGGACAGCCCACTTGAGGCAGCCTGGCGCCCGTCGGCGTGGTGGCAACGTTACAGACACACATGGTCAAGGGAGACAACTCTTCTGGCCCTTTACGCAGCTGTAGTGTTGGAAAAACACTATACAGTTACCCAACGAGGTAGCACTTACTGATTGCCAGTAGAAAGTACTCCAGTTGAGTAGAGGTATTGCACAAAACGGTGGCATCTTCTTGGGTAAATATGCAGGGCAGTATTCATTCTGGCACGATGCTCCTGTCACAAAAATTAAACCTCAACAGGAAGCACTTACAGATATAAATAAAGCAGGTGCCTGAGTTGAAGTTCAAATTCAGTAACGCATTAATCAGACCAAAATCTCCGCGAGCACGTGTCTTTTCGCGTGTTCGCTGAGATTTTTTGCAGTTTCGCAAAATTTTGCGAAAGGCAACTTTGCAAATTCCGCCCACCCCTATGGCCTTCTCTCCACAAAGTACAGGGCCCCATAATCCATTGCATGTGTATTCTATGTAGGGGCCACACAATGTATGCAATCAACATAATGCTCAAACTCTGACACTCAGAAGCACATTGTAACCTATTGCAATAGAAAGTAAACAGTTATATAGTGTTAAATATGTATTTTACATATTAATTTATAAAGTTTTGTATAGCGCAAACATGACCCCGAAGGGTATCAGAGCGCTTCACATTTTGTAAGGGAAGGACATAGTACAGGGAAAATGGCAAAGGAGGTAACAGAGAATATCATATTTAGCTAATAACATAGTGTACTAGGAGGAGAACAAACGTTACATAATAGGGTATATCAGACAACCCTGAGATTTACAGTTGTTAGACCAAAAAGAACGTAGTCAGAGAGGCACTGAGAAAACAGATGAGCCATGACCATTTAAGCCAAGAACTTGTTCATTAGGATTATTAGGATCATGTTTGAAGGCGTACGCGCTGGGGTTACGGTGTGTACATACGAGCTGGGGGTACGGTGCGCACATATGCGCTGGGGGTACGGTGCATACATACGCGCGGGGGATACGGTGCGTACATACATGCTGGGGGTACAGTGCGTACATACGCGCTGGGGGTACGGTGCGTACATACGCATGGGGGTACGCACCGTACATACGCGCTGGGGGTACGCACCGTACATACGCGCTGGGGGGCCTGTACGACTCGCACCCCGGGAACAACTTTTCCCGGGATACGAGTCGTACAAACTTTGCTTCGTAGCGGGTAAAGTCATTCCCCGTGTACGGGACGTTTTCTGTACGAATCATAAATCGGAAAGCCGGTCCGGATCGTACTTGTACGCTCGGACTGTATTTTTACGATTCGTACGGAAAAGTGTCCGGTTACCTCTCGTACCACTTTTCCCGATACGATTCATATGGATCGGGCCGATCCGTATGTACATTTTCCCGTACGAATCATACTTCACGGGTCGGACGTGACTTGTACGATTCGTACGGAAAAAAATACGGATACGAGTCGTACGGAAAAAAAATACAGGATCGGAATCGGCCCCTAGATGTGCAGAAATGTGGCATTTTGGCTTTAGGGATGGACATGACATCTCCAACACTCTACTACAAACACAATGTAGTCTTAACATGTGCATTTGTCCATTCCAAGGCCTAGTTGTGTATAATTAAGGCAAACACACAGCTTGGTTGTATATTTAGAATTGTTCATCATGAGGAGTGAAGAGTCAAGAGGTCACCTGGCACTGCTAATCAGTTGCGTTTCCTTCATGGCTTACATATATTAGGGGTACACCATTGTTAGGTTGTCACTCATGTCATCAACAGTTTCATTTGATGAGACCAGAACACCATCAAGCAAAGCATACATATATCTGAGTGAAGCATTGTCTGTACATTGCACAGTCCATGATGAGTGAAGAGCAGTTGTACCATGGCAGACATGTGAGAAGGGACAAAAGCAGTCTAGCATCTTGGTTAGAGTTCCAGTCACAGGGCCTCATGATAGTTGTAGTCACTTCAATCTTACTTTACCAACATTTGACAAATAGTAATCTGCATGATGAAAGAACATCAGTTGTCACACGGCAGACAAGTGAGAAGGGGCAAAAGGAGTATAGCAGTTTGGTTAGAGTACCAGTCAGAGGGTCTCATGGTAGTTGTAGTTACTTCAATCTCACTTTACTAACACTTGACAAATAGTAGCCTGCAAGATGAGTGAACATCATTTTTAACAGGGCAGACAAGTTAGAAGGGGCAAAATGAGTCTAGCATCTTGGTTAGAGTTGCAGTGACAGGGCCTCATGGTAGGTGTAGTCACTTCAATCTCTCTTTACTAACACTTGACAAATGGTATAAAGTGTACCATACCTGTTGGCAACATGCATTTGGGATTGCCATACGTTTACATTTTTACACATATCATAGGTCCTGGATTTATATTTTATGATAATCCGCTTACAAACAGCATTGCAACATGAGGTATGTCAGGGAGTTGGATACATGTGTTCTTATATGCAGCAATACGCTTTGACACAGACAAACCAACATCTCAGATACTTTGAGTATTGCATGCTAGTAAAGTAGATAGAGAAAACAATAGCAAAAGCAGAGTTGAGAGCAAACAGGACATTGTGATATTGTGACAGTTATTAAAGTGTAACTTACCAGAGTCCACTCCCCTAGGTATTCCTGTCAAGCCCTCAGAATGTAGGATGGCCAAGACTTTCTCCTTCCTGGGAGTGAATTGTAATGATGTACTAGGATGGCCACCGCCAGCCCTCTGAACCTCCAGGTTGTGGTTGTTGTACCGGGTATGCACCCTCAACCTGAGGTAATTCTCGTCCTAATGTCGGCCAGTGTGTGCACGATGGTACCACCAGCATTCACTCTGTTGGCTATCCTGTCCCACTTTTCAGTTGTTCTCCTGTGAGGACTATGCTTGACTTGGGAGCCAAAAACTTGTGGCTCAAATCTAATGATTTCATCCACCATGACTGTCAACTCAAGCCCAGTGAAGCATGAGTTTACTTCGCAAGGCATGATGAAAGAAAATGTGATTGGCTATTTGAAAGTACAAATAAACAAGTGATACAGTTAAAAAGGTGCAAAACAAAAATGACAGGAGGTGGAGAGTGCTAAATTGGAACATGAAAAAAGGGGTGCCTCATCTCAAAATGCAGAAAACTGTGATGCCAATCTTGTGAGCTGCAGTTGGGAAGCAAAGGATGCTGGTCAGGGATTCAGTGTGTTTTATAGTGTGATTTGCAGGCATGCCCACTTGGCCAAAAACACATCAGCTGTGTAGGTATTAAATCCATTTAATGGTCACTGATGTGTGTTTTTGTGTGCATACCACGGCAGTCTACTGAAGTTGGGTAACAGCTGTTTGCAAACCGCTACTGGGAGACCACCAGTGTGACTGCGCAGTCATAATAAACTCGGCAGACTGCAGACCTGACAGCTTCGGTGGACTCATCGTCAACATTACAGACTGACGCTGTCACCGCAGGAAGAGCGCTGTGGCCGCGGTCGGCATTTAAGACATCACTGCTCAAAATACATGTTGTAGATGATGCGGACCCAGCTTTCCGGCGGTCTGACCGCCAAACTCGTAAGCCCTTAAGTGTAGAATATGCTATAGTCAATTTGCCTTTGAAATAGAAACATATTAAAGTGCTAGCCTATGTAAGTGTCACTGATGTAGCTAACCACTACAATTTATTAATCGGAAAGCCCTTTCTACCAACAAAATAAATACACATCTAAGCCCACTAATGGATTATTTCGGAGACACTTGGGTTGACAGAGTTCATTGATCCGGACACAGACGACAACCCAAATTCCAAATACCATAGTGGAATGCCTATGACAGCACCTTTGGCAAAGGATGTCAAAACAAACAATGCAGTGCAAGGATATCTCAATGCTGTCCAATCCACACTAGGCAGAACTACACTCTCTAAATATATAGAAGCATTACAAAAAGAGAAAAGCTTCCAATAACTATGAATGGAGCAATCTGCAACCCAAATTGTAACTAAACTTAGCAAACAAACCAAAGGAATGTATCACATGTTACAATTTGAAGTCAAACTCTTCATAAACAACAAAGGAGTAGATTACTTAGCAATAATAGCAAAAAGCATATTATAAAATAAATACTAAACTACAAAACACACAAAAAAACTATAGCATAATCTTAACCAATTTGATAAATAGTTTTTATATAAAGAATAAACATAAAAAATTTTAACGTCACCCAAAACATTAAATAAAACTCTAATCTTATATTAGACTGATATAATAAAATAATGTATAAACTATTTATATTTGAAAAAAATCCTCACTAACCAAAAAGCTAAAAGAACAAACTCAACCCATTATGTAAAAATAAATACAATATATATCAGTTACTGTTCCGTAGCTGCAGATCACCCTCTTTATCCACATAGTCAAAAAGTATAATCCAGCAAAAAAAGGATTTATTTTTCCAAAAAGCCCCCCAAAAATACAAAAATAAAACTAATCCCTCACAGCAATCCAAAGTATCTGTGAACCATAACAAAACCCCAAAAAAGTGTTTAAAAAAGGAAATGGTCGGGGAAACACTCCCGCCCCCAAAAAGGAATTCAAAGTTAAAAACATTGGTTTATTATAAACCAAAATGGATGTTTTATTGTTGAAAAAACAGTAAATCCAAATGTCTATAGGATACGTGGGTAGAGAAAAACCTGCAAAGTAAAGCAGAAAACCCAGACACAAACAACATTAAATTCACAAAAGTACATATACATAGCACATAATCATCATAAAGCAAGTAACATAACATAATGAAACATATCAATACATTACTAAAACAGTGTACAAAAACCCAAACCTACAGACTAGTGAAAAACATTACAATTAATACAACTAAGGGCCTCATTAGGATGTTGGGCGGAAAGCCTCCGTTCCGCCCGACATGGTAGGTTTACAGTCCAACCACCATATTAGGATGACTGTGGTCGAAGTTAAACCTGCGGGGAGGATTCTGATTTGGTTCGCCTGAAAGACAAAATAATCCCTTAATGACGGTAGTTCCGATGTCAGGATTATGATGTCGGTTTCCGACAGCCATTCCATATCGGCCTTTCCGACATGGAAAGGCTGTCCAAAAGCGACATTGGGACCCCCTAGCAGGGCCCCCTTCCCCCGGCCTTCCGCAATGGAGCAGAAGATGCCCCCTAAACATCCCTGCACAGTGTGGCAGGCACCATACGGTGCCTGCCACACGATGCAGGGATGTTCACAAACATCCATATTTCAATGGAAGCTTGTGCTGCGGGCCTTTTCCGCCCACCGCACAAGCTTCCATTAGAAAATGGATGTTTGTGACTGCCCTATTGCATTGTAATCCTGCGGTCAGAACTACCGACCTAAGGTCGGGTGGGTCCAAACCGCAATGGTGTTGGATGGACGAAAGTCCACCCAAAATCGCAATCAGGTCCTAAATGTACAAAAAAATAGCACTATAAATAAACTCTAGACATCTCCTTTCATTCCTCTACCCTCAAAGCCCTAAAACAAAACGTTAAAAAGGACTTACCTGTTCCGATGAACAGCAGCACCTTATTAAGACCTAGATCCCGGAAAATAAAATGGCCAATTATGATGTTGGTCAAAAAGGTTCCGAATCAGAACCGGGTCTGCCGAATCGGATTCAGAACTTATGTTTCCGACAGAGTCGGATACATTTTTGACCGACCGTTTATGATGCATGGAAAGCATTCGGGCTGTCCGATTCAGTTCCGAATGCCATTCGGACAATCCGAGTCGTTCATAGCCGAATCATACAGCGCTATGGACACATTTTCCAAACGAGCGATTACGATGGCCGATTCTGTCAGCCGTTCCGAATCAGTTTGCCCGACACGAAATGGCTGTCGGAATCTGACTTTGGGGGACAGTAGCAAGCCCCCCTTCACCCTGAGGCCTCCTGTTGGGGCCCGTGGGGGTACCCATGGGACCACTCTTTACAACCATGCACAGTGTGCAAGGTTTTCCCCAACCACCCCTTTATTCAATGAAAGCCTGTGTTCTCGTTCGGAACACAGGCTCCCTTTGAAGTCAATTAGAGTCTGACCTAATGATGTTGGGAAGCATCATAATTGGTCGGTCGGACTCACAGAACCCGATTCGGTTGGAAATGATTCAGAAACCGTTTTGGTCGGAGGAGTTCCCGACCGACATTGTAATTGGCCCCTAAATATGACATCAATAGACAATAACATAGAAGGTAGTGGCAAAAAAAAAAAAATACCTCTAAATGAAATTAAAAAATAAAGACTGTCCCCTCATTGAAATAAATGGAAAAATAAGTAACAAATGTTTAAGAAAGGTATTCAAAATTGTAAAAAAAACTGTTAAACATGTAAAACATGTATAAAAAATGTTTTTAAAATGTTAAACAATTGTAAAGTATAAATCAAATAATAGTATTAAAAAAATTCAATTTTTTTGGGCAAGGGAAGATTAAGTGATTTGCCCAGAATTAAAGGATGTTTGAGCCTCGCGCCAGACTTTAATCTGGTTCCCCAGCTTCAAGGTCGGCCACCCTAGCCATTAAGCCACACTCTCTCACCACTTAATAAATACTGAAAAGCTTATGTTAAAATTATGTTGAAAATATGTATATAAAACTATTTAAGAAATATTTAAAAAATATAAAACAATAGAAAGAAATCTGTAAATTGTAAATTGTACAGAATACAATACTATATGAATACGATTTACATTATTTAACCCCTTTGCCGTGAGGGTAATTCCACCACGGCGTGGGGGGGCGCGCGCGGTGCCACGATGCTCGTGACGAGCCTAGCTCATCATGAGGCACAGTGGAGCTGTGCTCATGACGAGCTGAGCTCGTCACGACCCCGCCCACTGATTGATTCTCCCGCCCAGGCGGGGAATCAATCGTGCGTGGGCAGGCCGCGACCGTTATGACGAGCCCAGGTCATCATGAGCACAGCTCCACTGTGCCTCATGACGAGCTGGGCTCGTCATGAGCATGCAAGCAGTTAATGTTGTTTGTTTTGTTCAATAATAAAAATGTATTAACCCCTTTGCCGCGGGGGTAATTCCCCTGTGGTGCGGGGGGCGGCTGCGCCAGCACTGAGCTCGTGACGAGCCCAGCTCGTCATGGGGCACAGTGGAGCTGTGCTCATGACGAGCTGGGCTCGTCACGACTCCGCCCACTAATTGATTCTCCCGCACTTGGCGGGGAATCAATTACATGTGGGAGTGGCGCGACCATCATGACGAGCCCAGCTCGTCATGAGCACAGCTCCACTGTGCCTCATGACGAGATGGGCTCGTCATGAGCACACAAGGGGGTTAAAACTTGTTTTATTTATGCATATATACGTATAATGTTTAACTAGAAATATGTTTAAAAAAGTAAAAATATGCATTGAATAAACTTTGAATAATAAATAAAAATTAAAAATATGTTTTATCTCTTCATTCTATGAAAATATGTAATTTATTATGTTATTTATCACAAATATACAACTAACTACTTTTTAAATTAACTTTCTAAATACAAACCATATCAATTAAATTAAATAACCTACTCCTACTATATAGAAATACAATTTAAAAAAGGTATTTCACACTAAAGTGGTTAAATAAAATGATGACATCACACTCCAACAAAAAACATCTTATGTTGAACGTTTTGGACACTAAAGGGGTGGCCTTTACTATTCCCACTCCAATCCAAAACTATTTGAAGAAGGTGTTGGACACTAAAGTGGTTACATTTACTATTTCCACTGAATAGAAAGATATCTTACATATTTTCTTTTAGTAAAGAAATTAAATAACTTATAAACATCTCTTAATGAATAGATATGTAGAAAATAATTAACAGCACAAATTATCTAAAGAAATAATTATTTTTAATTGATAATGTCAAATATAAGTAACAAACATTATAGGTACTACAGAAATTCACAAATTAACAAGAAAATACAAATTTGGAAATTACAGACAATTATTAAATTATATATTTCAAATATCATGAATTAATTTGAATATATATATAACATATAATCATTTTCATTACACACTTAAATATTTAGATTATCATTACATGTACCTAATATATAATATTTATGTTTTTCTCTAAATAAAAAAGTATATATATTATATGATACATAGAAAATAACTATAAATTCAACATTAATTTAATGTTTAAGCTTACATTTATTTCAATGAAAAATAATTACATACAAAACTTAAATAGTAACTATATAAAAAATATATTTAAATTACATTAAAAGAATTCAATCTATTATTTACTATTTACTTATTTTATTCACAAAATAATTAAAAAAAATTAAAACATTTTATTCCTAAACAAAATCCATAACAATATTTATTGGGATTTAATTGTAAGAAGAAAATAGATATAGATTTGAATTACAAATGTTGACATTAGTAAATATTTACATCAAAATGTAAAAACAAATTGAAACAAAAAAGAAATTATACAATTTACAAATAAATTTTTTTATTCTATAAAACATGTATGGAAATTATGCTTTTTTCTTTAATTCTCTAACATTATTGAATTACATACCCACAAATGTACATTTCTTATAGAAAAATGAAAGTTAGTTTACATAAACACTAACATTTTAGTAAAATGTTAAAAATGCTAAAAATAAAATACATTAAAATCATAACAATTTAAGCATTTACATTTTTGTCAAAAAATAGCATTTTAATATATTAAATAAAATGTAATTTGGAAGCAAAGGTTTGTCCCATAGAATCCAATAATCAACAGTGTTCTAAGCATCTGACATGTTGAAAAGAGGGCAGTTTGTGATTCTCATCCAAGGAGCGAAGGAGCTCTTCCCTCATGATGGCAAAAGTAGTTTTAGTGTCACTCACAGTTTAGAATTCAGAATAATAGTTAATGGAGTTGGTAGTTAAGTTCCACAAACTTCAGGAGCTGTCTCATCACCTCTATATTCATGTGTTTGACAAAAAAGGGATGGCTATAAATAGACCAATAGTTGTCAAGTATTTTCTGAACCATGAGAATGATTTTAGAGTTGAGGACATGTTTGAAGGTGTCTGGAACAGTTTTAGAGAGAAAAGATGCATTGGTTCTGTAAATTCTAGCAGTCACAAGGAAGGAGAACATCTGTTTGGACTTTTTGATGGATGAGGAGGAATGGGAACATAGACAGTTCAGGCAGGTCAATTAGAAATGTGCTTTCAGGACTCGAGCACCTGTCCCGGAGATGTGAGCTCATGGTTGCATTGATGTGTGGGAGGTCGTCACCCTCCAGGTCCACATCCGGTGAGTTGCTTGTAGAAGTCTGCCTGGCAACCATGTGGTCCGGTGCATTCTCGAGTTAGAGATGTGTTCCTGTGCCCTGATGACATTGCCGCAAACATATGGGGCAATGAGACATGTCAGTCATTCAGGTTAAAATCGTCTAAACATGCCATCTTTTTAATATGTGTGTTAGATGTCCACAACTCAATTTTAGCCTTTTGGATGTTTAGTTTACTTTTTTCACATTATGGGGCCGATTCCGATTCCGGCCGCAAATCGTACTGACCGACACAGACCCCGACCGGAGACCGACCGACAAGGACCAGTGCCGTACGACCCGTGCAGTACGATGCAACGCGTGTGAATTACAACCGACATGTGCGGAATACAAGCCGTACGACCGAGCCATAGGGAAAAAAGTGATCCGGCCGGAAAACCGATGAGAGTTTCACGAACCTGGAATGAACCCGACCGACACGTACCCGCGATGTCCGACCCGTGCGTAACGATGCAATGCGTGTAAAACCAGACCGACTCGCACGGAGACCAAGCCGCACGACCGACACGCACAGAAAACCGGGCCCACAAGTAATAGAGAGCTCCGCGACCGACAAGTATGAAACACAGAAGATAGTCAGCGTGAATGAGGTGGAGAAGCCCGCACGAGTTAACCTCAGCGTCCATTTCCGTCAGAAGAACGTCTCCTTCATGCCTACAAAACCCAAAGGAGAAAAGAAAAAAAAAGGACCAATGAAGCAATGACAATGCCAATAAATATTAAATAAAAAAACCTGGGACAAAGACACACCCACAACTCCAACTATATAAAGGACTTCAATCACTATCATGATCCCTTGCAAATAGGAGACACAGCCATCAGCAAACTCCATCACACAGCTACCACAGACACACCCACAACTCACCCATCACAAAACTCACACACCATCAGCACCTCACCAAAAGCACACACACATACAGCTGGCTAAACCAACACTAACCCACCCTCACTTGCACCCTCACACACACATCACTCACCACCACCACCCATCACCATGCCCCCAAAGAAGAATCCAAAGTTCACAGATAGTGAGTTAGAAGTACTGGTAGACGAGATCATCAGAGCAGAGCCACATTTGTTTGGTACATTGGTCCAAAGGACCCCCATGTCACAGAAAACCAACATTTGGGCGAGGATTGTGGACAAGGTGAACGCACAAGCACCAGCAAGGGGCACAATGGACGATATCCAGAACAGGTGGTATGACGTGTGCAGGAGGGTCAAGAAACTCATTGAAAAAGATCACGCCCTGAGTCAGTGCCAAACCAGTCTACTTCAGGACCTGGGAGGAGAAGGAGCGGGACATCCTACCACCAGAGAGCGTCCATGGTCTAATAGACATACCAGAGCCTGGTGAGTACACAAACAACATACCCAATATTGTGTGGCAAGGGGACAGTGAAACTATGCACCGCAAGCAAAGTCACAGTGACCAATAGATAATCATCTCAAGATGTGTATGCTAGTCAGACAAACACAATACCTGCCATCTCATAGTGACTTGGAACTGTGTCATGACATGTGCTAACCTACAAACAAATAGAGCAAGGCAGTGGCACAAACAAAATACACACTGCCAGACAGTTTGCCACCACAAACACACTACCTCACAGTGCATCTGACTGACAGGAAGGAATAGTGGGGATGCAGGTGAAGTGAGGGTATCCAAAACCATGATGGGGTTTGTAGTCACAGATAATGCTCCCCCTCCTGATTGGCCCATCAAGACCTCTCTGAACCATGCCCACATCATAGGGAGTGGAAAATGACTGACAAGATGGCTGACACTGGGTCCTGCTGTGGGGAGCACAAGGCCCTGGTAGGGGTTGTGTGCAAATCAGAAGCAGGACACCACTGACTGACATCCTGAAAGACAACTTGCTCGCCCTCCAATGGAAGCACGTTTCATGGTGGGATGTCTGGCCGGGTGGGAAGGAGGACTGACAGCTCTGACCATACTTACCAGCATGTGAAGACACCCCCCCTCAACACAAACTCCACACAACTCATCGGGTAGAATGCATTGACCCACACCTCAGTGACATATCAGCAAAAGATACCCCGTACTGGGTGCTGTTGTGTGAAGCACAGGGGCTCTCTTTGGACTTGTAGCCAAACAAACACCAGGATTTCACAGTCAGCCATCTTGCCATTGCTGTCACACTCCCTCACAGGGAAGCAGAGTCATAAGGAAGGAAGTATGGGCATGCTGAGAAGGGGGGTGTAGCAAAGAGTATGATGGAAGTTGCAGTCACAGACTATCCACACCCACCCACATGGCCCAGCAAGTTCACACTGAACCATGCTCGCCTCACAGGGAGTGGGAAGGGACTGACAAGATGTCTGACACTGGGCTCTGTTGTGGGGAGCAAAGGCCCTGCTGGGAACTGGGCAACAACAAACACCAGGACTTCACAGTCAGCCATCTTGCCATTGCTGTCTCACCCCCTCACAGGGAAGCAGAGTCAAGAGGGAGGAAGTATGGCCATGCTGGGAATGGGGGTGTAGCCAAGAGCATGATCGGAGTTGCAGTCACAGACAATCCACACCCACCCACATGGCCCAGCAAGCTCACACTTAACCATGCTCGCCTCACAGGGCGTGGGAAGGGACTGACAATATGTCTGACACTAGCCCTGAGAAATGATGTGGCTGATAATCACACATATGCACTGACCTAACAAAACCCGGTCGCACACACAGCCATTGCAACCATATGTTCTAAATCATTGTCTGGGGATGCAGTGTCCAGGGGTGCCCCCTGGCCAGGCAGGGGTGGTGTGTCTTGCAGATAACCAATGTGGAGAGCCATATATATGGCACATTGTACAAAACACACAGGAATCCACATATACATCATTGACAGGGGACATCTGACAGTGAATGGAATGGACACACCAATATTGCCGACACCATAGCATGGTCACATTCACACTCGGTGCTGTTGTGAGCTGCATTCCACCCCTACATCGTGCTGAAACATAGGCATCCTTCACACAACACACCACTCACTGACATAGACACTGTAGACACAAGGTCAAACATGGACAGCATTGGAGGAGACATGCTACTCACAGCAGCCAAACTGCAACACACACACACCACCGGCCCAAACTGTCATGAACATTGAAAAGCCAGAGTGCTACCTTGCCCAATCCATGTCAACATGTGGAACATTGACAAGTCAAATCACATATGCATGTACAAAACTCAGCACCAGAATCATTAACGATGGTGACATCATCACTTGTATGAAATGAGATGGGAACTAGGAACACTGGAAGAAAACACTTCCTCCACAGAGATCACAGGCATACCGGGCTGTGACCATGTCGTACCAATACACCATTGTGGCACACAAAGACTAGCAAACTCTGCTACCACACATGCCCCAATAGTACAACATATCCCCAGTGGAATAGCACGCATGTCCTTGTTAAAGCTCACATGTGTACAGGGATGACACACCTGTGTCAGAAACGTGATGGCCCTTGAGTAGCAATGGTCATGTACAGACAAATCTATCCATGAGCTGGGCATGTGCACACTTCGACATGCACATTGAAATGTTTCTTCATGGCTGGGCAATGTGCAACAACAATATCAAACTCTGTCTGTGACAAGCCGGAAAAAAGTGTACAGGCGGGCATCCGTTCGTACAGTAGAATATGTAATGTTTGTGAACCATTGATACCTGTAGAAACATAACTTACATTGTGTGTCTCTTCCAAACACAGGTGGTGCTGGGGACCCAGCACCAAATGAAGAGGATTCTCAGTCCCATACTCTGGTGGACACTGAGCTCTCTGGTTTGACACCAGCAGCATCAACATCTGCACCCCCTGTACCCACGCCTCCAGCATCTGGAAACCGACAGGGCACCCCCGCCAACATGGACAGACCAAGGCCACTGAACACCCACAGCACAGGAACACCGGACCCCCCGGAAGCAACAGCAAACACCACCAGTGACACCACCCAAGGGGTCCCAGTGTCACCTGTGTGTCCCGCCGCTGGTGCTGCCCGTGTGGATGGGGTGCTGGGAGGGGTGGGAGGCAGAGGGCGCACCTTGCAGAGGGGTCTGGACTGCATGATCACTCCCAACTGGCAGCACCGGAGGATTTGGCCAGGTAGTGGGGATCCTCAAGGTCATACAACAGGAGCAAACTGCCCAGCATGCCCGCATGGAGGCAATGTGGGAGGCCCTTACTGTGGTGCATCGGGATATACTCCAATGCCTCCGCCAGATCAGCACAAACCGGTCCACACCTCCCTGTGTGGCCACAACATCTGTTGCAACACCATCTGCCAGCGCCACAGTGAGGGAGGAGGACTCTGGCGGAGAGTCCCCTGCACTGCAGAGGCCTGCACCTGAGGATCCCCCCCCAAGAAGAAGAGGGGTCATCCGAAGAAGGACATGAGAGGCAGATGTCCCAGCATATCCCCCAGGCCCTTTAAACCGGTTCTGGACAATGTTCTTTGTGCGCAACCCGTTCACCTTGTTCAATCGCACACAACTCACCCACATGACATGGAGGGTTCATGTTGGTCCAATGTAGCAGATGACTGTGGACTTTACTCTGGACATTTCATCTACCAGCACTTCCAACTCTAATGTGAACTTTGGATTCCAAACCCGATGTACAGCACCCACCATCCTGTGCACTTTCCTCACACATGTTTGAAAATAAACTCACCAGTACACCATACTTGCCTATGTTGTGATTCCAACTTGTCATGTGTCATGGAGATGTCGATCTGCTACACAACACAGTGCATGCCAAATACTGCAACAATGTGACCAACGTTAGGTAAGTCATGGTGATGTGACACATGTGAGGGAGACACACCACTATGGTAACACAACACACACCCACCATGGCCATGTTACTCATCCCACACAATGATGTTGACCAGAAACACATAAATATGCACAGACACAACACCTATCCACAGTTATTGGTAATAAGTTCCACAGGTGAGGTAAGCAAATGTCACTCAGATGTGGGAAGACAGACAACACACCTAACAAAGCATGGCACAGGTTCATTACACATCAGCAACATGTTTATTCTGAAATAGTTGCAAGGCAATTGTACGTATGGTCACAGAGTGTCTGAGAATTGTAGTCCAGGGGTGTGTGGCACATCACTGGATGTCAATTGACTACTCCCGCACTGGTGTCGGAATCTGGGTGTTGGGGGTCAGTGTTGACCAAACAACAGGCAAATTACCCTGGGAAGGACAGACACAAGACACAGTCAAAAGCACAGCAGAACAGGAGAGAAATGCAATACACATGCACAAAACATGTCACAAGAAACCTACACAGAAACAAGTTAGCAGTACTACCCTATTGTGGAGTACAGACCACCTGAATGGACACATCACTGCACGCATCCAGTCAAGTGGCACATAGACACACTCAGACAGCAACAGAGCAGCCACAACACATTCCAGGCTAACTCCATACATTGACATAACAACCCTGGAAACTCACATTCAGGTGAAGAAGTTGTTGATGAGCTGTGAGCGGACGTCACCCTCATCCTCATCATCACTGGCATCGTGGCCCAGGCTGGGATCCTCCACAGGTGGCAGAGGTTGGTCATCGTCATCCTGGCTGAGAGGCACCTTCTTCCGCACTGCCATGTTGTGTAGCATGCAGCATACAAGGATAATTTTGCACACCTTTGCAGGCTCATATGGGAGGGCCCCTCCGGTCTTGTCCAGGCAGCGAAAGCGGCTTTTCAGGAGGCCGAATGTCCGCTCAATCACCCTCCTGCTCTGACCATGTGCCTCATTGTAGCGCATCTCGGCTGGTGTCACAGGGTTCCTGAGGGGTGTAAGCAACCACGGCATGTTGGGGTATCCGGAGTCACCTACACACAAAAAAATGAACAAGTAGCTGAGTTTTATAGTTGTGCAGAATACAACATTGCCAAACACACACAATGATAAACAGTCAGTACACACCGACAAGCCAGGCACGCTGATCTGGCATCTGTGACATCAGCGTTGCAATGCGACTACTCCTCATTATGTAGGCATTGTGCGCAGAACCAGGGAAACGTGCACACATGTGCAACACACATGTCTGCAAGACATACCACCAGAGCATTGATCGAGTGGAAATGTTTCCTGTTCCGGTATGCCTGCTCATGTGCCTGTGGTGGTGTCACGGCCACATGTGTACCATCAATAGATCCGAGAACGTTCGGCATCCTCCCCAGTGTATAAAAGGCATCCTTTATTTCAGGGAGTTCAGCTGGGCTAGGGAACTTGTTGTACAGTTCAAGGAAATGCAACATCCCCTCCAAGACATCGCGTAGCACATGACTAAACATAGTTTGCGACATCCCACCTGCTGTAGCCACAGTGTACTGGAAGGTACCAGTAGCAAAGAAGTGCAGGGCTGCCATCACCTTCACCTCTGGGGTGAGTGCTGTAGGGTATGTCCGGCCAGGTAGCAGATGTGGCGCCAACTGCTCCGCCAACTCCTCAATCAGTGGCCTGGTGAAGCAGTACCGTCGGATGTAGTCGCGTTCCTGCATGGTTTGAAGGTCTGGGAACGGTCGATGGACAGCTGGTGCCCTGCAGAACAGAGATGAACAAAGGAAGATTGTCGGTTCATCCACCCATGTGGCCATGACCAGGCTCAATATCACATGATACATCATGACATTACACAATGTACTGAGGTGTGTGCTGTTGGGCATGGACACATATGTCACCTACATGACCATCACCTCACATCTCAATTCCACATGTCCACATAGGTCCCATGTAGTGCAATGGCCAATTATTTGGCTGTGTCACCCGACCTATGTACTGCTGTGACGTGACAAACACACACCACAGTGACAAGTGAGGCGTGATGCCTCCCAGGCATCACAGCTCTTTGCCATGCAGATACCCAGGGTCCCTGTATTGCCACATCGACACTGGCATGGACATGGCGTATCACGTACACACCACAAGGCAAGCGTGAGTCCCACAGGTACTGGCCACTGTTGTCCCTGAAGGCCCTACATGTACGTCTCTTAGACACACACACACCATCAAGGTTGCTGCATATACCACATGGATGTGGAGACTGTCTCCCATTGGGCACATTTGATCAGACACATCTGAGACACAACATGCACACAGACTGTGGGTGCACATCTGAATTGTGGCTTCAGGTCTCACTGTGACGTACATGCCATCACCCCCCGGACTCAGGGTGTATGTGACATGTCCTAAACATATCCAACCTGCAACTGTGTCCGTGACTCATGCCCATTACTGTACATTTGCACGTCACAGTGGTAATGTGCACAACACACAAAGGATTCTGCTCTCATGTACACGTGCACAGCCTGGGAGTGATTGAACAAAAGTGCCACCCAACAAACCAAATGTCCCCCCAACACACAGGGAATGCAGCCTTACATGCCATGGGACACAGTGTGTCCAATGCTGTAGTGTGGTAGGTGTGCACAGGTGTCCCTGGCAAGTAATTGTGTTTTTAATTCATCAAATAGTCACACCAATGAGGTCCGACGCGGGTGGCAATGCGTACGCATTGCACGGTTCATGACCGAGCCGTGCGTGCGCTTTGCCATTGACTGTAATGAGGTCCGATGCGTGTGACAATGCGCACGCATTGCACGGTTCATTACCGAGCCATGCATACGCTTTGCCATTGACTGCAATGAGGTCCGACGCGGGTGGCAATGAGTACACATTACACGGTTCATGACCGAGCCATGCGTACGCTTTGCCATTGACTGCAATGCGGTCCGACACGGGTGACAATGCGTACACATTGCACGGTTCATGACCGAGCCGTGCGTACGCTTTGCCATTGACTGCAATCAGGTCCGACGCGGGTGACAATGCGCATGCATTGCACGGTTCATGACCGAGCCGTGCGTACACTTTGCCATTGACTGCAATGAGGTCCGACGTGGGTGACAATGCGTACGCATTGGAAGGTTCATGACCGAGCCGTGCGTACGCTTAGCCATTGACTGCAATGATGTCCGACGCAGATGACTATCATGCATGTGCGTCGGGCAGGCATGGTCCGATACAGGCGTACGCCTTGGCCATTGAATCGTATGGAGACGGGTGAATGTGTATTTTCAAAAATACGTGTTGTACAGACAGTTGACCTAGCCGGGGGCACCCATTGGCTCTGGACTGTCATGGAGATGGATTCGGATTCAAAACTTGTACGAGTTGTGCGCTGGAAATTCAGTTGGATGCCTACAACAATGTTGCAATTCCTAGTGTTTCATGAAGGTGAAGATTTGAACGATGCAGAAGACGTGTACAAATCTTACATTTCCATGGATTGGAAAGATTCATAGAATGCAACTGTGTTGGACCTATCACTGGGGACACATGGCACAAAGTTTTCCTCTGCAGCGCAGATATAAGGCTGGCTGGCCCCCAGGGAGCTCACTTGCCTGCACTACATATTACTGGACCACATCCCTGCTGCCACTGCTGCTGTCTCTGCATCCTCTGGCTCCTGCTATGGCACGTACTCTGGAGAGGGCCCCAGCCTTCATCGAGGAGGAGAACCAGGCCCTGCTGGATGGGCTCCTTCCACAGTACAGCAAGCTGTATGGGCAACCAGGGGAGCAGGTGAGTGTGTAGTCCACTGCCTTCCTAATTGTGCATGTTGTCTGACTAGCAGTGTGTACACCAGTGGCAAGCATTCTCACTGACTACTTTCATCACCCAAAGTATGTAGGTACATGTAATGAACAGGTGTTCTGCAGCTAAAGTGCATTAGTGCAAGCTTAAACTTCCCAGGCCTTGTTAACATGTCAGACATGCAGGTTATTTGTCCTTTTCCATGGTTGCACTACCTGTGTAACTCATTTTCCTTTGTGATGATGACATGTATATCCAAATGTGTGCATCGCAAATATGGGGCATGTGTGTTAATGGAATTTTAACTTTGTCATCCTCACAGATTGATGCCCACCAGAAGCAGGAGATATGGCTGACCATCGCCCGGGCAGTTCGTTCGTTGGGGGTCTACAAGCGCTGGATCTACGACTGCCAGAAGAGGTGGCAGGACCTTCGGGGCTGGACCCGGAGGATCGCTAGAGTCCAGCTGAAGGTGTCACCTCCATGCAGGAGGGGCGGACACCGGACCCTGACCCCCCTCATGCTCCGGATTATGGCGGTGGTCTTCCCGGACCTGGATAGGCAGCTGAAGGCCAGACAGCCGCAAGGAGGGGGTAAGTCCATGCCTAATCTTTGTACTATGTCTGACATGCTAATTGCAGTCTTTTGGCCTGGTCACACTTCCACATTACGTAGGTCTTGTAGTCAAATTCTCAGGTCCCTCAAATTTGTGATGCACCCTCCTCATCTGTTCCACAGGTGTGGCCCCTACAGTCTGTTGCTTGTGTCACTAGGGCACTGTGTCCCTGCAGTCAGCTATGCTTCAGCTTCCGGACAGCATCTGTTCCTGTGACTCTGTTGTGTGTTTCATGGGTGGTTCAATTGTTTACCCAATGCCTGGGATCTGACATGCGATCTGTGTGTGCCCTTGATATGTGTTACAATTGCTGGTCTGACTCGCCACATGTGGCTGGGGTATTTCACAAAACCATGCAGCAGGGGACTCCAATTTCTGGGCCTCAGGAGTATTTATATAAAGTATATCACACTTGCTTAGCCACATGACTACTGTCCAGGGCCAAACACTGTTTCACGTAGACCTGGGCAGTCATGCCTCCTGAAGGGCATTTAGAAACACTCTGTAATCCCACTCCTGTGTATCAATTTACAGGCTGTGCTTATTGACATGTGTCTTCAGGTGTCAACTGGGGTTTCCATGATTTTGAGGGTCAGCAGGACATCTGAGATGTGACTGTGAGAGACAAGACCTGTGTGACACATAACTGTGTGATCATCTGACAGCGCACAATGGTGTATGCAACTGTGTACTTCAGGCAGCTGGGTTACATGCAAGGCAGACTGTGATGTGCTAATGTACAGGGAGTTGAGTTTGCAGAGACTCATATGTCTGATTTTCATGATGTGTGGTCTTCTGGGTCCTGGATATGTTGTTTGCAGGGGATGGGCAAGTGCACTTGTCATCTGCAGAGTTTCATTTACCCCTGAGCTATGATTGTGACACAGTGCATACTGTTGTTGTCTGGATGCCCTGCCCCTGTGACAGGAGACAGTGTTGACTGACTTTCCAGGCATGCCAGTGCCATGGCATTTAACTTGCTATGAGTGATCCTGCCTTGTGTTCAAGTGTGCACCATGCACCCCATTGTGGCATTGACTATCAGGACATGAGAACATCATAGTGTGTGTTGCTGGCATGCATCACAAGCATGTGAAATGAATCTCTGCCCATCCCTGCATCCGGACACCTGTACTGAGTCAGTGGCAAGAGATGTGCTGTGTGTGTAGTGACATACTCCTACATGTTCACTTGCATGTCCAACTAATGTGTGGGTGGTGCATGTCGGGACATTGGGGTATTAGCATCCAACATGCAACTGACATATGGGTGCAAGTCAAGGAGGGTTATGTGTGCCATGGTTGATGTTGAGAATGACAATTGGCTTATTCTAAACAGTGTTGGCACTTTGAGCAGTGTTCAGCTGATGATGCCAGGGCTTGCCCTGTGATGTGATGTACTCACTGTGGTGTGTGCAGTCAGTGCAGGTGACTGATGTTGTTCTCTTACTTCCTATTCCTATCCAGATACATCCACGGCCACAGGAGGGGACAGCTCCACGGACCAGGAGGAGACACAGAGCCTGACAGGGACAGAAGGAGAGGAGTCGGGGGGATCCAGTGGCACGGAGGGCGAGTGGAGCCACACGGAGGAGTCGTCAGCACCACCCACCCCAGCTGAGGGCCACAGCAGCTCTGAGGATGACTCCCTTGTGGAAGCGGGTGTCAGCAGCCACCAAACCCCAGCTAGTGAGGCTGTCCCAGACACCGCTCCCACCACCATCACCACCTTCCCTTCGGCTCCCATCCCAGAGATCCGTGGAGGCTTCCGAGTTCGGGAGCATGTCTCCTTTGTGCCAGGCACCGCACCCCCTGTCCCTGTGTCTCCTGCTGTCCTGAGTGAGGAGTCTGTGGACTTAGTTAGACAGATCCATGTAGGGCAGACATCGATGCTGAGTGTCCTCCATGCACACACCAGTGTTTTGACGCAACTGGTGTCGTTCATGGAGGGCATTTCATCGGGCATGTCTGCCCTACAGAGGACCAATCAGTCCGTGGCCTCCTCCCTGACGGCAGCAGTGTCCCTCCTCCAACAGTCCTGCACCCCTCCTACCCCTGCACCATCCACGATTCCTAGCAGCCTACCTGTCCCAAGCACACACACACCTGCACATTCTCACAAAGCCACAGGCACAGGCAGCACACAAACACCCAAACCAAGGGCTAGACGTGCACACAAGCAAGCGCAGGGGACTGATACCACACTCACAGGGGATGGTTTGCAGACACACACACAGTCATCCACAACCACTCCGCAGTCCTCCAAAACCTCTCCCTCCCAGCCCCCTTCCCTTGCCTCACCGGCAACCCCATCTCCACAGAAGCTCTTCCTCTGTGACCTTGGCCTCTTCCCCACCGACCCAGCAGATCCAGATTACAAGGGGAAGAGGAAGTCCCCACACACAGAGGGGAGTGCCCCTCAAACCCGGACACCCTCCCCGAGGCGCAGTCAGACTGAGGCCCCCACCCGCAAGTCCCCCCGGAGCAGGAAGAGCAAGACTCCAATGCCACCACGCAGCTCCAAGGCAAAGTCTCTGTCCTCCATCCCCAGGCCACCACTCCAGAGGTTCCCCCGCCACACCCTGCCCCGGGTTCCCCCACCCACAGATACACAATCCCCAAAATGCTGAGGCCCTCCCCCCACCACTTGCTCCTCCACACCCGGTCAGACGGTTAGTGCCACTGATGTGGGGACCGTGCCCCCGCCCCCTCTATCCTGCCGACCTCACCTGCACCCCATTCCGCTCACATGGATTTAGGCACTGCAGTGGAGTCCACGACCACCCCTTCACACTTGGGCACTGCAGTGGGGACCCAATCCACTCTATCTGACCTGCCCACTGAAGTTGTGCCGGCACCCACCCCATCTGACTTGTGCCCCACAGTTGTGACTGCACCCACCACTTCAGTCAGCTCCACTGAAGTTGCAAGCGACTCTCCTGCATCCACCACCCCTTCACTGCTTCCTTCTGCTGCACCCTGATCCTGTCCCTGCGGTGCCTGGCCTGCCCCCATGTATGCCTCTCCGAGGGGATGTCCCATTTCCTTACCAGTGCAGGCAAGCAACATGTGACAGTTGTCACTCAAGTTCACTCCTTGTCATTTGATAATGGAGTGGCTATTGGCCTTTTGTTTGAACGGACGTTTACATTTTCATATGCTGAATAAAGCTTTTTTCTTTATCCTTCTGAACTTGATTTAGCTGTACATTAGTTTGATGATGTTTAGCATGCCCTTGTACCTGTAATGCTTGGTTTCCAATGTTGAATACTGAGGTGTTGATGTGAGGTACTCCATGTGGTCCATGAGATATGTATCCTATTCTGGTTGGTATCCATGTCATCCTTTGCAGCTAACTGGGTGTGTCATGATCAACAATTTGTGGACATCTCTGTGAACATTTCATATGCATGGTCACATCTGTGGCTTGCACCCATGCACATATGATGTGCTTCCCATTGTCCAATTTGTCTATTTCCCTGACTTTGTGCACATCACCACTGGACCTACAGGTGTGGGCATCATTGGTATAGGAGCAACTGGGTCCTCTGTGCAACTTGCTGTACATATGTGTTGAGTATGTGCAGATGACTTAGGGGAGACTCACGTACCCAGGCTGTTGTGACCAGAGCCTTCATTGTGTGGTAACTGATGGCTGTCTGACCAAGTGTTCTGCTGACATGAGTAAGACGTGCTTTGAATATGTTTGGCACAGCTGGGCTTCCACAGGAGTTGGGTCCCCTCAAGTAAGTGTGTTGTTCAGTGACATAGCCTGGGCCCATGGTGTGTGTTGTGTGAGCATGTGTGTGTGTGTCCACATAACTTTTCATACACATCCCTTGATATGTTCCTGTTGTTTATGCTTGCTGAGTGGTACTGTGTTCATCCCACAACTTTGCCATGGGCTACCAGATGTGTGGGTGCATGACACACTACTGTTAATTGGTGTTTCATCATTGGGATTTGTCAGTTCTGAGTTATGATGATGTTGTCAGACGCAGATGGGGCACAGTCAGGGGTCCCCAGGGCACTTGTTAGTTTGCAATATCATGTAGTTGGCCCTAGGTGATACCTTTCAGTGATTGAGACATGTGTATGTGTGTGTGACTGCTCCCACTTGTCCGGTTCAGGGCTGCAATGTTTGCAGGTATCAGCATGTGTGCCTTGTGGTTCTCCTTGGCTTCTGCATTGTCCTGGGACTGTGGGAGGTATTCTGAAGGTTACGTGAGCTTTGCCATCATGGCCAGGTACCGCATACTGTGCAGTATGTCTGTCATTCACCAGGGTTGTAAACTGTCCTTGTGTGATGAGTCTGTGCAGCTTAGTTCCTCCCAACATTCCTGTGTTTGTCATGGGTGCATGTGCAATGTCACCTGTCCATGACAGCTTCACAGATGCACATTGTTGCAGTTCAGGGTGTGTGGTGTTGAGGGTGGACTGATGTAAATGTTTGCATGGATGGGCCCCTAGCTCCCATTTGTCCATGGATGACGGGCCATGCTGAGTGATTTGTGTTTGTGTAGATGTGATGTACATTTGTGGCACAGGACACATGTCTGGTTTTCAGTTTGTAAGACATCTACCTTTGTCATCACAGTGTAGGTGTCATGCATGCATGTGTCAACCCAATGTCTGGTCCCTGGGGGTAGTGCTGTTGTGTGTCAGTCTCTTGCTGTGTTAGTTTGTGTTCATTCCTGCTTGTGTCACATGTGTCTTTTGTGCTCCCTCTCATCTCACAATGCCTGATTGCCCACTAAGGGGGTCCCAATGATGGTTTACTTTTGCATGGCACTGTGTCCACATTTGTGTCACTGTGGTTCAGCCCCCCTCATGTGTTGTGTAGTTGCCTGGGGATACTGAGACACACACACACACACACATGTTGTGTCAGATGTGCAGTGTGAGGTTGCCTGTTTGTGTTTTGTGAGGTTGCCTGTTTGTGTTTGTGCATCTGAAACAGTGCATTGGTATTGCTGTTGTGGGCCATTGTCTGGATGCTGGTTCTGTGATTTTCCCTGCTGTCCCTGTGAGTCATATCACATCATTGTGCACATTCATCCTGGTTGTTAGGTGCCATTACTGGCACGGAATGGGAGTTTGTGACCTGACACCTACAGTCTACATAGGTTGTTTTGATTAGTGTGTCTATTTTCCAGATGTGTGTATGCTTTGTGATGGTCACTTCTGCTCTTGTGTCATTGTACACTGTATGCATTGTCAGCCCCCATGTGTGGTGCTTATCTGCACATGGCCGAGAGTATGTTTTGTTTTCACAGCACTGTTAGCCTCACCACATCTCTGTGGGTATGGGACACAACCAGTAGTTTGCCCCAAATGTGTTTAATATGTTGGGACCGGGAATCATACATGCTGTTTGGCATTTGCAGCTTTGACCATGATGACACTTACCGTTTGGTCTCTGTGATGAGTGGGGGTTTATCCCCATCACCACAATGCTTGACATTTGCTGCAGTTTGGAACCCTACACTTAACTTTTGTTCTACACAGTGAGGGGGTGTTATTTTAACATTGACACAGTGCTATAGTGATGCTTGCCTTGTGTAGGCCACACTCATTTTTTGGTCACACATGTGCTGGTAGTTACATTGTATGCTCGAAGTCATAATAACTGTTGTGGGCATTTGTCACAGACTACACTCTGTTGTCATGATGTTAGGGGGGATGTATTTTGCTGACATACCTAATGTTGGAGTATGATGGATGTGTGGCGCATCACCCATCCTATGGGTGGGGGTGGCAAGGGTGATGGGCAACAGATGCCCTATGAGTAGGGGTGGCAGGGGTGATGGGCAACATAAGCCCTATGAGTGGGGGTGGCAGTAGTGCTGGGCAACATAAGCCCTATGAGTGGGGGTGGCAGGGGTGATGGGCAACAGGTCCCCTATGAGTGGGGGTGGCAGGGGTGATATGCAACAATAGCCCTATGAGTGGGGGTGGCAGGGGTGATGGGCAACAGGTCCCCTATGAGTGGGGGTGGCAGTAGTGATGGTCAACATAAGCCCTATGGGTGGGGGTGGTAGTAGTGGTGCTGGTCATACAACCCCTATGATGGCCTGTTGTTAGTGGCAAGGATATGGATCCCCTGTGTGTGTGTGCCATTTTGTGGGTATGTGTCGTTTGTTTGTGTGGTAGGGGTCTGACTTACCGTCTGCGCCGTCCGCGTCTGTTCCTGATCCGGTCATAGATGTAGAGTACTGGTATGACCTGCACGATGGGATTAATGATGTGTTCATCTCGTACGCGCTGCTTGTTGCTCCGTCTCGTACCCATTGCAAGCTGGTCTGTCTCGTAACCGTGGATTGAGTTGTGGCGCGAATCATAGCTGATATGCTTCTTTTCCGGATGCTGTGACGTGCCGTTCGTGGCGACCCGTCCGATGCGTAGGAAGTACGCATCGTACTTGTCAGGGCAGAAACTGCTATGGATACTGCTTCTGGGTGACTCGGTTCGGCGTTAGGAGTTACGGCTCGGGCGGAGAATAGAGCTTGAATCACAGCCTACGTGTCGGTCGGGTTTTTGGCAGTTATGCGCATCGTACTTCATCAACAGGACAGATCGGCTACGGGTACGTGTCGGTCGCAAGGAAGGGCTACGAACAGTCTTGGAGGGCTGTCCGACCCGGATCGGAATCGACCCCTTTGAGGCATAGATGGTAGATAAATGTCACCTTCATTTATTCACCTCACTCTTCTATCTTTTATTTTTTACATTAGTTTAGAGTTAGGTCACATACTTTTCTGTTAAGAAAGTGCTGATGATGACAGATTGAGCCAACTGGTGAGTACCAACCAGTAGCTCCATGGATGGTGCTTACGTGAGACATTGTCTGACCCACATCACATTTTTTGCAAAAATATTTTTTCTTTGCTAGCCCATTTTGATACTATTGGCTGGTGGGCTTCTGACCTGTTTTGGGTGCTTGATGAACTTTTAATATGGTTAACACATATGGGTGGGCATGACTGGAGATATGCAAACATTGCCTCACCAAGGAGTAAGGCATGATACTCATTTGGTGAAAATTGTTCGAAATAGTTATGTGTGTTTTTTATAACCAGGTTTTTTTTTTTTAATTCGTGAGTCGAGGGCGTCCTGGTCATAGTTCCCTCTTATGCCCCTTATTTGATAGATGATGGTTAATTAGAAAGCTGCGGATATTGGTAATTTTGGACTCAAAGAAATCAAGGAGCTTTTTGCAGAGTTGTTGAGATGTGTTAGGATTAGTTTTAAGGATATCTGTATTAGACAGCTCCTGATAGACATTGAAGATTTCTTTCATTTAGTTGGGTGCCTCATGAATACGTTTGGTGAAGTAGGTCTTTTTGACCCTTTTGATTGTTTTGTGATAGCAGCTGGAGCTCATTTTGTCCTCTTCAGGTTGTCCTGCACAATTGTCTTTCCAGCTAGTGAATATAAACTCAGTGATACCCCGTTAACTCTGCAATGGCCCATCCCAAGTACAGCTGCAAAAGAAGGAGGGTTATGTGCGGGGTTAGCTACACCACTCTATAAAAAATATCCTAGCTACAGAAACATCATCCAAAAGACATCCCTGCCTCGGGGAGAGAGAAAAATCTCCTTCATCGAGAGCTATGATGCCTTGTGGTGAAAGCCAGAGTTCCCTGGACGCCACAAAGCCGATCCATCTGCTTTCAACCAAGACCATCACTAATAGGACAAGGAACGTGAGGACTATATACGAGACAGGTAAGACAGCCCATGTGGCAGCGGAGGTGAAAAAAGACAACCTTGCCCTGCATTGTATTGGCGAGACCAGATGGACACAATCCAGACAGAAAAGACTGGCTCCAGGAGGAATACTGCTGTGTTCTGGACATGAGGATGAGAAGAACACCCCACATACTCAAGAAGTAGCACTGATGCTAACCCCAGCAGCCACTAGAGCCCACAGTTTCATAACCATCACAGTGACCTTCCTCGCAAAGAAAAAGTGGATGTTATACAGTGCTATGATCTCACAAATGACAGCAAAGAAGAGAAACAATAACATTTTTAGAACAGACTCCAGTCAATCTTAGAGAAATGCTTTGAGAGAGACGTAACCATAGTGATCGGGGGCCAAAATACCAAGATTGGAAATGCCAACAATAGGTACAAAGACGTCATGGGCTACAAAGACCTTGGCAACAAGAACGAGAATGGTGAAAGGTGCCCATATCTCTGTGCCTGGACAGCCTGGTGATAGGTGATATTCTCACAGTAAAGAATACACAGGGCAACATGGGTGTCGCCAGACTATTCATAAGAGAAGCAGATTGACCATGCCTGCATTGCTAAAAAGTTCTGGTTGTCCCTACAGGATGTCTGAGTGATGAGAGGAGCAGACGAACGTCTGACCATCACCTTGTCATTGTCAGGCTAAAGCTAAGGCTGAAGAAAGCAAGGATGGAACTGACAAACATACGCCAGTGATATAACACCACCCAACAACACCATGCACAGAAACTGAGTGAATGCTCAGTCACCATCACTAACAAGTTTCAAGTTCTGCATGAACTAGAGGATAACAGAGACCCAGTAGAAAGTCAGTGGAATAAGATCAAAGAAACAGTGACATCAATCTGGCAGGAGGTACTGGGTTTCAAGATACACCAACATAAAGAATGGATCTCTCTGCAAAACCCAAGAGAGAAAGTAAAAGAAAGCAGCAGTCAACACCAGCCAAACAACAGCAGATAAAGCAAAAGCTCAAGGCAAATACACCAAAGCCAACAATGAAGCAAAGAGAAGCTTAAGAGCAGATAAGAGAAGATTCATTCATGGTCTTGACACAGAAGCCGAGGAAGCAGCTAGCCATGAAAACTTGAAAGAACTCTACAGCATAAACTTTCTAGCAGATACAACAAGCCAGAAAGACCTGTTAACCCCTTCGCTGCCAGGCCTTTTCCCCTTCCTGTGCCAAGCCTTTTTTTGGCTATTTGGGGCAGTGCGCACTTAGGCCCCTGTAACTTTTTAACCACATTAGGTATCCACGCCAAATTTGCATCCTTTTCTTCCAACATCATGGGGATTCTTAAGGTACTCAGGGTTTGTGGATTCCCCTGGAGGGGTCACAGAAATGAGCCAAAATACAGCAAAATTTTGTTTTTTTTTCAGAAAAATTGGAAAAACGGGCTGCAAATGAAAGCATCTGGGGTTTTCCCTGCCAATGTTATCAAAAAAGGGTTTGTTGGGTTGGAATCACCATTTTCCCAGCTTTTCGGGGATACCAGACTTTTGTCAAAAACCCAACATTTTTTACACAGTTTTGGCATTTTTCTGGGACATAGCCTATTTTTGCTATTTTTTGTGCTTTTGACCTCCTTCCAGTTAAAGGCAGAAATGGGTACAAAAGCAATAATGGATCCTGGAAAGCTATACATTTTCGAGAAGAAGACAAAATTCTGAATTCAGCAAGGGGTCATATGTGTAGATCCATCAAGGTTTTTTTATAGAAACAAACAGTTAAATATAGGATAAATTGAAACTTTGCTGACAAAAACAGCCTTTTGTGTCAATGTTTTCACCTGTAACTTCTTCTAATTATGACAGCTCTTTGAAAGCAATATACCGTTGCATCCGCTGGACATTACTGGTTGTGGGGATATATAGGACTTGTAGGTTCACCAAGAACCCGACGAGCCCAGAGCCAAAAACTGAGCAGCAACTTGCAATGGTTTTTTATTATGTACCGGGTATATAGTAATTATTCTGTAAAAATGTGTACATGGAAAAATCGGTATGAAAGACACCTATGTATTTCTGAAATGGGAACAAAATATAGAGTTTAGAAACAGTAGATATTCGCACATTCCTGTAATTGGGAATACTCATACTAGCATGAGAATTATGTGTCAATTTTTAGAATGACTTATTTTTTACACAATGTCTTTCACTTGGAAGGCAGAAATGCATCGAAAGTCAATAGATAATAACAGTTCCTTTACAAATCTGAATTACCCTAAGTCTCTCTATAAAAATGGTACCTCACTTGTGTGGGTAGGCATAGTGCCCGCGACAGGAAACGGCGCAAAACGCAACGTGGTCACAACTCAGTATCGCAGTGAAAATTTACCCTTTTTTGGCAAAGTGCCTAGCTCTAGTTTTTTAACCCTAGCTCTGCGGGCACCTCGGGAAACCTAGCAAACCTATACATTTTTGAAAACTAGACACCCAGGGGAATCCAGGATGGGGTGACTTGACTGCCTCCCACCAGGGTCTGTTACCCAGAATCCCTTGCAAACCTAAAAAATTGTCAAAACAAACACATTTTCCCCACATTTCTGTGGTGGAAAGTTCCGGAATCTGCGTGGACCCACAAATTTCCTCCTACCCCGCGTTCCCCAAAGTCTTACGAGAAAAACGGTACCTCACTTGTGTGGGTCGGCCTAGTGCCCACAACAGGAAACGGCGCAAAACGCAATGTGGTCACACCTCAATTTCGCAGTGAAAAATGACCCTTTTTTGGCAAAATGACTAGCTGTAGTTTTTGAACCCTAGCTCTGCGGGCATCTTGGGAAACCTAGCAAACCTATACATTTTTGAAAACTAGACACCCAGGGGAATCCAAGATGGGGTGACTTGACTGCCTCCCACCAGGGTCTGTTACCCAGAATCCCTTGCAAACCTACAATTTTTTTTTAAAAAACACATTTTCCCCACATTTCTGTCGTGGAAAGTTCCGGAAACTGCGTGGATCCACAAATTTCCACTCACCCCTCGTTCCCCAAAGTCTTACGAGAAAAACGGTACCTCACTTGTGTGGGTCGGCCTAGTGCCCGCGACAGGAAACGGCGCAAAACACAACGTGGTCACACCTCAATTTCGCAGTGAAAAATGACCCTTTTTTGGCAAAATGTCTAGCTGTAGTTTTTGAACCCTAGCTCTGCGGGCACCTTGGGAAACCTAGCAAACCTATACATTTTTGAAAACTAGACACCCAGGGGAATCCAGGATGGGGTGACTTGACTGCCTCCCACCAGGGTCTGTTACCCAGAATCCCTTGCAAACCTAAAAAATTGTCAAATAAAACACATTTTCCCCACATTTCTGTGGTGGAAAGTTCCGGAATCAGCGTGGATCCACACATTTCCACCCACCCCGCGTTCCCCAAAGTCTTACGAGAAAAAAAATACCTCATTTATGTGGGTCAGCCTAGTGCCCGCGACAGGAAACGGCACAAAACGCAACGTGGTCACACCTCAATTTCGCAGTGAAAAATGACCCTTTTTTGGCAAAATGACTAGCTGTAGTTTTTGAACCCTAGCTCTGCGGGCACCTTGGGAAACCTAGCAAACCTATACATTTTTGAAAACTAGACACCCAGGGGAATCCAGGATGGGGTGACTTGACTGCCTCCCACCAGGGTCTGTTACCCAGAATCCCTTGCAAACCTAAAAAATTGTCAAATAAAACACATTTTCCCCACATTTCTGTGGTGGAAAGTTCCGGAATCAGCGTGGATCCACACATTTCCACCCACCCCGCGTTCCCCAAAGTCTTACGAGAAAAAAAATACCTCACTTGTGTGGGTCAGCCTAGTGCCCGCGACAGGAAACGGCGCAAAACGCAACGTGGTCACACCTCAATTTCGCAGTGAAAAATGACCCTTTTTTGGCAAAATGACTAGCTGTAGTTTTTGAACCCTAGCTCTGCGGGCACCTTGGGAAACCTAGCAAACCTATACATTTTTTAAAACTAGACACCCAGGGGAATCTAGGATGGGGTGACTTGACTGCCTCCCACCAGGGTCTGTTACCCAGAATCCCTTGCAAACCTAAATAATTGTCAAAAAAGCACATTTTCCCCACATTTCTGTGGTGGAAAGTTCCGGAATCTGTGTGGATCCACAAATTTCCACCCACCCCGCATTCCCCAAAGTCTTACGAGAAAAACGGTACCTCACTTGTGTGGGTCGGCCTAGTGCCCGCGACAGGAAACGTCGCAAAACGCATTGTGGTCACACCTCAATTTCGCAGTGAAAAATTACCCTTTTTTGGCAAAATGACTAGCTGTAGATTTTGAACCCTAGCTCTGCGGGCACCTTGGGAAACCTAGCAAACCTATACATTTTTGAAAACTAGACACCCAGGGGAATCCAGGATGGGGTGACTTGACTGCCTCCCACCAGGGTCTGTTACCCCGAATCCCTTGCAAACCTAAGAAATTGTCAAAAAAAGCACATTTTCCCCACATTTCTGTGGTGGAAAGTTCCGGAATCTGTGTGGATCCACAAATTTCCACCCACCCCGCGTTCCCCAAAGTCTTACGAGAAAAACGGTACCTCACTTGTGTGGGTCGGCCTAGAGCCCGTGAGAGGAAACGTCGCAAAACGCATCGTGGTCACACCTCAATTACGCAGTGAAAAATGACCCTTTTTTGGCAAAATGACTAGCTGTAGTTTTTGGACCCTAGCTCTGCGGGCACCTTGGGAAACCTAGCAAACCTATACATTTTTGAAAACTAGACACCCAGGGGAATCCAGGATGGGGTGACTTGACTGCCTCCCACTAGGGTCTGTAACCCAGAATCCCCTGCAAACCTACAGAATTGTCAAAAAAATACATTTTCCCCACATTTCTGTGGTGGAAAGTTCCGGAATCTGCGTGGATCCACAAATTTCCACCCACCCCGTGTTCCCCCAAGGCTTAAGAGAAAAACGGTACCTCCCTTGTGTGAGTCGGCCTAGTGCCCGCGACAGGAAACAGCGCAAAACGTGGTGAGGTGATATCAAAATTGCCTATCTCAAAACCACCTGGTTTTGCAAGGGGGGTCACCTGGGTTTTCGGCCCGGTGCTCGGCGGCCATCTAGGGAAACCTACCAAACCCATACATTTATGAAAACTAGACACCCGGGGGCTTCCAGGGAAGTATGGCTTGCGTGGATCCCCCAATGTTTCCTTACCCAGAATCCCCTGCAAACCTCAATTTTAGCTGAAAAAATCACTTTTTTCACATATTTTTGTGTGGGAAAGTTGTGGCATCACCGGGCTCACTCAAATTTCCCACCTCCCAGCATTCCCCTGGGTCTCCCGGAAAAAATGGTTCCTCACTTGTGTGGGAGGCCCAAGTACCCGCGACAGGCAAGGGCCCAAAACGTAGTGAGGTGACTTCAAATTTGCCTATCTCAAAATCACCTGGTTTTGCAAGGGGGTCATCTGGGTTTTTGGCCCGGTGCTCTGCGGCCATCTAGGGAAACCTACCAAACCCATACATTTCTGAAAACTAGACACCCGGGGGCTTCCAGGGAGGTATGGCTTGTGTGGATCCTCCAACGTTTCCTTACCCAGAATCCCCTGCAAACCTCAATTTTAGCTGAAAAATCACTTTTTTCACATATTTTTGTGTGGGAAAGTTGTGGCATCACCGGGCTCACTCAAATTTCCCACCTCCCAGCATTCCCCTGGGTCTCCCGGCAAAAATGGTGCCTCACTTGTGTGGGAGGCCCAAGTACTCGCGACAGGCAAGGGCCCAAAACATAGTGAGGTGACTTCAAATTTGCCTATCTCAAAATCACCTGGTTTTGCAAGGGGGGTCACCTGGGTTTTTGGCCCGGTGCTCTGCGGCCATCTAGGGAAACCTACCAAACCCATACATTTCTGAAAACTAGACACCTGGGGACTTCCAGGGAGGTATGGCTTGCGTGGATCCCCCAACGTTTCCTTACCCAGAATCCCCTGCAAACCTAAATTTTAGCTGAAAAAATCACTTTTTTCACACATTTTTGTGTGGGAAAGTTGTGGCATCACCGGGCTCACTCAAATTTCCCACCTCCCAGCATTCCCCTGGGTCTCCCGGTAAAAATGGTGCCTCACTTGTGTGGGAGGCAAAAGTTCCCGCGACAGGCAAGGGCCCAAAACGTAGTGAGGTGACATCAAAATTGCTGATGCCCGCCAAGCACAGGCCAAAAAGACAGTTGACCCCATTGCAAAACCAGATCGTTTTGACATTGTTTGTTTCTACAGCGTGAGAATTTCGGCACAATATTGCAAGGAAAATGTGACAGACATTTTGAGGTTTGCAGGACATTGTGGATAAAATAACTTTTTGGAATTCACAAGAGAGACATCACCATGAACTCCCTTGGGTTTACGACAATATCTACAGTTGGTGGGTTATTCTTACATGGAACATACACGTTGGCAGAGAAACTAAAAAGACAAAGATTCCTGCACAGCCATCTATTCCTCAAACGCACACACATACTGGTTGGATTTGGCACGAGGGCGAGTGATGGTTCAGGATATTAAATTTTATTAACACGAGATTTCACAAAAATGAAATGCACTGTCAATAATTAAATGGAGCAAAAACTGAACCAATGACTCGCAGCTCGGGAGCTGTAAAGCCACGGCAAGGCACCAACCGCTTTACAGGCCATTCACACACCTTTCATACGTGATACACACAAGACCATTCGCACCACCAGGCACAAAAACAACACATTACAAAATTCACAAAAGGGACAAGGTACACCCTGCTTCAGAAAGGCAAATATTACTGCACAGCCATCTATTCCTCAAACGCACACACATACTGGTTGGATTTGGCACGAGGGTGAGTGATGGTTCAGTATATACAATTGCATTAGCAAGTGATTTCACAAAAATGAAATGCACTGTTAATAATTGAAAGGGCGAGAAACTGAACCATTGACTCACAGCTCGTGAGCTGTAAAGCCACGACAAGGCACCAACCTCTTTACAGGCCATTCATGCACCTTTCATACGTGTGAGACATACAAAACCATTCACACCGCCAGCCGCGGGCCCATCACATAACAAAACTCACACCAGCGCACAGCGCCATTCAAGGGCCCATCAGTTTCACACGCCCACATTCCTGACACAGCAACTACACAAGCTGATGGATTGCGTGGAGTGGCACTCAGCTAGCAGTGTGTGTAGTGACCAGCAGCAAGTCACTACTCACACACCGCCAGCCAAGCACCATTCCACGCACACCGCCAACCAAGTGCCAGTCCACACACACCACCAACACATTTAGGATTTCTTTTAGATAAAAATAAAAACACAAACAAATCGCAAATCGATACAAATCTACAAACACAAAATCAGAAACTAAATACATTGCACTAACGCCAACCTTGAAACAGAATCAAAGACCAGGCAGTTCACTTTACCACTCATGAATGCTCCCAAAAATTATTTTTCGTGTGGTACGCTCTAAAACAAGCAGGGACACACAGCCCAGGTTTAGAAGGACAGTCGGGGCAGTACATACGAATCTCGTTCCGCGTACCTCTTCGCCAACAGACTCTGCATCTCCTAGTGGGAAAATCTTTTGCCGGTGTGGGAGGGATGAAATCAGGAAAGTGGCGATCTTTCAATCGAACCATATCCTCCACCACTCCAAATCTAGGAACACTTGCATGTTCCACAACAACAAGGCTAGCTATCACAGAGTGCTGAAACTGAAGAAATGTCAAGTTTGACGCAGGAGAACACTCCTTGAACACAATAAAAGCATTGAAATTAGCTAATTCGAAGAAATGGATGGCCAACTTCTTATACCAAACATAAGCCTTCCGAATAGCAGAGTAAGGTTCCAACCTCTGATCTACTCTGTCAACACCACCCATGTGCTTATTGTAGTCTAGAATGCACACAGGTTTGCGCACTTCAGCAACCTGACCCCAAACAGCCACAGGTGAAGTACTCTCATCATGGATGGTAGTCAGCATGTACACATCCCCCCTGTCCACAAATTTTACAGCTAGTAGTTCATCACTACGCAAGGAATTGCCCCCTCTGAAGTTTTTTGCAAACAAGCTCTTTCGGATAACCTTTACGGTTAGAGCGGATTGTGCCACATGCAAAAGTGTCCACTTTATACAATTCCTTAAATAATTGCACAGCAGTATAGAAGTTATCAAGGTACAAATGGTGGCCTCTGTTAAACAGTCTTCTAGCAAGATCCCACACAATTTTCTCTGAAACGCCAAAAGTGGACGGACAGCCTGGGGGGTCAATAGTAGAATCTCTACCAGTGTACACACGAAAATTAAAAACATATCCTGTCCTACTCTCAGACAACATATACAGCTTAATTCCATAGCGTGCCCTCTTGCTAGGGATGTACTGCCTAAAAACCAAACGGCCCTTGAACAAGACCAAAGACTCATCAATAGATACTTCTTTCCCTGGAGTATAGATCTCAGAAAATCGATCTACAAAGTGATCAAGAACGGGCCGAATCTTAAAAAGACGGTCACAGTCAGGGTGATCTCGTGGCAACGCCATAGAATTATCAACAAAATGCAGCATACGTAGCAAAAGTAAATACCGATTACGAGTCATAACTGCAGGAAATATGGCAGTTGCCAACAAGGGGCTAGTAGACCAAAACGAAGCAAAGGTTGGCTTCCTTACCACACCCATCAATAAAGTCAAACCCCAAAAATTCTTAATCTCTTCCAGATATGTGGGAGTCCACCGGGTAGCTCGAGACTGGGGCCTAAGTTTGTCGCTATTGTCCCTCAAAAACTGTTTAGCATACAAATTCGTCTGCTCAACAATCTCACCCAAAAATACATCATCCATAAACAACTGAAAAAACTGTATAGGCAAAAAGTGTTCACAATCCACTCTACACCCTGCATCACCGCTAAAGGCAGGCAACACCGGCTGCACCATGTTTGGATCAACCCAAAGTCCAGCACTTCCAGTAGGAAGCCTAGCAGCCTCAGACTGCAATCCAGATGCCTCTTGCACCATCGGCACAGCAGTTTCCTCCTCTAAGACAGGCACTTCATCCGCACTGAGAGTTGCTTCATCCACACCAAGAGTACCTTCATCTGCACTGAGAGTACCTTCATCATCTGATGATTCCATGTTGAGAGAAAACTCACTGCCAGAATCTTCCCCTCCCTCCTCTCCCTCAGACGCACTGTCAGTCTCATAATCATGCTCAGAGGAAGATTCAAGAAGCATACCAACCACCTGTTGAGCAGTCATTCTACGGCTAGCCATATTGCTTACTAATAAAGGTAACTTGTCAAACAAGTCAACAACAACAAACACTTTGTAAAATAAGTAATAAACAAAAAGCACCTTTATCAAAAACTCATATATACTCCAAAACAATACCACTCACTTGCCAGAGGCAGCTAAACTACTCACCACCACCTACTCTGTACAGACACAGTATGGATCAACAATATCCCACTAAAAAAGAAAGAGAAAAGCAATTACACATAAGACTATGCAAAACACATTGCAAAGAATTTCATGCTCAAACCACTAACTAAATATGCCGCCATTATGACATCACTTACAAAAAAATTCATTCAGACATTACAATATTACTCATTTGAAGTATATACAACAAAAAAAACATTCTTACCAAAACAATGCAACTACACAAAACTGCAGAACAACCACTGTCGAAACTGGAATCAGGAATCAAAAGCTTTAGACTAGAATAAAAAGGAGAAAAAACGTTATTGTCACATATGCATATAATGCTCTAGACCATCACGTACTGCGCAAAATTTAGTACTTGAACCTCCCACTTTCAAGAAGGAAAGATCGATGGCCCAATCTTTTACAAGCAACGCGGCAAGAATCTGGAACTCGGCCTCAGCTCCGGACCACCCCCTCCCTCTTCCCAGTCCTTCAAAACTGACCTCAAAGTTCTCCTCCTGCAAAGACACTTCCAAACTTAATTCACACCCTCTCTATTGTCTGAAGGAAGTCTTTACATTATAGGAAATTCTGTTCTCCATGCCCGTAGAAGTGCCTTCCCAGTGTGTTCCTGTGTTTTGAGTGTCTGCCATTTATTGCACTTTTATACCTCTACTTGTACTTTGTACTCTTTTGTAACTTTCACACATGTCACTTTTCCTCTTGTAACGTATTGTTTGCTACCTCTTGTATTTTGTTTGCTTTTGATACATGCACAATTACCACCATTGCCTCTTGTAACATAACGTTTGCTCTTGTTTTCAGAGTGTCTGCCATTTATTGCAGTATTTTCCCTCATGTGACATCCATCAGAGAGCTGCGTGAATAATTATCTGGTAATCCCCTCAGCACAATGCAAACACCCACCCGAAATAGGTACCCAGTGAGGTCACACCGTTCGCATCGCCCTAACCTGCTCAAGGTTCATTCATGTGACCTCAGTGACAGTCACAGCGACTGGATCACTGTTGCTCTAGGGTGTGCGGCTTCGTAGGCCTGCCCGCAAGACTGGAGATGAACTTCAGTATGGATTGTGGTGGACAGGCCTTCAAGGTTAACCCACAATTGACACCACTAGGGTACACCTGCTTGTGCTAAGACATCAAGCCTTCTAAGGTCTAGTGGGGCCTGCTACGGTCTAGCATGGGAATGTGCTCCCTCAGTACAGTGGTGTGGTGGACTGGTCATGAATGCGGAACCCGGTTCCCCAGTTCCAAATTCCACAGCTCTGGCCATAGTGCCACATCCCCACTGAACACCATACTTGCCCACTGAGAGAAACTCACACTGCCTTCAGCTATAACCTAATTGTGCCTGCTATAAACACTTGGATGTGGCTCATAGGGAATGCAAAGAATGTGAAATGTAAGCAGAAACAACATGGTTACCTAAACGATCTCTCACTAACTATTCAGAAATCAGCGAGTGGTTTCACCTGAAAAGTTATGGACATGACTAGAGGGCCCTGAAGGGAACCGTTTCACTGTCCATTGCTTACATGCTTACAAAACGGAAGCAGTATGGTATAAAAAGACCACATCCATAAACACAGAGCCATGGTACACATTGTGTTTTCCAATCCACCCATCAACCCGGTATTGCAGTACCTCCAGGAATGGTACACTCTCCCAACCTGGAAATAACAATGCTCTTCAAAGAAAGACGACAAAATGAAAGTAGCACTTCACTGGCAAACTCTGTAAAGTGATGCTGGTGTATTTGGATGTAAAAAAAAACAATCTGGCCACTTTGCAACCCCTCTGTCTTGCTATTAGTTAGGTATTTAATTCTCATATAAGAAATTCTATTTCTCTACATGCTGCTGCACTTTGGATTTGAAAAATTAAAAAGAAGGGCATTTCTCGGCATTTTTGGATCCAGTTCACAGGGAAGCAACTAGAAAGACGAGCGTTTTTCAAATTTGGATCCATTTCACAGGGAAGCAACAACAGGCACACACGAACGAAGCTGAGCCTCGTGGCATGCCTTGGCATACCAAAGTGCCCCCACCCTAACCCAAACCCACCGATGCAAAAATCATGCTGCTGCACTTTGGATTTGAAAAATTAAAAAGAAGGGCATTTCTCTGCATTTTTGGATCCATTTCACAGGGAGGCAACTAGAAAGACGAGCGTTTTTCAAATTTGGATCCATTTCACAGGGAAGCAACAACAGGCACACACGAACGAAGCCGAGCCTCGTGGCATGCCTGGGCATACCAAAGTGCCCCCACCCTAACCCAAACCCACCGATGCAAAAAAAAATCCTCCCCAGCCCCAAAACTCACCTTTACTCTCCGATGCGCAGGAAGCAAATGGCTTCCTGCGCCTCGGAGAGCAAAGGGGAAACCTCCAATGACGTCAGCGCGGCTCGCGTGCTGACGTCATTGATGAAGCGGGGGGGCGGGGGGAGGCAGGGGAAGGTCTTCCCCTGCCGTCCCAGTAAAAAAAAAAAAGATCGACCACTCATGGGGGGAGCGCCAGCGCTTCCCCCGTGGGTGAGTGCCATGACGAGCTGGACTCGTCATGGTCACAACGCGACTGTACTCCATGACGAGTCCAGCTCGTCATGGGCACAGAAGGGGTTAAAGGCAAAGCTGGTAAGACAATCCTAAGTAACGAAGGCCAACAACCAAGATGAATGGAGCATTTTGAAGAATTGCTGAACCAGCCCATGCCACAGTCTCTACCAGATATACAGCCAGATGACAAGGACTTGCCGATTGACTGCAGCAGACCAACCAAGGAAGAAATATGGCAAACCATCAAACATCTGAGAAATGGAAAAGCAGCAGGACCACCCAACAATGTTCCTGCAGAGGCATTGAAGTCATCAGTAGACATACTCTAACCTATGTCTGGAACAATCTGGGAAGAGGAAAAGGTGCAGTCAGACTGGAAGGAGGGATGTCTCATCAAGATCCCCAAGATAGGTGACCTGAGTAACTGTGCAAATTACAGAGGGATAACACTTCTGTTAACCCCAGACAAAGTGTTCAACAAAGTCATCCTGAACAGAATGAAAGTTGATGCTCAGTTGTGAGATCAGCAAGCTGGCTTCTGCAAAGATAGATCCTGTACAGACCAGATTGCAACATTGTGCTTCACCATTGAACAGTTGATGGAAGGGAACTCCCCCCTCTATGTCAACTTCATCGACTATAAAAACGTATTCGACAGCATGCACATAGAGACCCTTTGGAATCTCCTCTGCAACTCTGATGTGTCAGATAAACTTGTCAGAATAATCAGCAACTCTTATGATGGAATGACCTGCAAGATAGTCCATGAAGGGCAACTTACAGAAGCCTTCCAAGTGAGGACCAGAGTCCGCCAGGGTTTTTTGTACTCACGTTTTCTCTTCCTGTTGGCCATAGACTGGATCATGAAGACATTCACAGAAGGAGAAGAAATGGGATCCAGTAGACACCATGGACACTGCTCAATGACCTGAACTTTGCAGATGACCTGGCCCTACTCTCCCATACCCATCTGCTGATGCAAGAGAAGACTGACAAGGTGGCAGCCAAATCAGCACAACTTAGCCTCAACCTACACAGGGGAAAAACCAAGATCCAGAAGGCTAACAAAGCTAGCACAACTGCAGTCACTCTTGTAGGCGATGCACTGGAAGAGGTTGAAGTCTTCACCTATCTGGGAAGTGTCATCGACAAGCAGGGCGCCACAGATGCTGATGTAAAGGCAAGAAATGGCAAAACAAGCACTGCCATCATTCAGCTAAAGAATATCTGGAGCTCTAAACTAAGATAAGACTTTTTAAAACCAATGTAAAATTGGTCTTCTGTATGTAGCAGAAAATTGGAGGATAAAAGTGACCACCACCAACAAAGTTCAGACGTTCATCAACTCATGCCTGAGGAAAATCATCCAAATCTGCTGCCCAAACACCATCAGCAGCAACGAGCTATGGGAGCTGACATTGCAACTCCCTGCTCATGAAGAAATCATGAACAGATGCTGGGGCTGGATAGGTCACACTGTTCACAAGCCTGCATCAAACCCCACCAGGCAATCCATGACCTAGAACCCTCAATGGAAAAGGAAAAGAGGAAGTCCAAAAAACACCTGCCTAGACCTCAAGGGTGACTGCAAGGAAATGGGCAACACCTGGAGACAGATTGAAAGAAAAGCCTAGGACAGAGGTGGCTGGAGAGTCCTGGTTCATGGCCTATATCCCAGATGGGATAGGAGGCATAAGTAAGTCAGATATCCCCATTGACCTACTGTTGGCAGATTTGTAGCCCAATTTAGGCTTTCTAGATTTGGTGGCTGTCTAGAGTACATGTTATGTGCAGGCGGAGGTGGTTGAGCAGTGTTACAGGATCCTTTATTGTTTGTGGCTGCACTACAGCTATAGGTCTGACGATGCCTCTGGTAATATTAATTGGCCTTGTGTAAACATGATGTCCAGCATAAGCCCAGCTGAGTGCTTAGGGCCGCTCACCACCTGTTTAAACTGAGAGCCTACATTTTACTCATGAGATTTATACCAGATTTGGTATCTAACCAGGCTACACGCAAGTTACAATCTCTCATAATCATTTTTTGACTCTGGGCTGGTTGGTAAATTCAAGGAATTAGTTCAGCAAGACTGGATTCCAACTGGGGTTTTAGGAGGGGTTGACCACTAGAGAGAGGATAGAACTGTTGGAATTAAGTGGAGAATTAAGTTGGAGAAGTGTGGCTCACTGGTTAGAGTAGGCAGACCTGGAAGCAGAGGTCAGCCCGGGACCAGGGTTCAATTCCTGGCTCGGCTGGGTCTTGAGTCCATAAATTGTCCATGGACTCGATAATTCTCGCTCCAGTGCATACTCGATTCATGGGTTCACACTCTGCGACTCTGGGCAATAGCTTGCTTAATCTCCACAATGGCCCCTTGCGGCGGGATGCCTGGCTTTCACCTTGTGGATGCCCTGCTGGGTTATCTCACAGGGGAATACCAGGATGGGTTCCCTAAGCAAGCGCTTAGAGACCGGTTGGTGATTTGCGCTATATAAATATCTGGGGCGTTATTGAATAGTTGAAAATTCTGACATCGTTTATTAGATTGCCACAGTATTTGTCACTCAGAATTGGCGATTTAGCATTTTGAGCATGGTAATATTAAGGCACAATATTATAAGTTGCAATTACAAATACTTGTTTAAAGTTATATTGAAAGAACAGAGCGATGTAGTGAAATACCGCAAAGTATGTTTTCACTCTTTATTAATTTCATACCACGTGATTGTTTTAAGAAACACTTCCTGGTTATTGCACACTTTACTCGTGAGCAAGGGATTACTATCCCGAAACGCGTAGAGTTGGTCGCCTGTTCGACACTCCAATAAAGGACTGTTTTGAAGCTCAAGAGTTGTCAGTGGCTGCTGTGTGTTTCGAGTACAAAGGAATTACAGCATCAAGTTTAGATATTGAGGATTACCACCTCGCTGCGGACCGCCATCACAAGTGAGTGAGGGGGGAGGCTGACAACAGCGTTTACGCTGTGATTGCGGATGGATATATATGCTTGGAGCCACCTAGATTGATCACCACATACAATCGCCAACACAGCAAGGTGCGATCAATCTTTTACAAAAATTGGCCGCTGGTCCAAAATGATCCGATTTTGGGGGAGCAGATGCCTAAACTTCCAGCAATCACTTTTCGGAGATGTTGGTCTATGAACGACATGCTGGTCAAAAGTAGTCGAGAAGTCAGAGTAAGCGGCACTTGGCAACAGAGTTCCAAGGGGTTTCTAAAATGTGCAAGCTGTAAAGCTTGCAAATATGGAAAAAACAAGTCATCATACACCACACCTTTTAGTGATGTTCCAACCCCAATCTCCAAGAAGTTGTCATGCGAGACGGAATTTGCTGTATATGTGTTGGAGTGCGTATGTGGCCTGCAGTATGTGGGGAGCACCAAGCTGCAGGTCCACAAACGCATTCTCCAACACATACGGGCAATAGGCAACAATGATCCAACTTATCCTGTGGCGAGGCACATCAAGGATTTCCATGGTAACAAATTGGAATCCTTGAGTTACTATGTGATTGATGCTGTTCCGCATCTTCGCGGAGGCGGTGACCGTGAGTCCATGCTAAGACAATTAGAAACAAGATACATTCTTGAGCTGGACTCCAAAACTCCGAACGGTCTTAACTCTAGCGAAGATTTATTCACCTGCCTGTGAAACTTACTGGTACCTTAGTTATACGGTGAAAGCTGTTAATGAGTCATAGGGTTGACATTTTGAGTAACATATATTTGTCTTCCCCAAAATAGGGTCTAGCAATAATGACACTGGCTGACTCTATAGGCATACAGTACAGTTCGTTTCATAGCATATCTCAAACTTTTAGCTGCCCTATGATAGTTATCTATCATTCTCCTTCTTTTTTTTTTTTTTTTTTTATTATTAATTCACTAACACAGTACCCAGATACAGGCAGATTAGACAAGGATTATATAAGGATTTCCGGGCTCGGGAACCTGTTCGTGGCAGTTTCCACATTATGGGGCTGTCTTTTCTCTCCCTTGTCTAAAAATGTGGTATTTATAATTGCTCTGATACTGCATATTTTGTACAGATTTTGTTTGCACTTGCACTTTATTATGAGAAAAGTTTGTAAAATGACGTTACCTCACTATGAGGATTATATTTTCCGCATATGCCCGAAAGGCGTATTAGATTTATTTTGCACATTGCCAAGTTTTGCACATTTATTCTCATTTAGGGATCTATTGTGATGTAACCAAGGCATTTTGGACTAAAATCAATTGGGTTAGTTGAATGTCTTGGGATTATTACCCCATTGAATGTTTTAATCAATACCCAGTGGATCAGTTTGTGGTTTAATGCTGCATTACGCAATTATTTGCACAGTCACCCTTTTTTTAAAAAAAATAATGAGGGAGGCAACTATAATTCCAGAATGCGATAGGCATTTGTGCTATCTGACTCTCTCACTCCTATCAAGAAGTGGCAAGGCATTTAACGGTCATTTTCAACTCGCATAGCAGGAACTGTCACAATGTGTTTTTATGCAAGGGCTGATTAAACCGTATCACCAATTTTTAGACTTGCAATAGCCGAATTCGGGGGATAGTATTAACAAGTGTGCTGTCTCATATGATGTAAATTTGCGTTTGGGAGATGTTTTCTATGTCCATTGGCCTATGGGTCACGTGTTCAATTGCACTTGCACTTTAAATTCTTTGGCTTCCGCCCTAAGCGTCATGTGATCAAGGCCTCCGTGTTGAGGCCGAAACGCGTCATGGTGGTTCGAGGTGCACGTATGAAATAAAAATAACACCCTGCACTTTATTTTTCTGGGTCCGTGGTCGTCTTTCCTCGTGGATGGGAGTTCGAAGACGAAGTTCTCTGCATTACCTACTGGCGGTCGCCAGTAGGTAGTTATAGTTAGGACCCTGTTTCCATAGGAAATCCGCAACATTCTATTTGGAATAACTTTGGCGCCAGTCGAAGAATCCTCGCGAAATTTTCAAAATAGGTGGGGCGCTACGCTCCGCTCCTACCCTGAAAGTCTCGGGGGGATTCGTCAAGCGGGGGCTGAGAAAAAAGGGGGGTCCCAAAACGCGTTTTTCCCATGCATTTTTCCATAGGACCTTTAGACACAGCTACAGCCCGAACGGCTGAACAGAGTTACTTGAAATTTGGCAGAGAGGTAGTCCTCAGGTCAAGGAAGTGCCTTTTGTAGGTCTGGTGTAAATCTGTTCAGTAGTTCCTGAGAAAATAGCATTTAAATCAATAGATATATCTGTGGCAGCTTACGGTGCGCTTACCGTGCGCTTACGGTAAGCTTACCGTACGCGTACGGTGACGTGCGCGAGCGCGATTCTGATTGGCTGTTAGATCTTAGTAAACATTCGAATCGATCGAAACCAGGAAGCGGCGGCCGCCATTTTCTCTCTCGCACTCTGAGGGGGGGAGGAAAAACAAAGTCAAAAAACATGTAAAGGGGCTGTTTAGACTGCCCCTAACCACCTAGCCTTGATGAAGGTGTCCCCAAAGCACCCCCAAGGTCAAAAAGACAATATTTATTTTTTTCGAAAAATCGCCGATTACGCTTACCGTACGCGTACGGTAAAAAATATTTTAAAAAAATATAATTAACAATACTCTCCCCACCCCGTGTGCAAATGGTGTCGGAAGGGCACCATTTGTGCATGGGATATTTATTCAATGGAAATGTAAATGTTTAAAAAAAAAAATTAACCTCTCTCTCCGCACCCCGTGAGCAAATGGTGGCCGAAGGGCACCATTTGTGCATGCCATATTAATTTCGAAAGAAAATGTAAAAGTTTACCTTGCACAACTAAGCGCATAATATGCCCTCCATGTGCGCACGGTGCGCGAAGCTTGCCCACCGTGCGTGCACAGCACTAACTGCGTAAAGTGGGCGCGCGGTGCGCGAAGCGCACCGCGTGCTCCTGTGCGCGCACCGTGCGCAAAGCGCACCGTGCGCGCACGGAACGAACTGCGTTAAGTGGGGGCGCACGCCACGAATGGCATAAAGTAACTTAGCATTTAAAAAACCGTACAAATTCACTGAAAAAAACATAGGTTTCACACACGTTATAGTTAGGAATTAGCATTTAAAAAACCTTGCAAATTCACTGAAAAAACCATAGGTTTCACACATGTTATAGTTAGCTGGACATTTTACTGATAAAAAACCTATGAAATTCCCCCGTTATAGTTAGTGCAGGCAACTATAACTCACGCGACCGCAATCCTCTGCTGATGACATATGTGTCTTTATGAAAAAAAAATAGTTGTAATATATGTATAGCTAAAATTTAATGGAAGAAGACATGGGCAAACAAGTGTCTAAATACAGTATTAGCATCAGCAGAGGATTGCGGTCGCGTGAGTTATAGTTGCCTGCACTAACTATAATGGGGGAATTTCATAGGTTTTTTATCAGTAAAATGTCCAGCTAACTATAACATGTGTGAAACCTATGGTTTTTTCAGTGAATATATATATATATATATATATATATATATATATATATATATATATATATATATATATATATACACATACACCAATAACATAAAATCTAATAAAAAAACATTATGCGGTCCATTAGGATGTAGGGCGGTGGGACCACCGTGACGCTGGCAGTGTGGAAAAATACCTTTTTCCATCCGCCAGCAGCGGACATCACGCCTGCCATATTAGTATGGTCAAACATAGGCCAATTTCCGACCTCCGCGGTGCAACACGCACCACCATCAAAGTGTGCCCACCACTGCGGTGGTCGGAGCCAATGGAGGCACTCCGCCGTGTGGAATGACATCCGCCCCGCTCCACAAATTAGGATGACTCAAGCAAGCAGACACACCGCCGTGGAGACACCGCCCAACCAGAGACGGCAGAAGCTCGACAGCGGAGCGCGAAACCAGAGTCCTGGTCCACACCACCCGGACACGACCGCAATGGACCCAGCTCTACACGTCTTTCTGGTGCTGTACCTGCTACATCACCAGGAACTCATGGACCGCCGCGGACGCCGCTGCAGGTACGCAATAACACAACACACAACCCATGGCCTGACACAGAGTCCAAATCCACATCAGACACCCTAGGGGGGACAAGGACACATCCACAAGGGCACCCACACATCACCCACCTGCCACAAAGTCACCCCCCTGCATCCTGGACACACAGCTACCGCCCCCATGAAGCAATGTCCCGGTCACGTCACCGCAGCAGCGAATACAAGCAAATACATGCGCACAATGCATAAGGCAGGGCCAGTGCCAGGCATGGGCAGGGCACAAAGACCACAGGGCCACACCCACTCCCATCACACACTAGCACACCCCATGAAGGCACATGCCATGTGCCCCCCCTGTGCACCCCATGCACAACAAGCCAGGGCAATACACACCCTGCACCACACAACAAACAATCATGGAGACACACAATGCAGGAGTGGCTGAACAGGAACACACAACACACAGCACATTAGCACAGGGCCAGGAAAATACACACAACACCACACTCAGGGAAAAAGCAATGAGGACAAGCAACGAATGAACACACTCATGGAATCAACATCCAAATGGACACACAGCCTGCTCAGTTACTCATACATATCACATACTGACACACACACACATACACCCCCCATGCCAACAGCAATGGAACACAACACATAGGGAAACCAAAGAGGGCTGCACGCAAATGGAAGGCCATGGAGACACACAACAAGCATGTGTACATCACATCAACACAAGGAACAGAGCACAATGCCCTCACACCATCAAAGCACACATGGCTGGCACAGTCAGTGAAATCAAACCACAGACAGCTCAGTGCAACAACACAGGGAGACAGCAAGGCAAACCATGTATAGGCATAAGGATGAAAGGAAGGCCCTGAAGTCAAACTGGGAACAGCCACACATCCATACAACTACTTCACATGAGTACACCAGTGGCACTACACACAGGGACCATCTACACACCTCAGGACTGATAAACACCAGTAAGAATTTACACACATACCCCCCTCACACCAGCAGCACACAACACCAGTGCCAAACACACTGAAAGCTGGCAATACTTGACAGGCAATACCCACACAAACAACCACACACCCTGGGCTCAGCCACAAACATCACACACACAGGGATGGCACCACAAATGTGGAAACAAATACAACAGACAAACACATAACCCAACAGAAACACACACAGAGCCACAACAACAACAGACATGCCCTGTGCAGCTAAACTGGGGAAAGGCAATGGGAGCACAGACACAACAGGAGTGCACAACCTCATCCCTCAGGAACAATGCACAGACAACCTACCACAACACACACAAGAAGTGCACCATCACAGAACAACACAGCCACAGCAAACAAACAACAGATGCACAGGCAGAACAATCACATAGCAAATATAGCACAACATCAGGGGATGCACACCATGCAGTCACAAGGCAACATACACACAGCACTGCATGCACAACAAGCTGTGTGAGCACACCAATCATACCAGACACACACAGACATCAGTGACAGAACAGCAACCCACACAACACCATACAGCACAGCATAAAGACAACAGCACACCCAGGAAGTGAAGCCATAACACAAACAACACATATAAATCCAACACAACGCCCATTAGATGCACAGGTCTGGAACACAAAGGTTGAAACAACTTGACCACAGGACTGGGCAGCACACACAGTTGAACTGCATATCAGCAACCATGACTGACAAACAGCACCAGAACATCACACATGACCCATTAGGGAAATGCACTGAGTGACACATTGACCCTGGACAAAGTACTGCACCACAAAGCACAGTGGCACAAATTAAGTCATGGGGAGGCACACACACACATACAAACCAAGGGGACAGCTCACATCAAAGTGGAGTGTACTGCATGTCATTTGGGTACATGGCAGGAGTGTAACATACACAAAGAGAGGGAGTGCAGACCCACAATGGGTAGGCAGCTGAAGCACAGATAGGGGATGGCACGACAACACTCACAACATGCCACACTGGAGGCAAGAAAGCACCATGGGACAGCAAGGCATGAGAAAACACAACCACAATGTCAGTGTGGAGCAACAGGTCTGCACAGACCCCACAAACAGCCACCAGACACATGGATGTGCAACAAAACACAACACTGAATTGCCAGTAACACCCTCTGCATACTCACAAGTGACAAAAACAACAAGTAGGAGTCAGACAGAACTGCAAGGATACACCAACACACTGCACAGTGCACACCATACAACTCACACATGGGCATACAACCACATCCACAGGGATGAACAATCAAAAAAACAGGCACACAAGTCCTGGGTGGCATATGTATGTAGTTGACATTGCATAGGCATGCACACATCAACACTCCCCACAAACTCACCCCTTTCACACTTCACACTACCTGGCCATCCAAGAGCATAAATGGAAAGTAAGCCATGGCACTAGGATGACTGGCCATCACAAGATGACCACACACATACACCACTGGGCACACATATAGGAAGAACACACACATGATGACCCTGGACAGCCTGCCAGCAATACTGTGTGCAGAAACGCACCCTGTGCTGGCAGTGCCCCCAAACCTGACATATGTACAATAGAGTCAACATGAACTAATCAAGTAAATGACTACAGCTAACCATTTGAAATTGACACCATTGCCACCACAAGTATCTGGGCCAAGAAGAATTGAAGACCCTATCACCACTGAAAAAAAGAGAGCAAGTGAGCCCAAACATTGACCATGTTGAAGTGCCACACAGACCATGTGGCACAGTAAACCATTTATACACAACAAAAGAACTTTATTCAGTAAGGACACTGACAAAATAGACAATTGGAGCAACTGTCTTTATTCACACATTGCACAGATAGGCACCACGAGAAAGGAAGAGTAAGGCACAAAATGCAGGACATGTCCATGAGAAGCTGCACAGGCAAGGGCAAAACAGCAGTGAACAACAAGGCCAGTACAGAGTGCAGATTATGTCCATGAGAAGCTGCACAGGCAAGGGCAAAACAGCAGTGAATAACAAGGCCAGTGGTCAGGGCAGAGTGCAGAGTATGTCCATGAGAAGCTGCACAGGCAAGGGCAAAACAGCAGTGAACAACAAGGCCAGTGGCCAGGGCAGAGTGCAGAGTATGTCCATGAGAAGCTGCACAGGCAAGGGCAAAACAGTAAGGACAGTGGCCAGGGCAGAGTGCAGAGTATGTCCATGAGAAGCTGCACAGGCAAGGGCAAAACAGCAGTGAACAACAAGGCCAGTGGCCAGGGCAGAGTGCAGAGTATGTCCATGAGAAGCTGCACAGGCAAGGGCAAAACAGCAGTGAACAACAAGGCCAGTGGCCAGGGCAGAGTGCAGAGTATGTCCATGAGAAGCTGCACAGGCAAGGGCAAAACAACAAGGCCAGTGGCCAGGGCAGAGTGCACAGTATGTCCATGAGAAGCTGCACAGGCAAGGACAAAACAGTAAGGCCAGTGGCCAGGGCAGAGTGCAGAGTATGTCCATGAGAAGCTGCAGAGGCCAGGGCAAAACAACAAGGCCAGTGGCCAGGGCAGTGTGCAGAGTATGTCCATGAGAAGCTGCACAGGCAAGTGCAAAACCAGCAGTGAACAACAAGGCCAGGGGCCAGGGCAGAGTGCAGAGTATGTCCATGAGAAGCTGCACAGGGAAGGGTCCAACACAGCAGTGAACAGCAAGGCCAGTGGGCATGACAAACTGCAGACTGAGTCCATGAGAAGCTGCACAGGGAAGGGTCCAACACAGCAGTGAACGGCAAGGCCAGTGGGCATGACAAAGTGCAGACTGAGTCCATGAGAAGCTACACAGGGAATGTGTGCGACTGTACCTTTCCATGGTCAGCAACACAGTCAGGGGGCAACAATGTGCAGTACAGGCCCACCTGTGTGAGACACAGGTGTGTGAGGGTGACTACCACTCAGACTTGGCTGTCAGGCGGACTGGGAGCTGGCTGTGTCTCGGGGACTGTCGGGGCACTAAACGGGGGAGAGAGCGGAATAGCTGAGGTAGAGCTATCAGTGGCTTGGCATGCTGGAGGGCTGTTTGGACCAGGTGGTGTAGTGGCACGTGGAGGTGGAGTCATGCAGATGGGAGTCACGGTGTGGCTGGGAGATTGTGGAGGGGTGCCTTTCCACTTCTTGGTGATCCTAAATGGCTTAACTGACTGTGGATCAATGGAAAGTGGTGTGGGCACAACAGGCACACTCACCACCACTGCTGCAGCAGGTGCAGGTGCTGGCAGCCCCTCTGGTGATGTGCTGGACCCAGCGGAACGCTTTGTCTTGCTTCGCCTCTGCCCCCCTTCCCCTGTTTACTAGGTGTTACCCCTACGGTGCCCTCCGGTCCCTGCTTCGCTGGGCTTGGAATGGGAGTCGAGGTGGTTGGTGATACTGCCTTGGAGCCCTTCCTAGGTGTACCCTTGGCATGCACCACCTCCTTGGTGGGCACAGACACTGTACAATTATCTTTGCGCGATGCTTTAGGGGCAGGAAAGTCCTTCGATGGGGATGCCACTGAGGCATGTGTGCCTGAGGTCTGCTGCTTTGCTAATTGTCCACTGGTGTCGCCTGACGGGCTTTTCTCCCTGCGCTCTGGGGTGCCTTTGGTCTTTTGTGGGGATGGTGTCTGCGCCCGGGACCGCTTGGGTTGCTGCTGCTGTGTGCTCCGTGTGCTGTATCGTCACTTTGATGTATGTGGACCGTGGTCACTATTGTCAGACGTGGCCACTGCCCGGGGGGTGGACAAAGGGACTGGAGCTGGACTGTGAGAATGTGCCTGTTGCAGGGCAGACATCACTGTTGATGACAAAGCCTGGACTGTCTGGGGCAGCCCATCCACGTCGGAATGTATGACCTCTATGAAAGCAACCACCTGGGCCAATTTCTTGTCGTGGTCAATGAAGGCATTGAGGAGAGCTGTCTGGCCTACACACAGCTGGCGCAAAAGGTCCACACACTCAGCACTGATGGCAGCAGGGGGGATATGGGCAGGGGCAGCGGTGCCCGGGGTGAAGGACACTCTTCCCCTCTTACTGAGGCGGACACGGGCAGCACCAGAGGAAGTGGCTGGGAGGGTGGGCACTGGCCGCTGTGTGGTTGAAGTCGATGCAGAGTCCCCGTTCCCTGTGCCCTCCAACATGGATGCATCCCCACTGGCATCGGATGATGTGTAGCTTTGTGTCTCAGGCTAGGACTCCTCCAGCAGACTCCTGTCCCCCACTGAGGCGCTGGTGACATCTGTGTCACTGGGCTCCTGGGCAGTTGTGGTTCTAGTTTCATCCCCACTGGTGTCCATCTCCTGTCCCTCCGTAACCACAGGTGATGCTGTATGGGAGAGAGAGATGTAGGGTCAGGTCAGTGGCAAAAACAGAACAAACATATGCAAGCAATGCATGACAAAAGTTGAGCAAATCTACATGTTGCACACCACCCTGTGCAATCACATCATGCCAACTTACTACATAGTCTCAAGCAGTGCGTGGAAACTGGAAACTCAGGCATGAGTGAGCCATGTGATTACCACACAGCACAACACACAACTAGTTCTGAGCACACCTAGGGACATGATGGGGGCACACTACTTGTTGCCAATGACAGAACTGGATGGATCATCAGGGGACAACACAGACCCAGACCACAACATGACAGTCCATAATGGACGTTAGCCCATGCCACCCACCATGTCGTACCTTGGGGACAATAGAATGCTGCACATTGCTGTAAGATGTCTAGCCCTCCCCAATATGGGTGCATGCAATGGATGCATTGATGTATGCAAAGTCAGATTGGGCACACTGCCGTTTCCTCCCATGGGATTCCCAAGATTACGCCAATGCAGAAGAAACCTGAAGAGCACAACTCAGAATGTAATGTGAAGGCACAGCATCTGAATCACCTTTGTAAGTACAGGTAGTGCAAATGCATGCCACAGGCTCCCAGGCCAGCAGCCACTTACATGCCACAGCATCACACTACCAACATCACAGAGGCCAGCGCTGGCACAGGCTCTGAACACATGCAGCTACTCCCAGCCAAAGTCAGACTCCCCAAATGCTCACCCCTGTCTTGCTGCTGTTGCTCCTTCAAACGTGCATCCAGCTCAGGCTGTGTCACCGCCAAGATGTGCCCCATTAGTGGTATCATACTGCGCTGTGCCAGATGCCCAGTGTGAGGAAGCAGCCCCAGGGTCATCTCCACCACATTTTTCCTAGCCGTCTGATGTCGTCCCATCTCTTGTGGCAGTGGGTGCGCCGTTGGTTTGAGACCCCCAGGGCTCGCAACTTCGCTGCAATGGCCCTCCACGCTGGTGTACCTTGAGCAGCAGGCATGGGAGACGAGAGGGAGAAATGATCAGGGACACAGTGTCATGTACCGACATCTATCAGTATATCAGCAAGATACAAAATCATCACATATCCAACGATAGGTCAATCAGAGATTATAGTACAGCCCACATGGGACCCCTGCATGGGAAAAGCTGATGTTAAAGCATGCAGGTGTGAGGGGAAACACAGTCCCTGCACATCTCACACACATGCCGGATGCCAGCACTGAAACACCCATATAGCCTGCCCACATCTCCAGTCCATTGTTGGCTTGAGCAACACATACATCACATGTTAACCTGTGTTTGGGGGTGGACTCACTGTTTCCAAGACTGCGCAGCCATCAGTGTCCCTGTCCTGTGAATATTTGAATGTGTCATGGTGGTCACATGGATGGACATGATATTACAAATACAAAATGCCAATCGCAAGAGCAGTTGTGTGCAAACCACAGTGCTGAGATGGACCAGTGCAATGTGACAAGACTGATGTCATACTCTGTAAGTTCAGTGAGTTGTCCTAGTCTTTGTAGGCTGGGACTGTGCAGACCAGCTGGGCTCACACTGAGATGGACTACAGGGGCACACACAGCCATCCAGCCAAGCAATCACTGTCCTGACTACAGCATGAACAACCTTCTGTGTCACTGTATGGCTGACAACACAACACAGGTCACTCATACATACATGTGCAGGGAGGGAACGCTGAGGCATTGGGTATACACACCCTCCCACTGGAGACAGCATGTCAGGCAGTGCATGACACTACCCCACACTCCCAGGCACATACTGCATCAGTCCAACTACATGTGTGGCCCCCCTACCCTACCCCACCACTGTTGAAGACTTACCACGACATTTGGGGCACCATATAACCTTGGGTACTGTGTGAGCACCTCATCCACCAGGACCTCCAGCTCCTCGCTCGTGAAGGGACTGGCACAGATCTTCTTCTTTCCTTTCCATCACTGTGGACGTGCGAAAACAGCAGTGGAGTTTGGTGGCGAGGGGTCTCAGGCAGCAGTCCCTGGAGGCAGCAGCAGGCGAGGGATCCTAGGCAGCAGTCCCTGGAGGCAGCAGCAGGTAAGGGGTCTCAGGCAGCAGTCCCTGGAGGCAGCAGCAGGTGAGGGATCCCAGGCAGCAGTCCCTGGAGTCAGCATCAGGTGAAGGGTCTCAGGTAGCAGTCCCTGGAGGCAGCAGCAGTTGACGGGTCTCTGGCAGCAGTCCCTGTGGGCAGCAGCAGGTGAGGGGCCTCTGGCAGCATTCCCTGGAGGCAGCAGCAGGTGAGGGGTCTCTGGCAGCAATCCTTGGAGGCAGCAGCGGGTTAGGGGTCTCAGGCAGCAGGCTCTGTGAGCAGTGGCAATGTGTGGCTCACTCCCACATATATAGCCCTCTGGGGTCGTTTCAAAGGTGCCGAGCTGCAGCAATTGGTGGTCCAGGTCTGCCTCTTTCAAATGCATCCAATGACCGCCTCCACGGTGAAGGAGCACGCCTACCGCGATCTTCAAAATTGCATCATGTCACCACAGTCATGGCTCCCATTGGCTGTAAGGGTATGCTCCATTGCGGTGATACAATGCTGGGGCCCAGGGTGCGCCACCGCGATGGTGCATCTTTCAAATCCAGCCAATGTCTGCCTCCGCAGTGGCAGAGCACGCCTACCGCCATCTTCAAAATTGCTTCATGTCACCAAAATCATGGCTCCCATTGGCTGTAAGGGCATGCTCCATGGTAGTGATACAACGCTGGGGCCCGGGGTGCATTACCACCATGGTGCATCTTTCAAATCCAGCCAATGTCCGCCTACGCGGTGGCGGAGCACGCCTACCGCGATCTTCAAAAATGCATCATGCCACCGCAATCGAGCTTCGCATTGGCTCTAGGGCGAGCTCCATGGCGGTGAAACACCGCAGGGGTCCGGTGTGCGCTACCACGATTTTAGTGGCGGAGCATGCCAACCGCCATTTCCACATGTCTCCATGCCTATGACTACCACACTTGTGTGAATGGGGGTGCTGGTGACACACCGCCGGGGCCAGGCGGTAGCTACCGCGAAATGGGTGCCATGCATTGACACCAGGCACCGCGATTTGGGTGGCAGAGCATGCCAACTGCCATATGGGCATGTCTCCATGCCTATGACTACCGCACTTGTGTGAATGGGGGTGCAGGTGACACACCGCCGGGGCCAGGCGGTAGCTAGCTCGATATGGGTGCCATACAATGGAGATGGCCATCTGTCAAACATCACCAGTGTACAGCGCCAACATGTTCAATGGCACATCATTGTGCACACAATGCCAATGTTCAATTTACTCAACTGATGGCTACACATGCCATGTTTGTGTGTGTGTAATGTAAATTTGCCCCTACCTACTCACGTGTCACTTAAGGATTTGATGTTGGTGTAGGCAGGACAGTGTAGTCCTGGACTGTACAATGTGTACACACGTCAATGTGTTCCAGTGACAATCACAGCAATGCTTGTCTCGATGAATGATGATCTATTTAGCATTGCCTCTCATGTCTGCTCATGAACACATTCCTCATTCCAGCGCCGACTGTGGTCATTGTGAGGTGGATGTGTGCCAGGTTGTAATGACGCATTAAGGTGTGACCGGTACAGAAGCTAGGTATGAGACAGTGGTTTTGATTAGTTACACATATGCTGGATGCTAGACTCCTAGTCTCTTTTTTGAATTGTGTATAAATTCTTCTGATGGCCCTCTTAATGTATTATGAATCAATAGTGTTTGTTCAGATATGACTTGTATGAATGGGTATGAGTGATGTTGTTTCAATGTTTGTTGTAAAAAGAAAGTGTCTTTTTGTGTCTTTTTCAAAAAATAGTTAAATTTGCACACCAAAACAATTGATGTATAGCACTTTAAGATGAGTTTTAGGTTCGTGGTATAATGTAGTACTATGTGATTTTCATGATCTCAATTTATTTGTGATTAAATCTGACAATAAAAGTCATCAGTGTTAATGTTTTAATGATTACACTATGAATCAAACATGTGTTAAATAATGGACAGCATTGGCAGCTCCTTAGGTTTTTGTTATTATTAGGCTAGGCCTTGCTGCCGACACAGCCAAGACCCGAGATTGTTTTTTCAGGTTGTCATGAAGGGGCATGTGAGAATTGTAGCATCAGCCAGTTGTAGACTCAGTGGTGGTTGGACATTTTCCTAGGACATGTCATTTGGGAACATCAACAGGACGTGTATGTTGACACTTGGTGGCCATTGTGACATGTGCATGTTGGGTTATCCTGGTGTTAGGGCTTGTGTGATGTCTGTGATGCCACATCCAGACCAGTGACAGTTGTTCTGTTGTGTTTCCCTAGGTGCCTTCGACTTCTCCTTGCCTACATATAGCTCATGCTCCTGGTACATAGTGATTGTTAGAAATGGGATCTCTGGTTGGCTAAGGCTTGCGCCAAAGCTAGGCAGATACCACCACTCTAAGTCAGGGCTGGGGAGTTACATGCCAAAGATAACCCCTGCTCACCCCCTTGGTAGCTTGGCACGAGCAGTCAGGCTTATCCCGGAGGCAATGTGTAAAGCGTTTGCGCGCGCACACAGCAACAACACCCTAGGCCCACCACAAAGGAAACTCCACACAAGGTTAGATATAAAAAATAGCCGTTGTATTATAATAAACACATTAGATGATAATCACATAATTTACACTGTGCCAACTGGCACTGGGCAGAATTTTACAGGGGGCTATTTACACAAGACAGGGCCACAAGAACCACTGTCAGAATTAGCACAAATCACCAATTGTAAATGTAGAACATATACCAACTGTAACACAAATTATAACTGTAGAGCACAACCAGTAACTACTGGCGCAATAATGACCTCAGCATTATCATAATAGAATCAGGTATAAAACCTATCCTGTATACATCACAGGGGCATAAACACATTATGCAATTTCTCATAAGCCTAACGCATTAGACCTTACCTCCTAAGTATAATTACACTAGGGGTGTATATCACAGAGGGAAGTATAAACTCCCTAACATAAACCTAAACAGGTAAAACAACCTCCTATGCAGAAATCATACCTAGAGGTATAAAACACAGGGTGCGCAAAACATACTACACACAGTACATTCCCTAACACCATAAGCATCAACACAGGGTGCGCAAAACATACTACACACAGTACATTTCCTAACACCATAAGCATTAACCCAGGGTGCGCAAAACATACTACACATGGTACATTCCCTAACACCATAAGCATTAACACAGGGTGCGCAAAAATACTACACACAGTACATTTCCTAACACCATAAGCATTAAAACACAATAGTACTTCAATCACATTAGGGTCCAGGTTGCGCCAGAACCTAAACGTAGCAGCTGCCCACTACTTGCTGGGCAGCTGGGGACAAGAACAGGGCCTAAACGCTGCAGCTGGCACTAAGTGCTGCGCAGCTGTGGAAGTCAAATATTCGGAAACCAATGGGCCCCACGTTGGAGGCATCTGGCTCAGAAAACAAACATGTCCCCAGGGAGCGCACGGGCTCCTGAAATCAATATGCGCAAGCTAGAGAAAGCGCTGCCCCCCCAAGCACTGTGGAGCGCACTGGCGCTTTTAATGAATGAAATGTGCAGTTGTTGGAGCCACGGAGGCTCTAAAAATAACATGCCCCCAAATGTTGCAGCTGACCCCTGCAAAGTGGGGCAGCTGGAGAACACTTGCCAATTTGGGCCAGCACGGGCCCTAGGGACCCCCACAGGGCCCCTTTAAACAAAGTTGGCCAAACGGTGGAGCCACCTAGGCTCTATAAACCAAGACATGCCCCCCTTGTTAGAGCCACCTCGGCTCTAAAACAATCATGCCCACGTGGGATCGGCCCGCAACGGCAGGACCGCTCTTGCCCCCCCACACGGTCTCCAAAGCGAGCCCCCACTCACCGGCTGCCTCGGGGATTCCTGGCTTCTCCGGCTGCTCCTCTCTTCGTTGGGGGGGGGGAGTTGGTCTCCTCTTCACCCGGTCCCTCTTCTGGGACCGGGACTTCACCAAGGCCGCACATGCGGGGCTCTCACTCCATCAAGGAGAGCCCCGCCGGGAATATGGCATCCTGTGGTGGTACGCGGGGCTCCCTCTTCATCAAGGGAGCCCCGTAGGGAAAAAGGGTACAGGCGCTGCCTGCTCCAGCCGCTTCCTCCTGCAGCATGGGCATGCGCGGGGCTTCTCCGTCAAACCAGAAGTCCCGCCCGCCATCAGGCACTACGTTGCCTGACTTCCTCCCAGCGATCGTGCCATGGCGGTGAAATATGGGGTGGGCTCCCGCTTCAATTATAGAATCAAAAATGCGGCAATGAGGGGTAGGCTCCCTCCGAATTACGATATAAAAGCAGGGTGGGCTCCTGCTATTAAAATATAAAACTAGGCGGCCAAGTGGGGTGGGCACCCACTATTAAAGGCACAATGGGGGAATCCCTACGCTGGGGACTCCCCCCAGCAGCGATGTGCGGCCCCGGGACAGCAAAGCTTCAGCGCCCCAGGGGAATCCATGGAGAGCGCTCCCAGTGTGCAGAAGCAAGAAGGAGCAATAAAGCGCTCACCATGGGGTCACACTCACAGCCCCTCTTTTATACACAGAATCCTTTGTCTCCAAAGGTGCAGGGAAGGGGCGAACCAGATGCAACTGGTTCCTGAGCACTTTGTTTTGCTCAGCCCCTCTCCCTATTCACAGGATAGGCCAGGGACATCAGACGCACCACAGGGGGTGGAGCCAGCATTGTGGAGGGAAAGCCCAGCCCTATTCAGGTCCCAGGTGTACTCCTCCCTGCCATCACATGCAGATCTCTCCATTCACCACCGGGGCAGACCCATCCTGACTCCTGGAGCCAGACACACCAGCCAATCACAAGCCAGACAGTCACTGCACATTTATTACACAGACATGCCAGCTTCTAGAAGTGGCACTTCTACACTAGACACCGTAACGCCGCACACATCATTGTGCAGCATTCACTCTCACGAGTTCGCACATACCAAACTCGACCCTGCACTCCTCTCACACCAGGACTTAACACGGTCACTCAGATCCCCCATGCATTCCTATGGGAGGGCAGGTCAGTCTCACTAAAACATACACAGAGCGCACGCGCTTTCCACTGGGACACAGGGTAAAAGCGCCTAGAGGCCTAAAACCACTAGTACAACATAGGAAAAAGGCTAGGATAAATTCAAACAGTTCTAGGGGTTAACTTGCCAGAAGGGCCAAGTCCAACAGTGATCATGTTGAAGACTGTACACCCTGCAATAAAGACAGAGCAGACACAATAACATGTGTGTGAGGATATTTTATTTACTATGGTGAGATGCGAGGGGGTGTACATTTCCATTGGGGGTGGGGTGGAGCAGTGAGTTGACAGTCGTGGTAGATGAGATAGTCGAGTAGTCACCACATTGCTGTGGTGACTCAGTCCAACAGACAAATTCTATTCACAAGGCAGTGTGGGGAAGGACAGTCCAAAGAGTCAATGCAGTGGTGGAGAGGGTTGCCATCATGGCTGACTCCGTGACAGGCATCTGGCAGGTGCTTGGCCTCCAGATACTCTCAGGGTCTTCTTGGGACGGCCCCTTTGTCGTTTAGCAGGGGGGGCCCTGCTGCAGGGCCAGTGGGGTCTGAGGACTCACCCCTCTCTGTGGGCGCAGGGGAGGATGGTGAACTGTCATTGTGCTGCCCACCAGAGGGAGCTGGAGGTGTTGTCTGTGGTGCATGCCTGTCCCTCAGTACCACCACTTGCTGGCCCAAGAGGTCCACGATTTGTCCCATGCGGGTGTCGATGGACCTCATCAGCAGGATGAGCTTGTGGAACAGATTGTCCGACTGGCCCGTTCGTCCCTGGGTCTGTTCGTATGCACCCAGGACTCTGGTGATGTGTTTCAGGGAATGGGTCCCAGCCTCCTGGGTCCCTGGACGACCCTGCCCCTCCCACCTGCCCTGCTGCCACGGACCTGCTGCCTCACCACTGTGGGCACCCTCATCCTCTCCCTGCCCTCTTCCGTCGGTGGTGTGTGCTGGGCATCCTCTTGGACAGGGAGGGTGTTGCAGGCAGCACTGGTGGTGGTGGTGGTGGTAGTGGCGGTGGCCGCACAGGCCGTGACAGCAGGGGTCTGCAGTGAAGTCGTTGTTGTTACAAATGTGGTGGGGGGACGATGGGGTCCTAGGACCTGTTGCTCCCTAGCACACCAGATGGGCCGGCCTTGAGCTCATCGTCCATGGAATCCTGGGAGTCAACATCCGAGAGTACTTGTACCAGGGGTGGAGACTGGCTCTGCAGGTTGCTGGTGTTATTCTCAGCTGTGAGTCCTTGGACACCTGTGGGTCAGATGTGAAATGGTCATTGCAGTGCACCCGGCAAGCTTTGTGTTAGCTGTGTCATTCACTTTTTGTACACTGCACAATTGACATATCATCACATTGTTGACTATGTGCAGTACTGTGCTTCCTGACATGATGCAGTGGTACAAGCATTACTTGTCCATGGTGTGAGGTGTCAAGGCATACCATGCGAACCATGCACAATTGAGGTTTACAGGGACTTGTTGCCATCAAGGGCCTGGCACAACATGTGTTTAATTGAGGAATCATAGTTTATTTGTCTGACCTAGCAGACGTCACATCTGGCCATGGACTGGCCATTGTCATCTCCTGCATCACTTTGTCCTGTCATGTGCATATCTTGATTTGTGCCACCAAACATGCTTTCATATTTTTCGAATGGTCCTTGTTGCACTTGCCCCATGGTGATGCACATGTAACTAGTTGCTGTGCATGATTGTGCCCTGACTTTCTTCTACTTGTGCATTGTTGTGTCACACTTTGGTGGCTGTGAGTTTCCTTAGCTTACCTTTGTGCACACTGTGCTTGGCAATGGGGTAGGTATGCCTCTTTGTGCAATGAGAGGGCTGGTGTTGTCATATGGCACCATTTAATTTGTGAAAAATGGGTGGGTGCACGTACTGGCTACCTACCTGTAAGTTTTTTTGGTGTACTGCAATGGCTTCAAACTGCTCCTGGGTGGGATGGGGGAGGGTCCCATCCTGCTGAGGTGTGGGACAGAGGGAATGTTGGGAGTAGTAGTGCAGGCCTCCCACCCCCAAACACCCTCCCAGGGAAGATGGCTACCTACCTGTAAGTTTGTTTGGTGTACTGCAATGACTTTCAACTTCTCCTGGTGGGGTGGGGGAGGGCTCCATCCTGCTCAGGTGTGGGACAGGGGGCATGGTGGGAGTAGTGGTAGAGGCCCCCCACCCCCAGACACCCTCATTGTAAAGATGGCTACCTACCTGTAAGTTTGTTTGGTGTACTGCAATGGCTTCCAACTGCTCCTGGGTGGGGTGGGGGAGGGCTCCATCCTGCTCAGGTGTGGGAGAGGGGGCATGGTGGGAGTGGTGGTACAGGCCTCCCACCCCCAAACACCCTCATTGAGAAGATGGCTACCTAACTGTAAGTTTGATGAGGGTTGTGTAATGGCTGACACATGCTTCTGTGTGGGGCGGTGGGAGGGATCCATCTTGCTGGGCTGTGAGACAGGGGGCATGGTGGGAGTAGTGGTGCAGGCCCCCCACCCCCAGACACCCTCATTGTGAAGATGGCCACCTACCTGTAAGTTTGTTTGGTGTACTTCAATGGCTTCCAACTGCTCCTGGGTGGAGTGGGGGAGGGCTCCATCCTGCTCAGGTGTGGGCCAGGGGGCTTGGTGTGAGTTGTAGTGCTGTCTGTCTGTACACATGCCCCCATGGTTATGTTGTTAGCTATGTTTGGGGTGAATGGGAGTGGGTGAATGTTGGATCTGTGAGACATGTTTTTGTGAGTGTGTGGTGCAGATGGATGGTATGTGTCCTAGGTGGTGTAGCTTTGTAGTTGTGCAAGGCAGTACATTGCAGAGTGTTGGTAGTCATTTGTTTGTATTTACCAGCCTCTACTGTGAGACTCCCTGGATGCAGTATGGCAAGCACCTTCTCCTCCCATTGTGTGAACAGTTTTTGTGGAATGGGAGGGCCATCGCCAGTCCTCTGAACCAGTTCACGGTTCTTGCTCCTCCTCTCCTTGACCACCCTCTTCAGATCATGCCAACGCTTCATGATCTCCTTTTTTGTTCTTGGGGTGGTCCCTACTACATTAACCCGTTGGACTATCCTTGCCCACATTTGTGTCCTTGTGGCTAACGGTGTCTGTTGGACCAGGCTACCAAAAAACTGTGGTCCACTCTGACTCTCATCTACCATGACCTTCAACTCACTCTCAGTGAATTTGGGAATTTTCTGTGTGGCCATGGTGTCTAGTGTGCAAAGTGATTGTGGGTGCATGAGTGTGAGTGGTGGTTGTGGTTATGCTGTGTATGGTGTGTGTTGTGCAGGGGGGTTAGTTGTACTGGTGGGGAAGTGGTGGTGGTGCTGTGTGTGGTGTGGCTAGTGATGTTATGTCCTTTGCCTCTCCAGTCAGGTGGGGTATGTGTCCCTTCTCTCCTGGAGTTTTGCAAGGGATTGGGGTCAGGGAAGGGGCTGGTTTTATACTCAGCTATGTGGGTGTGTCCAATTGGGGTGTTGCTGACAGGTGTGTTGTCCTGGGATTTGTATTTTTCGTTTTGCCATGTGGTTGTGTCCTTGGGGTGTGTTTTGTGTATTTGGGAGACATGGCTAGTTTTCTGTGTGCACTTTTTGGCCTTCTTGTGGGGTTTTGGCTTCGTCCGCCATATTTTTTACGGTTTGTCAGCCGCGGTGGCTGTGCTTCAGCTCTTCCGCTGGCTCTCCTATTCATCCCATTGTGTGACTGCGGCAGTCGGAGACAGCGGTACGTACCGCGGAACCGTCGGGGATATACTAATTTCCGGTGCGTGTCTCCGCTATACTTGCGGCAGGTTGTTGTTTTCCCACCGTGATTCCAACCGCCGCAGACGGATTTTGGCCATCTCCACCCACTACGGGTGGTTTTTCTTGGCCTCGTACCGCCGCGGTTGGATTTTTTGGGCGGTTAATCCTAATTTGGCCGCCGGTTTTGCCACGGTGCCGGCGGGTGGTTGTTTTCCGCTTCCATGGCAGTCGGGGTGCTTTTCCGCCTGCCATCCTAATGGGCCTCTATATTGTAAATTAAAACATTAAACTATTTAAAAGTATGTAAACTTATATTTTCCACTTCAGTGAGTACAACAGTAGGGATAGTGTTGGATAGCGGAGGGGTAAAAATTACAATTCCCACTCCAGTGAGTGCAACAGTAGGGAAAGTGTTGGATAGCGGAGGGGCAAAAATTATTATTCCCACTCCAGTGAGTGCAACAGTAGGGAAAGTGTTGGATAGCAGAGGGGTAATAATAACTATACCCACTACCATGAATGCAACAGTAGGGAAAGTGTTGGATAGCAGAGGGGTAAAACTTACTATTTCCACTCCAGTGAGTGCAACAGTAGGGAAAGTGTTGGATAGCGGAGGAATAAAAAAGACTATTCCCTCTCCAGTGAGTGCAACAGTAGAGAAAGTGTTGGATAGCGGAGGGGTAAAAATGACTATTCCCACTCCAATGAGTGCAACAGTAGGAAAAGTGTTGGATAGCGGAGGGGTAAAAATTACTATTCTCGCTCCAGTCGGGTCAAAATTAAAAACAAACAAAATATCACCACCACACAAAATATAAAAAATTAAAAAATTAAAAATATATATAAATATTTAAAAAATCTAAAGAAAAGAGATCTTATAATATTAAATAGATATGACAAAAACCTAGAAATATTATATTAAATACATTTTTAAAAAGTTACAAACAAATAACTATTTTTAATTAGGAATTATTTATAAACAAAAACATTAATTATTACATACATTTTGGTGCCTATTCCGATCCTGTAAAACCCGGGTACGAACCGTCGTACGGAGCATTTTCTCCGTCCGACTCGTACCCGGGAAAACCACCTTACAAACCCGCAAGTACGATTCGTACAGAAATACCATTTCCGTACGATTCATACAAAACACCGACCGGCTAAAATATACCCACAATTCCGATCCGGGACACCATGGACCCCATCCTACGTGTCATCCCGGCCCTCATAGCCTACGACCTGGTGCTCAGGAACCGACGCAGACGCCACAGAAGGACAGAACAACACACAGGGGCAAAGGTTGGGGGAAGGGGCAGGAAACAGAACCCCCACCCAAGGCAAAATGTATACATGCCCCGTACATACCGTACCTCCAGGGACTGGTCACTCGGGGGGGGCGTGTCCACCAAGGCCTGCGTCCCGCCACAACGGAAGTGGATGTGTACGCGTCCCGTCACCACAACAATTATGGAACGCACCGTACCCACGCCTGAAGAGCGTGGGTACAGGTCGTACCACGCCTACCCCTACGTCACCCCAACATTGGGGGTACGGCCCGTACCCAGGCCTGAACAGCGTGGGTATGGGTCGTACCACGCCTACCCCTACGTCACCCCAACAATGGTGGTACGGCCCGTACCCACGTTCTGTAGGCCTGGGTACGGGCCGTACCCCTACGGCACCCCAACAATGGTGGTACGGCCCGTACCCAGGCCTGAAGAGCGTGCGTACAGGTCGCACCACGTGTACCCCTACGTCACCCCAACAATGGTGGTACGGCCCGTACCCAGGCCTGAAGAGTGTGGTTATGGGTCGCACCACGCGTACCCCTACGTCACACCAACAATGGTGGTACGGCCCGCACCCAGGCCTGAAGAAAGTGGGTACGGGCCATACCACCATTGTAGGGGTGCCATAGGGGTACGGCCCGTACCTAGGCCTACAGAACGTGGGTACGGGCCGTACCACCATTGTTGGGGTGACGTAGGGGTAGGCGTGGTACAAGCCGTACCCACGCTCAGTAGACCTGGGTACGGGCCGTACCCCTACGGCACCCCAACAATGGTGGTACGGCCCGTGGGTGGGTGTCGTGCTACGATCCACATCAGTGGACAGAGACATAGGGGTGGGTGCCTATCACTCCCAGCAGTGCCCAGACATATGAGGGGTGGGTGCAGAGGACTCCCAGCAGTGCCCAGACATATGAGGGGTGGGTACCTATCACTCCCAGCAGTGCCCAGATATATGAGGGGTGGGTGCCTATCACTCCCAGCAGTGCCCAGACATATGAGGGGTGTGTGCCTATCACTCCCAGCAGTGCCCAGACATATGAGGGGTGTGTGCCTATCACTCCCAGCAGTGCCCAGACATATGAGGGGTGGGTGCAGAGGACTCCCAGCAGTGCCCAGACATATGAGGGGTGGGTGCAGAGGACTCCCAGCAGTGCCCAGACATATGAAGGGTGGGTGCAGAGGACCCCCAGCAGTGCCCAGACATATGAGGGGTGGGTGCAGAGGACTCCCAGCAGTGCCCAGACATATGAGGGGTGGGTGCCTATCACTCCCAGCAGTGCCCAGACTTATGAGGGGTGTGTGCCTATCACTCCCAGCAGTGCCCAGACATATGAGAGGTGGGTGCAGAGGACTCCCAGCAGTGCCCAGACATATGAGGGGTGGGTGCAGAGGACTCCCAGCAGTGCCCAGACATATGAGGGGTGGGTGCAGAGGACCCCCAGCAGTGCCCAGACATATGAGGGGTGGATGCCCATCACTCCCAGCAGTGCCCAGACATATGAGGGGTGAGTGCAGAGGACCCCCAGCAGTGCCCAGACATATGAGGGGTGGGTGCAGAGGACCCCCAGCAGTGCCCAGACATATAAGGGGTGGGTGCAGAGGACTCCCAGCAGTGCCCAGACATATGAGGGGTGGGCGCAGAGGACTCCCAGCAGTGCCCAGACATATGAGGGGTGGGTGCCTATCACTCCCAGCAGTGGCCAGACATATGAGGGATGTGTGCCTATCACTCCCAGCAGTGCCCAGACATATGAGGGGTGGGTGCCAATGCCTATCACTCCCAGCAGTGCCCAGACATATGAGGGGTGGGTGGCTATCACTCCCAGCAGTGCCCAGACGTATGAGGGGTGGGTGCCTATCACTCCCAGCAGTGCCCAGACATATGAGGGGTGGGTGCCTATTACACCCAGCAGTGCCCAGACATATGAGGGGTGGGTGTACAGGACCCCCAGCAGTGCCCAGACATATGAGGGGTGTGTGCCTATCACTCCCAGCAGTGCCCAGACATATGAGGGGTGGGTGCAGAGGAACCCCAGCAGTGCGCAGACATATGAGGGGTGTGTGCCTATCACTCCCAGCAGTGCCCAGACATATGAGGGGTGGGTGAAGAGGACCCCCAGCAGTGCCCAGACATATGAGGGGTGGGTGCCTATCACTCCCAGCAGTGCCCAGAGAAATGAGGGGTGGGTGCAGAGGCCTCCCAGCAGTGGACAGAGACATTATCCTCCCATTAGCAAAACTCCATGGATGCATGAAGGCATCCACAATGTGCGACTATGTTGATAGTGCCATGACAACACATCACTAACAGCAGTGTCCCACTCCCATGAGGATGGATGTCCTTCCCCCACTGCATGACACACCACATGTGGGTGTGATGACAAATTACACATGCATACCCACCGCTGGCAGTGGCAGCACAATACACACACTGAGATCATGCAACAAGACTGTATCCTCATGTGAAACCTCACTAAACTAAGAGAGCCTAAGGGAACACACACTGTCACCTACATTCCATGACTGATAGGAATGCACTGGTGCTGGGGCAGCCAACAAGTTGTTGCCTCCCATGGAAGGAAAAGGGTGGAGTACCCACAGATACAATGCCCACAATTGTCAGTCAGGTGCCCAAATACCCTGCAGAACAAGTAACACATGTGTGCTAGGCTGGGAGTACACACATGCATAGTGCGGAAAAGGGACCATGTCCACATTAAGCCATGGCAACATACTCCATACACAAGTACAGTGACTACCAAGGATGGCACAGACGATGCAGGCGGAGACATTGCTGAGCAGGCATGGGCAAAGTTGAAGGGATCCCTCACACAGCAAGGAAATGTAGACACAGGTCAGCACAACAATTGGGAAACACCCTGCAGGGAAGAAGTCAGGTGCCACAGAGGAAGGAACACTCCTTGGGACAATGTCACCATACAGTAAGAGCTTACATGACCACAGATTATTTGCAGAGACCTTGTGATGGCACGCAGATACCAGGGTCCTCCCCATGCGCAGCAAACTACAACATTTCCCAGACACCTAACACATTATCACCACCCCAACTCAGGGAGCAGCAGCACCAACAGCAATACCAGAAAAGCATTTGTGTGCAAATGAAAAACAAAATGCTTTATTCAGCCTAAAAAAAGAGTGGATTTGAAATGTACACTATATACAAGGCCCATAGGCCAGTCCATATGCGAATTCCGGGGGGGGACACATTGGGACGCGTCTCCCCTAGCTTGCCTGCACAGTTCAGAGTTCTTTTCCATCCACAGGGGGGGGTATCATGTGGGGGGCAGGACCAGGCACCGCAGGGACAGGAGGGGCAAGGGTAGGTGTTGTGGGTGCAGGGACGGACGACTCCACCACAAGGGGTGGGGCAGCGCCAAAGGTGGTGGTTAGGATGGCGCTGCACACGGTTGCAAGGTCTGCCAGCGTCTCCCCTGCACCCGAAGGAACCACAGGCCCCAAGGAGGGGGGGGTCGGAGGGATGGGTTGCAGCGCTACTGGGGGAGGGTGTGGACAGGGGGGACTGAAGTCCCCTGCCTGGGGACTTCCTCGACTGCTTACGGGACAAACTGGCCATGAAGGACTCTTTGTCCGACTGTTGGGCAGGGGAGCTAAGGGGAGTGGTTTTGGAGGAGGTGGGTAGTGAGGACTGCGGACTCCCACTGTGGCTGCGTGGCTGCCGTTTGCCCCCCGACCCAGTGGGTGTGCCTACTTCCCCCTGTGTGTGCGTGACTGGAGGTGTGCGCTTGGAATTCCCTGTTGGTGTGCTGCCTGTGTCTGGTGGGGTGCGTGCATGGGGATGTCTGGGTGTGCTTGGGACAGGCATGGGAGTGGGAAGTGTGGATGGGGCAGGGGTAGGGGGGGACGGAGCGCTGCAGGAGACCCACTGCTGCCGTCAGTGACGAGTCCATGGACCTCAGCAACATCCGTTGGTCAGACATCGCTGATGACATGCCCTCCATGTACGACACCATCTGTGTCAGCAGTCTGGTGTGGCCATGGAGGACATTAAGCAGCGATGTCTGACCAACCTGCAACTGCCGCAGGATGTCCACAGACTCGGCGTTGACGGCAGCAGGGGAGACAGGGGCAGGGGGTGCGGTGCCTGGCACGAAGGAGACATGTGGTCGCCTAGCACGGACAGAAGGGACCTGAGCAAGTGGGAGGGCGGTGATGGGAATGGAGGGGGCGGCGAGAGATGTACTGCTGCTTTCAGCTGTGGGAGCAGCCTCCGCCCCCTCTGGGAGCTCAGCCTCGGACCCGTCAGCGTCATAGTCGGTGTTGGGACTGGACAGGTCCTCCGCCTGACTCCCCTCGCCCTCCGTGCCACTTGCTACGCCAGACTCCCCAGCACTGGTGGCACCGGTGCTGGATCCCTCCTCCACGTCCGTGCCGGTGTCTCCCTCGGTGTCCCCCGACGATGCTGTAGGCAAGGTGAAGAGACAGGAAATAATCAGACACCTGTATACATATGACACATGAGTCCAAACTACATAGGTCGCATTGCATAGCATGAAAAGCATCACGAGTAACATCTACAATACTACGCACATATGTAGGCCCTGCACTACAGAGTTGGTTGACCCACCATGCCACTTTGATACAATGGAGAGAATGACACAACAGCAAAGAACTTGATATCGAATTATACAGAGAAGCTAGTGTCTCTGGACAGTCGAGCACAGCATCTGGACCACACACCGTTGCCAAAAATGGATGAGCAGGAACCATGTCTTTTAACTTTTGACACATGCTGCAAAGCACAAACATTAAACCCTGCACAACATGACTGGGTCAATACTTGTTGAGTGTCTGTTCCGACTATCATCACACACAGGCCAGATCTGGCAAGGAGACATAAGCTTTGGACATGTAGGCCTTGCCCGCACAAACCCCCCCCTACTTGAGACAATGTTATTGAGATAGAGGAAGGACTTACACCTCTTAATCAGGGATCACAAAAATGGGCTCCATTAAATCCTAATTGCACTCTGACTACCCCACGTGGGGTGGACCACACATAATATTGACAAACAACCATCATCAGATAGTTGTACACAGACACACAGGCACTGGCCAGTGTGAGGATGCACAAGCCACATTGGGTCACCCTGTACAGTGTACACATGTAACACACTTTACGTAAATACAAATGTGGCCAGGGTACAATGCCACAGAGGCCAACCTATGCTGAAGACACTGAGAATGTCCACAGTGTTGGATGATACACATGATTCCTAGGAAAAGGTGTCTCAGGGGACTGTAGTGGCCACACTGCTCCATGGCCCTGGATAGATCTGACTGCAACAGGAGCAACCGTCCCCGCACTATGCATATCTCCCCGTCATGCACATCATGTCTGAGGCCACAACATCGGTCATGCATGCTGCAAGGCAATTCATTTTAGGCCTCACACTCCTATGTTGAGACTCTGCATCAATGCCAACAATCATGGACCCCAAAATGACTGAACTGGACAGGGCACAGGCAAGGTCCCAACACATGTCACAGACCACCCCCACACATGATGCTGCAAGTATTGGGCACTTGGATTACCTGCCAGTCTAGATTACCTTGTGCAAGAGTGACTACACACAGACCACGGAACACATGTCAAGGAGGGGAAGGGAGGAAGAACAGGACCGGTTGACTTTGGGGAACAGGATATGCACTGCACATATAAACCCTGGCAGTGTATCCAGGCGACTGAGCACTTCCAAAAGCTGGTTACACACAACAAACACACATGTACCTACCCCCTTCCTGCTGCTGCTTCTCCTGTAGCCGCCTATCCATGTCAGGGAAGACCACCGCCAGGACACGCTTCATTTGATGGGTCAGGCGCCGGTGCCCGCCATGTTTGCGTGGAGGTGAGTCCTCCAGCAGGACCCGGGCGATCCTCCTGGTCCAGCACCGGATATCCTGCCAGCGTTTCCTCACCTGGGCCAGGCGCCAACTGCGACCCTCCACCGACCTCACGGCCCTGACGGCCCGCTTCCAAATCTCCCCCTTGGCGTAGGTGGCTAACTGAGAGGATGACAAAGTGAGACAACATCAATACACCTGCTCCATGTCACAGAGACACACATTAGAACAATTGGTCTTGTTTGAACAGGGCATAGTATGCAGCAAACTCATTGCACCTTTGTCATAGGGACATTATCCTCTGGGGAAGGCCAAATGCACTACGTGGCATTTAAAGTACACAGGTTGCATGAGGGGTGCAACAGAATCAATGATCATGTCTCACACTGTGCATCACAAGCAACACCAGGATAATGGACAGCACCTCAAAGCAGTCACATGCCCCAGGCCACTGACGCAACCTCAGCAGAGTACACAGACACACACAGGCACAGGACAATCACCTGCCATTGCCAACTGCTGGTACAAACATCACTCTGCACATGTGCCACTTGACTGGGGGGAGTCACAGGTGTGGGCCTAGCTCAGCACGTCAGACACACAGCACGGCTCCCTGCTCACATCAGATGTGTAGGGCATATGCATCCTCCCTGCAGCTGGGGTGCAACACTCCACATAGACACTCAAACACATGACAGGGGACTTACACACACACCAATGTCCAGGGGCCGTACACATCATTTGGACACTATCACCACAGGTACACTCAACTCACACACATCTGTGGGTACAGTCACCTCTCACACTGGGGGGACCACAAATTCACATCAGGACTATGGAAACAACATTCCCAAGGGGATTAGCCAGGCTGAATGTGGCATGCACCATGCAGTGATTGTCACAGTAAGCACAATGCAAGTGAGGAGTGCAGATATGAACCACATCAGGCTCTGCATGGGAGACATAAGGCATTCCCCCCCTGGGACCCACCATGAACAACATTGCATGTCTGTCACACCTGGAAACAATGCCAGAAGTGACAGACACAAAAAAGGGGCACAGTCACAACTAGTGGAGTCAGCACTCACCTGCTCACCTGGTCTCCCATATAGGCAGGGGTACTGTGGGAGGATGACGTCCTCTTGGGTGAAAGGCTGGGCCCTCTCCACAGACCTGGACATGGTGCCAGAGGAATCACGAGCAGCAGCAGTGGTGTGGAATCAAAGGTTGTGCAGGCAAGTGATCCCTCATGGGTCCTGGCTGCCTTATATCTGCCTTGCTGGGCTGTTTCATTTACAGGAGTACAGAGTGATTGGTCAATCTCATTTGCATCCTATGTTTCCTCCAATCCCTTTAAACCTACCCCAGTGAGGGCCTTTGCATGGTTCAAAATTTGAGCATGATGTCAAGTCAACAACCACTTTGCAACATAGTATATTGTCTCCAACCGACTTTTGCTGGCCACCTGATGCAAAATTTTGAACTGGAAACTCAGTCTCCATAACAACCAGCATGCATTTAGGCCCTTATACTTGTCCCTCATGTGTCACCTATGTAATTTCACTATCCACACACAGGTACGGTGCGTTCCACACGTACCCCTAGGGCACCACTACTCCAGTGATACGGTCCGTACATGCGTGTGTATGGCCCGTATCACTTTGGTAGTGTTGCCGTAGGCGTACGCCATTGTGATATGGGCCGTACACGCGTGTGTAGGGCCCGTATCTCTATGGCGTACACCTACAGCAACACTACCCTAGTGCTACGGGCCGTACCCGCGTGTGTAGGGCCCGTAGCACTATGGTAGTGTTTGCGTCTGCGTACGCCATTGAGATAGGGCTCATACCCGCGTATGTACGGCCCGTATCTCTATGGTGTATGCCTACGGCAACACTACCCTAGTGCTACGGGCCGTACCCGCGTGTGTAGGGCCCGTAGCACTAGGGTAGTGTTGCCGTAGGCGTACGCCATAGAGATACGGGCCATACATACATGGGTACGAGCCCTATCTCTATGGCGTACGCCTACGGCAACACTACCATAGTGCTATGGGCCCTACTCACGTGGGTACGGCCCATAGCACTAGGGTAGTGTTGCCGTAGGCATACGCCATAGTGCCACGGGCCGTACATACGCAGGTACGAGCCGTATCTCTATGGCGTACGCCTACGCCAACACTACCATGGGGATAGGACCAGTGTGCACACGTACGTGTGTATGGTACTTGCACACACGCGTACTCCTACCCAAACCCCATATCGTGATACGACCGTACACACGCCCTCAGAGCGTGTGTACGGTGCGTTTCACAGCTTACACTGGTGATAGGAGGCGCACAGGAAAGGAATGGAGGTGTATTACTCGCACAAGGATGGAAAGCAAGTCATTGTCAGTGCAGTGCATCATGTGTAGGGCCTAGGTGTGTCAGGCAGTGAGCTGGCACATGTCTCCTCATGTTTTAACCCAAAAGTTGTGTGATGACCTGTGTACACATGTCATGTGTGATGGGGCACCATGTGGCGCACTTCCCCTTCACACCTTTTACATGTGTGCATGTATTTCAAACTTGTCAAGCACTGCATCACTGGCATGGCACAGTCCCCAAAACCCGCAAATGTCCCCTGATGCCAGGTACACGGATGATGACACCTGACATCTCACTACCAGCGTGCCACGATGTGACTATGTCATGTGTTCCCATGATCTTGCTGTTGGTGTTCCGTCAATGGCATCTGCTGTAGCTGCATCCAACATGTGTCTGTGTGTAGATGCCCATGTCACACTATTACGCACACCAGGACACATGTGGAATAACACGTGACGTGTGTCTGTATGCATCTAACAGGGACTTGCGAGCTTAGGACATATCTGCGTAGTCTCAATGTCTGTGTGATCATATTTGACATGTACCCCTTCATGGCAAGGTGTGTGGTCTGTCCTTTTTCCATGACATGTGACCTGTGCGTCTAGCTTGCGGGCAGCTGTCTGTATGAGATGACATCCTTCAATTGCACATTTGTGGATGTATGTCACTCCTGTAATGTGTCTGGCTTCTTGACTCACACTGGCCCACAGCTACTTTCATGGGATGTCATGTAGACCTTGACAATCCATGTTTGTAGCTGACTCTTGGTAGGAGTATCACCTGGCTGGCATACGTGTGCAGGATGTATTGCACAGACCAGACTCTGTATGTGGCATATGTGTATTAGCTGTTGAACATGTGCTCAGTTCATTGACATTGGTGTAGTAATGTACTCAATCTTCGTTATTCCTTCCAATTTTCTGCAGGGCACCGCCTCTCGCCCAACCAATGCCAGACTTGGCTGCCATGAGGGAACTTGACTGCATACGCCGCTACCGATTCCCCCAACGGTTAATTGTGGACCTGAAAAACAGGCTGACACCACACCTCCAACTGCGACACAGTTATCCGACTGCGCTGACCCCCAAGATGAAGGTGATGTCAGCCCTACATTTCTTTGCCACCGGTACGTTTCAATTGACCATAGCTGATGTGGGTGGCATGTCTCAGACCATGTTCAGCCGTGTCCTGCATGATGTTTTAGAAGCCATGTTGGAGCACCTGGATGAATTCATCCATTTTCCAACTCATGAGCAGTTGACAGGTATCAAGGGTGAGTTCTATGCCCTGGGAGGGATGCCCCATGTAATTGGGTCCATTGATGGGACACATGTGGCTTTGGTACCACCACAGGCACAGGAGGTAGCCTTCCGTAACCGTAAACATTACCACTCCATTACTGCCCTTGTGGTGTGTCTTGCTAACATGGTGATTTCCTATGTCTGTGCACGTTTTCCAGGGTCAGCACATGATGCCTACATCATGTGGCGTAGCAGGGTGCCAGAAATGATGCTGCAGCTACACAACGAAGGAGCATGTCTTGTTGGTGAGTAGACTCTGTTTGTCCAGTATTCAGCGTTATCTTAGTATGTGACGGCATCTCCTGACCCACTTCTTTACATGATGTTTCCATGTAGGGGACTCTGGCTATCCCAACATGCCATGGCTGGTGACGCCTCTCCGCAACCCGAGAACAGCTGCAGATCACCGTTACAACAACGCCCATGGGCAGACCAGGCGAGTGATTGAGAGGACGTTTGGCCTCCTGAAGAGCTGATTCCGGTGACTCCACAAGACCGGCGGGTCCCTCCCATATGCACCGGTGAAGGTCTGCAAAATCTTCCTCGTGTGCTGCATGCTGCACAACATGGCAGTGGAGAAAGCTGTGCCACTCATCCTGGATCCCGATGAGCAGGAACATCCACCCGTGGAGGATGACGGCCTTGGTCACGAGGCAAGTGAGGAGGAGGAGGAGGAGGACATCCGGAGTCAGCTCATACGCAACTTCTTCTCATAATGGTGAGTCCCTGGGTCTGAGTGTGCACGCTTTGAGCCTTGTGTGGCATGTGTTGCAATGTGTGTGTCCAGCTGACTGTATGCTAAGTGACTTTGAGGTGTGTGCTGATGTGTCACTCGAGTGCTGATGTCATTCCACACATTTTAGCTGACACACTCAATTGACAACTGGCATGGTGTCAACCTTATTCATGTAGAGTACATGACCATGCATGCAGATGACTATGTTTTTCCTGACTTCTTGTGTGTCTCTCATCCCCAGGTATTTGCGCATGCTGTCTGCTCGTGGCATTGTTGTGCTCCTGCTATTCCTCATGAGTAATGCAATGTGTGCTGAATCAGCGTTACATGCACGGACATGGTGAATATTCTCCTTTGGGTAAGGATTGCTGCAAGGCTTTTTGGGTATGGTAGTTGTTTGTAATGTGTGGGCACTGCTCCTGTGCAGGTTATGTTACTATGCATACATGTCGACTCACCATGGGGCACATGACATGTGGCATGACTCACATGAATTGATAGTCACACTTCGTGACACTCATCTGTTATGGGATTGTGGTTTGTGATGAAGGCATCAATGTGTGTACAACTTCCCTCTGAAACATACGGGAGGCTACGGGTGGACATATTGCGGGACATCCCCATATGATGCTCAATGGGGAATTGCAGCCTCTCCGTGTGCAGCAGGGGATGTTTGGCTCAACCCCTTCACTTGTGTGCCAGTACAATGGATTTACAGCATCTGTGGTGCAAATGAGGTGTCCGGTGTAGGTCCCACATGTTAATCCAATAGGCCTGTGAGTCTGTTAATGTTGATGCTTTTGCATAGGTGTGAGCATGAGTAATAAAGGTGTTCCTCAGCCTCCAAGGTGCCTCATCTCTGTCAATGCAGGTATCTTGCCACTGTGCATGCGGCATCTCTGGCATGGTTGTCAAGGATTGTGCATATGAGTCTATGTGTAGATTAGCAACCTGCATGCTGTTCTTCATGTATTTGATTCTCTATTGTGCATGATGTCCATGGCTGTGTATGTGTTTTGGCATGTTAGTCCCCCCCACGGGCCGTCAACACCTTCTGGGGTGTGTTTCCTGTGCGCAGCTCGGCCTTCAGTTTCATGATCCGGTGTCAGTCATCTTTGGTGATTGTGCATCCTTTGTCTCTGTGTGTGCCATTGCAAACCGGTAACTCCTTCCTTGACATACACCTGTTGCAGTAGTCCTTTCTGACATCCTAGTCTTTGTGTGGATATTGTGGCATAATTCCCAGGACAAGCCGCCTGCTGTTGCAGCCACTGCAGCAAGGGCACACGTAGTTTCCAGATTTGGCAACACACACAAATCAAAGGTGCTCCTCCCTTCCTCCCTCAACACATTCATTTGGCTGTCTTCGGCTTGTCTGTGCCACAGTTGCGGCCACGCGGTACCAAAGGCTGGACCGTCTGCACATGCAACGTGCACATTGCACGACCCTCAGGTCCTTGCATGACCCACATCACATTACAGTGTGATGTTGCAGCTACCCTCCAAGCAAGGTCCATCCACACATCTCCCGCCTGCTCTCAGGCATGCACTGAGCGCACACACAACACCTTTGCATGATGAGTGTGCAACTCCTACACAGCGCTGCCACGCCTTCCAGGACCTGTCACACCCACCAGGCCATGTCCCTCCTACTCCCCACCGGATCTGTACCCCTGCAAGGCCATGGGAGTGGGACTCAAGGCTTCTGCATGTAGTATGCTTTCGTCGTGAGGCACATTTCACAGGTATCATCTTTCAGCGTGTCAATCTACAATGTGTCCAGGACCCCCCTATCCACCATCAAATGCGCACACGCCCTCATCATCAACTCGTTTGCCATTGACAGCCAGGCGCTGCTCACCCTCTCCAAGGATGCAGACATTTCCAGTTCCAATATTCAAGATTGCATGGGATCCATAGATGAATGGCAGAACAGCAGCCACCTGAGGCTGGACTTGTACAGGACTAAGGTCAACATCTGAGGATTGTCCCCTTACAGCTGGCTCAACTGCTTGTGTCCCACCCACAGAAGCCCCGCACAGGCACCCAGTGTCCACGCACACAAGATGTTGTGCATCATGGATTGCTTGCTCTAATTTGCCATGGTAATCACCAGCATCTGTACCTCACACTGCAACACCCTCAGCATTATGCACATGATCCCCAGATAGACCCACTCCAAGGTAAGATGCACCATCCCCTAGGTCCACGACAACATCCGTGTCAAATACTGCCCTGCCCTCTAAGGAGCAGCCACATGCAAAATCCAGGGACACTTGTCCACATACAGGCTGCATCTGCACACCTCAGCGTCAACATCCCGCGCCCCAGCCACATCACCGTCCAGCAGAGATAGCTGCAATGGATCACTGTGTGCTGCAGGATGACCTTCAGACTCCTCACCCACACTCAGGAGGCAGGCCACAACCCTGACCCAAAACCAACATTGTACCACTGTCATCCGAGACCCCGTAGTGCCATCTCCATGCATCCAACCTTGACCTGGCCACCATTCTTCTGATCCACCGTACTCCTGCATGCAGGACATAGTTCTCCCACCTGGGAACACATATCTGGGACTCCCTCCCCGGGAACCTCCAAATGAGGCATGACCTCTACGCCTTAATGTTACTCTTCCAAATAGGTGTGTCCTCACAGTTTTCCTAGCACCCCCTCAGCAGCTTGAGGCCATCACAGGTGAGTATTGTGCTCCATGTCTGCATTGAATGATACATTGTGACCCATGTGTGTCCTGTACCAGACTCCGTTCCCAGGGTATGGATGTGTGGAGTTAGTTCAACTCTCAGGCATAGTTTGACATTTACACACACATATGTTGGTGAATATTGCCAAATGACAGCAACATCTCATGACAAAATTAAGTATTTATTTTTGGTGGGGTAAGTCTTTTGGTGGATGAAGTAATGTGCTCTACCGGGTGCATAGAATCCAAAGTTCACAGGGGAAGATGGCATCCTTGTCAGTTGGAGTCATCAGAGTCCAGTCCACAGTGTTGGTCATCATTGGTCAGACTGTGACCAGCAAGTCCATGTGGCAGAGAATGTCATTGGGTGAGGTGGTGCTGTTGCACTAAAGGGCCAGGTGCCAGGCCAGGTGACCTGGGAGATGTGGATGGTCCGCTGACTCTCACGGTCTTTTCCGTGGACAACCCACCTTCCTCCGGGGACCCTCAGATGCAGGCCTTGACGATGTCTGTGATGCTCCATCGGAAGAATCCTCCTCCTCCTCCTCCCTCCCTGTGGCTGGTGCTGGTCTTCGCCTGGTGTCACAGAGATGGTTGCCCATGTTGTCGGCAATCCAACGGAGTGAACGGCTCATGTCCGTTTGCACCGCCAGGAGCTCAGCCGGTCTTGCCTCCATCCGTCCTTGGTGTTGTTGTTGACTGGCATGTTGCTCGGCCTGCAGGTTCTTCATCTCGTCAAGGGTCCCCTTGATGTCTGTGAGGCTCGACACAACCTGGCTGATGCCCCTGGTGTCACGCCGGTATGTGTCCAGGATGTGGCGCATGTGTGCCATACCGTTTCCCTCAGCTGGCTGGTCAGGTTCTCGCCTCCGCCTGCCTCCACTCCCACCACCCCTGCCCACACGAGCCGGGCCTGCCGTTGTAGGCACATCGGGACTACGGGACCCCTGAGGGATGGCATTAGCGGGGTCGTCTGCCTCCTCCTGGGTGCCCGGAGAACCTTGTCCCTCCTGGTCAGACTATCTGTGTTGTTCGGTGCGAGCAGGGCTCCTGGGTGTCTCCTGGGATGTGGCAGGAATGGGGGTGGGGGTTGGCACAGATGTACCTGACGCAGGTGCTGCAGGGGCTTGGGCACCAGAGGGGCCTGGTTGCTCGAGGTCATCCACGGAGTGGTGAGAGTCATCGCTGCCGGTGGGATCATCTTCACGCTGAGCCTGGGACTGTGAATGTTCCCCCCCATTGTTGGGGGGAGGTCGATGACGTTGCCCTGTGTGTGAAAGAGAGACAATGTTAATGCTGTTTCATGCCACATCCAGGTTTCATACATATTCAAGTAGTCACAGTTCCTCCAGGTGGTTGGATGTGCCTAGCATTCCTCTCAATGTACACTTGGGGATGGGTATGTTGCGGGGGACAGATTGGTGTGTGCTCCTGAGTGTTTGCCAGTAGATTTTTTGCTGGGATGCTTATTTGGCTATGGATTGGTCTTGTTGTGTCACATGTCCATTGTGAGAGTGGGTAAATCCGTTGCCTGCCCCGGGGCTGTGTGCTTGTGTGAGGGGGGTGTATGACCAGGCCTGCTGTTGTGTGTAGTGTGATTTGTCATTGGGTCTCCCAGGTGATGTGTCTGTCCCCTCATGGTGCATGCTGGCATGACAGTGTGTGTGAGTTCCTGTGCTGGGTATTTGAGCTAGTGGAGTTGTTGTTTGAGTGTACAATGGTCACAGGAGGGCCTTGTGCTGCCTACAGCAGGGCCAAGTGTCAGCTACCTTGTCATTACTTTGCCAGTCCCTGTGCATTGGGCATGGTGCATGGGTATGTACCTAGGCCATATGGGCTGTGGGCATTGGTGTCTGGTTCTGAGTTGCACAATGTGTTGTGTGAGCCCCACCCTCCTAGCATCCTGGACATCCAGGTGCCGATTAGGATCCTGGAAAAAATGTCCCCAACCGAATTGAATCTGGACTTTTTTCCGTACAAATGGTAAAAGCGCCGTACAAACTGCCAATTACGATTCGTATGGGAAAAAGTCCATACAAATCGCATTGGGAAAATTCCCCCACACGTCCTCGGGTCGGGAAAAGTCTCCGACACGTCCCCGGACATTTTTACATACAAATGGGAAAACTGAAGTCCAAATGCGCAATTACGATCTGTCCCATCCGTCCGATTGTACAACTGTATGGAAAAAAGACCGTCCGGAGCGAACTCCCATTGCAACCATGGAGATGTCCAAACAAGTGCCCGGTACGCGCCGTACCCCCCCCGCCCCCCGTATGTTCGCGCCGTACCCCCAGCCCCCCCGCGGATGGGCGCGCCGTACCCCCCAGCCCCCCGTATGTATGGAGCGTACCCCCGTACCCCTCAGCCCCCCGTATGTACGGAGCGTACCCCCCAGTCCCCCGTATGTACGGAGCGTACCCCCGTACCCCCCAGCCCCCCGTATGTACGGAGCGTACCCCCCAGCCCCCCGTATGGACGGAGCGTACCCCCCAGTCCCCCGTATGTACGGAGCGTACCCCCATACCCCCCAGCCCCCCGTATGTAGGGAGCATACCCCCGCCCCCGTATGTACGGTGCGGACCCCCTGGGGTCCGCTCCGTACATACGGGGGGCTGGGGGGTACGGCGCGCCCATCCGCGGGGGGGCTGGGGGTACGGCGCGAACATATATGGGGGGCGGGGGGGGTACGGCGCGTATCGGGCCCCCTAATCAGCTCGCATCGCTGCGTACTTTGCTTTTCCGGCACTTTTTAGGTGCCGTAAAAATATTCCCATCCGGACTGCAGTCGGTACGAATCGTAATTGCATGTTTGTAAAGTTTTACAACCCAGTACGAGTCGGGCGGAGAAAACGCTCCGACCCACGGTTTGTACTGGGTTTTTCCAGGATCGTAATCGGCCCCCCAGTCTTGGGTTTGTGGTTGGTGTGGCCTGGGACATGGCATTGCCTTTATTTGTGAATGGGGCATGGAGACGTTAGTGGCATGAGCGTGGTTTTTAGGGTGTGGTTGTGTGCGGTGAGGGCTTGGGGGTAGGTGAGTGCATTTGTTGTAGTTGGGGTGTGGATGGCATTCCCCCCATATTACGTGAGTTGTTTGTGTACTCACCAGGCTCTGCGACTCCTTTGACTCCGTGTACTCCCACCGGCGGAAGCGTGGCCATCACCTTCTCCTCCCAGGGATGGAAATGTACGGGTCTGCGGGGCAGCCCGCCTCCAGTGATGTTATTCTGGGCGTATTCTTCGTTCATTTTCCTCTTGACTGCCCTGCGCAGATCGTACCACCTGGCTTGGCATTCATGCCTGGTCCTTCGGATGGGCGCAACAGCATTCACCTTATCGTCGATCCTCTGCCACAGGCTGGTTTTTTGGGCTATGCTGGTCTGTCTGACCAATGTTCCAAACAGCTGTGGCTCGACTCTGATGACTTCGTTGACAAGGAGCTCCATCTCCACCGTAGTGCACTTTGGATTCTTGTCAGTGGGCATGGTGTGGAGTGTGGGTGTGGATGGTTGTGGGTGTGTGGGTGTGAATGTGACGGTGTGTGTGTGAAGGTGAAGAGGGGGTGTTTGTGAAGGAGGTTGTTTGAAGGTGTGTAAGTGAAGGTGTAGTTAAGGTGTGAGTAAGGTGCAGTTGTTTGTCTGTGGTGTCTGTGAGCAGTGGGTCTGTTGCAATGGCCCATGGGTTGTGTGTGTGGGCCCTTTTTATTGGTCCATTTGTGGTTGTGGCTGTGTTTGAATTTGTGGTGGGTGTGTTATAAGAGGTGGTTGTGATTTGGTCCTCTGTTTGGCTGTTTGGATGTGGCAGGTCAGTCATAGAGATGTATTTTGTCATGTTGACGTGTTTTGTGGTGTTTTGCGAGTCGAATTGACCCTCCTTGTGCTGTTTTACAGTGTCCTGGTTCTGTACGAGTCTTTTTCGCGTAGGTACGGTCCGTACATACGCGATGCTGGGTGAGGGTGCTGGGGTATGGTGTTGAGGTACGGTGCGTACAGGTGCGGGGCTGTGCTACGGTGTTGGGGTGCGGCGCGTACCGGTGCGGGCTGTGCTACGGTGTTGGGGTGCGGCGCGTACAGGTGCGGGCTGTGCTACGGTGTTGGGGTGCGGCGCGTACAGGTGCGGGCTGTGCTACGGTGTTGGGGTACGGTGCGTACAGGTGCGGGTCTGTGCTACGGTGTTAGGGTGCGGCGCACACAGGTGTGGGCTGTGCTACGGTGTTGGGGTGCGGCGTGTACAGGTGCGGGCTGTGCTACGGTGTTGGGGTACGGTGCGTACAGGTACGGGGCTGGGCTACGGTGTTGGGGTACGGTGCGTACAGGTGCGGGGCTGTGCTATGGTGTTGGGGTGCGGCGCGTACAGGTGCAGGCTGTGCTACAGTGTTGGGGTGCAGTGCGTACAGGTGCGGGCTGTGCTACGGTGTTGGGGTTCAGTGCGTACAGGTACGGGGCTGGGCTACGGTGTTGGGGTACGGTGCGTACAGGTGCGGGGCTGTGCTACGGTGTTGGGGTACGGTGCGTACAGGTACGAGGCTGGGCTACGGTTTTGGGGTACGGTGCGTACAGGTACGGGCTGGGCTACGGTGTTGGGGTACGGTGCGTACAGGTACGAGGCTGGGCTACGGTTTTGGGGTACGGTGCGTACAGGTACGGGGCTGGGCTACGGTGTTGGGGTACGGTGCATACAGGTGCGGGGCTGTGCTGTGGTGTTGGGGTATGGTGCGGAGGGGGGGTACGGTGCTGACATACAGGGGTACGGTGCTGACATGTGCAGGGTGAGGGGGGCTGTACGACTCGTATTCGGGCACAAGTTTACCTGTGTACATGTAGGCTACAGCGTTTGCTCCGTACGGGGCCTTTTACATGCGGTTGTGTATTCGGACGGGCGGTACGGATTGTACTTGCGCGCTCGGACTTCTGTTTTACGATTTGCACGTACAAATGTCCGGCTCCCTATCGGACACTTTTCCCGACGCTATTCGGACGTAAAAATTTACGGCTCCCTCTCGGACCATTTTCCCGATGCAATTCGTATGTATTTTTCACGTACGAATCGTACTTCGCAGTTTGTACGGTACTTGTACGATTCGTACGTAAAAAAATACGGATACGAGTTGGACGGTACATTTTTTTAACGGATCGGAATCGGCACCCTAATCTTTTTTATTTCCTTCCCTATAACACCACACAATTCACAACACACATCTAAATTTTATAAAAATGTACCTCCATATTTAACATAATTAACTATCAATTAAAGAAAAATTATTAATTAAAAAACAAATTAAAACAGAAAAAAATTAATTTACTCCCCAAACGTTACCCCTATAAAACCAAAACTCACTCAAAAAAATAAAAAATTACCCTAATTATTTGTCAATTGATTAATTGATATTAATGCTCAACTAATTATTAATTGATTAAACATAAATTACTTTCCACCCTCTACCCCTATAAACCCCACAACCCACGCCTAAAAGTCATTACACAATTTCCATAATTGATTTTAAAATAATAAATTAATATCAATTAACAACTACTTAATAATTAATTCAAAATAAATTACTTCCCACCCTTTACCACTATAAACCACGCAACTTACATCTAAAATTAATTACCCAGTTGCCATATTTAAATTGTATTTAATTAATTAGCATTATTAACAAATAATTAATAATTAATTAAAAATATATTACTTTCCACCCTTTACCCCTATAAACCTCACCATCTGCTCTTAAAAAAATGACACAATTAACATAATTAATTACCAATGAATTAATAATAATTAACAAACAATTAATAATTACTTAATAATAAATGACTTTTGACAATAGCAATATAAAATCTAAATTAAATAAATATTAATACATTTTAAAAGAGCATTAATTTATGATAATTAAATTACTTCCCACCCTTTACCCCTATAAACACCACGCCCGCTCCTAAAAAAATAACACGATTACAATAATTAATTACCAAATATTTAATTAATACTAATTAACAACCAATTAATAATAAATTACTTCCCACAATTAACACTATAAAATCTAAATTAAATAAATATTACTAAATAAAATATAATCATTAATTTATTATAATCAAATTACTTCCCACCTCATTCCCCTATAAATCCACAACCCGCCACGGAACTAAAAAACGCAAAATGTAATTAAAATAAAATTGATAACTACTAAAAATTAAACACATATTTAACTAAAAAAAAATACTTATAAAAAAGAAATAGATCACATACATTTAGAATACATACTAAAATACACAACACTAATTAAAAAATTGATATTTCAAACAACTATATTTTTGCAAACGATATTAATGACTTAGATATTTTTTTAAACGATATTTCTTACCTTAAAGTCGATACCTTTGACCGCGATATTCTTGCTCTCGATATTTCTGTTTCACGATATTTCCAACTGGATATTTGTGTAAGTCGACATTTCCAACTCGATATTCTGTCGGCATACCCATAGTTCATTAAGAGTGGTCCTGAATTTTTTCTGGACCAATACTTTGTGAGGCCAACCAGGTGAATGTTGGGATCAAAATGGAAGTTATAAAAAAAATATTTACTACGCTAAATCTGAAGGGGACTCAGAACTTAGGCAGGGCTGGGGTCCAATGAGACATGACATTGGTTAGAAGTAATGACTCTGTTTTGGTGGGAGAGGCGAGAGGACCATGGGGTGGAAAACAGTGAGGTTGGGTTGTTATTTAAGGCAGTAAGCCTTGGTAGAAAAATGGCATGGTAGCTGCACTGAATGGGCAATCAGCATTGGTAATCAATAGTGATATTGTCAGTGTGGCATCTGATGGGAGGCTTATGGGGTTAGAACAATATGTTGCAAAGGTCAGTACAGTAGATACAATATACATCAGAATTTCATTTTCAATATTTGGATGACATCTTAGGGCATGATAAGATCATGTTGATGACTTTTATCATGACAGTAATTTTTTTAAGTATACTTTTATGTTGGTATGTTATGTTTTGTTATGCAGATTTGTAGAGTGCGCTATCACCTGAGAGGTGATGCTGAGCAGGTGTGCGTCAAGGCACACCTATGCCTGGTGGGACTACTTGAAAAAACAGGTCTTCAGCTTCTTGAGGAATTCAAGAAGTGAGGAGGAGGCTCTTATGTTTTGTGGCACATCGCTCCTCGCTTTAGGAGCGATGTAGGGGAAGGCTCGACCACCGAATCTGATTTTCAGTATGCAAGTAATTTATGCAAGTAGGAATCCGGACAAGGGAAACTGTCTGGCATGTTTGTGAAAGCAGATGCAATTGTTAAGGTATGCTGGGCCTGTTTGTGATGTAGTGCCTGAAAGTGTGGGTTAGGAGTTTGAATTGTGCCTGTTTGTGAATGGGGTGCCACTGGAGCTCCTTCAGGTATAGTGTGATGTGAGTGTGGTGTGGGAGGCTGAGAGTGATTCCGGACACCAAGTTCTAAATGGTCTGCAGTCTTCCAGTGTGTATTTGTTGATCTAGGCACAGTGTGTTCCCGTAGTACCACTTGCTTGTGACCAAGGCATGCGTGCTGCCTTTCCAGGTGCTGATTGGGAGCCATTTGAAAATCTTCCTTGGCATCTTCAGGGTATGGAAGCATGAGACGGTGATAGCATTGACTTGGACAGATAGTGTTAGTGGCAAGTTATTGGAAGATGGAGCGAGACAAGATACTTTCAAGCCAATACCCACTTTAGATTTCTGAGAGCTTCTCTGTGGTGAGTTTAGACTGAAATGTGTTTCAGAGTACATTAGATGTGGTTGTGAAAAAGAGGGGTCAGAGTGATAGATTTTGTTTCTGGGCAGGTCATAGGCACTGGCAGCAACAGTCTCTGGGTTTGGTCTCACAGTGATTTGATTTCCTCTTTTTCTTGCACTTTTGGACAATGAAGTTGGGCGATGAAGAAGGCACTTGGACCTTACGCACATTAGTATGCGTGTGACACAAGGGCTTCTAGGAATCTGAGTGTCCACATGGCACAAGGCCATAGAAATGGGAGAAAAACACTATTTCTCTCCTAATTCATACTAAAATTGAACATGGTCTTTTGTCCATATACAAAGAAAGACTCATTAAAAGTGTAGTTGTACTACAGGCAAGAGCTTCATCTCTTTTAACATAAGCACAGGGGATTAAAAGCAAAACTATAGGCTTCAGTGCTCAGATTATGTACGAACAAGGGGAATAAAAGCAAGATGTTGTGGTTTGACGGACAGCAGATAAGACACATTGCACATTTAGGGGCATATTTATGAGGGCTTTGAGTCATGCTTGCAACATGCAACATGCAACATGATACATGCACGACGCAAACCTCTAAATCATATTTACGAAGCCACACAAAGCCACTTTGCAAGGTTTTGAATGGGCTCAAAAATATGGAGTGTAATTTTGTACTTTGCGTTACTCTGTGCAAGGGAGGTGTTTCATGGGCGTTGCGGTGGGTGTTCCTATGCAAATTCCCAGATTTACCGAACATGGTAAACCTGGGAATGCGTCAAAAAAATTACACTTCCCCAGGTGAGGCGTAATGAGGAGAAATATCTTTATTTTGTCCTCGTTTTTCCTCTTTCTTCTTTTTTTCCACGTTTTTTTCCCTTTTTCATGTGTGCTGCATTTTGCAGCACACATAGAAAGAGAAAAACACAGCTTTGGATTGTTTTTGTGCTGGAAGGTGCCCCTTCCTGCACAAAAACAATCCTGCCTACAACACAGGCACCCCTGCAGCATGGTGCAAGGGTGCCTGCATTGGCACTAGGATGCTGAAACGGTGCCAGTGCATGGGAAATTACAGAAATGCACTGTATTGGATAAATATGGCGCTTTCCTGCCTTTTTACTATGACATAGGGCAGCGCAGCAAAGTTACTTGTAGCGCTGCTGTGCACCACTATTCCGTTAAATATGCCCCTTAGTATCAGTAGCGGTCCGTGGAGTGAGTTCGGTGTGGCAGTGAGGCGGGGCGCGGGAGGGGCAGAGTGGGGAAATGTAAACACATATTTAAATAAATAAAACGAATTTCGTTGCGCGCGCTGCATCGCATTTGCAGCGTGCGCAAAGGAAAACTAGCCTGAGTGCAGTCCATTGTAAGATTATTGCTTTCAATAGAGCAGGTTTGCATGTTTTGTTAGAGCCCCTCACCCATAATACATGTTTTCTGTTTGCGAACTAACCTCACGTGTGCAGAGCAAACTTTGGATTTAGAAAAGGTGTTTCATGAATGAAAGTTGGTGAAGCACCGTTAGGGTGTCAACATGTCATAATCAAATAGATTACTGGCCAGTGTTCTTAGGACGCAAACCACATTTTGCATTCCTTTGTCATCTATCTATGTTGGCCTCGGCGCCACCTTGTAGCTGCTTTGCGCTCTAGTTATTGTGGATACACAGAAATAAAGAGGTACAGTAGAAAGTCCCTTTAAATAGTTGTCTGTCAATCTGGGCACACTGTAAATTATTTTTAACGATTTCAGAGCAAAGGCTGGGATTCAATCACCTAGATCTCATTTTCAGTGTGTCCAATATTATTACGTGTCGGCTGAAGAGAACTAAACCGAAGTGCCAGGCTGCAACAGGGTGGCCTTAGTGAAGGCATTAGTACAGTTCTCCAGGAAGTAGTGCATTATTGGCGAGGCTCCCGCTGCAGCCTGAGAACGCCATTGGCCAAGCGCTGGCAGGCGGGCTCCCCTGCTATTCCCGTTCATTAATCTCAGCTGTGGCATGGCGGTGTGCGTATTGATTTCCCATCAGTCCCCTCATCGGTAGTCTGGGTGTGCCGTGAAGCCCGGCGCGAGCCTGCTTTCAAATAAACATGGAGTCTGCTTATCGGGAAGCCACAGGATACTCGTGATCAATGTTAAATCAGTGGGTTTATAATTGGTTTCTCTCCACTTCCAAAAATAGCAAACATAAAGGATTCTCTTTTTCTTAATTCAGGGAAAATGGTGGTGCCCATTGTAATTCTGTTTTGGAAAAAATCACATAGGTGCACAGGTGAAATTGAAGACATGTTAAGACGCAAGACCGTTATTATGTCGAGCTACTGCTGCTGGTGTGAGAACGAATTAAGCAAAGCAGCATTGATCTATATTATATGATAGTGCAACGCAAAGTTACCCACTCTTTACACGTCTCTGAAGTCTGATAAGAACGATATATAACACACAAAATGAAGGTGCACTTTTCATATGATTCTAACCTGCCACCATCGTTTATGCACATCTTGACTTTCACAGTGCCATTACTGAGAGGCTTTACCAAAGAATTTATAGTTTTCCACATAGAATGGTTAGTTATGTTGAGAGAAATACTTTTGAAGGTTTAACTAAGGAACCATCTTCACTAATTAAGACGTGTTTAATATAAAAGAACTAGAAAATAATCTGTTAGTGTTGACTAATAAAGTGATTGACATGTAATAACAAAATGCATAGGCTTCATTGCAACTAAGATATTTACAAATTTTAATGTGTGCTATATTGTAAGATTGAATATTAGCAATGTGTAGGTGTACCATTACTCAAGATTCCTAAGCATGTGCTATATTGTCTGTGTAACTGTTAGGGATATCTCTATTAGCTACCAACTATCCTTAAACATGTAGGAACCTAACATATGTCAAACGATAAAAGTTTATCAATGTGTGCATTAATTTTACAGTATATACTTTCAAATGTAGTTTTTAGTCATACATATTATTGTGACTATGATTATTCACTATATGCTAATGAAACATAAACTGAAAATTCAAAGAGAATCATTCTTGTATATGTTTAAGGGTGCACACGCATAGTAAATAGGCACCATTGATTTAATGCCTTAAGTTAGCATTTTACTCCAAAGGCTTGTATTTCTACTTACTGTATTTCATAAAGCCATTGTACTGTTATTTCTGCTGACTTGGCTGTGTTCTCATGCTTTGCTAGTTTAGAACAGATACATTTCTTGTAACAGCAAAAGATACATTGTCTAAGAAAGGAATTTTCATGGTGAGCACATGAGAACTGTATCTTTAACAAGGGGCCATTCAACAATGACATGAGTATGGAAGAGATGTACCATTCCCATTTCCAGGGTGGGATTTTTCTCTACTGTTGCAGCCTGCGACTTACAGCTACTGTGGACAATGGATTGTCTATGATGATGGGCCTGTCATGTGTGGATTTCATTGACTATAACCTATTGACAGCTGGGGAAAGGAGAGACCCCTTCCTGATTTCTTTCCTGTGACTTTGCTGACATTTCCTCTGCCCACTTTTGTAGAAATCTGGCTGAACTTTTCTGCAGCTCCATGCAGAATCCCCTTTGAACCACCATGTAGACACCTTCCAAGATTCCCTACTGACCTGTAAATTGACTTTATTGAGGTTTAGATTTCAACGACACCTTTGGACTTTTGCTTTAAGTGTGGCTAAGGCTGACACTTGTTCCGTTTCCCCTTTAGAACTCATGTCCGAACTTCTGAGATGAAAAGGCTTTTCTTGTTCTCTCTGATTTGCCTTCTCTTCAATACCGACATGACATCTAAATTGCTGAACTATTTTATTATTTTTGTATTAGGCTTGGGTTGTTTAGATTGCTAATGTATAGAAGGGATAATTTGCAATTATTTTCTGATCATCAAGTATTGATGTTGCTAGCGTGCCTTGCACTCACAGAGCTTCTAGTATATTTCATATTGATTTGCCTCAATTGTTTTAGGAGACTTGGTCTCCCTGTTGCAATATAATATTTCTATAGCATGGTCCTGAGAGTAATCTATTTGAACCTAATCACTACTTGGTGATAACACCCTTCAACTTGGCTAACGATTCTTTGTCCTCTTTGTGTAGCTGAAATTGTTTCACCGTTAATTGAATGGATGAAGAGTGAGCTCCCCACCAACCCCTAGCACTCAGTGCCATAAAAAAGGTTCATCTGAGGACCAAGCGTAAGTGACTGAGCACTGACATCGAAGGTAAATAAATTCTAAAATAAATCATGGGTTGGGAAAACACTGGATCAATTATATACAAATCTGAACAAGGGAGCAAAAATGGGCAAAAATGGAGTGAACTGATTTTGCACTCATATTGCTCCGTTTGTGATAAACAGTTTACCAAGTGCAATAGATCTGCTTTGCAAATGCGAAGACAGGGTTAAGTTTTGGTCAAATTGAGGCATTCCCCATTGCATTAACAACACAACTATGGCATAATGAAGTGGCTTTAAAAAAAAAAAACAACAACAACTTCATTCCCCTATGAAAACCTACAAACCTCGTTTAGCTCGTAAACAGGAGGTATGGTTTACGGAGCACCTGAGATCTCTTAAACAGCAGGCGAGGAAATTAGAAAAGGTGTGGAGAGCGACCCACGATTGCATGGATAAGAATAATTTCTGGGTAGCTCTAACTAAATATCACAAAGAAATTCGTAATGCCCGGAAATCCCACATACATGCTCTTCTTTTAGCTGCAGGAAATACCCCCAGGATCTTATATCAAACTTTACAGTCATTTGTGAAACCAGCAGCTTGTGAAACTCTTGATCTAGCTTCACAACAACTTTGCAATGAAGTTGCTCAGTTTTTCACAAATAAAATAAATAAGATTCATGACGATATTGTAAAATCCAATTTACCCATCATTGGAGACAAACCACTATTTTTGGAAAAGGAAAAAGAGATAGGAATAACGCACTTACAATCCTTTTCCCCTATCTCCTTGATCGATACCGAATGTTATCTTGGTCAGATTAAAAGTGGAAGTCCCTCAGATATCATCCCAGCCAGAATTATCCCGATAGTAGGAAAAAGTCTGAGCCCACAGATTCAAAGTCTCATCAATCTTTCCCTGACTGAGGGGCAAGTCCCTGGAGAATGGAAAAAAGCGTTGGTAAGACCCATTAGAAAAAACTCTTCCATCCCCTGGACCGACTTATCCAATCTAAGGCCCATCTCGCTACTCCCTTTTTTAGGGAAGGTTATAGAGAAACATGTTAATAAGCAGGTTTCACAGTACATTGAACAGTTTGGTAAGCTGGATAGTTCCCAGTTTGGCTTCAGACTCAAACATAGTACTGAATCCGCTCTGCTATCTGTGACAGATGACCATCACATGTATCAGGATCGAGGGTACTCGGCGATCTTGGTACTGTTGGATTTATCGGCGGCGTTCGATACGATATCTCATAAAATCTTAATCGAACGTCTGACCACAATTGGGATTGAGAGCACAGCGTTAACCTGGCTAAAGAGTTTTCTGTCTGACCGTACCCAAACGGTTGGCATGGGCTCATTTCGGTCGACAGAAACTTATATATCCAAGGGGGTGCCACAGGGCTCTTGTCTAAGCCCTACTCTTTTCAACATCTATGTGACACCCCCGGCCAGCATATTGAGAGACTTTGGGTTTGTCCCTGTCTCCTATGCTGATGACACGCAGCTCTTATTCCCTTTCAAACATCTTACCGACGAAGGGAGGGTGGCCTTCTCAGATGGCATGAAAGCTGTAGCGAATTGGATGAAGTCTAACTACCTCCAATGCAACGTGAACAAGACCGAAGTAATGCTCTTTGGAGAGGTTAGAAATCTGTGGACTCCAAAGTGGTGGCCATGTGAGCTTGGTCAAGTACCTGAACCCAAATTGGTCGTAAAAAACCTAGGGGTTCGTCTTGATCGGGAGCTCACCTTTAAACAACATGGCAAATGGGTGATCGGCCAATGTTTTCATGTTATTGGACTCCTACGCAAAGTGTTTCCACTATTGCCTGATTCCATTAGAAAAACCTTGGTACAGGCACTAGTGTTGAGTCGCCTGGATTATTGCAATGGACTCCTGCTGTCAGCTAACCAGGGAGTCCTAGCAAAACTCCAGGTGATACAAAACACTGCGGCTAGACTTGTGCTGAATGCCCCCCCAAGAACACCTTCTAAACCACTCCTCGACAAATTACACTGGCTCCCAGTCCGTAAGAGGATTACTTTTAAGACATGCTGTCTTATTCATAGAACCATACATGGATCCGGACCCTCCCATTGGAAAGACAAATTTACCCCTCACAATCCCACTAGGCTTCTTAGGTCCAGTAGCCAACTTCGACTTAAAGTACCTACCATTAAGAGGAGCAAACAAGGTGGGAAAGCCTTGTCTGTGGTAGGCCCAACACTATGGAATAATCTCCCTCTTGAGCTCAGGCAATGCGCGGAACTCTTGGTTTTTAGGAAAAAACTCAAAACGTTTCTATTCCAGTAATTCATCAACCGTTTCAGCTTTATACGCTTTATACGCTGTATTGTGCTGAGTTGTGCTTTTCGTCTCCTGTAGCTGCCAAATTTTCCTTCCCTCCTCCTCTTTTTCTGTGCGCAGAGATACTCTTGTTTAAAGAGTTGATTCTAGCGCGATATAAAACCATAAATTAAAATAAAATTCTCACTTTTGCTTTTCAACGTCAAAACAAAGTGGCTTATCCGTTATCATGAATACAATCACAATATCGCTGTGTGAGCTAATGTCAAACTCTGAGGCAACAGACTGAAGTAATTTGTCACTCCACCGATTTACCAAGATTTTTGTTCACACATCACATACAATAATTAGGGGTCTATTAGGATGGCGGTCGGTGACACCAACGCGGTGCCTGCGGTGGCGTAAAATGCCTTTTTCCGCACGCCAGCAGCGGGCCTCACGCCCACCATATTAGTATGGCCAAACACAGCCCATTTCCCGTCCGCCGCGGTGCAACACGCACCATCATCAAAGTGCGGCCGCCACGGCTGCGATGGGAGCCAATGGAGACTCACCGCCGTGCGGAATGAAATCCCGTCCGCTGTACAAATTAGGATGCCTCAAAAAGCCAGTTGCACGGCAGCAGAGAAACCGCCCAATTAGAGACGACGGAAGCTCGACAGCGGAGCGCGAAACCTGATTCCCGGTCCTGACCGCAATGGAAACAGCTCTTCACGTCTCTCCGGTGCTGTACCTGATACATCACCAGCAACTCATGGGCCGTTGCGGACGCCGCCGCAGGTACGCAACAACACAATCCCGCACACAACCACAACACACAACTCATGGGCTGATACAGGGTCCCTGGCCACACCAGACACCCTGGTGGAAACAGGAACACATACACAAGTGTACCCACACATGTCCTACCTGCCACCAAGTCACCCCTCCACAGCCAGGTCACACACTGCGATTTCCAAGTAATATACCGGTCACATCACCACAGCGGTGAAGACAAGGGAAAACATGCGCACAATCCAGAAGGCAGGGCCAGCGCCAGGCATGGGCAGGGCTTAAAGTACACAGGGCCACATCTCCCCACTCCACACACTGCCCCCTAACATGAATGGACATGCCATGTGCACCCCCCTGAGCACCCCCATGCCCAACACCAAGCTAGGTGAATCCACACCCTGCACCACACAACAAACAACTAGGGAGACAGCCACAGCAGGAGTGACTGCAGAGGAACACACAGCACAGAAGCACAGGCCCAGGGCAACCCACACACCACAACAACACCACACACATGACAAGAAAACTGAGTCCAAGAACAAAGGAACATACACAGATAATGAACAACCACCCCAGTGGACACACAGCCTTACAAGTAACACAGACATACCCCCACACTGACACACACAGCCACATACACAGACCACATGCCACCAGCAATGTTATGTTATGTTAATGGGTTTTTGTAGCGTGCACAGCTACTCCTGGGAGTGTCCCGGCGCGAGCCTGTGAGGATCCAAAAGAGGAGAGGAGTTAAAATAGGAAGGTTTTAAGCTGCTTTTTAAACTGATTAATCTCTTTGATGGCCCGTAGAGAGACGGGGAGTGAGTTCCAAGCCAAAGCTGCCTTAACCGCAAAGGATCTGCCCCCCATTCTCTGAAGGCGCACCCGAGGAATCCTTGCAAGCAGCAGAGAAGATGATCTTAGAAGCCGGGTTGGCACATAAAAAGCAAAACGTTTCCTGAGATATGGCGGACCACCAGCATATAAGGCGCGATGGGTTATCACCAAAGACTTAAACTCCACGCGCTTCCTAACCGGGAGCCAATGAAGCGTGCGTAGATGATGAGCCATGCTTGACCTCAACGGGATGTTCAAAACCAAACGGGCTGCCGCATTCTGGACTACCTGCAGTTTTTTTAAAATATATTCAGGGAGGCCCAGATACAGCCCATTGGCATAATCCACCCGGGAGAGGATCAGCGCCCGCACCACTGATTCCTTAGCTGGTCTTGGCAGCAGAGGAAGAAACTTCTTAAGGGACTTAAGGATCCCAAAGCAGCTCCCCGTCAGTCTTTTGATCTGGGATGAAAAAGATAGCTGCTCATCGAACCAGACCCCTAAATTTTTTGCTGGGAGTCCTGAACACAGGGGTAGGGGAAAATCAGAAGGCCAGAGGGATTCCCGAAAGCCCGGGGGAAAGTTACCGTAAAGAAGGATCTCGGTCTTTTCCTCATTGCATTTAAGTTGAGCCACCATAAGCCAATAAAAAACAGCTCTCAAGCAGTCCTGCACCTTTGTGGTGGAAAAATCCGATTTACTCCAGGTAAACAAAAACTGGAGCACAACATATAGGAAAGCCAAAGTGAGGTGCACACAAATAGAAGGCCAAGGAGACAACCAACAAGCATGTGTGCATCACATGCAAGACAAGGAACAGAGAACAACACCCTCACCCCGTCAAAGCACACATGGCTGGCACAGTGAGTGAAGTCAAACCACAGTCACCTCAGTGCAACAACTCAGGGAGACAGCAAGGCAACCCATGTATAGGCACAGGTATGAAAGGAAGGCCCTGAAGTCAAACTGCGAACAGCCACACATATGTACACCACAACTTCAGAGGATAATGCCAGCAGCACAACACACAGGGCACATTGACACACTCCATGACTGACAAACACAAGTAGGATTCTTCACACATGCCCCCCTCCGACCTGCAGCACACAACCCCAGTGTCATACACACAGAAGGGTGTCAATAATGTCCAGTCAATACACAGACACTCACACTCCCTGGGGGTATCCACAAACATCACACACACACAGGGATGCCAGAACCAATTTCTGCACAAAAACAACAGCCAAACACATAACTCAACAGAAACACACACAGAACCACAACAAGACCACACATGACCTGTGCAGCCAAACTGTGGGAAGGCAATGGGAGCACAGACAGAACAGGAGTGCACTACCTCATCAGTCAGGAACAATGCACAGACAACATACCACAACACAGACAAGAAGTGCACCATCACAGAACAACACAGCCACATCAAACACACAACAGATGCACATGACAATACATCACATAGCAAACACAGCAGGACATCAGGGGATGCACACCAGTCAGGACAAGGCAACATACACCCACAGCACTGCATGCACAGCAAGCAGGGTGTGCACACAAAACATAACAGTCCCACACAGACATGAGTGACACACCATGAACACACACAACAACAACCAAAACAGCACACTGACAACATCACACTCAGGAAGTCAAGCAGTACCCCAGCATTCACACATACACCTAACACAACACCCACAGATGCACAAGTCTGGGACACAAAAGTGAAAACAACTTGACCAGAGGACTGGGCAGCACTGACTGTTGAACTGCACATGAGCAACCATGACTGCTGAACAGTACTAGAACAACACAGATAACTCATTGGGGAAATGGCATGAGTGGCACAGTGCTCCTGGCCAAAGATCTGCACCACAAAGCACAGTGTCACAAATGAAGTGATGGGGTGGCACACACATAGGCAACCCAAGGGGACAGCTGACATCAAAGTGAAGTGGTGTGCACTTCAGTAGTGGACATGGCAGGAGTGTACCATACACAAATAGAAGGAGTGCTGACTCACAATGTCATGACATCTGAAGCACAGATAGGGGATGGTATGACAGCGCACACCATTTGCCACACTGGAGGCAATAAAGCACCATGTGACAGCAATGCATGAGAACATCACACCCACAATGTCAGTGTGGTTGAGCAGGTATGCACAGTGAGTACAAACAGTATCAAGACACACAGCTGTTCAACAAAACAAACCCTGACTTGCCAGTCACACACTCTGCATACTCACAATTGGCAAAAGCAACAAGTAGGAGTCAGCCAGAACTGCAAGGACACACCAACACACTGCACAGTGCACAACATACAACTCACACATGTGCACACAATCACAATCCCAGGCCTGAACAATCACACAAACAGGCACTCTACTCCTGGGTGACACGTGTGTAGTTGACATTGCATGGGCACACACACATCAACACTCACGACAAACTCACCCCTTCACACTGCTCACTTCTTGACCACCCAAGTGCACACATTGAAAGTAACCAATGTGACTAGGATGAGTGCCCATTACAACATGACCATACACCTACACTGCTGGGCACACAGAAAGTAAGAACACACATACATGATGACCCGGGCCAGCCTGCCTGCAATCCTGTGGAAAGAATCACACACTGTGCTGGCAGTGCCCCCAAACCTGACATGTGTACAATATAGCCAACATGAACAAAGAATGAAAATGACAATGGCATACCATCTAAAAACAACACCATTGCATCCACAAGTATCACAGTCAGGAAGAACTGAAGTCCCTGTCACCCAAGTACAAAATTGAACAAGTCAGACAGGCCATTGGCAATGTTGAAGTGGCACACAGGGCATGTGGCACAGTAAACCATATACACACAGGAAAAACTTTATTCAGTAAGGATACTGACAAAACAGACAACAGGAGCAACTGTCTTTATTCACAAATTGCACAGATAGGCCCCATTAGAGAAGAGCAAGGCACAAAATGCAGAGCTTGTCCATGAGAAGCTGCACAGGCAGGGGGCAAACAGCAAGACCAGTGGCCAGTCCAAGGTGCAGATGAGGTACATGAGAAGCTGCACAGGGAATGGTTCAACGCAGCAAGGAGCAACAAGGCCAGTGGTCAAAACAAAGTGCAGAGTGAGTCCATGAGAAGCTGCACAGGCAGGGGGCACACAGCAGTGAACGACAAGGCCAGTGGGCAGGACTAAGTACAGAGTGAGTCCATGAGAAGCTGCACAGGCAGGGGGCGCACAGCAGTAAACAACAAGGCCAGTGGGCAGGACAAAGTGCAGAGTGAGTCCATGAGAAGCTGCACAGGGAATAGTTCAACACAGCAAGGAGCAACAAGGCCAGTGGTCAAAACAATCTGCAGAACTTGTCCACGAGAAGCTGCACAGGCAAGGGGCAAACAGCAAGGCCAGTGGCCAGTCCAAGGTGCAGATGAGGTACATGAGAAGCTGCACAGGCAATAGTTCAACACAGCAAGGAGCAACAAGGCCAGTGGTCAAAATGAAGTGCAGAGTGAGTCCATGAGAAGCTGCACAGGCAGGGGGCACACAGCAGTGAACAACAAGGTCAGTGGGCAGGACAAAGTGCAGAGTGAGTCCATTAGAAGCTGCACAGGGAATAGTTCAACATAGCAAGGAGCAACAAGGCCAGTGGTCAAAACGAAGTGCAGAGTGAGTCCATGAGAAGCTGCACAGGCAGGGAGCACACAGCAGTGAACGACAAGGCCAGTGGGCAGGACAAAGTGCAGAGCTTATCCATGAGAAGCTGCTCAGGCCGGGGGCACACAGCATTGAACGACAAGGCCAGTGGGCAGGACTAAGTGCAGAGTGAGTCCATGAGAAGATGCACAAGGAATGTGTGCGACTGTACCCTGCCATGGTCAGCAACACAGTCTGGGGTGTCACAATGGGCAGCACAGGCACTGCTGTGTAAGAGACAGGTGTGTGAGGTTGGCCAACATTCAGACTTGGCTGTCACTTCACTGGGGAGAGAGAGGCCCAGTTGAGGTAGAGCTATCAGTGGCTTGGCAAGCCGGAGGGCTGCTTGGACCAGGTGGTGTAGTGTCACGTGGAGGTGGAGTCATGCAGACGTGAGACACAGTGTGGGTGGGTGATTGCTGAGGGGTGCCTTTCCACTTCTTGGGTATTCTAAATGGCTTGCCTGACTTTGGATCAATGGGAAGTGGTGTGGACACAACAGGCACACTCAACACCAAGGTTGCAGCAGGTCCAGACGCTGGCCCTCCCTCTGGAGACATGCTGGATTCAGCAGTACGCTTTGCATGGCCTTGCCTTTGCCCCTCCATCCCCTGTCTTCCAGGTGTTCCCCCTACAGTGCCCTACTTTCCCTGCTTCACTGGGCTTGGAATGGGAGTTGAGGTAGTGGGTGAATCTGCCTTAGAGCCCTTCTTATGTGTGCCCTTGGCAGGCACCACCTTCTCAGTGGGCACAGAAATTGTCTGCTTGTCTTTGCGAGACGCTTTTGGGACAGGAGAGTCCTTGGCTGGGGATGGCTCTGAGCCATGTGACCCTGAGGTCTGCGTCTTTGCTTTTTGGCCCCTGGTGCCGCCTGACGGGCTTTTGTCTTTGCGCTCTGGGGTGGCTTTGATTTTCTGTGGGAATGGTGTCTGCATCCTGGACCGCTTGGGCTGCTGCTGCTGCTGTGTGCTACGTGTGCTGTATCGTGACCTTGAGGTCTGTGGAACGTGGTCACTATCTTCAGACGTGGCCACTGGCAGGGGGGTGGACAAAGGGACTGGAGCTGGACTCCGAGATTGTGCCAGTTGAAGGGCTGCCGTCACTGCGGAGGACAAAAACTGGACAGACCGGTGCAGCCCACTCACGTCTGAATGTATGCCCTCCATGAAAGCAACCACCTGAGCCAATTTTTTGTCTTGGTCTATGAATGCATTGAGGAGAGCTGTCTGGCCTACACACAGCTGGCGCAAAAGGTCCACCGACACAGCACTGTTGGCAGCAGGGAGGGCAGGCGCTGCAGTGCCTGGGTTGAAGAACACTCTTCCCCTCTTACTGGTGCGAACACGGGCAGCACCAGAGGAAGTGGCTGGGAGGGTGGGCACTGTACGCTGTGTGGTGGAAGATGATGCAGACTCCCCGTTCCCTGTGCCCGCCAACATGGATGCGTCACCGCTGGCATCAGATGACGTTGAACTTTGCGTCTCGGGCTGTGATTCCTCCAGCAGACTCCTGTCCCCCTCTGATGCGCTGGTCACATCTGTGTCACCGGGCTCCTGTGCAGCTGATGTACTTGTTTCCCCACCACTGGTGTCCGTCCCCTGTCCCTTCGTGACCACGGGAGATGCTGCATGAGAGAGAGAGATGTAGGGTCAGTTCAGTTGCAGAAACAGAACAAACATATGCCAGCAAAGCAACCATGAAGATGACTAAATCTACATGTTGCACGCCACCCTGTGCAATGACATTGTTCAAACACACTTTTGTTACTCAAACAGTGCGTGTGAACAAGAAAACCAGGCATAAGTGAGCCATGTGATGACCACACAGCACAACATCCTGCATGTAGCTCCATTCAAATAGTAACACAAATAGCTCAGACCTGAAGCCCACCACACAGAATGCTATTGAAATGCCCAGTACTCGAATTCCCTTAGGAAGTACAGGTAGGACAAATACATGACAGCTGCACCCAGCACAGAGGCCACTTACAAGCCACTGCATCACACTAACAACATCACATAGCCCAGCGCTGGCACAGGCTGTGTACACATGCAGCCACACACAGTCAAAGTCACCCTTCCCAGGACACTCACCCCTAATTTGCTGCTGATGCTCCTTCAATCATGCATCCAGCTCAGGGTGTGTCACGGCCAAGATGCGGCACATTAGTGGTGTCATGCTGCGCCGTGCCAACCTGCCAGTGCGAGGGAGCAGCCCCAGTGTCATCTCCACAACGTTCTTTGCCAGCCGTGAGATGTCGTCCCACCTCTTGTGACAGTGGATGCGCCGTCAGTTTGAGACACCCAGAGCCCGCACTTTGCTTGCAATGGCCCTCCACATGGCCTTACGCTGGTGTACTTTGAGCTGCAGGCATGGGAGACAAGAGGGGCAAACATCAGTGACACAGTGTCATGTAACAAAATCACTCAGGACAGTAGCATGAAACTGATTCATCCCAAATCCACAGATATGTCGTGCAGAGACAGGAGTGCATCTCACATGGTACATCTGCATTTGAGAAGCACACATAAATGCATGCAGGTGTGAGGGGAGACACAGTATCTGCACACCTCATATGAAAGCAGGATGCCAGCACAGAAAGCCATGTGTACTCTGCCCACATCTACTGTCCATTTCTAGGTAGAGCAAGACATACATCACATATCGACATGTGTTTGGGGGGAGACTCACTGTGTCCAACACTGCGCAGGCCTCAACGACCTTGCCCTGTGAATAGCTCACTGTGTCATGTATGTCACATTGAGGGACATGATCTCACAAACCCACACCCTTCTCACAGGGCCAGTCGTGTGCAATCTACAGGGCTGAGATGGCTCATTGATGGAGAGTCCTGCAAAAAACACACTTGTAACACTCTGTACATTCAGTGATGTGTCCTTGTCATATTGGGCGGTGACTATGCAGGTCAGGTGGTCTCACACTGAGATGGACAACAGGGACCCACACAGCTATTCACACAATCAATCACTGTCCTGACTCCTGCATTACCAACTTGCTGCATCACTGTATGGCTGACAAGACAACACATGTCCCTCCAATCTTGATGTGCAGGCAGGGAAACGTGTGGAGTAGGGTACACCCCGCTTCACCCTAGGAAACAGCATGTTAGGCAGTGCATGACACAACCCCACACTCTCAGGCACATACTGCATCAGACCGACTACATGTGTGCCACCCCTGCACTCTCACCCCCACTGTTGAAGACTTACCATGACATTTGGGGCACCATATAGCCTTCGGTACTGCGTGAGCACCTCATCCACAAGGACCTCCAGCTCCTCGCTTGTGAAGGGGACTGGCACGGATCTTCTCAGTCCTTGCCATCACTGTGGACATGAGACAGCAGCGGCGGCAGTGGGTGGTGAGGGGTCTCAGGCAGAAGTCCCTGGAGGCAGCAGCAGGTGAGGGGTCTCAGGCAGCAGTCCCTGGAGGCAGCAGCAGGTGAGGGGTCTCAGGCAGCAGTCCCTGGAGGCAGCAGCAGGTGAGGGGTCTCAGGCAGCAGGCTCTGTAAGCAGTGGAATGTGGGGCTCTCTCCCACACATATATAGCCCCCTGGTGTTGTTTCAGTGGTTCTAAGCTGCTGCAATTGGTATTCCAGGTCAGCCTTTTTCAAATGCATCCAATGACCGGCTCCGCGGTGGCGGAGCACGCCTACCGCGATTTTCAAAATTGCATAATGCTACCACGATAGTGGATCCCATTAGCTGTAAGGGCATGGTTCATGGCGATGGCACACCGCAGGGGCCAGGCGGTAGCTACCATGAGTTGGATGCCATACAGTGACATGGGTGACCGGGATTTGGGTGGCGGAGCATGGCAACAACCATTTTACCATGTGCATATGCCTATCACTACCGCGATTGTGTCCCGGGCGTTGGCGGTGACACACCACAGGGGCCAGTCGGTAGCTACCATGAGTTGGGTGTCATACAGTGACATAGGTGACCGGGATTTGGGTGGCGAGTGACTGTGACAGCACTAATGGACACATCATGCAGTTTCAATGGCCATCTGCCAGTCATCCACAGTGCACAGTGGCCACATGGCTGATGACACATCATAGTGCACACAATGCCAATGTGCCACGTACCCCACTGCTGACTACACATGCCATGTCTGTGTATGTGATTTCTTAGATTGGCATGTACTTCCTCACATGTCATTTGTGATATTGATGGGCCTGTACACAGGACAGTGTTGTTATGGACTCCCCAATGTGTACACATGTCAAGGTGTAAAAGTGCAGGGAAAATCACTGCAATGTTTTTCAAGATGATGATTGTCCATATGTGCCTGTTCGCTTATGTTTGACCATGCACACACTCGTCATGTATGCTCAACCTGTGGTCATTGTGTTGTTGATGTGTGGCAGGTTCGACTAACGCCTGAAGGTGTGTCAGGTGCAGCAGCTAGGTGTGAGACAGTGGTGTTGCATTTTTACACTAATGCTGGATGATATACTCTCAGGCATGCCCATATATCCTTATGTGCATTCTCATATGACGAGTATGATTTGGAGGTACTTGCTGTGTGTCAGTTAACAGGTGTAAGATCAGTGTAGCTGAAGGAGTCCCTACATGTCAGCTGGTCTGTAACACAATTTTGATGACAGTCATTGTTTGTGTTGTGTCCGCCAAAACGTGAGATGCTGTGCCCATCTCATGATGTATTGCATTGACATGTGTCCACTTTCATCTCAACTAGGAGAAGACCAATTCTGCATCGTCCCTTCACAGGGCTGGCAGACATGGAGAATGAGGAGATCATCCGGAAATTCCATCTGGATAGAGGCACCCTACAGACTCTTTGTGCTCAGTTGGAGCCCCACCTGCAGCCTCACCGAGCATATCCAACAGCTTTCACCCCCACGTCTAAGGTGATGGCGGCCCTGCATTTTTTTGCCACTGGATCATTCCAGCACACGGTGTCCAGCGCAAGTGGGATGTCACAACCTATGTTCAGCATGGTGCTGCGTGATGTTCTGTCCGCCATGATGATCTACAAGGACACATATATCCATTTCCCCAGGGGGCAGGAATTGGCTGCTGTGAAGGGGAGCTTTTTATCCCCTTGGACACATCCCCCAAGTTGTTGGTTTCATTGATTGCACCCATGTTGGTCTTGTACCACCATCGGCACATGATCACATCAAAAGGAATCAGAAACATTTCCACTCCATAAATGTGCAGGTGGTGTGCCAGGCAGATATGATCATCTCGCACGTGTGTGCCAAATTTCCAGGCTCGGCCCATGACTCCTACATCCTGCAGAACAGCATTGTACCACAGCTGATGGCTAATCTGCTTCCCGAGCGTGCATGGATTGTGGGTGGGTATGCCTAGTCAAATAGCGTGCTGTGTGTGTGACATGCTGTCCTCTGACCCAGCAACATTGCAATGTGCATCTGTGTTTTTCACACATAGGTGACTTTGCATATCCCAACCGTCCTTGGTTGCTGAGCCCACTGCGGAATCCCAGGACACCAGCTGATGTCCGCTATAATGATGCCCATGGGAGGACACGTTGCGTGGTGGAGCGTACCTTTGGTCCGCTGCCTGGACAAGACCGGAGGTGCACTGATGTACTCGCTCGGAAGGTGTGTCAGATTGTAGTGGCATGCTGCATGCTCCACAACCTAGCCATTAGCAAGTAGATCCCCCTGATCCAGGATGATTATGAGCAGCAAAGGCCCCCGCCTGCAAAACAACCCGTGTCCAGTGATGAGGACACTGGAGAGGAGGAAGGTATTGACCCGCGTCAACAGCTCATCACCCTCTACTTCACTTGAAGGTGAGTGACAATGTACAATGAATCCATTGTCTGATGATGTTGCTGTTGTTGTGAAGGTGTATGTGGGCTTTGTGACTGCAGCCAGTTGTTGACTCAGTGGTGCCTGACAATGTTTCTGGAACAGGGTAGTTCACATACACATCGACAGGATGTGTATGTTGGCACTTCTTGCCCATTGTGATGTATGCATGTTAGATTATCTTGATGGTAGGTGTTGTGTGATGTCTGTGATACCACACCCAGACTAGTGAATGTTGTTCTGTTGTGTTTTCCTAGGTGCCTTCAACCTCTCCTTGCCTACATACTTTCGATACTCCTGGAACATTGTAATCATGGTGAAGACTGTAACATCCTGGAATAAAGACGGAGCAGACACAACAACATGTGTGTAATTTTTTATTATTTACAATGGTGACATGTGAGGTGGGGTGAACATTTACATTGAGGTGATTAGTGGAGCAGTGATTTGACAACTGTGGTAAATTAGATAATCGAGTAGTCACAACATTGATGTGGCGACCCAGTCCAACAGACAGATGCCATTCACAAGGCAGTGTGGGGAAGGACAGTCCAAAAAGTCAATGCAGTGGTGAAGAGGGTTGCCATCATGGCTGACTCCGTAACTGCCGTTTGGCAGGTGCTTTGCCTTCATTTACTCCCAGTGTTTTCTTCAGGCGGCCCCTTCGTCACTTGGCAGGGGGGCCCTGCTGTAGGGCCAGTGGGGTCTGAGGACTCACCCCTCTCTGTGGCCGCAGGGGAGGATGGTGAACTGTCATCCTGCAGCCCACCAGAAGAAGGTGGAGGTGTTGGTTGTGGCGCAGGCCTGTCCCTCAGTACCGCCGCTTGCTGGCCCAAGAGGTCCACAATTTGTCCCATGCGGGTGTCGATGGACCTCATCAGCAGGATAAGCTTGCGGAACACTTCTTCCGACCAGCCTGTTCGTCCCTGGGCCCGTTCATATGCCCCAAGGACTCTGTTAATGTGGTCCAGGGATTGGGTCCCACCCTCTTGGTGTCTGTGAGTGACCCTGCCCCTCCCACCTTCCCTGCTGCCACGGACCTGTTGCCTCACCACTGTAGGCACCCGCATCCTCTCCCTGCCCTCCTCAGTCAGTGGGGTGGGGTGGTCATCCTCTGGGACAGGCAGAGTGTTGCAGGCAGCACTGGTGGTGATGGTGGTGGTGGCGGTGATGCTGGTGGTGAAGGACACACAGGCTGTGACAGCAGAGGTCTGCATAGATGTTGGTATTGCAGCAGATGTGGTGGGGGGACGATGGGGTCCTGGGACCAGTTGCGCCCTGGCACACCAGATGGGCCGGCTTCGAGCTCATCATACAAGAATCCCAGGAGTCAACATCTGAGAGTCCATGTACTGGGGGGGAGACTGGCTCTGCAGGTTGCTGGTGTTGTCCTCTGCAGTGAGTTCTTGGTCACCTGTGGGTCAGATGAGAAATGGTCATTGTAGTGCACCCCAAAAGCGTTGTGTTAGCTGTATATCATTCACTGTTTGTACACCACACATTTTTTTCTATGTGCACTACTGTGCCTCCTGACATGATGCTGTGGTACGTGCATTACTTGTCCATGGTGTGAGTTGTCAATACTAAGGGTGGGCGTAGTTCGCGAAGTAGCACTTCGCGCAGCTACGCAAAGTGAAGTTCGCACTACGCGAGCTACGCGTAGCACTTCGCGAACTGCGTAGTAACATGTTCGCACTGTGCAAGATGTTGTTTTCAATGATTGCACAGTGCGGACAAGCAACTGGCACTGTGCAATCATTGAAAATGGCATCTTGCACAGTGCGAGCTGTAGTTTTCTGCTGCTCGAGTAGATTTTTACTCGAGAGGCAGCTTTCTCAACACGAACTGGTAGTTTCTCATCGCGAGCGGTCGCGAGCATACGCGACCCCTCGCAATGAGAAACCTGACCTCCTCGCGTTGGGAATCTCGCCGGGAGGTTTTTTTTCCATGCTCGCGATCGCGAACAAGGAAAAAGTCTCGCCGGGATGTCATTTTGTTTGCTCGCGGTCGCCAACTTGACGTTGAGGACCGCGAGCAAGCAAAAAATGACCGCAGCACTACGCAACACTACGCTACGCATGTTCGCACTGTGCTACGTGCAGTTCGCGTAGTGCGAAGTAGCGCGAACTTCGCAAACTGCGCGAGCGTAGCGTAGTGCTTCGCCCAGGCCTAGTCAATACCTACCATGCGCAATGTGCATAATTAGTGAGTACAGGGACATGTTGCCATCTAGGGACTAGCGCAACTAAACATTTTGTTGAGGGCTATTTTTGGCTAACTCTACCCTGTCAAACGTTACAACTGGGCATGAATTGGCCATTGTCATCTCCTGCATACCTTGGTCTTGTCATGTGCATATCTGGATTTGTACTAAAAAACATGCTTTCTTGTTTCTCATTTGGTCCTTGCTGCTCTGGCCCCATGGCACTCACACATGGAATTTAGAGCTGTGCATGATTGTGCCCAGACTTTCTTCTAGTGTGTCATACTTTGGTTGCTGTGACCGTTTCATTTGCTTAGCTGTGTGCACACTGTGAGTGGCAATATGATCTGTGTGTATGTGTGTGCAATGAGAGGGCTGGTGTTGTCATGTGTCACCATGCGTTTTGAGGAGAATGGCTGTGTGCACATACTGGCTACTTACCTGTTATGTTTTCCCATTTGGCTTTGACTTGACACATCTGTGTGTGTGTGTGTGATGGAGGCTTGCATCCTGCTCAGGGGTGTGACAAGCAAGCATGATATGTCCACCTACCTGTTAGTTTGTTTGTAGTGATACAAAGGCTGACACATGAATCTGGGTGGGAGGGGACGCTCCATCGTGATGGTCTGGGGGACGAGTCGGCCTGAGGTGAGTTGTTGTTCAGGCATCCCGCCCCCAAACAGACCTCCCAGGGAAGATGTCTGCCTACCTGTTAATTTGTTTGTAGCGAGCCAATGGCTTGGAACTGCTGCTGGGTGTGGGGTGCTCCATCCTGCTTGTGTTGGGACAGGGTTGCTTGGTGGGAGTTGTAGTGCAGCCCCCCTGCCCCCCAAGACCTCCTTGTGAAGATGGCTACCTACCTGTTAGATGATGGTCAACAATGCAACGGCTGCAACATGCTTTTGGGTGGGGGTGGTGCTCCATCGTGCTCAGGTGTGGGACAGGGTGCATGGTAGGAGTTATAGTACAGTCTTCACACCCACAAACACCCCTCACTGTTAAGATGGCTACCTACCTGTTAGTTTGTTTGTAGTGGGACAATGGCTTTCTGATGTTTCTGGGTGGGGGCAGTGCTCCATCCTGCTCAGGGGAGGGACAGGGGGCATGGTGGGAGTTGTAGTACAGGCCCCCACCCCCACACAGCCTCCATGGCAAGATGGCTACCTACCTGTTAGTTTGTTTGTGGTGAGACAATGGCTTCCAACTGCTTCTGGGTGGGGGGCAGTGCTCCAACCTTCTCAGGGGTGGGTCAGTGGGCTGAGTGTGAGTTGTGGTGCAGGCCTCCCACCCCCAAACAGCCCTCCCAGGGATGTGGTTTACCTGTTAATTCATTTGTAGTGATAGCATGGCTGCCACATGCATCTGGGTGGGAGGGAGTGCTCCATCTTGATGAGCTGGCTGACAAGGGTGCATGGTGGGAGTTGAAGTGCAGGCTTCCCACTCCCAAACAGCCTCCATGGCAAGATGGCTACCTACCTGTTAGTTTGTTTGTGGTGAGATAATGGCTTCCAACTGCTTTTGGGTGGGGGCAGTGCTCCATCCTGATCAGGTGTGGGACAGCGGGCATGGTGGGAGTTGTTGTACAGTCTTCACACCCACAAACACCCCTCACTGTTAAGATGGCTACCTACCTGTTAGTTTGTTTGTGGTGAGACAATGGCTTTCAACTGCTTCTGGGTGGGGGGCAGTGCTCCATCCTGCTCAGGTGTAGGACAGGGGGCATGGTGGGAGTTGTAGTACAGTCTTCACACCCACAAATACCCCTCACTGTTAAGATGGATACCTACCTGTTAGTTTGTTTGTGGTGAGCCAATGGATTCCAACTGCTTCTGGGTGTGGAGTGCTCCATCTTACTGAGCTGTGGGACAAGGGGGAACTGATGAAAGTTGTTGTGCTGGCTGCCTGTGCACATGCCCCCATGGTGATGTTGCTAGCTACAATTGGGGTGGATGTTGGATCTGTGAGACATGTGTTGGGGAGTGTGTGGTGCATATAAATGTACTTGGGCCTAGGAGGTGTAGCTTTGTCGTTGTGCAAGACTGTACATAGCAATGTGATAGTAGTCATTTGTTTGTACTTACCAGCCTCCACACCCCCGGCTACTCCTGTGAGACTCTCTGGATGCAGCATGGCAAGCACCTTCTCCTCCCATGCATTGAATGGTTTTGGTGGGATGGGAGGGCCACCGCCAGTCCCCTGAGCCAGCTCACGGTTCTTGCTCCTCTTCTGTTTGACAACCCTCTTCAGGTCAAGCCACCGCTTCATGATTTCATTTTTTGAGCGTGGGGTTGTCCCTACTGCATTGACCTTATCGACTATCCTTGCCCACATTTGAGCTCTTGTGGTTAATGGTGTCTGTTGGATCAGGCTACCAAACAGTTGTGGTTCCACTCTGACTATCTAATCTACCATAACCTTCAACTCACTCTCTGAATTTTGGCATTTTATGTGTTGCCATGGTGTGTGATGTGCAAAGGGGTTATGGGTGCAGGGGTGTGAGTGGTGGGGGTGATGTGTATGGTGTGTGATGTGCAGGGGGTCAGAGGTGCAGGTGTGGAAGTGGTGGTGGTGCTGTGTGTGGTGTGAGTAGTGCTGGTGTGTTACTTTGCCTATCCTTTGTTGTCAGGTTTAGTGGCCTTCAGTCTTGGAATGTTGCAAAGGATTGTGGTCAGGGAAGGGGCTGGTTTTTATACTCAGCTATGTGGGTGTGGCCAAATGGGGTATTTCTGTCAGTTGTGTTGTGTGGGTTGTCTTGGGATTTGTATTTGCCATGTGGTTGTGTCATTGGGGTGTGTTCTGTGTTTTTGGGTGCATGGCTAGTTTGCTGTGTGCACTTTGTGGCCTTGTTGTGGGTATTTTCTTTCATCCGCCATATATATCACGGAGCGTCGGCAGCGGTTGCTGGGCTGCAGCTCTTCCGCCGGCTCTCCTATTCATCACTGTTTGCGACTGCAGCAGTCGGAAACTGCCGAACGCACCGCAGGGGCATCGGGGTTATTCTAATTTGACGTGTGGTGTCTCCACTATCCTGGCGGCAGTTTGATTGTATACCGCCGCAAATGCGACCGCCGCGGATGGGTTTTGGCCATCTCCGCCCGCTACGGGTGGTTTTTCTTGGCCTAATTCCGCCGCGGTCGGTGTTTTTTGACGGTTGTTCCTAATTTGGATGCCGGTTTTTCCACGGTGCCGGCGGGTGGTTGATTTCCTTATACATGGCGGTCGGGGTGGTTTTCCACCCGCCAATCTAATAGGCCCCTAAGTATGGATATCCGATAATGCTGCAAACATTATGATGCACCTGTGAATTATGGAGTGGTACTCAAGAGGTAATTCCGAGCCGTGCCCATAAATCTCTTGGGCGGGAAGCTCGTGGTAGGGGTTCACTGTATACATATGAGTCTTCGCTGCTAGGTGCTCAGTTCCTTGAGCCAGTTGGTATAATTTTGTGCAGCCCTATGTCACCTTCTCATGGTTATTCTCCATTTGCCTAGTGGACAAGCATTAGCAGTTAATTTGCGAGTTGGTTTAGGGACATCCTTAACATGCTCCAATATGGAGCAAAGTTGGGACATCTGTAATTCCGTACTCATAATATCACGTATACTGCTGCCCATTTTTTCTAGCAGTATTCTTCAATCAGGAGGCAGAGCCACGCCTTATGGAGATCTGCAGCCAATGCATAGCATCTCCAACAATTTGCATCATTTTATAGCTCATATGTTAGCATAACAGGAGGGGTGTAATATTCTCTAAGTACACATTTTAACTGGAACAATCACAATTTACCATTTGGTGAGATTTCTTTAATTTGTGTCCAACAATATTACCACTGTGCATTCATTGTGTGACCCAAATGTGATCCCAACTATCTTTCAGTGCAGTTCACCGTGTCTTATCATGGTCATCCCGCAATTTTACACTTTGGTGTCTAAGTGGCCTGGCATGGATTTGCAATGATAAAAGTCAGTATTGCCCATTCAAGAGGTGTCTGTGGCATCGTGGGAAACAGCTCTCTCAAAGAGTCTTTCAGTCGATAATATGCAAGAGTGTTCGTGATTGCACTGAGTTTATCACCAAGGTATTCAGTATATGGGAGGAATTTCCCCACAGAGAAGAGGTTTACTACAATCCTTAATTGTCCGCAATCTAAATATATAAGTATCTCAGATTCCACCATCAATTGGGAGCCCCGGATGATGTGCTAAGAGTACACAGGGTGAGTACAGAACTGTAGTGCTCATTAGCTGGGTCAATCTTGACCATGTCCATTTGGTGTACTCCACCAGGTGTATTTCCCTAACAGGACAGAGTGTCTGAGCTGGTAGAGCGAAGTGCAATCCAATCCGGGATGCAAAGGCCCACTTCTAGGGTGAGATGGGGAGGCTTCCTGTCTGGATATCTCCATTGTATCTACAAAAAAGGAAAAAAAGGTTAGGTTCCGTTGGCTTACCAGCTTTCAACCGTCGTATCCAGTGCCAGCACGAGCCTTGTCTCCCCCTCGTGCAGTGTCTTGCAGCTTTCACGCTGAGCTGCACGGACATGCCTTGAGCCACCCGGTACGCTCTTGGCGTACGTGCTGTCAGCGTGCCACCATCTTGATTGCGGCAAGGCTGAAGCTGTTGAGTGTCGCATGCCTTTCCTCAGCATTTGGGGTGATCTCTTAAGGTTTGCTTGTCTGTGTGGAGTCTGTGAGAAGTTCTGGGAGCGACATTTGGTTCAGCTAAGAGGTCTGTGGAAGCAACGGTATTGAATCAACGTGGAACTTTGGTGCGAACGGCTGGATGGGACATTCAAGCCTCAAGTATGTTTCAAGTTTGTTTCTCAGCGGCATTTGATCACCATCCTTGGTGTTGCAACAACATACACTGTCTTATTTTTGTTTGGTAACCGCTTCAATGCAGGTGCTGGGTGTGATTTCAACCTGGGAACTCTCACACCTTCATGACTATGACTTGCTCTGTATTTCTTGCTTAATGGTTGGGTTTAAAAGTTAAATTTTTCCTGCAAATGTTGGTTTTTGTATAACTGTGCTCCCTGATGTCACTCTGGGTATTTCAACATGTTTTAAACTTCAGGAAAGGGGTGGATCTTGGCGCAGTGTGTGTGATGTCTTTTATTTTTGAATCACTCTTGGTTTTCACCCTGTGTGGTTGTGGGAGACCTGGTTACGTCTCCTACTGAATGTATGTGTATGAGTTGACTTTTGCACAATTTCACTCTGTTGGTGTGTGTGAGTGACTTTTGGGTGTTGTGGACACTCTGGGTCCGATTCACAGAACTAACTTAAGACAAAATCCTAAACTTACTACCATTTTGGTATTCACCGAAGGCACTTACTCATTTCGGTATTCACAGAAGTTAGGAGTCCTAGCTTTAGGACTCCTAAATGTCTTCTGTGAATACCGAAAGTCTTCAAGTTAGGATTTTTCTCAGTTTAGGAGTAGTAAAGTTAGGACTCCTAACTTTAGAACTCCTAAATGCCTTCTGTGAATACCAAAAGTCTTCAAGTTAGGATTTTTCTCAGTTTAGGAGTAGTAAAGTTAGGACTCCTAACTTTAGGACTCCTAAATGCCTTCTGTGAATACCGAAAGTCTTAAAGTTAGGATTTTTCTCAGTTTAGGAGTCCTAAAGTTAGGAGTCCTAACTTTTCTACTACAGAGGTAGGCACCAAAGAAGCAACTGACTGGTCTGCATCGCTGAAGCTCCAGCCGGATGCCGAAGTCTTTGCATCACCAGAGGTGGATTTCCAGACTTCCTCGAGGCTACCCTGAGTCCACAGCAAAGCTGAGGCCCGTGGCTATCGTGGGTGACGTGGAACCGTGACCCCTGGACACTGTGATCTTTTGCAGCAACAGCATCTTCCTGGGCTTCCTCGAAGTTGTGCTTTGGGCTCCGAGTAGCCCCAGCCTTGAGCACCTCCTGCACCGAAGATTGCTGGCCTCCACTCAATGAGTGACCCATGGGCCAGTTTCAAGTGTGACTGCTCGAGGCTCCTTTGTGATCCCTAGCCCGTTGGCTTCTAATTGAGTTTTCCTGGTTGCTCCAGATGTGCCCTGACTTACCCTTGCTGGGTGAGTCCCTCAGACCTTGCTGGTCTGCACCCAGTCCTTTCTCTGAATTCTTTGACTTGCCGTTGCCAATGCTTGTTGGGTACAATCTGGTCGCTGACACCACAGCACTCGACCGACTTTTTGGGACAGCTCAAATCCGGCTCATGGACTTCGTCGACCCCTCCTGGACCTCGTGGCTGAAGAGTCAAGACACCCATCAACTCACCTGAAGCACCCGACATCTGTGGGCATTGGTCCATCCTGCCCTCGGTCACTGGCTAGTGACCCAGACTCTGTCCCCTCTGCTTTTAGGTTCCTTCCATAAAGTTTTTAAAATTGGAGGCAGTCTCATTGATGTCCTTTGAGATAGGCATGATGATTTGGCCGTCATCAGCATACGACAGTGCTTGGAGCCCAAACGATCTGATAAGTTTCGCTAGTGGGGAGACATTCAAGTCAAATAGGGTAGGGGTCAAAGAGGAGCCCTGAGGCACCGGACAAGGCCACATTATAAAGTCCGAACAAAACTGCTCCACCATAACCATCTGTGATCTATCACTTAGAAAAGATGCCAGGAGTTTGAGTGCCAAGTCTGTGACCCACAGTTGCTGGAGCCGCTCTACAAGCAAAGTCAGGGAGATGTATTGGAAGCTGCGTATAGGTCCAAAAGGACCAATACCGCATCCTCCCCAGCATCCACCATGGAATGGATGTTATTGACTGCAGATACTAATGCCGTCTGTCCCATGGTTACGCCTAAACCCAAATTGAGAAGCATATAGGAGTTGGAATTGTTCAGTGGAACAACATTTTCTCAGAGCCTAATATTCAAAACAAAACTTGCCTCTGACACATATGAAAAAAATATATTCAATAATTTCATCAGCAAACATGATTTTTACTTTCAGACCATGTAGTATAGGATTACAGTACAGAACTAGTATTTAATTTTAAATTCTAGAATTTTGCCAGAAAAGGTTTGAGGAGTGAATTTTACTGAAGAAATTCTGGATGTCTGAGAAGTTGCCTGTCCTCTCCAGGTCTAGGTTGCATCTGTAGGGAGAGTAATTAAGATGGACGACTATCACTCCCTATAAGTCTCATAAATTAGGTAATAGTAACATGCTATGTTCAGTGTTTAGAAGTGGCGATAGAGTGATGCGAACCATACAATCCATTAATGGCTGGGTCATTACATATCTTACCAGTACGAGAAATCTCAGATAAATTGGAAATCAAGCTTGGATTGTTAGATGGGTCATGGTCAAAATACACACCACCACTTATTTGCTGCCATCATGCTGAACGCAGCACAGTGCACATTGTCAGAACGATACAGATCCAGAGCATATGTACAAAGAAGTGGCGGAGCTTGTGGTTAACCTCCTTGGCATCACGACATGCTCCGCCACTTCTGAAACACAGGGGGGCACCTTATTCGCAAGAATATGGTGCAGCCCTATGTTTTGCCCTGCTCTGGCGCTAGGTTTAGCAGCCTAGCACCAATGCAGGCACCCTTGCACCATAGTGCGAGGGTGTCTGTGTTCAGGGGAAGATTGTTTATGTACAGGAAGGCCCCCATCATGCACATAAACAATCTTTAAATGCCTCTTTGTAACTTCTATGTATGCTGCTCAATGCAGCACACACAGAAGTTGAAAAACGGCATTTTTTAAAATGATTGTTTATGTGCAGGAAGGGGGACCTTCCTGTACACAAACAATCATTGGCCTTTTGCTGTTTTCATGTGTGCTGCACAACGCAGCACGCATAAACACGGCAAAAACAAGGAGAAATGTAACATTTATCCCCGTTGCACCAGGGTAAGACCAGGTTCTCCCTGATGCTGCCTCCTATTTACCCCTCCTTTGTAATTAGGAGGAAGCGTCAGAATCAATGGTTGTTGAGGTGGAATGCCCACAGCAACACTCATTGACCTCCAATTTAACACTAAGGATAGCATGAAAGGGGGCCTTATTTACAAGGCAGCGTTAAGCCACGTTAAGTGGCTTAACGTTGCCTTGTAAAAAAGGCAAAGCCCCTATTGCCATGGGAATCTCCTAAAAAATTACGTTCCTGTGGAGATAGGGGCTTGTACATATACCCCCCAGTTTGCTAAAACAAGCATTTACAATGCAATAGGTCTCGCAATGGCATTATTTTGTGCTATTGACATTGTAAATGGCAATACCTTTACAAAAATTAAATGGCATTGTTATTTACAATACCAAAAGCAAAACCTATTGCATTGCATAGCACGGTGTCCATGAAGACAGCGCTGCGCTTATTAAAGTAAAAAAAAAAAACACAAGCTGAAACACAAGGGAAGGAGAGACACAGGCTGAAGCACAAGGAAAAGAGAGACACGGGCTGAAGCACAAGGAAAAGAGAGACACGGGCTGAAGCACAAGGGAAAGAGACACGGGCTGAAGCACAAGGGAAACAGAGACACAGGCTGAAGCACAAGGAAAAGAGAGACACGGGCTGAAGCACAAGGGAGAGACACAGGCTGAAGCACAAGGGAAAGAGAGACACGGGCTGAAGCACAAGGGAAAGAGAGACAAGGGCTGAAACACAAGGGAAAGGAAAGAGAGACACAGGCTGAAGCACAAGGGAAAGAGAGACACAGGCTGAAGCACAAGGACAATATTAGAGACAGGATCAAACACAAGAAAAGGGGATACAGGCTGAAACACAAAGGAATGAGGCTTAATTACAAGAGCAAGTGGCAGAAACAGCAGCAGACATGAACACAAAAGGAAGACCCTGAACATCATTGTGGAACACTGCGGAAAACCCTTTAGAGCTGAAGTCCTTAAGCACAGACGGCTGCTCGGTTTGCAGTGTCTGTGCTTAAAATTGTCGATGTTGTCCCCAAGGTTGCAAGGTCTATCGTTTATTTCTGCAGTTACTAATGTTTTACTTTAAGAGGGATACTCTCAAAGTGTTTTGTTACACACCTCACGGTCACACGGCACTCTTTAAGCACGTACAATAAAACAAATAAATTAAATCTCCATTATAGCGCGTAGAGGCTGATCCCATGGACAGGTGCCATGCTGGGACAGGCCCACGCTCGGGTTTGGGGTGCTTCTATTACTATTTTTTGGGCCTGGAAACGTACACCTTCTGCAACTCAAAGACATTTGCTATTTGGGTGCCTTGCACCCTCGCTTCTCGGCTCTCCGTTGTTCCCCCGAGATCTTCACGCTGTGAATGTTGGCGCTACACTTTGCACTGTCTTGGGCGCCGGGGAGTCGTGCACCCCACTCCGTCCGCTCCCACCTCCTGTCCAAGTGCCACGGCCGATGCATCCTCGCAGATTCCCGCACAGCTACGCCCACCTTGAATCCTCCACCCAAATCACCTCCATGAGCTACACCCCGAGTGGTCAGCGCCTAGATTCGGCCAGCAAACAGAACGGCATGTTTGTGTAGCGCAACACAATGGATAAAATAGTTGAGGCACTATCTCACATCGCGTCTCCTGAGCAGGGGCGGCACAGGAGCCGAGACCTTGTCCTCTCTTAAAAGGGGGAGGTGGGAGGCTGTTATTTAACAGAGGGCGGGGTGGTGTGGAGGGGGTGGCGCTCCCTCAGGTGGGGGGGCTCGTCAAAGATACCAGGTCCTGCTTTCACCTGAAGTGTTCATGCCAGTAGCATGCAGTTAGCCCCCATTAAAAGACTAGCAGCTAATCAAGGCCGTAACTCAGCACCATGGTTTCATGAGTCCTTAAGAAAAAGTAAAAGTGCATGTAAAAATTTAGAACGCCGCTGGCGAAAGAATTTTGACCTTACAGATGGCTTTGAAAGTTCATTATGTAAAAGTCCGAGCAGAGAAGAAACAGTTTTGGCCAGAAAAATCGAACGAGCAGATAACTGTGCTAAAGAACTTTATAAGATTGTTAAGGATTTTACAATCCCTACAGCCTCTAAAAATTCATTTACGCCCATGGATACTAGGACAAATGAAATTGCACAATATTTCCACAGGAAAATTCAAATAATTCAGGACTCTTTCAATAGTCCATGTCAGGATGCGACCAGGAGTATATATAGACCTTCACATATAAGCCCTTCCAGTGAGAATACTCTAGTGGAGTTTCTGCCCATGCCTATGGCCACTTCACTAAAAATCATGAGAGCCCTAAAATCCGGTTCTCCTTCTGACCCTTGTCCAGCAAAAACGCTGGTATCAATTGCTGAAGTAATTAATCCAGCAGTAAATCGGACGCTCAACCTCTCTCTGTCCGAAGGTAGGATGCCTAAAATTTGGAAGCATGGGAAAATTCTCCCTCTCTTAAAAAAACCACTAGCAGATCCCTTGGTAGTCAGCAACTATCGACCGATATTGCTCCTTCCTTTCTTCTCCAAAGTGATGGAGAAATATGTGAATACTATCGCTAAAGATTTTATTGAAGGTAATCAGATACTCCATCTGAGTCAATCGGGCTTTAGAGCAAACTACAGTACGGAGATCGCGTTATTAGAAATTGCAGAGACAATTAAAAGTACCCTTGATACAGGAGGAAAGGCGGTGCTGATATTACTGGATTTATCGGCGGCCTTTGATATCGTGCCCCATGACCGCCTCCTTCAAAGATTAAAGGAGAGTGGCATAGGGGGTACGGTGCTCAGATGGTTTACCTCCTTTCTTGACAATCGACAGCAAACAGTCTGGGTTCCCCCTTTTTCAAGCCCCATGCAATCTCTGAATGTAGGGGTCCCTCAGGGTACAGTTTTAAGTCCAACCCTGTTCAATATATATATGGCCCCTCTTGCTCCTTTAGCCGAAAAATGTGGGGCAAAAATTATATCGTACGCAGATGATACTCGATTGCTATTCACCTGCGGGAAGGACGAGGTGTTTAATGGCAATGAAGTTAATGTCTGCCTAACCGAGGTGTTTAACTGGTTTAGTCAAAACCACTTGCTCTGCAATTCCGACAAATCGGAAATTATCTTTTTTGGGCATACTCCGGACGATTAATGGTGCCAATGGTGGCCTAAAAATCTTTCCCCTCCGGAGAAACCGGTTTCAACTGTAAAAAATGTAGGAGTAAAGATTGACTCTGACATGACCATGAAGTCCCAGGTGCAATTAACTGCAGGTACCTGTTTTGGACTATTAAAAATGATGAGGAATTTCCTTCCGCTTCTTTCTACTTCACACAGGAAAACCGTGGTCCAGGCCTTGATTATATCCAGGCTGGATTATGTAAATCTGTTGTATCTGGGCCTCCCGAATTATCTATTAAATCGTTTGCAGGTGATGCAAAATGCAGCAGCAAGGGCTGTACTTTCTGTTGGACCCAGAGCTCACAAGTCCTCCCATCTGAACACCCTGCATTGGCTTCCAGTAAGACAAAGGATTTATTTTAAGTCCCTGGTCTTAATTTTTAAGGCCCTGAACAATATCGGAGCCCCATATATTAGAAATAAAATCCAGCCCTATGAACCCTCGAGAACATTGCGTTCATCATCTCAACAACTGACAATTGTGCCTAAATTTCGACTCTCTTATAAAGGTGGCCGCTCTTTCAAGTGGTAGCTGCAAGATTATGGAATAGCCTTCCTCTCTTCCTTTGACAAGAATGTGATCTCCTCAACTTTAGGCGAGGCCTGAAGACCTGGATGTTCCAGCAATAGTGTGGTTTCATTTTGTGATAGCTTTTCTGTCCTGGGGTCAGGATAGCGCCGGGACACTCCATGGAGTAGCCGTGCGCTTAATAAATACCCCTAGAGCATAACATAACAATAACACCTGATTATGCAAGACAAAGAGAAAAGTATTCTGCACATGCCAAGATCATACACTGAGGGAAAAGGAAGCTGTGACGAGGGCACCAGAAGAGAGGGGGGAGAAGTGGCATTTGTGTGGTGAAAAAAGAGGTGCCAGCAGCGGGCAGCAGGGAAGACATGCCCAAAGGATGACCACAAAGACCAGGGTACCCGTAGAAGGGCCGCAAAATAGGTACTAGTAGATGGGCAGCAGGGAAGAGGTGCCACTGTAGGGTTTGCAGCGAGGGGTGCCAGCAGAGCGGAAGTTGTACTGGTACAGTGGCAGCAGGGAACAGATGACAAAACGGAGTGCAGGAAGAGGTGCCAGCGGGGCGGGGGCCGGGGCGCGGGGAGGGAGGGATGGAGGGGGGTTGGGTGGGGACCGGAGCTGGGGACAGATGAGGCATCATTTGAGAGGCAGTAAAGAGGAGGCGCTAGGATGCCGGCCCAAGACCGATTCTGACTGGCTCTGTCCTGCTAGCACTGGTCCTAAGAGATCTACTAAAAAAACACCACCCTCCTCCTTTGGGGCTGTTAGAAATGGAGGTCTCTAGTTGACAGTGGTATGCACCTTGTCCAAGTAGGGACTCTTCTGGGCAAGGCAGTTACACACCCAAGATAACCCCTGCTCATCCCCATGGTAGCGTGGAACAAGCAGTCAGGCCTATCTCAGAGGCAATGTGTAAAGAACTTGTACATAAAACACACAGTAACACAGTGAAAACACCACAAATGGACACCACACCAGTTTAAAAAAACAACCAATCTTTAGCTGAACCAAAGAAGACAAAAAAGACAAAAAGACAACATACAAAAGCAAAGATATTTTTTTAAAGGTTTAAGCATGTTTTTCCATAGATCTCTATGGATTCGTCGATTTTAGCACAAAATATCTTTCATGCAGCAAAATCTGAGACGAAAAACAGCTGCAGAGGAGGGAAGCATCGAAAAACACAAGTGATGCATCTGTTCTTGAGTCCCAGGGGAATGGCGGCATCAGTTCTGCTGCATGCAGGAGAAGTGTTGCATCGATTTCTTACTGCGAGGAGAGGCAAATATGTCAAATTCCAAACACGCAGCCTCAACTCCTTATGGTGTCACTGGAGACTTGGCGACCAGGTGCGATGCATGGAAAATCCAGGTGTGCTGGGTCGATGCGATGGCAAAACGCGATGTCGATTTTCACAGCCGTGAACAGGTGATGCATCGATTCCTTCAACTGCACAGTAGGGTTCTGCGTCAAATTCGGAGCGGGGGTCTCGGACGAATGAGATGCAGTGCTCAGGTCTTGGGTTCTGGCAAACAGGCGCTGTGTCGATTTTCACAGCCATGAACAAGCGCTGCATCGATTCTTCAGCCACAGCGCAGCAATGCATTGGTTTTTCAACCACACAGCAAGCTTGTAGCGGGAAAAACAGGCGCTGAAGGGCAAAACCACGGCCCAGAACTGGAAATGGCATCACTTGGCAGGTCGGAACTCCCAGCAGAGGAGTTCAGGGGAGCTGCAGATGAAGTCTTTGATGGCCCCCAGAATCCCAACAGAAGGCAAGCACACAAAAGCCCTTGTAGAACCTTGATAAGCAAGATAAGAAAGAACAGTCCAGTCCTTCCTCTTCCTCTGCCCAAGACAGAAGCAGCAGGCAGAAGGCCAGCACAACACAGCAAAAAGCAGAGTGGTAGTTCTCTCCTGCAGCTTTTCCAGCTGTTCTTCTTGGCAGGCTCTCCCCTTGACCCAGAAGTGTTCTAAAAAGGTGGGGTTACATGTCCAATATTTATACCCCTTTCCGCCTTTGAAGTAGGCATAATTCAAAGGATAGTCTTTGTAGTGCACAGATCCTGCCTTGCCTTACCTGGCTCCAGACGCAGTGCAGGGGGGTGGAGACAGCATTGTGATAGGACAGGTACAGCCCTATGCAGGTGTCAGTGACAACTCCTCCCACCACTCTAGATCAGGAAGGCTCATCAGCCTGGAGATGGGCAATCAGGATATGTAAGGCATACCTCAGCTCCCTTTGTGTGACTGTCTAGAGTGAAAGCACAAACAGCCCAACTGTCAGTATAAACCAATCGTGGATTCCACAGGCAGGCAGAAGCACAGGATGGTAAAGCAAGAAAATGCCCCCTTTCTTAAAGTGGCATTTTCAAACACACAAATTAAAATCCACCTTCACTCAAAGATATGTCTTTAAATCCTGAGTTCAGGGAACCCTAACTCCAAATCTCCATCTCGCCCCAATTTGAAAGTTACACTTGTAAGGTGTTACAAGGCAGCTCCAATGATAACCTCTGGGAGAGATAGTCCTTGTAATATTGAAAAACTAAATTAGAAGTATTTCAGTATCGGGACATGTAAAACACACCAGTGCATGTCCAACCTTTCACATACACTGCACCCTGCCCAGGGGGCTACTTTTGGCCTACTTAGGGAGTGCCTTATATGCAATAAAAGGGAATATTTGGGCTTGGCAAGTGGGTGCACTTGCCAGGTCGACATGCCAGTTTTAAACTGCACTTGCAGACACCGCAGTGGCAGGCCTGAAACATATTTTCAGTGATGCTCACGTGGGTGGCACAGTCAATGCTGCGGGTCCACTAATATCATTTAATTTACAGGTCCTAGGCACACGCAGTGCCCTTTACTAGGGAATTACCAGTAAATCAAATGTACCAATCATGGATAACCAATCACCAACATAGTTTACACAGGAAGCACTTGCACTTTAGCACTGATCACCAGAGGTAAAGTGCCCAGAGTTAAAAAAAAAACAGCAACAACTAAGTCCATCATACAGTCAAAAATACAGGAGGCAGAAGCATAACAACAGGGGAAACCATGCCAAGGTTGCCAGGTCTTGCATGGTAGCCCCTACCCCACTTCTATCTTGCTCTTATTTGCATATGGTGTTACAAAATGTTCACGAGTTGACTATGGTTCCGAATCGAGCCCAGTAATGCTGCCGAATTACACTGTGGCATGTCTTTACAGCATAATAAGTCAAGATTATTTTTTACAGTTTTCATCTTTATTCAATTATATTTACCTTTTCAATTATATTTGCATTTTTTGATCTGTTTTGCTACAAAAGTGTAAAGAGTGAAGTCCCTTGAAAATAGACATCTACAGATGTCCTGCTGACAAGTTACTTTTTGTGTTGCTAGCAGTAGCATTAGATTAAAGTTGTTCATATGTTTTTGAACACACAATTTAGGTCCAACTGTTTTTAGGAGTCTCAGCATTTATGTCTGTATGCAATATGCATCCGTCTGTCCTATCAGTTGGTCGATTTCAGTAAACTTACAAGTCACTGAAGCCTCATGGTTTATGTGGGTTCATAACAACAGTGTCCACGGCCTTGACAATGATATAGAAAGCTGAATTTACTCCGCCCTCCAGTTACCTAATGCTTGACTATACTTGTCAGAATGATGGCTATTTTCACAAGCTGCTTCAATTGGATTGCGTTTGCAGATTGAACCAATGAAAAAAAAACAATGGCATGTGGGTCCCTGAACCCCCAAAACACCTTTAGTGATGGGTCATCCCGCCTAATCCTTAGTACAGGCTTTGCTTAGTGTCAGAGGATTTAGATACCCAGGCCTAGATTTACTAATCCTTTGCAGAGCTATTGCGTCATGCAAGGTGATGCAGAGCAATGCAAAGGCTTATTTGGAATTTGTAAACCCACTCAAGGCCGGTTTTGTGTGACTATGGTTGGATTTGTAAAGAAATGTTATGCAATGCACCTAATTGTGCTGCATTGTGTTACATTTCAACTTGGGAGCCATTCAATGGGTGGAGCATGGGTGTTCTCATGCATTCATGCATGGATTTTGATGTATTTCCAGATTTGATAAAGCTAGTATACCTGGAAATGAGTCAAAATGCTATGCTACGCCTAACCCAGTGAGGCGCAACAAGGAGAAATTATACCTCTTTCAATGTGTGCTGCATTCTACAGCACACAGAGAAAATGGAGTATGCCTCTAAGAATTGTTTTTGTGCCAGAAGGTGTCCCTTTCTACACAAAAACAATCCTGCCTCTAATCAAGGCACCCTTTGACTACAGTGATGGTGCCTGCATTGTAGCTAGGCAAGGAGAAAGTAGAAATGCTCCATATCTTTGTAAATATGGAGCATTTCTGCTCTCTCCCTTACACAAAATGCAGCCCAGCAACTTTGCTTGCTGCCCTGCATGGCGTGAAAGATTAGTAAGTATGTCTCCTGGATGCTAGCTAGTGCAACTGACCACATTTGGTCTGGGATATAAGGAGATCAGAAAGTCAAGTATCCCAGTGACCTGTTGCTTCTGAAAGATCAGTATGGTGGAATCTGGCAGACTTCAGTCTGTTGTAAACCATTTTGATGATTCCCAGATAGGTGCCTCAAAAGAAATGCTACATTTAAAAGAAATACCAATATACAATGGGATTTTAAAATTAACTTTGTTCTGCTAATTTCTGTGCACTTTCCTGACTTGTCAACCAAGTATCTTTCTTCCTTTTCAAATATGCAAAATCTAAACCCCATTTGGACACTCAAATCCTGTGGGTACCTTTGTTCAACTAGCTATTGTAATTTGATGAACATACCACAAGCAAATAAAGCTTGCTAATGGAATGGATGTGTGGAGACAGGCTATTCAATAAAGCTAATAATGCAACAAATAAAACATCTTTGTTTAGCTTGCTACAGCCTTCACCCAGGTATCTTCATGCTGTTTCCTCATTGAAGAAGCGAATACAAATGATGCTATTAACATGCAAACAATGCACAGACTCATTCATAGCCCTTGGCATAATAACACAAGCATCCTGATCGTTTCTGGCATTGTGACAAGACATACCAGAATAGCACCAGCGCTGCTAACTGTGTCGGATTCATATGCAAGTTTGAGAGAATTGAACATTCATAAGGGTGAAATGTCAACATCAGCAAAAATGTGCCTGGTACGACTTAACGGGGACAGTGAGGAGCCCGTTATCTCACCATTCATTTAAATAGATATCAGGTGGTGTAAAATCTTTATTAAAATAGGAGGGTTTGTAATCCCCTTTGTCGGGTTTACAACTTACACATTAAGGTAGAGGTGCCAAGGAGGTTCACAAAATGCTGTCTTCAGGTTTAGTCTGCAGATCTTCAGAAGGATGAGTGCATGTACTGAATTATTAATGAAAGGCTATTGGCGCCATCTTTCTTACGTTTTTTTTCTCCCCACCAGTATCCAAGTTTGACTTAGACAATGTTTTAGCGTGTCCACCCTTGAATGGTGCAGCCAAACACCTACGGGTTGTAGTGGCAGGACGGACTTGTGGACTGTGTTGAGGAAGTTTGTCTCAGAGGTGTTTCCTGGGGTAAGGAAAGATACTGCCACGACAACTTGGCATTTAAATCTATTTGTCACGCCTTAAACTTCTTTTTTAACATATTAGTCACCCCTAAGGTAATCCTTAGGTAACCCTGGGTGCAGGATGCTATGTAAATAAAAGGTAGGACATGTACCGCTATGTTTTGCATGTCTAGGTAGTGACAAACAGCCTATTTCATTTTTCACTACTGTGAGACCTACCCCTCTCATAGGCCAGCATTGGGAGTTCCTTAACATACTTTCAACTGTAATTCTTGATTAGAGAGGAGTTGTTCTTTCATGCTTGATATGTTTGGAATGGTAATGGGAAATCCTCCTTACTGGTGAAGTTGGGTTTAACATTACTGTTTTAGAGATTCCACTTTTAGAAAGTGGACATTTCTCTCACCCCAGGGTTAGCCTGTCAGACTGTATTGGGCTGAAAGGGGTCCTTGTGCACTTCAGAAAGTTCTTTTAAAGTCAGTCCCTACATCAAAGGCACTTTTAGGTATAAGTACTCGGTCTCTGATCTCCTAAAATGAGACTCTTCTGGATATTGAACTGTGCCTCTGTCAGAAGGATCACTGTGCTGCTTAAAGGACTCAACTGGACTTCTTTTTTGGAAGGAATGTTTTTCTGCTTGTTGCCCTGTTACCTGCTGCCCACTGCTCCATGGATTTGCTGTCAGGGCTTGTAGGCTTGCCTCCTGTCCTTCAGAAGTCTCAGGGACACAAAAGACATTCTACAATTCTGCTGGTGCTGGTGGACTCCGCTGTCTGTAAGTCCTACCCTTCCCTGAGGTGCCCCTCCAATCCCTGGGCCTCAGAAGTGGGTTCTGTTGCTCTCCTCCTCAAAAACTGACGTACTGCATCAACTGCATGAGAAATTCTGCCTCATCGCTCTTCGACGTCGCAGTTGCCTGATGACAGCAGTTCCACAGCCACGTGGCTTGACGACAACTCTCAGCGTGGCTTGGCGATGATGCATTGCATTCACTTCAGCGGAGTTCCACGATGACGCTGGGCCCTTTCTCCACGGCTCGATGATGGTGGAGTAGACTCTCAAAATCAACATAAGCTCCATCCTAGGCATTTCATCAGCGGGACCTTTCTGGGTCCCATAGCTGGCCTTCCGTCAGACGTGATTGGCCTGAACTTTGGATGTGACCCAGTCCTTCATGACCTCAAGTGACCTTTTGACTGATAGTGATTTCTGAGCACAATTTTTGATTTAATGTTTAAAAATTTGTCAGTTTGGTCTCATTGTACTCAGATAAATATTCTCTATTTTACTAAACATGTGTGGAGTCTTTTTGTGGTTTATTCATTGTGTTATTGTGTGTATTGCACAAATACTTTGCATATTGCCTTTGTAGATACACCTGACGTCTCCATGCTAAGCTACCAGAGGGTAAGCACAGGTTATTTTATTGTGTACTTAGCTTACCCTGACTAGAGTGGTGGTTCCTGCCTGGCCTGGGTGCATACCTCCGCCAACCATGAATCCCATTTCTAACAATAGTGGCAGCAGTGAGATAGGACTTGTGTTTGTGCAATACCCTATAGTAACTCATTGTTCACTACAATTCTATACTGAAATCAATTTGAGCCTTTTTCAATTCTCAGTGATCTGACATCTTTTGATTTTTCCAAACTGCTTTTGCCCAGGTTCCATTTTTCTCTGCAAAGTCTGTGGTCCTGCAGGGTAAGGTGGAATTCAAGCTGGACAACCTGGAAGCACACACAGTGGCTCAGCTCAAGGGGTTCTGTCAGGAGAAAGGGATGTTCCATAAGGGAAGTACCAAGAAGGAAGAACTTCAGAAAGCCTCGAGAGCATGGGCAGCTGCCCACCAAGAAGGAGAAGTGCATGATGAGGGATCTGTGTCTGAGGAGGGATCAGAGCGAGACCTGACAGAAGGGCTTGATATGAAGCCTACAGAGAGGGGAACAATTTTCTCCCAGAACTGGCAGTCCACTTTAGAGCAGGCAGCAGGGTGCCTTCAAAGAGCCTGACTCCAGAGGATCTGGAGAACAGAAGGAAGGTGAGAAAACTAAAATTAGGGCTTGCTAAGTTTGAGAAAGAAGCTGCTCCGGAGGAAAGGAGTCTCGCCATGGAGAAAAGGAAGGTGGCCCATAAGCTTATCCTCAGAGCTGGATATCATAGCACTCCAAGTGGGAGCCAGCAGCAACAATAAGGGTGGCAGTATATCTCTAGTGTCTTCACATGAATCTAGAACCTATATCCCCAAAAATATGGTGCAAATCTCTGGTGTGGGGGTTGCCTGGATAAACGGCAGGCCGCCTGTGAAGTGGCTTTGAAAGTGCGCAGGGTCCTAAAGGAGTTCAAGAGGGTAGTCTTTGATGGCACATGCCCACGGCGGGGAGGGACACACTCCTTACTCTAGAGGTGGCGGGCCAGACCAACTACACTGCCATGAAGAAAATTTTAGTCAGCAAGTTTGGGTTGACTCCTGAGAGGTACTGACAAAGTTTCAGGGCTAGTCACAAACCCTCTACACAAACATGATTGGATGTTTTTGAAGGAGCACATTCTTGATACTTGATTTCCAGTGCTTTGCCAACATCTGGTTGATAGCAAGCTTACTAGCGCCAGGAACCTTGCTGAGGAGGTGGACCTCTGGGTAAGCACCAGATTGCCCAAAAAGGTATCTGGGGGTTCTCCCAAAAGGGTGGTCAGGTTCCAACCAGAAGAAGGAGGGAGTAGATAAAAAGAATGAGTTCTAAAGGTCCCCAAAACAACTCACAGGGGAAAGGTTCTGGTTCATATTCCCAATCTGGCCACAAGAAGAAAACCTACCCTAACAAAGGTCAGCAGTCCAAGCCCATCAAGTGCTATGAGTGCTATGAGTATGGACACTACAAAGAGGATCCCAAGTGTCCAAAAAGAGCACCACCTCATACTGGAGGAAAGATTCAATGGGAGGCTAATACAGTGCTTGGGAGGAGTTTGTCCCAGTTAACAGGGGGTATCAGGGGTTACTTCAGTGTCACCAGGTGATAACGAGATGGTTCCTAAGCTCCATGTGTCCTCAAATACTAGGAAATATAAACAATGGATCACCATCAATTGAAAAGGTGAGGAGACTCTGAGGAATACAGGAGCCAGTATGGCTATGGTAAGTGGGATGTGATATGGTGCTTTGACCAGATCAGGTAATTGCAAAGGCATTCCACCAGGTTGTGGTGTCTGACAACAGAGAGGGTCAATAGTTTATGGCCCTGGCTTTATTTGTGTGTGGGGGGTTCAGGTCTTCTGAAAGATGCAGTAAGCCTTGCCATGCCTGTGGACTGTTTGTTAGGTAATGACCTAGAGCACACTACATGGAAGAAAGTGGAGCTCAAGACTCATGTGGAAATGTTAAGGTTACCTGAGTGGATTTGTGCCACAACAAGATCCATTTCAGCCCAGGAAGGATGTCAAGTAGGGCTGGAGTCTGGAATAATGGCTCAACCAGCTGCTAAGAATGGAAAAGGCAGATGGCAGGGTAATCCAGTCCCTGAATGTACCTCCAGTATGTTGGTTGGGTCACCTGCCGTGGCTGCCCCGGAGTCCGCTGAGGATGATATTGCTTCCCTTAGTGAACTGCCTAAGCTTGAGGATGGCATGTGGAAGGAGGATCCTCAAAGGAGGAGTTCTGTAGAGAGAGTGCCCAACACTTGTGGGCATGAGGCAACAGACTGAAGCTCAAGCAGCAGGTGATGCCTCTGGTAGTCATCTCATTTACTAGGAGGACAACCTCCTGTACAGTGAGCCTAAGGATCCCGGGCATGGGACATCAATGGCCTTGATGGTCCCCCAATGCTACAGAGCCTTCCTAGACCAAGGCAAGACCTTTGCAACGCTTGTCCCCCACTTCTATTGGCCTAGGATCAAGAATTAATTTCACATATGCATTCAGTAGGACTTGTGTGACATACCAGGCTCTTGGGAAGACAGGGGCAGATGCTTAAAGCCCCCTATAGCCCACTTCCTGTCATTAGCACCCGCTTTGAGAGGTTGGGCATAGACATTAAAGAGGCTATGGATTCCCAATCAGGCAACAGGTTCATCCTGATTTTAATGAATTATTAGGGCAGAAAACCTGTTTCTGACAATGTCAGCGATGCCGCTGTGATGGCGCAACCTGCACGTGGCCCGGGGCACCGCTTCTGAAGTGAACAACGCACTGCCTGGCCTGCTCTGCAGCTCCAACACCTGCCAAAAATGACACCTGCAGTTATCGGCTATGCCCGATGCCAGCGCTCGCACTTACTCCATCATCACCAGCACCTGCATCCTGTTATCGCAATGCCAATAACCACAGAGGCTGACTCCAAGAACATGCCGACTTCACATCATCACTGGAACTGGGGCCTCACCACTGACGCAAACGCCTCCCCCTGTCCTGGACACGACACGTCGCCTCCTCGCGGACTGGACTCATCGCCTCCCCCGTGACAGCCAGGGAGCCGACCTCGACATCGGCACTGACGCATCACTACCTTGACGCTGTGCATTGTCACAGACTTCGTTTGCAAGATACTGTTTGTTTGGAGGTCTGTGTGACTCCGTGCCCGACGCTGCGCTACTAGTGGTCAGTGCCGTACTTTGGATTTATTGCAGTCACGATGTCACCATATCCCCAGTTGGTGCTATTTGGTTTCTTCAAGCTTATTTTTGCAATATCCTTTAGAAAGTCCTTTTTCTTAATACTTGTATGTTGGATTATTGTCGTTTTGGTCTTGTTTAGTCTAGATAAAGATACTTTATTTTTCTAAACTGGTATGGTGTCCTTTTATGGGGTTTTCACTGTGTTACTTTGAGTGTTGGTACAAATACTTTACACATTGCCTTTGGGATAAGCCTGTCTGCTCATTCCAAGCACCAGAGATATGTTTCCATTCAAGCTATAAAACAGATATATAGGGGTGATATGTGTGCAGATTTGTTCTGTGGACTGTGATGTGCCCACGTCTATCTACAAATGCCCCATTTTACCTGATGTCAGACAGACATCCTGCTGCCCACCTCTCTGTCTCAGCAATATTACTTACCCCGCCCCATCAACCCACCCCTGGGAAAGGACTGTCTGTCTGCTGCAGATACCACAGGGTCATCTGAAGCAGAGGGTGACCTGCCAGAGTCCTCTGGCCCAGTGACAGCCATGTGTTATGGATAATGCAGAGTGGGCTGAGGGAACAGTAGCAACAGTTCTTTCCCAGCAGAGATAGGAACTAATGAAATGAATCTGAAAGCTTCTGCTTCCAGAGCCCATCACTCGCCATCCTGACGCTGTGCGGAGCTCTCCAAACATTGCCTGTCTGACTGGGAGAGACAATGCCCTTCAACGGGGCTGAGCGTGCTGCGCTGCAAAATGCATGCCAGCGGCAAGGCCATTGAAAGTATGGGCCGCTGGTCTCGTAGCTCAAGAAGTGATTGCTCTGCCCATGACGAAAGACCAGTCGATCTCAGGAGAATATTCTGGTGTTTCTACAGCACAGTCACAACCACGTTTCATTTCACATAATATGTTTTTATTCTGTGTATGGTGCATGTGAGGCTCAGCTTCTGTTAACACACATGTGCCAACCAAGAGTGGCCTGTCTTTGGTCAGCCACTGTCAACCACCACCTGCATAGAAATGAATCTGAGCTGCTGCACATTTCTAGTGTTATGTAAAGTTATCCACACTGTGAGATAGTGGTTACCTCTCTTCGAGTCCAACAGCAGGCTCGCACAGCGCCGCCATCTTCTTTACACATCCTGTAGCTATAGCGATGAACTGTTAGGAAATGAAGCTCTCAGCAGGAGGCGCCACAACTAAAACTAAAGAACTAAAAGGCCACCACCATCCTAAAGCTAGAGTGACAGTGTTTCCCCTGCCTGATTGCACCAGACAGCCTTGTTGGTGGGATGGTGGGCCGGTAAACTCAGCCACGCTTCAGTTGGTGGAGTTTTTGCCGAACTCCATGTTCCAAGTAGAGTGCCGAGTAGCAAAAGTATGTGAATTCTGCTGGATTTTACCACCCACACCTAGTATTAATGTCTTCAGTGCTGCCACTGTTGCAGTGGTTGCACTGATGGTAGAAAACGTTACCAAACATTCTCTTATTTGTTTCACTCACTCAGCAAAGTGTTTTATTTTTCAAAAACACACTCTCAAAGTGGGAGTTTGTAACTGTAAAAAACAAAACATTGCCATAATGTGAAGGGTGTTTTCTATGGCTGGGAGTAAATTTAATTACTCCAGAGTAACCAAAGTAGTTTAATTAATTACGCATTACTCTTGTGAAATTATGTGATTGATTACCTCAGCTTGAGTAATTAAGAATAATTTGGGGCACAAATATTGCAGCAGGAGTACAGTAACAAAGAGCTAAGAGGGATCAGCTTATTGTTACTGCTTTTCATGTCCTGCTGCATTTTGTGCTAGTTTCTACTTGCGTCCTCGTGTCCATTTTAGACCATATGGTGCAATTTGCTGTAAGACAACAACGCTAAATGTTGGATTACACATAATTATGAGTTATTTTGTGGTAATTACGAGTAATTATGCTGAAGAGAATTTCGCCAGGTACACCTACCCCAGAAGTTTCCCCCCTGCATGTCAGCTACCATTGATGGATTTCCATACATTTGGCTGCCATGACTTGCTTGGTGGTCCAGGCTAGGAAATCTATTGATGTTTACTACACCTAAACATGGGAGGGTAATCCTGGCTCCCAAGTAGCCAACCATTTGTCAGGTGTGGGGCTTCTAAGGGTGTAAAGCCTGTGCTTCTCCACCTCTAGCTGAGGGAGATACCTCTAGCTGAGGGAGATGAATTGCCAATTTGCGATTGAGCTCGCACAAATCCAAAGTGTAAATGAGGCTATTAGACTATCCACTATGCCATGCCATTTCTAAATCATGTTTTATTTGTACTAATTGGTTTACCTCTTTTCACCATATAGTGATGATGCTGTAGCTCTTGTGTAGCAGTATGTGTGTATGCCAAGCCCACCTTGCTTCTCTCCCGCACAACTGGCTACTCACATCTAAGGATGTACTGCTTATAATCAGACATTGCAGATTCTGTTTTCTATTTTAGCAAATAGCTAATATTAAGGTAGTACACATCGCCCAAACTCAAGGTACACCACTTAACCTCCCAGTCAGTATATTATCAATCATTCTTAGCCAGCCCATGGCAGATATCCCATAATCTGGAATTTATCACACAAAGAGCTGCACTCTCCGCTCTACAATATCCCAACACACCATTGTTTGATACATCTACAGACAACACACACTAAACAAAACTTTTACATCCTCTGTGATGCTCAAAATAAGACACCAAATCAATTTACTTGGAAAGTGCTGCAAAACCAATGGCACTAATTCACACCACATCAACATGCCTCCTAGAGCCATACAAGAGACTCCAGCATTAATAAATATATCAAACCTTTATGCATATGATATTACACATTGATTACCCTTCTGGTTTGTAAAGCTTATATTGAAAGCATTTTACACCAGCCAAGCAATAGACAACTGACCACTCTTTTCAAAGATCCGACAGAAAAGTCTTTTAGCACAGCCATCCATATACCTAAGCCAATACAAAAACCTTCAGAGATCACAGTCATTTTACTTTCACAGAAGCCCACACAAACCGCTTCTAAAGCAAACATTTGTCAAACTCTCTATTAATCAATTATTCAACACACCATTCATTAATCAATGGAAATTCCAGTTTCTTTTCAAAATTCAGTCATGCTAATATGAGCTATAACTCAATTCGTAGTTGTATTTGTTTATCCATATTACGTCTTTTTTTATATGAAATTATCCAACTTTTCTTTATTTCATTGCAAAAGCCCACATTGTATTTCAATAAAAAATCCTTCCTTTTAACACTTTTGTCCCTAAATGTATAATTCCACAGAACTTCATCAGGGATTGAAGCATTTTAAAATATTTATTATGAGATACTGTTTGACATGTCAGTCTATGGGTGGTCTTACCCAAACATTTAGCCTTCTCCCCTCCTGTTTTGCTGAATTAGTTTTTGCTGACATTAGGACTGTGTGCACTGAAGTGACTCCAAGGGCCAGTTGACTGACCTCCTGTTCAGTGCTACAGGGACATAACAAGCTCCAGAGGCCTCCCTGTAACTGCCCAAATGACCAGCTGTACTGGACCTGCCTGGACCTGCAACTGGACCTGCCTGAGTTCTCCTTGTCTTTAATGTAGTGGTTAACTGATACCCAAGAGGTGCCTCCCAGGCCCTGCACTCTTTGTGTGGCATCCGTTGAGCTCCTCCTGGAAGAAAAGAAGAATCCCTAAGTTTTGGGCTCTTCACAACCATGAACTGGAGCATTTGCACCAAGATCCTACCGCCTGTGCTGACCCCCCCCATGCAAAGCACCAGTGAACGTGACTCTTTGCGCTACAGCAACCGCCAGCAACGACCAGTGATGCAAGATCTGCACTCTGAGCTATAGCATCGACAACCCCCAGTGACCATCAATGCAAAGCTCCAGCAATAACCATCCATGATGCCCAACAGGATCCTTATACTACAGCGATGACTATCTGCACCGCCTGGCCTGCACTTCACGCGACATCGAATGGCCATCCGTGATGCTCTTCCTGCTCCTCGCAGCCTCCTCCACCTCGAACTTGAAAATATGCACCGGTCTTTGAGAAGGTAACTTTTCCAGTGGGGAAACCTAGATCTTCTATCTGGCCCGTGCTGCATCGCAGTCAGCATGAAGTTGTGGCTTTCACCTAGTCTAACGAAATCACATAACTGTGACTGGCGCTTTGTGGTTTTAGGCATTATACTTACCTAAAATCTTTGAAATTGCATATCTCTTTGCCATTTTGGTGTTAAATAATGTATTGAATTTTACTTTATTTTTCTTAATTGGTGTGCGATTATTATTGTATTTTGTTTTCACGTTATTACTGGTTGTGTCCTGCATAAATACTTTACACATTGCCTCTAAGATTAACCTGACTTCTTTTGTGCCAATCTACTGGAAGGTTAAGCACAGGCTAATTTAGTGACTTTTGTGGGTCACCCTGACAAGAATTGCGGCTGCTGCTTGAGATAAAAGGACACTCACCGCCATCAACCAAAAACCCAATTTCTCACAGATAAACTTTCTTTAAAAGGAAACTTTTTGAAAGCAAGTACACTCAGCCCCAGTGATTCTCAAATCAAACCATTGACTACATTAAAAAGAGGGAATCTTTATGCAAAAACCTTGTAACCAATAATTAAGATTCCTAATAGTACAAAACTCAATGAAAAGAGCACCCACTTAGCATATTATCCACTGCAAAATTCACTTTCTCTCACAAATTGTAGTCTCCAGATGTTTTTCTGCAATACTGGTTTATTGCACACTGCTACACACCTATATTTGTGTATATTGTTAGCTAATACTTAATTCATGAATGACACTGTTGTATGTAGATTTAGATTCCGTATATAGGTTTCCTGATTTATGCCCTTATATAGGTACAATTCATATTGCTCTTATTTAGGCATAGACCCTCCAGCCCTTATTTAGGCATTGTCCATGCTAACCAAATACAGGCATGGTCTCCTACATCCATCAATTCACGTCACAACGAGTTCTTGGAAAACCAGACTCTTAAGCTTTTAGGAATTTCCCTTGCTGGATATTGATTTCTCCAAGAACTCATTCATTATGCATGAACATCTATTCCTTAGGGGTTCATTCATGATGTTCAGATGCCCAACTTTTAAGTCAATACAGGCATTCCTAAACACCTTCAAGGTATAAATATACCGGCACTTGCCCTGCCAAACCACGGTTCCGGTACGGTCCAGTTCGACTGCCTACTTGCGATTCGCCACAGCAAGTTCAGAAGGAGATCGAGTTCCCGCCTGATGCACTGACCAGACGCTGTCATCCTCCCAGCAGAGAATCCAGCTCCAGTGTTTCTGACTCCCCTTGCGGGTTGTTAGATATCGTGTCCCGGAAAGAGATTCCAACCTCGCACATTCTAAGGTATGGAGCAGACTAGAACTTAGAGAAACTTTTGACAACTCTTGGCAAATCTAAAACTATAGCTAGCTATACATTAGAAAACAGCACATACTTCTTACCTCGTACTACACTTAGGTTAGGGACACTGGGGTAGAACTATTTAGAAGCATCAGATGAGTATTCACATTTTAGCCTGTGCTATTTATGTATGTATTTTACGAATATATGTCATAGCTACAAACCATGGTATTGCAGTATTATTTTATCTTACTGCTAACTCTGTACGTATTGTACTTCGCATCCTGTCCTGGGATTGTAGCAGGTCATATCTCTTGCATGAGAAATAAGACTGTTCAATAAATCCCTTTTTATTGAAATGCCCGTCTCTCTATTTCTGTGCAACTCTGTAGAAACAAAGCATGCACGATTGACTGAGTGAAACTGTTATCTATTGTTTCCACGGTTCTGAGATTGTTCAGACTCTAAGGGAAACAAAGTTGTCATTTTTATGCGGTTGTCAGAAACTAATCCCTTCTTGTATATTCGAGAAGTTTCTAGTGACCTCTGAGTTAGCTGGCACACACAAGTAATTAAGTTTAATGTACTCGATAGAGACATACTGACCTCAGTTCTATGTCAAAACTGTAGTGTATATTATTCCAATGCGCAGAGCCTATCAGGGATATAGGAACTACACTACAGCACGGGCTGACACCAACAATACCAGCACCAAACATTGGGTAATGAACTCTTATCAGCATGATTTACCTTGTGTTAACTTATTAAATCCATTGGTCCCAATCAAAAAATGTGTGCAGTATCCAGTATTTCATTATGGAAAAATCGTTGGGTTTGAGCATTTGGGCCCCATCATTAATACGACAAGACATCAAATAAAATAAGAAGGCACAAATTAGGCAATGCGTTGACACACAAGACTGTATCTATACTCGGTGCTTACTTTACAAAAAATATAATACCACGGCTCTCGTCATGGGGGCCACTGCACCTTGTGCCACACAATGCCCCTGTCACTCCTGCCAATGATAGTAACAAAACAAGTACTAACATTCACACTCCTACAAGTGTGTCAATTGGCCCCCAAAGCTATAAGAATGTTTTTTGTGGCAGGTAATATTCATTTTTAATGTATATTGAGTTATCAAATAAGTGTTGTTATGGTCATCTCTAAATTAGAGAGACAGCACCACCTTGTGGCAGACTGTAACAGGCTCTGGTGTTGACCGTTAAGTACCAGTGCCGAGCACCGGAAACCACCGACTCAAATTAAGCACTGTCTGTACTACAACATTTCACCATAGTGATCAGATTTTTAGGGGAGATTTGGTATCCCACTGTACCATGCCTAGTGACTTTGAAGTACTAAGCCACCACCACTTTGGAAAGACAGATTGTATTAGTCAATAATTCAGCAAACACTTTAGTAATCACGCTAAATCCCAGTTTCATGTCAGTTTACCTACAAAGACATAAATCATACACGGTTTTTAAGATCATTGTCTTTCTAAATAGGCGATTGCGTAGAACGCTTAGGACAGATAACAGACTTTTGCCACTGCCTTTGTCTGTTTGTTCCACTGTCATAAGGGGTCTAAAATGGAGGAGTAATGTTGCATAGCACATCTTCTTGGTGTAATAGCTTACCATAACCTGCTTCCTGTGTACAATACTGTGATTAGCATTGTTATTGCCCTGTGACAGTCCCTTCCTTCTGATAACAGTTGTCCTGTCTGCCGACTTATGCTTATATCTAACGGCTAGGCATTCTGCATGCATTTTTTCAAATGTACTATTTCAAACAGACGTTGTTAAGCATACGATGTTACAGAATTATAGCTGACTGTTGTAGGCTAAATCAGTTGTTAAATGCCCTCTTTCAGAATTGTTTGCCAGAGTAACATGCAAGGTCCTATGACGGATGGGGGAAACAGCGTTTACAATGCTGTTAAAACAACGCCATGTTATTACAACGCGGTTGTTACAACGACCACGTTGTTACTTCGCAATACTTTTACATCGCAAGTCATTACAATGACTTGCTGTAGGAGGCACAAAGGTATTGGATATAAAATCCAACACCTTCCCTGCTGTTAGGCAAACTGGAGTAGGAGTAGTAAATAATAATATTCCTAAGTCCAGCGGGCCCCCTACAGCAAGTCATTGTAATGATTTGCCATGTATAGGTATTGCGTACTAATAACGCGGTCATTGCAATGACTGTGTTTTGTAATAGTACGCAATGTATTAGCATGCGTTGTGATCAGGCGCACAACGGCCATTGGGCTCAAAGGGCTTCACCCCCCCGCGTGTGGGTCAGCCCTGGCCGAGACAGCTTCCCAGGTACACACATAGCCACAACCGAGTACTTCACAGGTCTTTAAAAGACCATTTGCTTATTAATGATGCTTTGTTGTTTATTCACCCCTTCTAAGAGCCGCTGCATCTCCACTCTGCCTATTGGTGGAAGAATTAGCCCCCTCCAAAAAAAGTGTATTAGCTCCTCCACCCCCCCGAAATGTAGCTCTAGTTGCGCCCCTGGTTGTGACATGCAATATTCCGGAGGAGCGGACCTTTCGAAAGTGTATAGCTCGATGAGCATGCTTTTTGAAAGTGTATAGCTCAAGGAGGAAGGGTTGTATTCTACTATTGGAACATGCCACCCACTGATTGGAAAATGTTCTAAATTAAACAAGAGGAAACGTTAAAACAAGTATTGGAATATTCGATCAGAAGGTCTTTATCAGCCATTATTGGCCCTCTACAACGCTATTATCTTCAATGGGGCTCCAAATATTCAAGTGTTCTAAATAAAGACAGGGCTTTAAGTGGGCCTGGTCTTGCCAGTGCTCAGCACTGGCAGTTCTAAAAAGCAGGCGCTGAAACAGGTCTCTATTGGGCTCTCCATTTTTGATCCTCGGGGTGAAAAAAAAAATCTTAACCTGCTGCAGTGCCACCCTGTGATGCCACTTCAAAGAGACTCGTTCTAGTTCTTTTACAGTCTCATCATTTCAGAACAGAAGTATTTTCAATATTATATGCAACAAAGCCATAGTTGTTGCTTAAGTATCTTATGCAACCAACAGCCATTGACAAAGCCAATAGCCCTTACTTGCTGTAGGCAATCTCACTTACTGTATTATATATCTGGATTCAATCACAAAAGCCAAAATGCCAGTTAGGCGACACACTATGTTAAGCACTGATTATTTTTACCTAAGCGTTTTAAGCCACGCCCTTAACTGCATCGGACACGCCCCTTTGAGAGACCCCACAGTTTTTTCATCCCACTTTGAGCCCTGAATACAGATATGTGTTAAATAATTTGTTTAGCTGCTCCTTTCAAATATACTCTCTGTAGAAGGTTAATTACAATTTCACAACCTGAGATCCATGACACTTATCAACTGTGAGGACACTCCCTTATTTATATAGACCACGGGGCAGATTTATGTTTCCTGGCGCATCCCTGCAAATCAGCAAGGATGCGCCAGGAATGATGCGTCACGCAAGTTTACCCTTGCGCCACACATGATGCGCCGCATTTACAATGCGGCGCATCATGGCGCAGGAATAAACAGATGCATGACGCATCCGATGGCGTAAGGTTGGCGCAGTGCTTCAGTTGCGTCGCAAGCGCGACGCAACTCCAGCACTGTTCCAACCTACCCTATCCCTAACATGGTGCCTCAAGCCTTACGCCTGCTTCAAGCAGGCGCAGGGTTTTGGCGCATCAGCGTTGGGAAAGTGACTCAGTCAAATCTTATAGATTTGACTGAGTCACTTTTCAGGGGCGTTCCTGCGACGGAACGCCCCCCCCCTCTGTCGACACGCCCACGTGAAACCTGACGCAGGTTTTACGTGGCGCAGGGCTTTACATCGTGACGCATCTCCATAGATGCGTCACGATGTAAATATGGCGCAACGTGGCGCAGGGTTTACACCGCCGCTGTGTCACAAAAGTGACGCAACGGCGGCGTAAAAGTGGCGCATCTCCAATATAGATCTGCCCCCACGTCTCTAATAGAGGGGTTTAGGCCACACCCCGCACTTACTACACGCTCCCTAAAGGGCATATTGCTTTGTGAAGCTTCCTGGCCCACTCTATTGTTTCAAATCCACACACAGAGCACTGTCACCGGCCTATTGCTGTCAGAAAAAAATCACAGATATTTTTTTAAATGTGATGTGGTGTTACCACTCATCTGTGAACCCTCAGTAACATTTCAAAGGCACGGTAACCCAATTAATGCACATTTCTGCCGTTAGCCAGGAACTGTAAAAGAGCTTCAATTACTCATTTCCTTGTATTGTCACTTAGCTGTGTGTATTTAAATAACTCAAGGGGATCTCATTAGGAAAAACAGAGGCCTCTTTATGGAGTAAGACATGGTTCATAAACCTATTTTGACAACCGGAAAAATGCATATTCATAGAGCTAGTTTTATTGACCAAAAACAATCTGCGTGGAGCGTTCTGGGATCCGAGCACGCACTGGTCAGACACTTGGGACATTTTTAAGCAGGATCCGCTCCGTTCTTGGCAGAGGAGACTACAAGGTTTCTCGCAATCACATCTTGACCTTTTTCAAAATGCATCTCCGCTTCTTTCCTCTGAGGTGCCGCTGTTTGGCGCGAAATGGGAAGCCAGTGGAACCCACGCATACAGCGCGCGCTCGAGAAGCAAGCTTTTCTAAATTTGCACTGGCGCAATTCCACAATGAGCAGAGCCTCGAGTTCTAAAGGTCAAACCTGGGAGTGAAAGGGGCCACGAAAAGCTGATTTTGTCTGAACCGTCTTTTCTGAATAATATTTGAGTTTGGGTGCCGCGTACGTGGCAGCACGATCTGATTTCTGGTTGATAAAGCTGCATTATAATGTATCGGTTTTAGTTATCTATAAAGAAACGCACAAGGGTTTAACCTGGATCAAAGTCCTTTCGTATTCAATGTTGACTCTTTTTTGGCGGTGGGCGCTTACAACAAACATCTGACGTTTTTCCGTTCAGGAGGCCCTATTAGTGGAGTTTTCTAGCCTATTTTTTCTGATCCTGCACACATATAATAAAAAGAAATGTATGTACCAGATGGCAAAACATATTTTGGGAGAAGATACTCATAGCTGAAATGGGGCAAATAGATCTTAGCCTGATGTTACCAGATGTGGGCCCCCCCTCACACCTACATGTTGGAAATGTCAGTTTTCCCCCTTTACAAATGACTTCTAATGGATCCACATACTAGCAGATTGGGTTGTGTACTGAAATGGCACAGTAAAAATTCCAGCTGATTTCCGTTGACTCTCCGAAGTGGTGATTGGTATCCTGCAGTGGCTATTATGTTCCATGTGGTATTTTGATTATGCCAATTGAGTGCCCCTTGTTTTTCCACTCAAAATATATATTTTCGAATCTAAAAAACGGTGTGCAACAACTAAATGAAGTAGACACCATTTCTAGTTGGTGAAATGGAATTTCTATAGGAGCATGCACCCCCTAAAAACAGAAATAAATGCCCCATATCTTGTTTTCAGGTAGAAGTTGTTAATTGGTTTGTTTAGCACTTCAAGATGCAGTCACACATTTGATGGAAAGAGTCTGGAATGGGAGCATCCATAAGGGACTTGTTTAGTCACATTCTCCATTACTTAGCAAATTATTCATTTAAATTATATTTTAAATACACCCCAGTACTCTTCTGGAATTTGAATGAATAATGTATGTAAGGGTATCCACTTAAGACCCTGAAGCACTGAAGTTTATATGTGGTTTGTTGGTTGACCCGTAGGTACCCTGCCTCTCACTGCACCTTGTACTGATGTATCAATATTTTAAAAAGGACCACCTCTTTAAACTGTTTGTGCCTGTAAGTGAAACTCGCCTGCACAACCTATGGAAGCATAGTGAAACATGCTGGCCTTGCCAACCCCTCTTCCATATTTATTTGGTACTCTAGCACCGTGCATCTGGCAAGAAAGGCATCTGACAAAGTGCCAGAAAAAAGTCCCAAATTCTTTCCAAAATCAGAGCTACCCTGTTCAAGTGTGGTTGGGTGAAAGAGCATATGCTGGCAGAGTGTCTGTATGACTGGTGACAAGCTCTGCAATGCTTCTGTCCCTCGACTATACACAACTCCAAAGGTGGAGGCCAGAGTCAAGCAGTGAACTTACTGATGGCAAGCCAGCCAGCTTTGCCGTAAGCACAAGACCAGAACCTCCCTAAGATATACAACTGGTACCCACTTCTTCAAAGAGAAAACCACCCAGGCTTCAAGTCTGTATTAATGATTCGTACTCTTAGCGCTTGCGAAGACGCGACACGTCAGGATGGCGCATCAAAGGTACAAGCGCCCACAGTGTTAATCACGCCTTTACACCTTCCTTCTCTCTTGTTTCATGTTTCATCTGTTTGTGATTTGTATTCCATGGCACTGACAGTCAGAATGACAAATTAGTTTCTTTCAAAATTGCCTTTGAAGTATGTGAAGGTAATGGGCTATAACTTTTACGAGCATCTGAGTTCTCTTGCCAGTGTATACTGCTGATTATTGATGAGCTCATTGTCATGCTGGACATACATCCAGACAGCCTCCTATATATCGAGGAGCCTCCATGCAGCGATGCCTCAGTGTCTATGACACATATGCTTTGCATAGTGTTGATTGTAGGGTGGCGCGGCAGCAAGGGGTGCTCTTCGGTCGATCGCAGGAGCAGGGGAGCTTGTGATGCATCACTGACTCTTGTAGACGCGAGATAGAGCTTCCACCAGAGTTTGACCAATGACGAGGGCAGAGATTGATACAGCCCACTGGTACAGCAGAGAGCCAGGGGGCTGACTTTTGCGCAGGTGGCGCCCGGTGCAACAATTATAATTGCCCTCACCCCCACACCTCATTACCGCCTCCCTGACTTCTCCCACTTCCACTGGGCAAAAATGCCCCTCATCTCTCCAATCATAAGCTATTGCTAAACACCTGTACTAATAAATGTCACTCAAATCCACCATAATAGAATACTCGTTTTAGTTTAATCAAGGATGTGGTTGAAAAAGTAAAAGGAGGTGATAGAGGCACAGTTAAGGATAAATAGAGAGAACATATACACAGCTATATCATCACGATGAGCAGTAACCATACTTACCACGTAATCCACCATTTACTGCACCGCGTGTGGCTTTCAGCAAAAGTGTTTCCACCTGAAACGAATGAAAAGTGACAAAGCCACTGCTATGCCTGTTGGTGCTTTGCAGTGCCAGACTCTTTACTGAGGTTAAGGTGCCACCTTTGGTTTGTGAACTGCGGTATTTAGGAATTAAACCGGTACTAATGACCTGCAGTCTTTACCCAGTGTGTTTTACGATTGCAAAACAGCAATATAATACTGCCATAGAATGTGGCGTACTGAGACTCATAATGTGCTTTTCCTTGTGACATAGGTTAGGCAACTCTGCTACATATGTCGAACCCCTTTGCTCCAAAAAACCAGTGGCTCTGCAAAACGTCCACCATAAAAAGAGTGTGGCGGAAAAACGTCAGGCTCTGAGAAATATTAAAGGGAAATAAATAGAGCACGAATTAAAAAAAAAGTACAATACATTGATTTTCGTGCTAAAACACATAACATTACTTAAAATTATGTACGTATTGTTCACCTTTTCATTAAACTTTTTCTTCTCCAATCTGTCAGATATATTTTGCATATGTTTTACAGAGAAGATAACCGTTAATGGACTCCTCATAGTCATAGCAAGGTATGTCCCAGAACCTGCTTTTTTATTAAATGGACTAGTAATAAATCAAAAACTGGGAATAGAAGACAGAAACCATATTTTACTGCTATGATTCCACTAGTCAAAGCAATGATGTCTTCAGAGGAAAAGTTCCATGCTGTCAATTCTGGGTTGGCGGCGCCTGGAAATGAAATGAAGGCAATTCTCTGATGAGGTAGTAACAGGGTCAAGGGAAGGACGAGCTGCATTGGCAGTATTTCTTCTCTGTCATCGTTTCTGACATATGCAACTTGTATAGTGCATATCGCAGTGTAGAGAAGAAGCCATGGTAGTTTGGCTGGTGTCAACGACAGTAGGAGCCAATAAGCAGCCGAAGCCTTTGATATTATCTAAGAAAATAGTGGTGATTGTGAAGCTCAGCACCTACCAGCAGGCAGCATCAAGTAGACAAGTAGGGCACGGGTGTCATCATTAGTCTGGAGTAGCAGGCAGTGGGTTCCATGCAGCAGTTTTCTGTTGCATATCCACTTTCTCTCTTTTCACTAAAGCAACACACTCCGAAATGCCATTGGGTTTGAATTTGCTCTAGCCATGGCTGCTGGTAATGTTGATCAGATATTGGTTTCTACCGTGACAAAGGACCTATTAGTGGAGACCAATCCTTGCCCACATGACACACCAGTCCCTCAGGAATTAGCTTGGTATTCCAATACACACTTATCACAGACTGCATCACCAAATAGCAAACTGTTCATTCTTCTGATACTGGTACTGGCAGTAATCTTACCATCTCAGTTGATGGTGATGTAACAGGCCTTAGTCTCCAAATCTCATACAGGACCAAATAATACCATTGAGGTTGACCCAACAACCTCAAAGGCAATACCCCATTAAAAATGAGGCTAAAAACAAATTAGAGAGATTCTCACACAGCTAGACTATCAAGGTGTCATAGAAAGCTGCACTCTCCTATGAATAACCCCTTGTTTTCAGTTATTCATATTGCCTAGTATTAGATTTTCAGGCTATTAAACACAGCTACATGAACATTCGTAGTACAGAATGCTCACAGCACAGCACTAATTACTAATATAGTAGGAAAATACAAAACAATATGGGGGGGGGGCGCTAGAGAGCCCACAGCGGAATAGCTGCCTCTTGAGACAGCTCCGCCGATCAGGCACAGAAAGCGGCATTATATGGGACATGGCGAGTTCGTATCTCCACACCACCGACATATACTAACTTCGGAAGGTCTGGGCTATGTAAGGTGTGCCAAGCGACGTGACCAGAAGCGCTCCCGAGCTGCTAATCGGCGTCCGATGGTGTAGCGAGGGCTCCGGCAAAACGCGCGAACAAAATGGCGGCGCCCTGCGGTTGCGGTCTCACCGGAGTGTAACGGCCGAGGAGCAGATCGGAATATCTTGGCTCTGCCGGGTCGAGATTCAGCACCTGGATGGCCGGGTTGCGGTGGGGGCACGGCTGAAGTGGCGAGGCTGGTGGCTACGAGCGGTCCGCTGTGGGGCAAACAGGGCGCCTGGAAGAGTTTATTATGCTCCGCAGTCCAAAATGGCGGATACTGATAGCAGCGGAGCGAACTGCTGTACATGGCGGACACATCAGCCGAGATCACAGTAGCCCGGAGCTGAACTGCACACTGACTAACTTAGATGTTATGCTGCGGATGAAGTATGCGGGTAAGACCGCGATTATATGCTGAGGCGTGGAAGGATCTATGTGTGCTGCTTGCGGGCTGTCTTTGATTATGGATATTCCTGCTGCGTTGGATGACCGAGGGAGGATGGCGACTGGGCGCTGTGAGGTGTGTCCCACTAGAGGCAACTACGTCACATGACATCATTGACCGCTCGAGGGTGTGACCTCTGTGGACGGCGGGACATATGTTTTACTATGTGCATATACGGGGGGGCTACCATGCGCATATGACCTGTCCGTTTTGGCCGCCATTTTGGAGTGGGGTGTGTGGATAGAGGTGTCTCTATCCTCCAGCGCTTCAGTGCGCAGGAGCAGCCTGGGAACACCTACTTAAGGCGAGTCCCTCCTGAAACCGCCCCTGACAAGGTAGCTGCGTGAGCGCTCTGCGCGCATTTGTTCTCACCTTCGTGGATTTTTAATAACTTTTGTGTTGAATTTGTTTGTGTACCTGTTTTTAGACAGCGCCCTTCACTTGCACTATAATTGGCCCCGCACTGCCGTTTTGGCGGATTTGGCTCTGGGGTGGGTGACCTGTCCGTTTTGGCCGCCATTTTGGAGTGGGGTGTGTGGATAGAGGTGTCTCTATCCTCCAGCGCTTCAGTGCGCAGGAGCAGCCTGGGAACACCTACTTAAAGCTCCTCCCCTAGCGCAGCGGGATCGCGCAGCGGGCGTGTCCTCGCGTGGCCGGAGTCGTGCCAGAGTCCTGCCCGTCTGCGCCCGTCCGCGCTGAGGACGCGCTGGACGTCGCGGTACTCTGTGTAAGGACTATCATACCATCCTGGGTCCATCATGCTGACGTACTCGCGGGATTGCCTGTTTGCCATCGGTCAGGTAAGCCGCTGTTGCACCCTTCCACCGGTACATCCATTGCGTGGCCCATATCATTGCCCTTGTAATGGGTGGGCTCTCGACTCTCCGCATCCTCTCCCAAGGTTTATTACCTCGGAGACTCGCCGTACTACAGACACTCCTACTCTTTTGAAGATCTTGAATTTAAACGTCAGGTCTGCGCTGAAACACTATCAGCATATCTATGACCTCATTGAGGAGGAAGCTCCAGACGTATTTGCCATGACGGAAACATGGCTACAGGACGCTGATACCGCTATTACCAATCTAGCCTGCCCACCCGGCTATTCTATGTACACCCTGAATAGGTTGTCCAGGGGCGGGGGTATCGCGTTAGTGGTAAAATCTATCTACCCTTGCGTCTGGGGTGCCCTAAACATCTCCGGGTGTGAAAGTGCCATGTTCAAGGTCTCTGTCAGCCCTGAGTTTACCCTGTCCGGGATGGTCGTCTATCGCCCACCCGGCAGTGATGTGGCGTTTAGAAATGCTCTCCCTGACACTGTTGGCCCTTTGGTTGCCGAATGTGCCAACTTTTCTATCATGGGTGACCTAAACCTACATTTCGACACCCTCTCTGGCCTGACAGTGCGTTCCATCTCTTCTGACCTGGAGGCCTTTCAACTTCCCCAGATGGTTTCCCAGCCTACCCATCTGGGGGGGCATATTTTGGATCCCCTGTTTACCAATCTGTTGGGGATTCAAATTACCTCTGTCTCTCCGGTGGAATGGACAGACCACTTCTTGGTGTCCATCCTCTGCCCGGTCTCGGCCACTCCTTCCATCTCTACGGCTAGACGGGTTCAGAAGAGGGCTTGGAAAAAGCTTCGGCTAGAGGACTTTCATCGTCTTCTATTAGAGGAGCCGCTGGGCCCTTTGACGGATGTGGAAAGGGGGTATGACCTCTTCTGTTCATGGATAACTAGGGCCTTGGACTCTCTGATACCCATCGTTTCAACCAAAATCAATCCTAGAGAGTCGAGTCCCTGGTACGATGGCACTCTCCGGGCCCTAAAGGGTGCCTGTAGACGAGCAGAGAGGGCTTGGAGGAAAACCTATGGGGCTGATCTGAAAGCTGCATACGCCAAGTCCGTTAAGCTCTACCATCGAGCTATCTGCCGAGCCCGTGCGGCTTTTTATGCCACCGAATTCCGGAACAGTCCGAATCCGTCAAAAGCTATCTTTAAGGCCGTAAAAGATCTCACAGCGAAGCGGACTACCTCTACGACCGTGAGCTCCCTTTCCCACTGTGAATCCCTTGCATCTTACTTCTTGGGGAAGGTCCAAGCTATATACAGGACATTCCCTAGCATAGGGTTCACTGAGGAAAGTATAAATGGGATCCACCATCAGACTACACTGCTTGTTTTCCCCCCCCTCACCTTGGATGGTTTTGACAAACTTGCGCTGCAAGTCAAATCTGGGTCCCCATCCGATCCAGTAAGGCCTGCTCTCTTCCGAGACCAAGCTTTTATGGGGCGTACAGTCGTATGCTCCCTTGTCAACCTCTCCTTGGAAACGGGAACTGTTCCATCTAAGTGGAAACAAGCTGTGGTGTCCCCGATCATTAAGAAGCCTACCCTGGACCCTTCCAAGCCTGAAAGTTATCGCCCCATCTCGTTGTTACCCTGGCCAGCCAAGATCACGGAGGCCCACGTCAACCTGGCCCTGTCTGAACATCTGACCCGGACCAATGCCCTCGACCCCACACAAAACGGTTTCCGTGCTGGGCACAGTACGGAAACTGCGCTACTTGTGATGGTGGAACATCTCCGGGCAAGGTTGGATGCTGGTCAAACGGCGGCGCTTATTTTGCTAGATCTTAGCGTCGCCTTTGATACGGTAGACCACAGCATCCTCCTGCGTCGGCTCGAGGAGACTGGCATTGGCGGTCAGGTGTTGCAATGGTTCCGCTCCTTTTTAGATGACCGCTCCTTCTGTGTTGCCATCCCTCCCTTCAAGTCCAACTACCAACCACTGGCCATGGGGGTTCCGCAAGGGTCCTCGCTGAGTCCCACGTTGTTCAATCTTTACGTGAGACCGCTGGCTGATGTCGCTAGGCAGTGGGGCCTTACTTTGGTCTCATATGCTGACGACACTCAGCTGGCGGTTACTCTCAGTGGGGATGCGGAGATTGAGGCCCCCAGGTTTCAGTCCGGACTGAAGGCGGTGGCTAGCTGGCTGACAGGCAATTGCCTTCAGCTAAATGCCACTAAAACAGAGGTGATGGTCGTCGGGAAGGGAGTGGAGCTGTGGGGTGACCACTGGTGGCCCTCAGAGTTGGGACCTACTCCGATCCCGGTATCGGAAGTGAAAAATCTGGGGGTATGGCTGGATGCGGGCCTCTCCTTTGTAGGCCATACTAAAAGAACCGCGGCCTGTTGTTTCGGTCTCCTGAGGGGCTTGAGACCTGTTCTCTAGTTCTTTGACGCCCCGACCAGGCAGCTGGTGATCCAGGCTACTATCATCTCCCGCCTGGATTACGCCAGCTCTCTCCTGGCTGGGGCTAACCAGGCTGAACTAACACGCTTACAACGGGTTCAGAATGCTGCGGCGAGGGCGATTATTGGCTTGCCCAGATTCTGCTCAGTGACAGGTGTCCTTCGCTCCCTACACTGGCTTCCGGTCAGGAAGCGCATCCTCTTCAAGGTTTTGTGCCTTGCTTTTAAAATCTTGAGAGGTACAGGCCCGGAAATCCTGTCGAGTTGTCTGTCTTTGTATGTCCCTGCCCGTAGCCTTCGCTCTCAGGGTCTGGCCCTTGCGGTGGTTCCCAGATTCAGGCTTAGCCGCATGGGAGGCCGCTCGTTTAGGGTAATGGCTGCGTCAGCATGGAACTCCTTGCCTGTTGAAATCCGCTTGCTGGAGGACCTTTTGACTTTTCGGAGGGCCATAAAAACCTTCTTGTTTTAGCTGGTTCTTAGTTTCTGTTTTTAGCCTGTGGTTGTGTTACGTGCTACCTTGTCTCTGCGCCAGGACGCTCCTTGGCTGGAGTTTCTGTGCGCATAATAAATAGTCGTAACATAACATAACATAACATATGCCCTCCTCACTGTCAAGACCTGCGATCTACTAGCCAAAAGTGGAGGATGGGGTGTCTCTCATGCAGTGGCTACTGAGGGACTGTCCCGAATGCGTGGAGTGCGCGTGTGTGGCCCGCTTGCCGGATGAAATACAGTCATACTGCTGGAGTCTATCGCTGCCGCTCCTGCGTTGACTCGATGTATGTGGATCACCCTGGCGACTGACAACCCTCTTTTATATGTGCTGTGCTGAAGCTTGGTGGGCTGATTCATTGCGGCGTTGTGCTGGGTGGTGCCCTTACCGATGCTGTGAGGTCCTGGTGGCTTGAGTCTGGTGCGCTACCTGGGGCCCATAAACTCCCGCTGGGGGTTGTACCTACGCGGTGTAGCGATGGGGAAGCTGGATAAGATGCAGTCTAAATTACCGTTTGATACTAAAAAGAGCACAAAGGACACAGCGACACCCCCAGTGGCGGAGCCTGTGCCTAACATAGAGGCGTCTGCTGGCATGGAGGGAGTTTTGCAGGCCATACAGCGCAGCTTGCAGGACATTAATGGCAAATTGGACACCATCACCCTACGGGTGGACAACATGTCGGCCAAGCTGGACGGCCATGGAGAGTGCCTGTAGGAGGCGGAATCCCGTATTGTGGTGGTGGAGGACGGGGTGCATGGCACAGCACAGAAATGCACTGAGATGGAGAAGCTGCTTGACGTTATAAGAAACAAGGCGGAAGATTTAGAAGCACGATCGAGGCGCAATAACATTCGAATCGCGGGAATTCCGGAATCCACAAATACAGGTCGCATGGAAATATATATCGAGGAGCTGGTTAGAAACGTGTTCGGAACGGAAAACCTCTCGGCTATTTTTGTGGTGGAACGCGCGCACAGGACTCTTGCCCCGCGACCGAAGCCGGGCGCAACTCCCCGATTGATTGTTGCCCGCGTTCTGAACTATAGAGATCGTGATACCATTTTAAGACTGGCTCGTGAGAAAAGACAAATTACCTACCAGGGTAACGCGCTGGAGTTCTTCCCGGACTTCACTATGGCAGTTCAACTGGCACGCAAGGAATTCAACCCAGCGAAGAAGAAACTCCGTGAGTTGCACATTGAATACGCCATGCTCTACCCGGCGAGGCTCCGAGTGTCACATGATGGCCGACAGACAATCCTCCCAACGCCAAAGGTGGCGCAGGACTTCATCAAGAAACTCGGCGCAAAACGAAAGGAGCGGCGACAGATGGAGCAGCACCGGGAGTCAGATATGGACACCGATCTAGGTTGATATGGTTATTGCACTCAGGTTGTAATGTACCGGTAAGATCTGTACATGTACTATTGTGGAAGACTGTTCTGCTGGGGTCTATTGTGCCCAACAGGGGTTGGGTTTGGGCAGCGAAAAGTGACAGTGGTGCACATGGAGGCTGTAACTGGGCCTATGTCGGGCCCTCCTGATTTGGAATCACCGAACTGCGGCTGGTGTGCTGGGTATAGCTGTCATGTAAACTGTGTTCGGAGGGTGGGCACTTCAGAACTGGGGGCGACCATGGATCTGTACCACACTATCGTTTGCCGGGTTGTCTGGTTTGGAGACCAGATCCGGGTCTCGAATGTTGGTTGAAGGGTGGACCATGCTGCCAGGGTAGTGTGGATTGGTGGCGAGGCGTTAAATTAAACTAGCAGGGTGCACCGGATGGCCCTGTGTGAGGAGATAACGGCTGTCGACTCCAGGCATGGGCCCGTTGTGATCTATTATGTTCGTAACATATCGGGTAGCCATGGAGGGCAGGGTGTGAGATACCTCGCATAGATCACGGTTGCCTGATCACATCCATTTTACTGGATGGAGTTGTGAGCTTTCGGTGGATCCCCGAAGCGGGTGCTCCCCAATCTCAGTTACATTATGGTGCCGATTCCGATCCTGTAAAACCCGGGTACAACCGTGGGACGGAGCGTTTTCTCCGACCGACTCGTACCCGGGAAAAACACCTTACAAACCCGCAAGTACGATTCGTACAGAAACACCATTTCCGTACGAATTGTAAAAAACACCGACCGGCTAAAATATACCCACAATTCGGATCCGGGACACCGCGTACGCGACATTCGCACGGAGTCAGGCAGCGTTTTACGGATCAGCAAGTACGATTCGTACCCACAGCACTTCGCACGGCAAAATTTTTACGGGACCCAAAAAGTTCCGGAAAAGCTAAGTACGCCGCGATGCACGATGAAAAGGGGGCCCGGTACGCACCGTACCCCCATCCCTACACGTCCGCACCATACCCACAGCCCCCCCCATGTACGCACCGTACCCCAGCACCCATACGTGTATGCGCCGTACCCCAGCACCCATACGTGTACGCGCCGTACACCCAGCCCCCCGTATGTATGCTCCGTACCCCTAGCCCCCCCATATGGACGGTGCGTATCCCCACCCCCCTATGGACGGTGAGTACCCCCACCCCGTAGCTATGGAGCATACCCCCACCCCCGTAGGTACAGTGCGGCCCCCCAGCTCTACACGCTGGGGGTCCGCACCGTACATACGGGGATGGGGGTACGCTCTGTACCTATGGGGTGGGGTGGCGGTACGGCACGTACTTGGGGGGGTGGGCTGGGGGGGTGTTCGGCGCATATGCGGGCACATGTTTGGACGTCTCCATGGTTGTTATGGGAGTTCGCTCCGTACAGTGTTTTTTCCATACGGTTGTGCATTCGGACGGACGGGATGGATCGTACTTGCGCACTCGGACTTCAGTTTACTGATTCGTATGTAAAACTGTCCGGGGACGTGTCGGACACCTTTTCCGACCCGAGGACATGTCGGGGAATTTTCCCAATGCGATTCGTATGGATTTTTTACCATACGAATCGCACTTGCCAGTTTGTACGGTACTTGTACGATTCGTACGTCAAAAAATCCGGATGCGATTCGTACGGGGAATATTTTTAACGGATCGGAATCGGCACCTATGTTGTTCTGTAAGGGTGGGGTATGGCTTTGGCATGGTTGGGTTGCTGAAGTGGGCGGGGGGTGGGTGCATAAATGTTGGGGAATGTTATGCAGGTTATGGTGCATGAGAAACATGGCTGAAGTCCAGTTCTGCATTTGGTAGTACAATTCTATGCTTCTGATTATATATGGTTGCTATGGTGTAAGTGAATATCCATTCAAAACTTGGCGTATGTCTTATGTCCGATGGCTGAGGTGAAATCACGTGCCACTCACTTGAACTTCTTGACCTGGAATATCAGAGGGCTTAATAATCCTAGAAAAATCAGGCAGATATTTGCATATTTAGACAGACATCAAATTGACATTGCCCTATTGCAGGAAACGCATCTTACACCAGCCTCACCTATTCACATAGGGAAACGATGGGCGGAGGTCATAAAAAGCTCCTCATATTCTTCCTATTCCAGAGGAGTCATGATCCTGATCAGAAAGGGTGCACAGTTTAGTGTAGAAGACACTATTACAGACGAAGTAGGGAGATCTGTCCTTATAACGGGTATGCTACGGGGTCAGAGACTAGCACTGCTGTACACATACGGTCCGAATATAGATGATCCTGACTTCTATCATAAAATATGGCGTACACTTAGTGAATTCCCAGATATCCCGCTGATCTGGGGGGGGGGGGGTGATTTTAATATCGTACTCAATGATAAGCTCGACAGATCAGATGGGTCAGCTGAACCACACAAAAGGGCATTAAGTAAACTAAGGGATGTCATGGCTGACAGACATTTGGCGGATATTTGGAGAGCCCGGCACACTGAAACTAGGGAAGCCACACACGGCTGCGTATGGTAGTTGGTCTCGTCTGGACTATTGGTTGGGTTCGGATGAGGTGCTGCTGTGGACCAACTCCATTGCCCATCTCCCCAGGACACTATCAGACCATAATCCTGTGTTTCTGTCTTTAAACATACCATATTACACACCACCACCATATAGCTGGAGGTTCAATGCCAAAGCGCTGTTGGATTCTGTCTACACAGATACAATACACCAGGCCATTAAGGAATATTTTGACATCAACGCACCCACGGTGGATGATCCTGGGCTCCTGTGGGAGGCTTTCAAGGCTACTATCCGGGGGGTGTGCCGGGGTACTACTGCAGGTATCCTTAAAGACATTAGGCAACAACTGACTAAGCGTGAGGATAAGTTACACGCCCTAGAGAATGAATATGAAAGAACGCACTACACAAAAATTCTGAGTAACATTAGGGAAGTATTGTCCAAAATATCAATCCTATGCTGAGGATGAGCTTAAATATATAACCAAGCGTACAATGGGGTGTCAATATGGAGAAGGCGGTAGACCGGGTAGGAGCTTGGCGGCTAAAATCTGCTCCGGTTCTCGGACACACACTGTACATGCGGTAAAAGATACCACGGGGACACTAAAGCACGACATGCAGGGTATACTGAGTGAGTTCATGAGCACATACGAAACATTATATGCCTCACGACATACAGCATCACCTGAAGTGATAATGGATTACCTAAAGGACGTTGCAATAGCGTGGATGTCGGACAGACAGAGAGAATATTTATCACTCCCAGTCACGGTGGAGGAGGTAACGGAGGTGATTAAATCCCTGCCGAATGGGAAAGCCCCGGGCCCAGATGGGTTCACAATGTGAATTCTACAAGGCATTTGTAGACCAGCTGCACTGCATCTAGTTGAAATGTATGGGGATGCCCATGAAAAACAACGACTGCCACCAACATTGCGTGCAGCCATGCTGATTGCATTATTAAAACCGAATAAAGACCCTGAACACTGCGATTCATACCGACCGCTGTCCCTAATTAATGTGGACACCAATATACTGGCTAAGCTTCTCGTGACTCGGCTGCAGCCTCTGATGCCTAAATTGATATTGCCAGATCAATCAGGGTTTATCCCCTCCAGATCCAAAACCCATAACACTAGGACACTTTTCGCATTATCACATCACTTGCTTCCTCATACCAAGGCAGCGGCAGTGTTGCTGGATGCTGCCAAAGCATTTGATTCGATCGAGTGGCCTTACTTACATACAATCTTGCAACGTATGGGCTTTCCCCCGCTATTCCTGCAATGGGTGACTCTCCTTTACACAGAGCCGACGGCGCGGATAAAGGTTAATAGATACATATCCGACCCGATCAAAATTGCGAGGTACAAGGCAAGGATGCCCGCTGTCCCCATTATTATTCGCAATTGCGCTAGAACCCTTAGCCTGCAAAATTAGACAGAAACACCATTACTCAGTGCTCCAGTTTCCACAAAGACCACTGCAAATCTCGTTATATGCCGACGATATGACGCTATATGTGCGGGATCCTGAGAAGAATTGGAATCCGTTATTGAGGGAATATATCAAATTCGGTCAACATTCCGGTCTTACTATTAACTGGTCTAAATCGGTGATCATACCCTTGACAGATGCCACTGACCCCTGTTTGGTGGATTTCCCACTGGAGTGGCAGTCGGAACCTGTGAAGTACCTGGGCGTCTGGTATCACCGAGACCCCGAAGTGGTGATTCGAACAAACTATGGACGGGCGCTCGAGGTGCTGGAAGGTAAAATAGGGCGCTGGATCCAGCTGCCATTATCACTGGCCGATCGTATAGCCATTGTAAAAATGGTTATTCTTCCAAAGCTATTGTACCTTTTTAACAATATCCCAATTCAGCCCCCGTCCGAGGTTTTTTGCAGGATCTCGGCCATGATCCTCCGCCTTATATGGGCGGGTAAGCAAGCTAGTATAGAATTGCGTTCTCTCACACTACCGTACATGCAGGGTGGGTTTAGGGTTCCAGATCTCTTACTCTACTATTTATGCGCACAAGCGCAATATGCGCATTTTTGGTACCATCCGGTTCCTTTCCTTACACACGCTGCAATTGAAGAAGGAGACGAACATCCTATCCCACTGAGTGCTATTATAACACATAAAAGACCTCCACTGCACAATCGGGACATAAATACTATCGACACGACAAATAAAGCCTGGCAAACTATGGGTGGGAAAGCGCATGAACTGCAACTGTATGCTCCGGCACTGCAGCTACAGCATCACCCTGAGCTTTCAGTTACTCAAGAGAAGGTTGGTATGGCGTTGCTCAAGCGGATAGGCCTGGATACCATGGGAGACCTGTATGAAAATGGATCCTTCAAATCGCATGAGGAGTTGACATTCATTAGCAACCCAACGTTATTATTTCAATTCACATACTATAGACTGCAGGGAGCATTGAAGAAATTATATCCGACACATCCTACAGAGCCACCCCAATTGACTGCTTTGCAGTTGCTGATCACAACCCCTACTGCTAAAAAGTTAGTGTCCAGACTATATGCAGCACTACAGACAGACATTGCTGACACCACGCACAAGGCAATGGAGCGATGGAACTGTATCCTACTAGACCCATTAACAGGGGAGGAATGGGTTATGGCTTGTTCAATCACTGGTATGTTGACACCGAATGGGAACTTACATATGATACACTATAAATACCTCCACCAGACATATTATACCCCAGCACGGCTTAATAAATATGGGTTAAGGACTGACGCAAAATGCCGTCGCTGCGGGGCAGACTCAGCATATTTTTTACACCTGGCATGGCACTGTGAAGCGGTGGCTGAATACTGGAAAAGGGTAATACATGTATTGGGTGCCATGGTGGATGCAGACCTTGAATGCACTGCTCGTAAATGTCTGTTGGGCTTACTGCCTGGGGTTGGGGCAAACAAACGTAAATTTTGTATGATTTCACTGCTATTTGCCAAAAGGAGAATATCATTATGCTGGGGTGGCAGCATGGTGCCCAGGGTTAAACACTGGATTCAGGATCTGACTTACTGCAGGGACACACTGCAAACACATGAGGAAGAGCTGCCCACGGGGTCCAAGCCTAGGGACTACTGGAAATATTTAATTCAATATTTACAAACGCACCAAGATGACTAACTGTATTTCAACGAGAGACACCAGGTATGATGAAATGTCAGTGTTATTGCATGTTGTTACATGCTGGATGAAGGATGTTGTTGTACCATGACCTGTAAGTTGTTTACATGTTGTAATCGTATGTTTTGCCTATTGTTGTTAAAACATGCTAATAAAACTAATAAAAAAATAAAATAAAAAGATAAAAAACAATATTGGACATCTCAAATGGATTTTCTGCCAAAATATGGTGCCTGGAAGCGGTGTCTGAGCTCACTTTCCATGCTGGGTTATCAACGGCAGTTGTGTTATTTGCCTCAGCTTGTTCTCAGCCCGACTTGCAGAACTTCTATAAGAACTTGATGACCAGGTATTGTCCCATGGCGATGTCATATATTTGAGTGATGATGACCTACATACACACTTGGCAAGAGCAAATCGCATAGTCTTTGGAATTGCTCATATGGGCTACAAATGAAAGTTAAAAAAAAAATTAAAATGGCCCACCTCAATGCCCTGTTTCTGGGTTACAAGTTGTCAAGTGAAGGTAAAGGCTTAGAGAAGTGTGCGCTCATACACCCACCAAATTCACTGAAAAAACTTCAATCCATATTGGGATTCCTATATTTTGGCAGAGCATACATTGCAGACTGCACAGAACGGGTTAAACCATTCTAGACTTAATACATCCAGACCTTTCAAGTACACATTGGACAACTGAACAAACAGATTTTACGTTTAGCTACCTTCAAAACACTTACACACAATATGTAAACACCACAAGCCTTGTGATCTTGCTCATTGTAGGGTCATCAGGGTAAAACTATGTTAAAATTCATTCAATGAGGGTGACAGAGTATCAATTGAATTTTTAAATCGCATTCATACACCAATTCCGAGATGTGTTTTGCACAGACAGAAAATATTCTGCATGAGGCACGGACTGTGTGGCGAGAGAGACAGAGAGGGGAAACAAATAATTGTTGTGCCTCCTGTGCTAGCCTTAGAGGCTATCACAAAAGCTAGCATCTCTAACGCAAATCATTACATGCAAGATAGAGACATTGGGCCAACTCTCACACTGCAACAGATGTAGATTACAGATTTGACTGACCACTACAAACGCAGGTATTCCTGCAATATGAACACAAATATCCTGTGCATAATAAAGTCATGCCTCTTGATCAGCATGAGTACATCATTTATACTAATGGTTCTGCCCAGCCTGTGGTGGGGACAAAGCATCAATATTCTACAGCATGCGCTGCAGTAAAAGGGTGCATGCAGGATGGAGAATTCCCCCCTGAAAAGACCTACACACATTCACTTGGTGATTGCATGGCAATGCTGGTGGAATTTAGGGCTCTAATTCTGGCACTGGAGAATATAAATCCAGAATTCCCCACACTGATTGGGCTTGATTCGAATTATTGTGTCCAGTCTTACAATCTACACTGTTGGAGCCAAAATGGATTCAGAGATTAAAAAGGATACACCATCAAGCACAAAACGCTTTGGGTGCAGGTGGTTAAGCTGAAAGAATGCTTGTCATGGACTCATGTGATTCACACCTTAAGTCATCAGCGTGTAGGGATGCATGCTGCAGGGAATTCCACGGCTGATGAAACTGCAAAAGTAACAGTTCAAACCACTGCTGTTGGTGCGATTACTCATTCAAGTACAAGAGTAGATAGAGAGATCATGATGGCTGTGAACACTGCACACAAAGACACACATCTGCCGAAAGGCTTTTCCAGTGAACTACCCCTACCACTTAATTCCATGAAATATACCATTTGCTCGTATTCCCAGAGTGGGGGATAGAGTAATACCAAATTCAGGTCACAGGTTAGGTTTGATCCTAGCAGCACATGAGGGAGTAGCATCTGCGCATGCAGGGGTGGTGGTTACAATTTCACTTTTGCAGTAACAATATTGGTGGCCAGGTCTTTACAAACAGACTAGGGACTTTGTCTTTATATGTGACATCTGCCAGCAGATGAAGGGTTTCACCATAGCACTGTCACCACAGACACCTCTTTTAATTTCACACAGGACTCTGGCTTGCATTTATCTGGACCACTGCGGCCCCTTGCAATTAGATGGGGCTTCGAAATACATCTTGGTTGTAGTGGGTTCCTGCTCTCGATTCCTATAGGTTTGGCCACAGTGATCAGCTGATGGCTGAACTGTTGACTTGCAAGTCTTCATCTTCACATACGCAATTGGCACTTTTCATTTGAACCAGGGGATGCTGTTTGTCCCTAAGCCTTAAAAGAACTCCATGTGAAAATTGGATGTGACCGTGCAACACTTCTCCCCCTACCATCCCAAGGGAAATGCTGTAGTGGAAAGGAGGAACCAAGACTTAAAACAGTCTTTAACAATTATGGTGTTAGGCTCAGGTTGCAGTTGGGTCCATCACCTATATGGGGTCCAAAGAGCATTAAACAATCTGCCTAGAAATTTCCAGGGTAGATGGACTCCCCATGAGATCCCGTAGAGAAGGTATGATGTGGGTACTTGACCTTGGCTGTCCCAGCAAAGTGGCAGCAGAAACACAATTTGACATAAATGAATGATTGGCTGTTTTACAGTAACTGAACAGTTTATGCGATGCACAATGGAACGACCAAATAAAAAGCACCGCCACTGCAGAAGAAAAGGATTCACCAGCAGCCTTCGGCTGGATCCCCAAGATTGGAAAACTGGTCACAGAGAAAATTGTTGCAAAAAAAAAATGGTCCCATCTTACAGAGTGCCTATACCTTTCCTGGCTGTTGAAGGTACCAGAACTGTACTTTTACCGCCCCTTGTTAGTTGTAAAAACAAGATGTTTGTGTCAATAGATCTTATCAAACTTCATCATTTGGCTGGTTTTACATAGTAGGTCACGTGGGATCCTGAGTAGTTACCTGTCTCCTCTCACTACTGTCCAGGATGTCCCATCAGAAGTTTTGATCTGTGATGAAGCTCCTGCTCCACAGCTTGGTATAGCAAACAATGAAGGATCACTTCTATCTGCTACATCTACAACAACTATACAAGCAACTTGCAAAGAAACACAGATTTCTATTCGGAAACCAGACACGGATGGTGTTTACGTCAATGTACCACCATTCAAGTCCACTCCAAGTTCTACACAAAATACAGAGCTTCCAAAAATAGAACAAACAGCCTCCGGCTACTTTGTCAACTTTGATGACTTCTCATCTGATTCATCTGAGCTACTACCACCTTCAATACTACCTCTTCAAAGTAGATTGCTTGTTATCTATTTTTGGTTGAAGAAGACGCACTTTGTTCCACCATGGCTATACTTGTGGATTACAATTTCATAATTTTTTGTCGCCTTTCGATTGATTTTGTAACATTCTTTTTCTTGCTTCTAAATAGACAATATCTCCAAGAACGCTCAGCAGTACAAATGGTGAACTTGTTTTAAACACCCCATTCTTCATCACACAAAGTGTGAAGAGACCTTTCCCGGGTGAACATTTCTGCTGTTCCGGTTTTTGATGGAATTGTTTGCGATAGGGTATTGTATGACATATTTGGTCCTACTGAACTTTTGAAAATTCCATATGTGTGTCACATCTCTTTACATGATCTTATCACCCCTAGTACTGTCTCTGATGATTAGGACATGGATACAGTGCATGAAATGCTGAAAGGTTGAGAGTATTCCACTATTTTTAATTCTGAAGTAAAGCACAAAGGCACTTCTAACTTTAATAAAATGCTCTATTTACAGTGCTATGGTGATCACTTCTTACATGAAGCAAGTACTCTATGTGTAATATTTAATTGCATGCAATAGGAACACTGCCCTACACCACCACCGGGTAGCTCAGAAATGTTTGCACAGATGTTTGCATATTTCTCTGGTCATTATACTATTTACCCAGTGTCTTATTACTACAAGCTTGCACCATCACCAGCAAAGAAAAATATGCTCACTAACACAAAGCTGATGCATTCTGCATGTTTTCTTTTCCAATTGTCCACACAAGGGTTCAGCTTTTAGAGGGACACAGTTGGGGTAAAATTAATTCAGGAAAATAAAGATTGGCAGGTTCACGGAAATGAGACACTATTAAGAGCATGCCAGATCCCACACCAAATGATTTTCCTGAACACAACAGTGCAACTGACATAATGTCTTGGCTTGGCTATAATAAAAGATTTGAATACACCTAACATTCCTACATGTGCAGGACTAGCAGACTGGCAACGGTTCACAAATTTCACAGAGACAACATTAAACACCATGCTTTGCAACGGTTCATACAATTCTTCAGGAATCAATCAGGAGGGATGGTTAGTGTGGCCGCTAATTACTAACAGGTGTCCTGCATGTTTCCTACGTAACTCTGAAAGGTTTAAGATCATCAGGCCCGACCCGTGCAATGATCAGCCACAACACTCGGGGTGGTAACAACTTACAGCGCGGGGAAGTTGTGCCTTGATTAGCCAAAAACCTCAACTTTGTCCTAGGTGAAGCAACACTTGTCCCTTTTTTTCTGATGACATGGGGCTACAGGACATTTTACTAGGTCCTCGAAAACCACGTCAAAAGCGCTTAGAATGGGATCTTGGGGTAGTAGATAATGGCATACCTACTTTACCCACTAGGATATACTCTCTTGGTAACATTATGTCATCTGCGATAGACATCTTACAGAATTATGTCCTTTTTACAACTTGGGCAGTCACAGCTTAATTCAATTATGTTATTAACCTGGATTTTTTACGGGTCACTTACCATGGTGACACCTTAATGCCACAAGCTTGGTTTTACCTTACAATCATGGCAAGTAAGTATGCAACATACACCATGTTACACATAGAGAAGCTAGAGAAATTACCATCTAGTGTTGCAGAAATACCTTTTGCAGATTGGATAATCCATGGTTTTATTTCTCTGCCAGTATCAGTATTTCACTTTCAATAATGCTTGCAATACCATCAAGTAGGCAGATATGAAGCACTAGGAGAAGGATATATGCACAAGTCATCAAATTTACCTTTTAGATATCGCTGTAGGAATGAGGTTCTTTTTTAATGGCTCAGAATACTTCAGGACATTACTTGGTGAGCAGAGAAGTTTCCCTTCAAGGTGCATGTAATGCGTCAATGATACATTTGTCCACCTATCTGAGGCTTCCCTAGCTGCTGGGACACATTGGCTTTCAGATTGCTCTTGAATGGGAGATATTTGACATTGAACAATCAAGGCTGCTGCGGAATGAAACCTGAAATCACCTATCTGGTGTCAGTTTCTTCATTTGTGACTTGTTGCACACAAGTACAGTACAGTGCATTTTTAGCATGTCTAATACCAAAAGAGTAACACACTTTTTTCAGAAAAGGGGTTCTGGCTTGTTTAGTACCTTCCAGACAGTCTTCAGAGTTATTCCATCATGTATACACTACGGCTGGGAAGCCTTTTTGGAGGTCTCCCACGGAGCCTGTTCCTAATCGTCAGGGCTTTGCCCTAACTTTTTCTGCTCTGCAATGGATGTCCCATTAAGAGGACAAATGGAACTAGCACTTCCATACGTATTCCTTTGTGGTGAACACATGCTACAGTGTCTTGGTGCACCCTTGCTTCTGTACCTAAATCAACATTGGTTCTTGTCCTTTCGCCCTGTGTGGCTGCACTGCATGCAGCCCTTATTCCTCTGTCTTCTGTGAACTTTCCAGTGTGCACTGGATATATGCCTTGGAATGCAACTGGTGCAGTCTTTGTACATGTACCTTCTGGTGAGTTAGTTAACGGCCCACTTGTACTGTTGTCCCTTGCTCTTGCCATTGCTCTTAAATGCATTCTACAAGCCTTCCTGGGATTCTTCTGCTCCTAGTGATCTGGATCTTGGCTCAGATTCTGCAGATTTTGCTCTAGCTACTCCTCCTTTGTCAGCGTCTGAAGTGGATGGACAGGAACATGTTTGCTTCATGGATCTGATTCGATGGGTGCTTCTGGAAACATCATCTGCGGTGGCTCAGAACACATAAACAATCTGGCAGTTTCAAGTTCTGGGACAAATATTAATATGGATTTTTTTAATGCAAACTTGCGTTTTAAATTGCTTTACATTTGCTTTCATCATTTTAATGATTTTAATGCCTTCCAGTATACTCTTTGTTTTTAAAGAAGCACAATGCTTTTTTAGATTTCAGTAGGGTTCCTTTATATTGATTGACCCTTATATTTTAACATCTGTCTAGGGATAGCTTCCTCAAATTCCGTTCAAGGAGTGGGTGTCACATGGTCAGGATAGTCCTAGCAGAAACACCATCATTTACATGCTGATGTTTCCTAAGTTGCCCTTTCTTTTACGCACAATGACTTTTGACATACATTTGCATGCGTGTCAATGCTGGACAACATTTCTCTGAATCTGCACTGCTTACATTTCAGCTTCGAAGACCCTCTATCATGATACCTTGAACATTCAGTACAAGGGATGGAGTTTACTGCGCAAATGTCATATACAACTGAAACCTAAACAGGGGTTGCGACATGGCCACATGGGTTCTATTGTTATAAATACACTGCCACTTACATGTTTAGGAAGAAGAGCACTTAGCTGACACTGCGGGGTTACTACATGTCAGAATTCCAGCTGAGCTGATTCCTGCGTACCAACACAAAGGATGTCTAGCTTTACAACAAGACGGACAGCCTGATGACACTTATCCACAGATAACGGGGAGTTAGTCTACCCGGCAGGGATTTGGCAGATGACCCACCCCAGGCAAGACTAGGTTAGGGAACTCTTGTTAGGAGTACACAGTGCTTAATTTGAGCCAGTGGTTTTCGGTGCTCAGCACATCATCAACACCGGCGTATGAGCACCAGTTAAGGACACATTCATTGTTTGTGGGCACAGGGATAATAAGTGATTCATTCAGAATCACAGGATGTTGAGCCAACACCGAGACTCGAACCTGGTTCCCTAGCTTCGAAGTCAGCAGCTTTGGCCATTACACAGCATCTCCTCCCCACTTGTAGAGTTTGTTGGTTCTGTGTTAGGCAGCGCTAACAGGATAAATGGGCTGGTCGCAGCTGCCTCCAGGATTTCTTTTCTTTTTTTACAAATTAGCCACTGGGAGAACACATATACACAGTACTTACATGCCTGCATATATACACTGTCTTAGCAAAATTGTGGAAATGTTTATTCTAAGCCTGGGCGTTGAACTACACTCTGTTCTCGGAGCTTGTGAAGTTTACGCAACTTCGCGATTTGCGTAGAGCGTGAAGTTGCAGATTGCTACGCAATCTAGTGCGTAGTGTGGTACTTTTGCTTCCTCGCGTGCTCAATATTCATTCTCGCGCGCGTGGTAACGTCTTACCGTGATTCTGCGATCGCCAACTTGCTTTTCTGTACGTTCGCGTGCACCACGAGATTTGTAATATGGCTGCCCAAGCCCGCAAGAGTGTGCGAACGCGAACACGTCATTCGGGCGCGCGAGCTGACTTCCGGCGGCTGTCTTGGTAAGATCGCGATCCCGAGCATGCAAAAACTACAATCTGGCGAAGAATATCTCTCGAGCTTCATAAAACCTTCTATAAAATGATCATTTTGCTCAGAAAAACTCCTCAGATTGTGATTTTGCTGTAGTCTATTGTGTAAGGAGTCCTTTAATTTTTTGTACTCTTTTTTTCAAGAGGAAGGAAGTGCCCCTGAGTCTCCAACTTCCTGTTCCTGTCCAGCAGACTCCTCCCAGTGCTTTGTCCATGTGCTGTTCACTTTCATTTGGATTTGGAGCTGGAAGGATCACTTTTTGTGTCTGTCTGCTGCATCATACCATTAGATTGGATTTATTTGAGGACTTTTTGATTTGAGATTTGATTTACTACAAGTAAGTCGGAGAATTGGTGTGTGATTTTCATTGTTTTTCAAAATTATTGTTGTGGGTGGCCTGTACTTTCAATAGGGGCTTAGTTGTTTTTCACTGCAATTTCAGCCAGTAGGATACCCATAGGTCCATGTTTCATGGTGTCTGTTGAATTTCAACATCATGTAGGGCATGGATGGCATAGGATTGAAATGCTAAATGTGGCTGTGGTGTATTTCACTGTTTGTGTGTGTGTGAAATACCTTTGTTGGATGTGTGTGCTTGATGTGTAACTTCTTTCCAATCCTTTCATAGCACTGTTGATTTTCATTTTTGTATTAAAGCTGTGTTGTTCAGCAGTCCTCCTTTGTCAGGTCATATATAGGCCTGCTTCAGTTCATTGTTTTCCATGGCCTGTTGTGACTGTGAGTGGCCATGTGGCTTGTGGCAATTTTGTGGTGGTAGTTTAGTAGTGTGTGCTTCTTTTTCCATAAAGGCCTGCATTTCTTTTCTTTGTTCCCCTTGGCTTATGCTTGTTGTTGTTGTATCCTGGCCATGTGTGTGGTGGCCATTTTGTGAAGGCAGACATTGTGCTTTTGCCATAGGCTTACATTGTCTGTCTTCCATTTCTTGTTGTTGTGGGTGTGTAGCGGCCATTTTGTGGAGCCATCCAAGCAGTGTGCTTGCTTTTGCCATTCTGTTTCAAGCTTGTGGCCTAGTCTGCCAGTAGGCCCAGAGGTAGTCATCCTCAAATCTTTGGTGCATTATTTAAATTTACAGTTTGTGTTGTCTGTTGAATTTTTTTTACACCATGGATGGCTTTGGATTGAATTGCAAAAGGTGTTTTTTGGGGTGGAATAGCAGTTTTTGGGTGTGTGTTAAATAAGTAGGGCTTTTCAGCCAGTAGGTAACCCTAGGGATTCAGCTCGTGTACTTTCGGTAACTCTGCACAGCGCGACAACGCGGACTTACAGTTTTTGTCATTTTCGCGCTCTCAATATGCGTGTTCGCGCACGCGATAAAGCCTGCTTGGACAGTTCGCGATCCCGAACACGCAGCATTTGCAATCTGGCAAACAATAGCTCGCGAGCAACATAAATCCTTCTTGAAAACGCTGATTTTGTGCATTTTGGTAAAAAAAACTCCTCAGGTTGTCATTCTGCTGTAGTTTTGGCGCACGGAGTCACTTTTATTTAAAAAAAAATATTTTTAGGAGAGGAAGTAAGTTCCACAGAGACTACAACTTCCTGTTCCTGTCCTTTGTAATCACTTTTTTGTTATTATTGTGGTGTGTGGCCTGAGCATGTGTGTGACGGCCATTTTGTAAAGGCAGGCATTGGGCTTTTGCCATAGGCTTACATTGTCTGACTTCCATTTCTTGTTGTTGTGGGTGTGTAGCGGCCATTTTGTGGAGCCATACAAGCAGTGTGCCTGCTTTTGCCATTCTGTTCCAAGCTTGTGGCCTAGTCTGCCAGTAGGCCCAGAGGTAGTCATCCTCAATTCTTTGGTGCATTATTTCAATTTACAGTTTGTGTTGTCTGTTGAATTTATTTTACACCATGGATGGCTTTGGATTGAATTGCAAAAGGTGTTTTTTGGGGTGGAATAGCAGTTTTTGGGTTTATGTTAAATAAATAGGGCTTTTCAGCCAGTAGGTAACCCTAGGGATTCAGCTCGTGTACTTTCGGCAACTCTGCACAGCGCGACAACGCGGACTTACAGTTTTTGTCATTTTTTGCGCTCTCAATATGCGTGTTCGCGCATGCGATAAAGCCTTTTTGTACAGTTCGCGATCCCGAACACGCAGCATTTGCAATCTGGCAAACAATATCTCGCGAGCAACATAAATCCTTCTCGAAAACGCTGATTTTGTGCATTTTGCAAAAAAACCTCCTCAGGTTGTCATTCTGCTGTAGTTTTGGAGCACGGAGTCACTTTTATTTAAAAAAATATATTTTTAGGAGAGGAAGTAAGTTCCACAGAGACTACAATTTCCTGTTCCTGTCCTTTGTAATCACTTTCTTGTTATTATTGTGGTGGGTGGCCTGAGCATGTGTGTGGCGGCCATTTTGTGAAAGCAGGCATTGTGCTTTTGCCATAGGCTTACATTGTCTGTCTTCCATTTCTTGTTGTGGGTGTGTAGCGGCCATTTTGTGGAGCCATCCAAGTAGTGTGCTTGCTTTTGCCATTCTGTTCCAAGCTTGTGGCCTAGTCTGCCAGTAGGCCCAGAGGTAGTCATCCTCAAATCTTTGGTGCATTATTTAAATTGACAGTTTGTGTTGTCTGTTGAATTTTTTTTACACCATGGATGGCTTTGGATTGAATTGCAAAAGGTGTTTTTTGGGGTGGAATAGCAGTTTTTGGGTGTATGTTAAATAAATAGGGCTTTTCAGCCAGTGGGTAACCCTAGGGATTCAGCTCACGTTCTTTCGGTAACTCTGCACAGCGCGACAATGCGGACTTACAGTTTTTGTCATTTTGGCGCTCTCAATATGCGTGTTCACGCACGCGATAAAGGCTTTTTGTACAGTTCGCGATCCCGAACACGCAGCATTTGCAATCTGGCAAACAATATTTCGCGAGCAACATAAATCCTTCTTGAAAACGCTGATTTTGTGCATTTTGCTAAAAAAACTCCCCAGGTTGTCATTCTGCTGTAGGTTTGGAGCACGGTGTCACTTTTATATTTTTTAAAAAAATATTTAGGAGAGGAAGTAAGTTCCACAGAGACTACAACTTCCTGTTCCTGTCCTTTGTAATCACTTTTTTTGTTATTATTGTGGTGGGTGGCCTGAGCATGTGTGGCAGCCATTTTGTGGAGGCAGGCATTGTGCTTTTGCAATAGGCCTGCATTGTCTGTCTTGTATTCCTGACCTTTTCTTGCTTTTGTGAGTGGCCTGGCCATGTGGTGGCGGCCATTTTGTGGTACCAGCCACTGTGCTTTTTCCATAGGCCTCCAAGCTTGTGGCCTAGTCGTACAGCAGGCCCAGGGGTACTACTCATCAATCATCACGAGTGCATGGAAGTGAAACAACTGTTTTTGTGTTGTGCGTTAAATTTCAACATCATGTATGGCTTTGGATTGAATTGTAAAATGTGGGCTTTACTTTTTTCGGGGGTATATTTCACTTTTTGGGTGTTGTAAATAAATGCCTTTAGTTCTTATGTGTATATGTTTGTTGTTGTTGCTCCCTGATGCTGCATCCATCCCATAAGATGCACACATGTTTATTTAGGGCAAACAGGCTACACTACATTTATGTTTTTGATCTTTGCTATTCTTCTTCCTGAGTGTACACAGTACAAGTACACCAGGAGCCCTGGCCTTGTCAGTCTCATAAATGGCTATACTGTTGATGTTCACTGACTTCATAACATTTAATAATTGTGACCACCCACCAGACACTAAGAAGTTATGTATTATATTATTGATCTTTTGACTGATGTTCTTCTGGATTTTTTGCTTTTAGGTGCACAAAAGACAGAGGAGGTGTGTCATCATCATCGACCGCTGTGGTGCCAGACCGACGTCCTGCTGCTGTACACGACGTGACGTGTGAGTGACCTGACCAGGCATCTCTGCGACTTGTGCAACTGAGTGCTGTTTTGACATCTGAAGAAGATGCCCCCAAAGAAAGCAGGTAGCAGGTCCTCCGGTACCAAGAAAGTTGGCATGGAGAAGAATGAACAGAAGAAGAAGGAAGTGTCACTTAAGTCTGGTGTGCCTCCCAAAACCTTTTTTGGGACACCAAAAACGACGCCAGCAGCAGTGGTGTCCGGGGGCCAAGCTGGGGGCAGCACCTCCACATCAGTGAGCCCAACCCGCCAACCCAGGCCCAAGCAGATGAGTGTGGAAGAGGTAGCCAGCCTTATGGTGGAAAGCAGTGATGCTGAGCCTGAACTAAACTTATCGCTATCTCAAAGTAGTACAGAATCAACGCAGGAGGGAACACAGCAGATAAGTGGTCAACAGCCACAACCACCGCCCGCAATAGTAGCTGTAGTTCCTCCCAAGGTAGGGGCAGTTCAGGAAATTGAGCCTCATGCAGAGGAAGAAGAGGAAGCCACTCCTTCAGAAATTCCATTGTCTTCCAAATCCCCAGTAAGGAAAAGGAGGGTTAGTACATCAAGTTCTTCACCAAGCCCCCCTTCTGATGATCTAGATGCCACTTGGAAGCCACAAACTGAGTCTGAGAGGGAAACACGTCACAAGAGCAGGCATGGGAAAAGGAAGGTTCCAGAAAGCCTTACACTTATGGAGGTTGATGTAGAAGAGTGTGATGATGATGATGATGATGAGCCAGTCATCACGAACATCACTCCCGGGCCAGAGGAGTTGGAGACCAACATTTTTACACTATCCAAAATGGCTGCGAGGGATGTAGCACGCATACCTCCAACACAGGTAACACCAACACAACCTCCAGCTTCCATATTTACATTAGCAAAGGGCCGGCAGCGTCCTACATCCAGCACAAGCACCACCTCAGCAGAAGTAGGTAGTGGTACTGCACAGAGTCAATTTCAACACACACCCTCCAGTTCATCCGGCATTGTAAGTGGCACCTCCAGCAGGAGACAAAAGTTAAGCTCCCCAGTGTGGGACTCGTTTACGGTTAGCGGAAAGGAGGAGAACATTGCTATATGCTCCGTTTGTCATACCTCTGTTAATCGTGGTAAACTTGGTACAAACTATGGTACCGGAGGCCAAATGACCCATCTGAAAAAACACCACGCAATCCAGTGGGAGGAGCACCTTAGTCGCATAAAAACTGGAACCAATGCTGTTGGGGATAAACGAGTAGAAAGTCCGCTCACGGTGGAACAGGAAGAAGAGGGAGACATTCTCTGTGGTAGTGGTACACAAAGTAGCCCTGTCCCCAGCACTGCAGTGGTAACGCCCACATCCTCAGCCACATCTCAGTGGCACAAGAGTAAGAGTCAGCCTGCGACACCAAGGAGTACTGCTTTAAAAAAAAATGCGACGTTGAGCACAAGAAGGAATACCACGCAGCCTACCATTCTTAGCATGTTTACTAGGCCGGAGGGGCAGTACGAATGCAACTACCCAATAGCACGGTTGTACAATGCGAAGCTGGCTAAAATGTTAGCACTGGACCTTCTCCCTTTTTCTTTTGTTGAAGGGGTGGGTTTTCTTGAATTTGTGACCACCATCTGCCCAAAATGGAAAGTTGCCAGCTGCTACTATTTCGCAAGAGTTGCCGTTCCAGCACTACATCACGACGTGCTAGAATTGCTTGGAAAAGCCTTAAAACAGAGTGCTCTTCAGAGTATCCACCTGACAACAGACATGTGGACCACTTGCCAAGCCACTGATTACATGTGCATCACTGCACACTGGGTCTCTTTTTCGGGTGTTAAAGATAAGATATCTGACGGTGTTGTTGACACCGCTGAGATTTTTAAAGACACCCGCAAACATGCAACTGTAGCCATGTTTGCTATGGAGAAATCTCATACTGCTGCAAACATTTTGGATGAGTTTAACAGCAAGGTGTTTGAGTGGCTGCAACCAAGAGGGCTTACCATTGGTTTTGTTGCCACGGACAATGTCAGTAATGTAGTTAGGGCCATGGAAGATGGTGGCTATTTCAGGGTCCCGTGTTTGGCACACTGCATTAACATTGTTGTTCAAGACTTTCTGAAAAATGAAAGCAAAGTCAGCAGCTTACTGACCACCTGCAGAAGAATATGCACACAGTTCAACCATTCTTTTAAAGCCCGGAAGCAGCTGAGGGTCATTCAACGTGAGCATAAAATGCCAGTCAAAGCACTCATCCAGGAGGTGCAAACACGTTGGAACTCAACTTATTACATGCTTGAGCGTCTGTTTGAGCAGTACATACCACTCAATGCTTATGTCATGAAAAGGTCAGGAAATCCCACTGTGAAAGGCATGACCGTTGAGATGGCCCAATGGGACCTCGTTAAATGCCTGACAGAGATGCTACTTCCTTTTGAGGTCTTCACACGTGAAGTCAGCAGGGAGGACTGTACTATGGGCCAAGCTATCCCATTGTTGTACATGCTAGAGCAAGAGCTGAAGGAGGTGTCAGAAATGTACGCAGGTGGGGATGACAAAGTAGACGTATATTATTTGGTGGACACCTTAGCCGCCGGCTTATCTGACAATACAAGGATTCAAAATAACATTGTGTCACATCGACATTACATTACTGTCTCAATTTTGGATCCACGTTACAAATTATTACTGAGAAGTAATGAAGTAATTCCTTTTTCAGAAGTGGATGTTGCCAAGTACAAAACTTTGATAGCTGAGGAAGCCACTGAAAACAAATGGATCTTAATTAGAGGCCTGCCACCCCAGGGCAGAAAAAGTACTGCAGGGCACCCAGAGTCAAGTTCTACTTCAGAGGCCGAGAGCAGTGCATTTGCCTCCCAGCAGTCAACAACACTGCCAGCAATAACATCAACAGAACCAACAGGATCATCAGCCACATTTAAAAAAATGGCAGGTGATTGGTTTCTACAGAAAGGGTTTTGTAAGTCCATGACTGATGCAAAGGCAAAAGAGGCCAAGCAAATCGAGCACCCCTGAACATTGAGCGGATGGTTCAGGCCTATTTAGATGACACAACAGAGGTCTTCATGGAGCAAAGCCCGTTGGTGTATTGGTATGGGAAAAGAAGCCAATGGCCAGTGCTCAGCAGGCTGGCGATAAAGTATGTGGGTTGCCCTGTTGCAAGTGTCTCTTCAGAGCGTGTTTTCAGTGCTGCTGGTGCCATTGTTACTGTGAAAAGGACCAGTCTCTCGCCCAAAAGCGTGGAGAGGTTAACCATGATCAAAATGAATCAACACTTTATACCACCGGAGTACAAAATACGTGAATCACAGCAGGAAGAGGAGAGCGACTTCGATGACATAAGTAGTGGGTTCTTACATGACGTACTTCTGTCCGAGCCACCAGAGTTTGAGGACGAGCTCCTCTTCCCTGACAACTAGGCTTTCAAATTGTTCTCCCTTCCTTTATTTGAGTGTGACTGTGTATCTGTTTTTTTGGTTCAAAATCCAATCACAAAAAATCCATCAACAGTCTCCCTGTTGGAGTTGCATGTCTGTGCATAACTGTCCACTCCACTCCTCAGGGTCCTGCTCCATCTTCCTTACTCTCCCTAAATACATTTCAAGCAAGCCAGACATTGGATGGAGATGGAGAATAGTACAATACATGTTGCCTCTAACATTCCCTCCATAAGAAGTGAAACGTGACTCCAGCTATATTCCGTTTTGTTTCCAAGCTGAAAGAAACTTATCACTGACTGTCAGAAGGCTAGGCAGGCATCAGATCTGACAGCCAAAGAGAACTGCAAGACAGGTAATGAGTGATTATTGTGAATGATGGCATGCATTGCATTGGATGCTTGCTGACTACGAATGAATGTGCATGAAGTCGAACTATACTAGTTTATCGACAAAGTAAAAGTGACTCAGGTCAGGTGACAGTCAATGTTTCCTTGTTGTTTAATAACCACATTGTACTCCTACCACTGCAGGTGCCGCCCAATATCCGTTGCAATTTTGTAATATGGAATATATTATAAACGTAATCAGTCACTACAGACTGAGTTGGTGTTGGAGAACACGTACCACACGGTCATCATGATGCTGCTGAGCATACTATCTTTGCACACAGTCAGTCAGTTGGATCGGAGATAATTGATGGAATAACTGCATTTCATGGACTGCCTTAAAAGGTAAACAGTTTCAACAAGATCCACAGCAGACCTAGGCTACATGTCCGTGTAGTGTTGTGGACTGGAGTAGAGTGTAGTGGTATGAGGGACAGTGGCGCATTGATTTAGTCACTTCATTTGGAAAATGCTAGGTTGCTGCAGTGCATATGCTATTTGTCTGGCTCGGTCAAAATGTAAGGTAAGGGGTAGGGTGCCTGGTCTGTGCCGCAGTTGTCCTGTTCTGTGGCTGTGCTGGCTCCTGAGTCCTGTCCCGTTGTTGTTGTAGCTCAATGCTGTAGAGTAGACACTATGTATCCTATCCAAGCTGCCTCAGTCTGAAAGTGTTCTCTCAAGAGTATTGTCTTCTCTTCTTACACTCCACTGTAATTGAGGTTTTTTTTTATTCAGTTATTTTTCAATACCCCTTTTGTTTTTCCATCTACACTTGCAGGCCGGCCTTTAACCTGTGCTATAGTGGGAGAAACAACTCACACTTACCTTACCAATCCGCATCAGGCAGGCAGTGGTACCCAAGATTGATGTGCGGAGTGTCCATGGAAGGGAGGACTAAGAGGAATGACGAGAATGATGCAACTCCACATTTGGACCAGGATAATACAGTACCTTTAGTATCATTCATCATTTGTCTTCAAATTTATTTGATTCCTTTTTTCTCTTCAATCATTACGACTGTGTGTTGTGGTTTGTTTGGTAATTAATCCCTACAACTATTTTTTCATTTCCTTTGCTAGCTTGAAAAATAAAAGTAAGCCCAGTACAGCATGTAATTTGGTTCGGTCTGAGCTCTGAGGGCAGCAGACAGGCAAGGCAAATTTCATATTCATAAGTTCTGCCCGGTACTAATTGTGCAGTAGTAGTTAGTAAGTACAACTCATTATCATTAACCATCAAGTTCTCTTCCTCAGCATGCATGCATTTCCTTTTTCTCACTTCATACTTTGATTTCTTTGATAATGGATCATGGTCGTCTTACAAGATTGTGTTTTACTTTTGTTGTGTCCATGCATACTGTCTGTTTTTCTTTCTCAAACCTTTCCCAAAACCCCACTTCCCATCCATTCATCAATCCCTAACCCTCTTCTCCCGGGCTGTGTGGTTTATATTGAGGTGTGATGTGACTAAATTAAATGTACACCAACAATTGATCACAAGCTTGCTGGGGCAGATGTGGTGAAAGCAACACTAATTGAATTTCAACTAAGGCAGGGCAAGGATCTTCTTCTGCTTGCCCACCCATGCTGTAATTTACTTTGTTCGACTACTCCTCCCACAGTCTCTCAGTCAAGTGACTTTCTCTTTCTTTTTTCAAATGCTATTGCCATTATTGTGGTGGTAGTAGTGTCTACTACTACCACCACAATAATGGCATCTTCTCCGTTCGTTTGGGAAACCAACCATGCAGCCATCAGTGTGCCGAACTTCATCATCATCAATCATAGGTAAGATTCGTTTGGTGGGAGGTATAATGGACTAGGAGGAGAGACTGACAGTACTATTATGACAATTAAAAATAACTCAGTGAGGGGTACTGCATCTATCGGTTTGTGTGTTACAAAATCGGCAGATCTTTTAAATCAAACACTGGCTGCGGGCATGCAGCAGCAAGGAAACAAGTAACAAACCATGTAACTTAGATTGAATTCGGAAAACAGTAACCCACCACAAAACATTAAGATCATATGTTAAAGTAAATAATATAAAATTTAATAGACCCTAACAAAAATAAACTATCCCACTCTGACCTAACCCACCCCCCTCCCTAACCCCAACCAATGTCCACAACGAAAGTCCAAGTCCCAATGTCCAAAAGTGAATCTCCAACGCCCAAAAACCCACCCACCAACAAAAGGAATTAAAAAAGGGGCAAACGACAAGGTCCTCTATAGTCAGCGGGCCTTCAGGTGTTTATCCACCAGGATTTTTACCCGCTCCTCTAGGTTCTCCTCCAAGCGGGCCATCCGGCGGAGCAGCCGGCAGCGAAATGCCTTGCAGTTACATGCAGGATGGGGGGCAGCAGTGGTTGAGATGGAGGCGCGGCAGCAGGTGGCTGCCGGACCACGTCGCCGTAAAACTGGCGGCAGGGCCTGACTGGGGCCCGGGGCATTGGAGGAGGCTGCAGCTGCAGCCGCCTCCTCCTCCTCCTCCTCCGCCACCAGCCGGAGATATTCTTCGCAAATTACCTCCAGTTTACGGCACCGGGCCCTGGCGGCCAACTCCTTCCTAGATGGTTTTGGTGGAGATGTGGAAGAAGTAACTATATCAAGAAAGAAAAAGAACATGTTGTAGCCAATACTCTTAGCAAAACAGACACTAAAATCATTCAACACATAGTGTCACAGTATCACTAGCAAGCACAGTACATAACATTTGTGATTTGGTGGTAAGTATCTATACTCCTACTTCCTTTGACTCTAACATTTGTGGGAGTTTCCGACATTATACTCGTACTATGTACTCTGGTACACCAGTCGTGTTGTTCTTATCTCTAGTTTAGCGCAATTACATAACCTTGTTGTTTCCGGCCCGGCATGCCAGCTCAGTCAGCTAAGCTTGCACCCAAGATAAACAGATATGAGTCACATGATGCAGACTCACGTTAGTTTTATTTATTACTACTGTCTGCAGGTGGGGAAGCTCATATTTTTGTATTACGCCTTACGGCTGGTGGCACTGGCCATACTCTGTCTGTTACATGAGGGCAAATGATCAATTTCACTTACACCCTGCCCTGGGTACTACAAAATGGCTGATTATTTATCTGATCCAATGATCATTGCTTATATTTATATTATAGATGGTAATACGAGCGACATCAGGTCAGTAGCGGTCGGTGGTGGGAGTACTGACGGGCGGTGACGTGGGAAGGTGCAGGGTGGGGGTAGTAAACTATGGATTATGGACAGTCACAGGTAATTAAACAATACATACAAAAAAATAAAAAAAATTGTTGCACGCACTGCATCGCATTCGGTGGTGCAGTGCGCACAATGAAAATAATTTTATTTATTTTTATGTTGATTACCTGTATTTGGCCGTTATACATAGTTTACTTGCCAGTGCCACCCACCCTGCCCCTCCCCATGTCACCGCCCGACAGCACTCCCACCACCAACCGCTACTGCATAGGGTACTTTGCTTTCATTGATTGTGTAACCATAACCAACAGATAGGCCACCCTTTGCAGGCTGACTGACCCAATCAAAATACATTAATAGGTAGGGAGTGGTCCCCGGAGTCGGAGGAAGGGGCTTCCACTTGATAATATATATATATATATATATATATTCACTGAAAAAAACATGGGTTTCACACACGTTATAGTTAGGAATTAGCATTTAAAAAACCTTAGAAATTCAATGAAAAAACCAAAGGTTTCACACATGTTATAGTTAGCTGGACATTTCACTCGTAAAAAACCAATGAAATTCCCCCGTTATAGTTAGTTCAGCTAACTATAACTCGCGCGCCCGCAATGCACTACTGATGACCTCACATATTACATCACTCATGACATGGTCACTGACATCACTCATGACATCACTGCTGACATCTCAAATGACATCACTGATGACATCACTGATGACATCATCCAGTGAATGTGTGTTTTTCTGAAAATTAAATATGTTTTATATATATATATCTCAAGGTCAATGGAAGAATAAATGGGTATATAAGTGTCTAAATGGATGCTTTTTTTAAAAAAAAAAATTTGTGTAACTGACTGATTAAGTGTATCATAGTGAATACATGGCTTACTGAGTAATGTTTAAATATGAAAATATCTGTATCAGTCTCTCACTTTGTGTATAAGTGGCTGCATGGGTTGGTGAGTAGCTTCATGGGTGTCTATATAGGTTATTAGTTGTTTTTTTAAGTATCAGTCTGAGTGTCTGTATGGTTCGGTGGGGGGTATTATGTAGTGCATAGGTGCATGAATGAGTGATTCACTCTTTGTATGTGTTGAAGACAACATGTGTGCAGGACTGTATGGGTGGATGAGTGTGTGTATGGGTGTGTTAGTGAGTGAATGACTGTCTCAATAGTGTCTTTATGAGTAACTACATATCTATTAAACTAGTATATGTGACTATTGGTGTATATAAGTGAGTATATGTGAGAGTGAGAGATTGAAAGAGTTCCTGTATGAATAAGTATGTGTTTCTATAAGTGATTGTTTATAAGACTAAGTATGTGTAAGTTTCCGTAGAAGTAAGTGTGGTGGTGTGTGTATAACTGTATAAGCTAATAAATGTATGTTTGTTTCTTTATTAGCATGAGTGAGTATGTGTGAGTAACTCAATGGATGAGTGGCATTGTGTAACAGGATGTATAGGTGTATGAGTACATATGATGAGTGAGTGCATGTATGAGTGACTGTATAGGACTGTTGGTGAATGAGTGGATGTGTATGTGGTTCTTAGAATTACTGAATAGGTTGTTGTAACTGATATTGGTATGTCCATTGTTTTGAAAATTTTAGTTTCTATTTTTGAATGTGTGTATCAAAGGTTATATTAGGGGAAGAGGAGGTCTGCCACTCTATCACAAGGATGATGTCATCAGTGATGTCATCAGTGATGTCATTTGAGATGTCATCAGTGATGTCATGAGTGATGTCAGTGACCATGTCATGAGTGATGTAATATGTGACGTCATCAGTAGTGCATTGCGGGCGCGCGAGTTATAGTTAGCTGAACTAACTATAACGGGGGAATTTCATTGGTTTTTTACGAGTGAAATGTCCAGCTAACTATAACATGTGTGAAACCTTTGGTTTTTTCATCGAATTTCTAAGGTTTTTTAAATGCTAATTCCTAACTATAACGTGTGTGAAATCCATGGTTTTTTCAGTGAATATATATATTATATATATATATATATATATATATATATATATATATATATATATATATATATATATATATATATATTCACTGAAAAAACCATAGGTTTCACACATGTTATAGTTAGCTGGACATTTTACTGATAAAAAACCAATGAAATTCCCCCGTTATAGATACTGCAGGCAACTATAACTCACGCGACCGCAATCCTCTGCTGATGCTAATACTGTATTTAGAAACTTATTTGCCCATGTCTTCTTCCATTAAATTTTAGCTTTACATATATTACAAATATTTTTTTTTCATAAAGACACATATATCATCAGCAGAAGATTGCGGTCGCGTGAGTTATAGTTGCCTGCAGTAACTATAACGGGGGAATTTCATTGGTTTTTTATCAGTAAAATGCCCAGCTAACTATAACATGTGTGAAACCTATGGTTTTTTCAGTGAATTTGCAAGGTTTTTTAAATGCTAAGTTACTTTACGCCATTCGTGGCGTGCGCGCCCAGTTAAGGCAGTTCGTTCCGTGCGCGCACAGTGAGCACGCGGTGCGCTTCGCGCACCGTGCGCCCACTTTACGCAGTTAGTGCCGTGCACGCACAGTGGTCACGCGGTGCGCTGCGCGCACCGCGTGCCCACGTTAAGCGGGATGGGCCATGTACGCACGATGCGCTACGCGCACCGTGCGCACATGGGGGACATATTTTGCGCATCTTTGTGAAATGTATTCTTTGTTAACTTCTTACATGTTTTATGCCATGCACAAATGGTGCCCTGCGGGCACAATTTGCACACGGGGTGGGGAGAATGTGGATAATTTTTTTTTTTTTACAATTTTTTACCGTACGGTAAGCGTAATCGGCGATTTTCCCAAAAAAAAATTTTTTTTTTTTTTGGGCTTGGGGGTGGTTTGGGGAGCCCTGTATCAATGCTGGGTGGTTAGGATCTCATGAAACTGCCTCTTTACACATTTTTGGGGTTCGTTTTTGCTGCCCAACTCAGGAAGCGAGAGAGAAAATGGCGGCCGCCGCTTCCTGGTTTCGACCGATTCGAATGTTTACTAAGATCTAAGAGCCAATCAGAATCGCGCTCGCGCACGCCACCGTACGCGTACGGTAAGCTTACGGTAAGCGCACGGTAAGCGCACCGTAAGCTGCCACAGATATATATATTGATTTAAAGGCTATTTTCTCAGAATCTACTGAACAGATTTACACCAAACCTACAAAAGGCACTTCCTTGACCTGGGGACTACCTCTCTGCCAAATTTCATTAAATTCTGTTCAGCCGTTCGGGCTGTAGCCCTGTCTAAAGGTCCTACGGAAAAATGCATGGGAAAAACGCGTTTTGGGACCCCCCTTTTATCTCATCCCCCGCTTGACGAATCCCCCTGAGACTTTCAGGGTAGGAGCGGAGCGTAGCGCCCCACCTATTTTGAAAAATTCGCGAGGATTCGTCGACCGGCGCCAAAGTTATTCAAAATAGAATGTTGCGGATTTCCTATGGAAACGTGGTCCTAACTATAACTACCTACTGGCGACCGCCAGTAGGTAATATATGTATATATATATATATATATATATATATATATATATATATATATATATATATATATATATATATATATATATATATATATATATATATATATATATGTATATGTATATATATATATATGTATGTATATGGATATATATATATATATATATGACGTGCTTGCAAACTACTGCAAGTCAACTGTATTCTGATAATACTACCTATATTCCCCTACGCTTTGCTACTGTGGCGCAGTTTCTTTTACATTTTCTCCAAAGTAAGACTCTCCAGTGACACTTTCCACCTATGCTGTCTATTGATGATAGTACATCCAAGCATACATCCATTAAAGTAAACGTTTATCCTTCTTTTCTATATATCTCATAACAAACCTTAGTTGGTTTCACCAACAACCATCCATGCTTCTGCTCCTTCCTTGCTTGCCTTGGCTTTGAGTTTGAACCAAACACCGCTGCTTCTTGCTATCTAGTACTATCCACCCATACTGTGTTGCCCACCCAGGCAGGCATTCTCTTTCACCTTCCACCCATCCTTCAACAACCCATGCATCTGATCTGATTACTATCTGCCACCTATGCATGCTTCCAACATATCCTTCTCTGCCAGTCAGTCATATTATTTATCTCGCCCGTCCTTCCTCCCTTCTTTCCCTCTTTGTTCAACACATCCATCAAGGTCATCTGATCTGAGTTTGTCTTCTCCATAAAACCTTCACAGCTGATTTTGGAGTCAAATAGAAGAGGCCATTGGTTACTCAACTCACGCTGCTAATGCTAAGTAAAGGGTGTTTTCTTCAAACATTGTATAATGTTCACCACAACTTATTAAGTCGCACAGTACAGTGAAGTAGTGAACACACTTCCATCTAGTAGTAATGTCAAGAAGTAATGAATATAACTTACCACCGCTGGCAACTGCTGCTGGCTCCCCCCCTGTCGCTCCTGCAGGTGCCGCCACTTCTCCTGCCCCCCTGGAATGGCCGCATCGCCGCTGGCCCCGCCGGCACTGGTGGTTGGTAGTGTGCCTAGAAAAAAACATCACACATTTTTAGATGCCTGGAAACCTCCCCCTATTTTATTAGTGTTCACTTGGAACATTGAAAAAAAAGTTAATACAACATACATCAGCAATAGAGTAGTAAGTACAGTCAGTAAACAGACACTAGTAGTGATATAGTTCCTAGGGTCATCTAGTCCTACTCTACTCTTTTGAAAGTTAGCCTGAGCCATGTGTAACCCTTTTAGATTCATCATGTCGACTACTACTCTTTTGGCGCATATTTAATTATACCTAGCAGCTTATTGACATGTGCAGTAGACGCCTTTGAGGCCACATGACTGTTGCGTACAAGTGAAGAGGTCGAAAAACAAGGCGCTTTGTTATTGAGTTTGGTTAGTCCGTATTGCTTAGCCATCACATACATGTTACACTTTTTGCCATGACTGCAAAATGCTTGCATTCACCAGTATACTATCTAACGTCTAACGCGCAGCATTTTTCTCATATAATAGGCGGAAGATTCCCTTCTACAAACTAGAGATTTACAGAGCTTATGATGCATGATGTAACCAGTATTTCTACGTTCTACGGTGAGGGGTCTTCCAGAATTGAAAAGATCTTGTCTCTTGTCTCTTGTTCTTGTTGTCATGCACTTGTAAATGTTTACTGTTTTAATCTTATGCATTTTTCTTGCTGGCTTATTGACGATGGCTGTAGTAAATTAAATTTCATATAACGACGTACAGAGCTTGTTACTTGTTTCAAATAAACCGTTTGAACTTACACATAGACTCTGTGGTATTTGGTGTGGTGGACTTACACAAGTGAGTGAGCAAAATGGTGTTATGTTCTGGGTTGTCTGTCTCAGTCATCATCAACATTGTGTATCTTCTTCGTGGGGGGGGGTCGGGAGTGGGACCCTAATGTGAGACACTATAGCTAGTCGGTCAGGGGATCGTGGGTTCTTCAGACTGAGGTGTGATCAGTAAGGTCCAACCTCCCATCACCAACATCCTATTTTGTTGTGCATAGTTCTGTATGTGGCTCTGCAGAATCACTACAACAATAGTAGTATCCGATCCAAAATACTAGTCAAATATCTGGGTGGCCATTTTGTTTTGTGGTAATTGTCAAAGCCTCAACATTGAGAAGACTAGAAGAGGACAACCCAAAGGACAGGACACAGTGGCTAGAGCTATTGGTCAATCAGAGTTGTAGTATTCCAAAGAAAACCTTCAATAAAGAGTGGACAAGTGCAGAGTCATAGCAGAGGCAGTTAGAAGGAACTTAGTTAGAGGCAGGGATAAACAGAATTTGGAAACAGATAGTCAAGGTCAAAAAAGCTTTTGTAAAAAATAGAATTAGAAAGTGGAACCATAATTTATAGTTCGGAAAAAAAAGATGCAGTAAAAGTTATGGAAATATAACTGTCAATATAACCACTGGAGGACTTACTGGGGCCAGCAGCAGGAGCCTCGGTAGAGGAGCGGTCCTGTGGTTCCCCCGCCGACTTCGACCCCGTCTTCTTGCCCCTGGGTGGTGCTGATGATCATGTAAAATATAATAAAGAAAGAGACAAACATTAAGGAGTGCTGTGAAACAAATAATAATAAACCATTTGGAAAAATAAGTCAAACAACATTTTAGGAAACAACAATTGCAATAAAATGTACCTATCTAATCAGATGGATCGACTACTAGCTGCTTCCTGCATTCACGGATCGTCTACTTATTTATGAACACTCCAGTGTTCCATAATCATTCTGATTACAAATACTAACGAAGCCTAGTAAGTACCACCTGACCTACACCACCTATTCCAGACGGGCCAATTGTTCACTAAGTCTGCATTTCCATTTGTTTCAGACATCAAATGCATAGATGAGATGGAGGACACATGCATACATTTGTGCATTCATACAACAAATTGTGGGTTGGCTGCATGATTCTGATCTAGTTCTGCTACTGACTGACCATGCTAAGCCTACCACTCACTAAACAAAGTACAAAAGGTTCTACGGAGGACTGGGGTAAGCAGCACTCAGTGACAGAGGAGGCGTCACGCAGATCGCATAAAACAATTATTAACTAATAAGAAACTAAACCTAGTATCCAATATCCATCCACCACTATTTCACAGTAGGACAATGGAAAGACTAGAGTCTCTCTAGCAAATCGCATTACCTAACTTCAGTTCTCTAAAATAAACTCTTACATAATCAGCACTAGCTAGCGCAAACTAAGTTGCAAACAAGTAAGAGTACCACCGAGCACCTGGGTCCTACAATCACAGAAGATTTTGCTTTTTGGAACGTAATTTACCAGCAACGTGTAGCACGCAGCAGTAATCTTGTTATTCGTCAAATTTAATGTATACACAATAAGTTACTCACCAAGCTCGACGACCTCGACACCTAGCAGGTCCAAAAGGTCCTGTTCCTGGTCCAGGATGTCGGACCACCGGTGGGCCAGCTGATTATGGGTGCGCCGCACACCAGAGCACTGGAACACTGCCCGGCGCACCTTCGCCCACCGACGGTGACGCTCCTGGGTAGCGTACCCAGAGCCGGGCCTGCCGCCTGCTGCCTAGGTCAAGGGGAGGTGGCGCTGAATGAAAAAAACAAGGGCGGCCACCTCCACCTCCCCAAAAAGTTGCAGGGCCTGCGCCCCTGCAGGACACATTCTGCCGGAAGGCAGGCAGCCCTTGTCTGCTCCTGCAGGTCCCTTGCCCTTGGCACTAGGTGTGCCTTTAGCCATGGTTCTGGGGTGGGTGGGAGGCGGAGAAGAAAAGTTAGAAGGGGAAAAAAAGTTAGGGGGAAGAAGAAAGAAAGAACTTTATAACAGTAAACAAAACACAATAAAAGTAGAAATAAAATGCAAAATATAAACTTAGAGAAAGAGAGAGATAGATGATAACTAAAAAAAGTCAGAAAAAAAGTTTTAAATACAAAGGATTACAAAGATTAAGGGAGGATAGAAAAGTAGGCCCTGAACCATAGCATAGAGTGAAAAACAAGATGGCCGCGCCCATTCGCGACCGCGTGGGCAAGTTCGCGCGATATTTCTCACGAACATGCACTATTCATCGCGAACAAGTAAAATGCGCTCCCGAACACGACAATGCGCATCACGAACACGCTATCCGCGACCCGGAACAGGAAATAAGGCATCGCGTGCGGGCGGGACAATTGAAAAACAAGATGGCTGCGCCCATTGGCGACCGCAAGGGTAAGATCGCGAGATATTATCCCCCGAGCATGCAAACAGCTCCCCGAACACGCTCACCGTGCTCCCGAACAAGAAAAAGCCCTCGCGAACGGGCGCCCCAAGCAACTACGCAAGCTCGCAAAGCTACGCGTAGCTCGCGTAGTGCAAGTACATCTTTGCGTAGCTTCGCGAAGCGCGACTACGCGAACTACGCCCAGGGTTAGTTTATTCTTTTCACAGTTCTTGTAATGCTAATTACGCTAATCTGTTTCATTCTACTCAGAATCACATTGTACGCTATTTTATGCAAGAATCACATGCTACAATAAATATTGTATAGCTTTGCTGAGTATTTCTTGTGTACTTCTTTGGGTATGTGTGAGAATCCAAATGAAAAGGCTCTTAATCTTTTACCTTGATTTCCTTGGGGGATCAGGCTTGTCATGTTTTGAGGTTGCACAAACATTTGTTACCCTGTAATGTTAGGGGTTCAGATGGTGCACTGTAATTAGGCAAGACTATAGACCAACATCTCCTGTGGCAGGTGCGGGCAAATCAGACTTGCACCATCCCAATGTTTATCTTGTCTGACAAACGCACAGCTTTACCACATTTGATACATGCCATACGACATGAGGTGAAAAGATCTTACATTAAAGCAAGGTGCAGATTATTCTTACAGAGATCTGGAAGATACCCAGCAGCTCCTGTGGAGAATGTGTGCTAAAGGCAGAAGCCTTTGAATCTATCTGGCACCCTTGGAAGCAATACAAATCAGAATAACAAAACAAGACAGAACAACAAGGAACAGAGCAAGGGACACCAAAACAGAAACTGGGCTCAGGCAAAAGCAGGACTGGAATCATGGTCAGGAACAGGACTGAAACTCTGAGAACAAGGCAAAAAAAGATCTGCACTTAAACAAGGCAAGACAGAAATATGCAAACAGGAACACAGAACACAAGGCAAAGAGTCGGCAGAACAAATGGAATGCAGACAGGATACTATGAACTATAGCGTACAGAGGAACAGAGACGCAGGAAAACTAGGGATAAAATCAAATACTACAAATAGCCAGATGAAAGAAAATAGGTACAGGGAAATTGAAACAGAATCAGGTGAGGCAAAACTAAATATGGTAAGCGGAGATGTGTTTCTTGACCTTTGCTGATGCAAAGGTATGTTCCTAACCTCTTCCATGCTCATGACGTCTCCCGGCCGTCATGAGTCACGATGGGCGTGTGCGGACGACGGCCGGGAGACGTCATGACCACGCCCACGAATGGAATGTCCAGCACTGCGGCAGCGCTGTGTGGCAGGAATGGCAGAATCCTTACAAGTTCATTGTGGAGCAAGGAGAGCGTCACGGATGGTCTCAGCTGTAACATAAAATGCAGACTGGGCGTCATGGAGGGTCGTTGCTGGAGCTATTCATTGGCAGTCACCGCAGGCAGTCAATACTGAATCAGAAGTGCAAATCTCGTATTGTTGTAGTCCGAAGAGTCATGTTCACTGGAGCTTCTCGTTGGCAGTCGGAATGGACGGCAAGGTCTTGGTGTGAACAGGCCTGTTTGCGGTCGCAAAGAGCCTAAATCTTCAGGATTTCTCCGTTTCTTCTAGGAGGAGCCCAACTCATGTCCCACCAAGAGTCCAGGACCATGATGCACAGCGGGTCTCAGGCAACCCCAGTTGCAGCTCCAGGCAGGGCTAATGCAGTAGGCCATCTGGGCAGCGACAGAGGGACCTCTTGAGCTTGTTGTGTCCCTAAAACTCAGCCAGGAGGCCAGCTAAATAGCCATTGGAGTCACTGGGGTAGCCTTAGATGAAGGGTGGAGGTTCAATCTTATTTCTCAGACAGTGGGGCAAGACTCCAGGCAGCAGGGCAGTCCCTCTTCTGTAGTATCCACAGGTCCATCAAGTGTACTGAAGAGTGGGTCTGAGGGTCACGTTTGTTTATCTGATGCTACCTTTGAAACAGGAGAAGCTTCTGTAGTTACCCTCCTCCCAAGGTGTTTGGAATTTCCTACCTCCCTGTCCTGGCCCCAGTCTGTCTTCAATCACAATAGGCTAGTATGATGTTCTTTGTGTGTTAGCTGAGTCAGTGCCTTTGAAGTGAGAGCAGGGCTGTCCCCACTCCACCCTCCTCTCCTCCCCTTTGTGGCCCATCCTGTAATCCAATTTTACCATGTTTAACACACTTTAGCACTTTTTAGCAGTGGTACAGTGCACAGAGTCCTAAAAACCAACAACAATGAGTTCAGAAATCAGGAGGGGTGGCGGCAAAAAGATTAGGGGTGACCCTGCAGAGATGGCCAGGTCCAATATCAAGTCTACCTGCTTCACCAGAGTACTTCTGATGTCTGTACTGCGCTCACCTAATTTTTAAGTTTCATAAACTTGATCACGCTTTTGCAATTTCATCTCGGTTGCTTCTGTTTTCAATGTAACTCCACATTTTTAAATATGCTGCATTAGTCTAGAAAAGTTTGTCTTGCATAACGAGGCTGAGAAACTCTAGATTTTATCTGGGTCTTGAAGTGCTCATTGAAGTAACTTTCTTCCTCTAAAATCCACCATTTCCACAAAACTAATTTATCGACTTAGCTTTTGACATCCTCTACTACCCGACCTCAGATCAGCCCCTTTTTTCTTATTATTTAATAAAAAAAATTCAAAACTCACTACTTGAGTCTGGCTTATTCTAATTATTTTCTTTTTCAAAAATCTTTTTCTGGTACATGTCGAACCGAATAATAACATAGAACAAGACACATAAAGTTCCCTTTAAACTGTGTGTTATCCTACAGTATAATCACAAGGTAGACATCAAACATATCTCAAGTGATGTTTCATGCACCAGCAGTGCAATACGCTATTCCCATGCAGCAGTATTCACAGCAAAAGGGAACAGCACAGGTCAACATGAAAACAATATTTCAAATATACGCCCCATGACACCTCCCAAGACACCATATCTTTTCAAATTAATGAGGACAGTCACAACTCTCAAATATGAATCTCTCTCCACACGTACACCAATACAAATTATTGCCCCATTGTTAATATGAAGGTGGAAAGGACACTCCCCCATAGTCTGGCAGTATTTCGCCAGTCCACAACCCGGCCCGAATTACAAAACAATTTTGTTACCAAGTACACATGTTGACCCCACTCACACTCAATATTCCAAAAATACATAGGGGCTTATTTACAAGCCCATTGTTCCGCCAGTGTCTCCATTTATTTGATGCACAGGTGGAGGAGTGTGCCTGGCCATATTCAGAAGCCCATGTAAAGTCACCCTGCATGACTTTTCATGGCCTTGTAAATATGGGCCCCTTTCACTCATTACTCTGTGTGAAAGGGGCATTCCATGGGTGTTGCTGTGGGTGTTTCCACGCAACATCCATGGAACCTGACGCATTCATAGATTTCAAACTTTTGAAAAACTGCGAATGCGTCAGAATCTTATGCCTTCACAGGGGAGGCATAGGAATGGCGCAACTAGGAGAATTTTTTTTTTTTATCCTCGTTTTTTCTGCAGTGTGCATAGAAAGAAGAAGGCAACTATTTGGTCCAGCACACCTTATTGCAATATCTCAAATTACACCACATGGTTAAGCACAACATCAATTCAGCAGGTGTGTTTCAATTTTCTTTATTTGTGAACTCTTCTTCACAAAAGATAAAGCCGTAGCCAATGCGTTTCGTCCTCTCGGACTTCTTCAGGGCTGCAAATAATATACACATATACAAATTATATTTACAATATTAACAACATTTATGACAAGACAATAGTTTAAAATTATATACATCAGGCTTTCATTAGCCAATTGGACACAACTCTATTTACAGACTTCCAATATATATCACATAACATAAATAAAATTGTTAAAATTTAATATAGGCACGATTCTTTCATATTGACCCCTGATAAATTCAAAATGTCTTGGTGGTGGTAAACTTCAATGCCATTTGTCACCGATACTGTCTATTCATGATCTCCAAATGGGACGGAGTACGCCTACTTTTTACTGTAATCATTTTGGATAATCAGTTATTTTCCCTTACCAAACAGTGTTGGCCTTCTATTCTGAGTGCTGTCTGTGATGTTCAATCCGTTTTCATAAAGTACTAATGGTAGAGACCTATCAAGTGGAATTCAAAGCAGCCATAAGTCAAATCCCAAAAGCTACATAGATAATAGATAATTCAACTTCATGGGTATATGCAAGTTCAAAAAGAGTTCCCACCTTATCAAAGTCAAAGCATCAATCGATTTGGCATTTTTCTGATGACCAGTCTTTTATTTTATTTCTACCTGTAGCCAAAGTATGGCATTGCAGTGGGTGTTATCCCATTCAGCAACATGTAATGGATTTCCATTATCATATACAGTTTCATTCGGTCAGTTACTATCACTTCTTATATTCCGGTAAGTTGCACACCAGTCAATATAATTTAATCAATATAAGGCAACAGCGTTAAGTCTAAAGAAGAGTAAGCAGACTCTATAGATTATACAGCAGTTTTCCTAAATGGCCCCTTCCTGTGTGTTTACAACTGTTGCACACCAGCCAGTTTTGTTAGGTCAGTGTTGGGCAGCAGAAATAAGCCTAAAACGAACTATCAGGCTCTGGAGATTTGACTATAGTTTCGCTATAAGCTCTAAAAGCAAGTGGCAATGTGTCCATAATAAAGTAGCCCATCACAGTACATCGACATGGGTGATGATCGCCCGATCATAAAGATCAGCATCGCTAAAATAGTATCAGAGTGCACCCAGATGTCCCAACCCTGCTAGCTGTTATGAAATAAGTACTACGCTCTATAGTGGGAAAGCTACTACTGGTATACACCTTTAATTAGGTAGAACGCTTACAACACATTGACGGTCTCCTGTACGAGGACATGACCGAAAAGCATATAATATCTTTCAATATCAGAACTGATGCCTGTAAAGCGTAAAAGCCTTTTCAATAGTGAGAAAGTTATAAAACTTCTCACCTATTAAACTTAGAGGTTGCCCATTAGAAAGTGCCCCAACACATATCTCCTCTATTATTACAAGCCCCCCACATCGTCTAACTTACTTACTTCTAATGCAGCAGCATGTGGCTCGTGTTGTAACAACATATAGTATAACCTAGACAGAACAAAATGCCATTAATAATTTTTTTTGTTCAGGAAGATGTCCCTTCCTGCACAAAAACAATGCAGGCACCATTGCAAAATGACGCAGTGCTGGGAATGCACAGGGATACGTCGTATTGTTGTTAATACGAAGGATCTCTGTGCTTTGAAAATGACGCAGCATGGTGCCGCTAAATGGCTTGTGGTGCCGCACTATTTTCTTGTAGATGAGGCCTATAGTTTTTTGGTACAGATCAATTAAATGTTAGTCTCCTTAGACATACACTTCGCGACTAGGTCTGAAATTTTCGAACCTCAGGACATTCCATATAGTGCCTATGAATGTACTAGTCAATCCACATCCCTGAAGGCATTCGTCAGAACTTGCTCATGCAATTTTGGCATCAGAACCCTGACATCGTTCACTCTGTAGAAATGATTATATTTTGATAGATGTACTTCAGCCTTAACCTCAACCTCTCCAATCATCATCCATTAGCGCCCTGGTTTCTCACTCCCACCTTTCCCGGAGGACTACTGATATATCTGGCTTGGTATTGGCTATTTTCTTATAGAGAAGTGAATTTGAGTTTTGTGATAAAGGTTCTGTCAGTCATATATATTATAGGGGGCTGATGTCTTCCACCTTAGTGTTTGTGGGTATGTCCATAGGCAGTGCATATCTAAGTCTTAGACATCAGAAGATCTCAGGGGCATATCAGCAACAACCGGCGATAATTATCGCTAAGCGCACTTAGTGCTAGGATAATTATCGCAGGCTAGCATGGATCTTTATCGCTGAGATAGCGTGCTATTAGCAACGCTTATCTCAAAAGCGATACAAATCCTAGTGCTAACTGCCTAATGTGAGATTATCGCTGGAAACCCAGCAATATTCTCACGAAGTTTGGCGTAAGCTTGTTGATAGGGACTCACAAACTTAGCCATGATACCCACCTTCCATAGGATATCATGGCTAAGTCAGTCCTGAAGCAGGTGTAAGGAAAGTAGCGATAACAGGGGTTATCGCTACTTTTCCTGCCGCTATGCTTCATAGCGTGGGGCTTGATGATAGGAGAAATGTCGCTTAGCGACATTTATCCTGTCAGGTCAGGTCAGGAACGCCCACTTTGCATCTCATTAGAGATGCAAAGCTGGGCGTTAAGAATAGGTGCGCTAATGCAAGGTTTCACTCATTAGCGTGACCTTGCTAATTAGGCAATAAAATTATCGCCGCTTTTCGGCCGAAAACGGCCGCAAAAGCGGCAATAATTTTATATCTCCGCCTTGTAAATATGCCCCCTGATCTCTCACATCTCATATTCTTTTTTATGAACCTGAAAAGTCTTAAGAGTATCCTTGCCCCACATATTGTAATTGTAAACATATTTAGATAACTCTTACTACCCCTGACAAGGCGTCAAACACTTTTTCGACAAGTAGCACGCTTCTCTGGAACCCAAAAAGTAATAATGGTGGATCAGTATAGGACAAGCAATTCTGTTAGTTGGATTGAGTAGGCTAATGGAGGAATAGGAGAGGGAAGAGTCTAGAAAGTGTTTATTTGGGAGATCATAGTATTAAGATGAGGTTAGGGATGCATAAAACAGAGATAGAGGAGGGAAGAGTCTCTAGAAAGGGATTAGGGAAATCATATTAGTAACGTGAAGTTTGGGATGAGTCAAAGGAGGGATTCATGAAGGAAAATTGTTGAGAGAGTTGTTTCAGGAGATCACAATAGTAAAATGAGGCTTGGGGTGAGCCAAGTGGGGATAGAGGAGGGAAGAGTCCATAAAATGTTAGTTTGGAGATGATAGTAGTAGAATGAGGGTTGGAATGGGTCAGAGAGTGGAGGTACAGGACATATTAAGAGAGGTAAAGGATGAGACAGAGTAGTGCATTTGAGAGAGTCAAAGCTTTTCCCCCGCAAATGTGCCCAGCTTACCACCTCCCGGATGCATAAGACACACACACTTGCAAAATTTCGCAAACTAATGAAATCCTCACACGAAAATGCACCCACTAAATGTTGACATCTATCTACAGCGCACTGACTCAGACTTATTGGTGCTGTACTAATCCATCAATACTGCACCCATAAGCGGTTCACGGAAAGCACACACAAATGCAGTCAATAGCACAGAATGTATGGGATGTTAGACTCCAGTACACAGACAAACTATAGCATTTATCTGTAGACTGCCAAAAGTCCAGTGTTGAGAGGGCACTGAGACAAACTATGCAGCCAATATAAAATGACCACAACCACACCTAATTAAAAAATAACCAATAAGAGTCAACAGATCTTCCTCACTACTCCCAGGATGGCACGTACTTTGGTGGATGTTGCCCCCTGGCAATGACCCAGGACCCCTCCCCCAAGGAATCTCGATGCACACACCATCCGCTCACGGGGGCCATTCCCTAAAGTCAGAAATCAAAGATGGCTGGAGGCCAGGGAGGCAACAGAGGTCCAACGGCAATGGTGATCCGAGGGCAGCCAAAACCCCAGAAGGGAAACTGGCAAATGGGGGGAAGGGTTGAGAATACCCCACCAACGACAAACTGCATACCAGAGGTGATTAGGGGCTTGCAATGGGGACACTCAACTCATGGACTAAGCCTACAAAAGAAGCTATCCTTCCCAAGTCCAACTCTACATTGAGATGGGTGAATGCGATGCCAATGAATGTCATGATATGTGCAGGCCTGACAACAGCAATATCAGTAAATGGAATGCGAATGTACGGCAAAGCCTGTGCACACATAACCTCGCAAATACCATCAATGCAATGTCAATGTAATGTCAATGTATACCATAACTTGTGCCTGCACAGCAGCGTCAACATCCACAATAATGATACCAATGTATTCCATAGTTCATGCTTGTACGATAATATTATTGTTGCCAAGAAGAACAATGTCAAACCAAAGCAAACATACCTTTGACAACACCAGTAAGAACAATGTCAATGTGCAAGATGACAACTGTATGCACAGTGTTGGTAATGTCTATAAATATTATACCAATGGCTGCCATATATTCTTAGAAGTTCCAATGAACTCACATCATTGCTGCCGGATTCACCCAAGGTGACCTCCCCATCAATCCCAAGTCAGAGATATGTCATCAGGCGGGTCTGGCAACCCATGCCCATGTTTATCGAGTAACAATTCACAAGGGGGTTCCTGATAAATTACAGGTAAACACGCACCCAGGGAAAACCCTGATCGATTCTGCAGATAGATAGTTGCACCACAAACAAGTCAGATGCAATTGGCCCCAATAAAACCCATTGTGCCAAAGGCTTGTGTGCAAAAAACAAAGGAAAGGATGGACGGAGTGTTGAACATTGCAAGCACTCACCCCCAGTCAACTGATCTGGGTTTAATCCATCACCGTTCTTTAGCCCACTCTGCCACCCCAGTTCAGACATGGCCATATGCAAATCAGTCTGACCCTGTGCCTCATGGGAACAGTCCAGCCCGAACTGCCAAGCCATGTCTTCCCTGGACCGGAAACAAGCTTCCTAGGACCGGTTTCTGGCATTTCAGCCGTCTTCAGCCAGGCTTGCTTGAATCCAGTGGCAAAGTGAGCAAGGGACTCACGTCTGAGCATACCCTGCCAACTTATGGCGAACAAAGCAAAAACCAAAGGAAATGATGGACGGAGTGTTGAACATTGCAAGCACTCACCCCCAGTCAACTGATCTGGGTTTAATCCATCACCGTTCTTTAGCCCACTCTGCCACCTCAGTTCAGACATGGCCATATGCAAATCAGTCTGACCCTGTGCCTCATGGGAACAGTCCAGCCCGAACTGCCAAGCCATGTCTTCCCTGGACCGGAAACAAGCTTCCTAGGACCGGTTTCTGGCATTTCAGCCGTCTTCAGCCAGGCTTGCTTGAATCCAGTGGCAAAGTGTGCCCCAGTGTTAGAAATGGGGGTCTCTAGTTGGCAATGGCTGGCTACTGTCCAAGTACAGGCCCTTCTTCCTAAGTCAGAGTAAGCGGGCTACACCCTTTGATAGCCCCTGCTCAACCCTGTAGTAACGTAGCACGAGCAGCTAGGCTTATCTCAGAGGCAGTGTGTGAAGCATTTATGACGATACACAGTAACACAGTGAAGAACACTACAAAGGGACACCACACAAGTAATTATAAAAAATAAGTATTTTTATATATAGACTTAGCACAAGACCAATAACAGTAAAAATCCACAATACTAGAAAATAGGGTTACTCTTGAAAGACTGCAAAAATAGTTCAAAGTGTGCAATGTGGAGTTCAGTTCAAGGCAGTGGTCTCTGCGACCCTTTTACTCACAAAATACCTGAATTCTGTAGCAAAGCAACCAAAATGTCGCTAAGGAGCTGTAGCGATGATTTTCCTCACACGTGACCAGCGATGCGTTGAATCCTTGCTGCAAGGGAGCATGATGCGCTGATCTGTGTGCAGGACAAAGCGACAAACTTCTTCACGCTAAGCCGGCGATGCATTGAAATCCTTGCTGCTAAGGGAGGATGATGCGCCGAGCCTGTTGCGTGTGCGATCTTGTTGCGATGAAAAGAAATGATGCCCCGCGAGGGAGCGACAGTCCTGATGCGATGAAAATGGCGGACGCTCGGCATCCGCGCTTCGATGTCGCGAAGCGATGAACTCGATGCGATGACCTCTGGGTAATGAGCCTTTGGCAGCCCGCAAACAGGTGATGCGATAATCTTGAGGTCAGCGAGCCTTTGGCAGCCCGCAAATAGGTGATGCGATGATCTCTGGTTAGCGAGCCTTTGGCAGCCCGCAAACAGGTGATCCAATAATCTTGAAGTCAGCAAGCCTTTGGCAGCCCGCAAACAGGTGATGCGATGATCTCCGGTAGCGAGCACTCAGCGGCAGCAGCGCGATGATTTTCCTTACGCTCTTCAGCTGCGGCGGCTCGCTAACGGACGTTAGCGACCATTTTCAGCACTCTCTTCTCCACAGTAGAACTAGAGGCCCAGGAACTCACAGGAGCCTCACCTGCAGATAGAAATCCTCACTGGGAGGAAACAGAAGGCTGGTGGTGGAGTCTGATGTGCCTGAGACTCCTGCAGGAGGCTAGCTCTCTTCTAGCCCTTGGGTGATTGCTGTAGCAAAAATAAAAGTTCCTTCAAAGTCCTTTTCCTCTTCTTCCAAGTCCAGTAGTAACCACTGCAGGCCAGTCCAAGAAACAGCACACAAGCACAAGGATAGTCCTCTCCTGCAGATTCCTTCAGTTACACGGACAGAGGTTCTTCTTGTTGTCCAGGAGCAATACAAATTGTAGGGGCTTCAGCACAGATATTTATACCCCAAAGGTCTTTGTTCTCAGAAACTACAAGTCACTGAACCCAGCCAGAGCCAGTTCTGCCCTGTCCTGGAGCACTTTGTTTACCAGGCTGCATCCTTCCTTTCAGAAAGAGGGGTCTGACATCAGACGCACAGTCGGAGGTGGAGCCAGCATTCACCTTGCCAGGCACAGCCCTATTCAGGTCCAGGAGCTACCCCTCCCCATACTCCAATGCAGATCTCTCTATTCAACCCAGGTCTGACTCAGCCTGCCCTGTCCCTCCAAAACCAGACAGCCAATACACATAACAGCAGAGCACACTGGAAGGCTTAGGCAAGAAAATACCTACTTTCTAAAAGTGGTATTTTCAAACACAGAATATAAAAATAAACTTCACTAAAATATGTATTTTAATATTCTGAGCTCAGGCATACTAAATTCGTTTTTCTACCATGTTCTTTAGGTCAGTTAGGACTATGGAATGTAATAGTCAAAACCTCCCATTCTGGCCTATTGAGAATAGGTAGCCTTAGAGTAGTGAAAAACGAAATTGGGTGTTATTCACTACCAGGACAAGCTACACACATCAGAGCATGTCCTACCTTACATACACAATGCACCCTACCATAGGGGTGGCTTACATGATGCCAAGGAAAGGTTCAGGGGCTGGGAAGTGGGTGTACTTCACAGCCAAGATGGCAGTTCTAGACTGCACACAGACACTGCAGTGGCAGGTCTGAGACACATTTTACAAGCTGCTTCTGTGGGTGGTGCAAACCAGCGCTGCAGGCCCACCAGCAGCATTTTCTTTACCAGCCCTGGGCACAGACAGGCCACGCTACTAGGGACTAACAGGTTAACCAAATAAGCCAATCATGGATATACCAATTCACATGTCATATTTACACAGGGAACATTCGCGCTGTGGCACTGAATGGCAGTGGCACAGCGCCCAGAGCATCTATTACCAGCAAAAACAACGGAGACAACAGCGAAAAATGGAAGGGAGACCCACGCCAATGGTGCCAGGTCTAACACCCAGAAATACCATAAAGCTAGATACCACATGTAGATAAGTACACTCAACCAATCAGGACACAACATGCACAGCACAGGTAGCGATTCTGCTCTTCTCAGACCGGACATCTGGACCCATACACACTGGCCCACATTACCCCCCTAGGAGGTCAAATGCCATCTGTGTCCTTATCAGATGCACACATGTGATTAATTTATGACTAAGATGCTCTTTAGGAATCAAGAGAACATTTTATTGTACCTCATGAACTGTATAAATTGACAGCCAAAACTTTGTTGGAGACACTCCTGCAAATCAGTAAATCCTGCGGGAAGGCCCCTGCCCAAATAAAAGGTAAACTTCATAAACCTCAGTTCACCAAATTCAGCCTGCCATCTCCTTGTCATTGGTGCAGATAGCATTCCCAATCTTGTCTGTATTCTTGGAGCAACTGACCCTCTGGGTGGGCCCAGGCTGTAGCTTTTCCTCTACCTGGGTTGGGGAGGGGGCTCCCCCTGTTACTATCTCACTCTGGTCTCCTTTTTTGGGCTGTCCATACTCCACTACTCTATTGCCTCACAGGTCACTAACCCTCAAGCCTGTCCCATGCGTCTTCTGGTATTAGAAAAGTCCAAGATCTCCCTTCTGTATTCAGTATTGCTAGGAATAACATCATATACTTGATCTTGTGGTCATGCATGTACCTCTTCACCTCATCGAAGGACAGCCTCTGCCTTTGAATAAGCAAAGTAAAATCCTAGTATGTCCTGACTGTCATGTATGTTCTTGTATCTTAAGTCACCCTGCATCCTTGTGGCATTTTCATCCTAGAAGTTTAATATCTGTGCAATTATTTTAAGTGGAGGCTGTCCTGGCTTTGCCAGGGCTACCATTACCCAATGTGCCTTTCTTTAGGAAAAAATGTTGACAGCCATTGGGCTTAAGGTGATTAAGGATCCAGTCCTCTATGAATAGGTCGGCACTCAGGACCTCTCCTCCCTCTGGGATCCCTACCAGGCAGATGTTATTCTGGCCAGGTATTCCCTCCATATCTTCAAGGCTGGCCTTTATGTCACATTTTCCATTTTTAGAATATTTACCGTGGACCGCAGTGTCTCCATTTCCTACTTCAATATCATAAGCACAGTCTATGCCAGCTTCATTCTGTCATTGATCTTTCTGATATCCATGCGGAGTAGACCCCAATTCAATCATGACCGTATTTTTCTCAGATTCCAAAGTGACTTTAGTGTCCTTGATGACCATTATAATGACAACTTGACGTGGGTTCATGCCAATTAGCAGTCTGCTCCTCTACGTTGGTGCAGGAGGCCCAGTCTGCACTCCCCACCTTCTCCGATCTGCCCCTCAAGAAGGCATAGTTATCCATTTCAGTCTGCTGTGCCTTCTTTGCCCCTTGTTTCAGGCCATATTTTGTCTCCGAGGGCCCTTCTCTCCTCCACTGGGGCAGATACAATGCCTCCTCTTGACACCCCTCCTTCCTCAGTGAGAGGATGCCAGTGGGGCAGAAGTCACACTTCCTCAAAAGCAGGAGCAGTGTATGGGGCTACTTGTCGCTGCCTACCTCAAGAGGTTAGTCCCTCCAGCCTACTGGTTGCATGACAATCATGGCCCCTTATCATTGGACCTACAGTATGGACTCTATACCATAGCCATTAAGGGGGGTATCAGGGGTCAACTGCCACAAACCCCATCAAGATCCTCACTTAGTGATGGTGTCGTGGACTTGCCACCCCTGTTGCATACCAAAATTATCCCTGGCTCGGCTCAAGATACACTTACTTGCCTTCACAGGGCTCCAAACAGTCCATATCTCTGGAGGCTGGGGTCAGCTGTAATTGTCATCTGTCGCCCCCCTGTGCTCCTAGGGCCAACAATCGTCAATGCACAGGGAATATTCCCCCAGATCTCCTTACCTAGCTGCTAACTTCTCCCACGCCTGCAGTGGGTCCTGACAACACTGGCTGGGCCCAGCTACATGCAAGTCGCCATGTTGAGATGGTGTGATTCCATGTAACTGAGTGTCTGCAAGCAACACTCCTGTGCTTAATCACTAGCAGACTGGGTCAGACAGTGCACCTTTAGCTTCTGCTCCAGCAGTATGCCCCATCACCATGGATGCCAGTGTTTATTAAGTACGATATTCGGGGGATTAGCTGGTGTTATTGCTGGAGCTCCATCAGAACACTGCCATCTTGTTTTCATGTACCCAAGTCCCCATTGGACCTATCCTAATTCATAAGAGGGCTTTAATCATCTCCTTCTAAATAACAGAAGGTTTTTATCAGAATATATTAATTTTATATCTTTGGCATTGTGAGAAAGTGAAATATTAATTGGGGTGATTGGTAGTGCACCACAAGTAATAAAGTCATTAACCTATTAAATCTATTCAGAGGTTTTAGTAATTTAAACCTAAGCTCAACCCCTTGCAGCTATGGCACAGATCACACACGCTTAATTTAATTTTTAAAGCATTTAGAAGTACCAAAACCGCTTCAATTTAGAGAAATAGTGAAAAAATAATAAGCATAATGATGCAAAAATGATAAATAATCTAATGATGGGAGATGTCATATTTTAAATATTTAAGTGAAAGAGTGCCAAAAAACTCAAAGAGCCAATTGTAGGCTATGATCGTGATAGATCGTGATCTAGGCACAATATGAGGCCAACTGCGATGTATTGTGGGTCAGACACACCAATTAATTTGACCACACTAGGGCCTGTAAGTAGGGTAGTTCAAATAAGTTTCTTAAGTCTCAATCTGAAAGAAGATCTTCTTGTTTTTCTGACAAAAAAGTAATCTCCATGCAAGACAAACCTGAAATTCAATCTGATGCTATGGAATTGCTAGTTGGATACTTTTAGCAGTCGGTCCCCCTGAAGCTCCGAAGCAAACGTTTTGTAAAAAGTTCCAAAATGTTTTTGATGTCCAGACAACCTCAGCAGTACACATACAAGGCCTCAAGACCACTGGGAGAGCACTTAACAACTCTTACGGTGTCAGGCAGAGGGAAATAGCAAAGTTGAGTCCAGATGTAGTTGCCACTGGTCAGCTTGGATCCTTCACATGATTGTCCCCTTCAGCTTTTTTATGCTCCTGGTGCTACCCAGGGGAGTGGCCTTATGATTCTTGGGGACGTTTCTGTCCTTTGATTTCAAGTGGAAGGAAGTCCAACCTCTTCAGTTCCTTTTCACAGATACCAAATATCAGTCCTCCTAGTATACTTTCACAAGTCCATCAGTCTTGTGATGAAGGTGCCACTATAATGCATAGCACCAACTAGTGTGTAGACGTGACTCCCTGGGGTAAACTTCCTGGGACAACTCTACCCTCTTTTTTAGTAGTTGCTGTTTGCCTTTCTGGCCTTAATAGGCCCAAAATGCTATGTGCCAGGGCATTTTCAATATGGCGAAAGTCTTCGACCACAGTAAACATAATCACTGAGGGCCATTGAATTGGATTTTTAATAAGCATTAAAGCTAGTGGTTTAATTATTTTTCGAGCTGGTCCCATTCTCAAGATAAGGTATCAGAATTCTAATATGTACTGTGGTTTTCTAAATAGACATAGGACAGCTAGGCCTGCCACAGTTAAAATAGCTTTTAGGGCTTTGTCACTGTAGGAGCATGGTAACATCAATTATCCACATGTTCCATTTTCGAATACCATGAACCCTATCTTGTGGACTACAAGACCTAAAAGGGCCGACTTACTAATATTTAAAAAGGGAGGCTTTTTTGGGGGATATTTGCGAACTGCCCTCCATACCTCAAGAAATCGAATAATTGACTGTGACCAACTTGATGGTGGTAACGCTGTGTATGTTATAGATTGAGTATCACATTTTTTGTAATGTCCATAGAGAATTGCCACTATGTATAAAAAAGTGGACTATGTCACTCATTTGTAACATGTAAAAGAAATGATGACTGTGCCCTTTCTTTTCTGAAATAAAAATAAATAAAAAAAAAAAAGGGAGGCTTTTATCTGTCAAAAAGAATCCTTTCAGCAGGTCACATTGCAGGTTTTACACTGCAGCAGAAAGGCTACAATGGGAGACCTAAAGCCATGTCTTTTGTAACACTGGTGGATAGCACAATATGCGCTACAGTCCACAGGTGACATTTACTTTTTCATGCCATGGGTGTTTTTCTGCACCATTGTAAGAAAACAGGCCTTTTTGCAAGTGTCACCCCACTTTTACCCCATTTGGAATACTAGATGCTGGTTTTCAACTCTGACAGTGCACTGAAGCCTGCTAACCAGGTCCCATTGCCAGTACACTTTCCCTTAAACTGCAACATGTGAATTGGCAACTTCAAGTTGCAAGGACGTTAACCCCCTTATAAATCCCTAGTATATGGTACCAGCGGTACCCAGGGAATGGGTGTTAAAAGGGTCAACAGGGCCTGAAGCACTGTTTGTGCCACAATGAGCGACCCAAATAAACTAATGACAGCAGGCGTGCCATGGCAGACCACTTGTATATAAGCGAACAATGATACGAAGGAATTGATATGTTACTTTTATTCAAGTGTAGGGAACAATCAATTACCCTCACCTTAGTCCTTCATTCCTATTGGACATGTATCACCTAATTTGATATAGGGCACACATACATGATGGAACCGGCCTTCAGATCAAAATAACATTAAATATATAAAGACATACAAATGTACATAAGGAAAAATGTATACACAACATGAATCCTAATAAAAACAATGTGGTGTTATCAATACCCTGAAGATTGTTTGTCACATTAGTGTCTGCCCATTTACTTAAGGCAGTCCACTTGGAGGTAGCCAAATTATGTGTCCACAGAGGCAAACCAATCCCTATCCTGTAGCTCTCTTGTGTCACAAAACAATAACTTATGAAATATTCAGTAAGGACTCCTCCACAGTCGTATCGTCGACGCGGACGCGTTTCAGCCTCTGACATTTAATCGGCCTCCTCATGAGGAGGGCAAAGGAACAGTGATTGCCTGGTTTCTCTATGAGGTTCAACAGTTCAAAACCTCAAACTGTGCCTCTATGGCACCTGGTGGGCGCTGGGGTCAGAAATCTAGAAAGCTAGAATTAATCAAGCCGGTCACAAAATCGTGGCACACGTGGAGGCATTTACTGCGGACCAGATTTTGTGACCGTCTTGATTATTTCTAGTTGACCGGGAGGCGGTTGCATTTTGGATGTTTTGTTCTTCCAATAGAGAATAAGCGCAATGTGAGAGATAAGGGAGTACATTTCTGACCCCAGCGCCCACCAGGCGCCATAGAGGCGCAGTTTGAGGTTTTGAACTGTTGAACCTCATAGAGAAACCAGACAATCACTATTCCTTTGCCCTCGTCCTGAGGAGGCCGATTTAATTTCAGAGGCTGAAACGCGTCCGGATCGACGATACGACTGTGGAGGAGTCCTCATTGAATATTTCATAAGTTATTGTTTTGTGACACAAGAGAGGTACAGGATAAGGGTTGGTTTGCCTCTGTGGACACATCATATGGTTACCTTCAAGTGGACTGCCTCAAATAAATGGGCAGACACTAATGTGACAAACAATTTTCAGGGTATTGGTAACACCACATTGTATTTATTTGGATTCATGTTGTGTTAATATTTTTCCTTATGTACATTTGTATGTCTTTATATATTTAATGTTATTTTGATCTGAAGACCGGTTCCATCATGTATGTGTGCCCTATATCAAATTAGGTGATACATGTCCAATAAGATTGAAGGACTAAGGTGAGGGTAATTGATTGTTCCCTGCACTTGAATAAAAGTAACATATCAATTCCTCCGTATCATTGTTCACTTATATATGATTGTGTCCGTTACCCAGATACAGGAGGGTGAGTTGGGTATACCTCTGAGATATAGATACATGGCAGACCACTTGAGCAGTGCAAATTGCTCAAACTCAACTTTACCCTCACCATGTGTAGCAAAGTCAATGCACTATTTTAATATATGCCTGTCACCCCTAAGGAAGGCCTTCTGAGCCCATGACGTAAGGTTGATTATTTTAAAGGTGAAGACATATCAGTGTAAGCTTAAATGTGCCTATAGTGGCCTTTACCATTAAAGGCTACTATAAGTGTTCAGCAGTCCATAAGATAACATGTGCTGCCACTAGGTAAACCAGAGGTTGGGAGCGCCATTATGGTACAGCTAAAATATGTCAAGTTTGGTATCACACAACGTGCTTCATCACCTCTGCCACAGTTCTCATGTCAAGAATGATGTGGCATGCACCCAGGTGGCTACCTTAAATGTTTCCCATTTGGTTGTCCCAGCCCTTCTTGTGCACTGGCTGCCAGCCCGTAGCCTCTGCCGCCAAGAAAGAAATCTGTCCCCCCGCCTGGAGGTGTGAACTCTCCCAGGACACAGAAACAATGGCCTGAACGGGAAAGAGGTCACACCTCCCTCCCTGACAGGATGGCTCGTGAAGTTGCACACCAAGGCAGTGAGCTTCAAAGCCTTCACCGCTGGTGAGATGCAACCAAGCTGCCTCCCAAAGGAGGAAACAACCTTCCCATCTGCCCCCAGGCACACTTGCAACCGGGTAGGTGGAAACATTAGGTAATCAGGAGGTGTACACCCCCTGAAGGCTAGCCACACCTCTAAGGTGAGCTGCTTGCTCTGTACAGTTGAGGAAGACTTCTGTCATTTTTAAAAGACAAAGGGGCAGATTTATGTTGCACTTGCGCCTCATTTACGCCGCCGTTGCGTCACTTTTGTGACGCAGCAGCGGCGCAAATCCTGCGCCATGGTGCGGGGTATTTACAAACGTGACGCATCTCCCAGATGCGTCACGTTGTAAATCCCTGCGCCACATGTAGGCGTTCCAGGGCAGGTGGGGGCGTTCCGGCGCAGGAACGCCTCCTAAAAGTGGCTGAGTGAAATCTACAAGATTTCACTCAGTCACTTTTAGGCCCATGCTGCGTCAAAACCCTGCGCCTGCTTGAAGCAGGCGTAAGGATTGACGCAGCATTGTATAGATAGGGCCCCCCAGATCATTGCTGGAGCTGCGTCGCGCTTGCGACGCAACTCCAGCAATGCGCCACTTTTCGGCACAGATGCGTCACGCATCTGTGCCGTTTTTGCCCCATGGTGCGCCGCATTATAAATGCGGCGCATCCATGGTGGCGCAGCTGTGGCGCATAATAACTGGCGCATCCCTGCTGATATGCAGGGATGCGCCAGTCGTCATAAATCTGCCCCATAGAATAGAGGGCTCTGGGTAGAAAAGGTGACACGCCCCTGGATGTGGTCACCTCAGGGGCAGATTAGCTAAGATTTAAGGGCTATCCCAAACACAAGAACTTCTGTTCTGATCTGACTTGCAACAAAGGACACAAGAAGAGACAAAGGTCTGTGACAACAGGAGCAGCACAAACCAAAGGCATGATACTCTGCATCTTTGGCAATCTTCCTGGAACTGCAAGACTGCGACTCATCCTGGGCCAAGGTTTGTTTGTCCCGGATGGAGAGACCCCTTTGAGAGCCAAACGCTAATCCAGACTCCCCTGGGCTAGTGACACTAGTCCCCAGCAAACCGCAGTTAAAACCAACATACAGGAACCAAAGAATCACTGACCATTGGGCTCTCCGAGGGATCATACAAAACGATATGGTCCAGTGCATTATCGGAAACATCGTCTTGGCCTTCAGCAAGCCTCAGTCAACCACCATTTTCCTCCGGAACTCCGGACAGCGAAATAACTTTCTGCTGAGCTTACCACTGCCAAGGTTTGTAGGGTGCCAGTCTGGCAACCATCCTTTTACTTGATGCTACACCTCAAGGGAACTCCACAAAACCTTCATTTGTTGTCAACAGTAGCTTCTCTGTTGACTTTTTTTGTACCCGGTTCACCACCAGCACCGTGTATGGGATCAAACTTGCTCCCCTGTAGGGCCTGCTTCAGCACCAAGGACAGCCAGGACAAGTCTGAACCCGGGCTTATCGAGCCAGGTAACATTTAACTGACTGTCGCAGCTTGGTCCTGGGACCCCATCACCTTTAATCTCCTTGAGTCCCACACAACTCGACCTGCAAGTGACTGATTGTCATTAGTGCTGTTTTCCCATTGACCGCAATGATTAAAGTTTGCAGTACTGTTTGCACTGATTTAATTTTGATGCTGAAATCCCTTACTTTGATTATAATACATCCGATTGACTTTATTTTGGTGTCTAAAGTTATATAAAAATCTGCTTTATTTGTATAAATTGTTGTCAGAATTTATTTCAAGTAGTGTCAATTACTTATCATTTATGTGGGTACTCTGAAATGCTTAACACATAATCCTCTATTAAAGCCTAACTGCTCTTTACCACTCGAGAAGGACTGAGATAAGGATTTATTATTGTGAATCCATGGATCATCCTTGGGATATTGGGAGAGACATGGCTAAGGTTGACCAGCATCACCACATAATACTCCACCTTCCTACGGCTATGCACTGTGGCCTAATAGAAAGGTTAAGTAAGACAGTCAAGGATTAGCCAATTTCTACACGTTGTAGGGGTCAGAGCACAAACACTGGGCTCTAGACAGCAGTGCCACAGTGTGCAGTCTAAAACAGCAATAAAATTCAGCAAAAAATGGGGCTGACCACACTAAAGAGGGCATTTTGTCAGATCCATGATTGATGTTTGTACAGTTTTCACTGGCCTGAGAACTACGTATAGTAAGTACCAATTCAAAAAAGGAAGTGAAAAGGAAAAATATTTTTAAATAAAATACTTTATACACGCCCTTATTTTAACTAGTCTTTTAATTTAGATGGAGTCAATAACAGCAGTTACTAGCCCCATTGGAATTATGAGATCCAAGGGAAAACAGCAGCTCCCTTAACTTTCATCTTGTGTTTTGGCAGCAGCTGAAACTTTCTGGAGAAAGCATGGCCAAAAAAGAGGGATTACTAGGGGAATCAGACCCAAAATGATTAACTCCCCCCCCCCCCCTTGTGATTCATCATTTTGTATTGGACCTTCAGGGTCCAACACGCAATGGTCCAGATTTTACCCATCTCTAGGGGCATATGTACAAGGACTTAACTCCACCAGAATGTTACTGTTTAAGATGTTCTGGTGGCGTTAAGTCCATTGCTTATTTACAAGGTGGTGTTAAGCCACTTAACGTGTCTCAATGTCGCCTTGTAAGTAAGGCCCCCTTTCAAGATATACCTGCTTGAAAGGGACAGGCAACGGGTGTGTGCGGTGGATGTTCCGCCCCCAACACCCATTGATTTTGATGCTGACTCCTATTTACAAGAGTGGCATAAATATGGGGCAGCACCAAAATTAAGATTTAATAAAACCTGGTTTTAACAATGCGAAATGAGGAGAATTGATTAATTTCTCCTCATTTTTTGCTGTTTCTATGTGTGCCATTCTGGATTGTTTATGTGCAGGAAGGGGAACCTTCCTGCACATAAACAATCATTCACTCCAACGCAAACACCCTTGCACTATGGTGCAAGGGTGCCTGCGTTGGCGCTAGGCAGCTTAATTAAGCACCAGCTCTAGGGGAAACGCAGGGGTGCACCGTATAATTGTAAATATGGCGCATCCCTACATTTTTGAAAATTTTGAGCCAACCTGCGCTCCGCCAATTCATTTTACATATGCCCCCTAGACTTACCAGTACATCCGGTATTGGTAACTCCAAGGATGAGAAGTGCCCAACCCATTTATAGTGCCAATCTGGCTGCATGTTCATGTGGGGTGCCTGAAACTTGAGTTCCAATTTTATGTTTCATTTGACCGCATGCAGTGATCCTTGGCAACAGTTTTCACATATTATTCTCACAGGTTCCTTACCAGTCAACAGTAGGAGTATGTGGAATAGAACTGGGCAAAATCATAGTATTATGTCCTTCAAAACTATGTCATAATAGAGGAAGCGATAAAAATGTTGGATTTTTCTATTCACAGAAAAATATGGAAATCAGTTGTGCAAGAATCCACAATAAAGCAAAGTCCATTCAGACTTGTGTTTGGTTGATTTAAAAGGTGTCTTTGTAATAGGTAGCAGAGAAAGCTGAAAATAGCAAATTAATCTCCAGCATTCTAGAGGACTTGAAGAGAACAGGGAATGTCACTCACAGGGAGATCTCTCCGAAGTCTTCGAAACATCATGCAATTCATATCTCGTGCCTGACAGAGCATCCAAAAGTAATTTCATTGGGATGTACCCAATGCCACTCGTCTCTGCGGAGCTTGGCAGGCTCAGCTTTTCCAGAAAATTGCTGCCTGTGATATTCCACTTTGCCAACCCACAAGTCTTTTCTGCTTTTAAAAGGCCCAACTCACCCTACTCACCCAAACACAATCATGCATATAGAACTGTCTTCAACCAATCACATTTTAATTTACACATTAGCACAGAACAAACACAGAAATCCAAAAGTGGAGGACGGCTTTTTTCATATAATGCTTCTAAGCTGTGGAATTCCCTTCCCCTTAAGGTTCGTCGGGAGACTAACCATCTTACCTTCCGGAGACTCCTTAAGACCTCACTGTTTCCCTAGGCTGCTGGGTGATCTTGAATGTCTTGCTTTTAGCGCTGGGATGCCCGCGGGTAGCCATGCGCTTAAGAAATGCCCATTCATTCATTCATTCATTAAAGTAAATCGTTTGTTTCTTATTTTCTTGTTTGATGTTTGCTATGTAAACTTTTTTTTTTAAGTGATTTTCTGTTGTATCTTTTTTTTAAAACACGTTTCCCATATTTCCACCTGCCTTGTGGTCATGCAAACAGTTTTGTATACAATACAACACAGAGTAGGCTTTGGATCAGTCCTTTGCTCATAATATGATAGCTTTCTTGCCTATACCCAGTCTTTGGTGTTTATTGCATGGCTCTCCTCTCTAGTCTTGTGTCTGTTCCTTTCCTATGTTAAACAAAAAAGAGTATCTCAACTGGTATAGTTAGGGAGGACGATTAGACATGCAAGTGCAATACTTTACACGAAAGAAAAAACCGGGAGACTCTAAGCGGATTTTTTTAAATGTGCATTCAGCATCATATATTATTAAGAATAAATTCTGAAAAAAATCAACATACAGTTATAACAGCACTGTAAGCAAAGATGCGTGAACAACCGGAATTGGACTTGGTGCTTGGTTGTGTAGGTGACACAATTGGTGGCGACGCAAGTGACAATGTGTAGTCAGCGGACGAAAACGGCGCAATGTGCGAGTGTGAGCAAATTTATACAGTGAATGCGGTGGTTCCAAACAAAAATTTACAAATGGGAGGAAAAAATGACAATGATTTTGTTGAATCACCGATTTTGCGCCTTTAGTTGCGCTGAGGAGTTGACGACGTTTCGATCCAATTACTCGGGATCATCATCAGGACGGGGTTGTATAATTAGATCGGTGCTTGGAGGACACGGTCCCGTATCCAGGAGTGGTGTGGTGAGCCGGTGGAGTCAGGTATCTGGCGCATCCAGGAAATCCTTGGTAATGCTGGTATCCAAGGTATGAAGAATAAATAGAGGGGGCCGTGTCACGGAGGAACATCGGCGAGGGTATCAGTTTCTATGCGAATCCGCTCTTGGTGGCAGAGGAATGGTGCTGCAATCAATGTGGAACTGCCACAGTCGTGTGCGGTATACCGACGCTTCAATGAATGAGAGACCGCCACGTTCCTTTCCTATGGCATTTCTCTTTATCCTCGCTGCTGATGGATAAATGGAATCCTTCCATGACCAGCATCATGGAACTGTTTTTTATTATTTTTTCATTAGCTATTTTTTATTATTTTTCCTTAGCTATTTTTTATTATTTTTCATTAGCACTCTATGGAGTGTATGTTCTTCTCCTTCCTTAAGCTCTTTCATTCTCACCTTCTCTGCTTCTCCTTCTATTCCCTCCCACTCTGATGAAAACCTTGAATATAATACCCTGTTGTTTTTTTCCTGTACACAAGGCCTGAGATGTGATTGATTCTCTTATGCCGTAGCAGGCATTGGATCAGGGGCGGCTCCTACTAATGGTGGAGAAGCGTCGCCCCACTGGCTCAGAGAAAGCCGGTGAAAAACAAAATGATGTTCGATCATTGTTTTATTTTACATTTGCTGGCTCTGAGACTGCACGTGTAGGGAGGGGCAGGCCGGGCCATGGGAGGGGGGAAGAGGAGTGCCATGTACTGTTCTAAGTGCGCTTGTATGTTTGGACGGCCATCTCAGGTGGCCAAACACAGATTGACACTTAGTTTTCTCCAACCCGGCTGTATTGACAAGCTGGGCTGGAAAAACAGCAAAGACTCCCTGTCCGGACGAAACGTCATTTGAGCTTGCTCAGGCCAATCCCTGCACTGCTTTCATAGCATGAGAGAAGTGTGGGGATTACACTGTGAGACTGTGCCAGTGTCTTGCGGGAACCAGGAAGAACACGGAGGCACAGCGCTACACAGGAGGCGGCTGACAGCTTGCTTAAGGTAAGTTCCTTTAAAAAAACGTATTACTAACACCCAGTGCCCACCCATCCTGCCCCAACACAATTTGTTTGTGGCGGCCCCCACTGCACTGCATAATGTGCTTAGTGAGAACCTGATTGCCTCCTCGTGCCCTCTGCTCCAAGTCCATTCTATCTCCTACTCTTCCACTCTCCATCCCGCCCCCATTTCAATCTTGCCACTGCTATTGGCTTTGCCAATGTCAAATGCTTTAAAAATGCACCAGCACTGGCTAACCCGTTAGCGGCAACCTTTTATCTTAATAGAATAGATACTTTCAAGAGGGCTGCCTCTTTGCATGATCCAATGTGATGATGCATTTGTTGATGCAGTGCATTGGCCACATTGAAAGAATAAATGCATTCTTTTCAATACTTTTAATATGCCCATCACATTGCTTGATGCATTGAGACGATACAAGGAAGCGGCAATCTTGAAAGTTTGAAAATTATGTTTCTATACTGTGAAGATAGCTGCCAACTGATGCGAGGAGATGTGGCATGACACAATGCAGCAGCCATCTTGAAAGCACAGAAAACAATATCTGCATACTTTCAAGATGACCACAGCATTCCGTCGTCACATTGTGTCAGGCAAAATGGCTTCCATCTTGAAAGTATGAAAACACTGTTTTCTGTACTTTTAGGATGTCCATCGTCTGATTTTAGAGTTACCAATAATGGCACATTTTTAAAGCATCCAGTATTGGCAAAGCCAGAAGCGACGAGCACAAAACATTGGCATAGAGAGACCCAATAGCTTTGTCAATGCTTTTTTTTTTACATTTCCCTGCTTCTACTATTTTTTAAAATGTTTCCATCTCCATTATCAGTTCATTTGATCTCATTTTTTCTTCGTTTATTTATACCCTCTTATTTTCTTTTGCCCTTCCTATTATTTTATTTGATATATATGTTTCGACAATGAGGAAATACCGTAGTTCTCCATTTTTCCTATACCATGGTAGTGCAATGTTTAAAGGTAAGTAGTATGAAGTGGTCAGATACCAACAAAAAATGCTAAATGATATGGGAAGAAACCCTCATATTGTGTGGTTTTGTATGTAAACAATGTAAAGGTGGGGGCTCAACTCAAAAACTAAAGATTACCTCACAAAGACAGTGGCCCAGCAGGAGCACCACAAAAAAATCACCACTTGAGATCTTTATGTTTGGTAATTTATGTCTACCTTTATTTTAACATCACAGATAAAAAAATTCAATAGCGTAAAAAAAAAGCAAAAGAATGCAAACACATTTCGCGACTTAAAACATTACTTCTGCAGGGCAAATGTATGTAAAATGTAGACCTACACCTAAGATTTTATTAAGAAATTTATCAGATAATGCAAGTCAAAACTATTTAGAACAAACAAATAAACACAATATGAGCTTCCATAAAAATGTACCTGTCTTTGGAAAATAAAAATGACTAAACATAGCCAAACTTAATTATCTTAAATAATCTTTGTTTAACAGTGTTATTCTTTGTATGGTGCGGAACAGGAATTCAGTGATGAATAACAAATTCATTAAAATGTAGATGTCAAGTTAGAAACAGCGACCAGGACATCGCTAAACATCTTTAGAACACTACAGAGAAAAATCAACATAAAAGTGATCAAATGAATTGTCAAGATCTGGGCCCTCTACCCCGGAGCCACAGGGATAGGATTTCCTACCCCTTGGTGAAAGGACTAAGTTCAATGCACCAATACCAATTAGAAATCCAGTTGGACTGTGAGCCATACAAATTCCACTGAGTAGTATTGTGTAGAAATTGTATTATGGTCATGATCAATACCAGCAGACGACTTCAGGCACAATTGAACTCCAAACCCTCTTTTGTAAATGAATGATACTCTAAATAGCTCTATGAAACAGAGGATGAACTTCAAAATGTTCATTTATAAACCCCAGTCTAGTGCATAAAATATTAATAATAACTGTGATAATGCATGGGCTGTGAAACAATATAAAAATTCCTAACATAGTTAGCAAGGGGCATATTATCAAGAGAGGCGATAAAATTATCGCCGCTTTAGCGGCAGAAAACTTCAGCTAAAACGGCGATAATGGGCTTGATAATATGCTCTATGGAATTCCAATTGAAGCTCAGGTTAGACGTCCTTCACATCTAACATGGGCTTCAATTGGAATTCCATAGAGCATATTATCAAGCCCATTATCGTCGTTTTAGCGGCAGTTTTCTGCCGCTAAAGCGGCGATAATTTTATCGCCTGTCTTGATAATATGCCCTCTAGTTCCTAATATCCTAACACCCTTTCGCTACTTTTAAGTGCTACGCTACATTTTAGCAGAAGCAGAAAATAGCAAGCATACAATCGAATTTCTTAAGACTGATTGAAACGAGTACCTTCTCTCTGTAAAAAATAGCTGTTTAGCTATCCTATATTTCATTTCTTGTTCAGGAATAATAAGCAGTGCAAGGCTGAACCCTTCTTCTTTGCACCGCTCCTGGAGCACCCTCCAACCAAGGCTGGTTGCCACTGCAAACAGGAGTGACCTCTGGTGTGTCCTCCTAGCATGAAGCTCCTCCAATTTATGGTCAGATACCTGGGTTTTTACAGCATCTGATAACCAATTGTTCTCATATTTATAAAATAGGCAGCACTTGCAGACACTCAAGTCTCAACATGACTAAGTTAATATGGCGATGACTGTGTCATCTCAATTTTCACATCGATAATAAGTTACGATAACTAAACATGTCAGCCTCACAGTAGCATCCATGATGTTATAGCAGCGGATGTATGACGTTACAACGCATGCTGTTACAACGCATGCTGTTACAACGAAAGTTTTACAATGCGAGTGCATTGACAACGCAGGACATTACAACGCAAGTCTTTACATCGACTTGCACTAGATGGCGTGCTAACATTAAAAAAGTGTAATTTACTATTCCAACTCCAGTCCACGTAACAGTAGGGAAGGTGTTGGGATAGTAAACTACACTATTTTTAATGTTAGCACGCCATCTAGTGCAAGTCGATGTAAAGACTTGCGTTGTAATGTCCTGCGTTGTCAATGCACTCGCGTTGTAACAGTTTCGTTGTAATGGTAGTGCGTTGTAAAAGTTGCGTTGTAAAAGTTGTTCCCCTATAGCAGCACCCTTAAAAACTATGTCAGCCTAGATAGGAAGCAGACATGATACGAACACTTATGTGTGTGTCTAAAACTTCAAACTTTCTATTAAAAAAGAATAAGCAAACCTGCAATCAAGCACATGATGAAAACAGTGAAGGTCTTAACGGGACCTTTCACAGTATTCACCACAGAATACATAACTGGACTGCCATGGGGAAGGTCTGCATAGTACACACCTCAAATGTGCTACTTCTTAGCCTGGAGAGAGCTACAGAGATGGTGATAAAAGAAGCATCAGTGGCAGCATGTGACCAACACCTAAAAAAGGAAAAAGTGATATCACCTGGCCTATTACCATTAGATGCGATTATAGGAAGTGACATCTCATAACCAATGATATTAATGAAGTTGATGAAAAGCAATTTTACTCAAATCTGTTTATTCTAATCAGCAGTGATTAATAACAGGAACACATTAGCAGCTACTTGGCGTAGAATAATGCTAGTTTGGAAAACCAATAGTCAAACCTATTGGGGCAATTGAAGAGGTGGTGTAGTGTTGAGAAGAGAGGGAAAGAATGCGCTATTTTGAGAAGTGGGATAAAGGATACAGGCCAGGAATTGGTATTTTGTAAGCTGACAAACAATTGAGATTGATAAAGAGGTATTTGGGGAGTTAGGAGTACAGAGGAATGACGTGGTACTTTGAATGATGTGCTAAAGTATGTGGCAAAGAGGGGCAACTCCTCCCCTAAAGCAGAGGAGCGTCGCCCCACTGCTCTGCGAGCAGTAGTTAAAGGAAAAGTAAAATTATAATAACCAGCGTTATTCTCATTTTAGTTTTCCATTTCCTGGTGTGGGCGAGGCTGGACTGCCAGGGCAGAGGCCAGGAAGAGGAGTGGTTGCTCACTCAAAAGTGTACATAAATGTTTGGCCGGCCCTCTCAGGCCCACCATAACAGTCTGTGCCACTTTGCATGTTCTGCAACCAGGTTGCATTACAGCCTGGATGCAGAACATGCCCAGGCCCCTATTCCCCCTTTGAGCGCCGATCTAATGTTCTCAGACCAATCAGGGAGTCAGGAGCCTGGATGCTTCCTGGTTCCAACTGCCCTGGAGCAAAAGGCGGAGGCGGCGATTGGACCGAGAGGCAGCGACTGGTCGGTGGCTGGTCTGAAGTTAAGTGTTTTATTTGTTATTATTTTAATTTACACCTGGTCCCACTCTTCCTAACCCCCCAGTAAACAGCAAAAGTATTATTTGGAGAGGTAGAATAGAGAAGAGTGTGTCAAAGATGGATATTTGGAGATGCAGAATAGAATAGAGAGTAGTACATAGGTTATTTGAAGTGAAGTGATGAGATAGAGCAGAGAAGGGTGAAAGATTGATTATGAATTAAGGAAGTGTAGCGGTATTTGAAGAGGAATAAATATGGGAGAGGAAACGGAGTATTGAAAGAGTGGGACAGAGTATAGTTTTATGATTTTGCCTATTTTAAGCTGAATTTTACCAGTATTGTATGCACAGGCAATGGCATTTCAGACATAATTAGATGTGCCTCTTGAAACAAACTCAAGTGCTTATCACCATGGAAATCAGATTGGTATTACTAAAAATCAGATATGTATACTGGTCTCTTAAATGTAACCTAAGCTGTATGGCAAATATGTCAAACGATAGGTTTCAATTTGCTACCCATGAATAGGACGGTGCTTGGTTCCACTCATCTATGATGCTGTGTGGGGTTGGCAAACAAGTGAAAAAATAATGTGTTACTGGGTCCACAGATCACCAAGAGGAAGGAGGGAAGAGTGCCAATACTGGGGTGATGGGCAGCCTCTTGCTTCAGCAGCCCTCATATTCTCACTTCAGGTTCTTCAATACCTAGATTAGTCATGAAGGACCTGCGGGCACTTACCGGTCACAGTGCTAGGCCGAACAACCATGACAGATGTAGGTCCGTCTTTAACAGTACATGGCTCCCACCTAGAAGAAAGGGGAATCCTAAAGTGTTGCCCTACTCGGACTCTCAATTAAGTTTGTCTCTGCCTCCGGCATTGTCTGGGCATTTAGGGAAGTTTTGGGAGGGTCTAGGTAAGCTGACTCATTGCAATGCAGAGTCTGGAGAGGAGACCAAAGACCCTGACGGAAGTGTTCTCTTACCTGTGCATTCTGTGTTGTGTTTGCCCTTCGTTCTTCCAGCTCCTCACACCTCCCCTTAAGGTGTTGAGTTGTTAGTCTATAGTAGGCTGAAAGCTAAACGGCTCTGCGAGGCCTCCAGCTGGTAACCTTTTTATAAAGTGTCAAATCGGCCAGTTGGTAGGTAAGCACAGGTACCTATAGGTAGGAGCTGCTGTCAGCAGCGTGAGGTGTTATGGAAGTTGAGTGCTTCTGTAGCAGGTGAAGGGCTGAAGGGGCTATGCCCAATGAATGTGCAGGCAGGGAAGCTGGAGTCCTACCTACAGAAATACCAGCAGCGAGAGCTGAAGTATGGCTTTTGAATGGGAGCCGGGCAGTGAAAGCCTTAGTGATACTGCAGTAGGGGCTGACAGGAGGATCGGAACTACTGCTGCAGGTGGTGCGAGTGCGTGAGATGTGTAAATTATTACAACCGTGCATTGGGAAAAAGGGCGTTTTGAAAGGTTTTTATTTAAATTCAGTTCTTACAAGAGTGATAGTTGTCAATTATTGGTATTCAAACAATCCTATTGTTAGGTAGCTTCTTCTCTTCTTCAGATGGATAGAGGACAGCCTGTTCTGTCATCCCTGCGGGTGGATGCTCTCAGGACAAACCTTGTAAGTAGTTGGGAAACAGTAAAAACACTAATAATAATTAAAAAAAAAGTTTGGTCAGTTTTGTTTCCTTGGTCCTATCTCAGCGTCTGTCTATTTCGGTCTCTAAATCCTGTCTCTCCCCCCCCCCCCTCCCACCCTCCCTCTCATTGTCTCTTTCTCTGTATCTTTCTCTTACTGAGCAATTAAGATCTCGTCATTCTCTGTGAAGTATCTTCTAAGGGCTATCTCCAGTTATTCTCTCTTTATCTCATTTCACTATGCCTCTGAGGCCTCTTCAACAGCGATGCTGTGTCTCAGAAAAAACGTGGGGGTTTCTTGTACAAACTGGAAACCCCTTGATGCCTAGTTGTACACTTCTTTTTCTTAACTCGAGACCCTGTTTGTCTTTTGGGTGCTCTTCTATGGCACATTTTAGTTTGGTGATCTCTTTCCTTAGTGGAGTGCAATGCATTTCGTGCCCCATCTTTCCTTTCCTGAGCTCTCCTCACCCCTGTGTCACCGCCCTGTCATTGCCACAGTTCTTCTGGAATGTGGCCGGGATGGGTAGGACAGTGGCGCCCACCAGTCCTCTGTCCAGTCCTTGTTTACATCTGCCATGAACACTGTGACAATTCCCGTGTTAGCTCTTCCAATTTTAAGCATTTGGTTCTATCAGACTTTACTATGTCTACTCTGTGCCTATTTTCAGATTTTCTATTTCTCTAACAGAATGTGTGAATTTTCCAGACATGAGTAAAAATGTTTGGATTATGTCTGCTTACTATTTATGATGACATGTTTTGCTGTTTATAAATAATGCTGGTTGTCTATAATCAATATGATCAAAATTATGCATTTGTGGTCACGATTGTCTAGTCTTATTGATGCTTTAATGTCTGCATGACCTGCATTTGTTTTCATAATATAAGATCAAATCGTCGATCAGATACTATAAAAGACTCAGGTTTAAACCACAGCCGGAGAGGGAATTCAGGCTAGGACTATTGCGCAAGAGGTCATGCTGATTTGCAGTGCCAACCCGCCTCAGTTGGACGCGACATCTGGGACAGTGAGATGAAATGGCCTATAGCCTGCAGCTGTTTATTCATTTTCCAGCCCCAAAGATGCCTTGATAGAGAATACCTGACTCTCTATTTTATGATGAAACACACAGGTATGCTGTGTGATCTATCTTGAGAAACTCGAACATAGGCTTGCTCTTTAATGTTTCAGATAAAATTAGCACAGTGCTTAGAAATAGCTCTAAGGTGTTAAGATACTATCATTCAATAATCGTTAGAAATATTCATGCTGTTTTTGCTGATCATGGCAAGATGTGCGGCATAAATTTTTAAAATTCTGTGTGGTTACTATTCATATTTTATTCAATAGATTAAGCTTTTAAGCTAAGCATTTTTAAATGCATGTCCTTTTTTTGTGTCATTTTGAGCATGTGATTGATTTATAAGAAAGGGTTTGGAGTTCCAATGTGGTCCTGAAATCATCTTGTGGGACTGATCATTACCAGTAAACACTTTCTGCATGATATTGTTCAGTGGGTTGTGTATAAGTTGCAATCCAACTCGATTTGTAATTCGTAATGGTGCATTGACTAAATCCTTGCATCGGGTGGTTAGAAATCCAACCTCTGTGGCTCAGGGGGCCAGGATGACCTAGATCATATCACTACTTATATTCTACTAGTTTCCGCTCCCTCATGTTTTTCCCCCTGGCATTGGCAGTATGTGTTCTCTTCCTCTGGACTTCTTAAATAGCTGGTTGGTTTCTCCAGGTTGCCATCGGCGTCCTTCTCATTATCCTATCCCTGTTGTTGCAAATTTCTTTTTTTTTTTTTATGTATCCAGAGTCTTTGTTTTCTGTCTTCTCTTGAGTCGGTGCGAAAAAGTGGACTATTCATTGGGATGGATGGTATTTCACCACAAACAGTAAAGTCACTATTCACTTCAGTATAGTTTCAGTAACCTGAACTCAACCCCTGGTAGCTATGTCACACAGTAGACAGGGTTATCTTAAGAACATCTGCAAAGCATTTAGAAACACCAAGATCCAAAAAGGGGAACTGAATGTAGGAATTTATAATGTTTTTAATACAAACAGCACCATAAAGCATTACCAGCCAACCGCTATCATCTAGTTGTGCTTGTGCTTTGATTCACAAAGGTAAACTTACACCTAAAGTTTAACTTCAGACCTGAAGTCTAAGTTCAGACCTAAATTCGAAGTTTAAACCTAATGTCTAAGTTTTGACCTGAAGTCTAAGTTTAGACTAGAAGTCTAAATTTGGACTTCATGTCTAAACATAGACTTCAGGTCCAAAGATAGTGTTAGTGAATAGGGCCCTTAGGCATGATTTAAGGCTGACCGCAATAAAAGCTCAGGGAGACTACAGAAACCAGGTTTGATCCAGTTCCAGGTTTTATCTTCAGACTTAGGGCTTGATTTATATTTAGGCAGACAGAGTAATCTCTGTTGGCCTGGCAGGGGACTTTACATCCACCAGGCAGAGACTACGCCTCCCTCCAAGTTTATAAGTGACCGCCAAGCTGGCAGTCATTTATAAAGCATTTACAGGAACTGGCTTCATGGCTGTTCCTGCCAATGCATTTTTCTGTTTGGTATAGTGCTCTGTAGACGGGATGGAATGGATGGAAGCCTATACCAAACAGGTTCCTTTATTTATTTTCAAAAAGAAAATCCTGAAATGGAATTTTCTTTTCGAAAATATAAAATGCAACGATCCACTTGCCTTGAGCTTCTCCAGCACAACGAGTCATTGAAAGTGAAAGTCAAGTGAGCTGATCGGCTTATTTCACTTTCACTGCTTCAGTGCTTGGGGGCATATTTCATCTCTCCAAGCACTGAAGCTCACAAGAGAGGTATCATTGGAAAGGGGAGAATCTCCCCGTTTCAATGGTACCTTTGCATAGTGGATCGCTGCTTGGGGATCGCCGCAGGAGGCCAGTCATCAAGCAGGGATCCATTCCACCTTTAGTTTCGGGGCGCGGACCCTTGGGCAAGGCACGCTCCCTATTATTGGGGGAATATTTTGCCCATTTATTGCCCCCTTTGGGGGCAGATTGGTCACAATTATATGCCAATTTACACCCCAGGGGCAGAAAACCACTAGCCACCAGAGATGTTTTATTTCAATTGTAGGGGAGCGGCCCCTTAGGCAAAGGTCACTCTCCAATATTGGAGGCAGTATTTTGGCTGTTTTATGCACATCCTGGGGGCAGATCCTACATATTGTTTAGCCAATCTGCCCCCAATGAGGACAGAAAACATTAACCACCAGGGATGTTGTAGTTATATGTCAGGGAGCAGCTCCTTTGGGCAAGGATTGCTGTTCATTATTGGGGGCAGTATTTTGGGCATTTATTTGCCCCCTGAGGTCAAATAAGCCATGTTTTATCCCCAATGGGGATAGAAAACTACTAGCCACCAGGGATAGTTTATTTTAGATGTCAGGGAGTGGCCCATTTGTGCACGGGTCAAATCCCATTACTAGGGGCAATATTCTGGCAATTTTCTGCCCCCCTGGGGGCGGATTGGCTATTTTTTTATTCCAATCTGCCACCAAGAGGAGTAAAAAACCCCTAACCACCAGGAATTTTTATTTTTTATGTTGGGGAGCGGCCCCTTGGGCAAGGGTCACTCCCCTTTAGTAGGGGAAGTATTTAGGCCATTCTCGCCCCCCCTCCTGGGTCAGATTGACCATATTGTAAGGCTGATCTGCCCCCAAGGGGGCAGAATACAACTAATCACCAGGATTTAATTATTTTAGATGTCGGGGAGCAGCACCTGGGACAAGGGCTGCTGCCGATTAATGTGTTGGTTGTTTTCTGCCCCCTATTGGAGCCAATCAAACATGTTTTAGGCCCGTATGCCCCCAAGAGGTGGGGAAAACCACTAGACACCAGGAGATGAGTTTCTAATGTGTGTGTGAACTGGGGTTTGGCTGATGGTCTGCATGTACTGGCACTTGGCTTGCAGTGTGTGTGGACTGGCGTTTCGCTGCCAGTATGTATGTGTTGTGACCAGCAGCAAGACCCTACATTAACACTGCCATCAGAATGCCAGTTCACACATTCCACCAGCTTCGAGGTGCTGTGATGGCTGTGTCGGAACTGGCATCTCGCTGGTGGTGTGTGTGGGCTGGAGGTGTATTGGTGTATTGGTGTATTGGTGGCTGGTAGCCAATATGTGTATTGACTTGCTTGAGGTGTGTTTGCAAGTTGTCTGATGTAAATATATTTTTTCCTCACATTTCTGTGTGGAAAAGTTGTGGGATGACTGGGCTGACAACAAATTTCTAGCACCAAACCTACCAAGTGCCCACGACGGGGAAGGGCCCAAAACCTATTGTGGAGACATTAAAATAATCTATTACAAAACAACCTAGTTTTGCAGGGGTAAGGGCACCTGAGGGTTCAGTCCCGGGCTTCGTGGCCATCTAGGAAAACCTACCAAACCCAGGCATCTCTGAAAACTAGATGTCCTGGGAATTCCAGAGAGGTGTGACATGCTTGGATCCCCTAAAGTTTTCTTACCCAGATTCCTCTGCAAACTTCCAATTTAGCTAAACAGTCTAAATTTTCCTCCCAGTTCTGTGTTGGAAAGTTGAGGGATCACTAGACAAGCACAAATTTCCTACCACCCACCGTTCCTCCAGATCTCCCAATAAATATGGTTCCTCACTTTGTAGCTGGGCCAAGTGCCACATTGCAAGGTGTAGCTCAGTTATTTGCTCTAGGTACCTTATGTTGTCGGAAAATCCACGAACCCTGTATAGCTCCACAACCAGAAGGGGCTAGCATTTGTAATAGTTTATAGCTTAAGTAAATTATCCATTGTGATGAGAAGTTACAAATGAAAATGTTGTCACAAATGGCTGTTTTTTCCTACAGATTTTCAACATTGTTTTATTTGAACACTTAGTTTCTTTAGGAAAACCTTGGAGGAGCTACACAAATAAACCCCTTGCTGAATTCAGAATGTTACAGGGTTACCACATGGGTTTTTCATCTGTATCCACCACAAACTGGAAGGAGGCTGAAAGCACAAACAAATAGGAAAAGTGGGCTATTTCATAGTAAAATGCCAAAACAGTGTTTCAAATGTGGGGTTTCTGAATGAAATCTGCCAGTTCCTGAAAGCTGGGAAGATGGGAATTTTACCACAGTAAACCTTTCCTTGATGCCATTTGCAGGGAAAAGTAACCAGGCACTTTTTCTGCAAGACTTTTCCCCATAAAACCCAAACTTTAGCAATAATTTGGCTAATGTATCTGTCCCCTCCAAGAAAATCCTCAAACCCTGGGTACCTTTAGAATCCCCAGGATGTTGGAAAAAGGAAGCAAGTCAGGTGTGGATAGTTTATGTGGACAACATTTATGGATGCCTAAGCATGAACCATCATTGCTGTCGACAATTTTACCTTCCTTGAATCAGGTGATCAATGTGTCCCTCAGTATAGCTACTGTGTCCAGGGCCTAGAAACAGGCTAAAGTAATTCCATTATTTAAGAAACCTGCGCTCGACCCAGCCAAACCAGAAAACTATCGCCCTTTTTCTTTGCTTCCCTGGGCGGCAAAGATCACAGAGGCTTATGTGAACTCCCTTCTGTCTGATTTTCTGGCCGCGAATAACATACTGGACCCCTCCCAGAATTGCTTCAGGCTGGGCCACAGCACGGAGTCAGCTTTCCTAGCTGTTACAGAACATCTCTGGTCAGCAATGGATGAGGGCCAATCGTTGGCGCCGATCTTGTTAGATCTAAACGCCGCGTTTGATACTGTGTCTCATGATATACTGCTGAGACGCCTCGTGGAGGTTGGAATTACGGGCTTGACTCTGGAGTGGTTTGCTTCATTTCTCCATGAGCGGTCATTTACGGTAACTGCCCCCCCGTTTGCTTCTGGCGAATATCCAGTGAAACAAGGGGTGCCACAGGGCTCCTCCCTCAGTCCCCTGTTATTTAATATCTATATTCAACCTTTAGCGGCAGTAGCCAGCAGCAGGGGTTTGACCATGGTCTCCTACGCTGACTATACTCAGTTGGTGGTGGCTCTCTCTAGTAACACCGAGCAGGATGCCCTTAAGTTTCAGGGCAACCTTGAGGCAGTGGCCGAGTGGATGAACAGCAACTGCCTCCAACTGATTCCAACAAGTCAGAGTAGTTAGTAGGTAAGGGCCATGGTCGGTGGAGTGAGCTCTGGTGGCCAGCCAGCCTAGGTACACCCCCTTCCCCAAAACAGGCAGTACAAAACTTAGGGGTTTGGTTGGACTCTTCTTTAAACTATCGAGTCCAAACAAAAAAAAATTTCAGGGACCTGTTTTGGCCTCTTACGGGACCTTAGACCCTTGCTGGGTTTTTTTGACGCATCTACGCGTCAGGTCATCATTCAGGCGACGGTTATGTCGAGACTCGATTATGCCTGTTCCCTCTATCTAGGGTCCAACAAAGCGGAGGTCTCGAGGTTGCAAAGGGCACAGAATACAGCAGCAAGAACACTCTTAGGTCTGCGCAAATCTTGCTCTGTGTCAAACGCCATCCGCCATCCGCCGTCTTCACTGGCTACATGTGGCCAGATGCATTGAATTCAAAGCCCTATGTATCTCTTTCAAGATTTTGAAACTGGCCACTCCTCCCATTCTAGCCAATCTTCTGCTGCCATACGCCCCTACACGGCCTCTCCGCTCACAGGGTCAGCACCTGGTGGTTGATCCCGGACACGTAGAGTTAGGGCTGGTGGCTGCTCTTTTTGTTACAGAGCCGCTACTCTCTGGAACTCACTCCCTCACTCCCTCACTCCCTTTAAGGCCCTTAAAACTTGGTACTTTACCAAAGCCTACCAATAAGAGAATGCTGGTTTCGATTGGCGAGCTGTATTATTTGAATTAGGCGCCTTGACGCCCATCGGGCAAAGTTTGCGCACGATAAGATTTATTTCATTCATTCATTCATCAAGACTTATCTTTTCTCTGCATCTTAGTCCTTGCTTGCTTCTTTTACTCTGTCAGTCTTTCCTGCAATAGCGCCGGGAGGCCCCTTCACTGGGGCACCCGTTGCGCTTTATAAGACACGATAACATAACATAACATAACCCCAAATAGCCCAAAAAAAGGCTTAGCACTGGGTTGAGGAGTGGGGTGGGGGTGAGGGTCTGGGGAAAAGATTAGGGGTGGGCGGAATTTGCGTAATTGCGTTACGCAAATCTGCGCGAAACGGTAAAAAATCTCCGCGAACACGCAGAAATTTCGCGAACACGCAGAATTGCTTGTTCGCGATGCTTTTTTCCTGTTCACAATTGCTGTTTGCGTGCTCGGGGAAAAATATCTCGCGAACACGCATTTTTAGAACGCGAACAAGCAAAAATTTCGCGAAATTGCGGAAAGCAGATTTTTGAGCAATTTCGCGTTCTCCGCGGAACGCGAAATTACGCAAATTCCGCAAATTCCGCGAGCGGAACGGAATTTACCGCCCAGGCCTAGAAAAGATCTAGCAGCAAAAGCGTTAAAGGGAGCCTTTGAATTACATTTAGAGCTGTTTCCTAGTCATAATTAGGATTCTTAAATGTAATAATGTAAACAATGGTTTTCCTATGGAGCAGCCAGCCTTTTCATCAATACAAATAGCTTTTCGAGGCTTTTTTCATTGTAAGGATGTGTAACATTAAATTTCTATGTGTTCTACTTTTTTAACATGATGCACCTTGCCTTAGATCTTATAACATCTACATAAGTGTTTATTTTGACAGGTTGAATGGTATTTTAAAACTACTACAGCCAGGCTGCAATGATAAGCCTGCAGTCATGTTTGCACTGTCAGTGTTGTGGGAAGTTCAATGGGTAATGCAGTTCTCTAGTGACATTTAACTCACATTCCCTGGGTATAGTTTATAATTTATACTAGGGGCTTATAGGTAAGTTTAGTATGCCAATTAGGAGTTGCATTGGTCAAAGCACATGCACTTGGGCCTGGTTAGCGGTGTCCCAGTGCACAGTTAAATATAACAGCGCATCAGTCCAAAAACAATGTGGATGATCATGCAAAAAGAGGTATTTTCCTAAAGTCATCTTCCGCTTCCTGTCTCTATCTACTTCCAGGAGTCCTTGGGTCTCAAGAGGAACAGAGGATACACAATGTGGGATCGAGGCAAGTTAAACCAGTCACAGGGTGGCTATGCAAAATTATGCGAAATGCAGGATTTCAATGATGCCCACTTGTTTTGTTTCAATTGTTTAAATAATTCATGAATAGCAATGAATTGTTTCTTTCAATCACTAAGATGCAGAGTAAGCCAAGTAATTTGGGTGACAAAAGTAGTTAAACTATAGTTGTGAGTGAGGAAGCATTCCTCACCAAGTATATTTCAGTCAGTATCATCACTTATAATCATTACCTGTTGAGTTACAAATTCTTTGCCAAATAAGTGTCTGTGAACTGCAGACAGCAGAGTATTCCTAATCCAACTTGTGTGTTCACTTCTGTTTGTGGTGCCTCTTGAATTCTGTTGGCCAAAGAAACAGCTTCTCTACTGGATATTTCTGCTCTTCTGAAACTGTTGATGATCAGTTTAGGCATCTGGGTACTCTACAGAGTTTCTAATCTTTCACTCACTCTCACACCTACTTGTGAAAATAAAATGAGCATCTTCAGTTAATGAAGGTTGTGTTGCCCCTCTACTTTGGACTGTGTTAGGACACATTCCACATAGGTGCCAGGAACAATGGCCTGCCACTTGACGTTAGCCATGTTTGAGTGGCTCACATTGTGGAATTCATGAGCAGTTTTCTAAATCCACCTCTACATTGGTTAGCATCTCCACACTACTTGGGCTACATTCTATTTTCTGACCATTTTGGAGCTGCGTGTGTCCTGATGGTTGTATATCAAAATATGATCTAAAGAAATATTGACAGACATAAATATTGTGCCCTCAATATTGTTTACAAAATAAATGGCCCACTGGGTGTACATTTTCTATTAATAGTTCCAATGGAATACAATTTGTGTAAACAATATTTACGAATTGTTATATGTTTAACAATATCCCGACAATGCTAACACTCCTTTTACCCCTGCCCTCAAGCTTGAATTGCTTCCAGCGCAAAAGGGATCTTTTTATTGCCCTGGTCCTTTTTGGTCAAACCTATGCTTATAGATTTGTGGGTGCCTTTGTGCAATCGAAACTGAAACCCATGATTTGTAATCAACCATGAAAGGATCAGACATGGCAATACACATGGTGCCACCATGTGTCCCACAATATCTGCTCCCTTCACCCAGTCACCCAGCGAGGAGCCAATGTCACACGGCGGGAGGAAAGACAAGCAGGAAACCACTGCCCACAGTGTTTTTCCAGCTCGTCTTTGGAAACTCTGATCAGCTGATGTCTTTTTAGGGGTGTGATAACACCCCCAGGACATTGACGCTAACCTCAGCAAGCTTTTCTTTGGAGAGGTGGGAAGGATGGGGGAGGGAAGTGCCTCTTAGGTAGCTCTCAGCACAAGACCATGTCCCCTTCTCACTCACACAGTGCAATCTTTTATTAAGTTGGCAGGTGTGAAGGATGTGTCTTCCACCCATCCCTGCATTTGTTCTTGCAAATATTTTTTGACTCACGCCATGTCTCCAAAGCCTCTTCCAGATGCTGCAGATGCCGGCTTATCAATGTGCAGATTGCTGGCTGACTCTGTCTAGAAAGATCTGATAAGGGTTCACTTCAGAGCTTCACATCTGCTAATTGGACATGAAAGTGTGCACAGCTCAGCATTTCCCTGCTTTGATCATCTGTTCATTTTGTGGTTCCCCCTGCAGAGAGGGCTATGGAATGCATAACTAATGCAGGAGAGCAAGATGTAAAACATTCAGGGGGATGAATGGACTTACTTCCAAACGAGGCCTGCGGGATGGTTTTCCATATTTAATACAGAGCAAGGAATTTATTTTACATTTGCAGATAATATTCTAGGGCCAGTGCTTAACCTTAAAACGACTCTCCTCTGCATGTTATTTTAGTTATTATGCAGACTACAATACTATCTTTATTTATTGCTCTATGCTTCAACTCAAGCACATTTTTAGGTTTCACCTAGTCAATGCATGTGCTGTCTCTGTGAGACATTTTGTTTACATACAGTGGGCTTACAGTCCACCCACAGCCTACCATTTATTAGCTTCAACATCACTCTCAATTTCTTTTTTACTGTTTGTTTTGGCATGCCTGCATCATGTCCTCTTCTTGTGCTTGGCCCTCCCCTGGATCATGGACCACCTACTTGCTTTCTTCCCCTGCTCATGTTTTTGTACTCACTCTATTTGGATTCAAGCACTGCATATGAATGCTTCGGTTTTCAGCCCATCTCCTATATCGCGATCCATGTAGCTTCTATTCCCTCCCATACGTCCCCTCCCATATTGCTTCTTTTCCTTCCCACTACACTCTATACCAATGCACTCTACGCTACTCCACACAACATCACTGCACTATACGCTACTCTACTCTACTCTTCAACACTCTACCACTGCACTCTTCGCCACTCTACTCTGCATCACTGCACTTTAGGCCACTACACTCTATGCTACTGCACTCTTCGCTGCACCACTCTACTTTTTGCCACTGCACTCTAAGCCATTGCACTATATGGCACCAGTCCACTCTACACTGCTACAATCTACGCCACTTTACTCTAATCTGCACCACTCCACCCAATGCCACTTGACTATACATTGTGCCACTCTATATCTTTCTACTCTGCACCGCTCTACTCTACACCACCGCACTCCATGCCAATCTACTGTACACCTTTCCATTCTGCACCACTCTACTTTATACCACTGCACTCTATGTCACTCTACCCCATGCCACTGCACTCTACGTCATTCTACTCTTCTCTGCTCCACTGTACTCCATGCCACTCCACACTACGCCACTACACTCCACATTACTCCACTTCACTCTACTCCACTCCAATCTACGCAACTGCACTCTATGCCATCCACACTATGCCACTCCACTCCAGCTACTGTAGTCTCTGTCACTGCACTCTACTGCACTCCACTCTGACACTGCACTCCATGCCACTGCATTCTATGCAACTCTACCGTACTTTTCACCTTTGCACTCTATGCCACTCCACTCTATGACACTCCAGTCTAAGCCACTGCCCTCTACGCCACTCTACTTTACTGTGCACCACTGCCCCCTATGCCACTGCTCTTTATGCTATTGCACTTTACTCTGCACAACTCCACTCTATGCCACTAACTCTACACCACTCCACTCTATGCCACTCAACTCCAGACTGGAGTGAGGTAGACTGGAGTGGTGTAGAGAGGAGTGGTGTAAAGGGGAGCAGAGCAGAGTATAGTAGAGTATAGTGGCATAGCATAGATTGATGTGGTGTGGAGTAGAGTGGGGGTGGAATGGAGTAGAGTGGACTAGAGCGGAATAGAGTGGTGTAGAGTAGAGTGGCATAGAGTGGAGTGGAGTAGACTGGCTTGAAATGGCGTAGAGTAAAATAAATTGAGTAGAGTAGCAATTTGTTGAGTGGATGTGGGTAGTGTGGCACAGAGTGGCACTGTGTAGAGTGGAGTGGTGTAGAGTGGAGTGGAACACAGTGGCTTACAGTGGAGTGGCACAGAAAGGAGTGGAGTGGAGTGGGGTAGAGTGGGTAGAGTGGCATATAGTAGAAAAGAGTGGATTGGCGTAGTTTGCAGTGGTGCAGACTAAAGTGGCATAGAGTGTGGTGGTGTAGAATGCAGTGGAATGGAATGCAGTGGCATAGAGTACAGTGGCGCAGATTAGAGCAGCATAGAGCAGTGGCATAGAGTGGAGTGGTGCAGAGTAGAGTGGTGTAGAGTGCAGTGACTTAGAGTGCAGTGATGTAGAGTAGAAGGGTGTTTATTAGAGTGGCATAGAGTGCAGTGGGGTAGCATAGAGAGGTGCAGAGTAGAGTGGAGTGTAATGGCCAAGGAGTGCAGTTGTATACAGTGAGTGGTATAAAGTGGAGTGGTGTAGAGTAGAGTGGCATAGAGTGCAGTGGCACAGAATGCAGTGGCAAAGAGTGAAGTGGCCAAAAGTAGAGTGGTGTAGAGTGCAGTGACTTAGAGTACAGTGATGTAGAGTAGAAGGGTGTTTAGTAGAGTGGCACAGAGTGCAGTGGGGTAGCATAAAGAGGTGCAGAGTAGAGTGGAGTGTAATGGCCAAGGAGTGCAGTTGCATACAGTGAGTGGTATAAAGTGGAGTGGTGTAGAGTAGAGTGGCATAGAGTGCAGTGGCACAGAATGCAGTGGCAAAAAGTGAAGCGGCCAAAAGTAGAGTGGTGCAGAGTAGAATTAAGTGGCATACAGTGTAGTGGTGCAGCGTAGAGTGGAGTAGAGTGCAGTGGCGTAGAGTACAGCATCGTTGAGTGAAGTGACATGAACTGCAGTTGCATGTAGTGGCGAAGAGTAGAGTGGTGCTGAGTGCAGTGGCGTAAAGAGCATTGGCGCAGAGTGCAGTGGCACATGGTGCAGTAGTGTAGAGTGGTGCTGAGTAGAATTGAGTTATGTAGAGTGCAGTGGCTTAGAGTGCAGTGGCATAGAGTGCAGCAGCAGACATTGGAGTGGTGCAGAGTTGTGTGTAATAGAGTGCAGTGGTATAGAATGTAGTGGTGCAGAATAGAGAAAGGTGGCATACAGTGAAGTGGTGTAGTGTGAATCGGCAAACAGCAGCATGGTGCAGAGTATAGTAGAATGGTGTAAAGTGCAGCACCATGGAGTAGAGTGGTTCAGAGTTACATGGTGTAGAGTGCAGTGGTTTAGAGTAGAGGGGGTAAAGTAGAGTGGAGTAAATTCCCACCTGCAACTGGGCATACACATACATTTCATTCTTACACTCCAGGTGAAATACCAGAAGAATACAATGCATACGAGGACATAGAGGTCATGTTAATGTACCAGGAATATATAAACTGGATTAAAGGCGCCCTCCCACACACCATAGAAAAAGTGAGAATCGGTCTGCTCTGCAGAGACAGAGTGACTTGGCCGGTCCAAGCTGCTTACACACCACATTCAGAAATTGATACATTGCCAATAGCAGACTTACATACACTTCACAAAGAAATAATAAAGTTTTAAAGAAATCTGACACAGTTCGTTATGAGAACTCTCACATTTCAACCTACAAGGGTTACACCAGCAGGTCAGCTACAAGGGAATGCAACTAAAATCACACCACAATCACTAAACGCAGTTATGGGAAGAATGCCCACTAAATGTGAGCAAATGTCATTTTGGATAGCACAGAAAATAGCTTGCCAATGGGGATAGCTCCCCCGATAGAGGATTGTACCACTTGGGGTACAGTTTTTGCTGCCATCTATACCAGGACTTATGGCACCCCTTCAATAGAAGTGACACCAGACGTATTAAGACAAATACAGAATGAATATGGAGCAGAACCTGCTCTGAACTTAGGGATGAAATTAATAGGTAATTGTTTCCAAGTATCTACAATTATGTTAGCAAGCATAAAAGGGGCACTTCTGCACAGCAGGAGAGAGATTTACCTAAAATTATCGAAGAAAGAATTTGGAAGCTAGACCTACATAACCCAAGTAATGGGCAGTCCTGAAAAGGATAACTCCAAGCAAGCACCTTATTCTTCTAAAATGAAATGGGATAATAAACAACAAAAAAGTAAGTAAAATGCATCACAATCATGAGGTGGGTGTCCTCAACAGGAGCCTTCATGAAGGAGGTATAACCTTAGGAACCGTGATAACGATAAGAAACCTGACAGGTATCAGGATACTGAAACACGTTCCTCTTGTTCCTTTCAGGGTTCATCAAAAAGCTCAGAGAGGGAAGGACATTCAGAACACTGATCAGAAGAATGAGCAAAGTCAAGAGAAACACATCGCACTTCAGACTATAACATCAAAAAAGAAGATAAACCCAAATCAAAACCTCAATTTAAAAAGAAGAACATAGCTGGCCTTAATATAAGAAATGCCCAGGGTGCTGAGGACTCAACTTCTGAATGGAGAATGGGCCTTGATGATGCTAGACAGTGGAGCAGCAGTAACAATAGCTCACCAGAACCTGATAGAATTTCTGGTGATAGCGGCGTTGAATGAACATATCACGATGAAGATACCTGATTATAGGGTAAGTGTCCCACACCCATTATACGAAATAACACTCCAAACGGAGGGAGACATAACCAGGAAAGTTATAGGTCTCTTTCGGGATAACCTGACTTTTAGATACAACATCCTTTTGATTGAAAAAGATTATCCACTTAAGTTCATTATGGATTGCCCGAAAGGAGAAACAGTAATTTAACCAGCTTTCTTTGACCTCGTTCCAGAATCACTAAAATATTCAGACGTGCAGGAGTGGGTGGTAGCACTTGCTCCTGCATTTTACCACAATTATGTAAGGTGGGATGCTGAGTCACCTCACCATGTAATCCCAGTAAAAACTACTCCAACTCCACAGAAACAGTACCCAATAAAATAAGATACGAAAAAACAAGCCAGTGAGATCTTAGATCAACTTTAATGTCTGGGTGTAATAGAGAATTGCAGCCCTTCAATGAATAATCCTTTGTTTCCCGTAAAGAAACCCGGCAATTCATACTGTCTAGTTTTAGACTACAGGTATTTGAATACTTGCACAAAGACATTTGCAGTACAGAATGCACACAGTGCCGCATTAATGAAAAACATTGTAAGGAAGAAATCCAAAATTAAACTAGATATCTTAAATCGATTTTTCTGCCAAAATATAGCACCTGAAAGCAGATATTTGACAGAATTTTCAGCACTATGCTCTCAGCGTCAATTCTGTAAACTGCCCCAAGGGCATGCGAATAGCCCTGGGCTGTTCTCAGCTAGAGTAACAGAGTTGCTTCAAACTTTTGATGAGGAGGCATTGTCCTATGTAGATGACATTTATCTAAAGGATGATGAATTATCTTATTATTTGGCAAGGGTGAACAACATAATGTTGGGGTTTCCCTCTGAGGGCTACAAGTTTAATTTTAAGAAATCAAAAATAGCCCACCTCAGTGTCCTATGTTTAGGGTATAAGCTCTCAAGTGAAGGGAAAAGCCTAGCAGCTAACTTTTTAGAAAAGTGTGCACTGCTCCAACATCCAAAAACTCTGAAAACCTTCCAGTCCATTTTGGGATTCCTAAATTTTGGCAGAACATACATTTTAGATTATGCAGAAAAATCCACACTTTTCTATTACTTAATCGGACCTGATTTTTCAGGTCAACATTGGACACAGGAACACACAGACAGCCTAAGTTATGTACAAGCAGACATGATAGCCTCCAAACACTTACACACACATGTAAACACCACAAATTTAGTGATCCGTGTAATCTGGGGACACATACCTAATCATCAGTCAGCAGATGAAGGGTTCCACCGCAGCACGTCCATCGCAAACACCACTACTGATATCAGACAGACCACTTGCCTGTGTCTATTTGGACCACCGTGGCCCCTTACAATCTGATGGGGCTTACAAGTACATCTTGGTGGCAGTGGTCATGCTCTAGATTCCTGAGGGTTTGGTCTTAGTGCTCGGCTAATGCCTGAACTGTTATAAAGGATTTGCAAGTCTTTATAGGGACATACGCAACTGGCAGATTATATTCTGACCGTGGTCCTGGGTTTAGCTCTCGGGCTTACATGGAAGCCATGGGCAGTTTGCATTTTGCATTGCAATACTCATCTCAGTATCATCCCGAGGGAGATTTGATTGTGGACTGGGACTTAAAGCGATCCTTAACGGCAAGTGTATTAGGCTTGGTGGTAGTTGGGTCAATCACCTATATGGGGTCCAGAAGCCACTTAATACCATGCAAGGAAGTTCTTTAGGAGGCCATACTCCATATGAGGTCCTACTTGGGATGAGAATGTGGGTACCCGTCCTTGATTGTGGCAGTACAGTGGCGGATGAAAAAGCCTTTGACAACAATGATTGTTTGGCTGTTTTATAGGAAGTCAATGAATCTCGGCACTACAAAGCAACGTCCAAGTAAAACGCAAAGTAAAATCAGTTACGGCAAGACCTGCCTGGGTCCCAAAAGTCGGGGATCTGGTCGGAGGGAAAATTGTGGACAAGAATGAATTTGGGCCATCATACAGAACGGCTGTATTTTTCCTGGCTGTCGAAGGTACAAGAACAGTACTTCTTCCGCCTCTTGCCGGTAAAAAAGAAAGGAGATTTGTCTCCATTGATCTGATAAAACCACGCTATGTGGCCGATACTGAATAGGGGGCCACGTGTTCTCCTGGGTAGCCGTTGATCTCCTCTCGCTACCAAACAGGAGGATCAGACAGAAAGACTAATAACATTTGAAGAGCCTGCTATACGAAGTGATGGAGTTACCAACAATGGACCTCGTACCTGTTGAAATTGACCAGCAGCAAAACAGAAATGAAACACAGATCTCAATCTGGCCTAACACTGACATCTACATCAATGCCTCTACAGGAGACATCGGCCAGTTCAACAAAACCTGCTGAACTACCAAAGATAGATCAAACTGCATCTGGCTACTTCATCGATTTTGACACCTTTTCTCTGGATCCAAGTGAACCTGTGTCACCGGCAGCTCCAGTTTCCCACAAAAAACAACTTCATGATTTCTACCTTTGTTTGAAAAAGACTGACCTTGTTTTACCCTGGCTACAGCTCTTGATAGCCATTGGTCTATTGTTCCTAGTCCTCTGGATAGGTTTAGTGACTGTCTTTTTCTTACTCCTGAATTAGACATTATCTCCCAGAACGCATAGCAGTATCACATGTGAAATTGGTCTTGAAACCACACAAGTCATCTCATCGTGAACAAAGGGACCTGTCCTTTGTGAACATTACAGCAGTTCCCGTTCCTGAGGGAATAGTTTGAGATAGGGTTTCATATGATGTATCTGGTCCCACTTAACTTTTGAAAACACTTCATGTATTTAAAATGTCTTTGAACAATATCATAACCTCCAGTACATTTTCTGAAGATTGGGACTTTGAAACTGTAAATAGTATGCTGTCTGATTCAGATCAATCTGCTGCATTTTCAAAAAAGAATTTTAAGATGATACATCTGCTTTTGACACCATGTATTGTTACCAACAACATGGTCATCATTCTTTGCATAAAACAAGTATCCCACATAATGTTTTCACATACCACCAATGGAAACATTGCCCAACACCACTGAAAGGCAGTTAACAGACGTTTGCACAAAAGCTTGCTTATTTTTCTGGGTTTAACACATCAGATCCGTGCTCATAATATTATTAGCTTGTACCTAGACCAGCACTGAAAAATATGCTCACCAACACAAAACAAATATACTCTGCTTCTTTTATTTCCCATCTGTCGGAAAAGGGTTTCGACTTATGGAAAGACACTATAGACATAACATCAGTCTGGGGACTAACTAATAGCAGGTTCAGGGAACTGATACACTATTTAGAGCATACCTCATACCACAGCAACTTATCTTCCTGAACAACACTGTGCAACAGACTTCCTGTCTTGGGTTAGCCAAGGTCAAGGACTTGAACACACCTCGTATTCCTTCACTTTTACACTTTGAGGGATGGCAAGAGTATACAGAACACAGAGCTAGATGATGTCATGCATGAGGTTTCATTAAATCCATCAAACCTCAATTGGAAGGGATTGTTAGTTTGGACTATCGACACAAATAGGTGTAGGCCAAGATTCAAGGGTACCACCAAAGGGTTTAGTATCCATAGGCTGGACCAAGGCTATGTACAACCACAATATCCAGTGCTGGTGACATCATACAGTTTTGGGAAGTTATGCCTAGATTGGCTAAAAATCTCAACAATGTCCCAGATGAAACATCACTTGTCCTTACTCTCAGGTGACATGGATTTAAGGGATATTTTGCTAGGTGCCCCAAAACCACATCGTAAACTCTTCATAAACGCTATTTACAATGAAGTTTGGAAAATCTCTCAACAGGAAGCTGCGAAGAGATTGTGTGAAATTGATAGAGTTAACCTAGAAAAGGTTTTGGCTGTGATCGACAATGGCATGACCACACTAACATCCAGAATTTATTCACTGGGCAACATTGTCTCTTCTGCTATAGATATAATGGAACGGCAACCTTCCATCCTACAACATGGGCAATCACAGTTATGATCCATTCTATTATTAAGCTGGACGCTGCAATCTTTGCGCTCTGGTTACATGCCCTGAGGATATATTAACAGTACGTCTCCATTCTCTGCATATAATCTAACAGAAAGGCAGACAACAATGGCACAAAGATATGCAAAATATTCAATGCTGCACACAGAAAATTTGGACCAATTACCTTTTACCATGGCAGAATCACTGTCCACAGAATGGTTAATTCATGGCCAAATAGCATTGCCATTAACAACATTCCAAATTCAATATTGCCTAGAATACCACCAAGAAGGCAGGTATGAAGCGATGGGAAAGGACTACATCCATGAATCTTGACAATTACTGTATAGATTTCGATGCAGGAATGGGGACACAGTATTTCTCAGCGTTGGAGACTGCGAGACTTCGGTAAGTGGGTCTCTAATTTGTCAGGATGTTGTGCTTCACGGAGCATGTAATGGCTCAGTTGCAAACTTATCCTGTCATTTAAAAGGATCCACAGCTGGCGTGGTTCATCTAGTGTTCAAGCTGCTCTCAAATGGAAGTTACTTATTGCTGAATGATCAAGGTTGTTGTGGGATGCTGCCAGGCATCGCATATCTTGTCACAGAAAGTTCGGGGGTTACTTGTTGTATGCAAGTATTGTTTCCACCGATCTCCACAGTCAGGGAGATGCCATTATGGCCTTCGTTGAATGTTTCCTTTATACGGTTTGATTCTCTGAGCCGACTGAAAGCCATGCTTTTACAGAAGGATGTGCCCTTAAGCACACCCCAAGGGAATTTTGATCTTCAGGTTGAAAGGTCCTCAGCTGAGATGCAGGTACAAGTGCCTTTTCCCATTTCAGGGAAATGGTACATCGTATATTTCACATGTCTGATACAAAGGGAATTGTACACCTATTTAAGACCATAGGTTCAGGGAATGTTAAGCAGCATTCAGACAGTCTGCGGAGTGATTCCAGCTTTCACACACTCCGTATTAGGAAGCGTTTTTGGAGGGCTACCGCTAATCCTGCTACTGGTAGTGGGTATCCTGATTTAAATTTTTCTGCTATGCAATGGATCTCCCAAATTCCAACGAGATGGAAACGGCACTCTTGGAGCGACGTTGCCGTGAACGCATGGTACTCTATCTGGGCACACCTCAGCTTTGGGAGTTAAATGAGTATTGGTTCTTTGCATTCTGACCAGTCTGGATTGACTGTGTTTTGCCTGTTCTCCGCAGCTTATTCTGCAGACAAGAATGCGTGTTGTACCTCTGTCTAACACTTCCATCAGTGGCGCCTCTGGAAGTGGTTGTACTACTGGACCCGTTAACAGACCACATAGTGCAGTGTTCTCAGCAAATTCCCATGTTGATGTCGGGATTCTTAGAGCAACCACAGGATGCTTCAGCTACTGTTGGGTTGGACACCAGCTCTACTGCAGGCACACAGGCTTTGGATGTTTCAAATGTTTCCTCAGCATCGGCTGTGGGAACTGGAGAAGATCACCTTTGCTCTATTGACCTGATCAATAAGGTGTTACAGGGACCGTCATCTGCGAAGGCAAGCAGCAGCAATGGTGCATCTCCCACACAGGACACATAAATATTTGGCTCTTTGTGTTCTGAGAACTGTAGGAACCTGGGGTCACCAGGCCCTAAGGGCGGTAACGTGGCGCGAGCCGGTCGGGCAACCAGAGGGCTATGTGTTAAGCATCCATACACCACACACTCCTCATGGACTAGGGACACACACAATAAGTGACGCCACACCGTTTAAATTATGCAAATACTTCAAGTTTATCCAAGTATAGCTGGTCAGTTGCAGTTCAGGAAGTAACAAGGCAATACATGCATCATAATACCATCCTTCAGTCAATACGGCAATCTTGGCAATATTTATGCAGTGCCTAACCTCCTTCAGACACCCACGGCAGTTTACTAAGTGCGGGTGATTATAGCGCTGTGCGCGCTAAGCGAGGCCTTTCCCTGAACAGGCCTTCTAACACAGCACGATACTCGTAAGGGGTGACATCGGGATTAACATGGAGCCTGTAGAACTGAGCGCTCCTCGTAATCGATGGCCCCTAATCCTGTGAAGCAAAGCATATAAAACCAAGCGCTACGCGCAATCATTTACCTGTGAATACATTTGAGCAAGGCATATAACACAACGCGCTACTCGCGATCATTAGCGTATAAATACTTTCGAGCAGAACATATAACACAATGCGCTACGCGCACTCTTTGGCATGTAATTACTTTCGAGTAGAGCATATAACACAATGCGCTACGCGCACTCTTTGGCATGTAATTACTTTCGAGCAGAGCATATGACATAACACGCTACTCGTGATCATCGGCATGTAAATACTTGCGAGCAGAGCATATAACATAACACGCTACTCGTGATCATCGGCATGTAAATACTTGCGAGCAGAGCATATAACATAACACGCTACTCGTGATCATCGGCATGTAAATACTTGCGAGCAGAGCATATAACATAACACGCTACTCGTGATCATCGGCATGTAAATACTTGCGAGCAGAGCATATAACATAACACGCTACTCGTGATCATCGGCATGTAAATACTTTCGAGCAGAGCATACAACATAACACGCTACTCGCAGTCCCGGTCTCTCCGGCTGGGGAAGCGGAGTCGGTGGTGTGAAGCGCCACACGAGGGTAATGTCAGTCCGTACTTGGGACGGCTTCCAGCGGGGAGGGTTACCGGACTTGAGGAGCGGGTCCTTATGCTCCGGTGCAGTTCACAGAGCACTGCGCTCAGTATCGTGGAAGGGGGGCACGGACAGGATCCCTCGGCGGGGTCTCTCCATCGCGCAGGCAGGGTAGGGGACTCCCACGGAGGGGACAACCCGGGCCAAGTGCGGTGTGGTTCCCAGACCAGCAGGGGGCGCACCAGGGGGATCTCGGCCTCCGGGCTTACCTCCGTCTTGGCGTCAGCTGGCGTCCGTCCTCACTACGATGGGGGAACTCGGCCCTGACCTTGCGCACCTCCTCACACGGCTGCGACGGCAGCGACGGGGCCCCGGGCTTCCCCTGGGCCTCGCGACACAGCAGGGCACTTCTCCAGGGCCTCGCGACACAGCAGGGCACTTCTCCAGGCCGCGGCGGTGAGTGCGCTGGCTTCGTCGTCGCAGGGGGGGGCTCAAGTTAAGGATGGGGATATGGTGCTCAGCGGAGCACGCTGCCGGGGGTCCCAGACCAGGGCAGGGAGCACGGGGGTCACAGCGCTAGTACCTGGTCGATCCCCGGTGGCTTGACAATCGATTTAGTAAATAGTTCACTAGGTTAGCTTGGACACGCAGTCTCAGCTCTGGCATTCAAGGCTTACAGCTCGCTCTTGTCATGCAGTCTCAGTTCTTGCAGTTAAGTTTCAGTTCTCAGTTGTCAGATGAAGTCTTGTGGCGCAGATGTATCTGGCGCCCTTAAGGGGTTCGGTTACAGGGGGTAGGAATGGAGAGGGCGACTAGATCCTTCCTAGTCAGGCTGGCAGAGAGTCTCTGGGTCCTCCTACTACTGGGCAAGATCAGTGGGATTCACAGGGCACCTCACTCACTTAAGAGGCAGTACCTAAATCCTGTCACTCTCAGAGGCATAAGTCCCTGGCTAGGCCCTACCGCCTACACTCCTGGTGGATTCTTCCAGCTCTGCTTCACCCCAATGGCCAACTCACCACAAAAGTTTCCCTCCCACTCTTAAGTAGCCCTAGGTCAGGTGACCTCTAGCCAAGGCGGCAAAAGTAAAACCCCACCTCCCTTCTAGAAGGTTCCAGCATCTTCCAGGAGCTTCCCCACTCTACCTATGGGACAAAAAGGCGGGCTGGTGTCGCAACATTGTTGTGGGTCCCAGCCAGCTCCTGGCAGCTAGGGTGCTACTATGAAAAACGACCACCCTGCAGTAGCAGGGGTCTGTGGCAGCCATCTTGGGAGAAGGGAGCACCTGCACCTTAACACTGCAAAAACGAAAAAAATGAGGGAAAAAGGGCCAAGTCCAACATAACCCCCTTCCAGCCGAAAGCCAGGGTAGACCGATCAATGCCTTGATGGTCTTCCCTGCTTGGGGCGAGAAAAGGTGGACGCAGGCCCGCAACGGCAGGAGCACCCGCAGGTTCTCCTCCGCTCTGGAACCCGATGGTTCCCTAACAAGCCTCCCTGGACCAACGAAACCACCCCATGGGGGCTCCCTAGCTAGTTGTGGCCAGGACTGGCCCCTGGGCCGTCCAGATGTCTCTGGCCCGGGTGATCTCGCGGAGTGGGGGGCAGTAGCCCCAGGGCTGTAGTGCCTGTTGACCACTCTGGTCCTCCTCCTTGCAGTCCTAAACTGCCTCTGGTCCTTCCTCCTGGGGTTCACACCCTTAGGCTGACCAGCCTTCAGGGGCGAGGCTCTCCTCCCCCTAACTCTCCTTCTGGGGTTCCTCACCCTACCCTGCGAGGCACCCTCCGACCACCACTTCCTCCTAAGTCTAGGGCCTTGACCCTTCAACTGATTCCTCAACCTAGGGTCTAAACCCTTAGGCTGAGTCGGTGCCCGAAGCGAGACCTTCCTCCCTCTGCACCCCCTCCCAGAGTTCCGCACCCTCCCACCGGGAAAGGTACCCCTGGAAGTCAATTTCGGGGGGACCCTGTTAACAGAGGCTCCACCCGCCAGGTCAGGCAACCCCTGAGCCTGGCATCCCAGCACAGGATCTAAACCCTGCGACTGGGCGAACCCCAGAACCTCAGGCGCGCTGGTTACAGTCGCCCTGGGTCCTCCTGACACTAGGGGCTCCCCTGCACTGGATGGCACATCGGGACAGCCTAGGCTCCCAACCTGGGGCTCCCTTGCGGAACTCTCAAGGCCCTGAGACTGCGGTTGGGGCACCTCGGGACACCTCCCCGTCTCACGCCTTCCTATAGATAGGTCGTGAGGCCCTACAACCCTCTCTCCCTGGGACCTAGCTGGGCTATCTGCCACTTCTCCCACCTCGCTGGGTTGGGAGATCCCTGCACCACCCCCTTCAGGTTCACACCCCAATGCCTCCTCAGACACCCTGGTGATGTCATCCTGGGGTAAATAAACTTCTAGCTCCTGTGGAGCTTCCGGTATGCTGCCACCAGTGTCCTCACTGGACACACTCATCTGGAGGGCACGCAGCTCCAACTTCTTCATCCGAAGCTCGTGCGCCATCCTCCTCTCCTCCATTGCCCATTTCTGGTCTTCTCTTTCCCTTTCTTTTTCATGCTCCAACTTGGCTAGTTCCCATCTTAATTGCCTCTCTTCCCTTCTGTCCTCTTACTCCTTTGGAGACGCGCTCCTACTAGACCCTGTCCTACTACTGGCCCCAGAACGTCTCCCTGGGGGCACATTTTCAGACTCCTCTATGTTTACGATGTCTAGGACTTCCTGGGCGCTCTCCTCCTGAGGTGCATCTGGCGCCTCCTGTCCCTCATCCCCTCTCCCTTCTGGGTGGGCTTCTACCCATGCCCTAATGGCGGTGCGGAGTTCCGGTCCTTTGGCCTTCCGCATCCCAGGCACCCCCATCCCCTGCCCGAACTCCCTTGGTTGCTTCACAGTGTACCCCTCGAGGTCAGCTAACCGGAATTCCATTCTAGCAGGTGGGGACCTAGACACTAAGGAGAAAAATTCCTAGGGTATAGGCGACAGTTAACCGCTCACCAGGCTTCTTGCACTCTCAACCTGGACAGTGGAACCAATAATTCAGCAAACAATGGTTTCTGAGCTCTGGAACAAAAAAAATGTAGGATAGGCGTTTAATTGTGGCGCCCTTCGCCTCACGGAAGGGTGCTGTATGGTCACAGGTCCCAAGGATCCCACCGCTGGACAACAATGTAGGAACCTGGGGTCACCAGGCCCTAAGGGCGGTAACGTGGCGCGAGCCGGTCGGGCAACCAGAGGGCTATGTGTTAAGCAACCATACACCACACACTCCTCATGGACTAGGGACACACACAATAAGTGACGCCACACCGTTTAAATTATGCAAATACTTCAAGTTTATCCAAGTATAGCTGGTCAGTTGCAGTTCAGGAAGTAACAAGGCAATACATGCATCATAATACCATCCTTCAGTCAACACGGCAATCTTGGCGATATTTATGCAGTGCCTAACCTCCTTCAGACACCCACGGCAGTTTACTAAGTGCGGGTGATTATAGCGCTGTGCGCGCTAAGCGAGGCCTTTCCCTGAACAGGCCGTCTAACACAGCACGATACTCGTAAGGGGTGACATCGGGTACATTAACATGGAGCCTGTAGAACTGAGCGCTCCTCGTAATCGATGGCCCCTAATCCTGTGAAGCAAAGCATATAAAACCAAGCGCTACACGCAATCATTTACCTGTGAATACATTTGAGCAGGGCATATAACACAACGCGCTACTCGCGATCATTAGCGTATAAATACTTTTGAGCAGAACATATAACACAATGCGCTACGCGCACTCTTTGGCATGTAATTACTTTCAAGTAGAGCATATAACACAATGCGCTACGCGCACTCTTTGGCATGTAATTACTTTCGAGCAGAGCATATGACATAACACGCTACTCGTGATCATCGGCATGTAAATACTTGCGAGCAGAGCATATAACATAACACGCTACTCGTGATCATCGGCATGTAAATACTTGCGAGCAGAGCATATAACATAACACGCTACTCGTGATCATCTGCATGTAAATACTTGCGAGCAGAGCATATAACATAACACGCTACTCGTGATCATCGGCATGTAAATACTTGCGAGCAGAGCATATAACATAACACGCTACTCGTGATCATCGGCATGTAAATACTTTCGAGCAGAGCATACAACATAACACGCTACTCGCAGTCCCGGTCTCTCCGGCTGGGGAAGCGGAGTCGGTGGTGTGAAGCGCCACACAAGGGTAATGTCAGTCTGTACTTGGGACGGCTTCCAGCGGGGAGGGTTACCGGACTTGAGGAGCGGGTCCTTATGCTCCGGTGCAGTTCACAGAGCACCGCGCTCAGTATCGTGGAAGGGGGGCACGGACAGGATCCCTCGGCGGGGTCTCTCCGTCGCGCAGGCAGGGTAGGGGACTCCCACGGAGGGGACAACCCGGGCCAAGTGCGGTGTGGTTCCCAGACCAGCAGGGGGCGCACCAGGGGGGATCTCGGCCCCCGGGCTTACCTCCGTCTCGGCGTCAGCAGGCGTCCGTCCTCACAACGATGGGGGAACTCGGCCCCGACCTTGCGCACCTCCTCACACGGCTGCGACGGCAGCGACGGGGCCCCGGGCTTCCCCTGGGCCTCGCGACACAGCAGGGCACTTCTCTAGGCCTCGCGACACAGCAGGGCACTTCTCCAGGCCTCCAGGCCGCGGCGGTGAGTGCGCTGGCTTCGTCGTCGCAGGGGCGGGGGGCTCAAGTTAAGGATGGGGATATGGTGCTCAGCGGAGCACGCTGCCGGGGGTCCCAGACCAGGGCAGGGAGTGCGGGGGTCACAGCGCTAGTACCTGGTCGATCCCCGGTGGCTTGACAATCGATTTAGTAAATAGTTCACTAGGTTAGCTTGGACACGCAGTCTCAGCTCTGGCATTCAAGGCTTACAGCTCGCTCTTGTCATGCAGTCTCAGTTCTTGCAGTTAGGTTTCAGTTCTCAGTTGTCAGATGAAGTCTTGTGGCGCATATGTATCTGGCGCCCTTAAGGGGTTCTGTTACAGGGGGTAGGAATGGAGAGGGCGACTAGATCCTTCCTAGTCAGGCTGGCAGAGAGTCTCTGGGTCCTCCTACTACTGGGCAAGATCAGTGGGATTCACAGGGCACCTCACTCACTTAAGAGGCAGTACCTAAATCCTGTCACTCTCAGAGGCATAAGTCCCTGGCTAGGCCCTACCGCCTACACTCCTGGTGGATTCTTCCAGCTCTGCTTCACCCCAATGGCCAACTCACCACAAAAGTTTCCCTCCCACTCTTAAGTAGCCCTAGGTCAGGTGACCTCTAGCCAAGGCGGCAAAAGTAAAACCCCACCTCCCTTCTAGAAGGTTCCAGCATCTTCCAGGAGCTTCCCCACTCTACCTATGGGACAAAAAGGCGGGCTGGTGTCGCAACATTGTTGTGGGTCCCAGCCAGCTCCTGGCAGCTAGGGTGCTACTATGAAAAACGACCACCCTGCAGTAGCAGGGGTCTGTGGCAGCCATCTTGGGAGAAGGGAGCACCTGCACCTTAACACTGCAAAAACGAAAAAAATGAGGGAAAAAGGGCCAAGTCCAACATAACCCCCTTCCAGCCGAAAGCCAGGGTAGACCGATCAATGCCTTGATGGTCTTCCCTGCTTGGGGCGAGAAAAGGTGGACGCAGGCCCGCAACGGCAGGAGCACCCGCAGGTTCTCCTCCGCTCTGGAACCCGATGGTTCCCTAACAAGCCTCCCTGGACCAACGAAACCACCCCACTGGGGCTCCCTAGCTAGTTGGGGCCAGGACAGGCCCCTGGGCCATCCAGATGTCTCTGGCCCGGGTGATCTTGTGGAGTGGGGGGCAGTAGCCCCAGGCCTGTAGTGCCTGTTGACCACTCCGGTCCTCCTCCTTGCAGTCCTAAACTGCCTCTGGTCCTTCCTCCTGGGGTTCACACCCTTAGGCTGACCACCCTTCAGGGGCGAGGCTCTCCTCCACCTAACTCTCCTTCTGGGGTTCCTCACCCTACCCTGCGAGGCACCCTCCAACCACCACTTCCTCCTCAGTCTAGGGCCTTGATCCTTCAACTGATTCCTCAACCTAGGGTCTAAACCCTTAGGCTGAGTCGGTGCCCGAAGCGAGACCTTCCTCCCTCTGCACCCCCTCCCAGAGTTCCGCACCCTCCCACTGGGAAAGGTACCCCTGGAAGTCAATTTCGGGGGGACCCTGTTAACAGAGGCTCCACCCGCCAGGTCAGGCAACCCCTGAGCCTGGCATCCCAGCACAGGATCTAAACCCTGCGACTGGGCGAACCCCAGAACCTCAGGCGCGCTGGTTACAGTCGCCCTGGGTCCTCCTGACACTAGGGGCTCCCCTGCACTGGATGGCACATCGGGACAGCCTAGGCTCCCAACCTGGGGCTCCCTTGTGGAACTCTCCAGGCCCTGAGACTGCGGTTGGGGCACCTCGGGACACCTCCCCGTCTCACGCCTTCCTATAGATAGGTCGTGAGTAGGCCTGGGCGGTAATTTCCGTCCCGTTCGCGGAATTTGCGGAATTTGGGTAATTTCGCGTTCCGCGGAGAACGCGAAATTGCCCAAAAATCTGCGTTTCGCGACTTCGCGTAATTTTTGCTTGTTCGCGGTCTCAATATGCGTGTTCGCGAGATATTTCACCCCGAGCACGCAAACAGCGATCGCGAACAGGAAAAAAGTATCGCGAACAAGCAATTCCGCGTGTTCGCGGAATTTCTGCGTGTTCGCGGAGATTTTTTACCGTTTCGCGGAGATTTGCGTAATGCGATTACGCAAATTCCGCCCACCCCTAGTCGTGAGGCCCTACAACCCTCTCTCCCTGGGACCTAGCTGGGCTATCTGCCACTTCTCCCACCTCGCTGGGTTGGGAGATCCCTGCACCACCCTCTTCAGGTTCACATGATAGAGATCAGGGTGTGTATAATATTCCCACTACCACGGATAAAGTAGTCTCACAGTTACACGCACATGCATACATCATACGCTAGGGCCCATTTCACTACACTAACATACGCTCAAATACTCTACCAGCAATAAACCTGTGGAAGGAAAACTCCTAATCACCCTGCATCTATATCGAGGTCGATAAGATCTGGTTTTTGTGACTGACCTTAAACATAATCTATACAACATATACAGCAATGACCAAAAATGTAAACCCAATAATTGACAAGAAAGAATATCCAACACCATGTTTAAAATTATATTGCTTTATCTAAAATTAGTCAAAGGAAATCAATCAGAGTAAATCATTTTCTCATAGTTACCTATTCTAGCTAAATGTCAGAACGGGTCAGGACAAGTCTCTCGGTAAATGTCTCTCGAGACGAAGTCCCTTCAGCATTGATCCTCAGCAACGCAGATTCAGTACGCGGCAAAGGCAAAATGGCAAGTGGCAAAAAACCCTCTCTAGGCTAACATTTCTTATAGTGTCTTAAACAATGGAAAGATACATTGGAAACATAGAAAAGGTCGTAATGTCCGCCGGACCTGCTGAGCAGAGCGAGAAGGAAAGGATGTAACATCGCTACATTTGAAAATCTCCGCTCAGGAAAAGTTCACATAATAAAGACTACGGAACAGGAACCAAGAAATAAAACATGTATCTTATTAGTTCTACTTCTCCTCGGCAATGGAGCCACAGTTCAGAGTTTTTCTCTAAGGCTCCTTTGTTTCCCAAGGCTGCCAAGGACATTTTCATTTCACTTGGAGATCTCCCAAAACTGCTGCTGTCCTCATGGAAAGTTTTCAAACAAGCAAGCAAGGACCATGGTCAGTTAGCTTCAGGACCATTTCCAGCAGGGGTCTCCCTCGTCACAGTTTTCATATTATAAATCACAGCCAGGCTTACAAATCGGCCATCTTTTCTAGGCCATCATAGGCCTCAATAGACCATCTTAATTAAAAGAGACAAAAACAAAGTTACCACAGCATAGTGATTAAACAGTGTTAACCCCACTAATACCCTTATGTGTATGCATCTATCTAGCACTTGCAACATAGAAAAGCATTAATTCGGAAAGCATTTTGTGCTCAAAAATAAACAGCACATAGCAACGTTTAAACATGAAAACACGCACGTTATTTTTAAACAGCACATTTATGCGCACCCACATGTAACTCTCTCTTGTTAGGACAAACGGATTGATTAATATAAACGCATTTGCACAAGACAAATAATTAATTATTAATTATTAATAAATTAGTACAACGAATAGACATGCCAGAGCTTCAAAAGCCACTGAATTTTCAAACTGAAAACTCTGCTCCAGCAATCCCCCCTTTGGTGATTTTATCACCAAATAAACCCAAAAAAAAAAAATTAGTGAAAATTTAGTCCCATTTTAGGAGAAATCGGAAATGTCTTTTTCCCCTTACACAACATTACACACCAGTCACTCTTTCATCATCCCTTTTTGTCTCTAAGTAAACACTCTCCCTCAATTCTTCTAATTCAATTTCTTGCGGTTCTCTTTTCAACCTCTTGTTTTTCTTTTCTTTATTCAATTTCTTCTTCCCTCCCCTGTTTTTACAACACACACACACCAATCTTATTATCAATAAAGCAACAATTATACAAGTTAAAGGAACCAATATTCTACCTATAATAGTACTACCTATTTTTGCAATAAAATCCTTAACAGCTATCATTTTATTAGCTATTTTAGTCCATAAACTCTCAACTTCAAGTGGTACTAATTCTTCATGCAAATCAGTAATATTTTTGATATAGACCTTCAGGTCTTTGCTTTCGTCTGGAATGCAAGTGCAACAATGTTGAACTTTCAGCATTCCACAGACTCCACCCTCCTTGGCCAATAGAATATCAAGGGCAAGTCGATTTTGCATAGACATGGCACGTACGGCACTTAATTCCGTATTCACCAAAAGAAACCCTCCAGCGGTATTTGTCGATAAGCGATCAACCACTGTGGACAGTTTCCGAATTCCATAAGCATTCAAAGAAATTCCCACTGCTGGAATCAAAACCCCAAAAATGTCACCCACTATTTCAGACCAAGTTTCTCTCTTAAAACGCATTAGTAAATTAATATGTTCTACATCTGTTATTTTATCTATATGAAAAATCTTTGGAAAAACCAGGCCCACATAACACGTGCCATACCAATGGTCAGGCAACTTGTAATAAGCCTTGTTCCCACAAACATAGTACACTCCTGGAAAAATTGTATCTTCTCCACCTCTGAAACCCCAACCTGTTGCAATGAAGTATGTATCATGGCACTCACTAGTCCCAACAAAATATGTATCAATTGGGATTTCCTTCTTGTAATACAAAGTTTACCCTTCTGTGGTGCATCTAAAGCTAAAGTTGGACTAGCCCCATTCTTCAACTCTTTTCCCATCTCAATGTCCCAAATTGTCTCACTCACTTTATATTTTCCCGCTTTCTCATGCATGTTCAATCTCCTTTCCTCTACCATATCCAGGAAAGCTTTCTCCTCTCCTTTCAAACTGCAAGTTAAATTATTCTTAAAAATGTAATCTAATGTTAATCCTTTTTCTTCAATAAAAATCTCACCAAAAGTGTTAGCTTCTTTAGCTGGATTCAGCTCTTTGTTCATTGGCAAGTGCCCAAAAATACTATCTCTGTTAGACATCTTATAATCTACTTTCCCTAACAAATAAAAAACACTACTTAAAATACTACAGGAAATACCATATGTAGCTGGTAAATGATGATAAGTAACACCCTCTGAAACGGATGCAGGTAATTGCATACAGACGTAGCAATCCCTTACTTCCATTGTTTTCACATATTCATATAACAATTTTGAAAAAACATTACTAGAAAAGTTATTAATTGACCTATCTTTGTGTATGTAAGTATTACTAATTCTAATTGGAACTACTTTTTGCGAATTCTTCTCTACATTTGTCACATTCTCTGTATGCATCTCAAACTCTACTTTAAAAGTAACTAATAAAACTAAGACACCCCATAGAAGCATTAATAATCCAGTACAGCAGCAGCACATTCTACACCACCTCTTAAAGAAGGCACATCTATTTCTATTATCTTCTATGTTAACCATTTTACTACTTTAGTTTAGCCTCTACTACTCCACTACTGTTGAAACTTTTCAATTCTTCAGCAAATTCTTCAGCTTTCAGTTTTTCCAAATGATCTTTTCGTTCACTTAATCCAAGTGAATCCTTCCTTTATTCAGTTTGGATACTTGTCATTCTTCACTTCAATTTCTTCAACATCAAATTGTATTAGATCTCCGACATCAAAATCCTCAGTACTCGACTCTTCTCCAATGTCAGTCAAGAGTACTTTCAGAATTTTACCAGTATCTTCCTCAACCACTTCTCTCAAGATCTCTTCCGGATTATCTCGAGTCACTGTTTCTTCTTTTCCTCCTTCAGACAGTGCCACATAAGACCATTCCGGTGATCTGTACTTTTGGTTGGGTCTTCTTACTCTTTTTATTTCTACTGGTTCTTTTGACTCCTTTGATTCTTCTCCTTCAGCTTTTGAACTTTGACTCGAAACTTCATTCACTTGTTCAGCTTTCGATGTACTTGCTCTTATTATTTTGTATCTCAGCCTCTTAACTCTGTTGTTAGGCCAACGATCTCCTCTTAACACCTTTTTCGGCTTTATTTCTTTATTACTTCTTTCTCCAATCCAAGTTCTCTTTCTCAGAACTCGACCCTCTGTTTGTTCATTTTCATCATCTGTTTCAAGTGCCTCTTGTTTCCGTTTTCCAGCAGCTTTCTTCTTTTCCACAGATTTTTTCACCACTGTTTGAGATTTCCCTATTTTTGTCCCTCCTCGGGTCTCCGACACGCAATCTTCTTGCTGTCTACTTGTCCCTTCACCTGGCTCATCAAGAATATTCCCTACACCTCCTCGGGGGTCTTCCGCAATCTGTCCCTCTCTATCTTCTTCTGACCCTACTTCTTCAAGTATAATCTCAAATGGTTCTTCAATCTCCTCCTCTTTTGATTCAGGAGTAGTCTCTGTGTAATTTCTCTTTTCTTTTCTTTTTCCTTCACTGCTGTTTGAAACTTCAGGCTCTCTTACAGAATTTGATCTCTTCTCTGATACTCGCAGTGGTTCATTCGAAGCTTTTCCTACTTCTTTCCCCACTGATTCTGTATCTTCATCATCACTGGAATCTGACTCTTCAAAATACTCTTTACCAGTTCCTTCTTTTGGGTTAGGAACTCTCAGAGTATGACTTGCATGTACCCAGTGCTTCACTCCAGCACACTTTACTGCAGTCGTCGTAGTCAGAATAACTTGTCTTGGCCTTCCCCACCTTGGAATCAAGCAATTTCTTCTTCTGTGAACTTTTATCCTCACCCAGTCTCCTGGACTCAGATCATGGGCTTGCTTCTTCTCAAGTGTGGTAGCTTCTTCTCCAACCTGGTGAAACACAGAATGAACTGCGTCAGCCAGGCCTTTACAGTAATCCAAAATCATGTCATCAGTTATTGTCACCAACTTATTGACAGGCACGAATGCATGGCGCATTGCACGTCCCATGATTATTTCGTGCGGACTCAAACCAGTAGTTCTATCTGGAGTAGATCTCATAGTCATCAGAACTAGAGGTAAAACGTCTGGCCATTTCATACCAGTGGCTAAGCACATTTTTCCAATCCTATTCTTGATTGTGCCATTAATCTGCTCAACCACACCAGAAGCCTCTGGTCGGTATGCACAATGTAGCTTCTGCTGTATTTTCAATGCTTCACAAATCAAACTCATAAGCTCATTTTGAAAGTGTCCACCTCTATCAGACTCAACTGTCACTGGAAACCCGTACCTAGGAATCAACTCCCTTAACAGTAACTTTGCCACTGTTAATCCATCATTTCTTCTAGTCGGGTAAGCTTCCACCCACCTTGAAAACAAACAGACTACCACTAAAACATACCTCAGTCTGTTTACTTGGGGCATTTCAATGAAATCAATCTGCATTCTTGTAAAAGGACCTCCTTCTCTGCCTATTGTCCCCAGACTCACCACTGTTTTTTTTCCAGTGTTAAATTGCTGACAAACTAAACACCTCTGACAGATGCTTTCTGCAATTGTCCTGAACTTTGCATTATACCAGGTCTGCTTGAAAGACCTAACCATCGCATCCCTCCCCAAATGTCCCTGGCCATGATACATCCTTGCCATTGACGACAAGATGGAGTTGGGCATTACTGGTCTGCCATCTCTGTAGACCCAAACATGGTCTGTTTCTCTTGGAGCACATCCTGCCTTAATCCAATCTTTTTTCTCTTCCTCTCCTGCCTCATCTTGCAACTGTTTCACTTCATCCCATGTCTCTAAAACATTAGTAAACATCACAGAGAGTAAAGACATTTCCCCCTCTCTGTCCCGATTAATTGACTGATTTGTCTTGGCACAGTATTGCGCAACATCGTTGGCATAACGTTTTCCAACCGTTATAAAATCCTCCCCTTGTCCATGGGCAGCACATTTTACAACTGCTAACTCCTTAGGCAGCTGTATCGCCTCAAGCAATTTACCAATCATTTCAGCATTCTTTATCGGAGTTCCACTCGATGTCAAGAAACCTCTTTGTAGCCAAAGCTGGCCAAAATCATGCACCACTCCAAATCCATACTGACTATCAGTCATTACAGTTGTCCTCAAATCTTTCCCAATTTCGCAAGCTTTTGTCAATGCCACCAATTCAGCAACTTGCGCAGATTTCACTCCTTTCAATGGTGATGCTTCCATGACCTCTGAAACTTTGCATACCGCATATGCTGCACATAACACACCATTATCATTTCTCAGGCATGATCCATCCACAAACAATACATGATCACTCTCATGCAAGGGTAGATCCCTTATGTCTGGTCTCGGTTTTGTACAGTAATCAAGCACATCCAAACAATCATGATCATCTTCCATCTTCACACCCACATTTTCAATATCTGGCAAAAGTGTCGCTGGATTCACATTTACACATCTCTCGAGAGTCACATTTGATGCTCTCAGAATCACTTTTTCATATTTAGTCAACCGACTATGTGACATGTACTGAGTTCTGCTTCTTGTCAAAAGAATTGCCACATTGTGAGGTACGAATACCCTTACAGGATATCCCATTATGATTCCCTCACTCTGTTCCAGGCTTCTGCATGTTGCTGCCACAGATTTCAGACAACCTGGTAAACCCACAGCTACAGGGTCAAGTGTCGATGAGAAGTACGCAATAGGCCTTCTCAGTAATCCATGTTTCTGAATTAACACTGAAAGTGCACATCCATTCCTCTCACTGCAGTACAACTCAAATTCTTTCTCATAGTCAGGCATACCCAAGGCTGGAGCCTCACACATTTTATTTTTGAGCTCTTCAAATGCTGCCATTTGTTCTGCATCTAGATCCAATGGATCTGTCATCTCACTTTTTGTTAGTTTAATCAGTGGCTTTGCTATCAAGGAAAAATTAATTATCCACTGACGACAATAACCCACCATACCCAGGAACATTCTCACTTCTCTCTGGGTTTTTGGAGCTTTCATTTCTCTGATTATTCTGATCCTATCATCAGTCACTTTTCTCGGACCCTTTTCAATATTGTGTCCAAGATAATGCACCTCTTTCTTGCAAAATTGCAATTTGGCTGGAGATACCTTTAACCCTCCATCTGCCAGATGATTCAGTAAAGCTATGGTATCTACTTCACAAGCTTCACGTGTCTTTGATGCCACCAGTAGGTCATCAATATACTGCACTAGCACTGAACTCTCGGGCATGATCAAACTTTCCAACGATTTCTTCAATAACTGATTGAATATCGAAGGACTCTCCGTATACCCCTGTGGGATACGACACCATGCTAAGATACGCTGGCCAAACCTAAATGCAAAAATCGGTTGGCTATCATGATGCAATGGAATTGAAAAGAACGCATGACACAAATCAATCACTGTATACCACTCAGCATCATGTGGAATTTGATACAGGATCACTGATGGATTTGGCACAATAGGACAACATGCCACCACAATTTGATTAACTTTTCTCAAATCCTGTACGATCCTAAATTTCCCATTGGGCTTTTTTAGTCCCATTATCGGTGAATTACACGGACTACTCAGTAGTTCTCTCAGGACTCCTTGCTGAATCATTTTCTCAATTATAGGTGTTATCCCTTCAATTATTTCTGGTGTCATTTTGTACTGAGGAATGTTAGGATATGTGATTCCCTCTTTCACTGCAATTTTCACTGGATCTACATTATTCATCAATCCCACATCCTCTCCAGTAAAATCCCAAACTGTCCTTTTCACTGTGTCTCTCAGCTCTCGAGGCAAATCCTCCGGATTAAACACAGCAAATGCACCAATTAACTCACTTTCTCTATTCTCTAGAGTCACTCGGTACAAAACATCTTCATCTGGTGTCTCAAAGGCTATTCCATCCGGTGTACAAAAAATTGTACAGTTCATTTTGCATAACAAGTCCCTACCCAATAAGTTCACTGGACTCGTGTCACAGACAATGAATCTGTGCATGTCTGAAAATTTCCCTATCTGTACTCTTACAGGTTCAGTAAGACGTGTTCTGATTTGCGTATTAGCTACACCAACTACTTGGATTGCTTCATCCGAGAGAGGAAGATTTCTAACATCTGTTGACCTGACAGTTGATCTTGTCGCACCTGTGTCTACCAAAAAAGTAACACTCTCCTCATTTATTTTCCCATCCACAAATGGTCCTGCCTGGTCTATTTCTAGAGTTGCACCAAGTATGCACTCTTCTTCCTCTCCTCGGCACCGTCAATAATCACCCTCAGACTCACTCCCTTCACTCTTTAACAAGTACTGTTGTACTTTGTTAGAACGTCTTGGTTTGTTTACCTGCTCATCATTGTAGAATCCTGAATCCTGATTATACTTTTGTAACCCTCTATTCTGCGGCAAGGGCGGTTTTGGCTCTTGACTCTGCTGTCTCACAACTTTCTGTTGTTGCTGCTGTTGATTATTTCCTTCGTTCTGCACCTGTTGATTTAAGGGTTTATTTTAATTACTTACTAATGGTGGATTAGGACATTCCGATCTCCAATGCCCCAATTGGCCACAGTTGTGACAAGGAAACTTTTTTTTCGCTTCCTCAAGACTTCCCTTTCCTTTCCCTGCATATTTAGGTCTATTCCCTGCATTATTTCCTGGATTATTCGCTTGTTCCACTAACTGTGCTTCCTGTCTTTCCGCAACTTTCACTTGTGCCCACATTGCTTTCTCTTTCAGCTTCCTTTGTTTTGCTTCAATTTCATCACTAAAGTATTTTGCATGTCTCAGGATCTCATCTACTTTCTTACTCTGCCAATCCACTGTGTGCTCACGAATTCTCTCACCAATTTCAGGTCTAAGGCCATATACAAATCTGTATACAAAATGACTCAAATCTTTGTCACCCAGGTGTTCATCTCCACTGAATTGTTTAAATGCCAGTATCAGCCTCTCGTAAAAAGCATGAACTGATTCTTTCGCTTCCTGTTGTGTTCGATCTATCTTTACCCATTCTGTCTCTTTTGCAGGAACTTTACTCTTCAGGTATACCATCACCTGATCATACTTTCTCATTACCTCTGGATCTGGTGCCCCTGTTCTTGGGTCTCTTGGATATTCCTCAGTAGGCCAACTCACAACTATTTTACACTCAGTCCACAAGTCTGCTGGAACAATTATATCAAACAGACTATTCAGGTCAACCCACAGCACTTTTGACAATTTCACAAACCTATCTACCTGCCTATACCACTCGACGGGCTTTTCTCTCAATCGAGGGAAATCATTCGTGAATGATAAAATATCCTGTCTGGTCCATGGAACATGTACATATCCTCCTCCAGGTATTTCTCTCATAGGATAATTATCCACTGGTTTTTCCTTTTCTCTCACTGGAAATGCTGAATAAGTTGTTCTATCTTCAGCCTCATCTCTTTTTTTGTACCACCTATTCTTCCACTTTTCTACATCACCCCATCTTCGCAATAATGCTACCATTTCTTTAATCTGTCCTGTTCTACCAGTAGCATTCAAATTCTCAATATCCTTCTCTGTAAAATCCATCCTGTAAGTTCTTTGTAAAGCTTTCACTTTATCAATGTCAACTCCCTGCTCATTTGCTATCGCTCTTAGCCTGTCATGTGTATTCCTTGCTCTCCAGGTGATATTTTTGCACATGAACATTAGTTCACCATCATGATGACTCTTCAGAATCTCTGTTGGAACTGTTCCTGTAACAAGCTCTTCTAATTCTACACGTAACCTAGCTACATCAATTACTTGTGAATCTTTATCCTTTTTCTGTAGAACCTTCATCCAATCATTCAAATCATCAACTGTTATTTCAGCAGTTTTTTTCACTGGAACCACTCTCTTTTGCGGTTCTAAAATTGGCATCCCTGAACAACTAGCTTCACTGGCATCCAATATCTCACTACATGTGTCATGTCTTTATTGTCTCAGGTCACTTCTTTCTGCTCTTTTGCCTGAATCTCCTGAAGGACCAACTGAATTTGTCAGATTATTCCCAACATATGGAATCACCAGTCCATTCTCACCTGTCCTCTGTTTGTCAAACACAGGCATAACTGGACCTATTGTTACAGGCACCGTAACAGCTTCTAGATTCTTTAACAAAGTAGGTCGCACACTGCTCGTCATACCCGCAAATAGCCCCATAGAACTCTGGATAATGTAGTAGCAACGGTGAGTACGCCTATGCCACGAGTGTGTCACTATAATGCCATCCCTGGACACGTGTTTCGAGGTAATTGCCTCTCGTCAGCAGGGAGCAGGTAGGTATGTGGGGTGCCAAGTAGACTGCCAAAATATTAAAGGTAAAATACCTCTACCGGCGCGCAGGTGCGGAACCAAGGCTCGTCAGCCCAAATCGCTCGAGGGAGCTTAAATACATTAACAAAGTAGGTCGCACACTGCTCGTCATACCCGCAAATAGCCCCATAGAACTCTGGATAATGTAGTAGCAACGGTGAGTACGCCTATGCCACGAGTGTGTCACTATAATGCCATCCCTGGACACGTGTTTCGAGGTAATTGCCTCTCGTCAGCAGGGAGCAGGTAGGTATGTGGGGTGCCAAGTAGACTGCCAAAATATTAAAGGTAAAATACCTCTACCGGCGCGCAGGTGCGGAACCAAGGCTCGTCAGCCCAAATCGCTCGAGGGAGCTTAAATACATTAACAAAGTAGGTCGCACACTGCTCGTCATACCCGCAAATAGCCCCATAGAACTCTGGATAATGTAGTAGCAACGGTGAGTACGCCTATGCCACGAGTGTGTCACTATAATGCCATCCCTGGACACGTGTTTCGAGGTAATTGCCTCTCGTCAGCAGGGAGCAGGTAGGTATGTGGGGTGCCAAGTAGACTGGCAAAATATTAAAGGTAAAATACCTCTACCGGCGCGCAGGTGCGGAACCAAGGCTCGTCAGCCCAAATCGCTCGAGGGAGCTTAAATACATTAACAAAGTAGGTCGCACACTGCTCGTCATACCCGCAAATAGCCCCATAGAACTCTGGATAATGTAGTAGCAACGGTGAGTACGCCTATGCCACAAGTGTGTCACTATAATGCCATCCCTGGACACGTGTTTCGAGGTAATTGCCTCTCGTCAGCAGGGAGCAGGTAGGTATGTGGGGTGCCAAGTAGACTGCCAAAATATTAAAGGTAAAATACCTCTACCGGCGCGCAGGTGCGGAACCAAGGCTCGTCAGCCCAAATCGCTCGAGGGAGCTTAAATACATTAACAAAGTAGGTCGCACACTGCTCGTCATACCCGCAAATAGCCCCATAGAACTCTGGATAATGTAGTAGCAACGGTGAGTACGCCTATGCCACGAGTGTGTCACTATAATGCCATCCCTGGACACGTGTTTCGAGGTAATTGCCTCTCGTCAGCAGGGAGCAGGTAGGTATGTGGGGTGCCAAGTAGACTGCCAAAATATTAAAGGTAAAATACCTCTACCGGCGCGCAGGTGCGGAACCAAGGCTCGTCAGCCCAAATCGCTCGAGGGAGCTTAAATACATTAACAAAGTAGGTCGCACACTGCTCGTCATACCCGCAAATAGCCCCATAGAACTCTGGATAATGTAGTAGCAACGGTGAGTACGCCTATGCCACGAGTGTGTCACTATAATGCCATCCCTGGACACGTGTTTCGAGGTAATTGCCTCTCATCAGCAGGGAGCAGGTAGGTATGTGGGGTGCCAAGTAGACTGCCAAAATATTAAAGGTAAAATACCTCTACCGGCGCGCAGGTGCGGAACCAAGGCTCGTCAGCCCAAATCGCTCGAGGGAGCTTAAATACATTAACAAAGTAGGTCGCACACTGCTCGTCATACCCGCAAATAGCCCCATAGAACTCTGGATAATGTAGTAGCAACGGTGAGTACGCCTATGCCACGAGTGTGTCACTATAATGCCATCCCTGGACACGTGTTTCGAGGTAATTGCCTCTCGTCAGCAGGGAGCAGGTAGGTATGTGGGGTGCCAAGTAGACTGCCAAAATATTAAAGGTAAAATACCTCTACCGGCGCGCAGGTGCGGAACCAAGGCTCGTCAGCCCAAATCGCTCGAGGGAGCTTAAATACATTAACAAAGTAGGTCGCACACTGCTCGTCATACCCGCAAATAGCCCCATAGAACTCTGGATAATGTAGTAGCAACGGTGAGTACGCCTATGCCACGAGTGTGTCACTATAATGCCATCCCTGGACACGTGTTTCGAGGTAATTGCCTCTCGTCAGCAGGGAGCAGGTAGGTATGTGGGGTGCCAAGTAGACTGCCAAAATATTAAAGGTAAAATACCTTTACCGGCGCGCAGGTGCGGAACCAAGGCTCGTCAGCCCAAATCGCTCGAGGGAGCTTAAATACATTAACAAAGTAGGTCGCACACTGCTCGTCATACCCGCAAATAGCCCCATAGAACTCTGGATAATGTAGTAGCAACGGTGAGTACGCCTATGCCACGAGTGTGTCACTATAATGCCATCCCTGGACACGTGTTTCGAGGTAATTGCCTCTCATCAGCAGGGAGCAGGTAGGTATGTGGGGTGCCAAGTAGACTGCCAAAATATTAAAGGTAAAATACCTTTACCGGCGCGCAGGTGCGGAACCAAGGCTCGTCAGCCCAAATCGCTCGAGGGAGCTTAAATACATTAACAAAGTAGGTCGCACACTGCTCGTCATACCCGCAAATAGCCCCATAGAACTCTGGATAATGTAGTAGCAACGGTGAGTACGCCTATGCCACGAGTGTGTCACTATAATGCCATCCCTGGACACGTGTTTCGAGGTAATTGCCTCTCGTCAGCAGGGAGCAGGTAGGTATGTGGGGTGCCAAGTAGACTGCCAAAATATTAAAGGTAAAATACCTCTACCGGCGCGCAGGTGCGGAACCAAGGCTCGTCAGCCCAAATCGCTCGAGGGAGCTTAAATACATTAACAAAGTAGGTCGCACACTGCTCGTCATACCCGCAAATAGCCCCATAGAACTCTGGATAATGTAGTAGCAACGGTGAGTACGCCTATGCCACGAGTGTGTCACTATAATGCCATCCCTGGACACGTGTTTCGAGGTAATTGCCTCTCGTCAGCAGGGAGCAGGTAGGTATGTGGGGTGCCAAGTAGACTGCCAAAATATTAAAGGTAAAATACCTCTACCGGCGCGCAGGTGCGGAACCAAGGCTCGTCAGCCCAAATCGCTCGAGGGAGCTTAAATACATTAACAAAGTAGGTCGCACACTGCTCGTCATACCCGCAAATAGCCCCATAGAACTCTGGATAATGTAGTAGCAACGGTGAGTACGCCTATGCCACGAGTGTGTCACTATAATGCCATCCCTGGACACGTGTTTCGAGGTAATTGCCTCTCATCAGCAGGGAGCAGGTAGGTATGTGGGGTGCCAAGTAGACTGCCAAAATATTAAAGGTAAAATACCTCTACCGGCGCGCAGGTGCGGAACCAAGGCTCGTCAGCCCAAATCGCTCGAGGGAGCTTAAATACATTAACAAAGTAGGTCGCACACTGCTCGTCATACCCGCAAATAGCCCCATAGAACTCTGGATAATGTAGTAGCAACGGTGAGTACGCCTATGCCACGAGTGTGTCACTATAATGCCATCCCTGGACACGTGTTTCGAGGTAATTGCCTCTCGTCAGCAGGGAGCAGGTAGGTATGTGGGGTGCCAAGTAGACTGCCAAAATATTAAAGGTAAAATACCTCTACCGGCGCGCAGGTGCGGAACCAAGGCTCGTCAGCCCAAATCGCTCGAGGGAGCTTAAATACATTAACAAAGTAGGTCGCACACTGCTCGTCATACCCGCAAATAGCCCCATAGAACTCTGGATAATGTAGTAGCAACGGTGAGTACGCCTATGCCACGAGTGTGTCACTATAATGCCATCCCTGGACACGTGTTTCGAGGTAATTGCCTCTCGTCAGCAGGGAGCAGGTAGGTATGTGGGGTGCCAAGTAGACTGCCAAAATATTAAAGGTAAAATACCTCTACCGGCGCGCAGGTGCGGAACCAAGGCTCGTCAGCCCAAATCGCTCGAGGGAGCTTAAATACATTAACAAAGTAGGTCGCACACTGCTCGTCATACCCGCAAATAGCCCCATAGAACTCTGGATAATGTAGTAGCAACGGTGAGTACGCCTATGCCACGAGTGTGTCACTATAATGCCATCCCTGGACACGTGTTTCGAGGTAATTGCCTCTCATCAGCAGGGAGCAGGTAGGTATGTGGGGTGCCAAGTAGACTGCCAAAATATTAAAGGTAAAATACCTCTACCGGCGCGCAGGTGCGGAACCAAGGCTCGTCAGCCCAAATCGCTCGAGGGAGCTTAAATACATTAACAAAGTAGGTCGCACACTGCTCGTCATACCCGCAAATAGCCCCATAGAACTCTGGATAATGTAGTAGCAACGGTGAGTACGCCTATGCCACGAGTGTGTCACTATAATGCCATCCCTGGACACGTGTTTCGAGGTAATTGCCTCTCGTCAGCAGGGAGCAGGTAGGTATGTGGGGTGCCAAGTAGACTGCCAAAATATTAAAGGTAAAATACCTCTACCGGCGCGCAGGTGCGGAACCAAGGCTCGTCAGCCCAAATCGCTCGAGGGAGCTTAAATACATTAACAAAGTAGGTCGCACACTGCTCGTCATACCCGCAAATAGCCCCATAGAACTCTGGATAATGTAGTAGCAACGGTGAGTACGCCTATGCCACGAGTGTGTCACTATAATGCCATCCCTGGACACGTGTTTCGAGGTAATTGCCTCTCGTCAGCAGGGAGCAGGTAGGTATGTGGGGTGCCAAGTAGACTGCCAAAATATTAAAGGTAAAATACCTTTACCGGCGCGCAGGTGCGGAACCAAGGCTCGTCAGCCCAAATCGCTCGAGGGAGCTTAAATACATTAACAAAGTAGGTCGCACACTGCTCGTCATACCCGCAAATAGCCCCATAGAACTCTGGATAATGTAGTAGCAACGGTGAGTACGCCTATGCCACGAGTGTGTCACTATAATGCCATCCCTGGACACGTGTTTCGAGGTAATTGCCTCTCATCAGCAGGGAGCAGGTAGGTATGTGGGGTGCCAAGTAGACTGCCAAAATATTAAAGGTAAAATACCTCTACCGGCGCGCAGGTGCGGAACCAAGGCTCGTCAGCCCAAATCGCTCGAGGGAGCTTAAATACATTAACAAAGTAGGTCGCACACTGCTCGTCATACCCGCAAATAGCCCCATAGAACTCTGGATAATGTAGTAGCAACAGTGAGTACGCCTATGCCACGAGTGTGTCACTATAATGCCATCCCTGGACACGTGTTTCGAGGTAATTGCCTCTCGTCAGCAGGGAGCAGGTAGGTATGTGGGGTGCCAAGTAGACTGCCAAAATATTAAAGGTAAAATACCTCTACCGGCGCGCAGGTGCGGAACCAAGGCTCGTCAGCCCAAATCGCTCGAGGGAGCTTAAATACATTAACAAAGTAGGTCGCACACTGCTCGTCATACCCGCAAATAGCCCCATAGAACTCTGGATAATGTAGTAGCAACGGTGAGTACGCCTATGCCACGAGTGTGTCACTATAATGCCATCCCTGGACACGTGTTTCGAGGTAATTGCCTCTCGTCAGCAGGGAGCAGGTAGGTATGTGGGGTGCCAAGTAGACTGCCAAAATATTAAAGGTAAAATACCTCTACCGGCGCGCAGGTGCGGAACCAAGGCTCGTCAGCCCAAATCGCTCGAGGGAGCTTAAATACATTAACAAAGTAGGTCGCACACTGCTCGTCATACCCGCAAATAGCCCCATAGAACTCTGGATAATGTAGTAGCAACGGTGAGTACGCCTATGCCACGAGTGTGTCACTATAATGCCATTCCTGGACACGTGTTTCGAGGTAATTGCCTCTCGTCAGCAGGGAGCAGGTAGGTATGTGGGGTGCCAAGTAGACTGCCAAAATATTAAAGGTAAAATACCTCTACCGGCGCGCAGGTGCGGAACCAAGGCTCGTCAGCCCAAATCGCTCGAGGGAGCTTAAATACATTAACAAAGTAGGTCGCACACTGCTCGTCATACCCGCAAATAGCCCCATAGAACTCTGGATAATGTAGTAGCAACGGTGAGTACGCCTATGCCACGAGTGTGTCACTATAATGCCATCCCTGGACACGTGTTTCGAGGTAATTGCCTCTCGTCAGCAGGGAGCAGGTAGGTATGTGGGGTGCCAAGTAGACTGCCAAAATATTAAAGGTAAAATACCTCTACCGGCGCGCAGGTGCGGAACCAAGGCTCGTCAGCCCAAATCGCTCGAGGGAGCTTAAATACATTAACAAAGTAGGTCGCACACTGCTCGTCATACCCGCAAATAGCCCCATAGAACTCTGGATAATGTAGTAGCAACGGTGAGTACGCCTATGCCACGAGTGTGTCACTATAATGCCATCCCTGGACACGTGTTTCGAGGTAATTGCCTCTCGTCAGCAGGGAGCAGGTAGGTATGTGGGGTGCCAAGTAGACTGCCAAAATATTAAAGGTAAAATACCTCTACCGGCGCGCAGGTGCGGAACCAAGGCTCGTCAGCCCAAATCGCTCGAGGGAGCTTAAATACATTAACAAAGTAGGTCGCACACTGCTCGTCATACCCGCAAATAGCCCCATAGAACTCTGGATAATGTAGTAGCAACGGTGAGTACGCCTATGCCACGAGTGTGTCACTATAATGCCATCCCTGGACACGTGTTTCGAGGTAATTGCCTCTCGTCAGCAGGGAGCAGGTAGGTATGTGGGGTGCCAAGTAGACTGCCAAAATATTAAAGGTAAAATACCTCTACCGGCGCGCAGGTGCGGAACCAAGGCTCGTCAGCCCAAATCGCTCGAGGGAGCTTAAATACATTAACAAAGTAGGTCGCACACTGCTCGTCATACCCGCAAATAGCCCCATAGAACTCTGGATAATGTAGTAGCAACGGTGAGTACGCCTATGCCACGAGTGTGTCACTATAATGCCATCCCTGGACACGTGTTTCGAGGTAATTGCCTCTCGTCAGCAGGGAGCAGGTAGGTATGTGGGGTGCCAAGTAGACTGCCAAAATATTAAAGGTAAAATACCTCTACCGGCGCGCAGGTGCGGAACCAAGGCTCGTCAGCCCAAATCGCTCGAGGGAGCTTAAATACATTAACAAAGTAGGTCGCATACTGCTCGTCATACCCGCAAATAGCCCCATAGAACTCTGGATAATGTAGTAGCAACGGTGAGTACGCCTATGCCACGAGTGTGTCACTATAATGCCATCCCTGGACACGTGTTTCGAGGTAATTGCCTCTCGTCAGCAGGGAGCAGGAAGAAGGACAATTATCCTGAAACACGTGTCTAGAGATACACAGCACTGGCTGCACCAACAAGGGTGAAAAACTAAAGCCTGACACCGAACAAAGTGTTACCATGCACTGCATTTATCATGATGCATCAGGGCAAACTGAGTGCTGGAGTGTGAGGCAGTGTGCGCCCACCCCCCTCCTGTTTGAAAAGGCTCCCTTGAGCTGACGAGCTGACGAGCTCTGGTTGATGCACCTGCGCCTATGGAGTGGTACTGAGACCTGAGAAGACTTTGGGCAGCATCTTCAGCACCCCCCAAAAAAAGTGTTGCTCTCTACTGAAGAAGGACAATTATCCTGAAACACGTGTCTAGAGATACACAGCACTGGCTGCACCAACAAGGGTGAAAAACTAAAGCCTGACACCGAACAAAGTGTTACCATGCACTGCATTTATCATGATGCATCAGGGCAAACTGAGTGCTGGAGTGTGAGGCAGTGTGCGCCCACCCCCCTCCTGTTTGAAAAGGCTCCCTTGAGCTGACGAGCTGACGAGCTCTGGTTGATGCACCTGCGCCTATGGAGTGGTACTGAGACCTGAGAAGACTTTGGGCAGCATCTTCAGCACCCCCCAAAAAAAGTGTTGCTCTCTACTGAAGAAGGACAATTATCCTGAAACACGTGTCTAGAGATACACAGCACTGGCTGCACCAACAAGGGTGAAAAACTAAAGCCTGACACCGAACAAAGTGTTACCATGCACTGCATTTATCATGATGCATCAGGGCAAACTGAGTGCTGGAGTGTGAGGCAGTGTGCGCCCACCCCCCTCCTGTTTGAAAAGGCTCCCTTGAGCTGACGAGCTGACGAGCTCTGGTTGATGCACCTGCGCCTATGGAGTGGTACTGAGACCTGAGAAGACTTTGGGCAGCATCTTCAGCACCCCCCAAAAAAAGTGTTGCTCTCTACTGAAGAAGGACAATTATCCTGAAACACGTGTCTAGAGATACACAGCACTGGCTGCACCAACAAGGGTGAAAAACTAAAGCCTGACACCGAACAAAGTGTTACCATGCACTGCATTTATCATGATGCATCAAGGCAAACTGAGTGCTGGAGTGTGAGGCAGTGTGCGCCCACCCCCCTCCTGTTTGAAAAGGCTCCCTTGAGCTGACGAGCTGACGAGCTCTGGTTGATGCACCTGCGCCTATGGAGTGGTACTGAGACCTGAGAAGACTTTGGGCAGCATCTTCAGCACCCCCCAAAAAAAGTGTTGCTCTCTACTGAAGAAGGACAATTATCCTGAAACACGTGTCTAGAGATACACAGCACTGGCTGCACCAACAAGGGTGAAAAACTAAAGCCTGACACCGAACAAAGTGTTACCATGCACTGCATTTATCATGATGCATCAGGGCAAACTGAGTGCTGGAGTGTGAGGCAGTGTGCGCCCAGCCCCCTCCTGTTTGAAAAGGCTCCCTTGAGCTGACGAGCTGACGAGCTCTGGTTGATGCACCTGCGCCTATGGAGTGGTACTGAGACCTGAGAAGACTTTGGGCAGCATCTTCAGCACCCCCCAAAAAAAGTGTTGCTCTCTACTGAAGAAGGACAATTATCCTGAAACACGTGTCTAGAGATACACAGCACTGGCTGCACCAACAAGGGTGAAAAACTAAAGCCTGACACCGAACAAAGTGTTACCATGCACTGCATTTATCATGATGCATCAGGGCAAACTGAGTGCTGGAGTGTGAGGCAGTGTGCGCCCACCCCCCTCCTGTTTGAAAAGGCTCCCTTGAGCTGACGAGCTGACGAGCTCTGGTTGATGCACCCGCGCCTATGGAGTGGTACTGAGACCTGAGAAGACTTTGGGCAGCATCTTCAGCACCCCCCAAAAAAAGTGTTGCTCTCTACTGAAGAAGGACAATTATCCTGAAACACGTGTCTAGAGATACACAGCACTGGCTGCACCAACAAGGGTGAAAAACTAAAGCCTGACACCGAACAAAGTGTTACCATGCACTGCATTTATCATGATGCATCAGGGCAAACTGAGTGCTGGAGTGTGAGGCAGTGTGCGCCCACCCCCCTCCTGTTTGAAAAGGCTCCCTTGAGCTGACGAGCTGACGAGCTCTGGTTGATGCACCTGCGCCTATGGAGTGGTACTGAGACCTGAGAAGACTTTGGGCAGCATCTTCAGCACCCCCCAAAAAAAGTGTTGCTCTCTACTGAAGAAGGACAATTATCCTGAAACACGTGTCTAGAGATACACAGCACTGGCTGCACCAACAAGGGTGAAAAACTAAAGCCTGACACCGAACAAAGTGTTACCATGCACTGCATTTATCATGATGCATCAGGGCAAACTGAGTGCTGGAGTGTGAGGCAGTGTGCGCCCACCCCCCTCCTGTTTGAAAAGGCTCCCTTGAGCTGACGAGCTGACGAGCTCTGGTTGATGCACCTGCGCCTATGGAGTGGTACTGAGACCTGAGAAGACTTTGGGCAGCATCTTCAGCACCCCCCAAAAAAAGTGTTGCTCTCTACTGAAGAAGGACAATTATCCTGAAACACGTGTCTAGAGATACACAGCACTGGCTGCACCAACAAGGGTGAAAAACTAAAGCCTGACACCGAACAAAGTGTTACCATGCACTGCATTTATCATGATGCATCAGGGCAAACTGAGTGCTGGAGTGTGAGGCAGTGTGCGCCCACCCCCCTCCTGTTTGAAAAGGCTCCCTTGAGCTGACGAGCTGACGAGCTCTGGTTGATGCACCTGCGCCTATGGAGTGGTACTGAGACCTGAGAAGACTTTGGGCAGCATCTTCAGCACCCCCCAAAAAAAGTGTTGCTCTCTACTGAAGAAAGACAATTATCCTGAAACACGTGTCTAGAGATACACAGCACTGGCTGCACCAACAAGGGTGAAAAACTAAAGCCTGACACCGAACAAAGTGTTACCATGCACTGCATTTATCATGATGCATCAGGGCAAACTGAGTGCTGGAGTGTGAGGCAGTGTGCGCCCACCCCCCTCCTGTTTGAAAAGGCTCCCTTGAGCTGACGAGCTCTGGTTGATGCACCTGCGCCTATGGAGTGGTACTGAGACCTGAGAAGACTTTGGGCAGCATCTTCAGCACCCCCCAAAAAAAGTGTTGCTCTCTACTGAAGAAGGACAATTATCCTGAAACACGTGTCTAGAGATACACAGCACTGGCTGCACCAACAAGGGTGAAAAACTAAAGCCTGACACCGAACAAAGTGTTACCATGCACTGCATTTATCATGATGCATCAGGGCAAACTGAGTGCTGGAGTGTGAGGCAGTGTGCGCCCACCCCCCTCCTGTTTGAAAAGGCTCCCTTGAGCTGACGAGCTGACGAGCTCTGGTTGATGCACCTGCGCCTATGGAGTGGTACTGAGACCTGAGAAGACTTTGGGCAGCATCTTCAGCACCCCCCAAAAAAAGTGTTGCTCTCTACTGAAGAAGGACAATTATCCTGAAACACGTGTCTAGAGATACACAGCACTGGCTGCACCAACAAGGGTGAAAAACTAAAGCCTGACACCGAACAAAGTGTTACCATGCACTGCATTTATCATGATGCATCAGGGCAAACTGAGTGCTGGAGTGTGAGGCAGTGTGCGCCCACCCCCCTCCTGTTTGAAAAGGCTCCCTTGAGCTGACGAGCTGACGAGCTCTGGTTGATGCACCTGCGCCTATGGAGTGGTACTGAGACCTGAGAAGACTTTGGGCAGCATCTTCAGCACCCCCCAAAAAAAGTGTTGCTCTCTACTGAAGAAGGACAATTATCCTGAAACACGTGTCTAGAGATACACAGCACTGGCTGCACCAACAAGGGTGAAAAACTAAAGCCTGACACCGAACAAAGTGTTACCATGCACTGCATTTATCATGATGCATCAGGGCAAACTGAGTGCTGGAGTGTGAGGCAGTGTGCGCCCACCCCCCTCCTGTTTGAAAAGGCTCCCTTGAGCTGACGAGCTGACGAGCTCCGGTTGATGCACCTGCGCCTATGGAGTGGTACTGAGACCTGAGAAGACTTTGGGCAGCATCTTCAGCACCCCCCAAAAAAAGTGTTGCTCTCTACTGAAGAAGGACAATTATCCTGAAACACGTGTCTAGAGATACACAGCACTGGCTGCACCAACAAGGGTGAAAAACTAAAGCCTGACACCGAACAAAGTGTTACCATGCACTGCATTTATCATGATGCATCAGGGCAAACTGAGTGCTGGAGTGTGAGGCAGTGTGCGCCCACCCCCCTCCTGTTTGAAAAGGCTCCCTTGAGCTGACGAGCTGACGAGCTCTGGTTGATGCACCTGCGCCTATGGAGTGGTACTGAGACCTGAGAAGACTTTGGGCAGCATCTTCAGCACCCCCCAAAAAAAGTGTTGCTCTCTACTGAAGAAGGACAATTATCCTGAAACACGTGTCTAGAGATACACAGCACTGGCTGCACCAACAAGGGTGAAAAACTAAAGCCTGACACCGAACAAAGTGTTACCATGCACTGCATTTATCATGATGCATCAGGGCAAACTGAGTGCTGGAGTGTGAGGCAGTGTGCGCCCACCCCCCTCCTGTTTGAAAAGGCTCCCTTGAGCTGACGAGCTGACGAGCTCTGGTTGATGCACCTGCGCCTATGGAGTGGTACTGAGACCTGAGAAGACTTTGGGCAGCATCTTCAGCACCCCCCAAAAAAAGTGTTGCTCTCTACTGAAGAAGGAAAATTATCCTGAAACACGTGTCTAGAGATACACAGCACTGGCTGCACCAACAAGGGTGAAAAACTAAAGCCTGACACCGAACAAAGTGTTACCATGCACTGCATTTATCATGATGCATCAGGGCAAACTGAGTGCTGGAGTGTGAGGCAGTGTGCGCCCACCCCCCTCCTGTTTGAAAAGGCTCCCTTGAGCTGACGAGCTGACGAGCTCTGGTTGATGCACCTGCGCCTATGGAGTGGTACTGAGACCTGAGAAGACTTTGGGCAGCATCTTCAGCACCCCCCAAAAAAAGTGTTGCTCTCTACTGAAGAAGGACAATTATCCTGAAACACGTGTCTAGAGATACACAGCACTGGCTGCACCAACAAGGGTGAAAAACTAAAGCCTGACACCGAACAAAGTGTTACCATGCACTGCATTTATCATGATGCATCAGGGCAAACTGAGTGCTGGAGTGTGAGGCAGTGTGCGCCCACCCCCCTCCTGTTTGAAAAGGCTCCCTTGAGCTGACGAGCTGACGAGCTCTGGTTGATGCACCTGCGCCTATGGAGTGGTACTGAGACCTGAGAAGACTTTGGGCAGCATCTTCAGCACCCCCCAAAAAAAGTGTTGCTCTCTACTGAAGAAGGACAATTATCCTGAAACACGTGTCTAGAGATACACAGCACTGGCTGCACCAACAAGGGTGAAAAACTAAAGCCTGACACCGAACAAAGTGTTACCATGCACTGCATTTATCATGATGCATCAGGGCAAACTGAGTGCTGGAGTGTGAGGCAGTGTGCGCCCACCCCCCTCCTGTTTGAAAAGGCTCCCTTGAGCTGACGAGCTGACGAGCTCTGGTTGATGCACCTGCGCCTATGGAGTGGTACTGAGACCTGAGAAGACTTTGGGCAGCATCTTCAGCACCCCCCAAAAAAAGTGTTGCTCTCTACTGAAGAAGGACAATTATCCTGAAACACGTGTCTAGAGATACACAGCACTGGCTGCACCAACAAGGGTGAAAAACTAAAGCCTGACACCGAACAAAGTGTTACCATGCACTGCATTTATCATGATGCATCAGGGCAAACTGAGTGCTGGAGTGTGAGGCAGTGTGCGCCCACCCCCCTCCTGTTTGAAAAGGCTCCCTTGAGCTGACGAGCTGACGAGCTCTGGTTGATGCACCTGCGCCTATGGAGTGGTACTGAGACCTGAGAAGACTTTGGGCAGCATCTTCAGCACCCCCCAAAAAAAGTGTTGCTCTCTACTGAAGAAGGACAATTATCCTGAAACACGTGTCTAGAGATACACAGCACTGGCTGCACCAACAAGGGTGAAAAACTAAAGCCTGACACCGAACAAAGTGTTACCATGCACTGCATTTATCATGATGCATCAGGGCAAACTGAGTGCTGGAGTGTGAGGCAGTGTGCGCCCACCCCCCTCCTGTTTGAAAAGGCTCCCTTGAGCTGACGAGCTGACGAGCTCTGGTTGATGCACCTGCGCCTATGGAGTGGTACTGAGACCTGAGAAGACTTTGGGCAGCATCTTCAGCACCCCCCAAAAAAAAAGTGTTGCTCTCTACTGAAGAAGGACAATTATCCTGAAACACATGTCTAGAGATACACAGCACTGGCTGCACCAACAAGGGTGAAAAACTAAAGCCTGACACCGAACAAAGTGTTACCATGCACTGCATTTATCATGATGCATCAGGGCAAACTGAGTGCTGGAGTGTGAGGCAGTGTGCGCCCACCCCCCTCCTGTTTGAAAAGGCTCCCTTGAGCTGACGAGCTGACGAGCTCTGGTTGATGCACCTGCGCCTATGGAGTGGTACTGAGACCTGAGAAGACTTTGGGCAGCATCTTCAGCACCCCCCAAAAAAAGTGTTGCTCTCTACTGAAGAAGGACAATTATCCTGAAACACGTGTCTAGAGATACACAGCACTGGCTGCACCAACAAGGGTGAAAAACTAAAGCCTGACACCGAACAAAGTGTTACCATGCACTGCATTTATCATGATGCATCAGGGCAAACTGAGTGCTGGAGTGTGAGGCAGTGTGCGCCCACCCCCCTCCTGTTTGAAAAGGCTCCCTTGAGCTGACGAGCTGACGAGCTCTGGTTGATGCACCTGCGCCTATGGAGTGGTACTGAGACCTGAGAAGACTTTGGGCAGCATCTTCAGCACCCCCCAAAAAAAGTGTTGCTCTCTACTGAAGAAGGACAATTATCCTGAAACACGTGTCTAGAGATACACAGCACTGGCTGCACCAACAAGGGTGAAAAACTAAAGCCTGACACCGAACAAAGTGTTACCATGCACTGCATTTATCATGATGCATCAGGGCAAACTGAGTGCTGGAGTGTGAGGCAGTGTGCGCCCACCCCCCTCCTGTTTGAAAAGGCTCCCTTGAGCTGACGAGCTGACGAGCTCTGGTTGATGCACCTGCGCCTATGGAGTGGTACTGAGACCTGAGAAGACTTTGGGCAGCATCTTCAGCACCCCCCAAAAAAAAAGTGTTGCTCTCTACTGAAGAAGGACAATTATCCTGAAACACGTGTCTAGAGATACACAGCACTGGCTGCACCAACAAGGGTGAAAAACTAAAGCCTGACACCGAACAAAGTGTTACCATGCACTGCATTTATCATGATGCATCAGGGCAAACTGAGTGCTGGAGTGTGAGGCAGTGTGCGCCCACCCCCCTCCTGTTTGAAAAGGCTCCCTTGAGCTGACGAGCTGACGAGCTCTGGTTGATGCACCTGCGCCTATGGAGTGGTACTGAGACCTGAGAAGACTTTGGGCAGCATCTTCAGCACCCCCCAAAAAAGTGTTGCTCTCTACTGAAGAAGGACAATTATCCTGAAACACGTGTCTAGAGATACACAGCACTGGCTGCACCAACAAGGGTGAAAAACTAAAGCCTGACACCGAACAAAGTGTTACCATGCACTGCATTTATCATGATGCATCAGGGCAAACTGAGTGCTGGAGTGTGAGGCAGTGTGCGCCCACCCCCCTCCTGTTTGAAAAGGCTCCCTTGAGCTGACGAGCTGACGAGCTCTGGTTGATGCACCTGCGCCTATGGAGTGGTACTGAGACCTGAGAAGACTTTGGGCAGCATCTTCAGCACCCCCCAAAAAAGTGTTGCTCTCTACTGAAGAAGGACAATTATCCTGAAACACGTGTCTAGAGATACACAGCACTGGCTGCACCAACAAGGGTGAAAAACTAAAGCCTGACACCGAACAAAGTGTTACCATGCACTGCATTTATCATGATGCATCAGGGCAAACTGAGTGCTGGAGTGTGAGGCAGTGTGCGCCCACCCCCCTCCTGTTTGAAAAGGCTCCCTTGAGCTGACGAGCTGACGAGCTCTGGTTGATGCACCTGCGCCTATGGAGTGGTACTGAGACCTGAGAAGACTTTGGGCAGCATCTTCAGCACCCCCCAAAAAAAAAAAAAGTGTTGCTCTCTACTGAAGAAGGACAATTATCCTGAAACACGTGTCTAGAGATACACAGCACTGGCTGCACCAACAAGGGTGAAAAACTAAAGCCTGACACCGAACAAAGTGTTACCATGCACTGCATTTATCATGATGCATCAGGGCAAACTGAGTGCTGGAGTGTGAGGCAGTGTGCGCCCACCCCCCTCCTGTTTGAAAAGGCTCCCTTGAGCTGACGAGCTGACGAGCTCTGGTTGATGCACCTGCGCCTATGGAGTGGTACTGAGACCTGAGAAGACTTTGGGCAGCATCTTCAGCACCCCCCAAAAAAGTGTTGCTCTCTACTGAAGAAGGACAATTATCCTGAAACACGTGTCTAGAGATACACAGCACTGGCTGCACCAACAAGGGTGAAAAACTAAAGCCTGACACCGAACAAAGTGTTACCATGCACTGCATTTATCATGATGCATCAGGGCAAACTGAGTGCTGGAGTGTGAGGCAGTGTGCGCCCACCCCCCTCCAGCTTCTAGATTCTTCGTTAACTCCCTAATTTTCTCTGTCAACTCTGTTGTAGTTCTGGCTAATTGTCTGGCATTCTCATCAAGGTAATGATCACTTCTTACCTCAGGTGTCTCATTTTCTGTCTCACTAACACACACTGTATCTCTTATCGGAGAAACAACTGGTGTACTTTTATCCGGTTCTGGTCTATATGGAGGTGGTCTCTTGTAAATCATGTCATTCAAGACCTCATCCTCATACTCATTAACTCCATATTTTCTCATTTCTGACTCAGGAACCCTTTCTGCTCCTCCTTCAACTGTTCTCATCGGATATAATCCCTCTGACATACTAACATCTCGCCACCTTTTCATTCGATCATGATGAGTCTCACGATCATGTCTCCTCCCAAACATGTACCTATAGTACCCTCCAGATCTCTGTTTTTCTCTCTCATGTACTTCCTCATCCCATTCCACTAAAGCCTCGAACCGTGTAGGTCTCGGTTTCGGGTCTAGACATAACATCTTTTCCCGTAAATTTCTCAACACGGCTAGATTAAATGAACCATGTTCTGGAAATGCTAGAACACCATCTTCTTTAGTATACCTAACCCAATTCTCCAACCATATACAGGTATGAAACCCATGTCTTGCAGCCATGAAGGATGCAGGTGTTTTCGGTGGAGGTAACAACTCACCCTCTCTTGTTTTAACATCTTTATCCTTGCTAAACCACTTTTTAATTTTACCAAAAAATGTTTTCTTCTTTTTCTCTTCTTGATAATACATTTTAGCGTTTACCAAAACTCTCTACTCTTTCCGTATTATAAATATACAATACGAATTTTCTACCAATAACAGCGTGACTCACACTAACGCACCAATCCTGGAACGTCTACGTCACTAAATAGCCCTTCCAATCCTTGGGCGGCTTACACTAACGCACCAATCCTAGCGCGAGCACTATTTTGATCTACCATCCAATCAGAGCGCGGTCTTTCTGACGTCAACAGTCGCTGCAGTCGCTTGTCTCCTGTCTTCTGTCACTCGTCTACCCCTCCTTTACAAAATCTTTTCAGTAGACTTCGTGTCAAAATTTCTACAAATCTATTAGTTACAACATAAAAACATCTCCATTGTCTGCTTCGCTAACCACAGAATAGTAAAAAGAGAGTCTATTTCATAAGAGACCTTTCATTGACACAGTAGCACTTCCTCTACTCTGCCCTACTAACATACATTCATTAACTGTTTCCTCTAGGACTTGTCCAAAGAGTCTTACAATCAACTAAATGTACAAACATTCACACACATTCATACAAGAAAATATAGTACATACGCACAGAATCCTGCTTCCCGAGAACAGCGCACAATCTGTCCCACTACAAAATTATAACATACATCAACTAAGCAAGCTTTCTTTGCCCAGTTCTTCAAACAAGCTCAGAAAATACCTATTACTCCTCCCGCGATAAGCTTTAACGGAAATCCTTACGGATCCCTGGGACTTAAGACCAAAGTTTCACAGATAACCTTCACTATCATACACACTTCTTATATACCAGAAATATATTCTAATAGTAACATACGACGATGTCACTGATTCCGAACCCAGACAATGTGAATTTTCCTGCATACATACAGGACCAACAATCCCGTTTTCCCGAGAGCAGCATATACTTCCCTCTGCCCTACTACGGAACTGCTACCAGCTTCCAAGTTCCAGAAGCACTACATATAACTCAACATTACGACTCCAACATATAGTATTAGTACATATACCAACATGAACCAATAATCAATAATCAATAAACTAATGTACAAGCAATCCTATCAGATCAAGAAAATCATCAAAAACCATCCTCTGCTACCAGGAAATTGATAGAGATCAGGGTGTGTATAATATTCCCACTACCACGGATAAAGTAGTCTCACAGTTACACGCACATGCATACATCATACGCTAGGGCCCATTTCACTACACTAACATACGCTCAAATACTCTACCAGCAATAAACCTGTGGAAGGAAAACTCCTAATCACCCTGCATCTATATCGAGGTCGATAAGATCTGGTTTTTGTGACTGACCTTAAACATAATCTATACAACATATACAGCAATGATCAAAAATGTAAACCCAATAATTGACAAGAAAGAATATCCAACACCATGTTTAAAATTATATTGCTTTATCTAAAATTAGTCAAAGGAAATCAATCAGAGTAAATCATTTTCTCATAGTTACCTATTCTAGCTAAATGTCAGAACGGGTCAGGACAAGTCTCTCGGTAAATGTCTCTCGAGACGAAGTCCCTTCAGCATTGATCCTCAGCAACGCAGATTCGGTACGCGGCAAAGGCAAAATGGCAAGTGGCAAAAAACCCTCTCTAGGCTAACATTTCTTATAGTGTCTTAAACAATGGAAAGATACATTGGAAACATAGAAAAGGTCGTAATGTCCGCCGGACCTGCTGAGCAGAGCGAGAAGGAAAGGATGTAACATCGCTACATTTGAAAATCTCCGCTCAGGAAAAGTTCACATAATAAAGACTACGGAACAGGAACCAAGAAATAAAACATGTATCTTATTAGTTCTACTTCTCCTCGGCAATCGAGCCACAGTTCAGAGTTTTTCTCTAAGGCTCCTTTGTTTCCCAAGGCTGCCAAGGACATTTTCATTTCACTTGGAGATCTCCCAAAACTGCTGCTGTCCTCATGGAAAGTTTTCAAACAAGCAAGCAAGGACCATGGTCAGTTAGCTTCAGGACCATTTCCAGCAGGGGTCTCCCTCGTCACAGTTTTCATATTATAAATCACAGCCAGGCTTACAAATCGGCCATCTTTTCTAGGCCATCATAGGCCTCAATAGACCATCTTAATTAAAAGAGACAAAAACAACGTTACCACAGCATAGTGATTAAACAGTGTTAACCCCACTAATACCCTTATGTGTATGCATCTATCTAGCACTTGCAACATAGAAAAGCATTAATTCAGAAAGCATTTTGTGCTCAAAAATAAACAGCACATAGCAACGTTTAAACATGAAAACACGCACGTTATTTTTAAACAGCACATTTATGCGCACCCACATGTAACTCTCTCTTGTTAGGACAAACGGATTGATTAATATAAACGCATTTGCACAAGACAAATAATTAATTATTAATTATTAATAAATTAGTACAACGAATAGACATGCCAGAGCTTCAAAAGCCACTGAATTTTCAAACTGAAAACTCTGCTCCAGCACACACCCCAATGCCTCCTCAGACACCCTGGTGATGTCATCCTGGGGTAAATAAACTTCTAGCTCCTGTAGAGCTTCCGTTATGCTGCCACCAGTGTCCTCACTGGACACACTCATCTGGAGGGCACGCAGCTCCAACTTCTTCATCCGAAGCTCGTGCGCCATCCTCCTCTCCTCCATTGCCCATTTCTGGTCTTCTCTTTCCCTTTCTTTTTCATGCTCCAACTTGGCTAGTTCCCATCTTAATTGCCTCTCTTCCCTTCTGTCCTCATACTCCTTTGGAGACGCGCTCCTACTAGACCCTGTCCTACTACTGGCCCCAGAACGTCTCCCTGGGGGCACATTTTCAGACTCCTCTATGTTTACGATGTCTAGGACTTCCTGGGCGCTCTCCTCCTGAGGTGCATCTGGCGCCTCCTGTCCCTCATCCCCTCTCCCTTCTGGGTGGGCTTCTACCCATGCCCTAATGGCGGTGCGGAGTTCCGGTCATTTGGCCTTCCGCATCCCAGGCACCCCCATCCCCTGCCCGAACTCCCTTAGTTGCTTCACAGTGTACCCCTCGAGGTCAGCTAACCGGAATTCCATTCTAGCAGGTGGGGACCTAGACACTAAGGAGAAAAATTCCTAGGGTATAGGCGACAGTTAACGGCTCACCAGGCTTCTTGCACTCTCAACCTGGACAGTGGAACCAATAATTCAGCAAACAATGGTTTCTGAGCTCTGGAACAAAAAAAATGTAGGATAGGCGTTTAATTGTGGCGCCCTTCGCCTCACGGAAGGGTGCTATATGGTCACAGGTCCCAAGGATCCCACCGCTGGACAACAATGTAGGAACCTGGGGTCACCAGGCCCTAAGGGCGGTAACGTGGCGCGAGCCGGTCGGGCAACCAGAGGGCTATGTGTTAAGCAACCATACACCACACACTCCTCATGGACTAGGGACACACACAATAAGTGACGCCACACCGTTTAAATTATGCAAATACTTCAAGTTTATCCAAGTATAGCTGGTCAGTTGCAGTTCAGGAAGTAACAAGGCAATACATGCATCATAATACCATCCTTCAGTCAATACGGCAATCTTGGCGATATTTATGCAGTGCCTAACCTCCTTCAGACACCCACGGCAGTTTACTAAGTGCGGGTGATTATAGCGCTGTGCGCACTAAGCGAGGCCTTTCCCTGAACAGGCCGTCTAACACAGCACGATACTCGTAAGGGGTGACATCGGGTACATTAACATGGAGCCTGTAGAACTGAGCGCTCCTCGTAATCGATGGCCCCTAATCCTGTGAAGCAAAGCATATAAAACCAAGCGCTACGCGCAATCATTTACCTGTGAATACATTTGAGCCGGGCATATAACACAACGCGCTACTCGCGATCATTAGCGTATAAATACTTTCGAGCAGAACATATAACACAATGCGCTACGCGCACTCTTTGGCATGTAATTACTTTCGAGTAGAGCATATAACACAATGCGCTACGCGCACTCTTTGGCATGTAATTACTTTCGAGCAGAGCATATGACATAACACGCTACTCGTGATCATCGGCATGTAAATACTTGCGAGCAGAGCATATAACATAACACGCTACTCGTGATCATCGGCATGTAAATACTTGTGAGCAGAGCATATAACTAGGCCTGGGCCAAAATTCCGTTCCGTTCGCGGAAATTGCGATATTTTGGCATTTTCGCGTTCCGCGGAAAGCGCGAAAATGTTAAAATTTCCGCATTCCGCAGCTTAGCGATAATTTTTTTCTTGCTCGCGCTGTAAAACAATACATTCTCGCGCGCGCGCGATCGCCTTACCTGAATCCCTGCGTTCTCCGACAAGTTTTCTTGACCCGGTCGCGTTCTCCACGAGATGTTGGATTTTGGTAGCCATTTTGCGCTGTCTCGCGAGAGTTCGCGGCCGCATTCAAGTCATTTTTCACGCGATCACGTCATTTGTCGCGCGATCACGTCTTTCTTCTCGCGATCATGCACCGCGCGAGTATGAGAAGATTGAGATCTCGAACATGTCATTCTACATCGCGAGCCAGAGAATGAGGACGCGGGCACATGAAATCGAACGCGAACAGGAGAAAGAGACCGCGAACACGTCATATCCAACGCGACAGGGACAAAGAAGAGAACGCGATCATATCGTTTTCGACACGCCGGCGGAAGTAATGTGAAGCTGGAGAACTCAACAACGTAAAATTTACAATTTGGAGAGGAATATCGGCTCTAGCAGCATGAAACCATCTGCAAATACTGATTTTGGATGAAAAGAACTCCTTACATTCACATTTGGCTTTCCTTTTTTGTGCAAGGAGTCATTTTTTTTTTAAAAGGTGGAGAGAGGGAGGAAGTGACACAGATTCTCCAACTTCCTGTTCCTGTCCAGCAGGCTCCTCCCAGTGCTTTGTCCATCTCCTGCTCATTCTGCCTTTGGATTTGGAGCTGGAAAGATCACTCTTTTTGTCTGCTGCATCATTGCAATTGGATTTCAGGATTTTTGGAATAGGATATTTTACAAGTAAGTGGTTGTTGTGTTTGATTGTTGGCATTGCAGTTGTTGTGTAACTACAATTTATTTTTGATAATTCATTATCATCATTCCTTTTTTTAAAAAAATTTTTTTTTAATTTTGTGGGTTGTAGTAGTAGGCCCGAGCTAGCCATGGGCATGGCCTCATGGGTGTGTGTGTGCATGATGAAGCAACTGTTCCTTTTGTTTTTTGAATATATTTCATTTTCAATCACATTTAGGGCATGGATGGCATTGGATTGAGTTGGGGAAGTGTGTTTTTTGGGGTGGCCTTGCTGATGTTGTTGGGCCTGGCCATGTGGCTGGTGGCCATTTTGAGGCCTAGGCCTGCAAGCTTGCCTGGCCTTGTCTGCCAACAGGCCTGCTTTCATCCACTGCTACCAGAGCAGGTAGCCACAGCTTTAGTAATCTACTGTTTTCTGTTTGCTCTGTTGAATTTAGACATCATTTAGGGCATGGATGGCATTGGATTGAGTTGGGGAAGTGTGTTTTTTGGGGTGGCCTTGCTGATGTTGTTGGGCCTGGACATGTGGCTGGTGGCCATTTTGAGGCCTAGGCCTGCAAGCTTGCCTGGCCTTGTCTGCCAACAGGCCTGCTTTCATCCACTGCTACCAGAGCAGGTAGCCACAGCTTTAGTAATCTACTGTTTTCTGTTTGCTCTGTTGAATTTAGACATCATTTAGGGCATGGATGGCATTGGATTGAGTTGGGGAAGTGTGTTTTTTGGGGTGGCCTTGCTGATGTTGTTGGGCCTGGCCATGTGGCTGGTGGCCATTTTGAGGCCTAGGCCTGCAAGCTTGCCTGGCCTTGTCTGCCAACAGGCCTGCTTTCATCCACTGCTACCAGAGCAGGTAGCCACAGCTTTAGTAATCTACTGTTTTCTGTTTGCTCTGTTGAATTTAGACATCATTTAGGGCATGGATGGCATTGGATTGAGTTGGGGAAGTGTGTTTTTTGGGGTGGCCTTGCTGATGTTGTTGGGCCTGGACATGTGGCTGGTGGCCATTTTGAGGCCTAGGCCTGCAAGCTTGCCTGGCCTTGTCTGCCAACAGGCCTGCTTTCATCCACTGCTACCAGAGCAGGTAGCCACAGCTTTAGTAATCTACTGTTTTCTGTTTGCTCTGTTGAATTTAGACATCATTTAGGGCATGGATGGCATTGGATTGAGTTGGGGAAGTGTGTTTTTTGGGGTGGCCTTGCTGATGTTGTTGGGCCTGGCCATGTGGCTGGTGGCCATTTTGAGGCCTAGGCCTGCAAGCTTGCCTGGCCTTGTCTGCCAACAGGCCTGCTTTCATCCACTGCTACCAGAGCAGGTAGCCACAGCTTTAGTAATCTACTGTTTTCTGTTTGCTCTGTTGAATTTAGACATCATTTAGGGCATGGATGGCATTGGATTGAGTTGGGGAAGTGTGTTTTTTGGGGTGGCCTTGCTGATGTTGTTGGGCCTGGACATGTGGCTGGTGGCCATTTTGAGGCCTAGGCCTGCAAGCTTGCCTGGCCTTGTCTGCCAACAGGCCTGCTTTCATCCACTGCTACCAGAGCAGGTAGCCACAGCTTTAGTAATCTACTGTTTTCTGTTTGCTCTGTTGAATTTAGACATCATTTAGGGCATGGATGGCATTGGATTGAGTTGGGGAAGTGTGTTTTTTGGGGTGGCCTTGCTGATGTTGTTGGGCCTGGCCATGTGGCTGGTGGCCATTTTGAGGCCTAGGCCTGCAAGCTTGCCTGGCCTTGTCTGCCAACAGGCCTGCTTTCATCCACTGCTACCAGAGCAGGTAGCCACAGCTTTAGTAATCTACTGTTTTCTGTTTGCTCTGTTGAATTTAGACATCATTTAGGGCATGGATGGCATTGGATTGAGTTGGGGAAGTGTGTTTTTTGGGGTGGCCTTGCTGATGTTGTTGGGCCTGGACATGTGGCTGGTGGCCATTTTGAGGCCTAGGCCTGCAAGCTTGCCTGGCCTTGTCTGCCAACAGGCCTGCTTTCATCCACTGCTACCAGAGCAGGTAGCCACAGCTTTAGTAATCTACTGTTTTCTGTTTGCTCTGTTGAATTTAGACATCATTTAGGGCATGGATGGCATTGGATTGAGTTGGGGAAGTGTGTTTTTTGGGGTGGCCTTGCTGATGTTGTTGGGCCTGGACATGTGGCTGGTGGCCATTTTGAGGCCTAGGCCTGCAAGCTTGCCTGGCCTTGTCTGCCAACAGGCCTGCTTTCATCCACTGCTACCAGAGCAGGTAGCCACAGCTTTAGTAATCTACTGTTTTCTGTTTGCTCTGTTGAATTTAGACATCATTTAGGGCATGGATGGCATTGGATTGAGTTGGGGAAGTGTGTTTTTTGGGGTGGCCTTGCTGATGTTGTTGGGCCTGGACATGTGGCTGGTGGCCATTTTGAGGCCTAGGCCTGCAAGCTTGCCTGGCCTTGTCTGCCAACAGGCCTGCTTTCATCCACTGCTACCAGAGCAGGTAGCCACAGCTTTATTGATCAAGTGTTTTCTATGTGATCTGTTGAATTTTTAGACATCACCTTCCTGAGAGTGTAGTGTGGCTGTACACAGTACTAGTAGTATAACATAGCTCTAGTTAAAAAAAATTCATAAATGGCTAGACTATCTTTTGTTTGCACTAGTACAGTACTAAGTAACTGAACCACAAAAACAAATGCAACATTTCACTGATGTTCTTCTCCTGTCTTCTTTGCTTTTAGGTGCACAAAAGACAGAGAAGGAGGTGTCATCGGCATCACCTGGCTACCCGTTGTACTGCCAGCCAGACAGAAGTCCTGCTGCGCATCACGCCCACGTGTGACCAGAACTTGTTGTGCATCTGCCTCCTGCCTGACGTCGGAATAAGATGGCCCCAAAGAAAGGTACCAGGTCCAGTACCAAGAAAGTTGCTGGTGAGAAGAAGGAACAGAAAAAGGAAGTGCCATTAACCACGACTGGTGGTGTGCCGGCCAAGGTTTTTTTTGGCACCAAAGCGTTGTCCGGGAACCAAGCTGGGAGCAGCACAGCGATCCAGCAACCCCACCAACCTAGGCCCAAGGGCTTTACTGTCGCAGAGGTAGCCAGTCTACTAACGGGCAGCAATGTTGAAGAAATGTCATTACCGCAAAGTAGTACACAATCAAGTTCAACGCAGGCGCAAACTCAGCAGATCAGTGTGCAGCCGCCGCAACAAGAACAGCAGCAGCAGCCGCCGCAACAAGAACAGCAGCAGCAGCCGCCGCAACAAGAACAGCAGCAGCAGCCGCCGCAACAAGAACAGCAGCAGCAGCCGCCGCAACAAGAACAGCAGCAGCAGCCGCCGCAACAAGAACAGCAGCAGCAGCCGCCGCAACCAGAACAGCAGCAGCTGCCGCCGCAACCAGAACAGCAGCAGCAGCCGCCGCAACCAGAACAGCAGCAGCCGCCGCAACCAGAACAGCAGCAGCCGCCGCAACAGCCCACCATAGTAGTTGCTGCTCCTGACGTAGGGGCATTTCAGGAAATCGAGCTTCCTGCAGACAAAGCGGAGCGAAGTCAAACCACTGTTTCAGAACATCTATTGTCTTCCAGACCACCAGCAAGGAAAAGGAGGCTTAGTCCATCATCTTCTTCTTCAAGCCCCGCTTCTGATGATCGTGATGACACTTGGGTCCCACCAGCTCGGTCTGAGAGTGAAGTACGCCACAAGACATTGCTTCTGAAAAGGAAGGTCCCAGAAAAACTTAGAGTTATGGAGGTAGATGTAGAAGAGGGGGGTGATGATGTTGATGAAGACGAGCCAGTCATCACGCACATTACTCCCGCCCCAAAGGGATTGGAGACCGACATTCTAACCCTATCCAGAAAGGCTGCTACTGAGCGGGATGTAGCACGGATCTCACCAACACAGGTTACACCACCACTACCTCCAGCTGCCATATTTTCCAAGGCCCGGCAGGGACCTACATCCAGCTCAACCACCTCAGTAGGAAGTGGTAGTAAAAGTCACAGTGTAGGTGGACAGGGTCACATATTTTCAAGCACCCCCTCAAGTTCATCTGGTGTTGAAAGTGGCACATCCAGCAGTGCCAGAAAGTTCTCCTCCCCAGTTTGGGACTTCTTTTCTGTTAGCGCCAAGGAGGAGAACGTTGCTATATGCGCAATTTGTCGGCAAGGTGTTCGGCGTGGTAAGCTTGGTACAAACTATGGTACCGGAGGACAAGCAAGTCATCTCAGAATACACCACACTATTGTGTGGGAGGATCACCTACTTAAGTTAAAAGAAAGTAGGAAAACTAAACCCTTTGAAGTTGGTCAGGAATCAGGGAGCGATATTATTGTGGTGGCAGGTGAAGAACAGGGAGGCATTTCTAGCCCTGTCTCCAGTAGTGCAGTCACTGCAGTGGTAACGCCCACATCCTCCTCAGTAACATCAGAGTGGCACCGCAGTAAGAGCCATACTCAGAGTGTGGGTGAGACACCAAGGCGACCGGCGAGTACCTCAATGAGACAATCTGTGTCGTTGAGCCTTAGTGGGTTAATGGCACCACTAAGGAAAGTAAGCCAGCCTACCATTGACAGCATGTTTAGGTTGGAGGGGCAGTTCCAACGCAACCACCCAACGGCACGATTGTACAATGCGAAGCTGGTTAAAATGTTAGCGCTGGACCTTCTTCCTTTTTCATTTGTGGAAGGGGTGGGTTTCCTTGAATTTGTGTCTGCCATCTGCCCGAAATGGAAAGTTCCAAGCCGGTCCTATTTCGCAAGAATTGCTGTTCCGGCACTACATCATGATGTGCTGGAATTGGTTGGACAAGCTTTGCAGAAGAGTGCTGTGCACAATATCCACCTGACAACAGACATGTGGACCAGTTGCCAAGCCACAGATTACATGTGTATCACTGCACACTGGATCTCTTTTGTGGGGGTTAAAGATCAACTATCTGCACGAGGTGTTGTTGACACAGCTGCGATTTTTGAAGGTACTCGGAAACATGCAACTGTAGCCATGTTCGCCATGGAGAAATCTCATATGGCTGAAAACATTTTAGAAGAGTTTCGCACCAAGGTTTTGGAATGGCTGCAGCCCACAGGGCTTGGTATTGGTTTTGTTGCCACAGACAATGGCAGTAATGTACTTAAGGCCATGCAACTTGGTTCCTATTTCAGGGTTCCGTGTTTGGCACACTGCATAAACATTATAGTGCAAGACTTTCTGAAAAAAGAACCCATAGTAAGCAATTTACTGTCCATCTGCCGAAGAATATGCACTCATTTCAGCCATTCTTTTAAAGCTCGGAAGCAGCTGAGGATCCTCCAACGTGAGCGTAGGGTGCCAGTCAAGGCACTCATCCAGGAGGTGGCAACACGTTGGAACTCAACGTATTACATGCTTGATCGTCTGTACGAACAGCACAGGTCACTCAATGATTATGTCTGGTACAGAAGCAGTGATGCTAGTTTTAAAGGCATGACCCTTCAGAGGGAGCAATGGACCCTAATTCAATGCCTGACTGAGATGCTGTCTCCTTTTGAGGTCTTCACACGTGAAGTCAGCAAGGAGGACTGTACAATGGGCCAAGCTATCCCATTGTTGCAAATGCTAGAGCATGAGCTGAATAATGTGTCTGAATCCTACAAAGGTGTAGAGGACAGAAGGCAAGCCCATGACTTGGTGGAGAGCTTATCCAGGCGCTTATCAGAAAATGTAAGGATACAAAATAAAATTTTGTCACAAGAACATTACATTTGTGCCACAATTCTGGATCCACGTGCAAAATTAGGACTATTCCGTTCTTTTTCCGACACTGATGTTGCCCGCTACAAAAGTTGTATAGCTGAAGCAGCCATCAAGTTTGAAAACGAAGGGCTGCTAATTAAAAGCCCGCCACATCAACCCACAACAAGTACTGATACTGAAGCAGGCCATGCAGAATCAAGTGCAACTTCGTCGGCTGAGGGCAGTGCGGTTGGCTCACAATCGCAACACTCACCATCACCATCGACTACAAAAACAATAACTGGATCATTCGGCCGAGTACAACCATTATCAGATTGGTATGTAAAGATGGGCCTTAAGCACAGTGCTGATGCACAGAAAAAACAGCACAAAAGCTTACCAGCAGCAACCCTGAACATTGAGCGGATGGTCCAGGCCTATCTGGACGACCCAACAGAGGTGTACGTTGATCAAAACCCAGTGCAGTATTGGCATAGGAAAAGGTCTGAATGGCCACAGCTCAGCAGGCTGGCGATAAGCAATCTGGCTTGCCCTGTCGCAAGTGTCTCTTCCGAACGTGTTTTCAGTGCTGCTGGTTCCATTGTAACCTTGAGAAGGACCAGTCTATCTCCCAAAAACGTGGAGAGGTTAACAATGATCAAAATGAATCAGCACTTCATACCACCGAATTACACAATGCATGAATCAACAGAGGAAGATGAGGACAGCGGCTCAGGTGACGGAAGTATTGTGTCAGATGATTACCTACTACTGGAAGATCCCCCAGAGTTTGAGGACGAGCTATACTTCCCTGACAATTAGGCTCGCACTTACTGTCTTCCTCCCTTTTTTCCCCCTTTGTTTGTGTCTGTTGTTCCGGTTATAAACTTGTGAATCGCAACCAATGCATTATCACCGTCTTCTAATCTTCTAATTTAAGATACAAGTTTCAGGTGTCTGCCATTTGACACTACAGTCCTCAGAATCCAGCTCCTCCGCTCGATCATACTGCATCTCCTGGTCAATTCCATTTCCCTCATGAATGATGATTGGATGATGGTAACAACAAATTCAAACTTTCCTCGTCCTTCCAAAACAAGTGGACCATGAATCTGATGACTTCTATAGCTATCCTCCTTCAGAGCCGAGAGAGACTGGCCATTAACTGAAAATAAGATGCAACAGGTAATGATTGATGCCATGCATTGGCCGCAGAATAGCAGACTGAATGATGTAGATTTTGTTGTGTGTGTTGCGCATGAATGAATTGATGTAATTGTGCACTGCCACTAATCAACATTCTACAGAACACACTAATTTTCCCCTTCTGGCAAACAAGAAATGTGTACTTCTCCTGCATCTTGGTGATACATTGCTTTTAATTCAATACAGGAAGGGGACTCACTCAATCTGCGCAATGCAAATGACTGTGACTTAACAGCACCGTCCATCATGATGATGGCGAAAGAGACGGCCTGCAGCGTTAACGAGATGAGATGCAACAGGTAATGATTGATGCCATGCATTGGCCGCAGAATAGCAGACTGAATGATGTAGATTTTGTGGTGTGTGTTGCGCATGAATTGATGTAATTGTGCACTGCCACTAATCAACTTTCTACAGAACACACTAGTAATTACTAATTTTCCCCTTCTGGCAAACAAGAAATGTGTACTTCTCCTGCATCTTGGTGATACATTGCTTTTAATTCAATACAGGAAGGGGACTCACTCAATCTGCGCAATGCAAATGACTGTGACTTAACAGCACCGTCCATCATGATGATGGCGAAAGAGACGGCCTGCAGCGTTAACGAGATGAGATGCAACAGGTAATGATTGATGCCATGCATTGGCCGCAGAATAGCAGACTGAATGATGTAGATTTTGTGGTGTGTTGCGCATGAATTCATGTAATTGTGCACTGCCACTAATCAACTTTCTACAGAACACACTAGTAATTACTAATTTTCCCCTTCTGGCAAACAAGAAATGTGTACTTCTCTCCTGCATCTTGGTGATACATTGCTTTTAATTCAATACAGGAAGGGGACTCACTCAATCTGCGCAATGCAAATGACTGTGACTTAACAGCACCGTCCATCATGATGATGGCGAAAGAGACGGCCTGCAGCGTTAACGAGATGAGATGCAACAGGTAATGATTGATGCCATGCATTGGCCGCAGAATAGCAGACTGAATGATGTAGATTTTGTGGTGTGTTGCGCATGAATTGATGTAATTGTGCACTGCCACTAATCAACTTTCTACAGAACACACTAGTAATTACTAATTTTCCCCTTCTGGCAAACAAGAAATGTGTACTTCTCCTGCATCTTGGTGATACATTGCTTTTAATTCAATACAGGAAGGGGACTCACTCAATCTGCGCAATGCAAATGACTGTGACTTAACAGCACCGTCCGTCATGATGATGGCGAAAGAGACGGCCCGTTAACTTAAGATGAGAAGGAACAGGTAATAAATGATGATAATTAATGGCATGCATTGGACACCTGACTCTGAGCTATTGGTCTTTGTGTTTGCGTTGTTTGTTGTGCACAAAGTGATGTCAAAGTGTACTAGTGGTAATCTATCTTTCTGTACACAGTAAAGAATGACTCAAGTCAGTAATATTTATATTTCTACTCTTGTTGTGTTATAAAAATTACACTTGTACTGCAGGCCGATCTTCAGTCAGTAGAAGTATCAGAGCTGATGATGAAGTCAGGAGGATGTTTCATGAGTGGCATAAAACGGAAAAGCCTAAAGGTAAACACGTGAACAACAACCACAGCACACCCAAATGTCTGTGTAGAAGTTGAATAGAGTGTAGCGGTGGGATGACTGCAGTGCATTGATTTTACTAACTTTAACTGTAAAATGCTATGTCTGGAATGGATAATGTGCTTTGCGTTTGTCCAACTCTTTGAGAGAAAAAAAAAGGACTCTAAAGTGTTAACGTAGGATGTGCTAATGGTAAGCACTGTGGGCCTGATCTCTCCTGTTACTGTTGAAGGTCTATGCTGGAAACAGACTACAGTAGAGATGATGCATATGCATACATGCCACCTCGGAAAGTGTTCTTGTTGCACTACACCATCACTTGTGCATTTGTTTTCACTTTCTTTCTGAATATCCCCTTTGGTTTTCAATCTAAAATTACAGGCCGGGCCTTGTCCAAAACTTTGTAAAACATTACAATGCATATTAATTACCTTACCAATCAATCACCTTTTTATTCCAGCCGGGCAGTGGCGAGTGGTGAGGCGACACACCCAAGATTGATGGACGACAGGAGCAAGAGGAATGCCGAGATGCAAAAAACCAGTCCACATTTTAGACCAGGATAAGACAGTAACAGTATCCACTTTTCACTTCTTTTAAATAATTTGATTAATATCTTGTATACATTCTTTACAACAGTGTGTTCTTGGAGTTGTTATTATCAATCATCATTACGTTTGCTCTGTGTTTACGATTCTTCACTACCAATATTTAAAATTTCTATTTGCTATCTGTTAAAGTATTAAGGCCGGAACAGAACAAGAAATAGAAGTGTATGTAATCCGGGTCTCATCATGCATGCATTTCCTTTTTATACCTTAACATATGGAATGGATATGGTATGGTAGTCTTCAATGATTGTCGTTTGTTTGTCTATGTATGCATACTGTTTTTCTATGTCAAACCTTTCCCAAAATCCCCCTTCCCATCCAATCAACGGACCCTAACCCTCTTCCCCCGGGCTGTGTGACTTATTGTCGAGGTGTAACTAAATTAAATATACACCAATACTTAATCACACACTTGCTGGGGCGGATGTGGTGAAAGCAACACTACTTCAATTTCAATGCAGAGCGATGATCTTCTTCTGCTTGCCCACCCATGAGTAGGATATTTCACAGGTTATTTTATTTAACAAAGGAACATATACCTCAGCATGAATTGCCGGCATTGATTGGATTTGTTTGTTGTCATTCCTCATATACAGCACTAACTGTTAGACTGTAGGCATCGCCAAGTCGACAAAACTATAGTTTGTAACTCTGTCTAGTAGGCTATCCTCATAATAACCAGCATTCAGTTTTTTTGTCAAATATTTGAGCATATAATTGTTGCTCGGTAAATTCTGTGATGTACTTCATTCAACTACTCCTCTAACAGTCTCTCAAAGGCGATTGACTATCTCCTTTTCTTTTTTTGGAAATGCTGCCACCCTGCCAGTGTATACTACTACTACTATACTACCACCACCACCCCAATCATGGCATGTATGAAAAAGGAAACCATCTTCACCATGCAGCCAGTGCTGTGCCACAGTTGGACATAAACATCAAGCACCGGTAAGAGAGAAGTTTGGGGGAGGCAGAATCAATAATGGACATGTTGTCAATGATGTCAGTTTCAAACACCACTCCAAAGAATGCATAGTAGGACCAGTCAATGAGTGAGGTGTGTCGCATCTATCTGTTTGTGTCTTATACAGTCAGCAAATTATTGAAATCAAACACACGCTATGGGCGGCCATGCACCAGCAAAGAAACAGTGTGATGTAAAACAGTTACCCCACCTACAAAACATTAACAACATTGCATATAACATAGAAAAATATATTTAATTGACCCTAACAAATAAACTAAACCCACAAAAGCTAACCCACCCACCTCCCTAACCCCAACGACTGTCCATAGAAGTAGAGAACGCCCAAACGAGTGAAGAACGAACAGGAATTAAAAAAGGGGCAGTGACAGGGACTAACTGGTGGGGCGGGACTGGAGGAGGACACGAATCTGGTCCTCTAAATGGGCGATGCGGCGTCTAAGGCCGCGGCAGTTGCAGCCACAGTGGGGGGGGGCACCGGAGATGACACGGTGGCGGCGGGCAGCCGCCTGGCGGTGGCGCCGTACCGCTGGAGGGCGGTGGCTGGGGCCCGGTGCAATGGAGGAGCCTTCAGTAGCTGCAGCAGCCTCCTCCTCCTCCTCGGCTAGGACCACCAGCCGCCGGTATTCCTGCTGGATTGCCTCCAGCTTCCGGTGCCGTGCCTTGGCGGCCAACTCCTTCCGGTTGACTTTCGGAGTTGCTGTGTATCAAAAAGAAAAAAACAAGACAATTGTAAAATATAGTCTTAATAAAACAGTAGGACAAGGTAATTATTTATACACATAGTGGCATGGTAGAGTAGCACTATAAAATAAAGCACAGTAGTACATAACATTTTAAATGTCGCCCGTCCTTCTTCCTTCCACCTGTCTTACACTTTTTAGTTGAACAGTGCACCAGGTGCTCTTCTCCATAAAACTTTCAAAGCGGAGTTGAAATCAGATAGATGAGGACATTGGTTACTCAATACTCCAGCTCCTAGTCCTATACCAATTAAAGGGAATTCTAGTCTTCTAGTTCACTCTTCAAACGTCCCCAAGAACTCATACTTACTTACGACATCGGATAGCGGGCGGACTTTGTCCGCCCGCCATCCGACTGCTAAAAAGGGTAGGGGTCCCGTGGGGACAATTAATTAGGATGATGCGCCCGGCACAGTGGCGGGCGCACCCTGTTATTTTAAATTTAAATTCTGGTTGGCTTTGCTGAAAGCAATGCTAAAATGTTGTGCTGCTTTTCCAAGCACAACATGACGGGCCTCGCACGGAGCCTGTAACGTTTTGCTTTGAAAGTCGGGGGGGTACCATAGCATCGGTAGGTACCCTCCATGGGGGCCCCCAAGCATACTCTGCAATGTGTGCATGCCTTTCCGTGGCGGACGGCAATGCCGCCACGCAAAGGCATTCCAAAATGCAGATTATATGGCTGCCGGTGTGGTGAGAGAGACACCACCGCCATATTGAACCCTTTTCCGCCTGGACATGTCTGAATATTTTCTACAGGGATGGCGGGAGGTTTGCCCCTGCTGTGACGGCAGTGAATTCCAGCCAGCCCGGCGGGGGCAATACGCCCACCATCCTAATGGGGCCCTAATTCACAACTGTACAGTATACATATACATACAGTACACCTTTGCAGTGAGTGTGCTGTCAAGTTCAACAATAGTTAAAGATTATGAATCTAACTTACCACCGCCTGCCACTGGTGCTGCCACTCCCCCTCCGTTGCTATGTGCAACTGCCGCATCCTCGCCCTCGGCGTCGCCTTCGCTGGCCCCAGCAATGGTGGTCGGTAGTGCGCCTAGAAAACATTACACATTTATTAGGCAACATATACACCTCCCCCCTATTGATCAGTAGCAAGGTTGAAAAATGAGTTAATACTAACATAAATCACTAGTACAAATCAGGTAGTAGTAGAGTAGACACTAAGTTATATGATCATTGTAGCATTTGCTTGATTAGCCCTAGCCATGCACATGTGACGTTACCTTTACCTTGCAGCTTCTTAAGACACCTTTGAGCCCACATGACCTGCCTCACACTGCTACTGTCTAGTCTACGCGCTGCGTACAGGCGGTCAACAAACATTAACAAGCCACTTTTTTAGGAAGAACTGGTGTACTACTGTTACTGTTAGTCCATATTGCTTATCCATAGATGCTACACTTTTTGGCACGGCTGAGAAATGCTTGCAAGTTGCAATATACTAACGCACACCATTTCTTTTTTCGCATTACAGACGCAAGATTCGCTTCTACGAACCAGAGCTTCTGAACGATGCACCAACTACCAGTACTAGGTTCTTCTGAGGTGAGGGGTCCCTTCACTCACATCTTCATTTATAAATGTATATAAACTAAATTGCTATGGGATGGTGGTGCTGCCTTCCACCACTTCAGTTATCATGATTTAATTCCCAACTGTATAAGTGTAACAATGTATATTGTTTTAATGTTATTGATTTGCCGGTTGGTGCTGCTAAGAAAACAGTGTACAGACCTTCTCAAATTGAAATAAAAATTTTAAACTTACATAGACTTTGTGGTATTTGGTGTGGAGTGGACTAACTTACACGAGTGAGCAAATTAAAGTAAGGGTGTGCATGTGAATTGCTTCCACGACAGAGGTTGGGTGTGTTAATGTTCTGGGTTGTCTACTTGTTGGTTATCTTGGGGGGAGGGTTCCGAGACCTAATAGGTATGACAAGACAGTACTATAGTCAAGCAGTGGAATTGTGGTGGGTGCGGAATTTCTGATTGAGGTGTGCAAGGAAGGTCCAACCTACCATCACCAACATCCTATTTTCTGGTGCAAATGTATGTGCAAGATCCCTACAACAGTGGTATGTCCTATAGGGTATCATATCAAAATATTAAGAAATCTGGTAGGGCTGTTGTTGCTGTGAATTTTCAAAGCCTAAACATCCACAAGAGTAAAAAGTAGTACAAGACAACGACCCAACGGATTGTACGAGCTACTGGTGAATATGAGTTTTATATTACAACCTTTCACAAAGAGTGGCACTGGCCAACTGGGCAAGACTAGCTACTACAGTACAGACAGACAGACTGATAGTATGTAGTAGTACTCAGTCATCATAGCGGAGGCAGGGATAAGCTTTTTGAAACCGTACAGATCGAAGGATAATTGGTGGTAAAAAAATAGCATTTGGAAACACACTATAGTTCGGGAGAAATGGGGCAGTAAAAGTTATGGAATAAGAAATATTATTAAAAACAAGAAGACTTACTGGGGCCAGCAGAGGAGCCCTCAGCAGTGTCCTCCTGGTGGTGTTCCTGTCCCGCCGACTGCCCAGTCCCTGCCCGTCTGCCCCTGGGTGCTGATGAACAGGAAAGATATAAGAAAGAGACAAACATTGATGGATGGTGTCAACTTAAGCAAATACAATATTTTTCAACAACGGTCAAAAAACACTTATGTAAACAATTGCAATAACTACATTGACCGATCTCATCTGGTCAACATGTAATATCGGGGGATTCGCAGTTCGACTACTTAAGTTACTATTTATCAACAGTAATCCATTCTTCCATTCTGATTCCAGAAAACTAAGTTACAAGTAAGCCTAAGTATTAGTACAACGTACCACCCAACCTAGCCCACCTATTCCAGGCATGCCAATTGTACATTAAGTATGCATTTCCACTGTATTCCTCAACAATGTGTATGATCCAATCATGGAGGACACATGAACATGACTACATTTTTTGTATACACCAAATTTTGGTTTGATTGATGCTGATCTGCTACTGCTAAGTAACTGCAAAGCCTACCTCCACTCATTGAACAAACTAGAAAGGTTCTAAAGACTGGCGTACTAGCAGCACGTCACGTAACTGAGTGAGGGGGGCATCACGCATACCACTAACCAATTAGAAGCTCATACAAAGTACCTAAACCTATGTATCAATCCGCCCCTATCTATTAGTGACAGGACAAAGTAAGGAGTGGACGTGAGTCACTGTAGCATTACGTAACTTAATTTCTCTAAAATAAACTCGTAAAGAATCACGCTAAGCAAGCGCAAACGCAAAGCTGCAAACAAGTAAGATTAGTAGTAGCGCAGAAGAGCACCTGTGTCATAATCACAGAAGACTTTTAAACGTTATTAACCTGGAATGTATTGCAAGCAGCAACATTCTAGCTGGTTGGAAGGAAAAAAAGATATTCGCAATATATAACATAGAGCAGAAGAACAGACACAAAGTTGTAATAATTAAATAGGTACTCACCAAGCCCCGGGACCTCCACTCCTAGCAGGTCCAGCAGGTCCTGCTCACGGTCCAGGATGTCGGACCACCGGTGCGTCAGCTGTGCCTGGGTGCGCCGGACCCCAGAGATGCGCGACTAGGCCTGGGCGAAGCACTACGCTACGCTCGCGTAGTTTGCGAAGTTCGCGCTACTTCGCACTACGCGAACTGCACGTAGCACAGTGCGAACACGCGTAGCGTAGTGTTGCGTAGTGCTGCGGTCATTTTTTGCTTGCTCGCGGTCCTCAACGTCAAGTTGGCGACCGTGAGCAAGCAAAATGACATCCCGGCGAGACTTTTTCCTTGTTCGCGATCGCGAGCATGGAAAATAAACCTCCCGGCGAGATTCCCAACGCGAGGAGGTCAGGTTTCTCATTGCGAGGGGTCGCGTATGCTCGCGACAGCTCGCGATGAGAAACTACCAGTTCGCGTTGAGAAAGCTGCTGCTCGAGTAAAAATCTACTCGAGCAGCAGAAAACTACAGCTCGCACTGTGCAAGATGTCATTTTCAATGATTGCACAGTGCCGGTTGCTTGTCCGCACTGTGCAATCATTGAAAACAACATCTTGCACAGTGCGAACATGTTACTACGCAGTTCGCGAAGTGCTACGCGTAGCTCGCGTAGTGCGAACTTCACTTTGCGTAGCTTCGCGAAGTGCTACTTCGCGAACTACGCCCAGGCCTATGCGCGACACTGCCCGGCGCACCTTCCCCCACCGCTGCCGACGCTCCCGGAGGCCGTACCCGGACCCAGGCCTGCCACCTGCTGCCAGGGTTGAGGGGAGGTGGCGCTGCACAAAGAAAATTAGTGCAGCCAACTCCGCCTCCCCAAATAAGGCCCGTGCATGCACCCCTTGTGGGCGCCGCCTTCCGCAAGGAAGGCGGTCGCGGCTCTGGCTGCGCCGGCGAACAGCCCTGCCCTTGGACATGGTTCTGGGGACGGGGCGGGAAAGAAAAGGTAAAATAAATAAAGGAGTAAAGGAAATAAATAGCGGGCAATACAAAGAGAAAAAGTAGCTAAAAAACAAAAAAAAAGTACACAAAAACCAAAAATATAGAGGCAGGAAAATAGTTAGAGAAATAATAAGTAATAAAGATCTCAAATTGAAATAAAAATTTTAAACTTACATAGACTTTGTGGTATTTGGTGTGGAGTGGACTAACTTACACGAGTGAGCAAATTAAAGTAAGGGTGTGCATGTGAATTGCTTCCACGACAGAGGTTGGGTGTGTTAATGTTCTGGGTTGTCTACTTGTTGGTTATCTTGGGGGGAGGGTTCCGAGACCTAATAGGTATGACAAGACAGTACTATAGTCAAGCAGTGGAATTGTGGTGGGTGCGGAATTTCTGATTGAGGTGTGCAAGGAAGGTCCAACCTACCATCACCAACATCCTATTTTCTGGTGCAAATGTATGTGCAAGATCCCTACAACAGTGGTATGTCCTATAGGGTATCATATCAAAATATTAAGAAATCTGGTAGGGCTGTTGTTGCTGTGAATTTTCAAAGCCTAAACATCCACAAGAGTAAAAAGTAGTACAAGACAACGACCCAACGGATTGTACGAGCTACTGGTGAATATGAGTTTTATATTACAACCTTTCACAAAGAGTGGCACTGGCCAACTGGGCAAGACTAGCTACTACAGTACAGACAGACAGACTGATAGTATGTAGTAGTACTCAGTCATCATAGCGGAGGCAGGGATAAGCTTTTTGAAACCGTACAGATCGAAGGATAATTGGTGGTAAAAAAATAGCATTTGGAAACACACTATAGTTCGGGAGAAATGGGGCAGTAAAAGTTATGGAATAAGAAATATTATTAAAAACAAGAAGACTTACTGGGGCCAGCAGAGGAGCCCTCAGCAGTGTCCTCCTGGTGGTGTTCCTGTCCCGCCGACTGCCCAGTCCCTGCCCGTCTGCCCCTGGGTGCTGATGAACAGGAAAGATATAAGAAAGAGACAAACATTGATGGATGGTGTCAACTTAAGCAAATACAATATTTTTCAACAACGGTCAAAAAACACTTATGTAAACAATTGCAATAACTACATTGACCGATCTCATCTGGTCAACATGTAATATCGGGGGATTCGCAGTTCGACTACTTAAGTTACTATTTATCAACAGTAATCCATTCTTCCATTCTGATTCCAGAAAACTAAGTTACAAGTAAGCCTAAGTATTAGTACAACGTACCACCCAACCTAGCCCACCTATTCCAGGCATGCCAATTGTACATTAAGTATGCATTTCCACTGTATTCCTCAACAATGTGTATGATCCAATCATGGAGGACACATGAACATGACTACATTTTTTGTATACACCAAATTTTGGTTTGATTGATGCTGATCTGCTACTGCTAAGTAACTGCAAAGCCTACCTCCACTCATTGAACAAACTAGAAAGGTTCTAAAGACTGGCGTACTAGCAGCACGTCACGTAACTGAGTGAGGGGGGCATCACGCATACCACTAACCAATTAGAAGCTCATACAAAGTACCTAAACCTATGTATCAATCCGCCCCTATCTATTAGTGACAGGACAAAGTAAGGAGTGGACGTGAGTCACTGTAGCATTACGTAACTTAATTTCTCTAAAATAAACTCGTAAAGAATCACGCTAAGCAAGCGCAAACGCAAAGCTGCAAACAAGTAAGATTAGTAGTAGCGCAGAAGAGCACCTGTGTCATAATCACAGAAGACTTTTAAATGTTATTAACCTGGAATGTATTGCAAGCAGCAACATTCTAGCTGGTTGGAAGGAAAAAAAGATATTCGCAATATATAACATAGAGCAGAAGAACAGACACAAAGTTGTAATAATTAAATAGGTACTCACCAAGCCCCGGGACCTCCACTCCTAGCAGGTCCAGCAGGTCCTGCTCACGGTCCAGGATGTCGGACCACCGGTGCGTCAGCTGTGCCTGGGTGCGCCGGACCCCAGAGATGCGCGACTAGGCCTGGGCGAAGCACTACGCTACGCTCGCGTAGTTTGCGAAGTTCGCGCTACTTCGCACTACGCGAACTGCACGTAGCACAGTGCGAACACGCGTAGCGTAGTGTTGCGTAGTGCTGCGGTCATTTTTTGCTTGCTCGCGGTCCTCAACGTCAAGTTGGCGACCGTGAGCAAGCAAAATGACATCCCGGCGAGACTTTTTCCTTGTTCGCGATCGCGAGCATGGAAAATAAACCTCCCGGCGAGATTCCCAACGCGAGGAGGTCAGGTTTCTCATTGCGAGGGGTCGCGTATGCTCGCGACAGCTCGCGATGAGAAACTACCAGTTCGCGTTGAGAAAGCTGCTGCTCGAGTAAAAATCTACTCGAGCAGCAGAAAACTACAGCTCGCACTGTGCAAGATGTCATTTTCAATGATTGCACAGTGCCGGTTGCTTGTCCGCACTGTGCAATCATTGAAAACAACATCTTGCACAGTGCGAACATGTTACTACGCAGTTCGCGAAGTGCTACGCGTAGCTCGCGTAGTGCGAACTTCACTTTGCGTAGCTTCGCGAAGTGCTACTTCGCGAACTACGCCCAGGCCTATGCGCGACACTGCCCGGCGCACCTTCCCCCACCGCTGCCGACGCTCCCGGAGGCCGTACCCGGACCCAGGCCTGCCACCTGCTGCCAGGGTTGAGGGGAGGTGGCGCTGCACAAAGAAAATTAGTGCAGCCAACTCCGCCTCCCCAAATAAGGCCCGTGCATCACCCCTTGTGGGCGCCGCCTTCCGCAAGGAAGGCGGTCGCGGCTCTGGCTGCGCCGGCGAACAGCCCTGCCCTTGGACATGGTTCTGGGGACGGGGCGGGAAAGAAAAGGTAAAATAAATAAAGGAGTAAAGGAAATAAATAGCGGGCAATACAAAGAGAAAAAGTAGCTAAAAAACAAAAAAAAAGTACACAAAAACCAAAAATATAGAGGCAGGAAAATAGTTAGAGAAATAATAAGTAATAAAGATCCAAAAAAAGTGGCTATAAACAAAGGATTGAAAAGATGTAGGGAGGATTGAAAATCAGGCCCCAGAACCATGCAATAGAGTGGAAAACAAGATGGCCGCGCCCGTTGCGACCACGTGCGCAAGTTCGCGCAATATTTTCTCCCTGAGCAAGCAAAAAGCAACGCGATCAAGTAAAAGCGATCGCGAACAGGAAATATCGACCGCGAACATGCATTGCGCGACCCGGAACAGGAAGTAAACAACGCCAGAGGGCGGGACAAGTGAAAACAAGATGGCCGCACCCGTGAGCGACCGCATGGGTAAGTTGGCGACCCGCGAACACGCAAAAAATACCGCGAACAGGCAGCAAAAAAACTTCCGCGTCTTCGCGATATTTCCGGCGTGTTTGCGGAGATTTTCTACATTCTCGCGATAATTTGCGGAAGTTAATTCCGCAAATTCCGCCCACCCCTACATATAACATAACACGCTACTCGTGATCATCGGCATGTAAATACTTGCGAGCAGAGCATATCACATAACACGCTACTCGTGATCATCGGCATGTAAATACTTGCGAGCAGAGCATATAACATAACACGCTACTCGTGATCATCGGCATGTAAATACTTTCGAGCAGAGCATACAACATAACACGCTACTCGCAGTCCCGGTCTCTCCGGGTGGGGAAGCGGAGTCGGTGGTGTGAAGCGCCACACGAGGGTAATGTCAGTCCGTACTTGGGACGGCTTCCAGCGAGCGGGGAGGGTTACCGGACTTGAGGAGCGGGTCCTTATGCTCCGGTGCAGTTCACAGAGCACCGCGCTCAGTATCGTGGAAGGGGGGCACGGACAGGATCCCTCGGCGGGGTCTCTCCGTCGCGCAGGCAGGGTAGGGGACTCCCACGGAGGGGACAACCCGGGCCAAGTGCGGTGTGGTTCCCAGACCAGCAGGGGGCGCACCAGGGGGGATCTCGGCCCCCGGGCTCACCTCCGTCTCGGCGTCAGCAGGCGTCCGTCCTCACGGCGATGGGGGAACTCGGCCCCGACCTTGCGCACCTCCTCACACGGCTGCGACGGCAGCGACGGGGCCCCGGGCTTCCCCTGGGCCTCGCGACACAGCAGGGCACTTCTCCAGGGGCTCGCGACACAGCAGGGCACTTCTCCAGGCCGTGGCGGTGAGTGCGCTGGCTTCGTCGTCGCAGGGGGGGGGGCTCAAGTTAAGGATGGGGATATGGTGCTCAGCGGAGCACGCTGCCGGGGGTCCCAGACCAGGGCAGGGAGCGCGAGGGTCACAGCGCTAGTACCTGGTCGATCCCCGGTGGCTTGACAATCGATTTAGTAAATAGTTCACTAGGTTAGCTTGGACACGCAGTCTCAGCTCTGGCATTCAAGGCTTACAGCTCGCTCTTGTCATGCAGTCTCAGTTCTTGCAGTTAGGTTTCAGTTCTCAGTTGTCAGATGAAGTCTTGTGGCGCAGATGTATCTGGCGCCCTTAAGGGGTTCTGTTACAGGGGGTAGGAATGGAGAGGGCGACTAGATCCTTCCTAGTCAGGCTGGCAGAGAGTCTCTGGGTCCTCCTACTACTGGGCAAGATCAGTGGGATTCACAGGGCACCTCACTCACTTAAGAGGCAGTACCTAAATCCTGTCACTCTCAGAGGCATAAGTCCCTGGCTAGGCCCTACCGCCTACACTCCTGGTGGATTCTTCCAGCTCTGCTTCACCCCAATGGCCAACTCACCACAAAAGTTTCCCTCCCACTCTTAAGTAGCCCTAGGTCAGGTGACCTCTAGCCAAGGTGGCAAAAGTAAAACCCCACCTCCCTTCTAGAAGGTTCCAGCATCTTCCAGGAGCTTCCCCACTCTACCTATGGGACAAAAAGGCGGGCTGGTGTCGCAACATTGTTGTGGGTCCCAGCCAGCTCCTGGCAGCTAGGGTGCTACTATGAAAAACGACCACCCTGCAGTAGCAGGGGTCTGTGGCAGCCATCTTGGGAGAAGGAAGCACCTGCACCTTAACACTGCAAAAACGAAAAAAATGAGGGAAAAAGGGCCAAGTCCAACAAGAACAATTCGACCTCTTTACCAAAACAACTGAAATTGGAATTTTAGAACAATTGTTTTTTTCTTTTTCTCACTCTTACTGAGCACCATGGCTTTCAGGCGCACTAAATTACTCAAACTATATTTGAACTATTTTAAAGGACTTAGAGAGCTTTATACATATTTAAAGGACATATAAAGTCTTTATTGCGGATTTTATAACATTTTTTACATATGCCGTGCTTCTAGATATTTTTACACTGACATTTAGCAATGTTTTTATGCTTGATTTTAAGGACATTCCTTTTTTTCATTTGGTAGTATATCGTCCAGTCGGATGAGGAGTGGGTGTTATGATTCCCAATGTACCCCAGTATAGGCCTGGGTAGTCACCTAACCTTTTACCTACATTTACCCTGCCATTGTACTACATAATGGTTTTGGTGCTGACCTTTTACCTAGTTAGGTGCTGCATAAATGTTGTGTGGTTTTCTACAAAAACTAGCCTCTTTTATTATGTATCAGGATTCTCAGGATCACAGCAGGATTACCATCTTCTGCATAAGAACTCTGTATAAGGGTCATCACTATCGTCATCCTCGGACGACGTGACACAGCACAGTAGAACCCCTGAGGGTAACTTTTGGGTATATAAGCACTACATCTTTGCTGGGCCAGGCAGAGGAGAAAGACTTTCATGCTGACATGCTGACACGAGACCCTAAGGTCCCTGCACGCAGATACTCCAGCATGCAGTGGTCTGACATCCCTTGCTAGGTGTCAAACTCGAGACCAAGATGGGATCTTTCATTCTCTCACTGCAGGTAATGGGGTTTGCTCTGCCCTAGGGGGATTCTTGCCTATACACATACATACATGCTAGGTACACTTAGGAACATCTAGTTAGGGTTTGCATCGTAGGAGAATGCATTATTACTGTCATGTATCTATATACCTGCATAGACCAGTTGTTTTAGCACTATGGTAGAATTCTGCCATCTATTTACTCTGTTGGTGCTTATAACCGTATAAATCTTTTTCCGTCTTATGGTTGTTGCAGCACAAGTATTTTACACTAGAATGATGCTGGTTCAATAAATGCCTATTTGTGTATCTTTCTGAGAAAGAGTGAGCATGAGTGACTGTGCAAAAAGAACGGTACTGTTTCCACAATCCCTGAGAGGTCAGGGTTGTCATGTTCGATAGTTTCCAGTAACTATTCAATCAGTTGTAATAGGTGCATATAGGTGCACTGTGAGCTAGCTGGTATACAGTCGAACATATACGATGGGGGTGTCTAGAATCAGTTTGGATACCAATCTCACAGTTTATGTTGTCCTATACAGATTTACAGAAACTACACAACAAACTAACTCAGAATTTCACTGTTCTACGAATCAGATTTTAATCACTTAAAATGTAGGTGCCCAACGGAAATGCTGGATACAGAAGATAGATTCACAGGTAGCTGTGCTCTTTTACTTAGTTTCCCTGCTTGGATTCCTCACAACTTGACTACATGAAGTGTCCAGCTTGTCTAAGTCCTCTGTTTCCCATTCAATGTTATGATCTTGATAATTGACACATCCACTGTACATTTTCTCCAGATAAAACCCAAAACTGTCTTAATGACAACACCTTGAATCATTCACTCATACTTCCCTTATTGATAATAAGGTGTAGATGCATGTAGACCTTTACTCTAGACAACACCCAAATCATAATCTCAAGATGAATTGATCTTATACTTCCCTGTTCCCCACAGTGCAAGAGTTGCAGTTCCAAAAGCTTTATAATGCCCTTTGGAAACATTGGGTGACCATCCTAACTGAACAGCGAATATGTGAATGTTTGTACAGTGGCATAAAAGTTGATGAAGTGAAACATTGAGCAACATCAGGTATAATAATACAAATCATACCTATTGTGTAAGGACAAATAATATCCCAAATGAACACTATGCATGTTAGAATTGAGCATCTCTAGTTGGCAGTGGTTTGCACCCTGTCCAAGTTGGGACCTTTCCTTCTGGTCAGGATCAGGGAGTTATATACCTAAAATAACCCCTGCTCTCCCCCTTGGTAGATTGGCACTAGCAGTCAGACTTACCTCAAAGGCAATGTGTAAAGCATTAGCACATAAAACACAGTAACACAGTGAAAACACTACAAATGAACACCACACCAGTTTACAAACATAAAGTATCTTTATCTAAACCAAACAAGACCAAAATGACAAAACTCCAACATACAGATATCAAACTATGTTTTTTAAAAGTTAAAAACAGTTCTGTCCATAGAAAACTATGGATGTGTCACTATTGTTGCAAAGTACCTGGAATGTGTCAAAATCACAAGAAAAACAGGCACAGGGAAAGTGATGCATTGGTTCCTTGCTCTAGGGGAGGTGATGCACCAGTTTCTTACTGATACGCGGCGGAAGTGATGCATCGGTTTCTTATTGTGTGGGGAGGTGATGCATCAGTTTCTTACTGCAGCCCCAGGGTGATGTAGATGTGGCACACAGGTGCGAAGCATGGAAATCCAGATGCACTGGAGGCCAATGCAGCGGCGGTTACACAGACGGTTTCCTCAGTTGCAGTCCAATGAAACGTCCATTCTTTTAGCCGCACATCAGGGCCTGCATCGGAGTCGGTGCGGTGATCTTGGACTTCGGAGATTGGTGCACGGGACTCAGTGTGTGGTGGTTTTTCAGGCCACTGACAGGCACTGCATCAATTCTTTGGCCGCACAAGGCCATGCGTTTGGATTTCCCCCCGCACAGCAGTGTAGCATAGAATAAAACACTTGGAAAAAGAGCAAAGCGTCAATTTTGCAGTTTCTTTTGTTCTTCGCAGCTCTCTGTAGCAGGAACAACCTCCAGGGGCACAGAACTGGACTAGGCACCCCCATGCAGGTCAGAACTCCCAGCAGTGGAGTTCAAAAAGGCTGAAGGTGAAGTCTTTGTGTTCCTGAGACTTTAAAATAAGAGCTAAACACATACAAGCCGTTGGAGATTATTCTCTAGCAGGTTTCACAGCAAAGTCCAGTCCTTATCTTCTCCTTAGCGGAAGCAGCAACTGGAGGCCTACCCAGCAAAGCAGCACACAGCAAAGGGACAGTACTACTCCTCACAGCTCTTCAGCTCTTTTTCATTGGCAGAGGTTCCTCTTGATTCCAGAAGTAAACTAAAGTTCTGGGATTTTAGATCTAATGCTTGTAACCCTTTTTCTCTTTGAAGTCTTTGTAAGAAAGTCTCTCATGCTCAATTAAAACCAGTTCTGTCTTCTATATAGCCACTCTCCAGGGGATGGAGACAGCATTGTCAAGGCAGCCACATCCTATTCAGGTGTTCAGTGACAACTCCTCCCACCACTCTAATCGAGGAAGACCCATCACGATATGCAGGGCACAACTCAACTCCCTTCGTGTGAGTGTCTGGAGTGAATGCACAGACAGCCGATCTCAATCTAAACCCAGACGTTGACTCCACAGGCAGTCAGAGGCGCACAGAATGGTAAAGCAAGAAAATGTCAACTTTCTAAAAGCGGTATTTTCAAACACACAATTTAAAAACCACCTTCACCAAAAGAGGCATTTTTAAATCTGATTCCTGGCAAGGAAGTATTTTACTACCCATATACAAATCGGGGGCACGTTCTGATCCATCCAACTACAGATTGATGACGCACATTGATGTTGAGGCAAAAATCTAAGCTTCAAACTTGCTGGCAGACTTTGAGGACTGGGTCAGCAGCAAAAACCTTATTCCGGAAACACAAACAGGATTTTGGGCAGGGATGGGCACCTTAGCGAACATATCCGCAGTCCCCCTCATGCCCAATCAAGCAATCGCCAAATCAAACATCCTTTATGCGTACTTTGTAGACCTCAAAGCAGCCTTCGATAAAGTGCCCAGATCCAAGCTACGGGCAAAAATGAAATCTTGGGGAGCTCCTACGAAACTATTAGAGGCAATCATCAATCTCTATTTGCAAACATGGGTCCAAATAAAAAAAGGGGATGAGCGTAGTCTAACCAATAAAATCTCAACCATCAACGGCTTAAAACAGGGGTGTGTGCTGGCCCCCGGTTTATTTAACATCTACACCGCTGACTTAGAGAACAATTTTGGCTCACCAAAAGGCGACCCTCCAAAATTGGGCAATGTCCCAATAGTAAGTATTCAATGCGCTGATGGCATTGTCCTATTTTCTCAAACGCCTCGAGGCTTGAAGCGGTTGATGAGTAATTACTCCACCTATTATGTATTTGTCTGGCGCTCCTAAATACTCGGAAAACCCTCCTTTGGGAAATACTGAGGAAAGAACAAATAAGGACTTGCAGAGCGGCCGTTATAACATGTCTTGGAGACTTGTCTGTCCAATTGTCTTGCAAGACAATAAAATGTTGGAACCTAGCGGCAAAATAATTAGACAAGTACAACTGATAAACTGAACTTGACTATATAGAATCGCCTCATTCACATATTTTAAATTCCGCAGTCCACACCTCAGCGCTCGCATGCATGCTTGTGTACAGTTTTAACTAAATTCAGAAGTTTGCTTTCCTAATAGAGTGGGACTTCACACAGAAATAGTCTCCACAAATGTGTTTACTGTAAATTTAACCTAGAATAATGGTTTGATACCCTATGTACCAAGGTGGTTCGCTCCACCCTTTTATGGTTTAAAAGAAATCAAATAAGAGTATTTTGTACATTGCATTTTTAAATCCTGAGTTCAGGGAACCTAAATACCAATTTTCTATCTCTTCCCAATTGAAAGTTACACTTGTAAAATGTTACAAGACAGCTCCAATGATAGCCTATGGGAAAGACAGCGTTTCAATAGTGAAAAACGGAATTGGCAGTATTTTACTATCAGGAGGATGTGTAAAACACACTACTGCATGTCCTACCTTTTACATACACGGCAGCCTGCCCATGGGGCTACCTATAGCCTAACGTAGAGGTGACTCACATGTAAGAAAAGGGAAGAATCGGGCCTGACAAATGGGTGCACTTGCCGGGTCAACATAGCAGTTAAACATTGTGCATGCAGACACTGTAATGGCAGGTCTGGGACACATTTGAAAGGCTACTTATGTGTGTGTCACAACCAGTGCTGCAGGCCCACTAGTAGCATTTGATTTACAGGCCCTGGGCACACCTGTGCACATTACTAGGGACGTATTAGTAAATCAAATACCCCAATCATGAATATACCAAACAGTAATACAATATCTATGGAGAGCATGTGCACTTTAGCACTGAATACCAGTAGTAAAGTGCCCAGAGTTTTAACACAAAAAGCAAAAAGTCTGGGCTAACAGTGCACCTTTTAAACACAAAATTTCCATATTGGGGCTATGCAATGGTATAATGCACTTAAACATATTGTCAAATGCAAAACCGTGTTGAATTGAATGCTTGAATTAATCTCAGCCCTGGTAATTGTGTTGATTTTGAGTTAGGTTTCAAAGGCACTTTGTTTCCGACACCCTGCTCATAGCTGAATACTAGGATTGTTTAAATTAAATTATCAGGATTGTCTAAATGTTAGTAGATAGGCCAAGAGGGTTCTATCAACCAAAGAAAAGCACCAATTGATACCATGTTACTTCAATGCAGTTCACATACTGCGTAGATGCAATGACCTCAAAAAAGGATGACAAAAGCACAGTTGAAACTGTATTGAAGTAGCAAGATATGAGATACATACCATATAATGTATATCATTAGTTCTTGGGGCCTGCTATGATGTCACTAAATAACATGCTACTAAACACACAGATTTATCGATCTGTAATTGTTTTGATTCCACTGTATGGGACAATGCCTACGAGGGAACAATGCAGCACTAAAGTTGGCATCACCCAACGTGCACTTGTGTACATTTGTTCATTCTGACCTTTCAAAATGCTTTATTTCTCCATTAAGCATCAACATTAAGTGATTGTATGTCCTATTCCCACTTCCAATAAGGGTTATACTTTAAAAGTATGTGTGTGCTTTTTAACCCCTTCGCTGCCAGGCCTTTACCCCTCCTGTGCCACACCTTTTTATGGCTATTTGGGGTAGTGCGTGCTGAGGCCCCTGTAACTTTTTGACCCCATAAGGTATCCACGCCAAATCCTTTTCTTCCAACATCATGGGGATTCTAAAGCTACTCAGGGTTTGTGGATTCCCCTGGAGGAGTCACAGAAATGAGCCAAAATACAGCAACATTTTGTTTTTTGTGGGAAAAACCGGCTGCAAATGAAAGCATCTGGGTTTTTCCCTGCAAATGTTATCAAAAGAGGGTTTGTGGGGCTGAAATCACCATTTTCCCAGCTTTTAGAGGATACCAGACTTTTGTCAGAAACCCAACATTTTTTACACAGTTTTGGCATTTTTCTGGGACATAGCTTATTTTTGCTATTTTTTGTGCTTTCGACCTTCTTCCAGTTAATGGTAGAAATGGGTACAAAAGCAATAATGGATCCTGGAAAGCTATACGTTTTAGAGAAGTAGACAAAATTCTGAATTCAGCAAGGGGTCATTTGTCTAAATCCATCAAGGTTTCTTTATAGAAACTAACAGTTAAATATAGGATAAATTGAAAATTAGTTAAAAAAAAAACAGCCTTTTGTGTCAACGTTTTCACCTGTAACTTCTTCTAATTATGACAGCTCTTTGAAAGCAATATACCGTTACATCCGCTGGACATTACAGGTTGTGGGGATTTATAGGACTTGTAGGTTCACCAAGAACCCGACGAACCCAGAGACAAAAACTGAGCAGCAACCTGCAATGGTTTTTTATTATGTACCGGGTATATAGTAATTATTCTGTAAATATGTGTACATGGAAAAATCGGTATGAAAGACACCTATGTATTTCTGAAATGGGAACAAAATATAGAGTTTAGAAACAGTAGATATTTGCACATTTCCGAAATTGGGAATACTCATACTAGCATGAGCATTATCAGTCATCTTTTAAAATAACTTCTTTTTTACACAATGTCTTTCATTTGGAAGGCAGAAATGCATCGAAAGTCAATAGGAAATAACAGTTCCTTTACAAATCTGAATTACCCTAAGTCTCCCGATAAAAATGGTACCTCACTTGTATGGGTAGGCATAGTGCCCATGACAGGAAATGGCTCAAAACCCAACGTGAACACACCACATTTTCACAATGCAAAATTACCCTTTTTTAGCAAAGTGCCTTTCTGTAGTTTTTTAACCCTAGCTCTGCCGGCACCTAGGCAAACCTAGAAAACCTATACATTTTTTAACACTAGACACCAAGGGGAATCCAGGATGGGGTGACTTGACTGCCTCTCACCAGGTTCTATTACCCAGAATTCCTTGCAAACCTAAACTTTTGTAAAAAAAAACACATTTTCCTCACATTTCTGTGGTGTAAAGTTCTGGAACTTTGTGTTAATCTACAAATTTCCACCCGCCTCGCGTTTTCCAAAGTCTTCCGAGAAAAATGGTACCTCACTTGTGTGGGTCAGCCTAGTGCCCGCGACAGGAAACGGCGCAAAATGTAACGTGGACGCACCTCAATTTCGCAGTGAAAAATGACCCTTTTTGGCAAAGTGCCTAGCTGTAGTTTTTGAAACCATAGCTCTGCCGGCACCTAGGCAAACCTAGCAAACCTATACATTTTTGAAATCTAGACACCCAGGGGAATCCAGGATGGGGTGACTTGACTGCCTCCCACCAGGTTCTGTTACCCAGAATCCCTTGCAAACCTAAACAATTTCCAAACAAAACTCATTTTCCCCACATTTCTGTGGTGTAAAGTTCTGGAATCTGCGTGGTTCCACAAATTTCCATCCACCCCGTGTTCCCCAAAGTCTTCTGAGAAAAATGGTACCTCACTTGTGTGGGTCGGCCTAGTGCCCGCGACAGGAAATGGCGCAAAACGCAACGTGGACACACCTCAATTTCGCATTGAAAAATGAACCTTTTTTGGCAAAGTGCCTAGCTGTAGTTTTTTAACCCTGGCTCTGCCGGCACCTAGGGAAACCTATCAAACCCACACATTTCTGAGAACTAGACACCCAGGGGATTCCAGGGAGGTATGGCTTGCATGGATCCCCCAACGTTTCCTTACCCAGAATGCCCTGCAAACCTCAAAGTTAGCTGAAAAAATCACCTTTTTCACACATTTTTGTGTGGGAAAGTTGTGGCATCACAGGGCTGACACAAATTTCCTACCACCCAGTGTTCCCCCGGGTCTCCCGATAAAAACAGTTCCTCACTCGTGTGGGAGGCCCAAGCACCCGCGACAGGCAAGGGCCCATAACGTAGTGAGGCAACATGAAAATTGCCTATCTCAAAACGAGGGGTCACTTGGTTTTTTGGCCCGGTGCTCGGCGGTCACCTAGGGAAACCTACCAAACCCACACATTTCTAAAAACTAGACAACTAGGGGATTCCAGGGAGGTATGGCTTGCGTGGATCCCCTAATGTTTCCTTACCCAGATTGTCCTGCAAACTTTAAAGTTGGCTGAAAAAATCACCTTCTTCACACATTTTTGTGTGGGAAAGTTGTGGCATCACCGGGCTGACACAAATTTCCTACCACACAGCGTTCCCCCGGGTCTCGCGATAAAAACGGTGCCTCACTCGTGTGGGAGGCCCAAGTATCCGCGACAGGCAAGGGCCCAAAACGTATTGGGGCGACATCAAAATTGCCTACCTCAAAACTACCTGGTTTTGCAAGGGGGGTCACCTGGGTTTTGGCCCGGTGTTCGGCGGCCACCTAGGGAAAATTACCAAACCCACACATTTCTGAAAACTAGGACCCAGGGGATTCCAGGGAGGTATGGCTTGCGTGGATCCCCCAAAGTTTCCTAAGCCAGAATGCCCTGCAAACCTCAAAGTTAGCTGAGGCCCAAGTACCCTCGACAGGCAAGGGCCCAAAATGTATTGAGGCGACATCAAAATTGCCTACCTCAAAAAGACCTGGTTTTGCAAGGGGGGTCACCTGGGTTTTTGGCCCGGTGCTCGGCGGCCACCTAGGTAAACCTACCAAACCCACATCTTTTTGAAAACTAGAAACCCGGGGGATTCCAGGGAGGTATGGCTTGCGTGGATCCTCCAACGCTTCCTTACTCAGAATGCCCTGCAAACCTCAAATTTACCTGAAAAAATCACCTTTTTCACACATTTTTGAGTGGGAAAGTTGTGGCATCACCGGGCTGACACAAATTTCCTACCACCCAGCGTTCCCCCGGGTCTCCTGATAAAAACGGTGCCTCACTCGTGTGGGAGGCCCAAGTACCCGAGACAGGCAAGGGCCCAAAACGTATTGAGGCGACATCAAAATTGCCTACCTCAAAACGGGGGCAGATCAGGGGCCACTGCCACTATCTGCCCTCCTGGGGGGGGCAGAAAGACTGCAATTTCTCTGGGGTTGGGGGTATTGTCATGCCCATTTTGGGGGCCCCTACCCCTACACTAATAAAACAAAAAAATCCATGGTTTCTAGAGGGCTTTCTGCGCCCCCCAGGAGGGCCAGATTGGGGGTTACAGCTCCCATCTGCCTCCTGGAGGGCAGAAAGACTGTCATTTTTGTTGGGGGAGGGTGGGGGCATTGGCATTCGGGCAGCCCACACCCTAAATCAATTGCGCTAGAAAAATCCCTGGTGGATAGTGGGCTTTCTGCCCCTCTGGGGGGGGCAGAATTGGGGCTACTGCCCCCTGGGGGGGGCAGAAAGGTTGTAATAGTGGCAGGGGGGTGGGGGCATTTGGGTGCCCATTTTGGGCAGCCCCCACCCTAAAATAAAATGCGCAAAAAAAATCCCTCACGTCAAGAGGGCTTTCTGCCCTTCCCCGGGAGCAGACTGGGTACTACTGCCCCCATCTGCCCCCCAGGGGGCAGAAAGGCTGTACTGGTGGCAGGGGATTGGCTGCATTGGCATGCCCATTTTGGGCAGCCCCCACCCTAAAATAAATTGTGCAAAATAAGATACCTGGCATTTATTGGGTTTTCTGCCCCCCTGGGGGGGCAGATTGGGGGCTGCTGCCCCATCTGCCTCCCAGGGGGGGGCAGAAAGGCTGTAATGGTGGTGGGGTTGGGGGCATTGGCGTGCCCATTTCGGGCAGCCTCCACCCTAAAAAAAACCTTCTAAAAACAAATCCCTGGTGTCTGGTGGGCTTTCCGCCCTCCCCCTGGGGGGGCAGATTGGGGGCTGCTGCCCCATCTGCCTCCCAGGGGGGGGCAGAAAGGCTGTAATGGTGGCGGGGGTGGGGGCATTGGCGTGCCCGTTTCGGGCAGCCTCCACCCTAAAAGAAACCTTCTAAAAACAAATCCCTGGTGTTTAGTGGGCTTTCTGCCCCCCCCCCCCGAAGGGGCAGGTTAGGGGCCAATGCCCAATCTGCCCCCCGGAGGGCAGTAGAAAGGCTGTAATGATGGCAGGTGGGTGGGGGCATTGGCGTGCCCATTTTGGGAAGCCCCCACCCCTATTTTTACTTTTTTTAAATTCCCTGGTGTCAAGTGGGCTTTTTGCCCCCCCTGGGGGGGGCAGATTGGGGGCTACCAATCTTCCCCCCCGGGGGGGCAAAAAGACTAAATGATGCCAAATTATTTGGGGGGAGCAAAGGCCCTTGGCCAAGTGAAGGACTGGGCAATTTCTAAGACCCAGCGGTGCCAGGGGACAACACCTGAAACCTTCGGGGTTCACCTGTTTTGGCGTACTTAACAAACAGAGACACGGGACTATTCCTCTGGCGTCAAAAGATCGTCTTTAATGACTGCAGTCAGGAACAGAAGTCACAGAAGTATCATACAAGATAGATTCTAAGGAGACTGCTCGATTTGTACAAAACAGGTCGCTCCTTAAATACTGAATATTCTGCTTCGGGCAAACATTCCTACAAGTTTACAATTATTCCCGTTTCTGTATTCCAAACAATGAGATCCCACAACATCACATTCCCATCTCCAGGTGTCCGGCCTTCAATCACATGTTTCTGACATCCCTCTATTGAAAGGCCGGACCGCCCCATAATAAAATTGGTCACCTCCTCATCATAAAAGGCTAAAGGGAAATGCAGGAACAGATGCAGAAAATAGAAGAGTCAGATAAGACATATTCGTAGGCAAATAAAAGAAGCGTGGTCTATTGTATCAGGGCCAGTAATCTTGCTCAGGCAGGACAGGACAGGACAGAAAACCAGTACGGCAGGGTCCGCCTCAGGCGACAGGGTCAGCTTTCGCCGAGTCATGCAGAATTTGGCAGAACGCGCACTAGGGACTGCGTGCCCTCGAGGTTACCTAAGCAGGGTCATTGTTCGGACATCACCCATTCACTGACTATGTGAGGGCAATGATACAAAATGGATGTCGCGCATGAAATGGAACCCGTAGGTTCGAACACAAGAATCAGCAATACATGACGAATCGTTCAATGCAGCGTTGCGAAAAACACTCGCTTATATTAGACTCATCATTTGCAACTTGCTAATACCAGAATCGTCACGGTACCATTAGTTCGGAAACATGGGTTCAGTTTTCACGGAACCTCAGACCCTCCTTTTGCCCTTACATAGGCAAGCACTAATCGACATCTGAGTTGATACCTATTTTCATCAAACCACTGAGATGTTGCTGAAACATCATCCTTTCCATCAATACCTCTCTAGTAACAGGTGGCCTTCTTATACACGTTGTAGCACAAAGGCCAGATAAGGCAGGACCACACTGGACACAGAGACAGCACGAAAACAGGAGAACTAAAGCAACCCCAATGACCATCAGAATCTTCCATCCCCACGCAGATAATAGGTTCCAAAACCATCCAGTTAGCGACCACTCCCCTTCATCCATATGTATAGAATCAGAAATCTTATGTAACTTGGAAATGGCCTCATAAACTGTCGGAGCATTATCCGGAATGAAAACACAGCAACTCGATCGGATCACTTTACACACTCCACCTCGATCTGCAAGTACCACATCTAGAACCATACGGTTCTGCAACGTCATAAGGCGATCCGCTTGAAGCTCAGCTGTCAAGTTACCAAGGGCACCAGCCGTTACATTAACAGTGGATTCAACTACACGAGTCAGTTGTCTCAGGTTCCTACTATTGACCATTGGTCCCCAAAACGGCAGGAAACCCTTGAGGAAGTCTCCCACTTCCCGACCAGCAGTATCCTCCTGACTAACAACACCCCTCACAATTCTGGCCTTGTGATAATCAGAGGCAGCCATGAATGTCGGCGGCAGTAAGTTAGCAACATAACATGTTCCCGAAAAATCAGGGGGCAACCATGTGTATGCTCGGTCATAACAGACAAAGTATGTACCCTTGGCAGCCAAAAACCCAGGAGAAGACTGTGATGGAAAAACTCTTCCCTAGCTGAGCTCTCGTATTCTGACCATTGCCTTGCAAACAAAAACGACCTAAGTGTGGTACAACCCAAATCGGAGACGAGCTCTTGCGCTGTTTCTCATCCAGACTAATGCTATACCCAGTCGCATTCCAACCCACATAAGCTCGCAACTCATCCTTAGGAATGGAAGAATATGCATCGATATCTCTACTCATATCGGCAACTCCTCTTACCAAGGCTTTATTGCTAGAGCTATATCTTGTGGAGCGCGGTGGTCGCGGGGAATAGGTCTCAAGCGCAAAGAGGAACATAGTCTGGAATGCCCACGATGACCCATTATAGCTAAAAGGCAGAACTAGATACGGGATACCTTTATCGACGGTATGCAGCATCAAACCACACACCCAGCAATTAGTCATATTCATCACTAGTTGGTGTTGGTGCAGGAGTTGAATAAATGAATTGTTCACAAACTCAGAACGTCTAGCTTGTTCGTGTTCAGGTAAAGGGTGGAAAGAGTGCGAAGGAGCAGTGGTAACAGGAAGGGAGACGTGAGAAGGCACCGTAGACATAACAGGTAAAATTATTAACTGGGCACCAAAAACAATTCCACCCATCAGAGTTACCAAGACAATCAAAAACATTAGGGCACGCTGGATCAGGAAACATTTGTTGTGCAATATTTCATGCAATTTCACTTTACGCTCAATTACAGTATTAACACCTCGTAGTGCAGGAAGCTCCAATCTCTACTCGAGCCGTCCGTGGCGGTTGGTGTGTGCCTGTTCGGAAATGCGTCCGTTAGCCTTGGGAGTTCCCAAAGACCAACCGGGGAAACCAACCTAGTGTCTGGTAACCTGCAAATCAAAACTAGGCACATGTCACGGCCCTACGGCGAACCCGGATGGCCGGTTCAAAAACACGCACATAGCAAACTTCCTGGCTGAGGAAAATACAATTGTCCAAAGACGAGTTGTCAGGGCCGAGGGGGCAAAGGAAAACAAGAAAGGGGTATTCACTTTCTTAGTCCTTGGAATGGGAGCTTAAAGAGTAACGATGTCTTCCAGGTTGTGTCTGTTCTTCGAACAAGGGACCAGATGGCGAAACAGTGTTCAATTGTTCAGGTGAATGTTTGAACGGAATATTGTTCGAATGCAGGGGCAAAGGCACAGTTCCAGGTGAAGCAGCAGTGTTCTTCAGTTTAGCAGACTCAAGACCTTTAAGTTGTGCATCGCTGAACGGGACAAGCCTAGGAACACACTCTATCTCAGAATTGCCAATTCCCTGTCTAATCCATTTGTCATACGGTAAAGGAAGCGGTACACGTTTCGTATGGGCAGCGTGTACCCAATGCTTTCTTCCAGCCAATCGAACAGCAGTTCGTGTTGACAACAGGACCTGGAACGGTCCGATATATCTTGGCTCCAAGTTTCTTGATTTCCCAAAATTCTTTACGACCACGAAATCGCCAGGCTGTAACTTGTGTCCTGGTCCCTCTGTTGGTTTTGGCAGAGCCTCAAAAACCTGTTGATGAATAGCACTTAGTTTAGCAGTCAAGTCATAAAGGTAATCGATCAACATGGGATATTCGAGCTGGGTGAATTCCTTAGGTCTAGGGCCTCCCCAAAAGTTTGCAGGACGACCAAACACAATTTCATACGGGCTAAGCCCTATTCGAGAGAGAACAGTCACCCTAGTGGATAGAAGAGCCAAAGGCAATGCATCTGGCCATGACAATCCAGTAGTCGTTTGGATCTTGGCTAACTTTAATTTAGGAGTCCCGTTATAACCCTCAACAAGACCTGCGGACTGTGGGTGATTTGCACTATGGAACTTCTGTCTAATCCCCAACCCCACACACACACTCTTCATAACCTTTCCCACAAACTCACTTCCATTATCCGACCATACAATCCGTGGCATGCCAAACCTAGGGAAAAACTCTTTGAGAAGGACTTTGGCTGTGGACAGGGCTGTATTATCCTTCAAGGGGTAAGCTTCAATCCATCGTGAAAATGCACAAACTACAACAAGGACATATTTGAGGTTGTTACACCTTTCCATATGAATGAAGTCTAAATGGATAATCTCAAAGGGACAAGTCGGGGGAGCAAAATGACCAGCTGGAGTTGGAGTTCCCTTGCCAGGATTATGCATCAGGCACACCATGCAATTCTTAACCACCCTCTCCGCACACTTAGAAATTCTGTCATTCTTCCATACCGGGGCCACCAACTTGCAAATTCCTTTCGCACTAATGTGTGCCATTCCATGTGCCATTGTAACTACTGCAAGCACATACGCATCAGGTAACATCCATCTTTGATGTTCAGACAGATCGATCCAACAACCAGTCGAATCCAATTTATCCATACTGTCTTTCCACACATTCTTCTCACTCTCAGTAGCCTCATTCTGAATTGACTTCACACTCTCAATCGTGTCTTCACACATTCCAGCATCCGTAAACCATCTTGCAGAACTTGAAACATACATTCGACTCGTCATGTTCTTTGCCGTCTTTTTCGCAATCTCGTCTGCAAATGCATTACCGCGACCAACATCATCCGTGACCTTCCGATGAGCACTACACTTCACAATCGCAACTTGCTTTAGCAAAGTAAGTGATTCCAGAAGCTCATTCACCAATTGTCCATGCTGTATTTTTGTCCTGTGGGACGTCAAAAATCCTCTCTCTCTCCATAATCGTCAAAAACTATGTGCAACACCAAACGCATACCAGCTATCGGTAAACACGTTCACTCTCTTTCCCTCGGCCAAAACGTACGCTCTCGTCAGCGCAATTAACTCTGCAGCTTGTGCAGAATTCTGACTTACTCTCGCAGTCTCAACAATCGTACTCAATGTCGTCACAGCATACGCGGCAGTCACATCACCATTCGACAACTTAAAGCACGAACCATCCACATACAAAGTACCATCCGGATCTGACAACGGGGTATCTTTCAAATCGATCTGACCCTTCGTTTCTTCTTCAGTTCGCGAACAACAATCATGTGGTTCTGAATCACTCGACTCTACAATAGTCGGCAACAATGTGGCTGGATTCAACACACTCCATCTCTTAATCTGAATATGACTTGCCAAGAGTGTCAGCTCATAGCCTGACAACCTAGCACTCGTAAGATGTTGAGTTTTCGTTCTGTTCAACAAAGTATCTACTGCATGTGGAACCATTACCACTAACATATTATTCATGACCAGACCATCAGACTGTCGAATAGACACAGCAGCTGCCGCTGTCGCTCTAAGACAACTCGGCAATGCTCTTGCTACTGGATCTAAGGTTGAAGAAAAATACGCACACGGACGCTGCTTATCACCAAATTGTTGTGTCAACACGCTCAACGCGCAACCCTCTCGTTCATGAACGTATAGTGTAAATGGTTTACTATAGTCGGGGGTACCCAACACAGGAGCTGGACACAACGCATCGCGTAGCTCAGAAAAACTCTTCTGGCAGTCATCAGACCATGGCAGAAGATTCGAAACATCTTTGCACGTGAGGGCTAACAAAGGCTTTGCTAACAATGAAAAATTTGGGATCCATTGTCTGCAGTATGATGTGATACCCAAAAAGGCACGTACTTCTCTTTGAGTGTTTGGTTTGGTCATTTGGGCAATTGCTCTAATTCGTTCTGGGGTCAACCTTCTTCCCTCCTTTGGCAAGAGATGACCTAAGTAGGTTACCTCTTGGCAACAATATTGCAACTTAGAAGGTGACGCTTTGTGATGTAAATCGGACAAATGCTGTAGCAAAGAAATCGTAGCTGCTTTGCAAGTTGTTTTGTCATCAGCAGCCACTAAAAGATCATCTACGTACTGGATCAAAGCAGCCCCGACAGGCAATACAAAGGTGTCAAGCTGGCTTTTCAGAGCCTGACTATATATCGAAGGACTTTCACAATAACCTTGAGGTGCGCGCTTGAATCTGAAGCTACGATCACCCAAGGAGAAACCAAAAATGTCCCTACTTTCTTCTGCTATCGGGATGCTAAAGAAGGCATTCTTCAAGTCAATCACTGAGAACCAGGTAGCTGAAGCAGGAATCAATGTCAATAAAGCTGTGATATCGGGAACCACAGGGAACTGCGGAACCAAAATCTTGTTCACTTCTCTAAGATCAATTACGAAACGATACACAGGAGGTTGGGAAGAATCGGTACGTTTCAAAATCGGCAAAACAGGACTATTACACACGTTACCTCGTGTTTCTTCGATCACACCCTTCTGGATCAAATCATGGATGATCGCTAAGAGTCCTCATTCACCATTGCTCGAAATTCGATATTGTGGAATTCGCAGTAACCTAACATTCAGTCTGAGCTGAACAACATATGGAGGAATTTCCAGAAGACCCACATCATTAGGACCCGTAGCCCAAAGAGATTCGGGGAGCGAACGCAATTCTTGTGGAAGCCTATCTGTCGACACATACATAGGAGAGCTCACTTTCCTGCCCAATGTAAGTTGTACTCCCGATGGGGAAAAATGCCATGTCGCATACAGTCGTTGCAACCGGTCCAAACCCAGCAAGTTCTCACCACAACCAGTAGTCAAAATCAACGGTGCTTCTAACTTACATGGTCCAATCGAAAGGGACAAAGGACTAGAGACTGGATTACAAACAGGGGCGCCAGAGAATCCTACTGAGACATTAGTTAAGCCAGACAAGGGTGCGCCAGGGAGTTTAGAATGTATGATTGAACTTTTTGCCGCACCAGTATCCAACAGAAAAGGCTCAACCACACTTGATAAAGTTACTGAAACGTAAGGCCCACTCTGATCATCTGGAACTGACACTACTCCCTCTTTTTGTCCATGGCATTCCTAGCAATCATTATATGCAGTACTCTCGCCCTCGACATAGTAATCATCTACATGGTACTGCGGAGATCTATCAGATTGCACCTTTGATTGGTCAAAACAATTAAGAGAACTTTGTGACGGAAGAGAACGCTCATTCTGAGGAGGCGTGACACCACGTCCTCTACATCTAGAGACTTGTTGACAACCATGACCTCTCTGAACTGGCACACCACTCATACGCTGTCGCAAAGCAGGGCACTCGTTCTTATAATGACCCTCTTCCTTGCAGTATGCACATTGATTCAATCCTAACAAGGGCCTGGAAGCTAGATACTCCGGTCTCAGTGGTACTCTCGGAAACGGTGCCTGTTGCTGAAATTGCGTACGTTGCTGCGAATCATTCTGATTCGAGCGAGGCGGATACGCCTGCTGCAACAACACCTTAGTCTTCAGGTCCTTCATTTTCCTCTCTACACGTTCTTTTTCTTCCTTATCTCTGTTCTCGTAATAATGGGCTGTGGCTAGAATCTGAGCCGTCGAAGAGACAGCCCAAGCACTTTCTGAGTCTTTCAATTTGTTGCACAAGTCAGGCAGCAAGTTAGACACGAACTTATCAACAAATAGTCTCTGGCCTCCCTCTGAACTCATATCTTGACCGCTGTGGTCCACAAAAGTCTCCTCAAATCGCGTGAAAAAGTCGGACACACTCTCATCCTTCTTCTGCTTACAAGCTGACAATTTATCCCAGTTTACTCTCAACGCTGGCATCAGCGTCTTCATTAAATTAACTATCCTATTTGGTAACTCCGCTACTAGGGGTTCAGGCTTTGCACCTCCTACTTGGAGAGCATCCGCAGCTAAAATAGCAGTCCAGGTACCACCTAACTCGTTCGGATGATCCTCATGGCGGATCTTTGCCCATATCGGTTGTGGCACTACATTGCCAAACAACATCTCAATATCTGCAATGTGCATAATACAGGCGTCCACTGTCTGGGACAATTCCTTATAGTAACCAGCGGGATTCTTACGTGGGTCTGGCAAAGTCTGTTTTAATGCTAATACTTCAGACCTTTTCCATGGGACATGTATCCAAACTCTCTGAAAATGTGCCGGAGCTGCCGCAATACCTCTCCCTGCATCAGCCTGTACTGCATCACGCCATACTGGCGGAACCTCTCTCATAGGATACTGTCCTAACGTCTTCTTTGCCGAGGAATCATTCGCAAACAAAACTCTAGACGGTAATACAGACCTATAGGCAAGAAGCCGTTCTAACGCATGTCTAGCATCAGAGCCCACAATCATACCTTTCGCAAATTGACTCTGGAGTTCGAGCATGTCAGCAGGGGCTGAGTTTAATTCGTCGTTGTCCCATTCGTCTCGCAACAACTTACACATCTCCTCAAACACATATCTCTGAGTTGGTTCATTCCACTGAGAAAATGTATCGTAAACTATACGACAACTATACCTATCGGGTTTCAAAATCCACCTATGAGCTATCAAATCTAATAATGCTCGTTCCCTAGACTCAGGGAGCTGGCTACGTCTCTGCATAGAATCAGAAACTACGGGCGCAATTAGCGACCCAAAAAGAGGAGTCAGAAAACTACGGATGATGTTGGTTACTCGCCGATGAGCGGAAGGTGAAGTAGACATAAGAGCAGGAGAGACAGCATTCAGCGAAAGCAAAGGAGCAAAAGGGGTAACAGAAACAGGAGTGACAGACGTAGCAAGGTGAGGTGTAGCAGTTAAAGACGAAAAAGGCAACCCAGGAAGAGGGGGTGCCGGAGGAACATAACCCTGCTGAGGAACAGGTGGTGGGGGAGGAACTACCATGGGCTGACCAGCAGCCGGTTGTACAGCAGGGGGAACCAAAAGGGCTGTAGCACCTTGTACATAAGGAGGTGGCGACTTCAATAAATAAGACATCAGAGGATCCTTTTCGGGGTCCTCTTTCGGCTTATCGGGACATGATGGCAAACAGGGTAGCATTTATCAATTGCCATGCTATGTTGTCCAGTGAAAATCTTGGTCGCTTTCTCTTCTTCATCTTCCTTAAACTGCCTAGCAGCTTGCATAATCGAGACACCTTTGTCTCGTTTATCCTTTTTAGCCTGTTTGATTTCTTTCTGCTTGGCTTCTTTGCGCCATAGATGAAAGGAGTCAAACATCGCCGGCCGGGCTTTCTTCTTAAATAACTTCGCCTCCAAATTATCCAAAATTGCAGTTTCAAAACTACCATGTAGTGGCCATCTGAGAACACCATCTTTCCTCGTATAGCTGACCCATACCTCGTTATACGTGATAGGGCCCACACCATGCTTCGAATAGAGCTCATAAGTCGGAGTTCCAACCGGAGGTATCGGACAAGAGTCCTCCAATCGGGAATCCTTGTTGCAACATCCTAGACAAGACAAGAAACCAAGACTACGGTTAGGCATTTTCGCTCACTAACCGAGTTTCAAACTTCAAGGGGCTATCTCTGCCGATACACTCGCAAATGTACGAGACCTTCGGTTTTTGGGAACTGCAGCTACCAAATAATCCTAAGGACCAAACTAAACCAAATGCAATGGAACGATGCAAACCAAAACTAAGGACCAAAGAACGCGAGTTACCAAACCAAAGAACAAACCTAAGGACTGGGAGCGACCCACTTATACTTAACTGAAAGATCAATGACGTCACCAGGAAGACTCGTCTATCGTCTCGCCGTACTAAGGACTACGCCAGGCTCCAAAACAGGTCGACAGTCAGGGCGCCAGTCCTTTGCAGCCGTCTGGAAGCGGGAAACTTCGCGGGGAAAGACCTTCGGACCACTTATGCGACATACATGGATCGATGAAGTGGGGTGCACCTCCCTCGGAAATTTCACACGAAGCTCCTCACAATTCTTTAGGCTAGGACCGGAACCGCTTGATGTCGCTCCACGCTAGGGCGCCAACTGAAGGACTGGGCAATTTCTAAGACCCAGCGGTGCCAGGGGACAACACCTGAAACCTTCGGGGTTCTTAACAAACAGAGACACGGGACTCTTCCTCTGGCGTCAAAAGATCGTCTTTAATGACTGCAGTCAGGAACAGAAGTCACAGAAGTATCATACAAGATAGATTCTAAGGAGACTGCTCGATTTGTACAAAACAGGTCACTCCTTAAATACTGAATATTCTGCTTCGGGCAAACATTCCTACAAGTTTACATTTATTCCCGTTTCTGTATTCCAAACAATGAAATCACACAACATCACATTCCCATCTCCAGGTGTCCGGCCTTCAATCACATGTTTCTGACATCCCTCTATTGAAAGGCCGGACCTCCCCATAATAAAATTGGTCACCTCCTCATCATAAAAGGCTAAAGGGAAATGCAGGAACAGATGCAGAAAATAGAAGAGTCAGATAAGACATATTCGTAGGCAAATAAAAGAAGCGTGGTCTATTGTATCAGGGCCAGTAATCTTGCTCAGGCAGGACAGGACAGAAAACCAGTACGGCAGGGTCCGCCTCAGGCGACAGGGTCAGCTTTCGCCGAGTCATGCAGAATTTGGCAGAACGCGCACTAGGGACTGCGTGCCCTCGAGGTTACCTAAGCAGGGTCATTGTTCGGACATCGCCCATTCACTGACTATGTGAGGGCAATGATACAAAATGGATGTATTGCATGAAATGGAACCCGTAGGTTCGAACACAAGAATCAGCAATAGATGACGAATCCTTCAGTGCAGCGTTGCGAAAAACACTCGCTTATATTAGACTCATCATTTGCGACTTGCTAATACCAGAATCGTCACGGTACCATTAGTTCGGAAACATGGGTTCAGTTTTCACGGAACCTCACAAGGGGCCGCTCCCCCCTCCCTGGGGTCTAGTGGGTGGATCCTTGCTTGGGGATCGCCCTCCTGTGGCGATCCCCAAGCAGGGATCCACTGGGGAGGGGTACCATTGGAAAGGGGAGATTCGCCCCTTTCCAACGATACCTCTCCCATCTTTCTATGTGCTCAGGGGGCTGAGATAGTCCCCTGAGCACGTAGAAAGTGAAACTGAAATGAGCCTCTTGGCTCATTTCAGTCTCGGTTTCACTGTAATGACGTCGGCGCGACGTGCGCGCCGATCGTCATTACAGGGAAAGCAGGGGGTGGGGGCCTCGGGAGCTGGGGAAGCTCTTCCCCAGCCCCCAAGGCTATTTTGGTTTAAAGGGAATCCCTCTGGTGCCCGCACCAGAGGGATTTCCCAGGGGATGCCTCATGACGAGAACTGTGTGCCGTGACGAGTCCAGCTCGTCATGGGCATTCAAGGGGTTAAAAGTGTGTGGTTTAAGAAACCTTTGAAATTACTTTCTCATTTCCACTGCTTCTGTTCATGTGCTGGAATGTTACTGGTATCAAATTACAAAAGCTCACATTATGCTCACAGTAACACGTTATATCAAAGGACGGTGTCATAACAAAATAAAATGTTGCTAGAAGAAAATGTTTACGATTCAATTAAGCTTGACTATAAACATCCTACAACAAGTTTCCACAGAGGTGTAAATATAGTTCTCTGCACCCTTTCCTGCTAGAACTTCTCCTGAACCCCAAGTTCCATCGTCACTGCTTATCTTGCACTCATTGCACAACCGAGCACAGAGGCAAGACAAATGTGAAACACTATTTCCAGATTACATTGATTGCACTGATACTGGTTTATGGATTGAACGACTGCAATGATGCTCATGGACTTTGTCTCTTAACATTTACTTCAACATTTGGAAGAAGCAACCGGGTCCAAATGTTGTTTTTGCACTGTCCTGACAGTAGAAATATCATTTTTGTACTTGAGAGGCAGGGCAAATTCAATACAAATTTACATTGTTGCTATTCTTGTAATCCACCTCCATCATGTTTGATTGAACTAATTATTAGGGGTGGGCGGAATTTGCGTAATTGCGTTACGCAAATCTCCGCGAAACGGTAAAAAATCTCCGCGAACACGCAGAAATTCCGCGAACACGCGGAATTGCTTGTTCGCGATGCTTTTTTCCTGTTCACAATTGCTGTTTGCGTGCTCGGGGAGAAATATCTCGCGAACACGCATTTTGAGAACGCGAACAAGCAAAAATTTCGCGAAATCGCGGAAAGCAGACTTTTGAGCAATTTCGTGTTCTCCGCGGAACGCGAAATTCCGCAAATTCCGCAAATTCCGCGAGCGGAACGGAATTTACCGCCCAGGCCTACTAATTATGCATATCGTTAAACAAACCCTTTGGATGTCAGTTCCACCAAAAATGACAATTCATGAAAAAATGACTTTACTAGTAATGTGAGAGGAAAAGAAAGGGTTCTAATATCTCACTATCTCCCTATCGCACATCTTCCACAGGGCCGTCACTGCCATCGCACCCGAGCTACGTCAAACCATCAACTGCTCCCTCGAGACAGCCACATTTCTAGACAACTGAAAGCGTGCTGAAGTCAACCCCCTCCTAAAGAAGCCATCCGCAGACCCGACGTACTTCAAGAACGTCAGGCCCATCTCACTGCTTCGATTTGCAGCCAAAGTCATTCAAAAGGCCATTAACACCCACCTAAAGCACTTCATAGAAACCAACAACATCCAAGACACCTCTCAATCCGGATTCCACAGCAACCACAGCATCGAGACCGCCCTCCACGCTGCCACCGACTAGATCAGCGCCCTTCATGATCAAGGCCCTCATCCTCCTGGACCCATCAGCAGCCTTCCACACAGTCTCCCACCACAAACTAGCCACAAGGCTCCACAACGCCAGCATCCTAGGAAAGGCCTTAGACTGGCTACAACCCTTCCTCTCAGAACCAACAGAGATCAGTTGCGGAGTACCCCAAGGATCCTCCCTCAGCCCAACCCTCTTCAACGTCTACATGGCCCCCCTCACAACCATCATCAGAAACCCTGGGCTTAACATCGTCTACTACGCCAATGACACCAAGCTCATCCTCTCCCTCACCAAGGGACCCGACATCACCAGGCACAATTTCGAAGAAGGGATGAAAGCCGTTGTGACCTGGATGAAGAACAGCTGCCTGAAACTCAACTCCGAGAAAACAGACGTCCTCATCCTCAGCCCCACCCCCTCTGCATGGGACGACACCTAGTGGTCCCCCATTCTTCAGAAACCCACACACCCCAACGGACCATGCACGCAACCTCGGCATCATACTCACTCACATTAATCACCAGATCAACAACATCTCCTTCACATGTTTCAACACCCTCCGCATACTAGGCAAGACAATCAAGTAGATCCCCCCGACTCCAGGAAAATCATCACTCATGCACTCATCTTCAGCAGACTAGACTACGGCAAAGCCCTCTATGCCGGAATCAACAAAAAAACTCTTCCGTAAATTCCAGACCGTCTAGAACATTGCAGACAGACTAATCCTCAATAACCCATAGCACCACTACATCACCCAACACCTCTGTGAACTTCACTGGCCCCCAGTCAAAAGAAGAATAACCTTAAGTTGCTCACGCATGCCTACAAGGCCCTCCACAGCACCGGACCCCAATACCTCAACGACAGAATCTCCTTTCACGCCCTCAATAGAAACCTGCACTCAGCCAACCTCTCCCTAGCCACCATCCCTCACATCTACAGGACCAGAGAGGTGAAAGATCCTTCTCCTACATCACAGCCAAGACCAGGAAGGAACACCCCCTTCACCTCCGATGGAGTTCGACACTGTACCAATTCAAGAAGGATCTCAAGCCCTGGCTCTTCGAATGACCCTAATGGAGCTTTCCACACCCAACCCCAGTGCCTTGAGACCCTCACGGGTGAGTTGTGCTTTACTAATCCCTGATTGATTGATTGATTGATTGATTGATTGATTGATTGATTGAGTTTGCAGAGAAGCGTCTATAGAAGTCCCATTCACATTCAGAAACGGAACATTGCTTCCAATGCTTCCACTACTTATAGGTCCCATTGCTCCTGTTTGTGCTGTGGTGCATACTTCAATGGGTGTGCCAGGTGCATAGACTGAGGCAGTGGGTCCTATACCAGTGAATTATCTGTCCCCAGCACACCTGCCCTGGGGGCGCAGTAGTTTAAGGCAGACTGACTTTCCAATTCTCACAGTGCGGACGGCAACCTGGCCTTAATTTGAAATGGGGGCAAATAGTGACTGCACCTGTGTGTAAGAGGTCATCTTGGCAGTCCAAAGCAACCTCTTTTCCCCCTTTGGGCTGGCAACCCTTGGGAAGGGGGTTAACTGATTGTGTGCCACCTCTATGTGGTGTAGTTGCATAATGAACCTTGAGGGGGCCGCCTGCAAAGCCAGTCAGGAGCTTATAGGCCCGCCCGTGCATACTACTCAGAGGGGTCCCCTAGAGCTCCCCCCACCCAACACCACAGGGGTTGCGAGGGCTATTGTAATGCCACTGATGTGGTGCGCAGCCAATTAGCCTCCGACATCACCTTTGTTCTAGTGCCACATCTGTAATGAGGCGGCAGGAGTCACAGAGGCAAGGTGTTTCTTCATTTTCATGGGGGCATGCCTCCATACACATCAGGACATGCCCAAATCAGGGAATGCCTTCTTCTGTTTGCTGCAGTGCAAAATGTGCTCCTCAGCGATCTGTATTATAGAAAGGGCTGCAAAAGAGTCAGTGGCCCCTTCTATAAAACTGCAGTGCCTCACGTGCACAGAACTGGGTACAAACACATGTTATACCATCAAGGCACTTACTGTATGTGGCCCCAGGAGTGCTCCCCATACTGTGTACAAATGTTGTACAATTATTAATTGCAACCACTGGGCGGTGGCTTGAGCCACTCACTGCCTCACACAGTATTATATGGCTGCGCCGGCCCTATTGATAGACTACAAGCCAGGGGCGTAACACAGGCCCCCGCAGCCCCCGTGGTGTGGAGGGTCCCCAAAGCTCCAGGGGGGGCCCTCAGCACAGCATTTCGGCCAGAGAGCTCTTGATTGAGTCCGGAGAGGGGCCCTCCACGTTCCTTGCAGGGGGGCCCCCTCAATTTTTAACTTAATAGTAATATTCCAGAAACATGACATGACATGGGCCTGTGTTACGCCCCTGGCTTGTAGTCTATCAATAGGGCCGGCGCAGCCACATAATACTGTGTGAGGCAGTGAGTGGCTCAAGCCACCGCCCAGTGGTTGCAATTAATAATTGTACAACATTTGTACACAGTATGGGGAGCACTCCTGGGGCCACACACAGTTTGTGAATATAATTTCCCAGATTCATGAAGGCTTTGCTACAGTGTAAAGTGACACAGATGTGGTGCATGATATTTACTATCAGTAGCAAAAAGGCTGTTTTGTGCTACATTGGTGCTCTTTTCTCAGTGAAAAGAAAAGTTTGGGCTGCTGTGCGTCAAAGGGGTGTTACTTGGGTGGATCAGTGCTAAGACCCACAGTTTTCACACACAGCCGCTATAATAAGAAAGCCAGACCGGGAGTCGTATTAAAAGCTGATGCTTAAAGTACACCAGAGAAAATGTATTAATTTCTCAAAAAAACAATGTATTGCCTGTGTGCTGTCGTACACAGCACACATCCAATGCATGGAAGTTTCCTAAGCTTGTATAGTCATAGCAATATGTACTGGAAAGGTACACGTCCAGTACAGATCATAAGATAGGCAGTGTGCTGGTACCTCTGCATCATGGTGTGAGGCAGTGCAGTGTGCAAGATAACTTGTAAGCGTGCTAGCATAGGGGGTGACATGAACAGGAGGCCAATCTTAGAAGAGATGGCCGGGCTCTGTGTTTTCTCTTTGCTGCAACTAAATGCAGCAGATTTGGTTGCTGTGCAACATTGCTTGAAAAATGTGTGAATTTGCTCCAATTTGAGATATTACTGTAAATGTGTCACACAAATTTTAAATATAAAGTCTGCAGACTGGTACCGTCTGCCACTGTTCACCTTATGCAATGTTCTGGCTCTGAATGTTACAATTTGTTGTGCGCTATACACATTGCTCCATGTTTTTTTATGTCTGGTTGGATGATGGGCAAAAGGTTGAAAGGAGGAGATAAGAAGGTGTAACTCAGGAGAACTATCTTCTTTATTTATTATCTATCCCTCTCTGTCCTTAAGTGTTTTTTGCATTTTATTTCTACTTTTAATGCGTTTTTTCTACTTTTCAACTGTTTTTTATGACTTCCTTCTTTACTCTCCTACTTGTTCCCCTGACTTTATTTTTTACTGCTAAATTTTCGTTTCCGCCCCGCCCACACCAGAACCATGGCCAAGGGTACCGGCGGCTCCAAGGGCAAGGCACCTGTGCCCAAGAAGAGCCGCCTTCCTGAGACCAGAAGGGGTGCAGGCCTGGGCCCTTTTTAGCGAGGCAGATGTGGCTGCCCTTGTTTTTTTTCTGCAGCACCACCTCCCCTTGACCTTGGCAACAGGCGGCAGGCCTGGTTCAGGGTACGCTACCCAGGAGCATCACCGCCGGTGGACGAGGGTGCGCCCGGCAGTGTTTCGCTGCTCTGGGGTCCTGCGCACCCATAACCAGCAGACCCACCGGTGGTCAGACATCTTGGACCGGAAGCAGGACCTGCTGGACCTGCCAGGTGTTGAGTGTTCTCTAGACTGTGTTATTTTCATTGCAAATATAATTTTTTTCGAATGGCAAATGTTGCTGCTTACATTGCAGGTAAATAACATTTAAAAATCTTCTGTGATTGTTATTCTTCTAGACACAGGTGCTCAGCGCTACTAATCTTACTTAGTTGTTTGCAACTTTGGCCTTTCATGAGATGATTTAAGAGTTTACTTTAGAGAACTTAAATTAGGTAATGCTAGAGAGACTCTAGTCCTTCCTTTGTCCTCCTGTCACTAAGATAGTGGTGGATTGATAGGTAGTTTAGTTACCAAGGGGCTAATTAGGATGGCGGGCGGGCTCGAGACCGCCCGCCATCCTAGCGGAAACGGGTCCGCCCGCCTGTCATGCGGCGGTCCCGCACCATGATGTGACCACCGCCGCGGCGGTCGCATCTGGCAATTTAACATTGTGGTAGGTGCTGCTGGCTGCAGCACTGATGAATACAGGCCCCAGCTAGGCCCGCAGGACGCAAGGGATCGCTCTCCTGTAAAGGAATCTATAAGGAAGTTGGCACGGAAACTGCAAAGTACAAAGACAGAGTTTATTAACCCTTAAGGGTGGTCCTACAATCCATACAATACCCTTCAGTATTGCATAGAGTAGCACAAAGAACTTGCATACACGGTCCCCTTTTATACACAACAGAGGGGCTCATAAGTGGGAGGATACAACATGAGGCGAAGAATGTTACCTTTTATGGACATTTTCAATACAAGATCAATATGTGGGCGGAGCTGACATACTCCTTAAGCCCGCAAAAACATGGTCAAGCAAAGACTAACTGATAACAGATGTGGTCAAGTCTGGGCATGCGCCAGACAGACAAAGGAACTATTTATAGACTGTTACTAGGCAGATTGCAAGAGCAACTAACACAAAGATAGGACTCTCCTCGTGTTGCACACGTGGAGACATGACAATACAAAATGGAGTCCAAACTTTAGTCAACATAACGAAAGAGACATGTGTAAGGCAGGAGAATTCATGTCTTTAGTAAATGCTTAATCACATCGTAGTTGCAATTTACAACAGACGACCCTTTCAGCATTTACTGAAGACATCCGGTTTGTTAGGATAATCACCGTATATATCAATTATCATCATCTCTTCTACTTCCTTAGCTAAACGTTTCTGATAAGTGACATTGGCAATAGCTTTCTTATCTGGGATACAGAATGATACACATAAGGAACAGAGCAAAGGACCACATTGAACACAGATGCAACAAGAAAACAGAACTGCTATAATTATACAGAGACCAGTTAAAACCTTCCAACCCCAAGCAGTGATCAATGCCCAGAACCATCCAGAAAAGGACCAAGTGCCGTTTTCTGTATGGATTTCAGCTGCAATTTTATGCAACCTGTTAATTGCATTATAGACTGACGGTGTGTGGTCAGGAATAAACACACAGCAACTACTTCCGATAATTTTACAAGCTCCACCTCGATCAGCTAACATAACATCTAACACCATACGATTCTGTAATGCAACAATTCTGGTAATCTGTAATTCTTCCGTAAGATTCCCAAGAGCAGCAGCGGTTTGGTTTGTCACAGCCTCTACCACTCTTGTTAATCTTCGAACTTTCCTACTATTTAGGGCAGCTCCAACGAAGAAAAACAATCCTAAATTGAAGTCAATATACTGCTGCAAACTGGTGTCAGTCTGGTCCACGTCATCAATTGATAGAGTACGTTTATACCTATTTACAGTCACATTATTTAACAACTTTAAATCCTTATGATAGGATGCAGGTGCCAGAAATACAGGAGGCAACAAAAATGATACATAACATACTCCGGACCAACCGGCTGGCAAACGGTAATAACCTTTATTTCCGCATACAAAGTACGTATTATGGGATGCTAAGAAGGTACTGTTATTCAACCCATCGATGTTTAATATGGTAATACAATCGCTAACACCAACAGGAATATAACCCACACTTTGGACACACAGGTCCGCTTGAGCTTGTGCCACTTGAATCACAAATTTGTCTTTTCCCACAGTGTCTCTGGTGTTCGTGAAAACATATGGAATCGATTCATTGTCTGGTCGATACTCTTCCCATTCCCAGATTGTCCCATTCGCTTGCGGATATCCGTCTTTATCCTGATGACATTCTTTATTGAGTCTGAAGAGTAATCGTCCCACTGTGGGTTTCCGAGTGGCAAAAAGCAAAGTGTACCATGCTCTGCAAGAGCCATTATGAGAGAAAGGAAGAGGTACAAATGGCGTTCCTCCTTTCTTCTGATGAGCTGGCATCATACCACATATCCAACAGTTCGTAGCATTTGTGGCAACGTGGATATGATGCAACATCTGGATGAAAGTGTTATTAAAATAAGACTGACGATGCTTCAATTCTTGATACGGAAGGGTATAGAAGTAGTGCTCCGCAGGCACTGGAGTGGTCAACACAAACAACTCTCGAGCAGGAGTCACATCCTCCACAAACCATGTGGTTATCCCAACAATAGCTACTGTGAGCATAAAACCTGTTGCACAAAGGATCTTCTTTTTCTCCATGTCAAAATAGAGAATCAATATCTTCCTGAAACTAAAAGGTTTGTCAGAACTCTTCCCCTTGGGCAGCGGTCGATTTCTTCACCAACGGGCCAAGACGGGTGTCGCTACACTAATGCAGGGCTGATCCCCCCCACTTGCCTCATTGGCTCTCCGTTTCACTAACCCAAGGGCCGTTCTGACAACATGTCCCGATACTGAAGGATTCACTTTCTTGGCCTCAGATGATATCGCCTTCCTCCAGGAGCCGCGTGGTCCGGAAAGAGCTCCTCAGCGTCGTTCGATTCCACAGCACGGCCTTTCTCTGTGGTCAGAATCTCTCGTTGATCGGTCAATACAGCAGGCTCCACCAATCCGGGCGGTACTTTGCGGCAGTGCAGGGAATGGATCCAATTCTTCCTGTTGGAAACTCGCACAGCCGTCCTTGTTGCCAGTAAGACTTGCTCAGGGCCAACCCATCTCGGCTCCAGGCTGTTCGTCCTGTCAAAGATTTTCAGCATGACATAGTCTCCAGGCCGGAGACTATGTCCTTCGCCGGTGGACCGATCGGGGAGCGCCTCCCGGACCTGTTGATGAATGGAAACCAAGTTATCCGTTAGCTGTGCCAGATAATCATTCATCATTACACAAGGTACATCATACACAGTCTTAGGTTTTGGTGGACCCCAAATATTCATTGGACGTCCAAAGACAATCTCGTACGGTGTAAAACCGATTCGAGAGTGCGGTACCGACCTATTTGACAACAACGCCAGCGGTAAAGCATCTGGCCAAGTCAAAGACGTCGAAGCTTGAATTTTAGCGATCTTGAGCTTCAGTGTACCATTATACTTCTCGACTAGTCCTGCAGATTGAGGGTGGAATACCGCGTGGAACTTCTGGGTGATGCCTAGACCCTTCAAAACATACTTTATAACATCCGCTATAAAGTGGGGTCCGTTATCACTCCACAGAAGTCTACAAACACCATATCGAGGGAAGAACTCCTTCAACAGCATCTTAGCGGTAGTCATTGCAGTATTGTCCTTCGTAGGGTATGCCTCAACCCATTTGCTAAAGGCACACACCACTACTAGAACATACTTCAAATTGTTACAACGCTCGAGCTGGATGTAATCCATCTGCAAAACCTCAAAGGGTGCAGTAGGTGTTACGAACCCTCCTGCTGGGGTCCGAGTACCCTTTCCTGGGTTGTACCGCAGGCAAATCATACAGGTCTGCACCACCCTCTTTGCCGTGCTAGCAATCTCTGGATGCTCCCAGACTTGGGTAAGCAATTTTACAATTGCGGAAGCTCCAACATGTGCTAGCCCATGTGCCATCTGAACCATAGGTTGTACAAAAGCCATGGGTAATTTCCATCTATCCATCTGCTTATTTCTCCAGCAACCTTCATCATCCAGTTCTCCCTCACTGGACCATTGCTCCCGTTCTTTGTCAGAAGCGGTCCTCTGTATTTCTCGTACTTCTTCCTTCGCATCATGCCATCTTTCTACTTGTGACTTCACTACATACATGGCAGTAGCACCAGGCTGCATCGCAGTCTCCCGTGCCACCCGGTCTGCTGACGCATTCCCTTCTCCAATTTTATCGACTACCTTCCTATGGGCGCTACATTTAACAATGGCAATTTTCTTCGGATATGTCAATGCAGTTAAAAGATTATGAACTAACTCCCCATGCATTATTTGTACTCCATGTGACGTTAAGAACCCTCTTTCCTTCCCGAGCAGGCCGAAATCGTGCGCTACTCCGAAGGCATAGCGGCTATCTGTATAAACATTCACACACAATCCTGTACTGAGCTCACATGCTCGTGTTAATGCTATCAGTTCCGCTGCTTGAGCTGATTTCTGTGGTATGCGCGCTGTCTCCACTATTGTTTGCAATGTGGTAATCGCATACGCTGCTGAAGTCGTACCATCTGGTAGCTTCAGGCATGACCCATCCACCCACAGTTCTCCATCTACATCTGAAAAGGGCGTATCCTGGAGATCAATACGACCCTTTGTTTGTTCCTCGGTCACAAGGATACAATCATGTGCCTCAGACCGAGTCTCGGGGTATGGCAACAATGTTGCAGGATTTAACGTCACGCACCTCCTTAACGTAATATGAGGAGCCAAAAGCATCAGCTCATATCCCGTTAAACGGGCACTGGTCAAATGCTGTGTCTTTGTCTGATTAAGCAGGGCATCAACAGCATGGGGGACTAATACCAACAGCTTATGAGATAACACAATTCCCTCACTCTGGCGTATTGACACAGCTGTTGCCGCAACCGAGCGAAAACAACCAGGCAATGCTCGGGCAACAGGATCAAGTACAGCCGAAAAATATGCACAAGGGCGCTGCTTGTCGCCGTGCATCTGCACTAAAACCGATAATGCACATCCATCTTTCTCATGCACATACAGCGAAAAAGGCTTGGTATAATCAGGAGTCCCTAACACTGGTGCCGAACAGAGGGCCTGTCGCAGTTTCTGAAAGGCAGTGTCACACTCATTCATCCAAGGAAGCGGGATAGGTGTGTCTTTTGTCAAAAGGGCTAACAATGGCTTGGCTATGTGCGAAAACCCTAATATCCACTGCCTACAAAAAGAAACAAGACCCAAAAATGCGCGCACGTCCTTCTGTGTGGACGGCGTCGGCGTATCCAGAATCACTTGGACACGATCTGGTGTGAGTGCACGTCCCTCCTTAGACAAAAGGTGACCCAGATAAGTCACCTTTGGTCTACAGAATTGCAACTTTTTCCGAGAGACTTTGTGATTGTGGGATGCCAGAAAGGAAAGCAAAGACAACGTACTCGTTTCACACAACTCCGGGGTGTCGGCCGCCAGCAAGATGTCATCGACATATTGAATGAGGGCGACACCCTCGGGCAGAACAAAGGAGTCCAATTGTCTTTTCAAAGCTTGACTGTAAATGCTAGGGCTTTCCGTGTAGCCCTGAGGGATTCTACAAAATCGGTAAGACCTATTATCTAGAGTGAAACCAAAAAGGTATCGACTATCGGGATGAATGGGAATTGAAAAGAAGGCATTTTTCAAATCAATAACTGAAAACGTGGTCGCCGTAGGCGGGACCAAAGTAAGCAACGTCGTGATATCTGAAACCACTGGGTACTGGGGTAACACGATCTTGTTTACTTCTCTCAAATCAATGATAAACCGATAGACTTTGGCATCCGTATCCTTTTTCAGAATGGGTAGAATCGGGCTATTACAAACATTATAGGGAACTTCTTCCACTACTCCCACCTTAATCAAATCCTGCACAATCTGTATAAGAGCCTCTTCCCCCTCCTGCGAAATACGATACTGTGGAAGGCGTGGTAACACCGCCCCCTCCTGGACACTAATGTGAACAGGCGGAATCACCATCTGTCCCACATCAGTATCCGAGGTGGCCCATAGAGCACAAGGGAGGGTAGCTAACACAGCATCTTCTGTAACCACACACATCCGTTCAGACAGGGGGTAATTGTCATTCAATATCACCCGCACTCCAGCAGGAGAACAGCGGATCGTAGCTCTGAAGTGCTTCAGCATATCAAGGCCCATAATATTATCCGGCGTGTTCGGGGCTAGCAAAAACGGACAGGGTGCAGAAAAGGAATTGACCTGAAATGTGAGGGGCTGCGAAAGAGGGCTTCGGGAGAGTGTACCATCAAACCCTACCGATGTAACCATTAAGCCAGATGGGGGAGCCCTCGGAACCAATTGTTTAGACAGCGCACTACGAGTCGCTCCTGTATCCACTAGGAACTGATCAGTAGAGCCCAAAACCTCAGCTGATACGTAAGGACCCTTCTGATCAACCGGCACCTCAACTGATTCTAACCCCCATCCAACGCATTCCTATGCATGCTGAGAATCATGGTACCCAGAACGGTCAATCCCCGACACTTGATACTGGTTTTGTCGATCGAAAACACTAGACCTGTCTCGTTGCTGCCCGGCAGGGTCAAACCGAGCGTGATCATTAGAATTCCCTCTAAAATTCGAGAAGCCCCCTCTACCTCTCGGGCCACCCTGATTGTGTCCCTGACTGTGTCCCTGACGCGAAACATGCAACGCTGGGCAATCTCTGGCCCAGTGTCCCGATTGCTTACAATACGCACATTGATTCCTATTTAGATCAGATCGGCCCGAGGGAGGACCATAAAATCCTCCCCTACCTCTATTTACACCCCGTCGGGGCGGACCATATACTTGTGCTAACATCACCTTTGTTTTTAAATCCTTCGATTTCTTCTCCTCCTGCCCCTTCGCTTCTTGCTCCTGGCGCTCATAGTACTGAGCTATAGTCAGGAGAGCTGTCGGGGTCGCAGTGGACCAAGAACTTTCACTCGCTTTTAGGCGAGCTGCAATCGCCGGTAATAAATTCGCCACATATTTATCAGCAAAAAGGTGCCGACCCGTATCATCCGTAAGGGACTGACCACTAAAATCATGAAACGTCTCCTCAAAGCGCGTAAAGAAATCTGCAACTGATTCATCGGCTTTCTGCTTGCACGAAGCTAGCATATTCCAGTCAATCTTTTTAGGGGGAATGATTGTCTTCAACTTAGTCAGAATAGCAGCAGGGAGATCCTAGATAATCTGAGGTGGTTTCTGCGCGGGCTTTCTCTCCCTATCCTCATCCTCAAGCTCAGACCATCGAGCCTTAAAAGTGGCAGCATCATCCACCTTCCGCACAGATCGCCACATATCTGGTGGTAGAATAAGCCCAAAGAACAAATCTATATCTGCTAAGGTCATAATACAAGAATTCAAGGCCCCCTCGACTTCTTCGTAAAAGGCCGCTGGATTCTTGCGGGGATCAGGCAATGCATTCTTTAAGGCCATGACGTCAGCCCTGTGCCAGGGAGTATAAACCCAATTATACACAAAATATCCCTTAGCATCGGCGGAGGTAATATCCGAGCTAGTCCCCGTTCCTTTAGGAGGAACATACAAAGGCGCCGCCTCGCGCATTGGTTTAGCATGCACTAGATCGCTCTTATCTGATTGAGAGGTGGATGAATGGCCGCCTCCAGTACGCGAATCCGACCGCTTTTCCTCCTCAAGGTGTTGGCGTGCTTTCTCTTTAAGATCTTTCGCCGCATCCCGCAACGCAAACAGTCGCCGAACCGCCTCCGGCGCCTTAGAGGGAGAGAAAACACCATTACGCAATGCTTTAGCATCTAATACCACATCGTCAGGTTCAAAGACACTGGAATATTTCCGAAAGGCAGCAATCACTTCATCAGAAAAGTGTCCCAAGAAATACAACATTTCTCTATCCTGCCACGACTCCCAAGAATCCAACAACTCAGCAAGGGATAACTTGCCCTTACATGCACGATAGGAAAACTGTCGAAGCTCACCCATTCGCTCAGCCGATAACATGGACCGCGTGTCTACCTTACTCGAACCCGATCCAGAATCTTGTGGCCTCGGGGCAGACGCGCCAACATAAGGAGGCGGAGAACGATCTAATAAATAAAAATCATCGTCATGATTATTAAGGACAGGATAGAGTGGCTGACGAACAGCATATTGACCCGAGACTTGTAACCTGCGTTCTTTTTCTTGCTTCTCCGTCTGTTCTCTTTCCTCCCAACGCTTTGCTTCCTGCGCTCTCACATGATCATTCTTTCGTTGCTCTTTATCAAACAGCGCTTTCTCACGTTTCTCTCGCTCACGCACTTCCTTCACCCATAATCGTACACATTCAAACATGTCTTGACGAGCACGCCGTTTACACATACACTGTTCCACATACTCAATCTTACGTATATCAAACGACCCATACAACGGCCACCGCAACTCAGGATCCTTTTTGGTATATTTCCTCCATACTGTGCTGTACATTATGGAGGAAAGACCATGCTTCACATACATATCCCTATTAGGAGTCCCCTCTGGGGGAGCTGGAGCAGATTCCTCGAGGTTTAACCGGTTTCCAAAGCAGCAGCACCACTTACGGAGTGCGCTAAAAGCAGGCATGCTCAAAAATAATGCAGAATATGCAGTATTATCAAAAAAATGGCACTTAAACGTTGTGCTGTTCAAAGTTACACAGTTCCGGAGAAATATCTCCACATTACCTGCCTATATGTGTTGCAACGCATATATTCTCACAATAATCAATACAAGATATGACCGGTCATCACAAATCAAACTTAAATAGCCAACCCAGGCTTCAAAAACTCGGAGCAAGTACCGTACGACGGTTCTTACCAATCAAGAGTCCAGATTCCAACTGCCAAGCTCCAAAATTCGCCCAAACGGCTGTCACGGCAGGACCGACAGAAGAGGTCTCAGTCGAGGACCGGCGCCACCCAGATGGTCAGGTCGGAAGGGAAGGAAAAAACCTCGGGATGCCAGGACTAAAATGCCTCTGGCAGTGATCACATCCCCGGCCAAATTCCTCACCTTCGTCGCTACCAATCCTTCGAGCATCCGAGTCGCCGATGAGCCCCACGTGACGGGCGCCAATTGATGAATACAGGCCCCAGCTAGGCCCGCAGGACGCAAGGGTTCGCTCTCCTGTAAAGGAATCTATAAGGAAGTTGGCACGGAAACTGCAAAGTACAAAGACAGAGTTTATTAACCCTTAAGGGTGGTCCTACAATCCATACAATACCCTTCAGTATTGCATAGAGTAGCACAAAGAACTTGCGTACACGGTCCCCTTTTATACACAACAGAGGGGCTCATAAGTGGGAGGATACAACATGAGGCGAAGAATGTTACCTTTTATGGACATTTTCAATACAAGATCAATATGTGGGCGGAGCTGACATACTCCTTAAGCCCGCGAAAACATGGTCAAGCAAAGACTAACTGATAACAGATGTGGTCAAGTCTGGGCATGCGCCAGACAGACAAAGGAACTATTTATAGACTGTTACTAGGCAGATTGCAAGAGCAACTAACACAAAGATAGGACTCTCCTCGTGTTGCACACGTGGAGACATGACAATACAAAATGGAGTCCAAACTTTAGTCAACATAACGAAAGAGACATGTGTAAGGCAGGAGAATTCATGTCTTTAGTAAATGCTTAATCACATCGTAGTTGCAATTTACAACTGCACCCGCCTTAATGTTAAATGGCCATGTTGTGCATTTCTCTGCACAACGTGGAAGGCACCAAGCGGTGCCTGCCACCTGGTGCATGGAAATGGAGGGGTGCACCATGGGTACCCGACAGTGCACAACTGCCCCAGTGCGTAAAGGGCCCCCCAGAGCCAGCCTCCGCCAGCCTTTCATTGGCAGTTCAACTACCATTAAAATGCTGTCTGACACCAGCATTGTGATCGGGCGGGTGGTGCCTGCTAGGCACTGCCACCATATCCCCGGTCAGGTCCGCACCGCCAGGCAATCACATTGATTGCCTGTGGCGGAAGAGTGGCGGGTGCTCCTTGCATCCGCCACGCTTGTGGCACGATTCCCCTCACCATCCTAATGTGGCGGGGAAATGGGAGCCAGATGGCGGAGGGACCGCCACGGCCGGCCCGGCGATGGCGGTCTCTCCACCGCTTAATGAGACCCTTAGTTACTTAGTATTAGTTGGTAATTTTTAGGCGGTCTGCTTGACACATCCTCTGTCACATCACATGCTGCTGAGTGTTGCTTACTCCAGAATTAGTAGAAACTTTTGTAGTTTGTTAGTGAGTGAGTAATAGGCTTAGCAGAACATCAGTAGCAACCAACCAACAATTTGGTGTATGCAAAAATAAAATGTATGCATGCCCCCTCCATCTATGCATTTTGAGGACTAAAATAAATGGAAACGCAGACTTAGTGAACAATTGGCCCATCTGGAATAGGTGGGCCAGGTCAGATGGTATTTAGGCTTAGGATTCTGGAATCAGAATGGAACACTGGATTAGTGTTCATAAATAGTAACTAGACGGTCCGCGAATCCCACAATACTACTTGTCGATCAGATTAGATAGGTCAATTATTGCAATTGTTGTTTCAAAAAAAGTTTTTGGCAGCGTTTAAAAAAATATTTAATGTGTTTCACACCAATCATCATTATTTGTCTCTTTCTTGATTATATCTTACATGATCAGTACCCAGGGGCATGAAGACGGGGTCAGAGTCGGCGGGAGCAGCTGGACAGTCACAACAACAAGATACCTCCGGACCCCAGGGCCAGGACCGCTCCTCTACCCAGGGCTCTGCTGCTGGCCCCAGTAAGTCCTCCAGTTGTTAATATTATTAATTATATATCCCTCACTTAAACTGCACCTTATTTTTTTCCGAGCTATTATTTCCGTTTCCTAATTCTATTTTTTACCAAATCTTCTTCGATCTAGACTATCTGTTCCTAAATTCTTGTTATTCCTGCCTCTAACTGCCTCTGCTCTGACTCTCTGTACTACTACTATATTAGTCTCTCTGTAGCTAAGCTTGCCCAGTTAGCCACTCTTTATTTTTATTTAAAAGGTTTTAAAACTCAGATTCACCAATAGCTCTAGCCACTGAGTCCAGTCCTTTGGGTTGTCCTCTTCTAGTCTTCTTAATCTTGATAGGCTTTTTGACAAATCCCACCAACAAAATGCCCAACCAGATATTTTACTATTTTTATACATACTCCTACTAGTGTCTACTCTTCTCGAGTACCCGATTTGTACTAGTGATGTATGTGGTATATATATGTATTTAAACTTTTTTTTCAATCTTGCTAGTGAAAAGAATAAATAGGGGGAGGTGTATATGGCAAATAAAAAATGTGTAATGTTTTTTCTAGGCGTACCGACCAGCAGTGCCGGGGCCAGCTGCGGGGCAGGCAATGCCAGCCAGGAGGGAGCAGTGGATGCAGCAGCTGCAACAGGGGTGGGCGATCCTTACTTATTGACAATAGTTACACACTTGCTGCCAGGGTGTACACTGTATGTTGAGAGAGACTAAGTTGTTGTGAACAAAGGTTAAAGTAGACACCCTTTACTTAGCATTAGAGCATTAGCATTAACGGTGGGAGTAGTAGTTGAGTAACTAATGGCCTCTTCTATCTGAAATCAACTCAGCTGGGAAAGTTTTATGGTGAAGACTAAGAGTCACATGACCTTGATGGATGGGTTGAACAAAAAGGGAAAGAAAGATGGAAGGAGGAAGGACGGGGAGATGTAATATATATGACTGGCATAGAAGGATACGTGCCACGTGAGAAGCATGCATAGGTGGCTGACAAGAATCAGATGCATGGGTGGCTGAAGGATGGGTGGAAGTTGAAACAAAAGAGGGCTGCCTGGGTGGATGAAACTGTATGGGTGATAGCAAGAATCCTCCAGGGTGTTTTCATGGGTCAAACTCAAAGGCAAGCAAGGAAGGAAGGACGCATGGGTGGTGTTTTAAAAAAATAATAAATGTTTGTTGTTGTCGAAATAAACTAAGGTTTGTTTAGAGGTTAAGAAGAATGATAGACATGTTTACTTTGGATGGATGCCTGCCCTGGATAGTATTCATCATAGCATAGGTGGAGAGTAGACTGTCACTGGCTGAAGAGTCTTTGAAGAGAATGTAAAAGGAAATAAACCGCGCCAGAGTAGCAAAGCCAAGGAGAATAAAAGTTGTATTTTCAGAATACTCTCTGACTCACAGTAGTTTGCAAGCACAGCATATATTTTGTATATGTATGCTATCAAGCGCATCCCTCCGACTCCAAGGCCCACTCTTACCTCTGTTAATTTATTTTCGAGTGTGTCTGCCTGCCATGGGTGGCCTATCGGTTGCATGTTTACACAATCAATCAAAACAAAGTACCTCATGTCGTCCCATACATATATATAAGCAATGATCATTTGGATAAGATATCATCTGCCTTGTTTTAGTAGTCAGGGCAGGGTGAAAGTGAAATTGAGCAGTTGCCCTGGCCTTGATGTAACAGAGCAGGGGAACAACCTTTACAACGCAACTTTTACAACGCACTACCATTACAACGCATTTTTTACAACGCATAATCCATTACAACGCATGACATTACAACGCATGACACTACAACGCATTTTTAAAAACTACCTTTACAACGCATTCCATTACAACGCATACTACCATTACAACGCATACCATTACAACGCATAATATTACACTATACTATCCAACACTTACCCTACTGATGCACCCCCTGGTGATGAATACAGGCCCCAGCTAGGCCCGCAGGACACAAGGGTTCGCTCTCCTGTAATGGAATCTATAAGGAAGTTGGCACGGAAACTGCAAAGTACAAAGACAGCATTTATTAACCCTTAAGGGTGGTCCTACAATCCACACAACACTCTTCAGTATTGCATAGAGTAGCACAAAGAACCTTCGTACATGGTCCCCTTTTATACACAGTAGAGGGGCTCATAAGTGGGTGGATACAACATGAAGACGAAGAACATTACCATTTATGGTCATTATCGATACTGAATCAATATGTGGGCGGAGCTAACGCACTCCTTGAGCCCGCGAAAACATGGTCAAGCAAGGCTAACTGATAACAGATGTGGTCAAGTCTGGGCATGTGCCAGATGGACAAAGGAGCTATTTATAGACTGTTACTAGGCAGATTACAAGAGCAACTAACACAGAGGTTGGACTCTTCTCGTGGGGAACACGTGGAAGCATGACAATACAAAATGGAGTCCAAGCTTCGGCCAACATAACAGAGAAAACACGATCTATAACAGAGGAATTAATGTCTTTAGTAAATGCTTAATCACATCGTTGTTTCAATTTACAACAGACGACCCTTTCAGCATTTACTGAAGACATCCGGTTTGTTAGGATAATCATCATATATATCAATTGTCATCATTTCTTCAACTTCTTTAGCTAAACGTTTTTGGTGGGCAACATCGGCAATAGCTTTCTTATCAGGGATACAGAATGATACACATAATGAGCAGAGCAAGGGACCACATTGGATACAAATACAGCATGAAAACAGAACCGCTACAATAATGCAGAGACCAGTTAGAACCTTCCATCCCCAGGCGGTAATTAACGCCCAAAACCATCCAGAAAAAGACCAAGTGCCGTTTTCTGTATGGATCTCAGCTGCAATTTTATGCAGTTTATTGATGGCATTATAAACTGATGGCGTATGATCAGGGATAAACACACAACAGCTACTTCCAATAATTTTACATGCTCCTCCTCTGTCAGCTAGCATAACGTCTAGTACCATACGATTCTGCAATGCAACAATTCTAGTGATCTGTAATTCCTCCGTAAGATTCCCAAGAGCAGCAGCAGTCTGATTTGTCACAGCTTCTACCACTCTTGTTAATCTTCGGATCTTCCTACTGTTCAGGGCAGCTCCAACAAAGAAAAACAGTCCTAGGTTAAAATCAATATATTGTTGCAGACTGGTGTCAGTCTGATCTACATCATCAATTGATAAAGTACGTTTATACCTATTTACAGTCACGTTATTCAATAATTTCAAATCCTTATGATAAGATGCAGGAGCTAAGAATACAGGAGGTAATAGAAATGATACATAGCATACCCCAGACCACCCAGCCGGCAGACGGTAATAACCTTTATTTCCACACACAAAGTACGTATTATGGGAGGCTAAAAAGGTACTATTGTTCAACCCATCAATATTCAAAACAGTAATACAATCACTAACACCAACAGGAATAAAACCCACACTCTGGACACACAGGTCCGCTTGAGCTTGTGCTACTTGAATTACAAATTTATCTCTTCCCACAGTGTCTCTTGTGTTCGTAAAGATGTAGGGAACGGATTCATTGTCTGGTCGGTACTCTTCCCACTCCCAAATTGTCCCATTCGCTTGTGGATACCCATTCTTGTCTTGATGGCATTCTTTATTAAGTCTAAAAAGCAATCGTCCCACTGTCGGTTTCCGAGTGGCAAAAAGCAAAGTGTACCATGCTCTACAAGAGCCATTATGAGAGAAAGGAAGTGGTATAAATGGCGTTCCTCCTTTCTTCTGATGAGCTGGCATCATCCCACATATCCAACAGTTCGTAGCATTCGTAGCAACGTGGGTATGATGCAGCATCTGGATGAAAGTGTTATTCAAGTAAGATTGTCGATGCTTCAACTCTTGATACGGTAATGTATAAAAATAGTGCTCCTCAGGCACCGGAGTTGTCAACACAAGAATCTTCCGAGCGGGAGTTACATCCTCCACAAACCATGTGGTTATCCCAACAATGGCTACTGTCAACATGAACCCTAATGCACAAAGGATTTTCTTTTTCTCCATATCAAAGCAAAAAAAATAAAACCCAATATCTTCCTGAAACTAAAAGTCTGTCAGAACTCTTCCCCTTGGGCAGCGGTTGATTTCTTCACCAGCGGGCCAAGACGGGTGTCGCTACACTAATGCAGGGCTGATCCCCCCCCCTTGCCTCATCGGCTCTCCGTTTCACTAACCCAAGGGCCGTTCTGACAGTATGTCCCGCTACTGGAAAACTCACTTCCTTGGTCGAAGATGATATCGCCTTCCTCCAGGAGTCGCGTGGTCCGGAAAGAGCTCCTCAGTGGCGTTTGGCTCCGCAGCACGGCCTGTCTCTGCAGCCAAAATGTCTCGTTGATCGGTCAGCACGGCAGATTCCACCAATCCGGGCGGCACCTTCCTACAGTGCAGAGAGTGGATCCAATTCTTTCGATTGGAGACTCGCACAGCCGTCCTCGTTGCGAGGAGGACCTGCTCAGGGCCCACCCATCTCGGCTCCAAGCTGTTCGTTCTGTCGAAGACTTTCACCATGACATGGTCACCAGGCCGGAGACCATGTCCTTCGCCGGTAGACCGATCAGGGAGCGCCTCTCGGACCTGTTGATGGATAGAAACCAAGTTATCCGTTAACTGTGCCAGATAATCGCTCATCATTACACAAGGTACATCATACACAGCCTTAGGTCTTGGTGGACCCCAAATATTCATTGGGCGTCCAAAAACGATCTCGTATGGCGTAAGGCCAGTTCGAGAGTGCGGTACTGATCTAATTGACAATAACGCCAGTGGCAGAGCGTCTGGCCAAGTCAAAGACGTCGAAGCTTGAATTTTGGCGATCTTAAGCTTCAGTGTACCATTATACTTCTCAACTAGGCCTGCAGACTGAGGGTGAAACACGGTGTGGAACTTCTGAGTGATGCCTAGACCCTTCAAGACATACTTTATAACATCCGCTACAAAGTGAGGGCCATTATCACTCCACAGAAGTCTACAAACGCCATATCGGGGGAAAAACTCCTTTAGCAGCAGCTTCGCAGTAGTCATTGCAGTATTGTCTTTCGTAGGGTACGCTTCAACCCATTTGCTGAAAGCGCAGACCACTACTAGAACATACTTCAAATTATTACAGCGCTCAAGCTGGATGTAATCCATCTGCAGAACCTCAAAGGGTGCAGTGGGTGTCACAAATCTTCCTGCTGGAGTTCGAGTACCTTTTCCTGGGTTATACCTCAGGCAGATCATACAGGTCTGCACCACCCTCTTTGCCGTGCTAGCAATCTCTGGATGCTCCCAGACTTGGGTAAGCAATTTCACAATTGCGGAAGCTCCAACATGTGCTAGCCCATGTGCCATCTGAACCATAGGTTGTACAAAGGCCGTGGGTAATTTCCATCTATCCATCTGCTTATTTCTCCAGCAACCCTCGTCATCCAGTTCTCCCTCGCTAGCCCATTGTTCCCGCTCTTTGTCAGAAGCGGTCCTTTGCATTTCTCGCACTTCCTCCTTCGCATCATGCCATCTCTCCACCTGTGACTTCACTACATACATGGCAGTAGTACCAGGCTGCATCGCAGTCTCCCGTGCTACTCGATCCGCTAACGCATTCCCTTCTCCAACTTTATCAACCACTTTCCTATGGGCGCTACACTTAACGATGGCAATTTTCTTTGGGTATGTCAATGCAGTTAAAAGATTATGAACTAACTCTCCATGCATTATCTGTACTCCATGTGACGTTAAAAACCCTCTCTCCTTCCAGAGTAGGCCGAAGTCATGCGCTACTCCGAAGGCATAGCGGCTATCTGTATAAACATTCACACATAATCCTGTACTAAGCTCACATGCTCGTGTTAATGCTATCAGTTCCGCTGCTTGAGCTGATTTCTGTGGTATGCGTGCTGTCTCCACTATCGTTTGTAATGTGGTAATTGCATATGCTGCTGAAGTCGTACCATCTGGTAGCTTCAGACAGGATCCATCCACCCACAGTTCTCCATCTACATCTGGAAAGGGCGTATCCTGGAGATCAATACGACCCTTTGTTTGTTCCTCAGTCACGAGAATGCAATCATGCGCTTTCCGCGCCTCAGGCTGGGTTTCGGGGTATGGCAGCAATGTTGCCGGGTTTAGCGTTACGCACCTTTTCAACGTAATATGAGGAGCCAAAAGCGTCAACTCATATCCCGTTAAACGGGCACTGGTCAAATGCTGCGTCTTTGTTTGATTAAGCAGGGCATCAACAGCATGGGGGACTAATACCAACAGCTTATGAGATAACACAATTCCCTCACTTTGGCGTATTGACACAGCTGTCGCCGTAACCGAGCGAAAACACCCTGGTAATGCTCGGGCAACAGGATCAAGTACAGCCGAAAAATATGCACATGGGCGCTGCTTATCACCGTGCATCTGCACTAAAACTGACAATGCACATCCATCTTTCTCATGCACATACAACGAAAAGGGTTTTGCATAATCAGTGGTTCCTAACACTGGTGCTGAACAAAGGGCCTGTCGTAGTTGCTGAAAAGCAGTATCACACTCATCTGACCAAGGGATTGGGATAGGCGTGTCCTTTGTCTAAAGGGCTAACAATGGCTTAGCTATGTGCGAAAACCCCAATATCCACTGTCTACAAAAAGAAACAAGGCCCAAAAATGCACGCACATCCTTCTGTGTGGATGGTCTCGGTGTATCCAAAATTACTTGGATACGATCCGGTGTGAGTGCACGTCCCTCCTTAGACAAAAGGTGACCCAGATAAGTCACCTTTGGTCTACAGAATTGCAATTTCTTCCTAGATACCTTATGATTGCGGGACGCTAGAAAGGAAAGTAAGGATAACGTACTTTTTTCACTTAACTCCAGGGTGTCAGCCGCCAGTAAGATATCATCGACATATTGAATGAGGGCGACACCCTCGAGCAGGACAAAGGAATCCAATTGTCGTTTCAAAGCTTGACTGTAAATGCTAGGGCTTTCTGTATAGCCCTGGGGAATCCTACAGAAACGATAAGATCTATTATTCAGTGTAAACCCAAAAAGATATCGGCTATCAGGGTGAATGGGAATGGAAAAGAAGGCATTTTTCAAATCAATCACTGAGAACATGGTCGCCGTAGGCGGGACCAAGGTAAGCAACGTCGTGATATCGGAAACCACTGGGTATTGAGGAATCACGATCTTGTTCACTTCCCTCAAATCAATTATAAACTGATAAACTCTGGCATCCGTATCCTTTTTCAGTATGGGAAGAATCGGACTGTTACAAATGTTGTAGGGGACTTCCTCGACTACCCCAACCGTTATCAAATCCTGCACTATCTGTATGAGAGCCTCCTCGCCCTCCTGGGAAAGACGGTACTGTGGGAGGCGTGGTAACACCGCCCCCTCCTGGACGCTAATGTGGACCGGCGGAATCACCATTTGTCCCACATCAGTATCCGAAGTTGCCCACAAAGCATGAGGGAGGGTAGCCAACAGCGCATCCTCTGACATCGTACACATCCGTTCAGATCGGGGGTAATTGTCATTCAATATTACCCGCACACCAGCAGGGGAGCAGCGGATAGTAGCCCTAAAGTGCTTTAACATATCAAGACCCATAATATTGTCCGGTGTGTACGGGGCAAGCAGAAACGGACAGGGTGCAGAAAAAGAATCAACCTTAAACATGAGGGGCTGTGAAAGAGGGCTTCGGGAGAGTGTACCATCAAACCCTACCGATGTGACCATTAAGCCGGATTGGGGAGCCCCCGGAACCAATTGCTTAGATAGCGCACTACGTGTCGCTCCAGTATCCACTAGGAACTGATCAGTAGAGCCCAAAACCTCAGCCGATACATAAGGGCCCTTCTGATCGACCGGCACCTCAACTGATTCTAACCCCCATCCAACGCAATCCTATGCATGCTGAGAGTCATGGTACCCCGCCCGGTCAATACCTGATGCTTGATACTGATGCTGGCGATCGAAAACATTTGATCTATCTCGGTGCTGCCCAGCAGACTCAAGACGAGCCTGTTCGTTAGAATTCCCTCGAAAGTTCGAGAAACCCCCTCTACCTCGCGGGCCACCGTGGGTATGCCCCTGGCGCGATGCATGCAACACCGGGCAGTCCCTAGCCCAATGACCCGATTGCTTACAATACGCACATTGATTCCTATTCAAATCAGACCGGCCCGAGGGAGGACCATAAGATCCTCCCCTACCTCTATTACTACCCCGTCGAGGCGGGCCATAGACTTGCGCCAACATCACCTTTGTTTTCAAATCTTTCGATTTCTTTTCCTCCTGGCCCTTTGCTTCTTGCTCCTGACGCTCATAATACTGGGCGATAGTCAGGAGGGCCGTCGGTGTAGCGGAGGACCAAGAACTTTCACTCGCTTTCAGACGGGCCGCAACTGCCGGCAGCATATTAGCCACATATTTATCCGCAAAAAGGTGGCGTCCCGTATCGTCGGTAAGCGACTGTCCACTAAAATCATGAAACGTCTCCTCAAAGCGCGTAAAGAAGTCCGCAACTGACTCATCAACTTTCTGTTTACATGCAGCTAACATATTCCAGTCAATCTTTTTAGGGGGGATAATTGTCTTCAGCTTAGCCACAATAGCAGCAGGGAGATCTAAAATATTCTGGGGCGGTTTCTGCGCAGGCTTCCTCTCCCTATCCTCATCCTCCAGTTCAGACCATCGAGCCTTAAAAGTGGCAACATCATCTACCTTTCGCACAGATCGCCACATATCTGGTGGTAGAATAAGCCCAAAGAACAAATCTATATCTGCTAAAGTCATAACGCAAGAATTCAAGGCCCCCTCTACTTCTTCGTAGAAGGCCGCTGGATTCTTGCGGGGGTCAGGCAGCGCATTCTTTAAAGCCATAACATCAGCCCTATGCCATGGAGTGTAAACCCAATTATACACGAAATATCCCTTAGCATCGGCGGAGGTAATGTCCGAGCTAGTCCCCGCTCCTTTAGGAGGAACATACAAAGGCGCCGCCTCTCGCATTGGTTTAACATGCACTATGTCATCCTTATCTGACTGGGAGGTGGATGAGTGGCCCTCTGATGTGCACGAATCCAACTGCTTCTCCTTCCCTGCTCGCTGGCGCGCTTTCTCTTTATAGACCAGCACCTCGTCCCGCAAGGCGAACAGCCGCCGAACCGTATCTGGAGCCTTAGAAAAAGAGAAAACACCATTACGCAATGCTTTAGCATCCGATGATACTTCGTCGGGCTCAAAAACACCAGAACGTTTCCGGAAAGCATCAATCACTTCATCCGCGAAATGACCCAGAAAATACAATTTATCTCTCTCCTGCCACGACCCCCAAGTATGAAATAATTCCTCTATAGATATCTTGCCGTTAAGTGCACGGAAGGAAATTTGCCGAAGCTCAGCCATTTGGTCGGCTGATAACATGGACCGCGTATCTACCTTACCCGTACCCGGGACAGAATCTTGCGGCCTCGGAGCAGATGCGCCGACATATGGGGGCGGAGGGCGATCTAGTAAAGAAAAATCATCATCGAGATTATTAAGGACAGGATAAAGTGGCTGCCGAACAACGTATTGACCCGAAACTTGTAGCCTACGCTCCTTCTCTTGCCTGCCCGTCTGCTCTCTGTCCTCCCGACGCTTCGCTTCCTGTGCTCGCACATGATCATTCTTCCGTTGTTCTTTATCAAACAGCGCTCTCTCACGCTTCTCTCGCTCACGCACCTCCTTCACCCACAACCGCACACACTCAAACATATCCTGACGAGCACGCCGCTTACACATACACTGTTCCACATACTCAATCTTACGTATATCAAACGATCCATACAGAGGCCATCGCAACTCAGGATCCTTCTTTGTATATTTCCTCCATACTGTGCTGTACATTATGGAGGAAAGACCATGCTTCACATACATATCCCTATTAGGAGTCCCCTCTGGGGGAGCTGGAGCAGATTCCTCGAGGTTCAACCGGTTTCCGAAACAGCAGCACCACTTACGGAGTGCGCTGAAAGCAGGCATGCTCAGAAATAATGCAAAATATGCAATATTATAAAAAATGGCACTTAATCGTTGCGCCGTTCAAAGTTACACAGCTCTGGAGAAATCTCTCCACATTACCTGCCTATATGTGTTGCAACGCATATATATTCACAAAGACAAATCCAAAATATGACTAGTCATCACAAATCAAACTCAAATAGCCAGATCAGGCTTCAAAACTCGGAGCAAGTACCGTACACCGGTTCTTACCAATCAAGAGTCCAGATTCCAACTGCCAAGCTCCACAATCGCCCAAACGGCTTTCACGGCAAGACCGACAGAAGAGGTCTCAGTCGAGGACCGGCGCCACCCAGACGGTCAGCTCGGAAGGGAAGGAAGAAAAACCTTGGGATGCCAGGGCTAAGACGCCGCTGGCAGTGATCACGTCCCCGGCCCAATTCCTCACCTTCGTCGCGACCAATCCTTCGAGCATCCGAGTCGCCGATGAGCCCCACGTGACGGGCGCCAATTGATGAATACAGGCCCCAGCTAGGCCCGCAGGACACAAGGGTTCGCTCTCCTGTAATGGAATCTATAAGGAAGTTGGCACGGAAACTGCAAAGTACAAAGACAGCATTTATTAACCCTTAAGGGTGGTCCTACAATCCACACAACACTCTTCAGTATTGCATAGAGTAGCACAAAGAACCTTCGTACATGGTCCCCTTTTATACACAGTAGAGGGGCTCATAAGTGGGTGGATACAACATGAAGACGAAGAACATTACCATTTATGGTCATTTTCGATACTGAATCAATATGTGGGCGGAGCTAACGCACTCCTTGAGCCCGCGAAAACATGGTCAAGCAAGGCTAACTGATAACAGATGTGGTCAAGTCTGGGCATGTGCCAGATGGACAAAGGAGCTATTTATAGACTGTTACTAGGCAGATTACAAGAGCAACTAACACAGAGGTTGGACTCTTCTCGTGGGGAACACGTGGAAGCATGACAATACAAAATGGAGTCCAAGCTTCGGCCAACATAACAGAGAAAACACGATCTATAACAGAGGAATTAATGTCTTTAGTAAATGCTTAATCACATCGTTGTTTCAATTTACAACACTGGAGTTAGAATAGTAATTTTTACCCCTACACTATCCAACACTTACCCTAATGTTGCACCCCCTGGAGTTAGAATAGTAATTTTTACCCCTACACTATCCAACACTTACCCTACTGTTGCACCCCCTGGAGTTAGAATAGTAATTTTTACCCCTACACTATCCAACACTTACCCTACTGATGCACCCCCTGGAGTTAGAATAGTAATTTTTACCCCTATACTATCCAACACTTACCCTACTGATGCACCCCCTGGAGTCAGAATAGTAATTTTTACCCCTATACTATCCAACACTTACCCTACTGATGCACCCCCTGGAGTTAGAATAGTAATTTTTACCCCTATACTATCCAACACTTACCCTACTGATGCACCCCCTGGAGTTAGAATAGTAATTTTTACCCCTATACTATCCAACACTTACCCTACTGTTGCACCCCCTGGAGTTAGAATAGTAATTTTTACCCCTATACTATCCAACACTTACCCTACTGATGCACCCCCTGGAGTTAGAATAGTAATTTTTACCCCTATACTATCCAACACTTACCCTACTGATGCACCCCCTGGAGTTAGAATAGTAATTTTTACCCCTATACTATCCAACACTTACCCTACTGATGCACCCCCTGGAGTTAGAATAGTAATTTTTACCCCTACACTATCCAACACTTACCCTACTGTTGCACCCCCTGGAGTTAGAATAGTAATTTTTACCCCTATACTATCTAATACTTACCTTAAATGTAATTTAATATTATGCGTTGTAATGGTATGCGTTGTAAAGGTAGTATGCGTTGTAATGGTAATGCGTTGTAAAGGTATTTTTTAAAAATGCGTTGTAGTGTCCTGCGTTGTAAAGTCATGCGTTGTAATGGATTATGCGTTGTAAAAAATGCGTTGTAAGTGCATGCGTTGTAAAAGTGTGCGTTGTAACGTCATACATCCAACAGAGCATGGCCAGTGCCACTCATAATAGAAAAAATAAGATGATTGTGTAGTCAGCTTCCCCACCTGCAAAAATAACTCGAGTCTCCGTTACTAGTATGTTTATCTTGTGCTCAAGATGACTGAGCTGGCATGGCGGCTACAACAAGGTTACCTAATTTAGCTAAACAAGAGAGAAAAAGGAAACTGGTGTACTTGAGTACATAGATACCACAAATGTTATGTCATGTGCTTGCTAGTGCTACTGTGCCACTATGTGTAGAATTAATTTTGTGTTACTGTTTTGCTAACAGTATTGGTTACAAGAGTCTTTTTTTTTTTTTTGATATAGCTACTCCTTCCCAACCAAAAGCAAAACCAGACAGGAAGGAGTTGGCAGCCGTGGCCCGGCGCCGGAAGCTTGAGGCCTTCCGCAATGAATATCAGCAGCTGGTGGCTCTGGCAGAGGAGGAGGTGGCAGCAGCTGCAGCTCCCTCCAATGCCCTGGGCCCCAGCCAGACTCCTCGAGTGGTACGGCACCGCAGTCTGGCAGCTGCCTGCCGCACTTGATCCAGCACTGCTGGCCCCCTGTGGATGTAATTGCCGAGCTTTTAAGCGCTGCATGCTCCTCCGAATGGCGTGCCTAGAGGAGCAGGTAAAGCAGGTCCTGGCGATTAACCAGAGACTGCGGGCCCGCCGATAGAGATCCCGTTGGATTGACCCTTTTTTATTCTTTTTTTTGGTGGGAGGGCATTGGGCTACGTTGGGGAAAAGTTAGGGTTTATATATTTATGGACAATTTTAGTTTTGAATTTTATTTAACGGACATTGGTTGGACTCTTTATCTTTTTGGACATTAGTTGGGGTTAGCAAGAGGGGTGGGTCAGGTGTTGTGGGATTTTTTACATTAGTTGATTTTGTTAGGGGATTAAATTATGTTTATACTTAAACTTTACATACAATGTATATGTTTTGTGGGGAGGGTTACTCTTTTATGTCAAACTGTTTCCTTTGCTGCAGCAGGGCTGCAGCCAGTTTTTGATTTAAATAATCTGCCAATTTTGTAACACACGAACAGATAGATGCGGTACCCTCACTGAGTGACTTGTCCTACTAGTACTGTCAGTCTTTCCTCCTAGTCTAGGCAGTCTGCAGCTGGACTCAAGGGTGTGGGTGTGTGAATTAATTAATTAATTTCCATTATGAATTATGCCTCTCCCAAACATCTTCTCTTACCTGTGATTGATGTTTAGACTTAGGCACATTGATGGCTGCATGAGGAAGATGGTTTGGTTTGCGAAAATGCCATGGTTGCGGTGGCAGTACATTATACACTGGCAGTAGCATTTGCAAAAAAACAAAATGAGACAGTCAGTTGCCTGAGAGAGACTATGGAAGGAGAAGTAGAACGAAGTACATTACAGCACACAAGAAGACTGCCAAAAAAGAAACCATAATATTGATGATTAGCAATGCTTAAGTAAAATAAAACATAACGGTGGCGGGGATAGCCTAGTACAAGTTACAAACTGTATTTGACTCGAGTCACTCTACACAATCATGACCTTTAGTGCTGTAATTTAGGAGGGGGATGATGAATCCAATCGATGCCGGCAATTAATTATGATGTATTATGTTCCTTTGGAAAAAAATTGACTTGCAAATATACTGAGCATGGGTGGGCATTGGCAAGCAGAAGAAGATCCTTGCTCTGCCTTGCTTGAACTTGACTTAGTGTTGCTTTCACCAACAACAGCAAAATCTTGCCAGACGACCGTCATATATCTGTTAAGGGAGAAAAAGGAAAGGCATGCATGATGATGAGTTGATGGTTAATGATGATAAGTAGTACTTACTAACTGGAGAAGTAGACAGCACAGGGCAGCACTATATTATTAATAATTATGCTAATTGCTTTGCCTGTCTGCCCTCAGATAGACCCAAATTACATACAATTTATGTTCTGTTGTAACGGGCTTCCTTTTAAAGATAGCAAAGCTAGCAAAGAAAATTAAAAAATATCTGTAAGGTCAATTATAAGCAAAGAGCAAACATAATAATAACATAATAACATAGTAACAACAAACTCAAATTAAAAAATATCTGTAGGGATCAATTATAAGCAAAGAGCAAACATAATAACAACAAACACACAGTCGTAATGATTGGAGATAAAAAATAAATCAAATTATTTAAAAGATGATGAATGATACTAAAGTTACTGTATGTTATCCAGGTCAAATTGGGGAGTTGCATCTTGGCATTCCTCTTGGTCCTCGTTTTCATGTACGCTGCGTCCGTCAATCTTGGGTGCCACTGCCTGCCTGGTGGATGCGGATTGGTAGGTGAGTAGGTGAGTGTGAGTTGATTTTCTCTGTTTAGCACAGGGTAAAAGCCAGCCTGTAAGTGTAGATGGAAAAACAAAAGGGATATTGAAAAATCAAGAAGAAAAAAAAGCATGAATTACGGAGGAGTGCAAACACTTTCAGAGGCGGCATGGCTAAATCATGCCTACTCTGTTGTATGTTTCCAGCATTAACCCACAACAGCAACAGGACAGAGCAGGCCCAAAGCACCAACCCATCCTCCACTTAGCTTAGATTTTGACTGAGCCAGACAGTCAGGGAGCACAGATATAGAGCAACATAGCATTTTTCAAAGTAAGAAACTAAATCAATGCATGGCTGTCAGTCATATCACTACTACACTCGTGACTACTCAACTCCACCACTACTACACAGACATGTAGGTCTGCTGTGGTTGTTGTTAACTTGTTTACCTTTTATGCCACTTCGTGATTTGAAACGCCCTGAGTTATTCCATCAATCATCTCCGATCCATCTGACTTACTGCGAAGATACAAATGTGGTCATCATCATGGTGTTGTCAATCTCAGTCTGTAGTGTACAGAGTGAGTCCAGAAGATTCCATATTCAAAAATGTAATGGATCGGCCTGCAGTAGAAGTACAATTTTGTCATTAAACAACAAGAAGGGAAACATTGACTTGAGTCACTTTTAATGTGTAGATTAAATAGTAGTACACTTTGACTTCACTTCACGCACAACAAACAACAACAACAACAACAAAAACACCAATCACTCAGAGTCAGCATCTAATGCATGCCATTATTACCTGTCCCTTCTCATCTTAAAATAAGAGGTAGTCTCTCTCGGCTCGGAAAGAAGGATAGCTATAGTCAGTCATCATGTTCCACTTCTTTTGGAGGGACTCGACGAGGCAACATTTCTTGTACTATTCTCCATCCAATGTCTGGCTTGAGGGAAGTGGAATTAGGGCGAGTCAGGAGGAGGGAGTAGGACTCGGAGGAGTGGACTTAAATGCCCACAGCTGCATCTCCAATATGGCAATAAAAAGAGAAGACGGTGGTGATGGATTTGCTGTGTTTCGAACCAGAAAGACAGAGACACTCGCAAATAATAAAAGTAAATAAGGAAGAATGAAAGTAACAAGTTGAAAGCCTAGTTGTCAGGGAAGTAGCGCTTGTCCTCAAACTCTGGTAGTTCAACCAGAAGTAGGTCATCTAACACACTACTTCCGTCACCTAAGTCGCTGTCCTCATCTTTCTGCTGTGATTCTTTTTTTTTTGCACCCCGGTGGTATAAAGTGCTGATTCATTTTGATCATGGTTAACCTCTCCACGGGTGAGAGACTGGTCCTTGTCACTGTTACAATGGCACCAGCAGCACTGAGAACACACTCAGAAGAGACTCTTGTGACAGGGCAAGCCAGATAGTTTATCACCAGCATGCTGAGGACTGGCCATAGGCGCCTTTTCCCATATCAATACACCAATGGGTTTTGATCAATGTAGACTTCTGTTGGGTCATCCAGATAGGCCTGGACCATCCGCTCAATGCTCAGGGGTGCTACGCTTTGCTGGGCCTTTTTTGCCTTTACATCAGCACTGGACCTAACGAGCCCTTGTTGTAGATATCAATCCTGTGCCGATTTTACTGGGGCTGATGATCCTGTTCTTGCTGTTGTTGACAGTGTTGGTGACTGCTGTGAGCCAAACGCACTGCCCTCAGACTCTGAAGTTGAATTTGATGCCGGATGCCCTGCTGCAGTACTTGTTGTGGGTTGGAATAGCGGGCCTTTAATTACCAGCCATTCTTTTTCCAAGTCACTGGCTGCCTCCAAGTTTTGCACTGGGCAAGATCCACTTCTGAAAAAGGAATTAATGTCTTAGTGTTCAGTGTTGATTTGTACCGTGGATCCTGAATTGGGGCAGAAAAGTAATGTTTGTCTTACACAATCTTAGTTTGCACCCTTGTATTTTCAGCCAAATGAAGGGCTAAGTTCTCCACCAACTCATATGCTTCATTCTTTTCTTCCATACCTGCGTACGTGTCAGACACTGCCTTCAGCTGGTACTCTAGCATGTGCAACAATGGGATACCTTGGCCCATAGTACAGTCCTCCTTGCTGACTTCACGTGTGAAAAGCTTGAAAGGAAGTAGCATCTCTGTGAGGCATTTAACTAGGCCTCATTGGTCCATCTCAACGGTCATGCCTTTCACAGTAGCATCCCCTAGTCTTCGCATGACATAGTCATTGATTGGTCTGTACTGCTCAAACAGACGTTCAAGCATGTAATAAGTTGAGTTCCAAAGTGTTGGCGTTTCCTGGATGAGTGCTTTGAATGGCATTCCATGCTCACATTGAATGATCCTCAGCAGTGTGCATATACTTCTGCAGGTGGTCAGTAAGTTGCTGACGCAGTATTCTTGTTTCAGAAAGTCTTGAAAAATGATGTTTTAAGGCAGTGCGCCAAACACAGGACCCTGAAATAGCCACCATCGCCCATGGCCTTAACTATATCACTGCCATTGTCCGTGGCAACAAAGCCAATGTTAAACCCTCTTGGGTGCAGTCATTCAAAGACCTTGAAGTTAAACTCTTCCAAAACGTTTATAGTTGTATGAAATTTCTCCATGGCGAACATGGCTACAGTTGCATGTTTACGAGTGGCATTAAAAATCTCAGCAGTGTCAACAACACCTGCTGCAGATATATTTTCTCTAACCCCCCACAAAAGAGATCCAGTGTGCAGTGATGCACATGTAATCAGTGACTTGGCAAATGGTCCACATGTCTGTTGTCAGGTGGATATTGTGAACAGCACTCTGCTGCAAAGCTTTTCCAATCAATTCCAGCACGTGATGTAGTGCTGAAACAGCAAGTCTGGCAAAATAGGACCGGCTGGGAACCTTCTATTTTGGGCAGAACGCTGTCACAAATTCCCAAAAACCCACCCCTTCCACAAAGTGAAAAAGGGAGAAGGTCCAGCGCTAACATTTTCGCCAGCTTCGCATTGTACAAACCTGCTGTTGGGTGGTTGTTTTCGTACTGCCCCTCCGACATAAGCATGCTGACAATGGTAGGCTGGATTTTTTTACTTTCTGGAGCCGCTGATGCAGGTGACTTCTTGAACTCAGATTTTGTTAGGCGCAACAATGTACTTTTTTCATTGCGGTACTCTGTTGCCTTGGTGTCTCAGGCTCAGCCTGACTCTTACTACTTTGCCACTGAGATGTTGCTGAGGAGGATGACGATGTGGACGGTAGTGGTATCACTGCAGTGCTGGGGACAGGGCTACTTTGTGTACCAGAGAAAATGTCTCCCTCTTGTTCACCTTCCACCGCGAGCATATCTTCTTCTGCTTCTTCATCCACACCAACAGCAATGGGTGCAGTTTTACTTTTTTGCCCTTTTTTAAGGTGTTCCTCCCACTGTATCAAGTAGTGTTTTTTCAGATGGGTTGTTTGGCCTCGGGTACCATCATTTGTACCAAGCTTACCCCGACTAACACTATGTCGACAAATTGAGCATATAGCAACATTCTCCTCCATGCTGCTAACCGAAAAGAAGTCCCAAACTGGGGAGATGAACTTTCTTGCGCTGCTGGGGGTGCCACTTGCAATGCCGGATGAACTGGAGGGTGTGCATTGAATTTGTGCAGTACCACTACCTACTAAGGTAGTGGTTGTGCTGGATGTAGGTCCCTGCCGGGCCTTTGCAAATGCAAATATAGAAGCTGGAGGTTGTGTAGTGTTACCTGTGTTGGTGGTATCCGTGCCACATCCCTCACAGCAATTTGGGATGGGGTAATAATGTCGGTCTCCATCTCCACTGGGGCAGGAGTGATGTTCATGATGACTGGCTTGTCATCATCCTTCTCTTCTACATCTACCTTCATAACTCTAAGCCTTTCAGGAACCTTCCTTTTCCCTAGCCTTGTCTTGTGGCGTGCCTCAATCTCAGACTGAGCTTGTGGCTTCCAAGTGGCATCTAGATCATCAGAAGGGGGGCTTGAAGAAACAGTTGATGGACTAACCCTCCTTTTCCCTGCTGGGGATCTGGAAGAAAATTGATTTTCTGAAAGAGTGGCTTGCTCTTCTTCTTCCTCTACAGGAAGCTTGATTTCCTGAACTGCCCCTACTTCGGGAGGAACAACTACTATTGTGGGCGGTGGTTGCAGCTGTTGTTGTGGCTGTTGTTGCAGCTGTTGTTATGGCTGTTGTTGCCCACGTATCTGCTGAGTTTCCTCCTGCGTTGATTGGGTACTACTTTACGATAACGATAAGTCAATTTCAACATCACTGCTCCTTGGCATTTGCGCAATTAGACTGGCTGCCTCCGACCCTCATGGGCTTGGGCCTAGGTTGGTGTGGTGGGCCCACTGATGGGGAGTAGCTGCTCCCAGCTTGCTCCCTGGACACTGCTGCTGCAGGATTAATTTTTGTTTCCCAAAAAACATCCTGGGTGGCACACCAGTCTTGGTAAGTGCCACTTCTTCCTTCTTCTGTTCCTTCTTCTCACTGGCAACTTTCTTGGTACTGGAGGACCTGGAACCTTTCTTTGGGCCATCTTCTTCAGATGTCAGCAGGACGCAGTTTCCCAAGTTGCAGAGATGTCTGTGGTCACACATCATGTGACGTTGTGTGCAGCAGGACTTCTGTCTGGCAGTATAACAGGTGATGATGATGACACCTCCTCCTCAGTCTTTTGTGCACTTAAAAGCAAAGAAGCCAGAAGAATATCTGTGAAATGTTGCATTTGTTGTTGTGGTTCAATAAATACTAGTACAAACAAACAAACATAATATATAACTTAGTGCGTGGTGGTCACACTTGTTAGTGTTATATTATTAAATCTTATTAACTCAGTTATTAAAAAAACATAACAACAGTGTAGCCATTTGTGAGACTTTGACAAGGGTTTTCATGGTATACTGTGTACACTCAGGAAGGATAGGAAAGAAGAAGAAGAACAAAAACAAAAATACAAATTTACTGGAAGTGGAACCTGTTTGGTAATAATTTGCGCATCAGGTCATTCAGGAAGCTGCAGCTGGCAAAGAGGATGAAAGCAGTAAGTCAAGAGGAGCAAAGGAAAGACATGCAGGCTTATATGGAAAAAGCAGCACACTACTAAACTACCACCACAAAATGGCCACCAGCCACACGGTCACTCACAGTCACAACAAGCAGGAGGCCTGGAAAACAATTAACTCAAGCAGGCCTGGCCAGACAATGGAGACATGCGTGCTAAACAACACAGCTTTAATGCAAAAATGCAAAAACAAAAATTCCACAGGGTTAAAAAAGGTTGGAAAGCTACACAACACAAGTACAACCACATCACACACACATCCAACAAAGGCATTTCTTTAACATACATTAAAAAAAAGTGAAATACCGCAAAAAAACCATTTTGCAATTCTATCCAATGCCATCCATGCCCTAAATGGTGTTTAAATTCAACAGGCACCACAGGAACAGTTGTTTCATGCACCCATGAGTAGCTCTGGGCCTACTGGCTGAAAGGCCTATGCTATTGGCAGACTAGGTCACAAGCTTGCAGGCCTATGGGAAAAAGCCCACTGGCTGGCTCGACAAAATGGCCACCAGCCACATGGCCAGGCCACCCACAACAAGAAAGGGAAGACAGACAATGCAGGCCTATGGCAAAAGCACACTGTCTGGCTTCAAAAAATGTCTGCCAGCCACATGGCCAGGCCACCCACAACAACAAGAAAGGGAAGACAGACAATGCAGGCCTATGGCAAAAGCACACTGCCTGGCTTCACAAAATGGCCACCAGCCACATGGCCAGGCCACCCACAACAACAAGAAAGGGAAGACAGACAATGCAGGCCTATGGCAAAAGCACACTGCCTGGCTTCACAAAATGTCCGCAAGCCACATGGCCAAGCCACAACAACAAGAAGCACAAGACAAGAGGAACAACGGAAAGACATGCAAGCCTATATGGCAAAAGCAGCACACTAAACTATCACCACAAAATGGCAACCAGCCACATTGTCACTCACAGTTACAACAAGCAGGAGGCCTGTAAAACAAGGAACTCAAGCAGGCCTATATATGGCCAGACAAAGGAGGCATGCTAAACATCACAGCTTTAATGCAAAATTGCAAAAACAAAAATCCACAGGGCTAATGTTTGCAAGTTACACAACAACCACACCACACACAGACATCCAACAAAGGCATTTATTTAGCACACACCGAAAAGTGAAATACCTCTCAAAAATGTTTGGGCAATTCAATCCAATGCAATCCATGCCCTAAATTATCTTTAAATTCAACAGACACCACAGAAACAGTTGTTTCATACACCCATGAGTAGCTCTGGGCCTATTGGCTGAAAGGCCTATTTAATGGGCCAGACTGTTGGACTAGTGAATTAAATAAATATTGCAAATCGATTACAAAAGTTGGAGAAAATGTAGTGAACTTTGCAACATGTTTCCTTTATAAAAGAAACCTAGTAGAAAAATTACATACAAAGAAATACAACTATGCCCCTACTGAAACTACAGACCACCCGCAACAATACATTCTAAAAAAAACAATGAAATGTACCAAAAATGTAGGTGCAATGCCCCAATCAAACAACCAACACCAATTCTCCAACTTACTTGTAAAATCTCAAATCCATAAATCCTCAAATTCAATGATATATGATGCAGCAGGCACAAAGAGTGATCCTTCCAGCTCCAAACCCAAATGAAAAGAGAACAGGACATGGACAAGCACTGGGAGGAGCCTGCTGGACAGGAACAGGAAGTTTGAGACTCTGGGGCACTTTCTTCCCCTTAAAAGAAAAGTTAAAAAAGGACTCCTTGCACAAAAAAGAACAGCCAAATGTCAATCAGAAGTTTTTTTCATCCACATCACTTTTTAGAAAGTTTTATGCTGCTCGTGAGATATTCTTCTACAGATTTCAAATTCTGCGTGTTCGGCATCGCGATCTTCACGGAACTTCCGCCGGATGTCCGATGGCGCGTCCGAATGACGTGTTCATGATCACACACTCTCACGGAATCGCGCGGCCGGCTCCCAAAATCTCGTGGTGCATGCAAACGGATAGGAAATCGGAGTTTTCGGAAACTCCACGTTCTACGCAGAACCCGGGGTTGCCGAAAATCCTCAAACTCCGCAAGTGGAGCGGATTTTAACACCCAGGGTTTTTGGGGACCCAGTCTGCACAGCAGCAGTGGCACTGCACGAAAATTCACACACCGCTCTGGGAGGTGTTGTGGATGTTTACGTGCATCGGCTGTTCTTTGGAGCCTGATTCTTGTGTATTTGTGAGGGTTGGTTATTCAGAGCCGCATGTTTTTCAGACTCCTCCGATCTCTGACAACTGCTGTCTTAAAGGCAATCCCTATAGTAAATGTTTTCTGTTGTGATCTCATTGAACTCCCGAGTCAGTAGTTTTGCAGCTGATGTACTTAACACAGTGTTGAGCTGTTTAAATATGATGAGGGAGATTTACAAACATTTTGCGCTGGTTTAGCATCACAAAAGGGACGCTAACCGGCTTAAAATTTTTCTTTTGGTATTTCCTTTCCAGCGCAAAACGTGTTTGGCACTGGAAAGCACCCTCAAAGTAGCGCAAAGTAGAGTGAAGCACTGCTTTACGTTACCTAGCGCTGAGGGAGCGTTACATGGGTGGAACATTGGCGTTCCCATGCAACCACCCATGCCTTTTGACGCAAAACCATATTTGCAAAGATTTGTAGACATGGTTTTGAGCCAAAAGTTAACGCCTCGTCAAAGGAGTGGCTAACAGTAGAAATGCTTTCATTTCTGCATGCTTTTCCTCCTTTTATTATAATGTAAACAATGGTTCCCTAGGGAAACTGTTAATTTCATTTGTAATCAATCCAACAACACAAATCAAAAAACATAAAAAAACACAGCATTAATAAACCAATCAAATAATTATATAATAAGTATTTACAATATAAGCACGTATTTCTTAAATAAAATCGAAATATACAAAATCTGTTGTAAAAAGTCCCTTACCAATTGGAATTCCTTGTTATAAAAAAAGATAGGACATGTGCCTTACAAGGTTTATTATATACCCATAAGGAAGTTGAGGACTTTGTCACTGCGTCGTTTTTCTAAAATACTGTATATACAGCCTTTTCATTCTTCGTGTATGATTTTTGTTTATTTGCCTATATTCGAATGAGTTGATACCTAATTGAATAGACCAAGAATAAATTGTTGTCTCCCAAATTGTAATTCATTGTTCAATACTGATTATTGGATTATTTGATTGGTTTATTAATGCTGTGTTTTTTGATGTTTTTTGATTTGTGTTGTTGGATTGATTACGATTGAAATTAACAGTTTTCCTAGGGAACCATTGTTTACATTATATTGATGATGCCCAGGTTCCTTGGGTTATAGGGTTACCCCTGATTGTTTAATCCTTTTCCTACTTTTAATGCGTGCTTCACTGTGCATCATGCATACAAAGTGGGAAAAGCTTTTCATCGTGTGTAGGCATAGAATCTATGCTAGACTCATGCACACACCCTAGCGCTATGGCGCTAAGGTGTTTGCATGACACATGGCTGTTGAAATCAGCGCCGGCACCGGAAAAGGGGAGAAGAGAACAATTTCTCTGTAGATATGGTGCTCTCCTGCTACCTCCCTGTCGCGCAACAGAGATATTGGGGGAGATTTTCTATGAATTTGCGCCATGTTTTCATCACAAAAGTGAAAAAATAGGCGTGAAATCTTTTCTTACCTATTTACTTTCCAGCGCTAAACCTGTTTAGCACTGGAAATAACGGCAAAGTAATGCGAAGCAGCGCATAGCGCTGCTTCGCATCACTTTGTGCCGTAGGGGTGTACCAAAGGTGGAGGAGCATGGGCATTCCCATGAAACCACCAATGGTTTCTCATGCTAAACCCAATTTACTAAATCAAGTAGATTAGGTTAAGCATGAGAAAATGTCACCCTTTTCAAGTAGGCGCACAGGAGGAGAAATGCTTTTATTTCTCCTTCCTTTTCCGACTCCGCATGCGTGCTGCACTGTCCAGCACACACACAAAGTGGGAAAATCTTTGCATTGTGTCTGGGAATAGTATTTTGTAGAGGAAGGATGTACAAAACCTATGCTAGACTAATGCACACACACTAGCGCTATGGCGCTAAGGTGTGTGCTTGGCACACGGCAGCTGTAATTAGTACCGGTGTAAGGGAAAGGGGAGGAGAGAGCCATATCTCTGAAGATATGGTGCTCTGCTGCTCCCTCCCTGTTGCGCAATGCAGCGCAGCCTCGCGGAGTGCTGCGCTGTGTGAATTTTTTGTAAATTTCGCCCGCTGAGTGACTGGATTAGAGGATCCGCAATGGGGCGCTATATGGCACCAATCCCAGGGGGTTGCCAAGACTTTCACCCCCAGAACACCTTGTACAATGTGCACGGCATCTTGAATCTGGCAACTGAATTTGATCTGAAAGAGAGGCATGCAGTCAAATATTTTCTTCAAATTTATGGAAATTCTTTATGTTTAATAGTATGTATTTTGCTATTTCTCAGGGTTTCTTGGTAGTAACATGTTCACTGTCGCAGCTGGTCAATCTTCCGGTCCTTGGCTGACTCGCGATCTGCGGAGGATCATCTGTGTGATAGAGGGGAAGGACAATTTTAGGGATGTGAAGTGGAAGGTAGACCTCTTGGTGCTTGTGTTACCCTATGATGTGATTGAGAGACCTGTACTCAGGGTTTGTTGCTTTTTGAAAACAGGGTGTGTGTGCCACTTGGAGAATAGGTCGAAGAAAATGGTACCATATTATGCTTATTACTTCGACCACCATGTCTAGGTCCGAGCATTCTTTCATTCTTTTGGTGATGCATATAATTGAGGGGTACGCAGTTCGGTTAAAATGAATGTATCCAAGCCTACACTTCACTCTTTTTTTGAAGATGAATTAATGTTGTAAAGGTTATTGACAGTTTGATTCCTTTGGACGCGCTGCCAATGCTGTCTATATTTACTCATTCTGCAGGAAATGTGTCCTGCAAGGACAACCATGCAACACAGCAAGAGGTTCTGGGACTGATTTAGGGCCTCATTTACAAAACAAATCACGTAGTGCAGTGCCACCAGCCATTTTGCTGACCCGAGCTGCATCATTTTAAAACCAATACGATGCATCCGTGGTCTTTCCCCAGCGCTGGCGCACAATTGCTGCATGCGCCAGTGCAGGCACTCTTACGCCATGTTGCAAGGGTGCCTGCTTGCAGGGATGATTGTTTTTGTGAAGGAAGGGACATCTTTCTGTACAAAAACAATAGTTGTTGGCATTTTCCTCTTTCTATGTGTGCTGTAGATTGCAGCACACAGAAGAAAGAAGACAAAAGGAGGAGACATAAAAGGATTTCTCCTGATTGTGCCACTCAGGCGTAAGATTCTGACACATTTCCAAATCTTTGTAAACCTGGTAATGCGTCAGGTTCCATGGATGTTGCGTGGGGACACCCAGCAACACCCATGGAACGCCCCTTTCACGCAGAGTAATGTGTGAAAGGGGCCCATATTTACAAAGCCATGAAAAGTTACACAGGGTGGCTTTACCTGGCCGTTTAAATATGGGCAGGCACACTGTGCTGCCGGTGCGTCAAAAAAGTGACGGATCGGCGGCGCAATGGCCTTGTAAATGATGCCCTGAAAGTTTGATCATAGGTTACTCCTTCACAAACATGGCAGATATTCCATCCACCTTTTTGCAAGTGCCATGCAATATAATATCCTAGTAATAAGATGGATGGGATATCCGTCACAAAAATTACGGCTATCCTATCTGTCTTCCTACAAGTCGATTGCATCCTACAGCACTTCATAAGGCGGGTGTCATGGAGTAACCCACAAGCCAAACTCTAAAATTCTGTAAGCATGTCTGCAGCCTGCCTACTTGTGAAACTATATTGAAGACATATTCAAGTATGTTTGCAGCTGAAGATGCTTCTTTTTGGTTAAATCCAAAGCTATTCCCCTTCAAGTATTGGGGCTGCTCAGACTTCTTTCGGCTACACGGAAAAAAGCTCGTCTGTTTGTGTAGGGGCCATGAAAAGATTACTTTTAGGGCGCAGGTAGAGCAGGTCGTCTTGAGATGTCTGTGTTAGAGTGACATTTTGTGAAACGCTATAGCTGTTTTTCTCCACCTGGGGTGCTTGCTGGCTGCTATCCCCACTCCATCTATTCAAATCTGTCTTCGTGCAGGGGTGTGGTCAGAAGTCCCCTTCCAGCCACTTGCAAAGTAAGCTTGTCCCCGCCTTTGGGAAAATTGATTGTGGTGTGTGCAGGGGTTGGTGCTGCTGCGCTAAAGACCTGTGCATCCATCCATATCTTTGCGCTCCAATGTTTGCCTCTTTCCGCCTCACATGATGCAGGCAGATTCCTATGGAGAACCTGCACACAGAATGTCACATTGCGTATCCATCGCTTTCGTGTAATGCAGCGTGATAAATGCAACACAAGCTGACACATGCTAACAGGAGGCATCGCCTGGGGAAATGTGTGAATAAGTAAAGTAGCTTTTTCATGAAATAAAAAAGTACAGTTACAAGACCTGACAGCTGATGTAGTTGGCTTGTTTTTCTATCGCATCTCTGGCGTTAATGTTGTTTGTCAAGACTTGAACCGCCTGACAGCAGATTAGGTTAGAAAGAAGTCAAACCCGCTAACGAATAGCAAAGAATATAAAAATGGTGCAATACCTTATTATACTCCCATTCAGCACTCCACTACATTAGGTGTTGAAGGAACTCTGAGCTTTGGCAGAAGTAGCGCTGAAGCTTTGCTAAAAATACACATACTTGGGGCATATTTACAAGCCCCTATCGCCACCACAATGTCCCTTTCAGAGACATTGTGGTGGCGATAGGGGGCTCGCCTTATTTACAAGGCAGCGTTAAGCCATTCAACGGGGCTTAACGCTGGCTTGTAAATAAGAAACCCTTTCACGCTGTATTTAGCATGAAATGGAAGGGCAATGGGTGTCGCGGTGGGCGTTCCGCCCGGAACACCCATTGATTATGACGCAGACTCCTATTTACAGGGGCAGCGTAAATAGGAGGCAGTGCCAAAATTAAGACCAGGGAAAACCTGATCTTAAGCAGGCGAAATGAGGAGCATTGCTTTATTGCCCCTCGTTTTTGCTGTTTCCATGTGTGCTTGCCTATGATTGTTCATGTGCAGGAAGGTCCCCCTTCCTGTACATAAACAATCATTTAAAAAAATGACGTTATGAAACTTGTATGTGTGCTGACTTAAGCAGCACACATAGAAGTTACAAAACAGCATTTAAAGATTGTTTATGTGCAGGAAAGTGAACCTTCCTGCACACAAACAATCTTCCCCTCAACACAGGCACCTTGCACTATGGTGCAAGGTGCCTGTATTGGCGCTAGGCAGCTAAAGTTAGCGCCAGCACAAGTGGAAATGCAAGGCTGCACCATATAGTGACGAAGCATGTTGTCTTGTTACCCTTCTTGACTTAATGACAAGCTTCACCACTTTATGGTAAATATGACTCCTTGTCACTTCTTTTAGCATGTAGAAATCGCTGCTGCATTGATAGGTGGAAAGATAGCTTTCTATTGCTAAGAACTGCAATCAGACAAGACATCATCAAGCTGAGCCTGATTACAATTTTGGCAAATGCGATATTCCGTCACAAATGTGACGGATATCCCGCCGCCGCATTACAAGTTCCATAGGATATAATGGAATTGTAATTTGGCGGATGGGATATTCTTCGCCTTTGTGATGAGTAATCCTGTCCACCAAGATCATAATCAGGCCCTCTGTCATGTGTTTAGTGTGCTGAGTTGATGGCCTCATATGGGGGTAGATGTGCTTAGTAAGGTCACAGTGGACTAGTTCTGACAAGTAATGATTAGCAGTCCATAACTCTTATTAAGTATATTTTTGGCCTAGTTTGTGGAAATAGCATTTCTAATTGAGAAAGTTTAAATACCATTACCGAAACTTTACTCAGATTATTCAGTTTCCTGATTTAATGGTCTTGCAGTCAATTTTATGATGATACAACGCATGCCAAATTACGCATGTGGATGCCTTTTTCACGCATAGTAAGTAGAATAAGGTCATTAAAACCCAAATTACATATATATATATATATATATATATATATATATATATATTACCTACTGGCGGTCGCCAGTAGGTAGTTATAGTTAGGACCCCTTTTCCATAGGAAAACCTCAACATTCTATTTTGAATAACTTTGGCGCCGGTCGATGAATCCTCGCGAATTTCTCAAAATAGGTGGGGCGCTACGCTCTGCTCCTACCCTGAAAGTCTCGGGGGGATTCGTCAAGCGGGGGCTGAGATAAAAGGGGGGTCCCAAAACGCGTTTTTCCCATGCATTTTTCCATAGGACCTTTAGAACGAGCTACAGCCCGAACGGCTGAACAGAATTACTAGAAATTTGGCAGAGAGGTAGTCCCTAGGTCAAGGAAGTGCCTTTTGTAGGTTTGGTGTAAATCTGTTCAGTAGATTCTGAGAAAATAGCCTTTAAATCAATATATATATCTGAGCCCGCTTACGGTACGCTTACCGTACGCTTACCGTAAGCGTACGGTGGCGTGCGCGATTCTGATTGGCTCTTAGATCTTAGTAAACATTCGAATCGGCCGAAACCAGGAAGCGGCGTCCGCCATTTTGTCTCTCGCATTGAGAGTTATTTCTCAAACTTGATGCCCAAAAACATGTTACGGGGCATTTTTGACAACTCCCTCCCACACAGTCATGTTGAGGGAGTCCCCAAACATCCCCCAAGAGCAAAAACGGTTTTATTTTTTTTTCGGCAATTTCGCCGAGTACGCTTACCACTATCCACACTTACCCCACCCCCTGTGCTTTTGCTGGCCGGAGGCCACCAAATGTACAGTGCTTATTAATAGGTAAAAAAAAAAACATTTTGGCAACATGAAATTATAAAATCGAAATAAAAAAAACACTATCCACATTGACCCCACCCCCTGTGCTTTTGGTGGCCGAAGGCCACCAAATGTACAGGGCTTATTAAAGTTGATAAAAACCATGCACGGAACGAACTGCGTTAAGTGGGCGCGCACGCCTCGAATGGCGTAAAGTAACTTAGCATTTAAAAAACCGTACAAATTCACTGAAAAAACCATAGGTTTCACACACGTTATAGTTAGGAATTAGCATTTAAAAAACCTTGCAAATTCACTGAAAAAACCATAGGTTTCACACATGTTATAGTTAGCGGAAATTTTACTGATAAAAAACCAGTGAAATTGCCCCGTTATAGTTAGTGCTGGCAACTATAACTCACGCAACCGCAATCTTCTGCTGATGACATATGTGTCTTTATGAAAAAAAAATATTTGTAATATATGTATAGCTAAAAATGTATGGAAGAAGACATGGGCAAATAAGTGTCTAAATACAGTATTAGCATCAGCAGAGGATTGCGGTTGCGTGAGTTATAGTTGCCAGCACTAACTATAACGGGGCAATTTCACTGGTTTTTTATCAGTAAAATTTCCGCTAACTATAACATGTGTGAAACCTATGGTTTTTTCAGTGAATATGTATATATATATATATATATATATATGTATATATGTATATACCCACCTACTGTGGGTCGCCAGTAGGTAGGTATAGGTAGGACCTCGTTTCTATTCAAAAAGTGTTTTTTCTTTTGCCAATGTCTTTGGTGCGGGTGATGAATGTTCGCAAAATTTTCAAAACAAAACTAATGGGGCGGACCGGTCAGCTCCTGTTGAAAGTTTCAGGGTGATTTGTGAACCTGGAGCCGAGAAAAATAAATGGTGATTGCCAGTAGCCAGTTATAGTTAGGAGTTAGGACCATATTTCCATAGGAATTTTTTTTTTTTGCTTTGCCTATATCTTTGGTGCCAGTTGACAAATCTTCACAAAAGATTCCCAAAAAGTGCCCCGGTGATTCTTGTTGCACATGGAACGTTTCGGGCGATCTGTCAAGCAGCAGGGGCTGAGAAAAAGAGGCAGGGGTCAAAAAAGTGCCTTTCTCATGTTAATTCCCATAGAGATTTTGGTCCAGATTACAGCCCGAACCGCTGAATGGAATTACATCAAATTTGACAAAAAGGTAGCTATTGGTCCAGAAAGAACCCTTTTTGTTATTTGGTGTAAATCCGCTCAGTAGTTTTTGAGAAACTTAAAAAAAAAAATGTGTATGTATAAAAGTGCAGATCCTCCGAGGATCCGACATTCCTGTGATTGGCTGGCAACACTTCAACCAGGAAGTGTTGGCAGCCATCTTGGGACTCAACTTCAGCCGAGTTCCACAAAAACAAAAAGAGAAGCGGGCAGGGTAGTGATACTCTGATCCCCTAGGCCTGTTGGAGGAGTCCGGCAGGGACCACGCCTACGGGCTAAAAGCTTTTTTCTCTATTTTTTCAGCTAGAGTCACGCTGGATCTGTGTATCCCTCCAAAACTATATTTTTTTTAAAGGTGCAGGCTCCAGTGCTTCTCTCCTAATTAGCCCCTAGGTGGGCCAGGTCCCGGGGCATGCAGGATTAATAAAGAAGCTGGATGCACAGGCCTCCTACCTGAGGCTCTTTTAAGCCACCACCTCCCCGGGGCTTCTATAATATAATAGAGGGGGGACACGCGTACTCCTCTCATTGGCTTTTTTGAGCCCCATGCACCAGCACCTTCCCGAGGCTTTGCTTTCAATTTGGAGAGGGCTGTACAGACTCCACCTCCTGAGGTGGGTTCAAGTCCCAGAGACCACCACCTCCCTGGGCATACATTAAAAACAATGGGGGTTGCGCGGATGACCCCAGGCCCTGGGGACCACCACTTCCCTGGGGCCTAAAATGTGATTGAAACTGGGAGAGTGGTCCGCTCTGGGGAACACCACATTCCTGGGGCTGTCAGTGCTCACAGAAGAAGGGGGGCTGCATGGCCTCTATGCTGGAGCCAACAATGGCCCTGTGGACCACCACTCTTCCTGGGCCAGCTCCTGCTATGTCCCGGTGTGCCCACCCCCAGGTCATAGCTGTATGCTGTGACTTGGAGGGAGCTGTGACAAGTCAGAGCAAGCACTTGGCTTCCATCAAGCGAGAGCTGTCAAAATGCTTTCTCTTGCTGCAAACTGAGTTTTTGTCTGTTTGGTCTGGGAAACAGATAAAAGAGTTACTTCTCCGCTGAGGGAGCTGTCTTTCAGCAGCTCCCTCCATGCAGAATGCATTGCTAGCTTCCGTAGGATGCTGGGAGCTAGCAGGGACCGCGGGAGCCTTGAGGCTCCACCGTAGATTTGGGAGAAAAGAGCAGAAAGAGGCAAAATAAATGGGAGAAACAAGCAGTAAGAGTCAGAATAAAAGTCAGCAACGAGCAGAAAGAAGAAGAATATAGGTGAGAAATGAGCAGCAAGAGGGAAGATAAAGGTGAGAAATGAGCAGAAAGTGGCAGAATAAAGATCACAAAGAGTCAGAATAAAGGTCAGACACTAGCAGAAAGTGACAGAATGAAGGTCAGAAATGAGCAGAACAGAAAAACAGAGTTCACAAACGAGCATCAATAAAGGTGCAAAATGAGCAGAAAGGCAAAATAAAGGTGAGAAAAGAGTTTTCTATGCTCCCATCAAGCTATAGCACCCTGTGACATTGCTGGAGCCGGCCCTAGGGGTCCCCAGGGCCTTGTAGGGCTTCTGGAGGGGGGCCGTGTGGCACCCTCCTTTGTGAACCAAGTCCCAGGGAGGTGGTGGTCCCCAGGACTGGTTGGCCACAATGGACCCCCTTAATTATTGTATTTGTGCCCCAGGGAGGTGACGGTCCACAGGGCTGGAAGGGTGCCATATGGCCTCCCCCACTTTTTTAAAATAATCTTAGTGCCCCGGGGAGGTGAAGGCCCCCGGGAGGGCGGGTGAGGCCTTAGAGCCTCTTCCGCATTTTCTTGTCATAAAAAGGTGTGCCCCGGTGATGTGAAGGGCCCCAGGCTACGTGGTGGGGCCAAAGCCCCCACGCATTATTATGTACCATAGCCACTGGGAAGTGGTGGTCCGCCCGGCTGCGGGGAGCTGTGTGGCTCCCCCGCATTTCTCTTGCCGCTAGCCCCAGGGAGTTGGCCCGCCCTGAGGCTGTGGATCATTATTTACACATGCCCCCAGGACCCGGCCCAACCCTGGGCCTATATTAAACAAAGCGCTGGAGGTCGCTCTTCAGTTTTATTTGTAATTTCTGCAGGAGTCACGATCCAACAAAATTCCTGCCAAAATGTTTAAGTTTGGTTGGCTAGGGTGTGCACCTAAGTCAGGCAGAACCCACCACTCTAGTCAGGGTAAGGGAGTTACACATCCAAGATAACCCCTACGCAACCCATTGGTAGCTTGACAGAGCAATCAGGCTGATCCCAGAGGCAATGTGTAAAGCGTTTTAGCAACACACATGCACCAGTGAAATACTACACTCACCACAAACATGACTCTACACAAGGTTGTATAAAAATATCACTTATATTGTATATAAACCACATAGACCACAATTGCATAGACCATGAACCACTTTGCCAACTAGGCAATTGTCACAACATCACATAAATCACTTTACCAACTAGGCAATTGACACAACATCACATAAATCACTTTGCCAACTAGGCAATTGTCATAACATCACAGTTAGTGCACTACAGTAAATACTTAGAGTTGCATATGTCATAAAACACCCTCCCAGTGTATATTAGACAGTTTCTGAAAATGATACTTGTTATCATATCACTGCCAGGTGTAAACAACATAAATCATAACATTATGGCATGAAATGCAGGAGTTAGGTCATACATCAATCCAAATATCACCATGAACGTATAGGGTGCAGCTTTCCTGCCCTCCTACAACACTTTATATGGTAGGTCCCAAGTACACATAAATCATACATGCTGGGCCTATCATGCCAGCTCTGGGAATGTTTTTAGGAAAATCGACATGTACCCAAACAACCGAGCATAACTCCTGCAAAATCATAGGACAGCACCCCTGCACTCTTTTCATGGGTGACATAGTACTTAGGCCCCTGGTGCAGAGCATAGCAGTCCCTGAGTGCCACTTAACATAAATATGATTATGCTGCCTGGGGAGACACTCAGCAGGACCTCCAAATGGAATCCTCGCCACTTTAGGTACCTTTCCGAACTCCTGGGGGAGGGCACCAATCCCGTTGATTTAGGAGAGACATCGCTGGGTCCCTACCCTGACAGCTCTGGGTGCGTAATGCCGTTGCCTGCGAGCCTGCGGTACAGTGGATATCAGTAGATATCAGTAGGGCGACTCCGCCTCAAACTCAGATCAGCTTGAGGTGCTCTGAGGCCCTTCAGACCCCTAGCGGGGTGGACCAGGTCAAAGGACGTCACGGCAATCCTCTTTCCTCAGCACAGCCTCCAAGCTCCTTCCTTCCCATGTGTGTTGAGCTGCACTGGGATTGGCTCTTCTTCGGCTTTCTGGGACGCACTCTTTTCCGTTGGTCTTCTCCTGGGGCTGGGCCCCGACCTCTGGAGGCATCGGCATTGCTCAGCAACGCGGGGACGCTGGCCCAGGGCTTCATTCACACAGCACGACAGAGCCTTTAATTGAAAATGCCCGCTGATCATGGCTCTGCAAGCAGTAGTTGAAGCTCAGCCCAGAGATGGGACAGTGACCTTAATGCTCCCAGAAGCCTTGTTTGGCCACCAAAACACACAAGGACTTCCACAAAGTAAGAAGCTCAATCTTCCAGAGCCATAAAGTACTCCCCACGCACTTTCTGCAGGCAAATAGCACTTTTGCCAAGCTTCCTTTTCCATATGAAGAGTACATTGCTCACCAAGAGCTGTTTTGCAAATGAGGAAAGAACAGTCCAGTCATTTTTCCTGCTCCAGACAGGAGCAGAAACTGCAGGCCGTCCCACCCCCACATCTCTCAGGGGCAGCGCTCTTCACACAGTGCTCCCAGCCCTCGCTCCAGGCAGGTTACTTTTAGATCCAGCAAGGATCTTCCTTGAAGCCTTTTATCTCCCTGAGACTTCCAACAGGAGGCCACAGACAAGCCCTTGGAGATTCTTCACAAGCAGGATACCACAGCAGGACAGAATGAGTCAGTCCTTTTCCTCCACCACAGATAGAAGCAGCAACTGCAGGCCAACCCACCCCTCACACAGAAAAGGCAGCGCTTCTCACACAGCTCTTCAGCTCTTCTTCTTGGTCGGGTCCTCTTGTTTCCAGAAGTAATCTAAAGTCCTGGGGTTTTAGGACCAATACTTATACCCCATTTTCTTATCGTCCTCTTTGTCCCTCCATTACTCTCAGTCCTCCCCCTCACCATTCCAAGAGAGCCCCTCGATCACTCCTAATCTCCTTCATCGTTTCACCTCTGTTAGAAACAGTCTGACCTCACTTCCTGACTGACCCTGCGTCCCTCATACTCTTCGGGATCTGTTAGAACTGTCCCCAATTGAACCTTTGCAGTCTACCCCCAACCACACCTCTGGAGCTAAGAATTTAATCTAAATTGTATTCATATTGTGATTTATTATACAATCTTCAGCATTTCTAGAATATTTTTTTTGTGTGTGTGTCCTGATTTTCTGACCTTATATCTGTTGTGATTGAATCAGAGTGGAGTTTTGTAAGAAAACTAGGAGTTGATTAATTGGGCCTTCCATGATGTAAATAGTTTCTTCCTTATTTTGAATTGGACCACTGCTGTCTGTATCCTAACCACACCTCCCATGGCAGAATCTGCGCCAGGGTCACTTCCTTTCTGACCCCTCCATCACTTCCAGTATGATGGCTATGTCACTTCGAGTCTGCTCCCATGTCAGACCCAGCTTGTCCCTAAACCATTGGCAGAGGTACCCCTGAAGCATTGGCTGTGATACCCCTGTACGCTGCACCCTCTCCAGTGGTACCCCTGCAGCATCAGCTCTGAAACCTCTGCACGCTGCAGCCTCTCCAGTGGTACCCCTGCAGCATTGGCTGTGATACCTCTACACCATCGGCTGTCGTACCCCTGCACCAGCGGCTGCGATACCCCTGCACCCTCCCCCGTTGGTACCCCTGCACCATCAGCTGTGATTTGATATCCCTGCACGCTGCACCCCCGCCAGTGGTGCACCGAGGGCCTCTCACACATGATCCCAACTCCCTGAATCGTGTTGCACAAACACTACTTTGATTGATAACGGTAAACTCAAAATGCCTGATATGGGCACAGACCAGTGATCACAGTGTGAGAGCAAAGGCAGAGCTAGAGATGCACTAGAGTCTACTTCACAGCAGGGACGTGGCCAGACTGGAACATTCTGTGGACATGGTGTCCTGTACATTCTCATGGTGTCCTGTGCTCTATCACGGTCTCTCAACTCTCCTGTGGTGCCCTCGTGATGTCACAGTGTCCTCTCCTGTGGTGCTCTAGTGATGTCAGTGTCCTCTCCAGAGTAGCCCTCGTGATGTCACAGGGCCCCCTTCTATGGTGTCCTCGTGCTTTCACAGTAACCTCTCCTGTGGTGTCCTTGTAATCTCACATTAACCTCTCAAATGGAGCCCTCATGACATCACAGTGCCCTCCCAATTGGAGCCCTTGTGATGTCACAGTGCTCTCTCTTGTGGTGCCCTTGTGATATCACAATGACCTCTCCAGTGGCACCCTCATGATGTCACAGTGCCCTCTAAAGTGGAGCCCTCATGACATCACAGTGCCCTCCCAAGTAGAGTTCTTGTGATCTCACAGTGTCCTCTCTTTTGGTGCCCTCGTGATGTCACAATGACCTCTCCTGTGGCACCCTCATGATGTCACAGTGCCATCTCCGGTGGAGCCCTCGTGATGTCACAGTGCCCTCTCCTTTGATGCCCTTGTGATGCCACAGTGCCCTCTACCATGGTGCCCTGTGATTTGGTACACTAGTGATGTTACAGTGCCCTGTCCTATGGTACCCCAGTGAGGTCACAGTGCACTGTCCTGTGGTACCCCAGTGATATCACAGTGCCCTGTGGTACCACAGTGATGTCACAGTGTACTGTCCCGTGGTACCTTAGTGATATCACAGTGCCCTCTCCTGTGGTGCCCTGTGATTTGGTACCCTAGTGATGCTAGTATGCCCTGACCTGTTGTACCGCAGTGATGTCACAGTGCACTGTCCTGTGGTGCATTAGTGATCTCACAGTGCCCTCTCCTGTGGTGCCCTACGGATTTCACAGTGCTCTCTCCCATAGTTCTCATGTGATGTCACAGTGCTCTCTTCTTTGATGCCCTTGTGATGTCACAGTGCCATCTCCCATGGTTCCCTTGTGATGTCACTGGGTCCTTTCTCAAGCTGCCCTTGTTGTGTCACAATTGTGCGACTGAACCGTCAGCTGAAGTGTCCTTCTGTGCCCTCTCCTAAGCTATCCCTGTGCTCTCACATGGTGTGTGGGGCCCATCAGTTTTGGCTAGGCCCTCATGTTGCCCCTATAGTGTGACTGCACCCTCCCTCATGGTGCTCTCTCCTGTGGTGTCCTGTGGTTCCACTGTGGTTCTCCTCGGCTGTGACCTGCTGAAGTGCAGTCCATTGTGTTTTTTAGGGCCACAACATATGTCTCTGCAGTGCCGATGCATCAGCATTCCCTCCACAGGGCCCAAGACCGTCAGCAGGGCAGAACAGCAAGGGCGCGCCACTGGAGTGTTTTATTGTATGGTTCATGTTGGCAGTTATGTCATGGGTGGCAGGGGCCCCCCAGGGCCATCCTGTGGAACCGAAAGCAGCCGCGACAAGAATGTTCTCTCTTTCCATCCTTCCCTTTTCTTGCCCTCCTCCTCCCCTCCCTCTCTGATAGCTTTCTCTCTGCCTTTTCCCTCCCACTCTTTCTCTCTCGCGCCATGATCCGCTTCCATCTGTATTAAAAATAATAATAAAGTTCTCCTGCCCTACAGACAGTGATACCAAACGTACACGAGTGCAGGTGACCATAGCATGTGACAGTAGATACCGAAACAAGCACTGGAAAGCCAATAGAGCTTGCTTTGTTAACCTTGACTTTGCCAATGTATTTTGCCGATGTTGTGCAGCATCAGAAAATTTCTGATATTGTGCAGGGTTGGAGGGTGGGGAAAGAGAGGGAGTAGGGTGGGTGGGGAGCACAACAAGGCCATGTGATTCTGCTGTTGTGCGAATGCATGTCGAGATCTGTGGGCTATGAAAGAAGTGACCTGAAGACGCGGTCAAAGTAACAATTAAACCGATTTCCGAAACAAACATTACATTTTGAAAAGCCATGGACCGCCTGGGCCGCACCTCGGACAGACTTACCTGAGGCGAGGCCTAGCCTGTGCAGCTTTAGAGCAGGCAGGGGCGAGCGGGCATCAGAAGAGGGAAAGGCTAGCCAGGCAGGGGGGCCGGGGCTAGTAATAATTAAATTATGCCCAGCACCGGAGGCCGCGCGGTGAAAGAAGGTCCTTTTCAAGACAGTCTCTAGTGTGGCTGGGTCCTGGAATGCCTCTGGTCACACGCACTTTTAATTACAATCCGCATGACAATGACATTACCAGCCCCACCCTCTATGCCCCAACCTGAAGTCTGCGCAGCCGCTGAGACAACTGCGTGCCGCGCACACGGTACACCCCCCAACCCAACATTTAAATTAAATGAAGAGCCCAGAGGCCCTGGCCTACCAGCCGAGGTGGCGAGGCCCAGGCCAGCCCTGTGCACCAATGATTAATTAAGAGGCCGGGGCCGGGCGTGCACACCTTTATTAATGAAGAAAATGCGTGTGCGCACCACCATCCATTTAATTAATGAGGACTCTGCTGAGACTAGTGAGGGGGCCCCTGGAGCGCGGTGCCCCCCCACAATGCGGGGTCTGCGGGGGCCTATGTTATGCCCCTGGCCTATGGGACAGACTGCCTTTCACCAGTGAAAACAAAAATACGCAGTATTTCACTATCAGGACATGTAAAACACACCTGTGCAAGTCCTACCTTTCATGTATGCTGCAACATTCCCAAGTGGGTATCTTGGTCCTACCTGAGGGGTGCCTTACATGTAAGAAAAGGGAAGGTTTGGACCTGGCAAGTGGTTGCATGTGCCAGGTCAACATGGCAGTTGAAAACTGCACGTACAGACACTGGACTGGCAGGTCTGAGACATCTTTACAGATGGCTACTTATGTGGGTGGCACAACCAGTGCTGCAAGCCCACTAGAAGTATTTGATTGGCATGCCCTGGCACACTCAGTGCACTTTACTAGGGACTGAGCGGCACATCAAATATGCCAATCATAGATAACCAATCATAATCACAATTTACACAGAAAGCATATGCACTTTAACACTGATCAGCAGTGGTAATGTGCCCAGAGTCCTATAGCCAACAAAAACAGGGTCAGAAAAATCAGAAGCAAAAGGCAAAAGGTTTGTGGATAACCCTGCAAAAAGGGCCAGGTTTAACACCACCACTCTGCAAACACACCTCCTGGTGCACTGTTGGTTGGGGGATGAAGTCCTCTTGGCTGCTGTGAATCCTTTGGGGCCAACTACCCTTCCTGTAACCTCCAGTAAGTCCCACACAGCAGGATTGCTGAGAGGTTGTCAGGGGCCATGCCCCCATTCTCCACCAGTCTGCGAACGCACCTCCTGGCGCACTGCTGGTTGGGAGATGGAGTCCCATTGGCTCAAGAGGGTCCATGCGGGCCAACTACACCTCCTGTTACCTACAGTAAGTCCCACATAGCGCGATTGCTGTGAGGACTATAGAGCCCACGTCCCCTTTCTCCACCACTCTGCAAATGTGCTTCCTGGCACACTACTGTTTAGGGATGAAGTCCTCTTGGATGCTGAGGGACCTAGGAGGCCAAGAAGCTCTCCTGTTACCTCCAGTAAGTCTCTAACAGCAGGATTCCTGAGAGCTGTTCAAAGGCCAGCTCCATTTCTCCACCACTGCAAACATGATGACTAGTTTAAAAAACATAGAAACACACTTAAAAAACCAAAGCTTACAGAGATGTTATAGCTAGAAAAAAGAATTTGAAAAACCTTAGAAATTCACTTAAAAAACCATAGGTTACAGGGATGGTATAGTTAAGCTCAGATTTCACTCGTACAAAACCAGTGATATGCAGCAGTTATAGTTACCAGAGCTAACTATACTTCCGCCCAGCAATGCACTGCTCACAAACTCACATATCATATCCCTCATGACATGTACAGTGACATCACTGATGACATCTCAAATGACATCACTGATGACATCATCCATAGAACCACTCATATACTCACACATAACCCCATACAACCTCTAGTATGCCTACTCACACAGCCACACAACCACTCACATACCCATTCACAGACCCATAAGAGTACTCACATACTCACCCACTCCTCCATAGTGGCACTCACATACCCACTCATCCACTCACTCATACAGCCACTCACATAACCATTCAATCACCCATACAGCCACTCATACAACCAGTCACAGCCCCTCATACAACCAGTCACTCACCCGTACAGCTACTTGCATATCCACACACTCACACATACAGCTACTCACACAACCATTTATTTACCTACTCAGTCACTCACACACCCACTCACCCATTCATACAGCCTATCAAAACAGCCACTCACTCACCCATACAAACACACACACTCACTTATACACCCACAAAACCATTTACATAACCATTCCCACATCCTCTCACTCACCCACACAGCCATTCACACAGGCACTCATTCTCCAATACAGCCACTCACACACCAACTCCACCAACTCACTTAACCAAATACCAACTCAAACAGCTACTTACTCACCCATACAGTCACTTACACACTGAGCCACTCACTCATACATTCATTCAGATATCTGCTCACTCACCCATACAGTCACTACACACCCACTTACCCATCCACAGAGCCACTCACTCACCCATACAGCCACTGACACACCCACTCACTCATCAATACATCTACTCACACAGCATCTCACTCACCTACACAGCTACTCACACCTACTTATATATCCATACACCCATATAGCCACTTACACACCCATATACACAAGGATACAGAAACACAGCCCCTCGCATGATATATGTTAGAAGTAGTATCACTCAGTAGTAGTGCACCTAGCATACTAATTTAACTTTCGTAGTCGGTTAGAATATATGTATAACACCCATAAATTCTCTAAAACACTTCCACTCACTTAATGATGTCATCAGTGATGTCATTTGAGATGTCATCAGTGATGTCACTGACCATGTAATGAGTGATCTAATATGTGAAGTCATAAGCAGTGTATTGTGGGGGCATAAGTTATAGTTATCTTAGGTTACTATAACTGCTGAATTCCACTGAACAAGTGAATTCTGAACCTAACTATAACGTGCCTGTAACCTTTTGTTTTTTCAGTAAATAAATATATATATACACATACATATATATATATATATATGTATACATATATATATATATATATCCAAACAAAGAAAACTCCTGTTCGAGATCGTAGCCCGTTGGGGGGTGGCACGTCGCCGGTGGAGTATACCGGTATGTAATATCAGTCAAAGAACAGAGTTCCAGTCATACACTCAGATCTTCTAAGAAATCACCAAATCCGAGGGTCATTCAAAAGGGGGTTTATGATTTGAATAAACCCCCTTTTGAATGACCCTTGGATTTTGGTGATTTCTTAGAAGATCTGAGTGTACGACTGGAACTCCGTTCTTTGACTGATATATATATATATATATATTCACAGAAAAAACAAATTGATTATGTTAGTCCTTCCTTTAGTTTGGTCGATATTTGTTATGAAATTGAGGAGGACCCAAATACGATATGCTCATGAACCAGATGATATATGAGTTATGAATACGGTAATGTGATTGAAGCACAAATGAGAAGATTTAATTGAATTTCTTTTTGCAAACTGAACAGCAACCCATCCAGGGTGTAATATCAAAAAATCATGTTGGTTCCTTGAAATCGGGCGATTTTGATTGAAATCATTTTAGGTTTATTATTACTTTTGTAGGAATCGCATTACAATGAACTAAGAATTGTATTGTTCATGAAAGATAGAAAAAAACGGAAAAAACGGAAATGCACTGTTACAAAGCTCTTTTTGCACATTCCAATATGGCGACTGAATTCTATTATGTGAGTCCTTCCTAATTGTTGTAAATATAAACTTCCGCCTCAAGACGCCAGCCGACACTGATGAAATCTACGGCTGAAATGCGTCTGTTTCGAGTTTTTTTGCACAAACAAAATCCTAACCGGGATTGGAACTAACGTGAGTGCTGGTCCTTTGTTGTTTAACATTGGAGCGTTGTATGTTAGCGGCACGCCACCGCTGGACCGGGCACCCGCTAGGACTGAGTGCGGGTTTTAGACGGCGAACTTTGAAGCAAGGCAAAATAAAACAAACCCGCACCGCCACCGCAAGCCGAAATAACAACACCACAACCAAGGTAGCGGAGCAGAAAGAAAAGCTCTACGTGACTCCGAATCTGGAGGTAGGAGACGACGGCATTCTGCACATTAGCGGCACTAGCGAATTAGGAGTGCAACGATTGGTTTATAATATTGACTTACGAATTCACTGATGTTTAGTGAAACGGCATGTCGGGAGGTGGTGACCGGGATATATAAAGCCCGCCCTGGAGGAAACACGCAGAGCATAACCCAAACGCAAGATACTGCACAGATCAAACTCAAAATACAGTATCAGCAATTAGAAAGACTGTATGAAAGGGAAATTAGAAAATGGTGGGAAGCTACATCTTTGCAACACTATGTTGAGGTTAGCAGAGTTCCACGTGGCCTCCGCATATACACAATTCCGGCCTATGAAAATCCAGATCCGGATTTATTGAATGAGTGGGCGGAGTTCACAGCCCATTCCTCTGAGGGGATGCTAAAGATCCTAATTAAATTTGCATGGAGGGATCGCGAAAAGGCATTGAGAGACATAGAATTATTGGAGAAAAAAATCCTTGAAACAGTGGACCAGATAAAGCATGATGAGGAGAAGGAAGCAATAAAGAAAAGATTAACTACATATGAGAAAAAGATTCAATTGAGAAAACAACAGAAATTTGAACGAGACGCTCAAGATTATGAACAAGGAAGGATCCTAACCTTTGCGAGGAGATACGACGCACCACGTCGAAATTTAAGAGCAAAAATAGGGAAGCCAGCAGAGGTCAGAGAAACCTCTGAGTCTGAAGTGACCAGTGCGGAGCAATCGGAAGAGGAAGGCTCAAATACAGGACAGGGACAAAAACAACAGCCTTCTTTTCACGAGGAATTCGACCTCATCAGGCAATCATGGTTGAGAGGGGGGAAGGGTCGCCCCCCGGAACAATCAACAAACACAAACACATCAAAAGGAGGGGCGGAAGGAAACACAGGAAATGGAACGAAGTCCACCAGGAGCCGGAGGGGACGGTTCAATCGGAAGTAGAAGATGATTTAACTATCATAAACCTCTCTCCGCGAACATTAACCTCAGAAGAAGAGAAAGTACTCAAATTAGGCTTGACATTTTGCCCCACCAGCCGCTACAAATACACTCAAACTCAGATAGATTTATTTAAATTTATTAGAAAAAATGAAGTTGATGAAATTCTTCAAGTTAAAAAATCCAGGAAATTGAACATCAATGGAGGCGAGAGAAGGACAACTGATGGAACAAGAACTAGGAGAAATGAATATCCATGATTTGGAGACTCTGGCAGTGCTGGAGGAACTGAGAAATGAGAGCAGTTCCCAACTACCATCTCAAAGAGACGATGTTAAAATGATAGCAGATATGGGGATAATCCAAGTAAGGGAATCAAACCCTTTTAAACCATCATCACGCTTTTTTCCCCAGATACCAACCGATGCCATTGACATTTTCTGAGAGACAGTGATCCAGGAGCTTCAAAGCTTGAGAAATAAAGAGGAGGACTCAAAGGGTAGAATAAAGTGGAATTTACCCTTAAGTCAGAGAAAAGCAGTACGAAACTTGCAACAAGATGATTCCATCATAATAAAGCCATCGAACAAGGGCTGAAACGTTGTTTTACAAACTCGTAATGACTACTGCAAGGAAGCACTTCGTCAATTACAGGATGATGCTAACTATACCCTCACTACTGAAGATGAATATAAAACTAGCACTCAGGAATATGCTAATCTAATCAACAAGTGGTACGAAAGAGGAATACTATCCAAAGAAGAATTTCTATTTCTACAAAACATGTACCCAAGAATGCCAACGTTCTATCATCTGCCAAAAGTGCACAAAGACGCAGCTAGACCACCAGGGAGACCGATTGTGTCATCAATCGGAGGTTTGACAGAAAATATGTCAACATTTATTGACTATTTTTTAGCGCCTTTGGTTACACAGATGAGTTCTTATACTAAAGACACTAAGGATTTCCTTAGACAAATACAACATATAGGTTGGGAAAAGGATTTTATAATGATAACACTTGACATCTGCAACCTATATATGAGTATAAGGCATCAAGATGGATTGGCTGCAGCAAGGTTCATTTTGGGACAACATTCAATAAGATACTTGGAACATAGTGAAATGTTACTTGAATTTATTACATTTTGCTTGAATAACAACATTTTTTCTTTCCAAGGTCAAAGGTACCGCCAAATAAGGGGCATTGCAATGGGCACCTGCTTCGCTCCCAGCTATGCAAACTTGTTCGTAGGCTGGTGGGAGAAGCAGGTGACCTGGGCAGATGACAAAAGTGAATGGGTGGACCAGGTGGCTTGTTGGCGGCGATATATCGACGACCTCTTCATCATTTGGAAGGGGTCTGAGATACCAGCAGAAAAATACATTTCCGCCTTCAATGTAAATAATTTGAACCTAAGATTCACCCATGAAATGAGTAGAAAAGAGGTGAACTTCTTGGATATAAAGGTCTTTGAAGAATCTGGAATAATTCAAACAGCCCTTTATAGAAATACCACGGCTGGTAACTCTATTTTACATGGACACAGTAGCCACCCAGCGAATCTAGTTAGTAGTATCCCGTATGGGAAACTACTACGAATAAAAAGAAACAGCTCAAGAGAGGAAGATTACGATCAGGCAGCCAACAATAGCATTAGACGATTCAGAGCAAGGGGCTACTCATTGAAAGTATTGCAATCAGCCCAGTCGAAAGTAAAAACAGTCGAAAGGCAGGCCTTATTAAAGGACACTCACCCTTACATGGACAAGATGGGTAACTTGAGATTGATCACCACTTATTCGTCAGCAGCCAGCAAAATAAGGGCCATACTATGCAGGAACTGGAAAATCTTAAAATTTGACAATATCATAGGAAAAGAGCTCTCTGATTATCCGAAAATAACATTTAGAAAATCAAGGTCTTTAAAAGACCAACTAGTACAGAGTCATTTAACTAAATCATTTTCTCTCTCAGGACTGCAGAATCTTCATGGTTCATTCCCATGTGGGAAATGCAAAGCATGCAGTACCAGTAAGAGAGTTTTGACTTACCAAATTCCAGATAAAAAATCTTGTAATAAGATTACTAAATTCATGACCTGTACTACAACGCATGTGGTGTACTGCCTTGAGTGCCCATGTGGCTATCGCTACATAGGTAGCACTGTGAATGCAGTAAAAATGCGCATACTAGAACATCAAAGAGCTATTGTCAACAAAGATGAAAACTACCCTGTAGGGCGCCACTTTGCTAATCACCACAATAGCAACAGAACCCTTCTAAAGTTTTTCTGTCTAGACTGCATCCCAAATGACATCAGGGGAGGAGACAGAGAGAAAAGGCTACGACGTCTGGAATCAAGATACATTAGTGAACTCCAGACAAAGTCACCTAATGGCTTAAAAGCTGGAGAAGAGTTAATAACTCATTTATAATGTATATATAAATACAGAATTCGATACAGTATTCTACATGTGTGGGTTATGTAAACTTGGGAGGACTAAAAAAACGATTTATCTATGGATTAAATTATATAAGGGTGATGGTCAATGCAATATGATTCAAATATAAGCAAGCCCATCCAGGGCGTAATAACAACCAATCATGTTGGTTCCTTTGATTGAAAATATTAAAACTATGTATAGTAGTAAAATCAATTTGGGATTATTATAGATTTCTTTAGGAATCACTTATTAACGAACCAGGAATTATATGCGCGCGTATAGATATTGATATGCTTTTAAATGCTATTTTCTCAGGAAATACTGAACAGATTTACACCAGACCTGCAAAAGGCACTTCCTTGACCTTATGGCTACCTCTCTGCCAAATTTCACGTAATTCTGTTCAGCCGTTCGGGCTGTAGCTGCGACTAAAGGTCCTATGGAAAAATGCATGGGGAAAACGCGTTTTGGGATCCCCCCTTTTTCTCGGCCCCCGCTTGACGAATCACCCCGAGACTTTCAGGGTAGGAGCTGAACGGAGCGCCCCATTTGTTTTGAAAATTTCGCGAGGATTCGTCAACCGGCGCCAAAGTTATTCAAAATAGAATTTTGAGATTTCCTATGGAAACTAGGTTGTAACTATAACTATCTACTATATATACTATATATATTCACAGAAAAAACAAAGGTTACAAGCATGCTATAGTTAGGTGAAATGTTCAGTAACAACTCTAAAAACCACTGAAATTCACTGTTATGTGAGGTAATTAGCAGTGCATTTAGTTAAATGATATAGCAGGAACACTTAGGGGTCGATTCCGATCCGGGTCGGACAGCTCTCTGAGAGCTGTTCGTAGCCTTACCTTGCGACGGACTCGTACCCAGAGCCGGTCCGTCCGGGCGAGGAAGTACAATGTGCATAACTGACAAAAATCCGACCGACACGTAGGCTGTGATTCAAGCTTCATTCTCTGTCCGAGCCGTACCGCGTCGCCCGGAAGCAGTATCCACAGCAGTTTCCGGCCGTACAACTACGATGCGCAAATTATACTCTCCGGACGGGTCGCCACGTACAGCACGTCACAGCATCCGGAAAAGAAGCATATCAGGTACGATTCGCGCCAGAACACAATCCACGGCTACGAGACGGACCAGCTTGCAACGGGTACGAGATGGAGCAACAAGCAGCATGTACGAGAAGAACCCATTATGAATCCCATTTCGCAGGTCATACCACTACTGTACATCTATGACCGGATCAGGAACAGACGCGGACGGCGCAGACGGTAAGTCAGATGCCCACCACACAAATGACATGTACCCGCAAAATGTCACACACACCCAGGGGATCCATATCCTGGCCACAAGCGACAGGCCACCATAGGGGTTGCATGGCCAGCACCACTACCACCCCCATCCATAGGGCTTATGTTGCCCATCACTCCTGCCACCCCCACCCATAGGGAACCTACTGCCCATCACTCCTGACACCCCCATCCATAGTGACTATGTTGCCCATCACTCCTGCCACCCCCACTCATCGGGGACCTGTTGCCCATCACTTCTGCCACCCCCACTCATAGGGCTTATGTTGCCCATCATTCCTGCCACGCCCACACATAGGGGACCTGTTGCCCGGCACTCCTGCCACCCCCACTCATAGGACTTATGTTGCCCATCACTCCTGCCACCCCCACCCATAGGGGACCTGTTGCCCATCACTCCTGCCACCCCACCCATAGTGACTATGTTGCCCAGCACTCCTGACACCCCCACCCATAGGGGACCTGTTCCCCATCACTCCTGCCACCCCCACTCATACGACTTATGTTGTCCATCACTCCTGCAACCCCCACCCATAGAGGACCTGTTGCCCAGCACTCCTGCCACCCCCAACCATAAGGGACCTGTTGCCCAGCACTCCTGCCACCCCCACTCATAGGGCTTATGTTGCCCATCACTCCTGCCGCCCCCACCCATAGGGGCCCCATTGCCCAGCACTCCTGCCACCCCCACCCATAGGGACTATGTTGGCCATCACTCCTGCCACCCATAGGGGACCTGTTGCCCAGCACTCCTGTCACCCCCACCCATAGTGACTATGTTGCCCAGCACTCCTGCCACCCTCACCCATAGGGGACCTGTTGCCCATCACTCTTGCCACCCCCACTCATAGGGCTTATGTTGCCCATCACTCTTGCCACCCCCACCCATAGGGGACCTGTTGCCCAGCACTCCTGCCACCCCCACCCATAGTGACTATGTTGCCCAGCACTCCTGCCACCCCCACCAATAGGGGACCTGTTGCCCAGCACTCCTGCCACCCCCAGCCATAGGGGACTTGTTGCTCAGCACTCCTGCCACCCTCACTCATAGGGCTTATGTTGCCCATCACTTCTGCCACCCCCACCCATAGGGGACCTGTTGCCCAGCACTCCTGCCACCCCCACCCATAGTGACTATGTTGCCCAGCACTCCAGCCACCCCCACCCATAGGGGACCTGTTGCCCATCACTCCTACCACCCCCACTCATAGGGCTTATGTTGCCCATCACTCCTGCCACCCCCACCCATAGGGAACCTGTTGCCCAGCACTCCTGCCACCCCCACCCATAGGGGATCTGTTGCCCAGCTCTCCTGCCACCCCTACCCACAGGATGGGTGATGCTCCACACATCCATCATACACAAACATTAGGTATGTCAGCAAAATACATCCCCCCTAACATCATGAGAACAGTGTGCAGTCTGTGACAAATGCCCACAACAGTGATTATGACTTCAAACATACAATGTAACTACCATCACATGTGTGACCAAAAACTGAGTGTGGCCTACACAAGGCAAGCATCACTATAGCACTGTGTCAATGTGCACTAACACCCCCTCACTGTGTAGAACAAAAGTTAAGTGTCGGGTTCCAAACTGCAGCAAATGTTGAGCATTGTGGTAACGGGATCTAAAAGCCCCCTCATCACAGTGACCAAAAGGTAAGTGTCATCATGGTCAAAGCTGCAAATGTCAAACAGCATGTATTATTCCTGCTCCCAACACATGAAACACTTTTGTGGCAAAGTAGTGGTTGTGTCCCATACCAACAGAGATGTGGTGAGGCTAACAGTGCTGTGAAACCCTAACATATTCTTGGTCATGTGCAGACATGCACCACCCATGGGGGGTGACATTTCATACAGTGTACAATGGCACAAAAGCAGAAGTGACCATCACAAAGCATACACACATCTCGAAAATAGACACACAAATCAAAACATCCTGTGTAGACTGTAGGTGTCAGGTCACAAACTCCCATTCCATGGCAGCAATGGGACCTAACAACCAGGATGAATGTGCAGAATGATGTGATATGACTCACAGGGACAGCAGGCAAAATCACAAAAACAACATCCAGACAATGGCCCACAACAGCAATACCAATGCACTGGTGCAGATGCACAAACACAAACATGCAACCTCACACTGCACATCTGACACAACATGGATGAGTGTGTCTCAGTATCCCCAGGCAACTGCACAACACATGAGGGGGGCTGAACCACAGTGAGACAGATGTGGACACAGTGCCATACAAAGGTAACCCATCATTGGGCCCCCTTTAGTGGGCAATCAGGCATTGTGAGATGAGAGGGAGCACAACAGACACATGTGACACAAGCTGGAATGAACAGCAACTAACACAGCAAGAGACTGACACACAACAGCACTACCCCCAGGGACCATATATTGGGGTGACACAAGCATGCATAACACGTCCACTGTGATGACAAAGGTCGATCTCGTATAAACTGTGAAACCCAGACATGTGTCCTGTGCCACAAACGTATATCACACCTACACCTACACAAATCAATCAGCATGGCCCGTCATCCATGGACAAACGGGAGCTAGGGGCCTATCCATGTAAACATTTACATCAGTCCACCCTCAACACCACACACCCTGAACTGCACCAATGTGCATCTGTGAAGCCCACATGGACAGAGGACATTGGACATGCACCCATGAAAAACACAGTAATGTTGGGAGGAACTAAGGTCCACAGACTCATCACACAAGGACAGTCTACAATGCTGGTGAATGACAGACATACTGCACTGTATGTAGTACATGGCCATGATGTCAAAGCTCCCATAACCTTCGGAATACCTGCCACAGTCCCAGGACAATGCAGAAGCCAAGGAGAACCACAAGGCACACATGCTGACACCTGCCAACATTGCAGCCCTAAACCGGACGAGTGGGAGCAGTCACACACACATACACATGTCTCAATCACTGAAAGGTACCAGCTAGGGACAACTACATGTAATTACGAACAAAGAAGTGCCTTGGGGACCCCTGACTGTGTCCCATCTGCGTCTGACCACATCATCACCACTCAGAACTGACATATTCCAATGATGAAACACCAATTAACAGTAGTGTGTCATGCACCCACACATCTGGTAGCCCATGGCAAAGATGGGATGAACACAGTACAACTCAGCAAGCATCAACAACAGGAACATATCAAGGGAACACTGCCTGTGTAGGAAAAGGGATGTTGACAAACACACACAAGCCCACACAACACACACCATGGGCCCAGGCAATGTCACGAAACAACACACTTACTTGAGGGGACTCAACTCCTGTGGAAGCTCAGCGCTGCCAAACATAGTCCCAGCAGATCTCAGTCATGTCAGAGGAACACTTGGTCAGTCAGCCATCAGTTACCACACAATGAAGGCTCTGGTCACAACAACCTGGGTACAGGAGTGTCCCTTAAGTCATCTGCACATACTCAATACATATGTCCAGCAAGTTGCACAGAAGACCCAGTTGCTCCTACACCAATGATGCCCACACCTACATGACCAGTGGAGATGCGCCCACAGTCAGGGAAATAGACAAATTGGACAATGGGAAGCACATCATATGTGCATGTGTGCAAGCCACAGATGTGACCATGCAAATGAAGGGCCCGATTCACAGAACTAACTTAAGACGCAATCCTAAACTTACTACCATTTTCGTATTCACAGAAGGTACTTACTCATTTTGGTATTCACAGAAGACACTTACTCATTTCGGTATTCACAGAAGTTAGGAGTCCTAAGTTTAGGACTCCTAAATGCCTTCTGTGAATACCGAAAGTCTTAAAATTAGGATTTTTCTCAGTTTAGGAGTCCTAAATTTAGGAGTCCTAACTATACTACTACTAAACTGAGAAAAATCCTAATTTTAAGGCTTTCGGTATTCACAGAAGGCATTTAGGAGTCCTAAAGTTAGGAGTCCTAACTTTACCACTACTAAATTGAGAAATATCCCTATTTTAAGACTTTCGGTATTCACAGAAGGCATTTAGGAGTCCTAAACTTAGGAGTCCTAACTATACTACTACTAAACTGAGAAAAATCCAAATTTTAAGGCTTTCGGTATTCACAGAAGGCATTTAGGAGTCCTAAAGTTAGGAGTCCAAACTTCTGTGAATACCGAAATGAGTAAGTGCCTTCTGTGAATACCGAAATGAGTAAGTGCCTTCTGTGAATACCAAAATGGTAGTAAGTTTAGGATTTTGTCTTAAGTTAGTTCTGTGAATCGGGCCCGAAATGTTTACAGAGATGTTCACAAATTGTTAATCATGACACACCCAGTTAGCTGCAAAGGATGACATGGATACCGACCAGAATAGGATACATATCTCATGGACCACATGGTGTACCTCACATCAACACCTCAGTATTCAACATTGGAAATCCAGCATTACAACTGCAAGGTCATGCTAAACATCATAAACATAATGTACAGCTAAATCAAAATCACAAGGATAAAGAAAAAAGCTTTATTCAGCAATTTTTAAATGCAAAGTCCTTTCCAAACAAAGGCCAATGGCCAGTCCATATCCAAATGTCAACAATGTGATTTGAGTGACAACTGTCACACTTTGCTTGCCTGCACCGGTAAGGACAGGGGACATCCCCTCATAGGGGCATACATGGGGGCAGGCCAGGCACCATGGGGACAGGGTCAGGGCTCAGCAGAAGGAGGCAGTGAAGGTGTGGTGGATGCAGGAGAGTCACTGGCAACTGCAGTGGAGCTGACTGAAGTAGTGGGTGCAGTCACAACTGTGGGGCACAAGTCAGATGGGGTGGGTGCCGGCACAACTGCAGTGGGAAGATCAGATGGAGTGGACTGGGTCCCCACTGCAGTGCCCATGTCAGACGGGGTGGTCGTGGACTCCACTGCAGCATCTAACTCAATGGGAGCGGAATGGGGTTCAGGTGAGGTCGGCAGGACAGAGGGGGGATACGGTCCCCACATCAGTGGAACAAACTGTCTGACCGGGGGTGGTGGGGGTGGAAGAGCAAGTGGTGGGGGAGGGCCTGAGCATTTTGGGGATGGTGTATCTGTGGGTGGGGGAACCTGGGGCAGGGTGTGGCAGGGGAACCTGTGGAGTGGTGGCCTGGGGGATGGAGGACGGAGACTTTGTCGTGGAGCTGCGGGGCAGGGGTGGGGTCTTGCTCTTCTGGATCTGGGGAGACTTGCGGGTGGGGGCCTCAGTCTGACTGCGCCTGTGGGAGGGTGTCCAGGTGTGAGGGGCACTCCCCTCTGTGTGTGGGGACTTCCTCTTCCCCTTGTAAGCTGGGTCTGCTGGGTCAGTGGAGAAGAGGCCAAGGTCACAGAGGAAGAGCTTCTGGGGAGATGGGGTTGCAGGTGAGGCAAGGAAAGGGGGCTGGGAGTGAGAGGTGTTGGAGGACTGCAGAGTGGTTGTGGATGACTGTGTGTGTCTGCAAACCATTCCCTGTGAGTGTGGTATCAGTCCCCTGACGTTGTTTGTGTGCACATCTAGCCCTTGGTTTGGGTCTTTGTGTGATTCCCGTGTCTGTGGGTTTGTGTGAATGTGCTGGTGTGTGTGTGCTTGGGACAGGTAGGGTGCTAGGAATCATGGGTGGTGCAGGGGTAGGAGGGGTGCTGGACTGTTGGAGGAGAGACACTGCTGCCGTCAGGGAGGAGGCCACGTGCTGATTGGTCCTCTGTCGGGCAGACATACCCGGTGAAATGCCCTCCATGAACAACACCAGTTGTGTCAACAGACTGGTGTGTGCATGGAGGACACTCAGCATTGATGTCTGCCCTACATGGATCTGTCGAAGCAAGTCCACAGACTCCTCACTCAGGGCAGCAGGGGACACAGGGGCAGTGGGTGCAGTGCCTGGCACAAAGGAGACATGCTCCAGAACACTGGAGCCTCCACAGACCTCTGGGATGGGAGCCGATGGGACGTTGGTGATGGTGGTGGTGGGGGCGCTGGCAGGGACAGCCTCACTAGCTGGGGTTTGGTGGCTGCTGACACCCGCCTCCACAAGGGAGTCATCCTCCGAGTTGCTGTGGCCCTCAGCTGGGGTGGATGGTGCTGAGGACTCCTCGGTGTGGCTCCACTCGCCCTCCGTGCCACTGGGTCCTTCCAACTCCTCGCCTTCTGTTCCAGTCAGGCTCTGTGGCTCCTCCTGGTCCGTGGAGCTGTCCCCTCCTGTGGCCGTGGATGTATCTGGATAGAATTAGGAAAAAAAGAACTACATCAGTCACCTGCACTGACTGCACACACCACAGTGAGTACAGCACATCACAGTCAAGCCCTGGCATCATCAGCTGAACACTGCTCAATGTGCTCACACTGTTTAGAATAAGCCAATTGTCAGTCTCACCATCAACCATGGCACTCATATCCCTGCTGGACTTGCATCCATATGTCTGTTGCATGTTGGATGCTAATACCCCAATGTGCCGATATGCACCACCTACACATTTGTAGGGCATGCAAGTGAACATGTAGGAGTATGTCACTATACACACATCACATCTCTTGCCACTGACTCAGTACAGGTGTCAGGATGAAGGGATGGCCAGAGTCTCATTTCACATGCTTCTGATGCATGCCAGCAACACACACTATGATGTTCTCATGTCCTGATAGTCAATGCCAAAATGGGGTGCATGGAGAACATTTGAACACAATGCAGGATCACTCATAGCAAGTTAAATGCCATGACACTGGCATGCCTGGAAAGTCAGTCAACACTGTCTCCTGTCACAGGGGCAGGGCATCCAGACAACAACAGTATGCACTGTGTCACAATCATAGCTCATGGGTAATGCAAACTCTGTAGCTGACAAATGCACTTGTCCATCCCCTGCAAACAACATATCCCGGACCCAGAAGACCCCGCATCATACAAAACAGACATATGAGTCTCTGCAAACACAACTCCCTGTACATGAGCACATCACAATCTGCTGTGCATGAAACACAGCTGCCTGAAGTTCACAGTTGCATACACCATTGTGCACTGTCAAGTGATCACACACCTATATGTCACACAGGTCTTGTCTCTCATAGTCACATCTCAGATGTACTGCTTACCCTCAAACTCATGAACACCCGAGTTGTCCGGAAAAGGAAGCCACACCACAATGACAGAGGCAGACGCCTGAAGGCACATGTCACTAAGCACAACCTGTAAGTTGATACACAGGAGTGGGATTAAAGAGTGTTTCTAAATGCCCTTGAGTAGGCATGACTGCCCAGGTCTACGTGAAACAGTGTTTAGCCCTGGACAGTAGTCAGGTGGCTAAGCAAGTGTGACACACTTGGGGGCCGATTCCGATCCTGTATTTTTTTTTCCGTATGACTCGTATCCGTATTTTGTTCAATACGAATCGTACAAGTCACGTCCGACCCGTTAAGTACAATTCGTATGGGAAAAATACATACGGATTGGCTCGATCCGTACGAATCGTATCGGGAAAAGTTGTACGAGACGGATCCCGGACACTTTTCCGTACGAATCGTAAAAATACAGTCCGAGCGTACAAGTACGATCCGGACTGGCTTTCCGATTTCCGATTCGTACGGAAAACGTCCCGTACACGGGGAATGACTTTACCCGCTACGAAGCGAAGTTTGCACGACTCGTATCCCGGGAACAGTCGTTCCCGGGGTGCGAGTCGTACAGGCCCCCCATTCATATGTACGGTGCGTACCCCCAGCGTGTATGTACGGTGTGTACCCCCAGCGCGTATGTACAGTGCGTACCCCAGAGCATATGTACGGTGCATATCCCCAGCGCGTATGTACGGTGCGTACCCCAGCACGTATGTACGCACCGTACCCCCAGCACGTACGCGCTGGGGGTACGCACCGTACATACGCACTGGGGGTACGCGCCGTACATACACGCTGGGGGTACGCACCGTATATACGCGCTGGAGGTACACACCGTACATACACAACGCACGGGGGCGTATGCCTATAAGACTCGTACCCCTGGGGACTCAGCTTGTACGGCTGTTATTGCCTCCCGTAAAAAAAGAGCCGTACGGAGTGACATAGGGAAGAATCGTACTTGCTGGGCCGTAAAACGCTGCTTAAATACGTACGGACGTCGCATACAGGCTGTTCCGGATCAGAATCGTAGTTTTTTTTTACCCGTACAGTCTTTAGTACGATTCATACGGAAATAGGCTTTCTGTACGAATCGTACTTCCTAGGTTGTACGGACAGTTTACCGGGTACGAGTCGTATGGAGAAAACGCTCCGTACGACGATTTGTACGGCCTTTTTCCAGGATTGGAATCGGCCCCTTGATATACATACTCCTGAGGCCCACAAATTGGAGTCCCCTGCTGCATGGGTGTGTTTGAAATACCCCAGGTACATGTGGCGAGTCAGACCAGAAATTGTAACACATATCAAGGGCACACACATATCACATGTCAGATCTCAGGCATTGTGTAAACAATTGACCCACCCATGAAACCCACAACAGAGTCACGGTAACAGATGCTGTCCGGAAGCATAGCTGACTGCAGGGACACAGTGCCCTAGTGACACAAGCAACAGACTGTAGGGTCCACACCTGTGGATCAGATGAGGAGGGTGTATCACACAATTGAGGAACATGAGTGGTGGACTACAAGACCTACGTAATGTGGAAGTTTGACCAGGCCAAGAGACTGCAAATAGCATGTCAGACACAGTACACAGATTAGGCATGGACTTACCCCCTCCTTGCTGATGTCTGGCCTTCAGCTGCCCATCTAGGTCTGGGAAGACCACCGCCAGGATCCTGAGCATGTTGGGGTCCGGTGTCCGCCCCTCCTGCGAGGAGGCGACAGCTTCAGCTGGACCCTTGCGATCCTCCAGGTCCAGCCCCGAAGGTCCTGCCACCTCTTCTGGCAGTTGCGGATCTGGCGCTTGTAGACCCCCACCGATCGAGCTGCCCGGGCGATGGTCAGCCATATTTCCTGCTTCTGGTGGGCATCAACCTGTGAGGATGACAAAGTTAAAAGTCCATTAACACACATGGCTCATATTTCTGCTGCACACAGCTGGATATACATGTCGTCATCACAAATGAAAATGAGTTACACAGGTAGTGCACCCATGGAAATGGACAAATGCCCTGCATGTCTGACACGTTAACAATACCTGAGAAGTTTAAGCTTGCACAAATGCACTTTAGCTGCAGAACACCTGTTCATTACATGTACCTACACACTTTGGGGGATGAAAGTACTCAGTGAGTGCGCTTGCCACTGGTGTACACACTGCTAGTACTGATAGTCAGACAACATGCACAATTAGGAAGGCAGTGGACTGGACACTCACCTGCTCCCCTGGTTTCCCATACAGCTTGCTGTACTGTGGAAGGAGCCCGTCCAGCAGGGCCTGGTTCTCAACCTCAGTCAAGGCTGGGGCCCTCTCCAGAGTACGTGCCTTAGCAGTAGCCAGAGGATGCAGAGACAGCAGCAGTGGTATCAGAGATGTGGTCAAGTAGCATGTAGTGCAGGCAAGTGAGCTCCCTGGGGGCCAGCCAGCCTTATTTCTGTACTGCAGAGGCAGAATCTGTGCCATGTGTCCCAAGTGATAGGTCCAACACAGTTGCATTCTATGGATCTGGCCAATCTATGGAAATGTACGACTCGTACACGTCTTCCACATCGTTAAAATCTTCACCTTCATAAAACCCTAGGAATTGTAACATTGTGGTAGGCATCCAACTGAATTTCCAGTGCACGACTCATACAAGTTTTGAATCCGCATCCGTCTACATGACAGTCCAGAGCCAATGGGTGCGCATGGCTCGGTCAACTGACTGTACAACGCATAGTTTGAAAAAACACACGCACCCATCTCCATACGATTCAATGGCCAAGGTGTACGCTGGTCTCGGTCCATGCCTGCCCGACGTGTATGCATGATAGTCACCCGTGTCGGTTCTCATTGCAGTCAATGGCTAAGCGTACCCACGGCTCGGTCCTGAACTGTGCAATGCGTACGCATAGTCACCCACGTCGGTTCTCATTGCAGTCAATGGCTAAGCGTACACACGGCTCGGTCCTGAAATGTGCAATGCATACGCATAGTCACCCGCGTCGGTTCGCATTGCAGTCAATGGCTAAGAGTACGCACGGCTCGGTCCTGAAGTGTGCAATGCGTACGCATAGTCACCCACGTCGGTTCTCATTGCAGTCAATGGCTAAGCGTACGCACGGCTCGGTCCTGAACTGTGCAATGCGTACGCTTAGTCACCCGCGTCAGTTCGCATTGCAGTCAATGGCTAAGCGTACGCACGGCTCGGTCCTGAACTGTGCAATGCGTACGCATAGTCACCCGTGTCGGTTCGCATTGCAGTCAATGGCTAAGCGTACGCGCGGCTCGTCCTGAACTGTGCAATGCGTACGCATAGTCACCCGCGTCGGTTGACATTGGTGTTACTTTTTGACAGTTTCCACACACAATTACTTGCCAGGGACTCAGGTGCACACCTACCACACTACAGCATGCGCCACGCTGTGTCCCATGGCATGTTAGGCTGCATTACCTGTGTGTTTTGGTGGGCAAAAATGTGGTTGGTTGTGTGGCACTTTTGTGCAGCCACTCCCAGGCTGTGCACGTGTTCATGTGACAGAATCCTTTGTGTGTTGTGCACATTACCACTGTGATGTGCAACTGTACAGTTATGGTCATGAGTCATAGACACAGTTGTAGGTTGGATATGTCTAGGACATGTCACATACACCCTGGGTCCTGGGGGTGATGGTATGTTCGTCACAGTGAGACCTATAGCCCTAATTCTGATGTACACCCACAGTCTGTGTGCATGTTGTGTCTCAGATGTGGATGATCAAATGTTCCTAATGGGGGACAGTCTCAACATCCATGTGGTTTGTGTATCAACATTGATGGTGTGTGTGTGTCTACGAGACGTCCATGTAGGTCCTGCAGAGACAACAGTGGCCAATACCTGTGGGACTCACGGTTGTTTTGTGGCGTGTACATGATACACCATGTCATGCCAGTCTCCATGTAGCAATACAGGGGCCCTGGGTATCTGCATGTCAAAGAGCTGTGATGCCTGGGAGACATCAGGCTTCACTTGTCACTGTGGTGTGTGTTTGTTTGTGTTGACAGCAGTACATAGGTATTGTGATACAGCCCTATGATTGGCCATTGCACTACATGGAACTTATGTAGACATATGGACTTGAGATGTGAGGTGATGTGCATGTAGGTAACATGTGTCCATACCCAACATCACACACCTCAGTACATTGTGTATTGTCATGATGTATCATGTGATATTTTGCTTGGTCATAGCCACATAGGTGGATGAATTAACAATCTTCCTTTCTTCCTCTCTGTACTGCAGGGCACCAGCTGTCCATAGACCGTTCCCAGACTTTGGAACAATGCAGGAACGCGACTGCCTCCGACTGTACCGCTTCACCAGGCCACTGATTGAGGAGTTGGCAGAGCAGTTGGCGCCACATCTGCTACCTGGCCAGACATACCCTACAGCACTGACCCAAGAGGTGAATGTGATGGCAGCCCTGCACTTCTTTGCTGCTGGTACCTTCCAGTACACTGTGGCTACTGCTGGTGGTATGTTTCAAACTATGTTCAGTCGTGTGCTCGATGTCTTGGAGGGGATGTTGCATTTCCTTGACCTGTACATCAAGTTTCCTAGCCCAGGTCAACTCACTGAAATAAAGAATGCTTTTTATACACTGGGGAGGATGCCGAACGTCATCGGATCTTTTGAGGGTACACATGTGGCCCTGGTACCACCACGGGCACATGAGCAGGCATACTGGAACAGGAAACATTTCCACTCCATCAATGCTCTGGTGGTATGTCTTGCAGACATGTGTATCACACATGTGTATGCACGTTTCCGCGGTTCTGCACACGATGCCTACATCATGAGGAGTAGTCGCATTGCAACGCTGATGTCACAGATGCCAGACCAGCATGCCTGGCTTGTCGGTGTGTACTGAGTGTTTACCATTGTGTGTGTTTGGCTATGTTGTATTCCACCCTCTTTCAGAACTCAGCTAATTGTTCAATTGTTTGTATGTAGGTGATTCGGGATACCCCAACATGCCGTGGTTGCTGACACCCCTCAGGAACCCTGTGACACCAGCCGAGATGCGCTACAATGAGGCACATGGTCGGAGCTGGTGGGTGATTGAGTGGACATTCGGTCTCCTGAAAAGCCGCTTCCGCTGCCTGGACAAGACCGGAGGGGCCCTCCCATATAACCCTGCAAAGGTGTGCAAAATTATTCTTGTATGCTGCATGCTACACAACATGGCAGTGCGGAAGAAGTTGCCTCTCATCCAGGATGACGATGACCTACCTCTGCCACCTGTGGAGGATCCAGGCCTGGGCCAAAATGCCAGTGATGATGATGATGAGGTTGACATCCACACACAGCTCATCAACAACTTCCTCACCTGAATGTGAGTTTACAGGGTTGTTATGTCAATGTGTTGAGTTAGCCTGAAATGTGTTGGGTCTGCTCTGTTGCTGTTTGAGTGTGTCTGTGTGCCACTTGACTGGATGTGTCCTATCAGGTGGTCTGTACTCCACAATAGTGTCGAACTGCTAACTTTTTTCTCTGTAGGTTTATTTAGACATGTTTTGTGCATGTGTATTGCATTTATCTTCTGTTTTGCTGTGCTTTTGACTGTGTCTTGTGTCTGTCCTTCCCAGGGTACTTTGCCTGTTGTCTGGTCAACAATGACCCCCGACACCCAGAATCCAACACCAGTGTGGAAGTTGTCAATCTCCATCAAGTGATGTGCCACACACCCCTGGGGCCCGATTCACAGAATTAACTTAAGACTAAATCCTAAACTTACTACTTTGTGGTATTCACAGAATGCACTTACTACTTTTGGTATTCACAGAATGCACTTACTACTTATGGTACTCACAGAATGGATTTACGACTACTAACTTTACGTCCGCACTCGGGCTGGAAATTCCGTCCCGGAGGCGGAGCTTCCGGCCCAGAGGCGGGGCTTCCGGCCCAGAGGCGGGGCTTCCGACCCGGAGGCGGAGCTTCTGGCCCGGAGGTGGAGCTTCCGGGCCGGAGGTGGAGATTTCTGCCATGGCTAAATCTCCGCCACTGGCCGGAATCCCCACCTCTGGCCCGGAAGCCCCGCCTCCGGCCCGGAAGCCCCGCCTCCGGCCCTGAAGTCCCGCCTCCGGCCCGGAAGCCCCGCCTCCGGCCCGGAAGCTCTGCCTCCGGGCAGGAATTTCAGGCCCGAGTGCGGACGTAAAGTTAGTAGTCGTAAATCCATTCTGTGAATACCAAAAGTAGTAAGTGCATTCTGTGAATACCAAGAGTAGTAAGTGCATTCTGTGAATACCAAAAGTAGTAATGTAAGGATTTTGTCTTAAGTTAATTCTGTGAATCGGGCCCCTGGACTTCAATTCTCCGACACTTTGTGACTGTGTGTCCACTGTAACGTACAATTACCTTGCAACTATTGTGGAATAAACATGTTGCTGATGTGCAATGAACCTGTGCTATGCTTTGTTAGATGCGTTGTCTGTCTTCACACATCTGACTGACATTTGCTTACCTCACCTGTGGGATTGTTACCACTGACTGTGGATAGGAGTGGTGTCTGTGCATTCCAATGTATTTCAGGTCAACATCATTGTGTGGGATAAGTTACATGGCCATGGTGAGTATGTGATGTGGTGCCATAGTGGTGTGTCTCCCTCACCATGACTCACATAACGGTAATCACATTGTTGTAATATTTGGCATGCACTGTGTTGTTTAGCAGATCAACATCTCTATGACACATGACAAGCTGGAATCACAACAAAGGCAAGTATAGTGTACTGGTGAGTTTATTTACAAACATGTGTCAGGATAGTGCACAGGATGGTGGATGCTGTACATTGGGTTTTGAATCCAAAGTTCACAGTAGAGTTGGAAGTGTTGGTAGCTGAAATGTCCAGAGTAAAGTCCACAGTCATCTGCTACATTGGACCAACATAGGTTTACTCATATTTGACTTCCACAGCTGCGCAGCACTTAGTGCCAGCTGCAGCGTTTAGGCCCTGTTCTTGTCCCCAGCTGCCCAGCAAGTAGTGGGCAGCTGCTACGTTTAGGTTCTGGCGCAACCTGGACCCTAATGTGATTGAAGTACTATTGTGGTTTAATGCTTATGGTGTTAGGAAATGTACTGTGTGTAGTATGTTTTGCACACCCTGGGTTAATGCTTATGGTGTTAGGAAATGTTCTGTGTGTAGTATGTTTTGCGCACCCTGTGTTAATGCTTATAGTGTTAGGGAATGTACCGTGTGTAGTATGTTTTGCGCACCCTGTGGTTTATACCTCTAGATATGATTTCTGCATAGGAGGTTTTTTTACCTGTTTAGGTTTATGTTAGGGAGATTATACTTCCCTGTGTGATGTACGCCCCTAGTGTAATTATACTTAGGAGATAGGGTCTAATGCGTTAGACTTGTGAGAGTTTGCATAATGTGTTTATGCCCCTGTGATGTATACAGGATAGGTTTTATACCTGATTCTATTGTGATAATGCTGAGGTCATTATTGTACCAGTAGTTACTGGTTGTGCTCTACAGTTATAATTTGCGTCACAGTTGGTATATGTTCTACATTTACAATTGATGATTTGTGCTAATTCTGACAGTGGTCCATGTGGCCCTGTCTTGTGTAAATTAGGCCTGGGCGGTAAATTCCGTTCCGCTCGCGGAATTTGTGGAATTTCGGTAATTTCGCGTTCCGCGAAGAACGCGAAATTGCCCAAAACTCTGATTTCCGCGACTTCGCGAAATTTTTTCTTGTTCGCGTTCTCAAAATGCGTGTTCGCGAGATATTTCTCCCCGAGCACGCAATCAGCAACTGTGAACAGGGAAAAAGCATCGCGAACAAGCAATTCCGCGTGTTCGCGGAATTTCTGCGTGTTCGCGGAGATTTTTTACCGTTTCGCGGAGATTTGCGTAACACGATTACGCAAATTCCGCCCACCCCTAGTGTAAATAGTCCCCTGTAAAATTCTGCCCAGTGCCAGTTGGCACAGTGTAAATTATGTGATTATCATCTAATGTGTTTATTATAATACAAAGGCTATTTTTGATATATAACCTTGTGTGGAGTTTCTTTTGTGGTGGGCCTAGGGTGCTGTTGCTGTGTGCGCGCACAAACGCTTTACACATTGCCTCCGGGATAAGCCTGACTGCTCGTGCCAAGCTACCAAGGGGGTGAGCAGGGGTTATCTTTGGCGTGTAACTCCCCAGCCCTGACTTAGAGTGGTGGTCTCTGCCTGGCTTTGGCGCAAGCCCTAGCCAACCAGAGATCCCATTTCTAACACCAGGTTTTTGCGCCTGTTGTCTGCTCGTGTCATCTTTGTCCTCCTGCTATTCCTCATGAGGATTGCAACGTGTGCTGAATCAGCGTGCCATGCACGGACATGTGGAAATGTCAGTTTGGGTAAGGATAGCAGCAAGGCTTTTGGTGGTGGTACAGGTTAGGAATGTGTGGGGACTGCTTCTGTGCATGTTGTGGTACCATGCATATATGTCTTCTCACCATGGAGCATGTAACATGTAGCATCACTCCCATGACATGATATTCAACCTTCTTGACAGCCATCTGTAGTGGAGTGTGGAGTCTGATGTAGGCATCAATGTGCGTAAAACTTGCCTCTGAAACATTGCGGATGCTACTGGTGGACATAGTGTGGGACATCACAACAACAGGCTCTATGGTAAATTGCAGCCTCTCTGTGTGCAGCAGGATGTGTTTTGCTCATCCCCTTAACTTGTGTGCCACTTCATTGGGATTTACAACATCCGTGTTGTGAAGGGGTGGTCCAGCGTATGTCCCACATGTTCTGTCAGCTGACCTGTGAGTCTGTTCGTATGGATGCATTTTCCTTAGTGTGAGTTTGTGTAATAAAGGTGTTCAGCACAATCTGCAGCGCCTCATCTCTGTCACTGCAGATCTCTTGCCAGTTTGCATGCGTCATCTATGGCATAATTGTCAAATATTGAGCATATGGGTGTATGTGTACTTCGGCAACATGCATGCAGTTCTTCATGGCTAATAATATGTATTGTGCATGAAGTACCTGTTTGTGTACGTATTTGTGCAGGTTGCTCCCTACAACGGGACGTGAACGCCTGCTGACGGTGTGTCTCCTGTGCGTAGCTCCGCTTTTTGTTGCCTGAGCCTGTGGCCTTTCATTTTTGCTGATTGTTCATACATTTTCTCTGAGTGACTCATGAGTAACCTGACACTCCTTCCTTTACATACACCTGTTGCACTGTGCCTTTCTAACCTCCTTGTCTTTGTGTGCTATTTTTTGCCTAGTTTCTCACCTTTTCCGCCTGCTGCTGTCTCACCTACGGCACCGCCCCACCGAGTGCCCTGATTCTGTAACCCATACGCCTCCAAAATGCTCCTCCCTTCCCCCCTCCACCCATTCTAAATGCAGCCAGCAGCTTGTCTGTGCCACTGTTGCACCAACGCCATGCCAAAGGCAGGACCGTCTGCGCCTGCAACGTGCACAGTGCACGACCCTCTGGTCCTTGCATGACCCACGTCACACAACAGGCTCATGCTGCAGCCACCTTCCAAGCAATGTCCTCCAGACAATCAACCGCCTGCTATCAGGCAACCCCTAAGCGCATACACGACACCTTCGCATGCTGAGTGTGCAACTCCAACTGCCTACACAGAGCTGCCCCACCTCCCAGACCCTGTCAGTACAACCAGGTCATGTGCCTCCTACTCCACACCCGCTCTGTCCACAAGCACGCCATTGGACTCTGTTACCTCCTCAACACAACAGCCCCACACATCACCTTCATGACAGTAACCTGGACAAAAGCATCCTCAGCACACAACTTCTTCATTGCCATCTCAGACGGATACAAGATCACCCGCAGGGACGGCAACAACAATCCTGGAGGATGAATTGCGATTTATTCCCAAGTACACCCTCAGAGTCACAAATCCGGTTTTGCTCCAACCCCCTGGCAACCCTCAGAGTAACACTCATCTACAGATCTTTAGGCCTACATCCACAATTCCGCAATGCCATTAACACATACATCTGCACGCACACCCTCACCTCCACAGGCTACATGTGGCTGGGGGCCAGTAACTTCTTGCTGGAGGAGCACCACACCACCATCCAACATTGGTCCATCAACATTTGCATCCACGTCTCTGACAAGCAACACACTGCCCCACACCCCGCTACCGATCCCCCAAAGATGCTTGATGTAAGTCACCACAGACAAGCTGTGTGGGACACTCGAACCAACACCACCGCCACACCCTGCTACCTCACACACTGGATCAGCTACTGATCCAACAATCTTGCCACATTGTCGGACTTTCCTGTGAAGCACAACAACAGTTAAGCCACCTGGGACAAGGCAGACCTACTGGACTCATACAGATCTAGCCGGACTCTTTTGCAAACCTTGCAACACAAAGAGCCTTCATTTACCTTACAGCCCTGGAAAACGCCACACACAGCCATCACCATATCATCAGCAAGGACAAGTGGAGATCCTTCAGATAGGGCTGAGGCACCAAAACACACGACATCAAGGAGCTCATCAGCATTGTGAGTGAACTGACAGCAGATCTCCATCCAAAAGACACCCCACCCTTGCAAGGCAGATCACATCCCTTGCAACTTTTTACCACTGCAAGCTCATGGCCATACACGACAGCCTTGGCACACAGAGGCAGACAGCACTATTATCCGCGGGACAAACCCCCCTCAGGTTCTGGACTCCCATCAGCAGCAAATACACCACCTGGCTCACATGCACCATCCACTCTGGCTCTCCATCAGGCCCCTTCCCACACAACATCTCAACCACATCATTCCCCATCCTTGAAGACCACGTCCAGGGCGTCCTGAATGTCTCCTTTGAGTTTGCCACATTCCATGGGAGCTGGAGGCATGCAGAGACCCAGGCCCTTCTTCAACAACGGACGGCAGTACCGCAGGATCTCCTGGAACATCACCCTGCTTCACTACCCAGCAAATGTCATCAGGAAGACACTCAACAAGCAACTGACAAACTTCCTCCGCGCAAACAGCTCCAGGCAACCAGCACCAGAACATCTTCCACAGTAATCACACCACTGCAACCGTCATCATTGCCACAACCGACAACTTTGCCCTGCTCAACAATGGTGAGACCACCCCCCTTGACCTCTCAACGGCACTCTACACCATGTGCTACCACACTGTCAGCTCACACATCTCCAACACTGGTATCCAGAGGAGGGCCCAGGATTAAATCAACAAGTAGCTCACCAGCAGCCTCCACCCTGCAGCATGTAGTACACTGGGGTCATGTCGCCCATGCCCCAAGTCTAATCTCTCAGCGTGACGATCTTCAATGTCTCCATGACCCCCCTCTCCACCATCACATGCGCACACGACCTCATCATCATCTCGTATGCCATTGACACCCAGCTGCTCCTCAACCTCACCAAAGACCCAGCCATTGCCAGATCCAACCTTCAAGAAAGCATGAGATCCGTTGACGAATGGCTGAACATCAGCCACCTGAGGCTGGACTTGGACAGGACTGAGGTCATCATCTGAGGATTGTCCCCTTACGGCTGGGTCAACTCCTTGTGTCCCACCGGCCTGGGCACCGCACCAGCACCCAGTGGCCATGCACGCAAGCTGGTGTTCATCATGGACTCATCGCTCACAATTACCATGCAACTCAACACCATCTGTACCTCATGCTGCAACACTCTACGCATGCTGCAAATGATCCACAGATAGATCCACTCCAAGGCAAGACAGACCGTCCCCCAGGTCCACAACACCAGCCGGGTCAACTACAGCACCACCCTCTACAGAGGAACAACAGCAAAACTGCAGGAGAAGTTGTCCACATCCAGGGTGCATCCACACACCTCATCTTCAACATCTCCTGCCCCAGCCACATCACCGTCCACCTGAGATAGCTACAATGGCTCACTGTCTGCTGCAGGATCACCTTCAGTCTCCTCAACCACACTCAGGAGGCAGTCCACAACCCCAGACCCAAAACCAACCTTGGACGTCTGTCATCCAAAACCCCGTTGGCCCAACTCCGTGCAGCCCACCTTGCCCTGGCCACCATTCATCAAATCCACAGAAAAACTGCATGCAGGAGATAGTTCTCCCACCTCGCCAAACAGACCTGGGACTCCCTCCCCGGGCACCTCAACATGACCCATGACCTCTACACCTTCATGATACTCTGCCAAATTGGTCTGTCTGAGCAGTATTGCAAGCCCCTCCATCAGCAGCTTGAGGCCATCACGGGTGAGTATTGAGCTCCATGTCTGTATTTGGTGATACATTGTGACCCATGTGTGTCCTCGACCGGACTCAGATCCAAGTGTATGGATGGCTGGAGTTAGTTCCACACTCAGGCATACTTTGACATATCCCCACACGTATGTTGTGGACTCAAGCTAAATGACTGCAACATCAAATTACAATTATACATTTTTTATTATAGGTCTGGGGCGTGATTTGTGCACAGAAAAAGGTGCAATACAGGGACCATAGAATCCAAAGTTCACAGGGGGAGATGGGATCCTTGGCATTTGAAGTCATCAGAGTCCAGGCCACAGTGTTTGGCATCATTGGTCAGACTGTGACCAGCAAGTCCAAGTGGCAGATGATGTCAGTCAATGAGGTGGTGCTGTCGCACATGGAGGCCAGGTGCCACTACAGGTGACCTGGGAGATGTGGATGGTCCGCTGCCTCTCATGGTCTTTTCCGTGGACGACCCACCTTCCTCCGGGGACCCTCAGATGCAGGCCTTGACGATGCTTGGGACGCTCCGTCGGACAAATCCTCCTCCTCCTCCCTCCCTGTGGCTGGTGGTGCTCTTCACCTGGTGGCACAGGGAGGGTTGCCCATGTTGTCGGTGATCCGACGGAGTGAATGGCTTATATCCCTCTGCACTGCCAGGAACTCAACCAGTCTTGCCTCCATCCGTCCTTGGTGTTCTTGTTGACTGGCGTGTTGCTCGGCCTGCTGGTTCTTCATCTCTGTGAGGGTCACCACTACCTGGCTGAACTCCCTGGTGTCACGCCGGTATGCGTCCAAGATGTTGTCTATGTGTGATATACCGGTCCCTTCAGCTGGCTGGTCAGGTTCTCGCCTCCGCCTGCCTCTACTCCCACCACCCCTGCCCACACAAGCCTGGGATGCCGTTGTGGGCACATCGGGTCTACGGGACCCCTGAGGGATGGCAGTGGCAGTGTTGTCTGCCTCCTCCTGGGTGCCCGGCGCACCTTGTCCCCCCTGGTCAGACTGGCTCAGCTGTTCACTGCGGGCAGGGCTCCTCGGTGTCTGCTGGGATGTTGCAGGTATGGGGGTGGTGTTTGGCACCGATGTTCCTGAACCAGGTCCTGCAGGGGCTTGGACACCAGAGGGTCCAGGTCGGTCGGGGTCATCCGCGGAGTGTTGAGAGGCGTCGCTGCCGGTGGGATCAGGTTCCTCCGGAGCCTGGGACTGTGATTCTTCACCCCCATTGTTGGGGGAGATTCATCACGTTGCCCTGTGTGTGAGAGACAGACAATGTTAATGCTGTTTCATGCAACATCCATGTTTCATACACATTCAAGTTGGCACAGTTCCTCCAGGTAGTTGTATGTGCCTAGCATTCTCCTCAATGTTCACTTGTGGATGGGTATGTTGTGGGGGACAGATTGATATGTTCTCCTGAGTCTTTGACATGTAGATTTTTGGCTTGGATGCTTCTTCGGCTATGTATTGGTGTTGTTGTGTTACATGTCCATTGTGACAGTGGGTAAATCCATTGCCTGTCCCAGGGGTGTCTGCCTGTGTAAGGGGTGTGTGTGACAGGGCCTGCTGGTGGGTGTAGTGTGATTTGGCACTGGGGCTCCCAGGTGATGTAGCTGTCCCCCCATGGAGCATGCTGCCATGACAGTGAGTGTGAGTTCCTGTCCTAGATATCTGACCTTGTTGTCTTGGTGTTTGTGTTTGCACTGGTCACAGGAGGGGCTTGTGCTGCCTACACCCAGGCCAAGTGTCAGCTATCTTGTCAGTACTTTCCCAATTCCTGTGCATTGCGCATGGTGCATAGGTATGTACCTGGGCCAAATGGGATGAGGGCAATTGAGTCTGATTTGGAGTTCAACAATGCGTTTTGTGACACCCACCCTCCCAGCATACGGGACATCCATTCTTGGGTTGGTGCTTCGTGTAGCATGGGACATAGCATGGCCTTGCTTTCTCAAGGGGCATACACATGTTATTGGCATTAGCGTTGTTTTTGACTGTGGGTCTGGCCGGTGAGGGCTTGGGGGTAGTTGCGTACATTTTGTGTAGTTGGGGTGTGGATGCCATTACCCCCATGTTACATAAGTGTACTCACCAGGCTCTGGAAGTCCTTGAAGTCCATGTACTCCCACCGGCAGAGGATGGAAATGTACTGGTCTGCTTGGCCCACCACCTCCAGTGATGTTGCTCTTGGCGTAGTCGTCATTAATTTTTCGCTTGACCGCCCTCCGCAGATCGTACAACCTGGCTTGGCATTCAGTCCTGGTCCTTCTGATGGGTGCAACGGCATTCACCCTGTCGACGATCCTCTGGCACAGGCGTGATTCTTCGGCTATGCTGGTCTGACCAATGTTCCAAACAGCTGTGGCTCGACTCTGATGACTTCATTGACAAGGATCTCCAGCTCCTCCCTTGTGAACTTTGGATTGTTGTCTGTGGGCATGGTGTGGGGTGAGGGTGTGGATGGTTGTGGCTGTTGGTGTGTGCTCTCTAGCTGCAGTGAGTCTGTTGCAAAGGCTCATGGTTTGTGTGTGTGTGCCCTTTTTATTGGTCCATTTGTGGGTGGGCCTCAGTTTGAATTTTTGGTGGGTGTGTTATAAGGGGTGGTTGTGAGTTTGCCCCTCTGTTTGCCTGTTTGGATGTGGCCAGGTCAGTCATTTCCATGTTTTGTGCACTGTAGACGTGTTTTGTGGTGTTGTGCGAGTCGAATAGACCCTCCTTGTGCTGTTTTACATTGCCTATGTACGGTGCGTACATACGCGATGTTGGGGTACGCACCGTACATACGCGATGATGTTGTTGTTAGGGGTGTACATACGTGATGATGTTGTGGGGTGCGTACATACGTGATGTTGAGGTACGCACCGTACATACGCGATTATGTTTTTGTAAGGTGCGTACATACGCGATGTTGGGGTACGCACCGTACATACGCGATGATGTTGTTGTGGGGTGTGTACATACGCGATGTTGGGGTACGCACCGTACATACGCGATGATGTTGTTGTTGTAAGGTGTGTACATACGCGATGTTGTTGAGAGGTGCCTACATATGCATGGGGGGCCTGTACGACTCGTACCCCTGTACGACTCGCACTCCGGGAACTACTTTTCCCAGGATACGCGTAGTACAATGTTTGCTTTGTAGCTGGTGAAGTCATTCCCCGTGTACGGGACGTTTTCCGTACGAATCCTAAATCGGAAAGCCGGTCCGGATCGTACTTGTACGGTCGGACTGTATTTTTAGGCTTCGTACGGAAAAGTGTCCAGGTCCGTCTCGTACAACTTTTCACGATCGAATTCGTACGGATCGGGCTGATCCGTATGTATTTTTCCCGTACGAATCGTACTTCACGGGTGGGACGGGACTTGTACGATTCGTACGGGAAAAATTACGGATACGAGTCGTACAGAAAACAAAAATACGGGATCGGAATCGGCCCCTAAATTAAAATTTAGAAATGTGAAATTAATTTAAAATAAGAAATTTAAATTTAAATGTGAAATTATATTATTGTTTTAGGAGCGGGATTTGGGGTTATTAGGGGATAAGGGTGGGGAGTGTTTTAAAAATATTACCATAAAATTACACATTCAAATAACATTTAGAGAATTGAAGTTATTTTAAAATTAGAAATTTAATTTAAAAATGTCAATTTTTATTTTGTTTTAGGAGCGGGATGTTGGCTTTTTAGGGGATAAGGGTGGGGAGTGTTTTAAAAATATTACTATAAAATGACACATTATAATACAATTATAATAAATTTAAATTTAAATTGGAAGATATAATTTTGCTTTAGAAGTGGGATGTTGGGTTATTAGGGGATAAGGGTGGGGAGTGTTTTTTCAAAATAACTATAACATTACGCATTTTAATATAATTTAGAAAATTGAAATTAATTTGAAAGTAGGAATTTAAATTCAAATTAGAAATTATAATTTTGGTTTAGCAGTGGGATGTTGTGTTTTTAGTGGATAAGGGTTGAGGGTGTTTTAAAAATAAATGTATAAATTTAAAAAAAAAATTAAATTCAGAAAATATTTTAAAATTAGAAATTATATTTAAAAATTGAAATTAAAATTCTTGTTTTAGGAGTGGGATGTTGGTTCATTAGGGGATAAGGGTTGTGATTTTATTTGAAAAATTAATTTATATTTATTATTTTAAAATTTAAAATAATACTTTTTTTGGGAGTGGGGTGTTGTGTTATTAATGGAAAATGGTGAGGTAGTTAAAATAGTAATTTATAAATCTTTAGTGTTCAGCACTTTCTCTGACTCAATGATTACTGGAGTTTCAATAGTAATATATATATGTTTAGTGTTCAGCACCTTCCCTGACGTAATACTGACTGGAGTGGGAATAGTAATATATATATGTTTGGTGTCCACTCCAGCACCTTCCCTGATTTAATACTGACTGGAGTGGGAATAGTAATTTATATATGTTTAGTGTTCAGCACCTTCCCTGAATTAATACTGACTGGAGTGGCAATAGTAATCTATATATGTTTAGTGTCCAGCACCTTCCTGGACTTAATATTGGGTGGAGTGCGAATAGTAAATTATATATCTTTAGTGTCCAGCACTTTCCCTGACTTAATACTGACTGGAGTGGGAATAGTAATGTATATATCTTTAGTGTCCAGCACTTTCCCTGACTTAATACTGACTGGAGTGGAAATAGTAATTTATATATGTTTAGTGTCCAGCACACTCCCTGACTTAATACTGACTGGAGTGGTAATAGTAATGTATATATGTTTAGTGTCCAGCACCTTCCCTGAATTAATACTGGCTGGAGTGGGAATAGTAATGTATATATGTTTAGTGTCCAGCACCTTCCTGGACTTAATATTGGGTGGAGTGGGACTAGTAAGTTATATATCTTTAGTGTCCAGCACTTTCCCTGACTTTATACTGACTGGAGTAGGAATAGTAATTTATGTATGTTTAGTGTCCAGCACATTCCCTGAATTAATACTGACTGGAGTGGGAATAGTAATCTATATATGTTTAGTGTCCAGCACCTTCCTGGACTTAATATTGGGTGGAGTGGGAATAGTAAATTATATATCTTTAGTGTTCAGCACCTTCCCTGAATTAATACTGACTGGAGTGGGAATAGTAATCTATATATGTTCAGTGTCCAGCATCTTCCTGGACTTAATAGTGGGTGGAGTGGGAATGGTAAATTATATATCTTTAGTGCCCAGCACTTTCCCTGACTTAATACTGGCTGGAGTGGGAATAGTAATTTAGATATGTTTAGTGTCCAGCACCTTCTCTGACTTTATACTGACTGGAGTGGCAACAGTAATTTATATATGTTAAGTGTCTAGCAACTTCAGTGAATTAATACTGACTAGAGTGGGAATAGTAATTTTATATGTTTAGTGTCCAGCACCTTCCCTGACTTACTACTGACTGGAGTGGGAATAGTAATTTATATATGTTTAGTGTCCAGCAGCTTCCTGTACTTAATTATGGGTGGAGTGGGAATAGTAAATTATAAATCTTTAGTGTCCAGCACCTTCCCTGACTAAGGGGCCTATTACGATGGAGGGCGGACATAGTCCGCCTGCCACCGTAGCAGAGTGCGGGACCGGTAGCTGAAGCTGAGGCGGTCTCACCATGCACATTAAGATGCGCCCGCAACACTGGCGGGCATATCCTGTGCCTTTTCCATTGCAGGTGGATCTGCTCGCTGCAGACCCGCCCGCAATGGAAAAGGACTGTGCACATCATTGCCATGCACTACATGGCAGGCACCACGTGGTGCCTGCCACGTAGTGCATGGCAATGAGGTGGGTACCATAGGTACCCTCCATGTGCACCGCCCTGGCCCCCTTCACCCTGGGGCCCGCAACGGGCCCCTAAAGCAAAGACTGTATGCCTTTCGCCGTGGAAAGGCATACAACCGCCAGCATTGTGATATGGATGGCGGTGTCTTCCAGACACCGCCACCATAAGCAGGCCCTTTTTCGGCGAGTCGACCGGCAGAAAAGCAGCAGACAGTCTTTCCGTCCGGCGCGGACCCCATAGCCATTATAATATGGCGGGGGGTCTTTGCTGTGTAGATGGCAGGCGGATCGCCCCCGCCGGGCTGGCGGTGACTACTGCCGGCCAGGCGGAGGCGGTCCGCCCACCATCCTAATGGGTCCCTTAATAGTGACTTGGAGTGGGAATAGTAATTTATATATGTTTAGTGCCCAGCACCTTCCCTGAGTTAATACTGACTGGAGTGGGAATAGTAATTCATATATGTTTAGTGTCCAGCACCTTCCTGGACTTAATATTGGGTGGAGTGGGAATAGTAAATTATATATCTTTAGTGTCCAGCACCTTCCCTGACTTAATATTCAGTGGAGTGGGAATAGTAATTTATATATGTTTAGTGTCCAGCATATCCCCTGAATTAATATTGAGTGGAGTGGGAATAATAATTTATCTATTTTTACTGAGAAACACCTTCCCTGACTTTTAGGTCAATTAGGATGGCGGGCACACCCTAGCGGTGCAGGGACCGGCTGCCAGTGGTGCGGCAGTCCTGCACCGGCAATTAGGATGCCACCGCCACCGTGGCATTCTCTATTCCCAGCATTGTGGCGGGCAGTGCTCACAGCACCGCCCGCCACAATGCTGGGAATGCGCATTGTGCATTGTCATGCACAAGGTGACAGGCACAGCATGGTGCCTGCCACCTTGTCTGTGACAATGTAGGTGCACCCCCCACCCCAATACCCTGGAGGCCCGCAATGGACCCCCGAAAGCAGAATACTGCATGCCTTTCAAAGGCCGCTTCCCGCTCCCATGCTAATATGGATGGTGGTGTCTAGCAGACACCGCCACCATATCCAGACCCTTTTCCGCCCAGTCGACTGGTCGACTGGCATAAAACTGGCAGACGGTCTTACCGTCCGCCGGGGTCCCCCCCGCCATACTAATATGGCAGGGGGAAATGGGTGGTGGGCGGGGTATGATGTAGGGTGGATCACCACCGCCATTCAGGCGGTGGCGATCCACCCTACATCATAATAGACCCCTTAATATTATTTGGAGTGGGAGTAGTTAATTAAATATGTTTACTGTACAGCATTTTAAAGATTGAGGGGCCGATTCTGATTCCGGGTGCAAAGCGAACCGACCCGGACCGGAGACCGACTGACACAGACCAGCGCTGTACGACCCGTGCAGTATAATGCAACGCGTGTGAATTACAATCGACACGCACGGAATACAAGCCGTACGACCGAGCCATAGGGAAAATAGTGATTCGGCCGGAAAACCGACACGATTTTCACCAACCGAAATGAACCCGGAATGAACCCGACCGACCCGTACCCGTGATATATGATTAGCGCAGTACGATACAATGCGTGTAAAACCAGACCGACTCGCACGGAGACCAACCCGCACAACCAACACGCACAGACAACCCGGCACATAAGCAATAGAGACCGCCGCGAATGACGCGTACCAAACACAGAAGACGGCAGCGTGAACGAGGCGGAGAAGCCCGCACGAGACAACAGCAGCGTCCGTTTCCGTCACATGAACGTCTCCTTCATGCCTACAAAACACAAAGGAAAAAAGACAAAAAAGGACCAAACGAGCAATGACAAAGCCAATAAATACCAAAAAAAATGGGACAAAGACACACCCACAACTCCAACTATATAAAGGACTACAATCACTACCATCATCCCTTGCAAACAGGAGACACAGCCAGCAGCAAACACCAGTACACAGCAACCACAGACACACTCACAACTCACACATCACACAACTCACACACCATCAGCACCTCATACAAAAGCACACACACATACACACAGCAAAACCAACACCAAACCACCATCACTTGCACCCTCTCACACACATCACTCACCACCACCACCCATCACCATGCCTCCAAAGAAGAATCCAAAGTTCACAGATAGTGAGTTAGAAGTGCTGGTAGACGAGATCATCAGAGTAGAGCCACATTTGTTTGATACATTGGTTCAAAGGACCCCCATCTCACAGAAAAACAAGATGTGGGCGAGGATTGTGGACAAGGTGAATGCACAAGCACCAGCAAGGCGCACAAAGGATGACATCCAGAACAGGTGGTATGACGTGCGCAGGAGGGTCAAGAAACTCATTGAAAAAGATCACGCCCTGAGTCAGTGCACCGGCGGTGGCCCTCCTGCCAAACCAGTCTACTTCAGGACCTGGGAGGAGAAGGTGCGAGACATCCTACCACCAGAGAACACACATCCCAGAGCCTGGTGAGTACACAAACAACATACCCAAGATTGCGTGGCAAGGGGACAGTGAAACCATGCACCGCAAGCAAAGCTACACTAACCAATAGATAATCAGCCCAAGATGTGTATGCCAGTCAGACACACACAATACCTGCCATCTCATAGTGACTGGGGACTGTGTCATGACATGCACCAACCTACAAACAAATAGAGCAATCCAGTGGCACTAAGCCAAATACACCCTGCCAGACAGTTTGCCACCACAAACACACCACCTCACAGTGCAGCTGAATGTTAGGAAGGAATCGTGGGGATGTAGGTGAAGTGAGTGTAGCCAAAAGCATGATGGGGCCTGTAGTCACAGATAATGCTCCCCCTCCTGATTGGCCCATCAAGACCTCTCTGAAACATGCGCACATCACAGGGAGTGGAAAATAACTGACACGATGGCTGACACTGGGTCCTGCTGTGGGGAGCACAAGGCCCTGCTTGGGCTTGTGTGCAAATCAGAAGCAGGACACCACTGACTGACATCCTGAAAGACAACTTGCACGCCCTACAATGGAAGCACGTTCCATGATGGGAAGGAGGACTGACAGCCCAGACCATACTACTCAGCATGGGGAGACACCCCCCCAACACAAACTCTACACAACTCACCGGGTACAATGCATTGACACACACATCATTGAAATATCAGCAAAAGATACCCCGTACTGGGTGCTGCTGTGTGAAGCACAGGGGCTCACTTGGGACTTGTAGCCAAACAAACACCAGGATTTCACAATCAGCCATCTTGCCATTGCTGTCACACCCCCTCACAGGGATGCAGAGTCAAGAGGGAGGAACCATGGGCATGCTGGGTAGGGGTGTGTAGCCAGGAGTATGATGGGAATTGCAGTCACAGACAACCTACACCGACCCACATGGCCCAGCAAGACCAAACTGAACCATACTCGCCTCACAGGGAGTGGGAAGGGACTGACAAGATGTCTGACACTGGGTTCTGTTGTGGGGAGCACAAGGCCATGCTGGGACTTGTAGCCAAACAAACACCAGGATTTCACAGTCAATCATATTGCCATTGCTGTCACACCCCCTCACAGGGAAGCAGAGTCAAGAGGGAGGAAGCATGGGCATGCTGGGAAGGGGGGTGGAGCAAAGAGTATGATGGGAGTCGCAGTCACAGACAACCTACACCCACCCACATGGCCCAGCAAGACCAAACTGAACCATACTTGCCTCACAGGGAGTGGGAAGGGACTGACAAGATGTCTGACACTGGGTTCTGTCGTGGGGAGCACAAGGCCATGCTGGGAAATGGCCAACATCATACATCAGGACTACACAGTCAGCCATCTTGCCATTGCTGTCACACCCCCTCACAGGGAAGCAGAGTCAAGAGGGAGGAAGCATGGGCATGCTGGGAAGGGGTGTGTAGCCAAGAGTATGATGGGAGCCGCAGTCACAGACAACCTACACCCACCCACATGGCCCAGCAAGACCAAACTGAACCATACTCGCCTCACAGGGAGTGGGAAGGGACTGACAAGCTGTCAGACACTGGGCTCTGTTGTGGGGAGCACAAGGCCATGCTGGGAAATGGGCAACAACAATATCAAACTCTGTCTGTGACAAGCTGGGAAAAATCAGTGTACAGGCAGGCATCTGTTTGAAAAGTAGAAATGTCATGTTTGTGAACCAACGATACATGTAGAAACATAAATCACATTGTGTGTCTCTTCCAAACACAGGTGGTGCTGGGCACCCAGCACCAAATGACGAGGATACCCAGTCCCAGACTCTGGTGGACACTGAGCTCTCTGGTCTGACTCTCTCACTGTCCTCTTTGGAAGACGACGACCAACCTGGCTCCTCCAGTGTGAGCCATCATGCAGCACCAGCAGCATCAACATCTGCCCCCCCAGTACCCAAAAACTCCAGCATCTGGACACCGACAGGGCACCCCCACCAACATGGACAGACCATGGACAATCAACACCCACAGCACAGGGACACAGGACCCCCCGGAAGCAACAGCCAACACCACCAGCAACACCACCCAAGGGGTCCCAGTGTCACCTGTGCGTACCGCCGCCGGTCCTGCCCATGTGGAGAGAGGTGCTGGGAGGGATGGGAGGCACAGGGAGCGCCTTGCAGAGGGGTCTGGACTGCATGATGACCCCCAACTGGCACACATCTTAGATGCGTACCAGGATAGCACCGGAGGATTTGGCCAGGTAGTGGGGATCACATGAGCATGTCGCCCACCATGCCCGCATAGAGGCCAAGTGGGATGACATCACTGCGGTGCATCGGGACATACTACAATGCCTCCGCCAGATCAACACCAACCTGTCCTCACCCCCCTGTGTGCCCACAACATCTGTCGCAACACCATCTGCCAGTGCCACAGGGAGGGAGGAGGACTCTGGCAGAGAGTACCCTGCACCGCAGAGGCCTGCACATGAGGATCCCCCCCCTGGAAGAAGAGGGGTCGTCCGAAGAAGGACATGTGAGAGGCAGATGTCCCAGCACATCCCCAGGGCCTCCAAACCTGTTCTGGACAATGTTCTTTGTGCGCAACCCGTTCACCTTGTCCAATCACACACAACTCGCCCACATGACATGGAGGGTTCATGTTGGGCCAATGTATCAGATGACTGTGGACTTTACTCTGGACATTTCATCTACCAGCACTTATAACTCCAATGTGAACTTTGTATTCCCAAACCACTGTACAGCACCCACCATCCTGTGCACTTCCCTCACACATGTTTGTAAATAAACTCACCAGTACACCATACTTGCCTCTGTTGTGATTCCAACTTGTTATGTTCAGGGAGATGTCGATCTGCTACACAACACAGTGCATGCCAAATACTGCAACAATGTGACCAACGTAAGGTGAGTCATGGGGATGTGACACATGTGAGGGACACACACCACTATGGCAACACAAAACATACTCACCATGGCCATGTTACTCATCACACACAATGATGTTGACCTGAAACACATTGGCATGCACAGACACAACACCAAGCCCAGTCAGTGGTAACAAGTCCACAGGTGAGGTAAGCAGATGTCACTCAAATGTGGGAAGACAGACAACGCACATAACAAAGCGTAGCACAGGTTCATTACACATCAGCAACACGTTGCGCGGTAATTCTACATAACAGTGGACACACGCTCACAATGTGTTGGAGAATGGAAGTCCAGGGATGTGTGGTACATCAGTTGATGGGAATTGTCAACTTCCACACTGGTGTTGGCTTCTGGGTGTTGGGGGTCAGTGTTGACCACACAACAGGCAAAGTACCCTGGGAAGGACAGACAAGATACAGTCAAAAGCACAGAAGAACAGGAGAGAAATGCAATACACATGCACAAAACATGTTGCAAAACAACTAAACAAACACTAGTTAGCAGTACTACCCTATTGTGGAGTACACACCACCTGAATGGACACATCACAGCACGCATCCAGTCAAGTGGCACACAGACACACTCAGACAGCAACAGAGCTGGCTCAACACATTCCAGGCTACCTCCATACATTCAGAAAAACAATCCTGTAAACTCACATTCAGGTGAAGAAGTTGTTGATGAGCTGGGAGAGGACGTCACCATCATCTTCATCATCACTGGCATCTTGGCCCAGGCCGGGATCCTCCACAGGTGCCAGAGGTTGGTCGTCGTCATCGTCATCCTGGATGAGAGGCACCTCCTTCCACACCCCCATGTTGTGTAGCATGCAGCAGACAAGGATTATTTTGCACACCTTTGCAGGCTCATGTGGGAGGGCACCTCCGGTCTTGTCCAGGCACCGAAAGCGGCTTTTCAGGAGGCCGAATGTCCACTCAATCACCCTCCTGCTCCGACCATGTGCCTCATTGTAGTGCAGCTCGGCTGGTGTCACAGAGTTCCTGAGGGGTGTCAGCAACCATGGCATGTTGGGGTATCCGGAGTCACCTACACACACACAAATGAACAAGTAGCTGAGTTTTGTAGGAGTGCAGAATACAACAGTGACAAACACACACAATGAGAAACAGTCAGTACACACCGACAAGCCAGGCACGCTGAGCTGGCATCTGTGACATCAGCGTTGCAATGCGACTACTCCTCATAATGTAGGCATTGTGCGCCGAACCAGGTAACCGTGCACACATATGTGTGATCGATATGTCAGCAAGACAGACCACCAGAGCATTGATCAAATGGTAGTGCTTCCTGTTCCGGTATGCCTGCTCATGTGCCTGTGGTGGTATCAGGGCAACATGTGTCCCATCAATAGATCCGATGACGTTCGGCATCCTCCCCAGTGTATAAAAGGCATCCTTAATTTCAGGGAGTTCATCTGGGCTCGGGAACTTGATATACAGGTCGAGGAATTGCAACTTCCCCTCCAAGACATTGCGTAGCACCCGACTAACCATTGTTTGCAACATACCACCAGCAGTAGCCACAGTGTACTGGAAGGTACCGGTAGCAAAGAAGTGCAGGGCTGCCATCACCTTCACCTCTGGGGTCAGTGCTATAGGGTATGTCCGGCCAGGTAGCAGATGTGGCGCCAACTGCTCCACCAACTCCTCAATCAGTGGCCTGGTGGAGCGGTACCATCTGATGCAGTCGCGTTCCTGCATGGTTGCAAGGTCTGGGAATGGACGATGGACAGCTGGTGCCCTGCAGCACAGAGATGCACAAAGGAAGATTGCCAGTACATCCACCCATGTGGCCATGACCACGATCACTATCACATGCTAGTTCATGACTTTACACAATGTACTGAGGTGTGTGCTGTTGGGCATGGACACATATGTCACCTACAAGACCACCACCTCACATCTCAATTCCACATGTCCACATGAGTCCCATGTAGTGCAATGGCCAATCATCTGGCTGTGTCACCCAACCTATGTGCTGCTGCAACGTTAAAAAAACACACCCCAGTGACAATTGAGGCCTCATGTCTCCCAGGCATCACAGATCTTTGCCATGCATAAACTCAGGCTCCCTGCATTGCCACATCAACACAGCAATGGACATGGCATAGCACGTACACACCACAAGGCAAGCGTAAGTCCCATAGGTAGTGGCCACTGTTGTTCCTGCCGGCCCTACATGTACGTCTCTTAGACACACACCCCATCAAGGTTGATGCATATACCACATGGATGTGGAGACTGTCACCCATTGGGAACTAGGCCTGGGCTAAAATTTCGTTCCGTTCGCGGAAATTGCGATAATTTGACATTTTCGCGTTCCGCGGAAAGCGCGAAAAAGTCAAAATTTCCGGTTTCCGCAGCTTGGCGATAATTTGTTTCTTGCTCGCGCTGTAGAATAATACATTCTCACGCACGCGCGATCGCCTTACCTGAATCCCTGCGTTCGCCGACAAGTTTTCATGATCCGGTCGCGTTCTCCATGAGATGTTGTATTGTTTTTGGCCATTTGCGCTGTCTCACGACAGTTCGCACCCGCAGTGACGTCACGTGTCGCGCGATCACGTCTTCTCGTGATCATGCACCGCGAGACAACTGAAAACAAGATGGCCGCGCCCGCGAGCTACCACATGGGTAAGTTGGCGAGCCGCAACCATGCAGAAAATCTCGCGAACATGCGGGAAAAAAATGTGTGCATCTTTGCGATATTTCCGCGTGTTTGCGATAATTTTTAACATTTTCGCGATAATTTGCGAAAGTGGATTTCGCAAATTCCGCCCACCCCTATTGGAAACATGTGATCAGACACATCTGAGACACGACATGGACACAGACTGTGGGTGCACATCAGTATTGTGGCTACAGGTCTCACTGTGATGTACATGCCATCACCCCCAGGACTCAGGGTGTATGTGACATGTCCTAAACATATCAAACCTGACACAGTGCCCTTCACTCATGCCTATTACTGTGCAATTGCACATCACAATGGTAATGTGCACAACACACAAAGGATTCTGCCCCCATGTACACGTGCACAGCCTGGGAGTGACTGCACAATGTGCCAGCCAAAAACACAGCTGTGGCCCCCCCAAACACCCAGGGAATGCAGCCTCACATGTCATGGGACACTGTGGCCAATGCTATAGTGTGGCAGGTGTGCGCAGGTGTCCATGACCAGTATATATGTGTTGCATCCGCATAATAGTCACACTAATGAGGTCCGACGCGGGTGACAATGCATACGCATTGTACAGGTCAGGTCCGAGCCGTCCGTACGCTTTGTCATTGAATGCAATGAGGTCCGAAGTGGGTGACAATGCGTACGCATTGCACGGGTCATGTCCGAGCCTTGCGTACACTTTGTCATTGAATGCAATGAGGTCCGAGCGGGTGACAATGCTTACGCATTGCAAAGGCCATGTCCGAGCCGTGCGTACGCTTTGTCATTGAATGCTATGAGGTCCGACGCGGGTGACAATGCGTATGCATTGCACGGGTCATGTCTGAGCCGTGCGTACGCATTGTCATTGAATGCAATGAGGTCCGACGCGGGCGACAATGCGTACGCATTGCACGGGTCATGTCCTAGCCATGCGTACGCTTTGGCATTGAATGCAATGAGGTCCGACGCGGGTGACAATGTGTACGCATTGCACGGGTCATGTCCGAGCCATGCATACGTTTTGTCATTGAATGCAATGAGATCCGACGCGGATGACAATGCGTACGCATTGCACGGGTCATGTCCGAGCCGTGCGTACGCTTTGTCATTGAATGCAATGAGGTCCGAAGCGGGTGACAATGCGTACGCATTGCACGGGTCATGTCCGAGCCGTGCGTACGCTTTGGCATTGAATGCAATGAGGTCCGAAGCGGGTGACAATGCGTACGCATTGCACGGGTCATGTCCGAGCCGTGCTTACGCTTTGGCATTGAATGCAATGAGGTCCGATGCGGGTGACTATCTTGCATACGCTTCGGACAGGCATGGTCCGAGGCAGGCGTACGCCTTGGCCATTGAATCGTATGGAGACGGGTGCATGTTTACATTCAAAATACGTGTTGTACGGTCAGTTGAACGAGCCGTGCGCACCCATTGGCTCTGGACTGCAATGGAGACGGATGCGGATTCAAAAGTTGTACGAGTTGTGCACTGGAAATTCAGTTGGATGCCTACAACAATGTTGCAATTTCAAGTGTTCCATGAAGGTGAAGATGCGGAAGGTGTGTTTGAGTCGTACTTTTAAATGGATTGGACAGATTCTTAGAATGCAACCGTGTTGGACCTATCACTTCGGGACACATGGCACAGAGTCTGCCTCTGCAGCACAGATATAAGGCTGGCTAGCCCCCAGGGAGCTCACTTGCCTGCACTACATGCTACTGGAACACATCCCTGCTACCACTGCTGCTGTCTATGCATCCTCTGGCTCCTGCTATGGCATGTACTCTGGAGAGGGCCCCAGCCTTCACTGAGGAGGAGAACCAGGCCCTGCTGGACGGGCTCCTTCCAGAGTACAGAAAGCTCTATGGGAAACCAGGGGAGCAGGTGAGTGTGCAGTCCAGTGCCTTCCTAATTATGCATGTTGTCTGACTAGCAGTACTAGCAGGGTGTACACCAGTGGCAAGCAGTCTCAATTACTGCTTTCTTCCCCCAAAGTGTGTAGGTACATGCAATGAATGGTTTTCCTGCTGCTAAAGTGCATTATTGCAAGCTCAAACTATCCATGCATTGTTAACATGTAAGACATGCATGTGCTTTTGCAATCCCCATGGTGGCACTACCTGTGTAATTTATTTCCCTTTGTGATGATGACATGTCTATCCAAATGTGTGCTGCTGCAATCTGGGGCATGTGTGTTAATGTACTTTTCACTTTGTCCTCCTCATAGGTTGATACCCACCAGAAACAGAAGATCTGGCTGATCATCGCCCGAGCTGTTCATTCTGTGGGGGTCTACAAGCGCCGGATCCGCACCTGCCAGAAGAGGTGGCAGGACCTTCGGGGCTGGACCCGGAGGATAGCTAGAGTCCAGCTGAAGCTGTCACCTTCACGCAGGAGGGGTGGACACTGGACCCTGACTCCCCACATGCTCCGGATCCTGGCGGTGGTCTTCCCGGACCTGGATAGGCAGCTGAAGGCCAGACAGCAGCAGGAAGGGGGTGAGTCCATGTCTGATCTGTGTACTATATCTGACATGCAAATAGCAGTCTTTTGTCCTGCTCACACTTCCACGTTACGTAGCTCTTGTAGTCTCAAACTTAGGTCCCTCATTTGTGTGATGCCACCTCCTCAACTGTTCCACAGGTGTGGCCCCTCCAATCTGTTGCTTGTGTCACTAGGGCATTGTGTCCCTGCAGTCAGCTATGCTTCAGGTACCGGTCAGCATCAGTTCCCGTGAATCTGTTGTGTGTTTCATGGGTGGGTCAATTGTTTACACAATGCCTGAGATCTGACATGTGATCTGTGTGTGCCCTTGAGATGTGTACCAATTGCTGGTCTGACTCGCAACATGTGGCTGGAGTATTCCAAACAAACCCATGCAGCAGGGGATTCCAATTTAGGGGCCTCAGGAGTATGTATAACAAGTATGTCTCACTTGCTTAGCCACCTGACTACTGTCCAGGGTCAAACACTGTTCCACTTAGTCCTGGCCAGTCATACCCCCTCAAGGGCATTTACAAACACTCTGTAATCCCACTCCTGAATATGAAATTGCTGGTTGTGCTCAGTGACATGTGCCCTCAGGTGTCTGCCTCTGTGTCATCAGGGTGTGGTTTGTTGCTACGTACAACTGGGGTGTCCATGATTCAGAGGGTCAGCATGACATCTGCGATGTGACTGTGAGAGACAAGACCTGTGTGACATATAGGTGTGTGATCATCTGACAGCGCACAATGGTGTATGCAACTGTGTCCTTCATGCAGCTGGGTTACATGTATGGCAGACTGTGATGTGTTAATGTACAGGGAGTTGTGTTTGCTGACACTCATATGTCTGATTTGCATGATATGGGGTAATCTGGGTCCTGGATATGTTGTTTGCATGGGATGGGCAAATACGCCGGTCATCTGCTGAGTTTGCTTTACCCCAGAGCTAGGATTGTGAGTCAGTGCATATTGTTGTTGTCTGGATGCCCTGCCCCTGTGACAGGACACAGTGTTGACTGACTTTCGGGGCATACCAATGCCATGGCATTTAACTTGCTATGAGTGAGCCTGCATTGTGTTCAAGTGTGCACCATGCACCACATTGTGGCACTGACCATCAGGACAGGAGTACATCATAGTGTGCGTTGATGACATGCCCATCCCTTCACCCGGACACCTGTACTGAGTCAGTAGCAAGAGATGTGCTGTGTGTATAGTGACATTCTCTTACATGTTCACTTGCATGTACAACTGATGTGCGGGTGGTGCATGTTGGGGTGTTAGGGTCCAACATGCAACAGCCATATGTGTGAAAGTCAAGGAGGGATATGTGTGCCATGGTTGATGTTGAGAATGACAATTGTCTTATCCTAAACAGTGTTGGCACTCTGAGCTGTGTTCAGCTGATGATGCCAGGGCTTGCCCTGTGATGTGATGTACTCACTGTGGTATGTGCAGTTGGTGCAGGTCACTGATGTTGTTCTCTTACTTCCTATTCCTATCCAGATACATCCACGGCAACAGGAGGGGACAGCTCCACGGACCAGGAGGAGCCACAGAGCCTTACAGGGATAGAAGGAGAGGAGTCGGGTGGACCCAGTGGCACGGAGGGCGAGTTGAGCCACACAGAGGAGTCGTCAGCACCATCCCCCCCAGCTGAGGGCCACAGCAGCTCGGAGGATGACTCCCTTGTGGAGGCAGGTGTCAGCAGCCACCAAACCCCAGCTAGTGAGGCTGTCTCCGCCCCCGCCACCGCCACTGCCACCACCACCACCACCCCCCTCCCATCGGCTCCTATCCCAGAGGTCCCTGTGGGCTCCTGTGTTCATGAGCATGTCTCCTTTGTGCCAGGCACCGCACCCCCTCTACCCCTGTGTCCCCTGCTGCCCTGAGTGAGGAGTCTGTGGACCTACTTAGACAGATCCATGTAGGGCAGACGTTGATGCTGAAGGTCCTCCATGCACACACAGGTCTGTTGACACAACTGGTGTCATTCATGGAGGGCATATCCTCGGGCATGTCTGCCCTACAGAGGACCAATCAGTCCGTGGCCTCCTCCCTGACGGCAGCAGTGTCCCTCCTGCAACAGTCCCGCACCCCTCCTAGCACCCTACCTGTCCCAAGCACAGAAACCCCCAAACCAAGGTCTAGACATGCACACAAGCAAGCGCAGGGGACTGATTCCACACTCACAGGGGCTGGTCTGCTGACACACACACAGTCATCCACAACCACTCCACAGTCCTCCGAGACTACTTCCTCCCAGCCCCCTTCCCTTACCTCACCTGCAACCCCATCCCCCAGAAGCTCTTCCTCTGTGACCATGGCCTCTTCCCCACTGACCCTGCAGATCCTGATTACAAGGGAAAGAGGAAGTCCCCACACACAGTCCCCACACACAGAAGGGAGTGCCCCTCACACCCGGACAACCTCCCCCAGGCGCAGTCAGACCGAGACGCCCACACGCAAGTCCCCCCGGCGCCAGAAAAGCAAGACCCCCCGCCACCACGCAGCTCCAAGGCAAAGTCTCCGTCCTCCATCCCCCAGGCCACCACTCCAGAGGTTCCCCCACCACTCCTTGTCCCGGGTTCACCCACACACAGATACACCATCCCCAAAATGCTAAGGCCATCCCCCCCAACACTTGCTCCTCCACACCTGGTCAGACAGTTGGTGCCACTGATGTGGGGACCGTGTCCCCCTCAGCCCTGCCGACCTCACCTGTCCCCCATTCTGCTCCCATGGATGTAGGCACTGCTTTGGAGTCCACGACGACCCCGTGTGACTTGGGCACTACAGTGGTGAGCCAATCCACTCCATCTGACCTGCCCACTGGAGTTGTGCTTGCACCCACCACATCTGACTTGTGCCCCACAGTTGTGACAGCACCCACCACTTCAGTCAGCTCCACTGCAGTTGCAAGTGTCTCGCCTGCATCCCCCACCTCTTCACTGCCTCCTTCTGCTGCGCCCTGATCCTGTCCCTGCAGTGCCTGGCCTGCCCCCATGTATGCCCCTCCGAGGGGATGACCCCGGTCCTTAGCAGTGCAGGCAAGCAAGGTGTGACAGTTGTCACTCTAGTTCACTCCTTGGCATTTGGACATGGACTGGCCATTGGCCTTTTGTTTGCACAGACGTTTAGATTTTCATATACTGAATTTGTCACTCTAGTTCACTCCTTTGCATTTGGACATGGACTGGCCATTGGCCTTTTGTTAGAACAGACGTTTCACTTTTAATATGCTGAATAAAGCTTTTTTCTTTATCCCTGTGAACTTGATTTAGCTGTACATTATGTTGATGTTGTTTTACATGCCCTTGCACCTGTAATGCTTGGTTTACAATGTTGAACACTGATGTGTTGATGTGAGGTACTCCCTGTGGTCCATGAGATATGTATCCTATTCTGGTGGGTATCCATGTCATCCTTTGCAGCTACCTGGGTGTGTCAGGATCAACGATTTGTGTACATCTCTCTGTGAGCATTTCATTGGCATCGTCACATCTGTGGCTTGCACCCCTGCACATATTATGTGCTTCCCATTGTCCAATTTGTCACTTCCACATACTCTGTGCTCATCATCAACACTGGACCTACAGGTGTGGGCATCATTTTAATAGGAGCAACTGGGGCCTCTATGCAACTTGCTAGACATATGTTTTGGGTATGTGTAGATGACTTAGGGGAGACTCACGTGCCCAGGCTGTTGTGACCAGAGCCTTCATTGTGTGGTAACTGATGGCTGACTGTCCAAGTGTTCTGCAGACATGAGTGGGACTTGCGGTGAATATGTTTGGCACAGCTGGGATCCCACAGGAGTTGTGTCCCCTCAAGTAAGTGTGTTGTCCAGTGACATGGCCTGTGCCCATGGTGTGTGTTGTATGAGCATGTGTGTGTGTCCACATCCCTGTTCATACACAGACAGTGTTCCTTTGATATGTTCCTGTTGTTGATGCTTGCTGAGTTGTACTGGGTTCATCCCACTACTTTTCCAATTGGCTAGCAGATGAGTGGGTGCATGACACACTACTGTTAATTGGTGTATCATCATTGGGATTTGTCAGTTCTGAGTGGTGATGACACAGATGGGACACAGTCAGGGTTCCTCAATGCATTTGTTTGTTCGCAATATCATGTAGTTGTACCTCAGTGGTAGTTTTCAGTTTTCAGTGATTGAGACATTTGTTTGTATGTGTGTGTGACTGCTCCCACTTGTCGGGTTCACGGCTGCAATGCTGGCGGGTGTCAGCATGTGTGCCTTGTGTTTCTCCTTGGCATCTGCATTGTCCTGGGACTGTGGCAGGGATTCTGAAGGTTACATGAGCTCTGAGGTCATGACCATGTCCAGCATACTGTGTAGTATGTCTGTCATTCCCCAGGGTTGTAAACTGTCCTTGTGTGATGTGTCTGTGCACCTTAGTTCCTCCCAACATTCCTGTGTTTGCCATGGGTGCATGTGCTATGTCACCTGTCCATGTGGGCTTCACAGATACACATTGTTGCAGTTCAGGGTGTGTGGTGTTGAGGGTGGACTGATGTGAATGTTTGCATGGATGGTCCCCTAGCTCCCATTTGTCTATGGATGAGGGGCCATGATGAGTGATTTGTGTTTGTGTATGTGTGATGTACGTTTGTGGCACAGGACACATGTCTGGGTTTCCCAGTTTGTACGATATCTGCCTTTGTCATCACAGTGGAGGTGTCATGCATGCTTGTGTCACCTCAATATCTGGTCCCTGGGGGTATTGCTGTTGTGTGTCAGTCTCTTGCTGTGTTAGTTCGTGTTCATTCCAGCTTGTGTCACATGTGTCTGTTGTGCTCCCTCTCATCTCCCAATGCCTGATTGCCCACTGAGGGTGTCCCAATGATGGTTTAATTTTGTATGGCACTGTGTCTGCATCTGTGTCACTGTGGTTCAGCCCCCCTCATGTGTTGTGTAGTTGCCTGGGGATACTGTGCCACACACACGCATGTTGTGTCCGATGTGCAGTGTGAGTTTGCCTGTTTGTGTTTGTGCATCTGCACCAGTGCATTGGTATTGCTGTTGTGGGCCTTTGTCTGGATGCTGTTTCTGTGATTTTGCATGCTGTCCCTGTGAGTCATTTCACATCATTGTGCACATTTATCCTGGTTGTTGGGTGCCATTGCTGGCATGGAATGTGAGTTTGTGAGCTGACACCTACAGTCTACACATGTTGTTTTGATTGGTGTGTCTATTTTCGAGATGTGTGCATGCTTGGTGATGGTCACTTCTGCTGTTGTGTCATTGTACGCTGTATGAATTGTCAGCCCTCATGTGTGGTGCTTGTCTGCACATGGCCGAGAGTGTGTTATGTTTTCACAGCACTGTTAGCCTGACCACATCTCTGTGTGTATGGGACACAACCACTAGTTTGCCACAGAAATGTTTGATGTGTTGGGAGCAGGGATCATACATGCTGTTTGTTATTTGCAGCTTTGACCATGATGACACTTACCTTTTGGTCACTGTGATGAGGGGGGTTTGGTCCCCATCATCACAATGCTCCACATCTGCTGCATTTTGTGAGCCCCCACTTAACTTCTGTTCTACACAATGAGGGGGTGTACTTTTTACATTTCCACAGTGCTATGGTGATGCTTGCCTTGTGTATGTCACACTCATGTGTTGGTCACACATGTGCTGTTACTTACATTGTATGCTTGTAGCCATAATCACTGTTGTGGGCATTTGTCACAGACTACACCCTGTTGTCATGATGTTATGGGGGATGTATTTTGCGGACATACCTGATGTTGGAGTATGCTGGATGTGTTGCGCATCACCCATCTTATGGCTGGGGGTGGCAGGGGTGATGGGCAACATCAGCCCTATGGCTGGGGGTGGCAGGGTTGATGGGCAACAGGTCCCCTGTGAGTGGGGGTGGCAGGGGTGATGGGCAATATAAGCCCTATGGCTGGGGGTGGCAGGGGTGATGGGCAACAGATCCCCTGTGAGTGGGGGTGGCAGGGGTGATGGGCAACAGGTCCCCTGTGAGTGGGGGTGGCAGGGGTGATGGGCAACATCAGCCCTATGGCTGGGGGTGGCAGGGGTCACGGGCAACAGGTCCCCTGTGAGTGGGGGTCGCAGAAGTGATGGGCAACATCAGCCCAATGGCTGGGGGTGGCAGGGGTTATGGGCAACATGAGCCCTATGGCTGGGAGTGGCAGGGGTGATGGGCAACATGAGCCCTATGGCTGGGGGTGGCAGGGGTGATGGGCAACATGAGCCCTATGGCTGGGGGTGGCAGGGGTGATGGGCAACAGGTCCCCTGTGAGTGGGGGTGGCAGGGGTGATGGGCAATATAAGCCCTATGGCAGGGGGTGGCAGGGGTGATGGGCAACATCAGCCCTATGGCTGGGGGAGGCAGGGGTGATGGGCAACATCAGCCCTATGGCTGGGGGGGACAAGGGTGATGGGCAACTGGTCCCCTGTGAGTGGGGGTGGCAGGGGTGATGGGCAACAGGTCCCCTGTGAGTGGGGGTGGCAGGGGTGATGAACAACGGGTCCCCTGTGAGTGGGGGTGGCAGTAGTGATGGGCAACAGATCCACTATGGGTGGGGGTGTTTGTGGTGCTGGTCAGGCAACCTCTAAGGTGGGCTGTTGTTAGTGGCCAGGATGTGGATACCCTGTGTGTGTGTGTGCCAGTTTGTGGGTACATGTCGTTTGTTTGTGTTGTAGGTGTCTGTCTTACTGCCTGCGCCGTCGGCGTCAGTCCCTGATCCAGTCATAGATTTAGAGTACTGGTATGACCTGTGCGATGGGATTCATGATGTGTTCGTGTCATACACGCTGCTTGTTGCTCCGTCTCGTACCCGCTGCAAGCTGGTCCGTCTCGTAGCCGTGTATTGATTTATGGCGCGAATCGTAGCTGATATGCTTGTTTTCCGGAAGCTGTGGCGTCCCGTGCGTGATGACCCGTCCGGCGCGTAGGAAGTACGCATCGTACTTGTCATGCCGGAAACTTATATGCATAATGCTTCCGGGCGACTCGGTTAATCTTTAGGAGTTACGGCTCGGACGGAGAATGGGGCTTGATTCACAGCCTACGTGTCAGTCGTGTTTTTGGCAGTTATGTGCATCGTACTTCCTCTACAGGACGGACTGGCTCCGGATACGTGTCAGTCGCACGGTAAGGATACGGACAGCTGTCTGACCGCCCATCGGAATCGCCCACTGAATAGTAAGTACACTTAAGCAATATATATGTTGATATGGTATTTTTAGACACATAAAATATAGATATTGCATTTAAATGTATATTTAGGAACATAAATAATGAAAAATATTTCATAGAGAAAGAATAAGACTTTTTATTTTTTTAAATAATTTTGTTATTTATTAATAACAATGTTAGGGAAAAAATATATTGTATTAAGGTAGCATTGTACAATTGATGAAACATAGAAAGTAAATATATATTTTTAAAACATGAATATGAAATATTTAGGGGGCCTATTAGGATGGCGGGCGAACTTTTGTCTGCCCGCCACCCTAGCGGTGCTGGGACCGGCCGCCAGTGGTGCGGCGGTCCTGCACCGGCAATTAGGATGCCACCGCTACTGTGGTGGTGGCATCCTCTATTCCCATCATTGTGGCGGCAGAATGCTGGGAATGCGTGTTGTACATTGTCATGCACGGTGCCTGCCACCTTGTCCGTGACAATGTGTACCCCCCATGTGTACCCCCCACCCCCCCAATACCCTAGGGGCCCGCAACGGGCCCCTGAAAGCAAACTCCACCTGGCTTTGCATGGCGGGGTCTCCGCCATGGAAAGCCCTGCACCGCAGCCCATGCTAATATGGATGGCGGTGTGTAGCAGACACCACCAACATATGCAGCCCTTTTTCCGCCCGTTTGACTGGTCGACTGACAAAAAACCGGCATACGGTGTTTTCGTCCGCCGGAGTCCCCCCCACCATACTAATATGGCAGGGGAAAAATGTGTGGCTGGCGGGATATGATGTAGGGCAGATCGCCATACCATGCGGGTGGTGGCTATCCGCCATACATCATAACAGACCCCTTAAGGGCCAATTCCAATCCGAGTCGGGAAGCACTCCGACCGAGCCGGATCCGGAGTGTTTTCTGACCGAGCCGGAGTACTGCAGTCCGACCGAGCGAGTACGATGCGGCCGTATGCTGCCGGACTCAGTTTGGTCGGACTGCCATAGAAGTCAATGGGAGCCAGTCGTACGACGCGCACAAGGGCTCTCATTGACTAAATGGGTACGTCGCAGACAAGTGAGCCCCTACAGTGGGTACGTGTCGTGCCATCCGCACCGTACATGCCTGTGTTGGTGAGACCCATGGGTCTCCCCCTGTGTCCGAGTCGTAGGGCTGCAGGTGACAGGGAGTCTGACGCGGACCCCCAAAGGCAACCACCCGGACAATTTGCGAGCTGGACACTCCGGCTCGCACAGGCTGTTCGACGCGTGCATCGTACTGGCTCGGTCATGAATCGCATCCATTGCACGCCACGGTTAGCTTAAGACCGAGATGTATGGAGCGGTTCGGACCCGGAAACGACTTGATCGGTGAATTTCATGTGGCTCGCATCGTACTTGCTCGCTCGTACAGCTGTACGAGTCGGCCGGAAAAAACACGTACGGCTCGTAGTTTTTCCGGCCGGATCGCGTTCGGTGCCCTTCCAACCCAGAACGGAATCGGCCCCTAAGTGTACATATGTTTATTCACATACAATATTTTTTTAACATACATTGTTTTTACATATTTACATTTTAAAACATAGGTATAATATTTTTGCATTAGGAAACTTTTTTATTTATTTTTGTTCATAACATTTGTGCAAGAAAATACATTTTTACAGCATGCTTTTACAGTACTATTTTTGTATTTGTAACATTTACTAAACATTGATGAATGCTTCTGTATGTTTAATGCATCATATAATACATATTTTCGCATAAAACAACAAAAACATAATATAATAATGTTATAACATAGTGTATATATTTTAAATTAATGATATACATTTTTGATAAATTAATAAAATTAATTAGTCCATTTGAACATTTTCTACAAATATTTTCAAAAGGTTAAATTAATTTGTGTAACATTTTACACATTTTAAGCATTTATAGATATATATTGTAAATGATACAATTTAATAAGTAATTATAATAATAATTAATATATTTTATATTAATTATTACTACAATTTTACAATACTTGAATTTCTTTATTATTTTTTAAAAATAAGTACATTGTTGTAGTATTTTTAGAAAATAAAAAAATTGTTTATTTATCTATGTTTCCTTTGTTTTACATTTATTTAGTATGTTTTTAATTATGAAAGCAGCCATTTTTGTTTAACAGGGATTACTTCTTTAACCTCTCACTGTTGTTTTGGATAATTTCAAAGGGGAGAAGCTCGCGGTTAGATAGATACTGCATCGCGTGTATGAAGGTAAGTTTTATTTGCTACCTTTTTATTATATATTTACTAGTAAGTGCATGTTGTTAAGTGGTAGTTAGTATGTGTAGTGGTAGGTTGTTGTGTTTTTGGTGCATTTTGGTAGTTAGTTGTATTTTAGCGAGCTATCGACGTTTTGTTTTTGCGGCCTAGTGTAGAAATGTACTGCTATGTTTCTAAATGTATGTTTATTTAATATGGAGTGTCTATATGTGTTGTTTAATATACTGTATGTGTATGTTTGTGTGGGTGGGTATGTTTCTTTCTCTTTTTGTAGGTTTTGTTCTCGGAATCGCGTTTTGGAGAAGATAGCGTTTTTTTTAATTAAGAAGTGTATATTAGTATTTAATACTAATATTTATTTAACACTTTCTTAATTCTTTCGTGTTTTCCTGGAGCGTTTCTTTTTTTAAACACTATTTTCGTTTTTTTTATGGTTTAAAGTCATTGGATTTATTGATGCTGGATTATTTTTGGGGAACAGTTGTATTTTTACCTTTTTTTGGGTGGAATTTAAATATTCTTTTTATTGAGAGGTACCTGGATGGATTTCCGAAATTTGGATTATGTTTTCTTCAGATACAGAAACCGTAAGTGTTTTATTTAATAAATGTGGGAGGGTATTTTTAATATGTTGTTTGATATATGTTTAATAATGGTTAAAACATAATTAATATGTCAATACATAGTTTTATAACTGCATTATATATATATATGTCATATTATTTATATTTTTAAAAGATAAGTAAAGATATAATGACAGTTTCCAAATGTGTTTTGTAGCAAAGTCTTTTTCTATTGATTTAAGCTATTTTTTAAAAGAATTGTTTTTGCTATTAGTGACAGGTATTCTAGGCCTCTAGTAGTTGGATATAGTGTTACTTGACTTTGTAGTAAGTCGTATATTCTTTTGGTTTGTTTTGTGAGTTTAGGGCCTATTTGAGTTACTGATTGTTCCATTCTAAGTTCTTGGTAACTTTGTTCTTTTTGTAGGGCTTGGAGTAATTTATGTAGGGTAGGTATCCTTCTTCCTGTTGTTGATTGGAAGGCATTATGCCATCCTTCAACAGCACTGTTGGTTTTGGCTTGTTTATTTAAGGTGCTTAAGTAGACATTCCACCATGGAATGTGGAATTTGGGTAGATTTCTGTGACCTGATCTGTGCAGTCTTCCTACCCAGGTATCCTCAAAGTAATCCAATAGTGGGCTTAGTTTTTCTTCGTGTCTTTTGTAGTAGGGACTTTCAATTAGGATATTGTAGTGCTCTGCTTCCTCTGTTACTGTAACATAGGCCAGTGCTAATAATGTTTTAACTTGATATGCAAAGGTACAGTCTGTAGCATACTCAACACTTAGCGGTCTATCAGGATGGCGGGAGAATGGCCGCCGCCGGACCTGCGGCGGACATCCGCCTGCGATCGCAACCCTGAAAACCGCTGGTACCATTAGCATGGCGGTGACGACCGCGGCGGTGAGAATCTCTGCCCGCCACATTTCTGCCGGTAACAGTCCGCACACATGCCTAGCGGGCATAACTGGACCGCTACAATGATGCCGGTGCAGGGCCAGGCTCCGCCGGCATGATTATGATGCCGGCGGTAGCCAGCCGTTCTGCGGTGGTGAAACCGCCATGGAAAGGCATGCGGAGAATGTCTCCGGGTGCCCATTGCGGGCCCCCAATGTGTTGGGGGTGTGTGTGGGTGCACTGGGGGGGTAACTAATCTATAAGAAATAGAGGCGCACTCTGAGATTCAATGTTGCTCAATGTTGCAATTCTAAACCAAGGGTGCTGCACTACTAGTGTGTGTTGACAACACACACTGAGAAAATAAAAAAAGCATACAGGCTAGACCCTGATTGTAGTGAGCACTGATCCTGTTGAACAAACGTTCTATAATGATAAACTTCACTTTTTTTTAAATGTAAGAATCATGCATGCTAATTCAAGAAACAAAAAACAAAGTTTGTTCCAAGAGCTTATTATTAACAAGTAAATCATTAGGCGTAATACAATTCGTACATAAATCAGTGTACTAATACATAGCCATCTGATAGCACCAAGAGGTACTTGAGCAGAACACATTTTTGAATCCTTAGATATGAAAACAACAAAACAAAATGTTGTACAGTTCAGTTTTCTAGTACAGTTCAATTTTCTGATACAATGTATCCCTGTATAACAATTCGCATATTAGTCTATGCATAGTTGTCACATGGCCCGTAGATGTCATAAGCTCGAAGCCCAATGCATTTCCGGACTCACTGGTCCCTTCCTCAGGGGAAATATTCTGTAATCAAAAGAATTGTCATCATGTACATTATATGTGTTTAATTTAGATGGGATATAATAGAATAAAAGGTTAAGGTAAAAAGATTAAACTGTACGGAGAGTCCCGTGTCCCGCGAAACAGAGAAAAAGAAGAGAGAGATTACCTAGTAAAGTCACGTCATGTACCAGTGCTGGAGAGTTAATCAATGTGCACGCCGTGGTAAAAATCAAAGATCTGCGTGCAATCCAGTGAAGGCGTTGAACAAAAACAGCAAGGTGTGTGGTATATCACTGAAACAAAGTGTACTGATCATACCTGAAGGTTTCAGCATGAGCTGCACCTTAGTGCTTAGCCAATGCTCACAGGAAATAAAAAAACTGCAATGTAACCAATAGCTATAAGTGACCATGCTTCTACAGGATCTTACGTTCCTTTGTACACTGACACAAAAAACCTGAAGCAATAGATTAACCATACTGTATCAGGATGTATATATACCCAATAAATTATGCTCACACAAAAAAATCTGCATCATACTATCATGCACTCACCCGAGATGTGGGTATATCGATGATCGCTTAAGGCAAGGCTAAGGCTCAATGGATCAAATTCCGTATCACAAACAACAGGACAAGAACTGAAAAAATAGGCAAAAACCACAATGTTGAAATAACTATCTAGTCGAGTGTCGACGGAAAAAAGCTGAAAGTATGAGAAAAATGCATGCGGTTTTACCTGGTGGGAAGATGTAACACGAGAGAAGCTGCCTGAAACGTAAAAGTCTGCCGGTGGCGTCTGAGTTAAAACACCATTATATCTAGGAAGTAGAAACAGGACTTCTCGGAGCTCGGAGCTCTGCGTAAGAAAGGGAATTCTGGGGAATGAAGTGAATTGTGGAGGTAGGCGATAAAATAGGAATGCCCAAAGTAGGCAGTGAAGTGCGTTGCACCCACTATACCTTAGAAATAGCGAACACCTTCAAAATATGTAGAAACTAATAAAAATGATAAAGTTGTGAAATGAGTGCCCGCACACGTAATACTGGCTGCTCAATAAAATAAACAAACCGTGTTAACTAATCGGCAATAATTCACAATAAAAGGTCAAGAAAACACAGGGGGTGTAAGAGTTAGACAAAGCCGTCTGGGATGGTCTAAAGCTCCTGTCCGGAAGGAGATACATAAGATATAGGCATCTTGCTGGCAACACGGAACAAGTGGCACAAGTGGGCTGGGTATAGAACATATAACCTTGTACTATGAGAGTTAAAAGTGCCAATGAGTTGAAGTGAACTACATAGAATGCAACGCAGCGTAGTGCTACTGGAAGCATGTATGGAAGAGTGTGTGGTGGTAACTTTTTACTTATCCTAAGTGGACTGTGATAACGGATATATAGAGGAAAAAAAGAAGAGCAAGAAAAAGAGATAGGAGAAACTAATGTCTATATCGACAACCAGGTTGTATAACATCATAAGTACTGCTGATGAAGATATGGGTATAATTACAGATAACAACTCATATCCATTTTGTCATTAAGCCCTTTGGGGGACAATGTTTGCAAGTAGTCAATTCAAAAAACCTCATGTTTCAACAATCTTATGTTATTGTCCTGACCTTCGTGTTTGGGGACTACTTCAACAATCTGTGCTCTAAGTTGAGTTATGTTCTGTTTAGCTTCAAACCAGTGTGTCGCCACACTTGAAGTTTAGTTCCCTGTTCATATTGTGCTTTTGTGTTTCGTTAGACGTATTTTAAATTTGTGTTCTGTCTTGCCTATATATGCTTTGCCACAAGGGCATTTCAAGCAATATATGATGTTGATGGTATTGCGGTCTGAGGTGTGTTTTAGTTTTATTTTTCTACCAGAAATGGGATGTGTGAGTATATCACAAGTAGTTATATTGTTGCAGTGTATACAGTTGTGGCACATCATTGTTCCTTTGAAGGTTTGTTTAATCAGGGGATTCTCCGGTGATTTAATCAAATCATGTAAATTTCTCCCCCGAGTATAAGCGAATGTAGGTTTTTCAATTAAGATGCCATTGAAATCAGGTTCATTTTGGAGGAGCTCCCATCTCTTATGAATAATTTTCTTGATTTGATTGGAGCAGGTGGAGTATTTAGAAACAAAGGAGGGGGTCGTTTTCTGGCTCCTTGGAGTTTTGCAGAATAACGCTGCACGATCCTTATTAGCTATTCTGGTGATACTCTTCTGTAGAATACCTAGATGATATCCTCTTTGTTCAAACCTTTGTTTGTGTAGCTCTATCTTAGTTATGGAAGTAGCTGGTTCAGAGCATATCCGTTTTATACGAAGAAAGTGCGAGTATGGTAGATTGGAAATAAGGCTTCTGGGATGAAAACTTGAACGGTGTAACTTGCTGTTTCTGTCAGTGGGTTTGGTATACATTTCGGTGGTTAATTTATGATGAATAGAATCCTTGGTTACTAAGACATCTAGTAGGTTGACCTGTTTGGTACTGATGGTAGGGGTAAATTGAATTCTGGGATTTCTGGTTTTGAGTTCCCGATTCAGGTTCTCTAAATGTTTCAATGGTTGTGACCAAATAAGGAAAATATCATCAATGTATCTACTGTATTGCACAAGTCCTCTGGTCCAATTGGTATTAGTCAGTATGTAATCGTTTTTGAATTTTGACATAAAGATGTTAGCATATGCCGGAGCCCCTGAAAAGCCCATGGATGTACCAGTCAGTTGACCAAAGAAGGTCTCTTGCCATTGAAAATAACTGTTGTGAAGACAGAAAAAAAGGAGTTTGAGTAAAAAGACAGACTTCTTCAGGCAACTCCATTTTTAGTAGCGCCCATTCTGTTGCTTCAATTCCTTCTGAATGCGCTATGGATGTATAAAGCGCTGTGACATCAATGGTACAGAGTATCCAATTGTCTTGAAAAAAAGGTTCAATGATCTGAAGTTTCTTCAAAAAATCAGTGTTATCTTTGGTATAAGAACACCAACTTTGTACAAACTTTTGTAGTAAATAATCCAGGCCTTTACCTAGCGGATCAAAAATAGAGCTACAACCGGAGACAATTGGGCAGAGTGGTGGATCAGTAGGATGTTTGTGACTGTTTGGTGTCATATAAATTTTGGGACGCCTTGGATTCTTGATGGTAAGATAAGATTTCAATTGTGTATCTATGGTGCCCATATGTTCTGCTTGATCTAAGATTTCTAAAAGAATATTTTATAGATTGGTGGTAGGATATGTTGCGAGAACCAAATATGTTGTAGTGTCCATAACATGTTCATTGACTTTTCTACATAAAAGGTGTTGTCCATAACCACCAGCGCTCCTCCTTTATCTGCTGGTTTGAGGGTGAGATCTTTGTTATTGGCTATTGATTGAATGATACGTTTTTCATGCTCAGTAAAATTAGAAACTCTGGGCTTTTTATAGTTCAAATTTGCACAATCATGTTTAACTATATTTTCAAAGGTGTCCAGAATTTTGTGTGAAACAGGAGGCTGATATTTGGGCTTAAACATAATAGAAATATCTTCTTGCAGTTCTCTTGTTTCTTGCAAAATGTTTGAAAAATAGTGACGTAAACGCAACTTGTGCATAAAGTTGTAGAGAGCAATGTCTGTGTCTAGTCTTGTGGTAGTAGCGGTGGGCATGAATGTACCCATGGTACCCCCCTATATGTCCCTGTACCAGGTGGCAGGCACTGTGCAGTGCCTGCCACGCAGTGCAGTGACATGCATGACATGCTCCTTTTCACACCGCGGCGGTGCTGCTGACAGCAGCAACCGCCGCAATGTTAATCACCAGAAACCGACTGCTGCGATCGGATTTTGAATGCGGAGCATCCTAATTGGACCGGCGGTTATGCCGCAGTCTTTGCGGGCGGTCTTTTCCCGCTACGGGCGGTCGGGAAGATTTTCCAACCGCCATATTAATAGACCCCTTAGGATTGACTTTTGTAGATGTCTCCAGAGACACTTATTAAAGTGGTAATAGCAACCCTGGATTGCTGCATGGGGGTAGCATTTTAGTATACTATTGATCATGGCATGCTCAAAATCAATAGTTGTTTTCTGGGGGAAATGATTATTGTTTTTATCTTTTATTTGGTTTAAAATTTCCAAGTAGGTAGTTTGATTTTTGTTAGGGGGTAGAGTATATACAAATGGAATATTAGTATTTTGGAAAAAGCCATGTATTGTGTATAACTGATAGAATGGTTTGGGACAAATTTTGAATGTCCCATCCATCATCCAAGTATTACATTGTTGCAATTTTACTAAATTGTTTGTAGTAGCAAACATAATAATTTGTTTGTCATTGCATTTATTGTCAAAAAATATGAATGGTTCATTGGTGTGTGTGACACTTAGCTCAGGGGGAATCTCAACCTCTTGAAATGTTCTAGGGGCATGTTTACTAGATGTAGTGGCTTTTTTGTCTTGCTATGGTTCGTTGTAAAGATTCAATAGTTGGCAATTGACTAGATGCAGGTTGGGGTACTGTTAGTAATTGCTCCTTCAGTATCTAAGTGGTAGGTCTATCTGTGCTAGTGCTTGCTCCTTTTATATTTTCAAGGGCATTTCTAATTTCTATCTCTGTTACATTTGGTGCATGGTTATGTTCTTTAACAGATGTAATAGTTGTTTCCTGCGTAATAGCCCTACCATAGCATTTATTAGAATAATATTTACTGCATTTCCAAAATACTTTTAAAACCACTGTGTTTTTCTTGTGTGTATACATAAACCATATAACACAATAACATTTTGCCTTTTTGTGACATAACAAATTTGGCTCCTTCAGTCATGATGGTTTGTTTAGGTCTAAGAAAAATATTTTAACATATTAATTGATATCATATGGTACATATTAAATGAATATACATATACATTTCATTTTATATACTTACTATGTTGCTGTTGAGGTCACTGAAGATGGTGTTGTTTATTTTCAAACTTCCGTTTTCTTTTATTCGAAAATATTTCTGTTGGTAAGAAGAAATACCATGTTTTAATGTTTGTTTTATTAATATTTAGGTGATGAGGAATTTGGGAATAAGTGGGTTTATACTGGGTATTTTAGGGAATAGTGGTATATAAAAGAGATGTAGCTGTAGATGTAGAAGTAGTTTTGAGATGCCTTTTAGGACATATCTGTAGAGGAGATATAAGTGCAAGAGAAATATAATAGTAAATTACATTTTGATATATTTTTTGGGGAAAAGTATAAGTAGTTTGGTAGTTCAAATTGCATTTTACTTACTTGGTGCTGTTGTAAAATTCTTTCAGAGTAGTAAATCTGCTTTCTGTGAGTAATCCGGCACAGTTTCCTCTTCTTTTTGTGTAGGGTTGGAGTTTGGATTATGTGTAAAAATGGTTCTTTATATAGTGTTTGTTTAATTGATGGGTTAGTTTCATTGGTTTATTTTATTAGTTTGAGGTTTCTATTCGTTGTTTTGCATTTTTGTTAATGTTATGGCATTTACTTTCCATATATGGAAAACGTTAATTAAGAAGTTGGTAATGCTAATTATTTTATTTAAAGGTATTTCTTTGCTTTTGTATGTTTAATATAGTTTAAAATGTACAGCATTGTATGTTTTAATTTTAATAATATTTTATATGTAGTTTAATAGTGTGGTTAGTAATGTTTTTATGTGTTTAAATACAGGTTTATAATAATTAAAATGTGTGTAGTTAATTTTTATATAGTGAAAATACGTTTTGGAGTTAAGTTATGTTCATTTTAGTTGATTTTGTAAATGTCGATATTTCAAGTAAACCCATATAATTGTTGTCTATATTTTGTTTTTCGATATTTAGGTAATTTTACTCTTTATTCAAGGAACATTTATATTTTTGTTAACGATATTTATGTTTTCGATAATGTGTTATTCAATATTTTTGATGTACGATATTTTGTGTTCGATATTTGTGTATTTTCATTAATAAGTATTGGTATTCGATATTATTGTAATCGATATTTTGTCAGTGAGTCATATAATTTAGCAGCATCATTAATTGTCCGAGCAATTTATTTTCTGCCGCTATTTCATTCTATTTGCTGATTAATTCATATCAGATATCAACTGAACGGTGACTAGTGTTTTTATGAATCATCTGCCACATAAGAAAGTGATTTTTCTGTGTTTTAGGCACACGCCATGCAATTTGTTTGCATTGTTTCGAAGAAATGGAGGCGGAAGGAGGGATACGTAGGTCTTTATTAAGCAAGAATAGAGAGCGAGAAATCAGGTTTGGGGGCTACATGGCTAACAGAAGATACTGGACACAAATGTATTAATGGGGGTCATTTACCAGTTGTGTCCTGAGTTTCTGTAGAGCAGAACCTCACGCTAGGGACCAAGTATCCCTTTTAGCACTTGTATCCCAGGATAGCAACACAGAGCAGTTCATGGCTGAGTAAGGAAGGTGTTGTTGTGCAAGAAACACAGAACTCAGCCACCCACAACTATAATGCCCAATAAATTAAAGTCCTGCAAGGGCTTTTACTGTAGTAAAGAAAATCACTTTAACATACACTCAGATAAATATTGCATACAAAATTAAAAATATGCATACATTTATATAGGGCAAAACAATTTGGAACCGCTTCAAGGGATCTATAACCAATATCCAGGTTTCAAAACAGTTAAACTAAAGATTTATCTGAGGTCATAGTTAATGCCACCAACCTTGCCTGTTTCCATAATCTGCCAGTTTTCCATGTGACACTTTACAATCCTACAGGTCTTAACATTATTAAACCACAATACCATCAAACAGGCCTTTTGCAGATAACATATGGTTTTCACTATCAAAAAGAAAACCTACTGATTTTGTGAAGTTCTTCACACTTAAGAATATTTTCCCCCTGCCTGAAAATACTTTTCACAAGCAATAAAAACAGGCAACACTCTTCATCAATGTGAGGCTCTAATATAAGGGTGGGCGTAGTTCGCGAAGTAGCACTTCGCGGAGCTACGCAAAGTGAAGTTCGCACTACGCGAGCTACGCATAGCACTTCGCGAACTGCGTAGTAACATGTTCGCACTGTGCAAGATGTTGTTTTCAATGATTGCACAGTGCGGACAAGCAACCGGCACTGTGCAATCATTGAAAATGACATCTTGCACAGTGCGAGCTGTAGTTATCTGCTGCTCGAGTAGATTTTTACTCGAGCGGCAGCTTTCTCAACGCGAACTGGTAGTTTCCCATCGCGAGCGGTCGCGAGCATATGCGACCCCTCGCAATGAGAAACCTCACCTCCTCGCGTTGGGAATCTCGCCGGGAGGTTTATTTTCCATGCTCGCGATCGCCAACTTGATGTTGCTGATCGCGAACAAGGAAAAAGTCTCGCCGGGATGTCATTTTGCTTGCTCGCGGTCGCCAACTTGACGTTGAGGACCGCGAGCAAGCAAAAAATGACCGCAGCACTACGCAACACTACGCTACGCGTGTTTGCACTGTGCTACGTGCAGTTCGCGTAGTGCGAAGTAGCGCGAACCTCGCAAACTACGAGAGCGTAGCGTAGTGCTTCGCCCAGGCTTACTCTAATATAGAGCTGAATCATATTTTAAGCAGACCCAAAAAGATAAGCATTTGGGGCCATATGTAGGTAGCCTAATACCGGTCGGTAACGGCCGATTTTCGGTAAATATACCGTTACCGACCGGTATTTAGGCTTTTGCTATGTAGGGGGAACATTTCAGGATTCGGTAATTTACCGAATCGGTAAAATTATCGATTCGGTAATTTTACCGATTCGGTAAATACCGAATCCTGAAATGAGATGTAGGTGACACTCAAATGAGTGATGTGTAGGGAAAATAATTTGGTATTTAGCACCAAATATATGTTGGTGCTAAATACCGAATTCATTGCACAAAGCAATATTTTGCTGGACTAACAGTGCCATGTGGAAGACATACATGCCCTTAGGGCATGTATGTGCGCCACATGTGCACACATGCAGGAATCAGGGGTGCAACAGGGTGTCAATGTGACACCCTGCCACCCTTGAATGTGCTCCCCCCATTACCGAATCGGTATTTACCGATTCGGTAATGAGGCATACCTTCCCATTGATTCAATCAATGGGAAGGTATGCCTCATTACCGAATCGGTAAATACCGATTCGGTAATTACCGAATTTCTCCGATTCTGTAATATTTACCGAATGATTACCTACATACGAGTTACCACTTCTTAAATACCGAATCAGTAAAGTTCGGTATTTAAGAAGTGGTAACTTGTATGCTACCTACATATGGCCCCAAGTCTCCAACTAAACTCACAAACATCTACAATGGCCAGACTTAAGTCGAATGAAATATATTTACATGTGGCATCTTGCAAGAGCGAGAAATAATAAATTTGGGCAGATTAATTTTTTTTGCTTGGTCTCAGCTCATCAGATGCAGTCCTCGATCAGGAATGATGCAATTGTTTGATGTTTCTTTCCTGCTCCTTCACCAAAACAAATTACAGCCACCGTGATGGGTGGGAATGCATTGTAGGTGACCCTGCTCAACTGAGGCACATCAACAAACTTTCACTAGGGTTGTTCTGTCACTCTTTTTGAGCCATATGGTCTTGCTAGCTCTTTTGCCTGCTGACCACTTGACTCCTGTTGCTGCGTGGGTTAGCAGACTTTCCTACTCTTGGATCGCAGGGTCTCCTCATCCAAGATTGAAAGGAACAGGAAAAGGTGGACAGTGCTCCCGATACCCTGGGGGAACTCCATTGATGGAATTGCATTGGTGAGGCCAGAGGAGCAGCTGGGTTGGTCCCTCTCAACTTGGGAGGGTAAAGCCTCTTCACATCAAAAAGCAAGTGTTTGTGTTTTCTTCATCCCACAACAGAGGGATGGATACGAGATAGTACAGCATTTTGAACAATGCTGGTGGCTGTCCACAGGCTCAGGGCACCTATACTAAAGTTTCAAAGGGCCATACATGAGTGGCCGACTGAACAGTTGATAGCTTGTACTTTCTGGACCAGTTATCATGGTATATGGAGTATTTTGCTCTAGAAAACCTCCCTCAGCCACTGATAGCAGCCAGGGTTCCCTTGGACCATGAATGAAGAGGACATAGACATCCTAGGACACACACTGCACCTACCCCTTGGTTCCACATTTAAGAGAATTTCTTTAAGCACTTCATAGCCTCTGCACTACTGCTTCCTCCTCCTTGCAACAATAACTTCCCTTTATAGGCTCTAAGCCTGCCTTACTGCCCATCACTGATAATTTACCGAACAGCAGCATTTCAGCTCTACAGAAACCCCACAGGTCTTCAACCGCAGACTACATACTTTGCCTGCATTGCCCAGCCACCCTGCACATCTATCTTTTGCAGTGTAACTCTGCACACCAGCCAGAGTCCACAGTGGCCACTCCTACAAGGCACAACAGCAGGTCTGCTTCTCAATAGCCCTTAAATAGGAAAAGGGACATAGCGCCACTTGCCATGGGATCAGAGTCCAAGAGTACAAGTCAGGAATTGGTGTGCCGCTAAAGTGTCAGATGCCTCTGCTGGTTCTTCCTCCTTCTTTCAAGGCTCTTTCTCTCCTCCTTCCTGTGCTGGGATTTATGAAGGGAGATTGAGAATTCTGAAATTGTTGGGACATCCACCCAATCTAATGATGCCTCATCATCCCTGAATATATACCCGACACCATAAGTTCTAGCCCACTAACTGTCTCAACCCTGAGAAGCATGCTGTGGAAGATAGAGGATAGAGAATTTTCCAAAATTCAGAACAGAGTAGCTCTCTGTGCCTGACTCTATCCATACAGGCCCTCTCCTTTTCCTCCAAAACTTAAAACAGACCTCCAGCTGGACAAAAAAGGCAGACGTCTCCCCTCATTTTTGTGTTCAGATTGGGAACTTGTTTAACTGTAAGGTGCTCCTATCAAGGCTTGAAATTCACAGCTGTCCGCTCTACCCTTTGCAGCACAACCTATTGTCCCCAGCAGTTGCCAATTGTTCAATAAGAACATTGAGCTAGTTCACACCACTCACCAAGGCAGCTTATAGAGTGAACTTCATTATTGGGAAACTAAGGGCATAATGTTAAAGACATAAATGTATGATTTTTTTAACTTAGATGTCGATTTCAGACCAAATAAATAGTACATAAGCAGCAACTCTTGTCCTGTTACCATATGACAGTCAAAGTTACAGTTTAATACACTTTTTTAACAGAAAGTGCACAATTGTGAATACTCCACAGACCATACACAATACCAAAAAGGAAAGATGCATTTCATTTTATTAGACCTGGCCTCTTTTGGTGTGGTCTCCCCTGACTTTTTGGCTTCCGACCTCCTGTTTGGACCTTGTTTTGCTGTCAAAGGACTTTGAGTGCTTTGACACTGCCATTCAGTGCCAAAGCGCTGTGCTTGTCATATGCATAATGGTGATTGATGTATACATGACTGGCTGATTTAAGTTAACTGTAAGTCCCTTTTCCAGTGGTAAGACATATACCTAGGGAATGCAACTCATATGCTACTAAGTGGGCCTGCCGCACTCGTTGTGCCACTCACGGAAGTAGCTCTTCAAACGCACCACAGGTTTGCCATAGCGGGGCCTGTATGCACAGGTTACTGTTTCTCAGCTTGGCATTTTAAGGCTACTTGCAAAATGTGTGCATGTCTCTCGCTACATCTGAGTACTCCCTGGGGGCAGGGTGTGGTGAAGGGAAGAGGTAGGGCATGAATGTGCACATGTGAACTACATGCCCTAATAGTGAATAACATTGGAATGTGTTCAGTACTGTGAGGCCTGCTTCTCGCATTGATTGACATGGGGGATCGGTGAAAAGGCTATTGATCTGTAGTTCCTAATTGCAGAAGAGTAGCAGTATGGTGTTTAGTATTAATGGATTAGTAATGGCAAATCCTCTCAGGTAGTGAGAGTGGATTTGACATTATTGTGGAAATGTGACTTTGGGAAAGTGGGTATTTCTAAGCTCGTGGCTCTCTGTGTGCCCATCAGCCTGTCTCCAATCCACATCTAGGTGCTGGGGGGACAACTACATATGTGCATTCCTGATAGACGGCCATAAAACCGGGGCACTCAAGGGAAACTGCTGACCTCTGACAAGCCTTCCTGGGATTTTCATTTATTTAGAGAGTTTTATATAGCGCTGGCAAGAGCCGTGGGAATTAGAAGGCTTTAAAACATTTACACAGGCAATAAAAACAGACAGCCATATGTAAAGGTGAATAACAGAGTTGAGCGTTACTGGATTGTAGGCTGATAAAATGCACTATGATTTACTGTGCAGAGGGTTAAGGTGGCGATTGAGAAGGAGATCCTTTAGTTTTCTCTTAAAGATCATGAAGGAGGGTTTGGTTCTGAGATCTGCTGGTAGGGGGTTCCAGAGTTTGGGGGCATTGCCCAAGAAGGAGTGAGCCAGGGCTTTTCGTTTATGTTTCTTTTGGGGGGTATGAGGAGTAGATTGTTGATGCCTCTCAGGTTTCTTGACTGACCCGCCTTGGTGAGTTTGGCTGCCAAGTATGCTGGTTTACTAGTGTGAAGGACTTTGTGGGTGACACAAGCAGTTTTGAAGTGGCAGCGAGCTTCAATTGGAAGACACTTCAGATCTTTCAGGGAGGGGGAGATGTGATCCTGCCTTTTGGCTCCCGTGACCATCCTTATTGAAGTATTTAGAGTAGTCCTCAGGGGGTCTAAGAGAGATTTTGAAGTGCCTATGAGGACAGCGTTCCCATAGTCTAGGTTGGACAGAACCAAGACTTGAGCTGCGGTTTTGAGGTCATTTGGAGGGAGGAAGGGCTTGATTTTGTTAAGGAGGTTTAGGGTATAGAAGGCACTCCTTGCGGTATTCTTTATGTGTGAGCTCATGTTCAGGTTTTGGTCCAGTATTATTCCCAGCAATTTGGAGGAAACAGCCAAGGATAGATTGCAGTTTAGAGAGTTGTTAAGCTTTATCTACTCTTGGACCTGGGGGGTCTGTCCATTGTTTGAGAGGAGAAGAATTTCTGTCTTTTTTTGGTTGAGTTTCAAGTGGTTGTGCGATAGCCAGTTTTAAAAATTTTGTTAGAGTATCATTCAGTTGGCGTATGTCACCTAGAAAGGATATTTACAAGTAGAGCTGGATGTCATCCACATAGAGGTGGAAGGGGATGTTTGCTTGTTTGGTTATGGTAGTGAGGGGCTCCATGTAGATATTCAAGAGAGTAGGTGAGAGGACTGAACCCTGGGGAACACCTCTAGTTATAGTAGAGGTATTTGAAGTTGCGTTGTTTATTTTTATTTGTTGAGAGCGGTTGTGAAGAAATGATGTGAACAATTTCAGAATCAGGCCGTCTGCTCTAATCTGTTGTTTGAAGGGTGATAAGAAGAAGCTTATGGTTGGCCGTGTCAAAAACCGCTGATAGGTCTAGGAGGATGAGCAGGCAGCATCAACCAGCATCAATAGATTTGTGGATGTCATCCACTATATTAGTATAGCTGTTTCTGCGCTACAGGTACTTTCTGAAACCAGATTGGTGTGAATCCAGGAGACTGTTAGTGTCGATGTGCTGGTTGAGTTGGAGTAGAACAAATTTCTTAAAGATTTTAGCCAAGAAGGGAAGGTTGGAGAAGAGCCTGAAGTTGTTGAGATCATCAAGGTCTGATCCTGGGTTTTTTAGCAGTGGAGTGACTCTGCCTACTTTAGGCAGTCTGGCATAACCCCAGTACTTAGGGAGCTGTTTATTATCATTGTCCAGAGGTGGGTAATGACATGATTAAGGTTTTTTGCCACGGAAGATGGGAGGGGGTCTGCAAAGTGGGAGGCAGGCTTTGAATTCTCAATTAATTTAGAAATCGTCATCTCCGTGAGTGGGTTAAATACTTTCCAGCATTTGGGGGTAGAGGGGTATCCTAGGATTTGGTTTGCCTCATCGGTCTCAGGAGGGGAGATCTCTATGTGGGAGTTGGAGGGAAGCAAGGTGGGGTTTCCTTCATCTGTGGTGTGGGGGGTGATTTCAGTAGATGCTTGAGTGTGGCATTCTAGAGAGGACTTCACCATCGTGTTTTCTCATCAAAGAATTTAGTAAATTTGTCACAGTATTGGTTAGAGACCTGAGGAGCGTTATTGGGTGGTTTGGAAGTCTTTTTTTAGGATGTTAAAAAGGCCTTTTGGGTGATTTATTGCATTGTCTAATGCACCCTCAGAAAAAGGCTGCTTTCTTTCATGATGTGATTTTTATATGTTCTGCATCTGCTGTGAGTTGGTGAAGGTGAGCTAAGGATAGGTTTGCTCACCAGAGTCTTTCTGCAGCTCTAAGTTGCCATCATTCTGTATTGAGGTATTTTTAAATTTAGATAAGAGGGAGTGGAATTGGCACCTGCATTCCAAGTGGCAAGGTCCTGGCCCTAGTAAAGATATTGATCAAGCCTCCCAGGGTAGGATGGCAGACAGGCCTAAATTTATAGGGGGATTGTGCATTACAAAGGTGGCCTTTTGAACTGATCTCATCTTTAAAGGCCATTGTGGATATAACTACTGGAGCTCTGTCCGCAGGAGTTTCGAGATGCTTTTGGGGTTCTAACCATTCTGCGCTGGTTCAACACTGGGGCAATGACAAGAGAAACAATGGGGGCAGGAGGTACTCCAACTGGATTATCCACAGACTTGTGGTGGCCTGGGGCTTGTTTTGCTTCAGGAAGGGGATTATCATTTGGTGGATTTTTGCCTGGATGTTGCTGGCCTGCAGTACATTGCCATCTGTTGTGGCCTGAGGTCCTAAGCACTCTTCAAGGGCCGGTTGGCTGGCATCCTGTCCACAAGATACCAGGGACAGAAAGGATCTCCCCGTTTCCATAAGATCGTAACGACCACGCAGGATGTGGTGGAAACGGGTGGAAGTTATCGTCGGTTGGGACAAGGACCGTCCTAACATTTGCAGTAATCACACTATGCAGAGGAGTGTGCTTTTAGAAATCAGCTGTCCACCTTGGGTGCCTTAATGTGAGCAGTACTGGGGAAGTTTTTTGAGTCCGAGGGGCTCGAGCTTGCAACCGAAACCTGTGCTAGCTCGCAATTCATAGCATGTGGTGTCCGGGGAGTTTTGGGGGATGTTTGCTGAGTCTGTGGGACCCAAGCCTGTCATGTAGTTCCCACTTAACCATAGGATCTGCGTATTTGTGGACAGCATAAACTTTGGGTGAGTTGCCTACACTGATTCCAAGCACCCCCGTAGTAGATGTTGGTGTAGAAACCAGCTAGCTCACACTGCCACCATCTGCACCCCTAACCAAACAAAAAGCAAATGGTTTCTGACAACCACTGAACATGACAACCCTGACCCCTCAGAGATCGTGGTAACAGATCCAGAACCTTTTTTCTCAATCACTCATGTACTCTTGCTCTCAGAGAAATATGCTGAAAATACAGAATAGGACATTTATTTTCAATATGTTTATTGTACCAATGTTATTATTGTATAGAACACATGTGCTGCGATAATCAGTAGACAGAAGCAGATGAAGTGCTTACAAGCACCAAGAGAGTAAATAGCAGATATTCTTTCACCATGGTGCTAAGACATATAAGACTAGGTAGTAATCAAGCGTACTCCTACTATTCAAACCCTACTCTGTGCGGGCCATATGTAGGTAGCCCAATACCGGTCGGTAACGGCCGATTTTCGGTAAATATACTGTTACCGACCGGTATTTAGGTTTTTGCTATGTAGGGGGATCATTTCTGTATTCGGTAATTTACTGAATCGGTAAAATTACCGAATCGGTAATTTTACCGATTCGGTAAATACCGAATACAGAAATGAGATGTAGGGGGAGTGTGTGGTGGGTGTGGGGATTCGTTATTTACCACCAACTAAAAGTTGGTGGTAAATGACGAATAGGTATAAAAATGCATTTTTGTGCTCTGTGAAGTGTGCAATGTGGCAGACATACATGCCCCTAGGGCATGTATGTGCGCCACATGTGCACACATGGACGAATCAGGGGTGCAACAGGGTGTCAATGTGACACCCTGCCACCCATGATGATGCCTCCCCCCATTACCGAATCGGTATTTACCGATTCGGTAATGGTAACTGGCTTCCCATTGATTCCTATGGGCCTCCTGGCCCATAGGAATCAATGGGAATCAAGTTACCATTACCGAATCGGTAAATACCGATTCTAAAATACCGACACTTACTGAATCGGTATTTTTTTACCTACATTACATTTACCGATTCATAAATACCGAATCGGTAAAATTCGGTATTTAAGAATCGGTAAATGTAATTTACCTACATAAGGCCCTGCATGTCTAGAGTGTATTTAGGCGTATAGCCCAAAATGGATGTATGACGTTACAACGCACACTTTTACAACGCATGCACTTACAACGCATTTTTTACAACGCATAATCCATTACAACGCATGACATTACAACGCATGACACTACAACGCATTTTTTAAAAATACCTTTACAACGCATTACCATTACAACGCATACTTCCTTTACAACGCATACCATTACAACGCATAATATTAAATTACATTTAAGGTAAGTATTAGATAGTATAGGGGTAAAAATTACTATTCTAACTCCAGGGGGTGCAACAGTAGGGTAAGTGTTGGATAGTATAGGGGTAAAAATTACTATTCTAACTCCAGGGGGTGCAACAGTAGGGTAAGTGTTGGATAGTATAGGGGTAAAAATTACTATTCTAACTCCAGGGGGTGCAACAGTAGGGTAAGTGTTGGATAGTATAGGGGTAAAAATTACTATTCTAACTCCAGGGGGTGCATCAGTAGGGTAAGTGTTGGATAGTATAGGGGTAAAAATTACTATTCTAACTCCAGGGGGTGCAACAGTAGGGTAAGTGTTGGATAGTATAGGGGTAAAAATTACTATTCTAACTCCAGGGGGTGCATCAGTAGGGTAAGTGTTGGATAGTATAGGGGTAAAAATTACTATTCTAACTCCAGGGGGTGCATCAGTAGGGTAAGTGTTGGATAGTATAGTGTAATATTATGCGTTGTAATGGTATGCGTTGTAATGGTAGTATGCGTTGTAATGGAATGCGTTGTAAAGGTAGTTTTTAAAAATGCGTTGTAGTGTCATGCGTTGTAATGTCATGCGTTGTAATGGATTATGCGTTGTAAAAAATGCGTTGTAATGGTAGTGCGTTGTAAAAGTTGCGTTGTAAAGGTTGTTCCCCGCCCAAAATACCCCCACTGGATGATCCAACCCCATTACCTGGTGGGAAAGAATGTAGGACCCCGTCTTGGTCACTAATTGGACACCCCTCATGGAGATGTCAGGCAGCTGCTTGGTGAAGCCTCAGCATGCAGGACCTTTTGATGTCAGTGGAAGTGTCTCCTCTGCCAACCCCAGGAAATGCTTCTTTATTTATAATAAAAAGCACCCTTGTGATGTATACGCAGATTAGTGTTGTTATGGATATGCAGATAGCCCTTTCGCCCTGTGAATGAAGATAGAACGACATTTGTACAGCATGCATAAAGGCCTTGTACTCAGTGTACGAGGCATCATGATAATGTTGTGCGAAGCTAGATGTACAAGCAAAGCAGTTTCAGAGAAATTAATTCAACATTGTCACATATGTTCTAAAGGTCACAGCAATAATGCTATTGTGCAGAGCAAGAGGACAATGTAAGAAAATGTGCAGCGTTGCTACATGGGCCTAATTCAGGCACATAACAATCCAGATGCTTCGACTGTCTTCGGCCTCCAGATCGGGAGGTGACAGTGCCTGACACTGCGGCCTCAGTCTGAGGTAGCCGACTTCATCCCCCCAGACCCAAGACACAAGGTACTCTGTGATTGGTAACATTGTGACTGGAGCCGAGTGGTCTTGTTGTGCCTTGTGTACACCCCCGGCTGACTGCCTGGAGCAAATGCGGCTCGCACCTCTGCCTGGGGGAAACATTTCTCCAAATTAGAAGCACGGCAGCGTCCAGCGTCAGTCTTTTGCCTACAGGGGGTATAGTGATCCTGCACTCATGAAGGTACCGTGGGGTGCATTGATGACCTAATCTGGACAGACTAAAACAAGTAACCGTTTCCTTCTGCTTAGGTGGGCCTGACAATCTAATCAAAGTGTCTCCATCACGTACAAGTGTATCGTTGGCTGGTGAGTGACTGCGTGGCTGGGTCACAAGGCATAGTGGAGAATTGTGACTTCTTCACACTGTGAGGAGTATGGGATATATCGTGTTTTATGCTGATTTGATGGTGGGAAAGTGGAATACTTCTGAATAAGCCAGCAAATATGTAATGTCTTTCTGATATGGGAAGGATAGCTTGGCTCGTGACTACCTCGGGTAAAGTATGCATACAGGTTTATGCCACTTTTGAGGCTGAGGGGATAACGGGGCAAGTGAATACCTCTGATTGGTATATATATGTTCATGCCATTCTCCTGCAAATGGGAGAGTTCGACATTTGCATATAACTATAAAGCATATATAAGATATGTATGTGGTTTTGATTTCAATGTGTGTGTAATACAAAGACCAGTGTTTTATAGACACGGTGTGGAGTCTTTTTGTAGCGTAATCAGTATGTTGTGAGGGCAGTGCTGTGCCAATACTTTACGTTTAGTTTAACCCTAACTGCTCTGTGCCAAGCTACCAAAGGGTGAGGACAGGTTACCTTATGATTGTATCTTAATCATGCTATCTGGGGCAGTGAATTCTGTCTGGCTCCTGTGGGTCCCAGCCAGTCAGAAACTGTTGAGTCAAGCTCATTTCCAGTGTCCAAATGAATTAAAGTGTCTCAGAAGCACTATCCATGAAGCCCCATACAATTGAGTTTGGGCCTCACCTGCCACAGAGCTACATATGTTCAAATGATAGGCTGAATCAGAGAACAATCTTCTCTCAACATGCAAATATACATATGATTACATTTCTTGATGGGTACAATATGCTAAGAGCCCAAGTTTCCACATCCAGCAGACCTTATGTTAAAAGGTGGGGCCTGGAGTGTGTAGCTTAAAACCAATTTGCAGAGAACATTACAAAGAGTGAGACAGAATGTTGGTGTCTCATTCCATATCAAAAACAAGTAAGAGAACGGTTTTTGTGGGTATAACCCACTTTGCTAGAATTTGCTACCCAGGACATGGTAAAGCAGACACCGCTACACAGGGCATGGCAAAGCAACAAGAAGTCAAAGCACAAGAAAAGGCATTTGGTCATCATAGTACCATGGGATGTAGATGCAACTCACCAATGAATGATGGTAAGTACTCCTTCTCTAGCATGAAAACAACCAAAATCTAATTCATTTAAGCAAAGGGTGTGATCAACACCTGTGAAGCTACCAGCATCTTCACCCATGCTTTGAAGGTTTACCACAGAACACTACTGCAATAGCATTGCAGAGCTGCAGTGACCCATTGGGGGAAGTGAGAGATTACATGCAAAGCCACCAGAAGACCTCCGAAATTGTCTGGAAAGAGAAGGAGGGCAAGGTTTAGCGACAACATCGGTGGTGAGTCTATCACGTGTTCACAGAAGTTGATTTATACTTAATTATCAGTCATGGTAGTGCTGGAGCAATTAGTTTCAATATGGCTACGACTTTAATAGTGATAGCTAACATTACTGCCTTTCTATGGTAGTGTCCACAGCGGTTGTATAGCTTAAGAAAGTGGGTTAATTCACACTGTACTATTGTAAGTTAGTGCAACAGGCCCTGATCTAGAGAAGGGCAGAAATGAAACATTTGAAGAAGCAGCAGATTTCCTGCCTTTGCTGGTACAGCCATCCAATTTGAATTTAGTGGGCAGTGGATTTCCAGCTGAGGAAACCCCTCGGGTTCCAGTAGCTATTATATAATGTACATAGGCAGATTTGCCTGCTGGACGGACCTCCATGAAATCTATCAAATAGTGGCAGCACTTAGAGACTAAGGCACTCATTACGAGTTGCACAGTACTGGGGTGGATTTACCACACTGTAAATTTGAATGCAACTGTACGGTTACTGCGTGGTAAATCTGACCCAGTATTGTAAGATTACAAGTCAAGCCTCATGGACTGGTGAATGATTAAACCAATTTTTCCGGTCGATAATAAGAGGAAATTCCCATTTCAGTGGTGTTCTATACATACAGTTACCACTTGCTCTAACAGGTGGTAAATGTATGTGACAATAACTGGGTTGCTGTGGAAGGTGAGGGAGGGGGTAAGGGGAGTAGGGGACGTAAGTGGAAGGTTATTTTTTTAAAGAGGGGAGCATTGTTTGCTTACCCATGTTATAAAAAACAGGGAAATAAGGCGTGCCGGGAGGCGGATACCAAAGCCTCATGCAACATCTATTGTGCGTAATTACCGCACTGAAAAGCTGGATCTTGTTCTTCCTCCACACTCAGAAAACACTAAGGTGGAAATCAAGATCCACTTGAAATCAGAATGGAATTCTCTCTGCCTGACTGGTAATGAAGGCTTAAGTGTGGATGCTTTGACAATATACCACCACTTGGAGGTGTATAGTTCCACCTCCAGATTTGCAGAAACTCTTGCAGAAGAGACGGATAACAAACTGTGGTTTATCTTCCGGAGTTGTTTTCCACCAAATGGCTACCCTGATGGTGGAGTCAGTCACTTTGGTGAAGAAACCACTGTTGTCTTAGCAGGTAACTCTTTAAATATGGTGGATACATCTCTATTGTCTTAGAAAAAGAGGAAAAGTAACCACAATAGTGGACAGGAAATATATGAGCCAAACTCTGAATAAGGCTGTAAATTCGTTGGCCTATACCAAGTACACATGGATCCTGCTGCACACTTCCTATGAGCAAAATAGAAACCTGCTCATTCATCCTCTCACAAGTGGTGAGCGCAATACTTCTTCCATATGGTCTTTGTGCATGCTGTGGCTGCCTCACACTTAGGCACTCTGGTTTAAACCAAATGCAATCTGGATATTCTAAGCTGAACTGAATTCTGTTTCTTTGAAAAATCCTATTAAAGCATCCCAAGGACAATAATCATCACTAGTTATTATATACATCTTGTAGGGTCTGAACTGGCTACAAACAGCTACTTGGTGACAAACAACTCAGAACCTGTCAACTTTGAAGCTGTGCATTCTTCAACTAATTGCGATAGCTTATACTGAGTATAAACTGATTTCAATTTATTGTAAATAACACACCTACCTACACATTTCATACTTACACTCCCTGTCCATAAATTCATCTTGCTCTTGAACCTGTCTCTTTCAGTTTGCCTGTTAACCCCCCTTTCCCCCACTTGAACATGTTATTTCTGTGTCATCATATAAACTTCTCATTAAAAATAAACAGCCTAGCAATGGCAGCATGTCAGAACTTAGGCCTCATTTAGAGTTTTGAGAACAGGATACTTCATCAAAATGTGACAGATATCCCATCCACCGTGTTTCAAGTGCTATAGGGAAAATTGATTTTGTAATGTGGCAAACAGGATACCTTTGTGACGGATTATCCTGTCCGCCTCTCTCTAAATAATGCCTTTAGTTTTGTCTAGTGATGAATAACTAACTCTTCAATACTAGTACTCTTCCTCGCCTGACATGCAATGCTTAATTTATGAAAGAAAGAATGCTGGCGCCCAAAGCTCTGCTCAAAAGCTGGTGGCCAGGTCAATTAAATGTCAGCACACAAATACCAAGGCCATAGTCTTTAATCCACTGCCAAACACTCCAGGGCCCTTTTTCACACTGTTGCAGATTCCAGCTTTATATTTGTGATGGTTTTGCCTTCTTTTTCTTCTTCCGTCTTTACGATCTGTGTGTTTTTCCTTCTTTTGATGTGGAAAAATAGGTGCCGAATGTCAAAAATAAGTTCTGCAGTAGTGACCTGTCCCCTCCCAAAGAGGTGAGGCGGGCCCAAGGAGGGGAGAGGGAGGTGGGAGGGAGAGGTGCAGGGTATAAAAAATAAAAATTAAAAAAAGGAATAAACTTACCTTCATGCTTCCGCTGCCACTGTCTCCCGCCGTATCGCGCTCTTCCTGGTTCTGGGCACAGGCTCCCAGAATGCATTGGGGCAAATCCCTGACTGCCTGCAGGTTGCATACCCAGGTAGGCTGGGAGCCTATGCCTGCTTTCTCCAGCCCCAGCAACGCAGCTGGAGAGAGCTTCACTGTGCATGAGGTGTTGACCTGCCCGAGACAGCTGTCAAAACACCTCATACTCAGTGAAGGGAGTGCCTGACTCCCCAGCAATCATACTCTGGATCCGCCCCCAAGACTCGTCAGAGTTAGGGGTGGGTCCAGGGTATTAAAATTAAATGACAATAACCCGCTTTGTTATCGTTTTGATTTCCAGGGGTGGCGGGTGGGGGAGGGGGATCGCTCTTCTGCTTCTGAAGTGCTGTGCCCCCTACTGGCAACCACTGGCTCAAATTAAGCATTGCTGCTATGTGAGGTAATTATTTCTTGACAGTCGGGTATAAAATTGAATTTTGAATTATATGAACAGTATAGAACGTATGAAGACTTAACTCCAGTCCAACCCCCTCATTTGCTCTTCCTCTTAATCACATGGTCATTGCGCACACAGGTGGCGGGACCGAGGGATGAAGATTTTTGGAAATCTGTTTTTCCTGCTTATTTTCTTCGTGTGTTTCCCCCTCTGTGATGGATCTGCTCGCGGCCTCCTGTTTTCTGTAACGGTGCGCCATTTTGCCTGCTGGCCACCTTTTGTCGCGGGAGGCCCCGGCGTAGTTAATCAAGCTCACGGGCGGCCTCCTTGATTAGACGACCTGCCCCCTGAAACAGTCACCGGCGGAGACTAATCAGCCCGTCTGTTCGAGACTCCTCCGCGCACACGACGCCTCGCCTGGAAACGCAATCTCCGCGGTTCCAGCCAGAGTCCAAAGTCATTTGCCAGCAGCTCTCATGCCTCGGTTTCAATTTTTCTGTCATTATTATTATTTGTTATCTATATCACATGGGGTGTTTGATGTATGTCTGGACCGATGCGCGCCTTCTTTCAAGGCAGCTTTTAGCATCCATATTTCATCAATTTTCCTTGAGTGGAGACGCGAGGTGATGTGAGGGGGATACACGATATAAGAAACAGCAACATGTAAAGCAGCGCTGCCGCCGAAAAGCTTGAACATTTACTTTTTCATTGATGTTGGCCTCCTGCGGCCCTTGCAAAGATGTGCTTTTTGTGCATCGGTGTGGATTAAGGCCTCTTTCCGACCTGCAGAGATACTCTTCAAATACATTTGGGTTTCTTTCACTATTGCTGCATCGTATATTTGTAAGTGTACTTTTTCAAACATTTCGGTTTAATTAGGCTTGTGTTTCTCCATTAAAAGCCACTACATGCTTGATCCGGATTTTTAATATTGATCTGCAGGGGCTGAAGTGCCTGGGGATTATAATTACTCACCATTGCATTATCTTTACTTGCCTTCACTAATGTAAGTACTACTCCACCGTGACATTACACTGTTTCTGTTGCATTTCATGGGCATGATGCAGTTTCCCGTCTTTCAAAATGCAAACAAATTGTATTGTTTTATGCTGAAAAAAAAGATTGGAGCAAACAAACATGCAAACTCGTGAAAATGAGGTGAAAGGCAGAAACTGCCTTTTTTTCTAAACAAAATTATAAGTGGTGCATTGTTAGAAAACGGGGGTCTCTAGTTGGCAGAGGTAGGTACCTTTGTCCAAATAGGGACCCTTGGTCGAGACAGGGTAAGGGGGATACACATTTTAGATAACCCCTGCTCACCCCCTTTGTAGCTTGGCACGAGCAGCCAGACTTATCCCAAAGGCAATGTGTAAATTATTTGCACTCAACACACAGTAACACAGTGATAACACCACAAATGGACACCACATCAGTTTAGAAAATGAAGTATCTCTATCTAAACTCAACAAGACCAAAACGGAAAAAATCAAACATACCTGTAATAAGAATATTACTTTTCAAATATTTCAAACAACTTGGTCCATAGAAAACTATGGATGTGTGATTTCTTACCTGTAGATGGGTCAAAATTCAAAAGGCCAAACAACCGCAGAGAGGGGAAGCGTTGAGAAACAAAGAGATGCGTCAGTTCCCGAGACCTTGGGGAGGCAATGCAACAGTTTTGCTGCACGCAGGAGAAGTCATACGTTAAATCCGGTCTGTAGGGGAAAGCGATGTGTAGTTGACAAGACGATTCTGGTCCGCGGGAGATGCGTCGGGAAAACTTGCTGCAGAGGTGCGATGCATGGAAATCCGTGATGCGTCAGTGGTCGTTGTGGTGGCGTCAAGCGGCAATACATTGGTTTCTTCAGCCTTGATCCCTTGATACGTTGGTTCTTCCAGCCATGACAGGCGCTGCAGTGGTTTGGCAGCAGCTCAGTGATGCGTGGAGATTCTTCTTGCACAGTGGTGCTGCATCAGAAAAAACAGCTGCAAGAAGAGCGTGTCATCAATTTCTTCAGTTCTTTAGGTCTCTTTCAGCCCACCACACCAGGAACAACCCCCAGAGGCCCAGAACTGGAACAGGCAGCTTCTGGCAGGTCAGAACTCCCAGTAACAGAGTTCAGGGGAGCTGGGTGGGAGGTCTTTGTGTCCCTGAGACTTTAAAACAGGAGGCCCGCACATGTTCACTGCAAAGTTCCAATCTTTGTCCTTTCCTTGACTGAAACCCCAACTGCAGGCCAACCACACACAGCATACAGCAAAGGGGCAGTACTCCTCCTCACAGCTCTTCAGCTCTTCTCCTTGGCAAAAGTTCATCTTGAGTCCAGAAGTAATCTAATCTTCTGAGGTTTAAGGTCTACTACTTATACTACTTTGTTCTCTTTGTGCAAGGGTCTCTGAGCCCAGTCCAAACCAGTTCTGTCCTCACTGGTGAAATATGACCACAGGGGGTGCAGACAGCATTGTGCAAGGGAGAAATGCCCTATTCAGGTGCAAGGAAAATTGCTCCTACTTGTTAGAAACGGGGTAGCGTGGTGCGGAGCTGGTAGGCGAAACCAGGAGCATTGTGTAAAGCATCTGCGCAGCACACAATCACAGGCGACACACTAGGTACACTACAAAAAGAGACTCTACACCAGGTTGCATGAAATTCACAGGGGGACTATTTACAAGGCAGGGCCAATCGGGCCGCTGCCAGAATCATCATAAGGTACAGAACATATATGTAAGACTATCCACAAGTAATGTGTAGCAGCCAGTACCTACTGGCAAAATAGGAAATTTTGCATCATTGCAGTAAGCAGAAAACATTGGGCATAGACATATGCATTAGACAAAATCTGCAAAAAGAACATTAGACGTAGAATGCCCACAACATTGTATGGCATTAGACACTTTATGCCCGCCACCATCAGGAGGCCTTTTGATAGGCACATGAGCAGGACGTGTGAAGCATATTATGCAGAACATTAACACTTTATTGGCATGAATCCCTTTAGGCCTACCACATTCGCATAAATGCATGTGCCCAGGCATAGAATGAACGCATCCTTAGGATAACAAAAACACATTTTGGATAAACAAATCAGCATCGTCTAGGCATCACAACCCGTAGGCATACCAGTAGGCATGAAAACCTCATTAGGTGTAAAAGCATTAGGATAAACACATTAGGTCCCAACTGAGCCTAAGTCTCAGTGGTCATAGACACATTCGCCTGTGGAATCTGGGTGGCATGAGAATCAGTTCGCATAAGTTACATCCACATGAATCAAAGTAGCATACACCTGTGAACATGCGGCATCACCACATTAGCACTAGGCGTAGGAACCTGTGGGAATAATCTCATTAGCATATCTGCATTAGCAACCCCTAGGGCATACATTATAATCAACTCCTTAGGCATAATCATATGGGCTTGGGGAATAAACCATAACCAGTAATGTACCCTAGATACCCCCAGGGTGCCTATCCCCCACAGGGCCTTGCGCCCTGACAACCTACAAATGGCCCCAGGCCGACTGGCCTTACCCGGGGCTCTGATGCCCTAGTCCCACACAGTCAGGGCTTCAAGGGGGGCACCTTCCAAATGACCCCCAATGTCTGGTACGGCTGTAGCTACCCGCTTCTGTGGTGCAGCGGTGTAGCAAATGGAGGACTGGCACCACCACACACGTTGTAGCCCCAAAGCGTCGCAACTGCACACTGTCTGGCGGGGCAGTTGAGCAGAACAAGCACTGGTCAAGTTGGAGTCCCACTCGGGGGCTCTGAAAATAGTTTTGCCCCACACACCAGTATTGCACGAATGATGCAGCTGCCCGCCACCGCAGTGCAGCTGTGACTCGAGATCAGTGCGGGCCCTTCCAGTGCCTCGGGGGCCCAAGCACCGACAATGTGCCTCGGCCGGCACCCGACCGTCCCAAAACTGAGCCCCACTCACCGGATGTCCTTGGTCTCCTCCAGTCTCTTCTCTTGGCACACAGGGCTCTCTCTCACACACGGGAGCCCTGCGCAGGCAGTCCGACCTCTGGGACTCCTCCCGGTCCCCTTCCCTGCAGGCACGGCCACACGCAGGCGGGGTGGGCTCCCGCTGGGCCCAGGCTCTTCTTGTTGGCGCACGCGGGGCTCTTACGGATCTTCTGGAGCCCTGCTCACCATCCGCCGCACCTCACTTGGCTTCACCCGGGCCCCCTCCTGGGACCCGGGACTTCGCTGCCAGCCAATGAGATTCCAGACTTTCTGCTTCCTCCTTTGCGGGACGGGACTCCCTCCCGGCAGTCTCTGACGGTGCTCCCGCTGGCACCAATTCCCATGCGGCTCCCCTGATGTCACGGGGGAAGCCCGCGCGGCTCGTCTCTTCCGCATCCCCGGGCCTGCGGCAGTGATTTCGGGCATCAATGAGGGGTAGGCTCCCTCCTCAGTCAAAGTACCATGCGGGGGGGACACCCGCAGAAGAGTGCACACATGTGGGGTGGGCACCCGCTGTTTAAGTATGCAAAAATACCGCAATAATGCGGGGTGGGCACCCGCTTAATTAAAAGAATCAATAGTGCGCATACATGCGGGGTGGGCACCCCCGAAAGGCAAGACATCGGGGGAATCCCACACATCGGGATTCCCTCAGGGCACGTGGATTCCCCAGCAGCGCACTGAGGGACAGCAGCTCCTCTTCTCTTCCTGCAAACAGGCTGGACAAGTCCTGGGCAGAATATAGCGCTCCAGGGACAACAAGATAGAGACTCTCTTTTCCTGGGGCACAGAGGTGCCAACCGCAGGCCAAATCGAATTGTAGCACTCACGAGGCGCTAGATGGCTAGCAGTTCCAGGGTCCCACCTGAGAAGGAAGCGCCCACGCTCCTCACCTCCTTGGAGTGCCGGCAACCAAATGATAGCGCTCATGAGGCGCTAGGGCAGGAGAGCAGACAGGCAATGCTGGGTAAGATCAGCAGACAGTGGGCACTCATCAAAACAGGACAGCAGTTCCTAGGAACAGTCAACCCCAAAAAGTGTCATTCCTCCTGGCGTAGGAGTTTTCACTCCAGCAAAGGGCTCTCACTGGCCCTGTGGACAGCAGAGGGGTACAGATGGGCACAGGGGCCAGCACACAGGCCCTTGCGGTGGTACGTCCTGGCAGAGTGTCCCCTCTCAATCAAAGTCCACGCACAGTCTGTCACCTGGAGCCTCAGCTCCTCTATATATGCACTCCTCACCCCACCTACCAGAAAGGCCCTAAACCTTCTAGAAGGCTCTCTGGAGAAACCGGTCCCAACTGGTTTTGGGGGAGGTGTAGGGCACCCTGTCTGCCAGGCTTCCCTCCAAACGCTGGGGGCTGGGCGACAGACAGCTAGACCGGCAACCCACCTCAGGCAGGCAGCACAAAGCACACAGCAATGGTGTCCATTTTAAAAGTGACATTTTCTTCACTGGTGAAAATAAACCTCTGCACACTATTGCGGAGCATTCAATCACGCACATACAGCAAAAAGGGTAGGGGGGAAGGTGAAAAAGTTTGGGATGACCCTGCAAGCAGGGCCAAGTCCAACACGACCCCTCCCAGCCAAAAGCCAGGGTAGACCAATCAGTGCCTTGATGGGCTTCCCTGCTTAGGGCGAGAAAACATGGACATGGGCCCACAACTGCAGGGGCCCCCGCAGGTTCTCCGCCACTCTGGACCCAGGTGGTTCCCTCTGTCACAACTCCCTGGACCAACTAAGCCACCCCACTGGTACTCTCTCTTTGGTTGCGGCCAGGACCGGCCCCTAGGCCATCCAATTGTCTCTGGCCCTTGCTGTCTCACAGAGTGGGGGGCAGTAGCCCCAGGCCCGTAGTACCCGTTGGCCACTATACTTCTCCTCCGTGCAGTTCCAAACTGCCACTGGTCTTCCCACCTGGGGTCCACACCCTCAGGCTAACCAGCCGTCAGGGGCGAGGCTCTCCTCCCCCTACCCCTCCTTCTGGGGTTTCGCACTCTCCTCCTATGCGGTGTACCCTCAGACCACCACTCTCTCACTTGTCCAGGGCCGTGACCCTGCAACTGATCCACCACCCCTGGGTCTAAACCCTTAGGTTGAACCAGTGCCAGAGGCGAGTCCTCCCTCCCTCTGCACCCCCTCACAGAGTTCCGCACCCTCCCAGCTGGAGAGTACCCCTGGAAGACAACTCCAGGGGGACATTGCTGACAGACATCCCTCCCGCCAGGTCAGGCAGTACCTGTCCCTGGCCTCCCAACCCAGAATCGAAGCCCTGTGGCTGAGCCGGTGCCAGAGGCGAGTCCTTCCTCCCTCTGCACCCCCTTCCAGAGTTCCACACCCTCCCAACTGTAGAAGTACCCCTGGAAGTCTGAGCATATCCCCGAACCACTGGAGCTTTATTTACAGACACCCCTGGTTCTCCTGGCACTAGGGGCTCCCCTTCAATTGACGGCCTATCAGGACCGCCTAGGCTCCCTACCTGGGTCTCCCTTATGTAACTCTCCAGGCCCTGAGACTGCGGTGGGGCACCTCGGGACACCTCCCGTCTCACTCCTTCTTATAGATAGGACGTGAGGCCCTACAACCCTCTCACTATCCTGGGACCTAGCTGGGCTATTCTGCACCTCTTCCACCTCGCTGGGTTGAAAGATCCCTGCACCATTCCCTTCAGGATCACTCCCCAATGCCCTCTCAGACTCTCTGGCACTCACCCAAAGGCCTGCCTCCCATGCAAGCTCCCTGAGGTCAGAGAACCCACACTGCAACAGGTGGTGGCGCAACTTTGGGAAACAATTTCTTAGCATGTGCTCCTTGATAACTACATGGAACAGCCCTTCCCAATAATTCACCGCGCTACACACCACCCAATCCTCCAATGCAGTCCAACACACATCCGCAAACACCCCCCAGGACTGGTGGGACAGTTTCTTGCTGCCCCTAAATTTCAATCTGTACCCCTCTTCCTGGGAATCAGGCACCATCTTCTGGGCTCTGGGAGTGGGACTCCCTACACTGGATTCACTCTCGCTGCCACCACTGGATCCCACCCTCACTGGGGAATCCAGACCACAGAAAACACTCTCAGGGGACAGCCTACCCTCCTGAGCTAGTCTGTCCCTGGTGAAGGCCCTTTCAGCCTCAGCCATCCTTTCCTGTGCAAGGACCTTTTCGGTTCTCCAGTTTTTTTTTGCACCCTCAGCTGTGCTATCTCCTTGGCGTGCTCTAACCTGAGCCTCTCCAAAGCCAGCTGATGTTCCCTTTCTTCCCTCCTATCTACCCACTCTTCTGGGGACAGGGAAAGGGATGGGGCAGTGGCCTCGGGGCTGGACCCAGCACGGGACTCCCTGTCCATGGTGTACTCATTAGCTACTGGCGTCTCCGCCCTGTCATCTTCTTCCTCCTCAGTGTCACCACCCTCCAGGGTTATGGACTGGGAACCCTCACTCTCAGAGTCCTCCTCAATCTGGAGGTCCTCCACACGGTCTCCCCCAAATCCACCCTTTAGATACGCAGAGGGGTAATCTGAAAGGTCCCCAAAGGGCTCTAAGGGTTCCCCCCTTTTTAGGGCCTCATAGAGGTACAATTTCCAACGGATGTTGCCTCCTGTGGGTATCCCTCTCTCTCTGCATAGACTCATGGCCTCCTCCTCAGTGTACTCCCAAAGGTCATCCTCGTTGAAGGTTAACCCCATCCTGGCGAAATACACCTGGGATACACAACCCACAGTGCAACAGGGGAACACAATTCAAAAACAACACTTTCAGGAGGAAAGCACAACCAAGAAAAATAATCCCCAACTCTGTGATTATTCTAAGTGCAGAGTTTGTAGTGCAACCAGTTGTCGCTGTGGTACTGCGCAAACACAAGTCCTATCCCACCGCTGAACACCAATGTTAGAAATGGGGTAGCGTGGTGCGGAGTGAGTAGGCGAAACCAGGAGCATTGTGTAGAGCATCTTCGCAGCACACAATCACAGGCGACACACTAGGCACACTACAAAAAGAGACTCCACACCAGGTTGCATGAAAATAACTTGTGTATTATACAAAGACATTAGAATGCAAACACAGGTACATATCTACTGTGCCAGCCGGCACCGGGTAGCAATTCACAGGGGGACTATTTACAAGGCAGGGTCAATTGGGCCGCTGCCAAAATCATCATAAGGTACAGAGTATATATGTAAGACTATCCGCAAGTAATGTGTAGCAGCCAGAACCTACTGGCAAAATAGGAAAGTTTGCATCATCGCAGTGAGCAGAAAACATTGGGCATAGACATATGCATTAGGCATCATCTGCAAAAAGAACATTAGACGTAGAATGCCCACAACATTGTATGACATTAGACACATTATGACCGCTACCATGAGGAGGCCTTTTAATAGGCACATGAGCAGGACGTGTGAAGCATATATGCAGAACATTAACACCTTATTGGCATGAATCCCTTTAGGCCTACCACATTAGCATAAATGCATGAGCCCAGGAATAGAATGAACTTATCCTTAGGATAACAAGAACACATTATGGATAAACAAATCAGCATCGTCTAGGTATCACAACCCCGTAGGCATACCAGTAGGCATGAAAACCTCATTAGGTGTGAAAGCATTAGGATAAGCACATTAGGTCCCAACTCAGCCTAAGTCTCAGTGGGCATAGACACATTCGCCTGTGGCATCTGGGTGGCATGAGAATCAGTCTGCATAAGGTACATCCACATGAATCAAAGTAGCATACACCTGTGAACATAAGTCATCACCACAGTAGCATTAGGCGTAGAAACCTGTGGGCATAATCTCATTAGCATATCTGCATTAGCAACCCCTGGGGCATAAATCATAATCATCTCCTTAGGCCTCATCATATGGGCATGGGGGATAAACCATAACCAGTAGTGTACCCTAGAAATACCACCAGGGTGCCTATCCCCCTCAGGGCCTTGCGCCCTGACAACCTACAAATCGCCCCAGGCTGACTGGCCAAACCCGGGGCTCTGATGCCCTATGTCCCACACAGTCAGGGCTTCAAGGGGGGCACCCTCCGAATCACCCCCAATGTCTGGTACGGCTGCAGCTACCCGCTTCTGTGGTGCAGCGGTGTAGCCAATTGAGGACTGGCACCACCATACACGTTGTCGCCCCAAAGCGTCGCAACTGCCTACTGTCTGGCGGGGCAGTTGAGCAGAACAAGCACTGGCCAAGTTGGAGTCCCACTCGGGGCCTCTGAAAATAGTTTTGTCCCACACACCAGTATTGCACGAACGTTGCAGCTGCCCGCCACCGCGGGCCAGCTGAGACTCGAGATCAGTGTGGGCCCTTCCGGTGCCTCGGGGGCCCAAGCACCGACAATGTGCCTCGGCTGGCCCCCGACCGTCCCAAAACTCAGCCCCACTCACCGGCTGTCCTCGGTCTCCTCCGGTCTCTTCGCACAGCACACGGGGCTCTCTCTCACACACGGGAGCCCTGCGCAGGCAGGCCGACCTCTGGGACTCCACCCAGTCCCCTTCCCTGCAGGCATGGCCACACGCAGGCGGGGTGGGCTCTCACTGGGCCCAGGCTCTTCTTACTGGTGCACGCGGGGCTCATACTGACCTTCTGGAGCCCTGCTCACCATCCGCTGCACCTCACTTGGCTTCACCCGCGGCCCCTCCTGGGACCTGGGACTTTGCTGCGAGCTCATGAGGCTCCGGACTTTCTGCTTCCTCCTTTGCGGGGCGGGACTCCTTCCCGGCGGTCTCTGATGGCGCTCCCGCCAGCACCAATCCCCGCGCGGCTCCCCTGATGTCACGGGGAAGCCGGCGCGGCTCGTCTCTTCCCCATCCCTGGACCTGCGGCAGTGATTTCAGGTGTCAATGAGGGGTAGGTTCCCTCCTCAGTCAAAGCACCATGCGGGGGGGACACCCGCGGAAGAGTGCACACACACGGAGTGGACACCCGCTGTTTAAGTATGCAAGAATACCGCAATAACGCGGGTTGGGCACTTGCTTAATTCAAATAATCAATAGTGCGCAAACATGCAGGGTGGGCACCCGCGAAAGGCAAGACAACAGGGGAATCCCACACACCGGGATTCTCTCAGGGCACGTGGATTCCCCAGCATCACGCTGTGGGACAGCAGCTCCTCTTCTCTTCCTGCAAACAGGCTGGACAAGTCATGGGTAGAATATAGCACTCCAGGGACAACAAGATAGCGTCTCTCTTCTCCTAGGGCATAGAGGTGCCAACGGCAGGCCAAATCGAATTGTAGCACTCACGAGGCGCTAGATGGCTAGCAGTTCCAGGGTCCCACACGAGAAGGTAGTGCCCACACTCCTCACCTCCTTGGAGTGCCGGCAACCAAATAATAGCACTCACGAGGCACTAGAGCAGGAGAGCAGACAGGCAATGCTGGGTAAGATCAGCAGACAGTGGGCACTCATCAAAACAGGACAGCAGTTCCTAGGAACAGTCAACCCCAAAAAGTGGCACTCCTTCTGATGTAGCAGTCTTCACTCCAACAAAGGGCTCTCACTGGCCCTGTGGACAGTAGAGGGGTACAGATGGGCTCAGGGGACAGCACACAGACCCTTGCGGTGGTACCTCCTGGCAGAGTGTCCCCTCTCAATCAAAGTCCATGCACAGTCTGTAACCTGGAGCCGCAGCTCCTCTATATATGCACTCCTCACCCCTCCTACCAGAAAGGCCCTGAACCTTCTAGAAGGCTCTCTGGGGAAACCGGTCCCAACTGGTTTTGGGGGAGGTGTAGGGCACCCTGTCTGCCAGGCTTCCCTCCAAACGCTGGGGGCTGGGCAACAGACAGCTAGACCGGCAACCCACCTCAGGTAGGCGGCACACAGCAATGGCGTCCATTTTAAAAGTGACATTTTCTTCACTGGTGAAAATAAACCTCTGCACACCATTGCGCAGCATTCAGTCATGCATATACAGCAAAAAGGGTAGGGGGGAAAGGCGAAAAAGTTCAGGATAACCCTGCAAGCAGGGCCAAGTCCAACACCACTACTCTAAATTCAGCCAAGGTCTATTAAGCTCAGCTCTGAATCATCCAAAAAGAGCCTAACACACCTTAACCGCCCCCCCCCCCCGGGTGGCTATCTACAGTGAATGCACATCCCCAGCCCCTGCCACTCCAAAACCAGAATGTCAATCCACAAACAGGCAGAGGCACACAGAAGGGTTAAACATGAAGATTCTTACTTCCTAAAAGTGGCATTTTCAAACACATAATTAAAAAACCATCTTTACTAAAAGAGAACCTAAACTTTATATCTCTATCTTGTCCCAATGGGAAGTTATACTTGTAAGATGTTACAAATTACCTCCCACTCTATCCTATGGGACATATAGATTTTCAATCATGAAAAACGAAATTGGCAGTATTTCACTATCAGGACATGTCACACACACCAGTACATGTTCTAACTTTCACATACACTGCACCCTGCCCAGGGGGGTACCTTGGGCCTACCATTGGGATGCCTTACATGTAGGTAAAGGGAAGGTGAGGGTGTGGCAAGTGGGTGCACTTGCCAGGTTGACATGGCAGTTAAAAACTATGCACAGACACTGCAATGGCAGATCTGAGATACCTTTTCAGGGCTACTCATGTGGGTGGCACAATCAGAGCTGCAGGCCACTAGTAGCATGTGATTTACAGACCCTGGCACACTCAGGGCCCACTAGTAGCATTTGATTTACAGGCCCTGATACACTCAGGGCACTTTACTAGGGGCTTACCAGTAATTCAAATATGCTAATCAGGGAGAAACAATTGTAATAACAATTTACACAAGGAGCACTTGCAATTTGACACTGATCAGCAGTGACAAAGTGCCCAAAGCATCTACGCCAGCAAAACCAAAATCCAGATCAGCATAAAAAATACAGGAAGTCTAACATGCATCAAATAAAAAAGACAAACCAAATGATTTGAAGAAATACTATATACCACTACACATAAAAAAGAACAGAAGAATAGAATAGTCATTTTACGATGACTTGAGGAGGAAAGTACCCTAAGTGACAGGGATATGTGTGAAAGAGATGAGAGAAAAATAGGAAAAAAGGAGGATGGAGTTAAAAGAAATTGAGTGCCAAAGAGGAGCATGCAAACCACAATAAAGAGACAAGTGGCGAAGTATGCAGCATGAAGTGGGCACCTAAAAAGTGCTTGGGATGTACTCTAGTGACAAACTAATTGCCACAACATCAGGGAAACAGGTGGACCTCCTTTAAATAATTGAAGAAAATTTAAATATGCGAAATCGGACCAAAAAGCACAAAAAATGCAGTCGACCAAGTATTGAGGGAAAGACACTAAAAGGAGTGACATACAACTAGCCTGGATTAAGAAGGTGCTAGGGAATGGAGCCTATCCTAAGCTGCCTCTCACTCAACCACAACATCTTCTATATCTACTACTACACTTTAATAGCTTCATAAACCTGGCAGCCTCTAATTTCGGCAGCCTATCGTGGTTTAAACTGTGTCATGAAAATGAACTGCGAGCTCCAGTAGGAGTGAGGTCACAAAGGTGCAATTGAAACCACAACTCACGTTCCCTTCTGTCATTGTGAGGTTGGCCAAGTGCTAATCTTAAAGTTCGAAGGTCAGGTGTTGGATGGAGGGCATAGAACTGCATGCACTGAAAACCTGGCATTTCCGGCGCTCCTTGGTGCAGAATTGCTTCTCGAACACCAAAGAAGTATATACTATTGGTTATAGACAGTTTTAGAGAGGGAAATTGTGATCATCTAAGGTAGGCAGTACATTGTGGTACCAGTGCTGCTCAGCACACAAGGCACCTATACAGAAAGAATGGGAGAAGGAGATGTTCTTCAAACTTTCACGTGTACCAAGATCTGTATCTGACGGAGGTGCAGAAAAGCAACCGCTTTCATAAATAACTTACATTTTTTTTGAACTTTGGAATGTTACCGCATCCAGTGAGCGACAAGCAAGCCCTAGTGTTGGCTATGTGAGGACTTGGTAGTGGTATTCTCATGATATGAAAATGTTTCTAATTCCTCTTTGTGGTATATGCAAATCCAGAGCTTATTTCAACTTTCAGAGCGGGCTGAGGTGACTAATCTATCTATATCATGGGTACTCACAGGCATTGGCCAGGGGCCAAAGGGCTGCACTGATGCCAGCAGGGTGGCGGTAGGGGGGCTGGGTGGGTCAGGGATTGTGAAAGGAGGTCTAAATACATGTTAAATAAACGGGCAAGCATTTATTTGCAGGTTAATAAATGCTTGCCTGTTTATTTAAAAAAAAATCCTAAATTTTAGTGCTCAGAAATTGAACAGCAGCTCATGCTGCTGTTCACCGGGGCCGCATGTAAAGGTCAAGAGGGCCGCAAGAAGCCCTTGGCCGTACTTTGAGTATCACTGATCTATATCAACTGAAAATTGGTATTTTATTTGGAAATGTAATTGATTAAGATTATAAAGAACTTACTTTTTAGTTCGTGAGGAGTTAGAGACTCCGAATAAACAGTTCAAAGCCAAATTGCTAAAATTGTGTATCAGTTAGAGATCTAATGAATAAGAGGGTATATTAGGTTAGCTTTTCACTGTAAAACTGTTACTGGTTTTTGAAACTCGGTACGGCAAATTATGTCTATAACCTTTTCATATAAATGAAGGTTTATTATCATATTATCACATCCAATTTATCAATCTAAAAGTTTGAAATCTTATCAAGAAACGGACTAATGTAAATTTAGTCATATTTTAATGGCGTTTGGTGTTTAATCTATTTCATCATTTGGAAATCTGTCTTTGTTTACTATGCTTGGTTGGAAAGGTTAATTTAAAGGGGGAGGGTGTGAATTGTAATTTAGTTGTTCTATCCAATATAATTTAAATTAATTTTAACACTGTGGCTGTGTATGCACTTCTATTCTTTTACGCCTTGTTTTATATTTCATTGTGTCCCCTTTCCCTTCTTTAATAATTTTAAGACCCTATTTTTCACAAGGCTCTATTTGCTAACATTGCCTTTTTGAATTTTGGGTGTCATGTTATTTCAAAATGTTAATACAATATTTTGACTTGCAAACATAACTGGCAGCTAAATATACTTCCGCTATAATTTACCTCCTCTCCCTTCCCTTTTGTAAGATAGTTGATTTATGAATTCAACCTACATATCAACGTGTATGAAATTATCTTAATTTTAGCTGCTCATGTTAGCCCTTTTCCATGATAGTGCAGATGACTACTACTACTATTAATAGTAACAATGATAATGATAATATACAGAATTATAGATGGGTAATAGTGAATTACGGGGATGTTTTTAACTGTTCTGAGTGACATCACGTATACAATGAGAGTGAAGCACAAGTTGTCTAAGATGTCACTCAGAAACCCGAGGTGAAAAACATCCCCATGATTCATATTTTACCGAGCTATATTTTTATGTAATGAATGGAGCTCAATATCATCTGTCCCTGCTTTCAGTTGCTACACAGTGACAGATGAGTAACGGAGGAGCCATAAATAACATAGCCTCTGTTATGTATCCTTGTGCCAAGGGTTAAAAAGACTTACCTGCCATTCTTGACCCACCCCCACCACCTTGCCTGCCTTTCCTTCCCCCTCTTTCAGCTGCACTTTCTGTTTTCAGGCAGAGCAGATGAGCAGAGCTGAGATGACAGGCTCCCAGTGGCCTTACATTTATGTGGACATAATATTGTGTCAAGAATATCGAGGACAGAAATATCGCGAGGATAAGATTCTATGGGCAAGCAAAGTTTCACTAACTCTACATATATATACCTTGACCACATATATATCTTCAAGATACATAGATGTGGAATTAAGAATAATACATCTTTACTTACCTATTTGCAATTACCCTCTCTCTATGTTGGTCTCCAATAATGTTGACACAATATTCTGTCCACATGACATTTTTTGATTCGATATTCTATGAGACAACCCTGTCAGCCTGGCTTTGAAGGCTTTTATGACATCACAATGGTGGGTTATCAGTTTTGTACTCTAGTGTTGCTAAGTCAAAGCAGTGAGATATGAGATTCAGAAACTTAAATAAATTATAGTGGGTCTCCATATGAAAGCCATACATTACAATTATAATGATAAAATGTGTTCTTATTGAAATCCTTGGCAATTAAAAGTATTTTGTGGGAGCACACAAATTGCTACGGGCTACAATAGCTCCCAATGCAGCCCTAGGAAAAGCTAAGCTTGGCCATAACATAGGCCATGCACCAAATACTTTCTGGCTTCAAACTTTCACTAGTATTGCCCCGAAAGGTTAGGAGTATTTGAATAAAGAACAATGCACCTATGGAGATGATATAACATGATTTATAGTGTATAGCAAAGAATTACACAAACAGAAACAGAAGAACTTAGAAAGAACATAAATTATTAATTCAACCTAAGAACAACTCACTTTACAGAAGTTGGAAGGCTGAAATTATGTGTCTGCGCTGTTGAGAATTCACACTCTGAGCTAGATGTTAAATGCGCATGTGCAGCGAGCTCATTGGCCAGCTGTGGTATTTAGTATTTTACACTGTCCACAAACCAAATAATATTGTTTTTCTTGAAGCTAAATACATACCGAGGGTCCTTATCCCTATGATGTAAATTTAACGGTCACTTATGCATTTTTCCTATTGTCTTTTGTATGTTTTTCAGATTTTCTACAATGCCCTGTACTATTCTTTCTTGTGACAGGATATCATCTGTATGCAATAGTGCTTGTAAATTTAGTTGTATGCTAGTGCATTCTCTGTGCATGTAGAAGTACAGAGACCAGTAAGGAAAATGGCTGATTCCCTAACAGCCTCGAATTTTGGATAGTCCGGTAATACAGAGGCATTGTGTGCTATATTTACAGCTTCCTTCCGAGTTTAGTGTTTAAGTTTGCTTGAGAACAATTACCACAAAACATCTTGCAATTACCCCCCTCTGCTAATTTTCCTTGCCTCCTCCTACCTAGCTCACATTTTACAGTCTCCTATATGGCCGACTTCTGCCCTCCCCTCCTCAATTGCATAGTATGAGTAGTATAACTGTTAACATTTTTAATGATACAATAAAAACAATATATTTTAAACTCTACAGATACTTTGCTGAGGAAGAATAGAGCAAACTTGTTGGAGACATTCAGCAGAAATGTGACATATCAGCAAGACATCTATGTACAAGAAGTAGATCATGAAATAGACTTCAGGATAACATGAAGGCATCAGATGCTCATGAAGATTGCAAGCCTATCTGCGAATAAATGGAGGAGTGAAACAAAAGCCAGGTGTATCATAGGCAAAGCTAGTTGCTAGCTGCATGTGAAAATAAAGAGCTAAAGCAAGCAGAAAATGTATCCTGGCGGGGGACGGTTAGTCAGTACACAAATATATTGAAAGAGCCTCTGCTGACTCAGAGTTAATTGCAAATTAAGAAAGAAGGTCTCTAATAATGGCAGCCATCTTGGATTGGGGTAGCCAGTGTCATCTTGCAATGGGCTAAATTGCAAGTCCCTGCAATACTCCAGCCAACATATTTGAGCTATGTCTCAGAACCCTGAGAAAATACTTGTGTATTCCCTGCTAAGACATTGCAATGTTGCCACCGCAACACAATTTATTGAGGGACAATATCAAGAGCAAATGCAGGCAGTGGTGATGCGTCAATATAGCAAAAAAATGTGTCAGTTCCAAACAATGCTTTGGTGTCAAAGCATTGGTTTCTTGGGTTGCAGCACCAACCACTCACTTCCAAGGGTTCAGGACTGTATTTGGCACCACTTTGCAGAGCAGAACTCACATATTTTTCCCATTGGAAGTTGCACTTGTAAGGTGTTACAAGGCTGTTCCAATGCTTACCTATTGGAGATATAGGCCTTGCTGTAATGAAAAATGATTTAGCAATTTTTCACTTTCAGGACATGTAAAGCTCAAAAGTACATGTCCTACCTTTTAAGTACATTGCACCCTGCCCGTGGGGCCATCTAGGGCCTACCTTAGGTGTGACTTACATATAATAGAAGGAAATGCTTGGGCCTGGCAAATAGGAGATTCCAGATCGAAATAGCAGCTTGAAACTGCACACACATGCTCTGCAGGAGCAGGCCTGAGACATTTCGAAGGGCTACTCATGTGGATGGCACAATCAGTGCTACAGGCCCACTAGAAGCATTTGATTTACAGGTCCTGGGCGCATGTAATGCACTGTAGTAGGCAATTATCAGTAAATCAATTATGCCGATGATGGAGAAACCAAATGCCAACACATTTTAGAAACAGAGCACATGCACTTTAGCATTGGTCTGCAGTGAAAGAGTGTAGAGTCCTAAAGCCAGCAAAAATGAATTTCAGCACACAGTCAACACAGGAGGTCAGAAGGCAAAAAGTCAGGGGAAACCACACCAAAAGATGCTGGGTCTAACATACACCCAATACACTGGTGCCAAGGCATAGCCTGGGAGAACATAGTTATTTTACAGGGGTGGGTGGAACTTGCGCAATTTCATTACATGTAATTCTGCGGGGTTACAAAAATATTCAGTGAGATTCAGTGGAATTGTGGGAACGGATGGAAAATGTGCATTGCGCTGTTCGCACTTTGATTTCATATCTATAGCATTTTCTATACTGAAAATTCAGTGCAAGTGGAACCACGTGGTGCACAAGTACGCAGTCATTTTGTTTTGTCTGCTCCTAGCTTTCCATGTTTCCAAACTTGTCAAATTCCATTCAACCTAATTAATCCCATCTAAGTACCCACTTCCTAATCTCACTCTGTTCTTCACTTTATTATATTACAGTGTGAATTAACTTTTTTGTGACTTTTTTGTACTTTGCTTTTAGTTTTGTTTTCTGGCCTGTCCTCTGTCCTCCTGTTTCCCTTCCCTTCCCATTCCAGTCCTACTCCCACCCGACTCCATCCCTGAGCCGCGATGGCAGAAGCAGGCAGTACCACCCACACCCCCTATGGACAACACAGATGAGCAGATGTGCAGTTCTGCCCTGTCTTTCATGTGGCGGAGGTTGCCACACTCATATTCTGGGTGCATCGCTAGCTACCTCGCATGTTGTCAGTAGGCGACAGGCCTGGGAAGAGGTACGCCCTGCAGGAAAATCAAGTGCTCTGGGGGTGAGTGCAACGCTGTATGTGCCACACCAACGGTGACCTGCACACATAGAAGAAGCTGACACAATGCTGGGCAGACATCCTAGATAGGGAACCGGACCTGCTCGACCTGCTAGGTATCGAGGTTGCGGGGCTCGTTGAGTAATATTTTTGTTTTCAGAAAATTGTAATATTATTCATTTTTTCAAGCAGCATGATCACCAGTAAGATACGTTTAGGTGATTTTTACCTACTGATAGGTCGTGTTCGTATACGACTATCAGGCCTGCACAGATCCTTGTTGTTTGGGCAACAGTGCAATACACTGTTTGACCTGCGATTTCAACATAAGATCCTTCCAAACACCTTGATACTTTTGGACTATGGGACACTGTTTGGGGATCTAAACACAACTTGGAGATTTACATAAGGACATACCAAGGAAGTTATATATTACTGCACATTTGAGATCCAGAACTATTAAAATCATTATATATGAAGTACTTTCTACTTGTGACGCATACGATTATTCTCTTTGCCCTGAGGAAGTTCCCTTTTGGGAATAAAACGTGTTGGCTAGATATCCTATAGTGGATGTTTTTTTTAGAAAAGAACATTATCAGAATAAAGAAGTTATTTTTTCTAACTATCAGTTTGGATTGGACTTCTTGAGCTGCGCACCCCCATGAATTATATTTCCATTTGATCTGGAGCACAGTGGCGCTACTCAACGGCTGGCGCTGGGGTAGTTTCGCACAGCGAACTCATAAATAGGAACTGGCACGAGGTGCTGCACAGGAGGTCCGCCGTTGTTGTCTTTGAAAATTTGTTTCAGCCGCCAGTAGGTAGTTATAGTTAGGACCTTGTTTCTATAGGAAAAGGATTTTTTTCTTTTGTCAATATCTTAGGCATTGTTTGACAAATCTTTGCAAAATTTTCAAAACTAATACGCCACTCACTTTAGCTGCTGTGTTGAAAGTTTCGGGTGATTCGTCAAGTGGAGGCCAAGAAAAAGGGGGGTTCCCAAAACTCTTTTTCTCCATGCTAATTTCCATAGGAAACTGTTGAGACAGCTACAGCCCGAACTGAAGAACGGAATTACACCAACTTTGGCAGAAAGGTAGCTCTTGGTCCACAGAGCACTCTTTTTGTTAAATGGTGTAAATTAATTAAGAAGTTCCTTAGAAATTTAAAGATTTCTCAAATATACAACTGTGGCAGTGGAGGGTCTGCGAACCCTTCAGATCTCATGCCTGAGATCTGATTGGCTGCCAACACTTCAAACCAGGAAGTGCTGGCCGCCATTAACTGAGTCACAAGAAAAAACATTAAAAAACAAGAAAAGGGAGCAGGGTAGAAGCACCCTGACCCCCAGGGCCAAAAATAGCATTTAAAAAAAAAAAAATATATATATATATTAACCCCGGGCGTAGCACTACGCTTCGCCCACGTAGTGTACGTAGCGCTGCCTGCTTCGCACTTTCCGAAGTAGGCGAAGCAGGGCAGCGCTACGCACACGCCGAGGGCGAAGCGTAGCTGCTTGCCACTCGCCACCCACCTCCCGCCCGCCCTTCTTTTAAATAATATGAGCAATGAAAATTAAGTAAAGTAAGTCGACTTACCCGTAAGCGCGGCGTCTCCGGGGCTCCCTCTTTCAGTTTCTAATTTCTTCTGGCAAATGCGCATGCGCGGGCGTCCGCGCATGCGCATTTGCCAGAAGAAATTAGAAACTGAAAGAGGGAGCCCCGGAGACGCCGCGCTTACGGGTAAGTCGACTTACTTTACTTAATTTTCATTGCTCATATTATTTAAAAGAATGGCGGGTGGGAGGTGGGTGGCACGTAGTGGGGCTACGCGAAGCGCGTAGTGTGCGTAGATTTGGGCACACTACGTGCTGCTTCACGTAGCCCCACTACGCCCACTATGCCCACCCTTAATATATATATATATATATATATATATATATATATATATATATATATATATTCACTGAAAAAAACACAGGTTTCACACATATTATAGTTAGCTGGACATTTCACTCATACAAAACCATTGAAATTCCCCCGTTATAGTTAGTTCAGCTAACTATAACTCGCGCGCCCGCAATCCACTGCTGATGACGTCACATATTACATCACTCATGACATGGTCAGTGACATCACTCATGACATCACTGATGACATCTCAAATGACATCACTGATGACATCACTGATGACGTCATCCATTGAGTATGTGTTTCTGAACAGTTATAATATGTTTAATATATATAGGGAAAGGCCTGTTGAAGAATAAGTGGGTGTACAAGTGTGTAAATGGATGATTTTTTGTGGTGCGTAACTGACTCTATAAGTGAGTCATTAAATGTATCTTACTGCAGACTAGTGACTAAACTGTGTGAATGTCTGTATGTGTCTGTGTGTAGGTGTATAACTGGCTGCATGGTTTTGTGAATAGCTATATGAGTGTCTATATGAGTTATTGATTGCTTGTCTGAGTATCTGTATGGGTTCCTGAGTGTTTGTGTGGGTAGGGTGTGTGTTACTCTGTGACTAGATGTGTGAGTGGGTGATTCAGTGGGTGCATGGTTTTAAGAGTGCATCTGTGATGAACTGTATGGTTGAGTGAGTGTATGTATGGGTGTATTAGGGATTGAATGTATATCTCAGTGGTACATTTGTGACTACATATGTGAAAGGCAGTATATATGCGTGTAAGAGTATATAAGTGGGTAGATGTGAGAGTGTGTGATTGTGAGAGTGACTGTATGGATGAGTGTGTGCTTGTATCAATGATTCTTTAAGAGCGTAAGAATGTGGTACTATTTTTATGAGTAAGTGAACTTGAGTGTGTATAACCACATAGGTGAGTAAATGGGAGTGTGATTATTTGCATGACTGACTAGGTGTGAGAGTACCTCTATGGATGATTGGTGGTGTGTGAGTGTCTATATAGGTGTATAAATGCATATGATAGTCTTGTATGGAGTGACTGTAAGTATGAGTGACTGTACAGGTGAATGAGTGGAGGTGTATGTAGACCTAAGAGTTAATAAGTGGGTATGTAGTTATTGGTATTGGAGTATCTATGGTTTTGAGAATGGAACTCTGAAATTTTAAGTCGGTGTATTAAAGGTTATATTAGGCTGTGAGAAGATGCAGTAATTTATCACATGGATGACGTCATCAGTGATGTCATTTGAGATGTCATCAGTGATGTCATGAGTGATGTCACTGACCATGTCACGAGTGATGTAATATGTGACGTCATCAGCAGTGGAATGCGGGCGCGCAAATTATAGTTAGCTGAACTAACTATAACGGGGGAATTTCAATGGTTTTGTACGAGTGAAATATCCAGCTAACTATAACATGTGTGAAACCTATGGGTGTTTCAGTGAATTTCCAAGGTTTTTTAAATGCTAATTCCTAACTATAACGTGTGTGAAACCTATGGTTTTTTCAGTGAATTTGCAAGGGTTTTTAAATGCTAATTCCTAACTATAACGTGTGTGAAACCTATGGTCTTTTCAATGAATTTGCAAGGTTTTTTAAATGCTAATTTCTAACTATAACGTGTGTGAAACCTATGTTTTTTTTGGTGAATTTGTAAGGTTTTTAAATGCTAATCTATGTATGTATTATTATATTTTTTTTATTTTTATATTTTTTATATTTATTTTACAATAAATTACCTATGTATATAGTTATAGATTGACTGTACCCTGTAATATGGAATGGCTCAGCTCTTTTTTTTAAATTTGGACAGCATAGTTAATATCTTCCATAAACTTATAAACATTTAAAAAAAAAAAGATTTTAGGGTTTTTCACGGTGCGCGCACCGTGCGCGAATGGTGCGCGCACCGTCTCCGTGTGTGCATGCGTGCGTGCTCCGTGTGCGCATGCGTGCATGCTCCGTGCGTGCTCCGTGTGCGCATGCATGCGTGCTCCATGCGTGCTCCGTGTGCGCATGCGTGCGTGCTCCGTGCGTGCACGGTGCGCGCACGGCAAGTCATGTGATTACGAAACAACACTTTTCATTGGTTCATAGTAGTTTCAGTTCCAGAATCTTCAAACACCACACCCACTCCCCTCATTATTTCTTCTTATTTCCTGGGAGAAGGAGCTGAACAGCTATTCCAGTAGGCGAAAATGGCAGAACAGCAATCTTCTACAGAGAGTGAAGAGGAGACCTTTGTGCAACCAAGCCAGAGGAAACAAAAGGACTCATTCATATGGAAGTTCTTTACTTTTCCATCGGGCCAGAAGAAGGTGAATGCCCCAAAAGTCACATGCACTGTTTGTGGAGTATTCTTATCTAGAGGAGATGCAAAAAAAAATACTCCTTTAGTATTTATACTATGTTGAGGCACTTCCAAAAAGTGCGTCCTGTGGCTTATGCTCGTGAATCTACAAGAGCTACAAGAGACAACCCTCCAGGAGCTCAGCCGAGCATATCATCTGTGGCCGCAGATTCACCTGCTTCAAGACCTCTGGATATCCACCCTCTGTTCCAGAAGGTTCATATACGGTGCAATGTGTGCAATGTTGTTCTCTGTTATTGGGAGAGCAGCATTAACTTAATAGAGAACAAAATACAGCAGCACACATGCTCCACCCTATAATTTTTTTAATTTTTTGTTTTTGTTCCCGTTGAACAGTTTTTCATTCCCTGTTTTTTTTTGCTGCTCTAAAAAAATCAAAAAAAATACAAAATTGTTAAAAAACTAAAAAAAAAAATACAAAACAAAAAAGACAAAAAAAACAGTTCTTTTCAGAACTCACTTCACTTCTCCATGAAGAGCTATATTCCTAATATACTGTGTTGTAATTGTATTGGATGAATGTGTAGTGTATACATGAATGATTGCAATTATTGAAATGACTGAGTGAAGAGGAGGAAAGGACTGACAGAATGAGTGAGAAAAGGAAAGTACAATCACTCATGAAAGGAAAGTGAAAGACTGACTGCAACAAAAGGACTAAGGGTAGAGGATACAGGTAAGAAGAGTGAATGGGTATGGGAATGGCAGTGAGTAATGGAGAGTGAGGGAGGGGGGAGTGAGAAAAGGGGAGGAAAGGACGGAGATAGGAAAAGCGAGTAACAGACGAAGCGGATGAAACACAGCAGGGTAAAGGGATTGAAAGTAAGAGAAGTGGAGTGAGGGTGAGATAACAGGTATGAGGATTAAAAAAGGGGGTAAGAGAAAGTGAGAGATGGGGAGTGAGGGGATGGAGGGATTTAGGAAACTGGAGTGAGAGAAAGGGAGTCAGGATTTCAATGAGCACAGCAGGGTGAGGAAGAGTGAAGGAAAGAATACGAAAAGGTGAAGGGGTGTGAGATACAGACAGGAAGAAGTGAAGTAGGAGAATAGGAGTGACTATGAGTAAAGGATAGCGACAGTTAGGGAAGGTGAGGGAAGGAGAATGACGGAGAAGTTTAAAAAATTAACATAGATGGAAAATGAGTGATGGAGAGAGGAGGAGTGGTAGAAACAGAGGGGCAGATTTATAACAAACTAACGCAGCACAGTGCAGCAAGTAATTTTGCTGTGCCGTGCTGCGTTAGTTTCGAAGCACAGAGATGCGACATATTTACAAGAATATATCGTATCTCTATGCTTCCCCTGCGCTGGCGCACAAACTGCAGCCATGCGCCGGTGCAGGCTCCCTTTCACCATGCTGCAAGGATGCCTGCGTGGTGGTGAGATTGTTCTTCTGCAGGAAGGGACACCTTCCTGCACAAAAACAATCACAAGAGACTTTTTCCTCTTTCAATGCGTGCTGTAGCATGCAGCACGCACTGAAAGAGGAAAAAACGAGGAGAAATGAAAACATTTCTCCTCGTTGTGCCTCGCTAAGCCACCTCTAGGGTGGCGTAGCATTCACACGCATCTCCAGAGTTACGATTTCTCGTAAATCTGGAGATGTGTCTAGTTCTATGGGTGTTGTGTGGGAACACCCACAACAACACCCATGGAACGCCCCTTCAACGCACAGTGTTGCGTATGAAGTGGCTGTATTTACGAGGAGAGGAAAAGTCACGCAGGGTGGCTTTTCCTCTCCTTGTAAATATGGAGGAGCCCCCTGCGCCACCAGTACGTCATGAAAAGTGATGTAGTGGTGGCGCAGGGGCCTTGTAAATCTGCCCCAGAGATGTTAAGGAAATTAAGGGTAAGACAGACAAAGGGAGAGAGACAGAAACAGAGACAGAGAGCAAGGAACTGAGAAGGAGTAAGGCAGTTAGAATGACTGAGACATATGGAGACAGGGAGAGAAACATGGTTGAAAAAATAGTGATGGAGGCAGTAAACCTAGGGGAGTAGTAGAGAAGGAGTGAGGAGTTACGAAAGAGCAGTAAAGGAAGAAGAGAGAGAGAAGGGGAATGAGAAAAGCAGAGTGAGGAGAAGTGAAGAAAAGGGAGCATGAAAGTGAAGGGGTGAGAAATACAGATATTTCAAACTTACCTGACCAACAAAATGACTTAATTAGAAATAAATGGTTGTTTTTAATTGCAAGAAAAAAAGGATTCAATTTCCTACATTTTCTTTATAGATCTGAAAAATAAGAAAAAAGTAGTAATATTTAACAATACATTTTAGAAAACAGTACACATATTTTCATATTTAACAAAGTAATTTTTTGCCCTTTTTTGCTGTTTTCAGAATAAATTGAATTTCACTGAAAATAGTGATATCAATTGTATTCATCACTTAACAGCGGGCAAAAAAAAAAACAATCTGAAAGATTGTTTAAAAGAGCCCTGAATCTATCCTCAGTAAAAGATACCTTGATAGAAATGTAACATATATATTAAAAATATCTTCTAAGAACAATAACTATTTGCAATAAATAACGTCTGTAAATCTTGTTGCTTAAGCACATACACCAAAATAATATCTGTCAAAGAAGTCCACAATAGAAACATTTACCTTTCCATGAGACCAAATGGTAATTTTTAAAACCTTTTTAGGTGAAATATCCAATGGTAATCCTATAAAATCGAAATGATGGTTTCTTCAGATGCTGCAATTTGTATCTAAAATTTTGGTTTTAGAAAAATTAAGTAGGAATTTGGTAATTCTGCAGGCAAACGTTGCTTGAAAATCAATTGAGAATCATTACACAGTGTCCAGCCTTTTTCACATTTTAGATAAACTGTGTAATGACCAGAAGTTATAGAAGGTCCATCATGGAAAATTATTGCAACTGCAACAAAAGTCTTTCCTGATATTGATAATTGATTTCCTACAAACTTCTTTATTAAAGTGTCCAATTTTGTTCCATCAGCTCTACAACGTTGCATCATTAAAATTATATACTGTCCATATTTCTTTAAAAATAACGTTGATAACATTTCTGATTTACATTGAGAACATTCTATGTTGTGATTTGCATCTTTAACTAATTTACTAAAAGTCACTGATTTACTCTCTGGTAATGTTAAATGTATGAACCTTTCAGAATCAACATTAGTGCTGCATGTGTTCATACAGTTTTCACAACAATGTTCCCATTTATAAGAGAGACCAAACATATTTTCTATTTCTACCCCTTCATCTTCCAGTACCATAAGCATATACATTAAGAATTCCTGTGCATCTTGCTGGACATTTTGAGTAAACTGTGTACATCCAGAACACACATCTAAAAGATTTCTAACATCAGAAGCACTTTCTATTTTAGTTTTATCATTACTCAGCTTCTCATAAAGGAAACTCAGCAGAGAACAAAATCTTTTTTCATGATTCAGTATTATCTTCTCTTGCAAACTTTCAAGATAAAATACAACATTCAGCACTACATTAGCGTAGCAGTTGACACCAGAGCTATTTTCAAAATGACAACCAACAACCTCTTCAACATTGTCCTTTTTCTTTTTGCTTGCAATCACATCACTCTCTTTTTGTTTTCTCTTCTGTACATCCTCATTACAGATATTCTCAATTCTCCTTTTCCGACAAACAACACGTTTTTCAAACACAGGATACTGACCTAAATGAGGAGCATAGCTTCTTCTTAATCTATTATACTCCTTTACACAATTTGCATCAGCACTAACTTTTGAGTCATCAAAGTCTATCATGAATAAACCACATAATTTTTTCACTCGTGACAAAGCAAAATATGCCATACCTTCTTTAAACACACCACTAGATCCAATGTTTACAAAAGCACTATCTACAGTTAATCCTTGAGATTTGTGAATAGTTACAGCATATGCTAGAGAAAACGGAAACTCCTTCCTACGTACATATAAGTCTTTCACAAGCAAAAACGAACTGAACAACGACTAATGTCTTTAACCTCTTCAATCTGATCAAATTTTATTTTTAAAAATTCAATTCCATCTTTTTTCTGGTAATTAACAAAACCCACAACTTTACCCATAGCTCCATTCACTAAACCTTTTTCTACATTCAAATTACGTCTTAAAATTACTCGACAGTTCATACATACATAAAGATTATTTTCTAAACCAGCTGTTTTCGATATGTTTTTCTCTAGAGAATCCAATTTAGTTTTCAATTTGCCTGTCAATATAATAGTTATTCCTTCATGCTGTATTTTATCCACGGCTTCCATTTTTATAATCTCTTCATTTTCCAATTTCAAAAGTTCTTCATTGAATATAGAGCATTCATTTAGTGTTGGCATTAAGCAGATTACAGTATTTTTTTCTGCAATTTTCTTGTATATGTTCTCTGGAACTTTTTGTTCTGTTGGAAAGAAATTAAATAGCAATCGACTCTGTAAAGCTTTTCTGCCATGTTCTGTGAGTAGTCCAATTCTGATATCTTTGAGAATACTTGCATAATCATCATCATTTGCTTGCCGCATATTGGTAATGAGTTCTTTGTACTCAAAGTATGACCAAATATTCACATTACCTATACTTCCTAACGACTTTTTCGTGCCTTCATGTGTAAGAGTATTAAATACTGGTTGTTTATGAAACAATATATAGGAAACTTATACAAATATAGTGTGAGTATACAAAGAAAGTGCCCTCAAAATATATAGACAAATATACATAAAGAAAGTTTTTTTACAACTGTGCATAGAATTTTTCTCTTTCATTGACCAAAATAGGACTCAAGCAATAATAGATTATTTCCATTCATTTATTAGTTATTTTTTTAGAAAATATCTTTTTGCATTTATTTATGGACATATATCTAGTAAACCATTTCATATTCCACAATGTCTTTTGTTTACAATGTCTTTTTTTATAAGCAATTCCTATTCTGGATACTGCATTAATGCCTGTTTGGTCAAATAATTGTATTTCAATTTATATCCAAGCACAGAAAAGGAAATTGTTATAAAACATGGCTCTATTCGATTTCAGTCTACGCGCGTTTTGGCGTTCAGCCTTCCTCAGGCAGCCATGATTTCTTAGCTCCTATAATACAATACAAAGAGAGCAAAAACAACACACTATAATTGTTCATGTATACAAAATTGCGCTCATCATATGTACAGTATATCAACAGAAAAAAGAGAGAGACTATATACATCTGCTATTTATATACATTATTTACACAATTATAATACATATTAACACAATCTATCTCCAGTATTGGTGTCTGATTCCTATAGTTATTAAGGTCTTGGTGTGATACATACAAAGTGTAGTATCAAGATTTTCAGTATTAAACCTTCTATCTTAACCCTTTGGGATTCCAAGGTGAATTTGTTACAATGTAAAGGGCCTTATTAGTTGCGGTATACCATATCACCATTTTCTAATTGTGGACTAAACAACCTAAGCTGTGACTATTACTTCTCTGAAGAAGCCGTGAAGTTGTGTATTGTCTATGTGGCATCTCTGACATAAAACACATCCCAATATATTTTCCCTTTGAATGGTGGCTATTCCTAATTTGATGAAGAGAATCGACAGTTAAGAGTATCCTGATCTTAAAGACAATGCTATCGGGTCACATATTAACTGTCCATGTGTGGACTTATTACTGCATTTTATAGATGAGATTCATAGGACTGCCTACCTTCTTTCTATTGGTCTAATGTTCAAGGTCAGGACTCTTGCCATTGAACTACAGATCTAGAGTGCGGTTTATCTGTGGCTGCGGGTTAGCCAGATTCCATATCTCCATATCTCTGTAAATAGAAACAAGCCATCCACGCTTAGAATGCCTCAGCCTCTTTGCAATCTATTAGCTGTTTCTTTATTTGTAAGATACATTTGTATCTAAAGCTAAAGAAAAAAGGTTCAACTCGTTACCTTCGATTCTTAAAGCTAGTGAGGGTTCGGTTTCTATTTTTCCTCACTACTATACATAAGAGCCTCTGTGTGACTGAAATCAGTATAGTATTAGGCGAGAGTCTAAGATGGATAAACTTCAAACATTTGGGTTCACGGATGAAGACCTTGCTTCATTACTGGGTGATTTCACTGTAGGGGGTCAAGGGGCAAACACAACTAGCATTATAGGCAACGAGGATTTGAATAAACTAACATCTTTAAAGAAAAAAGCTAAAAGGATTGAAATGCATGGACATTTCATGCTGGAATATTTAAAAGTAGGAATCATTCCACAAGGACTTAGGGTTAGAAATATTCCAGGGCTTTTTGTGAAAATTCGGAAATTTCTTGAACGCTGGTCACATATCGCCAATAGATGCTCCCGTGATCTAATGATCCTGATTGTGGAGACATCGAAAGAGATGGTCCAAACATTAATGGATGAGATTCAAGAACTGGAAAATAAAATCAAAAATAATCAGGCAATGAAGAAGCCAAAAAGAAATTAGAGGAAGTAGAGAGTGAAATGTCGTCTTATCATGACTATCTTGTAAAACGAAAGACAGAAAAGCTCAAAAAAGATGTAAGATATACAAGTCAGGAAAAAATGTATTCATACTTGGCTGATAATTTCTATCAACAACAACCGATTGAGGTGGATCAATTTCAACCCTCATCTGATAGATTTACCAAAAAAGTAGTTACTTTTTCGGATACGACAGACTCTGAAGGTGAAAATTATAACCAATACCAACCCACAACCTCAGGCCGTCAAATACCAAGCAGTAGTAGAGGTGACCGTCCTGGTTTTTTAGCCAGGCGTGGGACGCAGAGAACCAGATGGCGCCCCAGATACCAACGACGTCAACGGAGCAACTACCAACAATCATACAATTACCCGCAGGGACAGAATTTCTACCAAGACGACCCACAGGTATTGGTAACGAGACATGCGCAATATTGGCGCGAGTGAAGGAAATACCCATTTTCAATCTCAGTACACATATCATTGACCCCCAGACAGAATCTATATTAACGAAAGGTCTATCTTTCATTCCACACACAAAAGCGAATAAATTTGAGCTTTTTCAGGATCTGATTTCTTTTTTCAGGAAGATTCGATTACGTGCCTTTTTTGAAGGAAGAACAGACCAAGAGTTGCATACGACGAACAAATCAGGTCTGATGCCTCCATCTACTTTTGTCCCCACTCTTGAACAGGTAGGACCAGAAATTGCCATTTTTGAGCATGTTGTATTCAATAAGATCACCAAGGCTGCAAAATTTATCCCGGCGCCTAAATACAATCTCTCTCGAGAAGAACATCAAGCCCTATCTATGCTGAAGAACGACAAAAACATAACTATAAAAGGGTGCAATAAGGGTGGGGGTATAGTCTTGTTGGAAACAGACCAATATGTGACAAATATGATCACTATGCTTACCAACAGAGATCACTACACCCCTGTATGCGTTGATCCCACTAAAAAGGTATCTAAAATGACGGATCTGACTAATAAAGCGTTGAATGATGGGATTATATGTGAAAAAGAATGGCAATATTTGAATGTCATAAAACCCAAAATGGCATCCATTATGGGATCCCTAAGATCCACAAAAATTCTACAAATCCACCATATAGACCCATTGTGACAACTATCGGGTCAAATACAGAGACATTGTCAAAATATGTTGATGTCATGCTACGCCCACATGTCCCCAGAATAAGATCTTATATAAGGGACACAACAGACATCATCAACAAAGTAGACCTCCTTCCATCAGGCCACTCAACTCTTGGTCACTATGGATATAGAGGCCTTATATAGCAATATCCCCCAGGCAGCAGCGCTTGAAGCGGTGAAATGGTTTATGGAATATTTCGACATAGACTGCCCGAATGAATTCATTTTGGAATGTCTACACATAATACTCCACGAGAATACATTCGAATTCAATGGATTATTGTTCCAACAGACTAAGGGAGTCAGCATGGGGGCTTCGTGTGCCCCAACAGTGGCGAATATCTTCATGGCACATTATGAGCACAAATTCATCTATAATGATGCCGCTCCTTTCAGCGAATCGGTCCTTAGTTGGTCTAGATTCATAGATGATATTTTTTATATCTGGAACGGAACTGAGGAAGATCTAATGGAATTCGTTTCATGGCTCAACATTTGCGACACTAACATCCGTTTTGTAGCAACGAGTGACAAGCACAAGGTAGAGTTTCTTGATGTTGTCATTAAATCCAATCAACAACAACTCACGGTAGACTTATTTACGAAGCCTATGGATCGGAACACATTGTTACACTTCTCTAGCTATCATCCAAGGGCTCAAAAAATTACCATCCCATTTGGGCAGTTCCTACGTCTTCGTAGGAACTGCACCAATTTGACAGACTATGATAAACAGTCTGTAGTCATGAAAGCTAAATTTCTGGACAGAGGCTATCCAAAAAGATTGGTTCGTGACTCTTACAAAAGAGCGCGATACTATGATCGCCAACATCTATTAGGTAAAAAAGCTCCTAAACAACAGAACCGTATTGTGTTCATCACACGACATTCAACGATGAATGAAACTCTACGCCAGACTATCAACTCAAGTTGGCACATTTTAAATGCCACCAGAAATGATTCAAACCAACTAGCAAAACCAATGTTTGCATACCGGAAAAATAAAAATCTTAAGGACCTAATAACAAGGTCCCGGATGCGACAAGGTTCACCGACCCAGATACAGACCACGATTGGAGGATTGTCTGCCCTAAAAGGAAATTTCAAATGCATGTCGTGTGTTGCATGCAAATTTGCACTGGAAGTGAAACAATACTCCATCAATGGAGTCCAGATAAATCTACAGAGTCTGACCAACTGCAAAACCACGAATATAATCTATGCAGTCTTGTGCCCTTGCGATAAAACCTATGTAGGCGAGACATCTAGGTCAATGGCAACAAGACTTACAGAGCATAGATCAGCGATCAGGACAAAGAAACTGCAAGCACCATTGGTCCAACACTTCATTGATTGTAACCACACTACAGAAGACATCCGATGGTTGATTTTAGAGAAAATCAATACTAGTGGTATGCAAGGGACATAAATCCGCAAAAGGAGAGAGGTCTACTGCATTTTTTCTCTGGACACATACAAAAGAGGGCTAAACAATGCGATCCCGTGGAGCCAAGCCATTCGTTTCAATAATTAATGGGCTCCATACACATTGAGATGTCCAGAAGCCCCTAATGTTACCATGTCATATGATGCCTTACATAATTATAAGGTTTATGACTTCATATAACCTTATGTATATATATAAGGCTGGTAGACATTTCTTTAGACTTCACATACATTCTCTGAGTCTTTTCCCTGCACAACCATAATCGGGTTTTTCTCTGTACTTGTTTCAACTAGTGTTATCTCCATCATTAATTTCACAAGCGTAGCTGGTTTCTACATCAAAGCTGTGTGTTTTTCATGTAGATCACGATAAAGATTTAAACAGCTGACGTAGCGTATGGATTTATCACTTCAGGATAACTAAGAGCCTCGTTCTCGAGGCATATGCTATCGGATGTACTCGATTGATGTGGTTAGATATTGACCAATCACCAACGAGTAAAGGGTAGAAATAGGACGATGTGTATCTTAGTCCTGTTTCTACTTCGACCGTCCACATTGAAGCAGTCGACACCGGTCAAGCGGAGCATTAGCGAGATGGGGTAAGTGAGGGGGGACTGCACCGTGGGCTAGCTTCTCTTTTGTCGCAAGAATCTTCAAGCACATCGATAGTTTATTTTAATCCCACATGGCGTTTAAACATTATTGACCACATGCGCTTTCGTGAAGGTGGCGTATCCATACCATGGAAAGAAAGTAACCATCCGCCATTACTAATCGCAGAAGAGCGATTTAACGCCTTAATATTGGACTGTATAGGCGACCACGAGTAAGTGCTGTTACGACAATTTGACTATTAGACAGACCTTTGCAGCAATGAAGCATATGTCCCTCGCCTTAGCATTAAGTTATAAGTAACTATATAATCTTTGCTCCGTTGTTGTTCCTATCATTTTAGAGATGTAACTGCCCCATTCAGCATATGAGCCGAAAGCATTGAGTCACATTTGAACTCGCACAATCATAACCTCACCCGCTAATTAGACGGAGACGGAGGATCACTTAAGTAATCAGCATGGACATGAAACACGCTGAGACGCCAACCGGGAACAACAAAAGCTTTAAGAATCGAAGGTAACGAGTTGAACCTTTTTTCTTTAGCTTTAGATACAAATGTATCTTACAAATAAAGAAACAGCTAATAGATTGCAAAGAGGCTGAGGCATTCTAAGCGTGGATGGCTTGTTTCTATTTACAGAGATATGGAATCTGGCTAACCCGCAGCCACAGATAAACCGCACTCTAGATCTGTTGTTCAATGGCAAGAGTCCTGACCTTGAACATTAGACCTATAGAAAGAAGGTAGGCAGTCCTATGAATCTCATCTATAAAATGCAGTAATAAGTCCACACATGGACAGTTAATATGTGACCCGATAGCATTGTCTTTAAGATCAGGATACTCTTAACTGTCGATTCTCTTCATCAAATTAGGAATAGCCACCATTCAAAGGGAAAATATATTGGGATGTGTTTTATGTCAGAGATGCCACATAGACAATACACAACTTCACGGCTTCTTCAGAGAAGTAATAGTCACAGCTTTGGTTGTTTAGTCCACAATTAGAAAATGGTGATATGGTATACCGCAAATAATAAGGCCCTTTACATTGTAACAAATTCACCTTGGAATCCCAAAGGGTTAAGATAGAAGGTTTAATACTGAAAATCTTGATACTACACTTTGTATGTATCACACCAAGACCTTAATAACTATAGGAATCAGACACCAATACTGGAGATAGATTGTGTTAATATGTATCATAATTGTGTAAATAATGTATATAAATAGCAGATGTATATAGTCTCTCTCTTTTTTCTGTTGATATACTGTACATATGATGAGCGCAATTTTGAATACATGAACAATTATAGTGTGTTGTTTTTGCTCTCTTTGTATTGTATTATAGGAGCTAAGAAATCATGGCTGCCTGAGGAAGGCTGAACGCCGAAACGCACGTAGACTGAAATCGAATAGAGCCATGTTTTATAACAATTTCCTTTTCTGTGCTTGGATATAAATTGAAATACAATTATTTTACCAAACAGGCATTAATGCAGTATCCAGAATAGGAATTGCTTATAAAAAAGACATTGTAAACAAAAGACATTGTGGAATATGAAATGGTTTACTAGATATATGTCCATAAATAAATGCAAAAAGAAATTTTCTAAAAAAATAACTAATAAATGAATGGAAATAATCTATTATTGCTTGAGTCCTATTTTGGTCAATGAAAGAGAAACATTCTATGCACAGTTGTAAAAAAGCTTTCTTTATGTATATTTGTCTATATATTTTGAGGGCATTTTCTTTGTATACTCACACTATATTTGTATAAGTTTCCTACATATTGTTTCATAAGTATTTGCTTTAAACCCTGAGATAGGAAACTAGATTAGGGGTACCCATGTTATATCACACCATATTAAATACTGGTTGTCCTTTAACTGGTGTGAGCTGCAGTAGATCCCCAAAAACTATAACATGTTTTCCTCCAAATAACACGTCATAGTCTGTCTTTAGAATTTGCTGCATTCTTAAAGGCACAAAGGCAAGCATTAAGTTTGATACCTTGCTGACCTCATCAATAATGAGAAATATCATTTTCTTCAACACTCTTGAAACTTCAAAACTTGCTTCTCCTGTTAGCTTGTGGTATTCTATTTTGTTCTCATGCTCTACTGGTAACATTAGCAAACGATGTAAGGTAATTCCTTTTATGTTATATGCTGCTAACCCAGTTGGAGCAGTAACAACACAAGACAAAGTTGAATCAGTTTTTTTCTGTAGGTAGCTTCTATTTACTTTAATTAAGAAAAATTTTCCAGTTCCAGCTTGTCCACTCACATACATTCTGATTGGTTCAAATGATGTGCATGAGCACTCTTTATTTTCATGTAGTAATCCATGATCAATTTGTTTTGTGACTTCTTCATAAATGTGTTGTTGTTCATCATTCAGCTGTTGTTCCAAATTTGGTAAGTTTATTAAATCTTCCTGAGCTTGATTCATAGCTGTTTCCACTTCAGTCATGTCTATTGCAGCTTCATTTTCTACGATTGGTTGTCCTAGGGGATCTTGACTGAGCGTACCAGAACTTTGACTGTCTTGAGAACTGTCTCTAGCTACTTCAGCTGCAATTGCAGCTTCTTGTTCAATTTCTTCATTTAACTTTTGTACATAATTTGAGAAAGTACTGCATTCTATGTTATCTTTGCATGCATCAAAGGAATCTTCATAGCTCTGAAAATCTCCAAGTAATTCATCCTCTGAACGCCATGGTTTAAACAGCTGTAAAAGTGCTAAGCAGTAAAATTCCTTTTTGTCAGTAGTGTCGCAACTCAGCTTCCTGTAATTAATCAAACTTCTTTTTATTTGTTTCACCAAACATCCTTCCTCACCAATGACTTTATATTTTCCATTGTTGATGTCTTCTGTGGCATTCCGTTTAAAAATGTAGTTCTGCAGTACTTCATAGAGACACATGTTCTCAAGATGATGACTTCTGTTTGGGTAATATGTGCCCAACATGTTTGTTTTCAAAATGTCTGTACTTTCTGGTTCGTTCTCTGCTAAACATTCAATTTCTCGCATAGATTTCAGTACCCGATTTCGCATTCCTGCAAGGCCTAAACTTACCCAAATTATTCTTCTGGATTTGGAGAACAGACTTGCAGATGATAACCTATCTGAGCTTTCGTATGACCCAATTTCTCGATGCGATAACATCTTTAAACTGAAAATGTATAGCTTTTTACTGACAGTTTTCTCGTGAGAAATCTCTTCCCACATTTCTTTCAATTCCGTTTTCTCAGATTTAGTGATGTAAGATGTGACATACCGAGCAACAGCAATAGAATTGTCAGCTACATACTGAATATCCATGTTAGCATTCCACATGGATAAAATGACTGGGTTATAGTCATTTATATATTTTGACTCTTCTTTTATTCTTAGGTTGTAGGTATCTTTCTGAGATTTTCTTGTAATGGTATGTCGCACAGCTGACATAAAACTGTTTACTCTTCCTTTTGAAAGAACAGGTCGTGGAAATCCAAATCGACATTTTGTGTAGAATTTATCTTTACTCTTGTACTTTCGTCGACAGTATTTTCCACACCGATGACTTTGGAAACGTAAAACTTGCTCTTTTACGTTTTTTTCTTCTGTGCTTTTAGGTATAGCACATGTTGCATATTCTTCAATGAAAGATAAAACTGCATCATCAGAATCTGTTCCAAATTTTGGGGCATCCTTGATCCACAACAGCATATGAATATGAGGAGCACCTCTTGCTTGGTACTTTTTTCTCCAAAAGAAATCCACAACTTCTCCAAGAGGTGGATTTTTTTTATTGCAGATGAAGGACATCATAGCCTCAAATCTATTATTGAAATATCTGCAAACATTAACCGGATCCAATGAGCACAATTCTCCTGCTGACTGGTATTGGATGTTTTCAATATTTGAATTTGCCTCTGTAAGAAAATCCAGTAAATCATCCCAAGCATACTCAGCACAACTTAGGGTAAGGAACCATGTAGGAGTTCCTAAATTCCGTAACACACATTTCAATTCTCCATGGTGTCGGTACCAATATTCATTAGTCCCACGCTGACAAGCCATCAGATTAATCAATTGAGATTCCAAATGATCATCTCGCTGTTGCACTTTGTTCATAAAATCCTTTGCAGACACATTATGTAGATGTACTCCAGTTTTAAAAATGTGATTTACTGCATAAGATAGTGCAGACAAGTCACTTTCAAATAAAAGATGGAACAAATAAGGAATAGTTTGATGAAATCTTGGATCTTCTGCATATAATCTTGTAGTCCGATACTCAGAAGCAGGAATCTGTACTGGACGTTCATCATATCGTCCACCTTTTCCTGTAGGAAACAGCTGGGGAAAACAACGAGCTTCCAAGCTCTCCTCCCATACACTCACAGGAGTTCCTTTTGCTTTTTTCATCTGAAACAATAGTGTTTCCCATAACTTCTTTAGAATGAAGAGGATGTATGCTGAAATATTCATAAATTTCTTCTTCTTTTGACTTATCCACTTTTTCAATTTGCCCAGTTGGTATTCCTGTGTCTGCTAGTAAAACGTCTTCATCTTCATCCATATAAATTGATTCATACTATTTATTATTTCTTTTCAAATATAAATTTGCTCTTTGTACTTTTCGTACATCTACTAGCTCCTGCCAAATTTTCTTATTCTTTGTAGGTACACCATTAACCAGAATAACTAATGGTTCAGTTTCCAAACTATCTGCATCAATTGTTTCAATATTTTTTTTCAAATCTAATGGCACATAGACAACTCTTCCTTTTAAACCTCTTTGTAAATCTGAAGGAGGTAATTTACCTGTTTTGGGCTCCATACGAACTATAGTCTGAAACGGATGGACACATTGAATGAGTATAGACTCATACGTATTTAAATTACAAAGTTCTGGAGGAATATCAACCAATTCTAAATTATTATGTACAGCTCTAGCTGGCATTTTATTTTCTTCTAACTTGTTATAACAGTATTTACAAATACGCTGATCTTCACCCAAATCAAAACAATTTTCCAGAAATAAATATGTAGCAAAATCCTTCCACTCATAATTTTTTTCTTTTTCACTTTTTTTATAGAGATCAATATTCCTTGTTTGAGTTTTATAATGGCTTCTCCGGCAACAAATACAAGTAATATTCGGCCTTTCATTAGAGATGATAGTAAATTTTGTCATTTGATCTTCAAAGTTTTTACTAACAGTGAGTTCTACATTCTCTTCCACATTTTCCTCAATAACTGTGTCAATTCCTGCACTTTCTTGCTCTGGACCAAAGTTACAAAACTGAATATCATCAGTAACCTTCTCTACATCTGATACATATCCATGGAACAGAGCACTATTCAACTCATTTAACTTTAGTGCTGGAGTTTTAGCAAAATACAATCTTCTCACAAACTTTCTCATTTCAGTATGATGTACTGCCAGCATCCTAAAATGGTGAAAAACACTTTGGCAAACTTTCCTAGAAAGACAAGCCAGAGAATGTCCTTGCAAACCAGTATTCTTTCTCACTCTGCATGGATCTAGTCTATGAAGCACCTCAATCTTCTGTTTAACACTTTTTTTTACTATATTCTCTTAGAAAGTCACGTAATTTATCAATAGATTCTTGTCGTACAGTACAAATACTACTACAATTCCAAGTGTACACTGGGGCTTTAGGACGTTTCCCAATAACCTCATCAGCTAACACTTCTTCCTCATTTCTTGGAACCATTTTCTCCTTTTCCATTACACAACCATCTTTAACTTCATAAGCTCGACCACTGGTGTTAACTGCATGCAGCAAACTATTACTTTGAAGATAACTCTCTTGATTAAAAAATGGTTCAGTACTTGAACTATGCTTCCATTCTCCTAAGAACACTTTACAAAAGTTATTTTTTTCACTACTCTTTTCCTTTTTCTTTTTGACTTCATTACATTGACTATTTATCTAATGTACAGATCCTGTTCAAAATTAAAATGAATAGTTTTCTTTTTAATTCCAAAGCCTTTGCAACAATTGATCCAATATGTTTCTTTTTCTTATAAAATTTTGCTTTCTTCCTATATTTTTTCACATCCTTTAGCAAATTGAATATCACTCTTCTCTGAAACAATTTCTGATTGTAGACTAGCATTTAGTATTGTCTTTCTATTGTCTTGTTGTTTTCTACTTGAAACACTATTTGCAGTGGATATATTTTTTACATTTTTTCTATGTTTGAGGATATTTAAAAAAAAATCCTTAGTCTGCTTACCAGAAGACCTTTTCTTTTTTCCAACATGAGGTTCTTCAACTAATTTGTGTTGTCCAGTTGCCTTCAAATATAGAAGTTTTTGCGGTTCTTTTCTCTTTCTTGATTTTATAGTCATGTTTAATTTTTTTCAGTGTTGTTCAGCAATACCTAAAAGAAACTAAAAAAATACCTTTATGTAATTTAAATATATTACTATATTTTTTTTGAGCTTTTCCAATCCTATCATATGAACTGCCCCTTTCCTACGAGTGCAAATCTTACACAATAGGAGCAACACGAATTAAATCTCTGACAACAATTCCTGTGTGCAGACAGACTCATGTGTGATTCTAGGCAGAAAACGATATTTGATTGCCAATTTCAAAGCACATTTACTACTGTGGTAGAGCAAGTGATAATCACTGTAACAGCCCGACACATTTTCCTTATAGTTTAGAGAGGCAGAAAAGAGCACATGTCCTAATAGCTACTTGAGACCATGAGCATGTGGAACCTGGGTGAGTGATTAGACTAGAGCAAAGGAAATGAGCTTTGGTGACGTTGAATGTGTTAGCGTTACACACTGCTATCTGAAATACTACACAGTGCTGAATAGTAAGCATGGGAATGCAGGAGAAGCAGCTGCCTGTGTGCAAAGAGTGTGTTTCTGGAGACTGTGTATTGTCAGGTGCAAGAGAGATCTGCATGGACGCTTGCACAACTGCATGAAGACTGCAGAGATGTATGTAAGAGTACATGTGTGGTAAGGGTTAATTGGAGTTTTGAACATGTAGGAACTACCTCACCCATTGCAAGAGTGGAAGGAAAATCTACCATGTTGATTTCAAATGTGTTAGCATTTGACTCTCATTTGTGAGATAGTGATTTGTGCTGAATGCTAACCATCACAGTTCAAGAAAACAAGCTGCCCCTTTCCTGCGAGTGCAAGTCTTACAGAACAAGAGCAACACGAATTAAATCTCTGACAACAATTCCTGTGTGCAGACAGACTCATGGTGTGATTCTAGGCAGAAAACGATATTTGATTGGCAATTTCAAAGCACATTTACTACTGTGGTAGAGCAAGTGATAATTACTGTAACAGCCTGACACATTTTCCTTATAGTTTAGAGAGGCAGAAAAGAGCACATGTCCTAACAGCTACTTGAGACCATGAGCATGTGGAACCTGGGTGAGTGATTAGACTAGAGCAAAGGAAATGAGCCTTGGTGACGTTGAATGTGTTAGCGGTACACACTGCTATCTGAAATACCACACAGTGCTGAATAGTAAGCATGTGAGTGCAGGACAAGCAGCTGCCTGTGTGCTAAGAGTGTGTTTCTGGAGACTGTGTATTGTCAGGTGCAAGAGAGATCTGCATGGACACTTGCACAACTGCATGAAGACTGCAGAGATGTATGTAAGAGTACATGTGTGGTAAGGGTTAATTGGAGTTTTGAACATGTAGGAACTACCTCACCCATTGCAGGACTGGAAGGAAAATCTACCATGTTGATTTCAAATGTGTTAGCATGTGCCTCTCATTTGTGAGATAGTGATTTGTGCTGAATGCTAACCATCACAGTTCAAGAAAACAAGCTGCCCCTTTCCTGCGAGTGCAAGTCTTACAGAACAAGAGCAACACGAATTAAATCTCTGACAACAATTCCTGTGTGCAGACAGACTCATGGTGAGATTCTAGGCAGAAAACGATATTTGATTGGCAATTTCAAAGCACATTTACTACTGTGGTAGAGCAAGTGATAATTACTGTAACAGCCTGACACATTTTCCTTATAGTTTAGAGAGGCAGAAAAGAGCACATGTCCTAACAGCTACTTGAGACCATGAGCATGTGGAACCTGGGTGAGTGATTAGACTAGATCAAAGGAAATGAGCCTTGATGACGTTGAATGTGTTAGCGTTACACACTGCTATCTAAAATACCACACAGTGCTGAATAGTAAGCATGGGAGTGCAGGACAAGCAGCTGCCTGTGTGCTAAGAGTGTGTTTCTGGAGACTGTTTATTGTCAGGTGCAAGAGAGATCTGTATGGACGCTTGCACAACTGCATGAAGACTGCAGAGATGTATGTAAGAGTACATGTGTGGTGAGGGTTAATTGGAGTTTTGAACATGTAGGAACTACCTCACCCATTGCAGGAGTGGAAGGAAAATCTACCCTGTTGATTTCAAATGTGTTAGCATTTGCCTCTCATCTGTGAGATATTGATTTGTGCTGAATGCTAACCATCACAGTTCAAGACAACAAGCTGCCCCTTTCCTACGAGTGCAAGTCTTACAGAACAAGAGCAACACAAATTAAATCTCTGACAACAATTCCTGTGTGCACACAGACTCATGGTGTGATTCTAGGCACAAAACAGTATTCCTGGGTGATACCGGTACACCTTACCTTATGGTGAAGACATACTCCATAATATCTTACAAGTTCAAGGCAGTTAAATATCTTCCAAAACATAAAATGTAAAACACAACTTTAAAAGAAGAAACACATTTCTATTATTTATATCAAAATGCACCACATACATCCCCTCTCAAATTCATAACTTACCTTTAAAAGTAGTTAGTTGAGAAAGAAATGTGGCACTCACACCGCAGATTATCAGAGCCAGAAACTCTGAGCTGTACACCTCTCACCAGAACCAGTAAATGGCAAACTTTCCCTCTCTTTTTTCACACATCTACATGTTAACTTCAAATCAAATTGCTTCCCACATTTTTTCAAATGGAAACACACATTTCTATTGGTTGCAAATGTCAACCCTTTTCCAAATGATTCCTACCCCCAACATGACTTCTGCCTGGTAGCATAGCAACAGGTCATAGAACACTGGTGTGAGCAGAGAGGTCAGAAGTTCAGCACACAATGTTTCTAATCCAAAGAGCAAGAGTGCTTGACTTTTCAAACCTAACAGCAAATCCAAAGTAATGTTCTGTGGGAACACATTTTTCTGAACCAATACAAAACATGCTTTTAAAAATGTAAACATACAGCCTAGTTTTTAGTGTAGAATGGTGTGAAACAGCCAATGAGTTATTTTTATTTAAAAAAGTATGTAAGCCTCCATTTTACAAATGTCTTTCTTTTCATATTGCCATTCTACTGAAAGACACCTTCTGAGTGCATCCAGGTCTCCTCCTCACTCCCTGAAGTAGACTGCTGTTCTGCCATTTTCAAGTAAAATTGGTACCTGTTCAGCTCCTTGTCCCAGGAAATAAGAAGAAATAGTGAGGGGAGTGGGTGTGGTGTTTGAAGATTCTGGAACAGAAACTACTATGAACCAATGCTTCTGAGTGCATCCAGATCTCCTCCTCACTCCCTGAAGTAGACTGCTGTTCTGCCATTTTCAAGTAAAATTGATACCTGTTCAGCTCCTTTTCCCAGGAAATTAGAAGAAATAGTGAGAGGAGTGGCAAGGCATTTATAGAGGAGACGGTGTACATTTCAGAGATGAACGGAACAGAGTCTTCCTCTTGAACTAAAGACTCTGCATTGGTACTTACTTATAGGTACCAAAAAACACTCAATGAACACAACGGCTCTTTTTAGAGACAACCAACATCTAAATACTTACATATGATTTTTAATGCTATTACTTTTACGAATTTTTTGCCACCGTGCGCGCACCGTGCGTGCACCGTACGCGCACCCCGCGAATTTTTGAAAAAAAATAAAATGTTTTTTTCACCCTTCGGGATCCTTCAGGGACCCCCTGACAAAGGCTAGGGGGTCAGGAACTCTCTACCCTGCCCCCTTTTCACGTTCTCCACCTTTGTTTTTCACTGCCACACACTAAATGGCGTCCGACACTTCCTGATTTCGACCGATTCGAATGTTGACTGACATCTAACCACCAATCAGAATTACGCTCGCGCACGGCACCGTGCGCGCACGGTGTGCGCATATAGATATTTATGTACTTTTAACTGCAATTTTCTCAGGAACTACTGAACAGATTGACACCATATATGCAAAAGGCACATCCCTGAACTGAGGACTACCTCTTTGCCAAATTTCAAGTAATTCTGTTCAGCCGTTCGGGCTGTACCTTCGACTAAAGGTCCTATGGGAAACTGCATGGGGAAAACGCGTTTTGAGACCCCCCTTTTTTCTCAGCCCCCGCTTGACGAATCACCCCGAGACTTTCAGGGTAGGAGCTGAGCGGAGTGCCCCATTAGTTTTGAAGATTTCGCGAGGATTCGTCAACCGGCGCCAAAGTTATTCAAAATAGAATTTTCAGATTTCCTATGGGAACTCGGTCCTAACTATAACTATCTACTGGCGACCGCCAGTAGATAATATATATATATATATATATATATATATATATATATATATATATTTCACAAAAAACCACGTTCTTCTCCAGCAACGTAGAAACAGGCCACTCCATTCATGCTTAGTAAGGCTTCTTTATTCCAAATAAAAAATGGACAGGCATTACGCGTTTCGACTCTCATGAGTCTTAATCATATGCCACTGTGTACTGGTGGGTTCGTTAGCTTTTTTAAAACGTAACTCATCAACATTGAAAACGGACTAGTGTCCAAATACTGGTTTCTTTAAAGGTGAAGTCATTTTCTTGCTGTAAATTCATTTGTCAGGTTCAATCCTATGAACATTAGTGTTCATTCCATACATGTTTCCCCTTCTTTGGTAATTTATAATCACAATGTCTCATAGTTTTGGGACCACATTTCCCATAATGCCTCAGAACTGCATAGCTCCCGTTTATTATTCAATGTAGGTTAGTGGCAAAACTAATTATGCTGACAAGTGCACCGAATGCAATCTCTGCTTCAATCGGAAAAGTTCCATAAAACGGGCACTAGTGCTACCTCTCTTTCCTTGCTGCTCCGCAGCCAGTTAAGTGCCTCTCCCTTACTGCTTTCTTATGTGGGTGGTGTATGGGTTGGATGCGCACTGTATACGATACATAGCTTATATCTGTAGCGCGCTTTCTGTGATAATTATATGCTGTATTCGCGCTTACTGTGATAATTATATGCTGTATTGTTGAGATTTTCGCTCCGCTAGAGCGTTTGGCTATTTATTCACTGACGCGCGGGTTTTTTGTCAACGTTATTCCTCTTCTTACCCCGCTGCTCGTGAGAGTGCTCGCGTCGGTGCTGCTTCGCTGGGAGCGCTTCGGCCTCCCCGGCCAGGCGCTCTGCGCCCGCGGCCTGATTTCTATGTGGAGCGGGAGTACCTGGGGCCTGAGGACGGCGCGTCTCTACTCGCGCACGTCCTCTTTCTCACTTCACGGGCGGCCGTCTCCGCGCATGCGCGGCGGCCATTTTCCGATCGCGGTCCGATCGGAGTGATTGTCGGAGCGGGAAACGCTTGTTTTTCGAATTTCAAAGCCCGTATTTTTGTGCCCCGACTGACGCCCAGGAACAATTAAACCTCGGGCTGTACAATTGTTGCATAGGCTCTGCCGAGAGAGGTAGCAGGCCCTCCCTCCACTGTTCTAATTAAGTTTTGGTGGCATTTTTGTGCCTGGCCTGCTTGGGGTTTGTTCCTCTTCCCCTGACATACTCCTCCCATCGCACCATAGCTGTGCTATATTGCATACGGGTTACTGTCACCATGGCTGAATACACTTATGAGGAGGAGTATTATGAGTCGGAACCTGCGAGTTCCTTTGAGCAAGAGCTCGTTGAAGCCTTGGATGCTGGGGTGCAGCATTCTGTCAGCTCAGCGCTGGTAAGGGCAATTGCGCCCCTGAAACGCCATTTAAATGATTACGCACGACAGCAGGGATAGCTTCCAGCTGCAAGTACCCACCCCAAGCCAACTAGTAGGAAGGCTTCTAACCCCCACGCTGAGGACTTCGCGCGGCTTTCCAGAGCCCTTGCGAATGATCACACTTATTTGGCGCGCTCAGACCAGAATGAGTCTTCTCATGAAGACAAAGGGGATTCCGCGACGGACGTGGAATCCGATCTAGAGGAATGCGCGCAGCCTGCGCGTAGCTTTATTCTACACAGCAGCCAATAAAAAAACACCTTTTTTATTACAAACTACAAATCCCATGAATCCAATGTGTCATGATACCATAGAGACTATAACCATATAAGGTCCCGTAGAGGCAGACACCTCCTCTTTCTTTGCGTGACCATTAACTGTTAAGGCCGTAACTTGAAACCAAATAGTCTTTCTTGAACTGCGATCCTGAACCATTGTCTCTGCAAGCTCAAACATCCGAAAGTAACACTTGAACTGCGGCTCCGCGGGATGAACCCCACATGATCACAACAGGTGAGCGAGCTCCACATCTAGAAGGGGCAACCATGCCCAACGAACTCCTTGGACCGCAAGCGATCCTCACTTGCCACTGGAATCTGAAACAAAGATAAAGGTTCCGTAATAACGGTAATCTCCCAAACCATGTTCTAATTTGACAGGTATAACTTTTCAGACATAAAACGGGGGGGGGGAAAAATAGAGGATAAAGAAGGCAATACAATGCAATCCAAAATCATCATTAATTGATTCATATACATCACAAGAGACACATAAACTCCGGGTGGGATAATCCTCGCCTCCGTTGTCCTTAATAGAATTGAAAATTCTTGTCACGAATGTTCACAAATTTTTAATTCTATGTCAGGACCGGAGGCTCCGATTATGCTTGTTTAAAGCCCAGCCACCACCACTGATGCGATATCCACTATAGGTTTATAATAAAATGATTTAAAAGTAGACTCATGAGACCAATCCGCAGTGTTCATGATGTCGGATAGGGTCACCCCCAAGGAAAAATACTTAGACGCCATGGCGCCCTGCACAGAATGTGCACCAAACTGAGACACATTAATGCCTGCTTCATTCATGAGTCAACGCACCCAACGCGCCAAAGTAGCTGATGACACTGGGCGAAAAGGCTTTTGCAATGCAATGAACAGCGGACCCTGCATATCAGAACGGAAGCTAGCTGTACTCACCTCGTTTGCTTTGACACATAGCACCACACATAATTTGGGATTATCCGGAAAAGCCGGATAAGTCACTGAAGTGGTATTGGTTTTGGTACGTCTGGAGATAGAGAAAGTCACCCCTTCTGGGGCGAACTTAAGCCCCGCTAGATCTAAAGCTCTGATATCAGAAACTCTCTTGCACGAGACCAAACATAATAGCATCGCCAGTTTGGCGGAAAGTTGTTTCCGTGACAGGAGCTCGTTCTGTGTCCAAGATTCCAAAAAACGGAGGACCACCGTCACATCCCACAAAAAAGAGTATTTTGGACACGGGGGCTTGACCATCCGGATACCCCTAAGCAGTTTACACACCAGAGGATGTTCCCCGATTGGCTTACCCTCCAAAGGAGCATGCCCAGCGGAAATAGCAGATCTAAAATTGTTTACTGTCCTATATGCAAAACCAGATGACGCCAGAGAAGCAAGGAAATTCATGACCATGGAGACATTAGCTGTAGTGGGATCGACGTCTCGTTGAACACACCAGCTACACCATCTGTTCCATGCTGATGAATACCGCTTATGGGTATTAACTGACCATGCCTGTTGGATGAAGTTGGAAGCGTCTGCCGAAAGGCCTGGGACCTTCCATCTGTCCCTGAAACTCGCCACGCCACTAGAGGTAGTTGGCCTGAGATCACTAACGGATGAGGAGCCTTGAGAGGATCTAGCAAGAGGTTCCATCTCTGAGGAAGGAGAACTGGTGTTGCACAGGACATTTCCAGAACAATCGGAAACCAAGCCTGAGCTCTCCACAAGGGTGTTATCAGCACCATCTCCGTCCGCTGGCGTCTGGCTTGGGCCAGGACCCTGGGGATCATGACAAACGGCGGGAAGGCATAACAAAGGACCGGTGGCCAGGTTTGAAGAAACGCATCCGAGCCTAGTGCCTCCGGATCCGGACGCCAGCTGTAGAAATCCGGAAGTTGCTTGTTCAGCCGTGACGCGAACAGGTCCAACTGACAGGGACCCCATAGGAGGTTCAGCATCCGAAAGACTCAAGGATGCAAGCGCCAATCGCTGTAATCCCGGAGATACCGGGAATGCCAGTCGGCCACCTCGTTCTTCCGGCCTGGAAGGTACTCCGCTACTACTGACAGATTGTACTGAAGGCAATAATGCCAAAAATCCTTGGCAATCTCCGCTAGGATGCGAGATCGAGTACCCCCGAGCTTGTTCACGTACCGGACTGCCGATATGTTGTCCATTCGTAGAAGAATGCAGCAGTTCATCGTCTGCGGAGAGAGGCTGTGAATTGCGAACGGGCCCGCCAGCAACTCCAGACAATTGATGTGAAGGGAGAGTACTTCCGGCGACCAACGACCCCCCGTCGAGATCGGACCGCAGCGGGCTCCCCAGCCCCAACTGCTGGCGTCCGACTCTATCACTACCTCTGGATTGAACCCGAAAATGGCCCTGCCATTCCACGATTCCATGTGGTCGAGCCACCACAACATTTCCCACCTCGCTTCCTCTGAAAGAGGGATCTGATCGGTATAGCTGAGGCCTTTGCGGAGATGTTGAATCTTTAATCTTTGGAGAGCTCGGTAGTGAAGGGGTCCCGGAAATATGGCCTGAATCGAGGAGGCCAACAAGCCCACAACCCGGGCTATGGACCGTAAGGACACAATCTGCTTGCTCATGATCGATCTCAATTCTCTCTTGATCGTTTTGATCTTGGGTGCGGGAAGGAGAAGCTGGCAGGTACGAGAATCCACCTGAAAGCCCAGAAACTCTATAGATTGCGTGGGTACCAGAACTGATTTCTGAGAATTCACAATGAAACCCAGATTTTGGAGGAGAAGAATGGACCACTCCAGATGAGTCATCACTAGACGTGGACATTGCGCCATGATAATGACGTCGTCCAGATAGACGATCAGCCTCACTCCGCACGAACGCAGTGACTCCATGACTGGACGAAGGAGTTTCGTGAAGCACCATGGTGCTGACGAAAGTCCGAAAGGAAGAACAGTGTACTCGTAACAGACGCCTTGCCACAGAAATTGAAGAAACCGGCGGTGAGGGGCGTAAATGGGTATGGCTAGGTAAGCGTCTTTCAGGTCCAGACGGACCATCCAATCGCCCTCCTGCAGCAGATCGCGCAGAAGATGAACGCCTTCCATTTTGAAATGGCGATACACGATCCATCCATTGAACTCTTTGAGGTTCAGCACCAACCTGTTCCCGCCCCCTTTTTTCTCGACCAAGAACACGTTGCTGAGGAAACCGTGGGAGTGAGGTCGAGACTCGACAATCGCCCCTTTCTGTAAAAGAGAGTGTATTTCTCCTGCGATAAAACTCTGATCGAGTTGGGAAAAACGGATGGGATGGGGAGGGGAATGCTGGACGGGAGTGTTGTACATCTCCAGTTTGTAACCTTGAACTGTTTCCAGGATCCAGGGATCCTGCGAGAGCGTTTGCCAGGCCTGCAGAAAAAATTGAATGCGACCCCCCAACTGTACCTCCGAACAAAGGATAAGTCTCACCTGCAGATCCTGACTCCTGGTGGTTTCCTTGGTTGCCACCAAACCTGCCTCTGCGGAAACGGTTCCGCGCTCGTCTGGAGGGGTAGAAGTTGGAACTTCCGGCGTAATTCTCTTGGTAGCCTCCTCTGTTGTGGTGTTGACCACGCTGGGCGCCTTGGGGGTGACCTCGGCCGGACGACCGCCCGCAATTTCGTCCGGCCCTGGCGAAAACCGGACGGAAGGCTCGTCGCAGCGACTCCTGCGCTTTATCCAGGCCACTGAAAGTAGCCACGAATTTAGTGAGCTCTTTCAGAAAGGGTTGTCCGAAAAGGAGACCCTGGGCTACCGGACCCACCTCCGAGGAAGACAATTCCACCAATTTCGGGTCGAGCTTGAGGAGGATCTATATACTAAAACTATAAAAAACCATGTTGGTTTATCTTACACAAAGAAACGTCGGATGATCTGAAGAAGAAAGGGGGGGTAAGGATCTCAATCTGGGTCAGCCAAATACACCCTTTCCTTTTCTTCCTGTTAAGAAGATAACACATAAAACAATATGAATATGTGCATGAGTACTTATATTAAACAGTTAATAATGCAAAACACGCTCATTCATTATAGAGATGTATTGCCATTTCTTCGTCAAGATTATGGCCATTTGGAAACAGAGTACACATACTTATTATGTGTCTTGATTCACGCTGTCTTAGTCTTAACACCCTGTTTCCTCCTCTAACTTTGGGTGTAATCTGTTCAATGGCATAGTACATACGTTTTGAGCAATCTGAAAAATGATGACTTGAGAAATGACGGGCAATAGGATACTGTTTATCCTTATTTGTGATTGCCCGCATATGTTCCAGCACACGTTTTTTTGCCATATGAATGGTGCTGCCAACATATCGGAGTTTACATGGACACTCTAAAACATAGATAACAAAATTACTGGTGCATGTCAGAAATTGTGAGATACTGATCATAGTATTGGTGCTGGTGTTCATATATTCTTTCACCATTTTGCTATTTCTGCAGGCTTTACAATGGCCACATGGAAAAAAGCCTGGTAAATCAATACCTCTCATCTCAAGATTGAAATTGAGATCACTATGTACAAGAGTGTCCCTGAAACTACGTCCCTTCCTGTATGTAATCATAGGTTGTGTTGGTAAATTTCTACCTATAGTGGTGTCATTTGTCAGGATTTCCCAGTGGCATTGTACCATCTTACGGACTTGGGTAGAGTGCCTGTTAAATGTCATAATCAACCTAGTTTTCTCTTCTTCTTCCTTTTGTGTGGTAATCATTTCTGGAGTCACCAGAGTACTAGATCTTTCAACTGACTTGACTCTTTCGGTAGCTTTTTTAAGAACCCATGATGGATACCCTCTTGCTTTAAATCTTTCCATCATTGTTCTTTCTTCTTTCTGGTAGTCCGATAATAAACTACAATTTCTTTTGGCCCTGAGTAATTCTCCATATGGAATACTCCACTTTAAATTATCAGGGTGGCTACTCATGGCATGAAGCAAAGCATTGCCAGCAGCACTCTTACGATATAGGATTGTATGTACTGTGTTGTTTTTTACCTGAACACATGTATCTAGGTATTCGACCTTCTCTTTGCTGATGGTGCTTGTTAATGTGATGTTCTTGTTGTTGTGGTTTAGTTTATCAATGAAAAGTACAGCTTCTCTTTCTTCACCTTGCCATACTAGAAAAATATCATCGATGTATCTAAGCCACAATATGACTCTGTTGAATGATTCTTGCAGATCAGATCTCGCTAGGATCTCTTCCTCCCACGCCCCCATGAACAAATTCGCGAAACTAGGCGCGAAATATGTACCCATCGCGGTACCGTGTTCTTGTTTATAGATCATGCCATTGAACAAGAAGTAATTGTTCGTGAGACAAAATCTGATCATATCCAGGATCATATATATATATATATATACAATTATAGGTACATAGACAGACTCACGCTGCCTTGTTCACGATGCCTGAGCGCCATTTTTTTGTAAATAAAATAGATTACGAGTGGTGAACAACATCAAGGAGGGACTCAACACATTGCGTTTAAAGCTCCACTATTTGCAATTTGGCAGCCATTTTTTATCATGTTCATTCTTTACCATTAGACATGTTTTTTATCACAGAAGAGTTTCTTTTACTCCTCCAGTGCTTTTTAAATGTCTTATTCACATATAATGACATTCGTGTTTCTAAAAGATTGTTTTAAATGATCGAACAATGCAGATCTTTATAATTTTGCAGGAATACCATTCCTTGCATTCTTTATAATTAATCAATTATGGTTGATCGTATCCAAAGATCTAATCAAGGTACACATCTTCTAAAGTGCAAGTGCAAACAATTCCATTAGAATTCAATTTTAACATTTATATTCGGCAAGTGCCTTCTCATATTGAGTGCAACATTTGGAATTTCAAAGTGCTAATGCAAATGTGCAAATCACACAATTTTCCCTGCTTTACAATTAAACCAACAATTTAAAACTCTCCAAACAATTCAAGAAAATGTGCAAATGACTGATATATATAATATGTCATAGTCTTCTACTTGTGAGAAGAACCCAATAATTTATGCACTTCATAAAAAGAAAGAAACCTATAAAAAAAAGAACAATATTCTTGGCGATTAATATCATCGCACAATCTTAGATTTAAAGTGCAAATGCTTATGTAAACTTGGGCAAACCTAAAATATAAATGCCTATTTACTCCTTTCAACCTTACGCACTTCAATACAACAAACAGGGATTATTATAACGTACACGTACAAATTTGCCAATGTTTGAACCCAAAATGAAATATCTTTCTCAGTAGAGCAATTCATTGTGTTGTGATTACCTCCATAAATATAAATATTCATCACTAAAAAAAGGGCAAAAATAAAAACCATAACATTGATGGTCTTACATGTGTGCAGATTTTCATTTTATACTTCTCTTCATATACCTCAAGACAGGCAGGTGTAAAGATCCTCATCTGCATTCAATCCCTGTGGTTCTTTGCAGTTAAACTCTAGAATGAAATACGTTTCTAATCTTCTCAATTATTTCTCCCTGTGCCCCCCCTCTCTTCTTCCTGGGGACTTCAGCTATACAGGTATACTGCAAACTCACAGGGTTGCTCTGAGGATGGGTCTCAAAGTGTCGTGCTATTGGATACGTTCTGTCTTGATTTACAATTGCCCTCCTATGCTGTAAAATTCGCTTATATACAGGTAAGGTTGTACTTCCTATATATATTTTAGGACAGGAGCATTGTAATAAATAAACAACAAAGCTGGATCTACAGGTCAAAAAACTTCTAATAGTGTCAGTTTTATTAAAAATAAATAAAAGATTAGTGCAATTTATGCCATGCTGGCACCCTTTGCATTTTGAACAATTTTTAAAACCTGGTTTCTGATGTAACCAAGTAGGGGCACATCCCTTTCTTTCTTGATATTCGCTCCATATCTTTCAAAGATTTAGATCTTTTGTAAGTGATATCCGAATGCCTTTTCACTCTAGAGCCTAATACAGGATCGTTTCCTATTAGATACCGGTGTTTATTTAAAATAGATCTGATTTCTTTATGTTTCACATTAAATGTTGTTATAAATCTAGAATTATCTTGATTTTTATTCTCCTCTATGAGTTTCTCCCTTTGTTTGGTCCTAGATGGTTCAAACAGGATTTTTTGTCTATCTAGTTTTTTCGCCTTTGTTGATGCCCCCTTTATAACATCCGGGGAATATCCTCTCTGAATGAACCGACAAGTCATATCCTTCTCAATATTGTCATATTCCTCCTGATTGCTACACGCTCTCCTTGCTCTACAGAATTCCCCAAAGTGGATACTCCTAATTAGTGTAGTTGGATGAGCACTTTTCGCATGGAGGACTGTGTTCCCAGCAGTAGCTTTACGGAACACTGAAGTTTCCAATTTGCCTCCTACTGGTTTTACCCGAATATCCCGAAAATCTATGGTCATCTTACTATGGTGACCTACAAATTCTAGGTTCAGGGAATTCTGATTGAGGTCCTTGATGAACCGTTCTATATCTGTCTCCGTGCCCTACCACAGCACAAAGACGTCATCGATAAACCGGACCCATAATAGTATGTATTCAGACCAGTGTTCCAGGGGACTGCCTCCGAGCACCTGTTCCTCCCACCAGCCGAATTGTAAATTGGCATAACTAGGGGTAAAACAGGTGCCCATCGCAGTACCCTGTTCCTGCTGGAAAAGATCATCATCAAACAAAAAATATTTTTTGTTAGGCACCATTCCATTAATTCTAGAATCATTTTGTTGTGCTTCAGAAATCCTACTGGTCTCCTGTTTAAAAAATGTTCAGTTGCTCTCAGACCGTCTACATGTCTTATACTTGTTTATAAGGTCGAAATTTCAAGTATTAGCAGTAACATAGTGTTCACATCCCATTGTATATCAAAGATACATTTTAAAAAATCCGTAGAGTCCTTAATATATAAAGACAATATATAAAGACAAAGATTTTACAATCGGATTTAAAAAATAATCAATGTATCGTGAAGCGTTTTCAAATAGACTTCCACAAGACGAAATATTCGGTCTCCCTGGTGGACCGGTGAGACTCTTATGCACTTTTGGGAGCAGGTAAAATACTGGAATTATTGGATTCTCCCTTTTAATGAATTTGAACTCATCCCAGCTCAATAAACCTTCCTCCTTCCACACATCCAATCGTGTGAAGAATTGTTCTTTTACTTTATCATATTCCTTCATACTTATCCGGCTGTAGCAATTATGATTATTTAATTGACTGAGTGCTTCTTTCTTGTATAGTTCTCTGCCCCACAGCACAATATTAACTCCCTTATCTGAGGGTTTAATCAACACTCCATCTTCTTTTTGAAGTTTATTCACAGTCTTGTGGAAGAGCGCTTTCTTTGGGCACATTTTCTTTTCCTTTTGATTTACTGCAGAAAAAAATTGTTTCAAATCTTTGGTTACGTTCTCCCCAAAAATGTCGAGATTATCTCTTACACATTGGGGCAAAAATGTGGATGTTGGTCGAAATGGAGTATGGTCTCCTCTGTCCATCCCTGTAATCAATTATATTGATTGTGCCTCATTCCCTGGTAGGTTATCATCATTCGCCAGTGAAATTAAGTCTGTCAAGGTAGGTGCATCATTCACATTTAAAAAGGCTTGATCATTTAAGGGCTCTGATGCTTGTTCCTGTGATAATTGGTTAACACCACGTTGATTTAGGTGCATTTTAGACAATTTGAGCTTACGAGTGAAGCGATATAAATCCATTCTGTTGTTAGGATAATTATATTCATTATCATCACAGAAGGACAATCCCAATTTTAAAATCGATTCTTCCTCTTCTGTTAACTTCATAGAACTCAAATTGATGATCGTGGTATTATCCACTACTTCTTGGTTTGCTTCTTCGTGTTGGAGTGCAATGATCTTTTTATTTGCCAATCTTGCGCTCCTTCTATATCCCTTACCTCCTCTTCTTTGTTTCCTCTTCCTTTACTTTTTCCTCTCCCACGTCCTCTTCCCATACGATGGTCTGTCTGTTGTTCCAGAAACATAAATGGAACTCCTCAGTTGCAGCCAGCCTTACATCTTGTGCCCCTCTCTTGCCTTGCTCCTCTTGTTCTTGTTCGGAGCCAGTATCTGAACTGGCTTCACTCTGTACGGCAGCTTGATGATCTATCTGGCCGCTATGGATTTTCTGTCACCTTTCCAAGTCAAATTTTCTGGCAAACGTATAGATCCATCCTGATTTGTAATCTATACGATTTCTTAAAAATTTCGTGGCCTTCCTATCTTTAATGTGCTTTTCATATTTCTCTAGCCTATTCTTTAATTCGCCTTTAAATTTGCTCACTTTGGCCTCTATATTTATATTTATTTCGGTGGGAATCCATGCATCCCGCCGGAAAAAACTAAACAATAATTAGGCCTCCGAGTGGGCCAGATCACGAGGGCAATTGAATTCATAAATCAGGGGCCATGCAGGCCCCCGCAGCCTCAGAGACCACCACCTCCCCAGGGCTAATGTATTGAAATGCAGGGGCAACGTATCCCCATGCAGCCCTGGTGCCCGCCACCTTCCCGGGGCACAAATTAAGTAAAGGCAGGGGTCCGTTGCAGACCCCAGGCCATGGGGACCACCAACTCCCCGTGGCAACAGAGATGATTGGAGGGTGACCATGTGGCCCCCTCCAGGAGCCCTCCATGGCCCTGGGGGGTGGCCATGGAGGGCCGGTTCCAGCAATGTCCCGGGGTGGCATGGAAGCGAGAGCATGAAAAATGCTCTTGCTTCCATGAGGTGGGCAGAAGAAGCTGTAGCTCCCTCTGCTCAAAAGCAATGCCGGCTCCCGCAGGTGGCAGGGAGCTGGCACCGTGGGGGCACTGAGGCTCCCCCATGGTCGCAAATGATGTGGCCATGGCCCAGGGGATGGAGTCCCTGTGGCAATATCGGCCCGGGTAGGGGAGCCGTGCTGGCCCCCCTACCCATATAGGAAAAAAAAGTTCAGGTCTGGCCCCAGGGGATGAGGTGCCCAGGGCAAAAACTGGCCCAGGGAAGGGGGGCTACTTGGCACCCCTTCCTTTATTTTTACATTTAAAAACAAATAAAAGGCCTGCCCCGTGGATGGGGTCTCTGGGGCCAGAATAGGCCTGGGGAGGGGGGCCGCATGGCCCCCTCCATTTAAAAAAAAAATTATATACGAAGGCCTGGACCCGGGGGATGGGGTCCTCGGGGCCCAAAAGTATAAAGGAAAGGGCGGTGCACAGCCCCTTCACAAAATAACATTTAAATAAAGAAGGTAGCAACTTGCTGGAGGCCCCGCTCCCTTTGTCCACTTCTTTGCAAAAGCACCTCATGGTGCGCTCTTGGCTGGGGGATGAAGTCCACTTCACTGGTGAGGGTCCTTAGGGGCCAACTAGTCCACCTGTTACCTCCAGTAAGCCCCACACAATTGGATTGCTGTGAGGTGGTCGCAGACCAATCCCCTTTCTCCACCACTCTGTCAGCACGCCTATCAGAACTAAGTAATCCTGCTGTATGGGACTTACTGGAGGTAATAGGAGGGACAGTTGACCCCAAGGACGTCCTTGGGGGCCAACTACCCCTACCGTTACATCCAGTAGGTCCCACATAACAGGATTGGTGAGAAGTTGTGATTGGTCACACCCCTTTCTCATTCACTTTGCAAATGTGCCTCCCGGTGCACTACTAGTTAGGGGATAAAGTCCCCTTGGCTCCAGAGTGACCTTTGGGGCCAAAAAGCCATCCTGGTACCTTTTGTAAGTCCTTAGCAGCAGAATCCCTGAGAGCTGGTTTGAGGCGCAGCCCCCTCTCTCCACCACTCAGCATATGTGACTTCTAGTTAAAAAAACCTTAGAAATTCACCAAAAACAATAAAGGTTACAGGGTGGTTATAGTTAGCAAATAGAATTTAAAAACCTTAGAAGTTCACACAAAAAACAAAGGTGACAGGGAATTTATAGTTAGCAAAAAGAATTTTAAAAAACCTAAGAAATTCACTAAAAAAACAAAGGGTTACAGGGACCTTATAGTTAGGCTGACATTTCACTGATACAAAACCAGAGAAATTCAGCTATTATAGTTAGCTGAGTTAACTAAAACTTGCGCCCCCGCAATGCACTGCTTATAAACTCACATATTACATCACACATGACATGGTCAGTGACATCACTGATGACATCACTGGTGACATCACTGGTGACATCTCAAATGCCCAATTGGCCTCCTCCTCTTCCTATGCTATGTCAGAAACAGTGTAAACTTTTGGTATGAGGTATTGGTTCATTTTAATCATGATCAATCACTCAACGTTTTGTGGAGAGAGACTAGTCCTTCTGACTATGACAATTGCACTGGCTGCACTGAACACAACTCAGAAGACACACTGGCTACTGGACAAGTCAAATAATTTATTGCCAGCTTGTTGAACTCTGGCCATTGTCACATCTTCCCATACCGCTAGACCAATCGGTTTTGATCAAGGTATATTTCTTCTGTTTCATCCATATAGTTTTGGACCATCCTCTGAATAGTCATCGGTGCTTCTACTTGCTTGAACTCTGTTGCTTTCACCTTTTCACTTGACTTAGGTCCTACCACTTGAAACCAGGCCATAGCAGAGTTTGGATAGAATTCTTCCGCTGCTGGTGTTGCCAGTGATGATGATGGTGTTGGATACTGTGAGACAACAGCACTACCTTCTCTGGAGATTGAAGGTTGCACCACAGAACTTCTCCGCCTGTGCCTTTAATTTCCAGACATTCTTCTTCCAGATTTCTCACTTGATGAGCAATCCAAGTCCTGTGAAGTGAAACCACCTTCATTGTCATGCTTTTCACAGTTACATCCCCTTCTCTTTGTAGGACATTGTCTGTGATCAGTCTGTACTGCTCAAACAGACATTGCAGCATATAGTAAGTCGAGTTCCAACATGTTGCCATCTCCTGTGTAAGTGCTTTACCTGATGCTCTATTAGCATGAAGAATGATCCTCAACTGCTTCTGGGCTTTAGAAGAATGACTGAAATGAGTGCAGATTTTTCAGCAGGTGTCCAGTATGTTGCTCACTATGTCCTCTTTTTTGGACGACGTCTGGCACAATCAGGTTGATGCAATGCATCAAACACAGGACCCTGAAATAGCCACCACCTGCCATGGCCTTGACTAGATTGCTGCCATTGTCCATGAGAACAAATCCAATTCAGAGACCTCTAAGTTAAAGCAATTCAAGCACCTTGCTGTTAAACTCTTCCAAGATGTTTACAGCTGTATGGGATTTCGCAATGATGAACATTGCTACTGTTGCATGCCGACAAATGCCCTTAAAAGTTTCTTCAGTGTTGAGACCATACAGATAGCTGTTGTCTAACCTCCACAAAAGAGATCACGTGTACAGTGATATAGATGTATTCAGTTGCTTGACAGCTGTCCATATGTCTGTCATCAGGTGGATAGTGTGAACATCACTCTGCTGCATAGCTTGACCAACCAATTGCAGCACACCATGTTGGAGAACTGGTACAGCAACTCTGACAGAATAAGGCTGGATGGGAACCTTCTGTTTTGGGCAGATGGCCACAACAAATAAAACAAAATCCTACCCCTTCCACAAAAGAAAAATGGAGGCGGTCCAGCGTTAACATTTTAGCCAGCTTCCAAAAGTGCCATTGGGTGGATAACCTTTTTACTGTGCAACTGCCAATGCCTGAAAAGCTGGAGGTAGCTGGCTGCATTGTTTGCCTCTCTATAGGGCATAATTCAACTGTGGTAGTGGTGAGAGGTGGTCTTGATGGGGGTCTTACAAATATGGATGCCAGTGGTGGAACCACATCCCTCTGAGCAGCTTAAATAGATGGGTCTCTCAGTGTCCTCTGAGCTGCCCTCCATTCTGAAAAACATTTTCTCATCATCACTGTCAGTTTCCATAACTCTAATGCTTGAAGGAGCTTTCCATTTCCTTTGTCTCTCGGGGTGGGTCTCTGACTCGTCTGGGGTCCATTCCACATCCAGATCACCAGAAGTGGGTGTTGGAGAAGATGATGGAGTGCCCATTTATTTTCTTGCTGGAGATTGTGAAGCCAATGATTGAAGAGCAATATCTTGCTCTGCAAGAAGCTCAACCTCTTGTTTTGCTCTCACTTCAGGAAGAGCGATTGCTGGATGCAGCAGCTGTTGTCCACTTTCCTGCAACGATTGGGTACTTTGCGGCTGAGACATGTCCAGTTCAGACTCATTTCTCATTGCCATGTCTGAAGTGGCTGCATTGCTGATAGACATGGGCTTGGGCTTAAGTTGGGGTGGTGCTGTTTATGTGTTGAAGCAGGAGTGCTGCTCCCAGCATTTTACTGCCCAAGGGAGGGTGCAGCAGGTACACCACGTTTCCTGAGAAAGGTAGAGGGGAAAGTGGTGACAGTGATGGTGACAATGTCATTCTTCTTCTACGCCTCACTAGCCACCTTCTTGTCAGGAACACCATTCTTTATAGCCATCTCCAAGTTCTGTCTTAGCTTTGGCTGTGGCTACATAGCTGCACAAGCAAAAGCAGAGGAGGACTCAAGTGTTGTCACTGCCGGCCTTCTGTCTGGCAGTACTGTGTGTGATGTCTCTTGTGCACCTAAAAGCAAACAAACAAGAAAAAAAAGGAATAATTCTTAAAAACAATTATTGATGGTGTGTGCCTATGATCTGTGGCAGACAAGCAGTGCAGGGGAAAATTTAATTATCCTTAAAAATGATGGCTGGTGTTCAACTATGGCTGGCTGGGGGCGCAGGAGAAAATGGTATATTCCTTAAAAAAACTATTGCTGGAGTGTACCCACGAGACACCTCTGGAAGGCAGGGGGTGTGGGGAAAAATCAAATAATTGAAAACAAATATTGCTGGTCTCTCCCTATGGTCGATAAGAAATACTATGGGAGGCAATGAGGCTCAGGGGAAAATGGAAAAAATGCATTAGAAAACACTGTACATACATATTACAATATTCCTCAATTACATTAAACTGATATCAGGAAAAAGGAAAAATGAACAAAAGCAAAAAGGCATAGGCCTCTTCTATCAATGTCTCTTGAAAATGGCTTTGAAAAGTGGAAGGGGTACACACTGGCTACAAGAAATGCCCAAATCAAAGCACACTGGCTTCAAAAAATGGCCGCCGTGGCACATGGACACCAAGGGCGAATACATGGACAACACAGAACACATACAGGCCTATGGCAAAATCAAAACATGCTGGCTACACAAAATATCCACCCTGACACATGGACAACAAAGGCGAAGGAATAGACAAGAAAGAACACATCAGGTGTATTGCAAAAGCAAAGCACACTGATTTCACAAAATGGCTGCCTTGGTCCATAGCTACCAGTGGCAACGGCATGGACAACAAGTAAAACATACAGGTCAAAGCATGCTGGGTATACAAAATGGCTGCCCTGGCACATGGCCACTAACATATAAGCCCTGGATGACAAAGAACACATGCAGGCCTATGTTAAGAGCAAAGAACACATAGGGGCAGATTTACTAAAATCTCACACAATGTAGTGCTATAGGTAAAAAAGCTGTGCTGAGCTGCATGAAAAGAAGAGGTCAGGAGAGTGCCATATTTACAGAAATATGGCACTCTCCTCCCCTCTCCCTAGCGCTGGTACTGAAATTAGCTGTGGTGCGCCACGCACACTCCTTTGCACCATAGTGGAAAGGTGTCTTCATGAGTCTAGCACAGGCTTTGAACTGGAAGGATAGCCTTCCAGTACAAAATACTATGCTCAGAGTAACTTTAGACCTGTTCCCACTTTGTATGTGTGCTGTAAAGTGCAGCACACATACAAAGCCAGAAAAGGAAGGAAGAATTAAAGCATTTCTCTTTTACAGCACCTATTTAAAATGGGCGTCATTTTCTCACACTAAACCCTGTCTAATTTTTTAAGTAATTAGGGTTTAGAGTCAGAAAACCTTGGTTGGTTGCATGGGAACGGCCAAGCACCAATCATGGTGCGCCCCCCTGGCACTAAGAAATTCAAAGTAGAGCTTTGCCCTGCTTTGCTCTACCTTCAAGTGTTACCCAGCACTAAAAAAAAATTGCGCTGGAAAGTAAATTAGCAAAAAATAATTTTACGTTGCATCACTTTTGTGATGCAAACACAGTGTTAAATCTTAGAAAATAGAATCCATAGTGTAGTATGTCTGTTGACGATGCTATTAGGTATGTTTATGATGGTAGTATAGTTTGCAAATACATTTCACATTGTATGTATTTGGGATATGTATTATGTCAGAGTGGATTTGTTGTGTTTTGTACAAGTTTTTTAGTCAGTGTGGAAGCCTTACCTTATTTTTGCATATTTTTTTTAAAGACAGTTATTTGGGTTATATTTTAACCAACATTACTGTTAGACCTGTCAGCCTTAGGGTGGTCTTCATTCAAACAATTATATTCCTCTTACACTTTTTTGCTGATGTTATTTTTGCACGCCTTAGGACTCTGTGCACTGTACCACTGCTAACCAGTGCTAAAGTGCATGTGTTTACTCTTCAAAATGTGGTAACATTGGCTTATCCCCAATTAGCACATAGGGGGCCAGTTGTACTAAATTCTAATTTTGCATTTCCTAAATAGCGACTCCGTAGGAATAGAGAAGGAATCGCTATTAGGGAATCACAAACAGAAAATGCCATTGCATTCCCGCATATGGGCAAAATAGGAAATGGTTTGCATTTCCCAAATTGCGATTTCCTAACAGGAAATTGCAATTTAAGAAATGCAAAGCCAAAGTTGGTTCTGGGCTAAAGGCATCCTGGAGGCACCCTGAATTTCCTAGTGCACAGGCATATGTGTGCTTCATGTCACATTAAATAATGCATTTGAAATGCATTTTTTAAAATTTGCAAGTGGTTACCATCGATTTTGTGTTGATGATAATTGAATTTCCTAAATGACCAATTCGCGATTAGGAAATGCTTTATACGTGTGCATTGGGAATCCCAAATAGGTAATCCCTATTTGCTATTTCCTATATCGCGTTCACACTGTGTGATTTCCACCAGGTAGCAATCGCAAATTGCAACTGCAATTTGGCCTTTGTACATAGGAAAAGTCCATTTATCATTACTTAACAGGACAAATAGCGATTCAGCCCGTTAAGAAATGCTAAATGGCTTCTTGAATCTGGCCCTTAATTTACTTACACGTTCCTAGGAAAGCGGTACTACATGTACACAGGGCCTTTAAATTAAATGCCACAGGTGGGCCTGCAGCATTTATTGTGCCACCCACTTAAAACGCTCTGTAAACATGTCTCTGGCTTGCCATTGCAGCCTGTGTCAGCAGTTTTAAGCTACCATTTTGACCTGGCATAAAAAACCTTTTGCCAGGCTGAAATCTTCCTTTTTTTAATATTTATAAGTCGCCCCTAAGTTAGTACCTGGACAGTCCTGAGGGCATGTAATTTTAGGTTGTACGTGTTCTGATAGTGAAAAACATATATGTTTGTTTTTCACTACTGCAAGGCCTACCCCTCCTATTGAATAATATTGGAGTTACCTTATTACACTTAATAAGTTAAACTTTCCAAATGGGAGCAGGTAACAAGTTCATGTCTAGTGTCTTTGGAATTATAATGAAAAATCCTCTCTTATGGAAAAGTTGGATTTTAAATTAAAATTTTGAAAATGACACTTTTAGAAAGTTAAACCGAACAAAAGGGTTAGTCTCATAGAGCCAGTGAAGCTGAGCCTGTAAACAAAGTTTAATCAAACAAGAATGCAACACTGACAAATCCTTTACCATTTCGCTTCATTTATGACTGCTTAAATCAATAACAGTGGTCACTATTTATTTATTTGTTTTGAATTGTATATATAAATGTAATACAACCATTTGTTGACACACACAAAAAAACACATGCAAAGTTTATCCACATAAATCAAAACAGTACAAAAGACATAAACACAATTTGAACAAACCACAGTTGACAATGTTACTACAAAACAAATAATGACTCACAAGACACAACAAGTAAACATTTAACATTTTTTACACATCCAAACAAGAGCTGGAAAATCATTATCAATAAAGTCTTAAATACAATCTAGAAATTCATTACACTGCTCTCATGATAAATGGGTAGGGCACATGTGTAAAAACATAATGATAACAACCAGGATAATATTTAAAACATTTAACATTGGATAATGCCCTGGATTACACTGCTATTTTCCAAATTGTGTCATTAATAGTTCACAGTAGGTGCTCAAATAGTGGTTAATGAGTTTTGAAGCCTCTGAAGTTTCCTTATCAGGGTTATCCTCAGGACTGGTGTCTGTTTCTAAAAAAACATATGAAAAATATTTAACACTCTAGTCTGTGTATTCTGATCTTTAAAACATCTAGAAATCTATAAAATTACCTAAATAGACTGATGATTATATCACACAGCAGGTTTCAGTTATGTTTATCTGCAATATGACAAAAGACAAAACTTTGTCACAATGGCACCGTTTAATAGGGCAATATAGTGCCCTAAACGGAAAATTCTAAGTTCAACATCCTAATAAACAATCCCGTCGGAAAAGTTACTCTCTTGGAACACGATCTCTACTTCATCAGTAATACTGGATGCGGCATCTATGGCAAAGGAATTGCATGATGGAACAATCTACAATGTAAATGACAGAACTTTACTGGACCGGAAAGTTCAGGACTACTAAATCAATTAAATCAAAGAAATGGGCTTGTTCATAAACTATAGAGCAAAACGAATGTATCGCAGGGCTCAAAACTGCTCAAGAAATTTAGCATTTTCCTGCCTTAGCCATTTAGTGCCTGTCGCCTGTCTCTGGGTGACATGACTGGGTGTAGCTGACAGTTGAGCTTTGTGTATTACTCTTAGACAGCCACACACAATAGAGAGCTGAGGTGTGTCTAGATTGGACATCACTAGCAGGATGGGAATGCGTAACTGGGCACAGCCCTACTTACACTTGCATAGGCTGTGGTCTGCTGCCACACAAAGAGCTGCATACCCTCAGTAGTTAGTCTGGGACCAGGGCAGGAAAGATAAGATTCCAGGGGACTTCAAATATAAACCTCTGAGCTTCTCCGACTTCAATGGCAGAACTGGGTATAAAGATTGGACCTCAGACAACAACTCTTCAGAATACTTCTGGACATGTCGATATTCTGCCAGGAAGAAGGACTGATGTGCTTCCTCAAAGGACTGCCACTCTACTGGACTGCTGCTCCAATGGGCTGCTGCCCTGCTGTGCTGACCTGCTGCCTGCTGTTCTCTTGCCTTGGTGAGAAGGACTAGACTTGCATCTGTTGAACTCAGTACACCAAAGTGACTCCAAGGGCTAAATGGCTGACCTCCTGACTAGAACTTTAGCGAGAGAAGGCTCTAACAACCTTGAAACAGCATTCAGATGCTACCATCTGTGAGTCCTACAGCTGCGGTCCATGCAGGTAACAGTGGTGGGGTCAGACAAGGGGGGATTTCGAGGAACGATGCAGAGAGGAAATTAAATAAATAACACATTTTCGCTCTGCATCATCCCTCAAAATCTCCCCTTACCTGGCCCCACCACTGTTACCTGCACGGACCATGGCCGAGTCCTGCTAAATGGAGAGTCCTGGACCCTGGAAGAGGTCCTGAATATGCTCTGCCAGTCTAACTGTGGACCCAACAGAACCAATGCATCTACTCTGCTAACCTGAGCAGAACTAATGCATTGCCTCTGCTGCGAAGGTTCTCCTGAAGCAAAAGACTCCGCATCAACCTCGCAGCCCACATCAAAACTGCTGCTTGTGCAAATGTTCCTTGATTCAGGTCCTTGGATCGCAAAATCTCTTGACAATGATGCAGTTTCTCGCATCACAGCCTCACAGCTCCTTGGAACCGAAGCATCGTCTTGACTACACAATGCATCTCCGACACCACACTTCGCTTTGCAACCTCTCATTGGTGATATCCTCGAGGAGGATGCAGGACCTCACATCGCAGTCTGCAGTTCCTCGAATCCGACTCATTTCTGTGGCTGCGTAACACATCCACGGCAGGGAACCTTGCATCCCTCTGCAACCAGAATCTAGGCTACTCACTGGGTCCGTGTAACCAACTCACGCTCAATCACAGTCGGCATCAACAAGTGGCTTTGTCCCAGTCTGGTGCGACCAGATATCCACAGTTGATGCTTTCTGCCTTCTGGCGCTATTTTTACTGAAATCTTTAAATCTGCATATCTTCAGTTCTACTGATTTGATTTTTGTTGCTTTGGTATTTATTAAAAATTCCATTATTTTTTTTAACTAGTGTGGGATCCGTTTGTGATGTGTTTAACGTGCTGCAGAAATGCTGTACACATTGCCTCTGAGTTAAGCCTGATTCCTCTGTGCCAAGCTACCTGAGGCTTGAGCAGACATGTTAATTTAGGGTTTTTTGTGACTTCACCCTGACAAAGATTGTGGTTCGTGCTTGGGTAGGGTCTCACCCTCTCCCCACCTCCCCAACCAGTAACCCAATTTCTTAGAATTTCTTTGTTTTTATGATTTTCTAGAACTGTGGAATAATTTAGTGAATGTTCTTCTTGGGTTATTTAATTTTTGCATTTTGTGTGGGTTACATAATCTTTGTATCTTGGATTTGTCTGTGGAAGAATGGAAAAGTATCATGGACATCACTGCAAAACTAAACTAATTTTATGTTTTTATTTTTTGTGGGAATTGTTTGCTATGTTTAAACTTGTGTATTATTCCTTTACTTTAGAAGAAATTTTGAACATTATAGTATTTGTTTAATTTAACATTTCATATTGAATTAATTTATTTATCAGTCTTAATGAATATTGTTTAAATTGAAATTATAAATTAGACTGTTTAATAAAGATAGTTTAAATAACATCAATAAATAACTACATTATATTGTTTTTATTGGTTGATGTTGGATGTTCGGTTCATTTGGATTGGTAGGTGGTTTACAGTACTGTTCTTGCTGTGCTAGGTAATGGAGGCCTCTGTGATTTAAAACGTTTTACTTTGCATTGTAGCATTTCTTACTTTTCTTGGCACATATTCTGGCTAGTTTAGGTTTAATTTTGATTAAAGATTGCTCAATTCTTAGTTATTGATAGCTTTGTTCTTTTTATAAGATTTCTAGGAATTAGTACAGGTTAGAATGACTTTGGCCTAATGTTGCTAGAAAGGCATTGTACCATTTTTCCATTGTGTTTAAGGTTTTGGCTTGTTGGGGCATGGTGCTGCCATAGACATTCCACCATACTATTGAAACTTGAGTTGGTGTCTGTGGCCAGAATGCCAACCATTGTGTCTTCAAAACAGTCCATTAGGGGACCTTGTTTTTTGCTTGTAGTTTGGTAAAAGGAGGATTCTACTACAAGAATGTAGTAGTTAGCTACTTCTGTGACTGCTACATGTGCAAGAGCTATTAATTTTTGTATTTCATAAATAAATTTGCTGATTATTTCGTATTCTACACTTAGGGGCTGATTACAGTGGTGGTCGGATGAGTGTCCGACCGCCATCATTGCGGGACCTGCTGATAGGTAGTCGGTGGTCCCGCCTGCCAAATTATGTCTGACCGCTGTGAAGGTTGTCGGAAACATGCCTCTTTGCATTGAGGCTTGTGCTGCAGCCTGGTAAAGGGCTGCAGCTCAAGCCCCAATGCCAAAAGGCATGTTTGTAAACCTCCCTGCACCCTGTGGCAAGCACCATACGGTGCCCCTCTGGGCCCATAGCGGAGTGCAGTGGGTAACAGGGCCCTGCTAGCTAGCCTAAAAAGTTTTCGGCCAGCCTTTTCACATCGGGAGAACTGACATGAAATGGCTGGCGGAAAGGTGGATCATAATCCCCACAGTGGTTCCAGAAAAGGCACACCTCCATTGTGGGGAATGCGAACCGACTGATCCCCCAATGGGCTCCTTGAGCCCGTGGGAAGCTGTTGGTCAGTCCCAGGGGCATTGCTGCCCAACCCACCACAGTGTAATGCGGCGGTATGACCGCGGTTACAGATGTTGGTGGGACCTACACCGACGACACATCGGTGTCGGTCCCACAACATCGTAATTGGCCCCTAAGTGCAGATTTTTGGACATGTCTCCATGTGCAGTGGTTGAAATAGTAAAAGCAGCTTTCTATGGCTGTGTGGGGTTAGATTTTTTAAAACTGTTTGTATCATTGCTTGCTCAAAGTCTAATATAATTTTATCAGGGTAGTAGTTGTTCTTTCTTATTTTAATTTGGCTTAGCAGTTCATAGTAGATAACATTTTTTTTTATTAGGAAGCAGAGTGGAAATTAGGGGAATGTTACTGTAATGATATTTACCATGTATGGGGTATATCTGTGTGAATGGTGGAGGGCATGATTTAACCCCTTCTGTGCCACGCCCTTTCCCCCTCCTGTGCCGGGCGTTTCATTAGTGGGTGGGGTTCATGACGAGATAGTCTTGTCATGGGCACAGCGCGACCGTGCTCCATGACGAGACTATCTCGTCATGGGCACAGAAGAGGTTAAAAGTGCCATCAATCATTCAAGTTTGGGTATGGCTTAGTCTGTGGATGTTATTTTCTGTTGCATAAATGTTAGACTCAGCCCTCTCTGCAGGGTCACCCTCAAACTATTTTCCTTTACCCTCCCTGTTTTCTTAACCTGTTTTGTTGACTTTTAGGACACTCTGCACTTTACCACTGCTAACCAGTGCTAAAGTGCTGGTGCTCACGCCTTAAAACGTGGCAAAAGTGGCTTACATCTGATTGGCATATTTTATTTACTTATAAGTCCTTTGCAAAGTGGTACTACATGTATTTAGGGTCAGTAAATTAAATGCTACTGGTGGCCCTGCAGCAATTTGTGTGCCACCTGCTCATATAGGCCTTACAAATATGTCTCAGACCTTACATTGCAGCCTGTGGGCAGTTTTAAACCACCAATTTGACCTAGCGAAACACACCTTTTACCAGCCCTTAACCTTCCTTTTTCACTAATGTGAGGCCTACCTCTCCCATAGGAAAACATTGAGTTACCTCATTACATTTAATAAGTGCTAACTTTTGATTCGAAACAGGTAGAAATGTCATGTTTGGACTCAAATGAATAATAATTCTAAATTCTCTTAAATGGTAAAGCTGGATTTTAGATTACAATTTTGAAATCAACACTTTTAGAAAGTTGCCATTTTCTTGCCCTAAACTTTTTGAGGGCTTCTAGGAGTTTCCATTTGCCTATTAATTGCTCCCCCATCAGGAATGGGTATTAGGCCTACACAGTAAACACAAGGACCTTAGTGTAGCTGGGAGAGGACCATCCTGCCAGGAAGGGAGGGGCAAAGCTGTTACCTGCCCCACTTACATTTCAGAGGACTGCCTCTAGCACACTCAGAAAGGGAACCAGCCTATTGTTACCCTAGACTACTTGGAGCCTGAGCAGAAGAAGGAAGGACTTGCCAGAGCCAGGTGGGGGGATGTCTAGAGGTTTTTCCCATTCAAAAAATACTGGACCCTCAGACTTGTGAAAGAATTCAAAGGATTGTCTTGTACTCAGAATACTGCCCTGCTGCTTGAGGCTTGCCTTGTTTCTCAAAGGACTGCCTTGCTGCTACCGGGGGACTGCCCTGCTGCTTGAGGCCTGACTTATTCTTCAGAGGGCTGTGTTGTTGCTTGACGTCTGTCTTGCTGCTTGATGGTGAGAGAACTATCTCTGTTTTCCCAGGAAGATCTGAGTGACTCCAAGGGTCAGTTGGCTGACATCCTTTTCTAAGATACAGGAACACAACAAGCTTGAGCGACCTCCCAGGAACTACCCAGCTGACCTGTTGCATAGTACCTGCCTGGACCTGCCTGAGTCAGCTCCTGGTACCCTAGAGGTGCCTCCCTGGGTCCTGAACCATTGGCTGGCATCAGAGTAAACTCCTTTGAAGGAAATGGGGAGATCCTGAAGTTTTGGAACTTTGTGACCAAGCCCATTCGTGTTGAGACCTTGCCTCCTACGTCAAATGCCACTGCGAAGGTCCAGTGAACCCAACCCTTCTCACTACAACAAATGTCAGTGACGACCGGCGACAGGAGACCTGCACTTCACTCTACAGCAGCGAAAGGCCATGGTGACTGCCAACGCAAAGCTGCAGCAAAGATCGCCCACAACACCTGACTAGTTTTTCGCGCTATAGTGACAACCTTCTGTGAGGCCAGGCCAGCTCTTCTTGCTACCGGCACAACTATTTGTGATGCTCTCCTCACTCCTTGCGGCCTCCTCCACTGCTAACTGGACTCTTAGTGCCAGACTTTGAGAAGGTTACTTTTTCAGCTGGAATCACCTGGAACTTGTGTCTAGCCCACGGTCCCTCAAGTTCAGTCTGAACATGCGACTTTCCCCTGTCTAGCATAACCAGATGACCATGAGTGATGCTTTGGTCTTATAGGAGCTATACTTTCCTAAAACTTTGAAATTGCATATCTACGGTTCTACTGATTGGAGTCTTGACATTCTGGTATCATTTTATTGATTACGTTTGACTCTATTTTTCTAAATTGGTCTGGGATTTCTTTTGTGTTGTGTTTTCACTTTATTACTGTTTTCCTGCTGTATGAATACCTTACAAATGACCGCAAACTTAAACTTGACTGATTTTGTGCAAAGCTACAAGAGGATTAAGCACAGGTTATTTTGGTGACTTTTGTGGTCCACCCACACGGGGATTGTGATTGGTGCCCTAGGAGGGTCGTAACACCCCTCAATCAGAAACCCAATTTACTATAGTATGTTATTGTTCTCCTGACATTATTTGTATTGACATGCACGAGGAAGTGTCCTTCATTATGTGAAGTGGTTAGATTTTCAAGAATGTCCATATCTTGCTATCTTCTGGAAGCAGCAAGAGTTTCGCTTGTGGCCCTTTTGGTGCATGCTATTAATCTTTTTAAATTGAGGATTCAAAGCATTTGCCCAGTCGGGTGCTGAGGAACTTTATGGAGTATATTTCTTAAGACTCTTGCTGTGGCTTTCTTGGAGCTTGTGCTTTCTTCTCTCAGGTCTTGCAACGCATGTCTTACTTCTATGTATTATCTGGGGATGGTTGTGCTCTACGATATTAATTACAACATCATTTCTAGTTGCAACCCCCCCATAACAATCATTAGTAAAGTAGTATGTATATTTCTGATTGTATATTCTCAGTGGTTGTGCTCTCTTGGCTGTGTGAAAATCCCATGTGCGATAATAATGATTTGCCTTTCTGGAAGGAGATGTATGTGGTTTTTTATTTATATATTATTACTTTAAGTTTAAAATGATTTTAATTTAAATTTAGTGTAAAAAATGTTATAAACATTTTCACTGTTCACATTTAATACTTACATATTACTGTCCTTTTAACACGCTGCTTTTTTTCTCTTCCTCAAGATCAGTCGAGATGTGAGTGAGGTACTGCTAATTTCTCTGTTGAATAATGAAGGTTTGTTTTATTTTTATGTTTAAAACAATAGTATACTAGTTTTAGGGGTGTTTGGGTCATATATTTATTATTAATGTTATGGGGTTTGCAGTTCTTTAACATTAAGTTATATTTACTTACTATTTCAGTCTGTTTGCCTAGTTTGTTTAAAATGCATACCAGGTATCCTTTTGAAAGGGAAACACATCTCAGAGAATCAGTCAACAGTGAGAATGTACCAGAGAACTCTTGAAAAGGTTGCTGCATGCTAGGAAAGCCCCAAAAGGGAAAAACACTGAAGGTCACTACCTAAGAAGGAAATGTGTGATAGGAAATCCACCACCAGTCCACCACGGACACATAAATTAGGTAATAACCAAATAGGGATAGAAGCTCACTGTCTCAGCCAATGTTGAAATGTAAGCAAGATAATCCACTAAAATGGAAACACTATGGAAACATGCACCAGGTAAACAACTAAAAAGAAAATGTGGTACCGGTCACCCAACTATGTGGAACCATACAAAGCAACCCAAAATAGTAAACCACAAGGAAAAATGCATCACATAAATCCCAAACAAGAAAATGTGCTCTATGTCACGCACAATTATGGAAGTATATGTCACCCACCAATGTGGAAACATTCTCTGTGGAAGTCATTAGTTTGAAGCTCACACAAATCAAAATGTATCTCTCCAGAATCAGAACATCATAACTCTCTTCCTGAGGGGAGGGAGGTGCAGAATAGATATCTTGGGATTGGAAGTCTCTTTTGATTGGGGTTGCTTTCAATTTACTTCCCCTACATCCTTGTCGCCTTTGGGGGGTAGTTGGTAGGGGTTAAGGTCCAGGTTGATGTTTCTACATATATCCTATGCAGTGGAGCTCATTTGAACAGGCCTCTCTTGTTTACCCGCTAATTCACCTATCTACTCCAGTGCTAATGATGTTCAAATCTAGGAGGTCACAAGCACGCAAAAAAGAACAACGTGTCCAGGGAGCCTGATGGAATGGCGCTGGTCCCTGCTTTGAAGTGAGCTTTTTTAAAGTAATTGGTAGAGAAATAAGAACTTCTGTTGCTAGACACAAAGCATACTACCACCCACCAACCAACTGAAGCCCCCGCGCTGAACCTTGGTCAATCAATCACCCTCCCCTGCCCTCACCAAGTTAAAAATACTAGTAGTCTTTCCTGATACAAAATCATCCTTCACACCCAGATGTCCTCACTGGTCCACCACTACTTATGAATTCTCAGACACTTCCACTCCCTAAGCCACTTCAGAGAAGTAGTCCACCTTCACCCCGACGACCTTAACTTACTCTACACTGAACAGCCAACCTCTCGCCTGTAAGTGATCCAAAACGCTGCTACATGACTGGTAGTGTGCAAGCAGCACCAGGATGCATCTCTCTAACACTGAAATCTCTGTGCTAGCTTCCCTTTGACTCCTCCTGGGTCACCACAAATATACCCCAACAGCAAGTGACAGCGCTACAACCTTGAATATGCCACGTGCCCTTCTGAGAAAAGCCTTCTACAGATCCCATGAACCCATTAGCAGGAGACTCATATGCTGTGTGTCAATAGCCGTTTCGATTAGATAACATTTTCAACAACGCCGACAACCCCAATGCAAAGTTGCCTACCTGCAACAATACCCTCCTTCCTCAATCAAAGTAACCAACAAGCAACCAACCCAAACACTATGTTACCAAATAATACCACACTCTCACTACAATAATGACAACCATGCACCAACGCCAGTGACCTTACAGCAAGAGCTCTAAATGCCATCTTGTACCAATGACTTGCTCCAATAGCAGAGCAACTCACCATACAGCAAAGATGACCACCTTGCAGCAATATAAACACTCTATACCAAAGACAAAACGTCATCCTCAGACAAAAGCTCAAAACATGCTGTCTCCCACATCTTTTCCAATCACAGCTCCATGAACCTAGTGTGGCAGTGCCGTTCACGGAGCCATGCTATAGCAGTGTTTTCCATTCATTCAGCTACTACATTCAATTATGACTACTACCTTTTGATCTGCAAGGTAAGATCCTCTGCACCCACATTCCCAGTTTTCAGACGTCACCACCGTTGCAGTGAGAGAGATACAACAGAAGGGAAATTGGAGATAACATTGAAATGTCAAAATGCAAGGGCAAATGAAATGGATGATGTGTCCAAGTTAATATTAAACAAGAACACGAAGAACCCATGAAATCAGGTAGAGTGGATTCTTTATTAACATCTTTTTATACTTAGTTTAAATACACCTTGTCGCGTTTTTATAGTTTATGACCCAAAGTGATGGTGTTGTATAAAAAAATGACATAAATGTCATAATATCTGTGATTATCCTTTGCCCAATAAGACTCTGTTTATGGACTTGCCAAGCCTATGGTTCTATTTTATATGTATTTGGCCATATCCTTAGTTACACAGGCACGTCTCTTGTAGGGGCTTCTATGTTACGCTTTCTAGGCAACACCACTTTTAGAGTCCCACCACTATTGGCATCCTTCCTCAAGTACTGTGGAGCAGTAAATATTATTGGCCGAGTATTACTTTCGACTAGCAACATATCATGCACCACAAATGTGTGTGTTTCATTTAACAGTGATTATCAAACCATTGGTACCCATTTTATGTATCATCAAAGATAACAGACTGAGTAGGCGGAGCCGGGAATGAAACGCTTGTTCTGTAGGTTCTGCACACTTCTGCAGGAGATGTTGAACCCAACATGCTTTCCCACTACCTCACTCCTTCCCTCTCACTGTCTTTGAATCACGTCTTCATTGGTCATTATTGTGTCTTTATTTCTATTCTCCAATGCTTTCCCTCTGTCTTTGCAGGTAACCTGCCTTTTCTCGCGCAAGCTTCCTCTTTGTGTTGTTATGTTATTGAATTGCTGTCAGTGCTTGATCATCAGATTTGGTCTCTCGGCGCTACAGAGGTACAGTGAGCCACGGATGCTGTCTAACTCAAATACATTTGAAACAATCCTGACGGCTGTGCTCTGGTTCGGGCCAGAGTAAAATGCAGGTTATGGAACCGAACTGATGCCTGACAGCCTTCAAATGAATTCCTCTTGATTTCCTCTGAGCAGTGATTAAGTAATGCTGTCTTGATGGACAGGGAGCTGCCATTGAATTTCAATATCTTATGTTTTGGCAAATTCGTTATTTGATCACGCTAAAAGCTTTTATCTAGACAGACAGCATGCATAAATATGTCTAGTTCAAACTATTTAAAGCAAAGGGTACCCTTACGCTTTCTTTCTATAAATGAAGAACTTTTCTGCTTTTCATTATAATTAAAAGGGCGATGCTGGCACTAGACAATCAGGAAGAAGGGATATGCAAGCAAATGGTTAGTTCCAAGTATTGGCCCATGGGTTAGCTCTTAGGTGCCCCCAAGCCCTCTCTGACTCATCTTAAAAGGTTCTCTAGATACAAGAATTCAGATCAAAATGCAGATTAACACATGTGGGCTATTCCAAAATAAACAGCATTACACAACTGCCGGGAAGTGACCTCTTTTGTCGGATCCATGTGGTTGTGAAACTAATCAAGGTAATATTATAAAAAATAGACATTTTTAAGTCGAAATTTCTGTTAGTTCCAAAAAATAAAGCCTGTGATGACGTTTTTACCTTGAACATTTTGACTCGAGTTTTCTGGACTCTACCTTTGCAAATACAGCGTTATTGCTTACCATCATGTACTCCCCCACATTAAGTGAACTCACTAACTCGACATACGTCTGCTCACTCATCTGTCTTACTCCTCCTAGGTTGGCCCCATAATTAGATGATCCCAACCAGCAGATTGAAAACTACGTTTTTGCACAATGTTGGTGACCACAAAGTACTGGTCTTTTGGAAAATCAAAGAATTTAAGACCTCTGAGAGCTTAAAAGTTCCTGTGCAGGCTCAGTCATATGTTAGACTACCCTATGAAATCTTTTGATTTGCCTATAATTCAGACCGACACAGCTTGTAACAAGTAATGCTGTGCCTGAAATTATCTAATGTCTTTACTGGTCATTTTGCCAGTAGGTCAGGGGCAAATCCAGTCATATATTAGGCTCTTTATGATAAAAGGGGAAGCAGGGGATTCTAGTTTGAACAGGTTATCATATACCCTCTATGAATCGACTGTAGTACCAGTTTACAATATTAAAGAGTCCTCTGTCAATTCTTTAGAAGGATACTAGACTAGTAGACCAGGTACTGTACACATCTGCCTGTCTGCTGCATTGCAAACCCTATCATTTATGAAAACTGGATGTATGACGTTACAACGCATGCTTTTACAACGCATGCTATTACAACGAAAGTTTTACAACGCGAGTGCATTGACAACGCAGGACATTACAACGCAAGTCTTTACATCGACTTGCACTAGATGGCGTGCTAACATTAAAAAAGTGTAATTTACAATCCAACTCCAGTCCACGTAGCAGTAGGGAAGGTGTTGGGATAGTAAACTACACTATTTTTAATGTTAGCACGCCATCTAGTGCAAGTCGATGTACAGACTTGCGTTGTAATGTCCTGCGTTGTCAATGCACTCGCGTTGTAAAACTTTCGTTGTAACAGCATGCGTTGTTAAAGTTGCGTTGTAAAGGTTGTTCCCCATGAAAACTATGCCAAACCCAGACCCATTTGAAATGGCATTCTTTGCCATGGAGTTTGCTCCTCGCCATGCTTAGGTTTCCTCGATTCACAGTGTTATGCCATGTTATTTGTATTTGTAACACGTGTATCTCACCCGTAAAGATATCCTGGCTCAGGCCTATGTGGCAATCATGTATTGAAAATGGTTGTAACTCCTACACCATAGATTCTTTTGTAGCTTGTCACAGATTACATCATTTAATCCAAATCTGTAATAGCCAATGATGGCTTCTTATTCTTTCTTAAACTTCTGTCCACTCAGCTCACACACATATATATATTTTGTGCATAACAATACTCCATTGCCTTACACGCATAAAGAAGAAGACATGGCATGTATGGAAATTCTTTTCACTTGGTTGAGTATCTTTACTTCAGACACCACCATTAATGAATTCTGTAGTGTGCGACAAACAAATAATACACAATAGTGAAAAATGTTCATGAACATCACATCGAAAAAAGACATATAAGTGATATTCATTGCTGCATGATAAGATTTAATAACTTTACATTTAGAAGTGTCCAACATATGCATTCACAAATTGTGTTCATTGTGAAGAAGTATCCAGATGCGGCATAAAAACGTATTAAGCAGGTATCCCTTTTGAATTATTATTTTGGCGCCATCATACATGAATTTAGCAGCGTAGGTTGGCTGATGCGCAGCCTTTTTGAATTTTCACTCACTTACCTTTCAATGCCTGATGGCGCGGAGGATAGTGCCAAGCGTTGTTGACCCTGCCAATACTCCTTGAAGGTGGAGCCCCTTTTTGGCATTCTTCGAATGGTATGTCTACCATGGAACTCCCAGTATTCCACTTTATGTGGTACTTTTTAAAAAAACGTCTTTCTGATAAACATGAGCCATCCGCAGCAAGGATTGCTTTAAAAAAAGTTTATTGTATGGAACAGTCTTGGAAGACAGGCATGAATTCCCCCCTTATGCTCTCTATTTTATGCAGTGTCCTTCACACATACAGTTCCTGCCCTGAGGAAGACCTTCACTAGAATGATCCAGGCCACACAAGAAGGTCGAAATCTGTCTGAATATATATCAATGTGGCCAGGAGACAGTCATGCCGTTTGCAAAAGGTGACAAGTAACTTGCAGGAGAGGCAAGGAGAGTATGGATACCTCTATGACCATCTGAATGAACTCCGACCACTAGGGGCCAAATGGTACTTTTGGAAACTTAATTCTGAGGGCTATAAGACGTTGCCAGTTAATGGAAATGTGTAACCTTGGATTGGTATAATTGTTGGACACATCTTCACAATAAACACAATTTGTGAATATATGTGTTGGACAAATTCAAATGTAAATTAATAAATCTTATCATGCAGTAATGTTGTATGTTGTGTATATATATTTTTTCGATGTGATATTCATTTAAATTTGTCACCATTGCTTATTATTTGTTTGTCGCGCATTACAGAATTCATTAAGAGTGGTGTCTGAAGTCAAAATACTCAACCAAGCTAATAGAATTTCCATACATACCATGTCTTCTTTTTTTGTGTAAGGCAATGGTGCATTGATTCACGGAAAATGTACGTATGTGTGAGCTGAGTGGACAGAGGTTTAAGAAAGAATAAGAAGCTGTCATTGGCATTACAGAAACAGATTAAATGGCGTTATCTGTGACAAGCTGCAAAAGAATCCATGGTGTAGGGGTTACACACATTTTCAATTCATTTGTTTGATCCACGCCCTTATTAGCTCAACTGGATCACATCCCTTGGTGATAGACTATATGGCAATCAGGCAGTTCCCGATGGGCTGGTCTAATAGGTAAGTGTGTGGGCTGATTTTTTGGCTGCGTATGGGCCAGTTTTATGGTCCGCTGTGACTGTTGTCACTGTCTATTTCCCTTATATTAAAACAAACATTGCCTGCAGAAATCTCAAATCCATACTTCCTTACTTCGCAAAAGACTTATAAAGAGTGTCTTCACACTTTCCAAGCAACCCCAATTTGCAAACATCAGCCACGTTTTAGCTATCCAATTCAATAATGGGGGCCACTTTTATTTTGGCGCTCAGGCCTATTTTCTGTCACAGTCCCACCCTGTTCTGGATCTGGTTGAGATCTTCGGGAGATGTCTGCGTAGCCTAATACTTATGTCTCATAAGGAAGTAAAGTGGATCAATTCAACTCTGATGGCTTATTTTGTTTTTTCACTTCCAAATGAGCAGAATAGGGGGACAACTTGCTCACGGATCCAAAGGAATATTCAATGTATGGTTTCTTTGCAGTTAAATAATAGGTGTTATTTAACTTACATATCTGCAGAGTTTTAAAAGGCTGTGGGCCTCATTTACAGAGAATTGGTGTGTGGCAGCGCCGGAAGTCGTCTTGCTACGATGCCCTACGGCAATATGAAAGGGCAGGAATGCACCGTATTTATGAAATACAGTGCATTACTGTCCTTTCACCCTGTGCTGGCGCACAATTTGCTGCCCAGCGCCAATGAAGGTCCCCTTGCACCATGGTGCAGGAGTGTCTGCATTGCATGCAGGATTATTTTTGTGCAGGAAAGGGCACCTTCCTGCACAAAAGCAATCACAAGAGGCATTTTTCTCTTTTCAGAATGCAGCACACATGGAAAGAGGAAAAACTAGGAGAAATTAAAATATTTCTCCTCTTTGTGCCTGCTCTGGAGAGGCATAAGGTTTTGGTGCTGCCCCAGGTTTACAGGATTAAGTAAATCTGAGGCAGCATCAACATCCATGGATGTTGCATGGGAAAACCAACTGCAACGCCTCCCTGGCGTAGAGTATGGCAACGCAGCGACTTGAGTGGCTTTGTCTTACTCCATATCTATGAGGCCATGAAAAGCCACACAAAGGGGCATACGTACAAGTCCCTATCACCAAGGGAACGTCGCTTTTTCTGACGGTCCCGTGGCAATAGAGGCCTTGCCTCATGTACAAGGCAGCGTTAAGCCACTTAACGTGGCTAAACGCAGCCTTGTACATAAGGCACCCTTTCACGCTATGTTTAACGTGAAAGGGGTGTGCAGTGGGTGTTGTGTTCTGCGTTCCAACGCAACACCCTTTGTATTTGATGCTGCCCCCTATGTACAAGGGTGGCGTACATAGGAGGCAGCAACAAAATTAAGACCAGGAAATCCCTGGTCTTAAGGTGGCGAAACAAGAAGAAATGCATTATTTCTCCTCGGTTTTGCTTTTTCCATGTGTGCTGCTTTGTGCAGCACACATGGAAAAAGCAAATGCCACGGTTTGTTTATGTACAGGAAGGTGTCCCTTCCTGTACATAACCAAACCTTTTTAGAAATGCCATTTTGTAACTTTCATGTGTACTGCATGAAGCAGCACACATGAAAGTTACAAAATGGCATTTTAGGATTGTTTAAGTGCAGGAAGGGACACCGTCCTACACATATCCAATCCTCCCCTGCACACAGACGCCCTGGTGCAAGTGTGCCTCTGTTGGAGCTAAGTTGTGAAACTTAGCGCCATCGCAGGGGGAAACGCAAGGCTGCACCACAATCTTGTAAATATGGTGCAGCCCGGCGTTCCCGAAGTGGCGGAGTGTGTCGTTAAGCCCAGGAGGCTAACCACAAGCTACACCACTCCGTCGTACATATGGCCCAAAGTGCCTTTAGGTGGCCTCAAAGATATGGTTGAGAGGTTTGTAGCCCTGGAGCGTCAGAAAAAAAAGACCCTCCGGGGGAGCAAACCTCTCATAAATAAGCCCCTGAGTTGGCTATGCGTGTATTCCATCTGTAATTTTGTGCATAGGTTTCTGTGGCTGACTTTAACGCCCATTAAGCTGTTCACAGCTGTAGAATCTTTAATCATTCTCTTGGCGCGCAATTTTGTGCGGGCTGCCTCCTTGACGGGTTAACAGTAGTCGAAGGTGAACGTCGTTTATCGGTTAATAACGACTTCACAACAGCGCACGGGAGGCGTCGCGCGAGTCAGCCGCCCGCAAGTCAAATCAGCCAAGGATTTGTGTTTAACAAATGTGCTTTTCTTTCACCCTTCAGTTCTCATTTTCTTCTGACAACTCTTGTTTTCTGCCGACAACTTAATGAGAACTTATTTGATCAGGTTTATTTTTTAACATGGGCTCATTCAGGCGGCATGAAAGGAGCGCTCTCTGAAGTGCGCGCTCTTGACGCCTCCAATTCAAGTCTTGGCTCAGAAGATATTTTATCTGTCACCTAAAGCCCCTCCCTCCGCCTCACCTCCATTTACCGCTGCACCCATCACTAAATGCATCTTTTTATTATCAGCTCAAAAAAGCGGTGATTTTTGTATTCATTTCTGACACAGTGGAAACTTTGTAAAGGGGTTAAAGGGGCAATATTAGTCAATGAATTATACATCTCCATGGGCTTGATATTCTCCTTTCCTAAAATAATGAGCCATGCCATATTGATTGTTCTATAGATCTGGCTGCTAGCTGTTACATCCATCTAGTAGATATGTCCCCCCAAAAGACAGATTTTAACTCTTGTGGGCCTCACATTGTTAACAGTTAGTTGTGTTATGTTATTGGAATTTGTAAAGTGCTTGCTGCCGTTATTATGGTATCATCCCCTTTGGTATCGCTTTATTCGCCCTAAGTTGGCAAGGTATGCCCAGACGTGGGTCCTTTGCTCACCTTGCCACTGGATTCAAGATAGCCTGGCTGATGAGGGTTATGAACCCGAAACCGGTCCCAGGATGCTTGTTTCTGGTCCAGGGAAGACATGGCTTGGCAGTTCGGGCTGGACTGTTCCCATGAGGCACAGGGTCAGACTGATTTGCATATGGCCATGTCTGAACTAGGGTGGCGGAGTGAGCTAAAGAATGATGATGGATTAAACCCAGATCAGTTGACTGGGGGTGAGTATTTGATTTGCTCAAACACTCCGTCTATCATCCCCTATGGTATTGTGGCACATAGATATGGCTATGACAGCACTTGGATGTCTGAGCAACTTTGTACTTCATAGTGATCAGATGGACAGGAGCATTGAGCTGTAGTATATGATCATTAGCCACCATATTGTGCGGAGTGGGGGTATTATGCTGAAGAATAAAAAGAAAAATGGCAAAAATGTGCATTTTCCAACTCATTTTCCGCAATATACAGCTTTATAGAAACCAGCCCTTTTATTTGTCACTCTTCTATATTTATTCTCTCATTTATTTTCTCAGATGTTGCTCCTTTCTCTAATCATTGCATCTGTATGACCGCCGCCAGACTGGCCACAGAATGCACAGGGCAATCTACCATGAGGATTTTTTTGCCTGCTGTGGTCCGCTATTATTACTCTCTTCTTCCCCAAGCATCTAGCAGGTGCAGTTTACCCTTTCTCACCTCACTTGTGGCGTGACTGAGAGTGCAGGCTCCAATAAGGCTCCGTATTGTCAGTCACACTATACACGTGGCATTATCTCTGCCACGGAACGCAGTACATACTGTTGCATGGCTTATCTCTCAGAAAGTGAGGAACAGGACATGGAGTAGATGAGGGAGTCTGCTGGGGTACCAAGCTCCTGAGCCAGTTCTCTATGTGTGTGCCTATTTTTAGGACATACTGATATGCACCGTCTCTAAATGTTTCGTACATGCACAGTGAAAACTTTTAAAACGTGACACAGACAAAAAGGTTGTAAACTGCATGCATGCATTTTGTTATTTAAAAGAGAATTACTTTAGAGTTACAATGCATATATTGGACATTTGTTTTAGAATGATAAAGTGGCAGACACTAAATGGTCTCAGCCTTATTCACTTGGGTACAGTGAGCAGTGGGCCATTTGTTACCGCAGTATGTGGGATGAGTATGCCCAGATGTGGGTCCCTTGCTCGCTGTGCCACTGGATTCTAGCTAGCCTGGCTGATGATGTGTAATATTCCCCAACCTGTCCCAGGATGCTTGTTTCCAGTCCAGGGAGGACCCAGCTTGGCCGTACTGTTCTCATGAGGAGCAGGGTCAAGACTGATTTGCATATGGATGGGTCCAAACAGGGGTAGCGTAGTGAGCAAAAGAACGATGGATTTAACCCAGATCTCTTGACTGGGGGTGAATGTTTGGTTTACTCAGCATTCTGTTCATCATTTGCTGCCACACAAGTGGTTGCAGCTGCCCCTTGCTTTATGCTATGGCTAACACATTGGTCCCTACTCAATAGTTTGTGTGCCTTACACCCTACGGTTAGGGAATACGCCCATTATTCGCTCCTGCATGAACTACATGTGCAATTAGACTCCATTCTCTGTCACTCCACTCATCAAACAGAGGTTACACATGCTGAGTACCTCAGGAAACATTCTCTGACCATAAACCACTACATATATATGTGAAATGGGGCACAACATGACACCCAGTTCCCACGTGGTGACTCCAGCCAACTATGTTAGAATACCAGGACTGCATGGAAGTGATAGGAGAGGTCATAACACATTACTTCAAGGAAGATTGATGCTCAGCCACCTCCCTGAAAATCGACTGGGAGGCGCTCAAAGTGGTGGTTAGGGGCCAATGCGTTCGGTTAGTGGTGGGAGCTAGGGCAGACCTACATAGAGATCTGATGTGGACAGAAGAGTCATTATTAGGGCCACTTGAAGTAGCGGCTCGCCTGAACCGTACAGAGCAGCGCACCTTGGCCGAGACGCTGGAGCATCACATTTGCCTGATCAAGCCATTGCACTGCCTGGACTTCAGGGCCTATCAGACCAAGATTCACACTGAGGAGGACAAGTCAGGCTGATTGATGGCATGGCTCCTGGGTAGTGGCTCCTGCGTAGTGGGACGCCTGTGGTCCCCATCACTATAATCAGGGGATCACTGACTCGCACATTTACCACCCAAGCAGAAATACACTCGGCCTTCATAATGTACTACAAAGCGTTGTACAAGCCCCCCGCTGAACGGCAAGCACATTTTGGAGAGTTCCTGCAAGATTTAGGGTTGCCCACTCCGGACCCCCTGGATAGGGAGGCCCGAAATACCCCTCTCACACTGCACAAAATCCTTGGAAACATCACAGGGGCAGCCACGCAGAAGACCCCTGGCCTCAATGGATTAACTGTTGAATTTTACAAGACCTATGAGTCGCTTTTGGGCCCCAAACTGTTGGAATTATATCTCACAGAAGGAAGCCTTCTGCAGCCCTGCAGCAAATCTTTACTAGCGTCCCTACCATACCTGACCGTGAAAGTCACTTCTTACCGTCTATTTTCTATGCAGAGAATGGATTATAATATACTCAGTAAGATCATAGTGGTCTGCCTACTGGAGCACATGCCACACCCGGTACACCCAGACCAGAATGGTTTCATTTCTGGAAGTTTCTCCACCCTAAATGTTAGATGTTTGCAAAGAATAATGGAGCTTGCCCCAACCCGATGACGTATAAACCATACCTGGCTTTAGATTTAGAAAAGGTGTTGAACACGGTGACTGGGCTACGTCTTCTCCATCTTAGACATGATGGATATCACTAGCAGGCTCCAGAGAGTCATTCGACTCTTTTGCACAGAACCCACAATTTGTGAGAAAATTGTCCAGCTTATCTCACCCCCATTTAAGGTGAGTTGGGGAACCCACCAAGGATGTCCCCTTGCACCACTTTTATTCACTCCCGCGATGGAGCTGTTCTCCCGGCAATTCCAGCAACGAGGAGAGTAGGGAATCCCCCTGAATGAGGCTGTGCATATAGTTTCACTATATGCTGATGATGTACTCATTTATCTTTGTGACACCAGGCAGAGGACCCTTGTGATTGCAGAGGCCTTTGAGGAGTTTCACAAGACCTCGTGCTCAGGGTTAATTGGACCAAGTTATGTGCCTTCCTGCTCCACGCAGACTGTCCCTACAACAGTTCATAGTAGACACTCGCTTGTTGACATAGCAGCCTCACAAACTTCATTATCTGGGGATAACATGCCATGCAAGATCTCCTCGACGGGAATCTCACTAGAGCCATATCCTCCCTATGCCCTCAAGTGACATTCTGGAGCATCTTACCCCTTACAGTTCAAGGGCAAATATCACTATCTAAAATGGTATTGCTACCCTGTATTTCTTCCATAACCCCCCAGTGCATATTCCATGGGCCACCTTTCAGGCCCTAAATGGCTTGCTAGGAACCGTTATATATAGTAGGAGAGAAGTGGCACTAAGGAAACTACACCTACTTGTAGACAAAGGTAAACTAGAAGCACCCAATTTCGCACATCATTTTTGGGCTGTGCAGCTGCAGTGTCTGGCGAGATGGCTGTCAGGATGGTTGATCGAGGAACTAGGCCTATTATCCAAGGCACTGACACAAGCCGTGTTGAGTAGTATGTTGCATCCATGGGCCAGACTCCCCCGGGAGTCCATTAACTTACTGCACATGCCTATGTAAGCTACCCCTGGAGTCTGCAGCTCATGCCATCGATCCCTCCTTACTGTTCAGAAGTTTTACTGAGCAATATAGAATATTCTGTACATTGATTGGAAGGCAGGGCATGGCGACCTGGGCTGCGACTGGAGTGGGCAAGCTGGGCAACTTATTCCTCAAGGGTGTGCTTATCCCCTTTGACCAGATGCGGGAAGAATATGAGCTCCAGCTGGGACACTTCCTTGCACCCTGCAGGTTGGTGGCCAAACCACGTCAGCTGCGGGACTTTGCAGACTGAGAACCAGAGCAAGATGAGAACCGGAGCAAGACCCACTTGTGCACACTCTCCATTTTATGGGCACTTGGTTTGCACAGGTGCTAGCACATAGCAAATCAGACCCTCTGCAGGCAAAGCTCCACTGCTGGGAAAGAGACATTGGCCGAGATTTCACCCCCAAAGACTGGGATAAAGCCCTACATTACCCAAGGAAGGTGCCCTGAAATACCAAATTCCAGTACATACAACACAATATTACACAGAGGGTGTACATCACCCCTGAAAGCTTGCACAAATTGTTAAGGTCTTTACCACATTGCCTCCGTTGCCGAGCAACAAATGCCAACATGGTGCACGTTTTGGAGCTGCCCAGCAAGGCAAGGGTCCCAGAGGCACTGTTAGAAGTGACGGATCGCAAGGGGTTCCTCACCATGGAAGGGGCATTGCTTGGCACATTCAAATGGAAGAGAGCACATATGGAAAAAAATCGATTCCTAGACTTGGTCCTCCTCATAGCCCAGCAGTCCATAGTGATGCATTGGAAGGGGCGCACCCTCCTGAACATGATACAACACTGGTGCACGGTAATCATTAAGTGTGGCAAGACCGAGGCAGGAAGAAATCTAGGGTTACAGAAGGTTCCCATTGCAGCCTCATAGGAGGGGTTTCTGCACGAGCTCCAGACGTTCAACGATCCCATAATGGCCTAGCTGCGAAGCCATCCACTCCTCCTGCACTATGGCACCTCCGAATACTGGTTCACTTTTAATCTCCTTTATTCTTGGCTTTAGGCCCCCGCGGCTCTCGCCTCACGAGGGCTGTGGGGGGAGGGGGGCTTTCCCCTGGGAGTATATGTGTGTGTTCATGCTTTTGGGTAGAAGGGGAAAGCGTACTAGCCTACTGTCTGCAATTCCAATGTAAAAGAGTATTGTGGAGACCTAACAGCACGAGGATATCTGATTTGCTGACTTGAGGAGACGTGGGGTGAATCTCCCTGTTGCGATCGGAGGGTTGATCATTGTTACTGTTATTACTGTTGCTGGGGCCCAATTTTCTTGTTTACCATTTATCTCCAAGAACCCACTCTGGCGGATTGAACCTTTTTACTTGCCCAATAGCGTGGAGGGAGCAAACACAATTATCAGAGAATACTTTCCGCAATTTGACATAATTAAGGACTCGAAACTCAATCTCTATTGCTCTTGAGATTTTATTATCAGCATAAACATCTGCAGATATAGGCACCTTAGCACAGGGCACAACAGTTAAATGGGTACTAATACAAATGCCACTCTACGAAGAATCCGCATTCAACTAAATATAAACAAAAGTACAGATTCTAAAAGCATGAGGTAGATAACTACCAAGCTAATGTCGATATTAGGAATCATTAAACCAAAGCATTTCTTTCCCTACTCTATGCTAGATGACATCCCTGCTTACCATTCCCTTAAGACCCAAGAAATCGTGAAAAGGTGTCAGAAGTGAACTTCCTAAGAAGTCTTCACTTAGAGAGCTTGATCTAAAACGCTCCTTCTAGCTCCTCGCCTACCTCTTCTCTGCTCAACCCTCGGGGCGCTGTCCCTAATACAAAACCCCAAATCACCGAACACGCCCTCTGGCACACCTCCTCGACCAGGTCTTCTTCCAGTAATTTTCCATCCAGCTCTATCCATCTTCCGTCGTCCATCAGCTTGGCCTTGAGTCCCAGACACCGTCCGCACTAGGAGTTGCGATTGGCACATTCCAATGCACTCCCAAGTCTGGCTTCCCCCATAATTCAACTCTTAGACAAAGACCTTTTCTACTAACGAACCAACTGTCCTTGCACCTGCGGTGAGATCATGGGATGGAGAAATACTTCGCATCTTTTAACTTTACAATTTACTGCAGCCCAAAACCTCTACTAGAATAAATCAATTGCGGCCTACCGCATTCAGCTAACATAAGAAATACCAGGCCTTTCTCCTCAACGCTATATGGGTATTCGGGCCTCTACTAGGTTAAACACGCTATTAAATCACATTCTAAACATTTGTGCTTTTACTTTCATATACATGAATAAACGACATACATGAGTTAATTCAATCAGGTTACACGTTTAGCCTAATACATTGCATTGAACGGGAACTAATCGTTATGCATTTTACTAAATACATTCACAATATGTGTTCACATCTCTTACACTTCTACATTTGCGATCTAATCGGTACTTTTCTTAATACATTTCGCACGACACATCTAAATATACATTGATTATATGCGGATGCCAACTAACCGTGAATATGATGCACCCCTACAAATTTCAAAACCTTTAGGCGCTACATCACTGTGAAGTAGTGAACCAAGTCCTCATCACCAAATACTGTCATTACAATGTTGTCTTTAGTATACCAATGCTTTTTGAATGCTACAAATCTTGTAACCTATGTACCGTCCTGAAAACTACTAAAATGGGTTTTAAAATGTTTTTAATTGTCTCCTAAATATTTAAGCTTGCTACTAGAGTGGCACAACTTCCAAATTTTATGGTATGGCCGTCAGTGACATAATCGCCCAAAAATTAAAAAAAAGCTGTGCCAGATCTCAAAACTCCTGCTAAAATACTTCGATTCATTGCAGGCCAGTTCTCCCACATTATTTTCAGTTATTTTGTAAATGTATGAAGAGAGGTAGCTGACTGTTAATATTGATGTATGGGTGAAGTGCAAACCCTTCTAGCTAACTGCCTAACAAATAGCTCGGAGTTGGCTAATGTTGACTCGTGCGATTACTGCAGCCTGACCCACTGTTAACACCCTCACAATATCACCAGCGAACAGTCTGGGTCTGGGATGCGCCCGTTGTCCTGCGTCACGGCCAAATGGCTGCCTTTTAGCAGAGGATAGAAAACAAAATGGAAGTGTAAGCCAATTGTCTGAGCCGCCCAAAAGGTATAAACACGCTCTAACCCTTTTGACGTGTGCTTAAATTGCGTGACATCGGACAATGGAGCAGATGGGATATTTATAGCGAGATGTAAACCCGTCACGGTGTGTGCTTCCACCTGTTCATGTCTAAGCCGAAAATCATCGCATTCAGACTAAAGTACTTTCGCCTTGTGCCCTGCGTTCGGTAAACATAATGCATCTTTGGCACTACTGGGAGCAATTTAATGGACTGCTGGGTATCTGATACATTTTTCTCAAAGACCGACTCGGCTCAATGCGTTTTTTTTCTTTCAGGTTCTGTTGTTTGGAAATGTGGCTGACCCCATTTCACCTCAGCTTTCTTTTCCCATGCCTAGGAAAAATATCAGGGAGGAATCCAAGAAGCTACTGAGGCGGTCACTACCACTCCCGAGTGGGGGATGCGGGAGGGTAGGGGGGTCCACAGAAACCCAGGGCCAACAGTGCGAAGTTTGTAAAATAATATTTTCGGGGGAGGGGGGGAGGGAGGGGTTCTGGGGAGTTTTGCTCAGAAGGCGATGGCCAGCACTAGAGGTGAGAGTGCCGCTGAAAACTCGAGCCAGGCTTAAACCTGGAGGTTGGCCCTGGCCAGGGCCGGACTGGGACCCACAACCGGCCCTGGCTAAGTGCTCGGCCGGCCCCCTCGGGTGCCGCGGAGCTCTGTGCCAGGGCCGGTTTTCGGCCGATTTTGTTACAGGGCCGATTTTGCAGCTATGATGCAAGAACGGGCCTGTAACAAAAACGGCCCCCGGGGCCCAAAACCGGCCCCCACCTGTGCGGCGCACCGGGGATTGCCAGGTGCCTGCTACGGCCAGTCTGACCCGGGCCCTGGCTCACTTGAAGTCCTCTTGGAAACTCAAGCCCATAACGAGTCGAACTGTTTTTTCATGTTGCTTCTGCCTGCCACCCTCCCTCTACCCAGGATGTGGTGATATAGAAAGAAGTGCTGACTTTGGAAATGAAGGGCAAGATTTAAGTCTCAGCACTGGCTTAATCCCCCTCAAGACTATTAACAATCAATGTGACCTGGTATAATGAAGAAAAAAGAGTTTTGGTGAAATAAAATATTTACCTAAAATCACACAGTTTAAGAGGGGAAGCTGTGATTTGTCCTGTTTTTTTCTTTTCACTTTGTGCAAGTCAGCAAGTAAACAAGTATCTATTATTCTTTCCTTCTATTAAGGCTTTCTTTTTTACTTTTGTGCATTTCCTTTTACAGTTTTTATATAGAGCAAACTCGACCAGAAGGTATTGTTGCTTTACATGAGCACCAGTTACATTATCGAGTATGAAAGCGCTTTCAAATTAGTGGGTTTAGAATACAAGTTGTACAAAAACCGATTGTGTTTGATTTAATAGACTATATTGTTCTTTAATAATCTGGACCACGTGCAGGGTTTGTTTACCTTACAACTGTCTTGCCTCACAGTACACTCATGGTTCAAGTTACAAAACAGTCACTTTTAAAAAGTACTTCTCGTGCAGTGCTATAATGTGATGTATTACTGGCAGAGCTTTCACTTGTAAAAGACTTACACATTTTTTAATTTAAAGAGACTTTATCATATTTTATGTGATGTTTGTTGTATGATTTAAGTAGCAAACATTTTCAGGCCTCGGCTTGCGCATGAGTTGTAAGAACAGAGCCATACCTTTGGCTAGGGTCTGGCTCGGTTCTTCCTGTTAATTTGCTGGCTAGCCAACTTCTAGCCTGTGCTATCACATGACTGGGATACCAAAAACCAAGGCAGCATAGTCCTGTTCCCACCTAATGCCTCTTTCATCCACCATCAGCCAACCCCTACCTCTTTATCTCATGCTTGCAGGTTCTTTTTAATCCCAGCTTTCTTTCTTTCTCTTTATTGTTCTGCATTTATCTACATCTTTCTTTAACTCTTTTCTATTTTTTCTCCCTCTAAAGGTTGGGTCAAAATCTGATGGGGAAAAATATGTTCCAGTCCCCAAAAATGAATGCCACTGGTCCTCACCTTCAACCACCATCTGAAATTAAGCACTGGCCACCACTGAGCCCAACTCACTGCAGGTGTTTGTATCGCATCTCTATTTAATGACCTCTATGAGTCTCAAAATAATAATTGTAAAAAATGAGGCTCCTGGTTGAGGGGGTTAAACCCTGCTCAAGCAGGAACCACAGTCTTTGTCAGGGTGAGGAACAAGTGAACACCAAATTAATATTGTGCTCTATCCTCTCGCAGCTTGGCATTGAACAGTCAGCCCTAACTTAGAGGCAAGTATTTGTGCAACAGTTCAAACATTAATAAAGTGACAAACACCATACAAAAACTATCCCACAACAAGTTAGAAAAATAGAGTTATTTTTAATACATTAAACAAGATCAAACCAACAAAAATCCAAAAAAGTAGAGCTGAAGATATGCAATTTTAAAGATTTTAGTGAAAATAGAGCCAACAAAGCACCAACTGTGGATATCTGGTTATGCTGGACAGGGACAAAGTCACAAGTTCAGACTGCCTGCAATGGAGCATAGGCCAGCAAAGTGACTCATTGAGGTTGCCTGAACAAAGTACCTTAAATCCTGATTTGCGGAGCATTGAGAGAATCCGCGCCAAAGATGCGTTGCGCAGCCAAAGCGATGAGTCAGGTCCTGCATCATCATGGAGGATCCCATCGACAAGGGTTTGCAATTCAAAATCGGGCGCTGAGTATACATTGAGCAGTCTCGGACGATGCATCTTTTCTGAGGAGCTGCAAGGCTGCGATGCGGAGTCTGTTGTCATTATAGAGGATGCTGTCAACAATGAATGTGAGGGCCTGCACCACGTAATGCATCACACAGAGGAGCTCCGAATAGGCTGCGGCTGCAGTGGCGATGCAGGTCTTTGCGACTGGTCCAATCCATGTAGAATCAGTGAGTCAGCGGTTCTGCTCAGGGTTGCGATGCACAGCAGAGGAGATATGTCAATTTGGCTGGATCCACAGAGGCTGGCAGAGCACTTTAGACCCACTTGCAAGGGTCCAGGATTTGGGTGGTACCACGTGGCATGGTAGATCCACAGCTGGCAGAGTCCAGGTGCTAGGGTCTGGATTGATCGATCCTTCTCTCCCTGAGGATCAGGCCGAGAGGCCAGCCAATCAGTCCTTGGAGTCACTTTGCTGGTCCTGGGTTCAAGAGATGTAAGTACAGTCTTTCTCACCCAGGAAGGAGGACAGGAGGCAGCAGATTAGAACAGCATGGCAGCAGCCCTTCAGGGTAGCAGTCCAGCAGATTTGTAGTCCTTTCAGCAGCACAGAAGTCCTTCTTACTGGCAGAGTATCTACAGGTCCGGAAGTGTACTGATGAGTTGGTGTCTGATCTCCAGTATTTCTATCCAGTTTTGCCTTTGAAGTGGGGAGAAACTTCTAGATGCATGCCTTTGATGTGCACAGGTGCCCTGGCTTCCTTGCCGTTGCTCCAGTCTAACTACTGAGGGTATGCAGTCATTTGTGTGGACGCAGGACACAGTCTATTAAAGTGTAGGTGGGGCTGTGCCCAGCTCTTCCTTCCCATTCTATCAGTGATGGCTCATCCAAGCACACCTAAGCTCTCTATTATGTGTGGCTGTCTAGGCAGAATGCAAAATGCCCAACTGTCAATTACACCCAGTAATGTGACCCAGAGACAGGCTGCAGACACCAAGGCTAAGGCAGAAAAATTCAAACTTTCTAAAAGTGGCATTTTCAAAATTGTGACTTAAAAACTGACTTCATCTAAAGTTAGGATTTTTCATTATACTTCCAAAGACACCAAACATGAATGAGTCACCTCTTCCCATTTGGAATTTATAGCTTATTAATGCCTTATGGGAGAAGAAGGCCTTGCAAAAGTGAAAAAGAAATTCAAGATTTCTTTTTTACTATCAAGACAAGTCAAATTAAAATGTACATGTCCAACGTTTTACATACACATGCAGCCCTCTGGACTGTCCAGGCCTACCTTAAGGGTGACTTACATGTATTAAAAAAGGAAGGTCTGGGCCTGGCAAAAGGTTTATTTTGTCAGGTCAAAATGACAGTTTAAAACTGCCCACATATTCTACAATGGCAGGCCTGAGACATGGTTAATGTGCCACTTAAGTGGGTGGCACAATCATGGCTGCAGGCCCACTAGTAGCATTTAAGTTACAGACCATGGGCACAGATAATGCCACTCTACTAGGGACTTACAGGTAAATTAAATGTGCCAATTGGGTATAAGCCAATTCTACCATGTTTTAAGGAGAGAGCACAAGCACTTCAGCACTTGTTAGCAGTGGTAAAGTCCTAAAGCCATCAAATACAATGTCAGCAAACGGTAAGGTTGAAGTCAAAAAAGTTAGAGGGTAAACCAGGCCAAGGATGCCAGGTTTAACAATAATTGGGCATAGTTTAGCTACAATTAGAATACACCATTCTGTGTTGCGAGGCCCAGAGGTGAGAGGGACCCACTGTTTCCCAAAACTATCAACTGAAGACCAAACAACCCATTTCCTGCTCCTGTGTTAGAGACCACAGTAGCCTTGTGACACCACTGTAATTAAATTCCTGTGGTGAAGGTGGTTTGTGGAAATGTAAAATCGTAAAATGAAAGGGGTGATTGAGAAGGCCTGAGAGTTGGCTGCCCTACTGATTTGGTGCTGGAACTTTATCTTATTCTTCCAATGAGTTTTCAGAAAACTACCAAAGCTCTTGTGTTACAAGGCTTTCCACAGGTTTGGGGTCAATTCTCAGTTTATATGAAAAATATATGAGGCTATTATGATTATTATTTATTATTATTTTTATTATTATTGTTATTATTATTATTATTATTGTTATTGTTAGAAATGGGGGTCTCTAGTTGGCAAAGGTAGGTACCTTTGTCCAAATAGGGATCCTTACTTCTAGTCAGAGTAAGGGGAATACACACTTTAGATAACCTCTGCTCACCCCATTGGTAGCTTGGCATGAGCAGACAGGCTTATCCCAAAGGCAATGTGTAAAGTATTTGTACCAACACATACACTAATGCAGTGAAAACACCACAAATGGACACCACACCAGTTTAGAAAAATAAAATATCTTTATCTAAACTAAACAAGACCAAAACGACAAAAATGCAACAGACACAGTTAAAAATATGACTTTCAAAAGGTTACTAGAACTTGTACGATAGAAAACTATGGATGCGTGACTTTTAAACAAAGTACCTGAGAATGCGTCAAAATTCACAAGGCTAAACACCCGTCCAGTCGGAAACAAACAGATGCGTCAACTCCTGAGAACTTGGGGATGCGATTCGACAGTTCTGCTGCACGCAGAGGAATAGTTACATCGAATCTGGTCTGTATGGGGAGCAATGTATCGATTCTTGCTCCGGCAACAGGCACTGCATCAGTTTTTGCAGTGGCACAGCAATGCGTGTAAATTCTTCTCGCGCTGTGGACATGTGTTGGCAAAACAGCTGTAACATGAGCGATGCATCAATTTTTGCAGTTTGAGACTTCAGAACAGGAGGACAAAATACACAGGCCCTTGGAGATCTCCTTTAAACAGGGGACACAGCACACAGCAAAGACCTTCTCTTTTCCTTGGCAGAAACAGCAACTGCAGGCCAACCCCACACAGCACACAGCAAAGGGGCAATACTTCTCCTCAGTCTCTCCAGCTCTTCTCCTTGGCAGAGGGTCCTCTTGAATTCCAGGGATGATCTAAAAGTCTGGGCCCCAATAACTATACTACAAAATCCTATGTTCTATGGTCGCAGAGAAGTCCTGTGCTCAGTTAAAACCAGTTCTGTCCTCTCAGGTGCTACTTCCTGGCAGGAGGTGGAGAGAGCATTGTGGAAGTCAGGCTAGTCCCATTCAGGTGAAAGGAAATCTCCTCCCCTACTCTAAATGCAGCCCAGGTTTATTCAGCCCAGCCCTGACTCATCCAGACTCTCTGGAACCACAGCACATTCCCAGCCCCTGTCATTCAAAAGCCAGACAGTCAATACACATCCTAGCAGAGGCACACTGGCTGGCTAAGCAAAAAAATATCTACTTTCTAAAAGTGGTATTTTCAAACACAGAATGTGAAAATCACCCTCACTAAAAGATGCATTTTAACATTCTGAGTTCAGGTATACTAAACTTTATTTTCCTACCTTGTTCCCAGGGGTAGTAATGCTTATAAGATGTTATAAGCAATCTCCCCATTCTATCCTATGGGAACAGGTAGCCTTGCAATAGTGAAACACGAAATTTGCAGTAGTTCACTTTTAGGACATGTCACACACACCAGGGCATGTCCTCCCTTTCACATACACTGCACCCTGCCCACAAGGGTACCTAAGGCCCTCCTTAAGGGTGACTAACATTTAAGAAAAGGGAATGTTGGGGCCTGGCAAGAGGTTGCACTTGCCAGGTCTACATGGCAGTTAACAAACCGCGTGCAGGTGCTGCAGTGGCAGCCTCAGCATCTTTTCAGGGCTACTCATGTGGGTGGCACACTCAGTGCTGCAGGGCCACTAGTAGCATTTGATTTACCAGCCCTGGCATACTTAGTGCACTTTACTAGGGTCCTACTAGTAAATCAAATATGCCAATCAGGGAGAATCAATTATAATAACAATTTACACAGGGAGCACTTGCACTTTGACACTGATCTGCAGTTGCAAAGTGCCCAAAGCATCTAAGCCAGCTAAAACAAAATCCAGCACAGCATCAAAAATACAGGAGGTAGAGACAAAAAGTCTGGGGAAACCACGCCAAGGATGCCAGGTCTAACAGTTATTAATATGGAAATATGCCTAGTAAGGGTAACAATTATCATCGCATCAACCATTTAACTGACTGAGTCCTAGTTACTCTGTAACTATACTGAGCTTTAGACTTACACAGAAAACAAGGTTGACATTCAAGGGAGTAAATGCCAATGGATATCTAAGAGCAATACTGGTCTTCACATGTTCCACTTATCACAGTTTGATAGCTGACAGTACGCATTGTCATTTTGCAGTAGTTGCATAATATTTAAGGCCATGGTTGTTGAGGGAAAAGTCTTTTCCACATAGTGGGACAGGAAGAGACAGGAGGCTGGTACACCAACCAACCCCTAATGCAATCCATCCATGGATGGGAGGGGTGAATGGTGTTTGCAGAGGTCAATCTGTTTGTGTTGCAGATGAAATGATGCAGTGCATCAAGGTCTAGGAACACTGGCTAGGCACTATTTTCAGTTGCTTGAAGAAATGATGTGGCGTGCAAAGGTCAGGCACAAGGGCCATGCAGTCTTCAGTTGTTTGAAGAAATTATGTGGAGTAGCAGAGTTTCAGACGAACTTGTCTCTTGTGATCAATGGTTGCAGAACAGGATGTGGCTATAGAGGGTCCAGCCAGAGCGGCCTTACACAATCACTGGGCACAGACCAGCATGATGCAATGCAACGTCCAGGCACACAGGCTCTCATGATCATTGGGTGTTGAACAGGATGAGGCAATGCAGGGTTGAGGCAACACAGTCTGTCATGATCATTGAGCATAAAAAAAGAGGAACCACACTGGCTTTAGAGGGTGCACACAGGTTAGCACAGCAAAGGTTCACAGCTCCACGTCTCTCAGGCTCAGCTTCTCTGAAATTATAACAACATGCTCATGCTGAAATCAGTTTATGATTACACAGGCCTGTGCTGAGCAGTCCACCTCTTAGATCTTTCTGCAACAGCAGCTGCAGAGTTTCTTTTCAGTAGCAACAGGGGAATAGTGGCTGCCCACAAAATGGAGACAGTCACATCTTAGTTCATGCCTTCCGCTACATTATTGTGCTGACGTCCTTGAGATGTATGTTGAACTATGGATATACTGGAACATACAGACTATAGCAGTCCTTTGGACAGTTAGTTTTTTCAAATGTACAATCAAGTACAAAGCTCACACCTAACTTCTGGAAGTAATGAATCTAAATGAGGTGCATTTTAATTTTTGCAGGGATCTGCCCCATGGCTATGACTTGGGAGTAACACCGCTTTCTGTTTGTGGATTGCAGGCAGACAGCCCATCCTCTAAGTGCAAAACATTAGATGGGGAGGGGGTCTGAAGGCCAAATCTTCAATGGAGGATGTTTACCAAGCCCCGTCTCCATGCACAGCCTTTGCCCAAGTATTGCTTTCACCCCAGGTCACTACTTTACCTGCTGCAACTGGTTAACTTTCAGTCACTTGCAACAAAAGATCTTTCATTTGGATCATTAATGAAAGCCAGACATTACACTTGGATTTACAAAGAATTATAGAGGTAGGGAAAATATCAGGAGCAGGGAAGGAAGACATGCCTGTAAGTAGATACAGCTAACTGGCTACTACTAACCTTAAAGATATGGCCAACTTTAAGGGCTATATACACTCAGAGTTGACCACAACATGGGAACACCACCTCACATGTTACCAAACCACACACAGGCACATTACACATTCATTCCAAGACTTACTACACAAATAGAGAGAGTGAGTAGGACGTTTCTCCACTTGGATGAGGACGGTAGTCACCAATGCTAAAGGCTCCTACTTTGAGTGCTTCACAGTACCCAAACAAAATATAGCACTCTGTTGGTGGGCAGGTGTAGGAAACGGGTCAAAAACATGTGACATTGAGGTCTTGCACCAGAAACCATACTGTTAACCTTGGGGATGAAAGAGAAAGCTGGTTTTCTCAGCGCTGGTGGATATATGCAGTCCAGAGAGTACACTGGTGATTTTCTCTACTGCTTTTTGGGTAAGGAAGCATACATTTCTTCTTGATGCAAAATGACTCTGAAGTGTCTGGATGTAGCATGGTACTGAAAAGTGTAAATGCATAATATTAATGATACAATGCTCAAGACGTAAAGGTACCAGTCCTCGTCTTTCCCTAAGGAGGGCCACGCCCTATTGTTAAATATTCACTAATGTTGGTGTGATTTGATTTGGGACAGCTAAGCCCTATTGCATACTTCATCCCACTGCAAATCTTGCGCTGTAGTTCACTTCCTGTGAAAAACATTACTACACAATAAAGAGAGAGCGCTGTCAGTGAGATGCCGGGGAAGATATCAAATACTAGGCTTGGAGTCTGTGGTCTGAGCTAGTTTCAGACATGCTCAATCTCCTTTAAGACTGCACGTTGGTAACTCCAAGTCAGTATATTCTAAAGAGTATTCAGTTAACATCAGTCTACTCACCATTTTTGCCTGTCAGAGCAAAAAAATTATTGTGTATGGTAGTATGCAGTATTTTAAAATGATAATAAACATAATAAATAATTTCAGATTTGAATGTTCCAATACAGCAATTCTTTAACTTCCCAAAAATATAAAGTGCTAATTCCACAGGATACATAATACAAACTCTCAATTCATTTTTAAGGGTATTTTAATTTACACACTGATGTGTAGGATATTTGCTTAATATGCATTGACAGGTTATGAAAAAGTAGCTAGGGGTGGGTGGAACTCATGGAATCCTGCAGGGTTACATAAAAACTCAGCTAGAATCCGTGGAGTTACACCAATGGACAGAACTATGCATGTCACGCTGCTCGTGCTCCAATTTAACGACAGTAGCATGAGCAGCACTAAAAAATCAGTTCGAACGGCACCGTGCGGTGAGCAAGACCTCGCAGCCCTTCAAGCTGAAGTAAAAAACATTCTTGAGTGGCAGTAAAATTAATTGAGAAGCTGCCCTCTGACCATAACAGCCCATGTCAAAAAATGGCGCTAGAGGACACAAACTCTCTTTCAAATTCCGTCAGATGGAGATTGGCAGAATTTGGCTGGAATGCTGCGTTATAAGAGTAATACGGCATCATCAAATTCCACCAATTCGAGGCCAGAATGAAACATTCTGCCCAACTCTATTTATAACTCCACATCTATGAAGCTTGAAGATATATAAATCGTCAAGATACATATATTGAGTTTGCTACAGAAAATCTATACATACTTAACTTTCAATGTGTTGTTTCTCTATATTCTGTTCATACTATTATTATTTGACAATGTACTGGACTCGATATTCAGGAGCAACATCAAGGCTGCAGGGGAGCTGTTAGGACTTTCAGCCTTAGTGTGGTGTTCCCTCAAACTCTTTGCCATCCTCCTTCATTTGTGCTGATCTTATTGTGCTGGTCTTAGGACTCTTTGCACTTTAAAACTAATAACCAGTGCTTAGCTGCATGTGCTCACTCCTCAAACCATGGAAACATTGTCTTATCCCCAATTGGTATATTTAATTTACTTGCAAGTCGCTAGAAAGTGGCACTATATGTGCCAAAGGCCTGTAAATTAAATGCTACTAGGGGGCCTGAAGCACCAAATTTACCGAGACGGCGCGGACACAGGGAAGGATTCGAGGCGTCCCACATGGAGGACTGATGATACTGCACTATTCAGTGTCTAAATCCAGCGCCGCTCATTGGAACCTGAAACATTGCACTTTAGGGCGTGCTTAACCGTATCCACATAAGTAACCACTTATTAGGGTGCTGTACTGGTGGTAAGTGCCTTTTCAGTTGCTACCACTACCAATAAGTGTGTGAACTTTCCGGTCCTGACGAATTGCGGTTAAATTAATCTTTGCAAGAAACATGTTGACCATAAATCACTATAGCGTAAAACAGACACCTTTACTGTAGGATTACGCATTTTGTTGTTTTTAATTAAGAGTGGGACCTTTCTTATTAAACTGAGTTACTTAGGATCACCACTACTTATTTTTAGTACACCTTTTCCAACACACACTTCACTTTAGGGCCCTCAACTGCACCACACCAACCGGCATTTTAAAGGAAAAAAGATCTCCACTAAAAGGCGCCACAAAGGTCACCGATCGGGGATTGCAGCGCCGCCCCGATTCGGAGCAGACCTGATGATGATACATGACATCTAGGCCATTTGCTGACGAAATATGACAGCTTATCTGCTGGATGTGTGAGGGTCTTTTTCCTAAAGGAGGATTTTCCTCCTGACTCTGCAGACTCATACATTCCAATACCATTTTCTACCCTCCTTGATCCCTTTTTGAGGAACAGCATACCTCTATATTTCTAGACTTGTGACTGGGCTACGTATGCTGGACCTGCCCGAATTAGCCTTCTGTTCCTTCCTTTTGTAATAAGTATCTCTTTAAACATGTCTCAGGCCTGCCACTGTAGCCTGTGTGTGCAGTTTTAAACTGCCATTTAGACCCAGCAAAATAAACCTCTTGCCTGGCCCAAACCTTCTTAATACATATATGTCACCCCTAGAGTAGTCCGTGGTCAGCGCAGAGGACAGGCTGTAGTGCATTTAAAAAGTAGGACATGAACTTTTAAGTTTTATTTGTCCTGATAGTGAAAGCGCCTAATTTCGTTTTTCAATAGTGCATGGCCGTCCTATTCCATAGGATAACATTGGAGTTACGTTATTAGATTTAATAAGTCCTCATTTCTAAATGGGAGTAGGTAACCAGTTGATGTTTGGGGTCTTTGAAATTGTAATGAAAAATCCTCTCTCATGGTAAAGTTGTATATTAAATGACACATTTTGAAAATACCACTTTTCAAAAGTTGGGATTTTCCTGCCTTATGCTTGTAGCCTGTCCCTGAGTCACATGACTGGATGTAGTTGACAGTTGGGCTTTGTGTATTACTCCTACAGAGTCACACACAATAGAGAGCTTCAGTGTGCCTGGATGGGCCATCACTAGCAGGATGAAAGGGCAGAGCTGGGCACAGCCCTACTTACACTTGAATGGGCTGTGTCCTGCCTCCATGTCAAAGGCTGCATACCCACTGTAGTTAGACTTGAGCCAGGACACGGAAGGCAGGATGACTGTGGACTTCAAAGTGAAACCTTTGGAAGCTTCTCCTATGTCAAAGGCACAACTGTGTATAAATACTGGACCTTAGACATCAATGCTTCAGTACACTTCTGGACCTGTGGTGACTCTGCAAGGGAGGACTGCTGTGCTGCTGTAAGGACTGCCACTCTGCAGGACTGCCACTCTTCTGGACTGTGTCCCTGCTGGTCTACTACCTTGCTGGTCTGCTGTCTTGCTGTTCTGACCTACTGTTGCCCTCTTGCCTGGGGGCGAAGCACTGGAACCGCATCTGTTGAATCCAGGACTCCAAAGTGATTCCAAGAGCTAGTTCGCTACTCTGCTGAGTAGTGCTACAAGAACAACCTTGAACCCACCACGTGGGCTCTGCCATCTGTGAGTCCTACCTTGCTATGTGGTACCACTTCCAAGGGTCTTGGACCCTTGGAAGTGGGCCTGAAGGTGCTCTGCCAGCTCCTCTGTGGGTTTTGTAAAACTAATGGATCTCCTCCGTACCATGTCTCAACTCTGAGCAGGCCGAAGCTTCACCAACAAAGGGCCTCACAGTGCCAATCTATCTTTGATGGCAGCCTATATGACGATGCAGGTACTTACTTCCCAGACTCACAGCTGTATGACAACGATGCATCGCTTTAACTGCATGTCACATCCTCGATGCTGGACTTCTCATCACAAGCCCTTGTCAACTGGATCTTTGACAATGACACAGGACCTCACATCGCAGCCTCACAGCTCCTAAGGAACTAGTGCATTACCTTGGCTGTGTGATGAAATCTCGGCGCAGGACTTTGCAATGCTTCACAGCCAGGATTTAAGGAACTTTCATTCAGTGGGCCTAACTGCATCCAATAGCTGGCCCATTATCCATCATGGTTTCACATTTTATTTCATCACAATCTAGAACGAAGTAACACTCCTGTACCGGACGCACAGCGAATGAATGTTTCATGACAGAAGACTCCACAAATGTATTCATGTTCAATAAAGTTTTATTCCATGTGTTCCAACTATTTTGTCTGTTTGCTCATGTCAGTTAATCATGTCACATGAGAGACACAACATATTTTTTACATCTAATGCAGCAGATATGCCACTCCGGGCCTTTTTATGAAGCAAGAATTCATACGTAAATCATCCTTAGTAGTACATATTATTCCCAATGCATTTGGGGCATATTTATACCCTTCGTCAGAGGTTCACTACAATTAAAAACAACAACATAAACATTAGGATGTTTGTCCAGATCTTAATGCATGCAGTCTGAATAATAATGTAGTTTTGAGTACGTAAAAGGGAGAAGGCGAAAGTGAGCGTGTTACTGTTTTTGCACTAGGTGAGAGCATGATGGGAAGGAGAATTGGGCAACCGAGGAATAAGGTATGGCGGAACGCTGAGTAAGTCTTGTTTAAATGGGAGTAAGTTTGAAGGAGTGCAGCAGGTGGTTTAGAAGATGGGAGGTTTGGATAGATACATGGAAGGGTGTTGGGACAGTTTATGCGCCAGAGTGATACATTTGGTGTGAGGAGGAAGTCAGGTATAGGATTGGGAAGTAGTGTAAAGGTGGTGTCTAAAATACAGTGTTATGGGACTGGCTATAGAGGGCTGCAAAAGGGATGTGGAAGTAGAATGGTGAAGGGCGCAAGCAGTTTGAAGGAAGCCTGTTTGGGCACTGCGTAATGTATAATTATACAATTAGAGGGAAAACGTTGATCTGGGGGGCTATGCTAAAATAAAGTAGGAACTGTGGGCTGCATTATTATTCAGACTGCATGCATTAAGATCTGGACAAATATCCTAATGTTTATGTTGTTGCTTTTAATTTTAGTGAACCCCTGACGAAGGGCATAAAAATGCCCGAAATGCATTGGGAATAATATGTACTACTAAGGACGATTTACGTATGAATTCTTGCTTCAGAAAAAGGCCCGGAGTGGCATATCTGCTGCATCAGATGTAAAAAATACGTTGTGTCTCTCATGTGACATGATTAACTGACATGAGCAAACAGACAAAATAGTTGGAACACATGGAATAAAACTTTATTGAACATGGATACATTTGTGGAATCTTCTGTCATGAGACATTCATTCGCTCTGCGTCTGGTACAGGAGTGTTACTTCGTTCCAGATTGTGATGAATTTTGACAGGTGGTTGTAGGGCGGACCCCGACCCGGGCTGCACGCTTACAAGATTAAATTGAGCAATTTGAGGAATATCTAAATAAGAATGGTGTGCACTTGGAAACCCCCCTTTTTCTTCAAATTGTATTTGACATGTTAGATCATTAGATGTGATAAAGAGTCTTTCAAATGTTGCAATTTGTTTATCCAAATCTTTGATTTTTGAGTTAAATAATTTTTGGCATGAGAAATTATGGAAATGGTTACTCCCTCTGCAATATGCCTTAAATGCATCCCATTGATTTACAATTGAATTCGAGCCTTCTGGATTAAAGGAAACCTATTCATGTAGTGCTGACAAACGTTTTGGATGATTTTTCCATTAAGAACAACACTGAGAATGCTGAGACGTGTTAAGTTGTAGAACACATGAAATGAGTGCGTGATCAGAAATGTCTATATTATGGATAGTTGAGCAGAAATTGAATGAATTAATTGATGGGATAGGGTGCTAGAGGGCGCACGGCAAAATGGCCGCACCCTAGTGAGGCTCTGCCTGGCAGGGCACATATCCGACCATTAGCTGCCTGATTACCTTAACTTCGAGAAGAATTTCGGACCGCATCCTGTGCCTAACACTCTCCTGCCTTCCCCGGAGTACTTTCTGGACGCTTATGATACCGGCATCCGCCACAACCCGAGCACGCTTGGTCTCGGCTGCGTGCCTGAGTAATAGTGGCACCCGCGAGCCCCTAAGACCGGAGACTTTGCCTTAGCGGTTGCACCCCCCCTGCAATCTACGGGGGATCGCCTGCTTCCTGCGGCTCCTGTGGAGGAGACAGCGGACTATTGGAGACTGCTGGGCCTGGTGGGAAAGACCTGCTGATCCCTTGCTAGCCAGCGGTGATCCACGGTTGGGACCGGAGTTACCCGACTGCGCAGCGGATTTGGCTAGCGACAGCCCTTGTGTCATCAGCGCTGGTGGCGGAGGTGAGTGCAGGCCTTGGGTGGGCTGCGGCCTGTCTGCTGCTGCTGGTAGCTTGTTTGCGCGAGGGGCCGTGGACTGCATTCGCCCAGTCCCCAGCTCATGTTCCACGCTTCTGATTACATCTGGGGCCCTTGTCCTGCCTGCTGCTCCGCTGGAATTCCACCTTTCTTGGCCTTGCTTTCCACTGTGTTCATGTACATTACACTATCTCCTGGCTCTTCTCTGCGACTCACTGGCCTGCTTCCACCGCCTGTACAGTGATGGCTGCCTGATTGGGGAGTGGGATGTGATGGTGCATGATCCCTCACCTTGCCTGGCTGATCCCCCTACTGAGAGCACTGATGGATGAGCTAATTGGCGGCATACTGGGAATCTCTTTGGTCTGCATTGACTTCTGTGCTTGGTGCTCTATATTATATGCGAAGACCCTGGTGGCATTCCTCAGGAGTTATATTGCTGCTCTGGCTGAGGTGGGGTGCTCCTGGCCTGGGCCTTGCAGCTGGACTATCCTTGTAATGGCCCCCTAGTGGTCGGCTTTTGCTTTGGGCCCCAGAACTAGTAGGTGTCCCCCGTTATTAGTCTGGCAAAGTTTATTGGCGACGAAAGTGCAAGGGGCCTACGTCACATATCCCTGTTGTAAAGAAGGGCCACCCTTCGTATTTATTTCAGTGGTCGAGTCCTCACTCTCTGGATCCTCCTGTAGTGGTGTATAGGAGGGAGCACATTTTCTCCGGGTGAGGCACTGGACTCACGGTGCTGATTGCAACACGTGCACTCTCGACACTACTCTCGAGGACTGCATGGAATCTGTTTTGGGGGTGTCTTCTTCATTTTCACTTCTTTCAAATAGCTTGGTTCAGATCACATGCAATATGGGGAGAACTGACAAAGGTCAACCTCGCCTCATGTTTGAGGCGTTCAAATCCACCAAGACTCCTCAGAAGGCAGCCTCGGATTCTGAGGTGGACGCCCAGGGAGGGTGGCCCCCCACTATCGAGACAATACTGCTGGCCATGCAGCATAGCCTCCAATCCATAGAGGGCACAATGGCGGCTGTAAATCATCGATAGGACCACATGTCCTTGCAGCTAGAAAAGCAAAACGCCCGCATGGGGGAAGTCGAGCAGCGGGTTTCTGCGAAGGAGGATGGTCTAAACGATGTTGCTGGGAGGACTCTTAATATGGAGAAAGTTCTCTCCCGTATTCAGGCCAAGAATGAGGACTTGGAGGCACGCTCCTGGCGTAATAACATTCGTATTACTGGGCACCGGAATCAACAAATGTGGGCAAAATGGAGACATTTGTTGAAAAATTGGTCAGAGATCTTTTTGGTTCAGATCAACTTTCTCCTATGTTTATTATCGAGCGGGCTCATAGCTCTCTCGCTGCCAGGCCGGTCCCGGGCGCTCCACCCCGCCCCATTATCGCACGGGTGTTAAATTACAGGGACCGAGATGCCATATTACGCATGGACAGAGATAAGGGCACTATTAAGCATCAGGGCAACACACTCTCGTTCTTTCCTGATTTTACTGTTGTGGTGCAGACTGCAAGGAGGGAGTTTGGGACTGTAAAAAATGTTTTGCAATCCATGGGGGTTCCCTATGCCATGTTATATCCTGACCGCTTGAGGATAGGCCCTGATGGAGACTCACAAATTTTCACCAATCCAAAGGCAGCCCTGGAACATGCAAAACATCTCAAGAGGAGGCAGTGTGAATCCCGGACACCATCAGACAATGAGGAACAGTAAGCCTATGGGGCGCGTTGGCAGAACTTGTCCTGCCACAAAGTTTTTTCAAAGTGCCATTCTTTACTCTGTGTAATGCTGTGATTCTTATATGCATCCCTTAATTTTCCCCCTTGTGCAGGTGGACGCAGTTGAGCCTTCTGTAACATGCACATCTTCCTCGATATGTAATTTACCTGTTGTATTGTGTTTATTAGGCACAGATATAAAAAAAATTGCTCTGCCACCTCCTATCGGATGGGAGGCTAGTAGCACTCTGACGCCCCCCCAATGGGAGTACCCCATCCATGTTTTGCTTTGTTGTTTCCTAGTTGGGGTTGGGTTGGTGAGGGATGGGATGGCTTTGGCGAGTTGGGGATGCTGAAGTGGGAGGGGGGATGGGGTGATGGTTGAGGGAGGAATGACCAGCACTCTACTTTTATTTTGTGATATTCACCTTCTTGGTTTCCCTTGGGGACACTTGTCTTTGATATATCCAACTGTAATGTGCATTCACAATATGTTGACCTGATGAGTGGCAAAATACAGTTTCTAACCTGGAATGTCCGTGGCCTGAATACACCCAAAAAGATTAGGTCTGTGTTTGCTTATTTAGACAGGACGGACGTACAGATTGTCTTCTTACAGGACACTCACCTCACAAGATTTTCAGAAAAAAATGTGTGTAGTAAGTGGGCTGGAGTGCGTGTAGCGTCCTCCTATTCCAGCTATGCACGGAGGGTGATGATTTTGATCAAACAAGGGGTTCCATTTACGGTCACTCGCACTGAGACGGATGACTTGGGTCAGGTAGCACTTGTGCATGGTCAGCTGGGTGGGCAGGTGTGCTCTTGGTGAATGTGTATGGACCAAATATTGATGATCTTGCTTTCTTAGCAGATGTTTGGGGTCGCATCTCAGGCTTTCCAGATGCAGAGATATTATAGGGCGGTGATTTTAATGTATGTGTGACCTAAGCAGGCTTCTGAGACATTACTGGGTCTGATGGATGCAGGACGTCTGCATGATGTGTGGTGTTTGCAACACCCTGGGGAGTGTGAGAGCACATTTGTTTCATCCGTGCATGGGACTTGGTCCTGCCTGGATTTCTGGCTGGTCAATGAAGCTGCGTGCACTTGGACGGTTGGGACTGCGCCATTTGGCTCGGATGCTCTCGGACCACTCCCCGTTGCTCCTAGAGCTGCAGGTTCCTGCATGTGAGTGACCTCTGTTCACATGGTGATTACAGCCATCCTCATTGACTGACTCTGTTTTCAGGCATACAGTTGGGAAGGCCATCCGCAATTTCTGTAAGGAGAAAGTGGGCTCGGTTGACAGAGCTGGTGTCATGTGAGAAGCATTCAAGGTTACTATTAGGGGGATCTGATGGGGGCACAGGCTGGTGTCTTGCGGGATCTGAGGCATAGGATTCACAAACTACCTGCGATATTTCCACTCTCGAATGCGCCTATGAGAAGGACCCCTCGCCAGCGACACTATCTGAGATCCGAGAATTAGTGACCGAACATAATGATACTGTCGATCAAGAGATGGTTCATAGGTCCAGATGCAGTAAGGCTAGATATTATGGTGAGGGGGGTAGACCTAGTTGCTCCCTTGCGCAGAAATTGGCTGCTCCACGTAGACAGGAGTATATCACGGAGATTCTGGATGAAGCGGGAGAGGCTCATTACACCACGTCTGAGATTAGTGGGACCATTCTTGATTTCTATACAAGACTTTATGGAAATAGGACCATGGTACAGCCGGAAGATATCCACTCATATCTGGATGATGTCGCCCTTGGTTGGCTGGCCCAGGGCCATATGGAATATCTTATTCAACCCTTCGATGTGGAGGATGTAAAGCTTGCTATTATGTCTCTCCCCACATGCAAAGCTGCGGGATTCGACGGGCTCCCTAGCGAGTTTTATAAGACTAATGTGGATGATTTAGCCCCCAAACTTCTAAAGGTATATGCGGAGGCATATGATACTGGGCTTCTCAGACCTTCTTTGAGGGAAGCCCTCTTAGTGATACTATTGAATCCTGATAAGGCGTCTAACTGTTGTGACTCCTATAGGCCTCTTTCAATCATCAACATTGACGCTAAGATTTTAGCGAAGATGATTGCTCTCCGACTACAGCCTATGGTTCCCCTGCTAGTGCTCCCTGACCAGTTCGGTTTTGTGCCTGCCCGGTCTACCACGCATAATCTGCACACGCTTTTCACCACCCTACACTACTTTGATTCTGACTTCCAGGGTGGAGCAGTGTTGCTCGATGCTACAAAAGCATTTGATTCCCTTCATTGGGATTACATGTTCACTGTACTCACATGAATGGGCTTCCCCCCATTTTTTCTTCAGTGGATCAGGGTGCTGAATACCAAGCCTGCTTCCAGGGTTTGCATAAATGGTTGGGTGTTGTCGGCCTTTTCTATTGGTAGGGGCACACGGCAGGGCTGCCCCCTGTCACGGATGCTTTTTGCATTGGCATTGGAGACTCTTGCTTGTAAATTGCGCAAGCTGCATGCCTCTGCGGCACTGCGTTTCAGACAGCGACCACTTGCAGTCTCACTCTATGCAGACAACATGCTCCTATATGTCTGCGAGCCTGCAACCTATCTTCCGGAATTGCTCTGTGAGTATGTTCGATTTGAAGGCTTCTCTGGCTTAGGGATAAACTGGGCTAAGTCAACGGTATTTCCCCTAACGGCCGGCACTTTTGAGATTGAATTGGACTTCCCTTTGTCCTGGACCCAGGACCCGTGATCTGGTGAAATACTTGGGGGTTTGGTTGCACAGACACTGAGCAGGTAATCTCCATGAACTGTGGTCGCACTATCACACAGATAAGGCTGAGCGGATCGTATTGCAGTGACTAAAATGTCTATCCTACCCAAATTATTGTATTTGTTTGTGAATATTCCTATTCGCCTGAATATCTCTACCTTTAAGGTGCTGCAATCGGCCCTATTGTCATTTGTCTGGGAGAGCAAGAAGCCTCGCTGCAGCTGGAAAACCCTGGTACAACCATTTGATCGTGGCAGCTTCGAAGCACCTGACATGCGACTCTATAATTAATGGTCTCAGGCGCATTTTGCGCTTTTTTGGTTTTTCCCACAATGTTTCCTACCCCATACGGTGATCGAGGCTGATTCAATACTCCCACTGCCGCTTTTGGCGGCTGCACTTTCGGGTGGAGGGGGTGCCCCAGGTTGGAAATTAACCCAGTGCAGTGCACTGCCTGGCCCTGGCAGGCCCTTGCTAGACGGGCACAGCTGGATTACCTTTATGCTTCAAAGTTACCAATAGTGGCGTATCCTGGTATCTCTGCGGCGCAAGAGAGCTCCGCTTTACGCGCGCTGCAGGCAGTCATGGTTACGCGGATGGGGAACCTGTACAAACAGGGCCAGTTCCGCTTGCTGACGGACGTGCAGACTGGCCGGACTCACGATTCGATGTTGTGCTTCACATACGTAAGGATGCGACAAGCGGTCAGAGCTCTTTACCCTAATTATCCGGATGAGCCACAGACATTGCGAGCACTGCAGGAGATGCTGGCTGGAGAGGAGCATAAGGATCTGATTACTAAATTGTATGCTGCATCCCTACGTGAGAGGGAGTCGAGGAACATCCTTCATATCTTAAATGGAATGCAGCGCTGGGATACACATTGTCCCCTGAGCATTGGAAATTCTGTTGTGCACTAACTGGGCGCCTCACGGCCAACTGTAATCTTCGTATCATTCATTTCACATTTTTACACCAGCTTCATTATACTCCAATGCAATTGCGGAGATTTGGACTGTGTGATACAGCATGCTGTGTGCGGTGTGGACAAGCTGAGGCTGATTTTTTACATTTATCATGGCAGTGTGCGGGGATTGCTGCCTTCTGGTCCAGGGTTGCGAGTGTGCTGACAGATGTTGTGCTGGAACGGGTGCGATGTATACCTGAGGTATGCCTGCTGAGTAACGTGAAGTCCTTGAAACCTTGTAATAGGCGTCTGGTGGCTGTGGCGACCTTAATGGCCAAGCGAGCTGTGGCACAATGTTAGGGCGCAAAGGGCTCACCCACTGTTCAGAAATGGATCCAAGATTTAACTTATTGTCGGGAGCAGTTAGAGGCCTATGTGGAGGATCTGCCTGAGTCATCTCGGCCCAAAGATTTCTGTGCCCCACTGATGATGTATCTACTGAGTCATCCTAGCCAGTGAGGTGTCATATATTCTTTTCTGTGCTCTATTGAGACTTAATGCAATTGGACTTAAGTGTTCGGCTTCTTTTTCGTATGTGACTATAGTATTCAAGATTCTTTATTTGTATGGTGTCCCATCTTTTGCAGTGCCGGGGGAGAGTGGGGGGGCAGGGGTTCATTTGCTTTTCAAGGGGGGGTTGTTCTATGCTTTATATTACACATTAGTGGTGCAATTATTTGGAACAAAAAATGCTTGTATTGATACCTGTGATGGGATGCTGATGGCTCTCCTGTAGAGCGTATGTGTTGTAATTGAAAGCACTTCAATAAACAAATAAAACAAAACACAAAAAAAATAATTGAGGGGATAGTAATAAATAGTCAATTCGAGAGTATGAATTATGAGGATTGGTATAAAATGTAAACAGTTTCTCTGTGGTGTAGGTGGCAAACCTCAATCAATATTTCAAAGTAAAAAAAGACTTAGGAGGGCGGTATTTGGTTTGAGATGTTCTATTCAATAATGGTTCATATATGAGGTTAAAATACCCTTCAATGATACGCGAAACATTACCTAATTTGAGTGCCTCAGAGGTAAATACAGAACAAAAATTTTAATCATTACTTGTTTGGCCATATACATTAATCAGATGAAGAACAGTATTATCAATTATACTTTTGACTTTAATATAATGACCATCTGAATCAGAATATTTATTTGGAATTTGAAGATGTAGTTTTTTTTAGCAAAATGAACAGCAATACCATTTTTTTGTTACCTGCAGGAGAAAAAAACATTACCAACCCACATTTTATTCATGCAAGCTAAAACTGTATTATCAATATGAGTCTCCCTGAGTAGATATATGTGGGTTTTATGTCTTGCTAAATAATCTAAAACTTTAGTATGCTTAGCAGGGTGTCTTAAACCTTTAACATTAAAATAAACAATTCTAATATTGTTAACATTATCCATACTCAAGAAAGAAGACTGTGAGACAAATTGAAAATATAAGTGTAGAAGAATAGAAATAGAATGTAGCTCTGAGGTTAGGTTTTTTTGCTGTTTTAATCTTGCATATTAAAGAATAACCTATTTTTCGAAATCTGGTGTTGAATCTTCTTTTGGTGTGTTTTCAGTTTGTTACTGTTTGAAGTGTTGAACAAATACTTTACACATTGCCTTTGGATTAAGCCTGACTGTTATGTGCCAAGCTACCCCAGGATTGAGCACAGGTTAGTTTAGGGTTTGTTTGTGACTTCACCCTGACAAGGATTGTGGTTTCTGCTTGAGTGGGGCTTCACCAGTCTCAACCAGTAACCCAATTTCTTACAGAAGCTAATTCCACCTGCCCAGTACATCACCACTAGGTGCAAATTTCATGGCTGTACATGACCCAGAGGTGGAGTATTGGGGATGCCACCAAGCTATTGCCCACATGGCATCCCAACAAAGGGGCAAGCTTTATAGAATGAAGGGTAATGCTTGTACATTGCCCTGAAGCAATCCCCCATGTTTCTGATGGAATTCCATGAATAATGAAGGTCAGACACTCGTGGATGGTGGAGCGCAGTGCCTTACAAGTAGCCAAGACCTGTAGCCCACAGCACATGCCAAAAGCTGTCTAAAATAGGGTCAACAGCCATTGAGGAGTGGAGCACAGGGCCTGCCCATGATCACATCCTCAGTACAGACAATCAAAGACTGTTCACTGTTGACATTAGACGCCAATCAAAAATGGGTTTCAGGGACTGGCCAGAGGTTAATCCTTGCACCCCACACTCTGCTGCACATCACTAAAGGGTGTCTATTGATTTTGGAGCTCAGGGCATGGCCTGCAGGGCCCTGTGAATTACCTCAACTGTGAGCAGCTGAAGGCTGTTAACAGTACAGATTAGCTGTTGGCACAGGTTTTACAACATCATCTGCATACACAATCCGTGGTAAAGTTAGGATAAGGGGTGGGCAGAACTTGCAGAGTTTCACTCTGTGGACTTCTGCGCAGTTACAGCAAATCTCTTTGGGATTCTGTGGAATTCCACCAACAGGCAGAAAATACGCTGCTTGTGCTGCAATTTAGTGCTGGTATGGCGAGCAGGGCTGAAAATCAGCATGAACGGCAAAATACGTTGCGCAAGAGCATGCAGCCATTAAAGTTGATTTTGCTGCTGCTAAAGTAGGAAATCTGCTCGAGAGGCAGCAAATCTACTCGAATGTCAGACTTCTCTAACTGCGACTATTCGCATTCTGCGATGGTATAAAATGGCACTAGAATGCTCCGTGGCAGCTGGAAACCACACCAGGGTCTGGTAAATTCTGCTTGCGCTCAAAAGCGCATGTGGTTAAGCCTCTCATTTCTGCAAGGCACGAATCGTACAATGATTTCACCATGCATTGATTGGTCGAATTTGCTTGGAACTCTGGGGCAGATTTACAAGCCCCCTGCGCTACCAGTATGTCACTTTTTGTGACGTACTGGAGGCACATTTCACTTCTCCTTATTTACATGGAGAGGGAAAGCCACCCTCCGTGACTTTTCCTCTCCTTCTAAATATGGTCCCTACACACGCAGCACTTTGCGTGGAAGACGAGACACATTTCCAGATTTACGAGGAATCGTAAATCTGGAAATGCGTGTCAACGCTACGCCTCCCCAGGGGAGGCGTAGCGAGGCGCAACGAAAAGAAATGTTTTCATTTCGCCTCGTTTTTTCCTCTTTCAAAGCGTGCTGCATTCTACAGCATGCATTCAAAGAGGAAAAGGCCTGTAGTGATTGTTTTGTGCAGGAAGGTGCTCCTTCCTGCACAAAAACAATCTCCCCATGATGCAGGCATCCTTGCACCATGGTGCAAGGATCCCTGCGCCAGAGCATGGCAGCAGTTAGTGCGCCAGCGCAGGGGAGAGCACAGGAATGAGACATATTATTATAAATATGTCGCATTCCTGTGCTTCGGAAGCGCCGCAGCATGGCGGAGCCAAAGGGCTTCCGTTGCTGCGCTGCGGCACTTCCTTGTAGATCGGCCCCTCTGTGCTACAAGCGTAATGAGGAGTTACCCAAATTCTGCCAATTTCTCGAGCAAAATTTTAATTTCGCCCGGGCATGGTTACGTTGCGAGAGCGATGAGCCCGGTCGATAATTAACATAAGAGAAAGTTGATCTGAACCAAAAAGATCTCTGACCAATTTTTCAACAAATGTTTCCATTTTGCCCACATTCGTTGATTCCGGTGCCCAGTAATACGAATGTTATTACGCCAGGAGCGTGCCTCCAAGTCCTCATTATTGACCTGAATACGGGAGAGAACTTTCTCCATATTAAGAGTCCTCCCAGCAACATCGCTTAGACCATCCTCCTTCGCAGACACCCGCTGCTCGACTTCCCCCATGCGGGCGTTTTGCTTTTCTAGCTGCGAGGACATGTGGTCCAATCGATGATTTACAGCCGCCATCGTGCCCTCTATGGGTTGGAGGCTATGCTGCATGGCCAGCAGTATTGTCTCGATAGTGGGGGGCCACCCTCCCTGGGCGTCCACCTCAGAATCCGAGGCTGCCTTCTGAGGAGTCTTGGTGGATTTGAACACCTCAAACATAAGGCGAGGTTGACCTTTGTCAGTTCTTCTCATATTGCATGTAGGTAAATAGACATAATATCGAAAAAAAAATATCGAGTGGACAGAATATCGAGTTTTAAATATAGAATGGACAGAATATCGAATTACCAAAATATAGTGGTGAAAAATATCGAAAAACAGGTAAGAAATATCGATTGCAATAATATAGAAGTAAATAATATCGACAGTCATAATATAGTTGTTAAAAATATCGAATTTTTTATAGTGGTTTAAGTGTTAGTATATGTGTTAAAAGTATGTATTAATATTGTAATGTATGTTAGAATATTTTTAAAGTAATGAATTTTATGTTATTTTATTTTTGTGTAATTTAATTCCGTAGCGGGTTGTGGGTTTATAGGGGAGTAGGGTGGGAAGTAATTTAATTATAATACATTAAATAATAATTTATTGGAATTATTAATAATTTTTAATTTAATTTTGCGTTTTACTTCTGTAGCGGGTTATGGGTTTATAGGGGAATAGGGTGGGAAGTAATTTAATTGTTATTAGTTAATTATTAATTGGTATTGAAAATTAATTGGTTGTTGATTAATTATTAATTGGTAAATAATTAGTATTAATTGGTAATTAATTTGTATTAATTGTTTAATTGATAATTATGTTAATTGTATTTATTTAATATTTGTAGTGGGTAGTGTGTTTATAGGGGAATATGGTGGGAAGTAATATAATTGTAAATAATTAATTATTTAATTGATGTGTGTATATTGTTAATTAATATATCTTTAATTTAATTTAGCGTTTTACTTCTGTAGCGGGTTGTGGGTTTCTAGGGGAATAGGGTGGGAAGTAATTTAATTGTTATTAGTTAATTATTAATTGGTATTGAAAATTAATTGGTGGTTGATTAATTATTAATTGGTAAATAATTTGTATTAATTGGTAATTAATTTGTATTAATTGTTTAATTGATAATTATATTAATTGTATTTATTTAATATTTGTAGTGGGTAGTGTGTTTATAGGGGAATATAGTGGGAAGTAATATAATTGTAAAAAATTAATTATTTAAATAATTTGTGTACATCGTTAATCAATATATTATTAATTAATGATTAATTGGTATTATTAGCATTTATTAATGTTTGTTATTGAAAAACAATTGGTTGTTAATTAATTATTAATAGGTAATTAATTAAACAAAAATATATTGGTATTTATAAATAATCAATTATTAAATCTTGTGTGATTGGTAATTAATTGTAATACTTGTTTTGGTATTAATAATTAATTAATTGTTAAATAAATATTAATTTATTATTTTCCCTACTTTTGCACTTACTTGAGTGGGAATAGTAATTTTTACTCTACTGCTTTGCAACGCTTTCCCTACTGTTGCACTCTCTGGAGTGGGAATAGTAATTTGTATCCCTACGCTATCCAATGCTTTCCCTACTGTTGCACTCTCTGGAGTGGGAATAGTAATTTTTACCCCTACGCTATCCAACGCTTTCCCTACTGTTGCACTCGCTGGAGTGGGAATAGTAAATTTTACCCTCCCGATATCCAACGCTTTCCCTACTGTTGCACTCTCTGGAGTGGGAATAGTAATTTTTATCCCTACGCTATCCAACGCTTTCCCTACTGTTGCACTCTCTGGAGTGGGAATAGTAATTTTTACCCCTACGCTATCCAATGCTTTCCCTACTGTTGCACTCACTGGAGTGGGAATAGTAATTTTTACCCCTACGCTATCCAACGCTTTCCCTACTGTTGCACTCACTGGAGTGGGAATAGTAAATTTTACCCTCTCGCTATCCAACGCTTTCCCTACTGTTGCACTCTCTGGAGTGGGAATAGTAATTTTAATCCCTACGCTATTCAATGCTTTCTCTACTGTTGCACTCTCTGGAGTGGGAATAGTAATTTTTACCCTCCCGCTATCCAACGCTTTCCCTACTGTTGCACTCTCTGGAGTGGGAATAGTAATGTTCATCCCTACGCTATCCAACGCTTTCCCTACTGTTGCACTCTCTGGAGTGGGAATAGTAATTTTTACCCCTACGCTATCCAATGCTTTCCCTACTGTTGCACTCACTGGAGTGGGAATAGTAATTTTTACCCCTACGCTATCCAACGCATTCCCTACTATTGCACTCACTGGAGTGGGAATAGTAAATTTTATCCTCCCGCTATCCAATGCTTTCCTTACGTTTGCACTCTCTGGAGTGGGAATAGTAATTTTTACCCTCCCGCTATCCAACGCTTTCCCTACTGTTGCACTCTCTGGAGTGGGAATAGTAATGTTCATCCCTACGCTATCCAACGCTTTCCCTACTGTTGCACTCTCTGGAGTGGGAATAGTAATTTTTACCCCTACGCTATCCAATGCTTTCCCTACTGTTGCACTCACTGGAGTGGGAATAGTAATTTTTACCCCTACGCTATCCAACGCATTCCCTACTATTGCACTCACTGGAGTGGGAATAGTAAATTTTATCCTCCCGCTATCCAATGCTTTCCTTACGTTTGCACTCTCTGGAGTGGGAATAGTAATTTTTACCCCTACGCTATCCAACGCTTTCCCTACTGTTGCACTCTTTGGAGTGAGAATAGTAATTTTTACTCTCCCGCTATCCAACGCTTTCCCTACTGTTGCATTATCTGGAGTGGGAATAGTAATTTTTACCCTCCCGCTATCCAACGCTTTCCCTACTATTGCACTTACTGGAGTGGTAATAGTAAATTTTACCCGCCCGCTATCCTACGCAGAAAATATTGAATAATTTTAAATAAATATTACGTTAATATATATGCATGAAATTTTTTTTTTACTTACATTAATTAATTATTAATTTTAATGTTATTTAAGTATTTTTAAGTATGTGTCAGTTAATTATATGTATTATTTCATTAATTTTACATTACTTTTAAAACATTTAAAAAATTCGATATTTTGACTAACTATATTATTTACAACGATATTTTGGATTCTATATTTTTGTAGTTTCCTGTTTGGAGATAGGGAGTCGATATTTTGGTATTCTATATTTTGGCATCGATATTTTTGTAAGTCTATATTTTTGTAGTCGATATTATGTCAGTGATCCAGCATGTAATCTGAGCCAAGCTATTTGAAAGAAGTGAAAATGAAGAAGACACCCCCAAAACAGATTCCATGCAGTCCTCGAGAGTAGTGTTGAGAGTGCACATGTTGCAATCAGCACCGTGAGTCCAGTGCCTCACCCGGAGTCAATGTGCTCCCTCCTATACACCACTACAGGAGGATCCAGAGAGTGAGGACTCGACCACTGAAATAAATACGAAGGGTGGCCCTTCTTTACAACAGGGATATGTGACGTAGGCCCCTTGCACTTTCGTCGCCACTAAACTTTGCCAGACTAATAACGGGGGACACCTACTAGTTCTGGGGCCCACAGCAAAAGCAGACCACTAGGGGGCCACTACAAGGATAGTCCAGCTGCAAGGCCCAGGCCAGGAGCACCACACCTCAGCCAGAGCAGCGATATAACTCCCGAGGAATGCCACCAAGGTCTTCGCATATAATATAGAGCACCAAGCACAGAAGTCAATGCAGACCAAAGAGATTCCCAGTATGCCGCCAATTAGCTCATCCGTCAGTGCTCTCAGTAGGGGGATCAGCCAGGCAAGGTGAGGGATCATGCACCATCACATCCCACTCCCCAATCAGGCAGCCATCACTGTACAGGCGGTGGAAGCAGGCCAGTGAGTCGCAGAGAAGAGCCAGGAGATAGTGTAATGTACATGAACACAGTGGAAAGCAAGGCCAAGAAAGGTGGAATTCCACCGGAGCAGCAGGCAGGCAAGGGCCCCAGATGTAATCAGAAGCGTGGAACATGAGCTGGGGACTGGGTGAATGCAGTCCACGGCCCCTCGCGCAAACCAGCTACCAGCAGCAGCAGACAGGCCGCAGCCCACCCAAGGCCTGCACTCGCCTCCGCCACCAGCGCTGATGACACAAGGGCTGTCGCTAGCCAAATCCGCTGCGCAGTCAGGTAACTCCGGTCCCAACCGTGGATCACCGCTGGCTGGCAAGGGTTCAGCAGGTCTTTCCCAGCAGGCCCAGCAGTCTCCAATAGTCTGCTGTCTCCTCCACAGGAGCCGCAGGAAGCAGGCGATCCCCTAGATAGCAGGGGGGGTGCAACCGCTAAGGCAAAGTCTCCGGTCTTAGGGGTTCGCGGGTGCCACCATTACTCAGGCGCGCAGCCGGGACCAAGCATGCTCGGGTTGTGGCGGATGCCGGTATCATAAGCGTCCAGAAAGTACTCCGGGGCAGGCAGGAGAGTGTTAGGCACAGGATGCGGTCCGAAATTATTCTCGAAGTTAAGGTAATCAGGCAGCTAATGGTCAGATATGTGACCTGCCAGGCAGAGCCTCAGTAGGGTGCGTCCATTTTGCCGTGCGCCCTCTAGCACCCCATCCCATCAATGAATTCATTCAATTTCTGCTCAACTATCCATAATATAGACATTTCTGATCACACACTCATTTCATGTGTTCTACAACTTAAGACGTCTCAGCATTCTCAGTGTTGTTCTTAATGGAAAAATCATCCAAAACGTTTGTCAGCACTACATGAATAGGTTTCTTTTAATCCAGAAGGCTCAAATTCAATTGTAAATCAATGGGATGCATTTAAGGCATATTGCAGAGGGAGTAACCATTTCCATAATTTCTCATGCCAAAAATTATTTAACTCAAAAATCAAAGATTTGGATAAACAAATTACAACGTTTGAAAGACTCTCTATCACATCTAATGATCTAAAATATCAAATACAATTTGAAGAAAAAGGGGGTTTCCAAGTGCACACCATTCTTATTTAGATATTCCTCAAATTGCTCAATTTAATCTTGTAAGCGTGCAGCCCGGGTCGGACTCCGCCCTACAACCACATGTCAAAATTCATCACAATCTGGAGCGAAGTAACACTCCTGTACCAGACGCACAGCGAATGAATGTCTCATGACAGAAGATTCCACAAATGTATCCATGTTCAATAAAGTTTTATTCCATGTGTTCCAACTATTTTGTCTGTTTGCTCATGTCAGTTAATCATGTCACATGAGAGACACAACTTATTTTTTACATCTGATGCAGCAGATATGCCACTCCGGGCCTTCTTCTGAAGCAAGAATTCATACGTAAATCGTCCTTAGTAGTACATATTATTCCCAATGCATTTCGGGCATTTTTATGCCCTTCGTCAGGGGCTCACTAAAATTAAAAGCAACAACATAAACATTAGGATATTTGTCCATATCTTAATGCATGCAGTCTGAATAATAATGCAGCCCACAGTTCCTACTTTATTGTAGCATAGCCCTCCAGATCAACGTTTTTCCCTCTAATTGTATAATTATACATTACGCAGTGCCCAAACAGGCTTCCTTCAAACTGCTTGCGCCCTTCTCCATTCTACTTCCACATCCCTTTTGCAGCCCTCTATAGCCAGTCCCATAACACTCTATTTTAGACACCACCTTTACACTACTTCCCAATCCTATACCTGACTTCCTCCTCACACCAAATGAATCAGTCTTGCGCATAAACTGTCCCAACACCCTTCCATGTATCTATCCAAACCTCTCATCTTCTAAACCACCTTCTGCACTCCTTTGAACTTTCTCCCTTCTAAACCCCTTCATCTCAACCCCTTCAGTGTGTTCAAAAAGAAAACTGACTCGTCCCCTTAAACAAGACTTACTCAGCGTTCCGCCATACCTTATTCCTCGGTTGCCCAATTCTCCTTCCCATCATGCTCTCACCTAGCGCAAAAACGGTAACACGCTCACTTTCGCCTTCTCCCTTTTACGTACTCAAAACTACATACCGCCCATCCCAATCAACCAATCGTGTAGCAGCCAACATTCACTGTAATCTGTGGGTGCTACTTGTCCGTGGGGCAGACAAATATATTCCAAGAAAAAGGAGGGTGTCCAAGTGCACACCATTCTTATTTAGATATTCCTCAAATTTCTCAATTTAATCTTGTAAGTGTGCAGCCTGGGTTGTGGTCCGCCCTACATTCAATGGGTGTTGCGGTGGGTGTTCCACCGCAACACCCATTGAATTTGACGCTGCCACCTATTTTGAAGGGTGGCGATAATAGGTGGCAGTGCCGAAATTAAGATCAGGAATATCCTGGTTTTAAGATGGCGAAAAGAGAAGAAATGCTTTATTTCTCCTCCTGTTTGCAAAGCAAAATGCCATAGTTTGTTTATGTACAGGAAGGTGTCCCTTCCTGTACATAAACAAAACTTTTTTTAAAATACCATTTTGTGACTTACATGTGTGCTGCATGAGGCAGCACACACTTAAGTTACAAACTGGCATTTTAGGTTTGTTTATGTACAGGAAGGGAAACCTTCCTGTACATAAACAAACCTCCCTGCTCCCAGACACCCTTGCACTCTGATGCAAGGGTGCCTGCGTTGGCGCTAAGTTGTAAAACTTAGCGCCATGGCAGGGGTAAACGTGAGGCTTGATAATATGGTGCAACCTCGCGTTTCCGAAGTGGCGGAGAGAGGCGTTCAGCCAAGAAGGCTAACGCCTCTCTCTGCCATTTCCTTGCTAATATGCCTCCTTTTTTGCCGTAGTTCCCAGAGACATAAGGAATCATTCAAAAGTCTGCTGGTTTTCCCAAAGAAGGCGTCCGTTTTCATCCATTCCTTCCCCTCCTCGTGCTGAATTATTTCACTTTGTTGTTCTTTAAGAAATATGTCCTATCTTGGGGGCATATTATCAAGACAGGCGATAAGATTATCGCCGCTTTAGCGGCAGAAAAGTGCCGCTAAAACAGCGATAATGGGCTTGATAATATGCTCTATTGAATTCCAATTGAAGCCCATGTTAGACGCCCTTCACATCTAACATGGGCTTCAATTGGAATTCCATAGAGCATATTATCAAGCCCATTATCGACGTTTTAGCGGCAGATTTCTGACGCTAAAGCGGCGATAATTTTATCACCTGTCTTGATAATATGCCAACAGGCTTTTTTGAATATCTGTTCTGCTATTGTTTTGCTGTAGTGCTAGTCACATATCACAACTGTCTGTATTTGTCTCCTACTCACCAACTTACATTGTGTTACTAACACATTTATTAAACATTGCTTTGCGTTTTTCTTGTTTATTTTAAGAGAGGTTCATAAAACTTTTATTGCCTCTCCAGGGGGCATATCATCAAGGGCTTTATCTCTGCTTTTCTAGCCTTAAAAGCCTGAAAAGCGGAGATAAAACCAACGCCCTATCAGCAAGAGGATGCCACCCTTTTACACTACGCCTACCTTTGTATCTCTAATGAGATGCAAAGTGGGCGTTCCTGACATACACTACATGTCAGGAGAGCAATAACGCATCTTTGCGCTATCAGCATGGATGCCCTTGCATTTTAGCAGACATTAGTTTTTGGAGAAAACTGCTGTTTTCTCCAAAAACTAACGTCTGCTAAAATCCTGACTAAGCTACCCCTAACATTGGGGGTGGATTATGCTGATACGACCACATGGTCGTATCAGCAAGGTTATCACCCTCTTGCAGGGAACATCGCTGGAAAACCAGCGATGTTCCCTGCAAAACGGCGATAACATCGCTATCTCTGGAATTTTTATCGCCCTGGAGCAGAGCTTTGATGATAACGCGCTACCAGGGCGATAAAAAGTAGAGATAGCCTGCGATAAGTAAATTATCGCTAAGCACGGCCAGCGAAAATTATCGCTGGCCGTTGCTGATATGGCCCTAAATTTTGCCACAGTAGAAAACGACTGATGCTTTCAGTTATTTCACACAAAGCACAACTGCTTATCTTTTAACTAACCCTGGGCGTAGTGGGTGTAGTGGGGCTACGTGGAGCATCGCGTAGTGTGGCCAAATCTACGCACACTCGTGCGCTCCGCGTAGCCACACTACGCGCCGCCCGCCTCCCTCCCGCCCTCATTTTAAAATGAGTTGAAGTATTATAAAAGTAAATTAAATACCTTACCTGCGGTGCGGCGTCCCGGGGCTCCCTCTTCCTGCTTGACGACAACTTCTTCTCACAAATGCACATTTCTCGCGAGAAATGCGCATGCGCGGGCGTCCGCGCATGCGCATTTGTGAGAAGAAGTTGCTGGTCAAGCAGGAAGAGGGAGCCCCGGGAGGCCGCACCGCAGGTAAGATATTTAATTTACTTTTAAATTCTTTAATTTATTTTAAAATTAGGACGGGCGGGCGGCGGGTGGCGGGCAGCTCTGCTTCGCCGCGGCGTGTGCGTAGCGCTGCCTGCTACGCCTACTTCGTAAACTGCGAAGCAGGCAGCGCTACGTACACTCCGTGGGCAGAGCAGAGTACTACGCCCGGGATTACTTTAACACATTAATCCTTGTATTTTACTTTTTAAACTTGAATCTGCTGTTCTTTGCTGTCTCCTGTGTTGCTTGTTCCGTGTTTTTGCTCGATTGCCATCGTTTGAGTGGCAGCTGCGTTTCTTCTATCCTATGATGAGCTAGGACGCCATCTTCATGAGTATGACTACGATAAAACAATACATTATAAGAGCTATGACAACTACTCTGTCGTCACTTCAGTTTCAGAGGCAGTCTGACATCAGGGGCTTCCCGCCAAAACGTTGCCATGCCGTCAGCGGCTGTGCCTTATTATGGTTGTTTCTGAAACTCCTCTGCGAGTTGAACACCTGGACGATTTCTTTAAAACAATTTCTTTATGTATTTTTTTATTATGGCAATTAAAATTAATGGACAGCTTTTTAACCAATTAAGTAAAAGCAACTCTCTCATGAATATGTCATTGATGCTGTTGCAGAATAGATTTGTGGCATCTGTAACAAATTAATTGTGACATAATGCACAAGGACTTGACAGTTAAATTGCATTCCAATTGGTTAACTCATTTATTACTCTCTTCATTTCAAAAACAACAGTTGATGGACAGAATGCAGAACAATGTCATACATTCACCCCAGTTCAGAGATCTGGGCCTAAATCCATCGTTTTTCTGCTCACCATGCCATTACCGTTTGAACCCAGCCATATGTAAATCAGTCTTGACCCTGTGCCTCATGGGGACAGTCCAGCCCGAACTGCCAAGCCAGGTCCTCCCAGGACTGGAAACAAGCATCCTAGGACCAGTTTTGGGGTTTCACCCCTCTTCAGCCAGGATAGCTTGATTCCAGTGGCATGGAGAGCACGGGACCCAAGTGTGTGCATACCCGTCCCACTCGGGGTGACAAATGCAAAAACAACAGTTGATGGACAGAATGCAGAACAAAGTCATACATTCACCCCAGTACAGAGATCTGGGCCTAAATCTATCATGTTTTTGCTCACCATGAACGATGGATTTAACCCTGATCTTTTGACTGGGGGAGAATGTTTGCATTGTCAGCATTCCATCCATCATTTGTTTGCTCTAACACTTTTCGCCCAAAGTGGGATGGGTATGCCCAAACGTGGGTTACTTGCTCATTGTGCCACTGGATTCAAGCTAGCCTGGCTGAAGAAGGGTGACATACCCTGACATCGGTCCCAGGATGCATGTTTTCGGTCCAGAGAGGACCTGGTCTGGCAATTCGGTCTGGACTGTTCCCATGAGGCAGTGTCAAGACTAATTTGCATATGGCAGGGTCCAAACTGGGGTGGCGTAGTGGGTAAAAGAACGATGGATTTAACCCAGATATTTTGAATGGGGGAGAATGTTTGCATTGTCAGCATTCCGTCCATCATTTGTTTGCTGTAATACTCTCTTCATTTCAACATCTTTTGTGTCATCATCCATGTCGTCAAAGCGCTGTACGCCATGCTTACGGTTTGGAAAGCACTATGGGCTTCATTTATGGTACTTTGACATTGGGCAGCACAGCAAGGTACCTTGCTGCATTGCCCTACGCCAAAGTGAAAGGACAGGAATCTGCTGTGTTTAAGCAATACGTTGCTCTGTCATTTTTGCCTTGTGCTGTTTTGTCAGCCAAGTGCCAATGTAGGCAGGATTGTTTTTGTGCAGGAAGGGGCACCTTTCTTCGCAAAAACGATCTTGAGAGGTGTATCCTCTTTTCATATGTGCTGCATGGAAAGAGGTAAAAACAAGGAGAAATAGACATATTTCTTCTCCTTATGCCTCACCTCGGGAGGCTATGCCTGGATTTGGCGCTTCCCCAAGTTCACATCACTTTGTAAATTTGGGGCAGTGTCATATTACACGGGGATTGTGTGGGAAAACCCACCGCAATACCCATAGAACACCTCCCAGGCACATAGTAAGGTGACACAGCGATTTACACTGCATCGTCTTACTCATGATTTATGAAGCCACTGAAAGCCACGCAAGGTGGCCTTGCGTGGCTTCATAAATCTTTAATGGAGCCCTGCGTCACGCGTGTACCACTTTACACAGAACAAAACACAAAAGTGATGCAGGGCTCTCATAAATTAGCGCCTAATTAAACACCTATATAATACAATACAATAATGCGATGCTTTGTATTCTCCAAACTCCTGCATTTGTAGACTTCAGGAAAAATCATAAAATGTTGCCAATTTTATCAACTTGAATTTCCATTTTTAGAAATGTTCCATGATAAATGGAGCAAGGTAGTAAGTCTTTTGACGAGTTGTAATTGTGCATCTGTCCTTTGTACAAAAGCAAAAATTGTCCACAAGTCAAAGTGGTCGTTCCTGTCACGGAGGCCAAACTATGAACTGAATTGCAAACAGATAACTTGTTGCGGGAAAGGCAATACAATAAACTCCTCAAGTGGATTAAAATGTAGGGGCAAATTCTGTGCCTAGAATGGTCAAGTGACATGCTTGCCTCTCATGGGTATTATAAACTGCTGCCCCCGGACCATTCAGAGTGATGTAAAGAAAGAGATCTTCTCTGGACCGTTGACGGGCAGCCAATCAGGATTATTGAAACAAGCTGGTTGCTTCAGCAAAATTAATTGGCTTGCTTTCAATATTTGAGTTTTGACCATTCTAATTTGCTTTTGGCTAAGGCCCAACACTGCACACCGTTGCTATTGTTGTACTTTTTATGCCCATGGTGGTGGATGAAGGATGAGTTCAATTACTCCAGTGATCAACTTCTCAATATTGTAGAAAATAAAAAGCATTGCCCACGACTACTTTCCACTCATATCTTGAAAGCAGGTTTCAAATACATATTTCAGGAATATGTGCGTTTTATTCACACACACACATGCATAAGTGTACGTTGTCCATATGAGGTATTGCGGAACCCCTCTCTACATGTTTACATTGATGCACATATAGACTGCAACTGATGTAGGTCAATGCAAATCTTATCTAAGGATCATTGCTAATCCCATGTGAATTAGAATCGCCTCATAAAACAGGTCTCCAGAGCACTCGTTAAATTCCATGTGTCACTGAGCCTCTATTGGGTAACAATGTTACTATTGCATTTTATGCTGAAAGTCTAGTCAATTTTTCTGACTGGCAAAAGAATTATAATACATATATAAATATAATGCCAGTAAAACCTACGAAACAATTTGTGTTTTAAAAAAGTGCATAGTCCAGGTTTCCACACCGGGACAAAGAATAGCACAAAAGGAGGACTGAAGTCATCTGTCCTGTGCAGTCAGCACCCATGCTGTACTTGCAAGGGGGTTGGACGAGATCCGGTAGTGGTTTCTTTAACGATTTTGATTCTTGCATAATGTGTTTTTCCGTTTTCCTTCTTATGATCCTTTCTACATGCAGCAGCCCTAGGATAATGAGACGGAAGTCCCCCAAAAACTACATTCTGTGCCTTCATAGTAGGGGGGTAGCTATCATTGGTAAAGCAGGTGCAGGTTTGGGACACACTTCATCATAGTTATGGTTGTGTTTAACTACCCAACCTGTGGCTGGGGTCCATTTTTAGGTCTCGCCTGACCCAGCGCATGTGCTGGTCTGGCGAGACTTATTGAGAGGGCTCCAAAAAGTGCTACCAGGCCAGCCTAGAGCTACAGTGCATGTGCGCGGGCGCGCACGCCGCTTTTACCACGATTACTTTCACTTTCGCAGCCGCACGCCCACTTTGATGCTTGATCGCGATCACTTTCGCATAGCCAATGGGTCTCGCTTTTGGGACCTTACAAGTATTTAGTTATGCAACTGTTGCATGGCTAAACACTTATAAGGTCCCAAAGGCGAGACCTATTGGCTATGCCAATGCTTGTTCAGATTGCCTTTTGAGCGCTCAGGATCCTTCATATGGTACTGCTCTGTATAGGTATATCAGAATCCTATGCAATTGTATGCTCTTAAGGGCAGTGAAGATCTGACCAATTGTCTTAGTATGTGCACTAAAGTGTGTGTTTGTGTTCGGCGAGTCCCTTACCAAGGGAGAGTTTCCTGGAGGAACGTTTGATGTTTTTTGTGCCCTTTTACCTGCTGTCCCAACAAGTCTGATTGTGCACGGCCTATGCTTTTTAGGTGATGATGGTGTTCATGATGCTTATCTTTCTCTCATCAAGTTTTCTTCAATGTAAATTTGATACACTTCAGGTTTCTAAAATGACATCTTCAGGATGTGTTCAGTTGACCTCCACCCCTAAGTTTCTTTCTTAGCTTGCATCTTCCGAATTAATTATTGAAATTTACTTTGTTGGCATTGAGTTATCCAAGATGGCCCATGGCTAGTGTCTGAAATGGGGGTCTCTAGTTGGCAATGGTCTGCACCTTTGTCCCAATAAGGACCCTTCCTTTTGGTCAGGATAAGGGGGATACACTACTGAAATAACCCCTGCTCACCCGCTTGGTACAAGCAGTCAGGCTTATCTCAAAGGCAGTGTGTAAAACATCTGCACATAACCAACAATAATACAGTGAAAACACTACAAAAGGACACCACACCAGTTTAGAAAAATATCCAATACTTTATATATTCAAAACAAGACCAAAACAATAAAAATCCAACATACTGTACTTTAAATTTGCACTTTGCAAGAATAACCTTAAAAATGCAGTTCATTGAAGTTGGTAGCTCCCTCCGGTGCTACCATGATGCTGAGAATAACGGAATCCAACAATTCTGTCTGACCGCATTGGTCGGGGTGTCTGTAAGCAATAACGTTTCATTGCAACCGATCATGTTGGTGTGGGCCAGTCACGTCAACCATCGCGGTAGTGATGTGAAGAGTAGCGGTGCAGTGTTTGGTGCCCCGAAGGCGTGGTGCAGGCAGCGGCTCTGTGACGGTTGTCCAGCAGCGTTAGGGAAACCAGGGCTGTGGTGCGGAGTGAAGGAGGTGCTCCTGGTGGTGCTGACAGATCATGGTGCAGGCAAGAGAGCTGGTTCTGGGGGGCTGGCGTCGGTCAGTCTGGACTGCAGTGTGGGACGGCAGGGTGCATCATGAGACTTACGAGTGGTGCTCCCAAGCCACGGTGCTGTCATGGGTGTCAAAGTCAGCAGGCAGCAATGGTGTCAGTCAGCCCAGGGCGGCAAAGTGAAGCGAGACGGTGCGGAGTGCGGTGCCCACAGGTCACGGTGCAAGCAGGTGCTCGATGGCGGTAGTGGTTGGTCACCGTCATCGGTGAGACCAGGGTTATGGTGCGAGATGCGGTGGTGCCATCTGTGGTGCCTTCAGGACACGGAGCCAGTGACGGAGTCAGTTGCTTTCCCCCCTCTGTGGCACTGAAACCACGTTTCTAGAGGCGGTACCCAGAGATCGGTGAAGTCTATGCGGTCCCTGAGACTTCAGAACAGAAGGCAAGCTCTACTTCAAGCCCATGGAGATACTCCGCAACAAGTGAAGAATGTTTGGTCCAGTTCTTTCACTGCCCAAGGCAGAAGCAGCAACTGCAGGCCAAACCAACAAAGCAACAACACAGCAAAGGGGCAGTGCTCCTCCTGGCAGTTCTTCCAGCTCTTCTTCTTGGCAGGTTCCTTGATTCCAGCGAGTTCTAAGGTTCTGGGGTCTGGGCTCCAATATTTATACTCAGTTACTCTTTGTTCTTTTGGGCAGAGAGTGTCTGTGCCCAGCCCAAACCAGTTCTGTCCTCTCTGGCCCAGCTTCCTGGCAGGAGGTGGAGAAAGCAGTGTCCAAGGCAGACCAGGCCCATTCAGGTACCAGGATATCTCCTCCCACTATTCTAAATGCAGCCCCGGTCTATTCAGCCCAGCCTTGACTCCTCCAGAAAAGGCCGGACACACCTCGACCCCCCCCAGTGGCTGTCTGAAGAGAATGCACATCCCCAACCCATGTCACTCCAAAGGCAGAAAGACAATTCACAAACCCAGCAGAGGCACAAAAGATGGCTAGGCAAGAAAATACATACTTTCTCAAAGTGGCTTTTTCAAACAGATAACATAAAAATTATATTTACCAGCAGATGCATTTTTATATTTTGAGTTCAGGCATACTAAACCCCATTTCCCTATCTTGTCCCATTAGGAAGATATACTTGTAAGATGTTATAAGTAAACTCTCATTCTATCATTCTATAATCTATCAGACAGATAGTCTTTCTATAGTAAACCAGGACATGTCACATATACCAGTACATGTCCTACCTTTAATATACACAGCACCCTGCCAACAGGGGTACCATTGGCATACATTAGGGTGACTTGCATGTAACAACAGGGAAGATTAGGGCCTGGCAAGTGGGTGCACTTACCAGGTCGAAATGGCAGTTACAAACTACACGCAGACACTGCAGTGGCAGGTCTGAGAACCCTTTATAGGGCTATTTGTGTGGATGGCACAACCAGTGCTGCAGGCTCACTAGCAGCATTTGATTTACAGACCCTGGCACCCTCAGTGTACTTTACTAGGGACTTACTAGTAAATCAAATATGCTAATCATGGAAACACCAATCGATAACACAATGTACCATAGGAGCACTTGCGCTTTAACACTGACCTGCAGTGAGAAAGTGTGCAGAGACACTAAACCAGCAAAAACAGAGTTAAAACCGGGAGGACAGAAAGCAAAAAGACAGGGGAAACATGCTAAAAGATGTCAGGTCTAACAGCTGATGTTTAGGGGTGAGCAAAATATTTAGTCCACCAGCGGAAATAGGGGAGTTTTGGTGACTCTTTCCAGCTACATTCTATCAATCACCATGTGGCAGAATGTTTTTTCGCGTGTGGCTCCAAGAAGGTAAGTAGGTGAGCTCCAGTGAGATTTGGCATCCCCTAGTGCGATTTCCAGTCACTAGGAAGACATCGGCGAGAATTTTTCTGATGCGGTTGGTCACAACTGTTTAGAGTCAAAAGACTGCTACTCAGCTAGAAAATCTATTCAGGCGGCAGCAAAATCAACTTGAGTAGCTGAGCCCTGTGGCATGCCGTGTGGTGCCATTCATCCTGAACACACTTCCGGTGCTAAATCACAGCAAGCAAGATGGGGCTATTTCCATCTGTTGGCTGGACTCCAAACTATCTTACTGAGTTTTGCTGTAACTCCGTAGAATTGCACGGAATCACATCCCGCAAGTTCCACCCACTCCTACATGGAGTGCGCATGAGATGAGAGCTCCCTTTCTGTGCTGGAATTCAAGGATTAATCAGTAAAGTTATTGTCTAATCCTTTCTTCAACAGCTGTGCTCATAACATTACACTAAGGGCAGGTATGGTAGGCTTGCCCTCTTTCATTGAATGGCAAAATGGTGGATATAGGGACTAACCAGTAACCACCTCTGGGAGCAGAGGAAACATACGACATGTAACACTGAAAATGTTATTTATCTTATACGGTGTCCGTGCAGTATGCTGTACGTTGGAATGACCACCCGTCGAGTGAAACTCCGCATCTTGGAACATATGAGTACAATAAGAAGTGGGAAAACAAACACTAAATTAACAGCTCACTTCCAAGAGAAAAGACATAACGAACAAGATCTGAGGTGGACAGTATTAGACAAACCATTTATACCACCAAACACAGTTGATATTGCCAGCTTTCTTTTGATCAGAGAACAACGTTGGGTGGATAGGCTAAAAAGTAGCATTGTGGGTCTAAATGACTCTATTCCGTGGTTCCATCTCTATGGGCTAGGCAAGAAATGAATTAATACAGAGGAAATCAGTATGTATTTGTACGCATCTGTTATTTAGATACTCTCTGTATAGTGCACAGCATCATAGTCGTACCATCTATTCCAGCATTAAAAGAAAGAAAGACCTATGATGGCATTGCGAGGCTAAGAGATCGCAGCAATTTAAGAATTGTTGGGAAAGAGATTTGATTGTCGATCTGGTAAACAGTCCCCCAGTTATTCTTAGGGGGCTCTGTTTAAATGCTCAGTGTGATGGATATAAGAACAGATTTGGGGTATTGCTGACGAGTCTTACATAGGGAGTGAAAAATAAAATCTGCAAATGAGGTCAAGTTTACCAGCACTTTTAGGGATGGGATATAGATTGATTTCCCAGGGCCATGACTTCCACATATTTGTCTGATGACATTAGGGATGCTATGTGCACCTTTAAGATGTCTGCCGTTTTCGATTTCCGATCGAGTGCTCCTTGGTGTCCTTCTTCTCTGTTGCTGGATGAGGCGAGTGAGCCCGCAACGTGAGATTTCGGACGCGTCCAAGAGTGTGGAGTGGTTCGTAATTTTTTCTCATCAAGCAGCACCTGTTTTCCTTTTAAATAGAAGGCGATGATTTGCCGTCAGTATCGGCGGTGGACCGGCATGAGGAGTTGTAGTGGCGTGAGTCTTTGGAGTAGTAAGTAAACAACGAATGTGTTGCACGCCATTTGGAGTTTGTAAATTGGGATTACCATCAGAGATCGGGCAGCTAACTTTGAGTGCCACACGGAACCTTGTACGAGCGCTATTAATTTGTGGCAAAGATTTGGGATTATTATTGGTAAACTGTAATAATTCTGACTTAACATACGAACAACAGTCGGATGAATGCTTTTGTAATTAATCCGAAGGAATATAAATTGGGTACAACGGAGTCATGTTTCTCCGCATCTTCCTTTTCTCTTTGATTTTTAGAGTGTGACAACAAGACCACGGTCCCACAATGGTCCCGGGTTTGGAGAATTGCTGATAAACCCTTGTAAGTTTCTGGATACAAGTGGTCTGCACCTTTTTAGTATTGGTCTGAAAGAGGAGAGGTGTGTGTCTCTTTAAATCAAAACCTCATGTTTTGGTACACTTGAGCGAACTATGATTGTAAAAGCGTCCTTTTGCTACCTCACGGGTGTATGGTGTGCCTTCGGTATTTGTTCCAAGTGGTGGTGACACAGATAAGAGATGGTGGTGCACCCCTCTGCTGGTTTGGGAAACATGATATGTCAACTGGTAAGATAGTTAAGAGGAAGTGATAAGAATGCACTTTTGTGGAGTTTGAAAGAAGGGAGTAGAACGATAAACATATGTTCTACTTTTTTTCACAGAAATGTGTTCTCTCTCGGACATTTCCCAGAGTACTCGATTGCAGTGACATTGGCTGCCTTGATGATACAAGGTAAAAACTCCAAATAGGGGTATAGACCAGATAATACGGGACCAACACCCTGACGAATGCCAGAACGACCCAGATGAGCGTGTAATATTGGCTGAAGCATGTTGGTATACGCAGCAGGGATCTAGGGGTCCTTACCTCCCCTAATTCTCCCGAATTCTAATTTTTAATCCTTCCAAGGGGTGACATGAATAAAGAATGATGATAGTTCCCTCTTAGGTAGTTTTAATTGTTTGTGTCTGCACTTTTTGGTCCCTTCTTTAGTGAATACTTTTCCCTGTTATTGTTTAAATGTTTCCGTTTTTTCTGTTGGTTATGTCATTCTTTCTGTACCCTCACCACTAAACTTCATTTCTAAAAAATTGCGCTCCGTCCAGTGTGTTGGTCTGCACCTGGGCGTCAGATGCGGCCCTATGATGAAGCATGACACTGCAAAGTGTGTGAGGGCAGTATTAAAATAAGGGTTATCTTTTCCTCTTATAATTTTTTTGGATTTTGGATAGTGAAGGATAATTATATCTCTGTCACTTTCTTTTGTCCTGTATAAGGAGTCTTAATGAGCGTAGTTCTTCTCTGTCGAGTGAGCTTTCATGTATGATAGGGGATTCAGAGAAGGTTTTCTTTTTCTTAGTCTCTTCTTTGTGATATTGTAAGTTAGCATGGCCGCTGAGCCGTAGAGATTTTAGCGGGTATTTCCCGGGATCCTCTTGGTAATACAATATAAGGTGGTTGTAATTGATACTGCCTATGGAGGAACAAGGCCTCGACTATGGGGACGAGGCTGCTGCCAGGATATTATCATGCCCCTCTTTTCTAGGGGACACCACACTCACACAGGCACTGACACAGGTGGAAGGTTGGGATGCGCTAACTGTACTTAAAAGGACTCAAGTCAAAACTATTTTGCAGGGAGCCATTCTCACGGAATATTTAAGGGCGAATGCAGCCCCAGGGGGGCTCCTTGTGGTTAACGAACCTTTAATCTTTCTAGGGGATGCTTCATTCCGAAATAACTGGTCATTAATCACTTGGAGGTGCTCTAGAGATTGGCTCATTTTAATTATAGATACGGCGAGGAAAATTTCTGATGACCTTTTGATACAAATTCAGACTAGTTAGGATAATTTGAAAACACAGATACAAATCTCTGTGTTTAAAAAGAAACTTGAGGAGACCAACAAAACAGTGAATGAATATAAGGAGTACCTAATGAATTCCAAGGTGCATAAGTTACAAAAGGATTTGAAAAAATTCGCGAAAGAGAAGGTTTACCCTTATGTGAATGATGAGTATGTTGAGATGAAGGAAACTCAAAACATGCAAAAGAAACCATCAAGAACTCACACTGATAGATCTAGTTCAGGAAGTGAGAGTAGTGATGCGGATAATCGACCTAAATTTAGGGGAGAGGTTGGTCTAGGGGTTACTCATGCCCTTACCACCCAGGACCTCAGATGGGGTATGGATGGCCTCCCATGTACCCACCGATGGGTCCGCCTCAATTCTTACCAAAAGAGTACCCACCTTTTTTAGAGAGAGGCAGGGGGAGGGGGAGAGGGAGGCAGAGGACACAGAAAACTCAGAGAGTACAATGGGAGGATATGAACCAGAGAATAACACGCAGCATGGCATGGGATGTGGAACCGAGTACCAGCAGGGAACACACCTAGTCATGAATCTAAGTGGTAGGACACTGACGAATATACAAGAAAATGTTCTGTCCAAAGGACTAGGCTTTGTCCCAACAAATCAGCTAGACTCCTTTAAACTAAAGTGTGAATTGGCCTGATTTTTCCGTAGTGTTCGTTTGAAAGTGTTTTTTGAAGACAAGGAGATGACAGAAAAAGATGATGACACAGGGCTGAGGAATCACTCGACCTTTGTCCCCAGTGTGGGACAGTTACCCCCAGAGGTGGGAGTTTTTGAACAGGCGGTGTTGAGGGATGTGGAACTGTTGGAAACATCTGAGAGAGATAAGCCCAGCCGCGGGCCGTGGAGGGAGTCCATAACCCCTGAAAGTTCAAAGCTTTTACTCTGACCCGCTCCCTGGAAAATAAAATATCACCATTGTAAAATCTGAATGGCCCATCAAAAACGGTAAATGTGACAGACTTCCTTGCTCTGGATACTGTCCTTTCTGCAGCCACAATTTTTGCAGCATCGTCGCCTCACTGGGGACTTTTTTGCACCTTCATTGAGTATGGAGAACTCTATATTCATGCTCCATCCTTGTGATTAAGTTGCACAGATGAATCTCGACTACAAGCAATCACTTTGGCATAATGAACTAAGTCCTGAATGTATCAAGGACGACCCTGACTGCATAATTCGTGGCATTTTCAGTGACATGGCTGACTGCTTTGTTTATGTTTGCAAACACTAAACCTGCACACTTTGTTTATGATCTACATGGGTCAGTGACAATAGATAAACCATTCTCCACAAGAATAGCACAAACAACGGTTTCTCTTCTGTCCGTCACCAGATAATACTAAAGTATCTCATGCCAAATACTCACAAGAAAAATACCGTCTACAGCCCTACATGTCATGGGTCTCATGTTCACCTCCAACTCCATCCTTCCTCCCTCTCTCCATTAGTAACTCATGCTACGCCCCCATTTTGCTACAGAAATGCGCCTATTAACCTTTATCATTGCAACAACTGCCCACCTATGCCAGCTCAATATCATGAAAATGCAACACCGTCACCCACACAATTCAGCCAAATCATTTATCACTAACCTCTTCAAGATCGGGCTGAAATAAGATTGCATTTCTCTTTGGCCAATTGCTCTCATCATTTGAACCTCTCAAATAGGTTCTTAATCCTGCCACACCCATCCTGCATAATGTTTCCCTATGACAGGCACTATCTCTTATCACTGCAAAGATGGGTAAGTCACCCTAAACCAAACGTAGGTCAACCTGTATACAGTACTCTCCAGAGTTCCCATCTTGTTCATGTTTTCAAAAGGTATTGCACCATTCTGCCCAGCACCATCCCTGTTCCCCGAAAGAATGCCTCATTCCTTATACTGATTTTGCGATGTCTCTCTGCAAACCCTGCCTCACTGAAACATGTTGTTCCTGAAGGCCACCATCTTTATGTTCACACAGTGCTGAATGGCCGTCTTTTATGAAGAGAAAGTTCCGGCTCTGCTCACAATAACTAATCAAATATTCAGATAGCCTGAGGGAAACTTAAAAATAAACTCTTGATGACTGTCACAATCTCTCGTTTAGAAATTTTGCTTTAAACACAATCTAAATTTGGATTACCGTGCTACCCAATGCAACGTCTTTTGAAATATTCTGGAGTTCCTACTAAATGCATAAGAGATACAAAATACCCTTGGTAGATGCTGTTCATAAAATCTGCTTATGAAATGCGTAGGTATTATTATCTTATAATAGTCCACCTTGGATAGACCCCTAGTGCCAAAAACTTCAGAAATCCTTGCAGTATCATCAAAAACATTCTCATTTCCATCCACACATTGAAACATTGGCTCTCTCAGCTCATTAAACGTTTTGTTGCCATTGACTTATGGAATACTCATAGAACCTCAGATCATGAAATTCTCCCGAAGTCACATTAAGTAAAAACTGTTGTCAACTCATGAAATGCTGTGAATCCATTGGCTTAAGAAATACTCATGGCACCTCAGATCATGAAAAAATCCTAACACCATCAACTCATAGAATACTCAAACTTCCAAAAGGTTATATTGCTTCTTTTGAGCGTTAGACTGAATTTGCACCCCTGGATGGAGCATATGTGTTTCACCTCTGTTCCTCCCTGAATGATGGATATGCCTGACGTTCCAGCTGAGTCTGGTATCCTGTGCACTTTCACAGGATTTTGCTACTCTTCACCTGAGTAGGCAATGCCCTGTGTATCATTTAATCAAAGGCTAGCTGTCCTCATGTATGCACAATGCAAGGACCCGGTCAGCTGACCCTGGGATGGCTTGACATACTGACGTGCAGACAGAAGGTCAATTAATGAAACAATATCAGATTCCCTGGTTATCTGGGGTCTCTATCAGAAGGAGGGGACCTAATTCCCTCCCCCTGCAAGGGCATTGATGGGCTCAATGGCTGGGCAAGGCATGCTGTTCCAGGATGAGTTGAAATCTTTAATGTCCCTGAGACTTAGAACAAGGAGCAAGACAGCATGTTCTGGAATTACTCTGGGTTCAAGTGAGATGGGTCCACTCATTCCTCAATTAGGCCAGATGGTAAAAAGCAGCTGGACAGCACAGCAGGAAAGCAGTTCTTCCAGAGTAGCAGTCCATCAGAGTGGCAGTCCGTATAGCAGCACAGCAGTCCTTCGTCCAGCAGTGTACTGAAGTGGTAGGGTCAGAAGTCCAGTTCTTATACCCAGTGGTGCCTTTGAAGAGGGCTTTGAATTGCAGAGAGGTCCTCTCTCCCAGCTCAGGCTCCAGACTCACTACAAGACGGCAGCCAGCAGTGGCATGTAAGTGCCTTTTTTGTGTTATTTGTCTCCACCCCCACTTCTCCCCACCCCCTGCCCCACCCCTTGTTATGAAGAGCAGCCCCTACTGCAGAAGGGTATGAGCTGTAGTCGATGGGGGAGGGAGGGCAATCCTTGTTCTCCTTGATTTGTCAGCCGCATTCGACACCGTTAACCATACGGTGTTGGTGCGGCGACTAAGGGAGATAGGGATCAGCGAGCGGGCCGTAGCCCTCCTCTCCTCATTTCTAGACAATAGAAAACAAAGTCTGAATTGGGAGGGTCTACAATCGGACAATTTAAATCTGCCTTGCGGCGTCCCACAAGGCTCAGCTTTGTCCCCTACACTGTTTAATGTTTATGTGAGATCGTTGGCCAAGGTAGCGAGGAAACACGGTTTCACCTTCGTGTCCTATGCGGATGACTCGCAATTGGTGATATCTGTATCTGATAGGTCGGAGTTAACAGCGGCAAGATTCCATGCCTGTCTGAAGGATGTCATGGATTGGATGAGCCTGAGTTTCCTAAAGATCAATACGGAGAAAACAGAAGTTATTGAATTTGGGAATGGACCACCAATATGGAGCGATCTGTGGTGGCCATTAGAGGCGGGGGAGTGTCCTCTATCAGTAAGAAAGGTTAGGAAAGGTTATGAACCTTGGGGTGATTTTTGATGATAAACTGAATATTTCAGCTCAGGTGAATAGTTTAACCTCAGCCTGCTTTTTCCTACTTAAGACCCTGCGTAAAATCCTCCCCTTCATTTCCCAGTCACTTCTGAAGACAGTAATGGAAGCCCTCTTCATGTCCAGATTACATTATTGTAACACGATGTTCCTGGGCATCGATTAGCATCAGGTCAGCAAAGTTCAATCACTGCAGAACGCTGCTGTTCGTGTTATTCTAAAGCTTCCCAAGGGCCACCCTACCTCTAAGGGAAGAAGGTCATTACATAGGCTGCCTGTCCAGCAGAGAATCGAGTTTAAGGCACTCTGCCTGGTGCACAAGGCACGATATGGCGGTGGTTCTGTGGATTGTCAGGATAGTTTTTGGCTCTGTATCCCCCCGCGAGACCTCCGATTGGCCAATCTTGGCCTTATCTGTACTTCCAGACATAGACGGGCCAGATGGGGTGGCCGCTCATTTTCCAGCTGTGCAATCCAACTGTGGAACAAACTACCAGTGGCCCTATTATGCACACGGATCCAGCTAAGCTGTGTGGGTGGACATGTCGATGTACTTTTTTAGGTAAGCAGCTCTTTAAAAAGTCCATTGGAAATGGACTCTATGTTGGGCTAATCGGAGCGTCTCATCCGGCAAGTAGAAAACAAGGAAGAGAATAGGGGGAGAAAGAGGAGAGGGAAAAGAGAGTCAAAGCAAAAAGTGCATGTGACAGAAAAGGAGAGATGAAGAAAAAGGGATAGCAAAATAAGGATATGAATGAGGGATAAGCTGGGACAAAAAGAAAAGTAATTAGAGTGTTAGATGAGAGGGGAAATGAGAGCGTGTGCACAAAAGAAAGGGAACATGAAGTAAATGGAAGAATAACTTGTTTTTATGCAGAGCTTCATGCTGCACAAGTGTTATTATTAACTCATTTCATAGTGCACAATTTAGCAAACTCTGAAGGATGGAAGGCTAGTCACTTTTGGGGGGATTTGAACTCATAAAATAGTGATCATGGCACATCTCTGAATAAATGGAATAGAATTCTTATAAAGCTCTTTATATTGCATGAAGGCATCATGGCACTAGAACTAACAACCTTAGCAGAGACTCATTAGCAGAAGAGATGAGTACAAGGAGTTCATCTAAGCAAGAGATGGTTTTCTATGTTGCGGAGATGAGAAGAAAGTGAGTTCTAGAGGGTAGGAGAACCTGACAGAGAGAAGGAAGAAAGAATGTAAGAGAGACAAGGATTTGGAAGAGTGAAATAGAGACTCACCCTTACACTACCCATGCTGTATTTTAAATATGAATCTACCCTTCCCTTGCTGTATGTAATGCTCAATGTGTTGTAATAGACGTGGGACTGGTTAGGCTTCAGATCCAGCAGCTATTCTTATGGTTATGCTAGCACTCGCTTCCTGGGAATCCTCTTCAGTATGTCCTGCTGAAAGGTGCAGACAACAGTAAACACAGTAGCAAGCACTGCAGCAGCAACTGCATGCATTCACTGTGTGCTCTGCTGCAGAGCTTCAGACTTCAAAGGGTCTAGGGATTGGGAAGCTCTCCCAATGCTAGAGCACTAAGCTCTAAAATATTAACTTCAGGTATTTCTGCTCTATGGGATGTGCCTGGCACAGAGCATTTACCACAAGTGTAAGGCAGCAGAGCTTGATACTGCCACGCCATACCTCCAGACTCAACGAGGGGGAGCAAAGATACACCTGTGGGTCCTATTCGCCAAGGCATTTTTTGTCTTACTCCTATGTTTATAGCTCAAAATACCTCCATTTACACCTACCAGGAATTCACAAAAGGATTTTTGGCAACCCTAAATTGTTTCATTACCGTAGATTTGTCTTTCAAGAGAAATCTGAAGAAGTAATTCATGAGAAATCCAGCCCTTTTCCACCAAGGAAATCATCAGAGATTTAGACTTCCGAGGGCAGGATTAACTCCCCTTCCGGGAAAGTGGGGGGGGGGGGGGGGTGAACCCATCATTTCTATTTCAGGTGGGGTGGCCAGAGGTGGCTGGTGACATTTGAAAGTGGTAAGATGTAAAAGTTGGGGATGAGTTTTATGGGGCTATCGAGCCTGATGGACCAAAGTGTGGTTCGGATGGGTTTCATGGACCTTCATGCCATTTTGATGATCTCAGAACAAGCGTGGTCATAGCAAAAATAAAATATAAATGTAAATTAGGTTTCAATCAATAATGGTAAAGTAAGGAATAGTAGGAATCATCTGAGTCCATTCAACTAGAACCTCAACCAGGGACTGGATTTGACATGTGCTGGACGGCACTGCACCAAAAGAGTAATAATATTTAAACAGGAAAATCCATACATTTTTTCCTTCCATATTAATGACTCCAGCTGCAATCTTCATGGAACAAACAATTTTTTTCTTAACCCACGAATGTTTAAATAATGTTGATGAGATGAAAAAATATTCTTGATCATTAACATCACCAAAATCTCCTTCAGAAATAGAAGTATGTCATCCACAGTAAAGGCCAGATTAGTGTCTGAAATCACTATCTTGCAATCTTGGTAGCACATATGAACACTAGATTATTTAGGTGCCCAAGTTTATCCATATACCAACAAAAACCGGTATGCAGCATATACATTATTTTAAAACATTAATAAATCAGAAAAATTATGAAAAAGCAACACTTTGGAATCCTTTTTCTTAATTGTGCAAATTCAACATGCTTGTGAATTATAGTCTAGATGAGCAAATAATGCCAGTAAAATCTCAATCACCGCAGTGGAGAAGAGCCCCAGGCAGCTAGCTATGCATACAGAACCCCATTCATTGACATTTGTTGATACTTTATATGTCTGACTAATTCATCCATTCTAATACCTGAGATTAAGCACTACTCAAGTTAGCTCTACATGGATGACTTGTGCATCCAGTCTGGGGACTTTTTTTCATTAAATTTTAACTAAGCACAACTCAAGGTTCATAATGACATCTTTAGCCGAGGCCATAGCTAGCAAGATAACTTCGCACATTTAAGTACCCACAACCACGTGCATTCAGGTAATACTTTTCCAGATCACCTGTGCACTATATCCACTGAACCGTACGAGCTATTATCAGTGCTCCTTACCCGAGCTGTTTGACAATTCAGATGCAAGCCACATTGAGGCATTCATTATTAGACTGACAGACACAGCCTTGATTATAGGATATCTTGCCACAGTCCCTTGCTTGCCAATTCGTATGCAAGGTACTTTGAGGTTTTTCCATGGGAAACTGACACATACATCCTTGATTGTGAGATCCATTGCTATAATTCCATGGTGTCTCCTCTGTGTATGTTCCGTCCTGATGATGACCCATCTCTAAATAACTGTGTTTTTCCAGTCGAAACATTGACAGACAACTACTACAGGGGGCTGTATTTTATATTGATCTAGGGCCTGAACAATCCCAATGGGAGTGTTTTCTTTTTCACCCAAATCTCTTTATCCGTCACATGTAAATACCTGCATAATGTATAGCACTTGCGCAAAATTCATTCACTTTATCACTTTCGTTGTGCCATCACATTCTTAGGAGCACCTAAAGATTGATTCATAAAATTGACTTCTTGTTTGTAACAAGACAGTCTAAATTGTGAAATAACAATACATTTGTATATCACATTCTAAACCTTACTAGTAAAAGGTTTTTGTAAACTATTGATGTGGAAGTCAAGAGCTACACTTTCCCCATAGGGACCACTTGTGTCTTTAAAAAGTAAAACATCAATCGCCATTTCGAAGAGTGGCATGCTTTCGCTACATGAACCATGCAACTAATTGAACTTTTCCACATAACATGTGAGATGCTGCCACAGCAGAAAAGGGGAAGTCCCTGTTGGGAAGTGGTCAGGCAAGGGGGTAAAGTATAGAGAGAAAATTAGAACTAGAAGGTGCTGTCGCTCCCACTATCGGTTCTGACAAATTGTGAGGAGGAAGAAGGAGTGATCTTGAAAGGTTTAAGGTGTTGAGCATGTCCGCTGCCAGTGTGATGAAAAGAATACATGGCAAAGATTGGACCCTCAGGGGCAGATTTACAAGCCCCATGCGCCACATTTACGCCGTCGCTGCGTCACTTCTGTGATGCACTGGCGGCGTAAACAATGCGTCATGTTGCGCCTTATTTACTTGTGACGCATCTAGGGAGATGCATCACGTTGTAAAGCCCTGCATCACATGAAACCTGCATTAAGTTTCATGTGGGCGTGCCGGCGCAGTGTGGGCGTTCTGTCGCAGGAACGCCTAGTAAAAGTGACGCAGTGAAATTTACAAGATTTCACTGAGTCACTTTTACGTCCCTGCTGTGTCAAAACCCTGCACCTGCTTGAAGCAGGCGTAAGGAGTGACGCAGCATGTTAAGCATAGGGCGCCCCTGAGCATTGCTGGAGCCGCGTCGCGCTTGCGACACGATTCCAGCAATGCGCCACCCTTACGCCACAGGATGCGACACGCTTTGCCCTATCCTTGCGCCATGGTGCGCCGCATCGTAAATGCGACGCATTTGTGGTGGCGCAGGGAGGGAATTGCGTGTTGCATCTTTTCTGGCGCATCCCAGCTGATTTGCAGAGATGCCCCAGAACTCGTAAATCTGCCCCTATGTGTCTAAAGATTGGCTTTTCATACTGACCTTTGCGAGTTGAGTAGGTACAACTCTGGAGAGTTCAGGAAGCCGGGTAAAGAAAGGGAATGCTAGGGCTGGGTTTGTTGAAGGGGGGGGGACATGAAAGGATGCAAACCTGGGATAGTGCTCACGTAGTAGGGGCATCAGAATGGATAGGTTTATGGAGGAAAGGGGAAATATATAGGGATACCCAGCCGTGGGGGACGAGACTGATGCTAGATATATATGAGTACCATCGGATAGGCAGTGGGTGACAGAGGATAAGTGTATACATGGAAGGGACCCTAGTGGGAAGGGAATATGCATGCATAGAGAGAGAGAGGGGTTACTGGCTTGCGGATGAGAACTGCAGAATGGGGATCAGTAGGTGAAGTGCAGGTGTGACTGGTAGGTTCCTGCTTGTGAGTACAGAGATACCTTGGTCAGTGTACAAAAGCTTGCTGCCCAGTGCTTAATTTGTAAAATATTAAGTGCCAGGGCTCTGACCAGGAGGCCTCTGCAGCTTGCACCACCCAATGCCCCTGTCATTGCTGACAAACAACTACTAACCATCTCTCTCGGATGTAAATGTGACAGTTCAGATTATTCCAGGTCTCCAAAGCTAAAGGAATGGCTGGGGAGGCAGGTATAAGCCATTTTTTAATGTATATTGTTTTCCTAAACAACTGTTAGACTGTTCATTTCTAAATTACATGAGCAGCGCCACCTTGTGGCAGACTGCCCTAAGTGTGGTGTTGACAATTAGGTGCTGGTGCCGAGCACCGAGTGCCGGTGCTCTGTACCGGAAAGCTCTGGCTCAAATTAAGCACTGTTGCTGCCATATCTAACTCACTGATTTTCATAAGTACAGTAAAGCAGCTGAGCCTCCATCACTAGGACTGATTTTTAATCCATTCACTTGCGGCTTCCTTATTTAAGGCGCAGTTCCTTGTGTCAGACCTCAGAAACCTCATAGGTTCAGCCCTGTCTGATTTTTGCTTTCCATTTGCAGTCGGCCAGGGCTCTGCAAGACATAAAAGACTAATCTAAATATGCCTGATGTTATACAGCCCCTGACTCTGCACATAGCAGAGCTGTGTGCTCAGAGAATGCCGCGCACCCTAGTAACTGTGAAGAAACACTGGCATACTTTCTTTGCAAAGTGCAAAATCACAGCAGATTTACCTCTACCACAGTCTTTTGGTTTTTAACATGTATAGGAGGGCTGGGGATTTTCATACATTTACAGCAAAAAAACCCGCTTTGAAATGTCATACTGCATAACCCAGAGTCGGTGATCTCAGGCACTTGATGGTAGCAATGTTTCTATGCATGTTTTTTTAGAAGTGGTTGAAACTAGCCTCAGCAGCACTGTTTACAGAGACACTTCTGGAGCCAGAGGGTGAAGGTCATAGGGTAAAGTTCACAACAACACCCTGGAAGGAACACTGGGAGCTGGAAAGGCAATAAGAATGCATTTGTTGAAAGCTGTAACTATTGTTATCAAACAGCCCAGGGAGCATTCTGTGGCTGCCGGCCTCCTGTCCCTCCAATCTGCTGCAGTCCTTTGGCTTGCCTCCACGTCCACCCTCAATATTCCCCATGGGACATGTATGGAGCCTAGCAGTACAAGGAGCTGCCTCTCACCAGAAGGATATGTGAAAAAAGGCTCTATTATCCTGCGGTGCTTTTGATTCTTTTCACGGTACAAAAGGGGGTGGTGATGGACGGAGCATCAGGACCAATCAAACACTCACACCCAGTCAACAGATCTGGGTTTGATTCATCACCGTTCTTTAGCCCACTCTGCCACCCCAGTTCAGACATGGCCATATGCAAATCAGTCTGACCCTGTGCCTCATGGGAACAGTCCAGCCCGAACTGCCAAGCCATGCCTTCCCTAGACGGGAAACAAGCTTCCTAGGACCGGTTTCTGGCATTTCAGCCGTCTTCAGCCAGGCTTGCTTGAATCCAGTGGCAAAGTGATTCTTTTCACAGCAGCAACTGTTTGGGATATTAGACTAATACCAATAACTAACAATCAATAACGCTAGACTAACAACTACATAAAGCGCTACATAAATGCACAGTAGCCCTTGAACCTGGTCACAGGCCTGCTCCCCTCGCATCCACTGACTAGCTCCTTGTGACTGTTGCCGTGCTGTACAGCCTTAAGGTACCGGGTTCAGTCCCCAGCAAGGCATGCTGCTAAAGCTTTTGTTAATTCTGTTGCTCCCGATATCTGTGCTTGTTTAATTTTGAGCTTGTTAAAACGTACTCACACAGGCAAGGGATGAGACCCAGATTCTGCGGTGTGCTGACTTGAAAATATCTTTGTTTCCTTAGATACCTTTGATGCAACATACTCTGTCCGATACTATGTTATATGCTCAAACCTACAGCCTTAATTATAAAAGATATTTGATTCTTTATAGCCTTGAGAAAGCCCTGGTCCAAATGACCGCTTAAGGGTGAAACACATGCCGGCTGTTCAATGTTTAAATAAAACTGACTATTGAATGATTAAACAAAACTATTCCTGTAAACTTCTGGAGTATGATGACAATCTACGAACCAGGATACAAAATTAAAGAATAAAAGCAGAAAACAAAAATTACATGGAACTTTACATTTTTACAAATTGAAAGAATGTTGAAATTTATTAAGGAGGTGCGTGCACTCATTTATTTTTACAGCTTGTTTAACCATGCACTTGTTATAATTTTGTTTAATTTAGTGCCACTTATCCCCATTGTTAGAAATGGGGGTCTCTAGTTGGCAGAGATATGTACCTATGTCCGAATAGGGACCCTTGCTTCTACTCAGGGTAAGGGGGTATACAGTTCTAAAATAACCCCTGCTCACCCCCTTGGTATCTTGGCACGAGCAGACAGGCCTATCTCAGAGGCAGTGTGTAAAGCATTTGTGAGCACATACAGTAATACAGTGAAAACAATACAAATGGACACCACACCAGTTAGAAATAAGTAATCTTTATCTAAACCAAAACAAGACCAAACAACAAAAATCCACAATACAGTATTAAAAATAAGGCTTTCAAAGGGTAGGAATAGTTCAGTTCAATGCAAGGTGTAAATGCGACACTTGTCTTAAAAAGTACCTGGGATGCGTCACACAAAACAAACAAAATGGCCACAGGGAAGGTGATGCGTCAGTTCCTTACACGCAGGGAAAGTGTTGCATCAGTTCCTTGCTTCGGGGGAGGTGATGCGTCGGTTCTTTACTGCAGCGCTGGGGAGGTGATGCGTCGGTTCGTTACCGAAGAGGAGGGGATTCTTCGTTTTCTTACTGCGTGGGGAGTTGATGCGTCTGTTTCTTACTGCCTCCCCCAACGATGCGACAGTCTTGGTGCCTCGATGCGATGCATTGATCCGGTACGATGCGTGGCTTCATGCAGCTGCACAGCAGGCTTGAGTTGGGATCGGTGTGGTGATCTCAGACTTTGGAGACCATTGCCCCCGTTGCATCGTGCGGCGATTTCTTGAGCCGCGGCAGGCGCTGCAACGGTTTCTTTGGCGATGAATCGCAAACAGGTGCGGATGCGACACGCTTCTTCGATGTTTCGTCAATTTTCCAGCTCCCAGCGACAAACAGTCTCTAGAGGCCATAAACAGCAGCAGGCACCTATATGCAGGTTGGAATTCCCAGCAAGGAAATTCAGGGGAGCTGGTGGTGAAGTCTTTGTGTCCCTGAGACTTCAGAACAGGAGGCAAGCTCAGTTTCAAGCCCTTCAAGATCTTTTCTTCAAGCAGGTGACAAAGCAAACAGCAAACTCCTTTTTCTCCTTTCATTGGCAGCAAGAAGCCACTGCAGGTCAACCCCAGACAGAAAACAGCACAGGGGCAGAATTCCTCCTCAGCTTATTCGGCTCTTCTCCTTGGCAACGGTTCCTCTTGATTTCCCAGAAGTGATCTAAAAGTCTAGGGTCTGGGCCTCTCTTTTTATACACTAAAATCCTTTGTTCTCTGAAGGCAGAGAGTGTCTGTACCGAGCCAAAACCAGTTCTGTGGGGCACTTTGCAAGTGCACAACAACCTCCTTTTTCTGTGTGAGGCCTGGCTCCAGACACACCACAGGGGGCGGAGCCGTCATTTTGGAAGGCAGACACAGCCCTATTCAGGTGCAAAAACAACAGTTGATGGACAGAATGCAGAACAATGTCATACTTTCACCCCAGTACAGAAATCTGGGCCTTAATCCATCGCTTTTTGATCACCATGCCATTCCAGATTGAACCCAGCCATATGCAAATCAGTCTTGACCCTGTGCCTCATGGGAACAGTCCAGCCTGAACTGCCAAGCCAGGTCCTCCCTGGACTGGGAATGAGCATCCTAGGACCAGTTTTGGGGTTTCACCCCTCTTCAGCCAGGATAGCTTGATTCCAGTGGAATGGAGAGCACGAGACCCACGTAAGACCATACCTGTCCCACTCGGGGTGACAAATGCAAAAACAACACTTGATGCACAGAATGCACAACAATGTCATACATTAACCCCAGTACAGATTTGTTCTGCATTTCGTCCATCAATTGTGTGTCTTTTGCTTCCTCGCCCTAAGTGCACAGGGTATGCCCAGACGTGGGTCCCGGGCTCACTGGATTTAATCTATCCTGGCTGAAGAGGGGTGAAACCCCGAAACCGGTCCTAGGATGCTTGTTTCCAGCCCAGGGAGGACCTGGCTTAGCAGTTCGGGCTGGACTGTTCCCATGAGGCACAGGGTCAAGACTGATTTGCATATCGCCAGGTCTAAACTGGGGTGGCATGGTGAGCAAAGGAATTATGGATTTAACTTAGATCTCTTGACTGGGGGTGAATGTTTTGATTTGTTCTGCATTCCGTCCATCAATTGTGTGTCTTTTGCTTCCTGACCCTAAGTTTGCCGGGTATGCCCAGACGTGGGTCCCGGGCTCACTGTGCCACTGGATTCAAGCTATCCTGGCTGAAGAGGGGTGAAACCCCAAAACCGGTCTTAGGATGCTTGTTTCCGGTCCAGAGAGGACCTGGCTTAGCAGTTCAGGCTGGACTGTTCCCATGAGGCACAGGGTCAAGACTGATTTGCATATGGCCAGGTCTAAACTAGGGGTGGGCGGAATTTGCGTAGTCGCGCTATGCAATGCTCCGCGAAACGGTAAAAAATCTCCGCAAGCACGCAAAAGTTCCCCGAACAGAAGGAATTGCTAGTTCTGTCCGTTCGCGATGCTTTTTTCCCGTTCGCGAACGCTGTTTGCATGCTCTGGGAGAAATATTTTGCGAACACGCATTTTGAAAGCACGAACAGGCAAAAAAATCCGCGAAGACGCGGATCGGGGAATTTTGGCAATTCCGCGTTCTCCGCGGAACGCAAAATTACCCAAATTCTGCAAATTCCGCGAGCGGAACGGAATTTACTGCCCAGGCCTAGTCTAAACTGGGGTGGCACGGTGAGCAAAAGAATGATGGATTTAACCCAGATCTCTTGACTGGGGGTCAATGTTTTGATTTGTTCTGCATTCCGTCCATCAATTGTGTGTCTTTTACAGCCCTATTCAGGCACAGCCCTATGCAGGTGAAGGTGCGTGGAGCGGTGGGAGGAGTCCCACCAATCCAAATGCAGACCAGGCCTATTCAGCCCAGCCCTGACTCATCAGACCTCTGGAGGCGCTGCCCTTCTGCAGCCCCTGTCATCCAAGCGCCAGACATGCAAAACACACACCTAGCAGCGGCACACTGGATGGTTAGGCAAGAAAATATCTACTTTCTAAAAGTAGTATTTTCAAACACAGAATGTAAAAATCACCCTCACTCAAAGATGCATCTTAACATTCTGAGTTCAGGGATACTAAACTTTATTTTCCATCTTGTTCCCAGGGTCGATTATGTTTATAAGATGTTATAAACAAACTCCCCATTCTGGCCTATATGGGAACAGATAGCCTTGCAATATTGAAAAACGAAATTGGCTGTATTTCACTATCAGGACATGCCACACATATCAGGGCATGTCCTACCTGACTAATATGTAGAAAAGGGAAGGTTTAGGGACTGGCAAGTGTGTGCACTTCCCAAGTCGACATGGCAGTCACCGACTGCACATAGGCACTGCAATGGCAGGCCTGAGTCATATTTTACAAGCTGCTTCTGTAGGTGGCACAACCAGTGCTGCAAGCCCACCAGCCGCATTTGATGAACAGGCCCTGGGCACACATAGTGCACTATACTAGGGTCTGAAAAGTAAATCAAATAAGCCAATCATGGAATCACGAATCCATAACAATACTTTACAAACAGAGCACTTGCACTTTGGCACTGAACAGCAGTGGCAAGGTGCCCAATGCATCTACACCAGCAAAAATGGAGTCCAACACATAGCAAAACACAGGAAGTAGAGGCAAACAAATGGAAGGGAGACCCACGCCAATGGTGCCAGGTCTAACACCCATAGTGTGTACGTTTCCTCAGCTCCCCTGCGCTTGCAATTGCCTGCTCCTGCAGTTTATTTTTCCCACCAGTGGTCCCCATCGTTGCCCTCCCTGCTAGCCCCTTCCACCTCCCAGGACTATTTATGGAGGCAGCTGCATGGCCGTGGCACCGGCACCAAAGGCAAGCCCATCTGCGCCTTTCCGCACCAGTATTGTGCTGAGCATCAGGAATCCTGGCCCTCCGCACTCCCACAGGTTTGCCTATGCATACCTGTAGGAGAGTAGGATCTGCACTTATGTTGCCCCCACTTTTTTTCTGATGTATACACTGCTTTCTGGCCTAGTCTGGCTGGGTCCCTGCTAATCAGGGCCCCAGTCTCTCTGTTCTCTCTAAACAACTTGGTGTGCATATTAGATGCACTAGTGATTGGATACTGTGGTACCTTATGAGCCCTTAGTATATGGTACCTTAGGTACCTAGGGCATTGGTAATTCACAGGCCTACCAGGGGCTGCAGCATGTATTATGCCACCCCTGGGAAGCATTCTCAATCTGACACCACAGGCCTGCTACTGCAGCCTGTGTGAGGTAGAGTTAGCACTCCTCACTGAAGTATAGGTTTCTATATCTCACCATACACACACATATAAACCTATCAGCCACCCCTATGGCAGGCCCTATCAATCCTGAGGGCAGGGTGCTTGGTTTACTATGTGAGGGGGTGCCTCTGTATGAGCAGGACCCCTCTGCACCTACCAGAGTCTATTCTCTATAGCTGTTTGTGGATGCGGTTAAACCATATACTCTTAAGCGCATTATAACCTCCCGGTAAATGCTAACTTTGGAATGACTGCATCAAAACATGTCGTGTTTGGTGTCAAACAACTTGGAATCATACCCCCACACCAGTAACTGGTGTGGGAGTATGATCCCGTCCTTCTAGAGGGGATGACATGTACCCACTGTACTAAACGACAGAAATCCTATAGAGCCCTGGCATCACAAAATGGATGCCACAAGCACAGACACTGGGCTGCCCTCCTGCTGCTGACTGAAACTCGCAGTGGAGGAGGCCCAACAAAAGGCATCCTGTCACAGGGAGGTGTCACCACCTTCCAGACAGGATTTAGTGTATTGGAGCTGGGTGGGTGCACTCCTAGAGTGCTTTGAAGTCCTGCACTGGGGGAGCAGTAGGCTCCTCTGTGCATATGCCAGCTCAAACCGGTTCAGGGGCTACCTGTCCCTGCTCTAGCATGAAACTGGACAAAGGGAGGTGGGTGTAACCACCCCCTCCCCTGACCCTCCTAGAGGAGTGGTCATAGAGCTAGTCCCTCCCCTATCTTCACTATAAGATAGCAAGCATTGCCAATGCAATTCAGATAACCCTGGATGACGCTCTACAAAGAAGAATCCTGGCCCTTCGACGTTCCACTACCTTTGGAAGACAGAAGAATCTCCCTTGGAGTCAAGGAGTGACTCCCCTGCTTGGCAGGCACCGAACACCTTAATCAATGGTTGCAAACTTTCCCGCCCCCGCCGGAGTTTGAAGTCCCTGCTGCCCCAGAAGTAGATTTCCTGACTTCTCGATGGCCATTGTGAGTCCCCAGCAGAGCTGTGGTGAGTGGACCCCACGAGTGACGAGGAACAGTAATACCCGGGGACCATGCACTATTGTCAAGTGCAAACCCTCAACAACGTTCTAAGAACTTGTGCATTGGACCATTTGTGGCCCAGGCCTCCAGCAGGGCTTGCACCAAATATTATCTGCCTACCCCATCCCGAGTGACCGTGGGCTCCTGTGAAGCATTTCCTGAGGAGGCGTCTTTGCGATCACTTGCCCATGCGTTAGTGGGTCCCCCGAAGTCTTTCTCATCAACTCAAAGGGCTTCCCTAGCTGCTCCAGGCCTGCCCTCACGCACCCTTGCTGGGTGAGTCTATCAGACCTTGCTGGTCTGCACCATTGACTTTCTTTAGTCTACACAAGACTTGCATTTGCCAAGGCTTGTTAGCTCCAATTTGGTTGCTGATGCTGCCATCAGCTACAAACAATGTGGGACACTCCGAATCCAGCTGCTGGTCATCGTCGATCCCTCCTGGACCTCGTGAGAAAAGAGTCAAAACACCATCGACGACCTGAATCGACGCGACATCTGTGGTCATCCATCTTGCGGGCCACCGGTCACTGGCAAGTGACTTTGAACACTGTCCCTTCAATTTGCAGGTCTTCAGCATCTTGAATCCACCTTCGAATGCCACCGGACACTTCTTCAGTCGACGCAAGCAGCAAGTCTTCTTTGGTCTCCATAGAAAACAGCAACGCGAACCGACACCAAAAGACACCTATGCACCCGGCTTCCCTGGGTGAGGTAACTCGTGCACTCCGGTGCCCTATTGTGTGTTGGCCCTCGAAGTACTTACCTTGTAAGTGGCTTGCTTGTAGACTTCCTCGAAGTACCCTAAAACTTTAAAAATAAAACCGCGACTTGCTCCATTGTAATCAATAGGGAACCCGCGGCTGTGTTCACACACTGCACGCGTCTCCCGTGGGCCTGTTACTTACCTGCTAACACTGCAGTAGTGAAGCCCCAGTGATTCCCCAGGCCTTGTCATTTTGCAAGTCGACATCCTTATACCACTTTCTTAGTATATGGTCTGGTACGCCCCTAGGGCTCCAGCCATATTTGTGCTTAATTTATTGTGAAACGTTGAAATTTGAATGTGTACCTGGTTTCTATTCTCATAAAGAGATAAGTAGAGTGTGTCTAGTAATAAATACATATATATTTGATATATATATATACCTGTGTGGTGTCCTTTCATTTGGTAATTCAAGAGATTATAAGGTAAAACAAGCTGCTTTATATTCCTCTGAGACTTAGCCTGAAGGCTGCTCTCCACAGCTACCACTAGGATAGCTTTCTTTAAAAGGTTGTCTTAAACCTATCTATCATAAGAGTCGAATTGGACTGGTGCAAGGTGGCCACTATAACTAGTGACCAGCATATACCAGGCCAACTTCTCACAATACCTCTGTAACCTGGACCCCGGACACAGCAACAACTGCTGCCACGCATCACCTCACTCCACAGCAGGACCTTTCACCTGCTTCCGCTGCCAGTTCACCGCCACCCCCACCGACCGATACCTCCCAGGAATAATTCAGCTGCCTCCTGATCAATGCCATAATGCTCTGCAAATTCGCAACGGAAGTCTGGGACACCATCTTCAGTCTCGCCTCCGAAGTAACCTTCACCCCATCATCAGCCCCTAACATCGTTGCGGCTACACCCGGCGGCTACAAGATGAAACACCACAATCGCACCAACAAACACGGAGGCGGCATTGCCATCGTACACAAGGAATCGATCACCTGCACCATCACCAATGACAAAACCACACTGATCATGGAACATATGAACTTCCAGGTCCACACCAACGATAACACCACCATCATTAGCTACCCTAGCCTACAGACCGCTAAGATCAAGAACTGGTCTCAGTGACGCCATCACTGAATTCATCACCCTGTTTGCTACTGAATCCAAACACTATGTCTTCCTAGGAGACCTCAACTTCCACTTAGACCACTCCACCAACACCAACTGGAAAGACTGGACAACATCGGCCTCAAGCAGCTGATCACTGACCCCACACACAAAGCAAGATGAACACTGTACCCCATCTTCATGTCAAGCAACAGAATCAGATACAGCCACACCTCGGAACTCACCTGGTCGGACCACTCCATCGTACACTTCACCCTAGCCCAGAGGTCTTCAAACATTTTGATGCTGAGACCCCATCACATTTATTTAGGTGTAAGGACCCCCTTCTGACAAAAGTTTCTAGAACTTGGTACTCCTCACCCTTGAAAACTATCGACAACCATAAATGCCCCCAATTCCCACAGCAAATCATTTTTACATTGGGGAAACAATTAAAGAGTGTTTAGCAAACCAAAGGTCAATGAGCGTGGGGGCTTGGTCAAAGGTGTGGCTAAAAACAAAGGGCCTCATTTATGAGGCACTGGCGTAGGGCAGTGCCACAAGGCTTCTTGCTGCGCTACCCTACGCCACTGTGACAGGGCAGGAAAATACTTTATTTATGAAATATGGTGCATTCCTGTCCTTTCCCCCTGCGTTGGCACACAGATTCCTGCCTAGCGCCAACAAAGGCAGGATGGTTTTTGTGCAGGAAGGGTCACCTTCCCACATAAAAACAATCCTGAGAGGGGTTTTCCTCTTTCTATGTGTAATGAAAAATGCAGCACTCATGAAAAGAGGTAAAAACGAGGAGAAATTAAAAGATTTCTCCTCGTTACGCCTGCTGTGGGGAGGCTTATAGTTTTGGCGCTGCCCCTGATTTACATGATTTCGCAAATATGGGGCAGCATCAAAATCCATGGGTGTTGCGTTGGAACATCCACCTAACGCCCATGGAAAGCCTCCTTGACACAGAGTAAGGCAACGCAATAACTTGCTCTGCCTTGCATTACTCCATATCTTTGAGGCCATGCAAAGCCACGCAGGATGACTTTGCGTCGCTTCATAGATATGATTGAGACGCTTGTGCTGCCGGAGCTTCAAAATAAGTGATACTCCAGAGGTGCAAGCTTCTTATAAATAGGCCCAAAAATATTGTGTTCACTTTTTTGGTCTTTCACCATCAGGTAGCTATATATAAAATGATGGATAGCTTAAATGAAAAATAAACGTAAAAAGTTGTTACTCAGTGTGCAATGCACTGTAGTACATTATGAAACCTCTGTTATTTAATGCATGCAGAGGTCTGTGTGTAACCAGAGAGCCACAGAATTAAATTTGGTTGGTGCAGTGGGGAATAGTGACTTGTGTATTTTAGGTGCTACAAGGTCGCTGCCTGTTACAGAAAGCACTGTGAATGTGTAAGTCATTATTTTATACTTGCATTTCACACATTATAAGATAGACTGCTACAAACTGTGCAAATAGTTTTAGGATAAAATTACGTTTTTTAAATTTACAATTTAGTAATACCAGGTCATAAGGAATGCATCTATTTTGCATTACTTTACAGCCCAGTTGTTAACTCTTTGGATTACCCCCCCAAAAAACACATCTTTGCCATCACAGGGCTTGGAGTAATTCGAGCAATTAAAGTCAGAATCACTGCCAAACACCCTTTACATTTGCAGATTAACTCCTAGGACACATTTGCATTTCATTCAGGCAAGCAGGCACCCTGGCACAAAGACTTGTTTAAATGATTGTTTTACCTCTCTGCAGGACCTCTTAATTTCAAAGCACATGACACTCAATTTACTCCAGCTGAAGCATTTTAATGATTGGAATGAAGAGTTCGGGGCGGGTGTCCATGTCCAAACGGAAAGGTACATGTTTTGGATTCCGGCAAAAGTGAGGTCTGGAAATGCGGGACCCCTTCCCAGGCCATCCAAGGCCCACCTGGGGGTCGCGCCTCACAGATTGAAAACCTCTGCCCTAGCCGGACCTCCCCGCATCACCCCCAACGGCCACCGCGCCCCCTTCCATAGCTGTGCCAAGATCACTCAGCAACAATGGGCCGATGCCCTTTGCACCACACTGCCCAATGTCACCACCGACTTTGATCAGAAAGTACAGAACTTCAACAACTGGATCACCAGCGCTGCTGACCGAATTGCCCCAGCCACAACCCACAGGCCCCCTAAACAAGCCAGCTGGTACACCCTGAAATTCGGCACATCAAACACAGGTGCAATCTATTGGAAAGAAGATGGTGCACTAGCAGGAACCACAATGGCCGAGCAACCTTCAAATCAGCCATCAACGACTACCACAGCCAGATCAAAACCACAAAAAAGAAGGCCCTGGCCAACCAAGCCAAGGAACTCTTCACGGTCGTCAGAGTGTTCACCTGCCCATCAGACACCGAAAACTCAATCTCTGCCTCACAGGAACCCTACGACACCCTCGTGGACCACTTCAACAACCAAATAGCAACCATCTACAAAAACTTCTATCCCTAACCCTGTGGCCTCCTCAGCACCCTATCAACCACCACCACCGACCACCCACTCACTGCATGGGAACAACTCAGCACACCGAACACAACCACACTTATGAACTCCATCCACTCAGGGCCACCCAACAACACCTGCCCCATCTGCATTTCCACCTTGGGAGAGACAAGATCAGTTCACCACCATCCTTAATGCCTCGTTACCCACAGCTATCTTTCCCATTGCCTAGAAACACACAGAGGTCAGGCCCCTCCTCAAGAAACCCTCTGCAGACCCCAGCAAGCTCCAGAACTACCGTCTAATCACACTGCTTCCGTTCCCCTCTAAATGTGCTGGAGAAGACCATCAACCGCCAACTCACCGAACACCTGGAGAAAAACAACCTACTGGACCCATCCCAATCTGACAGCAGAGGCAACCACAGCACTACGACAGTGCTGATCGCCGCCACAGATCACATCCACACCCTACTCGATAGAGGGGAATCAGCCGCATTGATCTTGCTCGACCTCTCTGCAGCCTTCGGCACTATCTCCCAGTTTGCAATCACAGATGATACGCTCAGATGGCATCCTTTCTCACAGGGTGCACCCTCCCTTCACCTTGCAAGCCAAGCACACCATCTGCGGCGTCCCCTAAGGCTCATCCTTCAGCCTAACCCTCTTCAACATCTACAAGACACCACTCGTGGACATCATCAGATCACACAACATCAACATCATCTCCTACGCTGACGATACGCAGTTCGCCCTCTCGCTCTCAGCAGACCCCACCTTGACTATGACCAACTTCTACAACTGTATGAAGAACATATCAGCCTGGATGAGGGACAATTGCCTACAACTGTATGAAGAACATATCAGCCTGGATGAGGGACAATTGCCTGAAGCTTAACACAGACAAGACAGAAGTTCTCATCTTTGGCAGACACACGGCCCTCTGGAACATCTCTTAGTGACCGTCAAAACTCGGACCTAGCCCCACGGCAAAACTCTCCATGAAACATCCGGTCAACACTGTCTCCTCAGCCTGTTTCCACTCCCTCCACATGCTCTGCAAAGTCTTCAAGAGGCTCACCATTTGCACCAGGCAGACAGTGATGCAGGCCCTCATCACCAGCCCACTGGACTACGGCAATGCACTCTATGCAGGCTCCACCACAAACTCATGCAGAGGCTCCAGATGATCCAGAATGCAGCTACAAGACTCATCCCCAACCTGCCCAAATTTGAACCACATCACCCAGCACTGGGAGGACTTCCACTGGCTCCCGATCCAGAAGAGATGCCAGTTCAAGCTTCCAACCTTCGCCTGCAAAGCCATCCATGACCAAGGACCCACCTTCATGATTCACATCCTGCATTTCCGTCAACATCCCAGGAATCTACACACACTTCACCCTCACACAGACACCTCGCTTACACCACTGTCGCTCCAGGAGACGCTCTATCTCCCATCTTGCCACGAAAGCCTTGAAAGCCCTCCGTCTCCACCTCCACACCGCACCCTTGCTGACCCACTTCAGGACAGAGCTCAAGACCTGGCTGTTCGACTGAGACCAGCAGCAAGCACCTGGATACCCTCTCGGGATGACAAGCTGTGCTCTACAAGTACAACTAGAACTGAATTAAAATTACAGTTACAATATTGCTGAAGTCCAGCCTGTTTCCCTTAATTTGCAGAAGGGGACTATAAGCAGACTCGCTGCAGAGAAGTAGAAGAAAATAAACAATCAATTTATTTTGATTACGACTTTCTACTTTCCCGAGATTGACCATTGTTAGCATGCATATGCAGGATCCTGACCTCTTTAACCCCATCCCTCCTCAGAGTCTGTAGGGATTAGCAAACTCCATTTCATCAGCACAAGATTTGCGACGCTTGCCCTGCCCAGCTCATTTACTGGGTAATTACCAATAACTGAAAGAGCCCCCCTCCTTGGAAGTGTTTGTGTCACTCTCTGCACTGTGCCCCTGCCCCTATACTCCTCAAGCAACGAGTTGGTTTCAAAAACAGACTTCGCCGAGCTCTGATATCATGTTAATTCCATCAGATGGAATTAACGTGTAAAACACCTAGCCAGTATTTTTGCATTTAGAAAAGCAGTCTGGGCTGTGCTGTGAACATGGACCTGCTCGAACGACCAGGAGGGACTTCACATGGACGCACACACCTGAACTTTTCAGCGGAGTGTGGTGAATTTCGCTTAGCGTGAAGGACCCAGACAGGGCCATCAGTAACCTCGAAAATAAGGGGATTCATATTTAGGCACTAGGGATATCTGTCACCGTTGTGATGGAGTAACCTGCCTGCCGAGATGCAAATAAGGCCCAAAGGGGCATATTATCAAGAAACGGCGTTAAAATTATCGCCGCTTTAGCGGCAGAAAACTGCCGCTAAAGCAGCGATAATGGGCTTGATAATGTGCCCTTGAGAATTCCCATAGAAGCCCATGTTCTGGTGTCAGCATGGGCTTCTATTGGAATTCTCTGCGGCATATTATCAAGCCCATTATCGCCGCTTTAGCGGCAGTTTTCTGCCGCTAAAGCGAGATAATTTTAACGCCGTGCTTGATAATATGCCCCATAGTTATTTTACTAGCATGTGAGCTATGATTTGGATGCTACACTTGGTGGTCTTACCAGCAACAAAACACTCTGAGATAATTTAGGACGATTTAAACCTGTTCCAAAGACATTTACCATGCGGCGCACCGTGGCGCACAGATGGGCAGATGTGTGTCGCATCCCCCCGCAGAAAGGTGGCGCATTGCTGGAGTTGCGTCGCAAGCGCGACGCAGCTCCAGCAAGGCTCGGGGTGCTCCATCCCTAACATGCTGCGTCAACCCTTACGCCTGCAGGCGCAGGGTTTTGACGCAGCATGGCCGTAAAAGTGAATGAGTGAAATCTTGTAGATTCCTGTGCCAGAACGCCCCCCCCCCCCCGTGCAGGAACGCCCACATGTGGCTCACGGCTTTACAATGTGACGCATCTCCCTAGATGCGTCACGGTGTAAATAGCCCGCAGCATGGCGCTGGCTTTGCGCCGCTGCTGCGTCACAAAAGTGACGCAACGGCGGCGCAAATCTGGCATAAGTGGCTTGTAATGGAATGGAGACCGAGGACAATTCGCCCCTCGACGATCAATCCACAGTTTTTAGGCACATTCGTAAAGTTATTTTGTCAGCCAGCTCCAAGTTGTTGAGTCGACAGAAAAGTAAGTTCTCCCCGATTCAAATGTGCCTCGTGGTTCATGGTGTTATCCTTGTACTTTAACAAATGGCTGTGCTGCTTGACAGCTGCCGTAGTGACAGCTCTCCATTTCTCAGCGCCTGGCAGTGTACACAGCTGCCCGCGACAAAAAACAGGGAGGAGAGCCTCAAATCTGCCTAACAAATTGCACATAACCTTCCTCCCAGGACACTCTCTGCTATTAAGCGCTGAGGGATTTGGGAACAAAACCGTCATGCTCACAATCCCGGTATTAGGCCTTCAATCTTATCTTATTACATTAATTACTTCCGCTAACTGGAGCCCCAGTTGGTTAGATTCCATTTGACCAATGCTGCCCTCTATCGGCAGCTCGCCGCTAACGCACAATTGGCTTCACAGAAGGAATATTTTCAAACTGAATATTATTATGCAAGCACGGGAATAATAATTGTTCATTACAAAAACGTTTTTGTGATATTAATGTTGCGCAAGAACCTTTCTTCTCAAAGTTAGATAACTTAGCCATGTGCATTTAACTTCTTGGCTTAACAATCAATGCTGACGACCTGACTGGCAGCCTTCAAGGCGTGTTGCCTCCAAGTTTCCATGGCATTAGACCGACCACCTTTAGGCTCAAAATTCGTACATACCAGACCCAGACTGGCCCTGCTTCTGGCCCACACCATATTCAAGAGTCTTGCATTGATGGCACGGCTGGATTGGGAACCGGAACCGGCCCTGGCAAACAGCTTGGGTGTGGATGTGCTAGTTAGAAGCACCACTCCCGTCTCACCGCTGCAGCTTTTGTTACAGCGGGCCGATATTGTAGCTATGCTGCAAAAACAGCCCCCGTAACAAAAAAGGCCTCCCAGGGGTCCAAAACCGGCTCCTACCCTGGCGGCCCACCAGGGAAAGGCTCAGTTCCCGTTGCGGCCAGTCTGGCCCCGATTGATGATACTCCATTCTCGGCAGTCCAAGGTCTCTGAACTCTCTCCCTGCACGCATACGGAATCGCAACCACCTTGAATTCCAAAGAGAAGCAAAGCATTCGCTGTACCCCAACATCGGATCCACCACTCAGTTTAATCTGCAACCAGTGCTTTTAATGGGCCGGTACTCACGTCTCAGTGTTCTCCCTTTCAGTATCAGATCTTCTTCTTCTGCTAGTTGAGCTCAGACTCTGAGGTATGGGTATGTGCAGCGCAAGTACTGCTGAAAACAAGACTTAACAAGTGAAGAGTGGCTACCAGCTGCTCTAACTGTCAAAAGTCAGTGTTTTCGGGTGCGAGGTTTCTGCAGCAGCCTTACATTTCAATTGCCAGTGGATCAGGAATGTGGAGATGTGGTCACCCGTCAAGAGCTTGTGACAAGGAAACTGTTGGACTATCAGTTAGAATGTAAAGCTGCAACTGTAACCCAGTCAGAGGCGCAACTAGAGCCAAATTTCGGGGGGGGCTGAGCAAAAATTTCGGGGGGGGCTGAACTTTATGCAATAGGCAGAGTGGAGCTGCAGGGGCTCTTAGAAGGGGTGAAACAACAGCAAGGCCTCATTAACATGCAAATGGTCTTTTAAAGACCTGTGAAGTGCTCGGGTGCGGCTGCTTTTTTGCCCGGGAAGGTGTCTCATCCCGGGCTGCCACACACGACGGGGGGGGGGGGGGGGGGGTCAGGGGCTGAAGCCCTTTGAGTCCAATGGGTGTTGCGCGCCTGAACCCAGTGCTAGAATACGCTACTATTGACTGTCAGAGAGCCTAATGTCCTTTGGCATGGACGTCATGTGGGCATAGTCAGGGGTCGCAGCTGTGACCTCTAGCTTGCTCCCTGCTACTCCTGGCTCAGGAGGTCACAGCTGGGACCCCTGACTACCCCAAATGACGTCCATGACCTTCGGCCAAGTTTGATTCATTTGTTGATTGCGTAATTGGTACTTATTTGTAGTTTTATACAGCATGACCTTATCTTAATTGCATTAAAGCACTTTACATGAGAAGCGCATTTTCAACATGAAAGTGAACCCAGGTGGGTAACTATGCTCCGCCAGTGGAGTTTACATAGTTATGCCTAATCCATTGCGAACGCAGAGTTCAGGCAAAACTACAACTCTGTGGCGGAGAGTAGATAGCCGGCGCCTCCACCCTCCCAAAATAATTAAAAGAAATTAAAATGCACTTACCTGCCCAGTGGCTACCTCCTCCTCAACATGTCTGCTTTCCTGCCTCCTTCTCGCCGTCCTGCTTCACTGATAACCCCAACGTTGTACGTCTTGCGAGTGCGCACTCTACATTTTCTGCATGCATCCTACATAGAGAAAATGGCGTCTCAACAGGCGCCTGAGTGGGCGATGTCCGCACCAATCACAACGCTGCCATTGCAGCGTTGCGATTGGCTTACTGGAGGGGAGGGAGGATGCATGCTTCTTGCATCAGGAAAACCCGGGCGTGGGAATGGCCGAGAGCTGAGGCGGCGCGGGATCCGGTAAGGTATGTTTTAAAAAACTAAGTTTTTAACAGCCCACCCCGAACACCCACGTGATACCCCCACCTACCCTCCCCCCGCTTATCATGCGAGCCTTAACTGCGGCGCATGCTCCATTGTAGTTGGCCTCAAACCTTGTCTTTGTCCTGGATAATTCCAACCTGATGTCTCAAAGTAGTGCTTTTGTCTTTTACGCACTAGAAAGTGTTAATTCTTTAAAATTTCATGTCTCCGGTTCCCTTTGTTTGAGTTTTTTAGTTTTGGTGTCATTTTAATCCCAAAAATATTTCCTATTTTTATAAATTGGTGTTGGATTTTTATTGTGTGCTGTGTCTTACTTATTTTGGGGCTTATTTATGAGAGGCTTACACCGCCAGAGCGTCACTTTTTTTGATGCTCTGGCAGCCAAAGCCTCACAATCATATCTATGAGGCGACGCAAGACCTCATAATAAGGAGTAAGACAAAGCAGTGCAAGTCTCTACGTTGGCTTACTCTGCATCAAGGTAGCAGACCATGGGCATTGCGGTGGGTTTTCCCCCGAGACACCCTTGGATTTTTACCAGATTTACTTGATCACGTAAACCTAGGGCAGTGCCAAAATCTTATGCTTCCCCAGAGAAGACGTACCGAGGAGAAATATTTTTATTTCTTCTCGTCTTTTCCTCCTTCCATGTGTGCTGCCTTCTGCATCGCACATGGAAAGAGGAAAACACCTCTCTGTATTGTTTTTGTGCAGGAAGGTGCCCCTTACCACACAAAAACAATCCTGCATGCAGCGCAGACACCCTTGCATCAAGGAGCTAGGCAGCAAATTGTGCTCCAGCATAGGGGGAAAGGGCAAGAGTGCACCGTATTTCATAAATTATTTCATAAAGGAAGAAGGAATGCTGTGCTTCTGAAAAGACAGCCACTCTGCTGGATTGCTGCTCTTAAGAACTACTGCCCTGCTGTGCTGACATATGAACTTCTGCTTTTTTGTCTGGATGAGAAGAACTGGACCTCCATCTCTTGAACCCAGAACCCCGAGAGACTCCAAGGGCTAATTGGCTGGCTTCCTGATCTGAAGCCTCGGGGACACAACAGGCTTCCAACAACATTGCATCTGTGCCTGGACTCTGCCTTCTGTGATCCTACTCTACCATGTGCTGCCACCCCAGCCCTGGACCCTTGGAAGTGGGCTTAAGGTGCTCTGCCAGCCTCTGTTGATCCAGAGAACCAACACATCACCGCATGGCACAATACCCGAGCAGAACCAACGCATCACCGCTGCGGCGTGGATTGGACCCGTTGCAAAGACCAGCATCATAATGCAGTCCTTAGGAACTAACGCATTGCCCCAACTGCACGATGCATTGTTAGGCTCGAAATTCGCCTTCCCGTTGTGCACGTACATTAGGTTAGCAATATTTGGCGAAATAGACACCATTTGCATTCACGTCATGTAACCCACTGAGTTATCCTTGCCGCATGTAAACTTTAGTTGGCCAGTGTGACTCCATTTTGTATTTCGCAATCACTAGAAGAATGCTTAGGTTGTGTTCGTATTAGGCCTTATTTTCAAACTCTCTTGGCTCAGCAGAACACTGTACTTCGCTATTACTTTTCCCCTGTTCAAGGCTGTAACTTGACTTGCTAATGAACCGTTATTCTATTTGCACATTCCAATCTCTACATGTAGCTCTGCTCCCACGTTAGGAGATGCTGAGACTCAGCACAGTGACCTTGAGTACTGATAGTGCACCCCTCTGGCAGGTGTTAGCTCATCTTTCTGTACCTCCATTGTTCATACCCGGCACAAGCCATAAACATTCCGTTAGAGGCGTGGCCGAAGTCTCCAGAAGGGTTTATTATGTATTAGCATACCCTGGGGCGTCAGTCCCCTCGACAGACATCTTAGGGTGAAGGTCTGACTGGGCTCCTCTGCAGAGTATATACTAAACAAAGTAAGTTTGTATTCTCTACTGTCTGACCGACTCTTCATTTAGGGGAAGGCATAGCAGGTAGTTTTTTTATAACCCGTGTGGCCCTAGAGGGCCCCGTCCTTCAGCATCCTCAGCACAGGCCCTCATGTCTCTCATTGATGGCAGCCTCAACGAGGACTCCGCATTGCAGCCTTGCCGCTCTTTGGAACTGACACATCGCCCTGACTGCAGGCCGCATCTTGGATGACGGACTTCGCATCACAAGCCCTGTCCACCGGATCCTCGAAAATGACGCAGACCCTCGCATCGCAGCCTCACCGCACCCCAGTAGACTGATGCATCAGTTGGTTTGTGCAAAAGATCTTCTATGTGGATCCTCGCAATGTTCTGCAACCTAAGATTTAAGGTGCTTTGTTCAGTGGGCCTAACTGGCTCCCTGTAGCCGGCCCAGAGTCCATTGTGGTCGGCCTGAGCTTGTGATTTTGTCCCAGTCTGGCACGATCAGCTATCCACAGTTGCGCTTTATTCTTTTTGGTGCTATTTTTACTAAAATCTTTGAAATTGCATATTCCCGGTTCTATTGATTGGATTTTTGTTGTTGTGGTCTTGTTTTATCTATTAAAATATGTTCTGTTTTCCTAACTTGGTGTGGGGTCCTTTTTGTGTGGTGTTTTCACTTTATTACTGTTTGAAATATTGCACAAAAACTTTACACATTGCCTCTAGGCTAAGCCTGACTACTCTGTGCCTAACTGCCAGAGTGTTAAACACAAGTTAATTTAGGGTTGACTTATACCTCACCCTGAAAAGGATTGTGGTCGCTTCTTGACTAGGGCTCTCACTCCAGTCAACCAACAACCCAATTTCTTACTTTTGGTCTGGCATTCTGTACCGTTCAGATATTCTAAAGACAACCTGCAATCTCTGACTGGATCATGTTAGCTGCATCGTAGGGGCAGGCACAGCAGATGGTCTGTTGCGATAAATGTATGTGCTAATAAGGTACTCCAAATAGAGCCCACAACCGCTGGCTGTGGACATGTTTACTCCATCACAGTACCCATGCGAGTGTAGGGCTTATGGTCATGCACTGAGTACAGCATTCTAATTATCATAATAAGGTCTAAAGACAAATGCACAGGTCATGCTTTGTTCGAGTGCGGGTTACTCATAATGCATAGCCTGTGACTATGCATCTTATGTACTAATTTCTTACATAAGGGCACACTGTCACATCAGAGGGTGCTTTTGAACCCCTTCTCTCCTGGAAGTATAAAGTATTTACTTTACTTGTAAAAATGACCTGCAACATAGATGGAGGACACCTTAGCACTTAATTGTCTGCAACAAAACGCTCGCCATGTACGCTTTTTATCACCATATTTGGGCCTCCATGGTAAGACTATCTCGCCAATTGATTTAGAAATGCATCGGTGACCTAATTGAAGTTTAAAAAAATCCGTTATCTACATATTTATGTCCATGTGTACCATTTGAACACCAATTGCTGTAGGCATACCCCTGATGTAGCGCTCATAAGCCCATGGCCGCCCTTATCCCCTGACCCAGCCATCATACTCTGGTACCCATCATACCTTGGCAGTGACATTTTATGCCCTTGCTTCTTTTAGGAACAGTGTGTGTATCCCCATTATCTGTCCACGTGTAGCCATCATATTCACTGGTACTGGCATCATATACCAATCTGCTGCCATTATGCCAACCAACAATTCTGATGCCTCACATACCGAGCGTGCTGCACTTGTGCAGCTTCACAATGTCATTTATCGCTCTTTTTCTCCTATCAAAGAAAGTAATGTGCACAGAGACAAGGATCAGTACAACATTAAAAGGGAATATATATTTATTTTGATTATATAGCTATTCTACAGACATATTCAATAAGGGTTATAAAAAAATCTAAGCAAGTATTTTTTATTCTGTAAGAGTAAATCAGTCTATTTAGTCTGTAAAAATAGGCGAACCATGGCTGTATGTCTCTAAGGGTGGGTTTATTTTGACATTGTACTGATATGTGTTTTTCATCCTTAAAAGGTCAAGTTAGGGTGCCTTTTATGTGAATTCTCTTCGCTGCACCTGTCAACATTCATAAGGAAACTCCATGGGCATGCTTAAAGGCATAGATAACACTCCAGTGCACCTCTCTAATGTATGGTGCACGTGGGCCCAGCAGGAGACAGGGGTGTGTGTGTGTGTGTGTGTGTGTGTGTGTGTGTGTGTGTGTGTGTGTGTGTGTGTGTGTGTGTGTGTGTGTGTGTGTGTGTGTGTGTGTGTGTGTGTGTGTGTGTGTGTGTGATGTGTGTGTGTGTGTGTGTGTGTGCGTGTGTGTGTGTGTGTGTGTGTAAACTTTTCACAGTGTACAGAAACATCTAGCATCTGATGTCCTTTCATGTACCTAAACGTCTGTCCTTCCCTTTGAGTGACTGTAGTGCTGCTTTGTGAGAGGAAATGTAGAACTTATTAGGGCTTCGATGTGTTATGACTTCTCCCTTCAAACAAAAGGCCGATGCTTGAGTTATAGGAACTGAAGTGCTTACTTGTGAGCCCCATGCAACACTTTGGCGCCACCCTTGCGTCACTTTTCATGGCGCAACACAATCGGTTGCGCCATATTTATAAGGTGACGCATCTAGGCAGATTCGTCACCTTGTAAACCCCTGCACCACATTATAGATGCGTCAGGTATATTGTATGCACGGTGGGCGTTTCCACACAACAAAGCCACGTAGGAGTCTATCAGATTTCACTGCGCCACTTCTAGGACGCCATTGCGTCAAAACCTCATAGCAGGCATTAGGTGAATGCAGTGCTATGTGTGTGGGCCTGCTTCATGCATTGCTGGAGTTGCGTCATGCTTACGACACAATACCAGCAATGTGGGACTTTTGCGCCGACAGATACAGCAGGATTCCTGACACATCTGTCACCCTTGCGACATAGAGTGCCGTACAGTAATTAGGGCACATTCATTGTGTCAAAAGGAGGGCGCCGTCAAATCTGTTGCATCGCTGTTTTGTCACAGCGATTCATCAGTTTCCATAAATAAAGCCCTGAATATGCTGGTTCTGAAAGATAGAATGAATGTATGAATGAGTGCACCCATAAATCAACTAGTGCAGGTTCTAAGTGCACCCACGTTTTTTTTTGTGAGTGACTAGGAGCAATGTTCAAGAGTTGAGCTGACATTTGAGAGTATCGGACCGTGTAACTGAGGTGTTATGCTTAGACTAAGTTATACGTTATCCCTGAAAGAGATGGGTGGAATAGAGAGGAAAAGTAAGGTGAAGAAATGTACACTGGAACAAATGAGGAATAGGCTGGCAGGCCGGGGTTATGATGGATGCTCAGAAGGGGAGAAGGAGACAGGATGAAACTAAGGGAGGGACAGGAGGGTCGAAGGATTGAAACCCACACACATATCGAAAGGGGAGAGAGGAGGTGGGGGCTAACGAGTCGTGTAATCGTGGGGGGAGTGGTGAAGGGAGAGTGATGATCTTGGCCTTGTGATCAGGTACTCCTGCGCGGTCAGTCTCTCTGCTAAGCTGTGTCATTGGATGCTGGCTGCCTGGTGCGAGAGGGAGATGTAGAAGGTGTGGACAGCTGGCAGCTCCAGTACTCGGGGGCATATTAACAAGCCAGGCGATAAAATTATCGCCGCTTTAGCGGCAGAAAACTGCCGCTAAAACGTCGATAATGGGCTTGATAATATGCTCTATGGAATTTCAATTGATACCCATTTTAAATGTGAAGGACGTCTAACATGGGCTTCAATTGGAATTCCATAGAGCATATTATCAAGCCCATTATCGCCGTTTTAGCGGCAGTTTTCTGCCGCTAAAGCGGCGATAATTTTATCACCTGGCTTGTTAATATGCCCCTCGATTTTTTAATAACCGCGGCCAGTGCAACTGAATGTCGACACACAGAATACCAAGGATGCTCAGTTGAATCCACATCATGCCTTTTTAATTTACCGCTGGACGCTCCCTGCCTCTTTACCTCGCTCTTGCAGGTTTCTGCTTCCTCTTCTTGTAACATTGTTTACGTATTTCTCTTCCTCCGTCTTCCCGATGTGTGTGCTTTCCCTCTCCTGCTCTCACTAAATATATGATGCAGAAACATGTGTTGGTTCCCAAAAATATGTGCTGGTAGGCCACCACCGGCGACCACTGGTTCAAATTAAGCACTGGGCAGCTCAGCCTTGGAGCAAAGGAGGCACTGCGCGGTTCAGGTGCCCTACTTGCGAGACACGTTTTAACCTATTTAATGACGCGAACATTGCAGACCATAGTTGCACATTTGATGAAAGAGAAAGGCCTCAATAATGTACAAAGTAATAATATCAAACAAGGGTAAAGAGAGAAAAGGAAAATTAGAAGGCTCTGCTATACCCCCTCCTAATAATAATGTGATATAAAGAAACCATCAATGGTCAGTAGTCTGTAGACAGACTCACAGCCACTATCATGCTTGATTCTAGGATCTGCTCCTCATCGTCACCTACCAGTGCATATCCGCATTGGGCTCCAACAGCTCTTTCTAGAGGAGCGTGGGCGCGCTCTTTAGTCAAAGTCTCATCCATCAGTGGAAATAGAGGGAATCTGAGCTCCTCACTCAAATGTGCTGAGAAATGCTGCACCTTGGCATGGGATTGAGCAACCCTAGGACTAGGCCTGGGTGAAATGTGCATTACAGCTGTGTAATATAGCATCATTTACGTAATTTTACGTTACTCTTGATACACCAGATCGCAAAAACAACGCGATTATGCCTCACGGTGTAATTAATCACTGATCACAGTACAAATCTACAGCAAACGCCCCATGTGCAAAAATAATTTATCACAAATGCGCAAGCAAAAAAATAAAGGAACGAAAGCAAGCAGCTGTTTATCGAGGTACGTTTGTTTTTTGCCCACTATTTTCTTATCTCGAAATGCGTCCTTGCATCCAACGTCAGGGCCATGGTGCATTTCATGCCCCAATACAATGCCAGATGCCACTTTTACATTTTTGTAATTATACATAATATTTTTTTTAAACTCACGTAATTACGCAAAAGCTAATTCCACAAATTTCACACACCCTTACCGAGGACAGGTGTGTTTAAGAATGCAGCGAGTTAGACTAAGCGAAGAATGGGGGAGAGCGGGCTGGCCTAAAGTAGGAAGGTGCTGGCTCCAGACCCGTCTTAGCCCTAACAGGCCCAAAGGGGAACACAACACAGAAAGCAACCATAACCTTCTTCCCCTTTACCCGACCCATGTGCTGGATGCCCCCGTAACTGAAATTAAACAGTGGTGGGAGCCATTCAGAAGGGATAGATCTGGAATTGTGAAGGAGGACAGGGCAGTAAGTAGGTCGATCACAGCCCTGCATTGGCTACACCAGCACTGAGGGTGCGGGGGCTGTAAGGACCTCATGCACGCGTGCCATGGATGTGGCCAAGAGGAAAACACAGACTAAAAACAAATCCCTAAAATGATCTCGCTAAGCCTAATGTCCAAAAACACATGCAACTGGGAATTTTACAGAAACAGAAGAAAACTCATCACTTGCGCTGTTAAATGTTAGCCTTCAATCAAAACAACTTGCACTGCACAAATGATCTACGTGTTAATGCAACAAAAAACCTAATGAAAGAATTCAGACTTTTTAAAAAAATCCTTGTACCTAATATTCATGAAAGTCCTTTGATCAGCATTTATATTATTGAATTATCTCGACAAGTTAAAGCTCAGCACCTTGTTCTTAAATGTCTCTTCATAATCAGCATTTTTGCATCTTTCCTGTCACTGCCACATAGGTGGAACACTCCTTCAGCACTCCGTCAAGGGGCAAATGTCTTAAGATCACCGACAAGATGAGGACACTGGTAACGGAGAGTATCGATTGGATTGAGTCTAGATTAGAGGATTGGCAGATGGCTGATGGAACCAGCAATAATGATTGATATCCAGAGGATTGTTTTTCTACTGTTAAGAATCGGATTACAACATCATTTAAAAAGGCGGACATTAAAAAAAGTGTGAATAAATAAAATTGAAATTGAAAATTCACATAGACAGTTGTTCCCTTACTGTGGCCATTAAAGTAATGCTGGTCCCAAATTGCCTGCTCTTAACTCCATGCTTTTTCGCCTATGGAGTGAACAGAAGGCGGGGATAGCAGAGGATAAATATATAGTAGAGATACATCTCAGAGTGAAAGATCAAGATGTTCTCTCACAGTCTCATTTATTGTCAGACTACATTAAAATATCATGTGTGAAGTCTCAGAACTTGGTAATATTGGAGTCACGGTGCGACCGCCGTGCTCAAGAACCTGAAATGCACACAAAAAATACAATTACACTTGAGGCCTTTTTAAGACTTAGATGGATGAAATGCCCTGTCACAAACATGGCAGATATCCTGCGCACTGTATTACAAGCAGGGACGGCTCCTCCATGTAGGCAGAGGAGCATCGCCCCACTGCTTTCTCCCAGTGCGAGCAGACACATAAAATGGTATTTACCATTTTATGTTTCTGCTTCTCGCACTGCGAGAAAGCAGAAGAGTTTGGTTGGGGGCGGGTGGGGGGGGCAGTCCTGCTCTAGGGAAGGTGAGGAAGGGCTTGCCCACTCCGAGGGCTCTAACTGTTTGATCGGCCCCAGGACTGACCAAACCAGTCATACGCAATCTGCATTTTCTCCATGTAGGCCGCATGCAGCCTACATGGAGAAAATGGCCTCCCCATAGATTCCTGTGTAGTCGGCGTCCCAACCAATCACAACGCTGCCATTGCAGCATTGTGATTGGCTTAGGGGAGGGGAGGGAGGCTGCTTGGGCTGCTTCCTGTGAGGAACAGAGACGACGCGGGACCGGACCGGGCCTGTGAAGGTAAGTTAACTTTTTTTTTTTTAAGTATCCCCCCGCGGGACCCTCTTCCGTGCGACCCTCTTCCGTGCGACCCTCCCCCACCCACGAGTCATGCTGGCCGCGACTGATTACAAGTGCCATAGGGTAAAGAGGTGGGCAAGCCACTGAAAGCTCCAGCCAGGATCAAGTCTGAAGCATGGCTCTGGCTCAGCTCGAGGTCCTGTTGAACCTCAAGCCCTTAATGAGCTGAGACTTCATGTGGCTTTTACTTGCCTAGCTCCAAATGGGACGTGGAGATTCAGCCAGTGCCGCCGATTTTGGAACTGGGTAACCAAGTTTGAGCCTTGCTATCGGCTCAACAACCTGTGATTTTGGGCACATCACTTAATCTCCCCATGCATATAAACCATGAATGAGACCTTGTGTAATGTAACTATTGCTCAAGTAAAACGTTTCACTGCCTATGGTTTGCGTTCACTCTATGTTAAAAGTGCAGATGAATGCACAGAGGTAAAAACAAAGCCACAACATAAGATACCCATTTCCTGGTGTATTCTCAGAAAGTGAAACCCGAAAACCTAGAAAAATAGTGGCTTCCCGATTAAAGAGTGTGATCTTAGGCAAATATTTATTTTTACCATAACTTTTTTTACTTCAGTGTCACGTATGAAAGCACTTTCAGATATGTGGTTCGGAATACCGTTTGTGCAAAAAACTTTTGTGCTTGATTTAATACACTATAATGTTGATTTCATATTTTTATAATCTGGGCCACGTACAGTGTTTACATGACAATTGTCCTTCCGTTCACTTTAAACATGAACCATTAGTGTACTATCATTTTTAATAAATACTTCTCAGTACTGTCCTATAATGTGATATATTAATGTCAAAACTTCAACATGTTAAAGAAATACACTTTTTTAAACTTTGAAGCGACTTTGTCGTAATTTACGTGATGTTTATCGCGTGATTTACATAGCAAACATTTCTCATGCACCCGCTCTAAGATCCGAGCCAGGCCCTTGGCTCGGCTCTGGCTCGGCTCGCCCTGTAACTTCGTTAGCTTGCTTAGGGGCATATTATCAAGACAGGCGATAATGGGCTTAATAATATGCTCTATGGAATTCCAATTTAAGCCCATTTTAGATGTGAAGGACATCTAACCTGAGCTTCAATTGGAATTCCATAGAGCATATTATCAAGCCCATTATCGCCGTTTTAGCGCCGCTAAAGCGGCGATAATTTTATCGCCTGTCTTGATAATATGCCCCTAAGTCACTTCTAACATGGTGTAATGCCCATGTACCATGGCAGACAGGATATCCGCTACATTCGTTACGGTTACGGACCATCCCATCCGCCAAACTGTATGAGGCTCTTAATGTCTTTAAATGTGACAGACACTGAGGGGCAGATTTACAAGCCCCTTGCGCCACTTTTGCGATGGGAAAAGTGACGCAAAAGTGGCGCAAGGGGCTTGTAAATCTGCCCCGGAGTCTAGGTTAATGCACAGGCATTTTGCACAGCACACCAACGTCAACTCTAGCCTATGGTCAACACCTTTTGTGATTTCAATATGGCGGTTTACCTTCCCCATAACAGACGGAGCAGCCAGGCCCGGACTGGCCGTAGCGGGCATCGGGCAATCCCCCGGTGCGCCGCACGGGTGGGGCCGGTTTTGGGCCCCTGGGGGCCGTTTTTGTTACAGGGCCGTAAAATCCGCCCTGTAACAAAATCGGCCGAAAACCGGCCCTGGCAAAGAGCTCGGCGGCTCCCCCAAGCCCCGGGGGGCCAGCCGAGCACTTTGCCAGGGCCGGTTTTGGTTCCCAGTCCGGCCCTGGGAGCAGCCCTTTCTCTAATGACAATAACATTCCTGCGCCCACGACGCCATCCGAATCCAACCGCGCATGAATATTCAGCATCTTTTCCAAATCAACCTCCGGCTGTTCAGAGCGATTCGCTGCTGAACCTCTGTTCTGCAATCAGGTTGTGATTCCAAATACCAGGCGCGCGCGGGAACCCTATAAATAATGGAGAGATTTTCATTCTGAGTCTGCCTCAGAACCTGGGGTTTCTAATCCGTGCAACATCTGCTCGACAGAGGCAGCGATTCCTTAAATGCCACCCCGCACATAAGACGTAGCAGGCTTCGCTGCGGGGTACCCTGCAAAGACGGCAGTAATAGAATGCGCCTCCTATGGCTCCGGCTAATGATTGCAATACAAATGATATTTGCATGCAAGGAAAAAGTTCCTTGAGTAGCCTGGAGGTGTGGACGCAGAAAAAGGACTGACACAAACGCATCTATTAATCCCCTGCAGCTTCGGTTCAAATCATTTCCTCGCCCAGGTAATAATGTAGCAAGCGTCCGCCATGACAGGGCAGCTGCGCCCTGCTGATTCGTGTTGCCTCAACCAAGCTTGGATTTTGATATTCTGGAAGAGACTAGGGGGTCTATTTACGAATTTGTCATGTAGTGTAGCGCAGCAAGTCCCATTGCTGCGGTGAACAGCGTCACAGAAAAAAGACAGGAATGTGACGTATTTAAGGCAATGCAGGAAATGTCTGCATTTTCCCCTGCGCAGGCACCCTTTGACAGCCTAGCTCTAATGCAGACATCCTTGCACCATGGTGCAAGGGTGTCTGCTTTCAGGGTGGGATTGGTAAAGCAGACGCTGGGGCGATGGGGCAGTATCTGAGTTGCATCTGTGGGCAGGGGAAGTGGCCCTGAGCAGAAAGGGCCTCACTTATATTCAGGTGTGGTTCATCAATGTGAACTAGTCTGTGTACAAAGAGTCCTGGCAACATTTGCATTTTTAAAAATCTCAGTGAAGTTAAGAAAGCATGCCTTTTTTTAGAGAACCCCCAGCTTTCTTTTTATAATACTTAAAACACTGAAGCAGTGTTTTGCAAAAAGGCACAATCTGCAAATGTGGCCATTTTTTAGGGTGCCTATTTTTGATTCCAGTCCAACCCTGAGTTGCAGGCAGGATAGGTTTTTGTGCAGGAAAGGACACATTTCTGCACAAAACAATCCCGAGAGGCATGTTTCTCTATCTATGCATGCTGCAGAATGCAGCACACATAGAAAGAGGATGTAACGAGGAGAAATAAAGATATTTGTCCTTATTACCCCTCTCCTGGGAAGGTGTATCTTTTTGGTGCATCCCAGGTTTACCAGTTCTGGTAAATCTAGGAATGCACCCAAAACCATGGGAGTTGCATGGAAACACACACTCAACGCCCATGGAACGCTTTCCCAGGAATAGTGAGGGAATGCAGAGATCTGCGCTGCGTTGTCTCTCTCCAGATTTATGGACCCACTCAGGGCCTTACAAAGTATTCTTGCGTGGCTTCATAAATCAGACTTAAGGTTTGCGTCGCTTTTGCACCATGTCTGGTGTGAGGGCTGTATTTCCACTGTGCCTGGACTCTCAGGGGCACTCTGTTGGGGGTAAGATTGGTTTGTTGGGGTCCCAGAGGCGTGGGGAGGTTTTGGGAGTTCATATACGAGTGATATACTGCTCCAGTGGGACCTGTGCTTCTTTCCCTTGGGGTCTCTGTTGCTGTTCAGCCCCTGTGGTGGAGGACTGGACCTGTGGACTGCCAGGAGTGGCCTCCTTCAACTTGACATCCATTGGACTTGTGTGGTGCTTTCCTAGGGGGTCACTTTTACTGGTTTTGAGTACACTGTCTTATCGCCTCCCCTGGCGCTATTCGTGGGTGATTACTCTTGCTGGTTGTAGTTTTGCATTCCTTTGTTGGATCCTAGTGTCTCACACGTGTGGGTGCCCCAGGCAGACTGTTCCTTGTCTGTATTGAGGAGTCCTGGTAGAATGTCCCCTCTCTTCCTGCCCGTGGGGCTTGCTATCGAATCTAGAGTTTGCTGAGGAGCGCTTGTTCACGTCTACCTTGGGGAGAAGTTGAAGCCAGCATTCTGACTTATCTTGCATTCGCCATGGGGAAGGACAGGCCCAGAGGCACTTGCAGGGTAACACCATCACGCAGTATACAAACCAGTGCCAAATCACACAGAGAGTGAAGGAGCATCGACAAACCTTCCTGGAAGTTAACAAGCACCTCCGTGCTACGGATCTTAAGTATATGCTCCTTTATACAGCTAAGGTTTGTGTCATTGTAGCTGGAAAGTCGCACTTCTTTGAATCCCCGGAGGATGTCTGGTCATATCTGGACATGTCAGATGCACCTCAAGGGCATCCTCTGAGCATGGTTGAACATTCCATGCCAGTGGAAGGCGGTGTGGGAGACATCAGCTCTGTGATGATGGTGCATCACTGCCTACAAGGGCGGCTAAGGCTGCTTGGTGATCTGGAATGTTGGCACCTTGTACATAGAGGCAGTAGAGGTGCAGCGGGAGTTGAAGATGTGGGAATGCATCCTCCAAGGGCGGCGAGGACTCTGATACTCCATCAGATACTGGTGGCATTGTACCTGCCATGGGACCTGAATGATGGACTACCCCTATGGGGTCTTTTTGACTGTGAGGCCTACCTGGAGGAGGAGCGTTGATGTGTATGAGGCCGGGGGGATGAGCTGCGAGTTTGGTGGTTGGTATTCTGTGGAATGGTGGTTGAATGGGACTGGACATGTCATCCAGAGTGTGTGGGGTGAGCAATTGAGTGAGTTGATCTGGTGGCTCCTTGGTAGGTGCTGTATGAATACTTGTGGGGGCCTCCTCCCTCCAGAAAGTGGAAGGGGGCAGTGGGGTGCGAATGTGGGGTTTGTTGATGTATTACTGTGCCTGTTGAGATGCTAATTTGGTTACATTTATTTTTCTCAATATCATTTATTCATTGCTTCTCTTTGAGCGTGGGGGGAACAAACCTCATAGGATGTGGGGAGGCTTTGTGTGAGGTGGGGAAGAGATGGTGCAAGTTCGGGCACTTCAATTATTTTGGGCAATTGCATGGTTTTTGTTTGATGCTACTTGTCCAAGGTAGGGGATGGGTATTATGTGGATTGTTTGTTGTATTGTTTTAGGGGTTCAGTGTCATCTTGACATGGAGGGTGATACATGGTCTAGCCACTTGGTGTTCAGACAAGATGACTATCCCGAGCAAGTGCAAGCGCCTCTCTTGGAACGTCTAAGGATTGGGGTTCTATCAAAAGAAGCATAGGGTGTTATCGCTGCTTAAGAGGCATAGTGTTGACATAGCATACTTGCAGTAGACACACCTTAATGATACTGAGGCTATGAAACTGGCGAAGAAGTGGAGGGGGCAGGGTTACTATGCTAATTACTCGTCATTTTCTTAGATGTGTTGGTCTGCTTTGCCCCTGGAGTGATGTTTGCTATGACCTACATGGAGGCATATGTGCAGGTGCAGGTTCTGCTGCTGCAGGGTAGGTTCGAGGGGGTTGAGGTGGCCCTTGTTAACTTCTATGGGCCCAATACAGATGATGAGTCCTTTTATTTAACACTACGGGATGTTATATCTCTGGTGGTTGATTCCAGACTGATGTGGGTAGGGGACTTTAATTACTTTATGGATGGTACACTTGATTGTCACCCCTGACTACATACTAAGTCAAAGATGGCATCCACTCTGCGGGAGGTAACTATGCTATTGGGGCTTTGTGACGTTTGGAGGGAGTCACATCCCACAAAGCAGAAGTTAACCTGCTCTTCTCTGACAAATTATACCTTTAGTAGGCTCGATTGTATTTTACTACAAACCCATTTGGCCCCGGAGTGCTGGCAGTGACTCATCTGTCCTGTTATCTACCTGACCGTGTCCCTGTGACAAGTGTGCTTGAGTTGGGGGGAGGGGTGTGGCCCCAGGTCCCCGTTCACTTAGAGGTTTCCCCCAGAGGTGCTACGAGTTCCTGTGGGCAGGGATACGCTGGCGGGCAACCTTTCAGACTACCTTGAGGTTAATTGGCTTCTACTTAGAGCTGGATGATGCAATGGGAGGCAATGAAGGCTATCTTACGGGGATAGTGCATGGGCCTCTCCTGAAGGGTGCGGTGGGTGTTGCAGGTGGAACTTGTACAGAAGAAGGGAGTTTCGGCTGAGTGTCAGCAGCTTCCCCCAGAAGACGTGCATGGACGTCGGGATGAGATGGGGATCCAGCTTAGGGTAGCCTCTGTCACAGATAGGTTCAAGAGCTACACCCTGAGGTCTTATTGTTAGTTACTCTGTAGGGAGGGCCACAGCTCAGGACAGCTTTTGGCATGGGTGCTCCATCGGCAGGAACCCTTTGCCCCTATTCTACCCCTTAAGACTCCCCAGGGGTGGAATGCCTACATGCTGAGTGATATTGTGAAGACCTTTAGAGACCATTTGGAACAGGTATATTCTAGCCCTCGGTGACTGGACACAGAGAGTATTACTGATTTTTTGGTAACTCTGCCGACTGCAAGATTGGGGGATGAGGTGGCCCAAGATCTGGATATGGATCTCATCCTGGAGGAGGTCAGAACACTTCTTGCTTTCTTGCCTGCCTGGGGGGAAGTCACCAGGGAGCGATGGCTTCCCCGCCAAGTTTTATCAGGCTTTTACTCCAATCCTAATGCAACAGCGTCTTCAAGTGCAGCAGGAGGCCGGTGACAATGGTATGCTACCCCCTTCCATATGGGAGGGTTGTATCTCTGTGGTTTTGAAGCCTGGTGCTGCTGCCTCAGATCCATCTGTCTATCATCGGCTTATAATAATAAATACGGACACAAGGTTCTTTGTAAGGTCTTAGCTCCTAGGCTGCACCCAGTCATTTCTCTATTGGTCCATGAGGATCAGTGCAGTTTTATTCCGGGGCGGAACACTACCATGAACCTAAGATGGCTGATGCATGTTATGCATGAAGTGCAGGATAGGGAAGAGGAGTTTGTGGTGGCATCTATCAATATTGCTAAGGAATTTGATACTTTGGATTGGCATTCCCTTATGAGAGTGTTGGGGGACATGGGGTTTGGTGTGCAATCTTGCTCAGGGTGTTTCTGTTGTATACCGCATCAACACCTTGTGCTCTAACTCGTGGATGGTGGGTAGGGGGTACGCGCCAGGGCTGCCCCCTATTGCCTCTCCTTTTTACCACAGCACTAGAGCCTCTAGAGATCCACATTCGGTAGAAGATGCCGGAATGGGGATCACAGTGGGGGATGTTAATCATTTGGTGTCTCTTTATGCAGATTACATGCTCTTTAATCGTATGTCCCCTCAGGAATCCCTACCTCTTCTCCTACAATATTTAGATGCATTTGGGGATCTAAGGCGTCTTAAAATCAATCATGGCAAATTGCTTTTGTTCCTGCTGGATGCACTGGAACCAGCCCACCCTGTCCCTACAATGGGTAACTGACCAGTTCCATTACCTGGGCATCATAGTAGTGCACACCTCCAAAAAAAAGGGACTATGATACTGATAGAATGACCTAGGGTCTGAGTGCTTCAGTCCGATTATGGCATACCCTCCCTCTGTCCCTAATGGGTTGAGTGGCCGCGGCTAAGATGGTATTTCTGCTGTGGTGCCTGTACACTATGCAGCATTAGTTTGATACCGTTCCCCAGGTGGCATTTCAGAGATTACACTCTCTTCTTACTACACTGACATCGGCCGGCGGAAGAATCAGGGTAGCATGTGATTTTTTGTTTTTGCCTATGCTGGAGGGTGCGTTGGCAGTTCCTAATATGGAACTGTATTACTTGGCCTCCCAGGTACATCACGCTGCCCATTGGTTATTGGACGGTGAGAATCGGACAAAACCACTATTGGCGGATAAGACTCGTGCTCTTACTCTCCCGCAATTGCTGTTATCTGGTGGGGGCTAGATGAGTCGCCAGTACCGTACCTAATTAGGCGCACGGCGTCCCTCTGGGAGCGAAGTGTCGAGGTTGTGCTGGGTAGAGCCCCTTTTACCTTAGAGTTTAATTTTTGGGACCAGCAAGCATTTTGTACCCTTTGTTGGGATGCAGATGTGAGACTCTTGAAGACCTGTGTCCAAATAGGGATTTTATCGCTTTTGAGGCAGTGCAGGAGGTCTTTGGATTGGGGAATGAGCAATTTTTAACACACGCCAGCATAGCTGCAATAACTCAGGAAATATGGCCCAAATTCCCGTCTGCTAAGTCCACGTCACTTCAGTTTTGAGGGTTGTTGGAGCATGTGGGCTATGGGGAACAACCTTTACAACGCAACTTTTACAACGCACTACCTTTACAACGCATTTTTTACAACGCATAATCCATTACAACGCATGACATTACAACGCATGACACTACAACGCATTTTTAAAAACTACCTTTACAACGCATTCCATTACAACGCATACTACCATTACAACGCATACCATTACAACGCATAATATTACACTACACTATCCAACACTTACCCTACTGTTGCACCCCCTGGAGTTAGAATAGTAATTTTTACCCCTATACTATCCAACACTTACCCTACTGTTGCACCCCCTGGAGTTAGAATAGTAATTTTTACCCCTATAGTATCCAACACTTACCCTACTGTTGCACCCCCTGGAGTTAGAATAGTAATTTTTACCCCTATACTATCCAACACTTACCCTACTGTTGCACCCCCTGGAGTTAGAATAGTAATTTTTACCCCTATACTATCCAACACTTACCCTACTGTTGCACCCCCTGGAGTTAGAATAGTAATTTTTACCCCTATACTATCCAACACTTACCCTACTGTTGCACCCCCTGGAGTTAGAATAGTAATTTTTACCCCTATACTATCCAACACTTACCCCACTGTTGCACCCCCTGGAGTTAGAATAGTAATTTTTACCCCTATACTATCCAATACTTACCTTAAATGCAATTTAATATTATGCGTTGTAATGGTATGCGTTGTAAAGGTATTATGCGTTGTAATGGAAATGCGTTGTAAAGGTAGTTTTTAAAAATGCGTTGTAGTGTCATGCGTTGTAATGTCATGCGTTGTAATGGATTATGCGTTGTAAAAAATGCGTTGTAAGTGCATGCGTTGTAAAAGTGTGTGTTGTAACGTCATACATCCGTGGGCTATACTTGGTTTCACACTTAAATAGAGCTATGAAGGCTGATGATCCAGTTTCCTACCAGGGCTGCTTAGGAGGAGGAGCTGGGGGTGCCATTGGGGGATGCGCAATGGTGTAGATCCTGTTCCCTGGTCCAGACTGTTTCCTGGAATGCACAATTTAAATTGTTCCATTTCAATTTCTGGCACCCCTGTATATCACACCAGTGCTTCTTCACAGGATAGATCCCAGTATGCCTAGTGGTTGTCACCTGTGCCAGGCATAGGTGGCAATTTTCCTACACCTTGTATTATCCTGTCCACTGATAAACTCATTTTGGACATCTGTTGTGCTGTGAGTGGCTATGGTAATCAGGGCCCCAAATGTGATTGTTAGACCTGTAATACTAGGCGTGAGTTTCCCCAATCTTTTTGCCTCTGCCTCCTGTGTTTTTTCTGTGTGCAGAACCACATTTTTGCAGGTCTAGATGCTTTGCGCACTTTGCCACTGCTGATCAGTGCCAAAGTGCATGTGAACCCTCTGTAAATTGTGACTATGGATTGGTGTTTCCACAATTGGCTTGCTTGACTTACTAATAAGACCCTAGTACAGTGCAGTGTGTGCCCCGGGCATGTAAGTCAAATGCTGCTATTGGGCCTGCAGCACTGATTGTGCCACCCCACAAGCAGCCTTGCAAAAGGTTCTCAGACCTGCCATTACAGTGTCTGTGCGCTGTCTGGTTCTCCGATGTCGACCTGGCAAGTGCACCCACTTGCCAGGCCCTAACCTTCCCTTTTCTTACATGTGAGTCACCCCTGAGGTAGGCCCCAGGTACCCCTGTGGGCAGGATGCAGTGTCTTTGAAAGGTAGTACATGTTTTGATGCGTGTTACATGTCCTGATAGTGAACTACAGGGAGTTTTGTTTTTCACTGTTGAAAGGCTATCTGTCTGGTAGGATAGAATGGGAGTTTATTAATAAAATCTTATAAATATAATTTCCCATTGGGACAAGATGGGAAGGTGAAATTCAGTATGCCTGAACTCAGAATCTAAAGATGCATCTTTTAGTAAGAATGATTTTAACATTCTGTGTTTGAAAATACCACTTTTACAAAGTAGGTATTTTCTTGCTTAGCCACCCTGTGTGTCTCTGCTGGGGTGTGTATTGACTGTCTGGTTTTGGAGGGACAGGAGCTGGATATGTTCATTCACTGTAAACAGCCACTGGGGGGGTCAGGGTGTGTCCTTCCTTTCCTGGATGAATCAGGGCTCGGCTGAATAGACCTGTGCTGCATTTAGAGTAGGGGGAGGAGATTTCCTTTCACCTGAATGGGCCTTGGCTGCCTTACACAATGCTTTCTCCACCTCCTGCCGGGAAGCTGCACCAAAGAGGACAGAAATGGTTTTGACTGAGCACAGAGCCTCTCTGACACCAGAGAACAAAGAGAAATGAACTATAATTATTGGGCCCCAGACCCCTGAACTTTAGATTAGATCTGGACTCAAGAGGACCCTCTGCCAAGGAGAAGAGCTGCGAAAGCTGAAGGAGAAGTACTTCCCCTTTGCTGTGTGCTGTCTGGGGTTGTCCTGCAGTAGCTGCTTCTGCACAGGAGAGGAACTATGTGTCTATCCTGCTTGAAGAGTGTCTCCAAGGGCCTGGAAGTAGAGCTTGCCCCCTGTTAAAGAAGTCTCACTAACAGCAAGGACTTCACCATCCCTCTGGGCACTGTCTCTGGAACTGCGGGATTCAGTTGCCACAGAGGAGAAGAGCAGTCGCCTCCGTCACCGAGTCAGTCGCTGGCTGCGTGTCCTGCACGCACTGCAGAAGGCACTGTTGCACTTCGCGCCGCAACCCTGGTCTCACCGATGCTGTTGGACGACCGTCTCTGAGCCGCTGCTTGCACCGCATCCTTTGGGCAGCGCCCTTCGCACCGCCTCTGCTGCCCGGACTAACGCAATGAAAAAGGTACTGTCTATGAGTCTGTCGATGCTACAGCTGACTGGTACCAACGCGGTCAGCTGGAACTGTTAGGCTCTTTCATTTTCTGCACCGCGGTAACCCCGGACAGAGCTCCCGACTTGGAAGAACTGTGTTTTTGAAATATTTCTGCAATTTTAAGGTGATATTGCAAAGTATCTATTTTTAAGTACTGTATGTTGGATTTTAGTTGTTTTTGGTCTTGTTTGGTTTAGATAAAGATTACCTTATTTTTCTAAACTGTGTGGTGTCCATTTGTAGTTTTCACTGTAGTACTGTATGTTTGCACACATGTTTTACACACTACCTCTAAAATAAGCCTGCCTACTCATGCCAAGCTACAAAGGGGGTGAGCAGGAGCTATTTTAGAAGTGTATCCCCCTTACCCTGACTAGGAAGAAGGATCCCTACTTGGACAAAGGTGCAAATCATTGTCAACTAGATACCCCCATTTCTAACAGTGATGGTCCTGGTTGTTCTTCTGCTAGGGGATGTTCAATGGTGTAAGGGCAAAAAATGAAAATGTATATTCCTTCATCTGCTGTTGTTACTAGCAAAGAGGTGAGTACCTGGATGTAAATGAGTGAGCAGTTGCGGTGGAAGTACACTGCAAAAAGTGTTGATCTGATGAGAAGGTGGAAGAGGACCTGCAGGTTTGGGGGGCAGTGGTTAGTAAGTTTGGGGGAAAAATGGGTCACAGGACACTTCATCAGAGGATGAAGTGCACATTCCTACCACCTCCAATACTACAGCATCTGCGGTGTTTTGAGAGGAGAGTGCTGTGACATGATTTATATGTATTATTGTGGGGTTTGACCCGTGATAAGATGTCAAATGTTTGGGGATGGCTCTAGTTTTTTTGTTTCTCCTATTTGTATTGTTGTTTCCCAACTGCAAACAATAAAAGATGTCTTTAAATGTTAATGCATTGTTACTGAGCCGGATGGTAATCTCCCTCATGCATATATGGAATCTTTTTAACGGGGATGACAAGTTGATATCAGCAGTGAGGATAAGCTATGTGTCATCCATGTAGTTCATGAAGGATAGGTCATGACTGCAGATCAATTGAGCAAGCTTTTTGAGATACATTTTGAAGAGAGTGGGAATCAGTGACGATCCCTGATGTACTCCTTGTCCCATCTCTATGAATTCAGACTGGAAAGGAGGAAGCCAGACTGCTTGCTGCCTAATGCAAAGATAGTAGGTGTGTCACTCCAAGGCTGATCCTTTTATTCCAATTTCCTTCTCAACAGAATGGAGTGGAAGCAGGCCCAAGGGTGGGCAAACTCACAGAGTTTCACTCTGCTGAATTCCACGGATTATATGAAAACTGTGAGAATCCACGGAGTTCCACGAACTGGAGGAAATTAGCACTACGTGCTGATTTTTAGCACCGGGAGCTTGCTCTGAGCTGCAAAATCTGCATGAACGGCACCACGTAGCACACCAGAGGACTTTTTATCTGCTGCAAGAAGTAGATTTTCTACTTGAGTGGCAGTTTTCTTACCACAAACGGTTGCGACCTCCCGCAATGAGAAAATCTCATAGCGTCCAAATTCATGATAGGAGATACCAATTCTCACTCACATTCACCAACTTACTATTGGCAAGCCACATGTGAGAACAAACTCTGCTATGCGGTGGTTGGCGAAGTTTGCCAGAACTCAGTGTTACAAGCGTAAGGCGGCGTTTGCAAAACTCCTTGAACTCCGCTGACAGAGTGGAATTTATCGCCCACCCATTAAGAAGGAGCAGAGACACAAAGTTAATAGCACAAAATAGCAACTAAATTCTTCAGATTTCTGGTTCATCTTCACAAGGGTTAGTGCAGAACTGGACAATCGCAAGAACTTCTTGGGGCAATTTATGGCAGGGTCAAATTGAGAACGAATGAATAAGTATGTGAATTCAAAGATATATTTTACTTAGTAACTTGTGGTAGCTCAGAAGTGTTCTCGGTTTAACTTAAAGTTTAATCAATTAATTGTTTTTTTCACTATTAAGTTCATTAGTGTAAGAAATTGGGTTATTACTTTGGGATGGGTAACTCCTACCAGCTTAATATATGCAATCTGGTTAGGCTAAAACACGTTTCTCAGAGTATCTCTGCCCAATCCCTGGGTGCTTGGACACAAGCCCCTAGGAGTCCTCAGAGAAATATGTCTTATGTTCAAGAAGCTACAACAATCATGAAGTCAAGAAAAGTATTTGATAAAGATATCAAGCCAACCTTTAAAGTTTTAAGTCAAAAAGTGTCTACAAGAAGCAAAGCACAATGAAAACAACAGTTTGGGATTGGTTTGGGCCTAGCCAAAATTTCAGGCCACCCATGATATACTGTAGGACAACTACATAACTGTTGGATAGCTGTTCCAGTCCCTAGGTGCCAGCGGGAATGCCTAAGCACCTTCAGTCCTGTTCTTCCAGCAAGTATTAGGAGCCAGCAGGCGCTCTTTCTCCAGATGTAGACTCCCCAGGTCAGGAAAAGTTCTGAGGAGGTGCTGGTGAGGTGCCAGTTTTATCTTGAGAATTAGCCAGTGACTGGAGAAATTTCCCTTCTAAATCCTGGCTACTTTCTCATCCTATGCCCACCTACTTTCTAGCCTCTTTTCTCTACTGGGGATTCTGCTGGGAAGCCCTATTTCATTGTTTCAAAATAGCTGGGATTCTGCTAACATACAGGCTTTCTAACCACTCTCATATTTATATGATCTCTCCTTCCATCTGACACGGTGCAAACTGGTTCACTGCCCCACTGTGGCTAGGGCTAGGCTGGCTAGGAAGTTCCTTGGGATGAACTGGAGAAGCACTCTCCAGTGTCTCCAGGTCAAAAGGTTGCCCTTTGTTCTGTCAACTGTCTTGCACCTCTCATAGATGGTTAATCCCTGTTAAGTGACCAATACTTAATACTGCTTTGTCCGTGCTTGGCTCAAAGCAGGCCTTTTTCATTTCTTTGTCATGGTTGTTAACTTTTTTAGACAGTTCTTGCTTAGGAAACATAAACAGCATTCTAATAAATTTACCTTTCCACTACAGTTATCAAAAATCAGATTGTACCATTAGATTGGATAATTAAATGAAAGATAACTTTGAATGCCTTTTAAAGCACTTTCCCAGGCCTTTAAAAAAAAAAAAAAGGTGGTAGGGCCCACTAATCGAAATAGGTTTTAGGCCTTCAATCTCTGTGAAGGTATTATTTTAAAAAATGGAGTACACCCCATTTTTCCATGTAAGACACCCTGCCATGTCGTTTTTCACAAGTGTGGTTTATTGATATCGAAAAAAAGCTTTACTTAGATGGAAAAGGCAATGTGGTAGTGCAGTGTCTTTAGATTGCAGCCCATCAAAAGCACAGTGGTATTCCTGACAGTCATATATTTTCAATCATACAGATGAGTTGTGTAAATGCACACTGCAGCACATGTATGATGTTTAAATCCCATGGTACTGGTGCATTTTCTGTGCCATTTAGTATGGCCTTGTGGGAAACAGACCAACTGGGGATAAACAATTTCACTGATACTATTTTTTAGAGCCAAAGCACACATAATGTGGCACTGAATAGCAGTGTCTCAGTGCACAGAGCATACCAGAATACGGTTCAGAACAAAGGGAAAAAATCTGGAGGACCACGTAGAAAAGGCTGATTTTTGACAACTGATATACTAATGAGCGGACCTCCTATTTTTTGCTTTTTTTCCTGAGAAGTGCGAGTTCCTTAACATTAACACCAACACAAGGTGATATTAAAGTCGACACAAGGTGACATTAAAGTTGTTGCCATCATTCACATCATTAATTTCATGGAAGGAAGATGGCTTCACTGTTAAATTAGCAATAAGCTGTTGCTGATTTATGTTCTTTATATCTTGAGTCATTCTCTTATGTCTTTTAGGTTGTATTGAAATAGTATTTTGGTGAATATTGTTGCAGGGATTCTGCTCATGCACAGAACTATGCGCAGGAAACCAGGACCTCCGTGAATTGCGGTGTACCAAAAACTCACCTCAGGACCCAGAACCCCTATCCGACTAGCATCAGTGTCTCATTCGTTCTCCGTATCATCTCGAAGCTACCAATGATTAGACAACCCAGAACAAGCGACTTAGAGTACTCTCAGGAATGGTGGGAATCAGAAACACCTTTTCGTTATTATTCTCATATCAGTCCACAACAAGATTAATCAGAGACACATTATAGTTTAAAATGTTTACTTTTAACAACGTGCCCTAAGATGCAGTACTTTGGCTAACATAAGCAGACAAATGATTAAAAATAAAACCATCAGCATTGTTACAATACCATATAAAATGAAGGGAGAATTCATGTTATAAATGATAGTGGATTATAGTCACCCTCCCTTCATAAGTAAGCTAGTACTATTAAACTAATAGAAGGTCTCTAGGTTTGAATGGGGAACCCCATACCGTAAAGATCAGCTTAGGTGAATCACATCACTTGAGGGCTGACATTTTTTAACCTGCTTTGTGCACTTTACTCGCTGTTTTCCTGCTGCTATACCTTTCATGTTCTGTGTGTCACACCATCATTTTATTCATTTTAATTGCGATCTTTGCACATTCAATTGTATGAATTTAGAATTTGGGACACTTTGAATAACCTTACCATTCCGTTGCTGGAGCTCTCTCCTCACTTCCGGTGTGCCAGAGCGAGGCGCCATTTTGTTTTGAACGGCGTTCTAGACTCCTGGCCACCATCACTATTTAAATGCACGCTGCGCGTTTGCAGGTGCTTGAGGGCTGACATTTTTTAACCTGCTTTGTGCACTTTACTCGCTGTTTCCTGCTGCTATACCGTTCATATTCTGTGTGTGACACCATCATTTTATTCATTTTAATTGCGATCTGTGCACATTCAATTGTATGAATTTAGAATTTGGGACACTTTGAATAACCTTACCATTCCGTTGCTGGAGCTCTCTCCTCACTTCCGGTGTGCCAGAGCGAGGCGCCATTTTGTTTTGAACGGTGTTCTAGACTCCTGGCCACCGTCACTATTTAAATGCACGCTGCGCGTTCGCAGGTGCTTGAGGGCTGACATTTTTTAACCTGCTTTGTGCACATTACTCGCTGTTTTCCTGCATCTATACCGTTCATGTTCTGTGTGTGACACCATAATTTTATTCATTTTAATTGCGATCTGTGCACATTCAATTGTATGAATTTAGAATTTGGGACACTTTGAATAACCTTACCATTCCGTTGCTGGAGCTCTAGACGTTCTAGACTCCTGGCCACCGTCACTATTTAAATGCACGCTGCGCGTTCGCGCAGCGGACGAGCGCAGGGGGCGCGCCTAAGGCAAGCCCGTCTGCGCCCGTCCACGGCTCGTCGGTGGCCGGGGCCAGTCATGCTGCTCCCCTTAGGACTGAGGGTCCAGGTCATCGGTCCTTCACGAGTGAGTCACTTAAACAGCTACGGGGAATCTGTTGTAACTCTCAGACCTTCCCCAACTTAAGGGGGACGCACAACTTTGTGTGTGGGGCTTGTGGCTTTCATCTTGGTCCGGGGTCTACTGTGTCGAATAAGATCCCTAGTGCTCCTTCTATTTTAGCGGCGCTGCTTAACGTGCGCTCTCTGAAGAAGCATCATTTGGAGGTGTTCGAGCTTTTGGATGACAATTTTCTGGACTTCTTATTTATCACTGAGACCTGGTTGGACAGCTCCTCTGATCCGATAGTGTCAATGGCCATTCCTGCGGGCTACAAAATCAGCAGGTTAGACCGGACTACAGGGAGAGGCGGGGGGTGGCTGTCATTTTTAAAGAGAAGTGGCGGATCCTTGATTTATCGCCCACCGGGAGTGGCTCAAGCTTTCCTTCAGGCCTGTGTGGAGGCGGTTTCCATGAGGGCCCTGCGGTTCTCCCACTATCTGATTCTTGGCTACCTTAATATCCACCTTGACCAAAAAGACTCAAGGGACACGCTAGAGCTCCTTGATATTTGTCAATTAGCACAGCTCTCCCAATGGGGCGATCAGGCGACCCACCATGGGGATCACATTCTTGATTCCATATTTTCGAACTTTCCCATTAAAACTAAGGTTCCTCTTCCTGTTTTGTGGTCAGATCATTATTTAATCTGCTTCTCATGGGAAGTGTCCTCTCCCAGTGTAAGACCTACAGTTTGTTACAAACCGGCGTTTAAGAAGATTGATCCCACCGAATTTGCCAGGGCATTGGAGGATAATAGGCCGTCCCTGCCGCAGGATTTGGACAAGTGCCTTGTTGCCTTTTCCAATTGGTTGCAGGGTTCCATGGCTGCCATTGCTATGCCGACCTCTTTTAGGCGGACGAGGGATTTGCCCTCTAAACCGTGGTTTACAGCGGAGCTGCTACGTTTAAAGCAGGACTGTAAGAAATTGGAGCGTTTTTGGCGTCTTAGCAATTATTGTCAGGCGGCTAAGGCTCGGCTCAGGCAGGGCCAGAAAATTTACTATAAGGCTATCTCCTTAGCAAAAAGGTTGTTCTTTGCCACTCGGATTGATCAGGCTCAGAATAACTCAAAGGAGATTTTTGCCATCGTACAGAGCTTTATGTCCCCCTTAGCTCAGAGCAGCATTTTGCCGGCGACGGTAGACTGGTGCGAGACGCTATCCAAATTCTTTTTGGATAAAATTCTAAAGATACAAGGTAGCTTCTCATGCCCTGCTGACCTAGATGGCTCGTCAGTATTGCTGGGGTTACCTGCTTCCGTTCCTGTGGCAATTTCTTCCAATCACTCCTTAGTTAATTTTTCCACGGTTGATTTGTCTTGCACGTTGAGAATTTTGCAGCGTCTGAAGTCCGGCTCCCCGGATGACCCGTGCTCGGCAAGAATATTGGCCTCAGTGGCAGAGACTGTGAATGCAGAAGTCAACTACATTATTAATCTGTCTTTGCATGATGCTAGGATTCCCAGTGTTTTGAAGCAGGCCAAAATTCTCCCTCTTTTGAAGAAACCTACTCTCGATCCCTCGATTCCGGCGAATTATAGGCCTATCTTTCTCCTCCCTAGCCTCTCTAAAGTCTGTGAGAAGAGAGTAAACAGACAGTTGTCGGAGTATGTTGAGAGTGCGGGGCTTTTACACCCAGCTCTGTCAGGCTTCCGCCCTTCCTTTAGCACGGAAGGTGCTCTTTTGGAAGTGTCGGAAGCAATTCGGGAGTGTCTTGACGCCGGCGGGAGAGCAGCCTTAGTGCTGCTCGACTTTTCGGCTGCCTTTGACATGGTCCCTCACTCATTATTGTTAGACAGACTGGCGAAGATTGGGGTGGCTGGCTCTGCTTGGGGATGGATTAAGTCCTTTCTGGAAGGACGGCTTCAGCAAGTATGGCTACCCCCGGCGGCCTCTTCACCCCAACGGGCGGGCACGGGGGTTCCCCAGGGTTCCTCCCTTAGCCCCCTCTTGTTCAATATTTATTTTACCCCTCTAGTTTTTCTAGCGGAAGGTCTGGGGGCTAAGGTGATTGCCTATGCTGACGACACGCAGCTATTGTTTACTTGGGATAAGCATGCGACTACGGTGGCCCTTGTGCAAACGTGTCTTTCTTCGGTCTTCAAGTGGCTGGCGATGGCCCAATTAGAATGTAACGAGGACAAATCTGAGGTCTTGCTGTTTGGTGACTTTCCGACTGGGTTCAGAGACACGATCTGGCCAGCTGAGTTTCCTCCGCCAGTGTCCAATAGTCAGACCGTGAAGAACCTGGGAGTTTTTTTCGACAGTAACCTTCCTTTTTCCAGTCAAGTAAAGCGACTGGCTGGCTGCTGCTTCGGTCTCCTTAGAATCCTGAGAAGGTTCCTTCCGCTTCTCCCGCAGGCGGCTCGGGAATCTGTGGTTCGTGCGCTTATCTTGTCCCGTTTGGACTATGCCAATGCGCTGTATGTAGGGATTCCAGCCTACGCCCTTAATAAACTGCAAGTGATCCAGAATGCGGCTGCCCACCTTTTGGGTGGGATCGCTCCTAGGGAGAGTGTGCGCGGCTACCTTCGCTCCCTACATTAGCTTCCGGTCAAGGCGCGTGTGGTGTTTAAATCCCTCTCCATCGCCCATTGGGCACTACATGGGCAAGGCCCTGGCTATTTGCAGAAACGTTTCTCCTTCTATGTCCCGGGGAGGTCTCTGCGCTCCTCATCCCTTAGGCTGATGAAGATTCCTGGTTTCCAGCGGCACCACCTGGGGGGCGCTTCCTTGGCCGTGCTTGCGGCCCGCGCTTGGAATGCGCTTCCCCTGTCACTCCGCAGTGTGGAAGATATTGGGGTTTTTAAAAAACTGCTAAAAACTCACCTTTTCATCTAAAGTTTGGTTATGCTCTGTTTTCCCTTGGGTCGCGCCGGGACACTCCTTGGAGTAGCTGCGCGCGCTATAAGTTTAAATAACATAACTTAACATATCATCACAGGATCAACTCCGCTCTGTTCTGGAAAAAGTCTTCTCCAAAGTGTCTGAATCATGCATGCAAAATGCAATATTAAAGGCACTCGAGTTTCAGATATTTGCAGCTGTATGCGTGTTATGGCTAGAGCATGGGCCGATCAACATGAATTCAAAAGCATACATTGTTATTTAACCCTGACGGCTTCTGCACACAGTGTTCAGACCATGTGAAAAAAAAGCAAGCAAGCAGTTTTTCGCATAATAACAGCTACCTGCAGTGTCGTGTGCAAAAGCAGCAAAAGTGGCAAGATGGCGTTTTAAATCTAAGACGCTTATGCTAACATAGCAATGTGTGTACCTGGAACTCCATCTCCACTACACCCTCCCTTGATCGGACCACGAACAAATAGGGATGCAAGTTAGAAATGCAGAGTTCAAGTTCGACTGAGACAGAACCAAGTTCATGTATTGTTCCTCCATATAAATGGTAGTGCAAGGTCGAAAAACCCGCTTGAAAAAGGGAAGAAAAAGAAAAAAATATGGAACATCTCACAAAGGCTCGACTGAGCCTAGATGTGGGGTAAAAAAAATAAAAAAAATAAATAAAAAAAAACAATATGGGAAAAACTCAAAAACCTGTGGTTTGACTATTGGAAGATGGACAACTTCCAAGTTAATCCATCAACGTGTAAGCACAATAAGTAGCAACAGCCTCCAAGAGGAAGTCATTCTAATGTCCTGTAAAAGATTCCACCATCCAGACTAGCAAAGTAAATGAACATACATGCTCCTCGATAACTGGAGCCTCTAGCACAATCAGAGGACAACTTGTGTGTTCTCCAAGATAACTTCCCGCCAAGAAGTCATACGCTGCCGTATAGATTTCCCAATTCCCTAGGACTCCATGTGCCGCTCCACAGGCTATAATCCCGACACCAGAACAGCCCAACTCATGAGACACTAAGGGACTCATCAGTCGATCATAATCCGGGGCAGGAGACACCGAGTTCGACAGGCACAAATCCAGAGCCCATTCGAAAGGACAATCTAGGCAATGAAAAACAGGTTGCACACAAGTAAAGTAGGAAAACCAGCAGGACAATCCATAGGCTATGCTTAAAGTGGCCAGTGGTAATGTTCCATAATATTCAAGCATCCGGTTACGCAGTGGAATCAGAGCACCGAAATGAAGGGGGAGATCAGTATTTAAAAGCGCATGCACCTCGGTGCGGGTGTTAGCTACGTGAAGGACGAATGTTTCACTGGATAAAGTCAGTGCAACCTCTTTTTGCGACAATAGAGCCCTTATTCTGCTCATCTTGTTGAACTCTACCTTCAAGGTTGGGATGGAAGGCCAGAGGGATACATCCAGTCTCCCATGCGGGGGCGGAAAAAGGAAATTTTTACAGCAGACTACCCGTTGTGATACAGTTACAATGTACGGAATTCCCACTAGCATCCCGCAGCATGCCTCATTATTCAAAAGCAAATAACTACAGTTAGCTAATAATGTAAAAGTGGGCGTAATTGCTGGCACAGGATTTCCCTTTAGAACACACACCCCTGTTTCTGTTGCTGCTTTCCCTGTTTCTTAGCTCTCCAATTTTGTTTGGGAAAAGCAGGATTATCGCCTTTGAAAGACGAACCCATCTTAGTCTGCTGTTGCACTACTGTGGTCTGAACAGAAGGCTGAACCCCTAAACTACTGCGGCCTATGGTTCTATATGCCTCCACGATAATTGTAGGCAACTCTCGGGGTTTATCAACGTCGTTGACGAGGGCTAGAGCGTTCGACACCTGAAAGTGAACCTCATCTCCCTTGACATTACCAAGGATGAGAGTGGCAACCAAGTCGAACACACCGACAAGCCTCATCTCCAATTCGACCGCCGCCTCCGGACCGTGTTGATCCTTAACACGTTTGATCACGGAGGGCAGGACGGCCATAGACGGGGTGCCGAAGCACTTCGAGTAGACTGCCGCAAAAACCTTACCCCAGTTATCACAAAGAGTTAAACATCTCATAGGGATATGATGCATCGTCACTCACTACAAAGATAATAGACATCCCATCGTCAGGCACCCCGAACTGCGTCAAATGACACCGGAGAGGTGCGCGGCTATGCGCCGCAATAGCGACTTCAGCCATAAGGACACAGAGAAGAAAAACAATCTATATAAACAGTAGCACAAAAAGGGTATGAATAAAAACCTTTTTAATTGACAAGCTTGATTGAACCTATATAGTAACTATTAGGTAGGTTAAAACCCTCACTATCGCTATCTGGAAACAAGAGTGAGGGCGTCGTGGACTTAATATAAGCACTACTAAGGCGTCTCAAATCATAAGACCAAACGTTAGGTGCGACATAGCAATGTGTGTACCTGGAACTCCAACTCCACTACAATATCATAGAAAAGAGAATTTGACAATCGTGAAAGCAGGTCACATTACTTTTAGCAAAAATAGGATCAAAAGTGTTTCCTTTAGCATATATAAAATAAAGATCTCATGTTGGTTATTTCAGTGAAGATTGAAATCTTTACAAAAGATGTGAGCATGATTCAACAGTGTGAGTTGGGAAGGTATGTAGTCAATACACTGTTGAACAAATCAGTTGTTTTCACCCTGAGAAAGGTCTGTGTTTTGAATTTGAAAAGTTGTCTGAGAGTTTACTGTCAGTTCCGAACAGGGTGTGTAGTTTCGGAGGATCAGCACTGCTCTACCTCTTTTTTTTACCAGTTCTAACCAGATGCTCAATGTTTCAATGATAGGTAACACGCAGTTCTGTGATAGAGTGGGTAGCTTCATGAAGCCAAGAAGATACATGAAAGACTGGGAAGCTTCATGAAGCCAACTTTTCACCATAAGTTTGTCAACAGTCTCAATACACAATTTAGCTGCTGTTCAACCATTATGAAATATATATTCTAATATGGTGGATGAGATGATTTTATCTGGAGAGGACGCAGCTGAACTTTCAATGAGAATTTATGGAAATTGCTTGTCTGTTGGAGGAGCACTTAAAAGAGAGTCCACTCAGATGCCGGCCGGTTTGATATCGAATCGTTCTGGATAAATTTGGTAAGACTTAAGGTCTTAGCATTCAACTGTAAAGCCTGTGTCTTCTCGAATGTGAAGTGGAGAGGCAATTCAATTTGGATGGGATAGCCGATTAAATCTAGACCTGGAATTAACTAAGCAGGGGTTGACATATTCTCTGATCATCCTTCTGTGAAACGTGAGCAATCTTACAGTCAGCAGGGAGTCAGATTTCTAAGTCATATATTCATAATGTTCAGTAGATTTACATGCATAGGGCCTCAGGTGCCATCCCATTCATAGAGTGGCTGCATTTGTGAGTGAAACGGCATGTAGAGAGATCTGAATTATCGTGAGAAGTACAAGTGGCAGAGACACAAATGTGAGTGAGGTTGGAAGGTCTGGCAATGTAGGAGACGGTGCATATGCTGTGAAAAGACGATTCTGATGGATACATCTGCCAGTGGATTCCTCACCTTGTGAATATCCCCTGCGCCAGCAACATTCGGAAACTTTTGTAGCAGTCCACGCCGATGCGGTCGAAGACGACGTCACAGAGACACGGCTCCGCTCACGACTCCGCTGACATCACCGGCTCCATAAGAAGACCCCATCGGCGTGATGATGTCAGTTCCCTTTTTTCCGCGCCGACGACGCCAACGGATTTCGGGAATCGTTACTGGTAGCTGTTCTGGTTACTTTGTATGTTTTCTGGATTTCTCTGTCTATCTTCTAAAAAATGTCGACAAGGAAGTCTGGGTTTAAGCCTTGCCGAGAATGTGGCAAGCACATGTCCATCACCGACCCGCACGACGATTGCGTTTGGTGTTTGTCCTCGGACCATGATGTGGGAGGTTGTTCGAGTTGCAGGAAAATGAGCTCGAAGGCTCTTAAGGAGAGAGAAGCAAAGCTCTTTATCGCCCGGATGAAGAAGAAGGAGAAAAGAGGAAGAAGAAGATCCAGGTCGAGGTCGAGGTCGAGGTCGGCTTCCAAGTCGACTTCGGGACATGCTTCAAAGAGCAAGAAGCATAAGAAAAAGAGGAGGCATTCGTCGCATCATAAGGCTTCGACGTCAAAGTCGAAATCGCCGGCTCGACGTCGGAGAGAGTCAGTGTCTCCCTCTCCTGTCCCGACTTCGCCTCCGGTTCCATCTTCTCCGGTGCCTTCGCCGGCTCCGGCTGAATCCCCGGTGCCGGTGTCATCTCCAGCGCCGGTTCCATCTCCAGATCCTGCAAGTCCTCCGGCTCCGTCTCCGACTCCGGCCCAGGATGAGGATCGTCAGGCTCCGGGTGAGTCTGTGACGCCGCTTGCTCCACCGTCGGCGCCGATAGGCCCGAGTCCGGTGCTACCTGACCAGTATCCTGCTTTCCCTACTCCAGGTCAGGACCCCTCGCATTATCTCAATGCAATGTATGGGGTGTTCTCACGGGCCATGTATACCTCTGGTGCACCTATGGGTCCGATGGGTCCGATGGGTTTCAATCTGGGAGTGCCGCAGGTTTACCCTCAAGCACCGTTTATGCCGTTCTTCCCAGCGACGCCGTCTTGGCAGCTGCCGGCGCCGAGAGCATCGATGCCGCTTCCCTCTTTGCCGGCGCCAACTCGACTTCGTTCGACACCGGCTGCTCCAGCTGATCCGCGTTCGACTCCACTGCCGGCGCCGCCGACGCCTCAGGTGCGGATCCGTTCGAGAAGGGAGGCGCAGAGAGTGCTAGAGGAGAGACGCTTTCTGATGGAAGAGGCTGAAGAGGGGGAATTGGTTGAATCCGATGAGGTGTTCGACGAATTGAAGGAGGCAAGTGGTCTGGATTTGTCTCCGGAGTGGGAGATCACTCCACCATCAGACGAACCCTCTAAAGACGCAGCACCCTATCATGCAGTGATTAGAAAGGCTGCGGAGTTGTTGGACCTTCAATTGCCATCCACCGAATTCAAGTCCAATATTTTAACTGAGGTGTTGCATTCTCCAACTGCGGTCTCAGAGCCTCTGTTGCCTTTCAACGAAGCAATTTTGGAACCTGTGCTGGATGTATGGCGCAAGCCTTTCTCAGCTCCTGCAGTCTCAAAGGTAGTCGCAAGAAGGTATAGGGTGGCTCCAGGGGATCCTGAATTTTTATCTTCACACCCTTCACCTGAAAGCCTAGTATTTCAGGCGGCTTGTTCTGGACGGTCGAAAGGGGCATTTCCTCAAGTCCCAGGGGACAGGGAGGCAAAAAAGGTGGACCAATCGGCCAAGAAGGTCTTTTCATCAGCCAGTATGGCATTAAAATCTTCAAATGTGACTTGTCTGTTGGGGAGCTATATCCATGCACTTATGGACTCGGCTAAAAGGTTGGCGCCAAAACTGTCAGAGGAGGATAGAGGAGGCTTCAATGAAGTTCTATCGGATGCCCAGGCGGCTGCTCGGCAGGTTATTCAGAGTGGCCTGGATACAGCAGACTCAGTTGCCAGGGTCATGGGGTCTTCAGTTGCCACCAGGAGGGGTGCATGGCTTAAGTCCTCCGAATTCTCTTCTGATGTCCAGTCAACTTTATTGAACTTACCTTTTGATGGGTCTGGTCTGTTCGGGAAGAAGGCTGACGCTGCTCTCGAGCGCTTCAAAGAGAGTAAGGCTACGGCTAGGTCGTTGGGCCTTCAATCCCAGCCGAGAGGTACTTTCAAGAGGTACAGAGGATTTGGAAGGGCGAGTTTTCGTTCCTACAGACCAACCCAGCAGCAGCAGCAGCAAGGCTCTCTGTCCAAGGGATATAGAGGAAGACTTAGAGGTCGCTCACATGGCCGTCAACTCTCCTCCTCCTCTTCCTCTTCCTCAGCCCCTCCCACCACCGCAAAACAGCCCTATATTCGACATTCCGGATCATGCTGGTCCTGTGGGGGGCCGGCTTACCCATTTTCTACAAGATTGGGAATCTGTAACTACAGATCTCTGGGTTCTGAATCTTGTAGAAAATGGGTACGCCCTTCCCTTTCGGGAATTCCCTCCAAATTACCCTCCTTGCCAAGGGGCTTGCTCGGAGGACCACCGTCTTCTCCTGCAGGAGGAAGCCCTGAAGTTGTTTCAGAAAGGTGCGATAGAGGTGGTTCCGGAGCAGGAGAGGGGTCAGGGATGCTACTCCCGGTATTTTCTGATTCCCAAGAAGGATGGCAGATTGCGTCCGATACTGGACCTCAGAATCCTGAACTTTTACCTGAAACAGGAAAAGTTCAAGATGCTCACCCTTGCGCAGGTTCTTCAGGCGCTGAATCAGGAGGACTGGATGGTGTCGCTCGACTTGCAGGATGCGTATTTTCACATCCCCATTCTGAAGTCGCACAGGAAGTATCTCCGGTTTACGGTAGGGTCGCAACATTATCAGTTTGCGGTCCTCCCGTTTGGTCTTACTTCGGCACCTCGAGTCTTCACAAAGGTGATGGCAGTGGTGGCAGCCCATCTCAGAAGGTCGGGGATTTCGGTTTTCCCTTATTTAGATGACTGGCTGATCAAGGCGGAGTCAAAGGGAGAAGGTGCTGTTCCATCTGCGGGATACAACTCGGCTGTTGTACAGATTGGGTTTTTCGATCAATGTGCCCAAATCTCACCTGGTGCCCTCTCAGCGCAACCTGTTCATAGGTGCGGTACTGGACACTACTGTGTGTCGAGCATTCCCTCCTCCTCAAAGGATTGTCGACATTCAGGAAATGATTCCTTTATTTTACAGCGGAGCGGTCGTTCTAGTTCTGAAGGTCCTTCGCTTGCTCGGTCTGTTCGCTTCCTGCATCCTGTTGGTCAACCATGCACGCTGGCACATGAGGGCGCTCCAGTGGTGCCTCCGCAAGCAGTGGTATCAGCACAAGGGAGATCTCAGGGAGTCTGTGAGGATCTCCAGAGAAGCTGCAGCAGATCTATCTTGGTGGAGCGTGGAGGGCAATCTGTCCCAAGGAAAGCCCTTTCATCTACCTCCATCGGTGGCCACAGTGATAACGGATGCATCCACTCTAGGGTGGGGTGCTCATCTGGGGGATCTGGAGATCAAAGGTCTTTGGTCTCCGGAGGAAAGGTTGATGCATATCAACCTTCTGGAATTACGGGCGATACGTTTGGCACTCAAGGCCTTCCTCCCTTCCCTTCGCGGTCAGTCTATTCAAGTCCTGACGGACAACACTACCACGATGTGGTATATAAACAAACAGGGAGGGGTGGGGTCTCTTTGTCTCTACAGAGAGGCCCTGCGTCTATGGTCCTGGGCTCAGGACCACGGATTTGTCTGATGGCAAATCATCTGGCCGGGGTTCTGAACGTGCGTGCGGACAATCTCAGTCGGCAGTTCTCCGCCGACCACGAGTGGAGGCTTCATCCAGAGGTGGTTCCTCACGTCTTTCGGACGTGGGGGACTCCTCGGGTGGACCTATTTGCCACTCACGAGGATGCTCACTGCCCGTCGTTCTGCAGTCTCCAGTATCCGATGCATGGTGCTTTGGGGGGCGCGTTTCAGCTGAGTTGGGGCTCACGACTCCTTTACGCGTTTCCTCCCATACCCTTGATTCCTCGGGTTCTGAGGAAGGTTCGCCAAGACCGGGCCCAAGTCATATTGATCGCCCCGGATTGGCCAAGAAGGGTGTGGTATACAGATCTTCTCCACCTCTCCTCGTGCCCTCCGCTCCGTCTCCCTTTGAGGGCAGACCTCCTCTCGCAGTCGGAGGGGCAGGTTCTACACCCCCACCTCCAGAGCTTACACCTTCATGCCTGGAGATTGAACGGGGCAACCTGAATTCTTTCTCTCTCCCACCAGATGTGGTGGACGTTATTTTATCGGCCAGGCGACACTCCACCAAATCCATATACTCCTATAGATGGTCTAAATTCGTTCTCTGGTGTGGAGAGAGGTCAATTGATCCCTTGAAGGCTCGTTTGTCTAACATTCTGCAGTTTGCCCTTTGTCTTGCTCAGCAAGGCTTTGCTGTGGCTACAGTTAAAGGATATTTATCGGCTTTGTCGGCTTTTCTATGCCTGCCGGATCAGCCGTCCTTATTTAAATCACCTATTGTGCTTAGGTTTCTCAAGGGCCTCACAAATAAATTTCCTCCTACTCCCTTTATTGTACCTCAATGGGACTTAAACCTTGTACTGACTTATCTTATGGGTTCTCCCTTCGAGCCCTTACATAAGTGTCCCTTGAGACTGTTGTCGTTTAAAACGGTTTTCCTCATTGCAATCACCTCGGCAAGGAGGGTAAGTGAGCTTCAAGCTCTTAGTTCAAAGCCCCCATTCTTGACTGTGCATGCTGAACGAATGGTGCTCCGGACCAGGGCTGCGTTTTTGCCTAAAGTGGTAACTCCCTTCCATCTGGGGCAATCCATTACCCTTCCTTCTTTTTATCCTCCCCCTCATCCTTCCAAGGAGGAGGAGAGGCTTCACCGTTTGGACCCTAAGAGGGCGGTGAGCTTTTACCTGGACAGGACAAAAGACTACAGGATTGATGACCAGCTCTTTGTGGGCTTTGCTGGCTGCAGAAAGGGTCGTGCGGTGCACAAGCGCACCCTTTCCAGATGGATTGTACTATGCATCAAGATCTGCTACTCCCTAGCTGGTAAGGAGCCTCCGGAGGGTTTGAGGGCTCATTCTACCAGGGCAAAGTCTTCTACGTCTGCTTTATCTAGGGGTGTTCCTGTGGAGGACATTTGTAGGGCGACAACTTGGGCCTCCCTTCACACCTTTGCAAAACATTATTGCTTAGATGCTGAGGTGAGGAGGGACGGGCATTTTGCTCGTTCTGTTCTTCAGGATTTTCTGGTGTAGAAGGTTGGACACCCTCCTCCGGGAGTGGGGACTGCTGTGGAATCTATTCACAAGGTGAGGAATCCACTGGCAGATGTATCCATCAGAAGAACAAGTTACTTACCTTCGGTAACGCTTTTTCTGGTGGATACAGTATCTGCCTGTGGATTCCTCACTGACCCACCCGCCTCCCCGTTGTCCATCCTTCTATACCAGTAATTCTATGGCTGTAATTCTATTGATGGTTTCAAATGTGTTTCTTACTGTCAAGGGCATTATGTTATTTCTAGTGCTTTGATGTTTATTCTCCACACTGTGTGTGTTGATATGCATATTGTGTACTGTGTATACTGTTTATGTTCATATTGCTGTCAGTCCGTCCGTGTGCCTCGAAGGCACGGAAAAAAGGGGCGGAACTGACGTCATCACGCCGATGGGGTCTTCTTATGGAGCCGGTGACGTCAGCGGAGTCGCGAGCGGAGCCGTGTCTCTGTGATGTTGTCTTCGACCGCATCGGCGTGGACTGCTACAAAAGTTTCCGAATGTTGCTGGCGCAGGGGATATTCACAAGGTGAGGAATCCACAGGCAGATACTGTATCTACCAGAAAAAGCGTTACCGAAGGTAAGTAACTTGTTCGTCCAGAGCATTGATTAATTAATTCTGCGTGTCACCCAAACTGTCCTCCTTATCATGAGAATAAGTGAGAGTCAAGTGCGGGGATGGAGGAGGGTTGGAGAAGGAGGTAGAGACTAGATTTTCAGTGAAGGAAGAGGGGAGAAGGGGGGCAGAGAGCCGTTAAATGAAGGGGACTTTGGGATGTTAGGGCATTAAGGGTGGAGCAAGGAAGAATGGGCTTACAGAGAGACCGAGATCAGTTAGCAGAGAGGGATATTAACAGCAGGGGGTAAGTCACTGTGAGCCGAATTAGGTAAACCAAATTGGAAGATCGAAGATGAGTCAGTATGAGGACAGTTAAGCAGAGGTTCCTATATTGTAACTGAGAGATTAGGAGTGAGGGAGTTATAATGTATCATGGATGAGTGTTGGGATTGGAATATCCCCTTCATCTTGCGTAATGTTCATTCCCCTGTGTACCCGAACTGCATACCTGTGATCCTGGTTGTGCCCATGTGCTGGACAATGCTTAGTTCTGGACCATGTTCTGAATTGGGAGGTTGAGCGTAGTCAGCCCTCAGGAGACTCGTTCTTGTTGCAGGTTTCATGAGTGGAGCCCCTGGTGCATGGGCTTTTACCTGTGAGACATAAACGTGCATTTATAAGCCCATTCATCTAATGTTCCACTTCTCATGATGCTACTGGAATCCTGAATGTGACATCCCATGTGTATTTCATGTGTGTGTGTGCTAGACATGATAGTGTGGCCTGCATGAGTGATCCAGGCATGAGGGTTCCATTTTGGAAGACCACAACCTGGACCAGAGTAAAAGATGGAGGAGAGGCTGCTTTCTCCAGACAAACATAAGTATTGCTGCCATCTCCTAGGTGGAAGAGGACAGCTCCAGATGCTATGGTGAGGAAAGAGGCTTTTCTTAGAAGTGTCAGGGCCCTTATTCATACATTGGTCTGTAAACGACTTTGCCTGCAGCTGCCATTAGGTAGATGGCAAGGGGTACTGAGTGAGACTTCAGTATCAGTTGTTAGAAAATGAGTCCTTTCAAGATGCTCAGGATCTTGTCTCTCTTCCTGATCTCTGTGAGGAGGGATTGTAAAAAGCTGGGTGCAGCCTGTTCTCACCTCTTTAAACTACTATGATGGGCACACCACCTGAGACTGTCCTGCTGGGCAGAGCAGCCTTGCAGGCCAAGGTCAGGTCTAGAAGTGTGCCTGGTCTGGAGCCATAAATGGGCAACCTACCCAAATCAGTTCTCAAGAAGCAGACCTGAAATATGCATCCTCCGTCTGTAAAACGTATATAAAAATTGAAGCTCAAGACCCGTTGTTGTTTGTTGTCGTGGTATCTTCTGTCGAGGAGGGAGTACTCTGCAGAGTACTCTAGGATTACTATGCAACCAAGGGTTGGTGTTGCACTGACAACAAACTCCTCAGAAGCATGTGAACATCGCTTGGAGACTGATCTGAAGGAGGAGTTACTGGTCTGTCCTGGGTGGCAAGATATTCTGGCTGTGAGCAATGGAAAGAAGAGCAAATAGTGCAGGAGGAGTGGATCATGGATGGGACTGCTGTAATTGACATTGGTGTATGGTCGTCTGACATAGCCTCATTAAGCATGTGCATCGAAGTAGTAATGCTACTACTGGAATGGGTAGTGATACTCTTGTCAGGTAGCCTGCTGGTGGCCATCTGCCCCACAAGTAGCCTGTGTGACTGTGGCACTGCCAAGTGTGTCGTTGGGTCAGGATCAGTCCTGAAGAGTAAGTGACCCGAGAGGTGCTCTGGGTGCATTGTTGAGATTTTCGGTCCTTGCCTCGAGGCACTGTATGCAGAAGATAGCACCTGGGTTCCACTGCAATGAAACAATCATCATCTGTGATTATGTGGCTGCCACTCTCAAAAAGAAGTGTCAAATACTCAGTGGAGTATCAGAAGGAGCCATGAGTCAAGTACCCATCAGAATGCAGGAGTGAACAGCAAGCTACACTCTGTCACTCGGATGAGTGCCCGTGGCACAAGCCTGTGCCCCTGTTGTGACCCATGGAGTGACGCCCTCCACCAGAGAAGACTGCTGCATGCCACTGGGATGCTTCTTTCTGCTGGAGAGATCCCACCAGGGCCGGACTGGCCGCTGCGGGCACCGTGCATTTCCCAGGTGGGCCGCCAGGGTGGGGGCCGGTTTTGGGCCACTGGGGGCCGTTTTTGTTACAGGGACGTTTTGCAGCATAGCTGCAATATCGGCCCTGTAACAAAATCGGCCGAATCCGGCCCTGACAAACAGCTCCTTCCTTGTAGATCTGTCCTCCTGTTTCTGTTCCTGAATACAAAGATGCATTCTCTGTGATTCCCGACTGGGCTTGCCATGAAATAACGGATGAGGAGATGAAGTCTTTCATTTTGAATTTCCCTTGTTGGGGGAAGTATTAGCAATCTCTATTTGCTTCACAATTCATTAAAGGTTCCTGTCAGGCGGCCTTTTCCAGGCCGACAGATTTATGACAGAGCAGAGCTGATTATGTGTGGATAGCTAGGCCTTGGGGCCTCATTCAATCCAAAGCTCTGTGTGCATCCAGGACTATATTTGAGCCATTTAATGTGTGAGATCAAGGAGTTGACACCTCCCAATTGTACAATAAGAGGAAACCGGAAAAAGCTTAGACCTGATTTCCTGAGGGCGCATCAATTCATTTCCTTGTGTTCACCTCACCCAGGTACTGTGATCATGAGCCCCTGCTAAAGATTTGGTTGCGTGAGGACCGAAAGCACCAGGTATTAGCCCAGTCTCTGAAACAATCAATTTATTTATTATACAAGATTTGACCGCAAAGGCATCCCGCTCGCTGTAAACAAATACACCTAACAACCTTTAATCTGTTGAGAATTCCACATCTAGGTAGCGATGGTAATAAGTGACTGCACAAGAATGCTTACATTTGACCCTATTTAAAGAGCCATCAGAAGTTTGAGAGGATCCCTAACCCTAGCAAATGTGTTCCTTGTCAAGTAATTGGCCGCCCCAATACTAAAAGCCTTGAAATCTAGACAGGCTCCCCTTAAATCACAATCTGGCATCCAATGATACCCATCGGAGACTATGAAGAATGGGGGCGAAGGGATTGTATCTTCCGGTCTCAAACATGACCTAGTTGCAGCATGTCAGACTACCAGGAGTCGAAGGCGTGGGGACTAACGGAGGCCACCCAAGAATGCAATGCCTGAGGCAAGGTGACACAGTACTAGGTCTTCAACCCCAATGAACAAGTCAGCATCTGGAATACGGTCCCGTTGTTTCCTCATCAAATAAGTTGAGTACTTTTGGCAGTGCCTTTGGCTTTGTATTTTAAAATCAGCCCACAATTCAATAGAACATAATGTCCTTGATTGGGCAGTCACCCTTCCATTCAAGTTTGCATGAGTTCTTGGGGATCACCAAATCCTCAGCAGAGATTCGCTGCCCTGCTCATTAAATAGGGTTGCTTCCTTTTTCAGAGGAACATACGGGCCCTTTGTTCATGTTTTGAGGAACTGGTGGGACTCAGAGCTGTTCCCTGAATAAGAATTTCTGTAAAATATTGTATTTCTTTATAACAACGTAGTTCTTCATCTATTTGTTTAATTACTCATTTGGGAATACCTTACATAACTTGCAAGTATATTTGAGAAGTCTGGGAGCTCCAGCAACGTTTACTTGTCAACTACTCATAGGAAACTATCATGTCTGCATTCACCACTCCATTCAAAGAAATTGTATCCCAAAGCATCTTGGAAATCCTACAAATAATTATGACATATTATATGTTGGACCTGACATCCTTGGCGTAGTTTTCCCCCAACATTTTGCCTTCACTCCTCCAGTTTTTTCCTGACTTCGTTTTTGCCTGCTTTAGGACTCTGTACACTTTACCACTGTTAACAAGTGCTAAAGTGCATGTGCTCTCTCCTTTAAACATGGTAACATTGGCTTACACCCCGTTGGCACATTTAATTTACTTGTACGTTCCTAGTAAAGTGATGCTACCAGTACCCAGGGCCTGTAAATTTAATGCTACTAGTGGACCTGCAGCACAAATTGTGTCACCCACTTAGGTAGCCCTTTTAAACAAATCTCAGGCCTGTCATTGCAGCAGGTGTATTCATGTTAAACTGCAATTTCTACATGGCAAATCAAACCTTTTGCCAGGCCTAAACCTTCCTTTTTGGTACATATACATCACCCCTAGGGTAGGCCGTACATAGCCCAAAGGGCAGGGTGCAGTGTGCCTAAAAAGCTGGACATGTACATTCAACCTTTACATGTCCTGGTTGTGAAACACACTTAAATTCATTTTTCACTACTGCAAGCCCTACCTCTACCATAGGATACATTGGGTTACCTTATTACATTTAATAAGCGATAGCTTTCAATTGAGAGCAGGTAGGAATTTCAAGTTTTTTCTTAGCATTCTGTGGGTACTTTTGATCTATTCACTTTAGCTCCAATGAAACTGTCGGTTCTACCCTCTCAGTTGCTAGGAAAACAAAAATAAATAAACCAGGTAACTCAAACATCATGCACAGGTCCTGCTCCTATTGGTACTGTTGTTTCTACATCCTCCTCTTCACCGCCCTAGGTAGGGGCTCCAGGGAACACAAAAATAGACCAATTTTGCATTGACCATTTAATGGAAATTTGCTGTGACAAAATTAAGGAACTTTTCCATTTTGAACTTTTCCCTCTTTTTGAGCGGCTCAAAGTCCACGAACTGCAAAGTGCGTTATCACCAAGGCAATCTAGACAGTTTGAGACCAACATACTGGGGGCAAACTCACACAAACCTGCCATCTTGTCCTCGCCACACAGTTCTTCAGCACTTTGTACTTTAGGAGCGTCTGAAGGGACTCATCCTGTCCCACCCAGCAGCAGTCTTTCAGTCCCAGTGCTTGAAGGCATCATGACTTCTGGGTAGGGTGCTCCTCCATCTGATGCCACTAGATTGAACCCAAGCGGAAGTGGTTGTCCTACAAACCTTTGGACTGAGAGGAGATCTCGGAGCAAGGCTCACTCAAACCTAAAGCAGCCTAAAATTAATCTCCCCCTGCTGCATGTCCCTACATGGCTATTCTCATTGAAGCCCCTCTCTGTGCAGAGGGCAGGGGGAACTAACAAGCAACAAAGATCTGGACTGGCTAGTATGCCATAGAGGGTTCCCTTTTGCCTAAGCTAATGACATTCTGCTGACTCGAAGAATTGAAAGGATTGGATCAGGCTCAATTGTTTCAGAGGGGCACTGAGTTATTACTAATTTCAAATCCCCACTAGAAGTTTTGTTTTGGGCCACTGAGCAGCACAGTGGTGGGGGGAAGCATAGCTTTGGTTCTGCTAGGCTACTTTCATAGACCTAGCCTTCTTTCTCAGCAAACATGATACCCCATCTGGCCAATCTATCTACAAAAAAATATTTGTGCACCCGTGCTGATTTCTTTGGTGTTACAAATATCTCAAAACCACCTGGGTGGTGTTTTACCCATGTCCCAGTATGGGAGACCTAGTCCCCAAACCGCTCTTGAATAGTTTTGATGTTCTCTCTAATGTGGACTGACTTGCAGATGACACCCATGAGGATAAACAAATCCCTCTTCCCTTCACTGATTAATACTGTTATTCTTACAGATAATAGGGTTTGTTTTAAGTACTCTATGATCTTTAGCATGAGGGATTCCTTTACTTTCTTAGCTGGAATACTGCTGGTTTAAAAGATAATGTCATTAACAGAGTTTGGTTAAATCTAGTTACAAAATATGATGTGTTTGCATTGCAGAAACTTGGAACACTACTGATTACCCCAGTCCTTGCTTTGCATGTTACTCTTGCCCCGCTATTTGTCCCACATGTGGCTGAGCTAAGGGTGGTCTCTCTGTATGGGGCAATTTTAATTTGAAAGTGGAAGTCTCAGTCTTAGACACAGAAAGTTCATCCATTATAGCCTTGCTCGTTACGGATGAATCAAGTGCTTTTTATTTGTATCTAATCCATTTTTATAATAATGTACCTATTTTAAATGCTTGTTTACCTTCCTTGCTGATTTGAACCCCACTGGAATTAGTCATATGTCACAGCCTAAATACCTCCCCTGTGGGGACTTTAATGCTAAGCTAGGGACTAATCATAAGGCATATGGTACCGAATGTTCTGGACTTTCTTGGGTGAAACCCGACAATAGAGGGAAGGAGTTGGGTGGGTATCCTGCTGAACACAGTCTTGATAACCTTGTTGAATCGTTTAGCACAGCAGGGGCATCATTGGCCTTTTTTATAGGGCATGGCCAAGCCTTGGTTATAGTTTACATTTTTGTAAAAAGAAATGTCTAATAGGCAAGGAATGGCGAACCCTCGTGGGTTTGATGGCCATTGCTCTCTAGCTAATTGTAGGCTAAGGAAGGCCTTTTCTGAAACCCCGAAATATCCCATACAGTGTGTGAAGCCCATAAGACCTATAAAAATACGCTGAGGTCAAGGAGAAAGGCTTTGAATAGTAGAGATTGGGAGCTCCTGGAAAGTGCGCCGCTCACTAAAAACAGTAGGATTTTCTGGGACACGGTTAACAAGATCAAAGAAAGGGAAGCTCCTCCAAACCCCCTTCTGAACTGCAATGTCTGAGGCTACACATTTTAGTGCTATTTATCACTTGACGGAAGATGGGAGCTTGAGGGAACAGTTAAAGGAGAAACTATCTCATTCACCCAAAATGTCTGTCACCCTTCGGGAAGTCATCCATGCTGTTTCTCAAAGCCCGAATAGTAAGGCTGCAGGACCAGATGGTGTTCCTTTGGACCTTTTAAAGTATAACATAGATCTCTGTGGAACTTTGTTAACAAATGTTTTCAACAACTCCCTATACAATAAGATCCCAAGTTCTTGGACCCTTTTCACAATTGTTCCTATTTTTTTAAAAAAGGGGATCATAAGTCACCCAAATGTTACAGCCCTATTTCTCTAACAGACAGCACGCTCAAGATTATTGAACTGATAATATTTAATCATTTAAAATCATGGGCTAATCTTAACAACATTTTGTGTCCCTTTCAATTTGGGGTTCGCCAGGGACTGGGTACAGTGAAACAGTGCTTGAATCTGAATTTGATCAGTGGCAAGTATACCATTGCTAGGGGCTGTCTGCTGTACCTGGCTTTAATGGACTTGTCTACAACATTCAACGGTTAATAGAACCAAACTTTGGCAGATGCTAATGGATTTAGGCATTGAGGTGGCTTTAGCTGGAGAAGTGTCTGAGACCATTCCCCTAGCACATGTGGTGCGACAACGATGCATAGTGACCCCACTAATTTGTATTATTTATAGCAATAATTTGTGTCCTGCTCAGGTCAAAGCCACTAGAGATATTTCGTTGATTTCACAGGTCCCTTTACCGGCGCTGCTTCATGCATGCTACGCGATACTTATGGCATGGACCCCAGGGTCTTTTTGCATTTTGGTAGTATCTTTTATATCTCTTATGAGTGATCTGGACCTGGTGACAAATTACGGGAAATAGCACATTATGGCTTGAGGGCCAGGTAAGGAAAATATGTCTCAATTGGTGGTGAAGGGGCATTAACTCAGAAGCGTGAGTGATTTTAGCTTTCTGGGGGTTGATTTAATAGCGCTGGTTCTTGGCTGCCACAGGTTAGTTGCTCATGCCTGAAGTTCCATTACAAAAATGGGGTGACCCAATCGTGATCAAGGACCTGGGTAAGGTATGATACAAGAAACAGTGGTCCTAGACCTTCATTTATGAATCAACAGATGATTTTGTGAGCGTTCATTGGAACAAATTAATTGCTCATGGAACTTAATATATTATTTACAACAGGAAAGTGCAACAAAACATAATCTGGTTCACCATGCATTTTTATTTTCATGTCAAATGGTGAAAGTCATATGTACGTTATCAATTTTAACAGAGACGGTTGCTCCAGAGGGAACATGCATAGGAGGAAGGGTGCTCGAGTGGAAGATAGTAGGAAAGAATAATCAAGAATTGGCAAAGGAAATTTTGCTACATCAAAACAATTGGACTGGTTTTAAATCACCGTCCTTAAGGGCCTGGCCACGTTATTCAGTACAAAATCACAAGTATATTGCAGTTTGATTAGAATTCAATCCTAGAATGGCACGTGGGTTTCTAAAGTTCGAGGTCCAGGCTAGAATAAAGGGGGCGTCGATGTTTCGACCCGTCTTATGGCCATGAGGGTGAATTGATCCTCGGCCTTGCAGATCTTCATCAGGACAGGGTGGGGCAACCTAGAGAGGTATGGGGCCTTGTCACATACCTATTGGATGAGTAGAAAAGAAACCAGAGGTCAGGTCGTTGCACTTGGGGGTACAATTCTATCGGTATCACTAATCAATATGAAAGTAGCTCACCCACCGTAATCACGATAGACTGGTCATTAATTGGGGTGAGGAGCTAATATCCACAATTACAATGGTTACTGCGGCCAACTTCACGGATCACTGCGCATAGGAGCAGTAGCTTGAATGCTAAGAGAGGGTAAAGAGGTAGCGAGAATCAATAACCCCGCCAATGCGTTATCTTAGGCTAGTAGTGCTCATATATATAAGAGAAACTAAATTACCTTGAAGCAGTAGTATCAAGGTAGTGGGACCGCATAAAAGTCAGTATTGTCCAATATTGTGAGTTAGGTCCGCATTGTCAACAGAGCATACAATAGGAATCCAATTCCCAACTGAAAAAACATAAAGGGAAACGGGTAAGCTGAATATCTCAAAGTAATTTCTGTATCTGAGGCCTAACCCTCAAGGGATTGAAAGTTACCATGATTTAGCGCTCTCGGGCCGCGTCCGTCTATCGCTGAGTATAGCAGGATACTGGGAAGGTGGCCGGCGCGAGGGCGTATAAGAACAGGTACCGCATCGGCGTCATATGAACGCCGCCGGTGCACGTCAGTTGAAAGGGAGGACAGACTCTCCCGGTAACCGTGCATGATGCTACAAGGGGGGGTGTGTTTACAATCACACATGTGAAAATAGAAAGCACAGCGATGATTCACGGATATGTGCCTGCCAGATTTGGTGATTAACATGGCACGTACACAATATACAATTTGTGACGAGTACACGGAGCAATTTGAATACAATGGGGAATACAGATTAAAAAGGGGGTAAAAAAGAGACGAACATAATTGCACAGTACAATGATGGTGTTTAAAAACAATGGTGTTATAAAACATTTGCAGAAAGTACAAGGATTATGTTTATACAATTTATATCAAAAACCAAAGGAAATGATGGCCGGAGTGTTGAACATTGCAAGCACTCACCCCCAGTCAACTGATCTGGGTTTAATCCATCACTGTTCTATAGCCCACTCTGCCACCCCAGTTCAGACATGGCCATATGCAAATCAGTCTGACCCTGTGCCTCATGGGAACAGTCCAGCCCGAACTGCCAAGCCATGCCTTACCTGGACCGGAAACAAGCTTCCTAGGACCGGTTTCTGGCATTTCAGCCGTCTTCAGCCCGGCTTGCTTGAATCCAGTGGCAAAGTGTGCAAGGGACTCACGTCTGAGCATACCCTGCCAACTTATGGCGAACAAAGCAAAAACCAAAGGAAATGATGGACAGAGTGTTGAACATTGCAAGCACTCACCCCCAGTCAACTGATCTGGGTTTAATCCATCACCGTTCTTTAGCCCACTCTGCCACCCCAGTTCAGACATGGCCATATGCAAATCAGTCTGACCCTGTGCCTCATGGGAACAGTCCAGCCCGAACTGCCAAGCCATGCCTTACTTGGACCGGAAACAAGCTTCCTAGGACCGGTTTCTGGCATTTCAGTCATCTTCAGCCAGGCTTGCTTGAATGCAGTGGCAAAGTGAGCAAGGGACTCACTTCTGAGCATACCCTGCCAACTTATGGCGAACAAAGCAAAAACCAAAGGAAATGATGGACGGAGTGTTGAACATTGCAAGCACTCACCCCCAGTCAACTGATCTGGGTTTAATCCATCACCGTTCTTTAGCCCACTCTGCCTCCCCAGTTGAGACATGGCCATATACAAATCAGTCTGACCCAGTGCCTCATGGGAACAGTCCAGCCCGAACTGCCAAGCCATGCCTTACCTGGACCGGAAACAAGCTTCCTAGGACCGGTTTCTGGCATTTCAGCCGTCTTCAGCCAGGCTTGCTTGAATCCAGTGGCAAAGTGAGCAACGGACTCACGTCTCAGCGTACACTGCCAATTTATGGCGAACAAAGCAAAACCAAAGGAAATGATGGACGGAGTGTTGAACATTGCAAGCACTCACCCCCAGTCAACTGATCTGGGTTTAATCCATCACCGTTCTTTAGCCCACTCTGCCACCCCAGTTCAGACATGGCCATATGCAAATCAGTCTGACCCTGTGCCTCATGGGAACAGTCCAGCCCGAACTGCCAAGCCATGCCTTACCTGGACCGGAAACAAGCTTCCTAGGACCGGTTTCTGCCATTTCAGTCGTCTTCAGCCAGGCTTGCTTGAATCAAGTGGCAAAGTGAGCAAGGGACTCACGTCTGAGCATACCCTGCCAACTTATGGCGAACAAAGCAAAAACCAAAGGAAATGATGGACGGAGTGTTAAACATTGCAAGCACTCGCCCCCAGTCAACTGATCTGGGTTTAATCCATCACCGTTCTTTAGCCCACTCTGCCACCCCAGTTCAGACATGGCCATATGCAAATCAGTCTGACCCTGTGCCTCATGGGACTATTCAACTAGCCCCAGGCTGCAGGATTGGGGACAGCTACACCTCGCTTGAACTAATGTATGACCTTACTACGCCATCTATTACCCCGCAGTAGGTTACAACGCGGACTTTACATCGTCCGCGTTGTTACCACGCATGGCTTTACATCACAAGTTGTTTCTACGACTTACGCTAGATGGCGCGCTGGACTTAGGAATAGTATAAATTACTATTCCTACTCCAGTTAGCGCAACAGCAGGGAATGTGTTGAATTTAAAATCCAACACATTCCCTGGTGTTGCGCACCATCTAGCGCAAGTCGTTGAAACAACCTGCGATGTAATGCCATGCGTGTTAACAACGCGGTCGATGTAACGTCCGCGTTGTAACCTACCCGTGTGGTATTACCAGCGTTGTAAATGCTGTTTCCCTTCTTGAACATTTATAACGTTCAATGTGTATTTGCAGCGTTATGAGGTGCTGGGCTTTGAGGCCATCACAACGTTACTACCTTGCAGATCGAGGAAAGTCGCATTTGTAGGCTGCTCCTGCATCTGTGTTCCCTATGAGCTCACATTTCATTATCCACTCAGAACATAACCTTCAGCATATATCTGAAAAAGCCTATTTGGTGCCTCCTTTACTTTGTATTAGTGTGTGGGCCAATACCGAGGCTTGTTTGAATAGAGACATTATTTTAGGATGCCTTAAATTGGATAAGGGCCTCTCAATCCCCTGGTTAGCTTATGTAGGGACTTTTGTTTATGAAATGAGCCTACCATATATATTTGATGCACCCCTCACCTTAAATACGAGATGATGGTGAAGCTTCACTTGTTAGAGTTTTGTCACTCGCCGAGATGGCAACCTGAGTCAGGCAAAAGTTCCATCAAATAGTATCTTGCGCTTTTTGCACCTATGGTTCTTGTACTTTGTCTAGCAATACCTCTTTCCAGTTGGGAAAGATCTTTAGTTTTCCGCTTTCGGGCTGGCACAGTAGGCAGCTTTTGAGTTTTTCAGGTACTTGCGATTTTCTGGGGACACCAGCACAGGCTTGTCCCTTTGATGGACTGTCTGAGCAGACTACAATGCACTTTATGTTCTTCTGTAAGTTTTATAAATCTTGTTTTATCTTCTTCATTAAGCCAGTTTTAAAGCCTCTGAGGCCTAGGGAGCGAAGGGATGCACTGTTTTATCTTCAACGTTTATGCAGCCTTGAGGTTTGTCATGTTGTTTGCGCTTTTTTTTAAAGTAGCTGTGAGGTATTAGTTATTATACTGCCGGGTGTGGGCAAATTAATCTTTGTCTTAGATGTTGGAGGCTACTTGTGAAGATAGTGATCTCCATGGGAATGTAGTGGTCAATGGTTTTTAATGTTCTTTGGTCTTAAGTAATTCACTTTTTTATGAATTTTATGTATGTTATATTACTTATGAACCTTTTATGGCTATCTGTGTGTCAAATAAAGTATTATGAACTGAACTTATATAGAGGCTTAATGATGCAAGCCGTGTAGCAATCATTGTTCTTGAAGTCTGCATTGCTTTTTATATTCTCTGTCACAAGATCCTACGACCGCCCCCATATCAAAGAAATGTTTACTGAAGGTCTATAGCGATCCATATAAAATGCTCATTTGGAGACTGTGGGAGACAAGAATCAGGGACTGAGTGTCAGGTAAGATCCAAATAAAAGTCTTAATATTGCACAGGAAATACTGAACCTCTGGGGCAGGAAATTCAAATGACTTGGAACTTACAGAGACCTTCGGAATAGGGAACCTTAGAGATAATGATTCCTCTGGACAGGGAGACGGGGAAGTGAGAAAAAGGATGAGAAGGATTCTGTCTCTACACAAACCAGCCTTTTGAAGGCAGAGCTCACTACTATCCCAATTTAATAGCAACCCTAACATACTCATATTGCACAGCAACTGAAAACTCATCTAGGATTGCCTTCTAAGATAGCCAATCTACCTCTCCAGTCATGCTCCCCACAGACCTCACAATCCAAACATGTGCTGGCTTCCCCTACGTTTTCCACATCAGTGGGAGTTGTTTCCCACTTTCTTTCCACTTACATAGGCTGGTGGAAGTACACATGCCTCTGTCTAGCATTGTAGGCCATCCCCAAAGGCGTTGGAACCTGCGTCTCCCACAAATCAAAGAGAACATCCATTTTGCTCCTCTTACTGAATTAGAACCTCTACTGGGTACCAGTGTGCACCCACAAAGCGTTAGCGAAACGCACTATTCCGTTCCACAGATTACCAGACACTTCTGTGGAATTTTACAATATGACTGGAACACACGCTATTTAATTGAATGTGATCTCGTCCATGGAGCAGAAAAACAAGCAGTTCTGTTTCACTACTGATACTGTATGTGACAGTAGTGTAGCATTATTGCCACACAAGCTACATACCTACAAGCATCCCTCATGGTTTTCCTCACCATCCTAAAGAAGCTTCTGGTTTGTGTTGCAAAGAGACCCCTTTTTGGATGGTCACCTTACTTTTTATTGTTTATTGGAAACCTGCGGTTAATTGTGAACTCTAAAAATGAGAGACTGCTCCCCAGTGCATGTGTACTGACCTATAAAACAAAGTTGAAATTGTCTTAGAACCCATTTGGCATACTGAATTGTATTTGGTGTAAAAACAACACCTATCACATGAAAAAATAAATGTCACATGTGGACAGAAGCATTATAGTGAGCCATTCACTTTATGACCCTGAAAGCATGACACCGTTTTCAATTGAGGTCTGGACCCCTGCAGACTACAAGCGTTGATTGCTGCAGATAGACCTATAAAAATAACATTGTTTACCCTAAAAACCTTCTTCCAAGCACTAAATAATTCACCCCTAAAATTACTTTAATGCCCATAAGGTAAGATAAATAGTGCCTAGAAGTGATACATGCCTAAATTATTGTAAGCATGTACCTACACTAAATAATAAACCCCCCAAGACTGTTTTCACTGTATTGATTTTAGCTGTTTCCATAGGACATACTGTCAAAGCAGATTACATCACTATTTCTGCACTATCCATTAGGACACAGCTACAGAAGAATTTAAAGAAAATTTCCAAACTGTTTCTAAAATTCTAATTCATTTCTAAAGTCAGATTCTTTCTAGGTAGCTAGAAAATATCTTTAAGAGAAGCTATAGTTCCCTGCCGGAGTCACTATAAGATAATTAGCCTTAGAGAGCAGTTACTGTCCTGCCGGCAATGAGTAAAATTCCTTCCCAAAACAATAGACTCCTTACTTTGATTTACAGGTTGATCTGAATGGGCAGGGATGATTCATCGGAGCGCAGCATAATATTTGGGGTGGGTCTGCTGCCCCACCTATTGGCACAACTGTGTCAAATATTGCATGACAGGCCTGTCTAAGGCACATGTAGATTGTGTGCATCTTTGTAGAGGATCAAACAGGCCTAAAACATGATTCTCGTATATATCCCTAATTGGTTAATGAAGGGCCTTGCTCTGTCTTACTAAACAGCTTCAAATTATGTTGTGAGTCCAGGACCTACGTCAGGCTGGATTTTGGTGTTAGATGTGTAAGGACACTAGTAAGTTCTATAGTACACTCCCCAACAAACCCAGCTCTCAGAGCCAAAGTTTAGTGGGGCTGAAGATTTTGATCATCTTGAACTGATATGTTGCATTTTGGGCCTATTTGTAGAATGGCACTACTACTATTTGCAGTACAGGAACTACTGAAAACGTAGGAAGGCCAGGGCCTTTGAGCATTTACTCCAGTAATCCAAAAGAAACTACGAGTATTTTATGGTGTCCTCCACACACGGTCTAGCGAACCCTACAAAGTTGGACCCTCACCCTGTCTTCCTCAGAACACAGTTAGACTTGTGAAAGGATTCCAGGTGGACTAAACCTGCTGCACTTGGCATTAGTGACCTCTGTGAAGGATCTGAGGAGGATGGACCCCCTTGCACTTGAAATACAAGGATAGAAATATCTCTAAAGATCCTAAGGCTGATCCTCTGAGTGGCTCCAGGAACATAAAAAGCTGAAGTGCACCTTACAGTGAAGAATCTGAGTGGATCAGTTGCAACTGGAATGGGACTGGACTTTTCTGTTGCCCGCTGCCTGACACCCTAGGAGCCGGGCCGGACTGGCCGTAGCAGGCACCGGGTATTTCCCCGGTGGGCTGCCAGGGTTGAGGGCCAGTTTAGGGTCCCTGGGGGGGCCATTTTTGTTACCGGGGCTGGCAATAACGGCCCCCTGTAACAAAATCGGCTGAAACCGGCCCGAGCAAACAGCTCGGCCGCAAGTATAGGATTTTAGTTGGTTTGGTCTAATTCTACTTGAAAGATATTGGGTATTAGATGAGAGGGGTGGGAGCCCCACTCAAGTAACAAATACAATTCTTGTCATGGTGAACCATAGAGGTCACTAAATAAGGCTGTCCTTAACCCTGCAGTAGTTTGGCACAAGCAGTAAGGATTAACTTAGAGGCCATCTTTAAAGTAATTATGCAGCACTCAAAAAGTATTAAAGTGAAAACAGAACACAATAAAAACTCCAATTTAGAAAATTAGACTATATTTTAATACAAACAATGACAGTAAAATAACGAAAATCCAATCAGTAGAACCAGAGTTATGAGTGTTTATATTTTCAGGGAAATAAGCACCAAAAATACAAAGTGCTACTGGTGGTTATCAGGTTGATGGCGATGGAGGGAAGATTGAATATGGGGGCAAGCTTTGTCCAGAAGAATTTACCTTCTCATAGTCCAAGTCCAAGTCAATGTCCATGAGAGAAGCCTCTGATTTGCATTGGAAAGCCGCACGGAGTCATTATCAGTGAAAACGAGAGGTCGTCGCTGGAGGTTAGCGTTGGCGAGGGACGTAGGAAGCCACTTTCTGGCATGAAGAGCAGGTCGCTGTCAGAACTTTATGTTGGTGGGAGACGCAGCAATTGTTGCTGACATGAGGATCCCACTTGTAGTTGCGTAGAGCCCCAGCTTTCTGGATTTTCACCCGTAGCTCCATTTTGAATATTGAGAAGTACTCTCTGATACCAGACAACGGTCCACAACCTGGGGGCACATCTTGAGTGTCCCTGTTTCTCAGACAGGAGATCAGCCAACTGACCCTTAGACTCACTTCTGGGTACCTGAGTATAAGGGTCGCCGGTATAGTCTTCCGTCTTCAGACAGCAGTGCAATCCTTTTTCTGAATCTTCCACAGGTCCAGGAGTGTTATGATGAGAGGTTCTGAGGGTACCATTCTTATACCCAGTGCCAGACGGTGGGTGTGTGATTCCCCTTTTGTCTAACCTTCCTTCCTTCCTGCGTTTGACTGCAATCTGTTTAAAGGGACAAAGAGAGGAACGCCTAAATTTGAGCTGCATTGGTCAGAGGCAGGGCAGGCAGCCTTAGAAGTCAGAAACAGGTGAGCGCAGCCCTCAGGGACCCTTTGACGCTGTTTTAAGGGTAGGATAAAGTAGGTTTTAGGCCTCAGGTCAGGGAGGCCGAAGTAGGGGAATAGAATTTTAGGGCGGGGAGGGGGTTGCGGTATTGGCAATTTTAGCCCCTCATATCCCCTAACCAATCATGCCTTTACAACAAAATTGCATGGTAAAGGAATGCGCCGAGGGAGGCAAGATGGTGTCTGAGTGAGGTCCATTGTCACTCACCTCCGCATCGCTCTGACCCTCGATGTCGTTTTTCTCCGAGCTAAGCTGGCAATGCGAGCAGAATTTGACCGCTGGATCTGGGGGACTACAGGGCTTGAAGGAAGCCGGAACGGATTATTACAGCGGCAGAAGGAGAAAAGATCGTACCGAGGGTTGTTGTGGATGCTGGGAGTCTCTTGCCCGGCTGCTGCTAACGGTGGTTTACGGCTGGGGAATCACTGACAGACGTCGACCGGAGTCTCCTAGCAACGTGGACACCGGAGATCCCAGAGTGCATTCCAAGGAATCCATGGCAGCGCGAGGAGCTCGAAGCAAAACGCGTTCGTCAGTGCAGCTGCTGCCGGTGACAACAAGACGGGAACCTGACCCTAGACCCGACATGAAAAAAGATGAACTACGTACCGGTAAGGGGGGGAAAGATGCTAGCAAAAACCCGGTCCAGAAGGGCTTAACTACGGGAGAGAAAGGTAAAAAGCAGGTGGCTATTACGAGTTTGTTTCCATCTAAGGACTCACATGAAAGTATGAAAGAAACAATGCCTGATGTAACTAGCACCCTTACCGGCATAGAATTACCAGAATCAGCAGAGTTAGAGGACTCACAGCCTACTCCATTATGGGCAGTAAGCAGTAAAAGAACTGAACCGGGCGCGTCAGGGATACCAATGGGTGACTTCCAGGAAGATAATCAAACTAAAGACTTAAGTGAGGGCGCAAAGGAGATAGAACTGCCACATACTGCAAATAATATTTATGCCAGCGCGGATTCACCAGAATGGGTAGGCTCACAGACTGCCATGAAGGACATGCCGTTAAAATCAAGCAAGGAGCTGTGGGGCTCAAATATCGTGTTAGGAGTGCCTGGATCATTGGTTAGTACTCCCCAAGAAAACGAGCGGCCCCAGGAAAGAAGCCCAGATCAGTGTACCCCCACTACAGAAGACAGGAATGAATCAGTAATCACGATGAAAGAGAGGAGAAATGCCGAGTCGATCCAGGAAAAAATAAATCTCTCACTGCATAAGAGGAGATAAAGGAAAAAAGACATGAGATGGGATATCAGTCCCCAGATCGCATGGAAAACTTCTACTCCCTGAATGAGGAGTCCGGTGACTCAGTCAATGCAGTATCGAGCAGTAGTAGTAACGAGGACGATGGTGGAGATACATCCACAAGCAACTACAGCCAGAAAGGGACAAAAAGGATGCCTAGGAGAACTAAGAGGTTATCGGAGGGGAAAAAGAGCAGTCAGAAGCGGGATGGTGGAGAGGAAGCGGGAGAACTCAGATGGGACTATTCATACACACAGCCGCTACCCTCCAATGGAGCTCATGAGTCAGAGAGGATATCTAGGAAACAGACAGGAAATCTGGAAGAACTGAAAACCCTTGAACAGCCTGTCCAACCATCCTTGTCCTTGATTTTACAGTCTGTTAAATCATTTCAAGAAGAGGTCAAAGAAGAAAATCGTCAAGCCCGACTGGCCTCAAAAAAGCTACACGGCTCAATACGTAAGATTGGGAAAACCTCCACAGAGATCGCAGAGAGATTAAGCATGGTGGAAAATGGGACAGAAGCCCTGGAAACCATGGTGGACACATTAAAAGCACAATCAGCCTCTCAAGAGAGCTCCCTGAAGGATTTAATGTGAAAGCTAGAAGAGGCGGAAAACGGCCAACGGCGCAATAATCTATGGCTGCTAGGAATTCCGGAGAACAGTGAAGGGAATGATATCAGGAAGTTCACAATCAACTTACCGAGAAACTCTCTGTCAGAACTAGCAGAATGGGACTGGGAGAAAGAAATCCAACGGGTCCACAGAGTCCCTGTAACAATGCCGTGTCATCCACCGAACGACCAGTCATATCCAAGGGTCATTTTAATATACTTTGGAAACTTTCTCCTGCGACAGGCCGTGTATGATCTGGCAAGACCCAACAAACAAAGGAATTAGGAGAATTTCTTGTTTTTTACTAGACCTGACTTTGCGCATGCCACGGTGGAAAGAAGATGGAGACTCGGGCAACTGATTACACCATTTAAAAAAACAGGAGCAACAGTGTTTTTGCAGAACCCTGCTAAACTAAAAGTTATCTCGCAAGGGCGAAGCTATTATTTTACCTCAGAGATATTAGCTCAGAAAGCATTGGAGGTAATAACAGCACAGAAACCTGTCACTGTCAAGGCTAAATAGTAGGCTTCAGTGTAGCCTCCGGTAGGGTTGCGACAGGGGGGTTAGCCCTGATGTTACCTGTTGTCTGCATCAGGATCTATTCAACACAATTAAATTTGTTCTACTCTGAGCAGTAACATGTTTTAAGACACGAGAGGGGGAGGTGGAGTGTGGGTGTGGATGGATCAGACACTTTCACACAGGCTCATGATTGAACCTGACTGCCTTAATAGTGGTGGAGGGAGGGGGGTGGACAGCTGTGGGGGGGGTAATCTCAGACAGGTAGAGGTGATAAAAGGTGCAATTAGGGGAGACCATCGTAGAGTGACAAAGGACAAACAATGGCTAAAAGTGTACAACTGGAAGTGGACCCGAGAGGGGAAATATCCACCGCAGGACATAACTGAGAACCCATATGGCTAGACTGAAAATTCTCACTATCAATATATGTGGGCTCAATGATATTAAGAAAAGGCAAAGAGTCTCTATTGGAATGCAAACAACAGGGGTTTATATTATATGTCTACAGGAGACGCACATAGAGGGGTCGCAACGGCATTTACTTAAATCTCTCAGGTATAGGTTGATAACTGCTACAACTCAAGGTACTAGGACCAAGGGAGTGGCTATTTTAGCGAAAGGGGGAGGACTGCAATTTATACGGTCCATATCGGATAAACTTGGGCGGTGGGTAATTACAGAATGTCAGCATAACAACGATCAAAAACTGACACTATGTTCATTATATGGTAGTGTCAGCGATGACCCAGATGTGTTAAACCATATTTCTAATGAACTTGCTCACTGGCCTCTCCCTCTAATAGTATGTGGTGATTTTAATCTAAATCTGCCCTGTGGCTGGTCAGTGGACTCAGTATTTAAATATCAGGCAGGAAACCAAGAGTCTTTCAGACTCTTACACATTTTTGTCAAACTCTTGGTCTAACCGACTGTTGGCAAACAGGGCACCCAAGGGATCCAGGATTTACCTATTTCTCCTACCCGCACTCTAAACATGCAAGACTGGACTATATACTGGTCTCAAACGCAATAAGGTCTAACTGCACAATAGAGAAACTGCCTAGGGTGTTGTCTGAGCACAATCCCCTTGTTTTAAATATCGAATTTGGAGCATGGAATGCCAATGTTAAAACGTGGACGTTTGAAAGGGCATTGTTAGCGAAAGAGGAATATATTCTCCATATGAAGAAGGGGATACCCGAGTTTCTAAAGGATAATGTAGGCAGCACTACTATTGATATAGTTTGGGACACCCTGAAGGCAGGAATTAGAGGAGAGACGCTCCGATTTTCACAAAATTATAACAGGGAGGTCAAACAAAAAATGATGGTACTACAGAGAAATTTGGGTATTGCTGAGGAAGTATTGGTAAAAGCTATACAAGAGGGACAGGAAACTGAAAATGAACTAGCGCATGTAGCAACTGCTAAAAATCTTATTATCGACAGTTTAATGGAAAAAGCCATAGCTAAGGCAACAGCGCATAGGGAAAGCATATACGAATTGAGCGAACAGGTTGGACATCAATTTGCGGTACGTACCAGAGAGCAAGGCACAGCCAATATATTAAGGGAAATCAGAGACCCTGAATATGGGTAAAGGGCCGAACAGAATGCAGTAAAATCTGCGTTTCAGCGATTTTATACAAAGTTATATGATGACACGGATATACAGCAGGGAAAAATTGAGGAATACCTAGATCAAAATGAACCATGAAGACTGGAAGCAGAGGATCAAGATAGCTTGGATGGCATACCACAGTGGGAGGAAATCCTCCTTTCAATGAGCAGTTTAGTGATATGGAAAGCGGCCGGAATGGATGGGATACCATTGGAATTTTATGCTAAATTCTCCCCGCAGCTAAAAAATATAATGCAGGAACTGTTCGTACATATCTTCCAGGGGGACGCCCTCCCGGATCTTGGTCTCTAGCTGAAAACGTAGTCTTTTTAAAAAAAAAATAAAGAACCTACAGAAATCGGGTCCTATCGCCCGATTACCCTGATAAATGGGGACTCAAAGATATATTCAAAGCTATTAGCTAGTCGATTAGCACCAGTTATACATAAAATGGTGTCCGACCGCCAACATGGGTTCATCCCAGGGAGATCCACAACAGATCACGTACAAAGGGTAATATCACTGTTTGACAAATCGGAAGTTGCAGGAGACCCTATGGCACTTATATTATTAGACGCTGAAAAAGCTTTTGATAGGGTCTCCTGGAAATATCTCTGGGCCGTATTGTTAAAAAGTGGTATTAGGGAACAATTTATTAAAGCAATTCAAATGTTATATATTGATCCAACGGCAGTTGTAATGGTAAACGGGTCAATGTCAGAAAAGATAACCATCACTAGGGGGACAAGACAGGGATGCCCCTGCTCTCCTCTTCTATTTGCGCTTTTTATTGACCCATTCATTCGTAGACTCGAGAACAACATATCAATACCCCCAATATGGGCACGAAACTGGCCTACAGAAACGTTAGCGTATGCGGATGATATCGCTCTAGTTACGAGTGATCCTAATAACGCAATAAACGCAATAGAAGAGGAGGCTAACATTTTTGGACAGGTGTCAGGGTATAAATTGAATCAGGATAAAACACAGATCATCCTCAATAGTAAAATCAGAATGAGTGATGAGCAGGTAGTGAAGAAAGCTACATATTTGGGTGTTAGCATCACAGCTAATCTGGAGAACTTACTTAATAATAATCTTGACCCATTAATACAGCACACAAAGAAAGAATTGAGCAGGCTGAATATTTTACATGTATCAATTGGGGGCAGGTGTAACCTGATCAAAATGATTTTTCTACCTAGATTTTTATATTTCTTTAGAACGATTTGTTTGGAATTGCCACCACAACTGTTTAAAGTTATGGACAGTATGTTCTCTCGGTTTATATGGAGCTATAAAAGACCACGCAGAGCATTGAAATTTATCACTCTAACTAAAGACAGAGGTGGTCTGGAAGTACCTAATTTTAAACTATATTTCTGGGTTACCACATTAAAGTACTGTAGAGAATTATTATTAACTCAAACGGATAATAGGATTAATAACAACGTTCCAACACCGCAAGAACTGATATTGGGCGACGAAACCAGAGGGTGTCTCTGGCGACACCTAAATGACAGTTACTTTAAGAAAGTTAGATTCAAGACCCTCCATGGCATTTACAAGGCCTGGTGTAATGTACGTAAAATACTTGGAATAGGGAGGCTATCTTACTACACACCTACAGCTAAAAAAGAGAACCTCCCACAGATTTGTAGAAACATTTGTATGGATAAATGGGTACTAAGAGGGATCACGCAGCTAGGTTGCTTTTACTCTACTGTAGGGTTGAAGTCTTTTGAGGAGCTACAGAAGGATTATAAAATAGGGTATAGGGATTTCTTCAAATTCCTACGGGTTAGAGATTTCTTATGGAGGAAAGGGGATGGTGGAGCAACATTTCAAGGAATTCAAATCATTGAGAAGCTGCTTAAAAGCACAACAACAACAATAGGAGAAATTTATGAATACATGAATGCCTCCTATCCAGATGATATGGATAAGTGGGAGTCAAAATAGCAAGATACATTGGGGGCTTGCCCCGAAACCCTCCACCACTCTTATGATCTATCCATGTCTTGCTTAATGTCTACTAAATTACAAGCTCAATACTATAAAACTTTTTTCTCATTATATTATACGCCGGAGAAGATAGTGAAGTGGGGGAACAGGAAAAGGTACATCATGTCCACGCTGTGCAGTATTTGAAGCCAACGCTGTACATATATTCGCATCTTGCAATGTTATACGTAATCTGATTGATGAGATATCAGGTTTTCTGTCAGAGGTTTTAAAAGTAAGAATAGAAATGACTGTGGAGTAAATAATGTTAGGCACAGCGAATATAAACCGATCTAAACATTTGCAAGGTCTGATCTTCGTGTCAATGGCATGTTTAAGGATGTGTATAGCGTCAGTCTGGTTGGATCCAAATCCTCCTGCATTTCAACAGTGGAGAGCCAGATTATTGGCAATGTGTAGCCTAGAGGTAGCCATCTATAAAAGGAAGGGGCACAATAAACGCATAAGAGGGTTAGCAATATGGGACCCTTTTAGGCTGTGGATGCAAAACCAAACGTAGAATGGTTAAGTAATGACATATGTATTACGTTTGTCGGTGGAAACCAAATATGATTTGAATCGCAGTGATTGTAAGGGATAATTTTGCACCAGAGGAACTTAAATTCTACTTTTGTGATATTCATATGTATGTAATATGTAATAAATCTTAGGTGTGGGCAATGTCTGAGAAGGGTGGGGGTGGGAGATGGGTGTGGGGGTTTATTAATGTATAAAACAACAAAGAATATATTAATTTTTTTAAAGGTAAAGGAATGCATGGTGAAGACACATTCATGGTTCGGGCTGTGATATAGAGGCACGCATAGTTTAGTCATGCGTGCCTCTGTCATACAACTCCATAATACTAAGCTAAGGTTGTGGCCAAAATCAGGGATTTCATTGGCAGCAGGTGTCAGCAAATATAGTATCAAAGATTGAACCGAAGGAAGGTTCCAATCAAGAAAAAGAGAAATGTGTTGCTCTAGAAAGTCGCTTTTTTAAGCACTTTGCTGCTAGGCTGTCCACCTTGTGCTAAGCCTTTTTTGGGCTAATTCACGCTTAGGCCCCTGTAACTTTTTGACCACATAAGGTATCCACGCCAAATTTGTGTCCTTTTCTTCCAACATCATGGGAATTTTAAAGGGACCCAGGGTTTGTTCATTCCCTTGGGGGGAAGCCAGAAAGTTGCCAAAATACAGCCAAATTGTGGTGTTTGGGGGGAAAAATGGAAAAAAGTGCTGAAGATAAAAGCGTTTTTTTCAATGCAAATGGTATCAACAAAGGGTTTGTGGTGCTCAAATCACCATCTTCCCAGCTTTCAGGTACAGACTGACTATTGTCAGAAAACCAAATCTTTTACACAGTTTTGGCATTTTACTGGGACATAGCCTATTTTTGCTATTTTTTGTGCTTTCAACCTCCCTACAGTTAAAGGTAGAAATGGGCATGAAAGCAATAATGAATCCTGGAAAGCTATACACTTAAACAAAATAGACAAAATTCTGAATTCAGCAAGGGTTCATTTGTGTAGATCCTTCAAGGTTTTTTTTTAATAGAAACTAACAGTTGAAAATTGGAAAAATTGAAAATGAGTTGAAAAAAACAGCCATTTGTGCCAACGTTTTCACCTGTAACTTCTACTAAGTATGACAGATTTTTTAAAGCAATATACCATTACATCTGCTGTATCCTTCTGGTTGTGGGGTTATATAGGACTTGTTGGTTCACCAAGAATTCGACAAACCCGGAGCCAATAACTGAGCAGCGTCTTGCAATATTTTTTTATTGTGTACCAGTTAGTTAGCAATTCATTTGGGAAAATATAAACAGCAAAATGGCCCAAATCGTGCTGTGGACACTTCACAATTCCCTATCATAAAACTACCAGGTTTTGCAGTGGGGCAGGGGCACCTGGTTTATTGGCCCGGGCTTGCGGCCATCTAGGGAAACCTACCAAACCAACAAATTTCTGAAATCTAAACACCCCGGGGAGTCCAGTGAGGTGTGTCTTGCCTGGATCCCCCAACGTTTCCCCACCCAGAATCCCCTGCAAACCTCAAATTTAGATTAAATAAATCCCATTTTCCTCACTTTTCTCTGTAGGAATGTTGTGGGGTCACAAATCTCCTTTCACATAGTGTGCTCCCAGGTCTCCTGATAAAAATGGTACCTCACTTTTGTGGGTAGGCATAGTGGCTGCAACAGGAAATTGCCCAAATCGTACTGTTGAGACCTCAAAATTCCCTATCATAAAACTACCTGGTTTTTGCAGGGAAGGCACCTGGTTTTTTGGCCCCGGGCTCGCGGCCATCTAGGGAAATCTACCAATCCCACACAATTCTGAAAGCTAAACACCCTGGGAAGTCCAGTGAGGTATGCTTTGTGTGGATCCCCTACGCTTTCTTGCCCAGAATCCCCTGCAAACCTCAAATTTAGCTAATATAAACACTTTTTCTACACATTTTTGTGTGGGATCAGCGTGCCAGCACAAATGTCCTACCACACAGCATTCCCCTTGGTCTCCAGAGTAAAATGATATGGAAAAAGGGATTATTTTTTGCAGCTCAATTTGAGGTTTGCAGGGGATCCTGTGTAGGGAAAGGTTGGGAGGTCCACTCAAGGCATACCTCACTGGAGTGCCCAGGGTGTCTAGTTTTCAGAAATGTGTAGGTTTCCCTAGACGACCGCGAGTCTGGGGCCAAAAAACAGGTGTCCCCCGCCTGCAAAACCAGGTTGTTTATGATAGGTAATTTTGAAGTCTCCACAATAGGTTTTGGGCCCTTGCCTGTCACAGCTACTTGACCCACCCACACGTGTGAGGTACCATTTTTATCGGGAGACCTGGGGGAATGCTGGGCGGTAGGAAATTTGTGTCAACCCGGTGATCCTACAACTTTCCCACACAAAATTTGAGAAAAAAATTGATTTTGTCATCAAAATGTGATGTTTGCAGGGGATTCTGGGTAGGGAAACATTGGGGATCCATGCAAGCCATGCCTCCCTGGACTCCCCTTGGTGTCTAGTTTTCAGAAATGTGTGAATTTGGTAGGTTTCTCTATATGGCCGCTGAGCCCGTGACCAAAAACTCATGTGACCGCCCTTGCAAAACCAGATCAATTTGTGATAGGTAATTTCAATGTCTCAACAATAGGTTTTGGGCCCTTGCCTGTCGTGGGTACTTTACCCACCCACAAGAGTGGGGTACCATTTTTATCGGGAGACCTGGGGGAATGCTGGGTGGTAGGAAATTTGTGTCAGCCTGGTGATCCTACAACTTTGCCACACAGAAATTTGAGAAAAAGTTGAGGTTTGCAGGGGATTCTGCATAGGGAAACGTTGGGGGATCCACGCAAACCATACCTCACTGGACTCCCGCAGGACTCTAGTTTTCAGAAATGTGTGGGTTTGGTAAGTTACGCTAGATGGCTGCCGACCCTGGGACCAAAAATGCAGATGCCCCCTATGTATCCGAAAACTACCTGGTTTTGCAAGGGGGGGTCACATGTGTTTTTGGTCCCGGGATTGGCTTTCCAATGATAGCCCTCCCATTTTTCTATGTGCTTGGGGGGCTGAGATAGCCCCCTGAGCACATAGAAAATGAAACTGAAATGAGCCTAAAGGCCTAAAGACTCATTTCAGTTTTGGTTTCTATGAAATTACGTCAGCCCGACGTGCATGCTGATCGTCATTTCACAGAAACCAGGGGAGGGCCTCGGGAGCTTGGGCAGGAAAAGAAATTACCCTGGTGCCTGCACCAGAGGGATTTCGGGTGCCATGTGTGAGGAGTGCCGGGAGCCGTCCTGCGCACATGAGCACTGTGGCGCACAACAGCTCCCAGCCGTCCTGCTCATGGAAGGGGTTAACAGAAATATAAAGAGCATTAGGTCTAGAGAGGGAAAAGGGATGACTTATTTTCCTCCGACTCCTTTCTTTCACAGGTGCAGAGAGTTAACATCCAAATCAATAAGTTGCAAGAACCGTCCTTCACATAAATTTGTATCACTATCATTACAGAATAATGAGATCACAGAAGCTCTTGTTGCCTGGAATGAGAGAAACATTATGCACAGCAAACAAAAATACAACATTTAATATAAATGGAGTTGACCATCTGAGGCCTACTATGAATCCCTGCTAAACTAATGTCAACTTATGGTCACTATACCTAATCAAAAGTTAAAAAAACACTCATCATAGTAATTCCACATATTAAAAAATATCATGTGTCCCTATGAAGGCAATGATTATATGTTCTATACATCAGCATGTCATTAGATGCAAATGAAAAATAGTTTGACTGTGTCACCACGTCTTTGTCTTCACTGGCTACATCAGTGTTCTAGATCTGCTCTGGCACCGGGCATTTCCCCAGTGGGCTGGAGGGGTGGGGGACAGTTCTGTACCCATGGGGGCCGGTTTTGTCACTAGGGGCCGGTATTGCAGCAGTGCTGCAATATTGGCCCCCTGTAACAAAAGCCGGAGTGGTGCTTCTTGCTAGCACCCCTCCCCCGCTTCCAAGGCCGATCGAGCAGAAATCTGCCAGGGTTGGTTGCTGTTCCCAGTCCGGCCCTGTCTGGCACCATCATGGTATTGCGAGAAAGCAGCATATGTCTTACCAACAGGGGGGCATATCAGCAACAACTGGCGATAATTATCGCTAAGCGCACTGAGCGCTAGGATAATTATCGCCGGCTATCGCTGAATTTTATCGCTGAGATAGTGTGCTATCATTAACGCTTATCTCAAAAGCGATAAAATTCCTGGCGCAAGCTGCCAAATGTGCGATTATCGCTAGTAAGGTTTGGCGATAGCTTGTTGATAGGGCAGGGCATACTTAACCATGATATCCACCTTCCATTGGATATCATGGCTAAAGTCAAACTAAAAGTAGGTGTAAGGAAAGTAGCGATAACCAAGGTTAGCGCTACTTTTCTTATCGCTATGCTTGTTAGCGTGTCATTGATAATTGGAGAAATGTCGGTTAGCGACATTTCTCCAGTTATTTTGGGAAGGAACGCCCACTTTGCATCTCATTAGAGATGCAAAGGTGGGCGTAACGGGAAAGGGCACTAAGGCAAGGATTCACGCGATAGCGTGACCTTGCTGATAAAGCGATAAGATAATTAACGCTTTTCGTCCGAGAACGGCCGCAAAAGCGGCGATAATTTTTCTAGCACCGCCTTGTTAAGATGCCCCAGGGTCTTTCAGCATTGTAGGATATTAGTCAGGAGAGAAAAAAATACTACGTGGAATCTACAGATTAAATAAAGACACCAAAGACATCAACTAACCCCGAAAGTCCACTCTCAAAACCAATCACTGATTTCAAAATACACTGGAACAAACTGAAGATATCAAATGGAACCAAAAGAAACCATTTGTAACGGGTCACCCGGGATTGCCAATGTTCAGAGGAAGAGTTGTAAGCAACAGCTTTTTCCAGTCATAGCAAGAAGTTTTAAGCAGAAATTGTAATGCTCAATAGTTCTCAGGGTTTTATTTACCATTCAAACATGCGACGTGCTTACATAACGTTTTAGAAAACCGTGCTTCGCATACATTTGGTTTATAATGATAGAAAAAATGCAAGATGTGTGGTTGTTCCACGCCGTATTGCACTTCCGGTGATGAAAGAGAATTAGAGGAACTTATACACCAAAGTGCAGTATTTTGGACATGCTTCTGTCAGGTTGTAAAGTACAGGCACAATAGTCATATCCAAGGGTTTCTCATTAACCAATGGCATTGATTTCCATATTGTGCAGTAGCCTCCAAAATGGCGGCATTGTCATGGTTTAGAACAGCCAGTGAGTGTTTCTTTTACCTGCTGCAAGTATTTTATCGGGCACAGCGACTCAGCTTCGGTGCTCACTGCCTTTGTTTGCTGTGTGAGGAATCTCGCTTAGGGTCATTCGACTATTGAGCCCTCCTCAGAACCAGCACTAAGCAAACCCTTTCAGCCTGTCCTTCATAAAAATCTAATCCACAAACATGAAAATCCTCTCATCTCTCTAGTACTCCTCTACTGCATGAATAATTAAACACAGCACGAGCTGTTATGAAGCCCGCAGACGTATGCTAAAAATCCCTTGGACTTAGAAACGAAATATAAAATGGATTCCAAAGAAAAATGCCTTTCGTCGCTGCAAAGTTGACAACAGAGCCGATGAATGATTTACATTTAAATGCTACAGAGAAGGAAGCTTGGTAATATTGCAATGTGCACTTTTCGACTAAGGCCGGTTGTAAAAAATTGGATTTACAAAATTACAATTTCGCTGGCGAAAACACGTGGAATTCCAAATTGTTTTCAAACCTAATTTTGCAGATTATTTTCATGCAATGGGTTAAAAAAACTTTTCAGTATTAACGGAGTTTGCAAAGTCAAGTTCTGCAATTGTGTCCTGTAATTGTGCACTACTTCAGTTTTTGAGTAAAGTAATGCAAAAACCATTAGTGTGATTAGTCTCTCTGCTGGACTTCGTGTATGAGGTTAATTCTTCATTCACTAATATGAGGTTACGGTATGCTCATGTTAGCTGTAGTGCGTATGGTCTCCTCCAGAAAAGTCACAAATAAACAGAAGTACAAAAAGGTTGTCACCTTGAGATGTGAATCAGCAAGCTTTCATTGCACCTCTGTTGATGGGGTACATACTGGTGAAGTAGTGGAATTTGTTGAACACTCGAGAAGAGTTTGGAACTAAGACAGGCATGTAATCTTCCACTCTGATAGATGGGCCATGGTATAGCCTATCTCTATTCAATGAATTATTGCCATCTTTTGTAATCCAGTATTGTGCAGGCGATCAGAAGGTCGTTAATATTCCATGATGAGGGGACTTGATTATAGAAACAAAAAAGTGGAAGAAAGATTGTGTCATGCAATGCATCTTTAACACCGGAATTCCTCTGAGCTCCATTCTGCTCCTTTAATTTCCAGCTCACGTCTGTTACCAACCCCATGCAAATCAGCATTGATATTGACACCCTCTGTGAGGAGCAGTCAGATCACTATAGTAGACAGCCTCTTCTCTGGATGGAAAGCAATCACCATTGTCCCAGCAAGCCTTTGAACCACATGCAGGATTATGCCTCCATACTATCTATCTATCTATCTATCTATCTATCTATCTATCTATCTATCTATCTATCTATCTATCTATCTATCTATCTATCTATCTATCTATCTATCTATCTATCTATCTATCTATCTATCTATCATCTATCTATCTATCTATCTATCTATCTATCTATCTATCTATCTATCTATCTATCTATCTATCTATCTATCTATCTATCTTATAGTCAGGTCATAATGTCAATTAAAATGTAACTGTTTAAATTCACCAGTTATAGTTAACTGAAGTATCTATCACTCACGCCTTTGCCATGCACAGTGATGTTATCCATGATGCCATTTCAAGTCTCATTAATAATGTTATTAATGATGTCATAGACTATGTCATGAGTGATGTACTATGTCCGGTCATAAGCAGTGCCTTGTCTCTTCTTGCTACAGTTCCTTTACACATTTAAGCACCTGATCTATCCTCCAAGGATTCATGAGTCAGCAGAACGTCCACTAATTGAAATCCAGGAATCTCTAAAATGTAACCTCTTCAAGCCCAACTTGGAATACTTTTCAAATGCCATTCTCCTGAAGACTACTGGATAGATTAGGGAAAGGCTCTGGGTGTAATTTAGGAGTCACCATGGGTCGCAGTAGCGACCCCAAGCATGCCCCCTGGGACCCCTACCACTGTCCTTGCACCCGCTAAGCTCAGGTTGCAAAGGGCAGCAGGAGAAGCAGAGGAAGCACAATATTTTCGTATTCAAATAAAATAAATAAAAGAAACTCTGGGATTTCCAGGCTGCTCTTGCTGGGGACAAGTAACAGTTCAAATGTGCAACTGTTTCAATTTGTCCCATCAGCTGAGGGTTTGCTGAAGGGTTGACTAGCAACACACCCTTCAAGGCTTCCCAGACCCATGAGTCTCTCAGCTGCAGGCACTAGGCGAATAGACAGCACTGAGAAGGAGTTACCAGGACTGCTGTAAGTAGTGTGTGCCTGTCTTCCTCTTCCTGTGTTGGACTCCTGACACTAGAGAACAGGACCTTTAGGTTATGCAGCCAGTCAGAGGCGGCGCTATAAGTTTTTCATTTTGTATGGCTTCTGTGTTTTGAGCTTGCTAATGTCTGGCATGTCTATGTCTTTAGGTGTGTCATTTAATTGTCTTGTGTAACATTTTGAGTGTTATCTTGTTGCAAGTAATACCAAGCAGTTATACCTTGGTAATTAGATACATTTCAGGAACCAGCCCCCTGCCCGGGGTGTGTGTGTGTGTGTATGTGTGTGTGTGTGTATATGCACAGCAGTCTGCTAATTGCTTGGCTTTTTAACACAAAGCTTCTCAAATACAGTAAAGAAAGACTTCAACTAGTAAATCATCATTTTTCTTATAAGTTATACTTTGTGCAGCATCCATCAAATGAGACAGTGAAAATGTACCTCCAGTAAAACTATGTTTGTATTTATCAGGAAAAGTACTGTTTTCATTTTTGAAAATAATCATCATTTTTCACTGTTGATTCTCTCAGTGTTGTTAAATCTCAGCCTTCAAAGTCCATAATGCACTGCCAAAGTGGTGTGAAGTCCTTTTTTCAATGTTTAAAACTTTATTGGTCTCTTCAATGCTTGCAATGTCACTAATCCTAAAATGCCTCAGAGAAGTCAATTTCTTATAGGGCAAAGGATGACCATTTATAGCAAGATGCTGCTCCTGATGATTTAAAAGCTACTGTTGCTCTATGTTGCATAGACAACTTTCAACAAAATTCACAAAATTACTGATCGGTAAGGGCAGGGGTAAAAAGCTGACTATTGTTTGCCATATGATTAAGACCTGTGGAGGTCATTTGGAATATTTTAAGGATTTATTTTACTAATTGAAGTCTTTCTTTACTGTCTGTGAAAAGCTTTCTGTTAAAAAGCCAAGCAATGAGCTTGGCGATGGGATTTTCCTTTAGCCCAAGTTATGCCTGCCTAGCGATGGGGTGGTGGGAAAAAGAGGTGGCCTGGCATCCGCAACATGACACATTTGTAAATAAGATAGTGATGTGGAGCAGTTTCATAGACGACCTATTGATTATTTGGGACGGTACAAAAGCCAAGTTCCAGGGCTACTTCAGAATTTTTAATGCAAGCACTACAAATCTAAAGTTCACCTATGAGATAAGTGGCGAGAAGGTGATTTAACTGGCCACCAAAATATATATCAAAAACAGCCAAATTCAGACGACACTACATCGCAAAATAACAGCCACAAATGCAAAATTGGAAGCTACAAGTCTCCACCAGCCCTCCCTCATCGCAAGCATACCTTACGGAGAAATCTTAAGGATTCAAAGAATCTGTACGGAAGAAACGGAATGGAAAAAACACAGCGAAGCAACGGCTACAAGATTTGAACAAAGACATTACAATAAGAGCATAGTCAAGAGACGCTGGAAAAGATCAAATGAAAGATCAAGGGAAGATTGCTTAACCCCAAAACAGAAAACCGAACCTGGCAAACCAGAACCCATAAGGATGATCATGGATTATTCAAAAGACTCCAAAGAGATAAACAAAATCATAAGAAAGAATTGGAAAATTCTACAGATGGATGAAACTGTGGGAAAACTCGTAGGAAAACATCCAATGATCACATACCGAAGAGCCAGAAATTTGAAAGATCGTTTAGTGCATAGTCACTACAAAGGAAAAAAGAGCACTCAATACAAAAGGGTTCGTCAAATGCCATAACTGTAAGGTTTGTCAATTTGCCAAACCGACAACCGAAATCAAGCTAGCAAACAACAAAAGATGGAAAATCAAAGAACTGATTTCGTGTAAAAGCCAATTCACGGTATATGTAACAGAATGTCCGTGCCAACTAAAATATGTAGAAAAGGGGGTGGTGATGGACGGAGCATCAGAACCAATCAAACACTCACACACAGTCAACAGATCTGGGTTTAATCCATCACCGTTCTTTAGCCCACTCTGCCACCCCAGTTCAGACATGGCCATATGCAAATCAGTCTGACCCTGTGCCTCATGGGAACAGTCCAGCCCGAACTGGCAGGCCATGCCTTCCCTGGAACGGAAACAAGCTTCCTAGGACCGGTTTCTGGCATTTCCCGAGTGGGAAGGGTATGCTCAGACGTGAGTCCCTTGCTCTCCATGCCACTGGAATCAAGCTATCCTGGCTGACGAGGGCTGAAAGCCCGAAACCGGTCCTAGGATGCTTGTTTCCAGTCCAGGGAGGACCAGGCTTGGCAGTTCGGGCTGGACTGTTCCCATGGGGCACAGGGTCAAGACTGATTTGCATATGGCTGGGTTCAAACTGGAATGGCATGGTGAGCAAAAAAATGATGGATTTAGGCCCAGATCTCTGTACTAGGGTGAATGTATGACATTGTTCTGCATTCTGTCCATCAATTGTTATTTTTGCATTTGTCACCCCGAGTGGGAAGGGTATGCTCAGACGTGAGTCCCTTGCTCTCCATGCCACTGGAATCAAGCTATCCTGGCTGACGAGGGCTGAAAGCCCGAAACCGGTCCTAGGATGCTTGTTTCCAGTCCAGGGAGGACCAGGCTTGGCAGTTCGGGCTGGACTGTTCCCATGGGGCACAGGGTCAAGACTGATTTGCATATGGCTGGGTTCAAACTGGAATGGCATGGTGAGCAAAAAAATGATGGATTTAGGCCCAGATCTCTGTACTGGGGTGAATGTATGACATTGTTCTGCATTCTGTCCATCAATTGTTATTTTTGCATTTGTCACCCCGAGTGGGAAGGGTATGCTCAGACGTGAGTCCCTTGCTCTCCATGCCACTGGAATCAAGCTATCCTGGCTGACGAGGGCTGAAAGCCCGAAACCGGTCCTAGGATGCTTGTTTCCAGTCCAGGGAGGACCAGGCTTGGCAGTTCGGGCTGGACTGTTCCCATGGGGCACAGGGTCAAGACTGATTTGCATATGGCTGGGTTCAAACTGGAATGCCATGGTGAGCAAAAAAATGATGGATTTAGGCCCAGATCTCTGTACTGGGGTGAATGTATGACATTGTTCTGCATTCTGTCCATCAATTGTTATTTTTGCAACTAAAATATGTAGGCAGCACAATTTGCGAACTTAAAAAGTGAATATTAGAACATGTCTGAGCAACATCTAATAAGGACAAAACAAACACAGTAGCAAGACACATGGAACAATCCCACATGAGCAATTGGAAACTTTTGAAATTCTATGGTATAGAAACAGTTCCACTGAATGACAAGGGTGGAAACAGAGAAACAATTCTACGCCAGAAGGAATCACGCCACTTCATCAACCTCAGGACGTTAACACCTAACGGTTTAAACCAAAGTGAGGAACTGTGCAGTCACCTCTGAATAAAATCAAAAGAGGATATGGGGAGATGAGAAAAGAAACAATCAAACAGAGACCCTTTGTCATCCCTCAAGACTCTATAAATCAAATGTATACTATGTGCAATCAAAATACCCTGAACAAAACACAATCTCTATGAGGTAGAATAGATATGTGAATCATCAGTATCACCCCACTGGAGGGAATAAGTCTTTCTTTTCCTTTTATTAGTAGTCATTTTAACTTTAGTTACAACATTTTCTCTACCTTTTTGAAGGTTGTGTGTAAAAGACAAATTAGGACTAAAAATTATTTCAATGAATTAATGGACATGATTGCACTGTATCATGAAACAAAATATTGGTTTATATTATCATGATTTGTTTTCCTATAATCACAATTTTGCACTTGTAGATAATTGATTTTATGCACAAATTAAGCACAGTTAACTTTAATAATTAGTTTCATTATTCCAAAAGGACTACAAATCCCAAAATGCTTAGAGACACCCAACAGGATTGATAGTAAATGACATGTCTATTTTAAAATAGTACTTTAACTGTGATTGTTTGGGCGCAAAGCATGATTGTGAGCACAGCCTTGTGACAAGACCGAAACGCGTTGATCTGTAGCTTTCATTGCAAATAATGAGCTGAATATTTAAAGAAAATAAAAGAAGAATTGTTTTTGCAATTATGGAGTGTGACCCTGTTCCTAGATAAGAGGAGTTTTGTGTTATATATATATATATTACCTACTGGCAGTCGCCAGTAGGTAGTTATAGTTAGGACCTAGTTTCCATAGGAAACTCGTTTTTTGTTTTCCAAATAACTTTGGCGCCAGTTGACGAATCTTCGTGAAAGTTTCAAAACATATGGCCCGCTCTGGTCAGCTCCTATGCTGAAAGTTTCGGGGTGATTCGCCAAGCAGGGGCCGAGAAAAAAGGGGGGGTCCAAAAAAGTGGTTTTTTCCATGTTATTTCCCATAGGAAAATTTAGACACGACTACAGCCCGAACTGCTGAACGGAATTACACAAAATTTGGCAAAAAGGTAGTGCTTGGTTCAGAAAGCGCCCTGTTTTTTTAAATGGTGTAAATCTGTTCAGTAGTTCCTGAGAAATTCAAAAAATAGAGGTAAAAAAATGCATTTCCCATAGGAAACTTTAGACACGGCTACAGCTTGAACTGCTGAATGGAATTACACCAAATTTGGCAAAAAGATAGTGCTTGGTTCAGAAAGTATCCTTTTTTTTAAATGGTGTAAATCCATTCAGTAGTTGCTGAGAAAATCAAAAAGTTAAAGTTTCGATATCTATGACCGCGGTGGATGTGCGCACCCTCCCGATCACGAGCTGCATTCTAATTGGCTGTCAACACTCCAAACCAGGAAATGTTGACAGCCATCTTGTGCCTTAGTAACCGAGGCACAAGAAAAGAGGGAAACTGGAGCAATAAACAAGAAAAGGAGGCAGGGTAGAAACACTCTGACCCCCTAGGCCTGCTCAGGGGGGTCCCACAAGGACCCCCACGGCCCATACATTTTTTTTTTTTTAAATCGGCAAAATGCGCGGAGGATCTGCGGATCCTGTATCGTTATTAATTAGCCTCCGGGTGGGCCAAATCCCGGGGGCAATGCTTATATTTTGGATGGGGGGCCCAAGGGGGCTTTCTTGACATATTTGCAGGGGGGCACATGGCCCCCCTGCAGCCCCAGGGACCGCCACCCCCGGGGCTTGTATTTTAAGTGGGTGGGGGGCCTCCAAGGCCCCCCCAAGCCCATGGGACAGCCACCCCCCGGGGCTTTTTTTTTTTTAAAGTAAAGACCCTGTGTGGGGGGCTCGATTTAAGTTGGGAGATTAAGTTCCCTTGAATCCTGAGGGTCCCTGGGGGCCAACAACCCCACCAGGTATCTCCAGTAAGCGCCTCTGCACTGCGTTGCAGAGAGGTGGCCCAGGCCACGCCCCTTTTTACACCTCTCTGCAACTCAGCTCTTACTGGAGGTACCTGGTTGGCTAGTTGGACCCCAGGGACCGTCAGGATTCAAGGGGACTTAATCTCCCAACTTAAAATGACCACAGGGCGTGTTTGCACACATGTCACCTCAGGCCCCCCTCCCTTCACCACTGTGCAAACGTGCCCCGTAGCCCGTTTTAAGAGGTAGTTTTAATCTCCCTGCCCTATTATGTACTAGGGCCTTACAGAGGAGGTCATGCTAATCACAGGGGTACCCCAACGCATAGTGTTCCCTAGTGTATGTAGGTGTTTTCACTGTATTCTAAGTGTCTTTTAGCATAGCACTGGCTCTAAGCCTGATTAGTCAGAGTCAGTTACCACCAGTAACCGTCTGAAAAAGTTGTGGGCACAGGATGATTTTGCAACAAAGCCTCTTTCTGCACCTCTTTTGGTTCTTTCTGCACATGTCTTGCTTCTTCCTGCACTTTTCTTCGTCTTTGTGGACTTCTGTTGCTTCTTTCTGCATTTCTTTTGCTTCTTTCTGTGTGTTTTTTCTTCTTTCTTCACATGTCCTACCTCTGTAGGCATAGTTAGAAACAAGCATTTAAAAAACCTTAGAAATTCACTTAAAAAACCATAGGTTTCAGGCATGTTATAGTTAGAAATTAGAATTTAAAAAACTTGTGAAATTCACTGAAAAATCCATAGATTTCAGGCACGTTATAGTTAGAAATTAGCATTTAAAAAACCTTGAAAATTCATTGAAAAAATCATAGGTTTTAGGGAAAGTTATAGTTAGTTAGACATTTCACTCATACAAAACCATAGAAATTCCCCTGTTATAGTTAGTTCAGCTAACTATAATTCGCGCCCCCGCAATGCACTGCTGATGACGTCACATATTACATCACACATGACATGGTCAGTGACATCATTGATGACATCACTGATGACATCTCAAATGACATCACTGATGACATCATCCATGTGATAATTAGATGCATCTTCTAACAACCTAATATAACCTTTGATACACCCACTCTAAATTACAGACTGTCATTCTCAAAACCATAGACACTTCAACACCAATAACTACATACCCACTCACTGATTCTTAGGTTTACACACACATCAACTCACTCACCCGTACAGGCACTCATACTTATGGTCACTCAGTACAGGACTATCATATGCACTCATACACCCATATAGACACTCACACACCGCCACTCATCCATAGAGGTACTCACACACCTATTCAGTCATGCAAATAATTATTTACACAGCCATTTACTCACCTATACAGTTATACACACACCACCTCAATTACTCATACAGATACTAGCACATTCTTATGCTCTTATACAATCACTGATACAAGCACATACTCATCCATACAGCCACTCTCACAATCACACACTCTCACTTATAGCCAATTATATACTCCAACACACATATATACTGCCTTTCACACATGTAGTTACTCACACATGTACCACTGAGATATACATTCACTCACCAACACACTTATACACACACTCACCCACCCATACAGTCCACCACAGATGCACTCTTGAAACCATGCACCCAGTGAATCACCCCCTCACACATCTATGCACAGAGTCACACACACCCCACCCACACAAACACTCAGGTAGCCATACAGATACTCAGACAACCAATAAATAACCCATATAACCACTCATATAGCTATTTGCAAACCGATGCAGCCGCTTACACACCAACAGACAGACGGATACAGACATTCATACAGTTTAGTCACTAACCCATGCATTCAGTAAGATATGTTTAACCACTCACTTATAGAGTCAGCCACACACCTACTAAATAATCCATTCAGACACTTATACACCCACTCATTCTTCAATACACCTTTCCCTATATATATTAAACATATTTAAACTTTACAGAAACATACAGTCACTGGATGATGTCATCAGTGATGTCATCAATGATGTCATTTGAGATGTCATCAGTGATGTCACTGACCATGTCATGAGTGATGTAAAACGTGACGTCATCAGCAGTGCATTGCGGGGGCGCGAGTTATAGTTAGCTGAACTAACTATAACAGGGGAATTTCTATGGTTTTGTACGAGTGAAATGTCCAACTAACTAGAACTTTCTCTAAAGTCAGTAAATTTCTAAGGTTTTTTAAATGCTAATTTCTAACCATAACGTGCCTGAAACCTATGGTTTTTTCAGTGAATATATATATATATATATATATATATATATATATATATATATATTCACTGAAAAAAACATAGGTTTCAGAGACGTTAGAGTTAGAAATTAGCATTTAAAAAAGCTTTGAAATTCACAGAAAAAAACAGAGGTTTCAGGGTTGTTATAGTTAGCTGTCCATTTCACTCGTACAAAACCATAGAAATTCCTCCGTTATAGTTAGTTCTGCTAACTATAACCTGCGCGCCCGCAATGCACTGCTGATGATGTCACATATTGCATCATTCATGACATGGTCAGTGACATCACTGATGACATCATCCAGTGAATGTGGTTTAGTTTGAAATTTAAATATTTATTATATATATATACCAATCTGTATTGAAGATTGAGTGGATATATAACTGTCTGGATGGAGGATTTAGTAGCTGTCTGACAGTCAGTTTAAGTGAGTAATTAAAAGTGTCTCACTTAATACATGGATTAGTAACTAAACTATGTGAATGTGTGCAGCACTGTCTCTGTTGTTGTATAACATGCTGCATCAGTTGGTCACTAACTACATGAGTGTGTATATTTGTTATTGATTAGTTGGGTGAGTATTTGTATGGGACACTGAGTTTGTATGTGGTTGGATAGGGTGTGTGTAACTCTATGCATATATGTGTGAATGGTTGGTTGACTAGGTGTATAGGTTTAAGAGTGCATGTGGAAACAGTTGTTTGGGTGACTGAGTGTATTTATTTGTGTGTTGGTGAGCGAATATATGTTTTAGTTGTACATCTTCAACAAAGTAAAAAAATAAAAGGCACTGTATGTGAGAGTTGGTGTATATAAATAAGTATGTGAAAGAGTCATTGATTGTGAGAGTAACTATATGAATGACTGTATAATTGTAATGGTGCTTTTTTAACTACTCTCTACTACTCTCTAATACTCTCTCTCTGCTACTCTCTACCACTCTCTGCTCTATATTACTCGCTCTCTACTCTCTACCTCTCTACCTCTCTCTACCTCTCTCTCTACTACTCTCTACCTCTCTACCTCTACCTCTCTACCTCTCTCTACCACTCTCTACACACACACATATGCAAATATATATATGCATATATATACATATGCATTTATATATATGTATGTGTATATATATATACATATATAAACATATTTATTTAATCTGCATATCTATATAAATATAAATGCATGCATACATATACATATACATATAGATATATGCATACATATGCATGTTATGTACATGAACATTTGAAAAACACTAATACAAGCAAAGCTAAAAAGCCACCTAATTACAAACAGAATTGCTTTAACTTAAACGAGGGCGAGACCTATAGCATGTTCAATGCTTGTTTACTTTGGCTCCATCAAGAAGGCATTCAGATGTGTCACACATTTGCCGTAAATTCTGAATGGTAGCACTCTAGTTGCTCTTTAGATCACTGTAGTAAAGCTACTGCTCACCAGGGAAGTCTGCTGCTGGTTTTCAAAGTGCATGTTTCAGTCTGCATGTCAGAATTTTTTAATGCAATAGAAGAGGATTTGAGAAGTCAAAATGTGCCCTAATTTTTCTTTCTGCAGCACTAATCATAATTTCTATAGCAAAATGAGCCCCCTCATTTTGTTCCTTTGCAAATTAAATGTTTTAAGTGTTACCACTTTATTCCAATCAAGATTGCTTCAGGTGTGCCATACTTTTGTCGTAAGTAAGACTGTTAGCGCTCTAGTTGTTCTTTAGAACACTCTGGGACATTCTGTCATTGGGCTATACTTGGGCTACATCTGGATGATATTTGTGCTACATTTGGGCTCTTTTGTCTCTGGTGGCGATCTTGGGATACTTATTTGTTATGAAGTTTCCTAATTTCCTCATTTACTACAGTCTCCTCAGTAGGAAATACTTCCAGGTTTTTCACTTTGATTCCATCAATAAGGCATTCAGATGTATCACACATTTGCCATAAATTCAGAATGTTATCACTCTAGTTGCTAATTAGATCACTGTAGTAAAGATACTGCTCACCAGGGAAGTCTGCTGCTGGTATTGAAAGTGCATGTTTCAGTCTGCATGTCAGAATATTTTTATGAAATAGAAGAGGATTTGAGAAGTGACTCAAAATGTGCCCTAATTTTTCTTTTTTCCGCACTAATCATAATTTCTATGGCAAAATGAACCCCCTCATTGTGTTCCTTTTAAATTAAACTACTCACTCTCTACTACTCACTCGCTACTACTCTCCACTACTCACTCTCAACTAATTCACTCTCTACTACTCTCTACTACTTTCTACTACTACTCTCTACTACTCTCTACCACTCACTTTCTACTACTCTACTACTCACTCTCTACTACTCTCTAATACTCTACTACTCTCTACTACTCTCTCTACTACTCATTCTCTACTACTCTACTACTCTCTACTACTCTCTCTACTACTCACTCTCTACTACTCTCTGCTACTCACTCTACTACTCTCTACTACTCTATACCACTCACTCTCTACTACTCTACTACTCACTCTCTACTACTCTCTACTACTCTCTCTCTACTACTCTCTACTACTCACTCTCTATTACTCTCTCTCTACTAATCACTCTCTACTACTCTCTACTACTCACTGTCAACTACTCGCTCTCTACTACTCGCTCTCTACTACTCTATACTACTCACTCTACTACTCACTCTCTTCTACTCTACTACTCTCTACTACTCTCTCTACTACTCACTCTCTACTCTATATTACTCGCTCTCTACTCTCTACCTCTCTACCTCTCTCTACCTCTCTCTCTACTACTCTCTACCTCTCTACCTCTACCTCTCTACCTCTACACCTCTACCTCCTACCTCTGTCTACCACTCTCTACACGCACACATATGCACATATATATGCATATATATACATATGCATTTATATATCTGTATGTGTATATATATACATATATAAACATATTTATATAATCTGCATATCTATATAAATATAAATGCATGCATACATATACATATACATATAGATATATGCATACATATGCATGTTATGTATATGAACGTTTGAAAAACACTAATACAAGCAAAGCTAAAAAGCCACCTAATTACAAACAGATTTGCTTTAACTTAAACGAGGGCGAGACCTATTGCATTTTCAATGCTTGTTTACTTTGGCTCCATCAAGAAGGCATTCAGATGTGTCACGCATTTGCCATAAATTCTGAATGGTAGCACTCTAGTTGCTCTTTAGATCACTGTAGTAAAGCTACTGCTCACCAGGGAAGTCTGCTGCTGGTATTCAAAGTGCATGTTTCAGTCTGCATGTCAGAATTTTTTAATGAAATAGAAGAGGATTTGAGAAGTCAAAATGTGCCCTAATTTTTCTTTCTGCAGCACTAATCATAATTTCTATAGCAAAATGAACCCCTAATTTTGTTCCTTTGCAATTTAAATGTTTTAAGTGTTACCACTTTATTCCAATCAAGATGGCTTCAGGTGTGCCATACTTTTGTCATAAGTAAGACTGTAAGTGCTCTAGTTGTTCTTTAGAACACTCTTGGACATTCTGTCATTGGGCTATACTTGGGCTACATCTGGGTGATATTTGTGCTACATTTGGGCTCTTTTGTCTCTGGTGGCCATCTTGGGATACTTATTTGTTATGAAGTTTCCTAATTTCCTCATTTACTACAGTCTCCTCAGTAGGAAATACTTCCAGGTTTTTTACTTTGATTCCATCAATAAGGCATTCAGATGTATCACACATTTGCCATAAATTCAGACGATCTTTTTCTCCTCAGAAATTAAGGCAAAAGAATACTTGGTCTCTCTTGACAAAATGGAATAGTATGTTAAGCAGGCCGGGGGAGGGATCATATATCCGGATTGTCTTCTATTACTCAACGTGTTAAAAATAAGATGATGGGGGTTCGTCCACGGATATTATGAAGGTTATAATAATAGTGGGGTCTCGACGGGACCTAAGAGTAATTTCTTTTGTTGTTTAAATTTTTGGTTTCAACGGCTAGCCGTCACTGCAAATCACGCGCACCATCCTAAGCACAGACTAGGTCTGAGCGCTTCACTAGAAGGGGGGTGGCACAGGGGGAGGGGGGGCAGGGAGGGTAAGGGTGGTGGGTCAACAAAAAATGGAAAATATGGATGCAGTACGATGTTTATAGAAATTTGTCATTTTTGTAGGCAGGTAAGAGTGATTAAAACCAGTGCTAAATCGCCAAAGGATCAGATGGTCTTTGTTATATGTATACATTTTAGGGATGACAGGTATTAAAATCTGTTCAGTCAATATTGGGGGGATGAATGATTGGAGGAAACGTAACAAACTGGCATCGTTTGTGAGGCTTAATAATTTCGACATTTTGTGCCTACAAGAAACTCACCTCCCCTGGGCTCGGAGAAGCCTCATGCATATCAATGGCTTTGAGCTATTAGCTTGTACTACCCAATCATCAACAATTAGAGGGGTCGCTGTTTTAGCCAGGACCTCCATGTGGGGTGTTAGACGAATTAAAACTGACAGTAGTGGGAGATGGCTATTGGTGGAGATGGTAATAGGCTTGACACTGTGTGTTGTCTATGGATCAAACTATGACGACCCGGAGATTTTTGATTTCCTAGAAATAGAGTTGGTAAACTGGATACCCCCTATAATTATGTGTGGGGATATGAATATCTCGGCTGACTGGGTCAGTAACATAACGTATACCGGACGGAAACCTAGAGTTTTCAGGGCTATAAAAGCTCTTATGGATTCACATGGGATGATTGATGTGTGGGGTGTGAAAGAACCTTCTAAATCTGGCTTCACTTATTTTTCGAATCCTTTTCGGAAATACTCAAAATTGGATTATTTCTTTACATCCTCCTCAGAAATTAACAAAGTAGAAATCTTTAAACTTCCCAAATTCCTGTCGGATCATAACCCTTTGGTATTGTCATTTCAAATGGTAGGAGTACCTAAAACTCGGACACGTTGGACGTTTGAAAGAAAGCTGTTATTGGATACCCGCTATGTTGGTCATATCAGGAAATGGTTGGTTGATTTTTTTGATGCCAATAGATATAGCGCATCACGAAATGGAGTTTGGGAGGCGTTTAAGGCCGCTTTTAGAGGTGAAACAATAAGCTGTGCAGCAAGGTTGAGAAAAGAGGATAGGAGAAAGGTCGAAAAATGTCTGGAGGATTTATCAGCTGCAGAGGAACAACATACCTCTGATATTGCTCAAAACCGGGCTAGCAACGAGAGTTATAGGCTACTATTGGTAGCCAGAGCCGAACTACAGAAGGAGATTACTCAGAGAGCAATGTTGGAGTATCTATCGTCTAGGGCTAAACGGTATGAAACAGGGGAACAGGCAGGCAGAATATTAGCCTTACAAATAAGGCAGGGCAAGTCTAAAAATATTATATCTCAGATGGAAGAAAATGGTATAGAATATTCAGACCCTCCAGATATTCTCCAGGTTTTTAAGAATTTTTATCAAAAATTATACACAGAAACAATATTAAATGAACCTGGGACGGAGGAGATTGGGACGGAGGAGATTGCTGATAATGGCCCTCGTTTAGGGGATGCTGCAATAGAAGAGATAGAGAGTGAGATTTCCGGGAGGGATATAGCGGAAGCCCTGCAAGAGTCAGCCATTGGCAAAGCGGCAGGCCCTGATGGAATACCTTTAGAAGTCTATCGATGTTTTGAGGCAGAGATTACCCCGTTTCTTAGTGATCTTTTCAACGGGGTAATGGGAACAGGGGTGGCCCCGGATTCATGGAAAGAAACAAACATAGTGGTGTTCCATAAGAAAGGGAAACCAAAGGACAAACCGGGCTCCTATCGCCCAATTTCGCTAATTAACTCAGACACGAAGTTATATTCTAAAATCTGGGCTAAAAGACTGGGCAGGGTCATTGGTGATCTCGTCTCCCCTTGGCAGCATGGATTTGTACCTGGGCGAGGTACCACAGATCATATTAGGAGGGCAATAGCCTTATTTGATATCCAGTCTGCAGTGGGAGGAGAGATGGCCATGATCCTGCTCGATGCAGAGAAGGCCTTTGACCGTGTCTGTTGGAATTATTTATGGCGGATTTTAATCGGTAGAGGCTTTGGTAAGAATTGTATTACAGCTCTGCGGGCAATGTATCGCGATCCAGTTGCCCGGGTTGTGGTCATGGGAGAGCGTTCTGAGAAAATTTATATAACAAGAGGTACGCGCCAAGGTTGTCCTTGTTCCCCTATCCTTTTTGCTCTTTATATCGACCCTCTTATTCGGGAGATCTTAGGCAGCCCCCGGATAGAACCAGTGATACATAATGGATTTGAAAACAAAATCATGGCATATGCCGATGATTTGGCTGTGATTACAACGAACCCGCAACAGACACTTGGGGTTTTGGTTCAGATGGCTTACATTTTTGGCATGAGGTCGGGGTATCTGTTAAACGAATCTAAAACCCAAATTATCTGTACAGCAAATATAGATAAAGCCGACTCTAGATATGTGGATTCAGCAATTTATCTGGGAGTTAGAATTAATGCCGCGGTTAATAAGATCACAGCAGAGAATTTTATCCCACTTGGGAAAACGATAGAAGTAGATCTCAAAAGAATCGATGTTTTACATCTCTCATTGATAGGCAGGGTCAATGTTCTCAAGATGACAATGTTTCCAAAAATCTTATATCTCTTTCGAGCTATACCTTTGTTAGTAGAGAAAAAAACTATTAAGTGGCTAGAGTCAATATTCATTAGATTTGTTTGGCAATACGGGAAACTTAGACGCTCCACCAACCTTTTATCATTTCCATGGGATAGGGGGGGGCTCTCCTTACCCAATTTAAGATTGTATCATTGGTCCTGTCTGCTGGCAGAAATGTTTATTCTTTTTCAACCTACTCAACCCAATGATTCAGGGCAAGGTGATCTACAGACCCCACCATCTATATATGAGCTATTAGTTGGAAGTAAGGCATATGGTCTCCTGATGTGTGAGGTTGAACGGAGGTATTATAAAAGACCACGTTTTAAGATATTGGAAGGAGTATGGGGACTCTGGAGAGCTATATCTTGCTTTTGTAAAATTCCCAAAATCCATGCGCATCTGCACCTTAGTAATTCGAGCTTATTTCGGGGTAGAGGTCTTGAGAGGAATATCCGGATCTGGCAGGAGCATGGAATCAGCACATTAGGTGATATAGTGGGGGCAGATGGGCTGATCGGCTTCGAAGCACTGCAGAGTAGAGCTGCCATCCCTTCAAGTCACTGGCTCTCCTATGTTCAGCTGGCCAGTGTCATTAAAGTTTTAAGAATCAGATGGCCAACAGTGTTAAAAGTTCCTCTGATTGATATGTTGGTAACAGGGGGTATAAGAATTAAAAATGTCTATTTGTCGTTGCTGGATGCTTTACAGAGCGATATCGAGAAAATGGAGAATACTCTTGTACGGAAACTGGATAACCCCGATGTGGATCTCGATAAGGCACTCTATTTAAATAAAAAAATCTTTCGCTCTACGAATTTGAGGGCCCAGCATTATAAAACCCTGTTTGATTTATATTTCACTCCAGCAAAGCTTTTTAGGTGGGGGGTTAAAGATGATGACAGGTGCCCCAGATGCAATTTGGCCCAAGCAGACCTGACGCATATGTTTTATAACTGTAGCTCGTTATTAGCTATTCAGGGAGAGATAGCGAAATTTTGGGTGGAGGTGCTTGGTCGAAGGGTTGAATGGTCCTCCTCGTTGATGATATTGGGTCTAGATAATAGTTTAAAACTTGGGAAATCTGAGGAAGCTTTGGTCTTTTTAACTGTAGCAGTACTTCGGATATTAATTACCTCAGGGTGGAAAGATGTAAATGCCCCTTCTTTCCAGCTATGGTTATCTAGATTATTGGCTATATATAACATTGAAATTTCTTTATATGCTCAGAAAGGGAGGAAAAAACAGGACATCGGTAAAAAGATATGGTCTCCAATCTCTGACTGGATTGCTGGAAGACCAAGAGTTTGATGTATATTGTATTGGATTTTCGAATGTATGTACATAATGCCTCCCCGTCTCATGTTCTGATATGTTCTTACCGGGCTTTGGTGCCTCTTGAAGATTTAGCATCTGTTTAATTGTTGATAATATATGGTTCTGTCTAATGTATTATGTAACATCTAAATTGCATCAATAAAAAAATATTTAAAAAAAAAAAAAGGAAATACTTCCAGGTTTTTTACTTTGATTCCATCTAGACGGCATTCAGATGTGTCACACATTTGCCATAAATTCAGAATGTTATCACTCTAGTTGCTGATTAGATCACTGTAGTAAAGCTACTGCTCACCAGGGAAGTCTGCTGCTGGTATTGAAAGTGCATGTTTCAGTCTGCATGTTAGAATTGTTTTATGAAATAGAAGAGGATTTGAGAAGTCACTCAAAATGTGCCCTAATTTTTCTTTTTTCCGCACTAATCATAATTTCTATGGCAAAATGAACCCCCTCATTGTGTTTCTTTAAAATTAAACTACTCACTCTCTACTACTCACTCGCTACTACTCTCTACTACTCACTCTCTACTACTCTCTCTCTACTACTCACTCTCTACTACTCTCTACTACTCTCTACCACTCACTCTCTACTCCTCTACTACTCACTCTCGACTTCTCTCTACTACTCTCTCTCTACTACTCCCTCTCTACTCTATTACTCTCTACTTCTCACTCTCTAATACTCACTCTCTACTACTCATGCTCTACTACTCTCTACTACTCACTCTCCACTACTCACTCTCTACTACTCACTCTCTACTATTCTCTAATACTCACTCTCTACTACTCACTCTCTACTACTCTACTACTCTCTACTCTCTCTACTACTCACTCTCTACTACTCACTCTCTACTACCCTACTACTCTCTACTACTCTCTCTACTACTCACTCTCTACTACTCTCTACTACTCACTCTACTACTCTCTACCACTCACTCTCTACTACTCTACTACTCACTCTCTGCTACTCTCTCTATTACTCACTCTGTACTACTCACTCTACTATTCTCTACTACTCACTCTCTACTACTCTCTCTCTACTACTCACTCTCTACTACTCTCTATTACTCACTGTCCACTACTCACTCTCTGCTACTCACTCTTTACTGCTCTCTACTACGCACTCTACTACTCACTATCTACTACTCTACTACTACTCTACTACTCTCTACTACTCTCTCTAACACTCACTCTCTACTACTCTCTCTACTACTCACTCTCTACTACTCTCTACTACTCACGCTCTACTACACACCCTCTACTACTCACTCTCTATTACTCTACTACTCTCTACTACTCTCTCTACTACTCTCTCTCTACTATACACTCTCTACTACTTGCTCTCTACTACTCACTCTCTACTACTCCCTACTACTCACTCTACTACTCACTCTCTACTACTCTCTACTACTCACTCTCTACTACTCCACTACTCTCTACTACTCACTCTCTACTACTCACTCTCTACTACTCTACTACTCCCTAATACTTTCTCTCTACTACTCACTCTCTACTACTCACTCTCTACTACTCTCTACTACTCACTCTCTACTACTCTCTCTCTACTACTCACTCTCTACTACTCACTTTCTACTACTCTCTACTACTCACTCTATACTACTCTCTCTCTACTACTACTCTCTACTACTCACTCAACTACTCACTCTCTACTACTCACTCTCTACTACTCACTCTCTACTACTCTCTACTACTCACTCTCTACTACTCTCTACTTCTCACTCGACCACTCATTCTCTACTACTCTCTCTCTGCTACTCACTCTCCACTACTCACTCACTACTACTCACTCTCTACTACTCACTCTCTACTACTCTCTACTACTCACTCTACTACTCACTCTCTACTACTCTCTACTACTCACTCTCCATTACCCACTCTCTACTACTCTCTACTACTCACTTTCTACTACTCTCTACTACTCACTCTCTACTACTCACTCTACTACTCTCTCCTACTCACTCTCTGCTACTCTCTCTACTAATAATTCTCTACTCTGCTCTCTATTACTCATCCTCTACTCTCTACCTCTCTCTCTACTACTCTCTACCTCTCTACTCTACCTCTACCTCCGTACCTCTACCTCTCTACCTCTACCTCTCTACCTCTACACCTCTACCTCTCTACCTCTCTCTACCTCTCTCTACACGCACACATATGCACATATATATGCATATATATGCATATGCATTTATATATATGTATGTGTATATATATATCTACATACATATATAAACATATATATAATCTGCATATCTATATAAATACAAATATAAATGCATGCATACATATACATATATGCATGCTATGTACATGAAAGTTTGAAAAACACTAATAAAAGCAAAGCTAAAAAGCCACCTAATTACAAACAGAATTGCTTTAACTTAAACGAGGGCGAGACCTATTGCATTTTCAATGCTTGTTTACTTTGGTTCCATCAAGTAGGCATTCAGATGTGTCACACATTTGCCATACATTCTGAATCGTAGCACTCTTGTTCCTCATTAGATCACTGTAGTAAAGCTACTGCTCACCAGGGAAGTCTGCTGCTGGTATTCAAAGTGCATGTTTTAGTCTGCATGTCAGAACTTTTCAGTGAAATAGAAGAGGATTTGAGAAGTGAAAATGTGCCCTAATTTTTCTTTCTGCAGCACTAATCAAAATTTCTATGGCAAAATGAACCCCCTCATTTTGTTCCTTTGCAAATTAAATGTTTTAAGTGTTACCACTTTATTCCAATCAAGATGGCTTTAGGTGTGCCATACTTTTGTCATAAGTAAGACTGTTAGCGCTCTAGTTGTTCTTTAAAACAGTCTGGGACATTCTGTCATTGGGCTATACTTGGGCTACATCTGGGTGATATTTTTGCTACATTTGGGCTACTTTTGTCTCTGGTGGCCATCTTGGGAGACTTATTTGGTATGAAGTTTCCTAATTTCCTCATTTACTACAGTCTCCTCAGTAGGAATACTTTCAGTTTTTTACTTTGATTCCATCAAGAAGGCATTCAGATGTGTCACACATTTGCCATAAATTCAGAATGTTAGCACTCTAGTTTCTCATTAGATCACTATAGTAAAGCTACTGCTCCCCAGGGAAGTCTGCTGCTGGTATTGAAAGTGTATGTTTCAGTCTGCATGTCCGAATTTTTTAATGAAATAGAAGAGGATTTGAGAAGTCACTCAAAATGTGCCCTAATTTTTCTTTCTGCAGCACTAATCATACTTGCTATGGCAAAATGAACCCCTCATTTTGTTCTTTTTTAAATTAAATGTTTTAAGAGTTACCACTTTATTCCAATCAAGATGGCTTCAGGTGTTCCATACGTTTATCATAAGTAGGACTGTTAGCGCTCTAGTTGTTCTTTGGAACACTCTGGGAAGCTGCAGTAAAACACAAAGGAATCAACTGACAGTCTCTGCCCTTGTTGGATGTACATGTTTTACTGAGAATGTCAGACTTCATTCTCACATGACTGAGAAAGATAATGTGAATTTACAGAAAATATGCTCTCAGTTAAGCTTATAGATCACCTTCCAAACCTCTGTGGGAAAAGCATGAGAAAATAGTTTTCTCTCAAACATGATTCATGATATCCGAGCAGAAGGCTTTTTCACATGGTAAAATCACCTTCGAACATACCATAATTCCTAAAATGGGTATGGTACCATCAACAAATGATTTATAATGTAACTAAAGTCTTAAAACCTTCTATTAACTGCAATGCTTTTTAATGAGGTGCTATCATGTATTTTGGTCCCAAGATGGCTGCCAACACTTCTTGGATGAAGTGCTGACAGCCAATCAGATCTCACGATGAGATGTGTGATTAGGCTCCGCCCAGATATATATGTGATTTTACTTTTGATTTTTTCAGGAACTACTGAACGGATTTACACCATTTAAGCAAAAGGCATGACTCTGAACCAAGGTCTACCTTTCTGTCAAATTTGGTATAATTCCGTTCAGCAGTTTGGGCTGTAGCTGCGGCTAAAGGTCCTATGGGAAATTGCATGGGGAAAACACGTTGTGGGACCCCCCTTTTTTCTCAGCCCCCGCTACACGAATCATCCCGAGACTTTCAGGATAGGAGCGGACCGGAGCTGGCCAAAAGTTTTGAAAATTTCGCGAAGATTCGTCAACGGGCACCAAAGTTATTCTAAATAGAATGCTGCTGATTTCCTGTGGAAAATAGGTCCTAACTATAACTACCTACTGGCGACTGCCAGTAGGTAATATATATATATATATATATATATATATATATATATATATATATATATATATAGCTCCACTCGTCTGCCTCGCAATCCAGACAGACTCCAGCATGCTCGGGTTTGCACAGAAACAGGTTTATTGGCACACACCAAACACGTAACCCATTTCAACAGCCGCAGCTGCCTTTGTCAAACCTGACATATATATATAAATACTTCGACAATCAGTTGCTGGTCAGTCGGAGGTCCTTACCGACCACATAATAGACCACATAATAGACTTTCTTACAATGTGGAGACTTTGATTTAGGGTGACCTGAAAGTGCTGTTTCTCAGTTTGTCCCACTGGCCATACTCCTCATGTAGCAGAACCTGTTCTTAGTAATAAGACATATCCTCCACTCTGCCCTAGTTCTTTCCCCACAACTATCTAGTGCCTTGGTGATGGCTGCAGTACACCACACTTGTGGGGATGCGTCAATGTAGAAACAATTTTCATGGACGAGCTAAGGCTACACAGTTGTTGTCCAAATAAACTTCAGTCTTAGACTAAATGCACTGAACCCTGTCATAACCAACACACAGTGTCAGGCTTGGGTCCCGCCAGCCATGATGTGTCACTGCCCTGTAAGAAAAGAATCTTTGCACTACCACGATGTGAGGAGAGAGCTATACATGTAACACAATAGGTTTTGTTTACTCAAGTAGGACTGCATGGCAATCTCTAGTCCTCATGGTGATGGGGCAAATTAATAAAAAGTCAAATCCAAGATCGTCGTCACTTGGCAAGGATACTTTACACCAGTGCATGTTTATGTGTCTCCTACAGCACCACATAGCTGTCACACTTTCAATGTGAATGTGGGTGACATTTTCATATTTTCATCTTGCCTCTGTGTGATGTTACAACTGCTTACATTTGACTCTTTGAGTGACACTTTACTACTACTGCAGTGAGAAATTGTGAATATGAGCATCATGTCTGTTCACCTAAGTGTTTTTTTAAGGGAAGAAAAATAGGTCCTCTACAACAGAAATACATATCTGGGTAGCGTCTTATGACTGCAAGCAGGCCTCTCTTGCCACTCTGACACCACACACTTTTGTTTCTTTGCAGCTAGAAGCCCCTTGCTAAGAGGCAAACTTCCAGCAGCCAGGAATGCCCCATGAACTGCAAAGGGTTAATGACAGATCCGTTTTGCCGCCCTTCCAACTGCCATGCAGCACAAGTTAGCCTACGAAATTTTAAATTTTAATTTCATCACTTTCGGTGTACCTATGGTGGTGGTGTTGGTGCAGGCCCTGACTTATTTATAGTATTTCAAAGGAATAAGAGTGACCCATAGGTCAATGCGAACTGGGTATTGGCTACTAGCAAGCAACAATCGTTCACATGGAACTCATTTTCAATGGTAATCATTTTTATCACTAGTTCTTACTTTGTGTTGGTTTAGTCAGAAAAAATGGTAAAAATAACAATAAGGCAGAGTTTATCTCCCGTAAACTCATTGCAGTAATACATTACAGTTATTTGTTCTGGAAAGAAAGTAGCCAAATGGATATGTTAAGTTGTACTCAAGTCAGCCAAAATGAGTAATGCATTTATTCATTAGTTAATACGTTTTATGACACATGTTCATTTTAAATAAAATGCCCAAAAAGCAGTGATTGGTACTTTTTTTTTCAAAAAGGAAAAAAAGTGACAGATGAGACCGCAGTGAAGTGATCATAACCAACCATATATTTTAAAAGGACTATGGGGCATATCAACAACAACCGGTGATAATTATCTCTAAGCGCACTTAGCGCTAGGATAATTATCGCCGGCTAGCGTGAATTTTTATCGCTGAGATAGCGTGCTATTAGCAACGCTTATCTCAATAGCGATAAAAATCCTCACGCTAACAGGCTAACGTGAGATTATCGCTGGAAACCCAGCGATAATCTCGCGTTACCTTGTTGATAGGGACAGGCAAACTTAGCCATGATATCCTCCTTCCATAGGATATCATGGCTAAGTCTTAAAAATACCAGACGTAAAAAAGCAGCGTTAACCGCGGTTAGCGCTGCTTTTTTTGTCTCTAACAGGGTTAGCGACATTCTTGATAATAGGAGAAATGTCGCTTAGCGACATTTCTCCTATTATTTTACTCTGGAACGCCCCCTTTACATCTCATTAGAGATGCAAGGGGAAGCGTAGTGTAAAAGGGTGCTAACATGCAAATTTGCGTGTTAGCACCCTGTTGTTGATAGGGCGCTAGTTTTATCTCTCCTTTTTTGGCTTTTAAAGCCAAAAAAGCAGAGATAAAGCCCTTGTTGATATGCCCCATATTGTGACTTAAAATCAAACAACGGGTTATTGGTATGTCTTAGGATGTCTATGTAGTTTTGTTTCAATACTCAAGAAGAAGAACCAGATTTTTCTCTGGTGATTTATTAGACTATCCTTAGGTGCTGCTGACAACATTTTGACCCTACTTGAAATGGGAGGGTCTCTTCAGGACAGGAGTATGCTGGGGACAGCAAAACGCATTGAATTTTAACTTAATTTACAATATTGGTGTCATACAAGACGATATGAAGGGGGGGGCTACTGTTGGTAAACTAGTTAGGCTTACCTATGGAGCACCAGTAATACCCGGCGGTAAGCACAGGGCCGGAAAACTGGATCAAGTCCTCCTGTATGACAGGTCTGGGATAACCTAAGGAAGGGTAAGGGGAATGGTATTGTAATTAGACCAAACCCCAAACTTTATAGTGTATGCATTGTCGCTCTGTTGACACGAAAAATCACCATGTGGTTCAAATTGTTGTCAAAAAAACGTGTTCTGAGTATGCTCACACGAGGGTATATGATAATCTCTCCTTAGTGAGACAGCACCCCTCTCAATTGTAATGCCTAAAAATTAATAACAGGATGTTCATATGTTCGCAACATACCGATAACAGCTTGGTGTGCAGGCTTAAGATTCACACATGACTCGCCGTTATATTCAAATTTTCAAACGGCTCGTAGTAGGGGTGTTAGGCGAAAGAAAGGGATGTCTGATAAGGAATAAGTATCACAGTCAATCGGGCTTTTGCTAAATAAATTGCCAAAATGTTCCGTCGTGATCGGAATTGTACTCACTTTGATAAGAAGTCGGTCTCTTTTTACACGATCGGCGAGCCAGAGATGACGCACCATGCTCGATAGGTTTCCACGCACTAGTAAACGTGCCTTCCAGGTTCTAGAATCAACAAACGCATATTAACGTCCGGCGGCGTATCCTGCGTTTCTATCATGTGGTTACATGCAGGTTTTGTATATTGCCGCTTGAATGTAAGCCTATTATTTATCGTGCAGCAAAGGTTCGTGGCACATGAAATGTAAAATTAAGCACCCAACATATATAGATTCCCATGGAGGGAATGATTAGTTTTTCTTAAGAAAGAAAACCAGGAAACAAAATTTACTCAAGAGATATTTTATCGATACATTTTTACATAGTCTCGAGTAACAAGGTGTTATAATCATTGTTAGTCCGTATTGTGGATCACTTTAATGTGTCAGAGAGGACCATAAATGATATTGTGTTTAATCTAGAGCTACAATTGTTTAATAATCATTGTTGGTACGTATTGTTAATCACCCTATTGTGTCAAAGGGAACCGTCAATGTACAGCATACATTAGTAATCACAACACCCAATAGGGTTGGATTTCTTTTAAGGAGGCTGCTTTGTGGGTGTTCAATGTTGTTGATCACCATATTGTGTCATTTAGGACCAACAGTATTATTGACCATCCTTATAAGTCATAAGTGTTAAATAACCATATTTATTGTGCATATACCAATTAGTGGAATATTCCATAAAACATATACAATAGTGCTATCGAATGGCACGTGATTTGATACCATAATTAATTGGTAATAAGGTATATTGCACGCATTAATACCTACAATGATCTACAGTACTCATTCCAATGTCAGATAACGACTTATGCTAGAATACAATAACATTATATACCAAGAACACCTCACGCTGCTGATATAATCCAGGTCAGAATACAAGCAAAAAAGTAAGTATTTATAGACATATTTCCATCTATTCATCTTGCACATAAATGATTCTTTGACTGATCATTGTCAAGGTATTCTTATGATGACATAATTGTAAACAGAATTAGAACATGACAATGAATATATACACATGTTTACATTTGTTCATCCTATATGTACATAATTCCTATTTTTCGATCGTTGTGCAAATCACATGGGCATGGTTAATTCCTTATTCAATTAAGGATGTATTGAGATACGCATACAAGTCCCTATCTTTTGGATGGACCTGGGGCATCTACCAGCACTGTAATGTGGTGGATGAGTCATGTTAGTAGTTCAGAGTGAAAAACTTGTGCCATTCCTCTAGGCTGTTAAGGCCATGTCTGATAGAGTTGCACTTGTCTATCCATTTGCACTCTGGGCTCTGTAGGATAAATGACAAATCTCCACCTCTTTGGGGGACCTTTGTTTTTTCAATGATCAGCCAGCCTAAGTCATCAGCTAAGTGAATCTTTTCTGTGTAGTGTTGTACAAATGGGGCATTTTCTGTTAGACACCAAATTCGACTTCTGTGTTCTCCAATCCATGCCTTAACTGGTTGAGATGTCTGACCAATGTATATTAAGTTGCAGGGGCACCAAATGCAATAAATTAAGTTGGAAGTAGCACAATTAGTGAGCTGTTGTAGCGATATCTTTAAATCTCCATGTATGATTTCCTTGGTGTTAGTAGTATATTGACAAACAATACATCCTCTGCATTTGCAATGACCCTTGATGGATCTTAGTCCCCACATACTCTGGATAGTGTTGTCTTGTTTGGTCATACTGGTGTCTGAATGTACTAAGTGGTCTCCAATGTTTTCTCCTTTTCTGTATGAAAAAACAGAAGTTTCTTGAATATACTCAGAATATTCAAGGTTGTTCGGTGCTGTTTGATCGTCTTAAAAATGTTGGTACTGTGTGGACAAAAAGTAGTAACACAGATGGTTCTATTACACAGGGTCTTTTGTTTTGGTTTGAGTATTTCTGCTTGCGGACTGTACCACGCTCTTTTCATAGAAGTTTTGAATAGTCTCTTAAGGTTTCCTCTTTCCCTTAGTTTGCTGCTCAGAATAGAGCCATCCCAGAAAAAAATCTTCTTCTTGAGTGCAATTTCTACGCAGTCTAAGGAATTGGCCATATGGAAGTCCATCCTCAAGGGCTTGGGTGGAAGCTTCCATATTGTAATAGTGTGTTCTGTTCCGTGGGTTTCCTGTATAAGCTCAAAATTAGCTGGTTGTATTCGTTCTTGATTTCTAGATCTAGAAATAGGATTTTCTCTTTGTTGGTACCGTAGGTGAATTTAAGAAATGAATGACGTGTTCAGATATGTTATGAACTGTTGCAGTATTTCTTCTGGACCTTTCCAGATCATAAATATATCGTCTATATAGCGCTTCCAGCATTTAATATTCTCATAGAAGAGGTTCATTGTGGTATTAATATATTCTATCTCAAAGTTATCAACATAGAGATTCGCTAGATTGGGTGCACAAATTGCTCCCATCAAAGTTCCTGAGCATTGTTGGTAGTATGTGGAGTTAAACATGAAGTAGTTGTCATTAATGCTTTCTCCATGAGATCTGTAATGAATGCTATTGGTACATGGCATGGTGCGGGTGTGAATTTTTCTTATTACTTTGATGTTTTCATTCTGATGGATATTCAAGTAGAGTGGCTCTAGGTCTAATGATACTAGTGTTTCTTCAATGGGGTTGTATTCAAGACCCTCAATGAGGTTAATCATGTAAGAACACTTTTGAACATGTGTGTCCAGAGGTGAGACATATTCCTTGATAAACGAATTTATATATTCACCAATGGGTTCTAAGAGGGAGTCACATCCAGAATAGATGGGTCTCCCTGGTGGATTACTTATGTCCTACTGGATTGTGGGGAGAATGTACGAGACAGGAGTTTTGTGACATTACTTGTCAACAATTCAAATTCCAATTTTGTGAGAAAGCCTTCCTCCATGCCTTTGGTGTTTACTTCCTGTATTCTCTGCTTGATTTCTGGTAGGGAATTGCTCATGAGCTTTTTGTAATGATGAGGATTATTGGGTTGTCTAATGAAGCCTGCCTCATATTTCTTTCTATCCTGGATAAGAATACCTCCACCTTTATCGGCTGGTTTAATGATGATGGAGTTATCTTTCTTTAGAGTAAGTAATGACTGTCTCTCTAAAAAGGTGATTTTGTAAGGTGTAAAGGTTTTGATCATTTTCAAACTGTTAATGTCTTCTAAAAGTGTCTTCTTGAATGCAAGAATCTCAGGAGGCATTAATGCATTTCTAGGTATAAATGAAGATTTAGGTCGTAGAGAGAATAAAGGAGAGGTGGATATAAATTCTTTCTCTTGGAAGAAATATTTTAGTCTTGTAGCTCTGAAGAATTTGTGAAGTTCTGTTTGTATTTGAAAGAAGTTTGTTTTCTCAGTTATTACATAGGACACAGCTTTGCTCAGAAGGGATAGTTCATTCCTATTTATCTGGCAGCTAAAGACATTGAAAATAGAGATACAGCCATCTTGATGGATAGTGTCATCTTCAAGGACATTCTGGCTACTAAGTCCTACGGTATTAGGGGTTTCTTTGTGTTCAGTATTCAAGTCCCTACTGTGCTCTAATGGCCCCTACGTGTAATACTGTCTGCGTGTCTGGCACTCCCCAGCATACTGATCTCATTTTCTCCGCTGGTTTCGATTAGTGCCCTTTCCTCTCTGGGCTTGGCCTAAAAAGATTATTGGGTGTGGGGTTCCCTGAACTAAAGCTGGGTCCCTCGCCTGCGTCATCCGAGGATTTTGACTCTGCCGAGGACTCAGAGAAAGTAACCAGTTTGTTGTTTTTCTACCTGCCCCTGGTCACGTTTTTTCTTGTGGGTTTTGTTTGTGAATAATAATCCTCGTGTAGATATGATATCTCGTCTCGTTGCTGATGTTGTTTATGTCCTTGTCTGCCTTTTTCTTTATTTCAAAAGTGTTGACTTTGTGAATTGTTTTGTTTAGCTTTTTTTAATGCTATTTTGATTCCTCAATGTAATCACACCCAAACAATTCTTTCTCTAGGTCTGCGATTTCCTGTAGCTCTTTCTTGCTATGTTCAAGAGCAGTCTCTGTTCCTAGAGCCATTCAGTGTCTAGAACAGGTTGTGGATATGTAACTAAAACCACCTTTACATTTTGTATCCTCTCGGAATATTCCTGGGACGTTACGAGCTATTAATCCTTGTGGTGTAATGTTACCTTTTAGGTATTCTGTCAGCATGCGAGCATGCAGTTCTGTGCACACATGTTATTTCTTAGTCCTTTCTAGATGCTCCAGAAGTACCACACTTATGTTAGTACGGACTTATTTATACCCCTGATGTGGCTATGACATTGTTAACAACATGTGAGTGCTGCAAGCTTCATCACTGATACAAAGAGCCACCTAACATAGGGTTGGCTGGACCCAAGTGTCACTGGAATTGTTAATTCTAATAGACCTTTATTCCTTAGTTTCTCATTGTCCCTTTTCTTTATTCTTTCTCTTCATAGTCGCTACCTTAATAGCTCTTGGTTCCATTTGACAGCTGGTAGCAGTTTGTCGTGTAAATAATGCTAGAAAAGCCTCACACTCAGGATTCAACCCCCATTCTCATCATCATTGAAGATTGCCTGTGTGTCTGCAATATCTGCAGACAACATGGGAGTACTCATGAGGACAGTTGTACCTTATGACTGTCAGCAGTGCATCAAGGCCAACACTGGAGTACGTACAGAGGAGTTATGGCAGGAAAGGGTTGCAGAAATCCACCTGAAGATGTGTAGGTCGGATAGGCACTCTTAATTTGAGTTGGATGTATATATTGCTCACTGCCCACCCTCTCCCACTTACCCTCACTTTGACAAAACGCTGCACTTACCTTTTCCTCTCCGACTGGGACACCTTTGTGAAGATAAATGTTTGAATTTGTAACATATATTATGCAATTTTTTGACCGCATATGTGAATCTGTGTCTGCTATGAATACATGCGTTGAATTCATATTGGATATTTTTTAATTGATTTCACAGGTGTTGCTACAGACGTTCAATTACTAGTGTGTCCACTAAATTTCTAAAAGTGTCATTTTCAGAATTATAATTTTAAATCTGACTTCACCATAAATTGTGATTTTAAATTGTGATTGCAGAGACACCAAACCTGAACCAGTTTTATGTTCCCATTTGGAATTAGCTGCTATAAAATGTAATAAGGCAACTCTAATATTATCCTATGGGAGAGATACGCCTTGCAGAAGTGAAAAACAAATTTAAGATTTTTTGGCTGCCTTTACATGTCCTATATTTAAAATACACTGCACCCGCCCTTAGGCTGTCCAGAGCCCACCTTAGGGGGTGAAATATATGTATTGAAAAGGAATGTTTGGGCCTGGGAATCTTGCCAGGTCGACATGGCAGTTTCAAGCTGCACACACAGACTCTGCAATGGGAGGCCTGACACATGTTTCAAGAGGTACTTGAGTGGATGACAGAATTTAATTTAAAGTGCCTGGGCACCTGTAGTGCACTTTACTAGGGATATATAAATAAATCAGATGTGCCATTTGGGGATACTTTTACAAGTTCCCAAATCTAAATCCAATATTCAATTGCAAGAATTTAGGATGACTTCCACCCTCTCAGAAATGTTATTTTATTATTATAATTGTTTTGCCTTTTTATTTAAACTTGTTGTGGCCATTACAGTTGTTTCCATATTGTTGGACCCGGCCTCGTGGCGTGGTCCCGAACCCTCCTACCCGACCCGACGGGGGCAGCCCCCACCCTTCGGGGTCCCTCCGGATTGTACTTTGCTACCCGCACCAGCCTACGCGACAAGGCCCGCCCCGGCCTCGGCCCCAGCGAAGCCCCGACATCGAGGCACCAAGATCCGGCCAGGGGGCACCAAGTGGCCACTCCACCAATCCCGGAGGAGGGGAGTTTCGATGGGACCCCCAACCGTCCCCCAACGCCTGGTTTCGATCGCCCTCTGGCCTTCCTGGGCGCTGGCGCCTCTCCCGCTGGGTGTCTGGCCTCTCCCATCCCGGCCCCTCCGCCCCCCAGGCGCAAGGGTCCGGACATCAAAGGGTTTCAGACCTATATCTGGGGCGGCCTCAAACCAGGACGGCAGTTGTATCCTGGAGTCGAGAGCCCTGCTGATCGGATCGCGGCTGACCCTACGGAGAAAGACTCATTACTTGGAACTTGGAACTCTGAGCCCTGCTGACTGCGTCGCGGCTCCCCCCCTTTGCTGAGAAGAAGACCCTCACGGAACATCGGAGCCCTGCTGACCTCGTCGCGGCTCGACCTCACAGAAGTAAACCATCGGAGCCCTGCTGACCTCGTCGCGGCTCGACCTTGCAGAAGTAAACCATCGGAGCCCTGCTGACCTCGTCGCGGCTCGACCTCACCGCAGCAATCCCCCGAGCCCTGCGGACGACGTCCCGGCTCCCAGAACCCCCCCCCCGGCTCGAGGATTGAGAGCTAGGCGCAGGGTGTTCCAGTACCGGGCTAATGCTGAGACTGTCCCGCTACCCCATCCCTGCAAGACTTTGAGACTCTTTTTGGATCCCTCGATCCACCTGTAAATATTACCACAGAAATCTGCCTTGATTACCGATAAAGACTAATGAGCATTGATACCCTGGTTGTGTCCCTTTGTGGTGGTGGGGTTGCTTGGCTGATACGATCATAGGAGAAGGACCTCGCCCAGGAGGCTTCTCAGCGGCGCTCGGCTACTCGCCTACGGAACGGTGGTCCTCGGGGTGGTCAGTCTGACACCATCGGGCTCCCGGAGGGCGCCCTTCTAACACATATCTATATTGTTGTGTGATTGATTTCTTACAAACATCTCACATATTTTGCCTAACGATTGACTTACTGCTCAGTCCATTCTACAAAATGTGTGCCAAGGTTTTCCATAAGCAAACCAGTTTGCTGGTTAGGAAGCATTTTTCTCATACAAGCAGGGAGCTTATCCATTGCTTGCTACATGGGAATGATACCAGAATATCATGGGCTAAAAAGGGTCTGACAAAAGTATTGTGTCCTATATTTTTTGAAAAACTAAAGCTGGCTTATAGATAATATTTAAAAGTCTACAGCTGGTAGGACTATTTTGAAAACAATATTTAGGACTTCGTTTTTTCAGCAGACAATCTAACATATAACCGGTCCAAGATAAGGAATGTTGTGGACTTCATAGCTCATCAATGAACTGCACACAAAACAAATGGGAGCTATATTTAGAATTAACAGTTGGAATATGTTAGGAAAATCAGCAAGACACTTCTTTCATGTCTGGAGTAAAGTAGTAATTCTGGTCCGCACATATCATGCACCCGTGCAAGGAGCCCGAAACATTAGTGTCAGAATCCTGTGTGTCTTGGGTTCTATCCTCTGACTTTATTAGCAGCAGACCTCATCACAGGATTCACATGGGTGAAAGCCATTTTTGTTGCAGGTACATTTATCACTGACCCGAGAGACTTAGGGCATTATCTAGAGTTCCGTGGACAGGACACTCTGCCACAAATGTGAAGGATATCCCATCAGCCTTATTACAAATGCATTATACCTATGGCATTTATATAAAAGGCAGACAGGGTACCCGTCATGTTTGCAACCAGTCTCCCAAACTCTAAATCAGGACTTTAATATTAAAGGTTATCATATTCAGATATACTAACTGCATAAAATCTGCTCACACTTCCTGTTGTCAGCTTTTGTCCCTTTGCTTCGTATTGGGGTCTGGTGTGCTGTGAGTTTATCGCCTGATGTGCTGGTCGGCAAGTTGTATTGTCAGACAGAGAACCCCTGTTGGCTGTGTGATATTTTGTTTCCCTTGGGCTGTATTTTTCTTTTCAAGTGCACATTATTAGGACTCAAGGTGGATGGGGAACTTTCTTTGCGACTGACTTCTAAAGAACAGGATAAGCGCCAAAGGTCAGCCTGGCGCGGGTGCTGAGCCCTTACAGGTTCAGAATAAAAACAATTATCTCACGTTTTTGTCTTGCATTTTATGTTATTAAAAGTCAATGAAGCTGACACTATTATAGTTTGTAGGACAAGAAATCAATAAAACAATATTGCGGCACTTGATGACTTATGTAAATAATGTCGCTCTCTTGTTGTTTCCCCGGGTGAACGCAGTAGATGTGCTTGGCACGGATTATATCAATACTCTCCCGCTTGCTGCAAATATTGGCTGTAATTACATTAGCGGTCTTCAGTTGTGAGAGAAAGTCAACAAGTACAAGACATTAGAAGGAACAATGTCTCTTGTAAAAACCTGGTTAGCATCGAGCATTTCCGGTCGCCCTTAGAGAGCTGGTCACCACGCGCTGAACCCGGCCGAGAATGGCTGAAGACGTAGCATGGCATAAGTATGGCAGCGAGCTAATGATTATAATAAGAAGAACTCAAATATTGTGGTAAAAAAAGAATCTATTTTTATGTTTTACGCTATTTTTTGGCTGAGACTTTTGTTTTTTACTTCCATTTTTTATTTTTGAAATCAAGGGAGTAGCCAGAAAATTAAAATACCCCCCACTTTGATCTAAACCTTGAATGCCATCGGGTGAGCAAAGTGAGCAGGTCCTACCCACCCTGGATGAGGTTCCTTCATCCAGGGCCGGACTGACTACCGGGCGTTTTGGAATGCTGCTGAGCTGGGGGCTGATTTCGTTGATGGGGACCTGCGTGTACTGAACGAAATTCGTTTTACTTTAGTTATTTCGAAGTACACGCAGGTCTCCATGAACGAAATCAGCCCCCACCGCAGTGAAATCAGCCCCCTGCTCGGCAGAATTCCAAAACGCCCGGTAGTCAGTCCGGTCCTGCCTTCATCCCACCTTCCATCTACCTATTTATCCATCCTGCAAGCCTTTCATGCATCCATCGGTCTAGCCATCTTTTCATGCTTCCGCCCATCCTTCCTTTACCATTCTGTATATCCACCCTTTTATCATTACACTCTTCCATCCATCCTTCTGACCTCCCACTCACACTTCCAGCCATTCATCCATCCTTTTCCTATCCATTCTTTTTCATCCCTCATTTTTCCCACCTTTTATCAATGAACCCATCCATCCAGACTTCCATTCATCCAGCCTTTCATCATTCCGGTCATTTTTTCTTTCAACTACCCATGCATATATAGTTTTACACTTCCACTGAGCAGTCCTTTAACATTTGTATCAATCTTTTTATGCTTTGGGCCCTTCCCTCCTTTCACAGTTTTTTTCTTCTTTTCATATGTCCTTCACTTCACTCTTTCTTCCGGCCCTCTTTCACACACTATCAGTAGCATAGCCAATGTATCGTGGGCCCTAATGCAAGGAAGGAAATGGGCACCAGCTGCAATTAGCAATGATAATAGTACAGTTTTCCCTCAGGCCACTGGGCCCAAGTACCACTTCACCTTTTGCACCAGTAGAAGCTATGTCTCTGCACACTCTTTCCCTAGCTTTCTCTCATCATTTCACCTTTTGGGCCTCTTTTACTATGATTGGCTTCAAACACATTCCTGATCTCTGTTATGTTTTTCCATGACATTGCTTTTTAAGAGCTTTTCTCTGTAGGGTTGCAGACAGTATAGGTCAACATTACCTCTGCTTAAGATGTAAAAGCAGTGGGTTCACAACACCACTGTATGAAATGAAAGGTGAGCCCCTCCACCCGCAGTCCATTATGCACCTCTCTAAATTAATCGTATATTTTTCCAGTGCTACTGTACATTTTCTGTTCTCCTTATCCACCTTCCAACGTTTTAAACAATGTTTTGTGCTTCTTCTGATGCCCATCAACTCTACCCAACTTTCTGTGCATTTATGTATATGTGAATTTATTTATGTGATATTTATATAGTGCAGACATAGCCAAAAGACTCGGGAGCACTGTATATGGTTAAAATCAAAGAACAGTCACCAAGAGATTGGAAAGATAGTTGGTTTCTGTGAGCAAAAGTGAACTGTCACTGCATTGTGATGTAGTATTCTTTAAAGAGACACTTCTAAATTAGAGCAGGATTGGGGTGGTTCTGATGGATGCAGGGATTTTGTTCAGACGAACGGTGCAAAGATGTGAAAGTGTGGTGCCTTATTTTTTTCTTTTTTACACTTTTTTTTGCCTGCAGTCTGATTCTATTCTTGCTGTGGGTCTACGGAGAGCTACCGGAGATGGTGAGATTGTCAGAGAGCTAGGTGGGGAGGGAAGGGGACTTGTTGTGATAGCTGTGTAAATGATGAAGCTGGCATTGAAGAGTGTGATGTTTGGCAAGGGGAGCCAGAGGAGTTCCTTCAGAATGTAATGATGTGTTCATATTTCTTCAGGCACAGGGCAAGATGTGTTGCAGCATGGAAGATGCCCTTACTGGGACAGAGTGGATTGTGATAGGCCATGGTGGAGGACATAGACACCATCAAGAAGGCTGGAACATCAATTTTGAACATTATTTCTAGCAGGAACAATTTCTCTTTCTTTAGAAACGAGAGCTGGTATCAAATCATCTATTTTGTCTTGATACCGTGTTCCTTCAGGGTGAGACTGATTGGTTGGAAGTTGGGGTAAGAATTCATCAAGGCTCATGTGACTGCTGTTGTTGCTTATACTGGACAAATGACAAGAATTCTGTCTTGGTGTTGTTGAGTTTTGGATAGGCGTAGTACATCTAGGCCTCGAATAGTTGAACACATGTTTGAGGCATTGGAAGCCTGAAATGGGAGAGACTTTCAAGCACAGTTGTGTATTGTTAGCAGATTGCTGAATTCGGATACTGTTATTGGGGACTAACGCCCCAACAGGATCCAGGTTGATGCGATCCAGGTAGATGTTTAAGTTGATGGAGGACCAGATGGATCCCCAAGGGACTCCACAGGTGATATGTTTCTTCTTGGGACTGGAGCTGCCCAGGTTATTGAACTGGTGCTGGTTGGATAGAAAGGAGGAGAACCAGTTAAGACAGATGCCAGTGAATTCCACTTGAAACATTAGGGTACAAATGAGGGCAGAATAGTCTTCAGTATCAAAGGCAACCAACATGTGCAGAGGCTATATTCACATTTGATCAGCAGGGTATTGCCTAAGAAGTATAAGATAGCTGTCATCATGCTGCAGCATGATCTGAAGGTAGATCAATAGTCAAGCAGTACATGGATGGTGTTGATGGAACCTTGGAATTGAGCATAGATTGCTTTTTTCCTTGATCTTGAGTGAGGGAGGTCTTGACAGTGTTGAGTAGGGGTGATACAGCTTCTCTGCAGGGAGATTTGATGATTGACTAGGTTAACATGTCACCTTCATAAGAGGTGACTGAAGGAGTTGAGTACATTTGGGATATCTGGAGAAAGGTCTTTGAAGCATGACCATTGCAAGATGTTACAAGAAGTTGTGGGTCTATGTAGAGAATAGGATACTGTACAAGAACACTAGTTTGCCATTTTCATACAGAATTGCAATGTTTTTTTCTTAAAGGTGTTAATAAATGTGAAAGCTGTTATTTATTTGAAGTGTTTACATTCACCATCAAAATTAGTAATTTTGCTTACACCCAAAAACTTTTTTGATTCATTATAACTATAACAGCTGCCACTGTCTTATGGCCTCGTAACACTCCAACATGTTACTATCAACCAAAATAGTGGCATTCATTGTATAGACATCTAAAGGATGAAAGGTGAACTAGCCCTTCTGTGATTTTTCCTTGTCGCCTCAGTTGTATTCCCATTCTGAGTCTGACTCAGCCCAGTGATCTAACACACCAAATGTGATCGGGCAGTATCTATTGAGTTAAAATTCTATCTTATTGGAGTTCCTGTAGCTCTGACATGCTATCGCGCTATAAGAACAGTCAACTATTGCATGATGTGATCTATTATGAAACTAACTTACTTCTTGGCACAATCTGTATATTCCCATAATATTCCCATAGGTTTTGCTCAAACACTGACCTCACTTTTGCTCTTTTAGTTTGGAAAACTGTTTGAGATTCTTATCCATGATGTCATCTGTACGGTTCCAGGCACTTAAAATGGCTGGGCCCTTGTACTATTTCAAAGGTGAAATTGGTGAATTTTAGGAGCTCATTAATACTTAAATACTAGTCTGTGGCGTCAAGTGCATTGAAACAGAACAGGTGCACACCTTTATTCTAGAGTATGTGAAATTTGCGTAATTTGCGGTCGCGTCATGGAATTAGGGGAAATACCAAAGATTAATGCAGAATTATGTGTAATGCTGTTTGCAGCCCGTCATGTTTAAAATGGACACAAATGTGTTTTTCACACCAAAAATAGCACAAAAACACCAAAACTGTATGTGATGCAATGGATGTGAGAAATCATTTTCTGTGTGCCTCTTAAATCCTGCAACCTGCTCCTGCCAGCCTGTAAAATTCCCTGCTTATCATGTCCATTGAGCTCACATTCCAAACAATCTGCCACACTTTTGTTTCTCTGCTCTATGCTTATTTACATTTATTTCCCCTGATTGCCTTTTTTTCTTTTTTTTAATGAATGTCATCTTTCCACTTGCCCACTCATGGCAGAAGCAGATAGGGTGTCCTAGACCTCCACCCACTTCTGAGGGCACCATTTGGGCATGATCCCCCTGCAATATTTTTGTTGTGGAAAAGAAGGCAGCATTGGTATTTTTTGTGCTGTGCCTCCTGCAGGACATGTTGGTGGCAGGAGGCAGGCACAACAAGGGTTATAAGTGGAGCAGGGAACACCTCCCTGGGGCTAGTGTGATGCAGCCTGCACTGCTGCTCTGGCTTCAGTCGCACCCAGTCATAGGTCATGCAACAGGATTTGTTGACAGGAGGTAGGACCGGCTCGGAATTGAGGTGGCACCTACCGATACGTGATGTTCAACATTTTTAAATTATATTTTGATTACTCTTTTACACAAGATATTACATAAATAGGTAATTGTAACTGATATTTATAAACTCACACGCACATATAAATAGCCACTGTGTAGTATTCGTTAGGATTCCCAGAGATAGGACTTCCCCTGATTTTTGTTTCCTAACAACTTTGCCACTGTTTGAAAAATCTCCACAAAACTTTGAAGACATATTCCTTTTTCTACATTGGCCGATGATGCAAAGTTTCATGGTCATTAGTTGATGGGATTCAAAGAAAAAAAGATGGGTCCTAAAACACGTTTTTCCACCATAGCATTTTCCATAGACTTTTTAGTGACAAAATGACTGACTGGATTTGCATGAAATTTGGCAAGAATATAGATGATGGTGTAGAAAGGGTCTTTTTTGTTATATGATCTAAATATGTTCAGTTGTTCTTTTAAAGTGATAAGGGTCAAAATCTTAGTGCTATATTGGGCCACGGTATACCATGTTTCGTTCGAGGCATACCATTGTACATGGCGATGATGAAACACAATATTATTGGTTATCAAAGCCCTTGCAAACTGAAAAGAAAGCCATAATGTTTAGACCACACTTTATCTTTCTTCTATGTTTTAAAATGAAATATAGCTTATTGCTCTTTTTTTAATATATAGGAAGAAATTAGGCTTTCTAGCAAACTCTGCAAAGTTACAAAAAAGTAGTTTTATTGATTTATAGATTTTTTTAATAGGTTTATAAACTACCGCAATACTCTATCGAAAGTATCTAGAAAGTACTGCTGTATTTCTTGAACTAAAACATTTTTTATATGACAACATAAAATTAGACAAAATGAGTTGCGACTCTTAAAAGAGACTTTGTTTCTTTTGTAAACATATTTATATATGTTTGTCAAGCCACATTTTTAAGTTTAAAATGAAAATATTGTTTCCATAGGTTGAAAAATGTGCCCTATTAGTACAATACAGTGCTGCATTGCCATATTTTATATTTAAATGAAAAATGTAAGACATTTTATGATCGCAAAGGAATGCTGACACAACCATGTCCACATGTCGTTGAGTAATGTCAAACGTAGCAGCATTTTTAGTAGCCCTCTTCCAATTTTGTCTCTAACAAGTAATTGAGAACACAAAATGCATGTTTGGACACACAGACATTAAGATGGAAAATGTCTCCTTTATCTCAATTTCCAATATAATTCCAGTTAAGTTTCTTATATCATTGGGGCCACAGTCCATAGTAATAAAATGGGAATGGTCCCATGTACTAACAGAGGAAATAGAGGGAGTTACTGATTCTATTTCAAACCTCTTTCACCAATCCATGTTTGTTCAACTCCTTACAAACATAAATCATTCTCAGTGCCTACTTACTTAGCATGCTGTCTGGACCAAATAAATTAAACTATGCATAACAAACCAAACTCTTATCATCTTGCACATACACTTTAATACTAGAATAAGGAACACAAAGAGAGGCAGACAGACAACTATATAAATAGTTAGATGCTTGGCCATTAGGAAACTACATAACACCAACCACTTAATTTTGAAACAAGGACAATAAATGTGTTTAATAGAATTTGGGCTACTAATGTAGCACAATAGTACCGAAAATCAAAGTGAGGTGGGAAAATAAACCAGTGTGCTTCAATTCCCTGTAACATGTATCAGACAGGCATTTGAAACAGACATTTCTGTTCACATGACAATGAAAATAATTGAATACTAAATAAGAAAGCATTGTGTGATTGGTTAAAAACACACATTGGGCTTTAACCTCTTCAGTGCCCATGACGAGATAGTCTCGTCATGGAGCACGGTTGCGCTGTGCCCATGACGAGACTATCTCGTCATGAACCCCACCCACTAGTGCAACGCCCGGCACAGGAGGGGGAAAGGGCGTGGCACTGAAGGGGTTAAACACTGCCAAATACTACTAAATAACACCAACAACCATAGAGACTCCACGACTTTTGGAAAGCGATAGAGTTCTATTTCTTCTTCAAAGACATTTTCCAAAACAGCTTAGCCCACATTAAACACAAGAACAATACTCGGAGAAGCAAAAAGGGAATTTGTACTACAGAGTGAGGGGAAACAAAATTGAAAAGAGAGATGGAGGACACCTAAAGACAAACAACAGTACTGGTAAGACCACAATAACTTTTTTAATTTTTTCTATACACCCTAGCATTAGGAGAAAAAAGGTTAAGAACAAGCAAGCAGTATTAACAACTTAGCTATTCCAACAAACAAAATGTTGCCTATTCAAGAAAGATATACACTTTCACAAGAAAAGACAACTGTAGCAGTATAACAGCAAAGCATTATAAACCAGTGTCCTTAAAAATCTGCTTCAAACACTTCCTTTCATAAGGAGAAAGATGGAGAAATTCATACAGAAACAATATGTTCAATATATTGTTGAAAATGCATTTAATGTGAAAAGATAGCTGTTCAATTTCAGAATAAATTGAGCCTTCATCATGGACCATTTCATTACAACCTATAAAATACACAAACTTCAGAAGAAACATTTAAAAAGACTAAACTTGGTTAACATTTTTCAGGTAACTCTGACACACACATGGAGCAATGAACCATAATTTCATCAAGAGAGTTACCATTAACAGAGGAATTGTGTGCTTTCAGTTACTTATGAAGGCCAGTGTTAATAAGTCTTACATGGAAATGTAGTAGAGTAAGAAAAAAAAATTCAAAACAATATGTAGTAAAGATTTACTTTAACAAAACAGACGTATGTATATGAGTAGAAATTCACTTCTATTTATAATGTCAGAGAAACATCCATTCTGAAGCTAAGGACATTTGTAAAGATATATAAAATGTCCTCACTATTCGCAGAATCGGCCCGTTTGCGACCGGTAAAATGCAATTTGCGATGCATCAAACAAAATGCATTCCAAATTAGGTAATCACAATTTATTGCGATTACTTAAATTGTGAATGCATTTAGGGAATCGCAAATTGGGATCCCCTAAATAAGATGCATTATGCATTCGCAAATTGCGTTTTTGCAATTTGGAATCACAAATTACCATCGACTTCTAGTTGATGGTAATTTGCAATTCATTTGAAAAATGCAAATAAATGTATTTTTCAAAGTGCATTGTGGTGCACATACATGCCCTTAGGGCATGTGTGTCCACTACAATTGCATACTTACCTTTTTGGGGGGTGCATCAGGGTGGCCTTTTGGCCCCCTTGCACCCTTGAAATGCATGCTCAATTTGCGAGTACCTATTTGGTACTCGCGAATTGCGCAGGCAATCCCATTCATTCCTATGGGCCTCCATGCCCATAGGAATAGATGGGAAGCCATTCCTTAATTGTGAATCGCAATTTGCAATTTGCAATTAAGGAATATGTAGGAATCGCTAATAGTTTAGCAAAACCTACATGCATAGGCAGATGTCTTCCCTTAATAGCGATTCCTTAATAATTGCTATTAAGGAATTGCTATTGACCAGCTTGATGCATGTGTCTCATAATCTTTTGAGATATTTGGTTAGTTCTGAAAAGAACTCTTTTTCTCTTAATTTTTTCACAATTTTTTTCAGTTTTTTTGTTTTTTAAGGTCAACATGACCAACCAACAACAAAGTCTTAACAGGAAACAAGAGGACAAATAAGGGGAAAAAAACCTAAGGCTGTTGGAAGATAGGAGACTGTATGTTGCAGTACTGACTTAATGATCTATATTTTCTCTATTCTGCCTCAAAAGTTATATTGGCACCGCGGTACCAGCAGCAGGTACTGATGCCCCGGGTGGTGGTGGAAGAGCTGCTAGAACAGAAGAAATAGAAGTTGCTACTGGATGGGCAGATGCAATGGGTGGTGATGCAGATGCTGATGAAGAAGAAGAAGTTAAAGGAGTGGCAGTAGCTGAAGAAGTAGCCGCTGCCGATCTGCCTGCGCCGTTCTCTTCTATCTCCTTCTGACACTTTATTTTCGCACATGCCAAGCTATTGGAATGAATTGCTGGCAGGTGGTTTTTCATTCCTGTGGTATCAAATGAATACTGTTTAACGTTCCCATGGGAAATAACTTTTGTTACATCGGTTGCAGGTTCACAGTTTTGAGTTCACTTTTTTCCCTCCAAGTGGCAATTAGAAAAAATCCCACATAATCAATTCCTTTAGTTTCTTCGTCCGCTACACTTCTTGTTCCTCCTGCTGGAAAAGCAGAGGATCATACTCATCAGCCATTGCAGGTCTTCAAAAGTTGCAAGGTGGCTTTTGAAAAAAAGATATTCCCTACTCCAAACAGCAAAATCATCTCCTTTGAAGAAATCAAATTGAATAGGAATAAGAGGTATACACATTCTGTTTCCAACAATAGACACAGTTCTAATGCTGATTTACAAGGGTTAAAGTTAACTGGGGGTGTATCTTGATACTTCGTCTTCAATATCAAGGCGACCGTATAGGTCACAAACACAACCTGCAGTTACACTACTAACACATATACCATTGAAAGACACAAATCCATATTTGAAATAAAAATTAAATCTTTGGTCTAAATATGATTCTTACATTTTATGGGGTCACTGTGGTACATTTGAGCAAATGTTAATGAATGTAAAACGGTGACTCGGATAAAGCTGCTGATAATAATGAACTTTGAACTTTCTCAAAAGTACAATTGTACCAGAAAGAAATTAAAACAATGAATACCATAATAAATAATATTGTATGATTTCAAATACATGTGTTTAAAAAAGTCAGTGAAAAAAACAATGGTTGAGGGTAAACTATAGCTAGGAAAAATGTAATCATTTTTTTATGCAAACCGACTTAAACTAAACAAACATTAGAAATTCTAACAATATGTTTATAACTTGAGGGTGTAACTTGCGCCCTGCCCAAAACTTACTATAGCTTGAGCACCTCAGTACACAATGTTGTCAACTCGCTAGCCACCCTACGTTTACTCACACCTCCCCCAAGCAATGCTCATATCCTTTCATATTACATCATTTATGGCATGTTAAATGATAGTATTGCTAACAAGACTCATGACATCTTAAATGGCATCATATATGAGAACTGTAGTGTGACTAGCCAGTTGACACCACTGTGTACTGAGGCGAGGGAGTTATGGTGAGTTTTGGGTGGAGCGCAAATTATAACTACGTTATAACTATATTTATAGAATTTCTAAGGATTGAGTGGTTTAAGTTGGTTTTGTATACAATAAATAAATTACTTGTTCCTAAATTTAACGTATCCTCAACCTTTGTTTTTTCATGATATATTTATATATATATATATATATATATGTATATGTATATATATATATATCTCTTTTATGTGTTTTTATATAATTATATATCTAATTTATTTATATATTTATATTTTATAGCAAATTCTTTTGCACCACTTATAAGGGACGTATACTCCATATATCAAGCACCCTATCGAGCCCTATATGATTCCAAAACCTTACCAACATTCTATCACACAATGTGGGCATATATGTTCCTGATCTAAGATAATCTCAACGACTGTGACAAAACTAGTTATTTTTACATACAATAATTTACAACAATTGTATTCTTGAATATCAAACCCTAAAAGTAATATCAACTGCAACATAAGCATCAAACAAAGGTAAATGTATGAAACATATTTGTTTCATTTTATATATTTTTGGGATTTAGAATTTGCACTTTGCACAAATCTGGCACAAATTTACACATTAAGCAACACTGGTATCGATTCCCCCCTAAACCATCTTTATTACCATTCCACATTTTGCGCATATGAGCATTGCGGAACAATAAAACTTTATAAATAAAGAATGTTGCACACCTTATCGCATTTATGCGAGAAATATAAGTTGATTCTCAATATTTTTAAGGTTTTTAATGTGAATAATGCAATGAACTCTATGCGATGTTAAAGAGAAAGAGTATTTCGCCCCACGACAACAGTAATTACAATACAGTCTATTAAATGTAACACTTGATGGTCAGCAAGAACAGTTCATTTATATGCACATTTAATTAATACAATATGTATCTATAACTAGTCTCGACTATTTGCATTTAGGCATGTATAATTAACTGGGTTCAACGCGATCATTACAATTATTCTATTTTTAAATGACTGTATTGTAAGCGATATTTTAATGTGAAATTGTACAAAGAATATGCATTTATGCACGTTACAAATGTTGAAGTTATAACTATGTAATGTTTACAAATACGCTAGCAGTAGTGTACGGGGACAACCTTCTTTTTATGTCTATTACCACGTGCAATTTATTAACCTATCACCTAGCACATTGTCACTTTAAAAAACGAATGCGGTGTAAAAAAACTTTACCATGTGATCAAGACTCGAAGGAGTTGAAACGCGTTATGGCGGCATCAAAGAAATAAACATCAAATAATTGGCACCAAGTTTGTGGTCCGTGTCCGTGTGTAGCTGACAAAGGCGAACAAGCTGCGGATTCGTCCATATATATATATATATATATATTCTCACACGTTCAGTCCGGCGCAATCCTTCCCAGATGTATCAAAGGAATCACACAGGAGCCGTGGCCTCTATTTTCAGTGCAGATTTATTGCAGACACAAACGTCCTACGCGTTTCGGAGTAGAACACTCCTTCGTGCCCGTGACGAAGGAGTGTTCTACTCCGAAACGCGTAGGACGTTTGTGTCTGCAATAAATCTGCACTGAAAATAGAGGCCACGGCTCCTGTGTGATTCCTTTGATACATCTGGGAAGGATTGCGCCGGACTGAACGTGTGAGAATTTTGGGGGTGGCTACCCCAGCCGTGAGCCCGCCGAATTAGAGGCTTGGGAACAGCTACAAACTCTGTGTTCATATATATATATATATATATATAGAGAGAGAGAGAGAGAGAGAGAGAGAGAGAGAGATGTGTATATATATATATATATATATATATATATATATATATATATATATATATATATATATATATATATATATATATATAAAATATATTATTTTCTCTGAAATAATCCAAGGTTAAAGTGATGTTATAGTTAGTAATTTTAATAATATCTCTCTTTGCATTGGGAAAAACCTTAGAAATCCACTTAAACAACCAAAGGTTAAAGCGACGTTATATTGTTAGGTGAATATATCTATTAAAACATACCATTTTAAATTAACAAAACTATTGACATTCACCAGTTATATTTATCTCAAGCAATTATAACCCATGCCCTAAATTACCTATACCTTCCACCCTCACCCTAATATTCAGCAAGTTGAAACTCATCCCAAAATTCACAAGAGATTGGAACCAATCAAATTTCAACAATTTATTGATAAGGTGTCATCGCCCCCTTTTCTCAAGGTTCACATAAAGCAGGCTCACAGCTGCATGACCTTCAGATTATCTCATTCAGGCTGATCAAACGTCCTGGACTCAGATGCATGAAACTAAACTTAACCCCTTCGCCGCGGCAGGAATTCTGCCGCGGCGCTGGGAGGGTTTGGGGGCAGTTGCGGTGGCGCTGTGCTCGTGACGGAACCACTCCGTCACGAGCCACGGGTGAGCTGTGCTCATGACGGAGTCCGCCAACGGACGCAGCATGACGGAACCACTCCGTCATGAGCACACGGCACCCGTGGCTCATGACGGAGTGGTTCCATCATGAGCACGGAAAGGGTTAATGTCACAGTGAAACAAACAAAGTAAAACAACTGAAACAATTACTAATCAAACTATTTCAGTCAACTTGGCTTTTTTAAATGAGAGCAAAGAATAAGATAGCACATTGACAGGAAAAGCAATGTTTTGATGATAGCAAGAATTTCCAAACCGAAGCTTACATCAACCACGGCTAACTTAACATGAATGAAAACACACTAGCTATGGTTAACTGTTAATGTAAGAATCACTAACTGTGATCAAAGTCACACTTGGATATAAATATGCAATGATTATATATGATATGCATTAGCAAACTGTCAAATGAAAATACAAAATAGTGACAATGTGTCACCAACAAGAAGGCTGGATAACCAGATGCAGGTGGGCAAAAGAAAGTGTTTGCTGGGGCGAGTGGTAAGATAAGTTCCCTACTCAGTGACAACTGATGTATTTGTTACAGTAATCTTTCCTTTCTCTAATATACAAGGCTATTTGTTGGTCCCTCATTCTTTTTCTAAGCTGTCCACCTTCCCATCTTTCTGTCTCTTACTCTCAGCCATCTGCATTAATTGGTAGAAGATGTGAGCTGATCAGTTCCCAATTACAGTTTCCACCACCCATATGTACCACCACTTCCGGAGTCCTGTGACTCCTGTCCTGTGTCACATGTCTCATGCTTTCTTCCTAAAATTCTCTTTATGCCATGCATTTCACAACTCCCTCTTCATCCTTACATTAATGAACTATCTAACCCATCCATATCCACTCTAGCCCAAGATTTGGCGAAAAGTCAGCCTTTAATGACAAAGTAATACTCGTACCCAATCCCTAACCCAAGTATTAACTAATTATGTGCTTCCAGTAGATACAATTCTCTTGTTATTTTCTTCTACTTTAAGAATATCCTGATGCTCTCACTGGAGGCTGGCCACAGGATGAAGATGAAGAAGACCCCAAGAAAAAGGGTCAGCAGGGGATAGCTGCACAGCTGCATCATGCCAAGATTGATGCCATTTCAGTGTTATTCTGTATGTTAGGGACATGAAGGAAGAAAAGAAAGCAGCAGTAATATCTATTTCCCTGTCATTAAGTCTCCATCACAGTCGCTGAGGGCAGTCGGGCCTCTCCAACCTCTCACTCCCAGTAGTCATTCAAACCCCCAACACCTCTGCACATCCACTGAGGTCCTCTGGCACAACATACTGGAGTTGGACAGCATTGAGGACATTATCAATGGGAAAGTAAAACATATTAGCAGCCATAGCATGATGGTGCCGATCCCTCAGCAAAATGCTCACCTAGGAACCTTGGTAGTAATTAATAATGTATTAGAGCATTGTGGAATAGCAGTGTCAATCCCAGATACAAATCTAGCCCTAACGCAATAATGATTATTCCTGGCCTGATTGGGCATGATGATGCCCACCCTTGCTGTGGTAGTGGTCAAAAATGATTTTTTTACATGAAAATGATAAATCAATCAATCAGTACTTGTTGAGCAAGGCTACTGGCCCGTGAGGGTCTCAAGGTGCAGGGTGGTGGTGTGGGGGGGGGGGGGGGGGGGGTTACAGGTCCGACTGGGTGCTGTGGTTCACTCAAAAAGCCAGGTCTTGAGATCCTTCCTGAACTGTGTCAGAGACAGGGAGAGCCTGAGGTGCAGAGGCATGGTGCTAAAGGATTTGGCGGTGACATAGGAGAAGGATCTCTCTCCTGTCCTGGTCTTGCGGATCTGAGGGACGGTGGCGAGGGCCAGTTGGGCGTAGCAGAGGTGCCTGGTGAGTATGTGGAATGAGAGGCAGTGGTTCAGGTATACTGGTCTGGCATCGTCAAGGGTTTTGTAGGTGTGTGTGAGGAGCTTGAAGGGGACTCTTTTGTTGACTGGGAGCCAGTGGACTTCTCGCAGGTGTTCGGAGATGTGTCTGCGGCGGGGGAATGTGAGAATCACTCTGGATGCGGTGTTCTGCACGTTCTGAAGTTTCCTAAGGAGTTTCTGGGTGGCGCCTGCATAGAGTACATTGCTGTAGTCGAGTCTGCTGCTGATGAGTGCATGTGTGACCTTCTTCTTAAGTGGGGATCCATCTGAAGGTCTTCCGAAGCAGGCGAAGAGTTTGGAAGCATGATGAGGTGATGGCATTTATCTTGTGGTTCATGGTGAGCAAAGAGTTCAGTATGATGCTGAGGTTTCATGTGTGGTCAATGGGTGTTGGGCCACTAGGTGACTTCTCAAGTGGAGGTGTTGGGCCCCAGGATGAGAACTTTGGTTTTGTCCTAGTTGAGCTTGAGGCAGCTGTCTTTCATCCAGGTGGCAACGGCTGCATCCCGTTGTGAAAGTTGTTTCTGGTGATGGTGGGTTCGTTTGTTGAAGTAGAGAATCATCTGGGTGTCATCGTGTAGGAAACAATGCTGAGTCCTTGGCTGCGTGTAGGGCCATGTAGATGTTGAAAAGCATGGGACTCAAAGAGGAGCCCTGAGGTACTCCACATCTGATCTCTGAGGGTTCCAAGAGGAACAGGGGAAGTTTGACTCGCTGTGTTGTACAGGTAAGGAAGGAATGGATCCAGTCCAGGGCTTTGTCGTGGATGCCGGCATCATGGAGACTTGTTTTTAGGGTGCGGTGAGAGAAAATGTAGAAGGCGGCTGGGAGGTCAAAGAGGATGAGAGCTGCTGTTTCTCCCCATTTGAGGGGGGACAGGATGTCGTCGGTGGCAGAGAGGAGGGCGGTCTCAGTGTTGTGGTTGCTTTGGATGCTCAATTGAGCAGAGTCCAGGACATGGTTGGCTTCGATGATCTTGGAGAGTTGGGCAATGATGGCCTTCTCAATGACCTTGGCTGGGAAGAGAGATGGGTCTGAAGTTCTTGAGGTTTGTCGGTTCGGATGACGATTTCTTCAGCAGGGGGTTGATCTTGGCCTGTTTCCAGTCATCGGGAAGGTGGCGGTCTCATGGAGCAGTTAATAGTGTGGTGTAGTTCGGGGGTGAGGGTGGCTCTGTCGATGATGTGGGGCAGGCAGTGGTCCGAGGGTGCTCCGGAGTGAATGTTCTTCATGGTCTTGAGGGTGTCATCTGTGGTGAGCGGGGTCCAGTTGAGCAGGATCTGTTGAGGGTCAGCGTTGTCTCGTGCGGTGGTGGTGGGAGTGATGGTCAGGTCTTGGGTGTCGAAACTGTCATAGATCTGCTTGATCTTGTGTTGGAAGTAGGTGGCGAGTTTGTTGCAGTGGTCTTAGGAGGGTGGTCTCGCTGTGGGGTATGGCAAACTCCTTGATGATGGCGAAGAGTTATTTGCTATTGTGTGCATTGGCAATGATTCTGACTTGAAGGGCTGTTTCCTTTGCGGTTTTGATGAGGGTGTGGTGCGCGAAGGCGGCGGCTGTGAAGCCTGCATGGGTTTCCGGGGTTTTGTTGTCCCTCCATCTCTTCTCAAACAGTCTACAAGTGGGTCTGGACTGGCTTTCTTGGAGTGTTGCTTGCCGTGTGTTATCTTGAGGGGTTCCAGCACGTCGGAGCAGTTAGAGATCCATTGGTGGAGGCGACATGTGATACAATGGAGTCTATGGATGTCAGTGGTGTGGTTGTGCTGAAGGAGGCCATGAGATGTTCTGCAGTGACCTTGTTCCAGTTGCGGTGGTCATGTGTGGTGGGTTTGGGGAAGGCAAAGTGAACGCAGTGCTAGCCGGTCCAGAGGTGTTCGGAGGTGTGGCTGTAGGTGATGTTTTTGCTGGTGGAGAAGACTGGGTTGAGTGTGTCTCCTGCTGCGTGGGTCGGAGAGGTGACTAGCTGCTTGAGTCTGATGTTGGCAAGGTTCTCCAGAAGGGATGCAGTGTTCTGGTCATTGGGGTGGCCGAGTAGGATGTAATCGGTGGATGTGAGAGCCTGGGGTGCGATGAAGACGATGATGGCATTGGTGAAGGGTGGGTGGGGGCCAGGAGGTCTGTAGACAAAGGTCCTGCGCAGGGTGGTCTTGGGGTTAGTCTGGACCTGGAAGTAGCGATATTCCATGATTGACCTTGGGGTCGTCCGAGTGGGTGGTCAGGAGGAGGGAGTTCTTGTAGATGATGGCGATGCCTCCTCAGGGTCAGTCGGTGTGATCCTTGCGGGTGATCTTGTATCCACCTGGAATTGCGATGTCCAGGCCTAAGCCGGAGTTTGTCCAGGTTTCCGTGAGGAAGGCGATGTTGGAGGAGACGGAGTCAAGGAGCTCCCAGATTTCTGTGGTAGGTATGTGGAGGGAGCACGTGTTGAGGAGGATGCAGCTATGATGATCATATGTGCTGTGGGCCGGCCAGACAGCGGCGGAGCTGGAGTGCGGAGGTGGGTGAGAGTGCAGAAGAAAGGTCCTTGGTTGTCGTTCAGCGACACAAGGTGGCAGGCAGCCTAGAGTCCTGTGTTGAGGGTGAGGAGGATGCTGCCATCATATCGGTGGAGGGTACAAGAGCTAGGGTCCGTGGGGATGGGCACGATCCAGGCATGGATGGGCGCAGACGGGCTTGCCCTTGGCACTCCAGCGGCGGCTGCCATTAGGTAGTGGGAGGGGAAGGGCTGGACAGTGGGAGGTGGGAAGCGGGAAATGTGGTGCAGGGGCAGGCTGTGGGGATTGAACAGGGGCAGGGGCATGGTGGAAAGAGCGAGAAAAAAGTGAAAAACAACAACAAAGGGCGAAGAGAGAAAAAAGCAAAAAAGTCAGAAAGCAAAAGGACAGAAGGCAAACCAGCAGCAGAGCAAAGATGCTTCCTTCTAGACCACCGAGAATGAGGCACGGGTAGGAGCCTGTGGGTGGAGGAGGGCCTCAAACTACCAACCAGCGAGGGTCAGTGAGCCTGTAAGGGGCAGCAACTACCAGGTGGATCTGCGCAGGAAGGGAAGAAGATCACTGACAAGGTCAGTAAAGTTTCTCCTTTCCTGGCGCAGTGGCAGCCATTTAGTAGTGTGGGGGAGGGCTGGACAGCTAGGAGGCAAAAACATGGCACTAGGAAGGGGCAGGCCATAGGGGTCAAGCAGCACCAGAGGAACGGCACAAAGGGAGAGATAAAACAGAAAAACAGCAAAAAAAGGTGTGAAGAGAGAATAAAGCAAAAAAGAGTGCAAAGGGGCAGAAAGCAAAAGGACAGAAGGCAGACCAGCAGCAGAGCAAAGATGCTCCCCACTAGACCACAAGGGGTGAGGCGCAGGCGGAAGCCTGAAGGTGGAAGAGGGCCTCGACCCACCATCCAGTGAGGGTCAGTGAGCCTGCAAGGGGCAGCATCTACCAGGCAGAGCTGCACAGGAAGAGAAACAGATCATAGACAAGATAAGCTTTTGTCGGGGGAATCACATTTGTGTTTACAAATTTAAAAGAGTATATTTGATAGCAAAGTACTTGTATTTTCATAAACAAACATGAAGTTTAGGGAGAAAATAAATATTTCCAAATATAAAAGATATACAAGTATATATATTTGAAAAAGATATACAAATGACTGAGGTAAAATCGGTCTCCTTGTTAGATCCGTGCCCACACTTCATCTATGCTTGGTTAACACCTGTACTATGCCCTTACTTAACACAAATGTTCAACCAATTGCTAGAAGCAGCTGTGGTTCCAGATGCTTGGAAACAAGCTATTGTATTTCCATTAGCAGAAAAGGCAGGTATGGATGTTTCCAACCTCTCGAATTATCGCCCAATTTCCCAACTTCCATACGCATCTAAGGTTTTAGAGAAACTGGTTAACAAACAACTTGTTGACTACCTAGACCTAGAGACAAACAATCTCCTGGATCCTTCACAGACAGGCTCTAGGTCAATGAACAGTACAGAGACTACACTATTGGCAGTGTTGGATAATATTAGACTATTGGTTGATACTTTTGGATCTATCAGCAGCTTTCACACTGTATCTCACAACCTCCTGATGCAAATGTTGTATGAAAAAGTACTCCACTCTAAAATCCTTCAATGGCTCAGCTCCTTTTTGAAAAACAGAGCCCAGAGAGTACAGCTATGGTCCTTTTTTTCTAACCCAAAAATGATCACGTGTGGAGCATCATTGAGCCCCACCCTCTTCAATGCTTATGTTTCTCCATTGACCATGATTGGGAGGAGATGGGGCATTAATATTTGCTCTTCTGTCGATGCCACACAGCTGTTGATAGCTACAGCCAAACGATATGAGTACACTAGAGATAATTTGATCAATTGTCTCTCAGAAACCGCAAACTGGATTACAAACCACTGTCTGAAGCAGAATGCAGAGAAGTTTGAAATACCTCTCTTTAGAAAAGCGCACCTAGTCTGGGACGCATCTTGGTGGCCTTAATCTTTAGGCACTGCACCAGAACCCAGACGGCTTGTAGAAAACTTTGGGAATTCTGGTTGACAATGTACTAACCATGCAAGATCAAGTAAAAACTCTGTGTGGCAAATGTTTTTCTATGCTAAAATTATTAAGCAGAATTTTTATATGGATCCCGGCCAACTGGAGACAAACCATTGTTCAGGCCTTGGTAACTAGCAGACTAGACTATGGGAATGCGTTATATGTTGGTATGACTGACTACCTATTCTCCAGACTACAGATGACCCTGAATGCAGCAGCTAAACTGATCTGCACCAAGAATAAGAACAGCTCGGCGTCCGATAGCCTGAAGGCGCTACATTGGCTGCCGATGCGTCAAAGAGATAAGTTTAAATTACTGTGCTATGTGCATAATGCCCTATACAAGCTCAGCTGTAAAATCCTGCAGGACAAAGTTGAATGTTATGTCACCCCGCGAGAACTGATGTCCGGCAATCTCGCTCTTGCTAAAACCAGACGCATAAAGAAAGTCAGATCTGAAAGGACCCTCTTTTTCATACCAGGCGGCCGTTCATTTGAATCAAATCCCTTTAGCCCTACGTCTTACCGACGACCAGATCGGGTTTAAGAAAAAACTGAAAACATGGCTATTCAGGACTTAACTGTCGTGCCTCGACAAGTGTCTTCTCAATAGGGGACAGCTATCCTAGTGCCATGTTATCCCTTGGGATGACTGTTGCGCTTTCTAAGTAAATTAAAATAAATTAAACAAGTGATAATCGGTCACAAATCCTAATATTTAAGATACAGGCAAACTGTCTATTGTCTCAACTGAGTGACAGCACAGATTTGTGAGCCATTAAATTCTGAATAGCTTTGACTTACTTCTTTAAATGACGAGATGTGTGTAATATTTAAATGTTTCTATTGTGCCTCTTCCTAGGAGAGTCCTCGTCACAATACATGACTGATGTTCTTTTTGGAACGGGCAGGATGGAAGTATGAAGTGAGACGAGATGCTATGGTAAATAAAAGGCCATGTGAAATTGCATTTTCTGAACTGGATGTAATTGGAAACATTATACTGAAAAAAAATAATGTTGCCACTATGTTCTCACTATTGTCTTCGATAGAGGAACTTGCAGCACTCATAGATAGGTAGAAGCTTAGGGGCATATTATCAAGCACGGCGATAATGGGCTTGATAATCTGCCGCAGAGAATTCCAATAGAAGCCCATGTTGACACCAGAACATGGGCTTCTATGGGAATTCTCAAGGGCATATTATCAAGCCCATAGTCGCCGCTTTAGCGGCAGTTTTCTGCCGCTAAAGCGGCGATCATTTGAACGCCTTTTCTTGATAATATGCCCCTTAGTTTGCACACCATAAAAGTACTGGGATAGTTCATGAGTGCACTTTCACAGACTGACTTTTTAGGCAATTGATGGTCAAAATATGTTGCAAAATGTATATATGACCCATTATAAAGAAATTGTAAGTCTCATGAGGAGGAACCTCCCCAATCCTATTCAATACATCAAGCCTACTTGCTTCTCTTGCTCTTTGTGGTTCTAGTATTATGAAAGATTAGCTGCCACAACTGGTCATCTCCCAACTGTAACCTCTCTGGCGTGGGTCACCTCCAGCCCTCCCTACAATGACCGCCCTCCAGACAGCCCATCCCTGGCACTGCCTTTTCTAGGACTGCCCTCCTCACTCTGCCCTCTGCCCTCCTCTCCTATTGTACACCTCTGTCTTCACTCCTTCACTTCTGGTGACATCACATAGGTCAAAAGTCGTGCTTTTAGCTCAGCTCATCCCTCTCGTACGTCATGCTGATCCCATACACATTGTCAACCATCACCACTGAAAAATGACCCCCCTTTAAGAAAGTTTAGCAACTGCAGAACATTTTGGGTCCAGTGATGAAACTAGCTGTCCATTTCAAGCTCGCTCTCTGCTATCGCCTTTTCCACTGCCTCAAACAGTCCTCCTAAAAAGTGGCTCCGATGTGTTATGTTGACACTGAAAGGATTCACCTCCTAGTCATTCCTGGGCTCCTGATCCACCGTTCTAGAGTGACTAATACTATTCTGTCCAACCACAGATGACTGCTCACTTTAGCTGACGGCTCTTAACTTTTGTAGTTCCTTCCTACAACATCTGCAGTAAGAACTTCATGGATGTTCCAGAATAGATTCCACTCAACTTTACGGAACTCTGGACGCTTAGACTTACAGATATATTTTTTTTTAATTACGAAATACCACTTAATTACCACTTGAATTTTCTTTATAGCCTCCATTTGCTGTATCTTATTTGTATTGTTTCCTCTGAAATGTTATTGTTTCTACTGAAATTGTTTTTTTTTTCATTTTTTACTTAAAGCTATCCCGATTCATCCTTTTGTGGCATGGTTTATTTTTTCATTCATGATGATGGATTAAGGATTGCTGGCGATGAGTGATACTCTGTGAACTAATCCGATTTGGAGAGGAATAATTGAGGCACACGCGAAACAGAAAGTTGGTTATCTGTAGAACCTGATCTATAGAATCCAGCTATATGGTTCGGCACCTGAAGAAGCCATGACTAATAAAATATATGGTAATTGGGATGCTCACAGAGATCACGAGAAACCATAGCAAAATACAGCAGCATGCCGAGTGCTGAGTTAGAATGGTGCAATGGAATGGGAAGTAAGAGTCACACTGAAGAATAACTCACGCCTCATACGGATGCCACAAATAATGCTGACGAATGGTCACTGAAAATTAAGATGGGAGTAGAAGGGGTTAAATCCATGCTGTGAGATAGAGCCTGGGTACACAAACATGCTGAAAGGCACGTTGAAATGATCCCTGCTGAGAGGTCGTGTGATCTAAAGGTAGTACATATGATTTACTCCATCAATTACTTGTCCAAGTAAAATCTTGTCATTGACTAAAGGAAGCTGTTTAACCTCGTGCATGGCCCTCTAAATCCCGCTTCTTGCAGATGCTGTTTTCTCAGGGGATCTCAATTGAGAGAGACATTACTCCTGCCTGACACATTCAGGAATGGTGGGGTGTGTGCTTCCTCTGTCACATTCATGATGTATTAAGGCTGGTACCTTTTGATGTTGTGTACAAATAGCATGAACCCTTTCTTGCAGCCAGATTAAGGATGGTGGAATTGATAACGTGCATACCCTTTAATTTGTCTCTCAATCATTGAAAGCCATGAATACATGTGGCCTAATACCACATGCTATTGAGGCAATAAACTAATAATCATATAGATATATATATATAGATTGCTACAGTACAAAGGTCACACCCCATGTTGAACCATACTACAGTCTAATTTATTTGAGTAGTCCTTTTGTGCATCACAGAGTCCTTTTTGCAATGATGTCTGAGGAAATCAAATGAGCCCATAATTGCAATACACAATTGATGGGATGAGATTTTACTTGCTCTTGATTTATCACTTGCGTTCAGTGCCTGGGCAAAACAAGTAATTAACTTTGCATATGCATGATAATCATGAAAGCAAGAATAACATAAACCATAAAGCCAGATGAACCAAGAGCAGTGTGTTAGTTACTATCAGTCTTGAGGGATGGAAGGGTCATCGTGTCCTCCTGGGGCCATGTGATAATTAAGCCAAAGCTTGAAAGAAGAAGACTGCAAACTGTAACCCGTTGATGGTCCCACACGCAGGTGCTTACGCTATTCTGGGTTTGGGGGCTCTCTACAAGGAACAAAGCACCATGTTTTAGAGAATATTAGCTACCAAAACATGTGGAGTGTCTGGGATAGTTTACCTGAATACCATGATAATCTTCTACAGTATCCTTGTTGTCCACTCCATATGGAGATTTGGTGCAGAACAAACCCGTCAGTGGGATTTATCTTCACTTGAGAAGCTACAGCTTGGTGTGAAGTTGGCAGCACTCTTTTGACACTGTCTTAGGTTGGACTCTTGAGGGTAAGAGTATTCATTAGTAATTTTAAAGGGATTGCCCCAACTAATCCGGAGATAAGAACTGTCACCCCCATTATGAAGAAAAGTAAACGAAACCCTGTTTTTGAGTGACTTATCACCCTTGAAATAGAGCCACTAGATTTCTGCTATTGTGTGACTACAGTATTTCCGATGCACGCATGGAATTGTCCAGTGCTCAATTTGTAAAAAAACAAAAGTGCCGGGGCCCAAGATATTTCTCATCAAGTCACTACAGCTACCTCCTGTAGCTTGTAACCACGCATGCGTTGTAATGCATGCGTGGTTATGGTAATGCGTGGAAACGGCCGCGTTGTAGTGGCCGTTTCCCCTTGTACCACCTGCGGCCCCAGCCATATACTGGCGCCAACAAAACCTACTTACTGTTACTGTCCTACAAATGTGACTATTTGGACTATTCATGGTGACCCACAGCTACATGACTGACCTGATCACACTGGTATTATTTTATTTTTTTGTTATCTTATATTGAATTGTTAAACATTTTGCTCATGTGACTTATAAAAAATAGGTTGACTACACCACCAAGTTGTGTATAGTTACAAATATGACGAGCACCAGCAAATACCGGCACACATTAACGACTGGGGGGGCTTATTTTACAAGACCCTTGCGCCACAGGTATGTCACTTTTTCCCATGTTAAAAGTGACGCACCGACGGCGCAAAGGGCTTGTAAATCAGCCCCTAGATTTTTCACTCTTGTAACATAATTCAGCACTTGCTACATAATTTCCAGACGTTTCAAAAAACTGTTTTGTGCTGAAATTGAGGAACGCTTTCTAAAATGATTCACGTGGAAAAGTTAACCTGCAAGAGTTGGCTAAAGGAAAGCAATTGTCGGGAAAAAAAGTAGGAAGTGGAAATCATAGCAGAAAGCCTTAGGGCCTCATTTATGAAAAGTGACGCATCACTGCGTGAAAACAGTGATGCGCCACTTTTCACTGCGCCCTCCCTGCGACTCCAGTGATGCGTCATATTTACAGTATGACGCATCATGTCGCAAGGAGTCACAGATACGTCAGTATTTCTGACGTATCTGTAGGCGCAAAAGTGACGCATCGCTGGAGTGTGTCACAAAAGTGACGCAACTCCAGCAATGTGTCCTTTCACATGGGGCAAGCCCCATGTGAAAGGGCCTGCGTCAGTCTTACGCCTGCCGTGAGGCAGGCGCAAGAAATTGACGCATTTGCACCCTAGAAGTGGCGCAGTGAAATCTCGTAGATTTCACTGCGTCACTTCTACGACCCTTTGTTGCGTCAAAACGCCCCCCTTGCATACATTATACCTGGCGCAGGTATAATGTGGCGCAGGGGTTTACAAAGTGACGCATCTACCTAGATGCGTCACTTTGTAAATATGGCGCAACATGGCACATGTTTTACGCCACTGGTGCGTCACAAAAAGTGACGCACCGGCGGCGCAAAAGTGACGCAGGGGCTCATAAATGAGCCCCTTGATATTCAGCACCACACGCATTCAACAGTGCCAGTGTCGGGCTCCTAAATACATCTTCAGGGCCCTGGGTTTATGTCTTAACAAATTAAGCACTGCTGTGAACGACTTCCCTCGTAACTTCTTCACCTGTGTGTGTTCTGTGATGTGTGCTATGTCAGGATGGCACCTGGTAATTCAGCTTTAACAGGTGTATGATCAAGGCCGGGCTCTCGTTTTGGCACTTGCTCGGTCAGCTGCAGGTTATCACCGCCCATAACCCGATTCAAGATGGAGCCTTCTACCTGTGGGGCTAGTTTGAGCATTTTTGCCATAGTCGGCTTTGGGTTCGAGCCCAGCCCTGCCTGTGACGCACTAACAAACCCCACGTCTCAGGATTCGACAATCGACATCAACAGGCAGTTTCCCCAGACTATGAAGGCATCAACATGGTGCAAGGGCCTGCCTCTCGCTGCAAGAATTCACACATCTGAAGAGCAGACGCTGGAAAGGTCACGGTAATGAAGAGTACCCGATTGCTAGGGCACCGCGCGTCCCCAGCACAGCCCAGAGAAATGGCTTTTGAAAATGTCCTCGCTGATCGCCGGTGTCAGTTCATGAGACTTTATTTGCTGATAACAAATGAATGCATTTGTTTTGTGATTCAGATAAAAATGCAATCTGCCAAAGCTAAATTACAGAATGACAGTGGAATGAAAATAGGAACAGACGTGGGCTGGAGGCTGCGGGTGCTGCTTTCCTATTGGGTAGGAGCCGTCACCGAAGAGACTGGATGGCTCTACACGCTGAGCTCGCGCTCTCCCAGCCTATCTCCTTTTAGCGTCTGTTTCAGCTCCGGCCTTCTCCAATTGCAGTGAAATATCATTAGCCATTCGGTACTATTTGCTTACTCTTGGTTGGCCAATAGGTACGGACTTCTACTCTCAACCACCTTCCTGTGAACAGATGTTAAGGAACCAAAAAACAAGTGTGCAATTTTTTTAAATGATTTTTTATTTATTAATACTTCTAATGTTTTCACAGGCACACAATTATATGAAATACATTTTGACGGAAACTCGAGTAGCTTTTTCCGCGAGGGTGTATCTTACTCTTAAACGTCACACAAAATAATGGCAAGAGACTGGTCCGAGGAGAAAATCTATTGCGATTAAATATAGTTTACTTAAATCTGTCTCCCTGTGGTAAACGGTAGAAATTATGTGCAATTAAGCCAGCAGAACAAAAATTACACACATGCCTATACTAAATCTTTCACACTGGAATATAGGCATTACATTGCAAGTAGTTACAACAACTTGCGCTGGAGGGCGCTGGACTTAAGAATAGTGGGCCCGATTCACAGAACTAATTTAAGACAAAATCCTAAACTTACTACTTTTGGTATTCACAGAAGGCATTTAGTAGTAGTAAAGTTAGGATTTTGTCTTAAGTCTGTCTTAAGTCTGTCCTAAGTTTGTCTTAAGTCTGTCTTAAGTTTGTCTTAAGTCTGTCTTAAGTCTGTCTTAAGTCTGTCTTATGTCTGTCCTACTACTTTTGGTATTCATAGAAGGCATTTAGCAGTAGTAAAGTTAGGATTGTGTCTTAAGTTTGACTTAAGACAGACTTAAGACAGTCTTAAGACAAACTTAAGACAAACTTAGGACAGACTTAAGACAGACTTAAGACAGACTTAAGACAAACTTAGGACAGACTTAAGACAGCCTTAAAACAAACTTAGGACAGACTTAAGACAGACTTAAGACAAAATCCTAACTTTACTACTACTAAATGCCTTCTGTGAATACCAAAAGTAGTAAGTTTAGGATTTTGTCCTAAGTTAGTTCTGTGAATCGGGCCCAGTATGATTTACTATTCCAACTCCAGCCTACGTTACAGTAGGGAAGGTGTTGGAATAGTAAATCATACTATTCCTAAGGTTAGAGCGTCATCCAGCGCAAGTCATTGTAATGACTTGCGTTGTAAAGGTATTGCGGTGTGAAGACCGCGATGTAATCGATGTTTCCCATCGCATTGGCATTGTTGGTAACCAGTCTAATGAGGGGGGTTAAGACCTGAACCAGCCAATGAGATTGACCAGTTCAGATAGCCTGCATCCTTATTACCTTGTTGTGCTTACCCTCCTAGTGGTAGTCTCAACATCTGATTTAATGGAATGGGAAATAATTCAAAGTGATGTAAACAACAAAAGACGTTTTAGTTTCAGTCTGTAAAGTGAGGCCAGCCGGTGGAAAGGGAATAAGAGTAGCTAAAAAATTACTGCATGCCCACTGAGAGGTTTCCTCCCTTACAGGACTATAAAGTAAAGACAGGCATCCACTGCCTTGCAAAGGTCGGCGTGTGTACATAAAATGTTATACATAGTTTCATTTGGTATCATGCCCATGCCTGTGCACACTTGTAAAACTACAACAAATAGACCGTATTTTTTTTGGGGAAAGGTGACATCTCTACCTCAGATTGATAGTTAATGCAAACAAAGTGAAAAAGCATCACAATGTTTGGCCATCCTCATAGCCTCTTCTGCCGACTGGGAGGGCCGAAAGTCATGTATGGGTGGGCCTGGCCCACCTGGCCCACCCTCTAGAATCAGATCAGGCCTGAGCCCCTAATGCTGCAGGTGCATCACTTTCAACATTAGAAAAAGTGACGTACCGGCAGCGCAAGGGAATTGTAAATAAGCCCCAGAGTGTATTTCCCAATGGTCAAGAAAATATCACAAATAAAACTTCAATCTCAGATGAACAGAATCCAGTTTCATAAACCAGAAGGTAAAGAATGGAAATGCTTGGGCCCCTGCTTCTTAACTAATAGGAATTAAATTAGGTAGTATTTAATTCCATCATTTTACAGACCATCTGTGCAATTTTAAAAAATAACCAACTTTATGCAAATCAATCTTGTTCCCACCCAAGGGAGCATTCCAGCCAGAATTGGCCATGAACCCTCTACTCCAGTGGCCCCTGGGATGGCAGACTGAGTATTTCTTATTGTACATAACCCTGTTGGGTGCTGCAAATTCTCCCACATAAAGATATACTGGTACAAAGAAATGAATCGATTTGTATAGGATTACTCACTATGGTCAAGCAAGGAAACTGGGATAACAATTCTAGGGGCATATTATCAAGGCCGGCGTTAAAATTATCGCCGCTTTAGCGGCAGGAAACCGCCGCTAAAAGCGGCGATAATGGGCTTGATAATACGCCGCAGAGAATTCCAATAGAAACACATGTTCTGGTGCGAACATGGGCTTCTATTGGAATTCTCTGCGGCATATTATCAAGCCCATTATCTCTGCTTTAGCGACAGTTTTCTGGCGCTAAAGCGGCGATCATTTTAATGCCGGCCTTGATAATATGCCCCTAAATCTCTTGGATTGACAGCTGCCACATTATCAATCACCACCCTAAAAATCACAGCAAGCTGTGCACAAATGGGAATTCGAGAGTCCTCGGTGCACTGCTAAACACCTCTCTGTCGATTAGCCCGGTCCACTTGTCCTCCGCTTTTCCACTGTTAGGCTGCATGCTCTAGGGAACTTCGATTGAATTAAGGCAAGTGTTGACAGCAGCAAATTGATGAATTTTGACGAACCAGAAAAGAGCAAACAACTAACAGTTGTAACAAATAAAGGTCATGCTGTACTTCCGTGACCAGAGTACAGATCGCTGAGCGAATGAATCAAGATGAATCAACGATGCAGCAAGCACCCTGCAAAAACTCTGCTGCCTGTGCATGTAGGTCCTATAAAAATAAACTCATCTTATTTCATTTTGAAGAGGCTGATCGTTAAAGATGCCCTTCTTTGCTTGCCACTAAATCAAACATCACAAGTCACTTTTCTTCTTATTCATGAAAAGGGGTGTGTTGAGAGCAATTCAAACTATTATGTTAAAGGATGTATTAGAAATGGGGGTCTCTAGTTGGCAGAGGTAAGCACCTTTGTCCAAGTAGAGACCCTTCCTTCAAGTCAGGGTAAGGGAGCTACACACTGTAGATAACCGCTGCTCATGCCCTTGATAACTTGGCACAAGTAGACAGGCTTATCCCAAAGGCAATGTGTTAAGTATTTGTACCCAAACACACAGTTACACAGTGTAAACACCACAAATGAACACCAGACCAGTTTAGAAAATAAAGTATCTTTATTCAAACTAAACAAGACCAAAACGACAAAAAGCTAACATACATGTATCAAAATATCAATTTTAGAAGAATTACTTCAAAAATTGCACTTGTAGAAACAAATAGCTCCACCTGGAGCTATTACAACATCATGGCAGACATAAATCCAAAGTACGGAGCCAACTGCGAGGTGCGTGGAGTCGGGCACAGAGTCACACTGATCCCCAAACAACAGCACCTTGGAAACGAAGTCTATGGACCATGCACGGCGTCGTGGAGGTGAGGTGTCGTTGTCGATGCGAAGTCGGAGGGTAGGTGAGGCGTCGAGTCCGTGAGGGGGCAAGTTGTCGAATCCAGGACAGGGGAAGTTAGGCGGCGTCAGCATTGAGGCATCGGTTCCGGTGAGGCGATGCAATGCCGAAGAGTTTGTGAAGTAACCCTCATCGTTCATCAGCTCCACTATAACGGGATGCAGGTGCTAGCAATGATGGCATCGGTGCGAGCGCTGGCGCTGGTAAGGCCAATAACTGCAGGCATTGAAGGGCATCAAAGGGCATCAGAGCTGCAATACAGGCGGGTTGGTGTGTTGTGCATTTCACAAGCGGTGTCCCCGGCCTCAGTGCGGGTCGCTGCGTCACTGGCAGCATTGCTGACAGCATCTGAGTTGTTTTTCTTGCGTTGTAGCACTAACCACACAATTCTCAGAGCCCAGGAACTGGAATTGGTACCCTTTTAAATGCAGGAGTCCACAGAAGAGTCCAGGTGCTGGCAAGAGGGTTGCGGATGAAGTCTTTGTGATCCTGATGCTTCAGAACTGGGGGTGGCGTAGTGGGCAAAAGAACAATGGATTTAACCCAGATCTTTTGACTGGGGGAGAATGTTCACATTGTCAGCATTCTGTCCATCATATGTTTGCTGTAACACTTTTCACCCTAAGTGGGATAGGTATTCCCAGATGTGGGTCCCTTGCTGACTGTGACTGGATTCAAGCTAGCCTGGCTGAAGAAGGGTGACATACCCTGAAACCGGTCCCAGGATGCTTGTTTCCGGTCCAGGGAGGACCTGGCCTGGCAGTTCGGTCTGGACTGTTCCCATGGGGCACACGGTCAAGACTGATTAGCCAGAAACCGGTCCCAGGATGCTTGTTTCCGGGCCAGGGAAGACATGGCCTGGCAGTTCGGTCTGGACTGTTCCCATGGGGCACAGGGTCAAGACTGATTTGCATATGGCTGGGTCTAAACTGGGGTGGCGTAGTGGGCAAAAGAACGATGCATTTAACCCAGATCTTTTAACTGGGGGAGAATGTTTGCATTGTCAGCATTCTGTCCATCATATGTTTGCTGTAACACTCAGAACAGGAGGTCAGCACACATAGGCCCTTGGAGGTTCTTCTTCAAGCAGGTTCACAGTACATTTTCAGCCTTTGTTCTCTCTTTGGCAGAAGCAGCAACTGCAGGCCAACCCAGCAAAGCTTACACAGCAAAGCGGCAGTACTCCTCCTTACAGCTCTACAGCTCCTCTCCTTGACAGAGGATCCTCTTGAGTCCAGAAGTAATCTAATTTTCTGGGGTGTAAGGTCCAATACTTATTTTTATTTTTTTAAAGCTTTATATATATAGTTTCAAACATTTCAAACAATTGCATTATAATCGGGAGCATGAATTCGCCATAGTATCCATATCTGTCCATGGCACAGTTTCCACTAGTTCTCTCATACACAACTCAACATCATGTCCGACAGAGTCCATTTTATTCCGTTCTAGAGGCTACCCACGCAGGATTCCCCAGGCATCGTAATCCCTCACTAGTGCGACCCATTTTATGTAGTACCAGAGGTCTCATCCCCCTCCCACACCGGCCCCCCCTCCCCTCTCCCCTCCGGACACCCTTCCCCCTCTCGTACCTCAGCGGCACCGCCCTGTGGGTATGCAAGTAGGTAGCTTTTCTGTGGCCCCCAAATGTCCCTGGGTTTAGAGGTGCCCGGCAACAGTTCCGCATATGTGCCAAGTTGTTCCTGACAATATGTGAGATCGTTCATCCAGACCTTAAATTTGGGCGCCCTCCCCCTGCCCCATCGGCACGCCACACGCCTCTTTGCCAGCAGAAGCGCTAATGCCACATACTTGTGATACGCGGCCGTTAATGGTTCAACATAGCCTAGTACGGCCAGCAGGGGCGTGGGTTCGACTTGCTCGTTTATCCTCAGAGCTAAGGCCTCAAAAACCCTCCTCCAGTAAGCATTAACACTCGGGCACTCCCATGCTAAGTGCAAGAAATCCGCATTTGGTGCTCTACATCTCTCACAGTTGTCCGTCGCCCTTAATTTGTACCTACACATCCTGGCCGGCGTGTAATAGAGCCTATGCAAAAATTTATAGTGCACAATACGGAGTCGGCTGCTGGCCGAGACTTGTTCTGTCTGTGACGAGCAGTACTCCCACTGCTCGTCTGTCAGCGCAGACCCCAATTCCGCGTCCCATCCCAGCCGAGCCGGGGCGGGTGATGTCTGTCTCTGTGTGCGGATGGTATTATATATTGACGATACCAGACGTTTCGCTGTCGCACTTTTAAGAATCAATTGTAGTGGCGCAAGCTCAGGGGGTTCAGCCGGGAAGTCAGGAGTAATAGAGCGGATTCCCTGCCGAAGGCGGAGATATAAAAACACATCCAGAGGAGTACTCGGTGAATCCAGAAGTATATGCTCCAATGATCGAAATTGACCATTGTGATAAAGGTCTCCCCATGTTTTTATGTGCACGCGTTCCGCAAATCTGAGAAACACCGTTTCCTGCAGTAGGAGCATTTTGGGGTGGTAGACAAGTGGCAATAGTGAGGAGTAGAGCATGGGAGCATCCAGTAAGACACCAATGCGCTGCCATGCTGTCACAGTGCATGCAACTGTTGTCGCCGGCCGCTCCCTGTTAACAGGCACATCATACAGCGCTCCGTCAATCTGGATGGGATGAGCCAACCAGTGCTCCGCCGCAACCTGTGGCATATATCGTGGCTGGCGCACCCAGAAATATGCGTAGTGTGCCTGCGCACTAAGGTAATATAATTCAAAGTCGGGTATACCAAAGCCTCCCTGCGCGTACGGCCTAACAAGGACGTCCCACCGTAGTCGTGAGTGTTTTCCCCCCACACCAAGCGTATCAATTCAGACTTCAGCATTTTAAAGAAGTAGTTTCCGGGATAAAATTGTATATTTAAGAAGAGATACAATAGCTGGGGTAAGATCACCATTTCAATCAGGGACGCACACCCCGCCAGCGAGAGCGGGAGGGAAAGCCAGCGGGTCCCGTATTCCATAATACGCATCAAGGCCGTTCCGTAGTTGAGGCGCATTAGCGCATCCCTATCTCTTGTGACCGTAATACCCAAATACCGCACTTCATCCTCACACCACTCCAGAGGGTAGTCCAACTGGAAGCGGGTCACGGCGGCCGTTAACGGGAAGACACAAGATTTACTCCAATTTATTTGGATTCCCGAGAGCCTCCCAAACACTATAAACTCGCGTAGGATCGGGTTCAGATTGACCTGCGGCTCCCGAGCATACAAGGTGATGTCATCCGCATACATGGATATTAAGATTTGCCTCATGTTGCATTGTAACGCCTTATCTTTGTGATGTTGACGCAGTTTAGCTGCTAAAGGCTCAACCGCCAGTGCGAAGAGTAAAGGGGATGGGGCAGCCCTGTCGGGTACCCCTCGTAACCGGAAAAGCGCGGGACACACGACCATTGACCAGCACCTTAGCCACAGGCAAGCGATACAGTAACTCGATCCATGAGAGGAAAAGAGGAGGAAAGCCATGCGCAACATCACCCCAAACATATAGTCCCACTCAAGCGAATCAAAAGCTTTCGTGGCATCCAGGAACACTGCCGCCAGGGGCAATTCAGGAGCAACATTATTCAACACTGAAAAAAGGGTGCGCAGGTTATGGGAGGTGGCTCGGCCGGGCACAAACCCGGACTGATCAGGCAGCACCAGAGCCTCCAGCAATAAGCTAAGCCGGTTGGCTAATAATTTAGCTAATATTTTAACGTCGCAGTTAAGAAGCGACAATGGACGGTATGAGTCGCACAGATGTGGCGCTTTCCCAGGCTTCAGCAATGAAATGATCAGGGCCTCCCGCATGGAAGGCGGGAGGTGCCCGACCTCCAGGGCATCTTCAGAAACTTCGCATAATATGGGGGCCATCTGATCTATGTACATTTTATAGAATTCAACCGGTATGCCATCGGTGCCAGTGGCCTTCCCGGATTGTAGCTGCATTATGGCCTCCCGTACTTCATCTAGTTGAAATGGGGTGCAGAGGAACTCTCGCTGCCGGTCGCTCAGCCACCCAAGCGTCACATCGGCCAAATAACTATCTAAATCTAGTTCACCAACCCTCTGCGTGGTATACAGTTGGTCATAGTGTGTGGCAAAGGCATTGAGGATACTTGTCGTGTCCCTGTACACTTCCTCCCCTGGGCCTGCGACCTCCAGCACTAAGGAGGAGTATCGTGGTTTCCTAACCACGTCTGCCAATGCCTTGCACGGGCGCTCTCCCTCCCCATACCGCCTAGCTGTCCAGTATTTACCCCTAAAGCGCGTCTCACGCCGCGCCACCTCCATGTATTCGATGAGCCCCTCTCTGAACTTAAGCCGAGTAGGACCATCCGGACGCTCGATTAATTTAGTCTCCAAGTCTTTTAATTCGCTATCCAGCCTCCTCAGTGTACCCACAATATCTTTTAACACACCCGCTCACCTAGATATACAATACCCCCTAAGCGTGACCGTGAAGGCTTCCCAAACGGTCTCAACGTGCTCAACTGACCCCTTATTCCGAGCAAAGAAGTCATCCACTTCCTCCCCCAGCCCGGCGTGGAAAACTAGATCCAGCAAAATAGAAGCACGCAGCCTCCAGCTGGTGCGCGGGGGCCCATAATCCGCCGACGCCAGGGTAAGCTTAACTGGGGCGTGATCTGAATAAGTGCGGGCCAAGTGCTGCGCCTGCACTGTGGCTGGCCCCAGGCCGCGGGACACGAAGATATAATCCAATCGTGCCCAAGATGCCGCCTGTGTCGTAAAATGCGTACCCTCCGATTTGTGTGGGTGTAGGTGCCGCCAAACATCCAATAACTGATAAGTCTTGAGTATGTCCCGCAGGACCGCTCGGGCCCGAGTGTAATGATGCGAAGCAGGGTGGGACCTATCATGCTCCGGGTCACTTGCCACGTTGAAATCTCCTCCCCAAACGATATGATTTGAGGCTACATCAAAAATCCTAGCCCACAATTCAGAGTAAAAATCTGGGGCATCCACATTAGGTTCATAACAGCAAGCCAGGGTGACAGAGTCGGAGCCTAGGCGACCCCACACTATACAATACCTCCCCTGCTCGTCCCAGGAAGCACCCACTAACTGAAAAGGTGTGCGTTTTTTTATAAGAATAGCGGTGCCCCGAGCATAAGAGGAGTAAGATGAAAAAATTCAGTGCTCCGCCCATGTACTGGAAAAGGTATTGGGGCTCCAGGGACCAAAATGCGTCTCCTGTAACATAGCGATATGTACCTGATGTCGGTCAAGGTAGGCTAGTATTTGTCGCTTTTTGCGTGCATCTCCCAGCCCCCTAACATTCCAACTAATAAAGTTCAGTTTGTCTATCGTCCTGTCAGACATAGGTAGACATGTTCAACAATAATCATCAAGGCTTGTGCCTGTCGTGCATAGATCAGCAAATGAAAAACATACAGTGCCATAATACAACCTGCGCCATGCTCTTCGTTCCGCCATCCATCATCATGCTCCACATATATGAACGCAATCTGTCCCATACTGAAAAAACCCAGCAATTCTGATAAGTACCCCCAGGAACTCCCTCCCCCTCCCACTGAAGCAGCCCCAACTTGCCAGAAGTATACACCCACCCTCCATCCCCTCCCAAATAAAATGCGCAACAACAAAAAAAACAATCAACAACCCCAGAAAAGATACGCAATATAGCAGTGACCATCACACATGGCTTAGACCATGCAGAGTGCCACCGCAGGGGTACACCCATGGGGGATCGCCTAGGCGGCCACCCTATCGCTCCCCGCTCCGCCGGTCCACCGTGTATGGTGAGGCCCAGACTCCAGCGTAGCAGAGAGTGCCCAGTCATTCAAATAGCATACTTAGAGTAAACTGGCAGGTAGACAGTAATCAAGCTAAGCAACAATTATCTAACCAACCTGACATATCTATTGACACCCTGCCCTCCAATGAGTCCAACTCGTGTAAATCCTGAAAACAGAAAACATGGCAATTGGTAAGAAAAAAAAGACAGTACTATAGTTACTGTGTGCCGGCATCCGCCCCCAATGGTGAAGAGGGCCGCGATGCAGCTGCATCGTCCACACTGCAGCCTGTCCGCTTCAAGTGCTTAAGATAGTCCTCCTCCTGCTGCGGTGTGGTAAAGAACCGCTGCCGGCCCTGATAAGTCACCCGAAGGCGCGCAGGATACAGCAGCGCATAGTCGATCTGAGCCAGCCGCAGTTTAGTCTTGATCGCCGTGAACTTACGACGTTCCTCCTGAACCAGTGGAGTGAAATCCGGGTAGATCGTGAAATTGTTGCCGTCATAAGACAGTTGCTTTTTGCTCCTCGCCATCCGTAGAGCAACATCGTGGTCCTGATAGTTTAAGAGTCGTGCTATGATGGGGCGAGGCGTGCTCCCGGGAGGCGGACGCGGCCCCAATGCGCGATGCGCTCGCTCAACTATGAATTGACTGGAGAAAGCATCCTCCCCGATAGATGTCAACAACATCTTCTCTACGTAGTCCTCCATCCTCCCCGTATTGGTGGATTCCGGAATACCTACAACGCGGATATTGTTGCGCGGACTGCACGCTTCCAAATCCTCATTCTTCGCAGCCACCATTTTAAGCAATTTTTCCATGCGAGTGACCTGCGTGGTGACACGTGCAGTGGCGTCCTCAGTGTCTGAGATGCGTCTCTCAGTCTTTTTAATACGATCTTCGTGGCCATCTAACTTGTGTGCGATAGCATCAATACGCGAGGACAACCTGTCCACCTTGTCCGCTATAGTAGCGAACCCCTGCCGGACCTCCTGTAGTATACTCTGCACATCGGCAGTCAGCACAGGCGCCTCACCCTGAGCCCCCTCTGCACCGTCCATCCCTAAATTATCCTGTGGGGCGCGGAGATTCTTCTTGGGTTTCGCGAAGGTCAGCTTAGGCTGCCGGGCATCCGACTTCCCCATGTCGCCGTCACGCTGGGGCACACACCCGGACTGCCCCTCCCTTCGTTGGAGCCCCACCAGGGAGCCAGGTCGCGGTTCGCGAACAGCACAGCTCGAGTCACTCAAATGGAGGGCCAATACGAAACCCTCACAGCCCACAGCCATCCAGCTCCGATCCCTCAAGGCCACTGAGGTCAACAAGTGCAGCGGCGTCGTGGGGGGGGGCAGCAGTGTCCCAGGAGCAAGAGACTCTCCGCAGCTCCAACGACCCAGGTCACCCTCTCTTCACAGTGTAGGGAACCCGCAGGCAGGCACCACCTCCAGGGTCCACCCAAACGAGCGGAGCGGGGCGCCCCCAGATCTGCCACCAAGCCCCTCAGCTTCCGCAACACCAATCAGAGCCAAATAGCAGTCCAGGCAGCCCAGTCGTCCCCCGGGGCTACCACAGTCGCTCTGCACCACCACACGTCTCACCGTGCCACCCGGAGACCCCGCAGCCGTCGTCCCCGCCGCTACTGCGCCCCCAGGGCAGCGCCGCTCCACATATGCATCGCCGCCTTCACCTTCGGCAGTAAGGAGTAAATCGTCAACCGGGGAGCAGGCCAGGACCATCCCCCCGGGGAGCACACATCCAACTTCGGGGAGCGCCCGCGTCCGCTGTGCACTCCAGAGTGCCCCCCCCAGGACCCAGAAGACTCGCGGCAATCACTGGCCCAGCCGAGGCAGACAGGCCGTCACTCCGATCCCCTCTGCTACCGCCGTACCTTCTCTGTAGCCGCCGCGATCCCACAACGAGGAATCCAGCAGGGAGCGACCCAGCAAGCACGTCTCCAGAGGGCAGGGACCGGAAGCCTCCGCTGCAATCCCGCCTCGCGCCGCACACTCTCGGGCCCAGGCACCTTGCGCGCAGCACCGGTCTTGCATGCTCCCACAGGCCAAGGGAGGGCACCACACCGCTGCGGCCACCAGTCCGGTCCAAGCTTCACGTCGGCGCAGTTCGTGCAGCGCTGTCCCAATCAGGCTGTAACTTTCACCATTTCTGCCTCAGTTAAAACGCTCCTCGTAGCCACCGCATTCAACCATGTGCAACGTCTCCAAGTAGGATCAATAATCGGATAAATGTACTGGGCGGCAGGAGCCTCACAGCAGTGCGGCCATTCTGCTTGTGCGCCACCTAGCGCCCCCAAGGTCCAATACTTATACCCTATTTTCTCTTTGTTCCCTTTGCGGCAAGCTTCTCTGAGCCCAGTTCAAACCAATTTTTCCCTCTCTGGTGCTACAGGACAACCGGAGGTGGAGACAGAATGGTGCAAAGGAGACACAGCCTATTCAGGTGCAAGTGAAACTCCTCCCACCACTCTAAATGCAAGCAAGGTCTATTCAGCCCAGCTAAGAGTCACCCAGGAAAAGCAAGACACACCTCAACCCCCCTTGTGACTGTCTACAGTGAATGCACATCCCCAGCTCCTGTAATTCCAAAACCAGGCAGTCAATACACAAACAGCAGAGACACGCAGAATGGTTAAAAAAGAACATGCCTGCTTTCTAAAAGTGGAAGTTTCAAATACAAATTTTAAAAACCATCTCCCTAAAAGTTTAGGCTCTCTGAACTCTCCTTGTCCTAATGGAAAGTTATACTTGTAAGATGTTACAAAGCAACTCCCATGTTAGCCTGTGGAACAGATAGCCTTTCAATAATAAAACACGAAATTGGCAGTACATGTAAAAGACACCATCACATTTCCTACTTTTTACATAAACTGCACCCTGCTCATGGGAGTACCTTGGGCCTACCTGAGGGGTGCCTTACATGCAAAAAAAAGGGAACAATAGGGCCTGGCAAGTGGGTGCACTTGCCAGGTCGACATGGCAGTTTAAAACTTTGCGCGTAGATAGTGCAGTGGCAGGCATGATACATTTACAGGGCTACTCATGTGGGTAGAACAATTGGTGCTCCAGACCCAATGGTAGCTTTTGATTTACAGACCCTGGGCACCCACAGTGCACTGTACTATGGACTCAACAGTAAATCAAATATGCCAACCATGGATAACCAGTCAGAATAATAATTTCCCTAGGGAGTACTTGCACTTTGACACTGATCAGCAGTGGCAAAGTCCCCAAAGTATCTAAGCCAGCCAAAATGAAATTCAGCACAGCATCAAAATTACAGGGGGTAGAGGCAAAAAGTCAGCGGAAACCACATCAAGGATGGCAAGTCTAACACAATGGTTTTAGAGTGCACATAGCAATCAGAGATTCTCTCTGGTAGTCATTGCCTACTAAACTAACTAAACATTTCTTATTCAACACATTATTCTAAATGCCAACCATCAGAACTGGAGGCATGCCACCACATATTCCCCTTTTTTAAATCTCTAATCATCTTTTCACATTTAGTTACTGTCCAATGTTCTTGAATATCTTCCTTTTCTCCTAAATTTGCCTCTTTCCTTATTATTAAATCTATACATCTTGGAAAAGCCAATTAAAATTTTCTTCAACGGAAACCATTTTGCCTTAACATTTCACATAAAAACTAAAACTGATGTATATGGCGCATCACATGTGCCTTAGCTCAAAACAGCTACAGTTCAATTTTATACCTTCCAAAAGTCTCACATTTCAATGATCTTTCTCAAGGTATGATATACGTTGCTCTCTCAAGTTTCAAAGTGTGCAAAATGAGTGACTGTGTACAAAAGATGTTCTGATTGTATTGTCACTTCTGCCTTGGACATGGTTGAGGTCGAGGCTTGCACACCAGACAAGAACTCGGGCCTCATGTAGGTAAATATATTTTACCGTTTCTAAAATACCGAGCCGTACCGAATCGGTAAATTAGAATCGGTAAGTTATATGTAGGTAAAAATTCGGTAACAGTTACCGATTCGGTAACATTCGGTAATCACGATTCGGAATTCACCGAATCGGTAAATACCGAGGTGGTATTTACCGATTCGGAAAATACCGAGGTGGTATTTACCGAATCGGAAAATACCGAGGTGGTATTTACCGAATCGGAAAATACCGAATCGGTATGTACGGAATCGGTAAATAAAATCACATGACTTGACGAAACAGCTAATCCTGTGCAACCACAGCCCACCCAACCAGGAAGTGGCCACACCCAGGCAGGTGTACATAATTAGCCGACCCTGGAGAGGCTTGGAGTGCAGAGGAGAGGCAGGGAGCCGGTGCCTGTGCGAGCGGGAAAACGAACATCATGTCCAGCCAGAGAACACAGAGAGACGGAGGGGAAAGGAGGAGGAAGCTGAAATTTAGCCCCAAGGAACTCCAGGTGCTGGTGGAGGAGGTGGTGAAGCAGCACCAGAAGCTGTTTGGAAGGCAATCCCTGCAAGTGCCTGAGGCTGAAAAGCGCAACATATGGCTGGCCATCCAGGCCCATGTGAATGCCGTGGGATTGACCCACAGGGACATAGAGGTCCTAAAGAAGCGCTGGTATGACCTGAGGATTGTAACCAAGAGGAAGATGGGCGACATCCAGAAGGAGGCCAGCCAGACTGGAGGTGGAACCAACAGGGCACCTGCCCTCACCGAACTGGAGGAGCTGGTGGGGGCCACAATCGAGCAAGAGAGCGTCGTGGGTCTTGGGGACGCCGACAGCTCTGCCAGAGCCGCCACACAACAAGGTAAGACGAAAGCACAGCAATGTAGCACCCCCTATGCCTATCCCACATCCCCCATTGTGAAACGAGAATCACACTGCAGTCCACACGTGTCAGTGCAGACAGGCAATGCATTCCGGGAGATGTAGTCAGGGAAACACCAACCATGACGTAAATGTTACAGGGCAACAAGGCATGTCACGCACTCGAGGCACAAGGAGACAGAGGACATTTTGGAATGTGTAATAATTTATTGTGACGCTTTCAATGCAGCCCTTCGGGGACACTGAGCCAATGTTGTATTTCTGTCCACAGATGTGACATCATGCAGGACAGGGCATGCTGCAGGAGAGACGGCACACCGGCCACAAATATCACCTCTAGCCAGCACAAGTTCAGACCAGGGAGCAGGCCCACTGGCAGCCGCACCACCAACACAGGCAGCCTCGCCGCAGCCAGAGCCAGCATCACCTCACCCAGAGCCAGCATCACCTCACCCAGAGCCAGCATCACCTCACCCAGAGCCAGGATCGCCACTCATGTTTGAATCACCGGCCACATCTCCGCTTGCAGGTGTGGGAATGAGGAGGCGTCCAGCAGCCAGGCTACGAGCCTTAGACACCTCGTCAGACGACAGCATGGGCCCTGAAGAACTCACCAGGCCCCAGGAAGGGAGCCATGCCACTGTGCCCCACACCTCACAGGCAGCACAGACGGGAGCAAGAGGGCGCCGCAGGTCGCGTGTCCAGAGTCCACCAGCACCCATTGACGGCCATGGTGTCTTCTTGGGTCTCGAGGGCCAAATGTTGAAACAACAGCGCCTGCAAACAAAGGCAGTCATGACAGTCCAGAGGCACATGCGGGTGATGAAAACTACATTAGTCAACATGGACAATAACATCAGCGGCATGGCTGCGGGCATTCGGGACATGTCCCAGTCAATCCAGCAGTTGTGCAGCAAATTAGATGCTGACATCGAGGCACGGCGCCGGGAACGGCAGAGAAGGGACACTACCAACAGGGCACTCAACCGTCTGGCAACTGCGACTTCTCTACTGTGCCGGCGCTCTGTGACGATGCAGGAGGGCCTAACACACTGCTGCAGCGACCTGTCTCGGGGGATGGTGCAGGTGACAAGTGCACTAGGGGTGCTATTTACTAGTCAGGCGTCGACAACTGCTGCAGGGGATGCTGCGGAGAGCATCGACACCAGCAGCAGGAGCAGCATCACACCCCCCGTCCCAGAAGCACGCAGGAGCAGCAGGCGGCTTGGGGTTGGCTGTAGTGAGGATGCACAGGCCGTGCCATCCACCACTGCAGCGCGTATGCGCAAACATTGATGTGGCCCTGCTTAGCCACTTCCCAATGGGTGACGTAACCCTGGACATACTCCTTGTATAGATGGTATATTGCCAGATTGGCTTGTTCATGTGTTCATGGCGTGGTGCCACATTAAAACTACGTCATGACTAATCACAACTGGCTGTGTCCCCTTACTTACTCAGAAATAGTTGCATGTGATCTCTGTCTGTCTCTCTCTCCCATCGATTGCAGTTGGCACTCTAGCTGCGTTGCCCTGTGGCTGGCCTGACTCATCCTCGTTGTCCTCAAAATATGTTAGTTCCACATCTGTACCTTTTTTCGTGGCAAGGTTGTGCAGCATTGCACAAGTGGCAATAATCTTGCAGCAGGTGATGGGTGTGTACTGGCGTGCGCCTCCGCTCTTGTGGAGGCAGCGGAACCTGCTCTTCAGTAGTCCAAACGTGCGCTCCACCACATTGCGTGTTGTTTTGTGTGCCACGTTGTATCGTCTCTCACTCTGGGTTGCTGGGTGTAGGTAGGGAGTGAGGATGAATGACCGGCATGCATATGCACTGTCGCCTAGATGAGTTGAAAGGGAAACATCAGTCACATGCTTCTTTACACTATGATTTGCAGGTTGCAAGGGGCGTCACTGTTACTCACCTAGCAGGTATCCCTCTCCAAATTCTCCGGCACTCAGTCGTGTGTAGATCCCACTATTCTGGAAGATGTACGAATCGTGGGTGCTCCCAGGAAACTTTGCAACAATATCTGTGATGATGTTCCCTGCATCACAGATCACCTGCACATTGATGGAGTGGGTGGACTTCCTGTTCCTGTAGATGTGCTCTGTGTCAGCTGGTGGACAGATTGGGATGTGTGTACCATCAATACAGCCGATGACATGGGGGAACTGTGCCATGTGATAAAAGTCTGTTTTTGTTTTCTGCAGTGCAGCCTGTGTGTTGGGGAAGCTGATGTAGTGGTGCATTCTCTGCATCATGGCATCCAGGAACTTCCTGAAGAAACGTGACAGGCAACTCTGGGATACACCACCCACCGCAGCTATCACCACCTGATAACTGCCGGATGCCAGCAGATGTAGGCTGCAGAGCACCTGCACATGTGGGGGTATGGCGTGCGCCCTTCTTATTGGCTGGTCCAGGAGTGGGTGAAGGTCCCTGATTAAGTCCATGATGGTTTCGGGGTGTAGCCTGTACCTCTCATGTATCTCTGCATCAGTCAGGTGGAATAGTGTGATGCGCTGTCTGTAGATGCGTTCCTCCCGTCGCCAAACCCTCAGTCCTGCTGCCTGTAGACGTAGGCGCCTTGCAATGACATACATAGCGGCCATGTTGTCCACGCTGTTGCATTTTGGGATTGCTTATGTGCACTGTTGATGGTTACCACCTGCTTTCAATCCGTGTTAATTACCGACTCTTATTTACCGATTTTCTTGGATTTCTTAATTACCGAGTGCTCCTACATGTCATTTTAATTTTTACCACTTCATATTTACCACTTCATATTTACCGATTCGTTAAGTATGTATTCGGTAAATCTGATTCGGTATTTTAGAATTCGGAAAATATGATTCGGTATTTACCGCCTCATATTTACCGAAAAGCCGTTTTTGGACTCCTACATCTCACTTGTCTGAATACCGGTCGGTAACGGCATATTTACCGAAAATCGGCCGTTACCGACCGGTATTTGGCTACCTACATGAGGCCCCTCGTCTTTTCCTAAGCCGATCTTGTGAATAAATGAAAGAAGTGGTTTACAGGATTTTCTAATCAAAATTAATATCCTGACAGATCCCTCCCAGAGATGATGTGGTCTTTTTATTCCAAAGAGAGTTTGTAACTGGATGAGCTGCCATTTTGTGTGTTTAAGACATTAAGGCCTCCATTATGAGTCAGGCGGAGAAGTATCACTAGGTGGGATACAGGTCTGCCTGATCATAAATGAAATGGTTTGTACTGACTTTACTTTACAGGCTGTAAAATCGAGCCTGGCCACATACTCCCCTTCCTTCTGCAGCCTCAACACCCAGCTGGCAATTCTGACAGGTAGGCGCTGCTGAGTGGTTACATGGCCTATGACACTGTCAGTTGCATGTTAAGCTAGCAGTTCCTATGCCAGCTGGCCACTGCATAATGAAATTGCCTCATGAGTAACCTAAAAATGCCTGGAGGGCTAGGTTTAGATGCTGATATCAACCTTACTGTCAAACAAGCAGTAGTGGTTGGTGGAATGTGTTTAATGTTCATCAAATTACACAAAATTAAATGTTTCTCAAAATGAGCTTGACCAGTATATTGCATGTAAATTGATATATGAGGGCATACCCAGTGTACAAAAGTCACACACAATACCAACGTGATACTGGCTTGAGAGTGAACATCAGTGGTGGCTCGCTAAAATAAAAAATGGCGGGTCGCAAAAGGCACACAACACACTATAAATTCAGGAGCTGGAGCACGACCGGTGCAGCACTTCTCTTTGCTGTCCACAAGCAGGAAAAGGAAGGACTTCCTTCCTGCTTGTGGAACGCAACTCCAACCAATCCTGGAGCTGCTCTCACGCTGTGAAAGCAGCTCCAGGATTGGTGGGAGCAGACTCACCCAGTGCTTATTTTGAGGCTGGGGGCCCGTGCAAGCAATCCCCAGGCTGTTTCACAGCTTTTGGATTGCTGGGTCTACAATGTGTATGTTGGGCTGACCATCACAATACGACCAGCCAAGCTGACATGCGCACTGTAGACCAGTGCTGTCATCCTGCATTTGCAGGATTCGGCCCCACCCTCGCACTGTACACAGAGTGAACCGGTGAGGTGGAAAATAAATAAAATGGCATTGACATACCATTTTATTTATTTGTATTTGCCTGCAGCACTCTCAGCAGGCAGGACAACGTTCCTCCTCTCCTGTGGAGGAGCAGTCCATGAATGCTCTGCCTCAAAGCATGCGGAACAAAAACAGTTCCTTTTCATTAACCAAGCGGAACAAAAGCAGTTCCTTTCCATTAAGCATGTGGAATGAAAGAAGTTCTTTTCCATGCTAGCTGCAAAGCACTAAATAGAGATTAACCTTCTGCACTATCCGGAGTCCAGCATCCTCTTGTTGTGCATCAGTCATGATGTAAGTGTTTGCACTTGGCACGTCTTCACACTTGAATTTGTTTGTCTCCTTATTCATTTGAATTTGTTGATTGCTGATCTCTTTACTGATGTGTTTCAAGGACAAAGGCACTGATTAGTGGTCAGAAGGATGCTGTGCTAAACACTGGCTCGCGTGGATTCCACTATATTTTACGAAGCTTTCTATCATAAGAGTAATCGTGACTGCAAATCCGGCATAAATATCCCTGTGATGGCCAGAAGGTCAGCTGTTATGCCAAAAAGAAACTTCGATTTTGGTGGCAGAAGTTGACTATCAATAGAGGTAATGTGTTACTTGGGGGTGGGGGCTGAGGACAGTGCTTAATATGTGCCGGTGGTTGCAGTTAGTGAGCTCTGGCACACAGGCCTGACGACTGGGACAAATTTTTCATCATCAGTTTTAGGTGCAGAGTAAAAAGGATAATGGTTGAAAGAGAAGAACGAAGAGAGAGTTAAAGATATGAAAAGAGTGATAAAAGTAAAAAGAGGGATGAAAAATAACCTAGTGTGGTACGGAGATAGGAAGTGTAGGGTAGTGGAAGAAAGAGGCACAAAGAGGAATCAAGACTAGGGCGTCTTGGTATTCAACAACCCTGAAATATGATAGTGCCTGCAGTGGGCTCATAGGAAATGTTTTAGATGCTGCACCTATTTTTTTGGGAAATGATGCGCTGGTTTAGCCCAAGTCCACTACCCCCACCACACCCTCATGAAGGAGTGTGTAGTGTGGATAGTTCACTATGTGATTATAGCTCCTCACTCCACCCGTGGCTTTGTGAGACAATGATAAACAATGAGGAGTGAGGACAAATACCCACGCTCTCTGGTTTAGAGAAGCAGGGTGAGTCACCGCACTCTAGAGATAAACCTTCTTTAGAGGGCAGTATTTTGCTTTGGTGGTACACACTTCAACAATCTTAGTTGGCGCATCCTCTTCCCAGGCCTCCTTCATGGATTTCCTCATAACCATCTTCTTAGCCCCTCTGTCACATATATTTATTTTATAGCGCTACTCACCCGAGGTAGGGTGTCAGAGCACATTACATCTCAAACATAATATATATAGAGAAAAATCATACAAGTGTGTAGATCAATGTATAGGAAATAATAGTTAATCAATAAGGGCTACAAAGTCACACATCATCCATACTAGTAGGTATTATATGTTAAGAGGACTTGGTCTGCAACAACAAAGGGACAGATTTATTAAGTTTATTAAGTTTTCATGCAGAGCATGCAGAGCAATAACTAAAGTTGTTGCGCTGCATTGCTTGAAAAGGAGAGATCACAACAGCACCACACCTAGGGCCATATGTAGGTACCTAAATACCGGTCGGTAACGGCCGAAATTCGGTAAATATCCCGTTAATGACCAGTATTTAGGCATTTGCGATGTAGGAGGTGTTAAATGGTAGGGGCAGTTTCAGTCGATAACCTTTCAAGTATTTGCCCGGCGGTAATCGCCTCTCATACCACTCGATAATTTACCAATAAAAGAGGCAGGCGCCGGAGACTGGAAGGCAGGAAACAAAGTTTTATTCCGTCGGAGCAGAACACATCAGATCAGACAGCAAGGTATCGTCACGAGGTGCTCTAACCGCATCTCTGAGACCTGGTCTCTTATACACCGGTTTATTGCTTTATTGCATATAGTACATTCTTGAGATTCTCTCGATGCATGAAAGAACATCCCCTGAAGCCCCGGCTCAGATCCGATCCCACACATAGTTACAGCAGAGGTTCCCACCCTACCCGCAGTGGGAGATGGCTATCGCGCAGCAGGGAATTCCGCTAATTCCCGGGGGTGTGTGCAACCGGCCGGGTCTCAGGGGGTAGGGGCTTTGATCTACTGTAATCCCTTTGATGCGGGGTGTTTCTCTTACAGTAGGGGCAATAAACTGCATCCGCAGGGCTAGGTGATGGCCTGGGACCAGTTCGGACAAGGGGGCGCAGAGGAAGGGGGTTATCAAAGGAGAGGCATGACCATGTATGGGATGTCGGTCGGATGTGGTTCCGTAGCAGGGTCACGCAGAAGGAGAGGGTTTATGGCCTGTATGAGAGAGCAGGGGTGGCCGGCGCGCGGGGGATGCTCGCAGCGCTAGGGAAAGTGCTGGTGATCGAAAATGAGCGGGGAGAGAGTGGGGTGCCTAAAATGGCGGCCGTGCATTCGCGGTGCGTGGTGCTGGGGAGAGGCAAGATGGCGCAGATAATGTTCAGTTTGCACGCTAAATTTCCACAGTCCTCCCTTTTAACATATCTCGCCAGCTTGCCTGGCCGTCATTTATTCTTCGTTAACCTTCAGCTATAAAATCGTTAATGTCTTTCGTACATTCCTTAAAGATACAGAGTTTTTAGGGCATGCAGGAGTAATCTGACACATTTGCTTATAGTTACTTACAGGTGATAAAGTAGGCGAGGAGGTAGTACATACAGAGTTATAGTGTAGTTGTGTACATGGCTGGTGTTGTATGGATGTTACTATACAAAGTTACATTTCCTTAACTTCTCAGTGTACAGTCGGAAGTGATTGATGCAACACCATAAAAACTTGATAAGAAGATAGTTAGTATAAAAAGGTGGTTGGGAGAGGATTTTCGACTTTGACATGGGTTCTTCTTTCCAGTGTCCTTTTTATGAAGAGCTATCACTGGTAAGCTCTCATTGTTGTTCTTCTTTCGTTGGCACTGTTGAGCACCGGCGGTGGAGCTAAGGTCCAGCTCAAATCCAATTTCTCACGTTGCAGGGTGTGATCATTCATTGTTCTCCGACCACAGCCCTGTTCATTAACACAGTTCACCATAGGTACTTTGAGACAGGGTACCTGCCTTTTGTTCTTCTGTGGGTAGGTCAGATTCATAATCCATATAAAAGATGGTGAGAGAGAGAAGGGTGTGACGTGCTTCGGGACGCAGAGGGAAGAGGGGGTGGAGTGGGATCAGATCAAAAATGTGGACCAAGGGGAGCAGAATCTTCCAGCACTGGGCCCATTAATCGGGCCCGACGGGTTGAGACTTCAGGCACGCTGGTCGGTGAGCAGGGGGCCTCGATGTAGCCCCTCGCGCTTATCATCCTGAAAATGGTGTCTCGTCCCACGCCCTTTTTGCTTCGTAGCCTCCCCCTTGGTCGATGTCATAGATGTTCCAAGGTCTGCAGCCAGGCTGTGCGTCACGTCCGACCCCTCCCTTCCGATGGCAGCACGTTATCTTTAAATGGGTACAAGAAACAAAAGTCTTAGAGAGTTGGCAGGGAAGACATTTACATACTTCATCCTCTCTCCCAACCACCGAGTAGTTGCGGACATGTTTTTATCGGTTGCTGCATGATTGGTGTCTTTTAACTCTGATGTTAGTGTGTGCGTTACTAATCTATTAATCATTGCTGTGGTGCAGGTTTCTGTGGGTGTCTCTGTCCATCGTCTGGCCCCCTAGGTGCCGATTCCTGCGCCCGATACTGGTTGCAGGAAGCCTGACATCTGTCAACCTTCTAGTCTATTAAAAATTCGAACCGGCTTCTCCGGTAGAGGCACGTTCCTCTCAACACAAGTTTTGTTAATATATATTTCCTTCCGAGGACTGCTAAGTTTATGAAAAGAAAGTGCGAGGTGCTACTGTCACGGGTTCATGAGTATCCATTTCGGGGAGGAACATAGGCTAAGCATTATTTTTGCTGGCGACAATAGGTAATCCTTTAACAGTTTAGGCGATGTATTATTAGTGAGGCGGCTAATATAGGGCTGGGGTTATCTTGGGAGGGCGGAGATGGTGTCCCTTAAAAACAAAAACCACTGACATATAGTCCCCGTGTTGAGGGTCAGATTGGGGGACATCAGTCGTCTTACCTGTCCTTTCTTTCTCAGCCGATTAGGCTCAACATTTGCAAAAAGGAGAGGTAGTAACGTGGTAAAGTATGGTCGTTTTGTTTCTGTCAATTTGTTCGAACACCACCGTGTTCAGGCCAATTATACACTTACCGAAAAGGTATGTGTCGTTAATTTATTCAAGAAGAAAGAGGGCAAGAAAGAGCCTTTTTGTGAGGGAGGGGGAGAGAGAGAGAGAGAGAGAGAGGGAGAGAGGGAGGGAGAGAGAGAGAGAGAGAGAGAGAGACGTGTGCATCAAGTAGGCTATTTGGCATACATACGACACAAAACGAGAGAGAGAGGGAGAGAGAGAGAGAGAGAGACATGGGTAAGATAATAGGCCACTTGGTGCACACACAACATGGAGGAGCATGGGTTTGTTCCATGTAAGAAAACACAGGCGGGGAAAAGACATAAATTCGGTGATCACGTGAACACAAATGCCGGGTAGGGTGTGACGGTACATGTATGCAAGACGGAGACTCAGGGCTACGTTGAGTATGGGGACCTCTCCTTTCCTGTCCTCTTTTTCCATGTTGCGTACTTTCAGTATTTTGTAGTTCATCCTAGGGGGTGTCGGACCCTTTATTCTCCTCCCTTTGATCGGTGGACGAGCGCTTCAATCATACAGTGACGCTCTCTTCAAGTGACCCAAATATAAAATGCATACACATTCATGCTGTATAATCGTAGTACACACGCACAATCATATCATACAGTTTTTCATGTTCCTAATGGTGGTCTGTAACTTTACGCACTATCTCACAACGTTTGTCTATGTTTTTCCCTGATATTGAACTCGGTGCGGTCCATGTCCACTCCACTCTTCAGTCGGAACTTCGTTGTGACCTATAGAGGGGAAAAAAGAGGGGAGGGGATGTGCAGTATTCAAAGTACCCCAGCGCGCGCAGACACGAAAAAGTTCTACTTACCACGTACCAAGCTAGTCGCAGGAATGGGTGATACCACAGACCTATTATTCTCTTTGTCCGAGACAAAGATGCTCTAATTTATTTCATTTCCTAAATTCGGGTTCCCTTGTCTTATATGCATTTCTCAATCGGTCGTGTATTAGGGTGCAAGATACCGTACCTTGCGTTCGGCATATACCCTGAGCTATGGTTGACCATGGTTTAACAACTCTTGGAAAAGACAGGTGTGATGGGTACAAATTCCGTCAATCAAAAAGATTCAGGCAAATGGGGACTGCATTATCTGTTTTCTATTGCTTGGGGGTAACAATCATTTATTCAAATGAAGAAATCTCTATCAACCTATGTGATGAGTCATGGCACTGATTCCGTAATTCTTTCAAGAGACCCTTTATTTAAAACAATGTCAGCATACAAGATACGGGCCTACAACCGTTCAGGCCGGCCACGTGGTGGGGAGGCGGCGAGTGTCATAAGCAACGCTACTACGGCATAAAATCGGTTCCCTTGCCGCCCCTCCCCGACCATCATGTGTGGAAGCATTGCATATATATATATATATATCTGTTTAACACAAATGTCACGTGACTGGGACGCCACAAGGGTGTGTAGGCCTCTCCTACATCGGCGCCATCTTGGGGCGAGGTCGGGCCAGAGTACAGTCTAAGTCTTTCCATGAATTAGTTGTTGGACCAGAATCCCTTTCAGCAGTTCGAGAACTTTCGTTAGCGTCAATTTTGCGTCAGCATGGCGTCACTGCGACCCCGTAGAAATGCCATGGTTCGTTCTTGGGGCGGGGCAGGAGGCGGGTTCTTCCGCCGACGCTTCGAACCAGTCTTTCTCACTGCACCAAGCGGGGGCAAGGTGGCTGCCGTCCGGGGCAAAGAGCAATGGCGGCGATTTGTCCTTACCGGAAGTCCGCAGGAGTCGAGTGTCAAATGACTCCAGCCGATTCTGCAAGGCTGAGGGGAGCATCTTGTCAAGGGTGGGGCCCATGCCCAAGCAGACAAGCTTTCGAGTCCAGAATTGTCTCACGGTGGGCTTTAGGCCTGGATCCGGAGGAGTCGACCGCCGGAGTTCAACGGCAGCAGTAGCAGCAGCTCTTCGGTACAGTCACCGGAGAGGAGCCAGCAGCAGTAACAGCGGCAGTTCGGATGGTACTGCCACCGGGGTGATTCCAGTAGCAGTGACGACAGCAGTTTGGATGGTATCACCACCGGGGTGGGTCCCCGATTACCTTGCTGCGGGGGCCCACTCCTCACGTCGGGTGCTAGCGGCAGTCCTGGTGAACCCGGTGCTTGGGTGGTCGCCTGGCGGCCGCGTGCAGGGGCGCCGGCTCAGCCGAACGGCGAATGAAGTGGCAGGGCGCAACTCAGCTGGCTGACGTGTGAAAGATGCGGTTGGGGTGCCCTCGTCTGCTGGCGAGCCTCCACCTGGGGAGGCGGGGGAGGCCCGTCCGCGTCGCCTCCCTCCGCCAGGGCGTCAGCCCTTAAAAGAAGAGGAGAATGGGAAGGTCCGCACAGCGTGCCAGGGTGAAATTCAGCAGGCCGATGAAAAAGATGGCTGGGTGCAGCTTAGCTGGCCGGTGAGTCAAAGACGGTTGGGGTGCCCGGCGAGCCTCCACCTGGGGAGGTGGGGGAGGTCCGTCCGCGTCGCCTCCCCCCGCCAGGGCATCAGCCCTTATTGAAGAAAGAAGAAAGAAGACGGGTAGGCCCGCACAGCATGGCGGGCTCCGCCTTGGTGTTGCCAGAACTTCGGCGCTTCGTATAGCCTCCGGCCTATTCGCACAATCGCCCGCCACTGATGTCAAGGGATTTTTGCATGGCTTTTATAGCCCAAAGTCAACTAAGAGGGACCGCCAAAAACAGGCCAATGTTGCAACTTCGAGGTAGGAGAGGCGAGGACGGTGTCACGTGGACGTAAATGCTTTGGGGTGCAGGTCGCAGCAGACTGTCATGTAAATAGTTGTTTAAAACATGTTCTAACCTGTTCATTTTGCCGGAATGTTGTTATACTTATAAGTTATTAAAAATGTTTGACCATACTATTTTGCTGGAGCGTTGTACGTATCAGCGATCCAGTTAGCGTATTCGGAAAATGGCGTGGTCCGATTGCACGTGATCCTAATCAAGTGTGGTGACGTTGATGGTGGGTATCAACAAACTTCCTGTTGTGTCTATTGGGGTCCCTATTTTTGTTCAGTTCCAAAAGGACCGGGCACTGGGATTTCCAGTGTCCGAACCCTCTACAGAACGCACATTGATTCCCATCTAAGTCTCTCCGTCCGTTGTAGGGTGTAGGTGTATGGTCTCTAGGGGGTAGCTTTCTAGGGGCGGTTGGTTGGTAATTCTCTTTCGGGGGTTCCCTTCCCATGGTCACCCCTTGCAACTGTGCTATCATTACCCTTTCCTTTAATTCCTTTTTCTTCTTCTCTGACGCCCTATCATTCTCGTTCTTCTGGTTTTCGTAGTACTGGGCCATTTGGAGAATTGCTGCGGGTTTGGAGGCTGCCCAACTACTCTCGCTGGTCTGTAATTTCTGGGAAACTTCTGGCGACAGACCCTTTACATAATTCTGGACAAAGAGGTGATGTCCGGTTGCGGTGGTCATGTCTTGGCCACTGTAATCGGAGAACACAGTCTCGAATCGGGAGAAGTATTCAGACACATCCTCCTGGGGTTTCTGGCGGCAAGCCGTCACTATCGACCAGTCTACCTTTCTTTCTGGGATTAGAGTCTTCAGCTTTTGTACAATCTTGTCTGGGAGCTCTAAGATGGCCTTCGGGGGTTTCTGTCCTGGTTCTCGCTGTTTATCTATGGTATCGAGTTGTATCCAGGTATATCCGAACGGCTCAGCGTGGTCAACTTTCCGGATTTGTTTCCACACATCAGCCGGCAGGCATAGCCCAAAGAACAAGTCGATATCTGCTAACGTCATTATCGTTGAGCCTAAGGCTGTACCCAATTCAGTGTAGAAGGCAGTCGGGTTCTTTCTCAAGTCGGGTAGAGTCTTTCTAAAGGTCAAAATATCTTGCCGGTCCCACGGCTGGTAGACCCAGTTATATACAACCCTTCCCTTCGCATCTTGGTGGTTGATGTCGTCGTGTGTTCCCTGACCCCGTGGGGGGACCTAGTAGGGGGCAGCTTCTTTAATGGGCATCATGGCATCGGACCTTCCTCCCTGGGGCTTAGTTGCTATGGGGGTTTCTGTTTTGGTGGTCTGTCCATGTTCTTTAAGGTGTCGGTAGACCTCGAGTGTACGGGTGAAGAGGTTCGCTACATCGCCCTCTCTTTCTTCCCCAATGTCTACCTTCCTATATAGGGCCGCTAAGCCTTCGGGACCTTCATCGTGGTACCTATCCTCATATGCATTCAGGGCGTGATAACAGAGCCGTACGACGAAGTGTCGTCTGCAGCTGTCGGCGTACGAGTTATACACGTCTGTTATATACTCCTCACTTTCTTTTCGTTCCACCAGCGTCCCTACTATCTTGTCAATTCCTGCTCGTTCATCCTTAGTTAATCGATTCATTCTGGTGGACTCTTTCTTTCTCATCTCTGGGTCGTCTAACGTTATAGCCGACGTTGTGTTCAGCACAGGAGGCTCGGCCGGCGCGGAGGCCGTGAGGACCGAGGCCCCTGTACTGCTTTCGCTCGTGTTCGGGGGTTGTAGGTGTTGCACTACTGACTGGGAGGGTGCATATGGAGGGGGCATGTAAATGATCGGGGGACCTAACAGTAACTCGTCATTCGTTCGCTGCTTGGAGGACAACTCAGGGTAGAGCAAAGAAGGGGTCCTAACAGCGTACTGGCCTGAGGTTTCGGGCTCCTGTCTTAGTTTAGTTTCCCTTCTCTCCTTTATGTCTTCTTCTAACTTTCTAGCGGCAAGGTGAGCTGCCTTTCGTAATTCCTTTTCTGCTTTTACTTCTTCCCTCTTTTTCCGTTGCGTCGCTTCTTTGCGCCACATGCCGATACTGTCAAGCATAGTAGGCGTCGTCTTGTTGCTATGCAGAGCTATTTCTAGCGCTTCTATCTTATGGTCGTCGAAGGATCCCATCAGTGGCCACTGACTCTCGGGGTCCTTCTTTGTATATTTGTGCCATAGCTTGGTATAAGCTACGGCGACTAGTCCATATTTAGTGAACATGTCCTTATTAGGGGTGCCCTCCAGTGGAGCCGGATGGTTCACCTCTAATAAGCGGTCCGGGCAGAACCAACTACCAATCAGTGGGGAGAAGATAGGCATGACGGGTTTCAACGGGGACAAAAGTCAGCACTACCTATCTTTTCACTGCTTGCAAAGACTAGACAGAATATCTCTATTCCTCGTTATTTGTAAGCAGAGAATACCTCCAAAGAACCAATATCGAACAACTAGTGTTCGGACAATCAATCAATCAATCAATGGGAGATAAAGATAGGCATGACGGGTTTCAACGGGGACAAAAGTCAGCATTACCTACCCTTCACTATTTGCAAAGACTAGACAGAATATTCCTATTCTACGTTATTTGCAAACAGAGAATATCTCAAAAAGCACTATTCTCCAAAACAATCAATGTTCGGACAATCAATCAATGGGGAGATAAAGATAGGTACGACGGGTTTCAACGGGGACAAAAGTCTGCGTTACCTACCCTTCACTATCTGCAAAGGGAGAGAGAGAGAGTATTTCTACTCCTCCCCGTTTGTAGACAGCGAATATCTCAAAGAGAACAATCAATGAGCACAATCAATGAGCAATACTAGTATTTCCAAAGCATCAAACAATCAATCAATTATTTCTCAATTTGTCGTGTATCACGACCTTACCCGGACCGCGTGGACAGTTTCTCGTCTTCCGCCTCCAGCGCCCGATCGTCCTCTACTCTCCGTATTTGCCGCGGCACTCCTGATGGTTCCCAGTCAGGACCGTAGATCACTCGAGAGAGGTCTGCTCGGAACCAGTGAAGTTCGGATGATCGGCTGCCAGACGAGGGTCTATTGGGCAGGAGCTCTCCCGATCGTTGCAGTCGTTCACTCTGTCGTCGGGACCTCTCCCACTGGATCCACGTGTCGCTGATGGGCCCCACGTTTGGGACGCCAATTGTTAAATGGTAGGGGCAGTTTCAGTCGATAACCTTTCAAGTATTTGCCCGGCGGTAATCGCCTCTCATACCACTCGATAATTTACCAATAAAAGAGGCAGGCGCCGGAGACTGGAAGGCAGGAAACAAAGTTTTATTCCGTCGGAGCAGAACACATCAGATCAGACAGCAAGGTATTGTCACGAGGTGCTCTAACCGCATCTCTGAGACCTGGTCTCTTATACACCGGTTTATTGCTTTATTGCATATAGTACATTCTTGAGATTCTCTCGATGCATGAAAGAACATCCCCTGAAGCCCCGGCTCAGATCCGATCCCACACATAGTTACAGCAGAGGTTCCCACCCTACCCGCAGTGGGAGATGGCTATCGCGCAGCAGGGAATTCCGCTAATTCCCGGGGGTGTGTGCAACCGGCCGGGTCTCAGGGGGTAGGGGCTTTGATCTACTGTAATCCCTTTGATGCGGGGTGTTTCTCTTACAGTAGGGGCAATAAACTGCATCCGCAGGGCTAGGTGATGGCCTGGGACCAGTTCGGACAAGGGGGCGCAGAGGAAGGGGGTTATCAAAGGAGAGGCATGACCATGTATGGGATGTCGGTCGGATGTGGTTCCGTAGCAGGGTCGCGCAGAAGGAGAGGGTTTATGGCCTGTATGAGAGAGCAGGGGTGGCCGGCGCGCGGGGGATGCTCGCAGCGCTAGGGGAAAGCGCTGGTGATCGAAAATGAGCGGGGAGAGAGTGGGGTGCCTAAAATGGCGGCCGTGCATTCGCGGTGCGTGGTGCTGGGGAGAGGCAAGATGGCGCAGATAATGTTCAGTTTGCACGCTAAATTTCCACAGAGGCATGATTGCAGGATTTGGTAATTTACCGAATCGGTAATGGATCGGTAAAATACCGATTCGGTAAAATACAGATTCGGTAAATTACCGAATCCTGATATCATATGTAGGGAGCACTCAAAACAGTGAATATTAGTATTAAGAATTCGGTATTTACCACCAAATACAGGTTGGTGATAAATACCGAATACCTTGCAAACAGCTATAGGTTGCTGATTTAAAAGTGCCATGTGGCAGACATACATGCCCTTAGGGCATGTATGTGCGCCACATGTGCACACATGTACGAATCAGGGATACAACAGGGTGTCAATGTGACACGCTGCCACCCATGATAATGCCTCCCCTATTACCGATTCGGTATTTACCGAATCGGTAATAGTAACTGGTTTCCCATTAATTCCTATGGGCCTCCAGGCCCATAGGAATGAATGGGAAGGGATGCATTATTACCGATTCGGTAAATACCGATTCATAAATACCAATATTTACCGAATCGGTAATAATTACCGATTATTTACCTACATACTATTTACCGATTCATAAATACCGAATCGGTAAAATTCGGTATTTATGAATCGGTAAATGGTATGTTACCTACATATGGCCCCTAGTAAGATATGATGCTGTTGCTCTCTTTCCTAGTGCCGGTGTACCGTAAGCTGCATTGCACCAATGCACACACCCATGCACCATATTGCAAGTGTGTGTGTGTGTGTATGTGTGTGAGGTCAAGCATAGGTTTTATGCTAGAAGGGTACCCTTCCAGCACAAAATGTTATGCTTTAACAAAGTTTGACAAATTACTACTTTATATCTGTGCTGTACAGAGCAGCACACATGTAAAGTTGTAAAAGTTTGGAGAAAATAATTATTTTCTCCAACTTTACCCGTGCCTTGAAGATGTAATTTTTTATGAAAATACATTTCTACCAATGTTAGTAAATAGAGATTTGCATCAAAATCCATGGATGTGTGTGTGGGAACATTCATGTGCCGCTCATGGAATGCCACCTTGACACAAATTATGGCATAGAGCTACTTTGCGTTACTTTAGGGCTACATCACTGATTAAATATGTGCCTTTCTGAAGAATAAATATTTGTAATATATGTATAGCTAAAGATTAATGGAAGAAGACATGGGTAAATAGGTGTCTAAATACAGTGATGTAATATCTGACGTCATCAGCAGAGGATTGCGGTCGCGTGAGTTATAGTTGCCTGCACTAACTATAACGGGGGAATTTTATTGGTTTTTTACGAGGGAAATGTCCAGCTAACTATAACATGTGTGAAACCTATGGTTTTTTAAGTGAATTTGCAAGGTTTTTTAAATGCTAATTCCTAAATATAACGTGTGTGAAACCTATGTTTTTTTAAGTGAATTTGTACGGATTTTTAAATGCTAAGTTATGTATTTATTAATATTTTTATTTTTCAGGTTCTTCACCGTGCACGCACCGGGTGCGCACGGTGCACTTCGCGCACCGAGCGCCCACGATGCGTTGTGCATGCCATGCGCGCACAGTGCGCGCACCCTGCGCTTTTTCGAAAAAAAAAATGTTTTTTTCATTCTTGGGGGTCCTTCAGTAACCCCCTGACAAAGGCTAGGGGGTCAGGAACTGTCCACCCTGCCCCCTTTTCACATTCTCCACCTTTGTTTTTCACTGCCTCAGACTGCGATGGCGCCGACACTTCCTGATTTCGACCGACTGGAATGTTTACTCTCATGTAACCACCAATCAGAATTAAGCTTGCGCACGGCAGCGTGCGCGTACGGTATGCTTACCATACACGCACGGTGCGCGCCTATAGATATATATGTACTTTTAACTGAAATTTTCTCAGGAACTACTGAACAGATTGACTCCAGATATTCAAAAGGCACATCCCTGACCTGAGGACTTTCTCTTTGCCAAATTTCAAATAATTCTGTTCAGCCGTTCGGGCTGTACCTTGGACTAAAGGTCCCTAAGGAAAAATGCATGGGGAAAACGCGTTTTGGGACCCCCCTTTTTTCTCGGCCCCGCTTGACTAATCACCCCGAGACTTTCAGGGTAGGAGCGGAGCGGAGCGCCCCACCTATTTTGAAAAATTTGCGAGGATTCGTCAACCGGCGCCAAAGTTATTCAAAATAGAATTTTCAGATTTCTTATGGAAACACGGTCCTAACTATAACTATCTACTGGCGACCGCCAGTAGATAATATATATATATGTATATATATATATATATATATATATATATATATTCACTTAAAAAACCATAGGTTTCACACATGTTATAGTTAGCTGGACATTTCACTCGTAAAAAACCATTGAAATTCCCCCGTTATAGTTAGTTCAGATGACTATAACTCGCGCGCCCGCAATCCACTGCTCATGACGTCACATATTACATCACTCATGAAATGGTCAGTGGCATCACTCATGACATCACTGATGACATCATCCTTGTGACAGAGTGGCGGTCGCGCGAGTTATAGTTATCTGAACTAACTATAACGGGGAAATTTCAATGGTTTTTTACGAGTGAAATGTCCAGCTAACTATAACATGTGTGAAACCTGTGATTTTTTAAGTGAATTTGCAAGGTTTTTAAATGCTAATTCCTAACTATAACGTTTGTGAAACCTATGGTTTTTTAAGTGAATTTGTAAGGTTTTTTAAATGCTAAGTTATGTATGTTTTATTATATTTTTTGTATATTTATTTTACAATAAGCTACCTATGTATATAGTTATAGATTGACTGTATCCTGTAATATGGAATGGCTCGTTTAAAATGTATTTTTTTTTAAGGTTTTTCACTGTGCGCGCACCGTGCGCGCACCCCGCGACTTTTTGAAAAAAAAAAAAATGTTTTTTTCACCCTTCGGGGTCCTTCAGGGACCCCCGACAAAGGCTAGGGGATCAGGAACTGCCCCCTTTTCACGTTCTCCACCTTTCTTTTTCACTGTCACACACAAAACACACAAAATTGCAGCCGACACTTCCTGATTTCGACCGTTTCTAATGTTGACTGACATGTAACCACCAATCAGAATTATGCTCGTGCACGTTATGGTGCGCGCACTGTGCGCGCACGGTGCGCGCATGGTTCGCGCTTATAGATATTTATGTGATTTTAACTGCAATTTTCCCAGGAACTACTGAACACATTGACACCATATATGCAAAAGGCACATGCCTGACCTGAGGACTACCTCTTTGTCAAATTTCAAGTAATTCTGTTCAGCCGTTCGGGCTGTACCTTCGACTAAAGGTCCTACGGGAAAATGCATGGGGAAATCGCGTTTTGGGACCCCCTTTTTTCTCAGCCCCCGCTTGACGAATCACTCCGAGACTTTCAGGGTAGGAGCTGAGCGGAGCGCCCCATTAGTTTTGAAAATTTCGCGAGGATTCGTCAACCGGCGCCAAAGTTATTCAAAATAGAATTTTCAGATTTCCTATGGAAACTTGGTCCTAACTATAACTATCTACTGGCGACCGCCAGTAGATAATATATATATATATTATATATATATATATATATATATATATATATATATATATATATATATATATATATATATATATATATATATATATATATATATATATATAACCTATTGGCGGTCGCCAGTAGGTAGTTATAGTTAGGACCTATTTTCATAGGAAATCAGCAACATCCTATTCCCAATAAGTCTGGCGCCAGTTGACGAATCTTTGCGAAATTTTCCAAACTTTTGGCCAGCTCCGGTCCGCTCCTATCCTGAAAGTTTTGTGGTGATTCGTCAATCCAGGGCTGAGAAAAAAGGGGGGTCCCAAAACATGTTTTCCCCATGCCATTTCCCATGGGACATGTTGATGCAACTACAGTCCGAACTGCTGAACGGAATTACACCAAATTTGGCAAAGAGGTAGTCCTCAGTTCAGACTCGTGCCTTTTGCATAAATGGTGTAAATCCGTTCAGCAGTTCCTGAGAAAATTAGAGTTAAAAGTGTAGATATATCTATGGCCTCGGACGATCCGCGCACCCTATGCGCACCCTGAGCGCACCCTCTGCGAACCGAGCGCGCACCCTCCCGATCACGTGCTGAATGCTAATTGGCTGTCAAGTGTCTGTCTACATTCGAAACCAGGAACTGTTGCCAGCCATTTTGTGCCTCGGTAGAAGCGAGGCTGATTAAGTAAGGGAAATAATTGTGTGAAAGATGTAAAGAGGGCAGGGTAGAAATACTCTGACCCTCTAATGTTGCTTTGGGGGTCCCAGTTTTTAAAAAAAAAACGGCAAAATGCACGCAGGGTGCGCGGATCTGACTGAAAAAAAAAAACTGAAGCGCGGGCTTCTGCGCTTCCTTAATAATTAGCCCCCGGGGGGCCAAATCCCAGGGGCAAAATCTGTAAAAATTAATGGGGGGCCCAGGGGGGCCCCCCAGCCCCAGGGACCGCTACCCCCTGGGGCTAGAAAATAGATAGGGTGGGGGGGCTGAACGGACCCCCAAGCCCCGGGGACCACCACCCCGGGGCTTTATTGTTTGAGGGAGGGGGGCTGCGTGGCCCCCTCCTGGAGCCCTCGAGGGCCCTGGGGACCACCACCCCCCAGGGCCAGCTCCTACAGTGTACTGGAGTGCCCACCCCCAGTGTGTGAGTGACTATATTGAAAAGTAAGTGTCTGTGTAAATGACTGTATGGGTGAGTGTGAGGATGTGGGAGTGCTTGTATGGATGTGTGAATGGGTATGTAAGTGATTGTGTGGGTGTGCAACTGAGTTTATGAGTGCTTGTAAGGTGAGTGAGTAGCTGTGTTTAGAGGCTGCAGAGGTGAGTGAGTGGGTTTGTTTGTTGCTATATAGGCGAATACGTGGGTGTGAGTAGCTGCATGGGTGAGTGGATGGTTGTATGAGTAGCCCCATGGGTGAACGAGTGGTTTCATGAGTGGCTGTATGAGTGAGTTTGTGGGTGTGAGAGTGGCTCTATGGATGAGTGAGTGATTGTGTGAGTACTTGTATGGCTCTGTGTACTAATTTAACCTTTGTAGTAGCTTAGCATTTATGTTTAACAGCCATACACTCTTAGAAAATATACTCACTGGATGATGTCATTGGTGAAGTCATGTTGCTGTCTCCTGAGGCGGAAGCCGGGAGTTTTACTTGTGTCTTGTAATTTGTTTTAAACCTGTTCTGTTCCATTTTTAAACTCACCGTCACTCCGGTCGCACACCGGCATCCCCGCACACCGCACAGCTGATCAAAGAGCTGCCTCGGTGATTGCCGCCATCCCGACAAGCCCTTGAGCCTGGCCACGCCCATTGACGATCGGCCACGCCCCCCAGCACACTACTTAAAGCGCAACTCTGCCCCCACGCGCATTAGCACTGTTGCTGTCTCCTGAGGCGGAAGCCGGGAGTTTTACTTGTGTCTTGTAATTTGTTTTAAACCTGTTCTGTTCCATTTTTTAACTCACCGTCACTCCGGTCGCACACCGGCATCCCCGCACACCGCACAGCTGATCAAAGAGCTGCCTCGGTGATTGCCGTCATCCCGACAAGCCCTTGAGCCTGGCCACGCCCCCTGACGATCGGCCACGCCCCCCAGCACACTACTTAAAGCGCAACTCTGCCCCCACGCGCATTAGCACTGTTGCTGTCTCCTGAGGCGGAAGCCGGGAGTTTTACTTGTGTCTTGTAATTTGTTTTAAACCTGTTCTGTTCCATTTTTAAACTCACCGTCACTCCGGTCGCACACCGGCATCCCCGCACACCGCACAGCTGATCAAAGAGCTGCCTCGGTGATTGCCGCCATCCCGACAAGCCCTTGAGCCTGGCCACGCCCCCCGACGATCGGCCACGCCCCCCAGCACACTACTTAAAGCGCAACTCTGCCCCCACGCGCATTAGCACTGTTGCTGTCTCCGGAGGCGGAAGCCGGGAGTTTTACTTGTGTCTTGTAATTTGTTTTAAACCTGTTCTGTTCCATTTTTAAACTCACCGTCACTCCGGTCGCACACTGGCATCCCCGCACACCGCACAGCTGATCAAAGAGCTGCCTCGGTGATTGCCGTCATCCCGACAAGCCCTTGAGCCTGGCCACGCCCCCTGACGATCGGCCACGCCCCCCAGCACACTACTTAAAGCGCAACTCTGCACCCACGCGCATTAGCACTGTTGCTGTCTCCTGAGGCAGAAGCCGGGAGTTTTACTTGTGTCTTGTAATTTGTTTTAAACCTGTTCTGTTCCATTTTTAAACTCACCGTCCCTCCGGTCGCACACCGGCATCCCCGCACACCGCACAGCTGATCAAAGAGCTGCCTCGGTGATTGCCGCCATCCCGACAAGCCCTTGAGCCTGGCCACGCCCCCCGACGATCGGCCACGCCCCCCAGCACACTACTTAAAGCGCAACTCTGCCCCCACGCGCATTAGCACTGTTGCTGTCTCCGGAGGCGGAAGCCGGGAGTTTTACTTGTGTCTTGTAATTTGTTTTAAACCTGTTCTGTTCCATTTTTAAACTCACCGTCACTCCGGTCGCACACCGGCATCCCCGCACACCGCACAGCTGATCAAAGAGCTGCCTCGGTGATTGCCGCCATCCCGACAAGCCCTTGAGCCTGGCCACGCCCCCTGACGATCGGCCACGCCCTCCACCACCCCTTTATCATGAGACGGTGTCTCTGGCCGCGCAGCGGACGCGCGCAGCGGGCGCGCCGACGGCGCGCCGAAGGCGCGCCAAAGGCAAGCCCGTCTGCGCCCGTCCGCGCACGGTCGGGCCCAGGGCCAGAACCCTTGCTGGATGAAGCTGCCCCGAAGGTAAGCTACTCTCGTCGGGACCTTCTAAGTCTCAGACCCCCCACTTCCCCCTCCTGTGAGTATGTTCACGACCTGAATGGACCATTCATCAGCTGTACTCACTGCCTTCCAGTCCAACTTACGCTCCCTATTCGAGCCTCCAAGCTCTCAGCCCTCAAACTTGCCTCGCTGAATTGTCGCTCTCTCCCAAAACACGCGACGCTGATTAACCATCTCGTAGAAGACCATGACATAGACGTCCTTTTCCTGATGGAAACGTGGCTCTCTTCCCACTCAGAATCAGATATGGTGCTAGCAACCCCACCGGGCTTCCTCATCCAGTCCCTACCTCGTCCCCTAGGTAGGGGTGGTGGTGTCGCCATTATTCATCGGGACCATTTCCTCTGCAATACTAATGACGCCCATATTCCTGATTCTGAAAGCCTGCAGTTTACTATTAAGTTAGACCCGACTAACTCTCTCTCAGGGATCCTAGTATACCGCCCCCCTGGTCATCCAGGTCCTTTTGCTAGTTCTCTCCTGGATTCAGTAACTACACAAGCCCACTCCATCACTAATTTTATGATAATAGGAGACCTGAATATTCATTTCGAAGACCCCTCAGATTCAGGGGCCATCGACCTGATCACTGATCTGGCGGCCCTTGACATCTGCCTTCTAAACTCTGGAGCCACCCACATCAAGGGTCACTTGCTGGACCCTGTGTTCACAAGTTCCCTCACTATGATAGCTAGTGAGCCCCTTCCTCTCCCTTGGACGGACCACTTTTTAGTCTCCTTCCAACTTCCAGGGACTTTCAGGAAACCTCATAAACCGCCCACTTATACCAGGGACAGGGCCTGGTCCAGGCTCCCCACCGAAGATTGGGCTAGGACCCTAAAATCAACCATCCCTGCTTACGCAGAAGACCCGGATGTCGCTGACAGTAAATATAGGGAATGGATTACTACCTCCCTTGATCTCGTACTCCCAGTTAGGACTCGGGAGGACAAAACTGGGAAACTAGGCTCCGCCCCATGGTATACACCGGAACTTCGTCTTTTACGCAAAAACTGTAAGAGAGCCGAACGACTTTGGAGGAAAGACTGGCAGCATGCCAGCAAGGAAGCCTACCAAAAGTCAGTCAGATTATATAAAACTGCTATTAAGCGCTCTAAAGCTTCCCACTATGAAACTCGGATAAAAGAATCCACTAATTCAGCCAGGGAATCTTTCCTAATTGTAAAAGAGCTTCTGAAAGTTCCAACCACTCCGCCCTCCAATGGCCCCCCTGTGGACCGAAGCGACGAATTAGCCACCTATTTTAACGACAAAATTGCCCGCATCCTAGCATCCCTTCCTCCCTCATGTCCCTCTAGCTACACGGACATTGGTCCACCCCCCACCCAGTCTGGAAGCAGCTTAAGCCCTCAACTGGCGACATTTAGACTAGTAACCTGTAACGAGGTTGAAGCAACTTTGACCAAAATGAAAAGTGGATCACCATTGGACCCTGTACCCTTGAGATTCCTTAAAACTGTTACCCCCGCCATCATTCCCACGATCACGGAGCTTATCAATAGCTCACTTGCCAGGGGTTGGGTTCCCGCCAGCTGGAAGAGCGCAGTGGTGAAGGCACTCCTAAAAAAACCCCAGCTAGACCCAGCAGATATGGCCAACTATCGACCAATCTCACTCCTCCCTGGTATTAGCAAGGTAGCTGAGAAACTGGTCAACAGACAATTATCTCAGTTTCTCGAGGTAAATAACATCCTACGGCAATCCCAAACTGGGTTCCGCCCGGGCCACGGCACAGATACTGCCCTTCTCACCGTCATCGAAGAGGCAAGGCGCATACTAGATTCAGGAGGGTCAGTGGCAGTGATCCTCCTGGATCTTAGTGCAGCCTTCGACACAGTCAACCATCGTGTCCTCCTCAATCGGTTGACGGCGGCAGGGTTGACCGGGACGGCACTCAGATGGATAGAGTCCTTCCTTGCGGGGCGCACATTCCAGGTTTGGGACGGCAACCATCGCTCGTCCATTCTTCCCCTCATGAGCGGGGTCCCTCAGGGATCCTCCCTGAGCCCAACGCTTTTTAATACATACATGGCCCCCCTTGAAGACGTGGTGATCCCATTCGGCATAAAAATAGTGAGCTACGCTGATGATACACAGCTGGTCGTCTCCCTATCCCAACTAGACGACCACCCAGACAAACTGGCAAACTGCCTTACGGAAATCCACGGATGGATGTGTGAGTCATCACTAAAACTTAATGGGTCAAAGACCGAAGTGATGCTCATGGGAAAGCAATGGGTGACCATCCCCCCAGCGGTCTGGCCAAACGCGTTCGGAGAAATTCCTACCCCAAAACATGAAATTAAGACTCTAGGTGTATGGTTAGAACCCGAGCTCTCCATGAAAACGCAAGCGGCCAAAACTGCAGGAACCTGTTTTGGGCTTATGCGTACTACCCGCAGGATTCTCCCCCTACTCCCCCCCGCAGCCAGGAAACTACTGGTCCAAGGGCTCATACTATCACGTTTGGACTACAGCAACATGATCTACTTGGGAGCCCCTGAGGCCACCCTGGCGAAATTGCAGCGAACACAGAATGCAGCTGCCCGCCTACTCATGAACCTTCCCTCCAGAGTGTCAGCGAAACCTGCTATCAAGGCCCTGCACTGGCTCCCTGTGCGCCAAAGAGTGGAATTCAAAGCCATGTGCACGGCATTTAAACTGATCAATGGAAGTGGCCCTCCGATCCTCAACGACCTGGTTACTCCTTATAAAACTTCCAGATCCCTGAGGTCTGAGAATGAGCACCTAGCCTACATCCCCAGATTTAAAAAGACACGCACTGGAGGTCGACGCTTCTCAGTAAAAGCGTCCACTGGATGGAACGCCCTTCCACGCACCCTTAGACTGGAATCCAATTATCTTATCTTTAGGAAAAAATTAAAAACACTTTTATTCCCTTAATAAGGCCATCCTCCTTCTTTCCTCCCTTCCCATCTGGACAGCAAATTTTATAGCGCGGGGATGCCCTTGGGTCACCAGGCGCTTTACAAATCGCTAAATAAATAAATAAATAAATAATGTGAGATGTCATCAATGATGTCATGAGTGATGTCACTTACCATGTCATGAGTGATGTAATATGTGAGGCCATAAGCAGTGCATTGCGGACGTGTAAGTTATAGTTAGCTCAGGTAACTATAATTGCTGACTTTCACTGGTTTTGTGTGAGTGAAATCTGAGCCTAACTATAACGTCCCTGTATTTTAGTTTTTTTTCAATTAATTTCTAAGGTTTTTTTAAATTCTATTTCCTAACTATAACGTCCCTGTAACCTTTGGTTTCTCCGTGAATTTCTAAGGTTTTATTAAATTTTATTTCCTAACTATAACGTACCTCTAACCTTTTCTTTTCCGGAGAATTCATACTTATTTTTTTTTTCCTAACTGTAACCTATCCTCTTTGAGAGTGGGTCTGTGAGTGCCTGCATGGGTGTGAGTGCCTGTGTGAGTGTCTGCTGGATGTGTGAGTACCCGTGGGGCTCTGTGAGTGAGTCTGTGGGTACCAGTTAAGGGTTTGTGAGGAGGTCTGTGAGTACCTGGGTGGGTCTGTGAGTGAGTGTGTGAGTAGCTGTGTGAGTGCCTGAGTGGGTGTATGTGTGCCTGTGTGGCTCTGTGAGTGGATGTATGAATGCCTATCTGTGGTTATGAGGGGGTATGTGAGTGCCTGTGTGGGTGTGTAAGTGGGTCTGTGAGTGCCTGTGTACCTGGGTAGGTGTGTGAGTGCTTGGGTAGCTCTGTGAGTGTCCATGTGGGTCTGTGAGTGGGTGTGTGAGTGGGTGTGTGAATGCCTGTGTGTGGCTGTGAATGGGTGTGTGAGTGATGCTATGCATTTTGGGTATTTGCATACTGAAGATATTTAAAAGGGAGAATCATGGACTCTGCTCTCACCAGAAGATGATGAGAAAGAAATCCCTGATCACAGTTATTCCAGATCATAATGTTCTCCAGTAGATCAAAACTGCAGTCATCTCCATGAAGGACTTCAGTTCGTTTTTCAACATAGAATATGAGAGGAAACACACTTGCTTTGCTTTCACCAATCCCAAGAAGTTAGGATTGTTTGTGCTTTACTGAAGTGGAGCTTCTACTGGGGCACCTGCTATATTTATATTTGTAAGATCGGTTGAGGTTTAATTTCTGTGATATGCACACCAGGACCTGAATGGAACATCATTTTTTCCAAGCAGAGTCCCCATTTTTGCCGGAAACATCTACCCAACTGGAGTACTTTCATCTGGTTAATTAGAAAGTGCTATATTGTTGGATAAATGTCTTGTGCGTATTCTGCACTACTACTGCGTAATGAACCATGAGGTAATGTTTCCAGTGATCTTGTGTGCATGTAATTTTACCAATGTGATTGTTCCTCAAGTGTCTTCATCCACAAATCTGCTATAACATGAATCCTCAGCAAGAGAACACAACAAGCCTACAAAGAGGCGAATTTCCACCAAAAAGGGGCACTTCCGCGTAACTAAATGACGTAAGTGATTCTTTGTTTGATGGAGATGTCCTCGTATTCCTTTGCATCAGTAACCCATCACCAAAATCGTCTGGAAATGCGCTTGGGAGCCTTTTGTTAAGCTATCCATCAATGTGGGAAAAGGCAGGAAGGCCTTTGCATACTACTAAGGAAAACGGGGAGGGTGGGCGACAAGGTCCCTTGACAGAGCCGATTTCTGCACCGGGGACCAAATCTGGCTGAAATTGAATGGGGAGGGTGATGTTGGATGATTCTGGCCCCAGGGACCTATCCCCTGGGGCCCGGCCAGGAGGCCTGGGTGCCCTCGAACCCCCACAGGGCGCCCATTGTGCATCTTGGGGATTGCGGGGGGAGCCTCAAGGCCCCTACGGTACCAGCCTCCTGCAGGAACCAGCATTGCTCTCGCACAGGCAGGGAAAGAGATGACAACTCTGCTTACAGCAAGCAGGAGCACTTTGACAGCTCCCGCTTGCTGGAAGTGGAGTGCTTGCTTTTGCTTGGTGGGAGCTGATACAGCTTCTGCCAAGGAAAAGCAAACTGCTATGTTGCAGGGGTGGGCACCCCTGGACATAGCAGGAGTCGGCCCTAGGGGGTGGCGGTCCCCTGGGCCTTATATGGCTCCAGGAGGGGTCCTGGATGGGGCCAATGTGGCCTCCTCCTTTGTTCTGCATAGATCAGCCTTGGGTAGGTGGCGGTCCCAAGAGCCTTATTAAGCCCCTGAAGGGGGTATTGTGCAACCTATGTGCCACATTGGCACTCCTATATTATTTTTTGTTTACAGCCCAGGGAAGGTAGCGGTCCCCAAGGCCTGGGGGACTTCTCATGTCCCCTCTGCATTTATATTGCCATTAGCACTTAGGGGTGGTGGTGCTTCCCGCAATCTTATTAACCCCTTGGAGGGGGGCCCTGTGATCCCCCCTCCATTTTCTTAACAAAACTCTGCATGACTCCAGGAGCTGGCCCATCGGGGGCAATATTGAAAACAAGCGCTTGCTTTTTTTGTTTTTAAGTCATGGCGATATTCACAAATTTACAGTGAATTAAAGAAAAAAATGCTTTTTTTGCCTTCCAGGGTCCCTGCGGAACCCCAGGGCTAGGGAGTTAGGGTATTCGTACCATGCCCCCTTTTCTTTTTTGTGTGTTGTTTTTTGGGACTTAGCTGAAGCCGAGCCCCAAGATGGCTGCCAACACTTCCTGGTTGAAGTGTTGGCAGCCAATCAGAGCTCTGCAGATCCACTGCACAAGCTTGTCATTATTCATGATGGCTTCACGAGCGTAGGTATACAAATTTGGATTTCTTTTAATTTCTCAAATACTAATGAAAGGAATTACACCAAATAACTGAAAGCATGATCTGCAAACCAAAAGCTACCATTCTGCCAAATTCGGTGTAATGCTGTCCAGCGGTTCAGGCTGCAGGTGTGTATAAAGACTACAGGAATGAACATGAGAAACACACTTTTTTTTAACCCCCCTTTTTCACAGACCCAGCTTAATGGATCACCCTGTATCTTTCCATACACAACCAGAATCATCTGCATTCTTTTTTTTTGAAAATTGAATGAAGATTCATCAACCGGCGCCAAAGATATACGTAAGTTAAAAAATGCTTTTTCTATAGAAAAATGGCCCTAACTATAACTACCTACTGGCGATATATATCAAACATCAAGGAGTTGGCCCCAGATGAAGTGCACTCTTTTAAAAGAACCTTTATTTCATAGGAGCCAATTCGGTAATTTGCACAACATGGCATTGCCTGACGCGTTTCGGAAAAAAGTCCTTCTACAAAGGCTGCACACAAGAAAATGTCCACAATTAGCCAGCAATAAATACCCTTTAAAACATCATGGTCCTCAAGTGAGTATAAAGCCAGTGGCATGTTTTATGGGAGTGGTAGTCTTTAGTAATGCCCATGTGGGCCGCCATTCCATTACAAAATCAAAAGTGCTTTTGTATTTGTTGTGTAAGTCTCACCCAAAAGCATGCTCCTTCGCGGAGTCCTTCAATCCACAAAATGCTGCCCCAGTAAGCCAGCTGCGGCCTGCTGAGATCACGCGGTGGTGCACTCCACGGCCAGGCCAGTCGTATTAATCAAACATCAACGAGTTGCCCCCAGACAAAGTGCACTCTTTGAAAGAACCTTTATTTCATAGGAGCCACTTCGGTAAGTTGCACAACATGGCATCGCCTGACATGTTTTAGAAAACCTTCCTTCTTTAAAGGCAGCATGCATGAAAATGTCCACAATTAGCCACCAATAAATACAGTTTAAAACATTACAGTCCTCAAGTGAGTATAAAGCCTGTGCAAAGTTTTAGGGGATTGGTAGTCTTTAGTAATGCCCATGTGGGCCGCCATTCCATTACTTGTTCAAAAGTGCTTTTGCATTTGTTGTGTATCCCTGTTTGAGGAGTGCATTTCGCCTGGGGGCAACTTCTTTCCTTTCATTAATACGTCTGGTCAAATGCACCGCTTCGAGATCTTTGTTGGCCACAATTTGCTCACTCAGGCATCGATGTGTGGAGCAACAGGGCACTACAGACTGAAGATCATTGTGGTGCAAGTTGCACTGGCAAGAAAACAAACATTTTGGCACATACAACTGAGGCGAACCCACAGTGACTACAGATCACACAATGCTCAGCACTTGCTTTTGTTTACCTGAGGACAATGTGTTTGTTATAAAGAGGGAAAAATTCGGTAGTCAGTGCTTAGTATATGCTGCTTCTTCTTTGCCCTTTTAGAAAGGGAGATGAATTCCGAAACACATCAGGCATGGGACATTTATTGCTTTATTTGTGCAACCTACTTCAGTTTTTGTAAATAAATCCGTTTGAGGAGTGCATTTCGTCTGGGGGCAACTTCTTTCTTTTAATCAATATGGCTAGTCCGGCCGTGGAATGCACCGCTGCGAGATCCTTGCGGGCCTAAGTTTGCTCACTCAGGCAACGTTGTGTCAGTCAACAGGGTACTACAGACTGAAGATCCTTGTGGTGTAAGTTGCACTGGCAAGAAAACTAATTATTGGCACATACAACTGAGGTGAAGCCACAGGGGTTATAAGTGACTACTGATCCGACAATGCTTAGCACTTTTTTGCTCACCTGAGGACGATGTGTTTGTTATAATGAGGGAAAGAATCAGAAGTCAGTGCTTGGTGTATGGTACGTGTTTTGCCTATGAGTAAGATAGATGCATTCCGAAACTGGTCAGGCATGGGACATTTATTGCTTTATTTGTTCATCTTACCTCAGTCATTGTGAATAAATCCCTGTTTGAGGAGTGCATTTTGCCTGGGGGCAACTTCTTTCCTTTCATTAATATGGCTGGACCGGCTGTGAAATGCAGCACTGCAAGATCCTTGCGGGCCAAAGTTTACTCACTCAAGCAATGTTGTGTGGATCAACAGGGAACTACAGACTGAAGATCACTGTGGTGTAAGTTGCACTGGTAAGAAATCACACGTATTGGTACATACAACTGAGGCGAACCCACAGGGACAATAGGTGACTACCGATCCCACAAGGCTTAGCACTTACTTTTACTCACCTGAGGACAATGTGTTTGTTATAAAAAGGGAAAGAATCAGAAGTCAGTGCTTGGTGCATGTTGCTTATTTTGCCTTTGAGAAAGGAAGATTCATTTCGAAACGCATCAGGTGTGGGACATTTACTGTTTTATTTGTGCAATTTACCACAGTAACTGTGAATAAATCCCTGTTTGAAGAGAGCATTTCGCCTGGGGGCAAATTCTTTCTTTTCATTAATATGACTGGTCCGGCCATGAAATGCAACGCTGCAAGATCCTTGCAGGCCACAGTTTGCTTACTCAGGCAACGTTGTGTGGATCAACAGGGTACTACAGACTGAAGAGCCTTATGGTGTGAGTTGCACTGGCAAGAAAACAAACTTATTGGCACATACAACTGAGGTGAACCAGCAGGGGTAATATGTGACTACCGATCCCACAATGCTTAGCACTTGCCTTTGCTCCTCTGAAAACAATGTGTCTGTAAGAATGAGGGAAAGAATCAGAAGTCAGTGCTTGGTGTATGCTAGTTGATTTATTCTGAAACTGATCAGGCATGGGACATTTATTGCTTTATTTGAGCAACTTACCTCAGTCATTGTGAATAAATACCTGTTTGAGGAGTGCATTTTGCTTGTGGGCAACTTCTTTTTTTTCATGAATACGGCTGGACCGGCCGTGAAATGCTCCTCTGTGAAATACTTGCAGGCCACAATTCACTCACTGAGGCAATGTTGTGTGGATCAACAGGGTGCTACAGAATGAAGATCATTGTGGTGTAAGTTGTACTGGTAAGAACACAAACTTATTGGCACATACTACTGAGGACAACCCACAGGGGCAATAGGTGACTACCGATCCCACAATGCTTAGCACTTGCTTTTGCTCACTTGAGGACAATGTGTTTGTTATAGAGAAGAAAACAATCGGCAGTCAGTGCTTGGTGTATGCTGCTTGTTTTGCCTTTGAGAAAGGAAGATGAATTCCGAAACACGTCAGGCATAGGACATTTATTGCTTTATTTGTGCAACTTACGTCAGTTGTTGTAAATAAATCCATTTGAGGAGTGCATTTCGTCTTGGGGCAACGTCTTTCTTTTCATTAATATGTCTAGTCCGGCAGTGAAATGCACCGCTGCGAGATCCTTGCGAGCCTAAGTTTGCTCATTCAGGCAATGTTGTGTCAGTCAACAGGGTACTACAGAATGAGTATCTTTGTGGTGTAAGTTGCACTGGCAAGAAAACTAATTTATTTGAAAAGTTTTATATAGCACTGGCTCAACCCGGAGGTATCAGAGCACTTTACAATAGGATCAGCGAGTTACAGGTTACATAGTTACATCAATTAAATCAAAGAATCACAGAGAGAGGAGGGAGGAGGAGGGGTAGGGAAGGAAAAACAACGTGGAAATGAGGAAAACAATGTAAGATGACCGGCTGGGTAGGTGACGGGCAAAGGGGTGAAAACCCAGGCCAGACTCCTATATAGGTGCATATGACAGCTCCACCAGGCATCGGCCAAGGTTGCTAGGCACTACAGACTAAAGATCATTGTGGTGTAAGTTGCACTGGTAAGAAAACAAACTTATTGGCACATACAACTGAGGAGAACCCACAGGGGCAATAGGTGACTAACGATCCCACAGTGCTTAGTACTTGCTTTTGCTCACCTGAGGACGATGTGTTTGTTATAAAGAGGGAAAGAATCAGAAGTCAGTGCTTGGTGTATGCTGCTTGTTTTGCCTTTGAGAAAGGAAGATGAAATCTGAAACGCATCAGGCGTGGGATATTATTGATTTATTTGTGCAACTTACCTCAGTTGTTATGAATAAATCCCTGTTTGAAGAGTGCATTTCGCCTGGGTGCAAATTCTTTCTTTACATTAATGCGGCTGGTCTGGCCTTGAAATGCACCGCTTCAAGATCCTTGCGGGCCACAATTTGCTTACTCAGGCAACATTGTTTGGATCAACAGGGCACTACAGACTGAAGATCCTTGTGATGTGAGTTGCACTGGCAAGAAAACAAACTTATTGGCACATACAACTGAGGTGAACCAACAGGGGTAATATGTGACTACCGATCCCACAATGCTTAGCACTTGCTTTTGCTCATCTGAGGACGGATGTGTCTGTTATAATGAGGGAAAGAATCAGAAGTCAGTGCTTGGTGTATGCTGGTTATTTTGCCTCTGAGAAAGGAAGATGAATTCTGAAACTGGTCAGGCATGGGACATTTATTGCTTTATTTGTACATCTTACCTCAGTCATTGTGAATAAATCCCGGTTTGAGGAGTGCATTTTGCCCGGGGGCAACTACTTTCTTTTCATTATTACGGCTGGACCGGCCGTGAAATGCTCCACTGCGAGATCCTTGCGTGTCACAGTTTACTCACTCAGGCAATGATGTGTGGATCAACAGAGCACTACAGAATGAAGATCATTGTGCTGTAAGGTGCACTGGTAAGAACACAAACTTATTGGCACTTACAACCAAGGGGAACCCACAGGGGTAATAAGTTACTACCGATTCAAAAATGCTTAGCACTTGCTTTTGCTCACCTGAGGCTAATGTGTTTGTTATAAAGATAGAAAGAATTGGCAGTCAGTGCTTGGTGTATGCTGCTTGTTTTGCATTTGACAAAGGAAGATGAATTCCGAAACGCATCAGGCGTGGGACATTTATCGCTTTATTTGTGCAACTTATCTCAGTCATAAATAAATGCCTGTTTGAGAAGTGAATTGTGCCTGGTGGCAACTTCTTTCTTTTCATATATATATATATTCACTGAAAGAACCAAAGGTTACATGGCCGTTATAGTTAGGAGATAGAATTAAAAAAAACCTAAAGAATACAGGGACAATATAGTTAGGCTCAGATTTCACATGCACATAACCAAAGAAATTCAGCAGTTATAGTTAGCTGAGCTTACTACAACTTGTGCCCCAGTAATGCACCGTTTATGACCTCACATATTACATCACTCATGACATGACTATTCGCACCAATCTTTGCGATGCCTTCGTGATAGTCACAATGTCCCCGTGATGGTACACGGGGGCTGGGCTGCCAGTTGCAGCACGTGCCATCAAAAAAATCAATTTGGACACATAACGTATGTCATTAACACCACCATTTCTCAAACATGGGGTCAGACTACCTCTACTCTGATCCTTTATGTTAGCTTTTTCAGAAATGTTTAGCAACGGGAACCACTCCGGATCGATAAAATAATGGCCTCAACTTTCTCAGTCCCCACTGCATGGATCACCCCCAAACTTTCCATGACAACCGCAACCTACCTTGACACTTTTTTAGAAAATTTCATGAAGGTTGGTCAAACAACACTAAAGTTATAGGCAAGTCAAATAATGATTTTCCTATGGAAACTAGGTCCTAACTAGAACTGCCTACTTGTGACCGACATATATATATATATATATATATATATATATATATATATATATATATATATATATATATATATATGAAAGACGTGACCCAAAGAGATGGACTCACCAAAGAACAAAAATACATTTTCACTACAACGTTTCAGCTTCTGCCTTCTTCAGATAGTACAAGATTGTTTGCTCAGTGGCTTCACACATGACTCTGCTTGATTTTCAAAAACCATCAGGAGTGAAGATTCCATTTGGAATGCGGAATCAATGCAGTCCTGAGATCTCCTGAGATATGCAGTAATCAGGAGGCATTATCAGTGATGTTCAGTCCATCTGGATATTATGATTTCAAATGTTACATCCAGACGTTTTCTCTGGAGACAAGTAGCTCTTTCTTTATGGCATGTTCCACAGGGAAACTCTTCAAATCTGATAGCAAATGGTCCACAAGGTTAAAATGATTGGCTACAGGATGGTGAAGTTTCGTATTGATTATAGGCCTTGGTGGAGCTTGTGGAGTTTCACTCCACGTAATTCCACGGAGTTACCAGAAAACTCGGCTAAATTCCACGAAGTTCCACAATCGGGCAGAGTATATTGCCCAGCGACAGCTAGACCTTGGGCTTTATGCGAGCAAAGAAATTAGACCACAATTTCCTATTTGGATAGTTATCGTGCAAAAATTGGACCCAGCAGCTCTGTTGATGGCTGCAGCCTTTTTTCACTTCTGTGAAAAGAAAGGACATACTTCTATGAGCTATAGATGAGAGACTTCGCAATGCCCTGACTGGCACCAAAGTCAAGTAAGTTATCTGAGGACAGCCCAGCATTTTTGAGAATATGTGGCTCACCACGGGCAGTACAGCAGCAGCCGCCTCTTTCTTATTGGCTCTGGTGTCCGGACCCGGCAGGTGAGAGAAAAGCAACTCCTCCTCCGGCGTAGACAGCGAGACTGGCTCCCAGTCCTGAGGGAGAAACAATGGCAAAAGGGGCCAGGAGTCAGGACATCATTCCTGTCTCCTTTGGCAGGTGGGGCTGGCATTTCTCTTCCCCTGAGACTGGCTGCTGGTGAGTACAGGTGGTGCCTGTCATAAAGATCACGTGAGTCGCTCTCAAGGGAGTTCTGCAAAGAATGGGTACTCTTACATGCCCAGGCTGCCATACACTACCTACTGCCGAGCACGACCAGTGATTCAAAGGGACTTGCAGCACAGTCTGAGGAGTTGAAGGTGTTTCCTGCCTGGGTGCCAGGAAAGTGGCAGCGGAAGCCCCAGCCTTTAAAGGGGACACACAGACCTTGCAGTGCTGCTCACTGGAGGAGGAAGTGAATCTGTAATCCTTGCCATTAACTTAACATTGCCTGGGCATCCTAGCAGCCTATGTGATAAGACTGTGAATAGTGTTTGGTTCCCGACAGAGAAGCAACCTTTTGGCATCCTTAGGATAGAAAAAGCTTGTTATTGAGTCATTGCAGCCAGATTTGCATTCTACTGTGTTGGAGTGTGCTGTGATGATAAGGGGTAAGCACTGCAGCAGTATGCACTGATAAACATCACTCTGCCTGCGGTTGGCGGAGATGGTTTTGTTGAACTTCGCACTCCCAAAGAAGCGCGGAGTAGCAAAACACTATAATCTCCTCTGGCAGAGTGAAGTTTACCACCCAGCCTTAATTAATTATTGCTGAATTGTATTTCCTGAATCATGTATGGAGGTCATCAGTGTTTGGCCTACATACCACAACCACTTTGCTACAAACCTTGATTGTACCACTTCAAAGTGCACACCCTGTAACTGGGTGGTTTATAACTATACCGGTGGGACTAACATGGGGAGGGAGGGCAATGTTGTCAGGGGTCACAGAACAGGCTCCTGGACTAGCCAAGGTGGACATTTCAAGGCACTTCTACTCAATACTCGCTCTTTAAGAAAGCACGAACTGCATGTCTCTGAGTTGTTGCATGATGTTTCTGACTAAAACGTGGCTCACCGATGCCTCAAAACCCACCATTGCCACTGTCATTCCCGCAGGCTATCAGATCCTGAGGAAGGATTGTGCTGTGGCAAGGGTGGTGGAGTTGCAATTGTTTTTTTTTAAAGCACATCTCCTGCAACATAGTCCCTATAGGAGAGTTTGTCAGGGCTGAATGCTTAGGCACCAATCCCTGGCAGGAGTCTTAGTATATAGGCCCCCTGGTCCTGCTGGGAATTTCCTTAAGTCCTTCAGTGAATCAATCTCACCCCTAGTCCCCAAGTATAAGCATTTCCTGCTACTGGTTGACTTCAATATTTATATGGACAATCCAGCAGAACACTAGTCCATTTCTCTGATTGAGTCCCTTGCCATTTTCAATCTGTCCCCATATGTTTATCAACCCACCCATGATAAGGGTCAAACACTCGATCAGATTTTTTCTAACGCAGATCTCCAAATAGATGTGCCTCTACCTTAAGTATGGTCTGATTATTACCTGATAGGTTTTAAGGTGTGTAAGTTGGCTAGATGCCCTCAATCTCAAGGGAAGCATCAAATAACTACCTCAAGACCCTTCCATCGAATTACACCAGCAGCCCTGAGCGAAGCACTTGTCCATCATCCTCTTTCGTTCAGTAGCAATACGGAGAGGGATGCTCTCTGCTTGGAGAACTGGTTGCAGCAACGCTCCCTGGTGCTTGCACCTTCTTCCACTCTCTCTTTCAAGTCAGCTAGAATTTCAGCCCCATGGTTCAATGAAGCTCTCAGGCAGAGCCAAAGCGCCTGCAAATGGCTGGAAAAAGTATGGCGTAAACATTTCAATTAAGAGTACAAAGAAATCTATAAACAAGCCTTAAAAGTCCATCACAATAAAATCTATGAGGCAAAAAAAAACATGTTTTCCTCCAAAACTGAGTCATCTGGTAACAAAATCAAGGAACTTTTCAAAATTGTGAAAGTCTTCTCCTCCCCAAATGCGGCTGCCAAAGCTTTTACTACCAGCATGGAATGGACTAGCCAACTTGCCTAATTTTTCCATGGCAAAATCAAAACTATCCAAGACTTCTTCGCGGAGACCCCCCCAGTTAAGGGATGAAGCACAGAATCTCTGACATCCAGCGCTTCCTTAGAGGGTACATCTCTAACACAGTTGCCCCCTCTACCAATGGAGATGTCCTTGGAGATTATGAAAGGCCCTAAGTCAGGCTCCCCCATGGACCCCTGCCCTGCCAAAGTGCTGGCATCTGTGGCCGAAGTCATTAACCCAGCCGCGAATATTGTCCTCAATTCCTTGCTGAGGAATGGCCAGGTACCATGCAGATGAAAAAACGCTAAAATTCTACGACTGCTAAAAAAGTCTTCTGCCGACCCCTTGGTGGCATTCAACTATAGACCAATCTCACTCCTCCCATTCTTCTCTAAAGCCCTTGAGAAATATGTGAACTCAGTCATTATGAATTATGTGGAAACTAACAACCTGTTTCACCAGAGCCAGTCCAGTTTTAGATCTAATTTCAGCACAGAGACTGCTCATTAATAAGAAGCTAGACAAAGGAGGTAAAGCGGTGCTGATGTTGCTGGACCTCTCCACGGCCTTTGACACCGTGCCACATGACCGACTTCTGCATAGATTACAGGAGTGTGGCCTGCATGCCACGGTGCTTAAGTGGTTCTCCTCCTTTTTGGAGGATAGATACCAAGGTACGGGTGCCCACTGTCTTAGAAGGAGAGTATCACACTATGTCCCCGGCAGAACCCTGAGGTCATCTTCTCGGCATCAGGCAGTTGGCCCTAAGTTCTCCCGCACCCGTACCGGTGGCCGCTCCTTCCAAGTTCAGGTTGCCCGAGTCTGGAACCTTCTGCCGGTGACACTTAGACAGTTGCCGGACCTACTTACCTTTAGGAAGCTGCTGCAAACCTGGTGGTTCCAGCAACAACCTTAAGGTTTCCCCCCCCCTTCAGGGACAGCAACAGTCCAGCTTCGAGGATCATTAGCGCCGGGACACTCTTTCTGAGTAGCTGTGCGCTCTACAAGTACCCTTTAACATTAACATTAACATATTATTTTTTACAGCTCTGGTGTTGGCACTGGATCACATTGAAAATGCATGTTGAGCAGCATGTAAGATTGCCATAGGTCCCTCTTGTAAGAAAACTAGTAACTAATGATGTTTGTAAAAAGTATTCACATGTGATGCACCTTTTAAAATTACACCCACTGTAAAATACAGAATTCGAAACCATCGACACACCAGTACCAGTTACTACATACGCACTCACTGATTCCTAGGTCTAGAAACACATCCGCTCATTCAACAAATATAGTGGGAAAAGAAAAAACACTATTTGAATAGAAACAAGATCCTAACTATAATTACCTACTAGCGACTGCCAGGAGGTAATATATATATATATATATATATATATATATATATATATATATATATATATATATATATATATATATATATATATATATATATATATTACCTACTGGCGGTCGCCAGTAGGTAGTTATAGTTAGGACCACGTTTCCATAGGAAATCCGCAACATTCTATTTTGAATAACTTTGGCGCCGGTCGACGAATCCTCGCAAATTTTTCAAAATAGGTGGGGCGCTACGCTCCGCTCCTATCCTAAAAGTCTTGGGGGGATTCGTCAAGCGAGGGCTGAGATAAAAGGGGGGTCCCAAAACGCGTTTTTCCCATGCATTTTTCCATAGGACCTTTAGACAGGGCTACAGCCCGAACGGCTGAACAGAATTACTAGAAATTTGGCAGAGAGGTAGTCCTCAGGTCAAGGAAGTGCCTTTTGTAGGTTTGGTGTAAATCTGTTCAGTAGATTCTGAGAAAATAGCCTTTAAATCAATATATATATCTGAGCCAGCTTACGGTGCGCTTACGGTACGCTTACCGTACGCGTACGGTGGCGTGCGCGAGCGCGATTCTGATTGGCTCTTAGATCTAAGTAAACATTCGAATCAGCCGAAACCAGGAAGCGGCGGCCGCCATTTTCTCTCTCGCACTGAGAGTGATTTTTAAAATATAAAGCCCAAAAACATGTAAAGGGGCTGTTTAGACAGCTCCCACACACATAGCCATGTTGAGGGAGTCCCCAAAGATCCCCCATAGGCAAAAACGGAATTTTTATTTTTTCGGTAATTTCGCCGATTACGCTTACCGTACGCGTACGGTAAAAAAATTTTTTTAAAAAAAAATTATCCACACTCTCTCCACCCCGTGTGCAATTGGTGCCCTTCGGGCACCAATTGTGCATGGCTTATTCCATTCGAGATAAACTAAAATATTTAAAAAAAAATAATAAAAAAAAAAATTATCCACACTCTCTCCACCCCGTGTGCAAATGGTGCCCGAAGGGCACCATTTGTGCATGGCTTATAAAATATACGAAAAATTAAAATATTACCTTTCAAAACGAAGTGCATCATATGTCCTCCATGTGCGCACGGTGCGCGAAGCGCATCGTGCGTACATGGCCCATCTAGCGTAACGTGTGCCCACCTAGCACACCGCGTGCCCACCGTGCGTGCACGGCACTAACTGCGTAAAGTAGGCGCGCGGTGCGCGAAGCGCACCGCGCGTTCACTGTGCGCACACGGTGCGCGAAGCGCACCGTGCGCGCACGGAACAAACTGCGTTAAGTGGGCGCGCACACCACGAATGGCGTAAAGTAACTTAGCATTTAAAAAAACGTACAAATTCACTGAAAAAACCATAGGTTTCACACACGTTATAGTTAGGAATTAGCATTTAAAAAACCTTGCAAATTCACTGAAAAAACCATAGGTTTCACACATGTTATAGTTAGCGGAAATTTTACTGATAAAAAACCAATGAAATTCCCCCGTTATAGTTAGTGCAGGCAACTATAACTCACGCGACCGCAATCTTCTGCTGATGACATATGTGTCTTTATGAAAAAAAAATATTTGTAATATATGTATAGCTAAAAATGTATGGAAGAAGACATGGGCAAATAAGTGTCTAAATACAGTATTAGCATCAGCAGAGGATTGCGGTCGCGTGAGTTATAGTTGCCTGCACTAACTATAACGGGGGAATTTCATTGGTTTTTTATCAGTAAAATTTCCGCTAACTATAACCTGTGTGAAACCTATGGTTTTTTCAGTGAATATATATATATATATTTCACAAGGGGAAGAGTACTCACGCATTTAGCGGACATTGCACTCGGGTGTAGTGCACATGGAAGAAGAGGAGGAACGCAGGGCGGCTGCCCTGGCGATATTTGCCAAGAAACCCAAAAGCCTGACAGGCAACAAACCAGGAACAACCACGATGGTATCCACAGGCGACAAAATGAGTAAACTTGAGAAACTCAAAAGAACAGAAATCTCGAAATGGTGGGAGGCCATTTCACTCCAGAACTACATTGACCAAGAAATGGTGCCCAGGGGTCTAAGAATTTTTACAACACCGACCTATGAAGCACCCAATCCAGCCATGCTCAAGGAATGGTCCGAGAACTCAGCCACAAGCTCCAGGCGCATGCTTGAGATTTTAGTTAAATACGCTTGGATTGACAGAGAGACAATTCTGAAACAAATACAGGAAATCACTGAAGAATTGAGAAATATCATAGATAAAGAGACCATAGAGAAATCTCTACAGAGCATGAAAGAACGGCTGAAAAAGCATGAAGAGGAGATCAAAGCACGGAAGGAGAGAAAGATGAACAGGGACTATAATGATTACGAGTCTGGCAGAATTCTCACTTTTAGCCGCAAGTATGACCATCTGTACGAGCATAAAGATAAACCACCATCCACGAGGGATGACAGAGACACGGAACCAACACCATCAACGTCCACAGCCAGTGATATTGAATCTGACATCTCCACGGAAGAAACCAACAGCCTTGAGACAACAACACGGCAAGTCAATTTTTTAGAGGAATATCGTCACCTGCGCCGGAGCAGACGGACGATAAAGGAGGCTCCGGCGAAGACAACACCAGGATGGAGGGGACGAGGTCGAGGACGTGGAAGGGGACGAGGAAACGAAGGAACAGAAGAAAGAGAATCCACCAACGATGGGAGGAGAGGCAGAGGAAGGGGCGGCATGGGAAGCTACAGAACCCGCTCCAGAAGGATGCGATAATGGATATGACTATGGTAAATAAAACTGTCATTAATCTGTCAAACAGGGTCATGAGTGATTTAGAGAAAAAAACTCTCTGCCTGGGTCTGTCCTTCTGCCCTTCCAGATCTTTCAACTTCACTGAGACAAGGATTGATTTGTTTAAATTCACTCGTAAATTAAAGCTGAAAAAATGGCATGCACTCAAAAGATTGGGCAATACTGTAGGCACGAAATCATTCATCCCAAAACACCAGAATGAGGTGTCCACAGGAGATATGGATGCCTTGATCAATCTCATAGAACTAGAACGAGAAGCAACGAGTGCCACTGATGTGAACATCCACAACATGATCAATGGGGATGATAACTCTGTTTCGACCAGCAACACTCAGACCCTTATCGATTGTGGGGTCGTCATGGATGACAGTGCATCATCAGGTTTCAAACCCAAATCCACGTTTCTCCCTTCTCTTCCACATGACAACATTGATACGTTCCATGACTGTGTTGCCAAAGCCCTATGTACTTACAGAACAAACAAGAAGAAAAACAACTCTAAATATAACAACCTATCCTTCGATCAGAGGCAGGCTCTTCTTGAGCTTGCCAATGACTCCAATGTGGTAGTACGCCCTGCTGATAAGGGCGGCAATGTTGTTATTCTCAGTCGGGACAAGTATGTAGCGGAAGCTCTCAGACAGCTAGATGATTCTCAAAGTTATATCTCTGTTTCCATGGAGATATACAATCTCAGCATTATCGATCTTTGGGACAAACTCCTTGTATGGAAAGATAAAGGGATCTTAGAATGGGAGGAGTACAGATACCTCAAAAACGATCATCCTGTGCTCCCAGTACTATACCTTTTGCCCAAGCTTCATAAAAACCCCATAGATCCCCCGGGACGCCCCATCGTGTCATCGAGAGGGAGTGTCACGGAACATGTCTCCAAATACGTGGACCATTTCCTTAGGGAGTTTGTCATGGCACTTCCCAGCTATGTGAGGGACATGAAAGATTTCCTCACCAAGATCCAAGACATCCAGTGGGATGAGAAATTCTTTCTCATCACACTGGATGTACAATCCCTCTACACGATCATTGAACATAGACAAGGTTTGTTGGCCTGTGGACATTTTCTTAAGCTAAGACCTCTCAGACTCAGGGAACATAGCAGGATGCTGTTGGGGATGATAGAATTCTGTCTCGCCAACAACATCTTTCTATTTGATGGTACACTCTACAGGCAAACAACAGGTACCGCGATGGGATCTTGCTTTGCCCCCAGTTTTGCCAACCTATTTATGGGTCACTGGGAGGAGACCATACGGGCAAAGCAAGACCTTGCCCATCATTTTGCGCACGTCATTAGATGGCTGCGCTATATCGATGACCTTTTTATTGTCTGGGATGGTGACGAGGAAGCAGCACTGGCTTTCATCGAGTGCCTGAATCACAACTCCAGCAATATTGTTCTTACGGGGCATGTTAGCAGTACAAGGGCAGAATATCTTGATGTCAGCATTGACATCCTGGACAACCAACTGCATACCACTCTCTTTAGAAAGGCCACAGCTGGCAATAGCATCTTACATGCACTGAGCAGCCACCCTGAGACACTTAAATGGAGCATCCCATTTGGCGAGCTCATGAGGGCCAAAAGAAACTGTAACTCAGAGGAAGCCTATTTGCAAGTGAGTGAGGGGATGTTTGAACGTTTCAGAGAGAGAGGCTATCCCAATTGGGTACTCAACAGAGCTAGAGACAGGGCCAGCGGGATTTCTAGAACTTCTACATTGACCAACGAACAGACACTGACATCCAAGGATGATGACGATACCACGCGCATCATCATGACATACAACACCAATTCAGACAACATCAAACATATCCTGACCAAACATTGGAATGTTCTTACTACTGATAACATCATTGGCACCAGTATTCCTAAGAGACCCAGTATCACATACAGGAAGGGGAAGAACATCAGGGACATGTGGTACGCAGCGACATCACTATGTACCCTGACAGACACACACATGGGTTGCAGGGATTTTTTCCCTGCGGCCATTGCAAGGCATGCAAACAAAGTACATTCCTCAAAACGACCACATACAATGGAGTGTACAAAGAGATAGAACAATTTCTCACTTGTAGCACCACATTTGCCATCTATGTGATTGTATGTCCTTGTAACAAATGGTACATAGGGAGCACTACCCTCCAGGCCAAAAAGCGGGTACTGGAACACAGTAGGGCCATAACACACATGGACGAAAAATATCCTGTCGCACGGCACTACAGGGACCACCATTTCTCTGATTCGACATTACTGAGATACTTTATTCTTGAACAAATCCCCAGTATTCCCAGGGGAGGCGACAGGGTACTGAGGTTGAGACAAAGGGAATCCAAATACATTGTTGATTTCCAAAGCAAAAACCCTGGTGGTCTCAATCAGGACGAAGAATTGGCCATACACCTTAGAGAATGATGTATTTGGACTATGTGTTTATGCATGATGTACATATGGTTGGATTATGTCTTATCGTTGCAACTAGTGTGCACTTTCTTCCCTTCTTCCCATTTTAGAACTTGCACTAGAATTGTGTATGATGCAGACTCATTTGCATCTGTTTTTAACCATGTATTCTTATTTTCTTTTCAGGAGGAGAGGAAGGGGCCCCAACACTGACACTCACTTTGCACGGGCAGCCTACCCTCTCTCCCCTCCATCTCACTGAGGTCATCACCAGTTCTGGACACATGGGCGTGTGAAAGACTTTGGTCCATCACTTGGTCAACACGGTTAGCCCCACTTGGGGAACACATACTATTCTCCTTCTGTCGCCATGTTTTGTCTACTGCTATGCTCGTCCTGACATCCCGCATACACAGGTCACATCTTCTGCCTTTGTAATTTTATCTCTCCATTTGGAGTCACATGGGGTGGTCTGCACATTCTATTGCAGGCACTTGCCAGGTTATAGGATATAATGCAGCTCAGATATCATTTATGTTGTTTAATTTATTTTGTTCATTAGAATTGTGGCTTATTTGTTCTCAATGCAGCAGTAGGACAACTTGGGAGCGATTACTTCCATGCTTTTGTTGGTATTTGACCACTCTAAGATGGCGGCCATAGTAGGATACTGTATGATTACCATGTACTTGGTCCTTTGTCTGTTTTGACAGCCCTTCACTCTTTTAAGTTCATTGCCACCATAGCACTGTTATTCACGTGATCAAGGCTTGTAAAGTCGAAACGCGTTGTGAATAAACACCCGTTTCTCCGCTATCTGTGTTGATCTACTTTGTTCCTGAGAGCGCACGTTACCTGACTTTTGGAATAAAAATATATATATATATATATATATATGTATATATATATGTATGTATGTATATATATATATATATTCACTAAAAAAACATAGGTTTCAGGGATGTTATAGTTAGTTGGACATTTGACTCAAATAAAACCAGAGAAATTCGCCCGTTATAGTTATTTGAGCTAACTATAACTCGCGCGCCCGCAATGCACTGGTGATGACATCACATATTACATCACTGATGACATCTCAAATGACATCCCTCATGACATCACTGATGACATCACCCACGTGATAATCTGATGCACATACTGATGCCCGAATATAAACTTTGATACACGCACTCTGAAATACAAATTAAATACAGATAAAATACTATTTTTGAAACCATACACACAACAATGCCAGATACTACATACCACCCACTATTTCCTAGGTCTACACACACATCCAGTCACTTATACATGCAGTTACTCATCAATACAGTACTATAATATGCACTCATACACCTATACATACAGTCACACTCCGCCACTCATCCATAGAGTTACTCACACACGTAGTCAGTCAAGCAAAGAATCAATCACATACCCATTTACTCATGTATATAGTTATACACACCATATCCATTATTTATACACACACCACATCACTTATTTATGCAGATACTAAAACAAACTTACTTTGTTATACATTCACTGACACAAGCAGACACTCATTTATACACCCACTCTTCAAATAACTTACTCTCATGTATAGTCATTCATATACTCCAACACTCACATATACTCCCATATAGACACTCATGTAACTACTCACCAACCCATGCAGCCGCTTACACACCAACTGAGAGACTAATACAGACTTTTACACAGTTTACTCACTAACCCATGCATTCAGTAAGACACGTTCAATCACTCACTTATACAGTCAGTCATGCACCTACTAAATAATCCATTCAAGCACTTGTAAATCCACTCATTCTTCAATACACCTTGGCATAGATATATATAAAAAATATTTAAACTTTACAGAAACACACATTCACTGGATGATGTCATCAGTGATGTCATCAGTGGTGTCATTTGAGATGTCATCAGTGATGTCACTGACCATGTCATGAGTGATGTAATATGTGACGTCATCACCAGTGCATTGTGGGCGTGCAAGTTATAGTTAGCTCAACTAACTATAACGGGCGAATTTCTCCGGTTTTATATGAGTCAAATGTCCAACTAACTGTAACGTCCCTGAAAACTATGATTTGTTTAATGAATTTCAAAGGTTTTTTAAATGCTAATTCCTAATTATAACGTCTGTAAAACCTATGTTTTATATATATATATATATATATATATATACAAACACTTCGTCCACATTTTCTCCAGGAAAAGAACGAACGTAGACCACTTTGATTTAGTTGAATAATGTATTCTTCCTCGTCTGCCATAACACGTTTTGGCCGTCCAAGCGGCCTTGATCACATGACATTGCTCAGATTTTTTTCTCAGTTATTTAGAGTGCCGGTGCATAGAATACCTCCAATGACGTGTTCATGGGCATAGAAGACAGATTCAACTTTTGTATTAAATAAATGCCAAAATTCTATTTCGATTTTGAACATAAGTTGAAGCAAAATTAATAACTGAAAAATCCATAGGTTTCAGGCACGTTATAGTTAGGAATTAGCATTTAAAAAACCTTAGAAAATCACTGAAAAAATATAGGTTTCAGGGGCGTTATAGTTAGCTGGACTTTTCACTTGTACAAAACCATTGAAATTCCCCTGTTATAGTTAGTTCAGCTAACTATAACTTGCGCACCCACAATGAAATGCTGATGACGTCACATATTACATCACTCATGACATGGTCAGTGACATCCCCATGACATCGCTGATGACATCTCCAATGACATCACTGATGACATCATCCAGTGAATGTGTGTTTTTCTGAAAATTAAATATGTTTTATATATGTATATCTCAAGGTCAATGGAAGAATAAATGGGTATATAAGTGTCTAAATGGATGATTTTTTTTAAAAAATTGACTGTATTACTGACTGAGCAAGTGTATCTTAGTGATTACATGGCTTAGTGAGTAATGTTTCATTATGTAAATATCTGTATCAGTCTTTCACTTTGTGCATAAGTGGCTGCATGGGTTGTGAGTAGCTAAATGATTGTCTATATAGGTTATTAGTTGTTTTTTTGAGTATTAGTATGAGTGTCTGAGTGTCTGTATGGTTTGCTGGGGGGTATTACGTAGTGCATAGATGCATGAATGAGTGACTCACTGTTTGTATCTGTTGAAGACAGCCTGTGTGCAGGACTGTATGGGTGGATGAGTGTGTGTATGGGTGTGTTCGTGAGTGAATGACTGTCTCAATAGTGTCTTTATGAGTAACTACATATGTTTTAAACTAGTATATGTGACTATTGGTGTATATAAGTGAGTATATGTGAGAGTGAGAGATTAGAAGAGTGTCTGTATGAATAAGTATGTGTTTCTATAAGTGATTGTTTAAAAGACTAAGTATGTGCAAGTTTCTGTAGAAGTAAGTGTGGTGGTGTGTGTATAACTGTATATGCAAGTAAATGGATGTTTGATTCTTTATTAGCATGAGTGACTGTGTGTGAGTAACTCTATGGATGAGTGGTGTTGTGTAACAGGATGTATAGGTGATGAGTACATATAATGAGTGAGTACATGTATGAGTGACTGTATAGGACTGTTGGTGAATGAGTGGATGTGTATGTGGATCTTAGAGTTAGCGCAGTGGCGCTTACTGGAAGCACCTGGTGGACTAGTTGGCCCCCAGGGTCCCTCAGGATTGAAGGTGAATTATTTCCCCAACTTAAAATGCACCACAGGGCGTGTTTGCACACGTCACCTCAGGCCCCGTCCCCTCCCTTCACCACTGTGTAAACACGCCCTGTGGCCATTCTAAGTTGAGAGATTAAGTCCCCTTCAATCCTAAGGGTCCCTAGGGTCAAACTAGCCCACTAGGTACCTCCAGTAAGCACCACAGAGCTGCGTTGCAGAGAGGTGTAAAAAGGGGCGTGGCCTCAGAACACCTTTCTGCAACGCAGCTCCCTGGCGCATACTGGAGATACCTGTTGGGCTAGTTGACCCTCAGGGACCCTCAGTATTGAAGGGGGATTAATTCCCCAACTTACAACTCACCAGGGGGGGCGTTTGCAGAGTGCTGCAAGGAGGGGGTGTGGCCTCCGGCACGATGCCAGTCTGTTATTTATTTATTTTTTTAAGAAGGGGGGCTGTGTGGCCCCCCTTCTTTTTCTAATTTATTGGCACTGGGGACCCTATACCCCAGGGCCTGCGCCCTAATTTTATTTTTAGAAAAAAAAAAATTTGGAAGGGAGCCACGTGGCCCCCCTCCCGAGGCCTTAATATGCCCCCGGCGACCCCAACCCCCAGGGCATAGCCTTTTTTTTTTTTTATTCTTTAGGAGGGGGCTGCGTTGCCCCCATCCTCAGGCCACTTATGGACGCGGGGACCCCATCCCCCGGGGCTGGCCTTTAATTTTTATTATTTTTTTAATATATATTTATAGAAACACCTAGGACATGCTGGACAAACCGTACATACCTATCACCATGACGATTTGCGTGATATTCATTGAAAGGCGACTATGCATACAATGAATTCATGAGGAATGTATTTACACCACTAGTGAAGCTCTGACGTGTCTGACGCCCTACCGTGCCTAATCCCGGCGCCCCCGCTGGTGGGTACTCTCCAAGTAGACACCCTTGTCATTTATTTATACAAACATGGGTAGCTATTGACAGGCACATTAATTACACATGCACACCAAGCCATTCAAAGGGGATTAGACAAAAATGTGACCAAAACTATGCAAGAAACCCCCCTCCTGGTTAATAAAAAACACATCCACCGCCGGATGTGTAATACTTTTTATTTTACTCTCTGGAAAGGAGACAAACCTCACTTGAGAGTCACAGCGCGCTCCTGGCTGAGACCAATGCTGTGTTACACCCACCAGTGCCCGCCAAATGCCACACACCTCTGTGTTGTATTCCACCAGCTAGTGTGTATGCTGTGACACTCTCTAGCCCGTGTGCACTGTAACACCACCCCATGAATATGTCATGCCACACTTGCCTTCGCACGGGTTATATTTAACCCTGGGCGCGACACTACGCTTCGCCCACGTAGTGTACGTAGCGCTGCCTGATTCGCAGTTTTCGAAGTAGGCGAAGCAGGCAGCGCCTACGTACACTACGTGGGCGAAGCATAGCTGCCTGCCGCCCACCACCCGCCTCGCGCCCGCCGTACTTTTAAAAGGTAAAATAAATTTGTAATAAAGCAAATTAGGCACTTACCTGAAGCGCGGCGTCTCCCGGGGCTCCCTCTTCCTGTTTTTCAATTTTCCTGACAAATGCGCATGCACGGACGCCCGCGCATGCGCATTTCTCGCAAGAAATGCGCATGCGCGGGCGTCCGCGCATGCGCATTTGTCAGGATAATTGAAAAACAGGAAGAGGGAGCCCCGGGAGACGCCGCGCGTCAGGTAAGTGCTTTTAATTTGCTTTATTACAAATTCATTTTATCTTTTAAAAGTAGGGTGGGTGGGTGGCGGGTGGCGCGTAGTGGGGCTACGCGAAGCGCGTAGTGTGCGTAGATTTGGGCACACTACGTGCTGCTTCACGTAGCCCCACTACGCCCACTACGCCCACCCTTAGTTATATTGCCCCATCTAATGTGCATTCCTCGATGCCTATGTTATGACGCACAGCCCTATGCCATACATATTACAATCTGGGATCCATATCTTTGTCACAGTGCATATGCAACGTTACACTCCCCAGAACATATTTTATACTACAATTTTAGAGACTAGTTAGGTTACACAACACTGCCCTGTGCATATTACACTCCAAGGTGCATATCGCATAGCACGCGCTAGTGCCTGTGCTATCTCGCGCTCTCCAATGAATCTGTCATTGCGCACAATTATCGCATATTATATTTCACGCCCGGTTCATCTTATATCACACTTTTTGGTGCATAGTTTATACCATACACTATATCTAGTTTTCATTTTCAATCGTGCTCTCAGGACTATATTCTATATAACACTGGTTTCACCTACCCTTTTCACAGGCATTACATTTTGCGATGGGGGTGGAGGGTCTGGGGGTGTTTCTGCCAAGTGAACCCGGATTCACAGTCACAAATGTCCTCCTCTTCCTGAATAAAAGTGAGATTATGCTACATACTTGTTCATATTTTAAGTAGTTCGCACAGACACACATTTTTAAAACAATAAAGTTCCTAATACCCACCTTCTCTGAACAGTTAGCTTGCTGCCCCATCCACCTCTTCCCTATCCTCTGTTGTCTGAATCCATGGACTAGCCTCCTCCCTCCTGCCATGCATGGTCTGATGTGCTGCCACTGCCCTCCATTTAGCATGATGTACCAGTCCACTCCTCCTGCCCTCCATTGCCCAATTCTATGCCCCATCATTGACCTCTTGCTTGGCCTGTGTGCTTAGCTTGCTGCCCCTATTCTCCTCCGATGTCTTTGTGCATGCCCCTGCTCCATCCTTTTTGCCCACCATGTTACATGGACCTGCCACTCCTATCTACTCTGAGTGTTCTGTTGAGTTGCCACTCCCCTCCCACCTGCCTAGCATTGTCAGATGACTGTAACCTGTCCCTGCCACCTCCACCCCGCCTGTCCACATTCCATGCCCCTATCCCCTTCCTCCTGTCCTCCATGGTCCATTTTACTGCCACACCCTTCTGCCCTCCCTGGTCTGTTGTGCTGCAACTGCTCCTCCTGCCTGCCCCGTGTGGTCTGTTGAGAGGCCCCTTCCCCTGAACTCTCTGCCCAGGTCCTGACCCTCCCTTCTATCCTCCATGGTCCTTTGTGCATGCCCCTGCACCCTCCTTCTTGCCCATCATAGCCATTGTGCTGCCACTAACCCTCCCGCTTGCCATGCATGGTCTTCTGTACTGCCACGGCCTCTCCCACCTTCCCTGTGTGGTCAGCTAGCTGCCCCTGACCCCCTCCCACCTTCCCTCGATGGTCTGTGTGTATGCCATCATAGTCTCACTGTTGCCCCAATCTGCCCCACCGGGGGGGCAAAAAGCCCACTAGACGCCAGGGAGTTTTTTGGGGAAAATTTTAATTAGGGTGGGGGTTGCTCAAAACGGCCATGCCCATGGCCCCACCCCCACCCCGCAAACATTACAGCCTTCCTGCCCCCCTGGGGGACAGATGGGGCAATAGTCCCCAATCTGCCCCTCCGGGGGGCAAAAAGCCCACTAGACGCCAGGGATTTTTTTAGGCAAATTTTAATTAGGGTGGGGTCATTGGCATGTCCGTTTTGAACAACCCCCACCCTAATTAAAATTTGCCAAAAAAAATCCCTGGCGTCTAGTGGACTTGCCTGCCACGGGTACTTGGGCCTCCCACACAAGTGAGGCACCATTTTTACCGGGAGACCTGGGGGAACGCTGGGTGGTGGTAAATTTGTGTGAGCCCGGTGATGCACAACTTTCCCACACCAAAATGTGTGAAAAAAGTGATTTTTTCAGCTAAAATTGAGGTTTGCAGGGGATTCTGGGTAAGGAAACGTTGGGGGATCCACGCAAGCCATACCTCCCTGGAAGCCGCCGGGTGTCTAGTTTTCAGAAATGCATGGGTTTGGTAGGTTTCCGTAGATGGCCGCCGAGCACCTGGCCAAAAACCCAAGTGACCACCCTTGCAAAACCAGGTGGTTTTGCGATAGGCCATTTTGATGTCGCCTCACAACGTTTTGGGCCCTTGCCTGCCGCGGGTGCTTGGCCCTCCCACACAAGTGAGGCACCATTTTTACCGGGAGACCTGGGGGAACGCTGGATGGTGGTAAATTTGTGTGAGCCCAGTGATAACACAACTTTCCCACACCAAAATGTGTGAAAAAAGTGATTTTTTCAGCTAAAAGTGAGGTTTGCAGGGGATTCTGGGTAAGGAAACGTTGGGGGATCCATGCAAGCCATACCTCCCTGGAAGCCGCCGGGTGTCTAGTTTTCAGAAATGCATGGGTTTGGTAGGTTTCCCTAGATGGCCGCTGAGCACCGGGCCAAAAACCCAATTGACCCCCCTTGCAAAACCAGGTGGTTTTGCGATAGGCCATTTTGATGTCGTCTCACTACGTTTTGGGCCCTTGCCTGCCGCGGGTACTTGGGACTCCCACACAAGTGAGGCACCATTGTTACCGGGAGAGCTGGGGGAATGCTGGGTTGTGGTAAATTTGTGCGAGCCCGGTGATGCCACAACTTTCCCACACCAAAATGTGTGAAAAAAGTGATTTTTTTCAGCTAAAATTGAGGTTTGCAGGGGATTCTGGGTAACAAAAAGTTGGGGGATCCACGCAAGCCATACCTCCCTGGAAGCCGCCGGGTGTCTAGTTTTCAGAAATGTGTGGTTTTGGTAGGCTTCCCTATGTGCCGGCAGAACTAGGGTTCAAAAACTACAGCTAGCACTTTGCCAAAAAAGGGTCATTTTTCACTGCAAAATTGAGGTGTGACCACGTTGCGTTTTGCGCCGTTTCCTGTCGCGGGAACTAGGCCGACCCGCACAAGTGAGGTACCATTTTTCTCGGTGGACTTTGAGGAACGCGGGGTGGGTCGAAATTTGTGGATCCACGCAGATTCCAGAACTTTCCATCACAGAAATTTGGGGAAAATGTGTATTTTTTGTCAATTTTTTACGTTTGCAAGGGATTCTGGGTAACAGACCATGGTGGGAGGCACTAAAGTCACCCCATCCTGGATTCCCCTGGGTGTCTAGTTTTCAAAAATGTATAGGTTTGCTAGGTTTCCCTAGGTGCCGGCAGGGCTAGGGTTCAAAAACTACAGCTAGTCACTTTGCCAAAAAAGGGTCATTTTTCACTGCCAAATTGAGGTGTGGCCACGTTGTGTTTTGCGCCATTTCCTGTCGCGGGCACTAGGCTGACCCGCACAAGTGAGGTACCATTTTTCTCGTAGGACTTTGGGGAACGCGGGGTGGGTGGAAATTTGTGGATCCACGCAGATTCCAGAACTTTCCATCACAGAAATGTGGGGAAAATGTGTTTTTTTTGTCAATTTTTTACGTTTGCAAAGGATTCTGGGTAACAGACCATGGTGGGAGGCACTCAAGTCACCCCATCCTGGATTCCCCTGGGTGTCTAGTTTTCAAAAATGTATAGGTTTGCAAGGTTACCCTAGGTGCCGGCAGAGCTAGGGTTCAAAATCTACAGCTAGACTCTTCGCAAAAAATGTGTAAATTTTCAGTGTGAAAATGTGGTGTGTTCACCTTAGGTTTTGAGCCACTTCCTGTCGTGGGCACTATGCCTACCCACACAAGTGAGATACCATTTTTATCGGGAGACTTAGGGTAGTTCAGATTTGTAAAGCAACTGTTATTACCTATTGATTTTTGAGGCATTTCTCCTTCCAAATGAAAGACATTGTGTAAAAAAAAAGTCATTTTGAAAAATGACCAATAATTGTCATGCAAGTATGAGTATTCCCAATTTCGAAAATGTGAAAATATGCACTGTTTCTAAACTCTGTAATTTGTTCCCATTTCAGAAATATATAGGTGTCTTTCATACCAATTTTTCCATGTATACATTTTCACACTATAATTGCTATATACCCGGAACTAAAAAAAACACATTACAAAATGCTGCTCAGTTTTTTACTCTGGGTTCGTTGGGCTCTTGGTGAACCTACAAGTCCTATATATCCCCACAACCTGGAAGGTCCAGCGGATGTAACGGTACATTGCTTTCTAAGAGATGTCATAATTAGAAGATGTTACAGGTGAAAACGTTGACACAAAAGGCTGCTTTTTTCAACTAATTTTTAATTTTTCCTATATTTAACTGTTAGTTTCTATAAAGAAACCTTGATGGATCTACACAAATGACCCCTTGCTGAATTTAGAATTTTGTCTACTTTTCAAAAATGTATAGCTTTCCAAGATCCATTATTGCTTTTCTACCCATTTCTACCATTATCTGGAAGGAGGTTGAAAGCACAAAAAATTGCAAAAATAGGGTATGTCCCAGAAAAATGCCAAAACTGTGTAAAAAAAGTTGGATTTCTGACAAAAATCTGTCATTCCCTAAAAGCTAGAGAAATGGTGATTCCAGCCCCACAAAGCCTTTTTTGATATCATTTGAGAAAAACCCAGACGCTTTCATTTGCAGCCACTTTTCCCCATTTTTCACAAAAAAAACAAAATTTTGCTGTATTTTGACTAATTTCTGGGAACCCTCTAGAAGAATCCACAAACCCTGGGTACCTTTAGAATCCGCATGATGTTGGAAGAAAAGGACGCAAATTTGGCGTGGATACCTAATGTGGTCAAAAAGTTACAGGGGCCTAAGCGCGCACTACCCCAAATAGCCCAAAAAAGGATTAGCACAGGAGGGGAAAAGGCCTAGCAGCGAAGGGGTTAATGAAATAGAAGAGGATTTGAGAAGTCAAAATGTGCCCTAATTTTTCTTTCTGCAGCACTAATCATAATTTCGATGGCAAAATGAACCCCCTCATTTTGTTCCTTTGCAAATTAAATGTTTTAAGTGTTTCCACTTTATTCCAATCAAGATGGCTTCAGGTGTGCCATACGTTTGTCATAAGTAAGACTGTTAGCGCTCTATTTGTTCTTTAGAACACTCTGGGACATTCTGTCATTGGGCTATACTTTGGTTACATCTGGGTGATATTTGTGCTACATTTGGGCTCTTTTGTCTCTGGTGGCCATCTTGGGAGACTTATTTGTTTTGAAGTTTCCTAATTTCCTCATTTACTACAGTCTCCTCAGTAGGAAATACTTTCAGTTTTTTACTTTGATTCCATCAAGAAGGCATTCAGATGTGTCACACATTTTCAATAAATTCTGAATGTAAGCACTCTAGTTGCTCATTAGATCACTGTAGTAAAGCTACTGCTCACCAGGGAAGTCTGCTGCTGGTATTGAAAGTGCATGTTTCAGTCTGCATGTCAGAATTTTTTAATGAAATAGAAGAGGATTTGAGAAGTCACTCAAAATGTGCCCTAATTTTTCTTTCTGCAGCACTAATCATACTTTCTATGGCAAAATGACCCCCTCGTTTTGTTCCTTTTTAAATTAAATGTTTTAAGAGTTACCACTTTATTCCAATCAAGATGGCTTCAGGTGTGCAATACGTTTTTCATAAGTAGGACTGTTAGCGCTCTAGTTGTTCTTTAGAAAACTCTGAGAAGCTGCAGTAGAACACAAAGGAATCAACTGACAGTCTCTGCCCTTGTTAGTTGTACATGTTTTACTGAGAATGTCAGACTTCATTCTCACATGACTGAGAAATATAATGTGAATTTACAGAAAATATGCCCTCAGTTTAGCTTATAGATCAACTTCCAAACCTCAGTGGGAAAAGTATGAGAAAATAGTTTTCTCTCAAACATGATTCATGATGTCCCAGCAGAAGGCTTTTTCTCTCAAACATGATTCATGTTATCCCAGCAGAAGGCTTTTTCACATGCTAAAATCACCTTAGAACACACCACAATTCCTAAAATGAGTATGGTACCATCAACAAATGATTTATAATGTAACTTCTCGGCCCCCGCGTGATGAATCACCCCGAGACTTTCAGGATAGGAGCGGGCCGGAGCGCCCCACCAGTTTTGAAACTTTCACGAAGATTCAGCAACCGGCGCCAAAGTTATGCCAAATAGAATGTTGCAGATTTCCTATGAATAATAGGTCCGAAATATAACTACCCACTGGCGACCGCCAGTAGGTAATATATATATATATATATATATATATATTCACTGAAAAAAACATAGGTTTCAGGGGCGTTATAGTTAGCTGGACTTTTCACTCGTACAAAACCATAGAAATTCCCCGTTATAGTTAGTTCAGCTAACTATAACTCGCGCGCCCGCAATGCACTGCTGATGACGTCACATATTACATCACTCATGACATGGTCAGTGACATTTTTTCAGTGAATTTCAAAGGTTTTTTAAATGCTAATTTCTAGCTATGCCTACAGTGATAGGACATGTGAAGAAAGAAGGAAAAACGCACAGAAAGAAAAAAAAGAAATGCAGAAAGAAGCAACAGAAGTCCTCAAAGACGAAGAAAAGTGCAGGAAGAAGTATACAGTGCAGAAAGAACAAACAGAAGAGCAGAAACAAGCCTTGTTGCAAAATCATCCTGTACCCTCAACTTTTTCAGACGGATACTGGTGGTAACTGAGTCTGACTAACCAGTCCTAGACCCAGTGCTATGTTAAAAGACACTCAGAATACAGTGAAAACACCTACATACACTAGGGCACACTATGTGTTGGGGTCCCCTGTGATTAGCATGACCTCCTCTGTAAGCCCCTAGTATATAATAGGGCAGGGGATTAAAACTACCTCTTAAAACGCACCACAGGGCGTGTTTGAACACGTCACCTCATGCCCTGTCCCCTCCCTTCCCTTCCCCACTGTGTAAACACACCCTGTAGCCGTTTTAAGTTGGGAGATTAAGTCCCCTTGAATCCTGAGGGTCCCTAGGGTCCAACTAGACCACTAGGTACCTCCAGTAAGCGCCACAGAGCTGCGTTGCAGAGAGGTGTAAAAAGTGGCACGGCCTGCACCACCTCTCTGCAACGCAGAGCGGTGGTGCTTACTGGAAGCACCTGGTGGGCTAGTTGGACCCCAGGGTCCTCAGGATTGAAAGGGAATTATTTCCCCAAATTAAAAACGCGCCACAGGGCCTGTGGGCATTCTGAGTTGAGAGATTAAGTCCCCTTGAATCCTAAGGGTCCCTAGGGTCAAACTAGCCCACTAGGTACCTCCAGTAAGCGCCACAGAGCTGCATTGCATGGAGGTGTAAAAAGGGCGTGGCCTCAGAACACCTGTCTGCAAAGCAGCTCCCTGGCGCATACTGGAGATACCTGTTGGGCTAGTTGGCCCTCAAGGATCCTCAGTATTGAAGGGGAATTAATTCCTCAACTTACAACTGGCCAGGGGGCGCGTTTGCAGAGTGCTGCAAGGAGGGGGCGTGGCCTCCGGCGCGATGCCGGTCTTTTATTTATTTATTTTTAAGAAGGAGGGCTGTGTGGCCCCCTTTCTTTTTCTAATTTATTAGCCCTGGGGACCCCATCCCCCAGGGCCAGCACCCTAATTTTTTTTGTTGAAAAAAATTAATTTGGCCCTCCCAAGGCCTTAATCGGCCCCGGGGACCCCAAGCCCCAGGTCATGGCCTTTTTAAAAAAAAATTATTCTTTAGGAGGGGGGCTGTGTTGCCCCCCTCCTCAGGCCACTTATGGCCCCGGGGACCCCATCCCACTGGGCCGGCCTTTGTTTTTTATTTTTATTTAAATAAATATATATTTATAGGAACACCTAGGACATGCTGGACAAACCGTATGTACCTATCACCATGACGATTTGCGTGATATTCATTAAAAGGCGACTATGCATACAATGAATCCACGTAGAATGTATTCACACCGCTAGTGAAGCTCTGAGATGTCTGACACCCTACCGTGCCTAATCCCAGCGCCCCCGCTGGTGGGTACTCTCCAAGTAGACACCCTTGTCGTTTATTTATACAGACATGGGTAGCTATTGACGGGTACATTTAATACACATGCACACCAAGCCATTCAAAGGGGATTCGACAAAAATTCGACCAAACTATGCAAGAAACCCCCTCACGGTTAATAAAACACACATCCACCGCCGGATGTGTAATACTTTTTATTTTACTCTCTGGAAAGGAGACAAACCTCACTTGAGAGTCACAGCGTGCTCCTGGCTGAGCCCAATGCTGTGTTACACCCACCAGTGCCCGCCGAGTGCCACACACCTCTGTGTTGTATTCCACCAGCTAGTGCGTATGCTATGACACTCTCTAGCCCATGTGCACTGTATCACCACCCCGTGAATATGTCATGCCACACTTGCCTTCGCACGGGTTATATTGCCCCATCTAACGTGCCTTCCTCGATGCCTATGTTATAAAGCACAGCGCTATGCCATACATATTACAATCTGGGATCCATATCTTTGTCACAGTGCATATGCAATGTTACACTACCCAGCACATATTTTATATTACAACTTTAGAGACTACTTAGGTTACATAACACTGCCCTGTGCATATTACACTCCAAGGCGCATATCACATAGCAAGCACTAGTGCCTGTGCTATCTCGCGCTCTCCAATGAATCTGTCATTGCGCACAATGTATTGCATATTATATTTCACGCCCCGGTTCATCTTATATCACACTTTTTGGTGCATAGTTTATACCATATACTATATCTAGTTTTCATTTTCAATCGTGCTCTCAGGACTATGTTCTATATAACACTGCGTCCACCTACCCTTTTCACGGGCATTACATTTTGCGATGGGGGGTGGAGGGTCAGGGGATGTTTCTGCCAAGTGAGCCCGGAGTCACAGTCCCAAACGTCCTTTTCTTCCTGAATAAAAGTGAGATTATGCTGCATACTTGTTCATATTTTAAGTAGTTCGCACAGACACACATTTTAAAAACAATAAAGTTCCTAATACCCACCTTCTATGAACAGTTAGCTTGCTGCCCCATCCTCCTCCTCCCTACCCTCTGTTGTCTGAATCCATGGACTAGCCTCCTCACTCCTGCCATGCATGGTCTGATGTGCTGCCACTGCCCTGCATTCAGCATGATGTACTAGTCCACTCATCCTGCCCTCCATTGCACAATTCTATGGCCCATCATTGACCTCCTGCTTAGCCTCTGTGCTTTGCCTGCTGCCCCTATTCTCCTTCCCCCTGCCCTCCGATGTCTTTGTGCATGCCCCTGCTCCATCCTTTTTGACCACCATGTTCGATGGACCTGCCACTCCTATCTACTCTGAGTGTTCTGTTGAGCTGCCACTCCCCTACCTCCTGCCTAGCATTGTCAGATGACTGTAACCTGTCCCTGCCACCTCCACCCTGCCTGTCCACATGCCATGCCCCTATCCCCTTCCTCCTGTCCTCCATGGTCCATTTTACTGCCACACCCTTCTGCCCTCCCTGGTCTGTTGTGCTGCAACTGCTCCTCCTGCCTGCCCCACACGGTCTGTTGTGAGGCCCCTTCCCCTGAACTCTCTTGTCTGTGCCCAGGTCCTGACCCTCCCTACTATCCTCCATGGTCCTTTGTGCATGCCCCTGCACCCTCCTTCTTGCCCATCATAGCCATTGTGCTGCCACTAACCCTCCCGCTTGCCATGCATGGTCTTCTGTGCTGCCATGGCCCCTCCCACCTTCCCTGTGTGGTCAGCTAGCTGCTCCTGACCCCCTCCCACCTTCCCTTCATGGTCTGTGTGTATGCCATCATAGTCTCACTGTTGCTCTCCATGGTGTGTCTTGTTTCTAGTGCCCATCCTGCCTGACCTCCATGGTCATCTTGCTGCTCCTGCCCTGCCCCCTTGCCCCCAGCCCTCTGTTTCCATGTGCAGACCCCTATTCCCTCCCTCCTGGCTTGTCGGTTCCATTGTAATGCCCGTGATCCGTCCCTCCTGCTCTTTATGGTCAGTTATGCTGCAGCTTCCTCTCCTGTCTGTCCATTATGGTCAGCTAGCTACCATTGCCTCTTTCCCCTCTGTTGTCTGTTGTCCATGTGCATGATCCTGTCCCCTCCCTATTGCTTTCTATGGATTGTTGTGCTGCACTCCCGTCCCGCATGCCCTGTGTGGTGTATTGTGCTGCTGCAAACCCTGATGCCTGCCCTGTAGGGTCAGTTTGGTGCACCTCTCAATGTCCCTCCTGTCCTCTGTTATCCGAGTCCATGTCCCTACCCCAATTCCTCCTGCCTACCATGATCCAATGTACCATACTTGCGAACATTTTGAACTTGGTAAGAGGGAGATTTTGAAATAAAACTGGGGTATTGATTTTCCCCTTTGAGTTACATTGAAAAAGAGAATATTGTAGACAGGAAACAGATCAAGTAAAGCCCATTTGAGCTTAAAAACATTGGACGTTTCCTGGCTGAAACGGGTCTGTTGGCATGTATGGTTGTATGACCACTGCCTCTTCCTTCTGCCCACAATGGTCTATTATATTGCCACAGCCTCTCTTGCCAGTCCTGTATTGTTGGTTTGTTGCCTCTGCCCCCCTTTCCACTGCCCTCCATAGTCTGTTGTGCTGCCACTGCCCTTCCTGCCTGCCCAGTGTGGTCAAATTGTTGCCTCTGCACTCTCCTACCTGCCTTCAATTTTCAGAGTCCGTGCCCCTGGCCTCTGCCTCTCAACAGTATCCCAATGAACAGCTAGATTGCTAACATTCTATATTTATTACAAAAGTGTGGAATGCCTGACGTCATCTTGATGTAATCAAAACTGTAATGCCTAGAGCATTTCCTTTAGAAATTACATATATGAGAGGGTCCTATTTGCATCAAAATTATGGTTAGTGCTCTAAAAAACTAAAATGAGGACATATTATCTGAGTTTTCAAATAGCGACAAAGAACTTTTAAATTATTTGTAATCTTAGTTTTTTTATCCAGTTGACCACTTGATTAAATGTTGCATCCAAGGGGAGAGGGTGTGGTGTTACTTCCAGAGCTGCAGACTTTGCAACTGGGGAACCAGGTTGGAGTTTCTGCTTCAGCTCAACATTCTGTGATTCTGGTCAAATCACTTAATCTCCCCATGTCTACAACCAAAATGAATTTGATCTTGTGTGATGTAACCAATGTTCATGTAAAGCACTCCAATACCTGACAAGTCTGCACTATATAAAACTGCAAATACACAGAAAATAAGTGTTTTGCACACTTCTGTCATTGGGCTACATCTGGGTGATATTTGGGCTACATTTGGGCTCTTTTGTCTCTGGGGGCCATTTTAGGAGATTTATTTGTTATGAAGTTTCCTAATTTCCTCATTTACTGCAGTCTCCTCAGTAGGAAATGCTTTCAGTTTTTTACTTTGATTCCATCAAGAAGGTATTCAGATATGTCACACATTTGCCATAAATTCTGAATGTTAGCACTCTAGTTGCTCATTAGATCACTGTAGTAAAGCTACTGCTCACCACAAAAGTCTGCTGCTGGTATTAAAAGTGCATGTTTCAGTCTGCATGTCAGAATGTTTTTATGAAATAAAAGAGGATTTCAGAAGTCAAAATGTGCCCTAGTTTTTCTTTCTGCAGCACTAATCATAATTTATTTGGCAAAATGAACCCCCTCATTTTGTTCCTTTGTAAATTAAATGTTTTAAGTGTTACCACTTTATTCCAATCAAGATGGCTTCAGGTGTGCCATACTTTTGTCATAAGTAAGACTGTTAGCGCTCTAGTTGTTCTTTAGAGCACTCTGGGAAGCTGCAGTAGAACACAAAGGAATCAACTGACAGTCTCTGCCCTTGTTGGATGTACATGTTTTACTGAGAATGTCAGACTTCATTCTTACATGACTGAGAAAGATAATGTGAATTTACAGAAGATATGCTCCCAGTTTAGCTTATAGATCACCTTCCAAACCTCTGTGGGAAAAGTATGAGAAAATAGTTTTCTCTGAAACATGGTTCGTGATATCACAGCAGAAGGCTTTTTCACATGGTAAAATCACCTTAGAACACACCACAATTCCTAAAATGAGTATGGTACCATCAACAAATGATTTATAATGTAACTAAAGTCTTAAAACCTTCTATTAACTGCAATGCTTTTTAATGAGGTGCTATCATGTATATTGGTCCCAAGATGGCTGCCAACACTTCTTGGATGAAGTACTGACAGCCAATCAGATCTCACGATGAGATGTGTGGTTAGGCTCCGCCCAGATATATATGTGATTTTACTTTTGATTTTCTCAGGAACTACTGAACAGATTGACACCATATATGCAAAAGGCACATGCCTGACCTGAGGACTACCTCTTTGCCAAATTTCAAGTAATTCTGTTCAGCCGTTCGGGCTGTACCTTGGACTAAAGGTCCCTATGGAAAATTGCATGGGGAAAAGGTGTTTTGGGACCTCCCTTTTTTCTCAGCCCCCGCTTGACGCATCCCCCCGAGACTTTCAGGGTAGGAGCAGAGCGGAGCGCCCCACCTATTTTGAAAATTTCGCGAGGATTCGTCAACCGGCGCCAAAGTCCTTCCAAATAGAATGTTGCGGATTTCCTATGGAAACACGGTCCTAACTATAACTATCTACTGGCGACCGCCAGTAGATAATATATACATATATATATATATACACCAAGATGTATTGAAGAATGAGTGGGTGTAAGAGTGTCTTAATGGATGATTTAGTATGTGTGTATTTGACTGTATAAGTGAGTGATTAAACATGTCTTAGTGAATGCATGGGTTAGTGACTAATCTGTGTGAATTTATGTATCAGTCTTTCAGTTGGTGTGTAAGTGGCTGCATGGGTTGCTAAGTGCCTCCATGACTGTCTATATAGGTTAATAATTGGTTGTCTGAGTACCTGTATGGGTGCCTGAGTTTCTGTGTGGTTGGCTGTGGGGTGTGTGACTCCCTGCATGGATATGTGAGTGGGTGATTCACTGGGTGTATGGGTTCATGAGTACATCTGTGAGGGGTTGTATGGGTGGGTGAGTGTGTGTATGGCTATGTTGATAAGTGAATAGATGGCTCAGTGGTACATTTGTGAGTAACTACATATGTGAAAGGTAGTATATGTGAGTGTTGGAGTATATAAGTGACTGTATGTGAGAGTGAGTGATTGTGAGAGTAGCTGTATGGATAAGTATGTGCTTGTATCAGTGATTATAGAAGAGTAAGTACGTGTTAGTATCTGTATGAAAAGGTGAGGTGGTGTGTGTATAACTGTATAGTGAGTAAATTGCAGTGTGATTGATTCTTTGGGTGACTGACTAGGTGTGTGAGTAACTCTATGGGTGAATGGCATTGTATGAGTATTTGTATAGGTGTATGAGTGCATATATCAGTGGCTGTATTGAGCTGTGTGAGTGACTGTGTGTATGAGTGACTGTATTGGTGAGTGGATGTGTGTGCAGACCTATGAATCTTTCAGTCGGTTTGTACTAACTGGTATTTGTGTGTCTATGGTTTCAAGAATGGTAGTCTGTATTTTAGAGTAGGTGTATGAAAGGTTATATTAGTGTGTGATGAGGTGCATCAGATATCAAGTGGATGATGTAATCAGCGATGTCATCAGTGATGTCATTTGAGATGTCATCAGTGATTTCATCAGTGATGTCACTGACCGTGTCAAGAGTGATGCAATATGTGACATCATCAGTAGTGCATTTTGGGGTCCCAAATTATAGTTTGCTCAACTAACTATAACAGCCAAATTTCTATGGTTTTTTACGAGTAAAATGTCTCACTAACTCTAACGTCCATGAAACCTGTGTTTTTTCCAGTGAATTTCCAAAGTTTTTTAAATGCTCATTTCTAACTATAATGTCCCTGAAACCAATGGGTTTTTTGTGTGAATTTCTAAGGTTTTTTAAATGCTAATTACTAACTATAACATCCCTGAAACCTATGGTCTTTTCAGTGAATTTCTATGGTTTTTTAAATGTTTATTACTAACTATAACGTCCCTGAAATCTATGTTTTTTTCAATGACTTTCAAAGGTTTTTTAAATGCTAGTCACCTTTGCATAGTGGTGCAGAAAGGAGCCTGGGCCTCTGACCAGCGCTCAGGAATTCCACTGCGTGGGACTTACAAGAGGTACCAGGAGTGCTACTTGGCCCCCAAAGTCCCTTAGGAGTAAAGTGGACTTCATCCCCCAACCAGTACTGTACCAGGAAGCACGTTTGCAGAGTGGTGGAGAAAGGTGAGTGTGGACTCTTAAGACCTCTTAGCAATTCCACCGTGTGGGACTTACTGGAGGTAACAGGAGGGGTAGTTGGCCCCCTTTTTTTTTAGAAGGGGTGCTGTGTTGCCCCCTTCCCTTAATATTTTGTGGGCCCTGGGGACCCCATCCCCCTGGGCCTGATCCATAAAAAAATGGAAGGGGCCAAGCGGCCCCCCACCAGAAGCCGATTTCGGCCCCAAAGGACCCCATCCCCCGGGGCATGGCCTCATTTTTTTTTTATTATGGTAGGGAGCCGCATGGCCACCCTTCCCTGGGCCTGGGGACCCGATCACTGGCGGCCTGGCCAGCCTTTATTTTTAATGTTAGAGGGAGGTCGCGTGGCCTCCTCCTCAGGCAATTATGGCCCCAGGGTCCCCATCCCCCGGGGCTGGCCTTCCGTTAAAAAAAAAAAATTAGAAGGGAGGGGTCCGAGTGGCCCACCTCCCGGGCTACTTCTGGGCCCGGGGACCCAATCCCCCGGGGCCTAGCCTCAATGTTGGGGACCGCAGGGGAGCCCCAATGCCCCTGCGGTCCCTGCTGGCTCCCCGCCACCTGCGGGAGCCAGCATTGCTTTCGGACAAGGGGAGCTGCTGACATGCAGCTCCCCTTGTCCAAAAGCAATCTGCGTTGCTTCGTGGAAGCGAGAGCAGAATTCTTGCTCTTGCTGCCACAAAGCAAAGCAATGTTTGAAATGAGAGACTGCAATGTCCCAGGGATAGGCGCACCAGGACATTGCTGGAGCTGGCCCAGAGAGATGGTGGTCCCTGGGGCATTGTGGGGGGGGGAAGGAGCTCCCCACGCATTTTGTTTTTCAAGCTCGCACAGCCCCGCATATATTTTGCACATTTCCCCCGGGACCTGGAGGGTCCTTATTAAAATGAAGCATTGGAGCATGTGCTTTGTTTTTATTTCTGTTTGCGGCTGTGGCCGGATTCACGCACCCAGTGTGAATCCAACCGAAAATATTTTTAAAAAATGCTTTGCTGGGGGCCCCTGTGGGACGCCCTGAGCACGCCCAGGGGGTCAGGGTGTTGCTACCCTGCCCAATTTTTTTTTTTTTAACCTTTTGTCTTGTGACTCAGATAGCTGCCAACACTTCTTGGTTTGAAGTGTTGGCAGCCAATCAGAATGAAGCTTCACCAGATATCACCAGATATCGATATTTTTTATTTTAAAATTTCTCACGAACTACTGCACAAATTTACACCATTTAAAGCAACGATTGCACTCTGGACAAAGGAATACCTCTCTGCCAAATTTGGTGTAATTCCATTCAGCAGTTTGCGCTGTAGCTGCAACAAAGGTTCCTATGTAAATTAACAAGGAGAAAACGCATTTTAGACCCCCCTTTTTCTCGGCCCCCGCTTGACGAATCACCTTGAAACTTTCAAGACAGGAGCAGACCAGAGCACTCCATTAGTTTTAAAAAATTTGCGAATATTCTTCAAATGACACCAAAGATATTGGCAAATCAAAACACACTTTTCCTATGGAAACTAGGTCCTAACTATAACTACTGACTGGCAACCGCAAGTAGGTAATATATATATATATTTGGCGTTCCATGTTGGGTGTTGCTGTTCAATGAAAAATAAAAAATAAACACCTAATGAGCATACGGACATTGCGTGGCACCTTTGTTGGAGTTGCAGGGAGAGTGTGCCTGTTAATACTGCTCGAGTGTGCCTCTTAATACTGCTCGACGGAGTACCCAAATATTGTTAAGGCCATTACAAAATGGATGCCATTTCTGTCGAGAAACGATGATTATTTTGTAGTCCTACATCAATGTCCACTATTGTGCACTATATGCTGATTAAATAAGTATTCACTCCAAACGTAATTGGGCTCAGCATTGGTTTTGTTTATAGAAAAACTACAGATGGATGTAAGGAGACAAGCGATCTTGCTGTGAGCCCGCCGCTGTCAAGAGGCATACATATATATATATATATATATATATATATATATGTATATATATATTCAAAACCACAGGTTTCCCAAAGTGGAAAAGCCGCACATGAGGGGGTATACACACAGCTTGCTGCCGGTAGCAGAACGACAGCCTGTCAAGCCCCATTCCATTCTCGTGCCAAACGCGTTTCGGGCGTCATCCCGCCCTTGATCACTGGCTAAGCAAATGAAGGATCCGGCATATTCAGACACACCTGTTTTTATTTTAAATTCATGTCCCACCCACATAGGTTATAGCTAGGCATTGTGGTCTATGTAGTGCAAGCTACAGGAACTTCAGGGTGCCTCAAACATGATCGGTGCCAAAGTCCTTACAAAAGTTCAAATGTCAAACCCAAGTGGGTGAAAGGAGGCCAAAACATCACCATCACGATGCCAATATATGCCAGCAGCTCAGGCCCCCCTCATTCTGATCGCCGCTCTCGTTGCTTGAGCAGCACAGATCCGCCAGAAGCAGCAGCGGGGCTTTTCCGCGACCCGGCGAGCCGCAAAAATTTTCAAAACCACAGGTTGCCCAAAGTGGAAAAGCCGCACATGAGGGGGTATACACACAGCTTGCTGCCGGTAGCAGAACGACAGCCTGTCAAGCCCCATTCCATTCTCGTGCCAAACGCGTTTCGGGCATCATCCCGCCCTTGATCACTGGCTAAGCAAATGAAGGATCCGGCATATTCAGACACACCTGTTTTTATTTTAAATTCATGTCCCACCCACATAGGTTGTAGCTAGGCATTGTGGTCTATGTAGTGCAAGCTACAGGAACTTCAGGGTGCCTCAACCATGATCGGTGCCAAAGTCCTTACAAAAGTTCAAATGTCAAACCCAAGTGGGTGAAAGGAGGCCAAAACATCATCATCACGATGCCAATATATGCCAGCAGCTCAGGCCCCCCTCATTCTGATCGCCGCTCTCGTTGCTTGAGCAGCACAGATCCGCCAGAAGCAGCAGCGGGGCTTTTCCGCGAGCCGCAAAAATTTTCAAAACCACAGGTTGCCCAAAGTGGAAAAGCCGCACATGAGGGGGTATACACACAGCTTGCTGCCGGTAGCAGAACGACAGCCTGTCAAGCCCCATTCCATTCTCGTGCCAAACGCGTTTCGGGCGTCATCCCGCCCTTGATCACTGGCTAAGCAAATGAAGGATCCGGCATATTCAGACACACCTGAAACGCGTTTGGCACGAGAATGGAATGGGGCTTGACAGGCTGTCGTATATATATATATATATACTCTCCATTGCATGATTAAGGTAGGAATGCCGAAACGCGTCACAAAGGATTGGAATCATTAAAACTGTGGATTTGGTGATAATCGTTGGTGTCGGCGTCCTTTCTTTGATAGAAGACAGGAGTTGGAGGTTGATATATACTCTCCAATTTAATGAAAATGCAGATAGGCACACCTCTGAAGGACCTATTGACCCTCTGTTTGACCAAGACATTCTCATGACAATACAATACGGTCCTTTGTCAAAAGGTATTACTCATTACACATCTGCATTTTTTCAGGGTCAGACTAGGGCAGAAATAGGCCTGGACACGAATTTAAACGTAGTCACCATTATGGATTTAGGAAAAGATGACTCATATTTGCAAATCATGTCATGGAAGTTTTGAACTTGTAACACATGCTGTATAGGTGGTATGCAAGGGATTGGAAACCACATGCATTTGTGCTTGTAGCAGGCAATGTTTGTGCCAATATCAAGTAAATCAACAATACAAACTGACCCACAACACTCTAAAACAGGCCCACAGTGTGGCACAAAATAGACCCACACACTGACTTGTCAGACTAGTCCTTCTGGCACTGCCAGATTGCCGTATAGGCTTGTCTGATCCTGTGTTCTTCTGGATCTGGCTGTCTCATTTACCCTGAACCTTCCATGCTGTTTTAAAATGTTGAATAAAAACTGAAGCAAGGAGTGCTTACTTTTTGGTCCTGCGGATATGAATCATTTTTAGGTGTGTCTTGAGAGCGCAACTGTATGAAAGACAAATTGTTATCAATTCTTTAAAATATAGATAGAGGGTTCATTTGCTCCACTTAGAGTAGCATTTCTAACGCAACTTATGCTATTTTAGGCTGTCTGAGGTATCAATCTGCCTCCAGTGGCGTGCTTGGTGTGGAATGAATGAAAGATTTGTTTATATCTCAAATGTACATGGAATTATCACACATTAAATTATTTATCTCATAGTTGTTCTGCATACAGAAAGTAGTTATTTTTTATTTTTATTTTTTTCTCTACAGCAGGCTTTTAAATATTTTAGTCAGGACTCAAACTGCAAGCTAGACATATTGGCTTTGCTAATGCTTGTTCATAGAGTAACCCAGCTGCAGGATTGTGTGAGATTCATCAGAAAGTTGCTGTTAATTCTTGCAAATTCCATAATTATATAATTATAATAATTAATTAATTATAATAATTAATACCTACGGTTCATGATATTTTTTGCTTGTGAGGTTTCCTGTTAAAATGTCAACTTCTGCATGTTGTTTATAAAAAACAAGATTGCCGAAATCCATCCAGTTTAAAAGTGGTAGAAAAACAGTTTTAAAGTTAATTTACAGGAAATCAACAGATCCATGTTCTTCTCAACTGGCACTCGTGAGGAAATATTGTCAGTTTGCAGAGCAACGAAAACGAAGCCTAGATGAAGAAAGATCATGAAGCTCTGACTATTGAAAGGTCAACATTTGGGATCCAAGCAAGACATAATAAAAACGGTGCACATCGCCTACATAATAAACAAGCATTTGCAATGCAATAGGTCTCGCATTATTAAAGTTTGAGCTATTGGTGTTGCATTATTTAGCAATGCCAATAGCTCAAAATTTAATAATGCGAGACCTTTTGCATTGCAAATGCTTGTTAATGTTTTTCTCTTCAGCTGTTTCCTTCCCTGTGCACCCTAGCCCACCGCCCTCTTTTAAGCTATTCTTCAGTGTAAATTAATTTCAGGCCAGAGCGCCCCTAGGAACAACCTAGCCTTGTGCTTTTTATTCACCATTTGAAGGGCGCAGGGGGTTTGGTAGGTTTGAAATGTGGACTTAGGGTGTCAAACAGAGGTCCCCAGTGCAATCTAATGCCATGCACAGGCGCCGTTTTGACAACAAAATATGAATGTTTCCGCCCAGAATACCTCACCCTGAGTCTGGTGAGAGCCTTGTGAGGCAAACTGGCTTCTGTGCCCTGTTTACCCCTTCCCAGGGCACAAGGAACCCCGTCTGTTTCATTACACTCTCTTGTAACTTTGATGTTACAAGACACGCGAATTGACGTCACTTCCGGCAGCCCCTCTAACCATCTCTAAAGGCCCCTGTGATTGAGCTTACAGTTTGTTTTACTCCTACATGAATGCAGACTTACTTTATTTACGTATGTGTTGTCTTATGAAGCGTTAACCACACCTGAGCAGGTATCAGAGCGCTGTACTGAGGAACGTTGTGAGCACAGGCAAAGTGAACCATGGCAACATCATAAAACAGAGGGCTGGGCTGCCAGGTGTGACAGGGGCCTGTAGTGCACCGAGTGACCAGGGGTGTGCGAGTGTGCAGTGGGAGACATGCATGGACACATGGCAGCACAGCGGGCCAACAGCAGCCAGTCAGCAACAGAAGGAAGAGAGAGACGAATATTATAGGATTAAGTGACTGGCGTGAAAGGCTTTCAGCAGAGGCAGCGGGGCTGGGGCGTAGACAGCAGAACAGCAGCTGAGACTCCGCATTCAGTCAGCAATAGAAGAAAGAGAGGGTTGGATATTAGGATTAAGTGGCTGTAGTGAAGAAGGCTTTTAGCAGAGGCGGCCGGGCTGGGGTGGAGAGAGCAGAACAGCAGCGGAGACAAACAGCAGCCAGTTAGCAACAGAAGGAAGAGAGAGACGGATATTAGGCTTAAGTGACTGGAGTGGAGGAGGCTTACAGCAGGAGTAGCGGGGCTGGGGCAGAGACAGCAGAATAGCAGCTCATACAAGCTGCAGTCAGTCAGCAACAGATGGAAGAGAGATTGGATATTAAGGTTAAGTGACTAGAGTGGAGGAGGCTTTCAGCAGAGGCAGCGGGGCTGGGGTGCAGAAAGCAGAACGGCATGAGGGATTGAACTAAGGACAGCGCGGAAAATATGCCAAGTCGTATGTTAGATTTATTTTACGTTCGAAAGAGTACCTGCAACCCGTTCACCCCTGACAAAGAACAAATGCAATTTATGGAAAAAAACAAGCCCTGGTACCTGGGCTACTGCTGCGGAGAGTAGGACATCTAGATAAGTCGGGCTCAGGTGGAAGGGTCGCCGCTGAGGGGAGTCGGTGCAGCTTCACATGTCGGGCTCATGTGCCATAGTCACAGCTTCAGGAGTCCGGTCCGTAGTAGCAGCGTCGCAGATGAAGGAAGTAAAGCGCGTGCAGTTTCTAAAGTCAGCCACAGCATATCGGGTCCATGGAAAAGAGCAAACTATTAACTTCCGAGGCTGATGGGAGGTGAGCCGTGGCGCGATCCTGACTAGGAAGCTCTTTAAACAAGACTACAAGTCCCAGAAATTAAAGAAATAAATGGGAACAGTGTAGCCTCCTACCCCCGCCCCTCCGCGCACGTGAAAAACAAAGCCGCGAGTGGTGCACGCATGCCCATATGCTTTCAATTATCACGCCCATGTCTGGGCACGATAATTGAAACCATATGGCAGGAAATGCGCGTAATAGACACCAATAGGCCAGTGGCGGAGCTATGCGCCCGCCTCTGGCCTATTGGTGTCTATTTTACAAAAGAACACGCACGGAAGGGCCAATAGCAGGCCACAAAGGTAAAATCACACGCATGAGCGTGTGCATTTTCCAGGTCGATTTTCAAAACCCGGACAAAAGGACTCTTGCCTGCGCAAGCACTGCTGCGCAGTGCAACGCAGGTCACGAGACCTAAAAACGGTTGTACACCCCCTGCCATACACAATGGTATGGTCGTCCCAAAGCAAGCCTGCCACAAGTTTTTGAAGGGCCCGCCTATTGCCGAGGGGCCCTGCACAGGGAGAGGGCGGGTTTCGAAGTTTATACATTTTTCCTGTGGGGAAGGAGAACAGAGGGAAGGTCAGCCTTAGGTGTCATTTAGTGAAATTAGCCTTGTTGGCTACCTCATCATGAACAAAGGAGACGAATTAGCTCTAACATCAATAAATGAATAGGTTTCAGCATGAGGGCAGGCCAACAAAACGTGTGTGCGAGTGTGAAATAATGAGCCCTCTGCCCCCTCCCCTCAGCCTACATGACATGCCTGGTCTGGGGGTCTGTGGAAGGGATGGGGTACATAGGGTAATCGTTCATTAATCATTCTAATAAAGAGAACCCGCCACAAAAAGTAAATCTCTGAGCAGAAACACCCTGCACTACCTACATATCACGTGAAAACCTTGCACCAAAAATCTTTTTGTGTGAGTATTCTCTGAAAAAAACGTGTGGGGGGAGAATGCTCCTGCAAAAAGATATTCTTTCTTTTTGCTGGAAAGTTCTCACATGGGCGAAGTTGTGCACGATCCAAAAATTTCGCAATTTTACTTCACATACATGCATCAACATAAGGAATTGCGATTCCTAAATAGCGATTTTTAAGTAATCGCTAATTAGGAAACGCAATTCCTTATGCATGTAGGAATCGCAAGATAAATTGCGACTCCTAAACATTACCTAATAGTGAATCGCAAATTATGAATTGCTATTAGATAATGTCACTCCATTCATTCCTATAGGCCCATAGGAATGAATGGGAATGCATTCGAAAATGTGATTACCAAATTGGTAATCGCAAATTGCGAATGCAATTACAAGGGTGCCAGGGGGGTCTAAGGCAACCCCTGATGCACACCCCCAAAAAGGTACGTGTGCACATGCGGGGGGCATGTGTGTGCACCACATGTCACTTTGAAAATTACCATCAAATTGAAGTTGATGGTAAATAGCGTTTCCTAAATGCACAGTTTGCATTTAGGAAAGGCTTGATGTATCGCCTTTAGGGAATCGCAATGCACTCGCAATTCAGGTAATCGCTAAAAATATTTTGATTTCCTAATTAGCAAATGGAAAGGGGTTCATGCATCAGAAAATTGCTTTTTCTGGTCGCAAATGGGCCGATTCTGCGAATCGTCCTGTATGCGAGCAGTAAAAAGCTTGATGCATGTGCCCCCTACTTACGAAATTATAAACTTTGCAAAACTCTGTTCTCTGAGCAAAAAACCATATCTCACAAGTCAGTTTTTAATTCTAAGCACATGGGACTTAATGACAGCTGGACCTGTCTGTTTGCTTCACTTTTATCCCCTCCTGGCTCTTCGCCCTTGCGATTTCACTCTCCTCTGTTGAGTTCTCTCTCCTTTATTTCAAAATCAATGAAGGTCGTATTACTCTGAGTTGTCCGCATTGTTCCTTATGTCTCTGCCGTATTGCTTTATGTTTTTAAATTGATCTTATGCCACCTTCGCTTGTTCCTTTTTGGAATCAGTTTGTCAGACCTAAAGCTTGAATCTGATGTTACATGAGAGACAGTGTGTTCTGGCCATGACTTTACCTGAGATGGCACTGCAAATGCTACCTGGCACTACTGTTATTTTAAGGTAAAATAAATCGTAAATCCAGTAATTGTAATGCGCGAACTACTCACCCCAGAGTCACATGGTGCTGAACTGATCTGCCGCCGGAGCCGGGTATCCAACCATGAGCCCTGTGCTCCGAAGTCAGCAGCCCTGGCCGCTGCACCACACCTCCCCACTTCACTGATCTCTATTTCCTCTAGCCACTGTTTTTGAGATACTTCAATTTTCGCTGTTTTATAAATATATGTGTATTTTTACTTTTTTTCATATTAATAATTCACTATCCAGGTGAGGGTTCTACGTGCTAATGCATCAAGTCTTAGCACATCTTGTTTTCTTTTACAGCTTTAAATAGTGCGAACTCGACCCGAAGGTATTGGAGTGCTTTACATGAGCACCAGTCATATTAAACAATTAATTTTTGGTAGGCACAGGAAAATTAAGGGGCATATGTATCAAGCCCTTTACCTATTCGCAAACGGGCCGATTCTCAGAATCGGTCCGTTTGTGAACGGGAAAAGGACTTTTGGGATGTATCATCCCAAAAGGGCATCGCATATTAGAGAATCGCAAAATTGGCGATTCTCTATTTTGCAATTGCATTTAAGGAATCGCAAATTGCAATTCCTTAAATGCGATGTAGAAAGCATCTAAGTTCTGCGAATTTCGCATAAGAAATTACAAATTACCACCAACTGACAGTTGGTGGTAATTTGCGAATTCTTTGAAAAAAGCACTTTTTTGCTTTTTTCAAAGTGCCATGTGGGGGCATGTATGTGTGCCACATGTGCACTCATGCACATTTCAGGGGTGCAACAGGGTGTCCCTTTGGAACGCTTGCACCCTTGAAATTGCGTCCGCAATTTACGAGTACCTATTGGCCCATAGGAATGCATGGGAAGGGATATTAAGGAATATGAGGGAATTGCAAAATATTTGCGATTTTTTAATTAAATATCGTTTTGCAATTCTCAAATAGCGATTCCCTAAAAATCGCTATTTGGAAATCGCAAAACCTTTCATTGATACATATGCCCCATAGTGATGATTTGTCCAGAATCACAGGATGTTGAGCTGAGCCGAGACTCAAACCTTCTTCCCCATCTCCAAAGTCCACAGGTCTGACCATTAGCCACATCCATGTGAATGAGAGCTAGTATGAGCAGATACAGAAGCTAAAGAAGATCATTGCAAAGTAGTCAAACAGCCAAGAGGTGCGTTGAGAGATGAATACTCCATTGTACAGAGCCAACACAAGATTGAGAGTCTCAATCAATCATTTGTAGTGCGCGCTGCTCACCCGTGGGGGGTCTCAAGGCGTGGGGGGGCGCTGCTACTGTTCGAATAGCCAGGTCTTGAGAAGTCTCTTGAAGGTCAGCAGGTCCTGGGTCTGTCACAGATGGGTAGGGAGGGTGTTCCATGTCTTGGCGATCTGCCTCCGGTGGTCATTCGGTGGATGTGTGGAACGGTGGCGAGGGCGAGGTCGGCGGAGCGAAGCTGGCAGTTGGGGGTGTAGAAGGTGAGTCGTTTGTTGAGGTATGCTGGTCCGGCATTGTGGAGTGCTCTGTGAGCGTCAGTGAAGAGCTTGAAGGTGATCCTCTTGTTGACAGGGAGCCAGTGCAGGTCCCTCAGGTGGGCGGTGATGTGGCTGTGGCGGTGGATGTTGAGGATGGGGCGTGCAGAAGCGTTCTCTCTGCGTTGAAGTCTCCTGGAGTTTAGCCGTGGTTCCCGTGTAGAGGGCGTTGCCGTAGTCCAGCCTGCTGGTGACGAGAGCCTGGGTGACCGTCCTTCTGGTTCCGGTGGGGATCCATCTGTAGATCTTGCGAAGCATATAGAAGGTGTTGAAGCAGGAGGAGGAGACGGCGTTGACTTGCTGGGTCATTGACAGAGATTAATCCAGGATGAATCCCAGGTTGCGTGCGTGGCTAGTGGGTGTCGGAGCAGCTCCCAGCGAGGCCGGCCACCAGGAGTCATCCCAGGCGGAGGGGGTGGAGTCGAGGATGAGGACCTCCATCTTGTCCATGTTCAGTGTCAGGCAACTGCTCTTCATCCATTCGGCTACGGCCTTCCTTCCTTCGTGGAAGATGGTTTTGGCGGTGGCAGGGTCTTTGATGAGGGAAAGGATCAGCTGGGTGTCGTCGACATATGAGATGATGTTGAGGTTGTGAGATCAGAGGATGTTGGAGTGCGGTGTCATGTAGACGTTGAAGAGGTTCGGGCTGAGGGACGATCCTTGGGGTAAGCGGCAAGTGATCTTGGTGGCTTCGAATCGGAATGGAGGGTGGCGGACTCTGGTTTCTGTCGGTGAGGAAGGAGGTGATCCAGTCCAGGGCTTTGTAACGGATCCTTGCGTTGTAGAGGCATGTGCGTAGGGTGTGGTGGCAGACGGTATCGAAGGCGGTCGAGAGGTCTAGGAGGATGAGGGCCGCGGTTTTGCCGTTTTCCAGCAGGGCCCTGATGTCTTCTGTGGCAGTGATGAGGGCGGTTTCGGTGCAGTGGTTCTTGCGGAATCCAGATTGGGACGAGTCCAAGGTGTTGTTCTCCTCGAGGAAGCGGGTCAGTTGTCTTTTGACGATCTTCTTGATGACTTTTGCCAGAAACTGGAGCAGGGAGATGGGCCGGAAGTTCTTGAGGTCTCTTGGGTCTGCCTTGGGTTACTTGAGTAGGGCGATGATCTCTGCGTGTTTCCAGCTTTCCGGGAAGGTGGCCGTCTCGAATGAGCTGTTGAAGATCTTTCGGAGTTGGGGTGCGATGATGGAGCTTGCTTTGTTGAAGATGTGGTGGGGGCAGGGGTCTGACAGTGATCCGGAGTGGATAGTGTTCATGGTTTTTTTTGTTTGAAAACAGATTTTATTTGTCAAAATATCACATATGATGCAGATCTCTGTGCAACAGACAACTGCCGCATGTAAGATACAAAAATTTAATTTGACCATTTTTCATAAAAATGCAGGAGAATATGAAAGGCAATACAAATAAAATCAAACCCTCAGAACAACCAACCCCCCGACCCCACGGCGCACTGTTCTCTTATTCTAGAGCAACTTATCATTGACTCGAACTGCCATTTATCAACATAAGATCCCATCCTCCACGATACAATTTCCTGCCTAGGAATTGCAGGCAGATCACAGGTAGATACAAAGAGCAGGAGAGACTAGAAGTAGGGGATATGGAAGTCACACTGGGTCTCGTTTCCCGTCTACCCGTGGCAGCTCAAGCTCCAGGCCTCGGTAGTCCGCCCAGAGGCTCCAGATCTTGTAGTGCTTCCTGGGACCCCCCCCCGGCCTCAAATATTGGGGTCTCCAAGCCCATACAGAAGTCCATGCCGTTTTTCCAAGCCGAGACCGAGGGGCACCACCTGCCAGGCTCTAGCTATGTCCCTTTTCGCCAGAGTGAAACTCAGGAGCATGAGATAACGCTTATAAATATTTCCCCTGAACCCTCCCATCACATTTAGGAGGACTAGCTTCGGCGAATTAGGGAGCTCCCACCCCAGCACTTTAGTGCGACAGGCCAGCACCCCCCTCCAGAATCTTGCTAGTGCAGTGCAATGCCATACAGTGTACAGCGGAGTCCCATCCTCATGCTCGCATTGGAGACACACCGGGGAAGCCACTAAGCCCGCCCTCCAAAGCCTCTGTCCAGTCCTCCTCATCCAGCTGACCCACATCGCCCTCCAAGGCCTCCCTTAATTGCTGCAGTGAAGGGGAACAGTGTGTAACTACAGATTGGTAGATTTTGGAAATTGTATGGTCTAGGAGGTCCCCCATAAATACCTTGGCCTCCACCGGGCTGAACTCCGGCAGCGAGTCCAGACCCTCCAGACTTGGAAGATAGCATGCCTGAATTGTAAATATTTAGAAAAATTGGGTCTTCGGCATCTTAAATAAGGGTGGGCGTAGTGGGCGTAGTGGGGCTATGTGAAGCAGCACGTAGTGTGCCCAAATCTACGCACACTACGCGCTTCGCGTAGCCCCACTACGTGCCACCCACCTCCCACCCGCCATTCTTTTAAATAATATGAGCAATGAAAATTAAGTAAAGTAAGTCGACTTACCCGTAAGCGCGGCGTCTCCGGGGCTCCCTCTTTCAGTTTCTAATTTCTTCTGGCAAATGCGCATGCGCGGACGCCCGCGCATGCGCATTTCTCGCGAGAAATGCGCATGCGCGGGTGTACGCGCATGCGCATTTGCCAGAAGAAATTAGAAACTGAAAGATGGAGCCCCGGAGACGCCGCGCTTACGGGTAAGTCGACTTACTTTACTTAATTTTCATTGCTCATATTATTTAAAAGAAGGGCGGGCGGGAGGTGGGTGGCGGGTGGCAAGCAGCTACGCTTCGCCCTCGGCGTGTGCGTAGCGCTGCCCTGCTTCGCCTACTTCGGAAAGTGCGAAGCAGGCAGCGCTATGTACACTACGTGGGCGAAGCGTAGTGCTACGCCCGGGGTTAATCTTAAAGTCCTACTGGATATCTTGAAAGGATTTTAATACTGGACCCCGCATGACGTCACCCAAGGTGGAGATCCCAATACTGTCCCAGTCGCAGAACCCAGAAGAGCCGCCAGTTGCGGAAATCAGCCATTATGCCAGAGTGGGGTCTCCGAGTTAATCTGTTCCACCAGCCCATCCTCCGTAGCGCCTGCCTTCAGATCTGAAAAACTATCCGCGTGGCAGATGGTAGGGAGCGTCTCAACGGGGCAGAATAAAGAGTAGTGCGTAGAGTGTAGTCGCCCACGCAGCACAGCTCCACGGAATAAGCCGGGTCTGCCCTGTCCCCGTACCACCACTCATTTAAAACGAGCAGATGTGATGCAATATAGTAAGACCAAATGTCAGAAGTTGCCAGCCCCCGCAGTATGTGGATAGAAAACAAGTCTGGATCACCACCCTAACTGCCCCACCATCCCAGAGGAACTGACCCAAGGCAGAGTTTACCTGATGAAACCACCGTTGGGGGAATCGCATAGGGATGATTCTGCAGTTGATACAGTAGGCACGGGAGCGACACCATCTTAAAAATAGCTGACTGGCCATAAATGGACAGGGGCATGTGGGACCAGGTCTTAATATCCTCACGCACTTGATCCCATACTGGTGCAAGGTTTCGCTCCCAAGCCGTGGTGGGAGAATTGGACAGATACACCCCCAAATATTTCAAACTCCCATGCACCACCTGCACCGATGAGGCCCAGGAACCGAGCATGCCCCCGCCTCCCATGACCCACAGGGTGGATTTCCGAGGGTTCATATATAGACCCGAGGTCTCCCCAAAGATCTGCATAATACGCAACAGCCGGGGGCCCGTCCTATCCAAGGAAGAACAGCACATCGTCGGCGTACAGAGCAATGCCATCAGACAATCCGTGCGCCCATTCAAAACCAGTCACCTGAGCGCCCATCCGCACCCAAGCGGCCAGGGCTTCCATTGCTAAAGCAAAGAGATAGGGGGATAATGGACACCCCTGCCTGGTGCCTCATCCAATAGAGAATGTAGAGGAGACGAAGCCCGCGTTCCGCACCGACGTCGTTAAGTCTGTATCTAACAGGGTTAAATAGGACATGAAACAAGGTTCGAAGTTCAGCCTCCGTAGGAGTGCAAATAAGTACACCCAACTCAAAGAATCGAACACCCTGTCCATATCTGCCAGCAGGAGCGCTGCTCGTTCCCCCAGTCCCTGGACTGTCGCGACTGCTACGTGCGCCCATCGGATATTGTGGCGGGTTGTGCATTGGGGCATAAACCCGGCCTGGTCCGGATGTACAAGAGAAGCTATATGGGGTTGGAGATGACTTGCCAAAGCCTTTGCCAATATCTTGTCCTCAACATTCAGGAGGGAGAACGGGCGATACGATGCGAGGTGCTCGGGTGGTCTACCGGGCTTGTGAAATACTACCACCTCCGCATGTCTCCAATCGCTGGGCAACCTCCCCTGGTCCCTGGCCTCCTCCACTACCCCGCAATAGTGAGGCCCCAATTGCAGAAAGTATTTTTTGAAAAATTTGCACAGAAAGCCATTTGGGCCGGGAGCCCTGCCAGGATTCAGATCCCCCAAGGTCGCCCCCAGTTCTTTCTCTGTAAGTGGGCACTCCAGCTCTTCCCGTACTGCATCAGAGAGCGCCTTAGGCGGAAGGTCATCTAAAAAATGACCAATGACTTCCGCTGATAGGCATTCCGTGAGGGCGTACAATTGAGCATAATACTCTGCAAAACTACTAGCGATGGACGATGCGTCTGACAAGGGTAACCCGTCCGACCCTACAACACCTAGAAGAGCCTATGGGCGAAGTGAACCCTGACATAATCTATGCAGCATCTTACCAAATTCGGCGCCCCACTGATAGATCCTGCTACAGGTAGCCAACCATGCATGGCGAGCCTCATCTAAAAGGATATTAGAATATTCCTGCTGTGCTAGCAGCAATTGGCGACAAGCCTGCCTCCCCCCCTCTTCCTCACTTTACGCCTCCAGCCCGAGGATAGCAGCCTCCTCAGGAACCAGGGTCTCTCTACACAATTTTCGGGATGCTACACAAAAAGAGATATCCACCCCCGAATAGTGGGTTTCATAGCCTCCCAAAGAGTCCCAGCCCCCTGAACCGAACGTTAATGGCCAGATATTGATCAATGGCATCTTCCATTAGTTCCTGATAGTCCTCCTTCTAGAGGTTCCAGGCCGATAGGTGCCAAAGGAACGGCCCATGGGCACCCCCAGCCCGTATAGTAAGGGCCACTGCTGTCGAAGATCCGTGGAATAAATAAAATATAAAGGTGGGTGAAGGAGTCATGAACAGCCGAAAGATAGGTGTAGCCCTGTGTAGTACCATGCAACCTGCGCCTGGGGCCGACCCAATCTAGGCTCGCCACTAAGGAATACAATTTAGTAGGGTCTCAGACCTCCAGTTGACCCCCGACCTACATCGATCCCTGGCCATATCCATCACATCGTTCCAGTCGCCTCCTACCACCGCTAGGCCCTCGGGTATATCTGCCCACAGGGTCATAATTTTCTCTGGCAGCCCCCAGGAAAGAGGCAGGGGGACATAGACTCTCCCCAAGATCAAGGTATCTCCACCCACCGTGCTTTGCACGAGCAGGTATCTGCCCTGCATGTCCCCCCAAGTCTTGACATGTGTGTATGCAACTCTGCGATGAATTAGAATAGCGACCCCCCGGGATCCCCTCACAAACCCAGAGTGGAAGACATGAGTAATTCCGAAGTGCTGGAAACATAACGCCTTAGTCCTCATGAGGTGTGTCTCCTGCAACAGCAACACGTCTGCGAGGGCGCACTTGGCCGACTTCAGAATAGCTCCCCGTTTGATCTTGTCGAGTGCCCCCCTAACATTCCAGCTGAGGACCTGGAGAAGACCAGAGGCCCCCCGTATGCTGTCAGACATTCCTACCATGTGCAAGTCCCATACAGTTCAATGGCATTATCAATAATCCTCCATACATTGTGACAGGCTCCAGAACACTAGTAGTGCAGCAACCCAACAAACCCCCCCAAACACAACACAACAATTCCCCTCCACCCTGTACCTCAAGAACGGTGAAGTACCTGTCACGGTAGGCAGAGCAGGCTGACCCCAACAGGAGGCCCCACCCCTCACCCGCCAATGGATCCCCAGTTCGCAGCCCATTGTCTGCTGGACCTCTCTCCTTCTGTAGAGCCCCACGGAGAGACTGACCTTCATATGTGCTTCTCCAGTCGATGCAAGTAGTTCAAATCTAAGAGATTACATGGTCATCCTGTACTTAGTCAGCCGAAACATGCTGTCGGGATGTGGACCCCTCACGTGCCGAGGCACCACCAGACTGGGAACGACGCCTGGACTTGGAGCGCTTGCCACCGCTTCCCCTCTGCTTGAGTTTATTCCGGACAATCCCGCTCGAGGAGGAGTCGGACTCCCTTCCTGGCGGCGACTGAGGACGCAGCCGCACCATCTCATCCATTCATAGGAACACTTCCTCCGGTGAAACAAAGAAGTGGGTGCGGGACCGATATACCACATGCAGCCTGGCTGGATAAAGCAAGGCGTAGGGGAGCTTGAGCTTGCGGAAGCGGGCCTTGGCGGCCAGAAAAGACTGCCGCCGTTGCTATACTTGTTTCGTGTAATCCGGAAAGGTCAAGATGTGCGAATTGTCGAACAGCAACGGCTCCTTGGCCCCGGCCTGTTTCAGGATAGTGTCCCTGTCATGGTAATTAAGAAGCTTGACGATAACCGGCCTGGGGCGGGCTCCCTGAGGGGGCTTCTGCATCAGGGCCCTATGTGCACGCTCCACCACAAAGCATTTCGATAGCTCCCCAGGGGGAGCCAGCCCTCAAGCCAGTCTGTAAGGAACTACTCCATGTTCCCATTCTCACAGCCCTCCGGGAAGCCAATGAAGCGTAGGTTGTTGCGCCGCGCTCTCCCTTCAGCATCCTCCACTCTCGATGCCAGGCCCCGTTGTGTAGTTTCAAGGGATGATACCCTTTGCTGCAACGTGGTACCCACATCCTCCGCTCCCGAGATCCTCGTCTGCGTGATGCGGGCGACTGTGTTCCTCGGGTCCTGACGTAGAAGCATTACATTGGAGCCGACCGCCCCGATCTTGGCTTCTAGAGCGTCCCTGGATTGGGTAAAAGCGGCCAGGAGGGCTGCATTATCTGGCACAGCGTTTTGAGACCCCCTGGGCACTGCTGTTGGGGTTCCTTGACCCGTGAATTTATCAATTGTGCTCTGTTTGGTCGAGCCGCTGCCGGGCTTGTCCTTTGTCATGATGGCTCACTCACCGCCGCCAACCCCGGCCGAGAGGACACCACAATGGATGGGCGCACCACTACCCTGGAGGAGGCCTCAGTCTTTCACCCGACTACACCATGATGGAGGCAGGCCGCCCCTCAGGCTCACCCCCTTCCTGCCGGCCTCATGGGACTCCCCCGAGGCACCTCTGATGCGTGGGCCCCCCCTGCGGCCCGACAAGACCACCGTACCCCTGAAAGATACACTCCAGAAGAGAAGAGGGGGGAAAGGGGAGACACCGGGCCCCAGAGATGGATTTGGGGGTGCTGACCTCAATCAGGCTGCACACCCAGGCGGCGCACCCCACGGCACCTCCACCCCATGGCCAGATTCAGCCACTGAACCCCTCGGCACTCCTCGGCAACAGCCCCAAAACCAGGAGGCCATCCACCCCCTGCAGGGCCCTCTGCATTGTCCGGCCAACCGCCGGACGAAGCAGCTCAATAGCCGGTGGGGGACGGGGGAGAAATCAAAATGATAAGTTCCGGCCCCGTTAACACACTGGTGGGCCACTTCTTAAGGTAATGTGGCTATATTGCAGGCTCTTCCCTGCAGCCCGGAAAGACCGCCAAACCCCCAACAGGCCCAAACTCAGAGAGGGGGGGATGAAAGGTACAGGCCGCCATCAGGCTACACTCCCGAGCAGCACGGCGATACTCACATGCCCCCGCCGGCCACCGAGACAGGAGAAGCTCCAGGAATGGGAGAGGACCCCCCTCACCACCAGGGTTACTGCCGAGGCGAAGATGTAATGCCAAGATAGCAGCCAGCTGGCCTCGCCCCTCACCCCCGGTAGCTCCTCACCACTGCGACGCGATCTGGCCGCCGAGCTACTCCGCACCACTGCCGGACATCGTGAGGCTAGGGGGCCGCCAAGTCGCAGGATAGGAGCCCAGCTCCGCAGGCACTGGCTGGGACTCCCGCAGTTGCCAGCGTGTGGCTCACCCCCTCCGCAGCCACGGCGGCGTCACATCAACTTGGCCAGGGAATCTGGCAACACCCCGGCTCAGCACGAGGCCGCACCACCAGTAGGCCGCGTCCCCCTCTGACCGCGGCACTGCCGTCTGTGGACCTCCCGCGATGTCAAGGCTGGCCATGGGGTAAGTCTTCGGTGTTCGATTGCGGCGGGGAAGCTTAGGGACCTAATTTAAAGCCGGAGAAGAAGGATAATGTGAGGAAAAATGTGAGGCTGGATAGAGCGCGCTCAGCCCACGTCCGCCATGATGGCTTGCCAAGCCACGTCCCCCACTGTGTAAATGGTTTTGATGGTGTCTTCGTAGTTGACGTGGTTCCAGGAAATCAGGAGGCCGGTGTGACTGGGGGGCGGTGAGTCTAAGGTGTCAGCGGCTGTCGGGGGGGGGGTCTGGCTGTTGAAGCTGTCATGGATGTCTATGATCGTGCGGTGGAAGAAGGTGGCTAGAGGGTCGCAGAGGTCTTGTGACAGTGGGATGTCGTTGGCGCTGGAGCTGGGGTTGGCGAGTTCCTTCACGATGTTCAAGAGCTCTTTGCTGTTGTGTGTGTTGTTGTCAATGCGTTCCTTGGAGGAGGTCCTTTTGGCGGTTAAAATGAGTTGGTGGTGCCTGCGGCTGGCGTTCTTGAGGGCTGCATGGTTGTCCGATGTTTGCTCCTGGTGCCATTTCTTCTCTAGTCTATGGCAGGTCTGCTTGGATGCCTGGAGGTCGGCGGTGAACCAAGTTCTTGGGTATCAGAATGGTTGAAAATGCCGATCTAAATGCCCCCTCTGCGTATATTGTGAACAATAGGTAAGTTTAATAGCTGTGCTGAGAATCCCCAGACCCAAACAATCGATGTACAGACCATTCAAGCACATTTGCCAAAGTTCTTGTTTTCATTATTCACCTCTAGTTCTTACTAGACATCCCCATAGCAACATTCCTCATGAGAAATGCTTTAGATGTTCACATTTTATATAGACAATATAGGCCTTATCCAGCACAATCATATACTTGAATATGCAGCCTATCCAACTCCCCAATTATCTGGGTTTCTGTGCATATGTAGGTATGTTATTTATAGAGTGTAAACCGAGCTACAAAGCAGCAAAGTGTTGTCCAACAAAAGTATGCTACAAAATAATTAAAATCCATTTATATGTGAGTTACCATAGAGGTTACATAAAAGAGGGGAGGGATACAGGGTTCAAAAACTGGGAATGAGGGCTAGTGACTAAGGAAAAAAGAGGAGGAGCCAGAGATAGAAAAAGAGGTAGTGAAGGAGAGGTGTTAACCTGTTTTCAAGTTCTAAGTTTCATTTTTTTCTTATTACCCTCTGACAAATAACCCCCTCGCACTGTGCAGACAGCTGTGCTCTCCTGCTCATTTGCAGGACTCTTATGAACAATAGTATCACAAACTAAGTTGTTTCTTTCATGAAAAGTTGCCTAAATTATTGCATGTGTTCTAAATTGCACATTACCATATAAAATATTGCCAGGAAATCACTTATTTAGTAGGAATAGGGAACATCACTTTGAATTGGATATGCCTCGTTTTCATTAAGAAATAATTTATAATTATCTGTTAACTACAATTTTTAAGAATTTACATCTGTTGCAACTAATTAACTGATTCCATGACAATACTTTCAATGAGACCAAGTCGGAATGTAGAAATTATCACTGTCATTTTCTACAGCGGCTCCCCGATGACGATGCCTCCACCACGGACACCGCCGGCTGCCTTACCAAGCTGAACTTTGCCTTCTCAAAATTCTGCTAAATCTGAAGGTAAGTGGAGACCAGGACCAATCCGCTTTCTGTTTTCAAATTGTGCTCCATCACGGTAGGCCATAACTTTTGACTTTGCCCGGTCTTGTGTGACTAGATGTCTGCAGTTGGTGCTTTGATTGTTTAGGCGCTAATTGTCACTTTAACCTACAAAACTTCATTACTTTGGTTCTTTGGTTTTTGTTTCGGTGTCAAATGATTTATTACCGTTTACTCGATCTTTCTAACTTGGTGTGGGATTTTTCTTGTGTTGTGTTTTCACTTTATTACTGTTTAAGTATTGCATAAATATGTTATACATTTTCTCTAAGTTAAGCCTGTCTGCTTTTATGGCAGGCTACCAGAGTGTTAAGCACAAGTTAATTTAGTGACTTTTTGTGACTGACCCTGACAAAGAATGTGGCTGTTGCTTGAGTAGGGTTTCACCCCCCTCAACCAAAAACCCAATTTCTTACACCTGAATGCAGAGGTGAAGATTCTGTCTGCTGTGATCTGCTTGGAAGAAGATACTCTTGATTGACTCAGGTAGAAATGAGCACCCCTGACCTAGAAATCAAGATTAAGGCCTACATGATTGATGTTTTGCTTGGTGGATTAATCTAGGGTAACACCTATCAAGGAAACAGAAGGACCTGTAGCCCTTAAGATTTTGACCAAACCTGAAGTAAGATGAACAAATGCATGATGACTTAGGAGAACACCCGTTTCGGCATATTGTACTGCACAAATTATGTAAAAAAAGAAGATAGATACAATATTTAGGTGGAGAGCTGCTGACCTCCAATGTTTATTTCTCTAGCAGAGATTTTCAGCATAGGATTAGCACAGAGCCATCCACGCCAAGTAAGAGGGTGACAAAGCTTTTTGTCTCCCTTACAGCAATGTCTTTAAGCATAGGATTACCAAGTGGCATTCACACTGAGCTGCAAAATGACAACAACTCTTTACCAATCCAGGCACAGTATTACAACCTTGTTTTTTTTAAATAGCATCCATGCCAAATTGGAATGAGTAAAGCAAGCCCTGACAAATGTGTTTCACTCTAGTTAAAGCTCTTCAGGTATAGCTTTGTCCAGAAACATTGGAGCACCCAGTATAATTCAAGACAACACTCACACAAATTATGTTAAAAAAAACTCGAGGACCTGCAGTTCAGATGATCTTGACCAAGCCTGAAGTAAGATGAACACCTGCATGATGATATGTATGAGCATATGCCTAAGATAATGCTGGGCCTGGCCCTTTTTGCAGGTTTATCCCCAAACGTTTTGCCTCTTTCCTCCTATTTTTTATGACTTCTCTTTGTTAGCTTTAGGACTTTGGATACTTTACCACTACTGATCAGTGCTAAAGTGCATATGCTCTCTGTGTAAATTGTAGTTCTGTTTGGTTATCCATGATTGGCATATTTGATTTACTAGTAAATCCCTAGTAAAGTGCACTGTGTATGCCAAGGGTCTGTAAATAATCAAATGCTACTAGTGTGCCTTCAGCACTGATTGTGCCACCCACATGAGTAGACCTGTAAACTTGTCTCAGGTCTGCCATTGCAATGTCTGTGAGTGCAGTTTTAAACTGCCATGTTGACCTGGCAAGCGCACCCACTTGCCAGGCCCTAACCTTCTCTTTAACTACATGTAAGGAACCCCAAAGGTGGATCCAAAGTACCCCTATGGGTGAGGTGCAGTGTATGTGAAAGATAGGACATGTACTGGTGTGTTTTATAAGTCCTGATAATGAAATACTGCTAAATTCGTTCTTCACTATTGCAAGGACTAGGCGATCATTTGAGCTGCAATGTACCATTTTACAAGCTTAACTTTCAAATGGGAACAGCTAGAGATTTGGGGGCAGATTTACAAGCCCCTTGCGCCTCTTTTACGCCGCCGTTTCGTCACTTTTGTGATGCAACGGCGGAGCAAAGCCAGCGCCATGGTGCGGGATACTTACAACGTGACGCATCTGGGAGATGCATCACGTTGTAAAGCACTGCGCCACATGTAGGCGTTCCGGCGTAGGGGGGCGTTCAGGTGCGGGAACACCTCCTAAAAGTGGCTGAGTGAAATCTACAAGATTTCACTCAGCCACGTTTAAGTCCATGCTGTGCCTGCTTGAAACAGGCGTAAGGATTGACGCAGCATTTTAAAGATAGGGCACCCCCGAGCCTTGCTGGAGCTGCGTCGCGCTTGCGACGTAACTCCAGCAATGCGCCGTCTTTACGGCAGCAGATGCGTCGTGCATCTGTCCATTTTTGCCCCATGGTGCGCTGCATTGTAAATGCGGCGCATCCATGGTGGCGGAGCCGTGACACACAATAACTGGTGCATCACTGCTAATATGCAGGGATGTGCCAGTTATTGTAAATCTGCCCCTTGGAGTTTGGGCTCTGTGAGCTCAGAATTTAAAAACACATCTTTTAGTAAAAATGGTTTTTAAATTGTGTGTTTGAAAATGCCACTTTTAGAAAGTCAGTATTTTCTTGCTTAACCATCCTGTGCCTCTGGCTGCCTGTGGAATCGACATCAGGTTCAGACTGACAGGGATCTGTTTGTACATTAACTCTAGATAGTCACACAAAGGGAGTTGAGGTATGCCCTGCATATCCCGATGGCCCATCACCAGCCTGATGGGCCCTCCTGAGCTAGAGTGGTGGGAGGAGTTGTCACTTGCACCTCAGTAGGGCTGTGCCTGGCCTTTCAGAATGCTGTCTCTACCCCCTAGAGGGTGTCTGGAGCCAAGACCAGGCAGAACAGGAACTTGAGCGCTACAAAGACAATCCTTTGAAGAATGTCCACTTCAAGGGCCAAAAGGGGTATAAGTATTGGACCTAAAACCCCAGACTTTTAGAATATATTTGGATCAAGTGGAACCTCTGCCAAGGAGACTAGCTGAAGCGCTATGAAGGAAAGTACTGCCGCTTTGCTGTATGTGGCTTTGTTGGGTTAGCCTGCAGTCCTGCTTCTGAAGAAAATGACTGGACTTTGCTTTGTATCCTGCTTGTGAAGTTTCTCCAAGTGCAGTCACGGCCTGCGCAGGTAAGAGCGGTGGGGCCGGGTGAAGGGGATTTTGACAGACGACGACAAGAAAAAAGTAATTATTTATTTAATTTTCCATCATGGTCATCTGTTGAATTCCCCCCAACCCGGCCCCACTGCCCCACCGCTCTTACCTGCACAGGCCACGGCTGTCCAAGGGCTTGTGTGCGCTTGCCTCCTGTTGGAAGACGCAGGACCATCAAAGACTTCATCTGCAGCCTCCCTGAACTCCACTGCTGGGAATTCTGGCCTTCCTTGTGGTGCCAAATCAAGTTCTTGGCCCTTGGAGTTTGTTCCTGCTGTGAAGACCTGTTTGAAACCATCAAACTTGATGCATCTCCACTTCTAGCGCCTATTTTTCAGACGCAGCATTGCCGTGCGGGAGAAATTTTGACGCACCACTGCTCTGCGGTGGAAGAAATCAACGCAGCTCCTGTCAGTGGCTGAAGAAACTGCCGGATTCCAAGTTCAGTGCACCGTGTCTTCAAAGTCCGAGACCCCTGCACTGATTTTGATGCAGGCCCTGCTGTGAGGCTAAAAGAAACAGCGCATTGTGGGACAGCAGTGAAGAAATTGACGCAATGCCTGGTTGCATTGCCCTCCAGCACGTCTGAATTCCCACGCATCGCACCTGTGCGCCAAGTTTTCCCAACGTATCACCCGCAGACCACAACTGTCTTGGATTTGGATGCATTGCTTTCACCTTTAGTCCGGATTCAACACAACAGTTCTCCTGTGTGCAGCAGAACTGACGCATCGCCTCCACGTGGACTCAAGAACCAACCCATTTACTCCACTAGTTACTAACCAGTCCAGTGGGTGCCTCCTGGACCATGTATGCCATAACCATTGAACAATCATGACCATGAACATCTACCTCTGAAATGCAACTCCCTGCAGTTTGTGACATCTCTAAGTGCCAACTGTGAGGCACCAATCTGTATCACAATACAAAGTGGCAGCTGGTCCTTATAGGAACCAGTCTGGAGTCACTACTGATCCCCAGGACTGAGACAGAATTATTCTTAAAAAAATCCCAAATAGTCCCCATTAGGTACTCAGGGCTGCCAAGTGGACTTTCATTGCCTTTCCAGCAAATTTCATTCGCTGCCACAGAGAATTACCTTAGCCAATCCAGTGGATTCCTGGTGCCACATCAAATTACTTTCTATTGCTGCCTGAGTAGATTTCCATTGCAAACCCAGAAGCTTTTGATTTCTGAAACCATTTTTCTTACTCTTTCAGTTACTCTTTCAGTCAACTTTCTTGTTATGTCTATTCTCATTGGCTCCTCCGTGAGTTTCTGTTGGCACCCCATACCCATTCCTTTCCGATGGATCTCCCTAAGCATTTGTGCACATTTCTGGTGCCATTCGAGAACTAAATTAGCACAGCTGTGAATTGCTTCACTGCAAAACCCATTGCAACCCCAGGGAAAACTGAATTTGTAGTAGTTGGCTTCGAGTCCAGATCAGATTTTAGTTTTCCCTAATGGCACTGGCTTGCCTTTGATATGGATTTTAAGAGACTCATTGCCGAATTATAAATAAGTACCGATGCGTCAAATCTAAAGACAAAAGAAATATACTTGGTCACATTTGGTAATTGACTGTTCGCATGGAGAGCAGGATTTTGCATGCTGATTTGCATAAGAGAAGTCTCTATCTTGAGTGTCAAAGTAGATGAAAAATGATGTGTTTGCCTGATTTAGACCATTGCAAGCAAATTGTCCCTTCACCTTTAGTATGTTTTTCATAAGGAATTATCCCTCCCATCACCTTTTGTAAATCTGATGATTTGGGTAGATTGACAGACCTTAACTCAGTGTCCCATGAATCAAGCGTCCTATCTAGTGCAAGTTCAGAAACTAAAGCGAGGGTTTGTGTCCCTCCCTGCATGGCGCTCCTTTGACCGTTCAACATGCCAAAAGTATCTTAGCGGTATTGGAGCAACCGGCCGCGGAGTGCATTATTTCAATGGCCCAGGACTAGCAGTAATGCGCTTCCATGTTTCCCCATAGCTGCCTGCCAGTGTTTTCGCCCATGCAAGGCGTCTCAAAACACAACAATCTGCGTACAACATATTAGATCGCTGCTCTTCACACTCACCGATGGGCATATTTACAAGGGCCATATCTCCGCTTTTTAAGCCAAAAAAGCGGAGATAAATATTTCGCCCTATTTACAAGAGGGTGATAACATGCATTAGCGCATGTTAGCACCCTTTTACCTGACGCCTCCCTTTGCATCTCTAATGAGATGCAATGTGGGCGTCACTGGGCAGTACAATCTTGTAAATATCGCTGATGTACACATCGCGATATTTATAAGGCTGCCCACGCATTTTAGCAGACTTAGTTTTTGGAGAAAACAGCTGTTTTCTCCAAAAACTAACATCTGCTAAAATGCAGACTTAGCTATACTTATCATTGGGGGTGGATTATGCTGATACGACCACAAAGTCGTATCAGCAAGGTAATCGCCGTTTTCCATGGAACATCGCTGGAAAACCAGCGATGCAAACAAGGCGATAATTTCCTGCGATAGCCAGCGATAACATTTTTGTCGCTAAGGGCCAGCGATAATTATTACTGCCGCTTGTTAATATGCCCCTAAAGAGCGAATGTGTGCAGTGTAAGCAGGAGCCCTTCAGTCTGTCCTTCTCCACCACTTCAAAATGATGCCCTTTCAGCAGGGCTCTTTCTCAACTCTGGTCCCTTCATTGCTTTCCCTTTAAAATCAATCTCACCCCTGCACGTGACACCCTTCACCTAGCTCATCCTCGCCCCCACATCGATCGCTTCCTCATCTGTTCCCACCTACCCCCGTCCTTGTCAGATTGTAATAATTCTTGTATATGAAAATCGATACAATTCCTCGGGTAATTTCTTATTCTTTTACCTGTTAAGTAAAAGATTCAGCCATTCTTAAGATAACTGCAGTATTACAGGCACGCCTTTGGCATTGTTTGAATTTGTTAAATACTTATTCACCTAAACCACACGGCGGACTTTCCCGCTTGCTCTTTAAGTTTTATAACTGGAAGTGTATGAGCTGTCCAATTTGCATAATATGCAGGCGTGTTGCCAGAGTTACAGTAAAATATTAAAATATCACAGTTCTTTCCGTCCATTTTCCTTTCCCTACACCCCTTCACACTCTAGGTGTTACATGCATGCTACTGCGCACACAGCACCACTGCAACTATAGAAATACAGGAGGAGTAACGAGAGATGCATATGTACACATGGTAATAGCTATCTAAATGAGAACTGGCTATTAGAAGCATCAGAGCAGGACCCAGCACAGAAACCACAACACTAAAAATCCCGGATGACGTGTTGAATTCTCGATGAAGGTGAGTCATGCCTGCTGGTATTATTGGACCTATCAGCGGCATTTGGCACAGTAAGCCTTGACACATTGCACAATACTTTAGAATACAAAATTGGTTTCCCAAAGATAGTACTCTAATGGTTCAAATTCTTCCTGTATCAGCTATCTTAATTGGTCATGCTAAGCTGTCCTACATTAAGGCCAGAACCGGTGGCATGTGAAGTCACACAAAGCTTTTCAGCCTGTGCTTAGAACCGCTAACATATTTCTGAACAACTGTGACATTGAAAAAAACTATGACTATATCAGTACGTGGATGATGTAGTATCCTTCCTAGCTCAGGAGCATGCAAATGAATACGCCACACATGGAGCTCTGGAATAGATGTGTTTATTCCTCAGCATACGATCATACACTGCCCTCTCATTACATCATAACATGTTAATACCCACACCTTAACCCCTCCTAGAAAGTTATGTAATTCCTCTGTTGGGTCTGCCCAGAACAGCAAGGATTCTAGCTCACAGTCTCACGACACTACATCTCCCCCTTTGGTACATAAAAAGTACAAATGACAGTCACACTACCTGTCCTCAATAAGTTGTGGAGCCACTTGTACTTTTAGGCCAGATTGAGTGGTATGAATTGTTTGAGATCCACTCTGATTGTGCATCGATGGCACATGTTCCGGTGCTTGATCTGAGTTGTAAGGTGGGATCACCTCATTCGTCATTGCAAGAGCTGACGAACTTCGAGGTAGGGGCTTAAAGTGTGACGAGTCCCGTGTGAGGGAGTTTCTGTGATGATGCACCATCACCATGTGTCCTTTCCATGTCACAATCCACAGAGGATCAACAGCGAATAGAGTGTCTATATTACGCTTTCATTTCAGCTTACTAGGACCCTGTCACCTTCATCTAAGAATATTTCCTGTGATGGCCAACACTGATCGGCATATGTCTTTATCTTGCATTTTTGAGAAGTGTCTGTGACATGCACCTTATCAGCACTCAAGGATTGGTCTACTGTCCACTGTGGCAGATTGGTTCTGAAGGCTCTCCTAAATAGCAACGTGTCAGGCCTCTCACCAGTTGTGGAGTGGGGAGTTGAACGATAAGCACTGAGGGATTGACACAGGGCCTGGCTTAACTCGATCCCCTTAATTGATGCTCATTGAATTACCCTTTTGAGGGTACCCATGAATCGCACCACAACACCATTGGTTTGGGCCACAGAGGTGTACTCTTTTGATGCTTGACATTTAGCCTGACTAGAAACTCCTTGATTTATTTGCTATTGAATGGTGGAACATTGTCAGATTTGAGAATGGTGGGGATACCCCATGCTGCAAAGATGTCATCCAGCCGCTTGATGACCCTTTTCATCGGTTGTTGATGATAACTCCTCTAATAGAGGAAAGCGTGAATACTCATCAAAAACTACCATGAGATGATGTCCATTTCCTAAGAGCCCAAAGAAATCAACTGCAACTAATTCCCAAGCATGTGCAGGAAGATCAGACATTGTCAATGGATGTTGCGTCACTTTGTGGGGAAAGGCAGTTGCAAAGATGGCACACTTTTAGTTCCCTCTCAACTGGCTCGTCCAAGCGTAGGAACCACACTCAGTCTCTTAGAGCTTTTTTGGTGGCTACAATGCCACAATGTCCTTCATGGGCTAGTTCAATGGCCTGCTGTCTTAGGCTCTCATGTATGATGATTCTCGAGCCTCTCAGTACAACACCTTCCCTGGTAATGTACTGTTCATCCTATACCTTTTTGAATTTGTGAAATTCAACATCGTCAGTCCACGATTGAGTTGAAATCATGTCTTTGAAGATAATCATGTTTTTATAAGCATTATAAGCAGCAATAATCTGTACATTTGGATAGGGCTGCTGGTGTGCAGGACCTCACAATGAAGTTAATGTACATCTGTTTTGGATGTAGAACAGTGACGATGAAGCAGTACTCATGAAATGTAATCAGCATTTGCTATTGTTAATTAATTGTCCACTCTTGTTCCTACTGCTGTACAGTTTTAAAGCGACGGCGTGTCTGGTGGATATAACAAATCGCTAAACAACATTCTCCAGTCTGTCAAATCTTTCATCCCTGCAGATTTATTTCAAACACATTTCTTCTGCTAAGGACCATTCCTCAAAACCTTTGAGCCGTCGCTCTAATGAGGGGTTTACACTCTCATCAAATGTTTAGCCACTCTCCCTTTCTTCAGTAGCGTTGTCAGAGATGCTTTTTCTAGTACTATTTCTGTCTTATTAAGTGACATACCCAGTAGCTATGTGTACCACTTGCATGTTCAAATCTGTCTTTACCCACCTTGTGTACAATTGCATAGTTGTACTCATGCATTCGCAACCTCCCCCTCTCAGAGCTTTGTGGTCTGTAATGATAGTGAAACGTTTTCCATATAGAAACGTATAAAAAATGTTCGCAGGCCCACACCACAGCCAGACTCTACTTCTATGCCTGAGATTAGGAACATTTTGTGTCAGACAGGCTTCGACTGGCATTGACCACAATGTGTCTCTGAGCATTCAGATGACCATTATGTTGAGCAAGGATTGCCTATGCACAAAACAACAGGAACTGGGGGTCTTATAACGGACAGCACAAAGGTAACAAGTGAAAGATAGACTATAGTGCAACAGACCAAGTCAAACCTGGCCACGAGCAGAGCATGGATTACCATCAATCTTACTCGAAATACAGAGCAAATGGTGAGAGAAAGATGACTCTCATGATCAGTAATATCATTTGGTGATCCAACTGTTTGGCAGAGGTGTGTCCCGTGATCATAGGGACTGCCTCGCTAGTTTGAAGCTCTGTTGTTGTCTCGGGCTGGTAAGTATTAGCCAGCAACACATAAGGTGTGTGTGGTTGTGAGAAACAAGGATCGTGATCCTATAATGTGCAGTGCAGAAAATCAAGGAAGTGAGAATTAAAAAAGGTTGTGTAGAGAGGACAAATCTTAATGTGCCGAGTTCTCCACGCACCTTATTAAAAAGGTGTAACAAGTTATAGCAGTACTAACAAGTGACTACTATGTAAAGGTCAACATGTTTCAGCCATCCGGGTTTGACTCCCTACGGCTTTCGTCAGGACCTATGTTGCACTGAGACTAGCTACTGCAATAAGTACATAGAGTACATTACTAGGCGTGAGAAAATCACACTTAACTTCAAATAAGGTTGAATATAATTTTAAAGATACAACCTTTAACGCTCAAAATCCTCAGAGACGTAGAGTGTGAACATCACCTAGAAAATAAAGCAACCATTGCACATAGTCCAAAAAACACTAAAACAGAAGTGCTATCATTATAAAGCAAAAATCTTTCTTGACATTATCATCAGCATATAAAAATTGCTTACCCAACGTGCTCTAGGATTGTACCTCACCTACCCTGGAACCAGGCTCGGGTGTAGGAGGCCCCGCTCTATGACGTGGGTAAAAAGGCAAAACACAAACAGAGAGATTCTCTTCAATTTTATCATTATTTTTTTGTGATTATTACATTTTTTTGTATATTTACAATTTTCTCGGTCAACCATGATTATTGGTTTAGTTTAGAGGCGCTCCCCTAGTGTACCCCTCTATACTTCTGGCTTGACAGCCAGAAAAAACCCACTGTGCTCTCGTTATGACTAAATCACCCTGAATACAAAACTAACACCCAAATCCACAGAGCGCTACTATTTGTAAGAGACAGCGCTACTATTTGCATGAGACAGCGCTCTCAGCCAGGCGCTATTAACATTGTAAACCAAGACACTCAGAGCAAGGCACCCGGTCCAATGAGTCCTCTGTGTGTAATAAGAAACCACCTTGTAAAGGAAAAAGCATCCATCCTAACTAGATCAAAACGCTTACCTCTCCGTCGTTGCCCCAGACCTGGTCGAGCTGGGTGGGAGGCAGCGAGTGGACTGAAGAATGCGCTTAAATCCTATTATCTGTCTCGCCTCGTAACGCAGGCGGTCACTTGTCCCGCCCACTGAGGTCACCGCTCGCTGTCTGTGAGTGGCTTATCCAAAGAACTACAAAGTGACATCATTCTAATAGGGAAATGTAGTTCCAATTGAAAAAAGACTTCGCCGCTGAGATTGCACATGATATCTAATGCGCAATACTCAATATCATAGCGAAGCATCAATTAAAATAATCAAGTCAAAGAAATCATGGAGACATGAAGCTAACCACTTGCTAACGTATACTAGAGGCTGCGATCTATGGACAAAACCTCAAGTTTTAAACGGACCATATTTATTCTACGCGGTCCGATGGTACTCAGATATGTGTAATAATTAGATGGTTCCCCCATAGAGCAGAAACGCCAGATTATTACATAAAGCACAAAAGCATTGTTCAAACGGTAGTCACAGATGTGTATACTGACTCCTTCACTCCGTTATAATGACTGGTGTTACATAAAATACACGAAAAAGTACTATAAAACTAGTAGTTTTACAGGGACATCGTGTGATAGCGGAGTTACATATGGCAGTCACTTGGTCATTCATACTGGCCAGCTAGGAATTGCGCAAGAAAAAAGTGCTTGGTATTAGAAGGTCTTCTCACAGATAGATCTCAAAGAATCAAGTATAGAGATTGTATATATGTGTCGCTAATAGATATATACCCTATCAGTAGGTTAATGAAGCCCTTAATGGTCTTGTGCTCAAATCTTCTCTTAATAAAGAATATGCTTCAAGAATTGTGAACTGTATGTCTACAGGCTAGTCCATGGTATATCATCATTTAACCCTTGAGTGTCACTGTGAAGTTTGTGTACCCATTTTTGTTCTTTAATAAACAGGAATCTGGAGACATCACTCACATGTGGAGGTATGATAGGTTTTTCCAGTACCGTCCAGTGAAACTCTTCTGCAGCATGGTTTGCCTCTGCAAAATGTCTAGTGAGTCTAGTTGTAAGCTTTTTGCACCTGAACGTGCTCTTATGTTCAAGCATGCGTGCCCTCACTTTGCGAGTGGTCATCCCCACATATCGGATGTGACATGGACATGTGAGTAGGTAAATCAAGTTACTACTATTGCAGTTAGTGAATTGATTCTGGATCCAAGGGCTGTCGGAACCAATATCTATAGTGGTGCTATGGGTGGTTTGTGAACAAACTGAACAACCCCCACATGGATGGTGTCCAGATACTGGCGGTAAATCCCATAGAGTCCCTAGTGGCCTAGAAAGGCACGCCTGGGGACGTGTGTGTACCAGTCTGTCTCTTATATTGCCTGATCTTTTGAAGGCAAACAACAGTGGCGCTATATTGTCATTGCAACTATTTAGGATACGCCAATGTTTTTTGACACTCTTCTTGATACTGTTGGAGAGAGTGCTGAACGTGTTAACAAACGTCAACCGTTCAAGGGGTGGTTTAGATGTGGGTATCTCTAGCAAAGCTTCACGGTTGTTGTTTGAGGCTCTCTTACATGACCTTTTAATCAGTTTGTGTGGGTAGAGTCTCTCTTTGAGTTGTTCTGTTAAGAGATTTGAATGTTTGGCAAAGCCCTCCGTTGTAGAGCAGTTCCTTCGCACCCTTAAAAACTGGCCGTAGGGTAAATTATCCCTAAGGGCCTTCGGGTGCTGGCTGTCATATCTCAACAGTGAGTTGCGTGCCATGGGTTTCCGGTACAGTTCGCTTGCTAGGCCTTGGGGTGTTACAAAGATGGATAAATCTAGGAAGGCCAGGCGCTCCTTGTGACTCTCTACCGTAAACTTCAGGTAATCATTGCGTGTATTCAGCCAATGATGGAATAGGCCAATTGATTCTTGGTCACCACGCCACACCACCAACACATCGTCAATGTATCGCTTCCACAAGCGAATTGATGTGAGGAAGGGATTGGTGGGGGCCAGCACATGTTCCTGTTCGAATGAATGCACGTACAGGTTCGCTAAGCTGGGCGCGAAAACGCTGCCCATGCTGGTACCTGAGACCTGCAAATAGATGGTGTTCTCAAATTTGAAAAAGTTTTCTTTCATTGCTATGCGTGCCAAAGACATAATGAAATGTACTGGTGTAATAGACTGTAAATCAGTGGCTTCCAAAATAGTGCATATGGTGTCGAGTGTCTCATTCTGAGGAATTGATGTATAAAGAGACTCGACGTCAAAAGAGACTAAGAAGTCTGTCTCGACAGCAAATTCAACGTGTGGAAGCAGTCGCAGGACATCCTTAGTGTCCTGTAAATATGTTGGCATTTTCTGGACAATGGGTCTAAGGAAATGATCCACGAACGTCGACAACGGTTCCAAAAGGGAACCTATGCCAGAGATGATGGGCCTCCCTGGAGGTGGCCTTATGGGCTTATGCACCTTGGGTAGGACGTAAAAATACGGAATGACAGGGAATTTTGTCTGTAAGAACTGTGCTTCACGTATTGTAATCCACTCTTCCCTCTGTGCTTCTTTAATAAGTTGCCCAATGGTGCTTTTTAGTCTCTCCGTTGGATCTTGTGTAAGGACTTTGTAAGAATTTTCATCGCTCAAATGACGAAGGCATTCTGCCCTGTAGTCGGCGGTGTCCAAGATGACAATGGAACCACCCTTATCCGCCGGCTTAATAGTAATCTCATTGTCTTTGGCCAAAGTGGTAAGTGCTAGTTGTTCGCAACGTGGTAAGTTATAGAACCTCGGTTGCTTCTGTTTATATAGGGTAGTGACATCACTAATCACAGCTTTTTCAAAGGTCAAAACTTGGGATGGAACCAAGTGTGTCGGAGGGTTGAAAGTCGACTTCAATCTGAGACCCATATTTTGTTCATTCTCAGTGGTGTCAGTGAGTGGTTTGTCCCGAAAGAAATAACGGAGCCTGAGTTTTCTAAAAAACTGTGCCAGTTCACATTGAGTCCGAAAGGAGTCACCTTCAGAGGTGATTACAAAACCTAGACCCCTGTTGAGAACGGAATGTTCCGTCTTAGTGAGAATTCGTTTACTCAGATTGACTACTAGGTCTAGCTTAGATTGCTCTCCACCGGAGCAGAGTTCTTCTTGGTATTGCTCCGAGTCCCTGAATGAGGACCTGTCGCTGGGTCCCAGTGAACCTGTGCCTGCGCATTTCTTCTTCGGCCTCTGGGTCTTGATGGGCCATACCCTAAAAAAGGCTGGTTGTCGTATTCGGATTGAAAGGGTACCATGGGAGGCTGGTATGGTTGTTGTGGAAAACCCCAAGGACTAGGAGGCCACCACTGTGGAACCGGCGGTACACCGTAACCCCTTTGGTTATATGGTCTGGGGTATCTCCCTCTACCTCTGAATCTGGGTTTGGGGGCATTTAATCCCTCGTTGTCACTGGAGATATCATCAGAACTTGAACCTGAGTAGGTGGAGCCATATCTCTTACCATTCTTTCTAAACTCAGGGGGTGAATAGTTGTCGCTGGTATATGGGTAAACTCTATCATGCTTAAACTTGGCCAAGTCTTTTTTAAATTTTTCAATTTTGGCAAGTAAGATAGAGTCTTTGAACTCCTTATTGTTCTTATTAGATTCATCCAAGTTCTTCTTGAATAAAGTCGCAGTAATGGTTACTTTGATTTGTGCTTCCAACGTCTGTATTTCTACCAGGATGGAATCGGCGACTCTCTTTGCTGTGCTGATAATTAAAATCAGCCAGTCGCGAGTGCACCGCCAGGCTATAAGAGACCAGTCTTTTAAAAAAACTTTATCCTCTAGGAATAGCCTGGGGGCGTTGGTTACTATCAGCCCTGGAGGGGCACAGTTAGCTCTTAAATATTCAGCCATAATGGCACCATGTATGGAGGATCGTGAATGTGACTTCTTCAAAATAAGAACACGACCCCATTCATTGCCTGTGTCTGACAAGGGGGCATTAGGTCCCTCAAGGATGCTGGGGGTGTTGTCTAGAATGGATTGGTAAATAGCGTCATCATATGCTAAGCCACTAAACTCAGCCATGGTGGATGAATGAGAAGATTTGGTGATAGATGTAAAAGGGAGAAAAAGAGGAAGGAAGAGCAGTGAGTATGAGTTATTGCAGTTCAAAAAATCTGCAACCAAACAGACGTTATCCTACCCACAACTAGGTAAGATATGAAAAAGACCCGCAGCTAGACGCTGCTCAAGAGCATCAATAAACTTAGTGAAAAGAAGGGTCTAAGGGAATAGTTTATAGACCTGCCCAAGTCCCACTCCCCTGATAATAACTTATGCACAAAACAACAGGAACTGGGGGTCTTATAACGGACAGCACAAAGGTAACAAGTGAAAGATAGACTTTAGTGCAACAGACCAAGTCAAACCTGGCCACGAGCAGAGCATGGATTACCATCAATCTTACTCGAAATACAGAGCAAATGGTGAGAGAAAGATGACTCTCATGATCAGTAATATCATTTGGTGATCCAACTGTTTGGCAGAGGTGTGTCCCGTGATCATAGGGACTGCCTCGCTAGTTTGAAGCTCTGTTGTTGTCTCGGGCTGGTAAGTATTAGCCAGCAACACATAAGGTGTGTGTGGTTGTGAGAAACAAGGATCGTGATCCTATAATGTGCAGTGCAGAAAATCAAGGAAGTGAGAATTAAAAAAGGTTGTGTAGAGAGGACAAATCTTAATGTGCCGAGTTCTCCACGCACCTTATTAAAAAGGTGTAACAAGTTATAGCAGTACTAACAAGTGACTACTATGTAAAGGTCAACATGTTTCAGCCATCCGGGTTTGACTCCCTACGGCTTTCGTCAGGACCTATGTTGCACTGAGACTAGCTACTGCAATAAGTACATAGAGTACATTACTAGGCGTGAGAAAATCACACTTAACTTCAAATAAGGTTGAATATAATTTTAAAGATACAACCTTTAACGCTCAAAATCCTCAGAGACGTAGAGTGTGAACATCACCTAGAAAATAAAGCAACCATTGCACATAGTCCAAAAAACACTAAAACAGAAGTGCTATCATTATAAAGCAAAAATCTTTCTTGACATTATCATCAGCATATAAAAATTGCTTACCCAACGTGCTCTAGGATTGTACCTCACCTACCCTGGAACCAGGCTCGGGTGTAGGAGGCCCCGCTCTATGACGTGGGTAAAAAGGCAAAACACAAACAGAGAGATTCTCTTCAATTTTATCATTATTTTTTTGTGATTATTACATTTTTTTGTATATTTACAATTTTCTCGGTCAACCATGATTATTGGTTTAGTTTAGAGGCGCTCCCCTAGTGTACCCCTCTATACTTCTGGCTTGACAGCCAGAAAAAACCCACTGTGCTCTCGTTATGACTAAATCACCCTGAATACAAAACTAACACCCAAATCCACAGAGCGCTACTATTTGTAAGAGACAGCGCTACTATTTGCATGAGACAGCGCTCTCAGCCAGGCGCTATTAACATTGTAAACCAAGACACTCAGAGCAAGGCACCCGGTCCAATGAGTCCTCTGTGTGTAATAAGAAACCACCTTGTAAAGGAAAAAGCATCCATCCTAACTAGATCAAAACGCTTACCTCTCCGTCGTTGCCCCAGACCTGGTCGAGCTGGGTGGGAGGCAGCGAGTGGACTGAAGAATGCGCTTAAATCCTATTATCTGTCTCGCCTCGTAACGCAGGCGGTCACTTGTCCCGCCCACTGAGGTCACCGCTCGCTGTCTGTGAGTGGCTTATCCAAAGAACTACAAAGTGACATCATTCTAATAGGGAAATGTAGTTCCAATTGAAAAAAGACTTCGCCGCTGAGATTGCACATGATATCTAATGCGCAAAACTCAATATCATAGCGAAGCATCAATTAAAATAATCAAGTCAAAGAAATCATGGAGACATGAAGCTAACCACTTGCTAACGTATACTAGAGGCTGCGATCTATGGACAAAACCTCAAGTTTTAAACGGACCATATTTATTCTACGCGGTCCGATGGTACTCAGATATGTGTAATAATTAGATGGTTCCCCCATAGAGCAGAAACGCCAGATTATTACATAAAGCACAAAAGCATTGTTCAAACGGTAGTCACAGATGTGTATACTGACTCCTTCACTCCGTTATAATGACTGGTGTTACATAAAATACACGAAAAAGTACTATAAAACTAGTAGTTTTACAGGGACATCGTGTGATAGCGGAGTTACATATGGCAGTCACTTGGTCATTCATACTGGCCAGCTAGGAATTGCGCAAGAAAAAAGTGCTTGGTATTAGAAGGTCTTCTCACAGATAGATCTCAAAGAATCAAGTATAGAGATTGTATATATGTGTCGCTAATAGATATATACCCTATCAGTAGGTTAATGAAGCCCTTAATGGTCTTGTGCTCAAATCTTCTCTTAATAAAGAATATGCTTCAAGAATTGTGAACTGTAAGTCTACAGGCTAGTCCATGGTATATCATCATTTAACCCTTGAGTGTCACTGTGAAGTTTGTGTACCCATTTTTGTTCTTTAATAAACAGGAATCTGGAGACATCACTCACATGTGGAGGTATGATAGGTTTTTCCAGTACCGTCCAGTGAAACTCTTCTGCAGCATGGTTTGCCTCTGCAAAATGTCTAGTGAGTCTAGTTGTAAGCTTTTTGCACCTGAACGTGCTCTTATGTTCAAGCATGCGTGCCCTCACTTTGCGAGTGGTCATCCCCACATATCGGATGTGACATGGACATGTGAGTAGGTAAATCAAGTTACTACTATTGCAGTTAGTGAATTGATTCTGGATCCAAGGGCTGTCGGAACCAATATCTATAGTGGTGCTATGGGTGGTTTGTGAACAAACTGAACAACCCCCACATGGATGGTGTCCAGATACTGGCGGTAAATCCCATAGAGTCCCTAGTGGCCTAGAAAGGCACGCCTGGGGACGTGTGTGTACCAGTCTGTCTCTTATATTGCCTGATCTTTTGAAGGCAAACAACAGTGGCGCTATATTGTCATTGCAACTATTTAGGATACGCCAATGTTTTTTGACACTCTTCTTGATACTGTTGGAGAGAGTGCTGAACGTGTTAACAAACGTCAACCGTTCAAGGGGTGGTTTAGATGTGGGTATCTCTAGCAAAGCTTCACGGTTGTTGTTTGAGGCTCTCTTACATGACCTTTTAATCAGTTTGTGTGGGTAGAGTCTCTCTTTGAGTTGTTCTGTTAAGAGATTTGAATGTTTGGCAAAGCCCTCCGTTGTAGAGCAGTTCCTTCGCACCCTTAAAAACTGGCCGTAGGGTAAATTATCCCTAAGGGCCTTCGGGTGCTGGCTGTCATATCTCAACAGTGAGTTGCGTGCCATGGGTTTCCGGTACAGTTCGCTTGCTAGGCCTTGGGGTGTTACAAAGATGGATAAATCTAGGAAGGCCAGGCGCTCCTTGTGACTCTCTACCGTAAACTTCAGGTAATCATTGCGTGTATTCAGCCAATGATGGAATAGGCCAATTGATTCTTGGTCACCACGCCACACCACCAACACATCGTCAATGTATCGCTTCCACAAGCGAATTGATGTGAGGAAGGGATTGGTGGGGGCCAGCACATGTTCCTGTTCGAATGAATGCACGTACATGTTCGCTAAGCTGGGCGCGAAAACGCTGCCCATGCTGGTACCTGAGACCTGCAAATAGATGGTGTTCTCAAATTTGAAAAAGTTTTCTTTCATTGCTATGCGTGCCAAAGACATAATGAAATGTACTGGTGTAATAGACTGTAAATCAGTGGCTTCCAAAATAGTGCATATGGTGTCGAGTGTCTCATTCTGAGGAATTGATGTATAAAGAGACTCGACGTCAAAAGAGACTAAGAAGTCTGTCTCGACAGCAAATTCAACGTGTGGAAGCAGTCGCAGGACATCCTTAGTGTCCTGTAAATATGTTGGCATTTTCTGGACAATGGGTCTAAGGAAATGATCCACGAACGTCGACAACGGTTCCAAAAGGGAACCTATGCCAGAGATGATGGGCCTCCCTGGAGGTGGCCTTATGGGCTTATGCACCTTGGGTAGGACGTAAAAATACGGAATGACAGGGAATTTTGTCTGTAAGAACTGTGCTTCACGTATTGTAATCCACTCTTCCCTCTGTGCTTCTTTAATAAGTTGCCCAATGGTGCTTTTTAGTCTCTCCGTTGGATCTTGTGTAAGGACTTTGTAAGAATTTTCATCGCTCAAATGACGAAGGCATTCTGCCCTGTAGTCGGCGGTGTCCAAGATGACAATGGAACCACCCTTATCCGCCGGCTTAATAGTAATCTCATTGTCTTTGGCCAAAGTGGTAAGTGCTAGTTGTTCGCAACGTGGTAAGTTATAGAACCTCGGTTGCTTCTGTTTATATAGGGTAGTGACATCACTAATCACAGCTTTTTCAAAGGTCAAAACTTGGGATGGAACCAAGTGTGTCGGAGGGTTGAAAGTCGACTTCAATCTGAGACCCATATTTTGTTCATTCTCAGTGGTGTCAGTGAGTGGTTTGTCCCGAAAGAAATAACGGAGCCTGAGTTTTCTAAAAAACTCTGCCAGTTCACATTGAGTCCGAAAGGAGTCACCTTCAGAGGTGATTACAAAACCTAGACCCCTGTTGAGAACGGAATGTTCCGTCTTAGTGAGAATTCGTTTACTCAGATTGACTACTAGGTCTAGCTTAGATTGCTCTCCACCGGAGCAGAGTTCTTCTTGGTATTGCTCCGAGTCCCTGAATGAGGACCTGTCGCTGGGTCCCAGTGAACCTGTGCCTGCGCATTTCTTCTTCGGCCTCTGGGTCTTGATGGGCCATACCCTAAAAAAGGCTGGTTGTCGTATTCGGATTGAAAGGGTACCATGGGAGGCTGGTATGGTTGTTGTGGAAAACCCCAAGGACTAGGAGGCCACCACTGTGGAACCGGCGGTACACCGTAACCCCTTTGGTTATATGGTCTGGGGTATCTCCCTCTACCTCTGAATCTGGGTTTGGGGGCATTTAATCCCTCGTTGTCACTGGAGATATCATCAGAACTTGAACCTGAGTAGGTGGAGCCATATCTCTTACCATTCTTTCTAAACTCAGGGGGTGAATAGTTGTCGCTGGTATATGGGTAAACTCTATCATGCTTAAACTTGGCCAAGTCTTTTTTAAATTTTTAAATTTTGGCAAGTAAGATAGAGTCTTTGAACTCCTTATTGTTCTTATTAGATTCATCCAAGTTCTTCTTGAATAAAGTCGCAGTAATGGTTACTTTGATTTGTGCTTCCAACGTCTGTATTTCTACCAGGATGGAATCGGCGACTCTCTTTGCTGTGCTGATAATTAAAATCAGCCAGTCGCGAGTGCACCGCCAGGCTATAAGAGACCAGTCTTTTAAAAAAACTTTATCCTCTAGGAATAGCCTGGGGGCGTTGGTTACTATCAGCCCTGGAGGGGCACAGTTAGCTCTTAAATATTCAGCCATAATGGCACCATGTATGGAGGATCGTGAATGTGACTTCTTCAAAATAAGAACACGACCCCATTCATTGCCTGTGTCTGACAAGGGGGCATTAGGTCCCTCAAGGATGCTGGGGGTGTTGTCTAGAATGGATTGGTAAATAGCGTCATCATATGCTAAGCCACTAAACTCAGCCATGGTGGATGAATGAGAAGATTTGGTGATAGATGTAAAAGGGAGAAAAAGAGGAAGGAAGAGCAGTGAGTATGAGTTATTGCAGTTCAAAAAATCTGCAACCAAACAGACGTTATCCTACCCACAACTAGGTAAGATATGAAAAAGACCCGCAGCTAGACGCTGCTCAAGAGCATCAATAAACTTAGTGAAAAGAAGGGTCTAAGGGAATAGTTTATAGACCTGCCCAAGTCCCACTCCCCTGATAATAACTTATGCACAAAACAACAGGAACTGGGGGTCTTATAACGGACAGCACAAAGGTAACAAGTGAAAGATAGACTTTAGTGCAACAGACCAAGTCAAACCTGGCCACGAGCAGAGCATGGATTACCATCAATCTTACTCGAAATACAGAGCAAATGGTGAGAGAAAGATGACTCTCATGATCAGTAATATCATTTGGTGATCCAACTGTTTGGCAGAGGTGTGTCCCGTGATCATAGGGACTGCCTCGCTAGTTTGAAGCTCTGTTGTTGTCTCGGGCTGGTAAGTATTAGCCAGCAACACATAAGGTGTGTGTGGTTGTGAGAAACAAGGATCGTGATCCTATAATGTGCAGTGCAGAAAATCAAGGAAGTGAGAATTAAAAAAGGTTGTGTAGAGAGGACAAATCTTAATGTGCCGAGTTCTCCACGCACCTTATTAAAAAGGTGTAACAAGTTATAGCAGTACTAACAAGTGACTACTATGTAAAGGTCAACATGTTTCAGCCATCCGGGTTTGACTCCCTACGGCTTTCGTCAGGACCTATGTTGCACTGAGACTAGCTACTGCAATAAGTACATAGAGTACATTACTAGGCGTGAGAAAATCACACTTAACTTCAAATAAGGTTGAATATAATTTTAAAGATACAACCTTTAACGCTCAAAATCCTCAGAGACGTAGAGTGTGAACATCACCTAGAAAATAAAGCAACCATTGCACATAGTCCAAAAAACACTAAAACAGAAGTGCTATCATTATAAAGCAAGAATCTTTCTTGACATTATCATCAGCATATCAAAATTGCTTACCCAACGTGCTCTAGGATTGTACCTCACCTACCCTGGAACCATGCTCGGGTGTAGGAGGCCCCGCTCTATGACGTGGGTAAAAAGGCAAAACACAAACAGAGAGATTCTCTTCAATATTATCATTATTTTTTTGTGATTATTACATTTTTTTGTATATTTACAATTTTCTCGGTCAACCATGATTATTGGTTTAGTTTAGAGGCGCTCCCCTAGTGTACCCCTCTATACTTCTGGCTTGACAGCCAGAAAAAACCCACTGTGCTCTCGTTATGACTAAATCACCCTGAATACAAAACTAACACCCAAATCCACAGAGCGCTACTATTTGTAAGAGACAGCGCTACTATTTGCATGAGGCAGCGCTCTCAGCCAGGCGCTATTAACATTGTAAACCAAGACACTCAGAGCAAGGCACCCGGTCCAATGAGTCCTCTGTGTGTAATAAGAAACCACCTTGTAAAGGAAAAAGCATCCATCCTAACTAGATCAAAACGCTTACCTCTCCGTCGTTGCCCCAGACCTGGTCGAGCTGGGTGGGAGGCAGCGAGTGGACTGAAGAATGCGCTTAAATCCTATTATCTGTCTCGCCTCGTAACGCAGGCGGTCACTTGTCCCGCCCACTGAGGTCACCGCTCGCTGTCTGTGAGTGGCTTATCCAAAGAACTACAAAGTGACATCATTCTAATAGGGAAATGTAGTTCCAATTGAAAAAAGACTTCGCCGCTGAGATTGCACATGATATCTAATGCGCAATACTCAATATCATAGCGAAGCATCAATTAAAATAATCAAGTCAAAGAAATCATGGAGACATGAAGCTAACCCCTTGCTAACGTATACTAGAGGCTGCGATCTATGGACAAAACCTCAAGTTTTAAACGGACCATATTTATTCTACGCGGTCCGATGGTACTCAGATATGTGTAATAATTAGATGGTTCCCCCATAGAGCAGAAACGCCAGATTATTACATAAAGCACAAAAGCATTGTTCAAACGGGAGTCACAGATGTGTATACTGACTCCTTCACTCCGTTATAATGACTGGTGTTACATAAAATACACGAAAAAGTACTATGAAACTAGTAGTTTTACAGGGACATCGTGTGATAGCGGAGTTACATATGGCAGTCACTTGGTCATTCATACTGGCCAGCTAGGAATTGCGCAAGAGTGTCTTTCTCAACATGCGTCTTCTGAACAAATCTGAAAGACAACCATTGATGACTCTAAGGTGCATGGCTTCTTCATCATTGATTTCACTAAACTTGCAGTGTTTGAAAAGCACATCAAGTCTCACAACAAACTCAGCCATCTTTTCACCATCTTGTTGCACTTGATTCAAAATGCACCTTTCAAAGTCAACATTTGGCATTGGATTGAACTTGGCTTCCAATGCTTCCTTGATTTAATGGTACAATAGTGCATCAGTCTGCAAGATTTCTTCAGCACTTCTTTTACTCCGTCACCTGCAAGGTTCTTTAAATACTTCATGATTTTCTCATCATCTACTTCTTCAAGGGCATTGAATGTCTCGATCCGTGCAGTCCACCTGGCACCAATATTCTCCTTCTTGGCTGAGTCGAATGGCGGTGGTGGCTTTAGGAATGCGAAAGCATCGTACTTTGCACTCCTTTCTGCAGTCATTGAAAAAAAAAGTCACTATTCCGATGGCTTGTGTTGTCCTGGATAACACTTGCAGCTGAAAAAACATCGGCATTTCACCTAGGCCTGGGTCGTCACACCCAATTCAAGGTTGTGTGGCACTTCTCTTGCTCTTGCTTGTAGGAAAATGCTACTTACCAGTATGCATCTGTTCTTGCCATGTAGAGCTGTAGAGTTGTATACTTTAGCATCGTTCGCCATCTGGTGTTGGGCTCAAATGTTTGAAGTTTGTTTTTGTCAAAGAAGTCTTTGTCAGTCATGAGATAGCTGACTCCTCCTTATGGTGACAGTGCGCATGGGCATCGACTCCATCCCACGATTGTTTTTTGCCATGAAGGGTAATGATGGAGTTAGTAGGAAAGTATAAAAGGATGTCCAAGTGTAATGTATCTAAGTAGGATAATACTACAACGGATAAAGGTATCCAGGGAGGTGGGCGGATGTATACAAATCCACAGCTCTACATGCCAAGAAAAGATGTATACTGGTAAATTGCATTTTCCGTTCGAGGCATATGAGCTGTAGATTGTATACTTTAGCATAGACTGTATAGCAGTTTCTATCCTTAGCGGTGACAACCTGTATCCATTACAGTGGTCTGAAAAAGTGTTCTCAATACAGCCTGGCCCACACTAGCTTGCTGCTTTGCTTGCACATCTACCCAATAGTGTTTCGTGAAAGTGTGTGGCATAGACCAAGTTGCTGCTTTGCAGTTGTCATCCAGGGGAATGAGCTCGAGGGGGAATGGTTAGCGTGTGTTTAGCCTTGAGATAGCATATTTGGATGCACTTGACAATCCATCTTGCAATTCCTGTTTTTGAAATGGGATTGCCCTTGTGAGGTGGGGGAAAGATACAAAGAGTTGTTTAGTCTTTCTAAAAGGTGTAGTTCTTTCTATGTAGTATAGTAACACTCTCTTGACGTCTAGTGTGTGAAGAGCACGTTCTGCCACTAAGTCTGGTTGAGGGAAACAAAACTGGGAGTTCAACAGACTGATTAAGGTGGAAGGCAGAAACTACCTTGGGTAGAAATCTTGGGTTAGGCCTAAGAACCACTTTACTATGATGCATTTGTAAAAATGGTTCTTGTATGGTTAAAGCCTGCAGTTTACTAACTCTCCTGAGGGATGTGATAGCTACTAGGAAGGCTACTTTACAAGTGAGGAACTGTAACTCACATTTGTGTAGAGGTTCAAATGAGGGTCCCATAAGCCTGGTAAGAACAATATTGAGGTTCCAGACTGGGGAGGGTGGAACTCTAGGTGGAATTATTCTTTTAAGTCCTTCCATGAACGCTTTGATAGCAGGAAATCGAAATAGAGACAAGTGTTGTCTGTTTTGGAGGTAAGCGGCTATTGCAGCTAGATGTAGTCGTATAGATGTAGATGCCAAATTACATTGTTGTAGATGCAAGAGATAACAGATAATGTTTTGAATGGAAGCATCTAGTTGGTTGATTTTGTTTTTTGTACAATAAACAACAAATCGCTTCCACTTTGCTGCATAGCATGCTCTTGTGGTTGGACATCTAGCCTCTTAGATGGCGTTCATGCAATCTCGTGGGAGATTCAGGTAGCCAAACTCTAGGACCTCAGGAGCCAAATCGCAGGATTAAGTTGATTGGGATCAGAATGTCTTATCTCTCGATGGTTCTGTGTAAGACGTTTGGGTGAGAGGTGTAGCTTTTGATGTTGAACTACTGATGGTTCCAAGATTGTTGTGAACCATGGTTGTCGGGCCCATGTTGGAGCAACTAGGATGAATGTGAGGGAATGCTGTTTGAGTTTCCGAACCACTAATGGAATGAGCGGGGGAGGCGGAAAAGCATAAGCAGATTTGTTTGACCAGTTCATCCATAGCGCATTGCCTTTGGACAATTGGTGTGGATACCTGGAGGCGAAGTTTGGGAATTTTGCGTTGTGATGTGGGGCGAACAGATCTATGTCTGGGTGTCCCCACAATTGAAAGAATGGAAGAAGAACTGGAGGATGAAGTTCCCATTCATATATTTGTTGTGTTTGGTGACTGAGCAGATCCACAATCTGATTGTGTACTCCTGGGAGATATTTCACGAGGAGGTATATCTTTTGAGGAATAGCCCATCTACATATAGTTTACGCTAGGCGTGAAAGTTGGAGATAGTGTGTCCCCCCCTGCTTTTGAATGTAATACATTGCTGTCATGTTGTCTGTACGTATTAGGACAGCTTTGCCTAGCAGCAAAAGTTGGAAAGACTTTAGTGCTAAAATGATTGCTAGTAACTCCAGGTGATTTATGTGGAGTTGTTTCTGTTGAGGGGTCCATAAGCCCTGAACAGTTTGACTTTGTAGATGAGCTCCCCAGCCGGTGAGCGACGCATCTGTTGTTAGTACTATCTGTGGAACTGGGTCGAGGAACGGCCTCCCTCTGGAAAGGTTTTGTGTATTCCAGCACTGCAGAGAGCGATGTGTGCAACTGTCCACCAACACCAGATCTGTCAGCTGACCTTGAGCCTGGTTCCACTGATGTGCTAAGCATTCCTGCAAGGGATGCATCAGGAGTCTTGCATAAGGGACGATGAGGATGCAAGAAGCCATCATTTCGATTAACTGCATAAGCACTCGAGCTGGCAAGGAGTGTTGAGGTCGAAATTTTAATATTAGAGCCTGCATGGAGTGAATCCTGCCTGGATTGGGGTATGCTAGAGCTCTTGAGGTATCCAGAGTAGCCCCTAGATACTTTTGTATGTTGGATGGTTGAAGGTGAGACTTGTCGAGGTTTACTATGAAACCTAAGTCGTGAAGTAGCAGGATAGTTTTGTGTGTATGCTGCACACAATTGTTGTGGGATTTGGCCTTTATGAGCCAGTGGTCCAGATAAGGGAACACATTAATGTGTTGCCTTCTTAAATGCGAGGCATTTGGTGAAGACTCTGGGTGCTGTGGTTACTCCGAATGGGAGGACTTTGAACTGATAATGTTGTCCACCGTGAACCTGAGATACTTTCTGTGAGAAGATTTATCCCTATGAGGTGTCTTATACTGTTTAGGCATAGGGATAGTGTCCGGTTTAGAAGCCTTTTGTGGTTCCGAAGACTTTGGTGGCGATTGTTTTGGCTCCGGAGTGTTTTGCTTCGGGGGTTTAGGCATCAAAGGTTTTTCCTTGGATTGTTTTGGCTCCCACGTTTTCGGTGTCGAAGATTTTCCCTTTTGCTTCAGCTCCGAGGGTTTGTCCTTCAGCTGTTTCGGGGCCGGAGGGTTTTCCGGTGCTGATGGATGAAGGCGTGGCATATCGGCAGCCTTGGACTTCGGTGCCAAAGCTGGTTTTTCGGTGCCGGAGTGTGGCTAGCTCGAGCCCGAGCCGGAAGGCTTGTCTTTGGTTTTTATAGCCGAGCCCGAGTGTGGACCTGGGCCTTGTGGCGAAGGTGTTACCGGAGCCTTTGGGATGGGCTTGGGTGGGGCAGGGGTCTCGGTACTCACAGTACGCTGGACTGAGGTGACTTTTTCTTCAGCGTCTGAGTCATCTGTGGAGACTGAGACCGGTTCCTCCTGGGCTTGTTCCAGAAGGCTGTCGGGGACGGATGGAAGACGTCTGGAATGGAGCCGCTTCCTCTGGACATTTTGCGTCGTCGAGTCGGACGATTACGAAGGGTCTTCTTAGACTTGAAAGATAGACAAGCCTCACAGGTATCCTCTCGATCCTCCGGAGAGAGGCAGAGATTACACACTGGGTGTAGGTCCGAGTGTGGGAATTTAGCACCACACTGGGGACATTTCTTAAAGGGAGTCCATTCCGTCGGAATCGGCGTGGGTAGGCCCAATGGCCCACGTCGAAGTTTATCAAAGTTTTATCGATTGTAGAAGAAGCACATCGAGAAAGGAAAACGTGATCGAGACAATACCGTCGCGTGGTAGGTGATTGCGCGTCGAAGGGGGTTTCAATAACGACACCGACCCGGAGCGCAGCAAGTCACATCCGAACCCGATTGCGTAATAAAACAATCTGGGGATAGAGTCGATGCCCATGCACACTGTCACCAAAAGGAGGAGTCACCTATCTCGTGACTAACAAAGAGTTCTTTGACAAAAACAAACTGCAAACATCCAAGCCCAACACCAGATGGCGACTAAGCTAAAGTATACAATCTACAGCTCATATGCCTCGAACAGTACGTTTGTACTTTTGTACTTCGTTATGGATGCCTTTAGTGTTTGCTCTGCATGGATGATGGCTATGTGTTATTGCACAACACAGTATTTCTTCTTTCAACCTTACCAACAAATTCTGATGGGCTTTTCAAATGCACTCCTCTCTAGGGCCTTCAACTTCTTCAACGGCCGTGTCTGGGTTGGAGCGGTGCTTCAACTCCACTTACACCAACTTCACATTGCTTTGCATTGACTTGGGGCACACGTGGCACTCACAATCAGTTTGCTGTACCATTGCGAAATCTCAGGTAGAGCAGTCTTGTTTCTTCGAGGCACTTATCCCCTGCTCGTCACCAGATATAGCATCCTCCCCAGCCCGGGAGAATGCATACATCTTTATTTCTCAGCATCTGATCATGCTTTGCACTCGGTTACATCATAACCGTTAAGAACTACACCTTAACACCTCCTAGCAAGTTACGTAATTCCTCCATTTAGTCCACCCAGAACCACAAGGGTCCTAGCGCACAGTCTCATGGTACTACAGATGACATGCAACTTTATCTAAAATTATCATCGATAAAGACTATCAACACTTTACAGAGTGCTCTAAAAAAGCTATGAAGCTAGATGACAAGCTGTCTGAAATTAAACCAGTAGAAAATGCATTTATTTTTTATCTCGTTCAAATCCAAAATTAATATATACTCAAACCTCATCTTAGAGCTAAAAGTGAAAGACTTCACATCTGTACTTTCTGAGACAGCGTAATCATTGAGTTTCTTGACCGACCCTTCATCTTTGTTCATTTCCCACTTCATTGAAGTGGCTCAATTGGCAAATTTCCATCTGCATCAACTAAAATGAATAAATACCTTACATTTATCTGAAGACAGTGGCTTATGAGCACGCCATCTTTTTTTTATAATATCACGTTCATGAACCTTCCTGCTAAAGTTCCAACACCAATGGAAGCGGTACTCCATTTGACAGCTAAAGTGACTTCAGCAAAAAGGCAATTGAACACTTCTCCCGATTCTGAGCGAGTCATATTGGTTGGTTCTAGAGGTCAGGAAAATCAGTTGCCTCACATTCAAAGCAATTCACTTAGTGAGTCACAGCTCCCTAGCAGAACTAATGATGATACTAGGAATGTCAAGAACATCTAGGGCAAAAGCATAATTTATCTAGAAATATTGCAAATTTCGAGCAAAGGTTTTCTGGTGTCTCTGGAGTGTATGACAATCTCAAAATTACTTACGGCCCACATTTAAAAGAAAAAAACATTTTTATTAACATTTTCCGTTAATTGGTACATATTACTGCATGCTGTGGTATAGAAATAATGCATGTCGTTACGAGTAGACTTATACACATTGATTACATCTACATGATCTTCAGCACAGTTTCCCCCCACGTTTCTAGTAACACTGTGATGTGAATTGGCGGAGACAGCATAGCCCTCCCGGTCTATAAAAGTATTCGCTGACATCAGACACCGACTCAACCCTAGGCGGATCACAAATGTTGCCTCTGAAGGCATTCCACTTTCCCCATACCCTTGTCCATTTCTTTGGGCACCACCTATGCATATATACCACTTTCTCTGCTATCATTGCGCCGTCCATGTCACAGCACCACTGATGGTATGTGGAAATTAGTCTCGCAAGCCAGTGTTGGGCTATGTTCCGTTTCGCTATCGTCATGCCTAACGTTGCCCAATTTTGGGCCATTTGATTGAGGTCTGTCGGCTCCCAGATATTTAGAAGACATCGCTTGGGTTCCAGTTTAACGGCAGATCCACCCACCCACGAGATGGTGTGCATGACTGCTTCCCAATACGGTTTGATCTCTGGGCAATTCCACAGTATGTGGAAAAAGGTGCCATGCCCCCCACACTGCCATAGGCAGAATGGTGTGTCAGCGCGTCCCATGCGGTGCATAGTTGTTTGTGTGTAATAGATGCGATGGAGAATTTTAAGTTGTACTAACTTTAATCTAGAGGGAATTGCTACCTCTCTCGGGGAGGAGAGTGCTTCCTGCCAGTCTGTCTCGTCAAGTTCCCCAATGTCGGTCTGCCATCTGTCCCTGAGGGTTTTTGTGGGGTCTGGTTGGTTGTTTATAATTTTGCGGTTCGTTTGGGAAATCACTTTTTTCGTCATGTGGTCCGTCAATAATCTATCCTCTAGTGGTGAGGACTCTGGGAGCTCAGTGTCAGGCGGGATGAGTTTTGTAAGTGTGTGGCTAACCTGAATGTAACAGAAAGTTTCCGTCGGTGCCATCCCATATGTTTCTTGGAGCTGGGTGAATGGAATGATCTTACCCCTCTTCCATAAATCCCCAACCCGGGAGATACCAATTAGGTCCATTGTTTGTGACTTGTGTCAGTACCCCCCTCCGAACCAAGCGCGCGGAGTGCAGTGTACCATATTTGTGCGGTGTGCGCCACTGGCCCTATGAGGTTAGGTCCCCGATGTTTATTATAGAGCGCTCCCATGACGCCACCCCACCGGGGACATATCTGTCCATACGGAACGCCGGTTCCTCCTGTGGAGCATAGAGCCATTGGTTTGTCACGTTGAGGTGTGATGCCCAATAGTATACTTTTATGTTTGGAAGGGCGATTCCGCCATCGTACCAGCTCTTCACCAATTTATGCATTGCTATACGGACGGGCTTCCCGTCCAAAAGGAGATTGCTGACTTTGGTTTCAATGGCTTTAAAATAGTTAGGGGAAACCCCAAAGGGGGTATTTTTCAGGGCATATAGGAACCTAGGGAGCACCTTCATTTTGAAGAGGGCCGCTCTTTCCAGCAGCGTCAGTGGCAGGGAGCGCCAGTGCTTCACATCCTGTCGGAACCTACTCAAGGGTTCCAGGAGTTTTTTTTCCATGAACTGCTCAGGGTGTGAAGTTTAATATAATCCTAGATATTTAAACCCATTTTCGGCAATCTGTATCACACAATTTCTAGGTAGTCACGGAGGAGGGCCCTTAACAACATACAGCAGTGATTTTCCCCAACTAATGGTATATCCTGAAACTGTACCATATGCAGCGCAAATGTCTAGAAGGCAATTAATGGAGCATGCGGAGGATGTCAAGTACAATAACACATCATCCGCATACAAGTAAATTTGGTCTTTCCATCCCTCCACCAACTTGAGCCCTCTAATGACCGGATCTTGTCTTATCCAAGCTGCCAATGGCTCGAGCACCAGCGCAAACAATAGGAGCTACAAGGGGCAGCCATGTCTAGTCCCCCTGCCCAAAGGGAAGTCCACCAAGATGCGCCCATTCACCACTACATGTGCCAAAGGTTTCGTGTAGAGTAACTGGACCTATGCACAAAACCGGGGACCGAAGCCCAGGTGTGGGAGGACTGCAAAAAGAAAAGGCCATTAGACAAAATCAAATGCCATTCATGCATCCAGGGAGAGGATGACAGTGTCTTCCCCTATGAGTGGTATACAGGCCATGACGCCATGCAGTCGCCTCAGGTTAAGTGCCGTGTTACAACCTGGCATGAACCCTGATTGGTCCGGGTACGCCAATTTTGTGAGATAGGGTAGTAGTCTGGTGGCCAGCATTTTAGCCAATATTTTGGCTTCCGCATTTAGCTATGAAATCGGCCGGTAATGTGTACAGTCCTGCGGTGGTTTCCCTGGTTTATGTATTGCCACTATTGTCGGTAAGTGTTGATCCCTGGGAAGTTCCCTTTTTTCAAAACTGTCTGTATACATTTCCAGCAGGTGTGGGGCTAGTCGATTCACATCTTTTTTATACATTTTTATAGGTATCCCATTGGGACCCAGAGCCTTCCAAGTGTGTAGCGTGCTGATTGCCAGTGTCAATTCCTCCGCTGTTAAATCTGCATTTAGGTCCTGCCGTTCATTAGGGGCAAGTGTAGGCATCTGAATATCTTTGAGAAACGTGAGATTGTCGTCTATCGTGGCTGTGGCGGTAGGTGTGTATACTGTCTCATAGTAGAGCGCTACCGTGTCAACTATCTGCTGTGGATCTGTCATGCTAGCTCTGTTTTCCAGTCTCAACTGTGCCACCCAACGGTCAGCATTCTCCCGTTTATCCAACCAGGCTATGAGTTTGCCCACCTTATCTCCCACCTCATAAATAGTGTGCAGTGTTTTGGTGTGCCTAATCTTCGCCTCCTCCCACAGGTATCCCTGTATTCCTTCTTGGCCAAATTCAGTTTATGTGCCGTGGTGTCATTGGTGTCCAATGCGTGATCTGCTTCAACGTGGCCCACCTCCCTCTCAAGAGCCTCTATGTGACTTAATTGTTCCAGTTTATGGCCTGTGATCAATGAGATAGCTTGACCCCTCAGTACCGTCCTGTATGCCTCCCCAGTGTCCTTGGGGATGTGACTGAGTGTTAATTTTCCTCAAAGTACTGTTTCGTGGTTGTAAGCAGACCCTTCCATATCTTAGGGTTTTGTAGGAACCCAGGGAAGACCAGAAAGATGTGTCGTCGCCCCAGGGTATGAGATGTGTATTTGAGTAGGACAGGGGAGTGAACGGAAATGCCCCATGGCAAATGTGATACCTCCAGTATCCTCTCTAGGCCTGTCGCTAATGTAAAGATGTAATCTATTCTTGATAGACTGTCATGTACCCCCGAAGGGAAGGTGTATTGTCTCTCTTGTGGAAACCGTGAATGCCAAGCATCCATGAGACCGAAAGCGTCAAGGAATTCAGATAACTAGAGGCTGATCCCGCTTTGATCCCTGGGGGGCTGTCGATCTATGGAGGCATCCACTGTGGCATTGAAGTCGCCCCCTATTACCAATTCACCCTGTGGGAGTGTAAGTAGGAATTTACCCAGGGCAGGGAAGGTCACCCGATACAGAGCCGGCGGGATGTATACTGACACTAGATTATACGGATGTCCCTCACGCTGACACACTACAGCTGCAAAACGTCCCTGAGTGTCGGACCATGACCCTGTTATAATAATCAGGAAGCATTTATTGATCAGGACGCCTACCCCTCACGAGCCGGAGGAGAATTCAGAGTGCACCACCATTTTGAAACCCCATCTATCAAAGGCTTTGCAAACCGAGCCCATCAGGTGGGATTCTTGGATCAGGGCCACTGCTGGTGCCTTGCGTTTAAGATATTGTAGGACTAACCCTCTCTTTATCTCTTCTCCAAGGCTGTTTACGTTCCAGGATATAATCGAGAGAGAAGGGCCCTTTGTACAAGAATTCAATGAGTGTGCAGCCGAAGAGCCGGCCAGGGCATCTGCTTGTATCATATTTTACATCAATAATGGGCAAACAGAAAGAACATTGCAATGCAGACACCATGCAGACAGTGTGTATGTACCCAGTAATCCTGCAGTGTACCAGTAACTTTAAAAAAAAACTAACAGGAAACAGACCCCATCCCCCCCTCCCCCTTCCTTCCTCCCTGCTCGTGGGACTTAAAACTACACGCCACCCAAACTCTGTAGAGTGCTTTGTCCCCATAACATGTTCTTGCGTGAGGGGGGGAGAGTAGTCCCACGATCACAGCAAACCATCTCCATGGATAAAACAATGTATAACTGCTAAATGGTCCAAGAAAAGTCTTCGGTCCATGACAGTCGCGACGCTGGGTGGTGCGTAATGTGTAACGATTCCGGTCACAAGCATTGATCCGTTATAGACAATTCAGCCAACACCTGGGTCTGTCCGTCTGAGTCATGGGGTCTTGTTCCATAACAAGTGTGGATTACCAGTTCCAAATTGCATCCTTAGTGTTCGCCTTTCTCCTGTCTTGGATCCTCCGGTGAGCCTGAGTTCTCTGATTCCGGTGAGGTCGCCCCCTGTAGGCAATATTGTTGTTTCTTTCCCAGTCTTTTAGGGCCAGACGCCGGGCGCCATCCCTCAAGCCAGTCGTGTGCTTCCTCAGGATTTTCAAAGAAACAATGTTTCCCCTCAGCCTCCACTCACACCTTTGCCAGGAATAACATGGAGTACTTCATCGGGCCCTCATTTCCTTCTTAAACTCCAAAAAGCTGCGGCGTTGTTTGGTCACTGCTGCCGTATAGTCTGGGAAAAATGTTACAGTATAGTTCTCGATATGAATTGGAGGAGCAATGCGTGCCGTTTGAAAGATCGTGTCTCGATCACAGAAGTTGAAAATTCGGGCCAGTATGGGCTTAGGGGGCCCCTGGGTCAGGGTCTGCCGCCCGTCACTCGATGGGCCCTTTCGACCGAGAAGAAGTTGGACAGTCCCTGTGGTTGTCGCTGGTTCTTAATGAGGTCTTCAACAAACAGGTCCAGAGCAGGGCCCCCTGCCCTTTCCGGCACGCCAGCTATCCAGACATTGTTGTGCCTTTAGCGGCCTTACTGGTCATTGAGCTTTGCCGCCATCAGTTTATTGTCCGCTTCCAATGTCTTGACCTGACGCTGTAAAGTGGCTGTGTCCGTAGAGAGGGTTCCTGTCATGGTTTTTACCTCTGTGTCCTGCATAGCCATTTTCTGGAAGTCTGCACGTATTAGTGAGATATCGGTAAAGATCGACCCCACCGTAGTCTGAAGCTTAGTTAATGTGGTCATGATATTTTGTAAGGTGACCTCTGCAGGTTTATCAGTCGTAAGGCTTTCCCCTCGCCCTATTTGTGACCCAGACTGGTCCGGTGAGTCTTAATTGTAGGTGTATTTGTTCAGTTTGAGCTGCTGTACTCTTCGTTGACCCCAGCCTCCCCATCTTGAGCTGGTCTTCGTGGATCACCCTGGACTGTGTGGGGGGGTGGCAGTATTTGCCGCTGCCTGCCCACGGGACTAGCAGCCATGCGTGGCCTTTCGGTTTTCCTGCCGCCCTCCCCTTGTAGTACTAATCTGAGAACGTGACAGTGGAGGTACGCCTGTATTTGGCCTGCTCGTAGTCTGGATCATATTTAATACCTCAGGGATCGCCGCGGTAGCATGTGCCTGTGGCTGTGCTGTCGCAGAGGTATCCACCATAGTGCTGGCCTCTCTGCTCAAAGATTTGGAATATCAGCGTTGTAGACCCCCCAGTTGCTTCGGGCCTCTCCTCGTCCCACTCCAATGTCTGTGTCAGTAGTGGGTTAAACGATCCACAGGGCTCACACCTTCATAAAGCAACCCTTTGGCCGGCAGTGCACCAGCACCGATGCAGCGTTGGTGATTATGCTGTGGATGATGCCGTGCAGGAGGTCTCGGCCCAAAGCACTGCCCGAGCCATCATGGATGGTGACTCGACAGCCACCACCAGTCCTGCTGGATGATTGCTCTTCCTAATATGCGTGCAGAATTAGGCGCATTTGCAAGCGCCGGGAGGCTCTCTACGGCAGGCCGGGGGGCAGTCGATGGCAGACTTCACTTATGGCCTCTCAGTTGGTGCTGGACTCCTCGGTACTATTGCAACCCCCTCCCGCTGGCACACACGCAGTGCAGGATCCCACTCTCCGCCAGGCCAGTCCTTAGTTCCTCCACTGCCAGCAAGGCACAACCGGGGGTTTGCGGTCCCGTTACAGGGCAGTCGTATGGACCTGCGCAGCACCCGCTTCTCCACACCTTAGGCGGACCAAGCTGGTCTCCGCCATCTCGCAGTCATCAGTTAGTGTGCAGGTCACCCGCTGCCTCGAAGATTCACGATCGGCTCACTTCCACCTGATCACACCGATCACTCCACCCAAGCTGCTCGCGGGTATCTGGTGACGCAACGTCCTGGCTCCGCCAAGTGCTGCAGGCTGCGTCTCTTCCTCACGACGTTGGCAGTGCTTTATTATACGCTCGGTGCTCGGGAGTCAATTATTCTGTTCCTTGGTGTTTCGGACGCCTTATGCAGTTTTTTTCAAGCTTCCTGCGCCGTCAGATCTATTATCGGATCAGTGGGGAGGCTGCCTCGATCGCAGAGCCTCTCTAGGCAGCAGCCATTTGCTTCAGCTGCTAGCCACGCCCCCCAAGGCCCACATTTTTAAGTCATGTCTCAGACAAAGATGTCTAGTCTATCTGCAGAACAGAAGAATGTGTGAGCCAATATTTTGTCCAGGCCTCTCATAAGGTGCAGGGACAGCTTCTGTTTTAAAACCCTATCTCTTCTGAAACTCACATCTAAAAGTTTTAAAGTTCACAACTACATAATTTAGTTTACCATTTGGTCATTTCTCTTCAACATTGAGGATGGTTTCACAATGATCTAAATGTATTTGTTCTTTGTAAAGTTCTCTATCCCTAAATGGAACAGCAGCACCCAAGAAAAAATATAAATAAATAAACAAATAAACATCTCGGAGAAAAACAATGCAAGTTTTTGTGCATGCTAACAAAAATAGGATTTTGCAGGTATTTACAAGGCTTACAATCCACATTCATATAGGATCTCCTTTGCCTCATTTCTTTAGACCACCACAAGTCTGTCATCCCCAGGATGGTCTATAATGGTGAATTTTCAAAGTATTGAAAAACCTTGGGGCTGAAATTGTGATGATCTTACTCCAAAAAGCAACACCCACCTGACGGATCTGGTTTGAAGAACAAAATGGCAAAACTTAATGACATTGAAAACAAGTTAGGAACGTTATGTCCCATGCCCTTACTCTGGACTATGCCTCGCTCTTCCAGATGTAGGATAACCCTGGGTGTAGTTCGCGAAGTAGCGCTACGCGTAGCTACGCAAAGTGCACTTTGCACTACGCGAGCTACGCGTAGCACTTCGCGAACTGCGTAGTGCGCTGTTTGCGATGATTGCACAGTGCCGGATGCTTGTCCGCACTGTGCAATCATTGAAAACGTCAACTTGCACAGTGCGAGCGGTCGTTTTCTGCCGCTCGAGTAGATTTTTACTCGAGTGGCAGCTTTCTCAACGCAGACTGGTAGTTTCTCATCGCGAGTGGTCGCGAGCATACGCGACCACTCGCAATGAGAAACCTGACCTCCCCGCGTTGAGAATCTCGCCAGGAGGTTTATTTTCCACGCTCGCGATTGGCCACTTGATGTTGCTGATCGCGAACGAGGAAAAAGTCTCGCCGGGATGTCATTTTGCTTGCTCGCGGTCGCCAACTTGATGTTGAGGACCGCGAGCAAGCAAAAAATTACCGCTACAATACGCTAGGCTACGCGTGTTTGCACTGTGTTACATGCAATTAACGTAGTGCGAAGTAGCGCAAACTTCGCAAACTACGCGAGCGTAGCGTAGTGCTTTGCCCAGGTTTGCGTATGCCTAAGGTCAGGCAATAAAGCAGACTTGGGGCTCCAGCCAGAGGTAGCACCAAGTTACTGATGGAAGACACAAAGATGGCCTTCATAATAAAAAGTGTGCAAAAAAGATTTGACTAAAAATGCCTTGCTCCATGAACAACCCTTTAAAAAAGAGCGCACCACTTTCGCACTGTTTGTGCCACTAAAGTGATATATCTTTTCTCCTCTTCTAATTTTGAAAATATCTCCAAAATGCTGTGAAAGCATTGCGTGTCTTGTCGCGTCTTGTTACAAAATATAATTTGGTCCATTCCCCTTACACATGCAGCAAAATGGTGCAGATGGATCTGGGCTGAACCTTGGCAGCAGTGCAAAGTTTGTGTAGCCGGACCAAAATCTTTCTGGAGCTAAAGCTTCAACATTTTTTTTTTTACAGATTTATATAGAGCAAACTCGACCCGAAGGTATTGGAGCGCTTTACATGAGCACCGTATTTACATTACACATTCAGGCACGGGGAGATAAAGGGGCATATTATCAAGGACGGCGTTAAAAATTATCGCATGTTTAGCGGCAGAAAACTGCTGCTAAAGCGGCGATAATGGGCTTGATAATATGCAATTGAGAATTCCAATAGAAGCCCATGTTCTGGTGTCAACATGGGCTTCTATTGGAATTCCCCAGGGCATATTATCAAGCCCATTATTGCCGCAGTTTTCTGCCGCTAAACCGACGATAATTTTAACACCGTCCTTGATAATATGCCCCTAAGTGATTTGCCCAGAATGACAGGATGTGGACGCGACCTCGAGGCTCGAACCTTGGTTTCCAACACCAAAGCCGGCAGTCTAGCCGACGGACCACATCCTCTCCCCAATATAAATAATATGGGAAAACCAATGAACAGGAGGCTGCGAAATGAACGTACATATCTCGAAGTGCCTGGGATTGTCGGTCTAAGCTGTCTACATTAGCATTTCAATGGACATAAGTACTTTTATTAGTTTTCACATCTTCAACATTTAAAATCTTTTTCATATTCCTATCATGTATAGTTTAAATATAACAAAGTTGTCTACATTTATTCTTTTTCTAATGATAGGTTCTAGGACATCCGTCCTTAACTGATAAATTCCAGCTTTGCATATGTTGACACTTGCGTTACAACTGTCCGTGAGGTAATTGCACAAATTATTGTTAATTAATTGTCCACTCTTGTTCCTATTGCTGTCCAGTTTTAATGGGACGGCGTGTCCGGTGGATATAACAAATCGCTAATGAACATTCTCCAGTCTGTCAAGGCCATTCCTCAAAACCTTTGAGCCATCCGTCTAATGAGGAGGTTCCACTCTTATCCAATATTTAGCCACTCTCCCTTTCTTCAGTAGCGTTGTCAGAGACCCTTTTTTTCGTACTATTTATGTCTTATTAAGTGACATACCCAGTAGCTAAGTGGACCACTTGAAGGTTTAAATCTGTTTTGCACCTGGTCCAGATCTTCCTATCTGGGCACATTCTGACATCATGTGTGTAAATGTAGCTGCGTTTCTTCTGCACTTGGGACACCTTCCATGTTTGTCAAACCTACTTAATGTAGCATCACCAGAACTGCGTTTCTAGAAGACTGAGTATTTACCAAAATGTTTAATAAATCTGCATCAACCTGGCCAGGATATGTTCCGGGTCAGTCACAAAAAACAGTATATTTTCTGCGTATAACAATGTTCCATCTTACCACTGTCCATCTGTTAAATACGGACACAAATCGATTGTATATGATTTGATTTAATCTTGACAGCACGGCAACATCTTAATAGTAGGCAGCTCCAGACCAAACTGCCAACAAACCAGAATCCTTTTACAGCACTCTTCCAGAACTTAGAACTATATACAAATGATGACATAGCGCATGCACAAACATGGCTACGCACACATTTAAGATGACAGTACACATATAATAAGGATATAACACATCCCCCTCAACCAGAAAATGACAAATAAAAACAAACTACAGTCTTACACATAATCATCCAATTTTTTAGGAAATTGTCTAAGACGGGTAGACTTCCTAGAATTGAAAGATAATGAATCACCCCTGCTTGTCTTGCTAGGTACAGACACATACTTTTTGTTAGACAAGCTTAAGTCTCCATTTGTAGCAGAAGGACGCTCAGAATGCATGGGTTGGTAACACTTTGCCACTCTTCTAACATTCCACAGTTTACCATCCTGAGTAACCACAGAATTTCTGTAGACTCTTTCAATTTGCATGGCAGGACCAAACTTACTTGAGCCTTTGCTAATAAAACCTGGCTGCAAAATTCTGACCCAGTCACCAACCTTAAAATCAGAAACTCTGGTCTTCCACTTCTTGTTAAACCATGATTGAGTTCTGTTTTCTTACTATCAACTTTGACAGCGGTACTATCAATACATTTATTTTCCAAAAGATCCTGTTTGCATTTACTCCTAAACCACCAAGGACAAATTTTTGAAGCAGGCTCCCTTCCTATTAACAACTTGAAAGGGCTGACCTCAGTAGTGGAATGAGGTGTGATACGGTACATCCAGAGTTTTTCCCTTTCCAAATGCAACCAATTTCCCCCACTTTTGACAGCTTCAGAAATAAAATTCTTCAAAACTCGGTTGAAACGCTCAACCTGCCCATTTTCATGTGGCCCATAAACAGATGTAAAAACATGTTTGATACCACACTCATTTACAAAAGACTTCATCTCTGACGAAATAAATTGTACCCCATTGTCAGTGACAATACAAGAAGGACATCCTTCGCGTGCAAAAATTTCTCTTAGAAAACTTATTACAGTACTGATGGTAACTTTTGGAACAAACTTCACTTTGGGCCATTTAGAATGGTAATCCACTAATACCAAAGCAAATCTGAACGCTTCCGGCAAAATATTAAATGGGCCCGAAATGTCAAAAGCTAATTTCTTCCACGGTTCTTTAGGCCATTCCACCATCCTTAGTGGGGGAAAATGCACACTCAACATTCTGTCACTGGATACACAAAATTCACATTCCCTAACAATACGATCAATCAATCTGTCCATGCCAGGCCACCAAAAAAAATTCCTCACAAGCCGTTTCATAGAGGATATCCCTGGATGTGTCTTATGGGCAATTTTCAAAATCAAATTCTGTACATCTTTAGGAGGTATGCATTTGTTATTCTTGAATAAGATCTCCCCTTCCAATTCCAATTCTTCAGACACTTTAAAATATGGCAATAATACAGAACTGATCTGCTGTTTTTTAGGCCACCCTTCCACCACAAATTTTTTGATTTCAAGCAAATCCTGATCATTGCTGACCGCCTCATTCCACACAGACTCAGTAATTTCCTCGAACTGTGAAGATATGACATCACTGACACAAAGAACAAAATCTGATTCACAAATACCACCCACTAAATTGTCTGCACATGGTAACCTTGACAAACAATCGGCTGTGACATTTTTCTTCCCTGGGACATACTCAGTTTGAAAATTATATTCTTGAAGCCTTGAAGATAATCTAGCAATTCTAGCAGTGGAATTCCACCCACCACCAGGAGACAAAATGTTGACCAAAGGTTTATGGTCAGTTCTCAAAATAAAGTTGCTGCCCCACACATAAAGTTTATAATGTTCTATAGCCCATACACATGCAAGCAGCTCTCTTTCAATGACCGCATATTTTCTTTCTGACTCATTCAATGTCCTTGAAGCAAATGCCACATTCCATTCCTCCTTACCACACTTTTGAGAAAGTACTCCTCCAATGCCATACAGACTGGCATCAACAGTAATTACACATTCTTTCTTTAAACAAAATGGTTTCAAGGTTGGTGCATTTACAATCTCTTCCTTGATAGCCTCAAAAGCCTTCTCCTGACTGTTTGTCCAATCAAAATTTACATTCTTTCTTAAAAGTTGCCTAAGAGGTTCCATTTTACATGCAAAGTTTTCTACAAACTTGCTGTAATATTCGCACATGCCTGCAAAAATGAGAAATTGTTCTTTGTTGACTGGAGCAGGAGCATTCAAAATTGCTTCCACATTAGTTTTTTTAGGTACAACCCCATCCCCTGATAAGGTGTGCCCAAGATATTCTACTGATTTCTTTAAAAGCTTGCATTTGTGTCCTTTCAGAGTAAGGCCATGTTTCCCTAGACGCTCACACACCTCAATTAAGTGCTGTTCATGTTCAATCTCATTCTTTGAAAATATAAGAATATCGTCCTGAAAACATTTTACAAATCGGTCAATGTCTCTAAAAATGTGAAACATGACTCTTTGGAACACAGAAGCGGCCGAAGCCAAACCAAACGGCATTCTAGTGTACCTAAACAAACCTTGAGGTGTAATAAAGGCTGTTAAATTCTTCGAATCATCAGTTAAACAGATCTGATGATAAGCAGATCTTAAATCCAATGTTGAAAAGACCTTTGCCCCTTCTAACATTGATACCACTTCATTAATATTGGGCAGGGGATGACAATCTATGATTATGTTTTCATTCAAAGCTCTCAAATCAATACATACTCTCAAATTTTTATCTGTCTTCTGTACTAAAACAATGGGTGAAACCCATTCCGAGGACTCAATCTCCTCAATCACCCCTTCACTGGTAAGATCTTTCAATATGTTCCTTAATTCCTCCCTTACATTTATGGGTACACCTCTGAGTTTTTGTTTTACAGGTCGGGCATTCTCTTTCAAAATTATTTTGTGTTCAAAGTTCCTAAGTTTGCCTAATTTATCACTGAAAACACATTTATATTTTTCCATTAGCTTCGAAATTTTCCCTTCATTCTCTACCACCGCTATTCTCCCAGATGACCAATTTTCATCTAGAGTGACAGATTCTGTTGCTCGTGGGTTTAATATTACACCTAACTTCCATTGATCTCGCCAACCCAACACATTCACTCCTTTGACTGCAATGTATAACTTGATATCTACACATCTGTCTTTAAAAGATACCGTAACATTAAAGTAACCTTCCATGTCAATTCTTGTCCCATCAAAGCTTTCAGCAATAATGTCACTACTATGTAACACTTTCCCCTCACACACTGTGCTCAACTTCTCTAACCAATATTGTTTTGATATAATTGTCCAAGGAGAGCCGGAGTCAGCCATGAGATGTAATTCTTCTCCTAAAATTATTACTTTGCACTTGGGAGGATCAATCAAAACTTCACCTCCATTAATAATCGACACAACAAAGCCTCTTTCATATTCAAGGTTTTCTTCATGACTCATTACCCCATGGACGTCTCTGTTTTCTGAAACAGTGGATATTTGTCCACGTGAGAATGAAACAGGCTTCCTGTAGTCTCTACATACGTTGCTAAAATGTCCCATTCTTCCACACTTTCTGCATTCTTTGTTTCTGGCAGGACATCCGTAGAAAGAAGCAATATGTGATTTACTACCACACTTATAACATACATGTTGACCTCCAAAATTATCTCCTTGTCTGTTCATATTGTTTCCATAAAATCTGTTCGCCATTACTTTCTGTTGGACACTCTCCTGCTTATGTTCATCTTTGTTTTTAACCGCGCACACTTCTTCCACGTTTTCTTTTTTAGCTTCACATTGTCTTACTGTTTTCATCCATTTCTCAGACTGTTCCAAGGCTTTGGCCGTAGCTATAGTTTCTTATTCCTTACATGTACTATTATTTGGTCTCTAATCATCTCATCTGCCATAGTTCCAAAATTGCACTTCATGCACAGGGATCTTAAACCTGTCAAAAAATCATCAAAGGACTCTTCTTCCTTTTGCGCTCTCGTATAAAATTTAAACCTGTTTACAGCAATACTTGTGGTAGGTTTAAATCTCTTTTCCATCCTTAACAACGCTTCTGTATATGCATTTATACTCTCGTTCCCTTCCTGCGGTGTTATCTGTGGTAAGGCCCTGAACACATCTTGTCCCTCTGAGCCTAAACAATGTAAAAGTATACTTTTCTTCCTTTCCGCACCCATTCTTTCCCCGTCAATAGCCTTCATGTATGTCATAAATTCCTCTTTCCATCTAATCCATGGCAACGGTGGGTCTCCTTTGTTCTGTAAAACTTTTTGGCTGGTGGATCGAATTTCATCTTTAATTTTTACTTTAATTTCTTTTTATTTTTTTATTTTTTTATTTTTTTTATTTATTCAACCAACTTCTGCTGCTTTCTCACTTTCCGTTTGCACACATTTTCCTTTATGTTGTTCTGTTAACCCAAAGCAATGCACTCCCTTTTCACTCCTTTGTATATATCCTGTTGTAAGACACTGTGTCCTTTATTCCTTTTCTACTCCGTTTTTTCCGATATTTCGCCCTTTTTTTTTCAATTAAACATCACGCGCTACACTCTGCATAACTCGCCGGAGTTAGCGTGTACGCGTTGCCATGACACCCTTCACTCTTCCCGTCGAACGCTAATGCGCCGTCCGACTTGTTTATTCTTGTTGCTATGACGCCCTCTCCTGCGTCGTGCGTATGACTCACCGCGCTTACGTAGACTGTCCCAGCGCGCACTTCGGAATCCTGCTGCTCCGTCTACCTCGCGCTTATTTTAATTTCTTCAAACACCTCTCTGCTTGAATCTCTGCCGATGAAGCCACGGTTCAACGCACAGTAAGTACCCGCTGCTTCCTTGATCACCGTTCGTCGTCTTCCTTCTTTCCTTTTCCGTTTCCAAATTTTCTTCTTTTTTCCTTTTATTCCTCAAATCGGGTCCTCATAACGCTCCTTCTCCCGTGCTGTCCTGAAGGAGGTTCAACTCGTCGCCAATGTTAAATACGGACACAAATCGATTGTATATGATTTGATTTAATCTTGACAGCACGGCAACATCTTAATAGTAGGCAGCTCCAGACCAAACTGCCAACAAACCAGAATCCTTTTACAGCACTCTTCCAGAACTTAGAACTATATACAAATGATGACATAGCGCATGCACAAACATGACTACGCACACATTTAAGATGACAGTACACATATAATAAGGATATAACACCATCCCAGTGTATCTCCCTGACCAGTGAGTCCTGATGGATCCACACTGCCAGGGTTTAAAGGGCCAAGAGAATACCAACAGAGTTAGGGGATAACCCTGTCTCGTTCCCCTCTAGAGTTCAATTTCTCAGGACTGGCCGTCATTCACCCTGACCACTCTCTGAGGCATAAAGCCTGATTGGTCAGGGTGACCAGCATATGAATCACCTTGCAAGCTTTTTGGCTAGTATTTTGACCTCTGCATTCAGGAGTGATATTGGCCTACATGAGGAGCAGTTGTCTGGTGGCATTCCCTGCTTATAGATGGACACAATGGTCGGCAATCAGTGGTCATGGGCAACACTTCCTTCTGCTTGCTTTCTTTTTACATTGTTAGCAGGTGGGGAACTAACTTGGTGGCTAGCATTTTTTAAACCTCAATTGGTATCCCATTGGGGCCCATGACTTTACCAGGGCAAAAGTTCTGTTATCGCCGTCAGCATCTCCCCTTCTTTAATGTCGTTCTCTAGGAGTTCTTTATTAGGGGTGGGCGTAACTTGCAGTTTTACACTGCGGAATTCTGTTGAGTTTCATAAAAACTCAGCGAGATTCTGCAGAGTTCCGCCCCCCATAGTGCTTTGCCCAAACCCTAACACCACCAAACACGGCAGGGGTATTCCTGCGTCACAGTGTCATCACTTGAACTAATCAAAGCCAAACTTAGTTTCTCCTGATGTTCACGTTTAGCAGGCCTCCCTCAAACTACCTAACTGTCCGTGCAGGCCGCGCTTTCTATGCGTGTCATGTTTCCAACTCTTGCTCCCTTATGATGAAGCAGGATTGCGCGAGGAAGAGCAGGAAAGTCATAGCCATGTGACTACTAAAACATTCAACATCTCAAGACAGGCCCATCAGCTGGTCCAGCAACACCCGCATCTGAGCCTGGGCGGACATCTCAGAAAGTTCCCCAGCCAAATTCGAGGCTCTAGAACACACTCACGTGCACAACTCCAAAGAGAAAAGAGAGGCTACTTCACGGTCTACCGGTACAGATGGTGAGCAGAGAGGTACTAATTGACTTCAACATAAAAGAAAGACTGCTATTTTGAATTGCTGCTGAATAATTTAGTGGTCCGAATGTGTGAGTACAGCGGCCACCTTAGAATGGTGCTTTCAGACTCAAATCGCATTGAAGGAGTTGATGTTTTTACATCTTGGAACTAACATACCTGCTTAGATGTAAAGTCAGACAAGCTAGAAAGATGTAACATGTTGTTGAACATAGCAGGAATAGAGCCACTTGCATGAGTTTACCAGTTTCACAATCCCTCAATGCAATAATGAAATCTAAATGGATTCCTGCTGCCTCAGCCCCAAGGAAGGAAAAGACATGAACAGAAAGCAGATGATGTGCTGAGAGCATGAATGACACACCTCAGGAGAGTGAGGCGTTCTTCCCCTCACTATCACCAGAGCTGAGAGCCTGGACGAGACTCCGGGACAGTCAGGGCTCTTCCTACCCCTCATTGCCCTCAGGGGTTGGGCGCATGAGTGAGACCCTGCAGGGCATTGAGGCGTTCCTGTCCCTCATTATCACCGGGGCTGAGAGAATAGGTGTGACTCCAGGGAAGTGAGGGCTCTCCTTGCCGACGGGCCTCTGACCTGGAAGGATGCCCTTAGCGCATACACGAGCTTCGTGCACCACTCACTTTATTTGTAGTCAGAGACGGGAGGTTGGATAGAGCACCCGAGGGTTAATGCACGTGCTGAGGAGTAGAAAGGATAGGTGCGCATTCCTCCTCCAGAGTCAACACAACCCAAAACAAAACTAGCTTCCAAGGGCTGGTGTCACACAGGCTTTCTTTAGCGCTGGGCTGACACAGGTGGCTTTGTGGCACTAACTCAAACCGAACAACAAACGTCCTGATGTAGAGGGTTATTGTGGAGTAAGATCGACTGTCAAGAATAGCTTCTAGCCCAAACAGGAACAGTAAAATGGGTTAGTTGAGCCCAGGATAAACTGTGCTACCGGGGTTGATATCAATGGCCACTAAAGGTTTCTTGGCACTAAATGAAAGGTAACACGAGTTGGCAATTGTCCATTAAAACATTTAGTGCTGGGTCAGCATACAACACCTTGCGTTTTGTGCATGTGTCACTGGCACCTTTGTACAAATAATATGAATCGTAGTGTGCATACAGACCTGTGCATGTAATGTGTGCCGTCTCTTGACACTGGGTTGGACACAGTTGGGGCACTGGTAAACTCCGCCATGCAGAAGTTGGAAGAGATTTTGCAGAGCATGGAGTTTACTGCCCACCCTTTATCTCAATCAGTCTCTGACAGACTCGGCAGGCGCAGATCCCGGTAGCAAAGCTCAGGTGTCCTCGCCCGTGGGTCACACAGCCAGCACTAATTGGTCATAGTAGTCTGCAAAGACATCTGCTATTTGACCTCTTTCTCTCACTAGTTGTCCCTCCTGGGTTCGCACCTCCAGCACCTTTCACCTGGTCTGCTTCTTCTTGTCTAACCATGCCAACAGTTTGGCCAAATTTGTTTCTACCTCATAGAGGTGATGTTGTGTGGCATGATCACAGCTCTGGACGCCTCTGTCGCTAGGTAATGATACGCCCTCTGCTTAATGGCAAGAGCATGTTGTGCTTCCAGTCTGGTCTTCTCCGTCAGGTGGTATTCCTGGGCTATGATTTTCCTTTCAGGTTCCTCTATTTTTGCTCTTCTGTCCTTCCTAAACCCTGAAATGAGGGAGACCGCCTGGGCCCTGACTACTGTCTTATAGGCTTCCCATAGGGTCTGGGCAGAGTCAAAGGAGGCCAGGTTCTCTGTGAAGTAGTGCTCTGTGATCATTGTTAGTCCCTCATGTATAACCTGTTGTTTCAAGTGGCAGGGACTAATTGTGACATGCCCTTTCTCCACTCCCCGGTGTAGCACACACATCGGGGAATGATCCATTACTGCAAAGTGCCTGACCCCAGAGTGGTGCTTTGCCTGCTGGTGGTGTGTAACGAAATAGTAAATTCAGGAAATGCTGTCATGTGCTTCCGAGTGGAAGGTATATTGTTGGTCTCTGGGGATGTGTGCGCGCCAGACATCCATGAGTCCCATGACGTACCAAAAGTCAGCGAGGGTACTGTGGGACGACTTCGGGGCCTGCAAACTAATGTCTCGCCAATTGTTAGGTTGAAACCTCTCCCATGAGGAGGATCCCTTCGGTGAGTTGCAACAGTAGAGACTCTAGGTGCCTGGTGCCTGAGTGTGGCAGCCTGAAGCTGCGGTGGGGCGTAGATAGAGCGAATATTGACTGTGTGGCCCTCCCAGCTATTGTCGCCACATATTAATCTGTTTAATAAATTTGATAGCTCTTTTAATTTTTGCTGAGTGTATGGGTGCATGCAGCAATGAAAAAGATATCTACATCTAGGCAGAAGCACAATCTCAGATACTGCATGCCATATTATCAAGGAACGGCGATAACATTATCGCCACTTTAGCTGCAGGAAACTGCCGCTAAAGCGGCGATAATGGGCTTGATAATATGCCCTTGTGAATTCCCATAGAAGCCTAGGTTCTGGTGTGAACATGGGCTTCTATTGGAATTCTCCAGGGCATATTATCAAGCCCATTATCGCCGCTTTAAATGTTATCGCCGTTCCTTGATATTATGGCCCTGCATCTCTTCCTGCCAGGGATGATGCAAGTATTATCAAAGATCCACACAACGCCCAATCCCTCCTTTAACTTTTTTGAGTTTAAACTGAAGAAGAACACCTGAAGACGCACATCATAACCAGAATAGAAACAAAACTAGCTGTGGACCATACCATACAACCTAGTTATTTTGTGGTTTGTTTTGGTGACAAACTCTGACAAATCAGCATCTATTTACAAATGCTTGATTCATCTACTTTGTGTTATGTTCTCTAACACAAGGAGGTCATGCTATGTACTGCTTCTGTTCTAAGACGCCTAATTTTCCCTTGAAATATCAGCACGCTCTTGTTAAATTAGTAAATGAACACAACAGTAGTTAAACACCTTTGCATTGGTGCACCGAGAGAGCTGTATTCATCACAGCTTGTGGGTCCCTTAGTATAGGACTCTCTGAGCCTAATGACAAAGATTCCAACTGTACTTGAAGAAAAGTGAAACAGAAAGAAATGCCAATAGCGGCCTCGGTCTGAGGAAAGATTGCAGTTAGTTACCCTAATGAGAATGAACTATTCCGGAAAAGTAGCTCTCTTTTCAGTGCAGCCCTTAGTCAGTGGGGAAGGCTTTGCAATTTGTTGCACAAATTGGCAATCCGTTTCCACAAAAAGCATTGTTTTATTGATAATCCGTAACTCCACGAAGCACAGGCTGCTTGCCTCACTAATTCTGCGGAATCGATACCGTTTTAATTTCTGCTAACAGCTTTGCAAATTGGTCATTATTGTTGAGGAAAAAGCAAAAGATAATCAGCAGAGTTCCAAGCGCAGCTGTCCCAGAACTAATGTACAACTAATGCCCCGGCGCAGAATGATGACGTTGTCCCAGGGGACAGAGAGCAGCTGTACTCCCAGAATGGAGAGATATCACATGTTAACAGTGTTCATTAGTCCCAGTGAAAATAGCAAGCATCACTGGCTGAAAGGCCACCAGTTCACCTTTGCAAAGGGTTTGCTACTATTGTAGTGCCATTTGTTGCACTTCTGATTTTTGTAAGTTTCGATTTCGAAAGAGTATTTTTTAGTAGAGATCTGCAAAGTATACAGCAAGTAGTAGACTCCGAGCAAAGTGTGATAAATGCATAATTATGTGGAAAACGCCCCAGCCACAGGTTTGTACTTTTCTGTGGATTTAGTTATACAGGTTTTAGACTCCGAGCCAAGTGTGATAAATACCTAGGGGCAGATTTACAATAACTGGCGCATCCCTACATATCAGCAGGGATGCGCCAGTTATTTTGTGTCACGGCAGACACCTCTTGCGCCACACCATGGGGCAAGAATAGACAGATGCGTGACGCATCTGCTGCCGTAAAGGTGACGCATTGCTGGAGTCGTGTCGCAAGCGCGGCGCAGCTCCAGCAAGGCTCGGGGTGCCCCTATGCCTAACATGCTGCGTCAATCCTTACACCTGCTTCAAGCAGGCGCAGGGCCTTGATGCAGCATGGTCGTAAAAGTGACTGAGTGAAATCTTGTAGATTTCACTCAGCCGCTTTTAGGAGGCGTTCCTGCGCCGGAACGCCCCCCCCTGCGCCGGAACGCCCACATGTGGCGCAGGGCTTTACAACGTGACGCATCTCCCTAGATGCGTCACGTTGTAAATAAACCGCAGCATGGTGCTGGCTTTGCGCCGCCGCTGCGTCACAAAAGTGACGCAATGGCAGCGCAAATGTGGCGTACGGGGCTTGTAAATCTGCCCCAGAGGGGTTTATTTACAAGCCCCTTGCACCGCCGGTACGTCACTTTTTCTCATTTTAAAAGTGACGCACCACAGGCGCAGGGGGGCTTGTAAATAAGCCCCATAATTCTATGGAAAACGTCACAGAATCAGTGGCTAGCCAGGTCTTAGGCCGCCGGTGGCACCCTCTGTGTTTGCCACGCACGGCGGCTGAATGTAAGAGCGGGGAGTCGATGTGCAGGCGATTCCTGTGGGTGCCCCCTAAACTCTGCACATTTCTGTGGCTTTGGTTATGTGCAAGGCATCTATTCTTAACAATCCTCATCCGCCAAAGGAGGAGACCTTTCCATTCTGCCATTATAGCCTCATGGGCAAATGGTCACAAGCTTGACCCTAGGACATTTAGCGTTTTTTTAATTTTATTTATTATGTTGCTAATCCTTTTTCATGTGCAACATTCTTTTTCATGTGCCAAATACGTGCTATAACAATGTAGATGCATTATATAGAGCTGTTTGCTAATATGCAGGGGTCGTTTCACGTCTCAGGGTGCTTGTAGACTCGGATAGTGTTTGAGCTGCCCTCATATTATAGTGTCCAGGTCACTTAGGAATGTTCGAGTTCCAAATAGAAGTAAGTTTAGGGGGTGAACACGGTGCTTGCTAAAAGTAAACACCAGTCTGTCTCTCTAGCGCTCTATGTCACTAAGCCTATTTAATATCTTGTCTTTTATCACTACGTCTCATCTGTACATCCCATGGCTGACCATTTTCCACATCATCTTTCTCTGCAAAATCAAAAGCAAAACCATACCTCATTGTCATATTACGCATTGCATTATTTCTGCATTATGAACTGCCTGATTGTTGCATTACGCATTTCACTATTTTTGCATAACAAACTACCTGATTGTTGCATTACGCATTGCGTTAGGTTGCATAACAAACTACCTGATTGTTGCGCTATGCATTGCATTAGTTTGGCATTACGAATTGCTTGATTGTTGCATAACAAAGTGCATTATTTTTACATTGCAAAGCACCTGATTCTAGCATTATGAACTGCATAGCATTGCATTAGGACTGCAGTGGATCATTTAGAATTGCTCATTAATATTGCCAGAACTTACAAGGGCTGGCTGGCCTAACAACCGGCCAGGATGAATATTACAAATACGCATATGTTGGATTTATATCATGTGGTCTCATTGTAAATCTTTTTACATAAATTTATACTGGTTTTTATGAAACTCGTGTGGAGTCCATTTGTGGTGTCATCAGCGGGTTACTGAGAGCATGGTTGCAAATACTTCACACATTTGCCTTGAAGATAAGCCTGGCTGCTCGTGCCAAGCTACCAAGGGGGTGAGCGGGGGCTATCTGAGAAGGTGTCCTTCCTTTCCCTGACGTTGGAAGGAAGGGTCCCTATTTGGCCTAAGGTACCTACCTCAGCCAACTAGCGACCCCCAGGTCTAACAGCCACGAAATACCATGTATCAGGAAGTAAAAGAAAACCAGGACTATTCTGGGTAGGAAATTGCAACATGGATGCCCTTATTGGAAGTTAAGCTTGTTTTAAGCTTCTCTTTACCACCTGTTTACAGTTGCCTATGCACTTATGTCAGGTGGTAGTTGGAAGAATAGCCAGTGCTAGATTTGACTGTGTGTATCCGCTCTTCCAAAAACTACCAACATGTCAAACCAAACAGATACAAAAATCACAAAGAGAAGTGGCAAATCTGTCTTTGGAACTCCCAAAGCTTGACCCCGTATCAGCAGTCCGTAATAGGCTCAATGGGTAAAGTGAAGAACCTCATACCTTCCAAGGAGTTATGCCTCACTTACTAATGTGTTTACAGAGAAGCTCCATTGTACTTAAAGATTAAATTGCGTCTTTGCTTGCCAAGACATCACGTGGAGTAAACTTTGACTCTTCATGATGATGACCATCTGTCCTGCATTAGGTACAAATAAGACTTATTTTGCTCTGAAGTTGACAAGAATTAGAATGAGCTTCCATTAGGAAGCTGGACCTTAACAATCTTCATCAAATATAGGAGAGCTATTTGAGAATTTTAGTTCAAACAGTTGCAATCCATTTTGGACCACATGTTTTCTTGCAGGAAAATATATTAGTTTCTTATATTTTCACCCTTATACAAAACCTGTTGCTTTCTATATGTGAATTTGCTTATAGCTTGTGTCCTGCAAGTAAAAAGTAAGAAATAAATTCTGATTTGTATTTCCAGGAGTGCTACATAGGATAGACTCTGAGTCGCACATCATTGACCTACATGTACTCTGAAGTGGGATACCAGACAAATATTTAGGGAGTTGGTTGGGAGTGGGAACAGAAGGCAGCCATAGAGCATTTTGCAGTGCTCCTTCCATATTTCATCACACACAAATAGAGAGCAAGTATGACCTTATGCAGTGGTGCTGTGTCAGGAATTCCTTACAGGAGATCTTATTAGAAAAACATCTGGTCCCAACCAGAGCCCTTTTCCATCAGGTTCTGTTGGAGTTTCCACAAGCACTATTCCTCTTTAGCAGAAAAAACACTCAAGCTGTGTGAGCCAACCCGATATTCTTTCCTTTTCAGATCTTGCATACCTGATAGACCAACATGTCTATTTGTGAAATACCTTACAGTCCATCCATTGCTTACCATTGGTTGACTTTATTGTCACTCTCCTTTGCCTATTTCTTATTCAGCGGCTTGCTTCCTCTTTTTCTGTTTGTCCCTCCCCTTTGGAGTAGCCTCTTGATGATTCTTTTGACAGGCTGACTTGTATCCTTCCACAGCTCAAGTTTAGGGAACTACTTGTTATTTCTTATTTAGCACTTTATGAGAGTGCACATGTTTTCTAGCTCTCTCCCTCGTGTACTGCTTTCCTTCCCTCAATTGCCCCCCATCACCACCACCCTGTGTTCATCTCCATCCCTCCAGCTTGTCTGTAAAAGCACTGAAACAGGGATATTTGTGCTGGGGTATTGGTGAAGAGCAGCCTTTAAGAGTTGTTTTGTTTTATCTCCTGAAATCCACATATGACATGAAAGCACAAGCTTTAGCATAAAATGGCGTTTATGGTGCTGGGGGAAGGGCCATCTGCTGCACTCACTCAGCTGTTGTTTGAGGTAGAAGCAGTCCTTAGCATGACACTGTTCCTGAAGGAGCAGCAATCCACACGCTCCCTGGTCTACTACGGAAGCCAACAGATTCAAGCAAAAAGTAAAAACTTTGACAAGCATTTCCATTTCCATTTCCATTCTGAAACTTCCTCATTCTTTTTAAATTATGTTCAGAGGTTCATGAGTAAAAAGTATTTCAAAAATAACCCATGGCTTTTATAAAGATTGAAAACATTGTATTCAATCTGTGGTTTCGAAATACCATAGGAGATATGCTTTCTTTTCTTCGAGTATTTTGATTTTTTACTTTTACTTGTTTAAGCAATTCTTTACAGACAAACATTGACAAAGCCAACTTTTTGGAGCTCATGTTAGGGAGGCAAAACCTAGTGGCTTTCCCAAATGTTTGTTTTCATACTGGAACATTCCAAAGCATTTTTTTGTGCCCCTTTCAGACCTGTAAGGTAGCCATTAGACAAGACCTTGGTGGGCTTTCCTCCTAGCATTGCAATGATCCTGACACTTCCTGTTTTTTTTTTAATAAAATAAATATCCGCCCCTCTCCTTACTTTCTCATTACTTCAAATTCACATTGATAGAGAGATTTGAGATGTTAGATTTATGGATAACATCAATCAAAATGAAGCAAAATAAATCATAATAAAAGTGAAGCACGGACGGCACAAGGGGCTTGTAAATAAGCCCCATTGTGTTACTTTTCGATGTTAAATCGTACTAATGCTGTAAGGAACATCACAGTTTACCGGTATCCCTGCATCGAGGCCTCCTGAGCAAAAAGCTATTGTGATTTTAGAAGTCCCAGTTGCCCGCATTGTAACTATTTTTTAGGGCCAATTGTGGCAGTGAAGTCTCACCATCACTGTAAAAAATCACGTTTCACCACTTTGTCCTGTTGTACAAAAGCGGTGTAGCCAGTCGCTGCAGGTGCAGGTAAGCGCGTTGAGGCGTGGCGGGAGGGGAAGTCCACAGACAGCAGAATAGGATTTATTTATTTTATTTTCCCTATTCTATCGTCTGTCACCTTCCCCAACCCTGTACATAAGAAAGAGGGGGGGGGGACCGGGAGCTAGTTATGGTCCAGTGTCTGTGCTCCGTGTTATATCTGTAATACTCAAATGGAGACACTGTTCCTAAAGAGGGAAAGGGCAAAAAGAAAAAGATAAACGAAACGAGAGGTCTAGGCTAGTATTAGGCCCAAATACACTTGAATCAAGTGGGGGGGCAACCCTAAGTTTCTCTTGTTGCCCTCACACACCCCGAAGGATGTCATGCTTCATCATTGGGCGTTTGCTCCTCGTCGGGCCGGCGCTGCAATGCCCTACGGGTCCCCCGAAGGGTCACTTTAGCGGAGATCTTTTAGAGAAAACGCCGTTTGGTGCATGCGGGTGTGTGGTTTGGGTCCTAATAAAAAGATGTGTGGTGATGGAGTGTGTTAGTGACGTGGTGGTCTAAAAATGTCTAAGGGTTACTGGGATAAGGTTTAATGTGAATAGCACCCTTGACATACTAAAAAACCCGTAGGTTAGGTGTTACCTTATTGGGGATGATGTACCATTAGGTAACTTATGTGTGGTCATGCGGTCGACATGTTTCGCGCCCCAATGGTCCAAACAAGGATCCCTGGCGCTTCCTCAGGACCAAAAAAGGAAGTGAGAGTGAATGTGGACTAAGGGGTACTACCCTCAGTTACTATCCGGGCGTACACTCCGAGGTAGCACTGCTCTCTGTGTGTTCCTGGAATTCCAGGTAGGAGGACGACCGGGGTAGGTGGTGAAGAGGCCACGCCGGAGCAAAACTCACTAGAAGGTGTGTACGCTCGTCCCCTAACCTATGGAGCATTATTCTCCCCGTCTTTAGGCTGTCTATCCTGGAGCGACCTGACTCTCACACAGAGAGCAGTGCTACCTCGGAGTGTACGCCCGGATAGTAACTGAGGGTAGTACCCCTTAGTCCACATTCACTCTCACTTCCTTTTTTGGTCCTGAGGAAGCGCCAGGGATCCTTGTTTGGACCATTGGGGCGCGAAACATGTCGACCGCATGACCACACATAAGTTACCTAATAGTACATCATCCCCAATAAGGTAACACCTAACCTACGGGTTTTTTAGTATGTCAAGGGTGCTATTCACATTAAACCTTATCCCAGTAACCCTTAGACATTTTTAGACCACCACGTCAATAACACACTCCATCACCACACATCTTTTTATTAGGACCCAAACCACACACCCGCATGCACCAAACGGCGTTTTCTCTAAAAGATCTCCGCTAAAGTGACCCTTCGGGGGACCCGTAGGGCATTGCAGCGCCGGCCCGACGAGGAGCAAACGCCCAATGATGAAGCATGACATCCTTCGGGGTGTGTGAGGGCAACAAGAGAAACTTAGGGTTGCCCCCCCACTTGATTCAAGTGTATTTGGGCCTAATACTAGCCTAGACCTCTCGTTTCGTTTATCTTTTTCTTTTTGCCCTTTCCCTCTTTAGGAACAGTGTCTCCATTTGAGTATTACCTTCCCCAACCCCCCACCGCCCGCTCCACCTCTCCCGCGCTTACCCCTCACCGCGCTTACCTGCACCAGCCGCCGCTGTGTAGCTAAACCTCTCCTTTAAGTAATTAGTGCTAGGTCATGGTCATTCCATCCAACAGCATGTTGTGCGCTATTGTCCCCCCTTCACTGGACAGTTAAACATCCATGCAATCCACACCTACTGAAGATGCACCAATTCTTCAGCAACTACCAAACGTACTGCCTGGCCTGGAGTGCAGCTAGAGCTCCTGAACAAGAATACCTATTACAAACTGAGAATATAAGCACCACGTTACGAGGGAAAAGACAATCACATTCTGGCCATAAACTCTGATGTCTGGTCAATATGGAAATGTAAATGTCTAGGTTGTGCTGCACCCAGAATTACCGAAGGGGTCAAACTAAGGCATAGTTCCACCTGCTAAAACAGTTGGGCTGCATGCCGCAAAAATATGTGGAGACATTAAATAATTCGAAATCCCTCATGTTAGTTTCCATTACCGGGTCATTAGCTCAGAACAGCATGGTAACTGCAGGGTGTTACCGCTTGGAAATGGTATTTTGATGTACCATTACAGCCCCGCCATTACTGTGCAACTCGTGATCGGCCGCTTGCAGTGCAAGCGACAACTCCATCCTATGAACCACCGTAAGCTTGCCCCCCTCCCCCCGCCAATCTTCTGAAAAAATCATTCAAATACAATTGGAGTACCAGGGACTAATCAGAGATTTCTTTGCAGCCTTTAGAATTATCAATAGCCTCCTGCCATGTCAGCCATGCGGGCAGTACAATTATTCAGCTTCACAATAAACCGGACAGGCTGTTCTGCAGGTAGTATCCAGGCCCCCAAGCACAAAAATGTGGCACTAATGCATGAAATGGACTAGACCTTTTCTGATTGAACAGCCATCCCAATCTTTGCAGGTTCTTCCTGATTAGCATCCACATATGTCTTGGAAATGTCATTCCAAATGTAGAGTTCACCCACTCTGTACTTTTACTTTTAAAGTACATCTATTGTGGTATTTGGAACATAAGAATTGCAGAATCGAACAAATGTCCAAATCAAAATAAGCAATGCTCATTTTTTTCTGAAATTCTGTGTGTATCCAAGCAATAATGGTAAAACGATATTATATGTGTAGACAGTAAAAATGCATTTTTTTATGCTAACGTGAAAAATCGGAGCTGGTGACATAGTAGAACTGAAAGTGAAAAGTAATAATTGTATTTTCAATACTTTTGTATAAATAAAAAGCACATCTTAGGGGAGATCTTGGTGGCACAAAGACATAAATAGTTGGTTACATTTCAATCAGTGTAATCAAGCGCTGCAATTTGTCTCTTTCAATTATAATTGTACATGTTAATCAATCTGATTTTTGAAAAAAGGAATCACGACCACCACCTGAGCTGATCATTATATGAATAACTCTTTTGCAAAATATAACTACTTGGTTTTCATATTTCATTGCCAACAGTTTCTGAATTTTAAAATGCGTGGAATTAGATAATAACGTTTCAATACACGAGTTTGCCATATAATCACTCAATTGTGAATTTCCTCTGTGTTTGGAGTTTCAAACAATTGACAACCAGTTGTTAATGCACCCAAGATTCTTGCTCTCTCCTACACCTGAGAATTCCATAAAAAGCGTGCTCAATACATGTTAAAGTATCCCCTCTAATGACCTAGATAGTGATATCAAATGACTGAAATGATTACCTAATTAATTATGTATTTCTTGTTTTGCATACAAGTAAGGCATCAAATGGCTCTGGAAACCTAAATAAATGGCATCAGGAGAGGCATAGCAGGATTACCATAGGTGGTGGCCAAACAAAAGCATACATAAATAGCCAAGGAGACCACTTCAGAATACACGGATCTGTTCATGGGGCCTGAACCGTGTTGGGAGGAGGTCAATTAGGAAGTCAGTAGGGTTTGGTGGAATGGGAGATGTTAGAAATGGGGGTCTTTAGTTGGAAGTGGCTTGCACCCTGTCCAGGTAGGGACCCTTATTCTAGTCAGGGTAAGGGAGTTACACACCTAAGATAACCCCTGGTTACCCCCTTGGTAGCTTGGCACAAGCAGTCAGGCTTATCTCAGAGTCAATGTGTAAAGCATTTGTACATAAAAATATAGAAGCACAGTGAAAACAATACAAGAGGACACCATACCAGTTTAGAAAAATAACCACTATTTGTCTGAACAAAACAAGACAAAAACGACAAAATCCATCATAGGCAAGCAAGGATATCACTTTTAAAAGCTATAAACTAGTTCAGTCAATAGGAGACTAAGGATGCATCACTTTTATCACAAAGTACCTGGGATGCATCAAAATTAAAGACTAAAACAGGTGCAGGTGAGGTGCTGGAAAAGCAAAGTGATGCTTTGGTTCCTTACCCCCAGGGGAGGTGATGCGTCGGTTCCTTACTGCCAGGGGAGGTAATGCCTTGTTTCCTTACTGCGGTACAAAAGGGGGTGGTGATGCTCCGTCCATCACCACCCTCTTTTGTACTGCTTTGTTCGCCATAAGTTGGCAGGGTATGCTCAGACGTGAGTCCCTTGCTCACTTTGCCACTGGATTCAAGCAAGCCTGGCTGAAGACGGCTGAAATGCCAGAAACCGGTCCTAGGAAGCTTGTTTCCGGTCCAGGGAAGGCATGGCTTGGCAGTTTGGGCTGGACTGTTCCCATGAGGCACAGGGTCAGACTGATTTGCATATGGCCATGTCTGAACTGGGGTGGCGGAGTGGGCTAAAGAACGGTGATGGATCAAACCCAGATCTGTTGACTGGGTGTGAGTGTTTGATTGGTTCTGATGCTCCGTCCATCACCACCCTCTTTTGGACTGCTTTGTTCGCCATAAGTTGGCAGGGTATGCTCAGACGTGATTCCCTTGCTCACTTTGCCACTGGATTCAAGGAAACCTGGCTGAAGACGGCTGAAATGCCAGAAACCGGTCCTAGGAAGCTTGTTTCCGGTCCAGGGAAGGCATTGCTTGGCAGTTTGGGCTGGACTGTTCCCTTGAGGCACAAGGTCAGGCTGATTTGCATATGGCCATGTCTGAACTGGGGTGGTGGAGTGAGCTAAAGAACGGTGATGGATCAAACCCAGATCTGTTGACTGGGTGTGAGTGTTTGATTGGTTCTGATGCTCCGTCCATCACCACCCTCTTTTGTACTGCTTTGTTCACCATAAGTTGGCAGGGTATGCTCAGACGTGAGTCCCTTGCTCACTTTGCCACTGGATTCAAGCAAGCCTGGCTGAAGACGGCTGAAATGCCAGAAACCGGTCCTAGGAAGCTTGTTTCTGGTCCAGGGAAGGCATGGCTTGGCAGTTTGGGCTGGACTGTTCCCATGAGGCACAGGGTCAGACTGATTTTCATATGGCCATGTCTGAACTGGGGTGGCGGAGTGGGCTAAAGAACGGTGATGGATCAAACCCAGATCTGTTGACTGGGTGTGAGTGTTTGATTGGTTCTGATGCTCCGTCCATCACCACCCTCTTTTGGACTGCTTTGTTCGCCATAAGTTGGCAGGGTATGCTCAGACGTGAGTCCCTTGCTCACTTTGCCACTGGATTCAAGGAAACCTGGCTGAAGACGGCTGAAATGCCAGAAACCGGTCCTAGGAAGCTTGTTTCCGGTCCAGGGAAGGCATTGCTTGGCAGTTTGGGCTGGACTGTTCCCTTGAGGCACAGGGTCAGGCTGATTTGCATATGGCCATGTCTGAACTGGGGTGGTGGAGTGAGCTAAAGAACGGTGATGGATCAAACCCAGATCTGTTGACTGGGTGTGAGTGTTTGATTGGTTCTGATGCTCCGTCCATCACCACCCCTTTTGTACTGCTTTGTTCGCCATAAGTTGGCAGGGTATGCTCAGACGTGAGTCTTTTGCTCACTTTGCCACTGGATTAAAGCAAGCCTGGCTGAAGACGGCTGAAATGCCAGAAACCGGTCCTAGGAAGCTTGTTTCCGGTCCAGGGAAGGCATGGCTTGGCAGTTTGGGCTGGACTGTTCCCATGAGGCACAGGGTCAGACTGATTTGCATATGGCCATGTCTGAACTGGGGTGGCGGAGTGGGCTAAAGAACGGTGATGGATCAAACCCAGATCTGTTGACTGGGTGTGAGTGTTTGATTGGTTCTGATGCTCCGTCCATCACCACCCTCTTTTGTACTGCTTTGTTCGCCATAAGTTGGCAGGGTATGCTCAGACGTGAGTCCCTTGCTCACTTTGCCACTGGATTCAAGCAAGCCTGGCTGAAGACGGCTGAAATGCCAGAAACCGGTCCTAGGAAGCTTGTTTCCGGTCCAGGGAAGGCATGGCTTGGCAGTTTGGGCTGGACTGTTCCCATGAGGCACAGGGTCAGACTGATTTGCATATGGCCATGTCTGAACTGGGGTGGCGGAGTGGGCTAAAGAACGGTGATGGATCAAACCCAGATCTGTAGACTGGGTGTGAGTGTTTGATTGGTTCTGATGCTCCGTCAATCACCACCCTCTTTTGCACTGCTTTGTTTCCTTACTGCGGCGCAGGGGAGGTGATGCGTCAGTTCCTTACTGTAAGGGGGCATATGCGTCAGGTCCATACTGTGAGGGCAAGTGGTCCGTCGGTTTCAAGACTCGCAGCCATGGTTCCTTACTGCTGCGCAACGTCGATGATGAACTTGGTGCACAGGTGCATTGCGTCGAAAAGCTGGGCACACTGGGTCGATGCGGGGGCTGACACAGGCCTACATAGATTTTATGGCTACTAGCAGATGATGCAATGGTTTCTTCAGCTGCACATCAAGGCCTACATCGGAGTTCGGAGCGGGTACCACAGACGTCTTGGACACTGTGCTCGGGACTCAGGCTACAGTGAGCTTCAAGTAACACAACAGGCGCCGCATCAATTCTTCGGCCACACCATGGTGATGCGTTGGTTTTTCAACCGCATAGCATTGCTGCGGTGGGAAAAACAGATGCTGAAGGTCGATGCGTGGATTTTCTTCAGTCCTTTGCAGCAAAGCCTCTTCCAAGGGCCCAGAACTAAAATAGGCACCACTTGGCAGGTCAGAACTCTCAGCAGAGGAGTTCAGGGGCTTTAGATTAAGTACTTGATCGGCCTGAGACTTCTTAACAGGAGGCAAGTACACACAGGCACTTGAGAACCTTGGCAAGCAGAATACAGAAAGCAAAGTCCAGTTCTTGTACTGCCCAAGACAGAAGCAGCAAGCAGTAGGCCAGCACAACAGAACAACAAACAGAGTGGCAGTTTACCTCCTACAGCCTTTCCAGCACTTCTTCTGGGCTGAATGTCCTCCTAGTCCAGATGTTTTCTGAAGTTATGGTGTCACAACTTCAGTACTGATACCATTTTCTGTCTTTAAGTAGAGTAACTTCAAAGGGAAGCCTATGTAGTGCACAAGACTCTGCTTTCCCCTGACCTGGCTCCAGACACACTACAGGGGGTGGCGACAGCTTTGAGTGAGGACAGGCACAGCCCTATTCATGTGTTAGTCACAACTCCCCCCCACCGCTCTTGCTCAGGAAGACCCATCAGTCTGATGATGGGCCATCAGGATATGCAGGGAACACCTCAGCTTCCTTTGTTCGACTTTCTAGAGTGAATGCACAAACAGCCCAACTGTCAGTCTAAACCAGACGTGGATTCCATAGGCAGACTTAGACACAGAATAGTAAAGCAAGAAAACGCCCACTTTCTAAAAGTGGTATTTTCAAACATGCAACTTAAAAACCAACTTAACTAAAAGATGTATTTTTAAATTGTTAAGGGACCCCAAACTCCAAATATCCATCTTTTCCCAAATGGAAGTTACACTTGTAAGATGTTGCAAGGCAGCTCCAATGATAACCTATGGGAGAGATAGTCCTTGCAATAGAGAAAAATGGATTAAGCAGTATTTCACTATCAGGACATGTAAAACACACCAGTACATGTCCTACCTTTTAAATGCACAACACCCTACCCATTAGGCTACCTTGACCCTACCTTAGGTGTACCTTACATGTAGAAAAAGGGAAGGTGTGGGCCTGGCAAGTGGGTGCACGTGCCAGGTCCACATGGCTTTTTAGAACTGCACTCACAGACACTGCAATGGCAGGTCTGAGACATGGTCGCATGGTTACTTATGTGTGTGGCACAACCAGTGCAGCAGGCCCACTAGTAGCATTTGATTTACAGGCCCTGGGCACACACAGAGCACTTTAATAGGGACTTACCTGTAAATCAAATATGCCAATCATGGATAACTAATCACAATCACAATTTACACAGAGAGCACTTGCACTTTAGCACTGACCAGCAGTGGTAAAGTGCCCAGAGCTCTAAATCCAGCCAAAACGGAATGCAGCACACAGTCAAAAACAAAGCTCAGAGGCAAATAAGATGGGAAAACTATGCCAAAGATGCCAGGTCTAACAGGAGAACAGCCACACCACAATTGCTGATCAACTATCATTTTAAGGTGAGGTAACTATCACGTTTTCAGCAGTGGGCCCTCACTGGACTCCACTTTTGGAAACCTGTAGCCAGTATCTTATCAGCCGGCCCTAGTGAGTGAACGCAGACAGACAGCCAACATTTATTTTGGTGTCAAAGTATGCCTTGCAATGCAGGGTGGCCCAGTCAGGAAAATAAAAACAGTTCCCCAACACACAGGAAGTTTTCTCTCAGGAAGGCGATTTATTATTTTTATCAATTTTTTACTGAACAGGATAAATAACAAAAGAGGGAAACTACATCTCATAAAAGAAAAGAAATCTGCACCCAATAAAAATCTATCATTGCCATTATGTCAAAATAATATTAGGATCAAATTAATACTGCCTTTCAACGCAAACAGTAGCAGCAGTATCAAGTATGCAAAAGTGCAAAAAGTGCAACTGCCATATACAATAGAAGCGATACCTAGTATAAAAGTATGAAAGTGTAAAAATTGCAAATCAGAGGTATATGGTGTCTACTTATGTGTGGGCACCTTGCACCATCCAGACAACCCTTATGGTGGTGTTAGTGCTCTTAGACAACCTTAGAAAGCTCTCTAAGTAGTAGCTGTGGGGAGCAGCCTTCATGCTCAGTCCAGAAGTAGTGTAAATCAGCTTGTTTTACCAGAACATAATCTTCTAAGTATAGAATCAGACAGTGTATTTATAAAAATATGTATTTATTATAAGACACTCACTAACACATATAGATGTCTCCTAGCTGGAGATATACACAATGCACACAATACTTTTCAATAGAAACAGGTATGTAGCACGAAATACACAGTGGTCACCAGGGGGAGGCTAAACCATATAGTAAGATAGTGGTATGCGAACCAGGACTTAAGTCAAGACTATACCCAGAAAACGTAGAAGTGCCGGGGACCCAAGGAATCACCCGAGGAGCCCCACGGAGGCCGCCTGCAGAGTGGGCACACGACCGCAGGATCAATGCAAGTCGATGGGTAAGTCACGGTTGCAATTTCAAAGAGGAAGGACCCTTCCCAGTTGACCCTGAAGAAACCTCGTGGAAGAGAGAAGGTTGGAGAGTCACCCCACCCGTGGATACCTTACGAACCAGGATACCTGCACCAGGGAAGCCAGGTGCATCAGTGTGAAGTGGCATCGGAAACCGCCGTCGAACCCAATCAGGAAGATGCAGCTGCTGAGGAAGGCGGAAGTGTCCAGTGGAACCCAAAGGTGGATTGAAGATGTGAAGAACCTGCAAGCAGAGGGGACAGAGTTTATGCCACTCAGGAGTGACCAGGAGGCAGGAGATCTGACGGTGACCTTGAAACTGCATCTGTGTGGGCCAGGCAATGCTGTGGAAGACCAGGAGCTGTAAATGAGCTGTTCCACATCAGATATCAAGAGTTGATGGGTCGGTGTAGGTGGGAGCACCAACATGCCTTGGCAACTGCAACCAACGTGGAAGTTGAAGAAGGTGCAAATTCAGGACCAGCAAGGTCCAGGAGACTCACCACAAGCAGGGGTGTCAGGGCAGGCCTGAGCAATCATGGTAGCCCAAAGAATTCTAAAGATGTCCCTCAAGAGGACCCACAGGCCGGAGACACTGGAGTTGCGAGAGGACCTCAAGCAACACACCAAGGATGAAGGCCCACAGAGCAAGTGATGCTGTGAGGACAGAGATATTGGTCACTGGAGATGCTTGAGGTTGGGGCTACTTGGATCCCGAAGATCTTTGTGGAAGGAAGCCAACAAGCCTTTGCAACTGCAAGTCAACTCAGTCACAGGGGCTAGGTTCCTGCGGCTCTGCCGAGGGATACTGGCCTCAAATTCGGTGAGAGGACAGGGCAGACCTCGAGGGATGTGAAGAACCACCACCTGTGTTGCTGAGCCTTTCAGAGTTTGTGGGAGCACAGGATCAGCAGACTGGTCAGCTTAGTTGAGGTGCCTGCAGATACAGGGAAGTGACTCTTTCACTTCAAAGGAGATTCCTTCAGGTGTCTTGGATGCCCACAGGCCTTGGAAGGTTTCTGTATGGTGCACAGTCACAGATGTTACAGTAGATGAGCAGGGCGATGAAATCAAGAGCAGCGGGAGTCTTCCCTGTTGCAGCCTTGATGCCCAGAGCGAAGTCCAGAGTGCCCAGGAGGTTGAAGGAGAAGTGGTGTCTGAAACTAATCTTGTCTCATGTCAAATCCAGGGACCCACCCACAGGTAAGCCCTTAAATACCCTAAGGAACAGATTGAGCCGATTCAGGGGTCCCTCCCTAAGGACGGGCTGGACAAGGGAGAGGATACTCCCCTGTCCTTTGTCCAGTTTCGCGCCAGAGTGTGAGACAATGGCTCCCTGAACTGGTTTGAACTGAACTATACATGGAGGGCACCAAGTGTGCCCTGCACGAAGACTATGCAGCTCTGGCAAGTGCCCCCACCCTGCCCCAATACACTAAACCCTGTTTGGAAGGTGGTCACACCTCCCTCTGACAGGATACCTATTGTTCTACCTTCTCCTGCCCAAGCTTGGCTCAGCAGCAGGAGGGCAGAAACGCGTCTCTGGCCGGTAGCAGCCCTAGCTTGCTGTTCGGGTCTGGAAGACTGGTACCGGGAGCACCGTGGGCCTGCTTTACGGTGCATGAAATCATAATTCCCACACCGTTTACGGTGTTGGGAGTATGATTCCAACATGTTTGATACAAAACATGATAGGATTCCTTACAGCCAGTTTCGAGACGATCATCACGTAATGAAGCGGTGCCCCTCTATACGTTATATGGCTACTGTTGTTAGACCTGGCTTGTCCAGTGGGTTTATCCCTAGACATTTTGCTTTTTGGCCTTCTGTTTATGACCTGTTTTTATTGGTTTAAGACTCTGGGCACTTTACCACTGCTGATCAGTGCTAAAGTGCATATACTCACTTTGAAATTGTTGTAATGGATCAGTGATTCCATGATTGGCATATTTGATTTACTAATCAGTCCCTAGTACAGTGCACTGTGTGTGCCCTGGGTCTGTAAATCAAATGCTGCTAGTGGGCCTGCAGCACTGATTGTGCCACCCACTGAAGCAGCCTGTAAATGTAGCTCAGGCCTGCCATTGCAAAGCATGTGTGCAGTCTAGGACCGCCATGTCGACCTGGCAAGTGCACCCACTTGCCAGACCCTAACCTTCCCTTTTCCTACATGTTAGTCACCCCTAAGGTAGGCCAAAGGTACCCCTGTGGGCAGGGTCCAGTGTATGCGAAAGGTGGGACATGCCCTGATGTGTGTGGCATGTCCTGATAGTGAAATACTGCCCTATTGTAAGGCTATCTGTTCCCATAGGATAGAATGGGGATTTTGCTTATAACATCTTATAAGCATAACTGCCCCTGGAAATGAGATAGGAAAATAAAATGTAGTATGCCTAAACTCAGAATGTTAAAATGCATCATTTAGGGAGGGTGATTTTTACATTCTGTGTTTGAAAATACCACTTTTAGATGAGCCAGCACTAGGCTGAATAGGCCTGGTCTGCATTTAGAGTGGTGGGAGGAGTAGCACCTGCACCTGAATAGGGCTCTGTCTGCCTTACACAATGATGGCTCCGCCCCTGTGGTGTGTCTGGAGCCAGGACTCACACTAACAACGGAGGTTGTTGTGCACTCGCAAAGTTCCCCCAGAACTGGTTTAAACTAGGCTCAGATGCATGGGTCAGGAGGGAACAAAGAGATTTACTGTATAAAAAGAGGGGCCCAGACCCCAGACTTTTAGATCACTGCTTAACTAAGGAACCTGCCAGGAAGAAGCACTAGGAAAGCTGAAGCAGGAGTACTTCCTCTGTGCTGTGTGCTGTTGGGGTTGGCCTGCAGTGGTTGATTCTGTCTGGGGTAAGGAAAGGACTGGACTGTGTTTTCATCATCCTGCTGTTGGAGTCTTCTCTAAGGACTTGGAGTAGAGCTTTCCTCCTGTTGGAAGTCTCATGGATAGAAAAGGCTTCAAAGATCACTTCCGGGAAATCACGAGGAACCTTTACCAAGGAGAGAGCTGGAGAAACTTAGGAGGAATACTGCCCCTGTGCTGTTTGCTGTCTGGGGTTGGCCTGCAGTGACTACTTTCTGCCAAGGAAAGGGAAAAAGGACTTTGCTGTTCACTTTGCTTGGTGAAGATCTCCAAGGGCTTGAAGAAGAACTTGCCTCTTGTTATGAAGTCTCAGGGATACAAAGACTTTACCCCCAGCTCTCCTGAACTTCCAAACTGGGAGTTCTGACCTGCCAAGAGGTGCCTGTGGCTGTTCCGGGCCTTTGGAGGTTGTTCTAGCTGTTGGGAGCCGGAAATGCAATGCAACAACAAGAAGCGTGACCCACCCATACCTGTTTTCGATGCATCACTGAAGAAATCGTCGCGGTGCCTGCCTGTGGCTAGAGAAATCGCTGCGTGCTGCATCAAGTGCACCGATCTCTGAAATCCGAGATATCCGCACTGATTCTGATGCAAGCCCTGCTGTGCGGCTGCAAGAACCCAAGCACCTTCCCGGATCTTTGCATTGCATCGAGGTGCCACATCTGTCGCATCGTTGGGGGACGCAGTAAGAAACTGACACATCACCTCTCTACGCAGTAAGAAACCGATGCATCACCTCCTCTCCAGCAAGGAACCAACGCATCCCCTCCCCTGCGCAGCAGTAAGGAACCGATGCATCACCTCCCCTGGAGCAAGGAACTGACGCACCACCTTCCCTGCGTGTACGGAACGGATGCATCACCTTTCTTGCGGCTCTTTTTTTTGTGTGCTCGACGCATCCAAGGTACTTTGTGTGAAAAGTGTTGCATTTGCAATTTGCTTTGAACTTAACTATTTCTACCATTTGAAAGTCATATTTTTATTACCGTATTCTGGATTTTTGTCATTTGGTCTTGTTTGGTTTAGATATAGATTACTTATTTTTCAAAACTGGAATGGTGTCCATTTGTTGTGTTTTCACTGTATTACTGTATGTGTTCTCAAATGCTTTACACACTGCCTCTGAGATAACCCTGTCTCCTCGTGTAAATCTACCAAGGGGGTGATCAGGGGTTATTTTAGGAGTGTATCCCCTTTACCCTGACTAGAAGCAAGGGTCCCTATTTGGACAAAAGTACCGACCTCTGCCACTAGAGACCCCCATTTCTAACAGCTGTCTCACAACCTGGTAGAATGGACTCCGTAGGGTGTAGGGGTGTCCTGCTCATGCAGGGGCACCCTCACACTTTGAACAGAGCACCCTGCGTCCGGTTTGAAAGGCCTGCTCTGTGGTGACTTATAGGTTTTAAGTGCAGTAACCTTCGATATAGGCAAAGCTGCATCTTTCGTAAGTGGTGCTAGCACCAGCTTACACAGGCTGTAATGGCAGGCCTCTAGTTACAAATGGAGTCGTCTCCCATGGGTGGCAAAATACATGCTTCAGCCCATGAGGGACCCCTGGTGTACCTATGCCCTCGGTACCTTAGTACCATATACTAGGGACTGACAAGGTTACACCAGTGTTCAATCTGGGATGTACCTAGGTACTTACCAAACCAATTTAGGGGAGAAAGCACGGAGACTGGGGTCCTGATTAGCAGGATCCCAGTCAGACTAGCAAGAAACAACATTACATCAAGCAAAAGTGGGGGTAACCATAAAAGCAGATCCTACTTTCCTACAACTGGTTTCTCCTAGATTGGTAGATACCCCAGACTGATGGTACACATCAATACCAGCTTAAGCGAGGAAAAAGACAGCCAAATTGCCTTAAATCTCTGAAGAGCCCCCACCCACTTGGCAAAGGCCTCTTCGAAAGCTTGGTCCTGGTCATTTTGCTAAACCATTGATGATACGATGGAACCATAGCTGTTTTTGTGATAGCTATCACTATAAAATATTTCTGATATTTACGCAAATGGTGTACCTCGTGTGATGAGCCAAAAAAGTACCAGCATTGGTGTTGGGGAAATCACAGTTTGGGTACCACAACTAATTTCACAAAACACCTAATTCCAAAATTAGCCTAGGGCATTCATATAAAGTGTGTACCCATCAGCCCCTACCCCAACCCCCGTATGTACGCGCCGTACGCCCAGCCCCGTATGTACGCGCCATACCCCCAGCCCCCCCGTATGTACGCACCGTACCCCCAGCCCCGTATGTACGCGCTATACCCCCAGCGCTACGGGGCTGGGGGTACGGCACGTACATACGGGGGGCCTGGGGGTACGGCACGTACATATGGGGGGGCTGGGGGTATGGCACGTACATACAGGGCTGGGGGTACGGCGCGGACATACGGGTGGCTGGGGGTACGGCGTGTACATACGGGGATGGGGGTATGGTCCGTACATACAGGGGTGTGGTGGGGTACCCCGGGCAGAAGTGTACCCAGGGTAGGGGTCGTACACAGTTCGCTCCGTACGGGACGTTTTCCATACGCTTGTGTATTCGGAACGCCGGTACGGATCGGACTTGTGCGCTCGGACTTCAGTTTTACGACTCGTACGTAAAACTGTCCGGGGACGTCTCGTAGACTTTTCACGAGGCGATTCGTATGTATTTTTCCCGTACGAATCGTACTTCACCGTTTGTACGGTACTTGTACGATTCGTACATAAAAAAATACGGATACGAGTCATACAGGAAAAAAAAATACAGGATCGAAATCGGCCCCATAGTGTCCAGTAATGAAAGTCATTAGGGGTATTCATGTCTATTACATTAATGACCAATGCAGATTAAAAACTGTTATCAACAAAATTCTGAAAATGCAAGCAAATCAGGAAGCAGAACAGAGGAGAGATGAATTCCCTACATTCATTAGCTGATTATTCAGAAGCGACAATCTCCATGAATGCATCATCTTATTTTTGACTAGGTCTGTGTGAAACATTTGCCTCTTTATTAGTCAAATAATTGTACATCTACCAGAGAAGTGCCAAGCTCCTCAAACATCCGTTTGAGATTGTAAAACAACACACAGCCAATGTGATTCTTACTAACACTCACAAGGAGAATTTAAAAAAATTGCAAATTATTTGAAGAAAAATTGGAAAAGTGAGCTGTCAATCATACTTCAACCAGAAAATAATGAAGTATTTGTAAGTACAAAATGCAAAATCCACCTGCTCCAATTCCACAGAAGTCCTGCAACCTTAAATCATGGTGGTCATTACCAAATCTAGACTATCATTCTTCTGTTCAAAGTCTATTAACCCCACAGTCATAAAAGAAATCTGTCATTCCATCACACTTTTTAGCAGCAGCCTGATCAATATGCTGTTATCTGAAGTGAAAGCACTAGATTGCCTCAAAATAGGACAAGTCACTCCTCAGGAAAACAGGAGCAGGCACTAAGGATATGAACAACTTTGCCTTATCTCAAATTAACATTGTTTTGTAAAAGTGCTTGAAAGGTTGAGTGACGATGCAGCTCAATAATTTGTCATGGACTACAACAAACTACAACTTAATGGACACGTGACGGTAAGGCTTCAGAGAAGAATGTGGCCTGTAGTCAGTCACTTTAAAAGTTGTCAATTATGCTTTTAGATTACCACACTCTTGTGAATCAACCCTTTTAAACCTTCTAGACCTACTAGCAGCATCTGAAAGAGTAAACTACCACACCTGCTTAAATATAGCAAGATAAAGAATGAGAATGAAATGACCAGGCGTAGATTGGTTCTCATTTTACCCTGAAAACAGAGGTCAAACAATAATAATTTCTAATGTGCTACCTAACACATGAACGCTATGCCAAGAAGTACCCCAAGGTTCCATACTATGGCTAATACATTTCAACCTGTAGAGGAATCCACTGGCCTCATTAATTGATATCTCCAATATTTTATACCATCTCTTTGCTAATGCTATGAAGCTGTGCATGAAAATCTCACCACAGGGCAATAGTTTATTTGTAGATCAAACACTGAAAGGAATATAGTCCTGAATGACATATCACCACCTTAAAGTAAGGCCTCTCAAAAGGGAACTACTACTAATCGCTCTCCCAAATTCCTCAATCTCTGCTCAACAATGGATCAACATTCAGTCGCCTTTAGAACACAATTCACATATTGCAAATTGCACAAAATCGCTTGACTTTTTATTTGCCAGAAACCTCAACCTACAATCACATGCACATGCAGTAGTTAAGGAGCATGACAATAACTGGGACAACTGTGTGGAGTTAAGCACATCATCCCTGTAGAAGATTTGAAACAAGTCATCCAGTTACGAGCACTTTTAGGACTGGATTATAGCAATCCTCTGCTGTATGGAATTGCCAAGATCCATCTAGCTCCTCTCAATGCAGCACTTCATGGCGTGGGCAGGCTCATCACAGGGGTCAGGAAATTCCACCATAGAAATCACTGTTGGATTACACTCCATGGGCTACCACTTGAAGCAAGTAGTCTGTTAAAACTAGCCTGCATTACAGATAAAGCAGTCCATGCAGAAACCCCTATCCCTCTGGCACACAAACTGACCATCTCTCATGGTCAACATTCCCTGGGATGAGTATACATCCTCTATCTAGAAATCCCAGCTTAAAAAAACAAAAAATGACACAATTGTTCTCAATAAATGCACCCAGAATCTGGAATCGTATAACCTTTTAATCAGAACACTACCCTCCTATAGCACCCAAAAGAAGTAAATTAAGATTATAATGTTTGAACAATATTTTCATATAAAACACACCACCAAACACATAGCCAATACGAAAGAAACTTTCAAAGTTGATCCAAATTAAGCCTAAATAAGATGCTATGATCAATTCCTACACGTTCTTCTCTCTAAGTCTGCGCTAATCTATAATATTGGCATTCACCTTTACTTAGTAATCATATGGTGACTGAAAACAGGTGGCAAGGGATCGAACTTGGAATGATGCCCCCTCTGGGTGGCAAATTAATATCACTGTAAACAAATGTGAATATCATTGGGTTAGGTTCAATTCTATGATTAATGGGTTCAACACCATTGAGGAAGGAACCACCATCCTCTTTGTGTAACTCCTTAGCCATTGCTTACATCGCTTTATTGGTATGATCTGTTTGCCTCCTTTCAAATGGGTTTTGACCTTAATATGCGTTCAACAATCCACTCATCCTTGCATTTTATCTGGGGATCCTCCTGGTTCGTGATATGAGGTGTCTGCACACTTACATTTTGATTACATTCTCCTCAGTTCTTGGATCCTCCTGCACTGTGTTGTGTGGGGTGACTGTGCAACCTCACACTTGAGAATACATTTTTGGATGAATACATGTTTCTTCCTGTTAGCACGCATTTATCTTGTCATGAGTCCCAGCTAGGCCTAGTGGGAAAGTACACGGATCTTTCCTAAAGTTGCCTTCACTTTTCACATTGACTATTGACACACATTTGCATTCATGACATTTTGGGTTAGTTTCCTAGAAACTCCGACCTTGCTTACACAAACCAACTTTTCAAGAACACTTTCATATTGCCTTGGCATTGTGTACGTTGTGCAAATGTATTTGTTATTAATGTTATTAATGTCCACATGGTGACACAGCTATCTGTAGAATACAAACAATGTCAGCTTCACCACAATTTCGGCTCTATGCAAGGATGCCTTTTCCAATACATAAACATCTATTTCCGGGTATAGTCAGAGAAGGCACTTCTGGTGACTTTAAAAGGTCCTTACATGCTGACGTTTTGGCCCAGCAGCTGACTGACATCTCTGTGAGGGGTGTTCAGTTCATGACCAAGATGGGGCCCTACATTTTAACCCACCTGCTAATGGAGTTAGATCATCCAGTGACGGGTTTCTTGGCAGAACATATACATACACCTTAGAAACGTTGGTTAAGGTTTGTATAGTAGGGGTACGCCCGATTGGTATATTATTTCATATGCTTGTATATACAGTCTGTCTCAGCAGGATGATGGAACTTTTTGTTTTGTTCATTGTCCTGACGCTTATCATAACTTTCATCTGCTTCTGTCTATTGATCCTTGCAGCACACATGTTCTATACATGAATCACTTCAGTTGAATAAACATTGAAAACATCCCTTTGTGTATTCTTTGTATATTTCTCCAAGCAAAAGAGAGCACAACAGCATGAGCGAAAGCTTCTAGGTCTGTCACCATGGTTCCTGAGGGTTGTCATGTTCAGTGGTTGTCAGAACTGTTTACTACCTGTCTAGGTTTACAGGGCTTATACTGGCACTGTGAGTTTGCTGGTCTAAGGGACTGGAAACAAGCATCCTGGGACCGGTTTTGGAATATCACTCATCATCAGCCAGGCTAGCTGGAATCAAGTGGCACACTGAGTAAGAGACCCACGTCTGGGCATACCCATGGCCACTTAGGGTGAACATAGCAAGCACAACAAGATGATGGATGGAATGCTGAAACTTTTCAAGCATTCACCCCCAGTCAAGGGATCTGGGTTTAATCCATCGTTCTTTTGCTCACTATGCCAGCCAAGTTTGGACCCAGCCATATGCAAATCAGTCTTAGCCCTGCTCCTCATTTGAACAGTCAGCCCGAAGTGCCGGGCCAGGTCAGCCCCGGACTGGAAACAAGCATCCTGAGACCAGTGTCAGGGTCCTTAATGATGCTCCTTGAGTCATTGGTGTGAGATACAAATTTTACCCAGGTCCCTGTGGGTTTATGGGTTACTCCTGCCATATATACCAGTAACTGTTACAGACATATTTTTTGTATCTGTTTCTGCTTTAGACAGCACCATATTTTAGTAATATATTGTTAATATTAAGTTAAAGTTGTAGGTTTTTAAATGTTTGAATTGCATTTTTGGCAATTTTAAGTTTGTTGACTGCCTTAGGCAGTAACAATCAAACTATATAAATAGTATATGAAACTTCTATGTTTGCATTTGAACTTCTTTGCCATGATTTTGAAGAATATTTTTAAACTGAATGTGGATTTTTTTAATCAGCTTTCTTCGGATGGAATTATGTCCAAAAGCTATGTGGCGTCCATCGCTCTGATATCTTGAGGGCTATATATTCAAGTGTACGTGGAGGTGCAAAGTCCATTATAAGTTACCTAAAAATTTGGGTTGACCCCGCAATTAAGTGTTGTGATGTTTAACAGAGCGATTTTGGATTCTGAATGGTAAATATGTAGGAGTGAGGTTTCAACCACATGGAATGGTTAGAACCCACCCGGCTACTTTCCTCCGTATTAGGACCTAGGAACACTTTCTACAAGTGATGAATTTTCTAAATAACGTATAACCAGGGCTTTAAGTGAGCGGCTCCTGACGGTTCTCAGCACCGGGAGTTCTAAAAAGCAGGTCCTGGGACAGGTTCCTATCGGGCTCTCCATTTTGGGCCTCACCCTCAGGGTGAAAAAATAATCTTAACTCTGCAGCAGTACCATCTTTCGCTGTCTTTGATGTAACTTCGAAGAGGCTCGTAGGTCTTTCATGGTCTCATCATTTCAGAACTGAAGCATTTTCAATATTATATACAATGAAGGCATAGTTGTTGCTTATTTATCTTATACAACTAACAACCATTGACAAAGCAAATAGTCCTGGCATGTTGTAGGTGTAATGTTACTTGCTGTATTATATATCTGGATGCAATGGCAGAAACAGCAAAATACCAGTGGGGCGGCACACAATGATAAGCACAGGTTTTTAGTTAAGGTGTTTGTAAGCCATGCCCTTACTTACACTCGCCGCGACCCTTTGAGAAACCCTTACGTTTTTTTATCCCACTTAAAGCCCTGCGTATAATGTTCTGGCATGCCCTAAATATGATGCCAAAAAGTACATTGAGAGGGCTGTGGGCCGGGCACACATGTGCATCCAGAACCTATATGAGGTAATATTACCATTCTAATAGATGTTTAATGGGACAGGAACATCTGTATCTTGTGATATACTGCGAAAGGTAATGATGACAATTAAGCCAGTGGTCAAGATGGCCGCGCAGCTCTGCATATGCTGTAGCAGAAGCCGTAATGTGAATTTCACAGCCAGGCTAAGCGCCGTAAATCCAGAAATCAAAGCCCATGGCCTGAAATGCTCCCTTCCTGCCTCCTTCCCCATACATCATATACTGCGGCTTAGTTTCCCGGGTCCTGCGCATGTGTTAGGCCCCAAAAACATTTCCTTTATTACAGGATTCCACACTGTAATTGCCAGCTAAATTAGTGTTGGAGCTTGTCTCATTTCTTTATTTGATGAGCTGTGGCTAACCTCAATTAAACGAGTGTCTGTATTAGTAACGGGCTGTAATCGGTGCCGAGAGGCTGGAACGACGAAGCGCCACAGTCGTTGAGTCACAATGTGCATTTTAATGACTTCTCTAAACCAGGTGGGCAGCTTAAAAAAGTCTGTTCTTTTTTTTTACACTCTGTATGGTTTTCCTGGGCACCAAGTGTCACTGGATGTTAAATGGCTTTTGCTGAACCTTCTGCTAGACAGTGCTTTAAATGGAAAAAATAAGTGTAGGTACTCATTAAATTGAGCTGGGGAGTGGCTAGTGGGGGGGGGGGGGGTTAGTGGCGGGCGAGACATGATGATGCAAAGACATTTCTATGGAGTATTCATTTTGCCCTTGCATTTCCCTTGACAGTAGTTTCAAACTTCCTATATATGCAGATTAACAGCTGCATATGATAACAAAGAGTGGTGTGAAGACCTGCTGGGAGCAGGCCCTAAATCATAATGGAAGGAGCCTTGAAATGAATGCAGTCAACCATCAACAGCACTATTCAGGTTAATAATCAGTGTGCCTCCGAACAAAAGAGACTTTGGAATAGCGTCACAATGAGTACTACGCCAGTTGCAGGACGTAACAAAACATGTGAGAAAAGTATCAATATAAACAAAAAGTGTTAACTCATTGCCCAAAATAAAGGCCTAACACGATATGTTAATGTTTCCTTGTTTTGCAATATTTGCTGCTTCTTACTGTTATACTGTTTCTACTTGGTTGCTTTTGGCACAATACTTATATATACACAGAAACAAGCAGACATGCACACACAAAAGCATTCCACGCATTTCTTTAAAACTACCTCCTGAGAGTGTCCCGATTCTCTTCCTCTCTGAGCTCGCTTTGTCTCTCACACTCAAACATACACAGAAGCAGGCAAACACACAAGCAGACAAATACTCAACAAAAAAGGTAGGTTCGTTTGGGATTATTCCTGCGTTACTGCCCAGCAAGTGACAGTGTGAATGGGATTGTCAGAGCAGGGTTTGAATGGGCCCTACTCCATCAAACACAGCAGGACCTGAAATGTCCAACACAGGGGCATCTCTTGCATAACGCGAATGAGCCGCTGCTGAATGGTTAAGTAGTGACTCATCTAGGAACTAGAGAGGCGCTTGGCTGTCAGAGTGCAGTACAGATCTGCTCCACTCTGACTGCCCTGAGCTCAGCTGCAATAGCACCAATGAGCTTACCTTCAATTAGCACCGGTACTCTCCTTGGCAGTGGAGAAGTGCCGGTACTGTGATCGATAAAAATAAGAAGTGCCGGTACTCAGTACCAGTGATTACCGGCCCATTTGAAGCACTGCTGCTAGATCAAGCAATCCTTCTGCACTCCACCATTTCCCTACTCCTCTCCCATTCATTCAGCTCTCACCTTCTGATATCTGAGAACCACAGACCAGCTCTCGGCCTGTGCTTTATAAAGTTTGGGGATCCCTGAAAAGGGACTGGGCACAGAAGCGTAACTGGGAACTCTTTTTTTTGTGCAGATTTATATAGCGCGAACTCGACCCAAAGGTACTGGAGCCCTTTACATGAGCACCAGTTTCGTTACACAAGGACACCTTCATTTTTGGGGCAGAATCACAGGATGTGGAGTCAACCCTGAGGCTCAAACCTTGGTTTCCCAGCTCCCAGGTCGGCGGTCTAGCCGTGAGACCACATCCTCTCTTTCAAAGAGGCGTTTGGTATGTAATTAAAGGTGCAGCCTAAAACTTGTCAGCAAGAATCATGTGTTTGACACAGGATGCCACCAAGGTCGGATTGGCACGGGGATCTGGCAGCGTCTGAAGGGCTGGTCTGGTAGATCAGTATTTGGGCTATTTTTTTTTCTTTTTTGGCTGATCTGGGGCCTGTTTTATGGTCTGGTGGGACAGTGTTTGCTGTGGATTTCTTTGATATTTCTACAAAAATTACCTGTAGGAAGTACAAATGCATGCAGTCTCCAACACACTGCAAAACACATATACAGCCTGCCTTTCCAAGTTCAAAACTGACTTGATTTGAAAATGTGGGCCACTTTATAAGGTATCTGATTCGCTAATGGAGGCCAATTGTAATTTGGGCATGGGCCTATTTTCTGTCCAAGTCCAACTATGTTTGCCACACAACCAGTATTTGGGTGCCTCTAGTGATGTTTTTCTTTCCATTCACACATTCCCACAACAACACAGGACCATTACAACAAGGACACGTTCACCTAAAACTCGCTAGCCTATGCCTTACAGCACAGATTTCTACTCAACGTCAGAAAAATGAGAGACATCGACATTTGGTGAATAATTCCAATCAAAAATGTTTACATTCTGAAAAAATGAGATTGAGAACATTCTAAAAATATTTGATTGTGAATTGAACCTTACGGGAGTCTGCTGTGATGGGGAGTATCCTTTTAACCGTCTTGATCATTTGCTTTCTCCACATCACTTTTCCCTGCAATCTTCCTCCCTCAGTTACTTACAACCTTTTCCCTTTACCTTTGTCACTCTAAAGTCCCTCTAACTGCGTGTCTCACACTTCAAATCTGTTGTCTTCATTACTGTCTTTTCATTCTGTTCTTCTAATGTACATCCTTTCAACTCCTCCACTTTGTTGTCCTCTCACTCTCTCAAACACACGCACGCACTGACCCTCCCCACCTGTAAAGACTCCATTTAATTTTGTTTGTGCTCTCAGTATTTCAACAGCTATGTGCCTCCTTCACACATCTCCCCGTAGAGTAGATTCATAATTATAACTGTTCATATATGACCATTTGCTTTGTGTGATCTGCAGAAGCCAAGGACTGGATGAGCGCATAGTCTGAACACTAATATAATCTAGAGACAACAGCAGTGAGGACTCTGTGCTGCCCTCAACCTCAATTAAAGAGCTCTCAATTGTGCCCGAGATGAACATCGATCCATACCCTGAACTCATCCAAACAGTTAGAGCCTTATTACAAGTGCCCATTAAATTGTGATCCCTGCACAAACTACTTTTTGCACAAGGTTTGCAATTGTAAGTGTTGTAATGTTTATTACTCATGGGAATTACCGGGTTTATTATGTTTGCCCTCCACCTTAAATTTCAACATGCCAAACACGATGGAAATTCGCAGAGGAAAAAACTCCCATAATTGTGTGTCTTTTGTTTTCTCACCCTAAGTGCGCCGGGTATGGCCAGACGTGGGCCCCAGGCTCACTGTGCCACTGGAATCAAGCAAGCCTGGGTGATGAGGGGTGATGACCCACAAATGGTCCGAGGATGCTTGTTTCTGGCCCAGGGAGGACCTGGCTTGGCAGTTGGGGCTGGACTGTTCCCATGAGGCACAGGGTGAAGACTGATTTGCATATGGCTTGGTCCAAACTGGAATGGCATGGTGAGCTAAAAAACGATGGATTTAACCCAGATCACTTGACTAGGGGTGAATGTTTGATTTGTTCTGCATTCCGTCCATCATCTGTGTGTCTTTAGCTTTCCCGCCCGTATTTAGCGGGACTTAGACATTTTTGTGTGGGAAGCACCGACATCTGTACACTATTCTAATTTACAGAGAAGAAAAAAAGCAGAATAGGTGCTATTTATCACACTCACTACATTTCAATCCCCAGTGTCAGCTTTTATTGGGTGCTATAACCACCGACTGCCCCTTTAGGACACTCACAACCAGTCCCTTAGAGTTCACTCAGATCGCACAATGTGCTGTAAAAGAGTCATAAGGGTTCTTACACTCATTGTAGTGTAGCGGATCAGTGTGTGAAGCGTGTGCTAGATCATTCCACATTCCCTTGTTTGTAATCATGGCTATTTGGAAAACTTGAAGCATTCCAAGTACCTCATTGTGTTTTGTTGTCTATAGTAATTGAAAGCTAGGAGCCAAGCTATTCGCTGTTGCAGTGCATTAACTGGATTTTCTATTTTTCTCGTATATTTTCAGTTTTTCTCGTATAAAACAAATTCGCTCCTACGGGTGATTACAAGCTAAGAAAAGACACCGACAGCAAATCTGAAGCACACAAAATGCAGCAGTACAAACCACACTCCTCTATTAAAACCAATGGCTTCAGACACTGGCAGCAAATCACACCTGTATGTTAATTAACAATGAAAGCACTACTCCATAGCAGCAATGCAGACTTGATCTGCCTTTAAACCTGAGGACACCAGACACCGGCAGCAAATCTGAGCCACACACAATGCAGCAGTACAGAATTTTCCCATAGCTAAAAGCAATGGCTCCAGACTCTGGCGGCAGATCACACCTGTATGATCATAAATACTGAGGGGCAGATTTATGTTTCCTGGCGCATCCCTGCAAATCAGCAAGGATGCGCCAGGAATGATGCGTCACGCAAGTTTAGCCTTGCGCCACACATGATGCGCCGCATTTACAATGCGGCGCATCATGGCGCAGGAATAAACAGATGCGTGACGCATCCGATGGCGTAAGGTTGGCGCAGTGCTCTGTCGACACGCCCACGTGAAACCTGACGCAGGTTTTACGTGGCGCAGGGCTTTACATCGTGACGCATCTCCATAGATGCGTCACGATGTAAATATGGCACAACGTGGCGCAGGGTTTACACCGCCGCTGCGTCACAAAAGTGACGCAAGGGCGGCGTAAAAGTGGCGCATCTCCAATATAGATCTGCCCCTGAAAGCTCTATGGAGTGGCAGCAAGGCAGACCTGGCCCATGATTAAACCGGAGGACACCAGAAACTAGCTCGTAGTTGAGGCCTTTAGTTTGTGTTTTGGAAACCGATAGGTTTCTCATATCAGCAAATCTAAATTACACACAATGCAGCAGTACAGAACTACACCTTTATTAAAACTGATGGCTCCGGACTCGGGCGGCAAACCAGACCTCGCGGTCATTAACCTTGAAAGCCCCAGACACTGGCAGCAAAGCAGAACTGACAATTGCACTGTCATTAAAAGTAACTGCCCAAACACAGACCAAAAAAATAACAGAACCGCAGTGCCAATAAAACAGAGCACAAAAGACCCGGAAGCCAACCAGACCGCACTTTTATTAGCAGTGAAAGCCCCAGGCAGAACTGCACTGTATTTAAAACTGAGCTCTTCTGAAACTGACTGCAAACTGCAACTGCATATTACCATTAAAGCTGTGAAGTGCAAGCAGTGTCAGCGATGTAGAACTGCAGTGCCATTGAAACTGAGCACCTGAAACAGCGCAGCAGTCCTGACCTGCACGTAACTTACAACTGAGGGCTCCACACAGCGGCAGCAGACCACACCTGGCCTGTCTTTATACCCGAGGACACCAGACTCTTGCAGGAAGCCGAAACTACACCCCCATTAACACTGAGTGTTCCACACACTGACAGCACACCTGTCCTGCGCCACTGCAGTGAAGGTTGTGGGCACTGGCCGCAAACCAGAACGTCAACGTCATTAAACGAGAGGACTCAGACATGGGCAGCAAACAGAACCACACTGCCATTATAATTGAGGCCTGCCGACTCTGGCAGGAAAGAAGAACCTTCTAGAGAGAAATGTGTGACTATTTGTATGGTTACAGGGCCGCCTATTGTCCAAGCCTGCTGCAGGTATATACTCGTTTCCATGAGTTGCGTGTCAGTTTCTGATAATGGAGGCTTTGCACAAAGTATAGCTGATTTCAAGTGGTCCACTCTTAACTGTCCAGAGCTAATTTTTTTCACCCCCCTTTCCACATTTGTTTCAACCCATATCAGCTCTGACCTTCAGTCTAGGGCAAGGGAGTAGCCAGAAAATGAAAGTGCCACTCACTTTGAGATGAAAGCTCTTATGGCACAAAGCAAGTGATGCAAGTGAACTAACCCCTCCCTGGAACACCTCCCCTGTCTCTTCTGTCCAGACATCTATCTATTCATCTTTTCACCCTTCCGTCCATCCACAGATATCCACTATTTCACTTTACCTTCTTACAGCCATTCATTTATTCATGCATCATTCAATCTTTCCCCATTCCATCAGTCTATTCACTCTGCCATCCATCCATCTATCCATCCATCCATCCACCCATACATACATATATCCATATATCCATTCACTCTGACTTTCATCCATCATTTCATCCTCTCTGCCACCCATCCATCCATCCTTTCACTCATCCGTCCACTCTGACATCCATTTGCTCGTCCTTTCACCCACTCATCCACCCATCGCCCCACCCTCCCTCCTTCCTTCCTTCCTTCCTTCCTTCCTTCCTTCCTTCCTTCCTTCCTTCCTTCCTTCCTTCCTTCCTTCCTTCCTTCCTTCCTTCCTTCCTTCCTTCCTTCCTGTCCTTCCTTCCTTCCTTCCTTCCTTCCTCCCTTCCTTCCTTCCTTCCTTCCTTCCTTCCTTCCTTCCTGTCCTTCCTGTCCTTCCTTCCTTCCTTCCTTCCTTCCTTCCTTCCTTCCTTCCTTCCTTCCTCCCTCCCTCCCTCCCTTCCTCCCTCCCTCCCCCTTATCCATCAACCATCCACCCACCCACCCACCCATCCATCAATCCTTTCACCTGTCTAACCACCCACCCACCCATCCATTCACACATTCATCCATCTACCCACATATCCATCCAACCACTCATTCATCGACGTACTCCCTCCTCCGCCTACTCATCCCTCCATCCTTCCCTTCACTCTTCCTTCTAATCAATATTCCTTCCGTTTCCCTTTTCTGTTTTCCCATCGTTTCTGTTTCCTTGCTCCCGCCTGCTCTTCTATTGACGCTGTTGTCCTTCACAGTGTTATTTTTTAGATGTTGTCTCCCAAGTTGTAGACAGACGAGTCCCCTAAACAGACCCACCCCCCGCTGTAGCTGCCAAATCGGGGGTTAGGGCCAATGATCCTTTTATCTCATGTCTGACCCCCCATGCGCGTTCCCACTCTTGGATTAAAAAACACAGCGTGCCACTAGATACCCCTTCCCTTGTCCCAAAAACTAAAATCACATTACGTTGTTTGTTTCAAGGAGCCATAAGGTGTGGTGAAAAAAACGGTTTCTATTCCCTAGACTTGAATCACAAACAATAGGAATATATACATATCTAGCTGGGGTTTGAAACCTATTCTGTCACCATTCACTGGATGACTTTGGGTGGCTAAGTTGAAATTTTGTGATTTGTGCAATCAAGTAGCAGTAAGAAGGCTGGACATAAATGATCTATTTGTAATGCGGGCTTGTGACTCTCCAGGAATCGCCTGTTTTGAAGATGGCTGTCATTCCTATGCAAGGCCCCCTGTGGAGGCTCACGAGAAGGACGGATGCAAATGCAAGTAACATTCTGTTACTGTAGATGCTAAAATATTCTTTTCAGAAAAGCAAGGCAACATCACTGTTGTGTTATAAATGTTAAATGTGTCTATGCAGCCAAATGAAAACTAACAATTACTCATTTTTTTATGTAGCTGCCTTGGATGTTTGGGCTTTAGGACCTTCTCATTACCTCACTTGAAATGCATTTGTTAAGTTTACACACTACAGCCCAGATTGACAAACTCTTTGCATGAGATTTGTGTTACTTTTTTTTAAAGCAGACCCAATGCAAAGTGTTGGGTTCTTACTTACAATCCTTTGATTGTAACCCAAAGTAATGCGATGAAGTGCAGGGCACTGCCTGACGTTACTTTGCGTCAAGGAGGCATTCCATCGGTGCTGCATGTGCATTCCTGGGTGTTCCCATGCATCCGCACATGGATTTTGGTGCAAAACCATATCTACAAAGATTAGTAGACATGAATTTGTGCCAAAATGGTGCACCTCTCTGAGGCTAGAGTAAGGCTAGTGTAACGTGGAGAAATATTTTTATTGTTTCTCCTCTTTTTGTTTTAGCTCTTGTTCTTTCTTCTTTACACGTATACTGCATTCTGCACATACAGAAGGAATTCCTTCCTGCACAAAAACTATGCTCACTACAAAGCTGAAATCCTTATGGCAGCATAAAGTGCACAGGTGCAGGGAGAGAGCAGAATAGTGACACTTCTTTGTAGGTATGGCACTGATCTGTGCACTGGCATAAACGAAACTTGAGGGGGCCCTCCTGCAAGGCATGTAGAGGGGCCCCTTCCAGACTCAATTAGGCCAGACTACTGTGCTGAGGGGTTCCCCTGGAGCTTGGGTGTCCCCTTGTACCGCAAGGGCTGTGGGGGCCTGTGTTATGCCACTGGCTCTGAGCTCTCCTTATCATTCAACCCAGTGCAGCAACTCCACTTGCTGCTTGTAATTAATTGTGTGATATGTTTTTAAATCTGGTCCTTCATTATTTTTAAAGTAAAGAGTAACACACAAACCAATGTATTTTAGGCAAATAGGGTTTGCGGTTGTAGGATTTTTTTGGGTGCGTGTCCCTGGGGGGTTTGGGTAAATGACTTTAGCTGTCACTTAGGCCCTAGTAAGTGTAGATGCGGTATTTTGAAGGGTGCTGGTTCCCTACAGTGGTATTCAATTAGGGAGCGTAATCTTGCGATCTTCCACGGGCTTGTACAGCAGGCAGAAGCCAAGTGCTTTCTGAAGCCATTGTTGCACCAGACGACTGTGATCTAAGAAGACTGCTCTACACAATCAGAGATGCCTATGTTTGCTAGGGAGACGCTGGGAGCAATACACTACATTTATAAAGCGCCCAAATCACCCCAACAGTGGTATCTCCACGCTGAGACTGCTATAGCCAACCAAAGAGTGATAATTCAGAACAATAAGGTTTGCAGCAGTTTTCTGAATACCAGGAAATCAGTGCAGTGGCGTAATTGGATAGGGAGTTGGTTCCAGTATAGGGAAGCTAGATGGGAAAAGGCTTTGCCTCCCATGCTAGCTTTTTTGAAGCGTGGGATGTGCAGCAATGCTTTGGACCCTGACCGGAGTGACCTGGATGGCTGGTATCTGACAAATTTGTCAGCTAGATAGCTGGGACCTAGGTCATGTAAGGCTTTGTATGCCATGGAACAGATCTTGCATTTTATCCTTTTTCGAATTGGGAGCCAATGTAGCTTTTAAAGTAAGGGAAGAGAAGCTGTTCTGGGTGGGGCATTGGCAACCAGGCGGGCCGCAGTGTTCTGAACCACTTGCAATTTGTTCACGGAACTCTCCTTAGCTGAAATAAGCAAAGCATTGCAATACTCACGGCGACTAAGCACCAGTGCCCGAATTAGAGTCTTCCGCGTGTGAGATGGCAAAAAGGGGAACACTCTTCATAGAAGGCTCAGTGTGTGGAAGTAAGCCCCGGACGCAGAAGTGGCGTGTTCCTCTAGGGTCAGTTTTTGATCTATCCAGACTCCCAGATATTTTACCACTAGTTTTGGGATTGGGGCAGAGCCTAGATCCTCGGGTCACCATTCAGGGGACCATCTTGTTGCCGCGTTTCCGAACAACATGATCTCTAATTTTTCTGCGTTAACTACAGATAGTTGTCTATCATCCAGTCAGCGATGACCTTCATACCCTCCATGAAGGTGGTCTGAGTGTTAGGGTTGGTTTTGTCGAAGGAGAGTAGAAGCTGGGTGTCATCGGCATAGGAGATAGGACAGAATCCTAATTTCCTCAGTAAGCTTGCCAAGGGAGCCACATAGATGTTAACTGAAGTGGGGCTCAAACAAGAGCCCTGTGGTACTCCCTTGGTGACTTTAGTGGTCTGGGAGCGGAAAGGGCCCAAATTGATGTTCTTGGTTCTGTCTGTTAGGAAATTGGACTGCCATTTTAGGGCATTCCCTTGGATACCAGTGTCCTTCAGTCTCTTGAAAAGGATCTGGTGAGAGATGATATCGAAAGCAGCGGATAGGTCAAGCAACACCAGGAGCACTGCTTGACCATTATCCAGGGACATTCTGATGTTGTCAGTGACCGCCACGAGTGCAGACTCTATAAGATTCTGCAATTTCCGATAGGTGCTTATTGAATGTTTTTCTAGAAGTTTGCTCTGCAAGGGGAGAAGAGAGCTGGGGCAATAGTTGGCTGCTTCGTCCAAGGGGGCTTTAGGATTTTTTCTGAAGGGGATAATCTGTGCCGCTTTCCACTCTAGAGGGAGACTGCCATCCTTCATGGAGCTGTTCGGAATTGAGCAGATGGGAGCCGCTAGCTGCTTGGATAGCAGGGAGGTGATTCTGGCAGGTGATAGAGCGTCATGTGATTCTGAAATTTGTAGGGGTGCATCATATTCACCGTTAGTCAGCACCGGCATATTAATCAATGTATGATAAGAACGCAATAGAAATGTATCATTAGAAATCGTTTAACATAGAGGTGAATAGAATTGTAATAATGCTTTTGTGAAGAGTAACGTTGCAAGCTATCGTGAATGTATTCAGTAAATGCATAATGATTAGTTTTCATGTAATGCAATGTGTTAGTTAAACGTGTGCCATGTTAAAATTACACATGTAGGTTGCTTATTTACTTATATGCGAATAATGAGCTAATGCTTAGAGTGTGATTTAATAGAGTGTTTAACATTGTAAAGGCCTGATCGTATATACGTTAGAGGAGAAGGGCCTGTTCAATTTCTTACGTCAGCTAACGTTGTAGGCCGAAAATGATTTCCCTTGGTACGGGCTTTGGGTTACCAGAGGATAGAAAATCTTAGAGAAGTGAAATGTTTTCTTTCGTTCCCATGTTTCTGTTGCAGGTGCAAGGACATTTAGCTCATTAGTGAGACTAGGTCTTTGTTTTAGGAGTTAGGATGTTGCGAGAAGCCAACAGGGGAGTGCATTGGAATGTGGAGATGATACTTTCAGCGGAGAAGGTGCCTGGGACCCAAGGTCAAGCTAACCGTCGTTGGATCCCTTACAAGTTTGATGGAAAACTACTGGGAGAAGACCTGGCTGAAGAGGTGTGCCGAAGGGCGTGTTCTATGATTTTGGGGTTTTGTATTAGGGACAGTGCCCCGTGGGTTGAGCAGTTGAGGTTTAGATGGGAAGCGAGAAAGAGCATCTTAGAACGAGCTCTGGCTAAGTGAATGTACTTCTTAGGAACTCTTCACTTCTGACACCTTTAATTCTCTTGCCTGGGAAGGGGAATGTTAAGTAGGGATGTCACCTTAGAGATAGAGTAGGGATAGACTAACATGTTTCCTTTTTAGACTAATGATTCCTAACTTGGATATTGGCTTAACCATTGCTTTCTTGATGATCTTAGAATCAGTGATTCTTTTTGTTTTGAGTCGGATGAGAATCCTACGTAGACTTGCATTTGTATTAGTGCCCATTTATCTCCTACACCTTGTATTGAGGTGTCTGTATGTTCAGTTATTTCTGGTTGTAATAAAATTCTATAAATTTTAGGTTCGGAGTCAGTGGTCCTTTCCAGATGAAGTCGAATTTCGGTTATTATGTTCTGATAATCATATTTCCTCCCCTCTACGCTATTTAGCAGATAAAAGGATCCTGGTGAGCCGAGAGGATTCTTGGAGATAACCAGATAGGCAAGAATCCGATCCCATCACAGGGATGAGGTCGAAATGGGACTCTGATTTAACTATTGTTAGAAGATAGTCAACCTTTTCCGGCGTGAGTGGCGGAAAATTCTCCAGTGTTCCCAAATTTTGGGATAGACTAAGGGTAATCTATTTTAGGACTTTCCTGAGAATTCCTGGCTGAGGTGATCTTGCTGTATAATGTTTCTATTTTTTGCGTGAAATAAGTAGCTATATTGTCTCATAGAGCTTGGGTTGGGGCTTCTTCGGTATCACAGGCCTTAGGGTTGGTAAAGGTTCTTAAAATCTGGAAAAGTGTTCTAGGGGTGTTTCCTGTCTGCTCGAGTTGTGACGCAAAAAACATTTTACGGACGGATTTCAGATTTTTATGATATTGGGTCTGTGCAAGTTTAAATGTTTCTTTGTCTTGAAGGTCATGGGAGGAGCGCCAGAGGCATTCTAGTTTTCTGCAACGGCTTTTTTCAGTCCGGAGTTCGGCAGAATACCACGTTTGTCTGGTGCCGTTTGGCAGCTATAGAGCACTGTTTTAAGGGGGCTAGACAGTTAACTGTGGTTTCCATACTGGTGTTAAAGGCTATTAAGTACTCTTCCATGCTATTCGAGTCGGGATTCTGAGGAAGAGTAAACATATCCTGAAACTGGTTAGGCGTAAGTTTGTGCCATTGTCTGTACCACCCTTTAGGCTGTGGTTTGTGGATTGTGGGTTCCTTAGTGTCCCTGATTTGAAATTCGATTAACGAGTGGTATGACCAAGTTAAGGGGCAGGTTGCTCCACACGAGATGTTGGAAGAATTTGTTAAAATTAGATCAAGCGTGTGTCCTGCCAAGTGAGTGGGCTCATCGTTGATCTTAACTAGATCAAGTGTTGACAGATCTGACAGTAGTGAGGATGCCTCTTGGTTGGCAAGGTTTTCACTATGCACATTGAAATCGCCTAAGAGTAGGAAGTTTCTAGTTGAAATGGCATGTGGAGAGATCACTTCCTTCAGTTGTGGGGCAAAGTTAGAGGGAGGTCCTGGGAGTCTATATACAAGAGCTCCTTTCCAACTAAGTTGAGGGTGGAGATCAATTCTAAAAACTAGGGTTTCCATTATGTCGTTGCTGAATTGGTCTAGGAGGGAGACTCTGATGGGGTCTTTATAGATAATGGCTATCCCCTCCATCTGGTGGGGTCTGTCTAATTTAAGAATGCGATAGCCATCCGGGAGAGCCACTGCGATCGCAGGCTTAGAGCAGGGTTTAGTCCAGGTCTCTGTCAAGAAACCTATATGAGGGAGTGTTAGACCTGGCACCATTGGCGTGGGTCTCCCTTCCATTTTTGCTGTCGCCTCATATGTTTTTGCTGGTGTTAGATGCTTTGGGCACTGTGCCACTGCTGTCCAGTGCCACAGTGCAAGTGCTCCCTACTGTAAATGAATGTATTGATTAGTGATTCCATGATTGACTTATTTGGTTTATTTGTCAGACCCAAGTATAGTACACTTAGTGTGCCCCGGGCTTGTAAATTCAAATGCTGCTGGTGGGCTTGCAGCACTGGTTGTGCCACCCACAGAAGCAGCCCTGTAAAATGTGTCTAAGGTATGCCATTGCAGAGCCTTCGTGCAGTCTGGTACTGTCATGCTGACTGGGCAAGTGAACCCACTTACCAGTCCCTAAACCTTCCCTTTTCTTCATATCAGACACCCCTATGGTAGGCCGAAGGGCAGGGTGCATTGTAAGTAGAAGGTAGGACATGCCCTGGTGTGTGTGGCATGTCCTAATAGTGAATTACAGCCATTTTCCTTTTTCACTATTGCAAGGCTACCTGTTCTCCATAGGTCAGAATGGGCTGTTAGATTATTAAATGTTTATAATCTTAACTGACTCAGAGAACATGGTAGAAATTCGAGTTTAGTATGCCTGAACTCAGAATGATAAAATACATCTTTCAGTGAAGGTGGTTTTAACATTCTGTGCTTGAAAATACCACTTTTAGAAAGTAGGTATTTACTTGCCTAACCTTTCAAACCTGCCTCTGCTAGGCTGTGTATTCCTTTGTCTGGAGTTTGAGTGACAGGGCTGGGGAATTCCAGGAGACACGGTGAGGTGTCCCAGTGGTGAATAGAGAGATCTGCATCCAGATGGGTGGGAGGAGTTGCACCTGTGACCTGAATAGGGCTGTGCCTGCCTTCCACAATGCTGGCTCCACCTCCTGGGGAGCGGCGGATGTCTCTGCCCTGCACAGTGAATGAAGAGAAGGAATCCTGTCAACAAAGTGCTCCAGGGCTGTACTTGCCTTCCACAATGCTGGCTCCACCTCCTGTGGGGCGTCTGATGTTTCTGCCCTGCACTGTGAAAGGATAGGAGTGCTCAGAAACTGGTTTGGACTGGGCAAAGGCCCATCTCCCCTCAGAGAACAAAGGATTTTGGGGTATAAGTAGTGGGGCCCTGATCCCAGGAATTTAGATCACTTTTGGAACAAGAAGAAACCTTTACTGAGGAGTGGAACCTGAAGAAACTGTAGAGAGACTATCCCTAAGCTGAAGTGCTGCTTGGGGAATTGGCCTGCAGTGGTTTGCCTGACTACCAAAGGAAGGAGAAGAGACTTTGTGTGCTTATTTCAACTTGTAAGGATCTCCAAGGGCTTGGAACAGAGCTTGCCTCCTGCTGAAGTCTCAGGGACAACAGACTTCAACCCCCAGCTCCCCAGAGTTCTTTGGAAGTGCCTGCTGCTGTTTTGGGCCTTCTGAGGGACTGCGTGTCGCAAGGAGCTGGAAGCGCGACTTAACGAAGCCGAAGCGTGCTGCCGTCGCTGCTGCCGTCGCACTTCTGAACAAGGGTGTCGCCGCTGGAGTTGTTGCACTGCACCGCATCGAGAGAAGCGTCTCACAACGAAGCGGAAGCGTGTCGCCGTCGCTGCTGCCTGCCGTCGCATTTCTGAACAAGGCTGTCGCCGCTGTAGTTGTCGCATCGTGCGGAAGCTTCACGCATCGTGGGAGAAGAGTGTCGCAGTTGGAGCTGTTGCCGTTGCACTTCTGAAAAAGGGTGTCGCCGCTGCAGTCCACGCATTGAACCGAGAACTTCTCGCATCCCCGGAGAAGCGTGCCGCACTGCACCGCATCAAGAAAAGAGTCTCGCAACGAGGAAGAAGCGTGTCGCCGTCGCTGGTACTGCTGTCGCACTTCTGAACAAGGGTGTCGCCGCTAGAACTGTCGCATTGCACCGCATCGGAGGAAGCGCCTCGCATCCCCGAGAAGCGCGCCGCCGTCGGAGCTGCTGCGGTCGCATTTCTGAACAAGGATGTCGCCGCTGTAGTTGTCGCATCGTGCGGAAGCTTCACGCATCGTGGGAGAAGAGTGTCGCAGTTGGAGCTGTTGCCGTCGCACTTCTGAAAAAGGGTGTCGCCGCTGCAGTCCACGCATTGAACCGAGAACTTCTCGCATCCCCGGAGAAGTGTGCTGCATCTGGAAGATCTTCACGCCTTCATTTCTTTGCACCAGAACTTTGCCGCATTTCCATCGCTGTGACATTGCTTGTCGTGGAAGCGCAATGCATCGTAAGGTACGTTGACGCAAAGTGTTGCATCTTAAGAACTGAACTGAACTAAGCTAAAACTACCATCTTAAAGTAATAGTATTGTGTATTTTTGTCGTTTTTGGTCTTGTGGTAAATCTATCATCATCATAAGTCTTTATTCGATTTAAAATAAAAATCATAAAAGACAAGCATAAATAAAAACATTACATGTGAAATACATTAAAATATTTGAATAAATAGTTTACAAATTCTTTTTAAAAAGACATTAAACTAGTCGGAATGACAACAAGTACAACAATATATAATAAAAAACCCCCTTCAACTATAATAATTTGATGGAACAATTAATTAAGGTTTACACTAAATAACAGCAAGTTGGGTTGTACGGAGGGGAATTTTCTGGGGTTTGGCACAAGCTTTCGCCCTTAGGGACCATGCCCAACTCAAGAATTTAGCCATCGGTATAGAAATGTTTGGGGACGTGTTGGTGCATAAGATTCTTAAAGCAACAACACTACTCCTAGTGCCCAGATTTCTACACAGTGGTGACAACCACACTCGTCTAGGAGGAGCTAGCACAGGGCAAACAAACAAGAAATGGGCAATAGATTCTGCCTGTAACCCGCAGGCAGGGCAGGTTACCTCTCGGGGGCTAGACCACCTGCCTGTAAGGGACTTAAGCGGTAGAGAACCTGCTCTGAGCTGGAAGTAGAGTTTCCTGTCTCTTGGATGCGTGATCAAGTCCCAATATTGTTCAAGAACAGGCGTGATCTTGACCTCTAGATAACGGCCGGCCATCCCATTAGTGTTAGCTCGACTCCACACCTGTCGGTCGACACATTCCCAATAAATAACTTTTATGGTCTTCTTTGTGGGAAACTGAGCAGTTGCTGGGTCGCTCCATAACCCCACCATGCCCATAAGTGTCAGGGTCTGGCGGAGCTGCCTCAGCCAATCGATCTTGTGAAAAACATCTGACACAACAACATCCATGAGCCCTTGGGCATACAGGGTGAGCTCAGGAGTAGTCCAGAGCCTTCGCCAGTATAAGACCGGGCGAAGCCTAGCAATCTACATAAGTATACGTATTTGTTTTATAAAACCTGTGTGGTGTCCATTTGTAGTGTTGTCACTGGATTACTGTATGTGGTCACACATGCTTTACACACTGCCTCTGAGATAAGCCTGTCTGTTCGTGCCAAGCTACCAAGGGGTGAGCAGGGGTTATTGTAGGAGTGTACCCCCTTACCCTGACTAGAGGCAATGGTCCCTATTTGTCACAAGTACCTACCTGTGCCAACTAGAGACCCCCAAATCTAACAGGGAGGTTGGTGGAGAGCAGGTCCCAGATGTTCACTGCGTGTCTGGGGAGCGATCTCACATTCACCAAGAAGCAATTCCAGCCATATCTGTATTCAGACATAACAAAATGGTAGGGTTAAAGAAGAGAGCCTCCCTTCCAAATAGAGAAAAGGTTATCATGTAAGCTCATACACACTGACGTTCAGACTGCAGTTTAAAATCCAGAGTTAAATGTAGAGGTGGGCGTGCTGCTGAAAGCTCGAGCCAAGCTGAAGCCTGAACCCTGGCTCTGGCTCAGCTCGAGCTTCGTTTAGAACCTTGAGCCCATAACGCGCCATGCTTTCATGTGGCTTCTGCCTACCTCCCTCCTTCTACCCAGGCTAAGGCGTTACAGCCAGAGCTGCCGACCAGGTTCGAGTCTCGGCATCAGCCCAAAATCCTGTAATGATGGGAAATCACTTAACCCCCTCTCACTCCCCCCTCCCCCGCATATAAATAATGAATGTCAAAGTGTAATGTGACCACTCATGTAAAGCGCTCGAACACCTTCGAGTGGAGTTCCCCCTATATAAAATAAATGTAGAAAAATGCACAAAGAGGTAAAAATGAAGCCAAAACATAAGGAAAGACAAACAGCTACCCCTTTCCTGGCTGATTTGTACAAAGTGAATCTAGAAAACCTAGATAAATTACAACTTTCCTGCTTTCCATCTTAGGCAAATATTTTCTTTTACCAAAACACTTTTTGATTCATATTGCATGAAATCCCTTTCAACTATGTGAGTTCAAAATATCAGTTATGCTTATTTTAATAGACTGTAATGTTGCGGTGTGAAAGTCTGGGTCACCTACAATATTTACATGACAATTGTATTGCCTGTTAGTGCACTAATGGTTCATGTTTAACAACTATCACTGTGAAAAAGTGAGTCTCAGAGCAATGTGGTAATGTGATTTATTAATGCCAAAACTTCACATGTTAAGGGAATTCACTTTCTTAAATTTTGAAGCAACTTTATCACATTTTACATGATGTTGTGTGGTTTACACAGCAAACGTTTTCAGGGCTTGGCTCGTGCATGGGCTCTAAGATCCGAGACAGATCCTTGGCTCGGCTCTGGCTCGGCTCTCCCTGTAATTCTGTTGGCTCGCCCATCTACAGTCACCACCACGCCTTTCAAAATGTATTTGTTGTATTAAGGTTTCTTGTGTAACCGCATGATTTGTGTCTCGCTCAATCTCTGTGTGGTTTTTTTCTGTCATCTCTTCACCCTTGTCACCACAGGGGGAAAATAGTTTAGATTGGCAGAGAAGTAAAGCAATAGAAATGGAAAAATACTTAGGGGCATATTAGCAAGGACATGTGGTATTTTCCGCAAAATGCGCTTAGCGTGTTTTTTTATCGCTGCCTATCGCCGGATATTATCGCAGAGATAAAACGCTATTAGCAACGTTTATCTCTAATGCGATAAAATATCCAGCGATAGCGGCTAAATGCGTGAATATCGCTGGAAATCCAGCGATATTCACTCATTAATGCCAATGGGTACCTAAACTGACAATCCACCTCCCATTGATAACACAGGTAAGTAATGTTTTGAGCAGGTGTTAGATTCTGGCGATAAGCGCGCTTAGTGGGACTTTTTTTATCGCACAGCCTGCGTTGCTAATCGGCGATAGCTGTGTTAGCAACTGCTTTCAGTCGCTAACAGTTTGGGTACGCCCACTTTGCATGTCATTAGCGATAAATAACGCTGACATGCAAAGCGGGCCCCAAACCGGCCGCTATCGCCTGAAAGCTGTAGCTAACTGTTGTTAGCGACAGCTTGCTAATAGGGCGATAAAAAAATTGCCGCTTTAGCGGCAAAAAGTGCGCTAAAGCGGCGATGAAGCCCTTGCTAATATGCCCCTTAATACTGCCAGGGAAGGAAAGGAATGGAAATTGAAAATTGACCTTCAATGAATAGTGACTAGTTTGTGTTTGGAAATTAAACTTTCAAAAAATTAACACGTCTTACAAGATAAAAAAATAAAAACGTTTACTATTGGCTGTCACAACTGGCCGTGAGTGCCTAAATTATACACCCACTGCCTCTCCATCAAAAGTTGCGTCCCTGCGCCGTGGAATCCGAGGAAGTACGGCCCGTTGCTTTGCTTTAGAAACATCGCATTTTCAAACAGAACATGACTCCGTAATCGCTCGAATAATTATTTCAGCTCTGCTTCACCCTTTCAAAATCTGAACATTGTTGTCACTGAAGGCTCACACTGTACTTTGATTTTTATTATGGAAATAATCTGAGCATCGCACTTTCAGAAATGTGTCCCCCTCAAAGAGTTGGATTCACAAAGCAGGGTGTGATTAACGAGAGAAGGGTGAACACGGGCCTGTCGCTGGCATCACTAATTAGGTTTAATTCAGCATGGCTGGGCGGCGCCTGCGCGCGCCGTCCATTCTTAGGCACCGGCAAAGGGGCCGGCGGTAGAAAGATCCAGAACCTAGGATTCAATTGTTCCTGTCATACCACATTAATCTAACCAAAGAAATACGTTATCTACCAAATGCAATCGCTAGTCTCTTCTAATGAAGTTTTACTTTAAAGGAATGTCCTTATGAGGGAATAAAGAACGTATTTAACAAATTGCTTCAGTCCTTTCTTTATGATTGGCGTAATCTCCATTTAGTAGAGCAATTGTTCCAAGCATCTTAATAAATAAATGATAATGTTCATTTTTCACATCCGTTGTGCATTTGAATGGAATGTTAGTGCCCTTAGAAGTATTATCATAGTATTTGCAATTTCCTTTCTGAGAAATAGTTAGGGTAAATGATAAGAACTTTTTTTCTGAGCGTGCCCCAATTTGTTTAAAATAGATTTCCCCGATGCACAAAAAAAGTATTCTTCATGATAACGTTCATTGCATACATTAAGAGTTTACAATGGTCCACAATGACAACAAAGACACATCAATTCAATAAAACATCAAATGAAGTTGCAAATTACAATTAAACTCCTACAAATATGAATGGCAATTAAAGCTTTAAGTGGGCCGGGTCTCACCAGTGCTGAGCACCGGCAGTTTTTTTAAGGGGGCCTCGAAACGGGTTTCTATCGGGCTCTGTTTTGTGCCCTGGCTGAGGCGGTCCTTTCGATGTGCGCTGCTCACACTGCTCACTTCTCACCAGTGGAGAAGTTACTGCAGAACGTCATGCCAGGTGAGCGTTGTAGGGGAAGGGAAATCCTTTAAAGAGAACTATTTTCTCTCTGGATTTCCCTTCTCTTTTTGAAACTCAGGAGCCGCAACATTGTCACAGTGTCACCAGGGCTTTAAGTGGAAGCTTTTTCGTCATCATCATCATCATCATCAAGGAAAATGTATTCGGCCAATAGACCATTAAAGTGCAAATGCATTACAATAACATTTCATTAAAACATTAAAACAATCTTTTTGAGGACTGGGTTGAGACCCCACATTAAAATTTATAACAAGCATTTACAATGCAATGGTCTCGGCATTGGTAAAGTTAGAGCTATTGGCATTGCTCATGACATTCTTTTTGTTTATGTTTTTGTTTTTAAAACATTTAAAGAAACGGCATTGTTATTTACAATGTCTATAGCTTAATCACTCTCAACTGCGAGACCTTTTGCATTTGCACTCACACACAGAGTTACACACACACAGCCACCCACACACAGAGCCACCCACACACACACAGAGCCACTCACATAAAGCAACCCACACACAAATAGAGCCACCCATAGAGCCACCTACACACACAGTTACCCACACACAGACAGAGCCACCACGCATAGAGCCACACACACAGAGCCACATACACAGAGCCACACACACACAGTGGCTTCCACAAACCTTCCAGCACCTGTGACGAGATTAGCAATAAATCATCATTTAACAGTGTTTAAGGCACGAGAAACGAAGGAGTTAAATGCCAACATCAGAAGGAAATAAAAAGAGAACTTTGCCACTAAAGATAAAGCGTGCAGGAACTGCTGAGGGTGCTGCATAGGATGGACAGTGGAAATGTACAACACCAGCAGGCACTGGCTGCACGCTTCGATGGGGACTGTAATGCACAGGAAGCTCTAGACCACCACCCAACTCAGTAAAATTGGACATTACGTGAACGAGGGACTGGAGACAAGTATTTGGGTAGGAGCGGTGGGGGAAAGCGGGAAGCCCTGGCGTTGTCCCATCTAAGGCTTGAACAGTACATAATTCACAACAAAGCAGTCGTCCCTTGGGCATAAAGATCTGCTGCTTAGCGAAGAGTCTACAGTTCAACCGGAAGAGAGTCAATTCACCCACACACTTCTCTGGTAAACTTTGGAACCACAGGTTCGCACCAGGCAACTCCTTGACTCTAGCCCACCCGAAATGAAGCAGTCACTAAACATGCTTTTTTGACGTGTTGATATTTGACAGCAGACGAAAAGAGAAATGTACACATTAATGAAGAAAATAAAGTCACCGTATGATTAGCGTCCCTTTACAAACCTCTCCGTTGTCCCCACGCGCCTCCAACAACAGCTGAATAGTGTTTAAAGGGGGGAGTGTTTGCTCAAAGCCGCAGGCATGCAGGCTCTATCCTGTGCCTCGCACCGCATTGTTGTTGTGGAATCGGCACGGAGGGGTTGTGAGGAAGCGTTGGATGCCCTGGAGGAGAGCGAGGTCCTAGGGGGTGTTGTTTGGACTCGTCCTGAAGTTGTGGCGAGGGACCGGTAGCACCCTCTTGCTTACGCCGGTCAAAATGAAGGCACGCAGATGCTATTTTAAAAGCGTGCCGCGCTATAAAAATAAATAAATAAATATATACATTATAGGGGGTGGGGGGAATTTACATGTTTAATGAGCGGTGCAATGCTTTTTTAACGTGGTGATATTTGACAGCAGACGGAAAGTGAAATGTATACATTAATGAAGAAAACAGTCACCGTGTGATTAGCGTCCCTTTACAAAACACCTCCGTTGTCCCCACGTGCCTCCAACAACAGCTGAATAGTGTTTAAAAGGGGGAGTGTTTGCTCGAAGCCGCAGGCATGCGGGCTCTATCCTGTGCCTCGCACCTCATTGTTTTTGTGGAATGGGCACGGAGGGGCGGTGAGGCAGCGTCAGATGCCATGGAGGAGAGCGAGGTCCTAGGGTGTGTTGTTTGGACTCCTCCTGAAGTTGTGGCGAGGGACCAGTAGCACCCCCTTGCTTACGCCGGTCAAAATGAAGGCACATTCCTGTATACTCCCCTTGCCTCCAGCTGCACTCCAGCTTCGGCGGTCTGCTAGGTTCCATCCCATTCATTAAGTTCGGTAACTATGTGGTATTGGCGAAAGGTGTACTGGCGCCTCATCTGATTGGCACTTGTGTTTCGTACGCTATTCTATGACGGTGCTACTGGGTGTAGAGGAACCACAAACTCTACAAAGAAAACCAACAATAATTCATTTGAATCCCTAGCACACGTGAGTAAGTATTTATAACATAATTTAGAAATTAAGAAGTATGCACATTTAGTAAGTAATTGCAGAGGACATGAGTCAGATCTTCATTCTTTCTTTAATATAGACGTGTTCTTTAGAAACTCCACAGCCAACACGTGTTTCGTCGTTACGGGAAGAATGGTCCCACGACTTTCTCAAGGCTATTCTTTCTCGTTTCTCGTTTTCGAAGCGTGGTACAAATTCCGGACCACACGGGGTTCTGTTCGTGGACGATGTAATGAAATAATTTCATGCAGATCCCTCCTTCGTTACGAGGTCTATTGATCGTGCTTTGAGTGCAGATAATTTCTCGTATTCCAATTACACCGTCCCTTCGACAAATTCCGTGAAGCGAACGAGCTGAGTGCAGCTACCTCTTCCCGAGTGTCGACGGCCAGTGTGTGTCGACACACTGGCCGTCGACACTCGGGAAGAGGTAGCTGCACTCAGCTCGTTCGCTTCACGGAATTTGTCGAAGGGACGGTGTAATTGGAATACGAGAAATTATCTGCACTCAAAGCATGATCAATAGACCTCGTAACGAAGGAGGGATCTGCATGAAATTATTTCATTACATCGTCCACGAACAGAACCCCGTGTGGTCCGGAATTTGTACCACGCTTCGAAAACGAGAAACGAGAAAGAATAGCCTTGAGAAAGTCGTGGGACCATTCTTCCCGTAACGACGAAACACGTGTTGGCTGTGGAGTTTCTAAAGAACACGTCTATATTAAAGAAAGAATGAAGATCTGACTCATGTCCTCTGCAATTACTTACTAAATGTGCATACTTCTTAATTTCTAAATTATGTTATAAATACTTACTCACGTGTGCTAGGGATTCAAATGAATTATTGTTGCCATTCATTAAGTTCGTTGCCCACTACAACGTAATCTTTTTACATAAATAACAAGCAACCTACATTTCACAGACCAGTAATGCACAAACGGTGCGTAGGTAAATAATGAGGCATTCTTACGTACGTAGCTTCGGCCCGAGGAGAGGGAGCGAGCGCCACCATGTTTCTCCGAGGTCAAGCAGAAATGCCTCGGAGAAACACAGCAGCGGTTTCGGATTCGGGGGTGTGTTTTTCTTTTCTCTCCTCTTGCCATTGGCTGGAGGAGATAATCAGAAAAGTCGAAAAAAAACACGCCCCCGAATCCGAAAAGGACGGGGCCTGATCGGAGTGACAAAGCCTCTTCTCCAATGGCTGGCCAGCATTCAAGAGGCCAGCCAATGGAGAAGAGGGGCGGGTTCAAGCCCCTCTTCTCCAAAACATTAAATCTGCGACTTCCGGTTCTGCCTTCGGCAGACCGGACGGTCCTCAACCTAAAAACCATCATTTGGAGCCTACGCCCCATGCACTAAAAAGCAATGAATATAAATTTAATATAATAATAAAAGCAGATATGTAGCAAAATGCAGACACTAAGAAAAAACATAAAAACGTCAGATGAAGGAAATAGATAAAATGGAACAAATCCAGTAAAACGTGGTGATATTAGCGCCTATGACTTACACAGTGACATTCAGAAATATTTTGCGTAAACACCACATAGAAAGTAAAAAACGCGACACCACAAATACAATAGGCAACTGTGTGCTGTATTTCAGCAATCTAAATGCATCTGCGCAGTGCTGTGTGCCTAGGTTTCTGCATAACTGAAGCAACCAATGGTGCCTAGCCTTCCTATATCCAGAACAAAAGAAAAATACATGTAGTTCTGTCTTCTCTAGATTGCTGCATGCCGGGCAACCTAAGGGTATAGTGCCAGCTCATTTATTTGCAAAGGTGCGGAACGGGAGAACCCCGTGCCTAAACTACAACAATGGTTCAATGTTGTCCACAGTGGGTCCAGGGCAAAAGGTTGATCCCCAAGGGGGACACTGGGGTTCAAGATAAAACTGGACAATTAATCATACTGGGAACACAAAAGTAGGGGAACTTGGTAGTGTAAAATAGACAATTTATTTTACACAATTTTTAACTTAGTACTTTAAATAGCATACCATCGCATTGACAACACACATTGGAGCTCCACGTCAATATATACAATGTGGGGAGTTCCTGTTGTAGGGGACCCCTACAACAGGAACTCCCCACATTGTATATATTCACGTAGAGTTCCAATGTGTGTTGTCAATGTGATGTTATGTTTTTAATGCATTATCACCTTGTCACATCAAGCCCACTTTTCACTTTGTGTGAGCACTTGAATGCTATTTAAAGTACTAAGTTAAAATCTGTGTAAAATAAATTTTCTATTTTACACTACCAAGTTCCCCTACTTTTGTGTAGGGGTCCCCTACAACAGGAACTCCCCTCATTGTATATATTCACGTGGAGTTCCAATGTGTGTTGTCAATGCGATGTTATGTTTTTAATGCATTATCACCTTGTCACATCACGCCCACTTTTCACTTTGTGTGAGCACTTGAATGCTATTTAAAGTACTAAGTTAAAACTCGTGTAAAATAAATTGTCTATTTTACACTACCAAGTTCCCCTACTTTTGTGTTCCCAGTATGATTAATTGTCCAGTTTTAACTTGAACCCCAGTGTCCCCCTTGGGGATCAACCTTTTGCCCTGGACTCACTGTGGCCAACATTGAACCATTGTCCTTTCCCAAACATATGTTAACCCCAGGTTCACATATCGGGGTACCCTTGTTCTCCCATTCTAAACTACAACAATAGCTTTCTGGCTAGGGCAGGTTGAATGTCATCCAAAACAGGCTCTAAACTATACTGGTCTTTAATGGTCTGGAACACTGCGGTAAATGAGCCTGTTCATGAGCTCCCCTGTAGCTCAGCATATTTTTTCTCCCTAAAGCTCTTGACCTGTTCGTTCCTGAAGGTAGTGGGGCAGACTGCCTCTGCATTATACCATAGGCTTGCTCTGTACATGGCCAAAAGTGTGTCCCTAACATATGCTGTCCAAGGATGTTTTCCCACACCGTGCAGGCTCAGTACCTCCCTGAAGCTTTTTCAATATTATATACAAGCCATAGTTGAGGCTTATTTATCTTATGCAACTAACAACCATTGACAAAGCCAATAGGCCTGACTTGTTATAGGTATGATGTTACTTATTATATCATATATCTGGATGCAATGACAGAAACAGCAAAATACAAGTTGGGCGGCACACTATGCTAAGCACAGAGTTTTTGCTCACTTGTTTTTAAGCCATGCCCTTAATTACATTGGCCACGCCCCTTCGAGGAACCCCCAGTTTTTCCATCCTACTTAAAGCCCTGATGGCAATAAAACAGTAGTACAGCACTCTGTGGGTACAAAGGCTAAAATAAAACAAATAAAACTGGTCCTAGCACTTCCTAAAATATATATCACCTTCCTGACAGGAACTATCAAGAAATTATGGAACAAAACATATTTGCAACAGGGTCTTTCGTGCAATAGAGGGATAGTTTACTTAGCTTCCCTGTCAGACTGAGTGCCTCTGCTCATAAGGGGAGGTGTAAACCGATCTTCCAAAGCTGTCCTACCCGTTGACATATTAAAAGAAGCCATCACATTTGCATTCCTCGAGTGACTTTCCATCCCAATGTCCAACGTAAACAGACATGGAGAGCTGGACCATCCGAAAAGCGAAAAGAGACTAAGGACATAAGGCCTTGGATTACAGAAAGATTGCTTTTGAGGCCAACTAGGAACTTAAGCTCAAAATGAGCTAATGCTTGAACATTGATGGCCGTTCACTTCTCCTCTTCCCTAAACCTCCAAAGATAATGAGCTTTTTCTTCTCTGTACTTTGTGAGCTGCTTTTAGGTCCTGCCTACCAGACAGCAGAGACATATTGTGGGCTTCTCAAGAGCATTAATGTGCTTAAAGCACAGCTATTGATTACCATTGGTTTGGATTATTTTACTGTCACTCTTAATTACTCCAGGGCAAGTGCTGTACACAAACTAGAGAAAACTACTATTCTAACTCCACCAAGTGCTTACCTCAGGGCAGATGCTGGACACTGACTAAAACCTCCATGGGTTAATTTCCTCAGGGAAAGTGCTGGACACTGACTATGGAAAAATTACTATTCTAACTCCACCAGGTACTTACATCAGGGCCGGTGCTTGACAGTGACTCTAGGGTCTAAATTACTATTCTAACTCCTCCAAGTACTTACCTCAGGGCAGGTGCTGGACAGTGACTAGAGAGCAAAACTACTAATACAACTTCATCAAGTACTTATCTCAAAACTGTTGCTAGACAGTGACTGAAGTACAAATTATACGAAAACAAAATGCTCAAATTTATACAATACATATTTTTCCAAAAATGTATAACATATTTTTGTTTTCTATTTAAACAGATACACCTATCTACAAACAACTAAAAATAAACCCCACAACGTGACCTATCCTAAAGAACAAAAACTTAAATATTCATGTAAGTATTGTAAATATCAACAGTAAATAATAAGAAAAACACCAACACAAAACTTTATGAAAAACAAATACATTGCATATTTCTTTTCACAAAAGATACCAACAAAATTCAAACATTAACCTGCAGAATACTTAAGAAAAGATACAACAACTCCAAATAACAGCCACAGAAACAACTCAACAAACAACTTTTTCTACAGGTGAAAGCTAGTAACTAACAATAATTATTTTTTTTTAACAGAGAATATAAATTTAACAAAATATTTTTCAATTTTAGAACATGAAAAAACGAAAAGCAAACATACAATACAATAGCAAAGACATAAACTTACACTTTTTTCCATTTTTCTTTTTAACAGAACAAACATCAATAGCGTCCCCAGCTAATGAAGATAACTGTGTCAAATTCCGAAGGGGCAACAGACTACTAAAGTATGCTGGCTACCTTTATTGGAAGGACAGATTGAATGAGCCCAGGTGCTATTTGAGGTATGTGCAGTACTTCTATTCCCATTTCACTGGCTGGGCATTTACTCTGGAAGACACCATAGTTAGAGTATAACCACTCTGCCTCTGCAATAGAAATAGAAATATGTGAAAACATACAAAGAATGTAATACCTTGCATCACCTCCAATGAGCCCTGTGGCTCAATTTTAAGACAGGTATCTGAAACTTTTCCCATGCACACAGCCAGTAGTATGCCCACAATTCCCAATATAAGGAGAATGGTACAAAGAAAAAAACAGGTAAGTATTCCCTAACAAATAACACCACAAACTTATTCTCACATTGACATCCCCTGTATTTAACTATCATTTTCTCTGAAGAACCCTTTCTACTGCATGACAACGAAAACCCTCAAGGAAGAATACTAATATTTATCACAAACCATAACCTTTTAAGACTTGAAAATAGTGAAATTTGGAGGATGGATGATACTTTAAAATCAACACCACATCCATGCACCCAAATTTACATTATTCAAACTGACATAATTAACACAGCAGCTGCATTAGTATACAGTTATGCCGTTTACTCCCTGATAAGCAATCCCCGACATACACTAAATTATTAACAGTTATAAAATCCAAAGGAATGAATACAAGTCCTACAAAAGTAATAATTGACTTTGAATTATCAGTGATAACTACACTTACAAAAATCTACCCTACTACCCAAAGTCAAAGATGTTTTTCTCACTTTTCTCAGGCATATTGGCGTGGAATTGAAAAATCACCCTCAGGTGAGGATTACTTATCAAACAGTAAACTTCATTTTGAATTAAAAAAACAATCTGCATTATGCTTCGTACCTCCTGCAATTTCTGAATGACAATATTCTACCCAAAATGAAGAGAAATTGTCCCCACTACTAAATTATTTTGAAGATACATTAATTGGCGATCCGAGCAGATTGGGTCACAGGAGGAGATCAAGATTTCCAGCTGAATGGTGGAACTGTTATACTACCGGCTTAGAGGGAGGTGCAAAGACTAACAATGCCATTGAGGAATGGTACAATTCCTTCAGAAAATCAGTTGGCAAACTTCACCCAAACCTTTGTAACATTTTGGACATTTTGAAGAAGGAATAAAGTTTCCAAGAAATTAGACTTGCACAATCACTGTCAGATAGACTGAACCCAGGTACATCCAACAAGAGTAAAGAAATGTCTGAGAGACTATTGGATCAAATTCAACAATTTTCATTGATGGAGTCTTCAAACTACCTGGACAGTATTGCATAGATATCATATTACTAATACTAACTAATATATCCCAAAATTCCTTGCCTGTTTTAACAATTTTAAATAATTCACTTGGAACGTTTCAATTTTTCTCCTCCAAATTATCAATAATTTGAATACTTCCCTGTAACTGCCTTCTTTCTTCAACGCTTGGTGACTTTTTAAACAGCGTGTCACCAAGAGTCAACAGTAATCCAATAATCTATACTTGTACAAATTAACATCCACAGGAAAAATAGTTTTATCACAAAAAACTATGGTTATAAATGGAAAACCATCACCTGCAACTCAATTATTACACATTTATTAATTGTGAGTCTAAAAACTCAACTGTAACGATGGACATTATTTTTACAACTTATTTTCTGTTACTGTAGCTTGGAAAAAATCCATTCTCCAAAAACAAAATGATGTTCTGAAAAAGTCAGTAGTAAACAACATCCATATTGGAAATCCTGTCAATAAAAACATCTCCTCGAAAAATAAAACTGTTTCCAAGTTGAAATATCCCAAAAATAATGCTGTAGTACTGTATTCAATATATCTATCACCCTGAAGTATAAAAGATACGTAGGCAAAACATTGTGATTTTGTTGCTTTTATTCTAAAGAATTTAAAAAAGCTTTACTAACTTATCTTATAACTTTTATATACTGACTTTTAAAAATAAACAACCGTCTAGACGTGACATATGAGCACAACCTGCATGGGAATGGAAATAGGATCAGCCCACCACCGCCGCTTTGACAGGAGGACCGCCCAGAGGATTGTAAGTGTATTCTATGGTGGGCGGGCAGTGCTGCGGGGGTGTCATGGTGATGTGCTGTTAGGCTCATATGAAAGCCATAACAGCAGACCACTACTGGGACAGCGCTTCCACCACGTTCCTGCGTGGTGTGGCATGCATGCTCACAGTGCAGGAACGGGTTGTGCATTTCCAGTGTGGCACAATATGTGCCCCCCTGCATTCACCCCCATGCCCAGCAGCAGCAGAGGGCCCTGTAAGGGACCCATCACTCCGATGTCTGCCACCCCTTTCATTGCAGGCTCACCACCATGAAATGGGTCGTGGAAATGAAAATCGGAATATGCTCGGCTGTGCTGCAACAGCACCATCAGCATATTCTTGCCCATTTCCAGACCACCGGCACAGCAGGATCCTTAATCCCAGCGGAGTTGGCAGTCTCATGGCGGTCCGACTGACATATACATAATACAGCAGGCGGACCACCAGTGTGGCAGTGGCTGGACCGCTGTACTCGCAATAAGGCCCTTAGTAATTTAAAGCAACTTTTCTAAACTGACTTTGAAAAAAAAACAACCGTCCCAAAGTGAGCATATGAACACAACTGGATGGGACAGGAAATAGGATGTAACCATGTACCAGATATTACTATCTAACGTATAACTACTTTCCTCCTGAACCTTAAGATAAACGTAGCCAACTATATACTTAGGCCATAAGACCGATGTATTTGCGGTGGCAATCTGACCACCGCCACACTGTGGGCCTACCCACAGTATTACGAGTGTGGCGGTCGGACAGCCACAGGACCACTGCGTCCGAATGGGGATCCAGGATCCTGCGGCAGCCGCCCAGCAGTCAGGGAGCTGCAATATGCTGGCAGTGTGGCACCGCTGAGCATATTACAAGTTATCTGTCTGCCGTCCCTTTCAGAACGGTGAGCCTGCCATGGAAACGGTGGCAAACAGGCAACAAATAGGTCTCTAACAGGACCCTTCCTGCTTCTGGCCCTGGGGGTGCATGTGGGGCACATGTTGTGCCACCCTGAATTTGCAGCCCCAGTTCCTGCACGGTGTGGCATACATGCCACACCATGCAGGAACATGCAGGCAGCACTCTCACGGCAGCAGTGTGCATGTTAGGCTCACCCATGAGCCTAACAGACCACTCCCATCAGACCACTGCTGCACACGGCCCCCCTCTCCAGGCAGCTTTTAGCCCTGGGGACCCCATCCCTAGGTCCCACTGTATACTTGAAGGAGAGGGGGACGTCTAAAGGCCCTGGAAAACCCATCCCCTCCTGCCGGCTCACATGCTATGTCCCAGGGAGCCAGCCCCGGGATATAGCAGTTTCCCTGCCAACACAAGCACTGGCACTTTTGTTTGCTTCTGCTTGGCGGGAACATTTTTTAATCTCCTGCCACACGGAAGCAAGCACGACGTCTGCTCCCTACCGACGGGAGCTTTGAAAATCCTCCTGTGGCCTGGGAGCAGACCTTTAATCACTTTCCCTGCCAATATTTATGTGGCCCCTCACCCCTAAAAAAAATAAAACACAGCCCTAGGGGATGAGTCGCCAGGGCTTTTTTATAACTCAGGTTGGGGGAAGAGTGCCTCCTTCCCTTTTTTGTAAGTTGCAGCCCTATAATAGCTCAGGGATGGGATCTCCAGGCCTAAAGAGGCTCGTAGAGGGGGGCCATGTGGCCGCCTCCCCACTAAAATAAAAAACAGCCATAGGATATGGGGTCCCCATGGCCTAAAGAGGTTGGGGAAAGGGTGTCAGTTGCCCCTCTCCCTTTATAAAATATATATGCAGCCCTGAGGGAAGGGGTCCCCAGGGCCTTAATTGGCTTGGGGAGGGGGATGAGTGCCCCGCTCCCCTTTAACAAAACACAGCCCATGGGATGGGGTCCCAAGGGTCTTTTTAAGTCATGGGATGGGGGGGGCATGTGGCCTAGTCCCTCTCCTTTTCTGTACGATGTGGCCTAGAGATGGCCTCTCCAGGGCCTATAATTGCTACCCTTTACAAAAAAAGGCCTTGGGACTCGTGTTCGCAGGGCCTAATAAGGCTCAGGGAGGGAGGACATAATTATAATATTAATTCCTATTTGTCAAGCGTGAACATATCACCCCCGTAAGGGTTTGAGGTGCTGAAAGACGTTGGGTAGATTAAGTGAGCTATTGCCCAGAGTGTCATGATGATGAGCTGCCACCGGTGCCAGGGATCAAACCTTGAACCCCATGCTCCAAAGTCAGCCACTCTGGCCGCTGCGCCATACCGCTCCCTGAGGCCCCCTGCCCTTTAAAAAGAAAGGCCCTGGTGATGGGGTTCCTGGGGCCTAATGAGGCACATGCCCCCCCATTTTATTGTATTGGGCTCCAGATGGGGTCCTCCTGGCCTGAAGGCCAACCCTTTACTGTGCACAGCAAAGGCCAGGCGCAGCCTGAGGATGGCTGCCGGTAAGGGGTTGGAAGTAGGGCCTGACCATAGGCCGCAGGCCAACCTCCGTTGAGCATGGCTGAAGGATGTGCACAGGCCCTGTTTCCAACCTCCACTGCACACGGCCAAAGACCGTTCACACTGTGGGTTTGGCGGCCAACCTTGCAGCATGGGGTTGCCTGACTAATCAGGCTTGCAAACAGGGCCTGACCATTGCCCTATGGTCACTATGACACGCTCCCTTGCCATGCACTGCTAATTACTCCACATATTAAATCACTCATGACATATTCCTTGACATCATTGATAATATCACTGCAGCATTTGCAATGAAATTATGATGAGAAAAATGTGCATGTTGGTTGCTCGAGTTATGAGGAAGATGGTATCCTTGGGGCATAAGAAGACTTGAGGGAGGAGGTCACGTGGACCGTCCCCTTTTCTCTACAATTTGGCCCCAGGTAATTTGACAACCAGAATCACTTTTAAGGCTGTCAAAATCCTGCAATACTTGGAAGCATATCCTCGTACTAACCTCGAATAAATTAAGATGTTTGTTGGCATATTCCAGAGAGATTTAAATCATTCTGTAGCCAGTGCAGGCACTCCGCCAAGGTTCTCATCGAAGGAGCCTAAATCTTTCTGTCACTTGGAGACGGTGTATGTTTGTTATGCCATTTATTTATTTTCTCCAAAGAAAAACAGACTTTTTCATGACAGGTGTACCTATATTGCTGCATTTGGACCACTCTTTTAATTTCATACACTCGCTTTGAAACTGGACACAAACAACTGTAATGTTTTGGTTTTTTGAAGTGTATTTTTATTTTCTGCTTTTTAGCATGAAGCAGGAACAGCAGTTTGTCAGTACACTTTACAGATAAATATAGCAACAGAGACAAGAAGGTAAAAGCTACAGACGATTCACAGGAAATGAGTAGACACATGCACACAGAATACACTAAGTTACAGAGTTTGTAGGCATAATGAGACAGCACGCACTAGGGAGGTCTAATTATTCCACCAAACCTGAGCACCAACTACAGACCAGGATATATATGGCCCTATTTATCAAGGGTTTACATTGTGTTTGCACGATGCAAGCCTAAAATGTGATTTAGCAAGCCATTTTACATGGCCTTGCATGGCTTGATAAATCAGGAGTAACGCAACGCAGGTCAAATCGCTACATTGCCCTGGGAAGGCATTCCCTGGATTTTGATGCATTTCCAGATTTACCATCACTGGTAGACCTGGGAATGCGCCAAAAAGAATCACCTTTCCATTGGACGCATAACAAGGAGAAATACCTTAATTTCTCCTTATTACTTCCTCTGATGATTCGTTTTGTGCAGGAAGGTTCCCCTTCCTGCTCAATAACAGTCCTGCATGCAACATAGATACTGGCGTAGGGGGCACGGGGACAACCTTGAGGAATAAATCGCCTGTTATGTGAGAACCGGATGCCCCGTTAAATGAGTACAATTGCATAGATTTGAAGTTAAATATTTAGCAAGGCAGGCATGTAGTCACAGTTTGCGAGTACGCATTATTGTTATTTACATTCACAAAGTAATTAGACCAAATGTGATTTTTTTTAATGAATCTTGCATCTTCATGCACACCAATCAAATAAAAGGGGGGACAAATGTTAAATATTAAATGTTCTTAACGACATTCCTAAACCTCAAAATGCAATTGGAGAAATTAGAAATGGTATTTTCTTGCTGCAGGAATCCATAATAAAATTATGAACTTTAATTTGAAAAGCCAAATAATTTCTTGTGCTGTTCAGTGCAGAGGGCAAATTATTTTGCTCTGTAGATCAACTAAGACCATCATCTCTTTATGTATGTTGCATGCGTCAACCTGATTCAGCCTTTTCTGTGATAGTTAATCATAGCTAGGTTTTCAGTCGGCTGAGACCACTAAAGCTTCTCTCAGCCTCACAAGAAGCTATTGGAATAACCAAAAGAATCTGTAGTAGCTCCTCAACCTGTGAAATGAAAGCTCTCTCTCTTGGAAGACTTTTTCTGAGTTTGTTTGCCAGTTCTAGGACTGAAGAGTACTTGAACATACTTGATAATATAGTTAATGGACATGAGCGCAGCAAAGGGTCAGTTTCTTTGTACTCAGCAAGAGAGTCAATGCCATTGGGCTCTGGCATGCAAGTGGAATGCAATTCTTAAGATTTGAAACACCAGTTGTATTTATACGTTTCTACCATGCACACTGTCCAGTAAGTACCCACTGCCACAGGCCTTGTCCACTGGGCACTTTCTAACAATGGAACTAGAATATTTGACATCTAATCTCAGCTTTAGCATTTCACCTAAGATTGATGGAAATAAACACTGTGGCTAGAATGATGTTTCCCTGGGAAGAGCAACGCCTTGGCCTTGCCATAGGAATTACTGACACTCCAAATGTGTTTTAGTGAACTACTTGGAAATGTGGAACCAGGACACACGTTTCTTTAATCCCGGTCTCCTATTTACCAAATTATGTTCTCTTAGACATTCACTTTTTGGAACTTATTATTTTTTTGGCAAGATTGGGAGGATTTTGATTCCATGTAAAAACTGCTAGCAAGCGTATGACTACAAAAAAGGCTGAATATTTCCTGGGAGAGGAGAAGTGCCCAGTCGCACGGTATATTCACTTAATTACAATACAGTGGTAAATGTATAGCCAAAGCCAATGGAATTCTGTTATTGTGCCATGGTGTTTTTCCATATCATTATGGATTTATCGCATTTGCCACATAAACCACCATCTGCTGCACAATCTACAGATTTTAACCCCACAAAATGCAGCAACACATGTTGCTGAGCAGTGAAAATCTCTTTACAAAGGTTAACTGGTCATCTTTCTATTACATATTGCTATAATTGGGTGTTACACATGTACAAATTAGGGGCACTCTATGGACAGGCAGTGTTTACAAGTGCAAAAATGAGAAACTAAGTAATACTATCACAAAATGTGCCACACTACGCCACACAATTTGCCTTTACTTGCTACATAATTTAGTTGCCCTTTGTAGCCTTTGTACCAAGTAGATGTGTGCTGCAGTCTTGGCTTTACGAATTTAACCAGTTGGTTGACACTAGGCAAATAATATTTGTCAGGAGCCTGGTCCACTTAGTTAACAATGTGACATCACTTTGAAAAAGCCATTATGGAAGAGATAGACACCAAGGCCATACTCCCAGAATAAGTCCTGAACATGGGTCTGATTCAGCCATTCAAGGCTATTTGCATCCAAATAGCTGAAGGTTGCCCTGAAGCTGCTTTTTGCAGGACCCCTCCTGTGCTGCAGCACCTTCCTTCTAGCCAGCAAGCATCTCTCACAGCTCATCAAGTGTTGAAAGAGAGTTGCTTGTCTTGTGTACTAGCATAGGACTGGATTCCAAATTACAGGCCAAACCTGCCATGTACAGAGACTGGCTACCCTATCCAGGGCCCATACCCTAGGCCTCAATGTGCCACACCATCAGTGCTTAGCCCCGGAGGAGACCCTTTCCTACACTGAGCATCACACCTGTGGTGTAGCGCTGTTACAAGGCCCAGGGGATGAGGAGTCTCTTCCCTTCCCCCTGGAGTCCCTTTCCTTGGCCTCGCAGTCATGTCCAATGCGGCGAGGCCCCATTCTTTGCAGAGCTACACGATTCTGAGTTCCTAGGCCTCACAGCCCCCACACCATAGCTGAGAGGCCCAGGGCAGGGGGTCTCACAGTCAAAGAGCCCCATGTTGGTCGGCTGGGCGCGGGGGCCCTGGACAGTTGCCCATGCCTAGTGTCAGCATTGGGATCTAGCACAGTAAAGTCTTGCATAGAGCAGAACTGGGGTATGAACATGAAGAAATCTCTGAGGAACCATTTTACTTCTGTCTAGGCCTCAAGAGAGCAGGGAATAGTACTGCATTCTGCGGATGCAGAATATCAGCTGGCTGCTGTAAATGGCAATGATAATTTGGACACTACCGGGAAGGCAGAGAAAGAAGACTGGAAGCAAAGGGGCATGCAACCAACAAATAACCATTGCTAACAAATTTGGAACTTTTGGGTGAAAAGTATGCTAGGCCCTCCATAGCTGTAGAGGTGAGCGGGTAAGCTCTTGAAGAGAGACAAGGAAGCATTTGCTACGACTTGGAAGAATGGACAGCCATGCCAGGATTGGAATTTGTGACCTGCAGATTATCGCACAATCGTGTTGATGGAAATCGCAGAACACTACTAAAATGAACACGTTCGTTAAGAAGAGCTATGGCGCCATATTGATTAGAGACGGCGCTATACTAATGACGATGCCATCACAAAAAACAACAAATTGCTTTTTTATGCAGCACTTTACATGCCATCTCTATTTTCTAAGTGCTGTAAAAACCAGCCCGTTTCGAAGAGTATTCAATGTGCTGACCTCAGAATGGTGTCTCAGTTCGGAGTTCTTGTATGTGAACCTGAAGCTTGCATATGAGCACTGACATTAGCAGAGAATGTTTAGCTCGCTGAGCCACCATGCCAACTTTATTGGGGGTGATGTTATCGTGCAAATGGATAAATTACTGGCTACAGAATTTATTTTTACAGACTTTAAAAAAAATGTACAAGTCTGAAAACGTTTGCATTTTTGTGTTACAGGACCAAAATTCAATCTGGAAAGATTGACGTCCCGAGAAATGTGCCATAAAGTATTTTTTTCTGCACACTGTCAATATTTGTGTGCATGTGTCTGTGTGTGAGTCTGTGTGTGTCTATGTGTGTGTGTCTCTGCAAGTGTGTGTCCTGAGTGGTGATCAGTGCACACTACAGCCGTGGTGTTGTGAGGATGCTCACAGCGTGAGTGGTGAAGCACCTAGGCAAATACTGTATTTTACCACCATCTCCATACCTTACTTCTTTAAATCTTCCTACTGCCTTCAGGGCTCGGTCTTCAAGGCATTAGGTCTGGTAGGGCTGATGAGGGGCTGGATCAGACAGCAATCAACAAAGGACTTCTCCCCCTTTGTCCTTAGAAGTACAGACTGCAGCCAGCTATGGCAGTGGGGTGATAAATAATTCCTGGAGGGTTGCAGCACAACAAACTGGTAGAGGGCGGGTGGCCTCTGACTATCAGATTGGCCAAAGATAATTGGAGGCAGGTCACAGGTCAAGTGCAGGGTCATTAGGTGACCACTGGACGAGCACCACGGCGCTTGCAGCGTGCTTCAGCAGTAGCCTGAAGCCTTACTCTTGTAATTTTTAAATTTCCGCGTGTTGTATTTTGTTTGTTTTATTTTATTTCCCCTGGTTTTAACTGTTCCTATTCTCCTCCCGGCCCACACTTGCACTGTAAAAGTTAACGAACTCACCGCTATTTAGCGGGTCCGGGCTCACGGGGCTGCTTCGTTTCTATGAGCGCCATCTTGGAGCGGGAAGGGACGCTCTTGCCACCATTCCCGAGTGCTCTTGTGCTCGATTGTGGGTTTAGCCTATATTAGACGCCTGTACTCGCCGGGTCAGCCTGGAAAAGGTGACCACTGGACGAGCACCACGGCGCTTGCAGCGTGCTTCAGCAGTAGCCTGAAGCCTTACTCTTGGAATTTTTAAATTTCCTCGTGTTGTATTTTGTTTGTTTTATTTTATTTCCCCTGGTTTTAACTGTTCCTATTCTCCTCCCGGCCCACACTTGCACTGTAAAAGTTAACAAACTCACCGCTGTTTAGCGGGTCCGGGCTCACGGGGCTGCTTCTTTTCTATGAGCGCCATCTTGGAGCGGGAAGGGACGCTCTTGCCACCATTCCCGAGCGCTCTAGTGCTCGATTGTGGGTTTAGCCTATATTAGACGCCTGTACTCGCCGGGTCAGCCTGGAAAAGGTGACCACTGGACGAGCACCACGGCGCTTGCAGCGTGCTTCAGCAGTAGCCTGAAGCCTTACTCTTGGAATTTTTTAATTTCCGCGTGTTGTATTTTGTTTGTTTTATTTTATTTCCCCTGGTTTTAACTGTTCCTATTCTCCTGCCGGCCCACACTTGCACTGTAAAAGTTAACGAACTCACCGCTGTTTAGCGGGTCCGAGCTCACGGGGCTGCTTCCTTTCTATGAGCGCCATCTTGGAGCGGGAAGGGACGCTCTTGCCACCATTCCCGAGCGCTCTAGGGTTTAGCCTATATAAGACGCTCATTCCTAGCGCAGCGGTGACGCGCAGCGGAAGCGCCCTCTCTGTGCCTGAGTCGCGCCAGAGTCCTGCCCGTCTGCGCTCGTCAGCGCTAAGGCAGGGCTAGGGCAGGACTCTCGGGAGGTCGGCTATGCTTGCGGCTAATTACTTACTTAGCTTCCGGAAGAGGGTGAGTGGATGTGCGCATGGAGCCCTTGATCCTCTCTCCGGCCCTGTTCAGTGCTCTCGGTGTAGGTTTGAGCTCCCACTGTCTCTGCCGATTAGGGCCTTACAGCCCCTACCAAGTGTTTTTAATATAGCAGACCGTTCTGCGGTCTCTCACCGGCAAATTACTTTTAACATATTTCATCTGAATGTGAGATCGTTGGTCTGCCATTATTTAGATGTTTTTACTCTACTTACAGATGAAAGTCCAGATATATTTTTCTTAACGGAAACTTGGCTACATGACAACGCCACGGCGGCGATAAATCTTGCCTTACCTACGGATTATACTATGTACACCTTACATCGTAATTCGAGAGGTGGCGGGATTGCGGCCGTGGTTAAGACATGTTATCCTTGCTCATGGAATGCCATAGGTATAGCGGGTTGCGAAAGCGCCCACTTCGCAATCTCGATGATCCCTCAATTTACCTTCTCTAGTCTGGTTATCTACAGACCCCCCGGTCCTGATGATGCCTTTCGAACTGCTCTTCCAGAGGTGGTCTCCTCTCTAGCCCTTAGATCAGCAAATTTTAGTATAATTGGTGATCTTAATCTCCACATGGATGTTCCTCAATCCTCTGTGGTGAGTAGTTTTCTTGCAGATCTTGAGGCATTACGATTATATCAGCAAATTAATTGTCAGACCCACGTAGGGGGTCACATTCTGGACCCCTTTCTGACGAATCTGGATAATGTGAAAGTACTGCCGCCTAAACCTATGGTTTGGACAGACCACTACCTGGTCGAAATTCGGATCACTCCGAATGTCTCCCCTTTTAAAAGTACTATACCCGCCGTTTTTAAACGTCCTTGGAGGAATATGAATCTGGAAGATTTCCACCAGCTTCTGTTACAACATCCTCCAGAACACCCTACAGATGTCACCTCTGGGTATGACCACTTTTGTGAGTGGTTGACCCAAGCATTAGACACCTTAATACCAGCGGGTTGGAGTAAGATCCGGCCGGGCCATTCAAGCCCATGGTATGACGACTCCCTTAGGCTCCTTAAGGTCGCCTGTAAAAGGGCAGAAAGAGCTTGGTGTAAGGCATACGATCCCATCCTTAAAAAGGAATATCAGGCCAGCATTAAGCTGTATCACCGAGCTATCTGTAAAGCACGAGCCTCATTTTATTCCCTAGAATTTAAGAATAGTGCTAACCCAACTAAACTAATCTTTAAGGTTTTTAAAGATTTGACCAATATGAAAACCGCAGTGATGGGGAATAGCTCTCTGGCCTACTGTGAAGAGTTAGCATCTTTCTTTGTGGAGAAAGTGGACGCGATCTACAGATCTTTTCCCTCTCCTATCACATTTAATAACAATGTAGGATCTATGCATGTCATTTCCAGTCCATTGTTAGTACTTCCCGGGCCATCTCAGGAAGAGTTTGAATCATTAGTTGTGAAAGTTAAATCGGGTTCTCCGACGGACCCTTTGAGACCTGCACAATTTAGGGAATCTGCCTAGATCTGTTTCCCGCTTCTTCATAATCTCATCAGGTTATCTTTTACATCTGGGACGGTACCCATAAAATGGAAGCAAGCCATGGTCATGCCGATATTAAAAAAGTCTACTCTAGATCCAACAAAACCAGAACATTATCGGCCCATTTCTCTGCTTCCATGGATTTCTAAGATTGCTGAGGCCCATGCCAATAATATTTTATCTGGTCACCTTTTAAATACAGGCATTCTTCATCCCTCCCAGAATGGCTTCCGAGCAGGCCATAGCACAGAGACAGCTCTGTTGGCTATGGTTGAGCACCTGCGGAAGATGCTAGACTCTGGACAGACGGCGGCACTGATCCTTTTGGATCTCAGTGCCGCCTTCGATACTGTCTCCCACCCGATTTTGCTTCAACGGTTAAGAGAAGCCGGAGTGGAGGGTACAGCTCTAGACTGGTTTTGCTCATTTTTGGCCGAGCGCACTTTTAAAGTGTTCACACCTCCCTATGAGTCTACTCCCCGCCACATCTCCCAAGGAGTTCCACAGGGTTCGGCACTTAGCCCGACCCTGTTTAACTTGTATGTGCAACCACTGACGGGGGTCGCCAATAAATGGGGCCTCACTATGGTGTCCTACGCTGATGACACCCAGTTAGCGGTTGCACTAAACGGGAATACTGCGTTGGATGCCTCCAATTTTCAGAGGGCCCTTAAGGAGGTGGCAAGCTGGATGACGGACAACCGTCTCCAACTTAATGCTACTAAAACTGAAGTTTTAGTCCTGGGCAAAGAGGCTCATCTTTGGGGAGACGGATGGTGGCCATCAGAGCTTGGCCAAGCCCCTATCCCGGTGACACAGGTAAAGAACCTCGGGGTCTGGCTTGATGCCAATCTATCATTTACCCCTCATACAAAAAAGGTCGCTGGTACTTGTTTTGGTGCCCTTCAAAGTCTTAGGCCCATCTTCAAATTTTTCGATGCCTCCACTAGGCAACTTATAGTCCAAGCAATGATTCTTTCCAGATTGGATTACGCCAGTGCACTTCTATTGGGCACCAACCAAGCAGAGCTTACACGCCTTCAGCGTGTGCAAAATGCGGCTGCCAGAATGTTGGTCGGTTTGCCCAAGTTCTGTTCAGTTAGGCGTTCCATTTTGGACCTTCATTGGCTGCCCGTTGGGCAGAGGATAAAGTTCAAAGCATTGTGCCTGGTTTTTAAAATTTTAAAGTTTGCTTCTCCTCCTATTTTAGCTCAGACCATCTCTTATTACACCCCTGCAAGGGCATTACGATCAACGGGTCAATTTCTGGCTAATGTCCCTCGTTTAAAAAAAGCTAGAGTGGGCGGCCGCTCATTTGGTGTTTTGGCAGCAAGCCTCTGGAACACACTGCCTGTTAGTATTCGCTCTATTCCTGATTTGTTGCCTTTCAGAAAGGCTGTGAAAACATTTTTGTTTCCTTCAGCTTAATGGTTACGGCTGGTTGCCACGTGTCTGGTGTTATGTTACCCGATCCTTTATAGCGCCGGGACGCCACTTGGCTGTGGCATCTGTGCGCTTTATAAATACAAATAACATAACATAACATAACATTATAAGTAGCACTTTGGCGCACTAATGGCTTTGTGAATCACAGATGGGAGATGTGAAATTCTTTTGTCCCCTCGTCCCCCCATCCTTGTCCCCAGTGTGTCCCCCATTCCAAAATCTGGGGGGGGGGGGATATATCTCTTGCGTCCCCCACACTTCCTACAGCTATGAACACAGTCCCCCACACTTCCTATACCCATGAACACAGACACCCTTGAACCATGGTGCAAGGGTTCTTGCTTTGGCCAGCACTGGGGAAAGCACAGAAATGTACTGTATTGTAACACATACGGTGCACTCCTGCCCTTTTCCTGTAACGCAGCACAACACAGCAAGGTGACTTGCTGCACTGCGCTGATTACTTTTTAATAAATAGACCCCTAAGTCTTGATTGAAACAGTGGATGAGACAGTAAGACAGAGTTTATTTATGTATATATTGTTCAATAAAGTTGCCTGTCCACTCAGCTGGATCTAAAAGCGCTGCACTGTTAGCAGTCGAAAACGGGTCAGCAGATACCATGCATCATAATTAAAACACAACATACACAGTTGCATAAGTCGTTCTAAACCTTTGGTACACACCCAGAAAAGGATGGACCCACGTTTCCCTGCAATTTTAAACTTGAAGCCACTGCTTTTAAGGGCTCTGTACCATAAGAGGTAGCAACAAATCAGACATGCACCTGAATGCTATTCATTGGGAGGGTCTAACAGGACCTAGGGGTATAGGAAATTACGATTTATTTTGTGAAATTTCACAAAATCAGGCTTTCAGTGTGAAGAGTAGTTTAACAGGATCTCAAGTAACCATTTCTCCTTCTAGGGTGCACCTCGGTTATGCGGGAGAAAGCTAGAAAATGCTAGACAATTTCTTTGTAAACCAGTCTAATACAAGCAAAAAATCCCAAATATTTCATAATACAACATTATGCCAGCAAAATGTACATTTCACCTGAGCCTATTTAATCATGTCTTTGAGTAGGTAGCTCCCATAGTCAATTGGGCACAGTGACAGATCATGATTCTTAGTATTTAACTAAATTATTAGAAAGTGTAGAGAAAAGTAAATGTTAGATGCATTAGCTTTAATTATTATTGTGTGGCACTTCCTTTGTACAAAATGAGATAAAATCTATTGATATTCACCTTAGTTTTTAAAATTATAATCGTTCCATGGGACATTGAGAGACACTTCTACATCAATCCTGCTTTGACAACACGCTGTATTTATGTATAATTTTGCTAACTTTTGGGGGAGTTAAAATGCTTCAGTCAAGTCATTTTGGAAAATGTCTTTGCCATGAAAAAGCCAGAAATATTCTCAACATTACAAATCAGTATATCAAGGGACTGAATAGATTGTAATGTTTTTAAAGCATAACCATTGGGTGTGGCGGCACCAAAAGTATTATTAAACCTGTCTTTATAACTGTGGACATATCTCAGATTTCCCCAGCTTACATCCTACACCAAAGTTCATACTGTTGAAAGCCTGTTTGGTTGCTCTGTGTTGGACCTGCCAGCCTTGGGGTGGTCTGCTCCCAAAATTTTTGACTTACTTCCCAATTTTTGCTGATCAAGTTTTTGTTTGCCTTAGGACTCTGTGCACTTTACTACTGCTACCCAGTCCTAAAGTGTGTGTGCTCAATCTCTAAAACATGGCATCATTGGCTCACACCCTATTGCCTGTAAATTAAATGCTACTAGTAGGCCTGCATCACTTAATGTGCCACCCACTTAAGCAGCTATTTCAAACATGCCTCGGGCCTGCCATCGCTACCTGTGGGTGCAATTTTTAACTGCCATTTCAACCTGGTAAAATAAACCTTTTGCCAGGCCCAAACCTTCATTTTTATTACATTTATGTCACCCCTAGAGCTGGCCATAAACAGCTTATAGGACGGGGTGCAGTGTATTTAAAAAATTGGACATGTGCTTCAAACTATTACATGTCCTGGTAGTGAAAAACATTTAAATTAGTTTTTCACTTTTGCAAGGTCTGCCTCTGCCATAGGAAAACATTGGGTTACCTCATTGCAATTAATAAGAGATAACTTTCAATTGGGAGCAGGTAGGAACGTCAAATTTGGTGTCTAAAGAATTATAATTTCAAACCCTCTTTTATGGTAAAGTTGGATTTCAAGTAGAGGTGGGCAGAATTTTTAATTACGCCAGCAGACTTGGAGGAATTTGGTAAATTCTGCGTTGCTCATGTAAAGCGGAATTATAAATACATTCCGATGCTCTGCCAGCAGAATTATTCAACAATGATATTTAACAACATTGTTGAGAAATGTGAAATATTACTTCATCACAAATGCGGTATTACAAAAAACCTGATTTAACAGCGTTTAGTTGGTTGCAGCTTACGTGAGAAAAAAGATACATTGCTGAGCCAGCAAACATGCTCTTTGCTTTTCATGAAATATCACATCCATAACATATTCATAACTTTAGACAACACACAGATTTTAACACTTGTGGTTTACACATGTGTGATCAGCTGTTGACAATTTCAAATTCTGGCCATGTGAAGCAATCCTTTTCTCCTTCCGATCCCAATAAATTGCGTAATTTAAAAGTGAGTAAAAGAAACACGTTATATGCAGCACCTAGAAATGGCAAAACTGTGGTAATGAGCAGTTTTTAAAAGGCAAGGTGTTATTAAATGTATGTCACCAATATTCATGGCTTTGTGTAATGCTAGTGTGGCCAGAGACACATCACACAAGTATACAGAAACCAAATAGATGAGCAACGCTCAGAAGTGCTATGGTACAGCAGGGGGCACTATATGATAAACAGGACACTAGTAACACTGGAAGGTGCGACCAGGGTCTGTGCTGCCCTCTCTGGATTGTTTATGGGCAGCAGAAGCAGCTCCCAGCATGGGTAAGAATGAATGGAGAAAAAAAGACCCATAAAATGGCTCAGAAAGGGTGGTCATGGGTGACATCCCTGGGGGCCCGGAAAGCAGCCATTGATCCAAGGTAGACCTCGGCCTCACCAAGGATGGCGATCATTGTCTCCCAGTGACATAAAGGCCTTTCCACCTCCCACTACTCTCCAGCAGGTGAGGGGGCAGAAGAGGAAGAGGCATGGAGCAAAATGTCAGCATGGGTGCGGGGTGGCTGCTTTTTGTTCATAACACTAACAGCCTGGGTTGCACACGTGCAAACACAGAAAATGGGTTGTGTTTAAAAATTAGCTGCCAAGTGGCCCATGTTATGCCTTTCATAGCTCTGGGACTTCAGGCCACTTCATATGATGACATGATGCACGGCAAATGAGGGCCCTGGACTGCATCCATTCCACAGTTTACGCCCAAAGTGCCCTCTGTTTATTATTTATGGCTATAGAAAGTAAAGAATCGTACCTTATTGACCTTTGCAAGAACACATTGGAAATGGTTCTACACAGTCCAATGTCCTGGAGAGGAACTAAGGTTCCCTCACCAACTGACAAGCATGTCCACCTTCCTATACGGGCACATGGGGCCACAGTGCAAACTTGATTGGTTTTATTTCATGCAATCTCACAGAATTTGAATGTAATTAATGGAATAAAACTCCTCCAATTCTGTCCACCCCTAATTTTAAGGCACAATTTTTAAAATGTCAGTTTTAGATTGTCATTTTCTTGTCCCAACCATTTGGTGCCGGCAGCCTATATCTTGGGTCACATGACTACCTGCAGCTGGCAGTTGGTCGGTGCGTATTGCTCCCAGAAATGGGAAATAGGCCTCTCTGCCTAAAAACACCCACATAGGGTTTGACAATAGTCTTTTGTACCCCATACAATCAGGAGCCAGGGCGGGAAATTCCAAACACCTCTGGGGTGAAAACCACCGGAACATTCTCCAATTTGAAAGCTGGTACCAAGTATAAATATTGGACCTTCAGACCCAACTCTTCAGTACACCTCTGTACCTGTGGAAGACTCAGAAGGACTGCTGTGCTGCTCTGCTGCAAGAAGGACTGATTCTCTGCTGCCCTGCTTCTCTGCTTCATGAGTGAAAGGGACTTGGCTTGCATCGTCCACCTAGGACCACCAGAGTGACTCCAAGGGCTAGTTGTCTGACCTTCTGATTAGAGCCACAGGGACAGAAAAGGCTACATCCAACCTGAACCCAGCACCTGGACTCTGTCTGCTGTGAGTCTTGCCCCCTAATTGGTGCCAATCCACTCCTCGACCCTTGGAGGTAAGTCTGAAGGTGCTCTGTCAGCCCAGACGTGGTCCAAGCAGACACAGCATGACGCATCACCTCGTAGCTCTGCATCAGAACTGCTGCTGCATGATGCTTCCCTGGCAGGGTAGCCTGCAGCTCTTCGGAACCACCGCTAATTGATGTCTCCTGGAGGCTGGACCTCGCATCGCAGCCACGCCACTCCTCAGAACCTCCACTGCGCGATGCATCCTCGGCTCAAGGCCTCACATTGTAGTGCCCAGTAACTCCCCTGAACCATGGCTGCAAGATGCATCCTCGACAAAGAACCTCACATCAATGCCCGCAGCTCATCGTAACAACCGCTGTGCAACGCATCCTCCACACAAGATCTTGCACCACTCCACAACCAGAATTTAAGGTACTTTGTTCAGCGGTCTAACTGGGTCCCTATATCCGGCTCACTCTCAATTGTGGTCAGCCTGAACTTGTGACTTAGTCCGGTCCAGCATATTCAGATAACCACAGTTGGTGTTTGGCGTTTCTAGGCACTATTTTGACTTAAATCTTTAAAATTATATATCTCCGGTTCTACTGATTGGACTTTTGTTGATTTGGTCTCAAATAATGTATTAAACTTTATTGTTTTAAACTTATGTGGAATTTTTCTTGTGTTGTGTTTATTTATTACCATCTGAAGTGCTACATAAATACTTTTTCCAAAGATAGAACTCAGCTGCCATCAGGGATAAAAATTGAAAATCTTTGTTTCTCTCGTTAATGTTTATCTGTGCTGATAAATGCAAACAATAGGACAATAAACCTAATATTGTATTGACATTATTGCCTGCAGTAAAAATTCTTACATGATTACAACTATAAAACATAGGCCAGATTTTATTAAAGCGAATTTACAAGAGAGCTTGAATAAAGCAAGGCTATCAAAGTTTAATTAGGAAATAGACATCAGCACAGCCTATGATAGGTAGGAAAAGGTTGACATCAGGAAAGACGAAGAACTGAGTTTTGAAGCATTACATTGCTCTATGCACTTCCAGGGCATTTGCATTTGTGTGTAAATACCCCCTTGTATCCTTTTCTCCATCTGTGGACCATCATGATAACAGGGTGGTAGAGGCAGGGAGGTAGATTTTTTTTAAATGTATTTCTCCCTAGCACACATAAAAGTTAGCATAATAATGGGCAGGAATTGAGAGCACAGATCTGCAAGTCACTTTCTATATGTCTACTTTAAATTGAAAGGTAAATCCTATTGTCCGTGCTAGCAGGTTTGGCATGTGTTTGGCCCTACTCTTTTATCACTGTGACTTGTATTGACAAAATAGTTTGCCCTTTTAACACAAGCACATGATTCGTGGGACAGGTATACTGGCATCATACACTGGTGGACATCTAAATTGAGGAGAAGAAAAAGGTAAGTGCTTGGGTGGCCCCACCATGGCATGTGAGATCTGTGCACACACAACCTTCAGGCCTCGAAGAATGTGCGCAGTTAATGACTGAATGAGTAGTGTGAGGTGATTATCTTTGAGACAAATGCGATGGTCACTGCAAGTGTCTTAGACTAGCAGTAAACTTCTGGGGACCACGTTAGGCCAAAAAAGTTATTTTAAAATTAATACTGTAAACCTTCTGTTTTCTTTCAACTTGATCAGAAGCTGTCTCAAACCAAACATTGGCATGTTTTCCTTTTTAGCAAACTACTCATGTTCCACATGTATGTAGATACATTCTTTCTTGGTCCCTCTTACCATCATGGACCATGTTTAAATATCGCACAACTGTCATTGCTAACAAAACCAGAAGTACACCATTATATTATCTTGGAAGAAAACAACACAACAGAGTCTTAACAAACGTCAACTGGGCCGCAACTTGTTATAGAGACAGATAAAGACTGAAAAAGGGGTATGCACTTTTGATTTCGACTCGACAGATAACTTGAAGTCAAAGAGTAACATTCAAAGGAATGGTGAATATTAACAACTGAGCATTCCTGGCTAAATTCTACTAGAAAGTTTTGAGCAGTGTTATCTAAATGTCGAAAAAGTACCCAAACTCTAGCTTTTATGCTTTAAATCTCCTCAGAGAAGATGTTGCTCTCCGGGCAACAAGTTGCTTTTTAGAGTATGAAGAGTTATTTTTCTACATGAAGGATCTTTCTTAAAACATCTTTTTTAAACGGAATCCATGGTAGCAGGAAGCCTATGTGCCTGCACTACACAACCAGTGACCCCGTCTTTCAGTGCACAGGATTTTGGATTCAACATATCCTAGCCTATTTTTTTTTTATCTTTGAGATGAAATTGCTAGGCTTAGGGACCCTTTGCTAGTCACTCGGTGCAAGTGTATCATGGAAATTTACCAATTTCATCTTTGCGGATGGCAGGTAAAAAGCAGCAACTGGATCACTGATGCTTTTTTAATAGATTTTATACATTAATATGTATTGTGTTGTGATTTTTATCAGCAAACTTCCAACTAAAGTTTGGAGACTGGCGGAGTGTATTAAAGTTCTTTTTTGTGGATTGTACGTGTAATGCTCTCTTCGTTGCGCTTCATTGATCGCACGGCCTGTGTACCTGAGATAAGCCCTCTCCATGTTTACTTGCACAATGTCCTTTCATTGGCGCCAAAACCGATCGGACTATTGATGAACAGACTGATGTGAAATCAATAAGCCCCCGGCCATGTCGCAGAGGAGATTAATAGAACAGACGGAGTCCAGGAGGTTTGATTGTCTCATCTTTAAGCGGGGACCATTTTGTCTCTCTTCTGCAGTAAGTTGAATTCTGTGTAACAACGAGTGCTCCACATTTTCACTTTTTCTATAAATGTGTGTGTTTGTGGATATATCGTAGACTTACACAAAGGCACACATAAATAAGTGTATATTGAAACAACAAAAGACAGCTGCAGTGCAATTGTGGTTAAGAATTAGAGCTGAAAAACACTGTAATTTGCAAGTTATTATTAGGATCAGAATGTATAACTTGCACAACAGCCGTGCAGTACATAACTTGCACACCAAATGCAAACCTCACGACCTTTTTTTCTCGTTTGATCTGTTTATTAAAGATTTTGTTCTTGCGAGCATATACAGGAGAAGGTACATCATCGTATACAACACCATACAAAGCTAGTAGAGAAAAAGAGTCCAGTCTAAATCACAAATAGCTGTACACTGACATCATTACATTTGTTAATTTTGCATATCTGAGGTTAGCATATAGCATTTTCCATTGATCATATACCTCCACCCGCCAATCAGAATGCTGCGACATCACATTATGGTACAATAAAAAAAGACACAAAAACCTGTATTTGAACAAAACGTGCCAATTACAAATATGCAGCACTTATGGCTTCACTCCGCCAATTCACATGAAGCTGTTCAGAAAGCAAGACACATTTTAGAGAAAAACAACCCCCTAACATGGGAGGAACTACCGGAAAAGAGGGCGGGAAGGGAAATAGGGGCCGCAAAGACGTGTGGGAGGAAATACAGATCCCTGTGAAACTGAGAGATGACCACCCAGTGTGGGGTGGGAGGGCCTCTGTCCGCGCAGCAATTCCAAACTCATGTCACTGACCCACCAAGGGATAACGCTCTATGTGTCCAATGTGGGAACATCTGTTTTGTCATCCGGCAGCAACAGCCCTTGTGGCACACACAACATGGTATTCCATGCAGTGGAAATAGGGAATTTATGCAAACCTCATGACCTTACAAACAAAGGCAATTAATAATGCTGTACATCATTTTATAGGTGAGATTACATTTCACATTATTCTCACCACTTACAAATTACTATGAATGTAGTATTAAAAAGTGGATTGCCTATGCATTGTTGTTTAATTAGATGTCAGTTTTAGGTGTTGCTACTGATTGGTATATATATATATATATATATATATATATATATATATATATATATATATATATATATATATATATACATATATACATATATATATATATATAGAGAGAGAGAGAGAGAGAGTGTATAAGCATTGTATTTGGTTGGGTGCAAGTAATTGTTTGTATGGCTGTTGTGTGAATTATGGATTCGGATCTTAACCATAACTCTGGGAATTCAGTGGTATTTCAGTTTTCATTCATTTTATCTGCACTTCAACTGTGGTTTTAGGTGAAATTCTGCTGTCTTTTTTAACCTATGTTAAAGTGTTATAACAAAGACACCTTTCACTTCAATTTAACCTATGTTTTTTCAGTGAATTTCAGTTTTATTTTGTTCATATTCCACATCTAAAATTTCCCTGCATCCATTCCCTGACAGGCGGCCAACCTCTGATGCATATTGCCAGTCCGGGTGCCCAACCCTTGGCGGGCACTCAACCACTGTTGCGCAGGCCTTTGACTGTAAGCAGCCACGTTTGGCGCAGGGCCAGGCCCCCGCACCGATACTGTCACATGCCTAAAAACCCTCCCGCACATGGTCTTCTGACAGCCCCAGTATTGTTTAAAAATGTTTGATTCTAGGAGATGGGCGGATCCTTAGTCGTCCAGATAGCTATAAACTTTCTATGGGAATTGAAGTTGGAAATTACACTTTTAACTTATTTTCACATCTATTTTTTATTTTCAGTGTTATAAACTTCCTTCAAGGCTGTACCATTGACAGTTTAAAAATAGATGTAAGAAAAAGTGCAAATACATCCAGACTAGAAATCTCAAAGAAACCTAAAAATAGCACCGTCAAATTTAAAGTATACCCAGGTTAATTTTGGATATAGCAACCCGTTCCGCTGCTCCATAATGTGCATTTAAAATATTTGCGTCACTAAGCAAAAGGCCTAGTCAAAATCAATTACATCAATATGGCGAATAATTGTTGTGATTTCTCCCATGATTGGCTTCAAGCCACAATCTACTCCAATCCAAGCCCAGCTAACAAGACTTCAGTAATACTCAGACTGTCAGCAATTGGCAGTTGTCAAAATACACAATGGTAAAAAGCGTATGGCACAGTTTCTGATGCCTTGTTTGGCGCACGTTGGCAATCAGGTCACGTTGGGCAAATGCCTTTCGGCGCAGCAGTTCGCCATTTGAGTGGCGTTTCCATATCCTGTCAAGTTCCACACACGGCTATAAAACCTGATAGGTTTTCATGCTCATCAGCTTGTGTATTTTTATGAGTCTATTAAAGCGTGATTTACATGTTTTCAATTTTTCCCTCAGCTTAATACGCTCGAGGGATGCGTGAATCACAGTAAAGGCAAACTAGGGCCATCTGGACTATTGTATTAAACACTTCCGAGTGTCTATAAAGTAATCAGTATTTAACTCACCCATCCCACCCTCTTGTCAGACGATCTACATGTCCAGCTAAGCAAAACTGATTTATTTGAAAGCATATAATTTCATTTCACTGCAAAAAACACGATACTGTGTTACATTTGCTCCCATAAGCGAAAATGTAATGTTATTAGTCAGACGTGCAAAAGATGGAGTCAAAGGCCCACAAGTGCTGCAGCCCCGGAGGACAGCACAGACCCGCATCTATGGAGCTGCACTGCTGGTACAAGCTGTGCCCAACTCATGCAGGGGAAACTATCTAAGAAGCTTCACCCTCACGTGCCTTCCCTAGGACTGATGCCACCCTTGGATGTCCACAGGAAATAGTCCACTTTCTCCTCCTCGTGCCATTTTACGTGATAGCCTGTTTGAGTCACTCAAGCGTTTCTATATTTGTAGCTGGATACGTATTTTCAGCTCCTCAATGGCTAAACTCTGATTGCTAAAATACAGTTGAATTTAAGTTTTAAAGAAAGTTTATTTGGTATAAGTATAAGATAACACATTAATACATTACAATATATAATAGTAATAAGGAAAATGCATCGATATTGCATACCATAAAGAGAGAAACTCTGGAAGGGAGGGGGAGGGGGGAGAAAGGAGGGGAAAGATATATACATGTCTTATAACAATACAACTGAAACAGCAGTGAAAAATATAATATATATATCTGTTTTATGTCACTACTACAGACTTAATTATATAATAGAAAAGAAAAAACTGAATAATATAAACAATTGATTATTATTACTTTAAGGAGGTTTGGAAACTTCTTCTGTAGCTGGAATATGCAATGGTAATAATTGAGCAGATTTATCTAAAAAAGTAGTAACAGGTAACCATAATAAATCCCGTTTAATGGCAAGTGTAATCGGGTGAACAGTTGAATTTAAATGTTAATTTTTGTTTATCCAGGAAGGGGGTGCAGATGGCCTGGTTCTTACAAAGGAAGAAGTTTATGATTAGCCAGGGTTTCAGAATAACAAGTGGTGTGCCTTTACTCAGGATATAGGGTCCTTCTGGCCAGTCCTTTCCAAGGGTTTAATCTGGTTAGCCAGTCTTCAAGCAGTGAGTTGGAGAAAATGAGCACTTACATGATAAGAAGCTTCTCATTGGTTCATCCTTGAGATGAAGTTGAGTCTGATTCGCCAGTTCACACATAGGAAGCAGAGTTGGGTGTGGTCTCTAATATGGCAGTAGCTGGCCTTCTGTTGCACCTCTTGCTTGGTTTTGTGCTGCCCTAGTACTACTTGTTTAATAAAACCAGTGCAGGTCGCCAGTTATTCATCATACACTCGAATGGACTACAATTCCACATATTATCCTGTCCTTTATATTGTTTCCAGTTTTTATGCACTTCCTAAATTTTGCTCATGTTCCTAATCATGCCTATTGATAAGGCGTGAAATACAATTTTTATCCACATGAGCGAGAGAGCACGGGCCATAACTGATGATGGGCAGTGGCCCAGGTGAGATAAACTACCCTAAAAAAGCCTATTTTACAAAGCAATTGATAGAAATGTGACATGACTGAAAACCAGGTATATGTGTGACTTTTCAAACTGAGAATTCCTAGAAAATGTTAATTTAACACAATTTTTTTACATCAAGAAATGTAAAGTATTTTGTGCCCCACACAGCCAAACTGATTAACCATATATTGCAATTACATAGACCATATCATTGCAGTGCAGGGTGGAGAATGTGGTTCGCCTTGTCACTATAGTATATGTTATAAGGGGCCATATGTATGAAAATAGAGTTTTGCGATTTTCAGTGAATTGCAATTTGAGAATCGCAAAATGCAATGTAAGTGGGATTTGCTAATAATTTTGCGAATCCCACATATTCCTTATTTGCGAATCGCAAATTGAGATTCGCAAATAAGGAATACTTTCCCATTAATTCCTATGGGCTAGGAGGCCCATAGGAATGAATGGGAAGGCATTCTCAATTTGCAATTAGCAATTAGAGAATCGCAAATTGAGAATGCACTTTCAAGGGTGCCAGGGTATCAAAAGGACACCCTTTTGCACCCCTGAAATGTGCTTGTGTGCACATGTGGCACACATAAGGGCCTTAAAGGCATGTATGTGCGCCACATGGCACTTTAAAAAATACAAAACAGTGCATTTTAAGTCAAATCGCAATTTACCACCAACTTGAAGTTCGTGGTAATTTGCGATTCCTTAAGGCCAAATCGCACTTTCTTTGGTGCTTCTTATATTGCATTTAAGGAATCGAAATTTGAGATTCCTTAAATGCAATCGCAAAATAAGGAATAGCCAAATTTGCGATTCCTTATATTGCAAGGGGGTTTTTGTGTGCTACATTGCACACTGCTAATTTGCGATCGCAAATTGGCTTCATACATATGGCACAAGGTCTCTTTTGTTTTAGAGCATTTGAATGAAAATGAAGTCCTTCAAGAAGACATTAATGAGCATCATTTTTAATTGACACTGCTTCTCAGCACATTAATATGCCATTGACATAGCTGCCCTTGTTAGTGGTCACGCTTCTGGCATCTTTAACTCTCTGTCACAGACATCATTAATACCAATTCTTCAACATATACATAGAGCGGGCTTTGGGTCTGGTCCTTACTCATGATTAGATGGCGTCTTTAAATTCCCAGCTCTTCATTCAAAGGTATTTCTTTCTATTTCAGTGTTTGTCCCACCTAGTGTCCATTTAGGTTTCATGCTTCCTTTTTGTTGAAGGTATCCTTCCACTGCTGACATTGTGGAACAGTTTTTTCTTTTTTTGGCAATATTCTTCATCTCTCTCTCCCCTTCTCTCTCTCCTCACACTCTATTCTTCCACTCCCCTGTCTGTCCTCACCCTACACACTTTCTCTGTGCACTCTTCTCTCTCCTACTCCTGCCTCCCACAGGTTCTGTCAGTGCACACCAGTGGTGGCTGGCCTGGCTCGTGGGTGGTATGGAGAGTGCAGGTGGTCTTGGAAAGGTCACAGGGAGAGAATAAAAGAAAAACGTACCTTGAGGCCGGGTCCCACGTCTCTGCTCCTGCTCTCCTGCCTCCGACTCCAGAAACAGAAAAAAAGCAGCCAGGCTCCATCCTCTTAGCCAATCACAGCACTGCAATGCAGGGTTGTGATTGGTCTGAGCACCATGACACGGCGCTCAGCCAGGGGCTGGAGGGGTGGGCATGTTCTTCATGCAGGCTGTAATGCAGCCTGTATGGAGATGGGGAAAGTGCGTATGTCTGGTTTGGGTGGCCCGAGATGGCTGACCAAACAGTAATTGCACACTTACAAGTGGGTAAACCACTCCTTCTGTGTCCCCGAGAGCAAGTCAGCCCCGCCTATCCACCCACCCGCCCGCAAAGCAGCAGTGCACGAAGCTTAAAATGATAATAACTCTAACTCTAAGTTATTATCGTTTTATGTTTCTACTTGGCACTGCTTAAAAGCAGTGGGGCAACGCTCCTCTGCCTTGCTGAAGGAGCCACTACTGGTGCACACTCTCTTTCCACCTCCCTCCCTCTGGCTATATTTGTCTTCCCTGATCTGTCTTCTTTGCCCTGCCTGTGTCTTCCTGCCTGCTGTCTGCTATTGGTATTGCCAATGTTTGGAAAGTCGTTTGGCCATTGGCAAAGTCAATAGCTGCAACCTGCCATCTTGGAATGTTATTTTTTATACTTCCAAGATGGCCCCCAAGTTGCATCTACACGCAGCGTGGTGGCCGTTTGAAAGAATACTAAATAGTGTTTCAAGATAGCAGAAGAAGCTATTTGGCTTTCCAATACTTATGTTATTTTGCAAGGCTTGTCAAAACCAACAGCTGCAGCCAGACATATTGGAAACTTATTTTCTCTGCTTCTAGGGTGGCCTCTTCCTTGCCTCAGCACACATCATTGGCAGTCAGCTTGGAAGTACACACAATAAAAGTCCACAGAGGCCAAATATTTCCAAGATGGCTGCCTTTTTGCATCTACATGCAAGTTCACAGTCATTTTGGAGGTATTAAAATGACAATACAAGATGACCGGCGCCACTCTTGGCTGTGCAAATGCTTGCACTGCATTGGAAAAACCAATACCGGCAAACATCAATTACTGGCAAAGTGTTTGTCCTGTTTGCCACCAAGGAGAGGGGTATTTTGTGCCTCATTTCACCTTTTTCCATTTTTCAGTGCTTTGTTACCAGCCACAAACTGTTGGTGCAGCATCACGTCGAATGGCCAACTGCCATACACCATCTCACAGACTGACCTACCTCATCCTGGCGCTGTGCCCCTGCCACCTCTGCCACCTTGAGCAGGTGTTAACGTGAAGTTCAGCACAATACCTGTCTATTCATCCAGGTTGAGAGAGGAGAGCAGGGGCGCTTAATCAGGGTGAGTTGATGCATCCCAGGAGCACACAGCCATAGAACAACACAGGTAAAAAAACCAGGAGTGCAGGAGCATAAGAGCACAGGTATTAATCGGATAATCTTAATTTTAAAAAAATGTGGCAAAAACACTATAAGTATATGTGAAAAGGAAGACAGGGTTTCAAGAGGTACTCAATTCCTCTCCACTACCTAGTGTGAAGGGAACATTTAGGGCATTTTGAAACAAGCATTTGCAATGCAATAGGTCTCACCTTTGCGAGAGTTTAAGCTATTGGCACTGTAAATGACAATGTCTTTATTTATATGTTTTGATAATTAAATCATACATAAAAGGCATTGTCATGTACAATGTCAATAGCTCAAACTCTTATAAATGGGAGACCTATTGAAAGAAGCGGCCGCTATTGTCCCGGGCTGCTTTGAAAGTGAATGCACGCATGACGCACTGAATGTTTCAGGAAAACATGTTGTGCCTGCAGTAGACGAAACTGTTTAAATAAAATAGTGCTTATAGACTAAAAAATACTCACTGTGTAACCACCAAAGTAAAAGGATGAAGCAGGAGCCCACACCGTGTTTTGCCGCTGCAGCCTGAGCTGTTCTGGAAGCCTTCTCCGGGCCGCTTTCAGTGTGACCCGGAAGTCAGGCAACCTTGTCTGGGACATAGACGGGGCATGGAGTGCGCGGCCGGAAGTGTCCAGGGCTCCCGTGAGCTGAGGGAGCCCCGCGTGTTGCAGCCCGTGTGTAGGAGAAGTGAGGCAGGAGCCCACTCCGCACTGGCAAGCAGTAGAGGAAGTCCGGCAGAAGCCCACCCCACCTTCGTGAATGCCGCATGGTGCGGCCGGAGCAGGATTTCAGGCGGGGCTCCTGTGAGTAAGACGGAGCCCCGCGTGTTGCTGTGCTACAAAGAGTGACCGGGTGAAGAGGCGAGTCCCCCCTGCCATCGAGGAGACCAGCCGGGGAGCAGCGTAGAGTCCCCACAAGAGCCGGTGAGTGGGGCTGAGCGAGAGCCTGCAGGTGGTTAAATACATTAAATACCGGCTGATAATGCATGCAAGCGCGCCACGCCTGAACAGGAGATGTGCACGCATATGGTGCGAGCAGGAGTTGTGATAACGCCACGAGCCGTACGCGTGCACATCTCCTGTCTGTTAAGCTTTGGCACAGACAGTTGATGTGCACGCGTACGGCTTGCGGCATGTCCTGCTCGCACCATACGCATGTACATCTCCTGTCCAGGCCTTGTCGTACGTGTGCACATGTTCTGTCCCCCTTCCTACCCAAGTCAACAACAATAGATCTCGCCCATAGCGTGCAGCGCTTTGCGCTGCATCGCTAGACGAGACCTAAAAAGGTCTCAATTAAGTCCAAACAGACCTTTTCTCACACATTCTGGTCCTCAAACCAACGTTCAAATGTTTTTTGACATCACATCCCGACTGCCATAACTGTTATAAATTAATAATCAAGTAATCTTCTTCAGGATATAGAAGACATTTATTTGGCAACAACCCTGCAAAACCTTCAAACCCAGGCACCAAAGTCAAGGCCAGACTGGCTGTGCCGGGAATTGGGCATTTCCCCATAAAGCTAGAGGGGTTGGAGGCTGGTCTTGCTACTGGGGGTCGGTTTTGCAGCAGTGCTGCAATATCGACCCAAGTAACAAAATCAGCAGGGCTGTCCAGCATATTGACTCACTTCTCACTCTCGCTACAGAGTTCCTTGTAAACCCATCAGTTTTTATGCAACAATACAAGTGTCATATTGATATCGCTGGTGGTTTGTCTTCATGCAGGAGAGAGATACCAGAGTTTTGTTTATTGGTAGTTTTGACTCATATAATGTAGTGCTGAGGGTTAATATGCCTGCTGCGGAGAATGTGTACCATACAGACCACAGAACTGTATTTAATGTGCATAGCTCAGTGGGTTACTGCTTTTGTCACAGAGATCCTTTAGTTACTTGCAATCCATAACTTTCAATCTTAATAAATCTAGTACAGTGAGCTATGAACCTGCCATCAAAGAGCTGCATGCAAACTGCACGGTACAGGTTCGAAAGTTATGTGTTTTTTTCCCAGCATTTCACTGTCCTAATGTTGCTAAAATTGGTTTGTTTGGGTAGAAATACATGCTTATTAGTAAATCCAGCCATTGTTTAACATTTTTTATCCTGAGTTTGTGCTTTTCCAGACCAAGCCTCTCAGTATGGATGACAAATCCTAAATTTCGTAATCCCTTTTGTTTTATGTAACATTTTCCAAACACTATTTACAGACGATTAATTATCTCTGTATGTGTGCGTGATGTAAAGTGCTCCAGCTCCCTACATTGGTATGAGAGGCCCTGTAAAACAAATGAAACACATGGAGGAGGGGCTGTGTAGAGGTGAGAGGCAATATTAGAGGGTAATAGTGAGGGAATGATTGAAGGGCTCCGAAAACAAGATTGTCGTACCCTGGTGCACTGTAAGGAAGTTCATCAGTTACTGTGCCCTAAAAGGGAATATATAATGAAAATATTTTGTAGAATGCACCATTTTTCCAAAATGAACTCCTGTTAACACATATATGAGAATTACGAGTTTTGTAACTAAAACCACGTTCCCTGTATAAATTGCGGCAGGTCAAGCCGAAAGATATTTATTAGGGGAACAATGACCGATAAATGTCCAAACAGGCATATGTTGGTGCAGAAAGCATCCAAATCCACGTATTACTCTTTTTTTTGCACTAGTAATAGGTGCTATTCATTACACCCGATACATAATGATGCACACGAATCGCAATTTATTTGCGATAAACATTGCAAAAAACCTGGGCTGCTCTTAATGTTGTCCTTAGCCAGCTATCGTTTGTGCATGTGACCAATTTATCTAGGCCATCCGACCTGGAAAACCTTCCCTTCGACCATAGGGTTGTCTGCCGAAGGGAGGAATTGCAATATTCTAACCCTAATACCTTTGTGAAAAATGTGCTAATTTGTGCGTTGCAAACTAAATGGGGCCACACTCTATAAGGGCTTCTGTGCGGAGAGTAGAGTAACTGAGAATGCGTTTTTTCCACTTGCCGAAACACGGACGATTTAGTAGGAACAATGCCGAATGCGTACTTTCATTAAAGCCCTGTGCTTTGACTCAGCGCGCACTAGGGGGCATGTGACTGCAGTGAAGCACGTATTCTGTCTGTATACGATAATTGAGTGCCAATCACCCTTTTCTTGGAAGTCGTTCGTCGAACCCATCGCTGTTACATCACCGGCAATTATGAGCAATTTTTTTTTAATATTGAAGAGGGAAGACATGGGTTTATATCAGCCGCGGTCCGTGGAGGGAGTTTCGTGGGGCAGAAAGGCGTGGCGCGGGCGGGGCAGGGTAGGGGGTACTAAAAACCGGAATATGGATAATTGGAGGTAAGTAAACAATTAAATAAATTAAACGAATTTCGTAGCGCGCCCTGCCTCGCAAAATACTCCCCACCCTGCCCCTCCCCCGCCCCGCCTTTCCGCCCCACAGAACTCCCTCCACGGACCGCGGCTGGTTTATATGTTTACATGCACTTATAGGCGGTAAATAGAGCAAGCTCCTCCTTGCCTGTAATGTGCAAGACAAGCAGTCAAAAAGGAAGAAAGGAAGGAGGACGCAAAATTGAAGGGAGGGAGGCAAAAATGGAAGGGAGGCAGGCAAAAATGGAAGGGCGTGAGGCAAAAATGAATGGAAGGGATACAAAAAGGAACCAAGCGGCGATCAAACATCAAAGCGGCCGCGTGGCCGCGAAAGTGACCGCGATCAAACATCAAAGCGGACGTGCGGCCGCGAAAGTGAAAGTAATCGCGCGCCTGCTCACATGCACTGTAGCTCTAGGCTGGCCTGGTAGCACTTTTTGGATCCCTCTCAAAAAGTCACGCCACCCCAGCGCATGCGCTGCGTCAGGCGAGACCTAAAAAAGAGTTAACGTCACATGCAGCATGCAGGGAAAACTGCAGATGGTTAAAGTGCACCGGGTCGGACCCCATAACGTATGGGATCTTTACACTTGTCTGGTGAACCTCCCCTCCTCTGCAAACATTTGCACATAACCTTCACATGAATAATACTGAGTACCTGCTGGTTCCCTTCAAAATGGAATTACATTCAAAGTTCAAAACTTTGGCCGAGCCAAACAGAGCACATGCCTTCATCCAGAAATGTCTGCGCCATGGTCACCACTGAGCAGCGTATCACCGAATGGTAGAGCAGCCAATGTGCAGTACTTTTCCTCCATTTTACTCAGGGCTTTGATGGAAAAAACTTTGGCTGGGAGTGAGGTGAAAATCAATATCCCATTCCGTTTAACAGGGTGAGTGTCACTGTAACTAGATAAAAGTGGATTAGAAAGCAGCTGCCCGCAGCCCCGTTGCAGCCCGGTGTCTCGCGGTCTCGTGTAGGGCTTGGGGTCCCCATCTGTTTTTTAATTACAGATCGTACCGAGAGGTTACATTGATTTTGAAATCCAACTGCTCTTGTCGCGCGCCTCTGCAGGGTCTTGGATGTGCACCTGGGAAAACACAGGGATCAGCCTTTATAAATTGAGTTCTATTAATAGAACACCTTGCCTTGAGCGGGGTGGGAGGCAGAGCAGGCAGGGTCCGAGCAGATCAGCTGCAGCGCCATCGAGGGAACAGCCCTGCTATAGTTAAAAACCAGGGCTGGATTGGCCGTACCGGTCATCGTGCAATTCCCCGGGAGGCTGGAAGGGTGGGGGCCCGTTTTGTAACGGTGGCGGCCGGTTCTGTTACTTAGGGCTAATTTTGCAGCAGTGCTGCAATATCGGACACCAGTAGGAAAAGCAACAAGCAAGCGTTTCCATCCTCCCCGGTCAAGGTCGTGCATCCCCAGGGGCTGGTCCAGGAAAATTGCCAGGGCTGCTTTGGGTTCCCAGTCTGGCCCTGGTAGATACGGCTCAGCAGACATTTTCCCAGGATGTAAACTAAATTTAGCCCTTAGGGATATCAGCACAGATTTTTTTTAAATGACCAGAAATGCCAGAGTTGGAGTAACAATATTTATTTATTTATTGCTATTGCATATTTGTTTGTTTATTTATTTATTTACTTTTGGGCATTACAATTCCTCCTCCTAGACAAACAGCCCCGTTGTAGATTTAGGGACGTTTTCTGACGGGCTACTATCCCTGAAAGGCTTCTAGGCTTGTTGACTGGTGAGTCACATGTCAAACTTTCGGTTGTATCAGAAAAAAAGATGCTTACTACATTCTGGGGGGGGCTGGAAATGCAGGATCATTGGGGCATATTATCAAGCACTGCGTTAAAATTATCGCCGCTTTAGCAGCAGAAAACTGCCGCTAAAGCGGCGATAATGGGCTTGATAATATGCCGCAGAGAATTCCCATAGAAGCCCATGTTGACATCAGAACCTGGGCTCCTATGGGAATTCTCTGCGGCATATTATCAAGCCCATTATCGCAGCTTTAGCGGCAGTTTTCTGCCGCTAAAGCGGCGATAATTTTAACGCCGTTTGTTGATAATATGCCCCTAAATTCTGTAGCTGCTTCATAGAGGGCATACTGAATTTCCAATTCAATTAAAAAAGCAAAGGGGACATTATAAATTAGAACTGAAACACATGCTTGTGGATGACTTCTGTGAAGCATGCTACCTATGATATTGCTGTGCAATTCACGCTAATGGTATCTCGACACATGCACATCTTTTTACAGTACATAGGGGCATATCAACAACAACCAGCGATAATTATCGCTAAGCGCACTTAGCGCTAGGATAATTATCGCCGGCTAGCGTTGATTTTTATCGCTGAGATAGCGTGCTATTAGCAACGCTTATCTCAATAGCGATAAAAATCCTCACGCTAAGTGGCTAACGTGAGATTATCGCTGGAAACCCAGCGATAATCTCACGTTAGCTTGCTGATAGGGACAGACAAACTTAGCCATGATATCCTCCTTCCATAGGATATCATGGCTAAGTCAGAAAAATACCGGGGCATATTAACAAGGCTGCGATATGAAATTATCGCCGCTTTTGCGTCCGTTTTCGTGCAAAAAGCGGCGATAATTTAATCGCCTTATCAGCAAAGACACGCTATCTCGTGTCTTGCTGATTTAGCGCCCATTTGCAGCACGCCTCCGATCGCATCGCTAATGAGATGCAAAGGAGGCGTACCTGACAAGACTCCCTTTGGAAAATCGCGAAGGCAGCTTCGCAATATTAACAAGGGAGGGTAGCAATTTTTAAAATTGCGTTAAGTATGCCTTAACGCAGGAATTTAACGTCTGTTAAATTCCTGACTAAGGCATACTTAACATGGGGGGGGGATTTTGTGGCTAAGACCACAGGCCCTATCATCTAGGAGATCGCCGTTTTCCACCATGGAAAACGGCGATATCCACACTATCTCTGGAATTTTTATCGCCTCGGCGATGCACGTTGTTAATAACGCGCAAACCGGGCGATAAATTCCAGAGACAGCTGGCGATAAATATGCAAGCGCTAAGCGTGCTTTACGATATTTATCGCCGGCCCTTGTTAATATGCCCCACCAGATGTAAAAAAGCAGCGTTAACCGCGGTTAGCGCTGCTTTTTTTGTCTCTAACAGGGTTAGCGATATTCTTGATAATAAGAGAAATGTCGCTTAGCGACATTTCTCCTATTATTTTACTCTGGAACGCCCCCTTTGCATCTCATTAGAGATGCAAGGGGAAGCGAAGAGTAAAAGGGTGCTAACATGCACATTTGCATGTTAGCACCCTGTTGTTGATAGGGTGCTAGTTTTATCTCTGCTTTTTTGGCTTTTAAAGCCAAAAAAGCAGAGATAAAGCCCTTGTTGATATGCCCCTTAGCTCTCAACTCACTAGCCTTTGCTGAATGACACTCACCATGTGGGATATAACATCCACTCAGCCACCAGCCTCCCTTTTTCACCTGCCACTGAAGATACCGAGCAGCTGCGGCTGAGATCAAAAACTTGCGTTCTTCAATAGGGCATCAGTCACTGTAAATAATGTTACTAAAGCATTATGGCCTACTGCTGAGGGCTATGCTGGTCATTAAATGCCCTCTCCTCAGGTTATAGAACCGATTCCTGTGGGGCTGTCAACATTCCAATGTTCTAATATTACACAAAATATTGTGCCCAAATTCCTGAACTCTATATGGATAGACAGGTGTCAATAGGAAAGTTTTATAACGTTTTTTTAAGATGTTAATCACAGACCTCAGTGAGGTCTATAACGATGAAGTAAATAAAGGAAGTGAAAGGAATCAAACACATAATCTGCCAACCACCAGTGTGTTCTGCTCATGAATGTTCCAAGCAGTCCGCTATACGTATGACACATTAAAATATAGTTTCGCAGCAGGAAGAAAAGTATACTATAACAGAGCACAAGTATAAAATAATACTGCTCTATTAAACAGGCCATCCCACTTGAACCAATGTTTATCTGGTTAAACTTTAAACATTGGAATTAAATTTACAGGGCTCAGAGATGAATAATTCCTCACTTGGGTAAAAGAATATCAGGAGTCGCCCACCCAAGTTGAGAGTTTCACCCGCCACCAAGCTTTTGCAAAGGGTTGAGAGGAATCTGATTATGTAGATATCACAAGAATCTATACGTTAATTTGTAATGCTAATGAAAACTACATGGTTGCAAGGTTTCTGTAAGTCAGAGGTTCCTAGGGTGAATGCATCCAGTATAGTGATGATAAGAAAGGCACATTTTCAGTTAACACAAATGTATTGACCATATTTGTATTTGGTGGAACAATATTTAGGTGATGTTACAGCCCATGATTTTCCTAGGATTCTGACAAATACTTTAGTTTCCACCATTTACCATGCATTTAAGGCAAGCTTAGGCGAAATACTAGTAGGAACTTTAAAGAACGGGACTCCAGAAGTGAAGGTTACAGGGGTGTATTTAAAATATCACATCTAGAGGTGGAGCGTCCAAATTCTTCTAAAACTAGCTGATGAATGATTTTTTACTTGACTCTGCCCTGATTTCCTCCCTCCACTTCCTTTGCCCTGATGGGCACCGGCTACTCAGCATTATCTTTTATTATTAGAAGTGAAAAAGAGCCCACATGTTGATCTCTCCACTAGGCACCTTACCCACTATTGACTTCCTGTTTTTTAGGTCTCGGCTAGCGAAGGCTGCGCTTGCGCAGTCTCGCTCGCGAAAGATAATGACTTGGAGAAGAGGGGCTTGATGCACCAGTCTTATGTCACTAGCTTTAGGTCAAACACAGCTACTGTAGTGAAAAGGTGCGTAAGATCTCGAAGCAAAGCACGTCACACTCTCGATGTCCAGTCACTAAGGACCTGATTTTTCGTTACCCCATCAGTTACAGCCATAAACCACGTGCAGAGACATTCCCATGCTCCCGAGAACTACGAGGCTAGACAAATGGCAGGCATGATGTACTAATACTGATTATATAATTTCACACTGTTTGTCCCTCCCTTCTTTTAGTAGACTCGCAGTGGGCTGCTGCACCCCACCTCATTTTGCTGCGCTTGCTGTTGCAGAGTGCCCCTACACGTGCTTGATCTGGACTCAGTTGATGTAGACCCACCCTTAACCATCTCCTCCGTGTGCTCAGTGTTGATTTTGTCCTCGTAATGCGCTCATCATGTGCTGTAGGCTTTGCCATACTTAAGTGGAGGTAAAATACTAACCACTGACTGTTCTTTGGGTTGCATTCAACTTAACTTTGTTTAGATTGTGTTTGAGGAGGTTGTCATTTCTATTTTTTAAGGGAAGGGATATGATATCTGAGTAAGTGTACTTTACATTTGGAGGCGTTTTCAGTAGATGCCAGTCATATGTGAGCAGATCACTCTGTGTACATCTTAAATTAAACTGGCACGTTATTTATGTGTACTGCAGCGCATATTTTCCCAGCCATAGCTGAGTACTGTGCACGAGTCGTACACTGCATGCATGTTTGACGGTTGCACTATTGTGTGGATAAAGAAGTAAAAATGCACATCAGGTTAGGCTAATAAATACCATAGTAAAGTTATCAGAAAAACATGATAATGTCCCTTCCACACGCCCCGAACTTTGCAAATATTTAAAATAAGAATGAGCAAACTTTAAACTAATTTAGCTGTCCTTGGTTCTCAACAGTTGGGTGGCCCCTCGTATAGTATGTCAGACTTTTCTATCATCCATTGCCCTTGTTTTGAGTGTCTTCTTTTGGTTCATGGTCGTACTTTGGCAAACTTGATTTGTTGGTTTTAACAACATTAACTAATTCCTGTTACCGAGCAGGTAGCGCCACCACCTTTGCACGGTTTAAGTTTCGCAAGATGGTGGATCTGATATGTTGCAGCATGACTAATTCTGAGGTTTGCTATTTTCTGTGTATGTATGTCCGTCGAGAAAATTCTCGGTTGCATATAAAACCAAAAGTCCGTTTTCTTGTATACGGAATACAAACCTTACTAATAACTGCTCATTAGCTAGCAGTGTTATTCTAAACTAAACTATACTCCACGCTACAAGTGTAGCGCTTTGAGCAGCTGTTGTGGATTAACGAGGCGCCTTGATGAGGATGGTAAGAGACTCCACCCTTCAGGCCCGCACGTGAGTAGGCCACCCAGCCTGGGTATTTTATTTACCACCACTGTTTATCCAATTACAACATCCGGAAATTATGGTTAGTAGTTGTGTTGTTATAATCTTTAGCAGCATGTCAGGGACAATGTGTGGTGCAAGTTGCAATGGCCTTCTGTCAAGAGCCCTGGCAATTTAAGCACTGCCCTAGAGTGCACTGGCTGGCTGTGTGGGTGGCTCTGTGGGTGGGTGGGTGGCTCTGTGTGTGTGTATGGGTGGGTGGCTCTGTGGGTGGGTGGCTCTGTGTGTGGGTGGGTGGCTCTCTGTGGGTGCAAATGCAATAGGTCTCGCATTTGAGTGATTAAGCTATTGACATTCTAAATAACAATGCCGTTTCTTTAAATGTTTTAAAAACAAAAACATAAACAAAAATAATGTCATGAGCAATGCCAATAGCTCTAACTTTAACAATGCCGAGGACATTGCATTGTAAATGCTTGTTGATTATGGAAGCCCCTTTCCCCAAAATAAAAGGATCCAAGTATTTAGGTGCTCGATTGTTCTTGCACTTAGGCATGAGGTTTCAGGACAACTTCTACTGCCTAGCTCACTAAAAGATCACTAAAATACTGAATGTGGTCCAGTCAGTTTCAGATCTGCCAACCTGAGGCTATTTTTCACTATGTGATTGTTCAGGGAGAAGGGGTGTGGTCTTGGCGAGGGTCGGGTTATGAAGAGTGGGGCTTTGGAATCCCTGCTTTGCGTAAACAGCCACAGTTACCCTCCTTCACAGCAATTAGGAAGCCATCTGGCTTCCCCTTCCTTGCTCTCTCGAGGTTTTAATAATAGTCCAGCTGTGAGGAGCGTTTACACATGAGATGGAAACCTGTTCTGTGCCAGGGCTTCCAGCTTACCATGTGATTGTGCCTATTGACCATGTCGCAGAGTGATGCAGCACAAACTGGATGCCACTAAGTGACACTGTGAGAGTTGCTAGGCCTGCACATTCCACCAACATGATCCATAAATGCAACCAACTATAAATAAAGTGTGGAAACAAAAGCCAACCATAGCCCCCATCATAAAATAACCAGACACTTTAAATAGCTGCATTCAATAGTACTTTCATTGAATATATACTGTCTCCTTCTTAAATTTTACATTTCTGTTCAGATAAAGAAACCCGAGACCGGAAATTGGGTCTCTCTTTTTGCTTATCCATATATTTGATATCTCCTTGAGTACAGCACATGACCCTGTGGCACCCCACAGAATATCCGGGTATTGTTTACTAAGAAAATAATTTCATAAGCATTTAAGACATTTATAGAACTTGGGGGTTGAGGCATTAGAGATTCCTTAGTCTTCAGAATATGCCCTACCTCCCTGAGCTCTCATGATCCACCCATCAACCACCAAACCAGATAATCTAGGGACGCCGCAGGACATTCGCTTTGCTCCCGCCTTATTGTGCCAGACTGAGTGGAACTCCCTGTCCCAGGATACACCACCCCAGAAGGAGGGGCCAAGGGCAGCAGTCTCACGCTCATAAGCGTGTCTTCATTCCCGCGACGAGGGACGCCACGGGACATTTGCTTTGCTTCCGCCTTGTTGTGCCAGCCAGAGTGGGACTCCCTGTCCCAGGATACACCACCCCAGAAGGAGGGGCCAAGGGAAGCAGTCTCGTGCTCATAAGCGCGTCTTCATTCCCGCGACATGGGATGCCGTGGGACATTTGCTTTGCTCCCACCTAGTTGTGCCAGCCAGAGTGGGACACCCTGTTCTAGGATACACCGCCCCAGAAAGAGGGGCCAAGGGCAGCAGTCTCGTGTGCATAAGCGCATTTTCGTTCCCACGACGCGGGCCGCGCCCGGGTGAAGCCTGGGCCAAGGATGGGCCCGTCCTTGCCCAACATTGCCAGGAAGAGACAGGGCAGGGCCCTCCCCCTTGTGTTTTGTTCAGGGCAGCTGCGTAGGAGTCACTTCCTACCTTGCAAGGTACTGTAACTCTCCCGTTTTGTTTCCTTGTTGGCCCACAGCTAACCTTTATCTGCCTCTCAAGCTGTGACTTGATATGGACTTTTTTGCTGTACATCGAATTGGACATTAAATTAGACTTTCGCCCCTCCATGGTTAATTTAATTGAATTGAATTAATTACAACCTGCGTCCCTTTGATTACCAGTGATTATCTTTTTTTTACCTTTTGTGTTCTGAAGGATTTCTTGTTTTGTATTTGTTTTATTAAGTGGGCCTCAGCTCCTTGGTTTTATCACAACTCTTGCTTTCCAAACACTCTCAATCACTCCCGTATGATACTCTTCCTGTAAAGTAGTGACCAGATGGAGTAGTGATTGCCACCTGCTTGTGCCAGTGAGGCATGGGGAAAAGGAAAGCTACGGAGGGCACTGGGGGTGGGCCAGCCGGAAAGGCCAAGAAAGCAAAAAAGTCTGTCAAACTGCCGAAGCACTCAGGCAACAACTGCATCCTGGATCGCATTGACATGCCTGATAAGTGAATGGGAAGGAATTCTTAGATGTCGAACCAGGCCCGACCCCTGTCCTGCTGTTAGGCTACTCGACACCTGCCCCAGTGGCCCATCTTCCGTCCCAGATGTGTTCAGAAGATTGTCAACCAAGGGGGCTTTGTTGAGCAAACGGGGAAGTGTCTCATATTGAGAGGGTCCACTCACCACCTATGGATTCCACTAGACACACACAAGCCAGCCTGAGTCCGCACTTGAGTACACTAATAGGATCACCCTTCTCTCTGACTTGATTGATGACTCATTAGGCCATCAGTCCCCAGATGGGATGGGTGAACCATCACCTGCAGCTGCTTCTAACCACCGTTGTAATAACCAATGTTCCTATCAGCTCATCAGCGACCGTAGAACTGAGGTAGGGACCTTAATTTCGATGATTGATGGGCTTACAGCTATGGTCAAACAACTGCTACAGAATGATACATGATCTCAATTGCCCATTGAGCCCGCCCAGGGAACAGTTAACTAACTAACTAGTACTGGACTCATTCCACTTTCGCCTGCCACATCCGAAAGGGCTTATTCTCCCCACAGGCATCCCTGTCCACACTGTGCTACTTTTTCTCACACCCAAGCAAGCACCAGCCTACCAAAATATCACCCAGACCAATTATTTCTCCACTGTAATGCCTGTAAATAGCCCTCCCAAACAGTCAGGGGCAAGAAGCAAAATATCGCACCAAGACTTAGTACATTTAAAACACTATAAGCCAAAGTCAAACTCACCACCCCCTATTAACTCAGCTCAGAAAAATCATATGGTCAATGTTCCTAAACTTACAGGGAGAGTGGGGTATGAGGGAGAAGATACACTGACTAACAAAGCGATCCATTAGATTCGCCACGTCAGAGGGTGTCGTTCTGTGATCCACGACAATATCATCGGGGCAAGAAGACTTACATCTCCTGACCAACCCTATGACTGTATTGAATGAACTTTTAAGGATGTTGATTTCAGAGGGTCTTCTTGCTTTGAAATATTGTATTTGCTCCCCTGACACCTCTTGAATCAAATTTAAGCGCTATAACTCACAAATGCAAAGAGTTGCTGGCTTCCCTGTTGACCGTGGGGGGGCTATATGGGGCTCTCAATTAGATATGAATGATTGATGCCAGGGGGAGGGGCACCATAACGCTGCGCCTCTTTCCATACACAAAACAAACATGACCATGAGGGCTAGTCCATTGACTTCACAGAGAAGTGCTATGGGCGGGGAAAGGTACTGCACAGGAGTTTGGGGAGGGAGGCCTTTGTTTTATTTACAGAGAGCCCAACTCTGCCAGATACATTGACCGCCATGTAATTATGCAGTCTTCCACCAGCCCCTGCCCCGCTAGCCCAGTTCCTGAACCGCGTCTCATACCGGAATCTGACCGGCAGCTTATAATAGTTTCCTGGAAGGTAGCAGGGTTAAGAAGCAAAACGTCACTCCCTTACTGGAACACTTTAAATGAAGGATTTGACATTTGTATTTTCCAGGAGACCTAGAGCCTGGTCCCCTTATTCAAATCTGGGTATGCATGCTATTGCTCACCAGCAACCACCAGCGGAAGAGGGCGTCCAGCTGGGGGGGTTGATAATATGGGTGGGGATTTCACTGGGATGTCAGATCACCCTCCTTCCAAGCCCTAGTTCAGATATCCTGGGGGTACGCATTAAGGGTCCTAAGGGGGTTGATTCTATTGATCTATTTAACATCTATGTGTAGGGAACCAAAGGGGGAAGACCCTCACCCACGCTCACACTTTTGGAAGAGGAGTTAGAACGGGTCCAACCTACTCAAGATTATTATTAGCGGGTGACTTTAATACCACCTTTGAGCCCCTAGACAAAGAGGACATAATGTGGATGAACGAAGACGACACTAGATGTGCTGTCCCCCAATTAACCCTCCCTCCAGTTAGGAAATGGACGAAGCTGGCACTCCAAGTGAACACCCTGAGTGCAGTATTTCAACTAAGGGCGGTGAACAGAAGAACCCCCTCGTATAGGTTCGGTGCGAACACGTTCAGTAGGATCAGTGGTCCATCCCGCATCGACTATATCCTCCTTGATGTGGGGCTTTGGAGGAAGGTGATTGATATGAGTGTGGGTGTTACAACAGACAGTGATCACAATCCCCTCTGTCTTAGTATGAAGCCCCTGTGGGACGATCCCTCTGCTTGTATGAGAGGCTCCCAATTGAGCAACACCAAGGAGGTCTACCAATCCAATTCTAGGCGTACACTGAGATGGTGGAAGATAGTCTTACAGGAAGATAAGATCAGGAACACACACAACGATTTGGAAGCGGGTACTATCGAGCTTCAGTCTCTGTTCACATGCCCAGGTAGAGCTGGTGAGATAGTTACTGCCCATACATGTATCTTTGCTCGCCTTCGGTCTTAATTTACCGATATGAGAACAGGCCGAAGGCCATTCACTTCAAAAGGGGGAACAGTCCCGTGGTACACAAGGGATTGCAACCGCGGGCGCTTAACCCTAGTGTCCGCCATCAAAGTAAAAGACGGTGCCCTAATAAAAGCCTCTAAGAAGAGCTATAAGACAAACTTGCATCAAGCAAGACAGGCGTGGCATGGATCTCGGTGGCAGCAATTGAAGAAAGCATGCACGGAGAAAGATTCTAAATCTTTCTGGTCCCTAGTCGCCTGGGGTAACCAAGCAGGGGCCCAATCACCACCCACTTATATGACTGACCAGGCCTGGTTGGATCATTTTTTGACGCTTTATTCGGCCTCTGGGGAGATGCCCATTATGGAGGAAGCTGGGCCGTCTATCCAGTATAGCATTCGACAGATGAGTTTTTTACGCTGGGTGAGATTGAGTCCTCTCAAAGTAGAATAATACAGTCTAAAGTGGCAGGGCCTAATGGCATACCAGGGGACTTATTCTTATTGGATATTCCAAGCTCGGCTAATTATATCTTACTTCTGTCCAATGCCATGGCCAATGGTGTTCCAGTCCCAGGGTCATGGAAGGGGCAGAGGTGATCCCAATTTATAAAAAAGGGGATAGAGGCGAACCCTCAAATTATAGGCCTATCAGCTTGCTCGATGCCCTCCAAAAGGTCTTCTGTAGAGCCCCTCTGCATAAAATCCAGGCTAGGGAGGAAGAAAATGCAATCTTATCCCAATATCAGGCTGGGTTTAGGGAAATAATGGAGACTATCAATCAAATATTTTGTCTCCTGAGCCTGTATTGGAAGGTTGTTGTGATCGGTCGGGGCAGACTTTATCTACCTTTCATCGATTTAAAGACATGGCTTAGACTTAGTACCCAGGCACAAGCTATGGCTCGTGCTCAATGATATGGGGATTCCTCCACCTATCCTCAGCTTGCTAGTTCAATTGCATGAGGGGAATTATGCACAGATCAGACTGGGGCCGCAGGGACAACTCACAGAGCATATCCCAGTTAGTAGGGGAGTGCGCCAAGGTTGTGTGTTGGCTCCCACCCTTTTTTCATTATACATGAACGGGGTGGCCAGCTTTCTGCAGCAAGAACCTGCAGATGCACCATACTTGGGGGGGTACTAGGTACCAACCCTATAATTTGCAGATGATACCCTGCTGGTGTCTAAGACCCCAGGACTTCAGCTTCTGCTCAGTAGATTCCGATCGTTATATGACACTAGGGGTTTGGTTATTAACACTACCAAAACTAAATTCATGGCCTTTAATTCACATAATTCCTTTAAAGGCAGTGTAGCGTTAGATGGGCCCCCCATGGAAAGATTCGGTACCTTTGACTACCTAAGTGTCCGCCTTTCAGATAGAATGTCTTGGAATCCCCACATAACCAAGATGTTTCTGAGCCATAAGCGTGTTACGGGTGCGCTAGGGAAGGAACATCGCTCCTCGCATAGTAGACCAGTTGCTGCTGCTTTGCAGGTCTATGATCTGAAGGCAGTTCGCATAGCGCTGTATGGCGCAGCGCTGTGGGGTTTTAACAAGATATCCGAGCTTACTACCTCAGAAAAAAAAATTCTTAGGAACCTTGTGATGCTACCCCAAAGTACCCCGCTTACACCCTTAATGCTCAATATGGCAAACGCACTATTAGCAACTGAGTGAGGCTCCGCCCGCTGCTTATAGGGCACGTATTATGAGGACAACTGAGCTACTGCCCTTTTCGGAAGCCCTGGCAGAGGTCATCCGTCTTGACAAGTGTAATAAGGTAGGGTGGATTATAAACGTCAGAAAATTGGTGTCAGATGTCGGGCTCCAAGGTCTTTGGGACAAGGCAGACCCCACCCTGCTTTGAAAAGAGGTCCTGAAGCAATACTGTTGGAAATGGGTGGAGCAACATGAGTCTATCAAGCCTAAACAGGGGAAACTCACCAAAGAATTCCTGCTCCACAAACAGTTTAGATCGTTGGAACCCTACCTAGATATAATCCAGATCCCTTAGGACAGGATGTTATAAATTCAATTCAGGTTTGGTACCCTTCCTTCCAGTTAAGTGGCACCCTATCTCTCCAAGTCCAAGCAATTGCCCTGTTTGCAAAGCCCCACTGGAGTCCATAACCCATGTGCTGTTTGCATGCCCTGCTTACGCGCAGCCCAGGGACAAGTGGCACAAACCGGTTTGCCGACAATTGGGCACACGGAACCACTGGGATGCACGTCACATGTTGCAGTCGGACACCAGGCCCCTCTGTGTCTGCTCTATGGCTACGTTTTTAAGCCACATGTGGGTATCAGAAGGAAGGCACTTACAAGAGCACCTCAGCAATGGCCAAGTTGACCCCTAGTCTGAGTTGCTTTTCAAGTCCTACTGACAAAACTTAGGTTACCCTCACTTGCACTAGATGGTGCACAAGCACTTTAGTGTAGATTGATTGCATAACCCGATTGCTAGGGGAGGACCTTAAGGTCAAACCTGTGACATCCTCTGTTGGATTTTTTATTATTGTCTTAATTAGTTTTTATATTTTACACTAGCTTTTAACCAACAAATCCTATTTTTAAATGTATAAAAGATTTTATGATGTATAACTTTCAATTGGCTGTTGCCGGACAGATATGGTATCAATTTGCCGGCTGATACATGGGCTTGTCTTCAATTCTAATTGTTGCGGGTAGTTGAATTGAGCACCCTAAGTAAAAAAACGTTTTCCATTCTGGACTAACATGTTTTAGCCATGTTGGCAACTTTCCGCCAAACAACACTTATGTGATACAAGTTTTCGCATGTCAATTGCTAGATGCCCTGTGTGACTTCTTTTTTAAAACATTTTTAACTGTGTTTTATTACGTATGGCTTTTGAAGCTTTTATGACTTCAACAGTCGAAATAAAGCTTAAATGATGATGAAATATAATAAGGTAGTGTGATAGACACCCAGATACGTGCTTACTTTGAGCCAGTGGCTGCAGGTAACTGCCAACCACCACCATTTATTTTTGGGGCCCAGGACTTATTTACCATCATCATCGTCTGACAAGACTGAAGAAGGCAGCAAAGAGGAAATGAAAAGGAAGAGAAAGTCAAAAAAACAGTGACAGAGAGAGAACGTAGGGATAGAAAGAGCCTGCAAGAGTGAGATAAAGAGGCAGGGAGTGTATGGCAGTCGATGAAAAAGAGATGAAGAGCAGTGAATTCTCGACATCCATAGAATTCAGAAATCCTAGTATTCAGCAGCTCTGTCTGCAACCTCCTGACGGAAAACTTTGAGAATTGGCACTCATTCTTTTGCAATATAAGCACTGACTCTGATAAAATAGGCATTTATTTCATATTACGAAAGAGCAGGGCATCTTGTGCAAGAGACAAGAATGTCACTGATCCTATTCAAAATTGTCAACATGTTGAATTAATGCCCAGTAACTTTTCTACAGCAATAACAAACCAAATGTTAATGCAAGGAAATAATCTTAACAGTCCAAGAATCACATCAAATGAAACATCGGTTCAAGAGCAAAACCAGTAACATGACGTGAAGAGACTCCTCCGTGAGGACCAGGGGAAATTAGCCTCTAGGGCTACTGATGCTGAGCGTCGTCTCTCAGAGATGATGGCGTGTTTGGCCGAGCATAACAAGATCTCAGCAAACGTATGCAAAGTCTGGAATATCGCGTGGAGGATGCCAAGGGGAGGGCCTGGTGAAACAACATCCACGTAGTTGAACTCCTAAAGGGTGTAAAGGGATTCTGAACAATGGTTGAATTCCTGGAAGAGTGGGTGAATACCTTCACACCAGCCCAATCCCTCTCACCGCATTTCTTAATTGAAAGAGCACATCAGGTACCCTTCCGCAGACTTCTGCCTGGGACCTCTCCATCCAGTGGAGGCAAAGATGCTGCACTACAAAAACAGAGATGCAATCCTACAGGAGGCTAGATGGGCAGCTCTGCATATCAATATTCTCAGACTACACAGTGCTGACTCAAGGGAAATGTTCCTCTTTTCTCACAGTGAAGTGCCACCTTTGGTTCTTAAATGCTCAATATTCCATACTGTTTCCAGTGAAATTGAAGGTAATGCATGGCCATCAAGCTCACTTTTTCACTGAGCTGAACTCAGCCTGGTACTGAGTGGAAGCCCACTTTGAGGGCGGCCATCTCCCTCCCACTTATAGTACCAACCCATCCCAGCCCGGCAGGTGAAGAGGCAGGAGAAACAGACCTTGAAATAGGTCTGGGGGCACTCTGAGAATGCCCTCCCATCACGCACTTCACCAGAATCAATGATCGGCAATAGACGCAGCATTGTCCCTCTGGCAACAATCCTTGCTGACCCAGCAAACTGGCTCCAGTGATGCCACGAGTGAGGCTGATTTGGTTCGTCATGAGGGACTACTGTTAGGCCAGGTAATAACCCCATGATCAGTGGATGATCTCCTATAAAGGTGGCCCTCCCTTCCTCTTCATGGTTACTGAACATAGCTCCTGACCACTCAGGGGCCCCCAGACATCCCTCCTCCACCATGACTTGAACTTTTTCTGCTATTTCTCCAACTTTAGCCCTACTCCACCATCACACCTGTTTTGTGTATTGTCTCATAGAGCAAAGGTTTAGGCGTACAGTCAAAGGTTGCAGGCTCTGGTTTTATTGCTTGCTGCTTACTGTTTTTATTCCCATTGCACGAGTGAAACATTATCCCCCTTCTTGCAGGTCAGAATGGATAAATGGTAAGGGTACCCGACTCCCATTCCCCCTTTGCTCCCCACACATATCTGTAATTTCTCTATGGGCACTAAACACACCATTCCAATTTCTCCCACTAAATGTATGTGGAAAACATTTAACACACCGCCATTACTCATTATATGCTCATATCAAAAGATAGTGGGCACACATTATTTTTGTACAGGAAACACATCTCACTTGCGATGAAGTTCAGCACCTGAGCAGGTGATGGAGAGGTATGGTTAATGGTATGATATATTCCACATATGCCCGGGGTGCACTGCTCTGGATACAGCCGCGTGCCCACTTTTAAGCCCAAAACATAATCATTGATAAGGAGGGCAGATATGTTGTGGTGAGCCGGTTAGATGGCGAGCCTGTCTTTCTAGGTTGTATCTATACACTAAATTCAGAGCAAATGACATTCTGGACAACTCTATCAAGAGTCCTAGCTCAATGGGTAGGCATCCCTTGGATACTAGGATGCGATAATAACAATGCTTACCAACACTCCAGGAGATTCTCTGGATGGGTTCAACATTGGTCACTTCAAGATACATGGAGAGGCCATAATCCACACCTATGACTTTACTCTCATTACTCACCCCCTCACAGTTTCTAGGTCCGCTTAGACTGGTTCATGTGTCCTCAGGACTTAGTTTCCTATCTTTTTCACTCAGACTACCTGGGCTGTGTGATATCAGACCTTGCTGCACATATAGTAGATACCGAGTGGGGTGCTCCTCATCCATTGGTTCATACTTGGAGATTATCCAAAGATACACTAGATGATCCGGTATTTTGTGATACCCATTTATCCCACCTAGCCCAGTACTTTGAAGAAAATGATGACTCAGCCACTAGCCATGCTGTTGAATAGGATTTCTATAAAATGGTCACTACGGGCTTCTGCTTTCAAAACATAGCAGGTGCTCACAGGGAATGGACCAGGGCCCTCTGAGACCCGGATGAGGCAGTGACTGCATTAGATAAGCACCTCTTTCTTGATGACAGAACACGCAGTGCCCTGATAGACACCTAGAAACAACAAGCCACATTAGTAGTGCACCTACTCTGTTATAATTACACAGAGTACAAAGTCCTCATTCACTCTACAGGTGACAAATTCGGTCGCCTACTTGCATGGTTGGCCTGGAAGAAAACACATACTTCCTCAATTATGGAAATTGTCCCCACCAGAGGCTCAATTTTGAGATCCCAATGAAGTATACTAGAAGCATTTAGCGCATACTATGCCGAGCTGTACAGGATGCCTTATCCCCCACCCCGGCACAATCAGACATTTCCTAACACCCCCCCCCCTTCACTGCCCACTATCAATGTTTTACTATGAGAGGAGTTAGATGAACTCATTACTGTAGCTGAGGTAAAGAAAGCAATATATGACCTAGCTCGCAATAAGAGCCCAGGGTTGGATGCTTTTCCAACTTAATACTATGATCGGTTCTCAGTCAGCCTGGTTCCACATTTAGTTGCCCGGCGGCCATATTGGGTGCCAATTAGAAAATACTCAACTAAGTCATCAACTAAGTCCTAGCTGATCGGTACTGGAGTGCACTAACTGTAATTTACTCCAACCAAATAGATTGGCTCCAAGACACAACAATTGCCAATGTCTATATGTTTTGGATCAGGCCTTGCTGCGCTACCCACAGACAGCATACCTCATATTGGACCTCGAGAAGGACTTTGAATCTTTATCTTCGGATTACCTTCGAGGTTCTATGGCGGCAGGCCTGGACCAATGCCTGCTGACCTACATGAAGCTGTTGTACACAAACCAATCACTTAGAGCACGCATAGGCCCCTTTCCAAGAGGCCGTGGCATGCGTCAGGGCTGTCCTCTCTCCACTGTCCTATTCACAATTGCCATAGAGTCACTGGCTCAATGCCTTTGCTTGCAGGGCCTGCAGTGTGGTATGCCTCTTGAAGGTTGTCGCTCTATGCAGAAGACCTATTATTATATATCTAAGATGCATCAGCGGTAAACAGCATTTACCATGCATGTGAGACAACGCATGCCATAACAACATGGTCATTACAACGACCGCATTGTTAAATAACATACCTTTACAATTCAAGTTGGAACTACGACTTGCGTTAGGGGGCAGAAGTGTTGGATTTAACATCCAACACCTTCCTACTGTTGCACAGACTGGAGTTGGAATAGTAAATTATACTTTTCCAACATCCAGCTCCCTCTACAGCAAGTAGTTGTTCCAACTTGCATTGTAAAGGTATGCGATGTAACAATGCAGTCGTTGTAACAACCACGTTGTATTGGCATGTGTTGTAAACGCATGCAGTCTAACGTGCCATATTCGAGTCAGCAAGCACGTCTTCAATATCGTCTACTTTATGGGACTTTGAGGAAGCATCTGGCCTCAGAGTGAAATGGAAATAATCTTGTGCCCTTTCATTTCACAGCAATTCCCACCCACGGCTAATCCAAATGGACATTACTCTGCTAGCCTGGAGGACAACTGCAGTCTAGGGATTTGTCTATACCAATCCCCCAAAAAGCTGTTTAAGGGTAACCTGAAATATGCCTACATAACCCTCCCATCCAAATCCACTTCTGGCAATGGCTTCCCCATGCACTCACAGGCAGGCTACCACTTAATAAAATGATCATCCTCCGTGGCTCCTATATTATTTTGAAAATGTACCAGTGTTTCCTCAGAGTCACTTTTTCTGTGATTTAGAACAATTCTTGTGGGACTTGCTGTTGCACGATGGGAGGCGACGTGTGGCTCTTCAAAACGTTTAGCTGCGGGTGGGTCAAGGTGGGTTAGGGGCACCATGCTTTGAAAATTATTACCTAGTGGCACAGCTCCAATGGGTATCCAGGTGGTTGGCAGGAAGAAATTTCTATCAGACAAGCACAGGAGACAGTCTTCTCCCATCCTATATATTACGCCAGCTCTTACACTCCACTATGAAAATACATTGCTCCTGGTCCCTAGATGGGTGGATCGCCCGAAAATGTCTAACTAGAGTTCTCCAGCTCACAAGTAAAATCACCCTATACTCCATGAAAATACCCCTCCAGGGCCTACCAGGAACCTTAGGTCCGCTAACAGATGAGCAGATGTTGAAATGGCATTCACACCCCTTGGAAACAGTAGGATACCTCTTCTGAGATGCCCAGGTATTCACATTCAAAGAAATTTGTCACGATTATAATATCCCCTGGGACAGTTACCAACATATGGGAAATTGCTGGTGGACGATTGTAGAAGGCTGGTATTCTGTTGCAATAACCCCCCCGCCCCACTTTTTGCCAGACTACTGCTGCACTTTGACTTGATTTTCCCTGGGTCCCTGCCAATCAGGTTCCCAGGGCCTGTGTTCTTTCCCAAACCTATACCTTGTACCCCCAATTGGCACCTCTCTGGCCACATGTCAGTCCCTTGTGAAAGGTACCATTGGTACCAAGGGCACTGTGGCCAAGGAAGGCCTTTTAGGGCTGCAGCACTTATTGTGCCAACCTTAGAGGCCCTGTACCTTTACACACACACACACACTGCCATTGCAGACTGCGTGTTTTGGTGCAGAACAAAGTGAAGAGTCGATATGACACACCTTCCTGTGTGCCACGTCTACAACCCACTGCCCTGGCATAGGTCAGCCACCCCTCCAGCTGGATGCACTATACTAGTGGTGAGGGTACAGGTGCATGAGTCCTGTACCCCTCCAGTGTCTACACCAATTCTTGGACATTGTAAGTGCAGTAATGCCATTAAGAGTATATGGTGCTGGGAGTTTATCATTACAAACTTCACAGCACCATAATGGCTTTACTGAAAACTGGGAAGATTGTTATCTAACTTCTCAGCACATTAAAACTGATGCCAGTGTGGAATTTGATGAAAAATGCACTCAGAGGGCATCTTAGAGATGCCCCCTGCAAAACGACCAGCATCTGGTGGGGTCCCTGACTGGTACACACCAGCCTGCCACCACAAGACATGTTTCTAGGCCCCTGGGGTGGGAGCCTTTGCTCGCTGAGCCCAGAAACAAAGCCTCTCCTGAGCGGAGGTGGTCACACCTCCCCCAGGCCAGGAAGATCCATCTGTGGCAGGAGACGCTTCAAAGGCTTTGCCCCTTTGTAATGCGACCCCCAGCCTCTCCTACTATCAGGAGCAGGCCCCCTTCCTGTCTCCCCTCCTTTACAGTGGGATGACAGGTGGGAAAAACTAGCTCAGCCCAGAAGGTGTGCCCACCTCTGCCAACCCCATCCTACTGACTTCGCAACCCCTAAAACGTCACATAAATACAGTATTTAGGGGGCAGCCCAGCACCAAGAAGACAGATTCCCGCAAGCTAAGAAGAAGAAGGACAAAAGAAGATGCCCAGCAGAGGAAACTGTAGAGAAGAAATTACTTGGCCCCAGCCCTACCGGGCCGTCTGCAGTTTCAAGAGATTCAGCACCGGAAGTCACCTTGTCCTGCAGTCAGCAACCTCCAGAACCCTGGGAGGACTGACTGCCTTCAACAAAGACCGAATCTCCAGTGAACAGCTGCTCTGATCAAAAGAAACTCCCAAGACAGACTCTGAGCCTGCTGAGGGCAAAAAAAAACGACGCCTGGAATCACCACTGAACCCGACACCTGTGGCCTGAATCCAGGTGGCCCACAAGTCCCAGCGAAGTCCCCCAGTGCTCCAGACTCCTAGTCTGCCGTGGGTTGACCCCTCCAGGACTCCCCATGTTGCCTGCAGCCTCTGCAAAGAGACCCCCCAACCACGAGTGGCCCGGTAAGGTGAAATCTGACCTCAAAAGACACACCTGCATCTAGCCGCCCTGCGCCCTTGAGAAAAGAACCTGAGGTGCACCTATGTCCCCGAGCCCTCCAACTTACATGCCCAGCTGTTAGGTCCTCCCGGAAGTCTTCCTGGACCAAGCCTGCAGCCGAAATCTAAAACTGGCAACTCCCATTGAAAACAACAGGGCACCCGATGCCAAAACAGCACCTTGCATTCAGCCACCCCTGTGCCGCTGCGGGTGCACCTTGGTGCTAACTGGGATCCCCGTTTGCCCTGAGCCTTGACCCTGGGAGAACCTTGGAATACCAACTCCCACAACCAAGTACTTACCCGTAAACCGATAACACTCTTTTCTCCCTTAGGTTCTATGAAAAAATTTCCAGGTGTTGAGTTGGTTTGTATGAAACCTTAAGAAACTGCAAAAGTGTAAAAACTGTTCAACTTACCTTTTCTCTAGGAAATATCCTAGTGTGATATCTAGGCATATCACACTGAGTAGAACAAGTAACTTAAAAATAATCTAAAAAGTAGCATACATAGCAATCTGCAAAGTAACCAAAAATTAATTTGGAACTGTTGACTTACCTGTAATTCAACCAACTGGATTTGAACCTGCATTCAACTGTAAAACACTGCATAAGATTTTGCAAAGTATCATTTACACTTACCTGTGCCAGGCTTGCTTGGTTCTAGAAAATAAATATAACTAAATAATATTTTTGATACAAACAAATTGGTCTGAGTTCAGTCTATGAGTGTGTGCAATCATTTGCTGCATGAGTTTGTACAACAAATGCTTAACACTACCTTCTGATAAAGCCTTACAGCTCGGCCACACTACCACAAATAGAGAGTAAGATACTATCTACTTTTACATCTGCCTACCTTTGGGGTTCCACTGGACTCTGTGCATACTATATCTCATTTGGTATAGTATAGACAGAGCCAGCTTCCTACACTGATTACTATGGGCAGCACTGGATGAAGAACCGCCTACCCATGCAGTGATACATACTGAAAACCTCATGGTGGGAGGTTAATATCTCATCACATGACCATACAAAGCTATTATAGAAAACGTGGACTTCTTTTTTGTTCACCTCTGCCGCCTCTGGGAGGAGTACGTAACAAGACCTCTTCACGACACCAAGTGGTCTAGGGCCCTGGAGTCCTCTAAGACTGTTTCGAGGAATGCTCGTCTTAAAAATATCTAATAAATGATCGTTCACAGGTCTTACCTTACACCCTCTTGACTAAATCATATGTTCCCCGCACCGAATTACACTTGTCCTAGATGTTTCACCCTGTTGCTGACTTCGGCACATGCTCTGGTCCTGCCCTAAAATAGCATGTTTTTGCCATGCAGTACATGATTCATTGAGCATTGTCACAGAACTCACCACATTTTCCAAGTTTGTAACCCTACCCTATTATTCATTTGGCCCCACTCATCCTTTTAGAACACATAGGGAGACAATTTTACATGACAGCATGTAGCTGTGGGGATCTGTCATTTTAGTATGAGCCAGTGCAATTCACTCCTAGCCTATTGTTTGTGTATGTACTGAACCTTGGTTTTTTTCATATCTAAAATTGAAATGTGTCTAAAGATTGGTACCTGATTTTTATTAGCTGCTACAATTGCTAATGTCTATATAAGAATGGTACAACTTTCTTATTCACATCCTTCTACAATTGCTATTGTCTACAGGTGATAAAACCCAATAAAACATTTTATCCATCACCAGTAACATGACGAGAAGGTCCAAAAAGTCCTTGGTGATTCCTTCTCAGGTCCAAACATAATTTCGGTCCTTGGTCATGGGTAATCACATAATGAACAAGATGTAGGTGGTGTAATTCAGGAGGAGGAATTGCCACAGGTGAAATAATAACTTCTTAATACTTGAACTGTGTCCATCGGGGAGACAGTGGGGAGGGAAAATTAAAGTTGTGCCTGCAAAAGTGATAAACCTTGTGAAATATGACATTTGTGCAAACGTTTTTGTGAGATATATTGTCTGAATTATCCCACAAAACTAGGGGGCATATCAACAAGGGCTTTATCTCTGCTTTTTTGGCTTTAAAAGCCAAAAAAGGAGAGATAAAACTAGCGCCCTATCAACAACAGGGTGCTAACATGCAAATTTGCATGTTAGCACCCTTTTACTCTACGCTTCCCCTTGCATCTCTAATGAGATGCAAAGGGGGCGTTCCAGAGCAAAATAATAGGAGAAATGTCGCTAAGCGACATTTCTCCTATTATCAAGAATGTCGCTAACCCTGTTAGAGACAAAAAGAGCAGCGCTAACCGCGGTTAACGCTGCTTTTTTACGTCTGGTATTTTTCTGACTTAGCCATGATATCCTATGGAAGTAGGATATCATGGCTAAGTTTGCCTGTCCCTATCAACAAGGTAACGTGAGATTATCGCTAGGTTTCCAGCGATAATCTCACGTTAGCCTGTTAGCGTGAGGATTTTTATCGCTATTGAGATAAGCGTTGCTAATAGCACGCTATCTCAGTGATAAAAATTCACACTAGCCGGCGATAATTATCCTAGCGCTAAGTGCGCTTAGAGGTAATTATCGCCGGTTGTTGTTGATATGCCCCCACGTTTTTTGTGGTTTCAAAACATATTTCTAAACTTTATGAAATTGGCGAAGTTTGTGATGCTCAGCAATAACGTTCATGAAGTTAGCAAAAGCAACCTTTTAGAATGTTGGTCACCACTTAACCAAATTTGTTCTATACAATGCAGGCTCCTGTTCCCTAATGCACAATGAATCTTTACAGAAAGTCATATAATACATGCAGCTTTTGGATCATTGTTGTGATGAGGTCAGGTAATTTCAGTATCATTTGGAACATGAAGGGTGGTTTTCTCATCGGGGAGTTAGTCCTTCGATGGTTCCAAGATCTGTGTAAGAACTGCCATGTGTTACTAGTTGAGAATGTTGCTTTGACCGCTTTTACACTCTTCCAGTTACTCTGCTTCTGCTCTTGGACCAATATCATGGTTGAGATGTCAGAGGGGCAAGTTGTTCTGTGCACGGAATACCACATGGGGCATCCACAAGGGTCGAAAAATGTTAGTTTATTATCACAACCAAACCACAAATGGAAGGCAATGTTAGAAAACCTAAAATCAGCTCTGAAAAAGGAGATTCAAGATATAAAAGTGGGAAACATGCAAAAAAACATACAAACCAAATGGAAATCCCAAAATGGAAGCCAATTAAAAGTAATTCCATCTCCTAATTCTCCCTAATGTCGAGCGGAACATATATTTCAAATATGCCAGTCAAGTGTTATCTCTACTGAATGACAAATCCACCAATGGACATCCGCAGTACTTAGGTTTTTATGGTTCTGCGGACCTAGTTCTAGCCACTGGGCTGAAAGCTGAGCCCAGTGGTGTGTTACTTGAACTGCTGAAATTTGACAGTTTTGAAGAGCATTGCAGCCATAGCCCCCATTATGATTTAAGACATGTGAAATTAAAATGTGAGTGATATGATGCAAGAGCTGGTATAACAAATGACAGCATGGAGAACACCAACAAAGCTGGTTCATGACTGGGCCATTCAACGCAGGGTCTGATAAAATCCAGCTAATACACCCAACATGTACTGGGTCTGGTCGAAAGATGAGTAAAGTAAGGTTAGGGGGTTACGTTTTGAGACTGTGTTTATCGTTTACACACAGAGCATTTTGTTTTGGGGTGGGGGCTTAATTGCAGGCTCTTCATCCAAAGATCATTGGAAATGGAAGAACAACCCAAGTGGTCTGATAGGGGAATGGCTATTTGATGTGCATCAAAGTCATTCCCAGTGTACAGTGGGGGTAGGCTGAAAAAGTACAGGTTTCTGGATTCATCCAGAGCCCACAGTGGACACTGGAGAAGTAGAGCTGGGCTGAACAAGCGGTCACAACTCAACTCAACTGCAACAACAGCAAGGTGATGAATGGAATGATTGAATTATCTCAGTCACTGAAGATCGCTCTGGGCCTCATTCCATTCTACCATTTCTCACCCACCGTGCCACTTTAGACAAAGGTCTGCCTTATGCAACTCAGAACTGACGCTGCTCCTTATGGGAACGGTCCGTCCTGAACTTCAAGGCAAGGCCCCCTTCAGAAGGAACAACAAGCAACTCCCAACCGGTTTCACCCTAGCTGGGGCTTGTCAGCAGGTGTGCCTTAAGTCCTACAGCTCAGTGAGCATGGGACCGACGACTGGGCATACCCATTGCGCTAACAGCTTCAAGTGCAACAAGCAACAAGGTGAGGATGTACTGCTTGAACAAACCTTAGCCATCAGCGATCGCTCTGGGCCGCATCCCAGTCCATTGTTTCTAACCCACCGTGCCACTCTAAACAAAGGTCTGCCTTATGCAAATCAGTACTGCCCTGCTTCTCATGAAAACAGTCCGCCCCAAACAGCGACATGAGGCCTCTCCAGAAGGGACCACAATTAATCCCAGACCAATTTTACCCTAGTTGAGGCTTGTCAGTAGAGAGCAGCATGAGTCCTATGGCAAAGTGAGCATGGAATCCCCATTAGGTCGAACCCATCACACTTAGGGCATCAACTGCAACAAACAAGAAGGTGATAGATTGTAGTGAGTTCTCTCTGAATAAGTACAGGCATTGTTAAGTTAGCATAACCACGTTAGATGTTAGAAAGCCATCTTTTGGCTTTTGCACACGACACTGCGTTTACATGTTATTTCTTAAAATGAACTGCTGTCTCGAGACTTGCTTCACACAAGAGCAATCTGTTGTTACTATCCCAAGCTCTGCGCAGCGACCTTGGTCTGTACACGGTGTGACAAATAGTCTGGTTTATTACACAATGCATGTTTTTCACTCTAGGTTGATCGGCCCACTATTTAGCCATAACACACGCGCAGCTGCAAATGCCTGAAAGTTGGTGCATTTAATATCACAGACATCATGTTTATCATTCAGACCGAAGACGAGCCTTCCTGCGAGAAGACTCCTGATGCTCCTGTGATGTGATTTCACTAAGCTGATCTTTGAGGTATGGGGTCCCCTATTCAAGCCTAAGAGACCTTCTATTAGCATAATAATAATATTAGCTTCTTAGTAAAGGGAAGGTGGTAGTATCCACTGTCATTATAATATGATCACCCCTTTTATATTCTATGGTATTGTAACTATGTTGCTGGTTTTGATATTAATCATTTGTCTGCTTGTATTAGCCAAAGTACTGCATCTTAGGACACGTGGTCTATAAAAATAAACCCCTTTTATTTACAACGTGTCTCTGTTGATTATTGTTGTGGACTGATGTGAGAATAATATACGAACAGGTATTTTCGATTCCCACCATTCCTGAGAGTATGTACTGAGTCGCTTGTTCTGGGTTGTCTATTCATTGGGACCGCCGAGCTAAATCTCGGATAACGAATGGGACACTTATGCTAGCCGGATACTGGGTTCTGGGTTCTGAGGTGAGTTTCTGGTACACCACAATTCACTGAGGTCCTGGGGTTCTTCGCATAGTTCTGTGTATCAGCAGAATCCCTGCAACATGGCGCACCTAACGTTTGGTCTATGAGTTGAAACGCCTTAGTAGTGCTTACATTTAGTCCACAGCACCCTCATTCTTGTTTCCGGATAACAAGTCTGACGGATTTAAACCTACCTAGTTCTATTGATATAGGTTCCTTCAAGCTTGATCATTAAAAAGGTTATTGAACCCTTGTGCTACTAAATACTTGAAGTATAGCTTGTCCTTATGGCAGTAGACATTGCGGCGCACAGCCGTGCAGCTCTGAAACGTCATTTGACGCAGTATGGGGTGCCGGACACGGGCATGGACGTCATCTTTGTGGTGGGAGCCGATGCGGCTCACCCGTTTGAGTTGTTCTATTCCTGGGTGACGATTCCGGCAGTCAGTGGGGATGACGATACCTTTCATTCTTACACTGCTACTGCCGTGCCTGCTAACTATGCGCCGTATAGGACACAGGAGATACCAATATCTGCTTGGCAACATCAGATTTGGTTTAATGGCGCCCTCCCCCATGTGGTTATACCGCCGAGAATGGGCCCTTTATCAATTGCAGGGGCCACTTGGCCGGTACTAGCCGGATTTACGCCTCATCCCCGTTACCTCACGGTGACGGTGGCTGAATTGCGTGTACTACACACTGCCCTTATATCAGTATATAGGGCGTTGGTGCAGTATGTGTCGCGCACTGTACAGGCGGGGGCGCCTGTTAGTGCGGGACAACCTAGTGATCGTCACGCGGTGGTCATTAGTCCTGTTATGGTCAATTCTGTAATGGGCAAGCGCCCCCTCACAAGGGATGATTATCCTTTTTGGCTTGCTGAAAAATTTGACCAAATAGAGGCGGTTTATCCGCATACAACTCCTGTGGAAAAACACAGGATCCTCACCATTAGTTTGCCTAAAGACTTAGTTCCCCATATAGATGATTGTGTATCCTGGGGTAAGATTTTTGCTGCGACGTACGCGCAGTGCTTTGGCACTCCGTCTATGTTACAGCTGCCCTCCATAATTAAACAGGTTCAAGAGGACCATGGAGCGGAGTCTGCGATAGAATTGGGGATGCGGCTCCTCGGAGATTTTGGCCTGGTGGCTACCATGATAATGGGAAACCTTAAGGGTGATGCGTTGCACTTTCAGGTTCGTAACGAACTGAAAAAAGTTGCTGAAGAGGACAAGCCGCAGGAATTTGCAAAGATAATTTCAGAAGCATATCGTGATTTGGGTCGTAGCTCTTTAGGAGTTAAGCCTGTGATCAAAAATCCCGATTCTAAGCAGCAGGGTAAGGCAGAAACTTCTGGTAAGGATGGTCGGCCAATTTTTCCAAAACAACCTTGGCGGACTAAGCAACAGGGAAAGCAGCAGCAGAAACAGGGCTCTCGGCCTGCCTCTCCCGTACAGTCAAGTAGTGAACGCACTTATGATCTGCGAGATCGTGCTACTATTAAGTCTCCTGATAGATTTCAGGTTTCTGAACCGCGCTCTCCTCGTTCTTCACAGGAAACATCGGCTACACAGTCTGGTGGCGGAGGCGGTGGCAAAGGTCGGGGTGCTCCACAACAGCGTGACCAACCCCGACAGACTGAGGGTAAAGGCAAGCAGGACGAGTTTGCTCGACAAAGACCCCCGTTTCAGAAGAAGAAAGTGGCGGCTCTGACGGCAAAATATGCCTCAGATAGTGCGGACACAGCTTCAGAACCGGACATGGGCGCTGACGCTACTGGACAGCGCGGCAGAAATTACCATAGTCCGTCAAGCTCTGCGTCCATTTCTGGCGGCGACAGCAACTGATGTATTGGTTACTGTTGAAACAGCTGACACCAGAGTGGCTCCCCCTGATAGACTTTATGAAATAGTCTTATTAATAGAGGGTGACATACAACGTACTATAAAAGGGATTTTTTGGGATAATCTGACCACCACCTATGATATCCTCCTAGCGGAGGCAGATTGGCCCCCAGCCTTCGTTTTGGAAGCTCCTAGAGGGGAGGAGAAAATCCTCCCGTCCTTTGCGCACACTGTGCCTAAGGACCAAGCTGAAATGTACGCTGGTGAGTGGGCGCTGGCGCTTGCGCCAGCGGTATATCGTACTCAAGTGGGTTGGGACCGGTTGTCCCCCTGCCATGAGATTCCATTGCGGTCTATGCCCCAGCCTCAGCCCCAATATCCCATGCGTCGTGAAGCTAGACCTCACGTCGCGGCGATCCTTGAACAATTGGAATATCAGGGTGTAATTGAGACTTGTGTGTCCCCTATGAATAACCCTTTATTCACTGTAACGAAGCCTGACGGCTCGTACCGTTTAGTTTTGGATTACCGGCACCTAAACTCCCATTGCCGGACCTGCGCGGTACAAAATACACATAGCTCGGCTCTAGTCGACAGTCTCGTGCGTAAACGGTTTAAAACGACACTTGACATTTCCAATGGCTTTTTTAGCCATAACCTGTCCACACTGAGTAGCCAGTGGACAGCGTTTACTTCGGGCGGAAAACAAAAACAGTTTACGAGATTAGCCATGGGCTACAAAAATAGCCCTGGCGTCTTTTCCGCTCGCGTGGTTTCACTCTTAGAAAGAATAGACCCCGAGGCATACTCCTATGTTGACGATATCTACCTCACGGATGACGAGCTGTTGCCGCATCTGTCTCGAGTCGACAATATTGTAGTGAGTTTTGCTGACTATGGCTACAAATTCAATTTTGCGAAGTCTCACATCGCGGAATATACAGTGTTGTTTTTGGGCTACGAGCTCAATAATGAAGGTAAGGGGTTAGCTCCCCACTTTCTGGAGAAGTGCGCATGCTTGAGTGCGCCAACGACACTAAAGAAATTACAATCTCTGCTGGGCTTTCTGAATTTCGGCCGTACGTACATTCCTGATTATGCCCAGCGTATCAAGCCGCTTTACGCCTTGGTACAACCCACATTTTCGAAGTCTAGCTGGCAGCTGGAACATTCTAAAATTTTACAGTCTTTACAGGCTGACCTTCTTGCTTCACAATATTTGCTGACACGTGATAACCGCACTAACCTGGTAATAAGAATAGTGCCAGGCGCCGTGGGTTTCACGTATTTGACGTTTAATGAGGGCGATACAGTCCCCATTGCGTACAAATCCCACTTGTACACCTCTGCTGAATTACGTTTTTCTGCGGTCGAAAAAGTTCTGACTGCTGTACAGATGGCGATCCTTAAAGAACGCGCACTGTCACATGGGAAACAGATTCTGGTTGTAACACCCTATCCTGCCTTAGAAGCGGTGACAAAGGCAAGTGTACCAAATTCTAAAGCTTTGCATCCTCGGTGGATACAATGGGCCACAACACTGACGTCGCCAGACGTCACCTACATCTTTGATGCCTCATTACAGACTCAAGAGTTCTTGCAGTATGAATTCGTTCATCCGGCTCCTCTGTCTTTGCGCCCGCTCGAAGAATACCATTGTGTCATATACACTGACGGGTCTGCGCAGCCCGCAATTGGATCAAAGCACGCTTACTCAGCGGCTTGCGCAATTGTCGTAGGTACTTTCGTAAATGGTGAATTCCAATCTGATGCAGTGCATACGCAGTCATTGGGCGATTGTACCGCGCAATTGGCGGAGCTTCGGGCTCTAGTGCTTGCACTGGAGTTTGCTGATCCCCGAGTCACTACTCTAATAGTGAGTGATTCTTTCTACTGTGTCCAGTCCTATAATGACAATTTACACTTCTGGTCTCAGAATGACTATCGAGACACAAAAGGTGGCACAATTAAGCATAAAACGCTTTGGGTTCGAGTGGCAGACTTTAAAGAACGTCTCCCTCTCGTGAATGTTATTCACACTCTTGGTCACCAGCGACTTGGTGTCCATGCTGTCGGCAACAGCTTGGCTGACGAGGCAGCTAAAACAGCAGTGGCTACATACTTAGTGGCAGCAGTTACCAGATCAAAGAGTAAGATTGATGATGACATCTTGGCAGCTATTGCTGCTACAGAAAAGGGAGGCGATTACCCGAAGGGTTTTCCTTCTCGTTACATTTACCATTTAAGTCCTGATAATGTCCCATTAGTGAGGATTAACGACGTTGGTGACAGAATTATTCCCAACGCGGACTGCAGACCCGCACTGATTCTGGCTGCTCATGAGGGGTTGGCGTCTGCCCACGCCGGAGTGTCAGCCACAACGTTACTGGTGGTTTGGTTTATATAAACAAGCGCGCGCTTATGTTCTTGATTGTGACATTTGCCAACAGATTAAACCTTCTACTGTTGCGCGCCCATCACAAACACAGTTGTACATATCCAATAAACCATTTGGTTGTGTTTATTTGGATCACTGCGGTCCTTTTTCTTCTGATACTGCGTACAAGTACATCTTGGTTGCAGTGGATTCGTGCACACGTTTTCTGTGGGTATGGCCACAAAGGAGTGCTGACTCGCGGACTGTCATCAGAGATTTGCGTGTCTTTGTGGGAACCTTTGCGTGTGGTACCTTCCATTCTGATCAGGGCCCTGCGTTCGCCTCTAAGGCTTACAAGGAGGCTATGAGAAATTTGGGGGTCCTAGTCAAATTTTCGTCCCCCTACCGACCTGAGGGTAATAGTGTGGTGGAGCGAATGAACCGTGACTTAAAGCAATCATTGACAGCCCGTGTTTTAGGCACAGGCCGGAACTGGCTAGCCCATTTGTATAACGTTCAACGTGCACTTAATAATCTCCCTAGAAGGTCTCTGGGTGGGCGGACCCCGTACATGATGCTCTTCGGAATCAGAATGTTTGTACCAGACCTTGATGGTCTAGACATGGCGGCGTCGACCGCACCCTTTTACGTAGATGATCACTGTGCTGTTTTACAGACTCTACAAGAAGCCAGAGACACTCTATCGAAGGAACACTTGCCCTCCACATCTGAAGTTGAAGTTCAGGTTCCGGTAGTCGGCTGGCTACCCCGAGTTGGAGATCTGGTCCGTGAGAAGGTGGAGAACAAGAAGGAGTTCGGCCCCTCTTATCGTGCACCAGTTCCAGTGCTTGGAGTGCAGGGTACAAGAACAGTCATTTTACCTCCACTTCCTGGTCGCAAAGAAAACAGGTACATCTCTATTGACAATGTCAAACTTCAGCGAGTGGCCGATACTTCTTAGCATGACTCCAGCAGTTTCATGCCAGACGATGCAAAGAAATTCAATGTTGACTCTTGCTTCTAACACCTTGCCTGATGTTGCCATCGAGATGCAATCGGTTACTGATCCCTTGTTGATACCATCGGCTGGTGGTTTGCCCGAAGAGACTGAGTATGCTTATCCTACACGTGGTCCCTCGCCTGTTTTACAATCTACGGCGCTTGGACAGTCCCGTTTCTCCTTTGACACTAACTCGTTGCCCTCAAGCCCCCCATCGAACATTGCTGTTTTTTTCAGCTGGTTTAAGAGACATTTTTTGATTGCCCCTTGGACATACATTTGGCTGTTGCTTTTCAGTATTTTTTTGTTTATGTCCGTTGGATTTGTGATAGTTTTTTTCCGTCTTGTGGATGGCCACTATCTGAGTGAGAGATCGACAATTAGACTTATCAATGGAACTTTGGCCCCCCACTCCTCGTCCCACATCATGAAGAGGGACCAGACTTTTGTGAATATTACTGCCTGGCCCGTCTTGGATGGAATCGCATGGGATGCTGTTAAATTCCAAATTCATGGGCCTACAGAGGTCATTAATGTACCTAATGTATTTCGTGTTTCTATGGGTGATGTGGTTAGGCAGAACATACGTTCTGATGATTGGGATGTACACGCCATTGAATCACTGTTTTCTGATTTGAAATATTATGCCGCTTTTGATGCTGAAGATTTATACGAAAATGCGGCTAATTATGCGGAACAGTATTGTTTTCAACATTATGGCAATCATTTCCTGCATAAAGCAAATACATTTAGAAATTTTGTAAATTTTACCCAATGGGAACACTGTCCTACTCCCGAATTCGGAAGTTCACAAACACTAGTTAACAAGTATTCATATTTTACCGATTTCAGTGTTTCCGACCCGGCAGCGTTTTATTTTAAAGTGCTGCCTGAGTCTGCCGCAAAGGTTAGACTGACACACACAAAGTTACTTTATTCCAAGTCCTTTATGGACGAGTTGTCAATCAACGGTTATGATGTATGGAAGGCTACTATTGATCTAAAGTCGGTTTGGGGTTCCAAGCCGTGGCAGGTACAGGGTACAGAAGCTTTACATCGTGCCTGTCTTATACCAAATCATATTTTATTTTTAAATTCATCCATCTTCCAAACCACCTGTTTTGGATTGGCTACTTCTAAACAATTAAAATCGCCTTCTGTGCCGGATCTGGGCGCTTATCCCAATTGGGATAACCACACAGATCTGTCCCTTGCTGCTTTGCGCTCTTTGGTTTCAAATACATCTTTCAATATTTCGAAAGTTAATAGTGAGGGTTGGTTAATTTGGCAAAGCAGTTCAGATATCTGTCAACGACGTTTTCTGGGACTGAAACCGGGGTATACTCAGGAACGCGTGGACCCTCGGTTTGAGTCGTCACATACTGTAACTACATACTCTGTGGGCAAGTTATGTCAATCTTGGCTGCGTCATTCCACTTTGGCGTCTGTCAAAGTTCATTTATCCCAATTACATGACAAAATAGATTTGAATGATTTTGTTAAGGGTCCTGTGGGTGGCAGAACCAAGAGGTGGGCGTATGCTATTTACAACGAAGTCTGGAAGTTGTCACAGATTGAGGCGGCTTCCAGATTGAGGGCTATTGACCAGGCCAACATGGAAAAGGTTTTAGCCGTTATAGATAATAGCATTAGCACTCTCTCTTCTAGGATTTATACATTGGATAATATTGTTTCATCGGTTGTTGATATTGTGCATGATGATATGTCTGTGTTATATCATGGTCAAAACCAGTTGCGTTCTGTTATGCAGTTTGCATGGACATTGCAGACGTTAAAGGCAGGGAGAGTCCCTTGGGACTATCTTAACACTACATCGTTATTCCTTCCCTTTAACCTTACTGACAAGCAGCGATTTATGTCCATGAAGGATGCTACATATTCATTGTTACATATTGAAAAATTAGAACCATTGCCTTTTTCTGTAGCGGAGATCAATTCAGCTACGTGGTTAGTCCACGGATTGATAACTCTCCCTTTTGCGCTTTTTAAGTTTACGTCTTGTATGAAACATTATGCTTTGGGTAGATATGAACCGCTGGGCACCGCTTTCATACATGAGGTTTGGTCCCTCCCCTTTACGTATCGATGTACTAGGGACGGGACTGAGGTTTATTTGAAAGGCGAGGAATGTACCACGTCACCAGACCATTCCTTGGTATGTAGGCACATTCAATTACACGGCGCATGCAATGTACAAGCACCGAACTTAGCCTGCATCCTACGAGGTGTCCCAGTGCCTGTGATTACGCCTTCTTTCACACTGCTTGCTAACGGTAGTTATTTGATTTTGAATAGTGAAGCTTGCTGTGGGATGTTAGTGGGAATCCCGTATATAGTAACTGTCTTGCAGAAAGTGGTCTGCTGCAATAATGTTCTCTTTCCACCCCCGCATGGGCGGCTGGATGCTTCCATCTGGCCTTCGATTCCAACCTTGAAAGCAGAGTTCAACAAGTTGAGCAGAATAAGAGCCCTATTGTCCCAAAAAGAGGTGTCTTTGACTTCATCTCGTGAAATATTCGACCTTCACGTGGCTAATACGCGCACTGAGGTACAGGCGCTTCTGAATACTGACCTCCCCCTACATTTCGGCTCTTTGATCCAAACTATTTTCAATGCCTCGTCCACGACCGGCCTGGCTCATTTTTTTAAACTTGTGGGCTCGGGTCTCGTGACCTCTTTCCAAACTATTTTTGGTGTGGTTCCGGGATTTTTTCATTCACTTTTCTCGAGCATCTTTGGAGGTGTTCCGCTGCTTCTGGCACTAGTGGCGGGTGTGCTGCTTTTCCTTTTCATACTACGGAATGGCTGCTCCTTCTGTGCCACACGTGCACCTGTCCCGCCTGCATCTTCTTCGGGATAGGATGCTTGACTTTTATGGAACTCTGCCATTGGCGACATTAAGCCTGGCATATGGATTATCCTTCCGGTATTGCTACTTCACCTGCGTGCAGCCTGTGCTTCACTGCCTGGATTGTCCCTTTGAATGGCCTTTGGATTTGTGCTTGACCAGCCTGGTGTCTCCGGTGCCGGATTTCGATCGACTAATGAGGCCCTTAGTGTCTCACGAGTTGACCTGTTCTGGTGTCCGGATAATGGCTTGTGGAGCAGCACATGGGATCCTGGGTAATTGGGACATCTCTACAGCTGCCTACAACTTCTTGGCTATGAGCTATTTGGAAGAACATTCCGGGTGCCCTCTGATCGTGCTGGAAGCTCCGCTGATTGAAGAACACGTGTGTTCCTTTTCGTTGATGGATTGGATGGCTGAGACTTTCGCTGGCCCTGCAAATGATTTTTTGTTGGAAGCAGTTGCCACATATGCTGCCTATACATTCATGGATTGACTGCACTGTCGTCCTTGGCGCCTGACGCTCCTGGACAGCACCCTGCCGTGGCATTTACCTTTTTCTTTTTTGCTTTCTCCCTGATGGTTGTTTTGAGTTTTTTTTAATTAATTATATTTTTTTTTCGGACACCACTGTTTTCCCCTTTTGCTTTTTAATTTTTTCGTTTCAGACTTTAACTCATTCTGAACCTTTGGATTGGTTACGCCTTGTTCTGCTCTGACGAAACTGAACTCTGCGTTCTCTCTTTTCTTGCCTACTAAATAGTGCTTCGATCAAGGGGGCGTGTAGTGAGTTCTCTCTGAATAAGTACAGGCATTGTTAAGTTAGCATAACCACGTTAGATGTTAGAAAGCCATCTTTTGGCTTTTGCACACGACACTGCGTTTACATGTTATTTCTTAAAATGAACTGCTGTCTCGAGACTTGCTTCACACAAGAGCAATCTGTTGTTACTATCCCAAGCTCTGCGCAGCGACCTTGGTCTGTACACGGTGTGACAAATAGTCTGGTTTATTACACAATGCATGTTTTTCACTCTAGGTTGATCGGCCCACTATTTAGCCATAACACACGCGCAGCTGCAAATGCCTGAAAGTTGGTGCATTTATATCACAGACATCATGTTTATCATTCAGACCGAAGACGAGCCTTCCTGCGAGAAGACTCCTGATGCTCCTGTGATGTGATTTCACTAAGCTGATCTTTGAGGTATGGGGTCCCCTATTCAAGCCTAAGAGACCTTCTATTAGCATAATAATAATATTAGCTTCTTAGTAAAGGGAAGGTGGTAGTATCCACTGTCATTATAATATGATCACCCCTTTTATATTCTATGGTATTGTAACTATGTTGCTGGTTTTGATATTAATCATTTGTCTGCTTGTATTAGCCAAAGTACTGCATCTTAGGACACGTGGTCTATAAAAATAAACCCCTTTTATTTACAACGTGTCTCTGTTGATTATTGTTGTGGACTGATGTGAGAATAATATACGAACAGGTATTTTCGATTCCCACCATTCCTGAGAGTATGTACTGAGTCGCTTGTTCTGGGTTGTCTATTCATTGGGACCGCCGAGCTAAATCTCGGATAACGAATGGGACACTTATGCTAGCCGGATACTGGGTTCTGGGTTCTGAGGTGAGTTTCTGGTACACCACAATTCACTGAGGTCCTGGGGTTCTTCGCATAGTTCTGTGTATCAGCAGAATCCCTGCAACAAGATGGATTGCTTGAATTAATCTCAACCTCTGCCAATTGCTCAGATCCGCATTCCAGCCCATTTTTTTCCACTCACATGCCTCTTTAGACAATGGTCTGTCCTATGCAAATCAATACTTACTCTGCTTTTCATGGGAACAGCCTGTTCCAAACTAGCAGGAGAGGCACCCTCCAGAAAGGACCACATTTAACCCTGGACTGGTTTCGCCCTCGTTGGCACTAGTAAACAAAAGGTAGCTTGAAATTATGGCACATTGAGAATGGGACACAGAACTGGGCATACCCGTCACAAGTAGGGCATCAGTTGCAAGAAAAAACAAGGTGATGGATGGAAAGCTTGAATTGATCTCAGTGACTGGCGATCCCTCTGAGCCACATTTGAGTCCATTGTTTTTCAGTCACCATGCCACTCCAGACAGAAACCCTTCTTATGCAAAACAGTACTCCTCCTGGGACAGCCTGTCCCAAAATGCAAAGAGAGGCTCCCTCTTGAAGGACCCTTAAGCAACTCCATACCGGTTTTGCCCTAGCAGTTCAGGCTTGAGTGTTCCTATTGGAGCAAAGTCATATCTGATTTGCACATGGCAGGGTCTGAATTTAAGTTGGAATGACACCTGCGCAATTGCCAGTGGTTGAACCTATTGCAAGCATTCCTCCCATCACCTGTTGTATGCTTGATGTACTGCAATAAGTGGGTGAAGGTATGCCCAGACATGGGACCCGTACTCACTGTGCCAATGGAACCAAACTACACTGGACCAATGAACCTCAAACATGGAGAAAGCGGTCTTGGGTTGCTTATGTTCTGGGTCAGGGAGGACCGGGCTTGGTAGCTCAGACTGGACTGTTCCTGTTGTAGCAGGACAAGACTGATTTGCTTATGCTTGATTCTAAACTGAGATGGAATGGTGGGCAAAAGGTCAATGGATTGGGATGCTACCCATAGCAATTGCCAGTGGTTAGAATTATTGCAATCATTCCTCCCGTTAACTTTTGTGTGGTTGATGTACTGCCCTAAGTTGCAAGCAAATGCCCAGATGTGGGTCCCATCCTTGCTGTGCCATTGAAGCCCAGCTACACTTGACTGACGAGCCCCAATCAGGGTGAAACCAGTCTTGGGTTGCTTGTGTTCCAGTTCAGTGAGGACCTGGCCTGGTGGTTCGGGTTGGACTGTTCCTATTCGAGCAGAGTCAACTGGGTCCAAACTGAGGTGACATGGTGGCAAAACACCAAAGTGTTTGATTTCTGCTCTACACGACTGCCAGTGGTCGGACTTATTGCAAGCATTCCTCCCATCACCTCTTGTATGTTTGACAACGCAATTCAAGACATGTGAAAGGGCAATTGGAGCTCCCTTCCCGCTGAATACAGATGTCAATGGTAATGTGCCATGTGATGTCTCTTATAATGTAATTGATGATGTCACTTGTGATGTAATCTACTGCATATGAGGTTATGAGCACTGCATGAGGAATTTATAGCGTTGTTGCTTGCCATTACTAGCAAACCGAAACTGTTTTGTTATGTTTTTCATCATAGCCATAAAGTTTCTTCAAATACAGAAATTTTTGTTTAATTTAAATTGACTTTTATAACAAGGGATTAGAACCATAATTTTACTGTGACAATTTTTTTTCTGTGAAATATGCACACATACACACACACACAAACACAAGTATGGCATTTCCCTGTCCACTTCCTCAAAGGAATATTTATAATGTGAGATCACATTTAAATCAAATGCCCAGATTCAAAATGACTTTTGTGCCAGGAACGTTACACCTTAATGTGCATCCTTAGTTATAGATGCTTATTAAGTACAGCAGCCTATAGTGATAGAAATATATATGGTCTTTTGCCCGATCTGTTAACTACCTTTAAAGGCTTAATACATCAATCTGACAGGGATCTAAACTTGGTTGACCATCTCACCCTATGTTATTTTGGACACCATTTCCGGCCTCCGACATTTGTGTGTTATCATACTGCATGTTGAGTGTTGTAGGCTTTGTTAGCTTCCATTGAACTAGTTATAGTGCCACACCTGACAGCAAAGATTAGTCGGTGAAAGTTTCAGGAATGGAAGCTGTGGCCACGGTGACATGGAGTGCGATGGTCAACTTAATCTAAACTCTCGACATTTTAGACATCCCAAATGTCAGAATCCATCTCTTATGGTGATTGCATGTCTGAGACTCAAGGGATGAATGGATATATCAACCTAATCATGCACGACCAGCACCGCAGTTGGCATTCCTGTTGGCATTCCTGCTGTTACCTTCAGCCTCCTCACTGAGGACATCAGGAGCGACTTACCCACTCTGAGTGCCTCCCTGTTGGAATCCTATCTGATGAGCAGGAAGCATAAGGCAAGACTCATGGCTTTTTTCAGTGCATCAATCAGAGACACTCTGATAAAAGGAGCTTGCTTTCATATGGATGGCAAATGCATGTTAAAATCTACAGGTAACTCATCAGAAAACGTGAGGTGGTGCTTACTTTAGTGTATCTTTCAACTTAAGAATTACACAAGTAGAACCTGCTGCATCACATATGCATGCAAAATGTTGACAACTGTTTTAAAGCACACCGGCAACCCATGAACAAGGGAAGAAGTCAACAGAAGACCCAATAACAGAAAGAAAAGCCACCATCAGAAAGAAGGAATGCAGGAGGCAAGTTAAAAAAGAAATCACGGATATAAGGACCCACTGAGAATCATAGACACATGCGGTGCAGGGCACTGAGAGCTGTCACACTGTCCAACTGAGGAAACAAAGGACCAGATGTACAAGGGTTTTAGTGTTTGTATACACTCTAATGCTGTAAATCAGAGGGTTTATAAATGCTAAAACCCTTTTTCAAATGTACTAAGCCCATTTAATGATTCTGAATCGTTAAATGGGAAGAGGAAACAATACCAAATTGATATTTGGAAGGGACGTGTTTAAGGCGTCCTTTCCAAATACGGATTCCTTATGTGTTAACCTTTTGCAACTGAAATCCAGATGTAAAACATTCATATTCAACTGACACCTCAAAGGAGGTGGTAGCCTGTTCGCCAAAAGGTTGGGGTCCCTTAGGGGATTACCTTATGCCTAAAAACAAAGTCTGTGAATCACTTTATGTTTTTTTAATGCAATCCTGTTTTCCTTTAAGGGGAATGAGCTACAAGTTTAAAAAAAAATGGTTGCTTTATTTAAAAGCACTCACACTCATGGTGGTCTGCTGATCCCCTAGGCCACCATCCCAGTGTTGGCAACCAATCATAGTAAGCTGCAATTTGTTTCCTACCTCATCAATAGTTATAAGATAGGTCAAATTACGATCCAATACATTCCTGTATTTTGACCTGTTGATACATAGCTCGGATCTCAAAATATCAATGCATTTGGTAAAAATTGGGGCGCAAATAGCAACAACTTTTACCAAATGCATTGTATATTTATTGATCTTCATGAAGGATGAACTAGTGCAAAGCATGGAAAAAGCAAGAGTGAGGTGATGAAACAAGGTATTCGAGGAAGAATATTATTAACGCTTCAGAACGTGCTTAGTACTGAAGTGGACCATTTGTACCGGTTGTAAATAGCAGGAGTCATTATACTTCAATACAACCACGGAAGAAATATGGATCAGCTGCCCTCCACCAGGCTTGAGTCTTTGTGATATAGAATCACAGTATCATTGGGAGCAAGTGTGTGTGGTACAGTGTGGTGCTGGAGAACAGGTAAGGTGCAGCGGCCAGGGCGATTGATGCCAGAACACGGGGGCTCACGGATCGATCGCCGGTGGCAGGTCAGCCCTGCATCATGCAACTCTGGGCAATAGCTCGCTTAATCTTCTTTTTTTTTTTTTTTTTTTTTATAATTTTTTATTGAAAATCTTGTGTCAAAAATACAATTAATACAACCATAAATTGGCACACAAAGAAAGAATATAAATTGGCAAGCAGAAAGAAAAAAAATACAGAATTACATGAAGAGAATAATTTACACAATACGGAAATCAACCATTACACAAAGTAAAGATTCCAAATTCTATCAAACTTCGTAATCCCGCCTATTCGCTGTGCATATCGCATTTCAGACTTTCTAACATTCCTAATTTTTTGCAGCCAGGCAATAAAGAGAGGGACATGAACTGACTTCCAGTTCTGGAGGATTAATGACCTTGCAACTGCCATTGCAATAAATAATAGTTTAACCCACTGTTCTGTCAAACCAAGATCGGAATCGTAGCCATACAATATTAATTTAACATTATAAGTAATCCGAATCCCACAATACTTTTGCATATATTCGAATATCTCATTCCAAAACGGGATTATTTTAACACAGTTAGCTATAGTGTGGGACCAGTTTGCAGGAGTATATTGCTGACATCTAAAACAAGTGGCAGTAGTATTGGGAAACATTTTAGCAATGGCAGCAGGGGTACGGTACAGGAGCCATTTACTGAAAAACAGCATTCTTCTCCAATTAGATCCTCGAAGAACACTGAAATTCAGTTTATTTATCATTTTCCAAGTATTAATATTAAGTACATGATTCTCCTGTTCTTGCCATTTTTTGATTGCTTTTTGACTAAGATCATCCGCAGTATATTCTGCAAGAACACGTTTCCATACCCCTGGCTTCCTCGTCCTACAAATCGTGAACAAATCGTCCCATAGTTGATTAGAGGAACCAATGCTGACTGGTTCAACTTGTACCAACGTTTTAAAAATAAAAGCATACGAACCAAGTAACATAAAGTTCCCAGGAATTAGAAGCTGCATCTCTTCAGGTAACAACCATGTCCCTTCCCTCAAAAAATCTGACAAAGAGTGAAATCCCAAAAGTGCCCATTGTAATACAGTATCAACTCCAATTTTTATTCCTAAATAAAGAAGAGCATTCCTTAAGGGAGTTCTAAGATTAAATTGCGGGAGAGAATATCTTTTAAGAAAAACATCCTGACGCTTAAAAAACCAGAGCATCGTCTTATAACGAGTGAGTTTCGGTAATTTAGGAATATGTAACGGAGAAGGAATCTGAACCTCATGACAAATTCTATTAATAAAGAAATTAATAAACACAGTTGGGGTCTGCGTTCCGGATTTAAACCGCTCTAAATATTGGGCAAAATATGCTCTATAGTAATCTTTAATATTGGGTACCGCTAAACCTCCCAAATCTGTATCGGCGTAAAGGATCCGCATTGCGATCCTGGGACTTTTTTTTGCCCATATAAACCCTGTGAATAGTGATTGTACTTTTGAAAAAAAACTACTGGGCAAAAAACAAGGAATGGCAGAAAATAAAAAGTTAAATAGTGGCAGAATAGACATTTTTATAAGTGCCACTCGCCCTAGGATGGAAAATGGCAACGATTCCCATCTATTAAATAAAGATTGAACCTTGCGTAGAAGAGGATCAAAGTTTAACATAACTAACTCGGAAACAAAAACCGAGTACATAATTCCTAGATACCTCTTCGGTCTAGGATTAATACAGCCGGATAAATCAGTATGTAGCTCAACCTCACCCCCCCCCACAGACTAGTATTTCAGTTTTATTTTTATTAATGCGATAACCACCCAGATGTTCGAATTCCTCAAAAAGTTGAAGAGCGGCAGTTTGAGATTGAATATCCGACTTAATCAGTAATAAAATATCGTCGGCATATAGTTTGATTTTTGCCATAGAGGAAATAGGAGGAGAGATATTTTCGGATTCCCTGATAGCTATGGCTAATGGTTCAATAAAAAAAGCAAAAAGAATAGGGGACAAGGGGCAACCTTGCCTGGTGCCCCGCTGAACCGATACTTTACCAACCATGACTGAGTTAATGATTATATTTGCTTTGGCACCCGTGTACAAATTTTTAATTAAGCTAATAATCTGTGGAGGAATTCCAAAGTGATTTAAAATAACAAATAAAGTTGTCCATACCACTAAGTCAAAAGCTTTTTCCGCGTCTAATAATAAAATTAAAGCGGAAATTTTATTGGTCTGAAAATAATCTAAAGCCTCAACGAGAAAATGTGTATTTGTGGCTAATTGTCGACCTGCCACAAAGCCGTTCTGATCCGGGTGAATAAGATCCTTAGCAATATGATTGAAACGTATTGATAATAATTTGGTAAGGATCTTATAATCAATGTTAAGTAATGTAATAGGCCTATATGAATTGGGATCTTTGGGATCTTTGCCTTTTTTAGGAAAACTCACAACTGTGCCCTCCCCAAAAGAATCTGGAACTTGCCCACCCATTAACATATAATTAACTAATTGTAGTAGCAAATCCGAAAAGGCGCAGAAGAAAACCTAAAAAAATTCAGCGGGGAGGCCATCTGGGCCGCAGGCCTTACCGATTGGGAGGTTCTTTACCACTAATTCCAGCTCTGACTTTGAAAATAAACTCATCATTGCTCCACTATCTGCCTGAGATAAAGAAGGCATATCATATCTTGCTAAGAAATTTAAAAGCCTAGAATGGTCTATTTCCTGATGATGGCTATATATCTGTTTATAGTGAGAAAGCATTATAGTACCAATAAGATCAAGCTGTGATGTGTCTAACAGAGTGGTAGGAGATTTCAAAGTACGAATTGAATTTGCAGCGGCTTGCTCCTTAGCCTGCCAAGCAAGGAGTTTGCCAGAAAAATTACTCTCCTCATAACTCCTTTGAGATTGTATAAGGAATTGCTGTTCACTCTGTGTAGCAAAAAGCGTACTTAATTCACGTTTGGCCTCGTTTAATTTTTTTTGCGCAAGACTAGAGAAATTTGATTGTCGAAGCTGAGTCAGAGAACAGATTCTTTGATAGAGTAAGGTCCTAGTCTGTTTAATAGTACGCCATTCTTCTGCGTCTTTGGCGATAATAATACCACGAACAAAGGCTTTTAGTGAGTCCCAAATAATATGTAATGGGGCCGTGTGTGAATTACGAGCAATAAAGTCAGCAATTTCGGATTTTAAAAAGGATACCCAGATGCTATCTTGTAGGTACATTTTATTAAATATCCATCTCTTAGGGGACTTAATTTCTTCCCCTACTGTAAACTCAATAACCAACATTGCGTGGTCTGAAAAGCCATTATGCAAAAATTTCTGATATGAGAATTCTAATGAATTAGAGGCCAAAAAAAAATCAATACGAGAGGAGGATCTATGTCTTCCCGACCAGTAACTAAATTCTTGTTTATGAGGAAATTTCAATCGCCATGGGTCACACAGATCAAGTAATGCGGAGTACTTCATAACAGACCTCAATGACTTTGGTTTAGATTGTTTCTTCAAAATACCGGTGGAATCAAGTTTTATGTCGATGAGGATATTAAAATCCCCGCCTATAACTATATCTCCTCTGACCAATAGTAATGATTGAAATAACTCCTCATAAATGGCGGCACTATCTTCCACAGGGGCATAATAACTAACAAAGGTAATTGGCCTATTCCTATTTTTAATTACACAAGTAGCCCAACACCACCGCCCAGCTCCTCCATCTTCAAACTGAATAATTTCTGCATCTAAATTACGATTAATAAAAAGCGCAACTCCCCTTTGAGATTGTTGAGCACATGAAAACCCACGATATAAGGACCAATTTTTAAACATTGAAAAATAATTAATTTTCTCCACAGAAATATGGGTTTCTTGCAGCATCACAACTGCGGGGCGCTCTGTTTTAATCCAGAGCTCAATAGTACGCATTTTTTTTTTATTATTCAATCCATTAACATTGAAAGAAACAACTCTAACCCCTCCAATAGACATTAATTGTTAAGAAATACTTCTTGCCAACAAAATTTTGCATAGTGAACCACAAGAATTTCATTTTTTTCATTTTTACCCTGCTTCCCTCTCCACCCAAGTGCGCTTCCCTCTACCCAAGTGCTCCCCCCCCTAACCCTGGTCCCGTGGCCCTGTACTACCTCTGTATCTCCCTCCCACGCTGGCCACATGGCACCAACCCCTCTCATAAGAGCGCCTTGGAAGTGCGCCCCGAATCCCATGACCCCCGAGTTCCCACCTGCACCCCCCACCCCTAACTAAAATAAGCGAATACCCATCTAGACAAATCAAACCATATTCCAACCTTAGCCTAACCTTAAGCCAACTTGTCAAGCATCTCCCGAGCCTCATCAACATCTGTAAACAAATAGAATTTGCCCTTGATCAAAACTTTTAACTTTGATTGCTGTGCAATCGATGCTTGAGCTCCTTTGTCCTTAAATAACTGAAGAATCTTTACAAAGTCCTTTCTCCGTCTAGCAGCAGCAGCCGACATATCGGAAAAAATCCGACACTTAGTGGTGGGATTAACCTGAAATTGTCTTTGCTTAAAGGCCTGAGATAGGATTATTTCTTTAACCCGAACATCAGCAAAGTTAACAATGATAGTCCGAGGAAACGGAGAATTAGGGAATGGACGAGCTGGTACTCGATGCGCCCTGGTAATTGTTAAGTCTCCCTTAAACTCAGGGATGACCTCTTGAGAGAAAAAGGAAGTAATCCATTTTGTCATGTCCGATCCCTCGATATTTTCGGGTACACCTACTATTCGAAGGTTTGACCTTCTATTATAATTCTCTAACTCATCCAGTTTGGATTCGAAGGCCTTTGAGAATTTAGAACCAGTGATGATCTCTTTTTGTGCGGTGATAAGATTGTCCTCTACCCTAGAAATTCTAGTCTCAGACTCTTGCAGACGATTAGAAAATGAAGCCATAGAATCTTCAATTTTGTCCAGACGCTTACAGATCACCTCCGTTTCCATCTTTTGCATTTGCTTCATCTCTCTAATTTCTTGCAGGATTAGATTCAGCATATCCTTAACTGAGATCTGAAAGTCCCCAGCAGTTTCAGTATCCATCCCCATAATCGGACTCTGAGACAAAGTCACCTCACTGGGGACAGTAGAAGAGGTACTGGAGCCAGCCGCTGAAGCAAGACTTTCAATAGGAGGGATAACTATTGAAGAAGAAAGGTTTAAGGAAGTTGGAACACCTGAAGATACTGCCCCAGTACCAGCTGTATTATTAAGGTCGTATCTTGCTGTTTTTCGCTCAAACAACGGGAATTGTTTAGAAGCCTTGGAAACCTTGGAAGCGGAGAGTAGTGTGGCCTCTTTAGATGATGACTGTGAATCGAGTGAGTCCACAGGATTAAGGTTCTGATTTATCTCAGGTAATTTAGCTTCTGAACCTACTAGAGCCGCGGCTATTCCCCCCACTGGTGACTCAATTATCTCCTTTGCCGCACTAACAGTAGATTTGCAAGGACTCGGATGAATAACCTGGGTCGGGCTGCCGCCTGAGAGACCATCCTCACCTTCTCCAGAGCTCTCAGAATTTTCTCCCAGCCTGCTTGGCTCTTACGGAATTCTCTTTTAATTGCTGGCGTCGTATTTTGGCCTTGGCCTTCGCCGTCAATTGCTTACCCATTATTAAGACTGGTAGTTGTGAAATAACTTTACCCCGATGAGTATGAGTAACAGCGGAAGCAGCGGTAGCAACAGTGCGACAGTTGTATTAGAGGTGAAATTCAGCCCATCAAAAAGTGCTGGGACCGAGAATCTAGCCCACACAGCGGCTGCAGTACCAAATATAGAAGTGCAGCAGCGGGGCAGACAACTCTAGCAGCGTGGACTAACACCTCACTCTGTGCAACTGTATAAAGAGTCAGTAGTCGACCAATTGGATTACTGCTGCAACAAACTCCATATTTACATTGCCAAATCCATCAAAAAAAAAAAAGTGAAAACTAGAACTGGAGCTTGCGATTTTGCATACCTCGCGCACTTTAACTGCTATCAATGGCTTTACACCAGTCTTCCCAAAAGATACAATATAGCCAAGGACTGGCCGCAGCAGCGGAGGCGGCAGAAGACTCTTACTGAAGTAATGAAGAATTACTGCAACAGTAGCTTAGCTCCCAACAATGTGGACCTCGGCGTTAATTAATGAAGACAGCTCACCGGGCTGAAAACTGTGAAGCTTCTCGAGAAATCACCGAGGATACGACCTGCAGCCGTGCGACAAAAAAACTCAGCTCAGTGACTCAGCCCAGCATATAGCACTGCTGTGGTTCACATCTCTTCCAGAGAATTCAAGTGCTTCAGGTGATTCAAACAGTCAGACAGCTTGCCCTGATCCAGTTATCGCTGTCCCGGTATTGCTGTCCCGGTCCCGGTATCGGTATCGGTATCCCGCAGTTCCGCTGCTGTTCCGCTGCTAATCTCTGCAATCGGACTCCAAAAGGGGCGCCGTAACAAGGCAAGAAGAGAACAGCATACTCGCGGCGCAGAGCAGCCTCGCTTAATCTTCTTGATGGCCCCCAGCACCATGACGCCTTCGGGTAATTGCTCACGCTTTACAAATATTGGATTTACATTTACACTAGCCGATCCAATGAAGGGAAGAGCGCCCAGAGTGGTGGCTGGGCAGTCCAGGATTATCCCATGGAGGAGGAATCTGTTCAGCCCCTGGATAGTATTTGTGCGGCACCTAAGCATGCGGCAGTGGCTCTTACCTGTGGCCGCCCAGGGTGGCAAACGCAGGAATCAATCACCAGCACCCCGCTCTTACGGCCGCCGCGGGGCGGCAAATGCTGGGATCGCCACGGCGACAAAAGACATAGCCACTCCACTGACTGCAAGCAACATTCACCTCTTTGATGAGTGGGGGAAAGGGGCTAAGTCAGCTCAGGTGCTGTCTACAGTCCTGAACTGTTCATCCACAAATCTTTGTTTTCAGGTGTGTTAATTACTTCAATGGCAGGGAAACAAGACTACAACACCCAGAATGCATTAGGATATGACACATGGGTCCAGAATCGGAAATAATGTTCATAATGACCTTGAGGATGGTGATCACCGTGGGGTGGCAACCCAGCGAAGAATGGACCAGCCCAGCTGCTCAACTCAATATCTCAGCCCCATCACCGATGAACATTCAACTGGGAGCAGAGAGAGGCGCAGTGTTGTTCTTAGGAGGAGCGCGGACCATGGCAGCAGCAGCTCATAATGATGTTCCCCTGAATTCAAGCAAACACTGAAAAGAAGTCGCAGCACGGTTTAGCTTTTTTCTCGGCTGCGGAAAGAGACAGATGATCAGACGAATTCTCTCGACTAAAGGTCAGGAAAGGCTAGAACATGGCACACAACACGACTCGATAATTAATATCACCTTCAGATGCAAAGGAATAATGAATTATAACATTCAATTTCACATGCAGCAGCAAGATAATAGGAATAGCAAGTCGCGGAGAAATTCTGTTGACTATGGTGTCGAGTTCGTGGGAAATTTCGTTTTTTATTATTTTCTCTTGCTTCTATTTTAATAAATTGGGAAAACAGAAGCAAAAAACAATCCCTTAGTTTGGCCAGAATGTTTTTGTTGGCAAAAAAACGGAAATTAATATCAATGTTCACGAAACACATCGTGCAATTTAATCTGTCATGCTTTTCTTACAGAAGTTCAAGTTGTGACTATATAATTTAGTATACAGAAACAGATTCTTTTTTTACCTGTGTGCACCAAGTTAGTAAATAGTATATGACTAGGTGCGCAATGCCCATAGGGCTAAAGGGCTTCAGCCATTCCCACCCCCCCAAACCCCTCCATCATGTGTCTCAGCCCGGGCTGCTGCAGCTCGAGTTGCTGTGGGCTCAGCTGGCAGTGTCTGGAGTCTTATCTCCAGCACCCGAGCTTTTCATAGGTCTTTAAAGTCCATTTGCATCTATACATACCTTTGTAAACTGGTTACCGAGGTTTTGGTTTTTTTCTGGTTCCAGTAACCCTTGGGACCCCACTCTGCGTATTCCTAACATTTGTATTTTACATTTACTGCTGTAGTGTGGGAATGCATTTCATGTAAAGGAATATAGTGTAGGGTTGCCGAAAGAAAAATGCCAGCCATGTGTTGTTAAAGAGCTTGCAAAGACCTTGTCTTGACACTAAATTGGGTTATAAATAAAAATGTATGTATTCATTTGTAATGTGACTTTTCTGTCTTTGATCCCTTTAATTAGTTATCAGTGATGGATCATTCAGGCAGCCCTAGAACAGAATTAAAAGTGATTTCTATTTATTTTTGCTGTTCGAAGTATGCACAGATAAGTGCTGAAAAGAAGCTTTAGGTGACTGTTTATTTTTGTACCGTCTGAGACATCAAAATAATGAGCTGGCAACCCTAATCATAAGACTGGAAGTTTGTTGCAGGATCAGCACACTATTTATTTCCTCCTCCCTCGACCCCTGATTAATGCCATAATAGCAATAGTTTAACTTATATCTGAAACCCTATGCCACCGTCAATGCCATTTTGAGATGCTTCAAGTGTCTGGGAACGCACCCTGCATTCAGACAACTCCTCTTTCTCGTCTTCACTTTGATGCTCAACCTGCACTCACAGTTCACAATACACTCACACTGATCACCGTGCACTCACACCATTCACCCGCTCACCCTGCACTCACAGTGATCGCTCAACTCACAATGCACTTCTACTGTTCACCCTGTACCTCACCCTGCAGTCACACGAGCACACTACTCACCCTGCACTCGTGACACTTCAGTCACTTGTCCCCCTCACTGCTAAATCTGCAATCTCACTCAAACAAATCCATCACTAACCATTCATTCATTCGTCCCTCTCTGCACTTAAATCAGCACCCAAATTCATATGGTCACCTAACTCACACTGCAGTCACTCCTCTTACCCTACTCTTACACTGTCGTATCGTTCACCGTGCACTCACATGGGCACTCCTGCCACCCACACAGCGCAGAGGGTTAATGTGCCTGCTACAAAGAAAGTCTACCATGCAGATCACAGAACTGAGTGTGAGCACACTATGAATAGCGCTATAAAAAAATGAAATGTTTGTCAGAAGTGTGCTATAGAGAGATGAGGTGCATTTTTGGTGAGTGGTAGTGAGGGAATTAATGGAGAGGAGGAAATGGGGGAGGGGGCGTCAAAAAAGACTGTTGCATCATGTGTAACCAATGAAAGGGCCAGCCCTGGCTGAGAGTGCTAGCCTCCTCCAAGTTCGGGTCTAATTGTGCCCTTGTGAGGTAGTATATATGGAGCGCCCGTTTGCAGCCACATCAAGCTTAAATCTAAAAACAAATTAAAACAGAGAAGTTTTGAAGCGTGCCCTGAATTATAAAACATTAGGTTGAGAGTGAAGTGGTAAAGACAAGGAGTTCCAAATCTTTACAGCCGCAAATGAGAAGTTGGGCATGCTGGTCTAACTAATCCCACTGCTCAGAGGCGCACTTAATAAAACCACAAAAAACGTAAATTGAAATATGCCTTGTATTGGACCAAGGGCTCTGTGCTCAACAGGAGCTGGTCTGTGCAGCCCTGATAGGCGTGAGCTGGCATCGCTGCTCGCTGCCGCTACTCTCTGCACCGCCGCGTCTGGCGCGGCTCCACTGGTTGCATTCATTTGTTTCTCTTCCAACACTGACAACAAACCATGAAAGTTTAAACAGTCATTAGAGCATAGGCCATTTTTCAGGCCATAATGAGTTCCTCTACTGACAGTGTCTGATGGACCTGCCCAACTGGAGCACTGCGCGCCCTGGGTTTGTTAGCACTGAGTTTATTGCCACCAGCAGGTCTTTAGTTTGACCGATGTCTTTGTCCTCTGAGGCATCAAACTAAGGAATAGCAATGAACATTCATATTAAATGAGACCGGTGCTTCCCCACTCCGCCTGTCTTTTGGTGAAATAAGTTGATTTTAGGTTCATGAATAAAGGTAAACAAATTTTTTAAGAAACCATTAAGGAGGTAATTAATCCTACAATCAGCAGCAAGCACTACTACCATGGTGTAATAGTCACATTATGGGCCCTTTATAACTATCCCTACTGGGGAGATCCTTACCATACAGTTCCCTGAAAACACCCGTGACTTGCCAGTTGGTTGGGGGTGCAAGTGCACAGGCTATATCAGTCCACTGGCAGCCGTGATATCATCAGGCAGACTTTAACTAGTCTATCCAGATGTCATCAGTATGGCTGGGAGAGAGTTGCCTATGTAGCTGTGTAGATATTGCATGCAGTATGTGAATAGATACAAATCTAACTTTTAAAGTGCTACAAATGAGATCGCATAGCATCCAAATTCAACCACTTGCAAACTGTAAAAAGCTTGCTTTAGAACATTTTTGCTCAACGCTTTGGTAGATTGATTTCTAAGTGGTTCTGTGGGAAAACTGGAATCAAAAGCAAAATGTACAACAGGCAAATGATAAAGAAATCAAGGTCCAGACAGGGCCGGACTGGCCATAGCGGGCACCGGGCATTTCCCCGGTAGGCCGCTAGGGTGGGGGCCGGTTTTGGGCCCCCGGGGGGCCGTTTTTGTTACCGGGGGTCGGCATTATCGGCCCCCGGTAACAAAATCGGCCGAAACCGGCCCTCGCAAACTGCTCGGCTGCACTCCCCCTCACCGCAGGGGGGGGGCGGCTGAGCAGTTTGCCAGGGCTGGTTTCTGTTCCCAGTCCGGCCCTGGGTCCAGACAAGGGTAGGTAAACACCTAGGAACAACATATCAACGGGAAAACATCGAGAGGCATATTTGACAATCGGCGTTGTGTGAAAGGGAGAGAGCGCAGATGCTCCATATTTATGAACATATGGTTCATTTCTGCACTCTCCTTGAGCTGGCAACTGTGTGCTGCCTAGCACTAGTGCAGGCACCTTTGCACTATGGTGCAAGGGTGCCTACATTACACATTGTTTTTGTGCAGCAAGAGACACAGGATACCTTCCTGCACAAAAACAATCTAAAGAGACATTTTCCTCTTTCTATGTGTGCAGCACATGTGGAAAGAGGAAATAATGAGGAAAAATAAGGATATTTCTCCTCATTATGCCTCACTGGGTAAAGCGTAGCATTTTGATGCATTCCCAGGTTTACTAGCCTTAGTAAATTTGGGAATGCGCCAAAATATATGAGTGAATGCATAGGAATGCCCATGCTTCACAATCAACTGCATTGCGTTACATTTCTTTTTAAAGCCATAGAAGGTGACTCAAATCGCCCCTTGCATGGCTTTATAAATATCACTGAAGCCTCTGTGCTGCCCTTGCATCACCTTGTGCGACACAAGGACAAGGCAAAGGCTTCATAAATCTGGACCCAGATGTTTAAGTCTGACAACAAAGGCAAACACAATGGGTCTTGACCTAAAAATGTTAAATGTCATGAGTATGGGGCCATGTAGTAGGAGTTTATAATAAAGAAGAGGACGCTTTAAGACCATAAAGAGTTTTATAAAAGTTCAAGAATTCTACTAATTGTTCTCATGGATCTTTTTATTTGGACGGAAATAGAAAAGCAAGTTAGGGAGCGAGTGAAAATGGACAATCCGCGACATGTTTGTTTATGCTCTCAATGACACACAACAATATCCTCTTAGTTACAAATTTCATTCATGTAAATTTATGTTGTTCATTTAATCCATCTAACATCCTATCCAACAACAAGGATGTTCTCTTCTAGAACATCTCTGATTGAAATGTTTTCTTTCCAAAAAGTAAACCAGTAAATAAAATAAAGAAATTAAGTGAGGGTCTGGCCCAGTGAAAAACTTATCTTCAAATGTAAAGGAAATCGTGGAGCTTAATCCATTATGGCAGTAGTTCATTGCTCATATTGAGTGAAATGGGTTTCACAACCTGAGATCAGCAAGGCAGTTGCTGTTATGTTACATCATATCTGTGTAACAAAGCACAACTTTCATTCATGATGGACAGCATGAGGGAGAAGAAGACGGAATGGGTAAGTAAATAAAAGAGACCACTCAACTGACAATGTTGGAAAAAAAAGTAAATCTGCCGTCATCTCAGTCTTTTCCATCCCTGAGAAATATAGATAAAATATGCTAAAATCAGTGCAGACTCATCAATCACAAATTTAGGGGCATATCATCAAGGCGGCGGAATAAAATTATCACCGCTTTTGCGTCTGTTTTCGGCGGAAAAGCGGCTATCGCGTGAATCCTTGCCTTAGCGCCCTTTCCCTAAACGCCCAGCTTTGCATCTCTAATGAGATGCAAAGTGGGCGTACCTTGCCAAACTTACGTGGAGAATGTCGTTAAACGACATTTCTTAAATTAACAAGGAAATCTCTAACCTGCTTAGCGATAATAAAAGAAGCGCTAACCGCACTTAACCCAGGTTTCAGTACCCCTGCTGACTTAGCCATGTAATCCAATGGGAGGTGGATTACATGGCTAAATCCATCCTGCCCTATCAGCAAGGTATCGCCTGTCGCAGTGCGATTATCGCCAGTTTTCCAGCGATAATCGCACTGTTTTGTAGCTAACGCTGGGATTTCTAGCGCTGTGGAGATATGTGTTGCTGATAGCACGCTATCTCCGCGATAGAATCCAGTGATAGCCAGCGACAATTATCCTAGCGCTAAATGCGCTTAGCGATAATTATTGCCGGTTGTTGCTGATATGCCTCTTAGTTCTGTGGAGCGCTTAAGTTACTGAAGGATTGTGCCTAGCGCTCTTGCAAGGCTAAATTGAATAAACTGCAGTGTCAATCAATATTTTTGTGAAAAATAATTTTAGTGCTGAAAGGTGACATTCACACAGCATCAAAATCGGTTTGCGCCAGAAAGTGCCAAACTCTCAATTATTTATGCAAAGGTGTGTGTCTGGGGCAAGGCCGGACTGGGAACCACAACCGGCCCTGGCAAAGTGCTCGGCCGGCCCCCTTCCGGGAGGGGGGTAGGGGGGTGCCGCCGAGCTCTTTGCCAGGGCCGGTTTTCTGCCGATTTTGTTACAGGGACGATTTTGCAGCTATGCTGCAAAAACGGCCCTGTAACAAAAACGGCCCCCAGGGGCCCAAAACCGGCCTCCACCCGTGCGGCGCACCAGGGGATTGCCCGGTGCCCGCTACGGCCAGTCGGGCCCTGGTCTGGGGTGTACCAGGACAAACACACTCGGATCTGATGCACAGCCAGATCAACTAATATCACCTGACCTGGCTTGGAGTGAAGTCCATGTGTCAAGTGAAACCATGTGCAAACAAGGTAGCACGTGGTTTATGTAGCAAGGCATAAAATATATTGCATGCTTAGCGTGTGATAGACAAAAAAATCATATATCTTACACGGCTTACCGCTGTTTGGAGATGTTTTACATTCAAATTTGCACTTGAGGGTGTACCACCACACCGGCCATGCTGAGCAGCGCACAAAACAGGCTATTTTGGTACGAGTACACAAATGATATCAGAGAGGTGCACATTTTCAGAAATCAGCTGCTTTGAAATATGTTAACAGTCACATAATGCAGCACAGAAATTGTTTAAGCAAAGCTCCATTGCGAGAAGGACAGTAAACCAAGGACTCAAACAATACAGTATTATCAAACTGAAACAAGGGAGGGGCCTTCACAGAAAAGCTAATATGCTAAGATCTTTCTAGACTTCATAGTGATGCATTAGTCCAGGTGAAGAATGGCTTTCTGAGATGAAAAAGCTTCGAATGGCAAAAGCTCCTGGCTAGGTCAGAGCTGGATGTGGAACATGAGCTTATATTTCTTTGGAGTAGTTCCACATTTAGTTCACTGAATGGTAGTCATTAGAGCATAGTCCTTCTGAACAGTCATTGGTCATAGGTCTGAGGCAGACTCAATGATTTTCAGTCAACTTGGTAAAGATACTCACTGGAGAATATTGTTAGACATTTAGAAGAAAATTTGTTTTTATGTTAGATGAATGCCTAGAGTGAGACAAAATCAGTCCAAATGGTTTGAAGCCATTCCCATGTCTTCTGGGCTTTTTCGTGGACATTGCCCGAAATGACAAAAACTCCCACAGTTCTGATTCAGATGCAGATGCAGTTGGTGGCAAGACTCGATGCAGTGCCTTTGTGACTTTTTTATGTCCTTTAGTTAAAAATAGAAATGTGCTCAAGCCCCACCAAGTCAATATAACCTCCTGATATGTTTTGTGATGAACGCTGAAGATATCAGGCATTGCATGTAAGAAGTTAAGTGGTGTTTCTTTGGAGCTGAAAACATATTCAGAGGTTCATTGACCCTTCCTCACCCTCCAAAAATGAAATAATGCCCACTAATGTATACAGCACAGGTAGCAGCACCATCCAAGCTTACCCTAGACACTTACTGAAAAGACATTGCACCTTTAGGAGCATTACTAGCTTCCTTAACAGACAAATTAGTGTTACACCACAGCAGTTGCAGAAGAAGCTGTAGGAAGTTCCCTTTTGGGCCCACTTTGGTTCTCCATTATTTTAGCTTAGCTACACGTTTTAGGCCCTTTTGCTTTGCACAGCCACACATAACACATTCATTTAGTGCCATGATATTATTTTAGAAATACGCTGTACATGTTATTATCATTCAGTTCTTCTTCATTTCATTTCCCACAAGGTCGAACTACAGGGTGCCCTGTTTTTTTGTGCTTGGACAGCAACATCTCCTAAGGTATAGATACAAAACAGTGGGACAGCTGTTGCTTTCCAATCCGGACCTAATTATCATACTAACCGTGACTTGCCCTTTGGAAACAGAGAGGAGAATCCTAGCAGGGGAGAAAGGTCTTGGAACGGGTGCACCAGCATTGCATAACCTGGTCATACACCTATGATGCGTACCACCTAACTACAAATACTAGTTATGGGGTCCGGTGCTAATCCCAGAGAACACTGATATATCCCTGTGCTCACATAGTCAGGGCAGGCTTAAACAGATATCTCATTTGTCATAATAGGGCTTTTCATTATATACAGTTTGCTAGTAATACTGATTACTTTGCTCAGTTGTATATAATTTCTAATCACATCACAATTGCTTCATAAATGACTACGATAGTTTCAATAAATATTATAAACTTTCCTCGTGTCTTTCTTTTGTTTATTATGGACATGCATGAGTGAGAAACAAAAGGTGACAATCTATTTCCACGGTTCCCCTAGGGACTAGAGAGTAGCTGTCTATGTTGCCAATTCACCTGTTAATCTGGAAAGGTTAAGGAGGGCAGATGTGGCACTGTGAGCTTTTCAGAAAGGGCCCATATGTACTGATGTGGTTAAGGAGACTCGGTCCCTGCATTTTGACATCCTGTGATCCGAAGTCACAGTTCTTTTTCCAAGCAGAGGTAGCAGCAATGCAGAATTACAGTTAGAGCAGGTATGGCATGAGAAGAAGCAGTGGAAGGAAATTTCCCTCACAGGTGAAGGTATACCATGAGCAGCATATGGCATTAGTTTAGATGGCTACTGTGAAGTACGGCTGACCCCAACAGGTGTGCATGCGTCGAGGTGATGGCTTGCTAAGGGAGATTTGTGCCTTTGAAAGTGTGCTCCAGAGACAGAGACTGAAAACAGAGGCCTACTCTTGGGTCCTTTGGTACCAAATATATAAGTGAAGGGAGAATGAGGGAAAGGCATGATCATGGAGTTGGGTTCAGAGCCTGCTGCTGTGGCCTTATTGATCCCTATGAACATCTCTTTGATCTCTCAAAACCGCTCTGCAAGGTGTCAAGCCTCATGGACTTCCGTTACTGGCCCTCAGAGCTCCTAAGTGACACCTCGAAGTCCCCCAGCCTGCACTTAGGCACCTTCAGTTAGTTATTAATAAGACCTCAGTTTGCATTACTTACAGCCTGCTGATTTTCTGTGGCCTTTTGCCCTTGGTTTACCTTAAGACAGCGATAAGACCCATTCTTTCAAACTCCCTCTAAAAAGCGTCTGTATTCCAGAGATACCCTTATTTCACGTTAAGTCACCCTCTACAAAAAATCATAGAGCACAAGATCCCTTAAAAAGCCCAAGTGACCTTTACATAATTCTTAGAATCACTTAGATGGCTGTTGTGTACAGTAAACCAAACCTCACACACCCTCACTAGATCATCATTAGCCACGCCTTCTCAGTTCCCAGAGCCTCTTAAATTTATAGTGTCATATCCCCTTAAAGAAAGTGCAGGAGACAGATCATGGGTAAGTGAGGCTTTATTCATGCACCTTCACCAACGACAGAACATCAAATGTCCCCATCGCTAAGAGTTCTATCCCTCAACAATCTCCTCTGAACTCAATACAGTCTGAGAGTCAGAGTTTGTTCAATCAGGCTCCATGCCACACTTCTACCTCCCAACACAAAAGTAACAGTAAGGTTGCCCTAACAATAACCCATACCCACCCCCTAACAAGTAAGAAACAAAGAATAAGAATACACAAGGTGTCTTGGGAAAAGAGATCAGGGTAACCTACTACTAAAGGAGACATCATAGAAATCAGAAAGGAAAGCAAACACAAGGAGTAACTATTAGAAGTATCGAGTAATAAATTCACTCCACTAAATCTCCGAGGTACATAGGTCTCTTGATAACTCTATTACTTCTCCTCTGCACCAAAAGACCTTTATCATGTCACTGCTGAGTGCAACAACTGGACATGTTTCTCTTAGTTTCTACACAACCCGGTTTGTCAGAGGTGGATATAATATGTTAGGGAACAACTAACTCTCTGCTTTTGTTCCAAATAGAGCCATCATTTGTTTTTATAGCATTTTTAAAACATTTGATCACTTCCAATCTCCTAGCGAACTTGGACCACTCCACACACCCTTTGGGCGTTCTTATTTTCACAAAGTCACCAACACTGATTTACACATTCCTCACGTTCTTAGAATTGTCAAATATTTCTTTCCTCTTTATTTGAGCAGCAATTTTCTTACACCGCCACTCACCAGCAGTATTGTCTAAATACATTTTGTTCCAAATCATCCAAACAGGACTGACTTTAGTTGATGGAGCCCTCCCTTTGAACAATTCAGAAAGGTATTTTCCAATGGTTGTTTGTGGTGACATATGGTAACCAGACAACCTATTGGACAAATCCTCCTTCCAATCCAACCCATTGACCTTTGGCAATTGTATGACTTCTTTCGATGTCATTACCACCCTCCCTATGGCTCCATTGGTTTCAGGGTGATACAACGAAGAAGTCTTGTGCTCAAAGCCACACTCCCTCAAATAAGATTCTGTCTCGTGGGAACAAAACTGTACACAGTTATCTGTCAATAAGTGGCGTGGAAAAGTTTCTCATCTGAAAATACTTGACAAAAACGCTATCACTGCAGAGGAGGAGATGTCTTGAACATATGACACCTCTACCCATCTAGAGTATAAGTCCATTAGTACCAGGACATAGGGGGTGGCATGCTCACCTCTCACTGGACGCAAAATATCCATTATTACTACACCCCATGGATATCTTGAAAGTGTCCTACATACCATGGGCATTTACTCGTTTTCAAACCTTTGTCACAGCCTAAACCCTCTGTATATTCTCTAATCCTGAACTTAACATCATGATCAAGTCCTGGCCACTAAAAATCTCTGTGAAGCCTCCTTTTGGTTTTCACAAATCCAATGTGTCCCTCATGGGCTAACTGCAAAATTCTTAACCATAACTTGATGGGTGGAATCAACCTCATTCCTCTCAACAAGAATCCTTTGTCCACTGCAAGCTCATCCAAGATTTTCTCCCATCCTCCTTTGTACTCTCTGAGTTCCCTTGCATTTGATCTACCTGTATTCACAAATCTCATGACATGACGTAAAATCTTATCATTCTGTAGTTCTTCCAACCATTCACCTTTGCTTATGATACTATCCGTTACCTCATACACACTCACTACATTTTCCTCATCCAAGTTATCACTACCAACAGAATCCACCACCATCAAATTCACCAATCTTGATAAACAATATGTAGAGAAATTGCTTGCACCTGGAACATATTGAACAGAAAAGCAAAAATCTTGCAAGCCTACTACCCATCTTCTAATTAATGACAAAATTGAATCTAGACCTTTCTTGATAAATACCTCCACTAGAGGTTTGTGATCCATCTGAACAACAAATTTGATGCTCCACAGAAACTGCTTAAGCCTCCTAAAAGACCAAAATACGGCTAGAGACTCCCTCCCGATAACAGAGTAGTTGTGTTTTGCATATCTGAGGGTTCTTGAAATACATGCTCTCCACTTTTCCTTGCCATGCTTCATTTGAATAAGGAGAGCTCCCAACCCCTTTGCACTAGCATCACACATAATCATGGTATCACACAACGGGTCAAAAACTTGAAGGAAAGGAGCATTGTTCAACTCTTGTTTTACCCTGACAAATTCATCACTACATTCAACATCCCGCACAAATTCTGCCCTTCTTTAGCAATTTCCTCATGTTGAATGTTTTGCTGTCAAAGTCTTTCATGAATCTGCTATAATATTTTACCATTCCTAGAAATTATGTTAACTCTTCCTTGAATTTGGGTTCTCCAGTGCTTTGATCGTGTCAACTAGTTCAGTACGGGGTCTGATACCTGTTGCTGCAATCCTGTTTCTTAGGTAGCTGACTTCACTAATACCAAGCCTGTACTTGTCAGCCTTGAGAGTCAGACCCGCTACCTGTAATTTGTCCAAGACTTCCCGCACATGCTGGTCATGTTCCTCATTTGTGGTGCCAAAAATGAAAGTGTCATCCTGATAACATCTTACACCTGGATGTCCTTTTAAAATCCTCAACATGATCCTTTGAAAAACTGCTTCAGCCCAAATTAAACCAAATGGCATCACTTTGAAGCGATAAACTACAAACGGGGTTATGAATGCTGTAAGATCTTGAGAATTTTCATCTAATTCGACCTGATGGTACATTAGGTCCATTGTGTTGAAAATCTTGGCACCAGAAAAAGTAGTTACCATTTACTCTATGTTAGGCAAGGGAAACCTATCAACCACCACCTCTCTGTTTAAAGCTCTCAAATCCACACAAAGTCGAATGTCTCCATTATCTTTGCGTGCAACTACAATGGGAGCCAACCATTCAGTCGCCTCTACTGCCTCTATGACTCCACACTCAACCAGTCTCTCTAACTCATTTGCAACTGCAGTTTGCAAATGTATAGAAATTCCCCTCACCTTGGACACTACCTGGCTTGCATCCATCCTTAATCTTATTTTGTGCTTGTAACCAATTAATTTACCTAATTTATTTTGAAACAAATTCTTAAATTTCTTTTCAAATTTGAGTTTCCATGCAAGTTCATCTATCTGAATCTGGGGTATTTTATGTGGATGCAGACTAACCCCCAGCTCCTTCTGATGATTCCACCCCAACAAGTCATCACTATGACATGAAACATAGACTTTACCACAGGTTCCCTTCCCACTTACACCTAAATGGGCTTCAAAATGTCCCAACATATCAATCTTTGCACCACCATGACCACCAGGTTGTATATCCATTTCATTTAGTGTTTTAGTGTTAGCTAACAACTCTAAGAATGTTTGCTTAGATATCATTGTGGTTCGTGAACACAAATCAAAATAATCTGTATTGAACTTCCATCAATGGTTACCACCTCTGATGGGAACACTTTGTTCATTCCCCCAATCTGCAATACCACTTCTTGATGGGAAACAACCATTACAACACAGTCATTACAACCCACTACCTTTACACTGCAGCTGTCACAACGCAACTGCCTTTACATCCCATGCCATTACAACGCATGCCATTACAGTGCATGTGTCAGAAGGTGCGCTGGAATCTCCACGGAGGCAGAATGTTGCTTTTTCCCAATGCCCGCCTCCCGGAGCTCACTGCGTTAAGCAGCTTCTCCAGGCCGGGGGAAAGGGGAAGTGGACAGAGAAGAGACACTCGTGCTGGACCTGAACTCCTTCGTCGTCTTTCTTAGATGATACAGGAGCACCTAATGCACAGAGGGAGACAACACTTCAATACTACACTTGTACCTACTTCTGACTTCTTCCTCCTTATCGATCTCTCTCTCTCTCTCTCTTTTTATCCTACCAGGTTCTGCGTGAGTATTGCTTCTCTTCTTTCTTTTTCTGTATATTCAGTAGATTGCAGCTGGGATTGAGGGACAGCTACTTTCCTAGTGCACATGGGAGAGAAAAGGAACAGTTAAACTCCCTTCCTAACCTAATTCTCTAATTCTTCTATGGGCCTCTCTTCCTACCTTTCTCGCTAATGCTGCGACTACCCAATAGAGGATTCTGGTTTACAACATACAGCAGTTTGAGTAGTCTTCTTGAAGAAACGATAGTCAATACTCATTGCTTTTCAAATCTCTGGGAGGAAAGGCGAAGCCTTGAACTGAAAGTTGATTTTTCCTTATGCTCAGCTCCTAGGACTGAACGCGCAAAAAGGAAGCCAGGTAGGAGCAAGGGTGGAGGTAAGAAAAGGGAAGCACGCATGAATGGCAGGAGGGAAGGGGAAAAAGGAGACTGAGCATTTATTATCACAGAGTTGGAACTTGCTGTGTTCACGACGCAGTCTTTACCAAGTCTAATTCTTACTTGTCTCTGGTCACAATGGTATTCCACTGGCTCACCTCGTATTTGACGGTAGCCTACCGGAGCCGTGAAATAGTAGGAAGCTTCTCAGGAATTCGACGAGCAGAGGGAAACTTTGAACTTCTCAGCGGAAGGGGCAGCACAGTTGACCAACTGCCCAAAACGAGGAGCTGTGAGGAGGACGAACTGGTCTGAATGCTGCTCTTCTCTTCTGAAGAGAATGTGCATAAACTAAGAGGAACGCTACCAGTTTTGACAGAAAACTGTAGCGCGACACGAAAATACTTCTACTCCAGTCAAGACTCAAATTGAAGTGCGCAATGGAGTGCGCGCGCGCCCAGGATGAAATCTCGGTTCACGCGATATCCATGCCTTAGCACAAGTACATCAGAAGAATTAGCGATTAGGGCGGCCATCTTAAAGGGGTCAATTCCGCCTAAACGTTTACCCAACAATTGCAACTAGAGGGCTTCACAATAACCCTACGATTGCAATTCTGATTTTCCATTACAGAAATGACGTTCACTAGGTTCCTGACAGTACCCCCTCTCAATGACCGATTGATCGGTCTTGGTTTGAAGGGGTGTTGCAAATGAAAACGTTTTATATGTAATGGAGCATGAACCTCTTCTGCAGGTTCCCAGGATCTTTCTTCAGGACCATACCCCTTCCAGTCAATTAGATAAAATAGTTTTCCTCTAATCTTTTTAGAATCTAAGATCCCTTTAACTTCATACTCTAAATGTTCTTCAATCTTTAAAGGGGGGGGTGTCTTACTTTTCCTAAGATTTGATGCCACAGCCTTTAAGAGGGAAACGTGAAAGACAGGATGGATACCCAAATGAGCAGGTAGTTTCAATTTAACAGTCACTGGACCCAAGACCTGTTCTATAGGAAAAGGACCCACAAAACGAGGCTGAAATTTTCGATTGCCTTTCAATCTGAGGTGACGTGAGGACAACCAAACTGAATCTCCCACTTGATACTCTCTTGCTCTCTTCCTATGTTTGTCTGCTTGCTTCTTATAGCTTTCTTTTGCCTTGAGTAGGTTAGATTCCGCTGACCTATGAGCTGAGGATAACTCTGTGAATAGATCCTTAACTGAAGGTACCCCAAAATCTCCTTGAGTGGTAAAAGGATTTGGATGCCTCCCAAAATTCAAAAAGAATGGGGAAAAACCGGTGGAGACATTCTTTGCGTTATTTTGTGCAAATTCAGCCATCCACAACAGGTCGGACCAATCGCCTCCCTGATCCAGAAGGAACAGCCGAAGGTACTGTTCTAACTCTTGATTCATCCTCTCGGTCTGACCATCTGTCTCAGGGTGGTAACTAGTGGAGAGTCTGACCTCTACTCCTAAACCCTTCATAAAGGCTCTCCAGAAGTGGGACACAAATTGGGGACCTCTGTCAGAAATTAGAATCTTGGGAATCCCATGTATCTTTACTATATGTTCACTAAAAAGCTTAGCTAACTCTGGAGCCGAAGGAACCCCTTTTACTGGGATAAAGTGACTCATCTTAGTGTAGGTGTCTACTACTACCAATACTGTGTTGTAACCTCTACTCAATGGTAGGTCCACTATCAGATCTAATGTGACAGTATGCCAAGGGTGCTTTGGGATGGGTAATGGTTGCAAAAACCCCTGGGGAGCCTGTCTAGTGGATTTCCCTCGGGCACATAACTCACAGGAATCTACATATTGTTTAATCTGGGTTTTCATGTGGGGCCACCAGAAGTAACGTTGAATTAGATCGGTAGTTTTCAGGGTGCCCTTATGGCCAGCTAAAGGGTGATCGTGACAATCTTTCATAACATGTTCTCGAATCTCCTTAGTCGGCACATAGAGGGTTCCATTAAAGTATGGTAAAGAATCCACGATCTCTCTTCCCTCTTCCTGACTTGCCCATTCTGTCATTTCAGAAGGAGACATGTGTTTTCCAATTTCTTCTTTGTAGTCGGTCAGAGAGAGAGTACATACAATCTTTGATTCTGGAATGATCGGCTGTGGATCTATCGGGTGTTCTGAGGCTTCTGTCTGAATTCGCGATAAGGCATCCGCCTTGCCATTCTTGTTTCCTGGACGATAAGTAATTACAAAATCAAAATCTGCAAAGTAAAGGGACCATCGCAATTGGCGAGGAGTTAAAGTTCGTGCGGACTTGAGGAATTGCAAATTCTTGTGATCGGTGAATACTGTAACCGTATGTCGAGCTCCCAGCAGATAATGTCTCCATTCGGCAAAAGCATCTTTGACTGCCAATAACTCCTTCTCAGCAATGGTGTAATTGATCTCGGCTGGACTAAGTTTTCTTGAGTGATATGCCACAGGATGCAATTGCCCAGTAGTTTTGTGCCGTTGGGACAAGACTCCTCCAATAGCTTGATCTGAAGCGTCTGCTTCCACATAGAATGGCTCGGCTGGGTCCGCATGAAGCAAGATTGGGGCTGAAGTGAAACTCTTCTTGAGGTACTCAAAAGCTTGTTCCGCCTCAACTGACCACTGGAACTTTACACCCTTTTTGAGCAATCGAGTAATCGGGACAATTTTTTGCGAAAATCCTTGAATAAACCGGCGATAGAAATTGGCAAACCCCAAAAAGCTCTGGATCTCTCTGACATTCTTAGGTGGAGGCCATTCTATTACAGCTTGAACCTTCTTAGCGTCCATTGTGATCCCACCAGGAGACACTAAGAATCCCAGGAACTCTACTGACTGTACACTGAAAGCACATTTTTCTAATTTGACATACAGTTGATGTTGACGGAGCCTCTCTAGTACAGCCTTAACATGACCAGAATGTTCTTGAGGATCCTTGGAGAAGATTAAAATGTCATCCAAATAGATGACAGCAATCTTATCCAACAAATCTCCCATGACGTCGTTGATAAAATGTTGGAATGCCGCTGGGGCATTGCAGAGGCCAAATGGCATAACCTGATATTCAAACAATCCATATTTGGTTCTGAAGGCAGTTTTCCATTCATGCCCTTCCTTCATGCGAATAAGGTGATAGGCCCCTCTCAGATCTAGTTTGGTGAATATCTGAGCATCTTTAATCTGATCAAGAAGAACAGAGATCAATGGTAGTGGATAACGGTTCTTAATAGTTGCTCGATTGATTGCACGATAGTCTATGCACGTTCTTAAGGAACCTTCTTTCTTTGGAATGAAGAACAGCGGAGAAGAGACCGGCGACTGAGACGGTCTAATGAAGCCGTTGGCAAGGTATCTATCGAGGTATTCCGTAAGGTAGCCGTTCTCTGCTTCGGTCAAAGCATAAATCCTACTGCAAGGCAGAGCAACTCCTGGTTCCAAGTCAATGGCACAGTCATAAGAACGATGTGGTGGCAACTTCTCAGCCTCTTGTTCACTGAATACCTCCTTGTATTCTTCATATTCCTTTGGAATCTCCAAGGTATCAATAACTCCAATGGATCCTCCCCCATAGGACAACAGAGTTGCTAGCGAGGGCTCCAAAATCTCTTCAGCTTGCGGGAAACAATGTTCTGAGCAAAAGGATGAATCCATGTTGACTGTCCGATGTTCCCAATCAATATTAGGGTTATGCAAGGAGAGCCACGGAATACCTAGGATAATTTGAAATTGCGGAGCATCAATTAAATTGAATTGGATATTTTCTCGGTGGCCGTTGGACTGAATGAGTTCCACCAATTCTGTATGATGTGTAATAGGGCCCGAAGAGAGGTTGGTTCCATCAACTGCTCTAACTGATTCCTTACGATCCTTAAGCACCGCTTGGATTCCCATCTTTCTGGCATATTTAATATCGCAAAAGTTACCAGTGGCCCCAGAATCAATCATGATGACCACTCCTGTGATTTCTTTCTTGCTGAATCGTACAGTCATTTGCAAAGTTAAATGTGGACTTAGAGTTTGAAGGGTATTCATAATTTGATGGCTCACAGGAGTCTGATTCCCTTGTTGCACCACCTGAGCGACTCCGCCTACAGATGGTTTTGGGAGTTTCCCGAAGCTACGGTCTTAGGTCTCTTAGGACACTCCTTCACAAAATGTCCAGCACTCCCACAATACATACAGAGCTTCTTTTGTCTTCTTTGTTCTTTCTCTTCTCGGGTTAAGGGACCGCGAACAGATCCTATCTGCATAGGTTCACCTTCCATGGAAGTTCCTGAACTCTTACTCTGATCAGCTCTTGCTCTATCGAATCGTGGAATATTCCATCGAATATCTCGTGACCTCTTTTCTCCTTTTCTCTCTGAACTTCGGAAATCAATCTCCAACACCAGGTCCACTAGTTCCGAAAACTCTGTAGGCCGATTTGGAATCTGTGCCAATGTATCTTTGATGTCATCACGTAATCCCCGATAGAATAGGGCAGATCTTTTTTCCTCTGGCCAGTTTGTTTCTACTAAAAGTTTATTAAAATGAGTCAAATACGTTATAAGGTCTTTGGATCCCTGACGCAACTCTAACAATTCATTGTCTGTAGCTTGGGAGATTCTGCGTCTATCGAAGATCCTCAAAAATTCAGCCTTGAAACGTTCAAAGTCATACAAAAAAGGATCATCCCGTGAAACTAAAGGCATGGCCCAGTTTGCAGCATCCCCACTCAGGTAGGATAATATAAAGGCTACTCGTGACTGAGCATCTGGAAAGAGAGTGGAACGACACATAAAATGTAAGGAGCACTGCGTGAGAAAAAGCTGGGCCTTTTGTGGATCTCCACTAAATCTTTCTGGGGGGGCCAAAGGAATGAGTGGAGAAACTGAATGCACTACCTGTGCTACTGTGCGCTGGTCTTGGTCAGCTGAAATGTTACTAGACAAGGACTGGGACATGGAAGCTCCTGTCGTGATTTCACTAACCCTTTTAGAGAGTAACATTGTCTCTTGACGGGAAGCTAATATATCCTGCCTTAAATTTTTGTTGTCTTCACTAAGTGTCCCCATTTCTCGCTGAATTCCCTCTAACATTTCTCCTAAAGCCTTTAAACTAAATCCCTCAGCCATTCTGCCTGGGTGAAGGAAATTCGTGGGCACTTCAATCTGTCAGAAGGTGGGCTGGAATCTCCACGGAGGCAGAATGTTGCTTTTTCCCAATGCCCGCCTCCCGGAGCTCACTGCGTTAAGCAGCTTCTCCAGGCCGGGGGAAAGGGGAAGTGGACAGAGAAGAGACACTCGTGCTGGACCTGAACTCCTTCGTCGTCTTTCTTAGATGATACAGGAGCACCTAATGCACAGAGGGAGACAACACTTCAATACTACACTTGTACCTACTTCTGACTTCTTCCTCCTTATCGATCTCTCTCTCTCTCTCTCTTTTTATCCTACCAGGTTCTGCGTGAGTATTGCTTCTCTTCTTTCTTTTTCTGTATATTCAGTAGATTGCAGCTGGGATTGAGGGACAGCTACTTTCCTAGTGCACATGGGAGAGAAAAGGAACAGTTAAACTCCCTTCCTAACCTAATTCTCTAATTCTTCTATGGGCCTCTCTTCCTACCTTTCTCGCTAATGCTGCGACTACCCAATAGAGGATTCTGGTTTACAACATACAGCAGTTTGAGTAGTCTTCTTGAAGAAACGATAGTCAATACTCATTGCTTTTCAAATCTCTGGGAGGAAAGGCGAAGCCTTGAACTGAAAGTTGATTTTTCCTTATGCTCAGCTCCTAGGACTGAACGCGCAAAAAGGAAGCCAGGTAGGAGCAAGGGTGGAGGTAAGAAAAGGGAAGCACGCATGAATGGCAGGAGGGAAGGGGAAAAAGGAGACTGAGCATTTATTATCACAGAGTTGGAACTTGCTGTGTTCACGACGCAGTCTTTACCAAGTCTAATTCTTACTTGTCTCTGGTCACAATGGTATTCCACTGGCTCACCTCGTATTTGACGGTAGCCTACCGGAGCCGTGAAATAGTAGGAAGCTTCTCAGGAATTCGACGAGCAGAGGGAAACTTTGAACTTCTCAGCGGAAGGGGCAGCACAGTTGACCAACTGCCCAAAACGAGGAGCTGTGAGGAGGACGAACTGGTCTGAATGCTGCTCTTCTCTTCTGAAGAGAATGTGCATAAACTAAGAGGAACGCTACCAGTTTTGACAGAAAACTGTAGCGCGACACGAAAATACTTCTACTCCAGTCAAGACTCAAATTGAAGTGCGCAATGGAGTGCGCGCGCGCCCAGGATGAAATCTCGGTTCACGCGATATCCATGCCTTAGCACAAGTACATCAGAAGAATTAGCGATTAGGGCGGCCATCTTAAAGGGGTCAATTCCGCCTAAACGTTTACCCAACAATTGCAACTAGAGGGCTTCACAATAACCCTACGATTGCAATTCTGATTTTCCATTACAGAAATGACGTTCACTAGGTTCCTGACAGCATGCCACTACAATGCATACCATTAGAAAGTATACCATTGCAACGCATGCAATTACAAGGCATTATCGTGTAAGTAATAAGGATTTTTTTGTTTTAGGGTGGGTATGGGTTTTGGGGTACATGGGGATAGGATTTGTACCCCTACACTATCCAAAACCTACCCTACTGTTGCACTCACTGGAGTGGGAATTGTAATTTTTACCCCAACACTATCCAACACTTACCCTACTATTGCACTCACTGGAGTGGGAATATTAATGTTTACCCCTACACTATCCAACATTTACCCCATATTGCCACAAACTTATTATACATTGTAATGGTATGTGTTGTAATGGTATGCGTTGTAATGGTATGCGTTGTAAAGTCATGCGTTGTAATGGTAGTTGTGATGTAAAAACTGCGTTGTAAATGCATGTGTTGTAATTGTTTGCTTTGTAACGTCATATATTCCTTCTTGGCAGGTCTCTTGACTCTTGTTCCTATAAGGTTTTTTATTTTTGTTCCTGCAACATTTACTAAAGTGTCCCCTGATTCCACAGAAATTGCACACCTGAGACCATGCAGGACAAGACCTATCATTGGCCCAATAACCCTCAAGTTCACATCTGTAACATGTACCTCTGATGTTTAGCTCCACTTTCTTAGGTCCTTTCACTTGTGAACTCTCTTTTTTCCCATTAGCACTATGTGTCTTAACTACACTTACGTCTGTCACATTTTCTTTGTCTGCCACCTTCATCTCGTTCCCAGCCTTGAGATCTCCCACATGCTTCATCATGTGCTCTACTTGTTTAGCAACGATAAGTACCTCCTCAAGTGTAGGCTTGTCTTTCATCCACAGTTCCTCACGTATCTTATCACTGTTGCAATGTAAGTCAAACTGAACTCTAATTCTCTCTTCAACAGCACCCCCAAATTTACAATTTGAAGCTAATATCCTCAAACTCATCACATACTCTTCCACTGATTCATTGTGACCTTGACATCTCAGCCCAAAATGATATCTCTCCAAAATAGTGCTCACTTTCGTTAAGTAATGACATTCTAATCTGGCTATCGCTATCTTAAATTTATTTAGATCATGTGCCTCTGCTTGCGGAAGTTCGGGTAGATTTTCCTAATACATCCTGTCCCTCTCCCCTTAAACAATGCAATAATAAGGCATGTTTCCTCTCCGCACTCAAATTTGTGCCACACACACGTGCATAGATACTGAAAATTTGTTTCCACTTATCCCACCCAATCAATGGTTCACCAGGAGAGGGTAAAAAAAATGGAGGTGATGGGACATTCTGCATATTGTCTGACCTCCCCCGTTAATTGGGTTAGTGAGAAGAAAAAAAATTATCAAGCTCCAATTCGCAGTACACCTGTGAAAACTACCAGGATTATTATGTAATTTAAGAGTTAATTTAAACAGGCACACGCAAGCTCTCCTCCAGAGCAGGCGAGTGCTGACTCCACAATGACAGCTAGCGTTGAATTTAATTAGAGTCCCCTGCTGGCAGTGCGCATGTGCAGACTCTTCAACTCCTCATCTAAGAATGATGAGTGTGATTCCGCCTCCAAGCTCCCACTACGCAGCCGCAGCTTGACTCTACCAATCTTCCGCTGCAGGGTGCCGTACCACACAGCTCTCCAGCCGCTTTCTCACAGGGTGCCGCACCACACACCTCTCCAGCCACTTTCTCATGTGCAGGTTCCGCCCAGCAATTGTCCTGGCACAACTTGTAACATGCCAAACCTGAAGCACTACAGCCTCCTCCGTCATACTACAATGGAGCGTAACAGCGCAAGCCGCATGAAACAGACACAGCCAGAGTACCAACGTAACTTACCTGGCTTGGTGTCTTGGCCTGCTGAGAGCTGTCCATTGCTGCTCAACCAAAAGTCATCCCTGACAACGAAGCACCGGTCCCCCACAGAAGCTTCTCAAAACCAGGAACTTTTTCCGATCACCAGTGTCACCTTGTTAAGGTGCATCTCCAGTTCCTGCTTCCTGATCCCAACGATCGTCTCCAAAATTGTGATGTCCACTTGAAGAATGTGCGGGAGACAGATGAAGGGTAAGTAGGGCTTTATTCATGCACCTTCACCAACGACGGCACACCAACTGTCCCCAACGGTCAGAGTTCTCTCCCTCAACTATCTCCTCTGACCTCACTACATTCTGAGAGTCAAAGTTTGTTTTATCAGGCTCCATGCCACATATAGACTATCAGACAATTCTGATGATGACTCATATCCTCCCTCGTGGTCCTTAGACATCTTTTGACACCTCTACTAATCCTGCCACCCATATGTTAATCCCTTTGATTTACTCAGTCCCTCTACTGTGGCCTCTAGAAACCTCTGGGCACCTTATACTCCCCCCCAGAGGCTATTTGCAACACAAAAAACTCCCTGCCAGCATACCTTCAACTCTACAATCAGAAAACTCACCAGGCACTTGCATTCAGTGGGTAGCAAGGTACTTCAGTTATCTGCAGTGTTAGGTTTCTAGTGCATATATCCTTTGAAAGCCCACAGCATTCCTGAACTACTATGAGAATGAACAATGGAGACTCCTTGTTTGTGTTAGCGATCCACTGATGAACAGGGCGGGAGAGAGGGAGAAACAGTGGACTCGAATTCTTTCTCAGGCTGGACTCTTCTTCGGTGGGGAGAGAGACAGAAGGCTCCCCTGTTAGGAGTATGGGAAATTGCTACACCAACAGTTTTGGCCACAAATGTTGCTGTGACGAACCCACTAATGACCAATATGCCAGGAGCTGGTCTTTGGACACCACCTCATATCTACCTGGTCAGCAGCAGAAGAAGCGAAAAAGAGAGAGAGGAAATAAGGAGATACCAGGCGATATCACATGCAACTATACTGACAACAATAGGAAGGGAACCTCAGAATTCAAGGGAAATGAAAGTGCTGGGCCCTCATATGCTTCCAGTGGTCCAAGCACATCTTTTGTAGTGTACATTTTACAGAGGAGAGTGAGAGGAAGAGGAAGAAGAACAGGAAGAGGAAGAGAGAGGAATTTCATCAAGGCCGAATTGATGCATGGTATAGTACTGACACTGGCCTAGCCTGCCTTCTGCATTGAATCCCTCTGCACACCTTATACCAGCTGAAATCATTGCATTTGAGAATGTGATTTTGAAGTAAGTCCAACCAAAAGAGGTTCATCTGTTAAAACATCCCTAAAAGTGAACGTGATGCTCTGATGTCACTGAAACAGACCCTAACATCACTGTAAAGTCTGAAGAAAAAATTGGGCTATTATTACTCAGGGCATCCACAAATATGAGGAAGAGATTCTGAGGCAACTTAGTAATGAGAAACAGTAGAGAAATCTGCCAATGAATCCTTTAAGTGAGAGACTAGAGATTCATTAGATTGCGAAAATAGGTCTACTGACTGACTGGATTAGTGAGATGGAACATACATCCTTAAACTCACCACACCCTAGAAAACTAGTCATTTACACCCCTGAGGTACATAAACACTTAGAAGAACCACCAGGCAAATTTGTGGATGTATATATCAAACAAAAAGTCCTAAACATTAATTGCATCATTTGTCAAGGATAGCATTCAATTCATTAATGTTGTATAAAAATATTCCACAGAGTGAAGCACCTGAGACGACAGGTAGGGTACACACAGAGTGACAATGATACCAATAGCCCTTCTAAATTTATTTTAGAACTGACCGAGATTGCCCCCCAAAAGAAGTTTAGAAAGGCCTTTTACACACAAACGAAGGGTGTGGCTATGGTTGCATGCTTGGCTCTGGATATAGCAAAGTAATATGCCGCAGAACTTAAATCCAATTTTGTAATTCACAAACTTAACTCCTTCAGGCAAAATATCCACAAATGTAAAATATATATTAATGATGTGCATCTTCAATGGTATGGCGAAGAGAATGATCCTAGTGCGTTTATTGGCTGGTTGAACAAGCAGAGTCCAGAGATCCAACTATAGGAAGGTAGAGATCAATTATCAAGACCTACTGATTAGACACAAATATTGTTCAATGTATACAACACTGCACAAAAAACCTACTGCCCAACTCTCTCTTGTGTTACAATAGCTGTCAACTATGTGCACTGAAAAATAACTTTTTTGAGACTGCAGAGAAGCTGTTGCCACAAAGAAGGTTATTTTAGGGAGGCAAAACTGTTGAAAATAAAACTATTTGATATGGGGTACCCAAGGAGGATTATCATCTGAGCACTTGAATGTGCTTGGTTCTGCCAAAGAGAGACTCTTTTGACACCTACAGCCAGAGACATTGAGAACGATCGTATAATGATGGAAAACTTGTTCAACCCCATGAGCAGTGAAATTCATCAAAAGACAATTGTATTTAGTTGGCGAAACCAGTAGAGACTGCCCCAAACATCCGGGACTTTGTTGTGCATATCCACAAAGACATAAACCAATGACATGACAGGGACCATTGCGGTACAGTGTCATATGACATTTACAAGAGACTATTGAAAATTGATTGTGTCTCCTAGGAGTGGTTATAATAATCCATGCAAGTTTGTAAAAAAAATGGATTTGCATGCCCTACTGTCATTTGGGTGGCAGGTTCATTGACCACAACATGGGAGGCCCCATCATGACAAACGGTAACAGAGTACACGCTCTAGTGTTTCTAGACAACAGAGATCATCTATGTTGGGATCATCTTCTCACTTTTCATTCATTCAGAGACGCGACACAGTGGAAAGCAGTTACCCCATTAGGATTTAATTCTATAAGTATCGAATGCGATTGCTCGGCCCCTTGAGACACTGTCATTTTGTGATTTACAAGTAGATATTAACTGGAGATTATTGTTTATTTGTTGCATGAATTATACGGATACTTAGTAGCAATTGTTTCACATGAGAATGGTGGCATTTCGACAGATTGTTTAGAAAATACAATTGGGAGTAATGAGGTTTTTCACTATGGAACCCGTTTTGAAATACGTTGATTGTGGAGTACATTCTTATTACTGCTATTGTTGTTTTTTTTTAGATCAATTTATTGTAATCAAGAGAACTTTGCTGTTGATGTTTTCTTTCTGAGCTGACTACTACAAGTGTTCTGGGTTCGAGTCTTTGGTTGATTTCTCTCTCCTGGAATACTATGGGGCACCTCAAATTAACTAGCCAGAAACAGAATTGGGTATATTTTCCCAACAAGAGTTTTATCAAATTGCTGAACTCGCTTTACCAGGGGGTTCTGCATTTTGGGGTGTCACTAGATGTAAGCTTAGTCGTTGACACTTTGTCGTCCCCCCCTCATGGGTTGAAGGGTAATTGCCCGGCTGGGTGTCTGACTATTGTTGCCAACTGTACAATAAACTTAGGGGCAGATTTACGTTTCCTGGCGCATCCCTGCAAATCAGCTGGGATGTGCCCGGAAAATTGCGACACGCAAAACCACCCGTGCGCCACCACAGATGGGCCGCATTTACAATGCGGCGAGCCGTGGCGCACGAATGGGCAGATGCATGTCGCATACCCCGGCGGAAATGCGGCGCATTGCTGGAGATGAGTCGCAAGCGCGACGCTGCTCAAGCAAGACTCGGGGGCACCCTATGCCTAACATGCTGCATCACTCCTAACGCCTGCTTCAAGTAGGCGCAGGCTTTTGACGCAGCATGGCTGTAAAAGTGACTCAGTGAAATCTTGTAGATTTCACTGCGTCACTTTTACGAGGCGTACCTGCGCCGGAACGCCCACATGAAACCTGACGCAGGTTTCATGTGGCGCAGGGGTTTACAACGTGATGCATCTCCCTAGAGGCATCACGTTGTAAATACGGCGCAACATGGTGCATGGTGTACGCCGCCGCTGCGTCACAGAAGTGACGCAACGAAGGCGTAAATGTGTCGCAAGGGGCTTGTAAATCTGCCCCCTAGGGTATTTTTTCTTCTTTTATTATAGGTGCATTATACAGATGACCCATGTCTTCATGAGTTCCATCAATCCACTGCTGGGTCAAACGTTGACAATTCACCCTTGGTTAAATTATGATTTCCTCTTCTTGGAACACCCGGTGAAGCTGTTAACAGGAATCCTGTTATCTAAAATGATAATACCAACTTGGTGTTGTACAGTGATTTTGCATACATGTTTTCACTTTCCATGAGCACTGTGTCATCTGCACAAATATCATGTTATATGTTAATATAAGACTTGTACTGCTGCAAACAAAACAAAAAGAAGCGTTTATAATTTTTTTAGTCAGCCATTGAATAATTGCCAATGCAGTGACAGTCAATATTTTTTTATTAATTCCATGAGCTTTGCTTGATCACATTGGGTAATGCTGTTAATGAGCCCCACGGGAGCATTGTTATGATGATTTTTCGTCAATGCTAAACATAAAAAGGCACTCACTTGACACATCTTTACCAACATGAATCCTATTCAAGTAGAGAGCCTTTTCATGTGACCATGGATAGTCACTTTAGGGCTCCGTGCATCTGTCTAGAATTGCTCTCCTACCTTAAATCTCGAACTAGGCTTGGAAATTGTATATTCCACTACATCAGCTCACATCACATATCCCCCCATGTTACTTGTGAACTCTGATCTACAATGCCTTCATAATGAGGTGTCCATCTGCTTGGAAGAAGCGCTACCCACCCTAACCTCAACCGAGCAACTATAATAATATAATAAAATTAGCTGGAATCAATACTTCCCAAGAGTTTTCTAATGAATAAATAGCATATGAGCATATCTGGTGCAAAGACTGTAGGGCAAATTCTAAAACCATATAAACTTCATATAACCATCTGTCAAATGCAGCAACGTCTGTTTTCTATTCAGATGGTATTTCACAAAAGTATTGTTTAAAAAGTATTGATTGACACAAAACCCGTGTCAAAAATATAATGATCTCAAGAATATAAAAAAAAATTGGGGAACATATTTAAAGGTTGTTTTATTTTATTTCAAATGTGTTTTTTATTTTATTGGTGGGTTGAGTTTGCTTGTTTTCTAGATATATAATTTCTCACTTTGAATATTAATTATGTAAATTATTGTTTTTAAATATTTAATATTTATAAACAATACACTTTTAATAGTTGAATAGTTACGGCTAGAGCGGTCAACCTCAAAGCTGGGGTGGAGTCTCAGCAGCGACGCTCAACATCCTACGATTCTGGGCAAATCACTTAATCTCCCCGTGCCTAAGAAAACAAGCATTGGCATAGCCAATAGGTCTCACTTTTGGGACCTTATAAGTATCTATGTATGCAGCACAAAGATCCTTAGTGCAACAACACAAATTGTTGCATGGCTAAACACTTATAAGGTCCCAAAAGCGAGACCTATTGGCTATGAAGTGGTAATAAATCGCGTATTACACTCTGTGCGTCGGCAATACATGGTTTCTGTCATGGCATTTTTTCCTGTGTATTTGTTTTAAAAGAAATTTAACCACAACCAGGCTGAAGAGTGACACATACGAGAGCTGTTTCGCTGAGTAAGTTCATTGTTTCATGCAGTCTGCCAGGCAGTAAATCGTGTTTTTCGGATGTCATTTTAGCTGTACTCTGGTAATAAACTGCCATGTGACATTTGCACTATAGTATTACATGTGCAAACGTGTGTGTGTCTGTCCTGTAGCTCTAATTAACATGTATTACAATGCCACATTTATATTCACTACCATTTTGCTCCTACATACACATGTGTATATATTGTGTGTGTGCTCAAAAAGGAAAATACTGTTATACCTTTAAAAATATTAATTACATTATCAGCCGTAAACGCCTCGCCGCACAAGCGTCTGCTTTTAGAACAGTGTCAGTGCTGTGAACAGAAGTTTGAGTGAACCGTGAACAAAACCTTTTCGAGATTAAGGAATACTTGTTTCCCTTCTATTTATGACATTTAAATATTTATGTGTGTTGCCTGCATATCAAACAGGAATGTGTGAACTATGCGGGCAACACAGTCTCTTCTCTAAATACAGTAACAACTGAAAGGTGACCAGTAACATTCTGCTAAGTGCTCGGTGCAGCAATATATTCCGCATGTAGCGATATTAATACCTTCTGATCTCGCAATATCCGTTTTGATCGAAAACTTGAAGCTGTGTATGGGAAAGTGAATTATGTAAAAATGCAGAGCCCACCGAGTGTCGTTTTCCAGTAGGCCAGACAGTATCTTCCTTACATGGTACGGACTATGGAAGGGAAAGGGAGGGTCCCACGAGGCTCTCCGGTCACAAACTTGGCTGACTTCCCAACCGTTTTTTTCATCTGTGTGTGTCCGGTATGCAGGCTGTAGTTCTGAGCGCAAGAGCTGTGGCGTAGAGGTACGGCTGCTGTGGACTAATGAAAGAAGCTGGGTAGTGGTGATGGAGGGGCTGGGGTGGTATGCTTTATTCATAGGGTGTTTTTTTAGATGTTGGCGCTCAACACAGAAAGTGTGCTCTTAGAAGCAAGTCCGATACCTCCTGTGAGTAACAGAAGTAGTGAATGTGTCTGACGAGTTGTGAGACAAAAAATTCAAGTGCGCTGCAATGCGGGAGCCTCACCTGAAAGGGTGCTCTCTGAAGTGAGATCAGCACACAGGGACTCCGGGCCTTGACTATCTTATGGTGTTTGGGATGGGTATTGGAGAGGGACGCTGCACAGGTACCCCTTGGAGAACGCTGCCAGCACTGTGCACCCATTAATCATGCCGCAGGGAGGTTACACAGCTGTTAAAACTATACTTCAAAATAACTGTACTTCAAAATTACCTAACTGTTCTTCCAGCAAACTGCATGTTAAACAAGGACAGTGGAACATAAAAAGAAGGAGCCGGCGCCATTACCAAAGCAGCCAATGGTGTGCGTGCGCAGCTCTGCGGCAAGCAATCAACTATCAAAAAAACAAGTGGTGCGGTCACTGGAAATAATCTCCAATATAAATCTTTCACAGGTGCCCACACAGCATGCAGACAATAATCTGAGGCTCAAGTCAAAAGCAGTACTCCTGATACACAAACAATGTGTGAGCAAAGAAAAGCATGTCTGCTTCAGTATTTACAGGTAGAAGTTCGGAACAATGCTAGACTTGAAAGACTAGGAGTATTGTTTTTTAACAAAATAAAACAATGGCAAAAACCAAAAAGAATTCCGATTGGAATCAAAATACGGTACGGAAACAAAGTAACAAATGCTGATACGTACATTTATTAGCACAACAGCAATCGCTGCTGAACTCCCATCGGGTGAACGCATGCAGGAAGAAAGCTGACTTTTTATAAACATTGGCAGTAACAAAATAGCAGGAAAAAGTGAAAGGTACAGCGGAGCAGAGCATCGGGGAAACAAGCACGCGAGTGGTGCGTGCATGTAAAAGAGCCCGGGAGTTGTATGCGCGCACCACGAAAGTGAAAGTGAAAGTGATCATGATCGCGATGCACTTAATGACCCGTGACAGGAGGAAAGACAGATGGCGGCTGCGCTTGGCACGCGCTCATAACCACAAGCTTGAGGCCACCAAAAGCCTGTGGTAGCACTTTGAAAACCCCGTTACTAAATGTCTTGCAGTGCAGCGCAAGCGTTGCTCAGGCGAGACCTAAATAATGAATGTGTCCTCGAGGGACGAAACTGTTGCTCATATAAAGCGCTCTGATACCTGATGTCTCGGGTCTAGTTTGTGCTATATAAAACTCTAAAAAATATATATATATATATATATTTGATTTTGTATACAATGGAATAGCTTTTTTATAGTATTATTATTTTTATGAATGCATGTGGTACTTTGTTTTTGTCAGTGTTGGAATTGAAGAAGAGCTTTAGGGCCTGATTACGAGTGTGGCGGTGTTTGGACTGCCGCACTCGAAGTGGCGCAGCAGTGGCGATCCACCGTCTGCCGGATTACGACTCTTATTGTCGTACCGGCGACGGACCATCGGCTGCGCAGGGAACAGTCTCTCCCTGGAACTGGCGGAGCTGCGCCACAATGTAAAATGCTCAGCGTGACTGCACCAGTTCTGCTGAGCATATTACGAGTTCCTGAACTGCCAGCCATATCATGGTGGGAACCCTCCCATGAAAAGGCTTGCAGTGCAGGAACATATGGGGACCTACAAGACCCCCATGCCCCTTCCGCCATGGAGATACATTCAGGGGGGCACAACATGTGCATCCCCATCTGTATTCCCTGTTTTCCAGGCACCACCAGGGGAAAGGCAAAGGGCCATCCACCTTATACCAGTTCAACTCGTAACAAGGCTGGCGGTGCTTGTGCGGCCCTGGCGGTGTTGTGTCGGCGGAGAGTCGCCGCAGCACCGCCAAAGTCGTAATCAGCCCCTTAGATCTATTTTTTCATGTTTTCTATTGATAAGGTTTTTATTAGAATGTTTAATACTTTTTGAACATTTTGTTCACTTACACCCTATCAAATAACAGTGTCAACTATTGTTTGCTCTGTATGTCGTCATTTGGGTAGTCACATATAGTCTCACGCAGGGTGGTTAAACGATTGTCATAATCGCAATTGAAACAATTCATGGAACCAATTTTATGAGAAGTGCAGACTCTATATATATATGGCAATCATCTCAAAATCCCCTGTTCATGCATATACCTCTTGTTTAAGTCTTCTAGAAAGTACTGTAGCTCATGATCAGTGTTGAGGCCCTGTTCTACTGATTATAGATGCATTATCCATGTGGCATCTTTGCGTTGCAAGATAAGTTCCCTGTTACCCCCTCCGGAATAAGGGCCAAAAAGGTCAATCCCATAAAAGCAAAAGCGGTGTTGCCCTTGTGCCCTGCATTCTGCTGTATGTACTGCTAAGGTGTATCTCCGATTGAGTTGTTTGAGGGCTCTTAGGTGCTCACTCACTCTCTCTTTCAGTGCCCTGATTGTGCTTCCTACATATATGCGTCCACATTTACAATAAAACCATAAATCCCCCTGCACTACAATTCTTCTTCTTGTCTTGTGCCCATCTGCAAATGCCACATTGTCCACATTGTAGAATCCCAATATGTGTTGACTCATCCAGTGTTTCTGTGTGTTATGAATTGGATAGCTGGGCCTTAATAATGTCCTCAGCATTCCACATTATTCTCATAGAACTTACAGTGATGCATGTCAACTGATAGATTGATGTTTACTTGGAAATGTACCACACCTTGTAAGACTCCACCTTAGATGTTCACAAGTGTATAAGCACCACTAAATGCTGCTACAATATGACTTAAAAATTGGGGGTGCCATTTGGGACACCCAAAATAAGAAACAAAAATTGATGAATTTATTAATATACAAATGAGCATGGGTTTTCACCAACTAGGACATTACAAAATGAGCACTATAACACAGGTGTGATATATTGTGTTTTTACACACCGCAACCAGTTTTTTATTTTCTATTATATTTTTGTGCCCTGTGGAAGTTGTGGGGTACACATAAGGCTAAAAATCAGAGAGAAAATAAAGAACACAAGCAAAGAACAAATGCTGTTTTTCTAATTGCTTTCATAATATGATTTACAGTTGGGCATGTGCTTGGGGGATTGATGTAATCAGGTGCATTTCTTGTTGATTTTCTTGTGTTTTTGATGTCCTATCAGAATGATTTTAAATATTGAAGTGGTCTTGCTTGTTGATGGCTCTTTGCTTCTGTGATCCGTGTTCCTTTTCTCCAATTGCCCTACCATTCTCTGCAGAACTTTGTACTGGGTTACCTTTTCTTTACTGAAAAAATATGTATGCTAGTGTCTTATTCATTGTTTTGCTAAAAGTGAATTCCATGTCTATATTTTTATAGAGGAGTGGGAGGCGACATTGATTTAGAAAAAAAAACACCAACAAAAAAAAAAACATTTTCCTTTTATAGTCTTTTGACGCTATCCAAGACCTTTTGACTGTATTAAAATGAGATGTGTATATTAAGAGGATCACTGCAAGCCCTCCTCATCCTTTGATCTATTTTTGTGTCTGTGCATATTTCTTCTGAACCCTACAGCATGGGGCAATGGGTCAGTCCTCTTCAGCCATTGGCTGACTTCACTGTGAGTGATGGCATTCTGGAGCACATCCACAAAGAAATTAGCTCTCTTCATAGGCACTGGAAGTAGACGTGCTGGGGGGGTGCTGCAGCACCCCAAAAATAATCATGCTGAGTTTCAAAAAGTGAATCAGCAATACAAATGTGTTTTTATCTTGTCTTATTTCCTATGAGTTCAGAGATGGAGGTCAAATATCAGGCTGTGTATTCTGACAAATTGCTGCTTATTTTTTAACATGGAGAGTGGGGCATACTTTTCTTTCTCTGATTGCAAAACAAAATTGATATATCTGTAAATGAACTGCACACATGTCAAAATATAGTAGCAGTTAGAAAAGTACAAATGAAGCACATATTTGTAATAGTGAAGTATGATGAAAACAAAGATTTTAATAGAATCAAAACAAATCAAGGCACTGTACAAATGATAAATATTTGCTAAAACCCAATTTTCATGCATTATAATTTGTGTGCTATATGATTTTATAAGCACAACTGCATGTTTGTGCAGATTTAGTGGCTATTTTAATGAAAACTGAGCTGTCTTTAAATGTGTGTGGTACCACGCCATGCTTTACTAATATATTTGCACCAGTGTCCTCCAAAATGCACCCCAGCTACATACTACACCATTACCACTCTCCTAGAGAATGGGCATGGTTCATTTGCTACACGTATTCTTTGTGCGGTGCATGGATTTTCCACAATCCGTATGGACGTCAGAGATATAACATTGATGCCAGCACCCTCACTCTGAAAATTGTTCCAGCACCACTGGCTCCCTTCAGTGCCAGGGACTTCTGTGGCAATGCATGATTTTTTTAAATACAAATACAGTGTTGCTGTTTTCTATTGATTAATGATGGCATGGCACCTTCCCAAACAATAAAGATTTGCAAAAACCATGAAAAAACAAGTATTTACAAAGCCAAAAGACTGGCAGCAAACACCAGACCTACTGACTTTGCCAATGTTTGTTTCTTTTTAGAATCAGCAATTACTTCACAGTAAAAGTCTAAGCAATTAGAAGCCGCCAATCAAGCATGCTGTGAAATCTCACTCCCCAACCTTCTTTCGTGGAAGATTGTTAGCCATGCTTAGAGACTGTGCCTGGGCTTAGAGAACCGTGTTTTTTTCTGTATACTATATGACCCACTTTGGGTGTTGTAATGATTATGCGTAAATTCTCTCAAATGTCCTATTAAATGCACTTTCCTTACAGCAAAATTATTGGCAAGCTTTATTTTATAATAGTAGAAATTAAAAATGTCAAGAAAGAAATTATTTCAAGAGTCATTACTGAAATGTGATTCATTCAAAGTTATTAACCTTTCGCCTCCTACTCAGGCAGTAACAATGTTCAGTGGGTTGATCATCAGTTCAAGAGATTTTTCCTGCAACCTGTAAATCACAGGTCCAACTCCTTGTACTGTTTCAATCCAACAATACTGTTCATATAAACCTTAAGAGGCTCATTTATGAGGAAGTCATGTAGGCACTGCATGAGAGGGAAAGGACAAGGAATGCGCTGTATTTAAGGCAGTATGGGCCATTCCTGTCCTTTTCCCTGCGATGGAGCGCTTTAGGCTGCCTAGCGCCAATGCAGACACGTGTGAACTATGGTGCAAGGGTGCCTGTGCTGCATACTGGATTGTTTTTGGGCTGGAAGAGACACCTTCCTTCAGAAAAACAATCCTGGGAGGCATATTCCTCTTTCTATGTGTGCTGCAGAATTCAACACACGTAAGCATAGAAAGAGAAAGAAACAAGGAGAAATAGTGATATTTCTCTGTGTAACGTCCCCTGAGAAGATGTAAGATTGTGGCGCAGTCCCTGGTTTGCAAGTTCTTGTAAATCAGAGAATGCATCTAAAACCATGGGAGTTGCATATGATCACCCATGCAACGCCCATAGAACGCCTTACCAGAGCAGAGTAACGCAACGCAGCGATTTGTGCTGAATTGCCTTACTCCACATTTTTGTAGCCACTCAGAGCCACACAAAGCAGCTTGGCCTGGCTTCAAAAACCTGACTTAGAGGTTTGCGTCATGCCTAAACCAAGTTGCATGGTGCAAACGAGACGCAAGTCTCTCATAAATTTGCCCCCAAGTTTAGAAACATGGTCAGTATTTATGCACGGAGCAACATTCCAAGGCAGGAAGGATGCTGTGCAGATGTTCAGTATTATATTCTTACTCAGCCGAACATGTGACATCTTGGCACATCAAAGAGGGAGCCCCATTTATTGGGCATTCTGTAATTAGCTTCAGACCACCGACTATTGGCGGTTCGTAGGCGGGCTGGCTCTTCAATCCTCATTGGTGCGTTTTGAGCGCGTTTATGAGGACGCTGTGCTAATCCTGAAGTCTCGCGGCATGCTGTTCCCTCCCTCGCAGTCCTTCGGGACTCTGGCGGTGAATCCATCTCCCACAGGTCTGACGATCCATCATCCGCTGCCGGGCGGGATGACACGTTTTTTGATGGCGGTGCCATGGTGCAGCTAGTGAGGGTTATTGATGGCTGCTCGAAGCCACCTCGAAGACCATTTGTTTTAGGCCAACAGCTGCGTGTAAACAAGCCAGACTTGGGAGGAGGGGAGTGATTGTAGGTAGTGTTTAGATGTTGACAGTGGAGTGCAGAGTGAACGACAAATCAGTCCAAAGGACGTCCCGGATGACAAGTCTGATAATCTCAGCAAAGCGTGGGCATCTTTGTGTGAGCCAGTCAGGGGAGCAGACGCAGCTCGGCTGGTTCAGGCTCTTGACTCGTGCACAGTCTCTGCAAAAGACAGGGGTTTAATATCTCTGGAAGGTCAGGTCAGGTTAACCGATCAAGCGTTACCTCTTGGAAAATGTGTGCAAACCCACACAGAGAACTTCTGCCGCATTTCCTTTCCTCTGTTTATAATCACATTATGAATGGCGACTAATCGTATTTCTGTGCGGTTAGCCCAAGATCAAACCGTTTGGTTTACTGTAGAAGCTGGGAGTAGAATGCAGGGTTTGGGTTCCACAGCATTGAGAGTAACAAGTAGATCCCATCGCTGCATGAAAGGCTGGCCTAATCCGATTGAGTGATACAATGAGCACATTATTGCAAAGAAACAAACAACCAACCTACATACCCCAGTACCTGTGTGTCCCTCACAGAACAGAGTGCGCCATGAACACCTATTTTACAACTAAAAGAAACCTGTGGGCGCTGTGCCATTTTGACTCATCCAGTTAACATTAAAAACCACAACCTGATATACCGCCTTCTTCAGAAAAGAGCGTTGATTACATTTTCTTAGCCCTGCTCAGCTGACCATCACATATATTACAAAAAACATAAAACAAAAAAAAACAATGACCACAAAGGAGAACAATTAATTTCAGACATGTGTTGTTTTTCATCAGGGGAAAATTATACCGGAATTAAGGCCTTTTCTTGGCTAACGCCGTTTATCTCGGTCAAGTAGACAAATGAATGGGCTTTGCGAGAAATGCAGTTGTTTTACTGATGAATTATCTCGCTTTGGTTAACTCTGGTGACTTTCGAATATACCATACAAGTCCACTAAAACGACGGATGAGTTATCAATATTTTTGCGAATCATACGTTGATTTATTGGCAAATCTGAGGGCATATTATCAAGGACGGCGTTAAAAATTATCCAATTCCAATAGAAGTCCAAGGGGCATATTATCAAGCCAGGCGATAAAATTATCGCCGCTTTAGCGGCAGAAAACTGATGCTAAAACGGCAATAATGGGCTTGATAATATGCTCTATGGAATTCCAATTGAAGCCCATGTTAAATGCGAAGGACGTCTAACATGGGCTTCAATTGGAATTCCATAGAGCATATTATCAAGCCCATTATCGGCAGTTTTAGCGGCAGTTTTCTGCCGCTAAAGCGGCGATAATTTTATCGCCTGGCTCGATAATATGCCCCCATGTGCTGGTGTGAACATGGGCTTCTATTGGAATTTCATCCCGGACATATTATCAAGCCCATTATCGCCGCTTTAGCGGCAGTTTTCTGCCGCTAAACCAGCGATAATTTTACCGCCGTCCTTGGTCTTTTCAGAATCCTTACCCCTAATATAATGTCACTTACATGTATATATCACGGGCAGGGCTTTCAACCAAGAATGGCCATGCTGATGCAGCCAGAGCTTCCTAGGGAGGAGATTGGAGGGTTTGGGAGAGCCATATTCTCTTTCAATGTTTACAGTTATTAACCAACGGAGATAAGGCCTCCTATGTATGTGATACATTTAATAGAACCATTTGGACCCTAATTTGACTTCTCTCATTTCCTGCCATAAATCAGACCCTACTGGTTTAGTGAAAAGGATTCTCGCCCTCAGAGTTTCAGCGGCGTGCTTCATCACAGGGTCCTCCTCCAGGTGAGCTCGACCTCTTCTGTGGGAGCGTCATCATTTATTCTGAGGGACCTTGCATAAGCAGAGCTAAAGTTACCTGGAGGGAAATCCTAGGGTGTATATTTTATTCATAGGTTCCCTTGTAATGTTAAAAGGTACAAAGAGTATACAGATGGATGCATGGAGGAAGTTAGCGCTCTAGCGTCCCAATATCTGGTCTCCATGTTTTGTCTGTTTCTGCCATGCTGGTCAGTCTGCCTTCCTCAGGATAAAATAAGGTCCCTGATGATTCTTAAGTGAATCCAGCCGTGGTTTACGCGTAAAAACTACAAACACGAGATAGCATCTACAAATAATGCGCATGATTTGTGTGCCTGAAGTTTTTCTGATTATCACAGGTTCACACAATTTTGTCAACGGTGTTTACTGGATTTTAACACACAGATTTCCTGTTTTATTATGCAACCACTAAACATATCACTTGTGGCATGTAATCGCTTGCTGAGAAGTAAATTACCAAGTTGTCTGCCTTTCCGACACAATAAAAAGATATTTTAGGGACCCTAAAATGTTGCACACACTTTCAATGACTTTATTTCGTTTTACGCAATTGTCAGAGACATTTCTAATTTCTTAGCTGCCAATCCCAAATAATCAGATTCGAAATAATCTCATGTATGAGCGACCATCAGTAGCACATTTACAAAATGGGTCTAAAGTGGTATTTCAAACAATTTGAATGTCACTTGACATTACAATTACCCTCCAACTCCTGCAGAAAACTGCTCCATGCACGCTTCAGTAATGAACATTATTAATGTGACCCTCCTCTTCATTCTTTAACCCCATAATGACTAACTGGTCCGTTTTCTTGTCCAATCATAATTATTCTTTCTAAGCAATCATAGCAGCAAATTCAGGCATTAAAAATGAATGAGTTGGTGCTCAATCTTTTTAGAAAGAAAAACAAAGGGGGGAGTAGAGAGGTTCCACTCAACGAGTGGTGGAGGTGGATACTTCCTCCCAATGAAGCGTACTTAAACAAAGGGATCCACCCGCATGTATAGTAGATCAAGAGACTCCCGTTCATACCATGTGTGTCCCACGGTCGTGGAGAATACACATCAGTTGTTAAAATACCCCTCACACACCAAAAGGGCCCTTGGTGTCATGCTTCATCATAGGGGTCTTCCCGCCCCTCTACGGGACGGGGCGTGCTACGACCAACGTATACGTGGGAGCACTGTTCTTGGTGAGACTACTATGTGTAGTGCAAGGGTGTGCAAGGAAGGGTCAGGAGTGAGTGGAGAGTGATTTTAAAAAAATACCTGGCTCACTGGACTAGGAAAAATTTTTTTATTCTGCCATCTAAGCTGGTATTAGTAAAAAGGTGGGGGTGGAGGGTGTATGCCTCAATGAGCTTGACCTCCTGGTGTCGACATGTTTCGAAGCTTCCCCAAGCTTCTTCGTCAGGACCTAAGAAGATCCCTTCCAACGACGCACTGTGATGTGGTGAAAAATAGTGGGTGAAAAAATCAAATAGGAGGTAAATAGCCTCCAAGAGTTGGTAACGCCCCAATGGGTCTTACATACTCCTTGTAACCTAAATGGAGAGAATGGTATGAAATGAGAGATACACAAGACATTATTGTTATAAGGATAGACGTTCATTCCGTCGTGTTTAAAACAGTGATCTGAAAAGGAAGTGAGCGATGATCGTCTTCTAACGCTATCACGTGATCTGTGATAAAAATATGGTGTGACATACTACATTAAAAACATACAATAACAAAACAACAGAAAACACACACTCTACTTAGAAAGGAAACGAGGTTCCTGTAGGGCGAAAATGTCATTGTGGTTGTTTGCATGCCCAACAAAGCAAAGAGAAAAACATACTTGCTGCAAAGAGAACAGTTTCCTCATGAGCTCATTTACCGAGTGGTTGGAGTGCCAAATAGGCTACCTAAATAGCGGGAGAGAGGAGACTGTAATCCAATCGTCATTTTTTTGAAGGTAAATCTTCCACCTGCCGGCTATGCCGTACTTACGCCTCCTAGGATCAGTGTCCCGCTCAAATAACCACCCCGGTCGGCTCCGTCGATAAATTTAGACTGGAGATATTGTAGTTTAAATACCCCCACCAATCAGGGAATAAGTGCCACTCCGCCCCGTTTGACAGACCAATAGAAGGCAACCTGCTCACAAAGTAAGTGGAAACCCGCAGGCGCTGCTACACGGGACCCGGAACCGGAAGTTAGAAGCGGCCGGGTCACCGTGGTGAGACCGCAAAGGACCCCTAGAGGGAGAGAGGTGTCTATGTCGGATGCCTGATGGAGCGCTGACGAAACCCATTAATGAAGGGTGATAGATGTTCCAAACTGCGTGGAATGGACAGTCAACATCACCTGATTTTGAGGTTTAAATGTAAAAAAACAAATAAATAAACTGGGAAGGGGTATGCATATATCGAGAAAGTATCCCTAGGTGTCCATATAGGTTGCCTGAATAACATCGGGATGAAAAGAATAAAATAAATAAAGGCATGTAACAGGTAGGAGAAATGCCCCCAACCTGCGTACTAGAGACACCCAGCTGGTACATAGCTAAACCAAGAGGTACATATATGCATGAGGTATGCAAAGCCCACATGAATAAGGAGGCTACAGCAGGGGGGCCTCAGCTGTGGTCAGGAGGGGTAATTGACAAGGGCATGAAAAAAAGACAAAGAAATTACACAATAGTCCTAGAGTGGTACTACACTGGTTCAGGACAGATACGGGGGACCGAAAAAAAAGGGGAGAAAGAACGTGAAAGGATTATTTTCGTCAGGTGGAGAAACGGTAGCTGAACAGTATTCAGTCAGGTATGATGATAGTTATACTCGGAACTGATTCCATGGTATATCCTCATTTAATCCATGGATGTGTGTTTTGAGACGGAACACCCATCGTTGTTCCTTCTCTAGGAGGCTGTGTTCGTTACTCAATTGTTCTATCACTGTCCACTGTAAATCGTCTATACAATGACTTTTGGAGATATAGTGATTAGACATCTTGGTAGTGCTCCTACCGCATCTGACATTACTGCGATGTTCGCCAATACGTACCTTAATTGGTCTGGATGTCATCCCCACATACTCAAGGCCGCACGGACAAGTGATAAGATATACAACATTTTTACTATTACAATTCGTGAAGCTTCTCTGGTCCCACTCATCGCCATTCCGGAACGTAATGTGTGTACTTTTTCTCGTCAGGTGACAGGTACTGCAGTTCCCACAGGGATGATGCCCTTGTACTGGGGGTAGTAGACCAACAGGTCTTGGTCGAGATATGTTCTTTGGTCTTGTGTGAACAAGCATGTCTCTTAGGTTGCGTCCCCGCTTGTGAGCGAACATAGGTTTCGTTATGTTCAAGCCGCAGGAATTGAGTAGACGCCAGTGTTTATTCACTATCTTAGTGATCTGGTTAGAATGTGTATTGTAAGTTGTTACACATATCGGTCTCTCATCGATCTGGTTTTCCACTTTGTCTTCCAAAAGAGCCTCTCTGTTATTATTCCTTGCTCTTTTCAAGGCTTTGTCAACGATTTTCTCAGGATAATTGCGTTTTATCAGTTTGGTACGCAGTTCAGATGCTTGTTGTTTGAAGTCACTAAGTTCAGTACAGTTTCTTCGGAGACGGAGGAACTGACCGTACGGTAAGTTTTCCCTCAGGTGACGGGGGTGGAAACTGTCAAACAAAAGTAAACAGTTCTTAGCTGTTGCCTTAAAGTGTGTGGTGGTTTTGAGTTTCCCCTGTTCAGGGTAGATATTCAGGTCCAAAAACACCAGGTTTTCCGCCGATCCCTTGTAATGTTAAAAGGTACAAAGAGTATACAGATGGATGCATGGAGGAAGTTAGCGCTCTAGCGTCCCAATATCTGGTCTCCATGTTTTGTCTGTTTCTGCCATGCTGGTCAGTCTGCCTTCCTCAGGATAAAATAAGGTCCCTGATGATTCTTAAGTGAATCCAGCCGTGGTTTACGCGTAAAAACTACAAACACGAGATAGCATCTACAAATAATGCGCATGATTTGTGTGCCTGAAGTTTTTCTGATTATCACAGGTTCACACAATTTTGTCAACGGTGTTTACTGGATTTTAACACACAGATTTCCTGTTTTATTATGCAACCACTAAACATATCACTTGTGGCATGTAATCGCTTGCTGAGAAGTAAATTACCAAGTTGTCTGCCTTTCCGACACAATAAAAAGATATTTTAGGGACCCTAAAATGTTGCACACACTTTCAATGACTTTATTTCGTTTTACGCAATTGTCAGAGACATTTCTAATTTCTTAGCTGCCAATCCCAAATAATCAGATTCGAAATAATCTCACGTATGAGCGACCATCAGTAGCACATTTACAAAATGGGTCTAAAGTGGTATTTCAAACAATTTGAATGTCACTTGACATTACAATTACCCTCCAACTCCTGCAGAAAACTGCTCCATGCACGCTTCAGTAATGAACATTATTAATGTGACCCTCCTCTTCATTCTTTAACCCCATAATGACTAACTGGTCCGTTTTCTTGTCCAATCATAATTATTCTTTCTAAGCAATCATAGCAGCAAATTCAGGCATTAAAAATGAATGAGTTGGTGCTCAATCTTTTTAAGCATGTAAGGTAGAAAGGTTCATGGCCCACTGCAATTAAACAATCTTGGCAAAAGTCCAGAGTCATCCATCCCCTATATTTTTAAGCTTCTAAGGAAGCAAAGCAGGGACTTACATTGATTCTGAGCAGGGGCAGATGCATTTCTATACTTTGGAGACGAGGCCATTCAAGGCCGTGGGAACTGAAGTTTGAAGCAGTCAACAAGTTTATGCCACTGGCCTGGACCCTGACAACCAGGCAATACATATCTGCAACACAGCAGAGGGATGGGGTTGCCTTTGTGTGAAGAGCAGATATGGAATTTACTGCGTTAGTGAGTCTGACTGTCCTCTACTGTAAAATGTGACTATCTGCTGTTACTTCTTTGTGTACAAAGTTTTAAGTTGTGCCCATTCTACAAATGCTTGACAACACTTCTGCTCTAGATGACCCAAAAGGAGTTTGACATTAAGCATAACCTATGCTGAGTTCTGAAAGTTATGTGGTCACCAAGAAAGGGGTATGTATAGAAGACCATGTCAGATGAGCCAAATAGCGCTGAAACCTACATCGGCTACTGGTGTATAACTGTGATTAGGTTGTCCTTCCATCGTGCATAAGCATCATTTACATAGCATAGGCTGTTGAATATTAATTACAGGTAGGCAAAATTCTGTAAGCAATTCGGTATTTCACAGCAACAACACTGGAGCTATCCAATTGTTTGATATCTGATGTATTCCGGCATGTAATTCTGCTCACTAACTTCTTTTCAGCTAAAGAGACGAGTCACTGCATGTTTCAGTGATTTTTGATGCAAAGAAAAAGAGAGGAATGGAACATGTGCGTGCCTTTCACATGCAATACTTGTTCCTGTGCCGCTCACACCTCAGAGCCAAGTTCCAGGTTTGTGTATGAAAAGTGTTGAATTAGAAACATTGAATGCTGTTGCCTTCTGTTTAGAAAATGCACAGAGCATCCATGGACCCAACCCTTCTCTTGAGAAGAGGAAACATAAAGCGAATTGAATGACTAATGCATCCTTCCTCTTTGTACCTAGATGGATGGTACCATTTGGCGATGAACAAGATGTGAAATAAGGCAAGTGCTAGCTGCAAAGTGGTTGAAACCCATTAAAGCATTGCTCATTGTCATCTAGGAAGACCCCGCTGCATTGTGGGTCATCCTAAGGTCAATATGGACTTAGAAGTAAATGAGCAGGCCATCTTAGTCTAATGAAAAGCCCTTCATCTGGTCCTTATGAGCTAGGAGACCTCTAACACATTCTGAAGGGCATTGCAATGCACCTCAATCACGTATGAATTAAACAGTTTACTTAACTAAGCAAACGAGAAAGGCAAAGAAACTCCTGCCGCGCTCATATACAATTAAATATTCTCATTATGGAGAATATCCCTGTGCAATGATCACTGGAAATGAAATTGCATTGGGTTGTTACAGAAAGCGTCTCGTGAGCAATCCTCATTATTGGTAATGCCTGGCAATCACCATCATCGGTGAAACGTGCGTCTGGTGGCCAGTCATTCCAACCCCCTTGTGAATCCAGCTGGCAGCTAGTGGTTCATGTGACCTTCAGAATCCCGCGCGAGCGTGAAAACCAAAACTGGCGGAAGTGGTACAGCTTTGAAAACAGCGAGGATGGCCCGAGAATGTGATGAGGGGCGCGCAACAGCCACAACCAGCGAGAGGCAGCACTGCATTTCTGAAGGAGTCAGCCATACAGCACTGTCACTTGAAACTCGCGAGGTGAGTTAGAAATCTTCACTTGATAACAACCTCTACTTGTGGCATTTAGGAAATTTAATATTTTATGGTAAAACATTTTTTTTTAACTTCTGCTATTTTCATGCTTTTATTTTTACACTTCGTGACAGGCTAATGCCAGATGCTCCACAGCATTCGAGCTATAACGTATTTCGAGTTATGCATTATTTTCCTTTCATATCACATACAAAGAAAATATTCTACTTCTTCACAGGCTCGATTTTCCTTTTTTCAACTTGAATCAATTCTGCAAATTTTCCTCAGAATACATCATATTGCTTAAGTAATAGCACATGAGGACACGGCATCCGCAGTCAGCAAGAAGAAGGGGCGTCGCAAATATCCTACTGGCAAATATATCCTTCTGGGAAATAAAGCTATGCTATAGGTGGACTGGACAACTGAAAAGAAAAAAATGAAGTAAATAAATGAACGACTTTGAGATGTTTATTCCATTGTGTTAAAAAAAGTAGGTTGAACTGACCAAACTCTGCGACAAACGCCGCTATAATAAGATAAACGTGAAATCTTGCGGTTTATGAATATAAGCTTTCGATTTCGTCTGGCTGCATAGCCGAGGTGCAGTTAAGAAGTTGACAGGTCATACTATACACATAGAGCCATGTAGGTTTTCTCTATTGGGTACCACAAATGATGTACTCTGACAAGGTCCTTTAAGTCTTGTACATACCATTCTGTTTGTAGCGTCCACTCCAGCCTGGGAACATGTAACAGACGACAATACACAAGGAGCTCTGGTTTGCATGTCTTTATTCTTCAGCATGCAACCGTTAACTGAACATACTGCGTGATAAACTTTATTAGCCACACTCATCAGATTATGTAATACTTGTAAGGTGTCTGCCGAGGACCACTAGAGTCTTCATATACATAAACACAGGACAAGACATCTCCCCCTTTGTAAAATAAAAAGTAAAATGTCTATATATATATATGCACATATACACATTACAACTCCTCGATGAGTCGTCGAGGAGCTCACACCAGCCTTTCAGATCTAGTTGTCTCTGACAGAGGAGGGGCGCCTTTATCTGGCATCCCTTGAGAGGAGTTAGGTGCTTGACTTGGGCACTCAGGTGGACTTGCCTCACTCACAAGGTCTGGAGCTGATGAACATCAAGGCAAAGGCTGAGAGGGTAACAAGTCTCTTGTTATGGATTTTCAAGGTCGTTGAGCAGTTGCCATGTGTCCTTTCCTCGTCACAACTCTCAGTGGTTCAGCATAAAACAGAGTTTCCATCTTGCATGTCTACTTTTGTTTAGAAATAACTTGGTCTCCTTTCTTGAAAACCGTGTCTGGAGCATGTTGGCACTTGTCGGTGTAGGCCCTAATTTTGCATCTGTGAGAGTTGTTCAGTGATATGAATCTCATCAGGTTCTGTTGACCCACTGGTGGTCCATTGAGGAATATTTGTTCGAAGAGTTCTCCCGAACAGCAAGGTGGCAGGACTTTCTCCTGTAGTGGAATGAGCAGTGGAATGGCAGGCATGAAAGGCTGGGAGCAGAGCAGACCTGAGCTTGATGCCTTCCAATGCAGCATGTTAAACCACCCTTTTCAATGTACTCACAAATTGTTCAACAGCGGCATTTGCCTGTAGCCAGAGAGGTGTACATTTCTAATATTTAAACTATTAGGAAAGTCTTTATACTCTCTGCTATTAAAGGGTAGACCAGTATCAGAATTGAGAATAGAGGGAGCACCCCATGCTGTGTGAATGTAATCCAGCCTTTTGATTACTCTGTCATGTGTGGTGGATGATAAGTCTTCCACTAAAGGAAAACGTGAGTATTCATGAACAACTACCATGAGATGATGTCCGTTGTTAAGAATTCAGAAGAATCAACAGCAATCCTCCTTTAAGCTTGCTTGGGTAGATCGGGCATGTTTAATGGGTGCTAAGTTGTTTTTGGAGACAATCAGTTGCATTGATGACAAGCTTTAAGCTCCCTTTCAACTAATTTGACAAGACGCGGGAACCACACTCTATCCCTGAGGGCTCTTTTAGTTGCAGCAATGCCGTGGTGTTCTTTGTGCTCCAGTTTATTAACTTGTTGCCTGAGGCTTTCAGGGCTAACTATTCATGCCCCTCATAGTATGACACAATCATGTGTAACAAAGTTCTTCATGAACATTTTTGAAGTTTAAATTTCTGGTATTCAATGTCATCTGTAAGAACTCTAGTATGATTGTGTCATAATGAGTTCCTTAAGCTTAAGCATGTCCTTGTCAGTATTAATAGCTGCTAGAATATGTTCAATGGAAAGAGCTGCAGGCACACTTGACTTCAATGTAAAATTGATGTAGGCCTCAACCACTCTTGACACTGCTCTATGACGTTGTAGTGGCTCTCGTGAAAATTAGTCTACAGGGTTTTGATCTTTCCCCGGTTTATGCACAATAGTACAATCATATTCCTGCAGATGCAACCTCCACTGCTCTATGCGAGGGGGCATCTTGACTTTCGGATTTCGAAAATTGTGAGCAACGCTTGATGATTGGTGACAAGGGTGAAATGCTTTCCATACAGAAACACAAAGAAGTATTCACACGCCCACATGGCAGCCAAGCTTTCTTTCTCAGGTTGAGAATAAGCACATTCAGTTTGAGATGGCCTCCGGCCACAGTGTGTCTTTGAGCATTGGGTTGTCCATTTTGTTGGGCAAGGGTTGCTCCGAAACCCACAGGCCTTGCATCCACCACAATCTCTGTATGCAATTTCAGACTAAAGTTAGCAATTCCAGTTGCATTTTCAATTGCATATTTTACTTTCTTGAACCTTCGGTCACATTTAGAAGACCAATCAAAAGGAGCATCTCACTTTGTTAGTTCTCTTAGAGGGACACTCACAGTGGCAAAGTCACCGATGTTCCTATAGCAGTATCTGGCCAGGCCTAAGAAGGATCACAGCATGATTACATCTTCTGTAGGACAAGTACTTGACAATGTTTGTAACTTTTGCGGGTCAGGAATCATCCCCTTTCCAGAGAAAATATGTCCAAAAAATGTAAGTCCGTTTTTGTAAAATTCACACTTCTCAGCCTTTAGCGTGAGACCGGCATCAACAAGTAGATGGCATACTTGTGTGGGTACTTTGTTGTGTTTCTTTCATGTAGCCCCAAATACCAGTATATCATCACAGTAGTTCAAAAGCATGTGTGACAGGCTGAATTACTCAACAAATGACATCTTGAAAGATTTCTGTATCTGACGACACACCAAAAGGGAGTCTTTAATATCTGAACAAACCAATATATTTTGAAAAAGTAGTAATGTACCTACCGTTTTCTTCCAGTTTATGTTGATGGTAACCTCTGTTCATATCAAGGTGGGAAAGGATTTTGGTGCCATTCAGCTGTGTGATCATGTCCGCAATGTGTGGAGCTGAATTTCTTTCTCTTTTGATTGCTCTATTGGCCTGTCGCATATCAACACAAATGCACAACAAACAGCCACTGTTCTTTTCTGGCACCACCGCAATGGGTGAAACCCACAGTGTAGAACCAGTAGAGCGCTCAATGATGTTTCAATAGTGTTTCTAGTTCCTTCTCAACAGCTTCCTGTAAGTGAAATGCAATTTGACAGTTTTGCTGTGCAACGGGGCAATTATCTTCATTAATGTGAAGTTGTACCTTCATTGTCTTAAGTTACCCAAGTCCATGAAACAATCTTGGGAATTGGATCACTATTTCAGAATCGGCATTCAAGTTGTAGTTAATATAAATCAGTCCTATGTCAGCAGCAGTGTTAAAACTTAATAAGCTTGCACTTGACGATGTACCTGGGAATACATGAATTGTCACTTGCACTGTCATTTTCTTGTGCCGCATGGCTGCCACAAATGATCCTTTAGTCCGCAAGGGTGTAGAAGCTGTCCAGTTATATACCTTGGTTCTTGACAGTGTAAGACATGGTATTGAAGACAGTTCTTTGTATTTTTCTGCCTGCATGATGTTTATCAATCCACCACTGTCTATATTGAAAGTTGCAGGGCACCCATTCACGTTGAGCGTGATTTTAGGACAATGTCCAAAGGAAATGTATTCTTCATGTAGTGATTCTTCTCAGAACGACAAAATATTTTCCCCCATGTTCCTCATAGATCGACAACTATATGTTTTTAACTCTTAGTGGCCAGAAGTCAGATGTTATTACATAAAATTCATTTGTATCTGATCAAGTGATTGTTTGAAATACAACGTGGTTATTTTAACTATGTTCAGACATTGCTGAATAAATTGTATTTATAAGGTATTGAGATCTGGAAACAGACAACAATGTATACAATAGTCTCAAACATTTTAATATATAAAAAAGACATTTGTGGGATTACACTCTAAATCTTTTTGAATAAATTGTTTAATTTGAATTTGCACCTGAAAAGATTTTTTGTGTGGAATCTTTTGAATAGTGTTGTTAAATTGAAGCACAAACAGCAACACAGCAAACATTTTCACATGTTGAAGAGTTCAGAAATTGAATGTGTGGATGAATAGAGTGATGAATGGGTATTCTTGAAGATAATCTATGAGGAACGTGGGGGAAACTATTTTGTAGTTTTGTCATTGACCCTATCCCCTGCGTAGGTAAGGGTACCTCTCACATTACTGGGAGTGCTTCTTCTCAGACCTGTGTCTTTTCATGCGGTAAATCCTACATGTGCACGTTGATATACGGCTGACATCACCATTGTACATCCATTTTCCTCATCGTCACTCAATGGTGATGTCAATGAACCGTTGGAAGATGAATTTGATTAAGCTCAACCTCATTTCGTTTCCACTTTCCTTAATCGATCTTGCCCTTTGATCTTATGGGAGTCAGTAGAGTGCTTCTGGAACATTCTGGCATCCATTTCCCATCTCTTTCTGATGCATGTAGTTTCCCTTTCACTTTGAAAACTTTTATGACTTATGAAATGGTTTCCTTTCCACAGCCTTTTCATATTTGCCTGATAGTAGGACATTTACCTTCATGTGGAAAGGAGAATCCTTGCGAAAACACTATTTCTTTTTCTTCGAAGACATCACTCAGTGGGTCTCTACCTTGTGGTTCTGCTTACTTTTCATGCTCAATGCTGATTCATTTTGGGAAGTTCCAACATCCATTTCAGCAGCTTGCCATTTGGCACGTTCCTTCACTCTTGCAGTCATGAGCACTTTCTCCACACTGAGCGTTTCTCTCAGCATGCATTGTCAGAATGAGTCGGAGAGGCCACAAAAGACGCATGGTTTCTTTATCATTGAATCAATCGAATTTGCAGTGCTTTATAAGCGTATCAAGTCTCTCAATAAACTCATCTATCATCTCACCAGGTTGCTGTCTTGCTTGATTGAAAACATACCTTTCATAGTCGACATTCGACATTCAATTGAATTGGTGTCCAATGTCTTATTGATTTGACATAATGCTATTTCACCAGCTTGTGATATCTTCTTTATCACCTCTTTTACTCAGTCACCTGCAAGGTTCTTTAATTATTTGATGACATTTTTGTCATCTGCCTCTTCTATAGCATCTATGAAGTCATCAAACCTTTCAATCCAGGCAGTTCATCTGATGCCAATATTCTGCTTTTGGACAGTATCGAATGGTGGTGATAGTTTCAGGAACCCAGCGGCATGATATTTTGTGCTGTTTCCTACTGATGTCGAGAGTATGTGCTGTTTAGGCAGCATTTGATCTTCAGCATCACTTGGCCTGGTGATACCTCTGCAAGCATCAGCCTGCTCACTGATGCTTGGGTCATCGCACCCGAGTTGAGGTCGGTAGGCACCATCTTCATTCTTCATGGTGAGTAATGATGTCATTTTTTGAATGGGTTCTTGACTTTATACATTATACCTGGTTATCACTGCCTCTAGCACTTCTTCGTACCTAGTCGTCACTGTCTTTAGTGTTTCTGCTTTGTATCAATGCTGGCTTTGTGTTATGCTGTGGCATGATATCTCTTCTTTAGGCCTTACCAGCAGATGGTTTTGCAGGCTCACTGGCTGTGCTCCTCTGTAGGGCCTTCACCTTCTTCCAGGGCCTCTCAAAAGCTTCAGTTGCACTTTGACTCCACATACGCCAACTGTAGACAGTACATGTGGCACGCACAACAAGTTTGCTGGGCCACGGCAAAATCTCAGGGAGAGCAGTCTTGTATTGTTGGGGGCACGTATTCCATCCTCGTTGCCAGTTGTAGCATCTCGCCCAGCCCAGGAGCTTGTAACAAACACGCCACACACAAAGCTCTGTTTTGCACGTCTTTATTCTTCAGCATGGAACGTTAACTGAACGTAATGCATCACAAACTTTATCAACCACACCCAGCGCATCTACCACATTATGTAATACTAGTAAGGAACCTGCTGAGGACAACTAGAGTCTTCATGCAAATATATAAAGGACACAACACTGTTGACCTGAGCTTGGTTACTGCAGCTGCTCCGTTCACCATGGCCACATCACTCTTGGGAGCCAATGCACATAACAAAATTGAATGTCGCCAAGCAGGCACGGGGGTAGGGTGTTACAAAGGAAACTCCACACACGTCAGTTACATTTTCGGAGTGGCCCTCAATGGTCACCCTCCCCTTTACCAAGCACCTTGGTCGAGTCGTTCCATCAGGGTGCGTGCTGAGTGCAGCCGCGGCCTGTGCAGGTAAGAGTGGTGGGGCCGGGTTGGGGATTCCGATCGACGATGATGAGGTAAAATTAAATAAATAATTAATTTTCCCTCATCATCGTCTGCTGAAATCCCCCCACCTCCCGGCCCCACCACCCCACTGCTCGTACCTGTACGGGCCGCAACTGGCTGAGTGCCACTCATAGACCTAGGAGCCAGTGGCTCCCTATATCCCTTCCCATTTTAAGTTATGTCCCATATTCTTGTTAATCCTGCTAATCCTTTTGGACATTGCAGAGGAAGTCTTTTAAGGCTCGAAAAGGAGCTGGGTTTGGTGTCAGCTTATATCTCAGATTTCAGATTCTATTTAAGTTTCTCTCCCCTATGTCTTTTTCATCTGCAGGCACCTTTTTATTTGTATGCCCACTCATTAAATCAGTAGGGGCAGATGGACCCCCATCATGCAACAATGCGATGCCGTGAGCCCTCCGTTTTGTTATTGGGATTTCAGGAATATCCAGCATCTCTTCCACATGGCCCTCCCTAACATCTGCTCTTGATATCCTCTTGAACCACAAAGTCCTATGTTTCACTCTTCTCCTCCCCGAGATGCAGATCACATTGTGCCTTTTATTCTTGCAACTGCTGATAGGCTACTTCTAAATGGTGTTTGGAACGTCCACCCTTAGTGCCGTTCTTGTATGAACACTTGATCTTCCACACTAATCAGAGGCTCTAAGGCTCTCCATTTTTGGCTTACACAATGGTTGGTGTTGGATCCTCGTGACGTCCAGAGGCGCAGGGTTCCAGGTGGGTATAGCCAAAATGTTACAACATGCCTGCCTCCGGAACATGAGGATAATTGGTGAGTATTGCTTTGTTAAACATCCACATAAATTGTTCCACATCTCCATTGGCATATGTCCACTGTGGCTCCATCTTTTAGTGTTTGAACCAAAAAATGGGTAAAGCAATTGTTTAATTCATCTCCTTGCAGAGGGGTTCATTATCTGTTCTAATCTCTATAGGAATCCCAAATGTGGCAAATATTTTTCTCCAGCAGAGGGTGTACCTGTTGGAAAGCTGTAGATGTTCGTAATTAAACAATCGGACATCTGGAACGTCCATCCACTATTATCATTGGTAAATGGCCATCTGAGAAACTGCCAAAATCCAAGCTGATTTTTATCCTTGGAGCACAGCTCCCCCAGTATTATAGGGGCTGTGTATACTGCCTCTCCTGCTAATTGACAATCTTGGCATGGCATTACCCATATCCTCTACTGCTTCATCCATCCCTGGGAACAATATTTTTCCCTTAGAAGGGACTTTGCCTTAACAATTCCTTGGTGTCATTGGTGGATGAGCTCTGTGTCCTGCTTCCAAAGCATTTGCAGGACCACAATGCATTGTCATCTCAAGAAAAGGCCTTCTCCCATGCTGCTGAGCTTAACACAAACTCTTCATAGTTGTGTGAGCATCAGCATGTCTGTTTATCCCCATCTATTTGAGTTCTCAAAAAGTCTTTCCATAGGTGGTGTGGCAGGACTTCCATGGCTTTCTGTATACCACTCATTCTTTTGCGATGCAGTCCTTATTTAATCCAGGTCCATCATGTTTGGGCAAGGGAAGAGGATGTGGTCTGTCGGTTAGACTGCCGACTTTGGTGCCGGAAACCAAGGTTGCCTAGGGGTTGCGTCCATATTGTGTGATTCTGGGCAAATCACTTAATCTCCCCGTGCCTGAATGTGTCTTTGTGTAACGTAACTGGTGCTCATGTAAAGCGCTCCAATACCTTCGGGTCGAGTTTGCGATATATATATCTGCATAATTATTTTTTAAAAAAAGGTCCAACCAGACACACAAAGTTTTCAGTGTCACCATCCAGCAGAGTCACTACTTTTCACCTTGGTGAAGGATGTGTTGACAAATAAGCAGTGGGGTTGCTGAGTCCCGATCTGTAGTCTACCAGGAAGTTTTATTTCTGATGTTGGACTGTCAATCTCTCTTGTGGGGGTGTTGTATACCTGCAAATAAATATCCTAGTGGTTTATGGTCTGTTGCTACTTGCGATTCCTGCAGATAGAGGTGAAATTGAAGACAACTCCACTTAATATCTAGGGCTTCTAACTTAATCTGGTTGTGTCGGCCTTCAGTGTCAGTGAATTGTCTACTAGTGTATGCAAATTGGTGTTCATATTATGCCTGGGCTAAAATTCAATTATGGGGCATAATGTCTGGAATATCATGTTACTCTTGTTCTGCAGAATTCACAAAATCACGCCATTACAACATTTCTCATAATTGTGGTAAATATTTACCATTCGTGGTAAATTTTTACCAAAAATAGCGCAATGTGAGGCAATTCATGGTAACAATTTACAGTAAATGCACAGGACAACAAATGCAAGTGGCTGTTTTATGAGGCTCTCTTGTTTAAATGCATCTTCATGCCAACCTTTGATTCAAAGATGCATTCAGTGCTAGAAGATAGTGCAAAATGTTGGATTTGTATTCAATGTAATTAGCTGTCATTTTGCATAATTATGTGAAGGCAAATTATGTGTGTGTTCACCTCTTACTCCTGCTCCTAAACTAAGAGACCACCAAGACCTACTGGACTAGCATCTACAATGAGGTTGGTGTCTTTCTAGGGATTAAAGTACGCCCTTGTAGTGTCATTGAGAAGTGCATTTTGAAGTCTCAGAATGTCTGCTTGAGCATCCCATTCCTGTTGTGATAACAAGAACACAAACAGATGTGTGGATAACTCTTAGTTTATTCTTCCAAAAGAAGAGCAGCCTCATGGAGCACCTCAATGCTGCTGAGTTCCAGTCTCTCCAACAAGCGTCACCCCGAGTTCTCATTCTCGCACTCCAAGCCATTGCTATTCTATCTTCATGTTTCTTTTGCACCACATCTTCTCCTTTAATGCACAACATTAATTAAACATAATAATCAATAAAGGTACATTATAAAATAAAGCTTGAAATATATCATGAAGTATCTAAATGAGCATAAAAGGTATAACTATTAATAACAACAAAATAAACTCATACGTTGCCGTAAAACCTTGAACTTCCCAGATTCCAAAAAGGAACTAATACATACAATGTATTCTCTAGTAAGTCACAAAATCCTTAAACTTCTCAGGAATTTTGCTCAGTCTAATATTGGGTCTTTCAAGTGTAGAACGTTTGACTAATGCATTGGAAACACCCCCGCCCCCTGCTTATATGAACTTCCATCTTTCTGACTTTCAGCACCAACCAAACTCTGACGACCATCTGCATCGAGTCGTGTATCAATGTGAGTCAAAGATGAACACTTGCTTGTAATCTACAAAAACACATTCTCTTCATCAATCTCCTGATTGTCATCAATTGAGTCTACTACCAATTCCTTCCTCTCCATCTAGAAAAGCCAGCTCAAATTTCATATTTTATCTTTTAGCAAACTCATTGCTTTACTGAATACTTCCACCACTTTAAAAAGATCCGACCACCTAGAAAATTACTTGATATAACTCCTGGAATATTTCATCCTGACCCGTACACTCACTAAAACACAGCTGTCATGCAACTTTCCCTTTTTCTTATCAATCAATCAATCAGGATTTATAAAGCGTGGCTAATCACCCAATAGGGTATTCAGGCGCTTGCAGGTCCTGGAGGCTTATTTGAACAGCCAGGTCTTGAGGGCCATTCGTTTCTCAACATATTCTTTCATCCTCTCCTGGTAAGGTTCTACACATCTGTGAACGCATTTGAAATCCACAATTATCTCCTTCTCCTTACATTCCTAAGTCACCAAGGAACGAATTTAGAACCAGGTTTATGCCCTCTTAATATTTCAAAAGAAATCATGGAATAGAGGAAGACGTGACATACAGTCATGTATATTGGCTCTCCTTGGAACATATTCTACAACAAACTGTAAGATATTCAACAAAGGTCTGTGATCAGTTCTCAAACTAAAATGTGTGCACCCAAAAAAATGTCTGGAATGTTCAGCTGCCCACATACAAGAAAGGAATTCTTTCTTGTTTGACCTGGCCTCCCTGAAGGGCCTCCCCAAATCTGTTGCCTTCTATTTTTTCTGAATTTGTTTTGCTGGCTTCAGGATGCTGTGCATTTTACCACTGCTATCCAGTGATAAAGTGCGTGTGCCCTCTCCATAAAACATGTTAACATTGGCTTCTACCCAAATGGCATATTTAAGTTACTTTTACGTACCTAGTAAAGTGGCACTGCATGTGCCCAGGACCTGCAAATTAAATGCTACTAGTGGGCAGCAGGACTGATTGTGCCACCCTCTAAACATGTCTTAGGCCTGCCATTGCAGCCTGTGTGTGCAGTTTCAAACTGCCATTTCGACCTAGCAAAATAAACATTTTTCCAGGCCCATAACTTCCCTTTTAATATATATGTCACCCTTAGAGTAGGCCCTGGACAACCCAGAGGGCAGGGTGAAGTATATTAAAAAAGTAGGACATGTACTTGTAAGGTCTACATGTCTTTTTTCACAACTGCAAAGCCTGCCTCTCCCATAGACTAACATTGGAATTACCTAATTTAATTTTATATGTGTAATTTCCAAATGGGAATACTTAATCAGTTCATCTTTGGTATCTCTGGAATCCTAATATAAAATGCTACCTTATGATGTAGTCGGATTTTAAAGTACAATTCTGACAATGCCTCGTTTAGAACGTTGACAGTTGCCTTTGTGCATTTCTGCTATAAAGCCACACAAATAGGGAGCTTAGGTGGTCCAGTATGGGCATCACTGGCAGGATGGGAGGAACAACCTGGACACAGGCCCATTTACACACAACTAGGCTGTTTTCCGCTTCCACACAAAGGGCTGCATACTCCCTCTAGTTAGTCTGGAGCAAAACATTGAAGTCAGGATGCCTGGGTACTTCAAAGTTAAACCTCTAGAAGCTTCTTCCCCACTTCAAATGCACAACTGGGTATAAATACTGGACCTCAGAGACAACCACTTCAGTACACTTGTGGGCCTGTGGATACTCTGCTGGAAAGAAGGACAGCCGTGCTGTTACCCGGACTGCCACTCTTCTAGACTGCTAATCTTAAGGAACGTCTGCCTTGCAGTGCTGACCTGCTGCTTGTTGCCTGCTGCCCTCTTGTATCGGTGAAAAGGACTGGATATGCATCTCTTGAACACAGAACACAGAGTAAATCCAAAGTCGTGTTGGCTGGCCTCCTGAGCTAAAGCCTCAGGGACATAACAGGCTTCCAACAACCTTGCATCTCCACCTGGACTCTGCCATCTGTTAGTCTGTCTACCCTGCAAAGTTTTGCCACCCCAGTCCTGGACACTTAGGAGTGGACTTAAGGTGCTTTACAGAATATTTGAGAAGCTAAATATTCACTTGAAGGAATTGAAGCTTAAAGATACAATATGTGTGCATGTCCCACACAATCTCAAAAAGCTTCAATACAGCTGGTTGCATTAAAAGCTGCCTGGTAGCCCCATTTATTACCCACTAGATTGACAAAGAAATGCATAGCTCTGTGTATGATTTCCTTCTTCACTGCTGCCTCAGTCAGATAATACTTTAGAGATACAACTTTGATAAGAACAACATATAGGACAGTTAGCTACCTGTTACTTTAATATGGTGCCATCGCCTTTCTTCTGATATGCTCCCTGCATGTAATGTCGGACAGGAGATAGATGCTCGGTGCTACACATCAGACAGGTTGACATTACAAATGAGGCCCAGCATGCTACACCTGCTTGGGACTGCAGCCCCATGAAACTCACACCAGAGCCCTCTGAAGCCCACTCTGGAACAAACTGAACACTTTTGCTCCCAGGCTTCAGCTCTGAGACTTTCATTGAAACAATGCAAAGGATTGTCTCTATAAACCTCCATGTGGAAGTACTCTAACACTGAGATGCGACAGGTGCAGGCCGAGTGAGAGAACTTCTCCTTCACTCAGCTCATCATCATATGTAGTAATTAGAAGAATACCAACTGATGCATGGATAACTCTAAGTTTATTCTTCCAATACAGAAGCTGCCTCAAAGAGCACCTTGATGCAGATGGAATTCAGTCCCTGCACCAGCTGAGTTCTCATTCTCAAACTCCATTCCCACTGCCATTGCATCTCGATTTCTCTATTGCAACAATTGCCACCGGGTATTTGTTTTTGTCAATATTTTGAGGGGTTCAGGGATGGTGGCCAAGTTAGGCTGAAACCAGTCACAATATGTCATACATAGGAAGCTCCTCACTTCTGTCACATTCTGGAAGGCTGGATTTATTGCGGCCTTTATCGAGACCATCTTCAGAGAAATCATACACAAAGAAGTCGATTTTATGCTCAAAGAAGGAGCACTTATCTTTTTGTTTTGTTCTGTCAGTCTTGTAAAAGTTGCCTGCAGGTGACATTTGTGGCCAGCCAACATGGGTGAATGAATACATCAGGATGTCATCACTCATATTTAAGACACCTTTCAATCCTGAAACAGAATGGCACTCTTTAATACTTCAGTGTCAAAGATATTCCAAAGTTGAGGTGTTTATACCTCTTCAGCCTTAGGTGGATGGAAAAAGGTATGACTGGGTCAAGCATTAACTTATGGTATCCTATGTTCTTCAGTTTCAGCTTAGAAAATCAAAGCATCCTATTGAGGTTTGCAATGATGTCATCAATCGTGGGCGCAATGTGTCTTACACTTACTATCACGGCAAAAAAAACGCACGCTAAAGCTGCGGCTAACCCCTGCCACAAACGACCATGGCACAAACTGTCCCCAGAAAATCTCATTCACAACCTAGGAGAATTCCATCTCCCCGACAACAACAGAGATATTAACACAGCCTATGCTGCTTTCCATGACTGGATTGTAACAGGGCTTGACGCCGTTATTCCTGCAAAATGGACTAAAACCCGCAGCTCCCCCTCCAACCCATGGTACAACGATACGCTTAAAACCTTACGGAAGGACTGCAAGAAAACCGAACGAGAATGGAGGAAAAACTACCTAGATAGCGACAAAGCCCTCTACCTGTCAAAATTGCGTATATATCACAAGACGATACGTACCACCAGAGCCTCCTTTTACGCAAAGGAAGTTAAACAAAGCACTAACCCTACCAAAACGATCTTTAAATTGGTGCAAAGCCTCCAAAAAGTCTCCAACACTGGCTCATATATAACTTCCTTGAAACAGTGCGAAGACCTTGCCACTTTCTTCATTGAGAAAGTGAGGAAAATGTATACTTCTTTTCCTCAAGATGAGCCAGTGCCCATTAATACTTCCACCTCTACAGTGGACACGTCGAAATTGTTAAGAATACCTGACATATCCCCCGACGACCTTGCAAAACTGTGCAGACAGGTTAAATCTGGCTCCCCCACAGACCCCATGAGACCATCCAAATTCCTGGACTCATTGGAATTTTTTCTTCCCTCACTTTCTAGCTTACTCAATCTCTCTTTTTCCTCAGCTGTGGTTCCCACCCGCTGGAAATCCGCTTGGGTCTCTCCTATTATTAAAAAGCCCACATTAGACCCCACAAAACCTGAAAACTACAGACCCATCTCGCTGCTCCCCTGGACGTCTAAACTGGCCGAAGCTCATGTCAATAAAGTGCTATCCCATCACATGCTGTCCAATCACGTCCTTGATCCTTCCCAAAATGGCTTCAGGCCACGACATAGCACCGAGTCGGCCCTGCTGACCACCACGGAACACATTCGGGACGCCCTGGACGCTGGTCAAAGTGCCGCGCTGATCCTGTTGGATCTCAGCGCGGCCTTTGACACGGTCTCACACAGCATATTGCTGACGCGACTTGAGGCCATAGGGATCAACGAACTCGCCCTTGAGTGGTTCCGGTCCTTCCTCGAAGACAGGTCCTTTCAAGTCTCAGCTCCACCTTACATCTCCCAACCCCATTCCATCGAACAGGGAGTCCCCCAAGGATCGGCGCTCAGCCCATCTCTTTTCAACCTATACGTTCAGCCTCTTGCAGCAGTGGCAAAAGAGTGGGACCTTACGCTTGTATCGTATGCCGACGACACACAGCTGGTCATCACACTCTCTGAAGGCCCTTCCACCTCGGCCACTAAATTCAAGGATGGGCTAGCGGCAGTTGCACCGTGGATGACAAACAACTGTTTACAACTGAACGCCGGGAAAACGGAGGTGCTTCTCCTTGGCAAAAACCCTAGCCATTGGAGTGACCATTGGTGGCCCTCTTTGCTTGGTCCCACCCCCGTGCCGAAAGACGTGGTGAAGAACCTAGGTGTTTGGCTCAACTCCTCTCTTAACTTCCAGTCCCACACAAAGAAAGTGGCAGCTACGTGTGTGGGCCTAATGAGAAGTCTTAGCCCGATACTCGGTTTCTTCGACTCTAGAACCCGCCAACTTATCATCCAGTCCATGATCCTCGCCCGGCTGGACTATGCCAATGTGCTATTCTTAGGGGCAAATAAAGCAGAATTAGCACGGATGCAGCGTATTCAGAACTCGGCCGCCAGAGCAGTGGTCGGCCTCCCACGCAGCCAGAGCTACCATCCGCAATCTGCACTGGCTGCCAATTGAATCCCGCATCCATTTTAAAACCCTCACCACGGCATTCAAAATTCTTAACTCGGACTGCCCTGAACTCCTACGCCCGCTCCTTGTTCCCTACACCCCTCTGCGTACTCTACGCTCTTTAGGACAACGCCTTGTGACAGTCCCCCGCTCCAAGCTGTGCAGAATGGGTGGACGCTCCTTCAAGGTCTTGGGGGCAAGAGTGTGGAACTCCCTGCCTCTACACATCCGTACCCTAACCAACTTAACTGCCTTTCGGAAAGAATTAAAAACGCATCTCTTTTCCCTTACCTAGTCCTCTGTTGGTTATCTTCCTTCACCCCTCAGGTACTGGTTGGGTTAGCGCCGGGACGCCCCGTTGCTGGGGCAGCTGTTTGCGCTTTAAAAAACTGGATAACATAACATAACATAACATATGTCCTGGTTAGGCAGCCTTATGTCTATGCACTACCAGATGACCTTGCTCTTTTGGCTTTCTGGTGATGTTCATGGTAGACACCCATCGAGTAGGCCCAGACACTTTCTCAAAAACATCAATTTGTTTCAGTCTCTGCTGTTCTTTCTCTACTTGTAGCCATAGAGGAAAAGGCTCTCATCCGTGACAAAGGGCCATTTGTCTGATTGTTGTGACAATCTGAACCTTAACAGAAATGCCCTTCACACACCACAAGCCCTTGGAATAGTTGGGGAAAGTTTTTGAGAACGTTGTCCACTTGACACTCATGTACTCTCTGGGCAAAAACCACTAGACCTAAGTTTTCCAAAGTGTTGATTCTTAGGAGAGTTTCTCTCCTTCTTTAGTGATGTGGGAGTGGGTATGAGTCTCAACGTCTGCAATGGGGATGGCTACATTACTTCAGAGACTCCTGACATTGGTAAAGGCTGTGGCCCTCACATGCATAGATCCTAGATCATGTCATGGTTAACTGGGATCTTTGTTTCAGGGCCAGGTACAGTTAAATGTCCATAACATTGGCTGATGTGCTAGTGTTGATTAATGCTGGCACTGGCGTGCCTGTAATGATTATCTCACAGATGGGTTAAGGTCTCCACACAGTTCTACCCAGCTTAGCATATTATATCAAGAAGTCTTCCTCCTCGTCTTCCTCATAGGCACCCAGCCTGTCAGGTGTTGTGGCCATAGTTGTGCCTGGTTGACTTCACCCATCTTCAAATGTGGTAGGGCAGGGGTAATGTGTTGCCACCCTGTGAACTTCCACCCTCTCTGTCTCTTCTGCATGCTCAAGCAAAATTATATGCTTTTCCAAACTTTAAACACGCTTTGCCTTCGGCATGGCACTTGCCAAGAGAATGGGCATTTAGCATACAGTTTCGACATCTAGTCATTGTGGTGTGTTGCGTTTAGTCATCTGAGGTGGCAGGGCTTTCCTATGTATACCATTACCTGCTTCTTCTTTGACCCGTACCACCCTGGTTATACCTGGATGTGCAGGTTACTTTGTCAGTGTGACTTCCATTTCTTTTGCTATGCTGTTCAGCAGTTCATAGGATCTTGAAAGTATCAGTATAGCCTCCAATTCTATGCCTGACCGGAGAAATATCAAGCATCTCGGCACTGAAAACCTGCACCCCTGATGATTTGGCCTCTTACCATGTTCGATTGAACGCAATTGGTGCAAGTACTGTCCAATTCTCTTATACAGACATAGAAGCCCATTGATCATCTCATCTAGTTGGAGGTCAAAATGGTTGTGGTCATCTTCTGTCCCAGGGAGATTTTCATATATCTTGTACACCTCTTTTTCAGTGAAGTGCATTAGCAAAGGCCTCTTTACTGTATTATCTGTCTTTGTAGTGGCTAAGAAATAGTTGATTGAATGGCCAACCGGCATCTTCCAGCAGGAGTCTATGGCGACCAGATCAACCAATTCACTAAGGGGTAGTAGTGCAGCCATGTAAGTGTAGGTGGCCACCCCATCTCTGTTGTAGGGCCACCTAAGGTGGTCTGTGGTATTTGACTATTAGTGCTGGTGGGTCTTCAACCATGCCTGATGGTACTCACTGGTGTGATTAGTCTGTTAAACTTCACTGCCTGTTCTTTAATGCTGGTTGTTCATACCAAAACCCACAAGTGCTGTGGAGTTGTGCTTTCCTGTCACCTGATTCCCATTTTTTCAGTTTTGTTTTAACATGTATTAAAAATCCCCATCACAGGTTAGTTTAATTTATTTGTATTGCATTTCATTTTCACGTTTCACAGTGCATGCTTTATTCATTGACCTTTTCTTAATCTTTTTGTTTTGCTTAAGCCCTAATAATTTTGCTCACCTCTTTTAGAGAACACTGACCTCTTTGCCTCTTATTCAGCTTTTTCCCCTCCTTGATGTGGTGTACACGTGGTCACTGTAGTAGGATACCACGCACACCAAGTATTAAATATGATAAACCCAATTAGAAAGGTTCTGAGCGTGCTGAAGAGGAGTCGTCCTCTAAACCAAGGCCAAAAATATTAGCAATAGTTGCACCACTCAGTGATGAGTGGTGTCCCTCTTGTAGCACAGCGGTGATGCTGCGACGAGGTCGCAATGAATCCAAGAAAAGTTCAACAAGGTGAAACTTGAATTTTAATGAACAATAATATCCATTGTCAGCATGAATATTTAAGTGATTAAGCCGCTTGGGCAATTTCCAAATTGCGTTAAAGGAAACCAAAGAAAAATCCTCAATGCATTTCGGGTGAGTGACCCTTCGTCAGGAGGAATCCTAAAAAAATGAAAGGTAGGAGTAAGTGTCTCGACCCCCTAACAGATATCAGTCTATAATCAAGCTAGTGACTAGATGTGAAACTCATACATTGTGTCATTGTCATAAGCAGAACACTGGAAGTAGACCATGAAAGATACGACATAGTGCGTGAATGCGTTAATATGATTGAAAAAAGTCAGTTGGCAAAATACAAAACCACAAAAGAAATCACCGTGATTCAAAAAGGGTGCAACGAACAACGTGACGAAATTTAAACCAGCCGAACCACCATGATAGCGGAACAACAAGCGTGACTGAACTTAGTGAAAAAAGCCCGTAGGCAAAGTTTGGAACAACCAAGTCACCATCGTAGTGGAGCATAGAAAGGTGCAAAAGAAATCACATCGTTAGTTACCCACATTTAAACGAAAAAACAATCAGTTAAGCATAAATTTACCTTCAGCTAATCGGAAGCGAACTTGCGCAATGCTCGTGTTGACAGGTTACAAAAGTCAACTACTGTTCATGCTCTTTATAAACAATAAACAATGAAAGCGGACTGGTGTTAGAACGCAGAATAGTGGCCATCTTGAAGCAGGTAAATATAACGGAATCCAATTTATGAAAAAAAGTGATTGCATAAAGTTGAAAATGATACAAGGAGCAGACTAAAAAACATTCACCATGGAACATGTTAACAATAATTGATGAAAAATACACGTGGTCACTGCCACCATCCACCAGGGGGAGCATCACATGTCCGTTGTCCTCTTCTTTTCTCTTGCAGCTGGAACTGCTGTTGCAACAGCTGGAGCACACCACCTACCAAGCACTAACTGATGCTCGGCCAAACACCGTCCACTGCTAACAGGGTTACAATGCTAAGACGAGCATTTGCAAAGCCAATATGTCACACCTATTCATGAGCTATTGGTTTTTCCAATATGTTTTAGACATGTTGCACACCAGCATAGCTAAAAGTTAGTGGGGTAATTGAGAGTGGAGTGGAGTGTAATAAAGTGGAGTCGAGTGGAGATTTATGGAGTGGTGTAGAGTGGTGTAGAGTTGAGTGGTGTGAAGTGGAGTGAAGTGGAGTGTCATAGGCGGTGTGCAGTTTCATGGAGGGTATAGAGTGTTGTAGAGTGCAAGGGCATTGAATGGAGTAGAGTTGAGTGGCTTAAAGTGTGAGATGGAGTAGAGTGTCATAGAGCGGCATAGAGTGTTGTGGAGTGGTCTAGAGCAGAGTGGAGTGGCATAGAGTGTGTTGAAGTACAAACTAGAAATTCCCACCAGAGACTGATATTTGGATCATGTGTAATTTTCAGTGTGGTGTAACAATATTCACAATATCTATGTAGCCAATAAGAAACATGTACCGTAATCAAGAACAAAGCATTCAAAGAGAGAAAATTATTAAAAATTGTTCAATTTTTATTCATCATTAAAAACATTTTTATAAAGTTGATTTTTGTGCACATTAAAAACCATTAAAATTTCACAAATACAAATGTAAATATCCTATCTATTGAGTACAAAAAAGTACGTGATATCCTATTATACACAATGCAACAATACTTTTCTTCTATATGTAGTTGGGCAACTATAAAGCAATCAAAACCACTTGTTTCTATATACAAAAGAAAACTGTAAGGCAGTCGACGCAGAGTTTTGGTGAAACATGGATCGAACACCTTTTCAGGACCAAGTTTTCTAAAAGATCATTTTAAATAATACAATGTTGCGTTAAGCTCTCTGAAAAGTATAACAGTACTCATAATTCATCAAAAATTCATATATTCCTAATTACACAGTCATGTGCATTTTGCTTTATATATCATCAACTTCATATACTAATACAACATATACATATTGGTTGTGTCTTAAAATCTCTATATCAAGTAGCAATACTACTTAACAAGTATATTCCAAAGACTACTTAATTTTTCAGGTTATATTACCATAGTACAAGACCACACAGCGGTTATTTGTGGGTGTCTTTTCTAATTACGTTAGTTATCTAATTTGGAGGCACGTTTAATATTGACTCAAAATGCCATGCTATTTTTTGAATGGTAAAAAAATTAGCTAACTTACGTAATTAGAAAAGGCACCCACAAATAACCGCTGTGTGGTCTTGTACTATGGTTCGATCCATGTTTCACCTTTACGCTGCGTCGACTGCCTTACAGTTTTCTTTTGTATATAGAAACAAGTGGTTTTGATTGCTTTATAGTTGCCCAACTACATATAGAAGAAAAGTATTGTTGCATTGTATATAATACGATATCACGTACTTTTTTGTACTCAATAGATAGGATATTTACATTTGTATTTGGGAAATTTTAATGGTTTTTAATGTTTTTAATGATGAATAAAAATTGAACCATTTTTAATAATTTTCCCTCTTTGAATGCTTTGTTCTTGATTACGGTACATGTTTCTTATTGGCTACATAGATATTGTGAATATTGTCACACCACACTGAAAATTACATATGATACAAATATCAGTCTCTGGTGGGAATTTCTAGTTTGTACTTTGATTACCCTTTCCCTACTGGAGTCCATAGGGTGCCTCCTTCGCTTTGAATAGAGTGTGTTGCATTCAGTGGCATAGAGCAGAGTAGTTTGTCATAGAGTGGAATATCATATAATGGAGTAGTGTAGGAGAGTGGAATGGCATAGGGTGGAGTAGAGTGTTGCAGATTTGAGTGTTGTAAAGTAGTTGGAGTGGCATAGAGTGGAGTGGCATAGAGAAAATAGAGTGGAGTAGTGTGTCGTAGAATAGAGTGGAGTAAAGTGGCACAGAATGTATAGAGGGAGTTGCGTAGAGTGTCATAAAGTGGAGGAGTGTTGTAGAGTGGTATTGAGTGAAGTAGAGTGTTGTAGAATGGAGTAGTATGCAATAGTGTGGTGTACAGTTTAATGGAATAGAGCATCATACAGTGGATTATGGTAAAGTTGAGTGTCATACAGTGGAGTGTCGTACAATGCTTCAGAGTAGCCTAGAGTGAAGTGGCGTAAAGTACAGTGGTGGAGAGCAGATTGGCGTAGAGGGCAGAGGCAGAGAGTGCATTGGTTTTGAGAAAAGTGGTGCAGTCATTGACATAGAGTGCAGTGGCATAGAGTAGAGTGGTGTAGAGTGCAGTGGCATAGAGTAGAGTGCTGCAGAGTAGAGTGCAGTAGCGGAGAATACATTGTTTCAGAGTAGAGTGAAGTGGCATAAAGGGGAGTGGCTCATGGTAGAGTGGAGTGGTGTAGGATAGAGTGAAGAGTTGTTGAGTAGAGTGGTTTAGAGTGCAGTTGTTTAGAGTAGAGGGTGTAGAGTTCAGTGGCATGTAGTGCAGTGGTGCATAATAGATTGGAGTGGTGTAGAGTGATGCAGAGTGTAGTGGTGTGGAGTGCAGTGGAGTGGCATAGAGTTGAGTGGTTCAGATTAGAGTGAAGTATCATAGAATGCAGTGGCATAGAGTAGAGTGGTTCAGAGTAGAAAGGCACAGAGAGCAGTGATGTAGAGTATGGTGAGGCAGAGTACAACAGAGTGGCTCAGAGTGCAGTGACATATAGTGCAGTGGTGTAGAGTGGCATAGCTTGCAGTGGTGCAGGGCAGAAAAGTGGTGAGCTCAGTGGTCGAGAGTGTAGACTTGCAGAATAGAGTGGCACAGAGTGCAGTAGCGTGGGGTAGAGTGGCATATAGTGGGGTAGAGTGGTACAGACTAGAGTGGTGCTGAGTACAGTGTTGCAGAGTAGAATAGAGTGGCGTAGTGTGCAGTGCCATTGAGTGGTGCAGAGTAGAGTTTAGTGGTGTAGAGTGCAGTGGTGCAGAGAAGTTTGCGCAGAGTACAGTGGTGTAGAGAGCATTGGTTTTGAGTAAAGTGGTGTTGAGTGCATTGGCGTAGAGTGCTGTGGTTTAGAGTAGAGTGCCGTAGAGGGCAGTGCAGAGATTAGAGTGGAGCAGAGTAGAGTGGCACAGCGCAGAATGCAGTGGTGTAGAGTGGTGCAGAGTTCAGTAGTGTGGTGCAGAGTGAAGTAGCATACAGTAGATTGTTTGAGAGTACAGTGGAGTGGTGCAGGATACAGTGCGGTAGCATGGCATAGAGTAGTGGTGTAAGATATAGTGGCATAGAGTGGTGCAGAGTAGAGTGGAATAAAATTGAGTAGTGCAGAGTAGAGTAAAGTGGCGTAGAGTGGAGTGGTGCAGGATACAGTGCAGTGGCATAGCATAGCGGTGAAGAGTGAATTGCCATAGAGTGCAGAGGCATAGAGTGCCATGTTGAAGAGTAAAGTGGCATAGAGTGGAGTGGTGCAGAGTAGAGGGGAATGGCCTGGACTGGACTGGTGTATAATGCAGTGGTGAAGAGTGCAGTGGTGCACAGTACAGTGGGGTGGAGTGCACTTGCATAGAGTAGAGTGGTGCATAGTAGAGTGGAGAGGCATTATTAATATTATTAAATTAATTTTATAAGGCGCACAGCTACCCCAGTCAGGGTTTCCCGGCGCGAGTATGTCTAGAATCTAGACTAGGTAACTAAGCCAATTGCTGGGTGAAAAGCCAGGTTTTAAGGTCGCGTCGAAACTTGAGATAGGAAGATTCGTGTTTCATGTGATTAGGAAGAGAGTTCCAAAATCTGGGTCCAAGGTATGAGAAAGAGCGTCCGCCCATTCTAGCCAGTTTAATTCTAGGAAGAGCCAGGTTACCTAGACAGGAGGAGCACAGGGCGCGAAGCGGAGTGTAAGGGTGAATCAATTCATGCAGGTATGTAGGTGCTAAGCCTTGCTTGATTTTAAAAATATGGCAGAGGGCCTTAAATTTAATTCGACTTCCAATGCGAAGCCAATGAAGGTTGTCAAAGAAAGGGGAGATGGAGGTTTTTCTTGGGACATGGCAAAGGAGACGGGCCGCAGAATTTTGGACCACCTGGAGCTTATTCAAAAGTTCTTTGTTGCTCCCCAAATAGAGTACATTCCCGTAGTCCAGGCGGGAGATGACAAGAGCCTGGACCACGGCTCTCTGAATTGAGATGGGGAGCATCCAAATGATCTTTCGTAGCCATCTAAGTATAGAAAAACAGGTACCGGCGGTGCTGATTGCTTGTTGCCGCATAGAGGGGGAACAACCTTTACAACGCAACTTTTACAGCGCACTACACTTACAAAGCATTTTTTACAACGCAACATCCACTACAACGCATTCCATTACATAGCATGACACTACAACGCATTTTTAAAAACTACCTTTACAACGCATTCCATTACATCGCATACTACCTTTACAACGCATACCATTACAACGCATAATATTACACTACACTATCCAACACTTACCCTACTGTTGCACCCCCTGGAGTTAGATTAGTAATTTTTACCCCTATACTATCCAACACTTACCCTACTGTTGCACCCCCTGGAGTTAGAATAGTAATTTTTACCCCTATACTATCCAACACTTACCCTACTGTTGCACCCCCTGGAGTTAGATTAGTAATTTTTACCCCTATACTATCCAACACTTACCCTACTGTTGCACCCCCTGGAGTTAGAATAGTAATTTTTACCCCTATACTATCCAACACGTACCCTACTGTTGCACCCCCTGGAGTTAGAATAGTAATTTTTACCCCTATACTATCCAACACTTACCCTACTGTTGCACCCCCTGGAGTTAGAATAGCAATTTTTACCCCTATACTATCCAACACTTACCCTACTGTTGCACCCCCTGGAGTTAGAATAGTAATTTTTACCCCTATACTATCCAACACTTACCCTACTGTTGCACCCCCTGGAGTTAGAATAGTAATTTTTACCCCTATACTATCCAACACTTACCCTACTGTTGCACCCCCTGGAGTTAGAATAGTAATTTTTACCCCTATACTATCCAATACTTACCTTAAATGCAATTTAATATTATGCGTTGTAATGGTATGTGTTGTAAAGGTAGTATGCGATGTAATGGAATGCGTTGTAAAGGTAGTTTTTAAAAATGCGTTGTAGTGTCATGCTATGTAATGGAATGCGTTGTACTGGATGTTGCGTTGTAAAAAATGCGTTGTAAGTGCATGCGTTGTAAAAGTGTGCGTTGTAACGACATACATCCCGCATAGAGAGTTGACTGTCAATGATGAACCCTAAGTTGCGAGCTTGAGCAACTGGCTTGGGACAAGGACCCATTTCTTGGGGCCAGTGATGAGGGTTCCAAAGATGTTTATCTTTGCCCAAAATGATGACTTCGGTTTCAGACAGTTAGCATTCATCCATTCCGAAACTTGACGTAAACCGTTCCATAATGAGGAAACAGGAGTGTCTTTAGAAGAGGATAAGGAGAAAATGATTTGAGTGTCATCTGCCTATGAGTATAATGTGAGACCTGCGTCCTCAACGATGGTAGCAAGGGGTCTCACATAGATGTTAAAGAGCACTGGGCTCAAGGTGGACCCCTGGGGAACTCCATATGCAGATGAACGTGAGGTAGAAGAGGAGCTAGATGAAAAGACCTGAAAAGTACGATCGCTGAGGAAGGAGGACAGCCATAAAAGGGCAGATCCTTCCACTCCTGCTGACTGAAGGGATTTCAACAGGATGGAGTGAGACACAGTATCAAATGCGGCACTCTAATAAAATGAGTGCCATAGTCTCACCCTGATCCAAACAAGCACGTAATTTTTCAGTTACTCCTAGTAATGTAGTCTCTGTTGAGAAATGTGTCCTGAAACCATATTGGGAAGGATGTAGAAATTTTGTATTTTCAATATGGGTAGTTAACTGAAAATTAATATGTTTTTCCAAGATAGGCATAGAATGAAGTGGGGTAGAGTGTTGCACCAGACACCAGCAGTGCTAAAGCCGGTCCTGGTGGTAGGCTGTTTTGTTCCAGTGGAACATATTCACCTATTTCATTGCTGACAACACACACATCCACCAAATAGAATAAAAAATATATTTTGACATAGACATGATGTTTAAGGTTGTAGTGTAAATAAGTAATATAGTTGGTTTCTGAACTCCTGTTTGTAGCTTTCTGGAACACACTAATCTGTGTTGTCTAGGTTTTTATGGCACGTTGCTACTATACATGTTGCACATCCCAAGGCTATTGCTCATTAATTGTAGTTGTGTAGGATATACCTTTTGTCTTGCCAATGAGAGTTACTATTAAAAGGGTTTGGTACTCAGGCTCGCTGACTGTAAGCAGAAAGATCATTAGACAGTCACTTGAGGGTGACATTGAGGAAAAGTCAACAGTGCTTTGATAGAAGAACCTATACATAAATATTTGTTGCAAGGAAATGTAAGTTACAAACCACAAAGCCTATAGTAAGCAATGGGCAAAATGCCTTTTCAGGGAAGGTTTCTGAATGTCCCCAAGATGTCTTCAGCAAACCAGACAGCTGTGCTGTCTGGTAGTCTTCGACCTAAAAAGAGCCTCAACAGACATTAGTTACTTCTGGGAATGAGGCAAAGCAGCTGCTCACCACTCTGTTTATCCTCTCAGCTGTTGTTAGCCTTCAGGGTGTATGATGCGTTCCCCTTACAGATTTAAGGGGTCGGATGGCTCCCTACAACAAACCAGCAGGCGTGTGCCGCCTTTCTGTTCTGCATGGAGAGCCAGGTCAAAAATGTCTGTGCATCTTCTGCGCTCACTTATTAGTATTCCAATCATAACTAGGGACGTGGGGCCTCAGATACTGAGTGAACAGATTTGAAAGGTACCAAGAATAGATTTCCCATAAAAACGTATGGCACTGCCTAGCTTCATGAGAACAACAAACTGAAAAGATAGTTTGCAAACATCATCTAAGCTCCTGACTGGATTCTTTAATAATTAATATTTCAGGAAAAAAAATAGCGAATCATTTTAAAAGAATGAAAGAGGATTTAAACAGCTCCAAAAACATGACACCAACATTTTTTTAAAGATGGTGATTTGGGGAACGGCAGCATAATACAATGAGGCCTGAAATGCAACATCCGGGTAGAATTTTGTATACAACTATATGAGGCAAATGTCACCTGCCTTCAACCCATCGTATGAAGACTATAGCTGAAGAGATATAAGACACATTAGTTTGTTCCATGCACAGACATAAGATTAAAGAGCATGACAACTCCTGGTTGCAATTTATTTTCTCAGTGAACATTCTAGACCAGAGGTTCTCTTTTGACTCCTGAGGACCCTCACTGCAACACTAATGGAAGCAGAGGACCCCTAAGCAATTTGTACGATTTAAATTTCTAACATTAAAACAGTAATTCACAAAAAATGCAAAAACAAGTACACAACAAATAAATACTGGAATTAGTAAAGATGTTAATATTTTATATTTAAAAAATATGCAAAGGGGGCTTTTGGGGGCTTCTCCCCCTCTAAGAAAATTTGGGGGGAAATGATGCATTCTACAACACATTTGCCATTATATATCTAATTGTATTAGATTATAAAGCATAGTAAATGATGACCTTACTGTGCACCAGGATAAAACATTCTTTGTTGGGGCTCTTTAATGATTCCCTCGCTATCACCACCCAACAGTGCCTCTGATCTCTCCGTAGCCCCTCTGTTACATGTATTACATTCATTTTACATCACACACATACAGAGACAATGAATCATATATGTGTAAATCAGTATACAGAAAATGTTACATAAGGTAAAGGGGACTACAAGGTGTAGGATTCACATGTCATTCATAGTGGTAGGCATGTTTTTAACAGCGCATGGTCTGGAGAAGCACAAATTTAGGATTTAGAACATAACACAGTGGTTAGCCTTAACTTTAATAATAAGCTTTTCTTTCTAGAGAAAAAACCTTTTTTTAGCAGTGTCAGTATATTAAAAGACTGGGAAAAAACATAACTTCCTAACTTGTACAATGCAGTTTGCTTGCAGCTCTTTGATGGCTGTTCACAGCTCAATGTGCTAGATTACGATTGTAATTTATGAACCGCACAGTGACAAAAGAATCTCTGTGACATAAGCAGTAACCCACTGAGCTATGCACATCAAATACTGTTCTTTAAAATGAGTGGCACACAATCATTGGAACAGGCATATTAACCATGTGCACTACCATAGATGAGTCAAAGCGGCCACTGAACAAAACTCTCATCTCTCTCCGGGAGGTACACTAACAACCAAAGTTATCTTAACACTTTTATTGTTGCCCAAAAACTGCTGGTTATAAAAGGAACTTTACAGTGCTTTTAAAACTGCTGCCTGTAGTCACATCACGGCTTTTATGCAATTTCTCCCACTTTTAAAGAAGGAAATGGATTTGGTAATAATGGAAAAGAGGTCCACCACATGGAAAATAAATGACTGGTTTCTGTTGAGAAACCCTAATCTTTGACTGTTTAATACATTCAGGAAGTGGACCCTAGAGATCGTCAATCCTATAATCTGTGACTTATGTGAACCAGTTAATCCTTGTTTTAATACCTTTACGAACGGGTACTAAAAAATTCCATCTGCACACCCTTGTATCTTCTCCACTCCATTATATCACTTTATGTACCATTTTGCATGTAGCAGCTAAGGTTCCAAATGAGACTTAAATATTGACTCAGTTCATTGCTAGAAAATGATTAGGGAAAAATATTGTTTGACAAGATCTGTGCGAACAGTAATTTATCCGTACCTCATTAAGCAAAAATGGAGCTAACTTGTGAATAACATACCAATTTTATTAAATTCTTGAACTCTATTGAATTAATCAGAATTGCATACAACTGCAAGTAATAAAACATTTAGCAAAACGGTGTTATTAATAAGAGTAAAAATACGAATACATACTTAGCTCGATTTGTATTCAGTAAAAATAATTATGAGGCTTCTATCGTAATAGTAATATGAGAAAAATAACTTAGACGAATTGACAAACCTGACCTGTATGAAATGAGTTGTTTGAGTGAGTTGTGCAGACGTTAACTGGGGCAAGCAAAATTGTGCAAAATTCATTACATTGATAACTTTGCAACTTTGTGCAGATGAAAGGTTGATGGACAACTGACATTATCTTGTGGGGAAAGATTCCCTGTAAAATACCTACGTTTTTGCAGGAGAATTTTCCCGCAAAATCCTTCTTTTTCATTTAGAATTATTTGGATAAATGTAGACGGTGCAAGAATTTTTCCCAAAAAGTTTACAATTTAGTTTTGTTCACCCACTTTTCTTAGCTTTTCCAAATTTGTGAACTTTAAGAAGTATGAAGTGGGTTTAGGGAAACTTAGACTGCAAAGGCCAGCATTAATTTAGAGATAAGTAAGTTTTACAGTGATTCTAACATACTCTTCTTAACATGTAATGCCAACAACAAGAGTGTGATGGCATCTGTCACTTGTGATGCAAAACCACCCCTGCTTATACATGACCTATGCTTGATTGATTGATTGATTGAGCGGTAATTTATAATGCGCTACTTTGCCCGAAGGCGTCAAGGCGCAAATGATGGAAAACAACAATCAGCCACATCTAAAGAGAAAGAACAAAGAAAAATTTAGGGGTAGGATTCAGAGAAAAGGAAGGTTTTAAGAGCTCGACGAAACAGAGAGAGGGAATCCTGATTCCTCAGATCGGGGGAAGTTCATTCCAGAGTCTAGGGGCAAGGGCAAAAAAGGCCCTGCCTCCCCACCTTGCCTTGGCAAAACGGGGGACCGTGAGCAACTTCATACTGGAGGATCGAAGGGCTCTACCTGGGGTGTAATAGGACACCAGAGACCTAATGCCCTCTGCACCTGCATCATGAAGAGCCCGATAGATGATGGTCAGGATTTTAAATTTTATCCTGGCTTGAACAGGGAGCCAGTGAAGATGTTTCCTAATGGCAGTCCCAGAGGAGCGTCTGGGGGCGTTAACAACAAACCTTGCTGCCGCGTTCTGAACGACTTGCAGCCGATGAACCAGGTTGTTGCTCATCCCAAGATAGAGGGCATTACAATAGTCAAGGCGCGAGGAGAGAAGAGCAACCGAGACTTGTTTCCGGGCGTCGGGGGAAATGTAGTGAGTGAGCTTTCTCAACACCCTCAACACCCCACAGCAAGTGGAAACCGTCCTGTTCACTTGCTTGTCGAAAATCAGCGAGGTGTCGAATAGGACTCCCAAATTTCGAGCAACAGTCAAGGATTGTGGACAAACTCCCAAGGCCGGCGGCCACCAATCGGATGACCAGACCTCTTTGTTTCCCCCGAAGACAAGGATTTCAGTCTTCTCCCCGTTCAACTTTAAAAAGTTTGATGTCATCCAGCCTGCCACAGCTCCCATGCAGTTCCTAAAGTTGAGGGCAGTAGCGCCCTTGAGAGTAAATAGCAACGAATGAGTCATAGTATTTGTGGGACTTTGAAAAGCAGCATAATGAAATTATGTGATAAAGGGTGGGTGATACAGATAAGTCAGACTCTCATATCAGATAACATCTGATGTTTCTCTCATCTTGGTGTTGATACAGTCAACACAGATGTACAGATGGGACTAGGATCCATTGCAGCAATCGAGTCCAGAATTGACTGTAGAAGAGGCTTTAATGCACACCTTGCCCATGATTTAAAACCATAAAACGAGAACAGGCTCCTTATTAACAGTTGGCCATGTTGTGGGATCCTGTACTGGACATGTATGGTTATTGAACCACAACCCAAGGACTACGGGCATGGCATCTGGTTTTCATCATCTGAGGATCCAGCAAGCAGCCAATGGAGACTTGGTTAAAAGCAATAAAGTGCACTGTATCCCACTTACAGTCAGTCCATCAGGAGATATCCATCTTCCAAGACATTGAAAAATTATAAACACCCTTCATGACAAGAGATTACCCAGCCATAGCTCAGCGGTAGCAGGTGTCTTCATTTGCGTATGTAATCTTGGAAGTAGTCCTTTTCAAACATTGTGTCCAACTCTTTAGTTCTTAACAATTACAGCAGTTCTTTTGGAGCTCTAAGAATGTATTCATTATCATGTTTAGGGGGAGTTCCTCTACATATACCTAATTTCTGTTAGGATCTGCAACCTAACAGGCCGCCAATTGTAGCTGGGATACTCAGTAGTAAAGCATATACACTGTGACCTCCAGACCCCCCTCAGTAGTAGGAAATCTGTGCTTCTGATACACCACTCAGAGTCTATCATTATTCTGAATCAATGAAAGCATATGGTATCTGTCTCCTGAATTGTTCTACCAGGCAGAATTAATGGTAGATTGGGAAGTAATATAGGAGTTGCGGAGGAATGGCCATGTTTTTCAGTGCTATGCTTCCTATAATTGCTTTAAACAATGTTTTCCAAAACACAGCATTGATTCAGGAGTCACTAGTCCTTTCCCTATATCACCTTCAATTGCATCAGCAGTAGTGCAGTATATCTGAATTCTCAAGTAATGAAATGTGATCCAGTGCTGCTCAGTCTATGAGAATCATAATGAGAATATGCAAGACTTGGTCAAATTGACCTTTAAGCCAGCACAACAGAGTGCCAGCATCTTATAAATATAATAAGATATTGTTTGTGCATAACAAACTGGCATATACTTCAGCTGAAGCAGAAATTACCGTATTCAGTACTATGCCTCACATATTGTTCGCCAGGAACTCTATGGCTGATGCAAAAATCAAAAAGGGCACAGGGCACCCGTGTCAAGTGCGTTTTCAATGACATGTGGGTTGGAAGTCACCCAGCCAGTCTGGACTCTGTCAGTCGGCAAGGTGTACAAATTTGAAATCCATTTCAACATTGCTTACCAGACCCTAGTCTCCATCACATTTCAAAGATATAGCTACGTATGACACTCTCAAAGGCCTTTTCCAGGTCTTTAGGGAGTACCACGGGATAAGGGCTGAAGTGGAAGGCAGCTCAAGATCATAAAACAAGTGATAAATGTAAAGGAATGTATTCCGACCAGGTAGGAATCTGCTTGGATCTGGGTGAAGGATGGTTACCAGTAGTTTAATTATGTCGTTTGCTTTAACTTTACTTTAGATTTTATAATGTATATTAGGCAATGAGAATGGTCTTAATGCTGTGTGTGTGTTAAAAGCAGAATTAGTCAGAGGCAGGTCATCGTGCCAGCTCTAACTGGGACAGTTCTTGTGTCCAGCTACCCTCTGCTGCTGTCAAACTGCTGGACTCTGTTTGTGCCTCCTCTGCCCGGTTCTTGCTCTGTTTTGCCTTTACTGCTAATTTTTCTGCCCTCTATTTTGCCTTTTTCTGCTAATTTCTCTGCCCTCTATGTGGCATTTTCTGCTAGTTTTTCTGCCTTCAGTTTTACCTTCTTATGCTCTCTTTTCCTTTTTCTGCTTGTTAGTTGTTACCTCCCTCTTGCCACCGTTTCCCTCCTCCCAACGTTTCCCTCCTCCCACCACCCAGCACCCAGCCCTCCCCAAGACCTACTTAATGAAGTCCACAGCTAGACCTCCTTAAGCAGGTCCTCATGAAAGCACCTCCTACAACAGTTTTCCTGTCCAGCTTGCCCACAGTCCACTACCATCTGGTGCCTGTCTATCTTCTTCCCTCTCTCTGCACCTCCTTTGCTGATTCCTTGCTCTGTTTTATCTTTTCTGCCTGCTTCTCTGACCTCTGTTTTGCCTTTCCTGCTAGTTTTTCTGCCCTCTGTTTTGCCTGTTCTGCTCATTTTTCTGCCCTCAGTATGTGCCTCCTTTGCTCGTCTCTTGTTCTGATTTGCCTTTCTGCTTGTTTTTCTGCCCTCTGTTTTGCCATTTTCTACTTGTTTTTCTGCCCCCTGTTTTGCCTTTCCTACTTGTCTTTCTCCCCTTTGTTTTGCCTTCTCTGCCCATTTCTCTGCCCCTGTTTTGCCTTCTCTGCGCATTTCTCGGCCCTCTGTTTTGCCCTCTTGTGCTCTGCTTTGCCTTTCCTGCTCATTTTTCTGTCCTCTGTTTTGTCTTTTTCTGCTATTTTTTTAGTTTAGCCGTCTTCTGCTCCATTTTGCCTTTTATGCTCATTTTTTTGCCCTCAGTTTTGCCTTTTTCTGCTTGTTTTTCCGCCCCCAGATTTGCCTTTTATGCTATATTATTCTGCCCCTTGTTTTGCATTTTTCTGCTTGTTTCTTCCCTCTTCCCATCGTTTCCTTCCTCCCGCCACCCAGCGCCCGTTCTCCCCCAAGGACTTACTTATTGGAGGCCGCAGCTCTACCACATTGAGCAGGTCCTTGTGCCAGCTCCCCCTGGGACAGTTCTCCTGTCCAGCTTGCCCTCAGTTCACTACCCTCTGTTGCCTGTCTACCTGCTTTCCTCTGTTTGTGCCTCCTCTGCTCGTTCTTTACTCTGTTTCATCTTCTCTGCTTGTTTTTCTGCCTTCTGTTTTGCCTTTCCTGCTCATTTTTCTGCCCTCTGTTTTGCCTTTCTACTTATCTCTCTGCCCTCTGTTTTGCATTTTCTGTTTGTTTCTTGCTCTGTTTTGTCTTTTTTGCTTATTTTTCTGCCCTCTGTTATGCCCTTTTCTGCTCGTTTGTCTGCCCCCTGCTTTGTCTTTCCTACTCATTTTTCTGCCCTCTGTTTTGCCTTTTCTGCCTGTTTCTCTGCCTCTGTTTTTTTCTTTTCTGCTTCTTTGTCTGCCCTCTTTTTTGCACTCTTCTGCTCTGATTTGCCTTTTTCTGCTTGTTTCCTCCCTCTTGCTGCCATTTCCCTCCTCCCAGCCCTCAGCCCTCCCCAGGACCTACTTAATGAAGTCCACAGCATGACCACATAGAGCAGGTCCTTGTGCCAGCGCCCCGTACAAAAGTTCTCCTGTCCAGCTTGTCCGCAGTCCGCTACCCTCTGCTGCCTGTCTATCTGCTTCCTTCTGTTTGTGCCTCCTATGTTTGTTCCGTGCTCTTTTTTTTATCTTTTCTGCTCATTTTTCTGACCTCTGTTTTGATTTTCTGCTTGTTTTTCTGCCCTCTGTTTTGCCCCTCTGCTTGTTTCTCTGCCCTCTGTTTTGCCTTGTCTACTCGTTTTTCTGCCCTCTGTTTGTGCCTCGTCTGCAGATCTCTTGTTCAGTTTTGCTTTTTCTGCTTGTTTTTCTGCCCTCTCTTTTGCCGTTTCTGTTTGTTTTTCTGCCCCCTGTTTTGCCTTTCCTACTTGTTTTTCTGCCCTCTGTTTTGCCTTTTCTGCCCGTTTCTCTGACCCTGTTTTGCCTTTTCTGTTTGTTTTTCTGCCCTCTGTTTTGCCCTCTTCTGCTCAGCTTTGCCTTCCCTGCTTGTTTTTCTGTCCTCTATTTTATGTTTCTGCTATTTTCTGTTTTGCCCTCTTCTGCTCTGTTTTGCATTTTAGACTCATTTTTCTGCCCTCTGTTTTGCCTTTTCGGCTTGTTTCTCTGCCTCCATTTTGTCTTTTCTGTTTTTTTGTCTGCCCTCTGTTTTGCCTCTTCTGCTCTGTTTTGTCTTTTCTGTCCTCTGTTTGCCTTTTCTGTTAGTTTTTCTTCCCTCTGTTTTGCCCTCTTCTGCTCTGCTTTGCATTTCCTGCTTATTTGAATGCCCTCTGTTTAGTATTTTCTGAAAATGTTTCTGTTTTGCCCTCTTTTGCTCTGTTTTCCCTTTTATGATCATTTTTCTACCCTCTGTTTTGCCTTTTCTGCTTGTTTCTCTGCCTTCATTTTGTCTTTTGCTGCTCATTTGTCTGTCCTCTGTTTGTCCTCTTCTGCTCTGTTTTGCCTTTTCTGCCCTCTGTTTGCCTTCTCTGTTAGTTTTTCTTCCCACTGTTTTGCCCTCATGTGCTCTGCTTTGCATTTCCTGCTTATTTGAATGCCCTCTGTTTTGTATTTTTCTGCTAATTTTTCTGTTTTGCCTTTTATGATCATTTTTCTGCCCTCTGTTTTGCATTTTCTAAGCTTCCTCCTTCTTCCCACCGTTTTCCTCCTCCAGGTGTTCCCTCCCTCCCGCCACCCAGCGCCCCACTCTCCCCCCTACTTAATGGAGGACACCGCTCTACCACACTGAGCAGGTCCTCGTGCCAGCTCCGCCTGGGACAGTTCTCCTGCCCAGCTTGCCCTCAGTTCACTACCCTCTGCTGCCTGTCTACCTGTTTTCCTCTGTTTGTGCCTCCTCTGCTCGTTCCTTGCTCTGTTTTATCTTTCCTGCTTATTTTTCTGCCCTCTGTTTTGCCTTTCTACTCATTTCTCTGCCCTCTGTTTTGCATTTTTAGCTTGTTTTTCTGCACTCTTTGTGCCTCCTCTGCTTCTTTCTTGCTCTGTTTTGAATTTTGTGCTTGTTTTTTTGCCCTCTGTTTTTCCCTTTTGTGCTTGTTTTTCTGTCCCCTGTTTTGCCTTTCCTACTAGTTTTTCTGCCCTCTGTTTTGTCTTTTCTGCCCGTTTCTCTGTCCCCATTTTGCCTTTTCTGCGTGTTTGTTTGCCCTCTGTTTTGCCCTCTTCTGCGTTTTTTTGTCTTTCATGCCCTCAGTTTTGCCTTCTCTGCTCATTTTTCTGCCCTCTATTTTGTCCTCTTCTGCTCTGCTTTGCGTTTCCTGATTGTTTTTCTGCCATCTGTTTTGTCTTTTCATGCTCTTTTTTCTGTGTTGCCCTCCTCTGGTCTTTTTTGCATTTTATGCTTGTTTTTCTGCCATCTGTTTTGCCTTTTTGCCTTTTTCTGCTCGTTTTTTTGGCCCTCTGTTTTGCTTTTCTGCCCATTTCTTCCCTCATTCTTCTGTTTCCCTCCTCCTGCCGTTTACCTCCTACCTCCTCCCGCCACCCAGCGCATCTCCCTCCCCCCAGGACCTACTTAATGGAGGCTGCAGCTCTACCACATTGAGAAGGTCCTTGTGCCAGCTCCCCCATCGACTGTTCTCCTGTTGTGCTTCACCGCAGTCTGCTACACTCTACTGCCCTCTGTTTGTGCGTCATTTGCTCATTTCTTGCTCTGTTTTACCTTTTCTGCTCATTTTTCTTCCCTCTTTTTAGCCTTTTCTGCTAATTTTTCTGGCTTCCATTTTACCTTTTCTGCTTGTTTTTCTGCCCGCTGTTTTGCCTTTTCCTGCCCTCTGTTTTGCCTTTTCTGCTCGTTTCTTACCTCTTCCTGCTGTGTCCCTCCTTCTCTCCTCTCACAGCCCAGCTCCACGGCCACCCCCCACACCCACTTAATGGATGCTGCAGTACAACCCCTTTGAGCAGGTAAGTCCTCGTGCCAGCTCCCCCCGGGACTGTTCTCCTGTCCAGGTTCCTGCAGTCCACTACCCTCTGGTGTCTGTCTAACTGCTGCCCTCTGTTTGTACTTCCTTTGCTCGTTTCTTGCTCTGTTTTGCTTTTCTGCTCATTTTTCTGCCCTCTGTTTTGCCTTACTCTGCTTATTTTTATGCCTTCTGTTTTACCTTTCCTGCCCTCTGCTGCTCTGTTTTGCCTTTTTCTGCTCGTTTTTCTGCCCTCTGTTTTGCCTTTTCTATTTGTTTTACTATCTTTTGTTTTGCTTTTTCTGCTCGATCATTTTCGGCCCTCTGTTTTGCCTTTTTCTGCTTGTTTTTCCCCTCCTCCTGAAGTTTCCTAAAGACTGGTCACAGGGTAAGCTGACCCGACAGTGACCTCGTACCCCAGCGCCCAGTTACCCCCAGGGGTGACGGTGCTCTACAAAAGCTGATTGATTAGGGAGGAAAGCTGTCAGGACCTCTTTTGTTATGAGTTGCAGTACCCCTTCTGGCATTCCACTTCATATAATGTCGTAGTCTAGACTAAAATATCTATACAAATCATGTACAATTCTACTGGTAACCCATCTGCCCAAGGTGCCTTCTCCTTAGCCAAGCCGGCTATAGTTGTCTTGGTTTCAGGTATCATCATCGGGTCCTCCACTTCTGCTACCTGAGTTGTTGACAAATGGATCCAGATTACCCTGTCGAGATAGCTGGTGAAAGTCTGCACATCCACTAACGTTCATTTGGCATATAGCTCAGATTTATACTGATGGTTTCCCTCTTGCATGTGTGTCCTTAGTACAGCTACATTCCAAAAAGAAGTTATAGGCACCCCATCTGAGTCCAGTCTGAAGAGCCAGCCAATTACCCCTCAAGCCTATTACCTTTGCTGTGCATTTTCGATATTTGTAATTCATGTAGTGGAGGAATCAAAATCATTCCAGTGACAGGGCATGCACATCCATTTTCTGGTTGAGGTCCTCACTCAACCCAGGGGCTGGAGACATAATCTGCTGTAGTACCATTCGGTGCTTTTCCACTGACTAATTTTTTTTCCCGGGTAATTTCCTAATGTCATATGCTGTCCTAATTCAGTGGCACCAGCAGCGTAGGAAGGGGGGTGCGGGCCGCCCTGGGTGTCATCCCTTAGGAGGGTGACAAAATGGTGGAGAGTGTATGGATAAGGAAGTGCAGGGGGTGTTTCTTTCTGCCAAAGTCTGTCTCTGCAGTTTGTACTCGAGGGGGGCGAGGGTGTGACAAGAAATTTTCCACACCGGATACCATCTGACCTTGCTATGCCACTGAGTGGCCCTTTAGCACCACCTTAACATCTTACCATTCAACTGAAATTTTAAAGGACATCTCATAATATTCCCTCCAATAATGCCTGATTTCATCCACGACCCTTACTTACAACACAGGGTTTTTCAGTGGAGCCATTTTGAGTTTACAAGAAGGAATCGCCATCTTGTGTCTGCCCTAGTGTAAGTGAAAACAAAGTGAATGTGATCCGATTGTCCTGCAGAGGCACTGAGCACGAGAGATTGATGTATGCAGTCTCCTAAGCAATAGATCTTATCCAGTTCGAAGTGCAAGTCAAGTACGTACACAAAAATGACTATTCCCTGGCATATGGGTTACATACCCACAAGGAGTCAACCAGACCCCAGTTCAGCAACCAATCTGCCATTGATTTAGCCACCCTCACCTTTAGCGTAGTGGGCAATGACAGGTAACATCTGTCAAAATGTATGTTGCATACAGTATGAGTCTCTTACCTACAATATTGATCCATGTCGTGTTTTGCCAATTGGAATGGAGTCAAAAAATGTATTCTGGTCAACACTGGGTGCTTAAGTGCTTGCCAGTAATAGATTCACCCTGCCCAATCTGCCCATGACAAGTACATATCGTGCCCCCAGATCTATCTGTGAGTTAAGTGCTTTAAGAGGTACTTCCATATTTGTACACCCCTTGTGCAGGCAGAGTTCCCAGTTTGGAAAATTGGTCGTGCCAGCGTTTTTTCAACGTGATGCCTTTCTCATGCTTTAAATGCGTTTCTTGCAGCATGATCCCATAGTTCCCTGCAATTTTAGATATGGGCAGACTTAGCATTGCTGAGCAGCGTTCTTCATGCATCTGAAGCTCCAGGTCAGTATTCCATACTATTTAATGGAGCCGTGATTGAGTTCTAAGAGGCTGCAACCATTTCCCACGCACCCCTATTTGCTTCTTGAGTGCTTTCAATCCCATATCTGTGTTAACTTGTTAAAGCAGGACGGGGCATATTATCAAGCACGGCGTTAAAATTATCGCCGCTTTAGCGGCAGAAAACTGCCGCTAAAACGGCGATAATGGGCTTGATAATATGCTCTATGGAATTCCAATTGAAGCTCAGTTTAGATGTGATGGACATCTAACCTGAGCTTCAATTGGAATTCCATAGAGCATATTATCAAGCCCATTATCTTGCGAAAATGTTATCACCTGTCTTGATAATATGCCCCCTAGGGAGACTAGTCCGAACTGTAGAATCTGGCTTTGAATCTGTGTGTTTCCCAGGGAATCTTGTTGAATTGTTAATTTACCTTCACCAACTTCTCTTCCATCCGCTCCTGAGCAGGTGTCCATCTGTCGCTCCTTTGGGCATTGCTCTCAGGGTTGAGATGGGTCGTCTCCATTTTCCGCCTGCCCCTCTGTCCAGTCTCAGGCCTCCTAATAGAAGTCATTAGTGACTTATCATTGAACAGGAACTAGAGGAACATGTCTCCCTGAATGGTATTTGGCTCCCAGTTTATGTTTGATCTCTAGGGAGGTAGATTATTGCTGCTGTACTGTTATGGTATACTTTGGAATAACATAATATAGTTATTGCCAACAAGAAACTGTCCTATCTTCCTGGCTCCCTGTTGAATTACAACCCTGTCTCTGTAAATCAGAAGGCGCCACACAACACTGGTCTCAGGGATGGGCTGGTACTCTGTGTGCCCATTCCAGGCATCAAAGATAACAAGCATTGCAAATGCAATAGGTCTCGCATTTGCTTGTTTTAGAGGTAATGGTGTTGTAAATGACCATGTCTTTTACCCAAGGACACAGTAAACACACTTGATGCACACATTATCACACTGAGTTATGTTTTTTTTAAAGGTCTGAACTTGCAACAGTGGATGGTTCCTGTTTGTTAAACTGTCCTGACAGTGGAACATGTAACCTGTCCAGTCATGTTCTACATTTATAAAGACTGTTACTGCAGAAAATGCACACTCTACAGGTCTCCACCTTCGCTCTGACTGCCCCAAAGTTTACTGCTCTTTTGTGGTAGCAGTCCCGAGAAATGGCTGTGTGACTTAAAACAAAACGTTACATAACACTACTGATGAAAAGTGTTGGTACTGTCCCTCCCATTAAAAGCACTACCGGTCGCCATAGATAAACATAAACAGTGGCATGCCCCGGGAGGTTATGGCTTAGATGTTATGTTATGTTTAGAGGGACAGACATAAGGTAATGATCGCGGTCTGATGTTAGCACAGCTTGAGAAGATCACTGTGGCAGACATGAAGGAGACCCAGGCAGAAGTATTTTACTTCTGAAAAACTTTGAAGAATTCCAGGCACATTAGAGAACCAAAGTGTGAGACAAACACAACAGTGTACTTGTTGATAATAATACTATATTATAGCCGGGCCTGCTGGCTCAGAAAACTGATGCCCCAGCCAGGAAACTGTGCTTGACATCATGGCCACAGATTTAAATAGTGGTGTGTCTATTAAGCTTTTCATCCTTGTGAGGTCGATAAAATGTGTACCTCTGAGTTAAGTAACAATACCCATCTGTTATTCAGCGGCACGAAGAGAGTGGGCGTGAACTTACTTAAAAAAAATTCAGACACGCTGATTTTCTGCTTCGCGGGTGCGTAGTTATCATTAGTGAAAAAGTAGAGCAGCCCCGGAAACCGCAGGCCTGAGTGGCCCAATGTAATCCAGGTATGTTGTGTTCTTATAAAGAAAATAGACGAAGGGCCTGTTTTCCTGTCTTGCACTAAAGCTCATTACAGCCTTGCTGCGGCATTTCTGCTAATGTGACATAAGCTCATCAGTTCACAGTTCGTTCATGCCCTCACTTAGCATTATTTTGGCAATCAATACATTTAAAAAAAAAAAAATACGTGTTTATGTTTTAAGTACCTGTTCCCAGATACATCATTAATGAACCTGTTCTCATATGTATCATTTTCAACAATTTTGTTTTAAGTGAATCGTGTCTAATAATGATCAAAGAAGGGACAATGATTAGGACTTTAATGACATTTGAGGGATTTTTATAGACGTATCCTGTACATAAAACTGTTCACATGTTTTGTTTAACTGCTTAATAATGAAAAATCGTATGAGTAAAGTTTTTTATGATACAATGCAGATCATTTATATGAGTTTGTAGCTGAACTAACATAGATTATGTTTAATTGATTGACATGTTACCAATAATGCAGCATTTAAAGAAAGTGTATCTGCTTGAACCAAGCTCATGATTAATAGTGCAGTTTGCAAGTCTGCCTGTCTGAATCGGCTGAACGCAAGTCCTCAGTAGTGCTGTATTTACATTGGTGGTCTGATGTGTCTGCAATGTGTCTTCCTGCTGCCTCGGCCGGACGCAGGTTATCAATAGTGTTGCATTTACATTGGCGGTTTGGTGTGTCCGCAATCTGTCCGCCTGCTTGTCCACTGTTTACTCAGTCCATTTATTAAAGGTAATACCACCATAGTGTGCCTGGAAATTAGCTGCTAGCATAGCATGCCATCTACTTGTAGAATGCCAGGTAATGAAACCCTATTTACTCATGTAAATTCAGTCTAAAACCTAGATGTATAGCCAAATATACAGTTTTACACCTTACAGGAATTCACAAACTGAGAACACATCAGCACCGGTGCCAGGCTTTGTTGCTACCCGTAGGGAGTAGCTGCATAACGAGAGTAGGAGGAAGCCCCGTGACCGAAGCAGCTGGTGTCTGCAATGAAGAGCGGGCAGCGATGTGGTGGACCCTTCCCTGGCTGCCTGGGCAAATGAGAAACTGTGACGTAAAAAAAATCAAATGCAAAGAAGCGGGACGGCCAAATTAAATCAAACTGGTGTCCAGCAGCGTGGCGTACGTTAAAAAAAAGTGCTGTAAAACTAGAAATGAAGAAATTGAGCGTAAGAAGACCGTGCTAGGCCAGTGCTCTTTAGCTTTGACTGGAAGTGATGTAGCGCTGTGTCAACGAGTTAGGAGACACACAAAAAAATCGACGGAGTAGGGAACCAATGGCATATAGGGGGCGGGTATTAAGTGGTTTTATTCAACACAATAGGTCTTGCAGACAGTGAATGCGGGCTGACGCTCGACCTAATAAGGGCCATACAGGGCAATGCTCTGCATTAATCACTTTTCAAGGTAGGCAGCCATATCAGGTCCTTTTATGTACTCAAGCTGCCTGATTATGCTTGATTTTTTGCACTGTGATCTCTCTTCTGAATCCTCAATATTCAGGAAGTGAACTTGTTTGGCGAGCTTCTTCACCTGCTCCTGTGATTTGTCCAGTGTTGGTGGAAATTTAGAATTGTGTTTGATTCTGTCAGCCAATTTTCATTAGTCATCATGCATCAAGCTCAGTCCACATTTTAGCTTCAAGGGCTTCCCTCGTGGCTGGTATTTCCTGGATAACTTGTACTGTGATTGAGAATGATCTTTATTGTTTCCATCAATTTTGTTTCCAGATAAAGGTTTAGCTAGGTGCTCTGGAAGTTTTCAGCTGTGGATCCTGATTTGATTTGACTGGGATTTATAAAGCGTGACAAATGCCCAAAAGGCATCAAGGCACGGTAATCATGGAAATCCACTTCAGTCCAGCAGCTGCTTAGACACTTTAGACAAATTCTAAGAGGGAGTCTACCTATAAGGTAAACAGCTGAGTCTTAAGTGCCTTTCTAAAGGGCAGGTGGATTTTGATTCAACTCAGGGAATGGGGAAGTGAGTTCCACCATGACTAAGAAAGATCTACCACCCCATTTCTTCTTCTGGACTCTGGGCAGGGTGACCAGATTAAGACGGGCTGAGTGGAGATTTCTACCTGGGATGTACTGATGGAACATCGCCCTAATCCCAACTGAACTAGCTTGATGGAGAGCCTTGTGTACTCTACAGAGGATCCTAAACATGATACGTTTTTTAATAGGGAGCCAGTGCAACTCATGTAGCCTTTTACAGGCTGACTGACACTTGGGAATGTTGAGGACAGCCCTGGCTAGAGCATTCTGCACTACTTGCAATATTGCCTGGGAGTTGCTATTAGTATCCAGATAGAGGGTGTTGTAATAGTCAATTCTGGACATAACCAGCGCCATAGCAACCCGCTTCCAAGCCGAGAAGGAAAACAACAGGAACATTTTCTTCAACCTTCTTGTGAGAAGTTGGCCTGGTATATGCTGTTCACTAGTTCTAGTGACCACCTTGTACCATGCCAAGCAACCCTTATGGTGTGGTTGTAAGTCAACCTTTTTGGACTAGCTGCCCTAGTGGTAGCGTAGGCTAAGCAGTCTTTGAGGCTAAACTCGTGATGCGTGTTAAGCAAGCTGTTTTACCAATAGTAACCCCCTTTTATACCAATGAAAGGACACCACACAGATATATATTCAAAATATATATGTATTTATTTCTCAAAGTAACTCCTAGTCTCTTTATGAGCACAGGAGCACAAATCGTCAAACAAGATTATCACAGAATACACAGAAGTTGCACTTTATATGGATAGGCCCTGGTGGCCACTCAAACCATATACTAAAATAGTGGTATAAGTACCACGAACAGAAAAGGGAAAAGGCCTAGGGCCTCTAGAATCGCTGGGCCTACAAGGAGCTAACTTCAGTTAGTGACCAGGAGGTCCACGGGTCGCGTGTGCAGAGCAAATAGTCACACGCGTGCTCCCATAGGTTTCAATGGGTGCGTAAAAAGTACAAAGTTACTGCAAAAGGAATCTTCCGGATGACCTAGGAACTTAAGATTTGGAACACAGGCACTAGAGATGTAATACTACACTTGGGCACCGGAGTGCCAGCTTTACCTCACCCACAGGAAGCGGGTGCATAGGTCTCGAAGTGCGTCGGGTTTCTTCTATCTGTTCCGTGGGGCCTGTAGACAAAAGTGCTGCAGGCGGTCGGTCGGGAAGAGATGCAGTGGATCCAAGAGTGGATCGGAGATGTTGAAGACCTGTAAGCAGAGGGGACAGTGTTCACAGTCACTAGCCAGTGACCAGCGTGGCACCAGGTGGGTACCAGGCGATGTCGGGTGCAAACAGGTGAAAGGTGTAGCTTGACTCTGCAGCCACGTGGTCCCTGAAGGTCGACGACGTCCAGGAGTCGAGTCACGAGCTGTCCCACGCAGGCTCTCGCTGTCGGCGGTGTCGGCGACTTGATCGAAGCAAACAAGCCTTGGCAAAAGCAAATGTTGTAGGCAAGGAGATAAGCTGATGGTTCTGACCAGCAAGGTCAGAGGAACTGCTCCTTTGGAGGGGAGCAAGGGCCAGTCTGGAGCAACCAGACCAGCGGTGTTTGTCGTAGATTTCGTCGCCAAGATGGCCACTAGCCAGCGGGCCAGCAACCGGTTAGGCGCGTCGAGTGGCAAAATGCAGAAGGGCCCCACGCAGATCGTGGAGATGCTGGAGGGCTCACCTTTGGTGCAGATGCTGCTCGAGGGTTGGGCTTCTCAGGACCCAAAGCACAACTTGGAGGGAGCCTTGGTTGTTGCACTGGTCAGCTTGTCGTAGTCGTTTCAAGATGGCTGGCTCCACGTGTCTCGGTGCCTCCACGGGTCTCCTCTTTGCAGGGACTGTGGATCGGGCGGTGAGAGGTCTGGAGGTCCAGGTCTTGTCAGTCTCTGGGCTCGGGCTCCGGCGGGAGGCGGCGGCAAAGCAGACGTTGATTCGCTGGATGGTGCTTGCGTTAGCAAGGTGGTCACTCCCTGACCACAGGGGAGATTGGCTTCAGTCCTCTGTGCGGCAGAGCGTCGAAGTTCCCGTCTTCTTCTTAGTTTTAAGTTGATTCCAGGATGTCTGAAGTCTTAGGACACAGCTCCTACCTTTAAGCGGATTCTAGGGGCCGGACTACCTGCTAGGTCCCTCCCTAAGGGTGGGACCAGGAAGGGGGGTGGTTACACCCCCAATCCTTTGTCCAGCTCGCCCCAGGCCCGGGACTGGTGTGCCCCAGGACCGGTTTGAACTGGCATATGCCCCGAGGCTCCTTGTGAGCCACAGGCATGTCTGGTTTCTTTCAAGCCCTACCTGACCAATACACAAAATCCTGTCTGGGGTGGTGCACGCACCTCCCCTGGCAGGAAACCCTTTGTCCACACCTCCCAAGCTGGAAGGACTCCCAGCAGCAGGAGGGCAGACTTGTGTCTGTGGTGGCAGCATCCATTTTGTGGAGCTGAGGCTATGTCTGATTTTACCCGGGTTTCAGGTACTGTACATGTCGTGTCCCTCTAGAAGGGTGGAATGCTAACCCCGTCGCCAGAATTGGCGAGGGGTTAGTATTCCAATTCGTATGACACCTTACTCAACATGTTTTGATAAAGCCAAACCAAAGATAGCATTTAACCGCGAGGTTCATAATGCACTTAAGAGTATATGGTATGACGATATCTGGAAACAGTAGAAGGAAGTTGTTCCGACCACTGCAGACAGGCCCAGCTCATGCCAGAGCACCATCTCACATGGAACCAAGCACTCTGCCTTCAGGATTGTTAAGGCCTGCCATAGGAGTGACTTATAGGTTACCAGGTGTCCCATTTAAGGTTAGGTATAGGTATACTACACCTAAGTAAGAGGTGGTTACACCAACTTACCCCAGCTGAGTGATCAGCCAGTTGTGTCAGATTTGTTAGGCCAAGCCTGGGATGGCATAATACATGCTTCAGCCCCGGGCAGGCCTTGGGTACACCAATGCCCTGGGTACCTAGTGTACACTGGTACAGGGGCTGACAGGGTGATCCACTTCCAATTGGTTATGCACCTAGGGTGCATAGTTTTAATTTAGTAGAGAGAACAGCAGGCTGGGGGTCTGATTGGCAGGCCCACAGCCTCAATATGTCAAAAACCAGTGAAGCAAAAAGCAAAAAATTTGGGGTGACCATAGGATAGCAGACCCTACTCTCCTACACAACCCCCCCCCCAAACGCTGGGACATTAAACTAGCCTTGACCAGTCTCGTCTTCATGTCCTAAGTGGAAGTACCTGGAGAGACCATCTGCATTCCCATGGTCAGTACCTGGCCGGTGCTCCACTGTAAAGTCCATACCCTGTAGGGAAATGGACCACCTAAGCAGTTTGGGATTTTCACCCTTCATCTGATTTAGCCACAAGAGGGGCTTATGGTCGGTCTGAATCTTGAAGTGAGTGCCAAACAAGTATGGCCTCAGCTTCTTCAGGGCCCACACCACAGCAAAGGCCTCCCTCTCAATAGCTGACCAATTCTTCTCTCTGGGGGTCAACCTTCTGCTAATAAAAGCAATGGGTTGGTCTTGACCATCTACATTAAGTTGTGACAGCACAGCTCCCACACCCAACTCAGAAGCATCTGTTTGGACAATAAACTCTTTGGAGTAGTCAGGACTTTTCAGGATAGGTGCAGAGCACATGGCCTCCTTCAGGTCATCAAATGCCTTTTGACAGCTTACTGTCCACTGAACCTTTTTGGGCATCTTCTTGGATGTCAGATCATTAAGAGGAGTCACTATGGACCCATAGTTCTTAACAAACTTCCTGTAGTACCCAGTCAAGCCCAAGAAAGCTCGAACTTGAGTCTGGGTGGTTGGAGGGGACCAATCCTTGATGGACTGTATCTTACTCTCCAGTGGTTGAACTTGGCCTCCACCTACAAGGTGGCCCAAATACACAACCTTACTCTGCCCTATCTGGCACTTAGTAGCCTTGATAGTGAGGCCTGCCCTTTGCAGGGCCTCAAGAGCCTTCTTCAGGTGGATCAGGTGATCCTCCCAGGTGGAGCTAAAGACAGCAATGTCATCAAGATATGCTGCGCAAAAGTCATCCAACCCAGTAAGGACTTGGTTCACCAACCGTTGGAAGGTGGCAGGTGCATTCTTCAGACCAAAGGGCATCACCACAAACTGATAATGCCCACCTGGGGTTGAGAATGCTGTTTTGGCCTTGGACTCCTCAGCTAATCTGTTTTGCCAATAGCCAGCTGTTAAGTCAAACGTGCTCAAAAACTTTGCAGAAGCTAGTTTGTCTATGAGCTCATCTGCCCTTGGAATAGGGTGTGCATCTGTCCTGGTGACAGCATTGAGTCCTCTGTAATCCACACAGAACCTCATCTCTCTCTTGCCATCCTTGGTGTGAGGTTTGGGGACCAGAACCACTGGGCTAGCCCAGGGGCTCTCTGAGGGTTCAATGACACCTAATTCCAGCATTTTATGTACCTCAGCCTCTATACAGTCCCTGACGTGGTCAGGTTGTCTGTAAAGCTTGTTCTTTACAGGCAGACTGTCACCAGTGTCCACAACATGGGTACACCAGTCAGTTTGACTAGGTATCAAGGAAAACATATGTGAAAATGATTGTAGAACCTGTCTACATTCAGTCTGCTGATGGGCAGTGAGGTTGCCTCCAAGGGTCACTCCTTCAACTGAGCCATCTTCAGGGTTCTGAGACAACAGGTCTGGGAGAGGGTCACTCTCTTCCTCCTGTCCCTCATCTGTAGCCATGAGCAAGCCCATGTCTGCCCTGTCAACATATGCTTTAAGCCTGTTAACATGGAGTACCCTGTGGGGACTCCTGGGAGTTCCTAGGTCCACCAAGTAGGTGACCTCTCCCTTTTTCTCCAGGATTGTATGGGGTCCAGACCATTTGTCTTGGAGTGCTGCTGGGGCCACTGGCTCCAACACCCATACCTTCTGTCCTGGCTGATACTCAACCAAGACAGCCTTTTGGTCATGCCAAGCTTTCTGTAAGGCCTGGCTTGCCTCAAGGTTTTTGGACGCCTTCTCCATATACTCAGCCATCCGGGAGCGGAGACCAAGTACATAGTCCACTATGTCGAGCTTAGGCTTTTTGAGAGGTAACTCCCATCCTTCCTTCACCAAACACAGTGGGCCTCTCACAGGGTGCCCAAACAACAATTCAAAGGGGCTATAGCCAACCCCCTTTTGTGGGACCTCTCTGTAAGCAAACAGAAGGCAGGGTAGAAGGATGTCCCATCTTCGCCTGAGCTTTTCAGGTAATCCTTTGATCATACCCTTTAGGGTCTTGTTGAATCTCTCAACAAGCCCATTGCATTGTGGGTGATAAGGGGTGGTGAACTTGTAGTTGACACCACATTCCTTCCACATAGCTGTCAAGTATCCTGACATAAAGTTGGTACCTCTGTCAGATACTACCTCCTTAGGAAACCCCACTCTGGAGAATACTCCCAGCAGGGCCCTGGCCACAACAGGTGCTGTAGTGGTCCTAAGGGGAATTGCCTCTGGATACCTGGTGGCATGATCCACTACCACCAGTATAAATCTGTGCCCAGATGCAGTGGGAGGATCCATGGGACCCACTATATCTATTCCCACTCTTTCAAAGGGGACCCCCACCACAGGTAGTGGTATCAGGGGGGCCTTTGTTGTGCCACCTGATTTGCCACTGGCTTGGCAGGTGACACAGGAGCGACAAAACTCCTTTGTATCCTCATTCATGTGAGGCCAGTGAAAGTGAGAGACAAGTCTGTCCCAGGTCTTATTCTGGCCTAGGTGTCCTGCTAAAGGAATATCATGGGCCAAGGTAAGAAGGAAGCCCCTAAATTGCAGAGGTATAACCAACCTCCTGGTTGCACCAGGCTTGGGGTCTCTAGCCTCTGAATAAAGGAGCCCTTCATCCCAATACACTTTATGGGTACCTTGAGCATTCCCAGCAGCCTCAGCAGCAGCCAGCTGTCTGAGGGGTTCAAGAGAGGGACAGGATAACTGAGCCTGCCTCAAGTCAGCCCTTGAAGGTCCCCCTGTCCCCAGAAACTCAACCTGATCAGGTTCAAGCTCTTCAGGGACAGTTCCTTCAGGGTCCTCTAGATCAGCTTCCTGGGAAGGCTGATCATCACTCTGAGGCAGGTGGGAAGGCACAGCCTTGACCCTCCTGTTCTTCTTCTTGGTAGGTGCTTGGTCCATTGTTCCAGGATCCAAGACCTGTGGTTCAGTGAGGCACTTTTTGGCCTGTGACCTGGTCACAGCAAGGACATGTGATGATATACCTAACATCTCTGCATGAGTCCTGTACTCCACTTCTGACCATAGAGAACTCTCTAGGTCATTGCCCAACAAACATTCTACTGGGAGGTCTGCACTAACCACAACCCTTTTGAGGCCAGTTACCCCTCCCCATGAGAAGTTAACAACTGCCACACTATGTGAAGTAGTGGCATTGCTGGCATTGGTCACCAGGTAGTTCTCACCTGGTATGTACTGTCCAGGGTCCACAAAGCCTGGTGTCACCATAGTGACACTGGCACATGTGTCCCTGTAGGCTTGAGCCACTTTTTCGTTTATTAAAGGAGTCTGTCTGTACTTGCCCAGGTTACTGGGGCTCACAGTCAGGGACAAATCAATGTCCCCATCACAGATCAAGACTGCCTGTGTCAGGGTTCTGTCTAAGTCAGAATCTCCTTCAGTTCCCATAGTGATTCCCACTACACCCTTTGTCTGGGGACCAACACTGCTAACAGTAGTACTGGGAGCAGGTGCCTTAGGGGCAACAGTGTTGGGGGCTCCACCCTTTTTGCAATCACTAGTCCAGTGAGTTGTATTTTTACAATGATTGCACCAGGGTTTCTTTTGACCTTCTTTCTTCTTTTTGGACTGTTGGGACCCACCCTCCTTAGCAGTAGTTTGGGGCCCTGTTGAAGACTTCTGGTCTTTAGGTTTCTGATCTCCACCCTTTTGGTCTGCCTTCTTCTGATCACCCCCTTGGCCCTGGTTCTGGTTCTTTTGCTTAACCCTGGTTCTGACCCATTTGTCTGCCTTCTTTCCCAATTCTTGGGGAGAGGTCAGATCAGAGTCAACCAAGTGTTGATGCAGTTGCTGGTTTTGACAGTTATTTAAAATCTGTTCTCTCATCATCAAATTATACAATCCTGTAAAATCAGATACCTTACTTCCCAGCAACCAACCCTCCAAAGCCTTAGTGGCACATTCAACATATTCAGACCAGTCCTGAGTCTGTGTCTTTTGGGTGTCTCTGAACATTAACCTGTACTGTTCAGTGGTTAAGCCTAACCCATCAACTAGAACACTCTTCAGGACTCTGTAGTTTCTGACATCCTCTTCTCTAACAGTGAGGAGTCTGTCTCTGCCTCTTCCCTCAAAGGAGAGCCAGAGGATTGCTGCCCACTGATCTTCAGGAACCTGCTGTACTTTGCAGGCTCTCTCAAGAGCAGTTATCCACTTGTGGATGTCATCCCCACTTTTGTAGGGGGGCACAACCTTAGACAGGTTTCTATTGTCGAAAACCCTATCTTTGTCCTTAGGGACAATGCTGCCACCAGTGGGTATAGACCCACTCTCTTTATGCTGTCTAGCCTTGCTAAGTTTCTCTTCCATCAGGGCTACTTCTAGCTCCTGCTTCCTGATCCTCAGCTGAGCTTCTTGCATCTTGGCCTCATGTTCCCTCCTCTGAGGGGTGGTCATCCTTCTCCTGGAGTGACCTTGAGAGCCTCTAGAGCCATGGGAAGCATTGGAGTCACCTGAGCGATTCCTTTGCCTTCCAAGCCCTGGGTTAAGTCCACTGGGGAGATCCAGTGGGGTGAACCCACTGTCAGTCCCCAATAGCCTTGGTTTAGCTGGGCCAAGTAAGTGCTCTGAGCACAGCAGAGGTAGGGTTCTTGGGCTGTTTAAGGCCTCTAAGAGTTGCCAAATGCCTGAGCTCATTCTGATTAAGGGTAGCATAGATGGATGGTGCCCTCGGGGGGTTACTCTCAACAGAGATGGGTACAGTGGACCCCTCTGCCCCAGCCATTGCTCTTAAGTGTGGGTGGATGTGTTGCAATCTACCTACACTTGGGTTTACCTACTAAACCTATCTAGTAGTTGTAGTCAGGGTGTGCTACTCCCTTTGCTCTACAACAACTAAGTTCAGTAGAACTTAAGTATATCTAATCTTGTTTTATATGTACCTACAGGTACCTATGTGATCTTTCAATTGGTAACCAAGAGATTACAATGGTAAAACACAGCAAGCTCAAATCCAACCGCTGCTCACCAATGTGAGAAGTTGGCCTGGTATATGCTGTTCACTAGTTCTAGTGACCACCTTGTACCATGCCAAGCAACCCTTATGGTGTGGTTGTAAGTCAACCTTTTTGGACTAGCTGCCCTAGTGGTAGCGTAGGCTAAGCAGTCTTTGAGGCTAAACTCGTGATGCGTGTTAAGCAAGCTGTTTTACCAATAGTAACCCCCTTTTATACCAATGAAAGGACACCACACAGATATATATTCAAAATATATATGTATTTATTTCTCAAAGTAACCCCTAGTCTCTTTATGAGCACAGGAGCACAAATCGTCAAACAAGATTATCACAGAATACACAGAAGTTGCACTTTATATGGATAGGCCCTGGTGGCCACTCAAACCATATACTAAAATAGTGGTATAAGTACCACGAACAGAAAAGGGAAAAGGCCTAGGGCCTCTAGAATCGCTGGGCCTACAAGGAGCTAACTTCAGTTAGTGACCAGGAGGTCCACGGGTCGCGTGTGCAGAGCAAATAGTCACACGCGTGCTCCCATAGGTTTCAATGGGTGCGTAAAAAGTACAAAGTTACTGCAAAAGGAATCTTCCGGATGACCTAGGAACTTAAGATTTGGAACACAGGCACTAGAGATGTAATACTACACTTGGGCACCGGAGTGCCAGCTTTACCTCACCCACAGGAAGCGGGTGCATAGGTCTCGAAGTGCGTCGGGTTTCTTCTATCTGTTCCGTGGGGCCTGTAGACAAAAGTGCTGCAGGCGGTCGGTCGGGAAGAGATGCAGTGGATCCAAGAGTGGATCGGAGATGTTGAAGACCTGTAAGCAGAGGGGACAGTGTTCACAGTCACTAGCCAGTGACCAGCGTGGCACCAGGTGGGTACCAGGCGATGTCGGGTGCAAACAGGTGAAAGGTGTAGCTTGACTCTGCAGCCACGTGGTCCCTGAAGGTCGACGACGTCCAGGAGTCGAGTCACGAGCTGTCCCACGCAGGCTCTCGCTGTCGGCGGTGTCGGCGACTTGATCGAAGCAAACAAGCCTTGGCAAAAGCAAATGTTGTAGGCAAGGAGATAAGCTGATGGTTCTGACCAGCAAGGTCAGAGGAACTGCTCCTTTGGAGGGGAGCAAGGGCCAGTCTGGAGCAACCAGACCAGCGGTGTTTGTCGTAGATTTCGTCGCCAAGATGGCCACTAGCCAGCGGGCCAGCAACCGGTTAGGCGCGTCGAGTGGCAAAATGCAGAAGGGCCCCACGCAGATCGTGGAGATGCTGGAGGGCTCACCTTTGGTGCAGATGCTGCTCGAGGGTTGGGCTTCTCAGGACCCAAAGCACAACTTGGAGGGAGCCTCGGTTGTTGCACTGGTCAGCTTGTCGTCGTCGTTTCAAGATGGCTGGCTCCACGTGTCTCGGTGCCTCCACGGGTCTCCTCTTTGCAGGGACTGTGGATCGGGCGGTGAGAGGTCTGGAGGTCCAGGTCTTGTCAGTCTCTGGGCTCGGGCTCCGGCGGGAGGCGGCGGCAAAGCAGACGTTGATTCGCTGGATGGTGCTTGCGTTAGCAAGGTGGTCACTCCCTGACCACAGGGGAGATTGGCTTCAGTCCTCTGTGCGGCAGAGCGTCGAAGTTCCCGTCTTCTTCTTAGTTTTAAGTTGATTCCAGGATGTCTGAAGTCTTAGGACACAGCTCCTACCTTTAAGCAGATTCTAGGGGCCGGACTACCTGCTAGGTCCCTCCCTAAGGGTGGGACCAGGAAGGGGGGTGGTTACACCCCCAATCCTTTGTCCAGCTCGCCCCAGGCCCGGGACTGGTGTGCCCCAGGACCGGTTTGAACTGGCATATGCCCCGAGGCTCCTTGTGAGCCACAGGCATGTCTGGTTTCTTTCAAGCCCTACCTGACCAATACACAAAATCCTGTCTGGGGTGGTGCACGCACCTCCCCTGGCAGGAAACCCTTTGTCCACACCTCCCAAGCTGGAAGGACTCCCAGCAGCAGGAGGGCAGACTTGTGTCTGTGGTGGCAGCATCCATTTTGTGGAGCTGAGGCTATGTCTGATTTTACCCGGGTTTCAGGTACTGTACATGTCGTGTCCCTCTAGAAGGGTGGAATGCTAACCCCGTCGCCAGAATTGGCGAGGGGTTAGTATTCCAATTCGTATGACACCTTACTCGACATGTTTTGATAAAGCCAAACCAAAGATAGCATTTAACCGCGAGGTTCATAATGCACTTAAGAGTATATGGTATGACGATATCTGGAAACAGTAGAAGGAAGTTGTTCCGACCACTGCAGACAGGCCCAGCTCATGCCAGAGCACCATCTCACATGGAACCAAGCACTCTGCCTTCAGGATTGTTAAGGCCTGCCATAGGAGTGACTTATAGGTTACCAGGTGTCCCATTTAAGGTTAGGTATAGGTATACTACACCTAAGTAAGAGGTGGTTACACCAACTTACCCCAGCTGAGTGATCAGCCAGTTGTGTCAGATTTGTTAGGCCAAGCCTGGGATGGCATAATACATGCTTCAGCCCCGGGCAGGCCTTGGGTACACCAATGCCCTGGGTACCTAGTGTACACTGGTACAGGGGCTGACAGGGTGATCCACTTCCAATTGGTTATGCACCTAGGGTGCATAGTTTTAATTTAGTAGAGAGAACAGCAGGCTGGGGGTCTGATTGGCAGGCCCACAGCCTCAATATGTCAAAAACCAGTGAAGCAAAAAGCAAAAATTTGGGGTGACCATAGGATAGCAGACCCTACTCTCCTACACTTCTTATAAGCCAGAAGCAAGTCACAGCTGTACGATTGGTCTGTCCATTCAGAGAAAGCTTGCTATCTAAGATCACCCAGGGATTTTTGTCCTTCTCTGTTAGAGTGGGCAGGGTGCCTAGAGTATAAGGCCACCAGTTGTTATTCCAAGTGGAGGCTTGCGTTTTGAAGAGCAACACCTCGGTTTTCTCCCCACTGAACTTCAGGAAATTCCTTTCCACCCATCCTGCTACAGCTGACATAAAATGGGATAAATTGGCTGTGGTAACTGTCTTGCTCTTAGGGATCAACACAATGATTTGGGTGTCGTCGGCATACGATATTGATTATAACCCATAGGAGCGGATGATGCTAGCAAGTGGAGAAGCATACAGAATAAATAATTAAGGGCTCAGATATGAGCCCTGCTGTACTCCACATGGCAAGGAAAACACATCTAAATGGTACTGACTCAGCAAGACCCTCTGAGATTGATCCTTAAGGAAGGAGGACAGAAATGACAAAGCTCTGTCTGTGATACCCATTTCCCATAGGCATTCAATCAGCAGAGAGGGGGAGATGGTGTTAAAGGCCAAAAACAGATCTAACAGGATCAGAGCTGCATCTCGCCCTTCATCCGCTAACCACCTTATATAGACCTTGGCCAACACCAGTGCAGTTTCAGTTCCATGATATTTCCAAACTGATTTGTGGCATTTCCAGCCATCCCTGTTATTCCGCAATCTCTATCAGATGGCCATTAAGATGTATCTCCAAGATCTTAGCAGGTAATGGAAGTTACAAGATTGGACATTAGTTTTTGAGACCTTTGATGTTGAGGTTGGAGCTTTTTAAGCAGTGGCCTCATTACTGCCTCCTATCATAGCCATGGATACCAGACAGAAGATATAGCTTTATTCATTAAGGATGGAAGAGCGTGTGCAACAGTACCAGCCAGGTCACCGTGGAGGAGAGCAGTATAAAGCTAGTTGATACCGCGGAGAGCGCACCTTGACGAAGGTTTGACTACAGGGGCTCTCCTTTACTTCCCCCCTCCCATGAAGCACATAGGGTTAAGTCTGTAGGGTACTAAAGACCCCTAAACAGCAGAGAGTGACAAAGGTCACCCCACCGCGGGTTTTTTCTAACCACAGTGTTGGTAAGAGTGGAGCCCTATATATATTTAAGTATCTAGGTCCTGATGAATACCGAGTACCACTGTTGACACAAGGCAGAAACATGTCGACCCAACTCTACACGGCAAGGGGTTAATAACTTTCCCCATTTCGCCGTTCACTTGTTTTTATACACCATACAGCCTCCTAGATCATTAAAAAGTAAATGAGGTCACTGTAATGGCTTTTAACTTCACTCACTCACTTCGGTCCCCCACTTAATTAGAAGTGCATCCCTGTCGTCAGGTGTATGCCCGCCCTCTATCAAACCGAGTTTTTAGAGGGCGAGGACTGGCCAATGATGAAGCATGACACCAGGTGGTGTGTGAGGCCAGTCCTAAACTTTTTGTGAGATGTCCACACTCACATTCACATAACACTACTGAGCACACTTTAGGTCATTCTAATAGGAGCAGCCCCATTTGTGTATAACAACAGTACCAGCCACCATGTGCAGTGTTGCAAGTCTGCATGGTTCAAGGGGAAAGCCCGACTTGGTATTAAGGAGGTGCTATTCACATTTTTCAGGGGTAAGAGGAGGAAAGACCGTGATCAAGTTAACCTCTTTGTCCGTAGACTCAGGGGTAATAAGAGGTTTCACTTGAAGCTCACTACTCAGAGATCCCAGGGTGTTGTTTTTTTAGTTTTGACACTTCAATGTTAATGTTGATAAATGTTAGTGATTTTGAGTTGAAAAAAATGGCTAACTGATTACAAAATTCTTGTGAGCCTTCATGTTCTGTAGAAGGTGGGGGAATAATATCCTGTATCAGGCCCTGGTTTGTAGTTGTATTAGGTTTGCCCATTTTTAGGGTTGGGCAACTTTAGTTGTTTTTTGGAGCTTGTCAAGACAGCAACCATGTGTGCCCATCAAACTTGTTACAAGATCCACAGTGTTTCAGAATGTGATAATCTCTGCTAGCTTGCACAGATCGTGAAGGCCACAGGCAAACCATTTTGTTCCAGTAATAGTCAACATGTCCAGTGGGAGTGCACCATGGATTTGTTTCTTTAGTGGTGGTCACAGTGAAGGTTAAGGACTCTGAGAAGAAACATCTGTTACAGTCACCAGGCACAGTCACCACAACATCTCTCAACCAAGCAGTTCCCAGCAGACCTGCAGTCGTTCCTGTCACATTCACTCCCAAGTTAGCAGCCAACTGGAGGAAAGGTTGTCTCATATATGTCATGGGCACTTAGGCTCTCATTGCAATGCAAAAAGTGCACTACATGTGTTAAAGGATATTGGTCATTCAGGGAGGCCCACAGAGAGCACCAAGAACTGCTTCTTACACTATAGGTAGTTGGCCATGACCCCCATTCCAACTTGTATAGATGTTATAGTGGACCCTGCTTTCATACTTTTCTTCAAATTGAAGATGGGTTCTGAGCGTCAACGTCTCTAGTCCGACTGAGCACTCTTCATGCACAAATATGCGCATGTTAGTTCCATGTTCTCACCAAAATGACACTTGAATTGGGTGATATCATACGCTAGCCAGCTGATATTTGCATTGAAGACCAGGGGGTCATATAATCAACAAAGCCTGTGATCCAGTTTGCATGTGAAAGAGCCTGCTCAGGGTGCACTGTGCATAAACTGAAGATGTGCATTCCAGTAAAAGTAAAATATGCACCACTATTTACTAGACACAGAATGAGGTGGGATGAGGTGCTAAAGGCCAATAAGGTATTGATACCATTGACAGAGAAGAGTTGGAGGAGGGCGGCTAGCCGTCTTGACCGCATTTAAATAAATGCTGTGGCCAACATTGGCCTGAAAATTTTAATTAGGAATAAATCTTACCTTGGAATGAATGGACTATTTGAAATGCTTTACCTCTGATGCAGAACAAGACTCCTTGCCTTTAAATTTTGGAGCTTAAATACCAGTACATATGGACAATACCTGTTCGAGCCCTGAAGAAGTCCTATGAAGGGACGAAACCCATTGGCTACCTTATAAAGATTAAAAGAATAAAGAATAAAGGATCTTTTAAAATTCCATCGCATATGTCCAAGAATATTCTTTCTTTGTAAACTTTATTTAATGAACCAGTGTGTGCTAATAATTTTTGGGGAAATTGTTCATGTGAATTTCATTCACTATTGAGAAACTATGAGGTCTTGTTTCTCTTGACCTTTGCACCACACAAAAAGAAGATTCTCACTATAATAACAAGTGCAGTATTGTGTCCAAGACCTATTTGTAAATTGTTTCCAACCAGGAAATAGGCCGGACTGCGATCCCAGGGAGGATGGGAGTCATCTTTAATAATGCTTTGAAGTTGGATCAGCATGGTGTCCCATTTTATTGACATGGGATGTTTATGGAGGCCCCTTGACTCTATGAATTGCTATGCTCTCTGCTTCCACCCAGTGGGCCATCGCACACCACCAGGATGCAGCCAGAGAGGATAACTGCAGGCGCCATTTCAGGGTTATAGCTCTTTTAGACAGTAGATGTGCAAGATCTGCAGACCAAGTTGCCACCTTGTTATGCTTAGAGCACTTGTAGATGCCAAGGGCACTGGCCTCCCAGGAGTCCAGTACTTCAAAGTGGGTAAAGTGGGTAAAATGAGTTATAGTGGGCTGAACCACTCACCAATAATAACCTAGGGATGGGAAGGGCCATAGAATGTGGCAGAGTTCCACAGTTTAAGATTGACAGCTAGGGCAGCAGATTTGATAACATGGGAAGATCTTCTTCAGAGAAAACAAGATATTCTAAAACTGGGTGTTTCTGGTGACTAGATGAGGGTATTCTAATGTGAGTGTCCAGTTTGAATCGTGAAGCCCTCTTCTAAAGTCCCATTCCCAGAACTGGCGGAGGTCCATAAGAGAGGTTTGAGTGTGTTTTATAAGGCATTGTAGAGCTTGTTAGCTAATGCTAGCCTGGCCAATTACAAGCAATTTGTGAGCAACTGCATGTTTCTTTTTAGCTCATTATAAGTAATTACCCACAGCATACAGCAGATCTGCTGGAGCTGCCAAATGCATTATAAATTGCCTCAGAGAGATGCTGTGCTTTGCAATATGTTGCTTGAAAGAAAGAAAGTGGACATCTAAGAAGAGATCCCGTGGGTAGATATGATTCTGTCATGCCAATGGCATAAGTCCCTGGGTGCCAGGAGTACCAAGCATCCGGGCAGACTCCAGAGTGGTGTTTCAGGTGCACATGGAAGGACGTGCTGCTTGAGTTGGAAAACTTGGTTGACATATTGTCGGATAATTGTCAGCAATTTAAAGGATGCATTCACAATGCTTCTCTTGATCTCTCTGGGCATTCCTACATTGTGCAGATACACAAATCCCTAGTAACCACCTTATGGATTGCCATTCCACTGCTCGAAAAGAAGCAGCGCCCTGTTTCTCTTCGAAGTAACAGGCGATATGGTCAGACAGCGTGGCTATGACAGCAGGGTATCCAAGTTCTCACACTGAAGATGCCAGTTTGGCACTGGGGAAATTGCCCTGCCCCATTTGAAATCAGGTATTTTTGCATTGTGGTCTGATATCACTCTTCCAAGGTAGTCGGTGTGGGATGTGAGGGGAACAATTGAGTTTGAGCACACTATGCGGTCAATTCAGACACATAGATCATGGGAGCCTGAGTAGTGCAAATTAACCTGAGTGGCTGCGTTCTTCTGTCTCCAAACATCCATGAGTGACCAATGTGAGAGCCATCAGGCAAGTTGCACAGCAATATGAATTGTGGAGGCTCATCACAGGGGGTTGTGATCTGTCTAAGTGGGCATTGAGGACACAATTAAAATCCCGTCAAAAATCCAAAGTATTCAAACCCATTGTGCCAGTGTGTTAGAAAGATTAGAGAAGGAGCTCAGTTGGTCGGTATTTGGGTTGTATATACTGTCTAGGAAAACGAGTGTGCTATCCAGTCATCCGTCCACGAAGGTAAACTGCCCATCCTTGTCAATAGCTGTGTTGAGTGGTTGAAATAGTCCTCCACCCCACACCGAAACCAGTGCACCCCAACATAAGCAGAGAAGTTGGTGAAGAAGGAGTACTGCCATCTGCTTTATGTAGGAATATATGGAGTATTGACTGCGCACTATGTGCATGCCGAATGCGTTCCACGAAAGTAAGCGAAGGTGAGAGGAGAGAGCCATGATGGTGCAAGAGGGTCAGAAGCACCCCCCGGCTCAGGGTAACCACCTGGTGTGCTAAAGGACCACTCCTGAACCCATGGCTCCAACTCTCCATACAGTCAATGGTCGTATGGCCTCTGGTTAAGTACGAGGACAGCAGGTAGTTCAGTCCAGAGCAGTGAAGACCCCCTTTGGGGCGCATAATGTAGGTCAGGGAGACCCCCAAGCTTGACAGCATCAGCAGTGAGCCCAGTCTCAGAGAGAAGGAAAGAGTTGTGCAGGCATGGCATCAACAGCAGCCAAGAGGAAAACAAGCCCAGACTCACAGGAGCTCAACTGAGTCTTTTGGGTCATGAAATCAAAACACAGGTGCATCACACGAGAAAATTAATATTCACAAATATGAAGTTCATCTCCAACAATGACAGTTCTTCAAAGTTTTTTCTTTTATTCCATTTTCATTTTACGTGGGACAAACAGTTCAGTTCTTGTAACTCAACAAACAGAACAGCCGACACGTTTTGTCCTAATACAGGACTTCTTCAGGGCTGTTGATTACAAACAAATAGACATACATGTATAAGTACAACATGCACAACAATAACAGAGCAACAATATGTATTGGCCAATTGGCCAATATCTAACCCTCATACATATTACAGACAAAAATACCTATTTACATTGACACAAAACACGACAGACCAATAGAGAGCAAAGCAATTAAGTAATTGACTTCATTATGCATTATGTTACTATTGTTTTCACTCATAATTTATTAATCAAACTGAGATTTAATGTAAAAAAAGGAAGGAAGAAATGTATTAAATAGCAAACGTGTACTAATCCATTGGGGCTGCAAGGAAGAAAAAGCTAAAAACACACAAGTAACTTAAAAAGGCAATATACATAGTCACCCTACAGAAACTAATTACAGTCATATAGGCGATCCTATCTTATTGGATGAATGACCCTTAAGGAAAACGCATCTCATGTATTCATCCAATTACCAAATCCTCCACTCCTGTCTAAATTTCTAAGAACATAGTGGGAAAAAGAGGAGAAGGACTAAAATCAAAGGAAGAACAGGGGGCAAGGGATGGTGATATATTGAGAGAAGGGTAGAAGTAAAAGCATAGGAGAGACCATAAGAAAGAGACAAGAACAAGTCGATACCCACCGCTAGTTAATGATGGGATACGAAGTTTTACTGTGCTGGGAGGTCGTGATTGATTTTGTGTAGGGAATATAATCCCGTCCGGCGAGATCTATAGTGTAAATGACAACAGTAAATATCACCAGGGTCATTTATAGCATAGTTAGAACTAATAAAAATAGAAGGAGCAGGAGAGCTACCATATATGTATCCACTGTTTAAAACTTACTTTATATCTAGGTCGTATCCAACAATTCACTGCCATGTGCAAACCACAATATAGAGAACCAAGCACGCCAAAATGAGAGTAGTACTTTGTTGTAAGATAAAATCTGTCCCGATTCTCTAAAATAAAGAGAAGCGTCTTATAATGAAAGCGTCTTTGAATAAATCATTCGAGTCTAATAAACATAACCTATGTATTCAGTGCAGATATAATATTTTTGTTTAAACATAATTAATAATATATCTCTCTCAAGTGCCCCACTTAAAAATAGAGAACCTGATCCTCCATCACAGTCTAAAGCATAACCACGCAATGTTACCCATCAATGGACAGATGGTACGTATTGTGTCAGATAATGAGCCAATGCTGATATCTTAGTAAAACACTGAGTCAGTATCCTCCCTGTCTTAAAGCAATTAAGCTAACTATATAAAACAGAACAGATAGCAGATGAAGGGAAGATTCCATGTAGTTCCAAACCCACATTAATAAGACCCTTACCTAGGAATTAGCCAATTACAGCATCAACATCAAGCATCTCTGTGTATATACCAATTAAGGCCAGACCCGAAGCAATCTAAAAGAAGAAAAGCGCAAAAGCTCAATAAGAGAATTCTTGTAAAAAAGTCTCCATTATTAATATACCGCACTTTTAACCATATGGGATTTAATTGATGAAGACCCCCAAGAAAAAGAAAAAAAGGCCAGTGTTCCTATGGTTCCTATATGTATGTACATAAATAACCGTCATATGGGCTAATAACATGTAATAGATGCAGCTCAGAGAATATAATTTCAGCGTCATATATAAGAGGCTGCAACTGAGCCAATAGAAACTTTAATTTGGAAGAGATATAAGAGAGTAGCTGATCTACTAGCTTCCATGGTTGACCGGAAATGCATCACTGAAAAATGGGTATATTATAGAACCTAAAAGTTTAATCTAATTTCCCCTCAAAATTAAGATATCATGTATTGCCTACGCGGCGGTTAATGCGCATTCCAGACAATAGATAATAATGTAAGGGGGGGACCCCCCTCCTCATAGTAAGCACCCATAGAAGCAAGAGAATATCAGCCGCATCAGAAAACAGTGCTTAGTCGTTAACAAACAAATTGTCCAACTAATAACCAGAGTAGTGGCATTCCCTAATAGAGAACTTCCCGTAATATGATAGTTGCGGTCTGCAACAGTCACCGGGAGAGGACGTAGCGGTCCAGACGCCAAGGCAGAGAACCTCAAATGGTGTCTGAGTGAAGTTTAAATAGCGCACAGCGTCGGAGGAAACTGAATCACCTGTGTATGGAATATTCAAGGAGCCATGCATAGATAGTCGCTTGCGTCGCTTTCACGGCGGCCATATTGTAATGTGCAAAGTTCCCGACACGTATGAATACCATAATTAGTGATGTTGATGAATTATAAAAAACAAAACATCTAAAGGACAGGAAAGTTCACTGCATACGGGATCCAGTATCACTATGAACACGAAATAGTGAAATGGTCAGACATACAAGAAAACGAAAGTCAACATAAAGTATATAAATAACATAAATAAAAGTTGAGAGGTCCACGTTTTGCATCACTCCTTTTCAGCCCTGAAGAAGTCAAGGGTTTTCCACCCCACTGACGAAACACGGGTTGGCTGGTTTGCGAATCATCACACCAATAAAAATCAACTTTTCAAAGAAAGGACACCAGTATCTTAGTCCTTGACCAACGGAAATTGTTCCACATTGTTGATCTACTCACAAGCGTGTGTACAGGACTTGTTGTTGATTATAGCCATCAAGCCTGTACTGAGGTTCTGTTCAATCCCAGGCCGAAGATGGTTCGGATAAAAAGTGGGTCTTCCGGTTGTGGATAATCTTAAGCTTTGTTTTATAGTAATGAGTATTGCAGGCCCAGCTCACAAAGTCGATGTTTGACCCTAGGAAAGAGGCCCATCGGTGCTGCACTGCAAGGATACAAGCCAGGAACATCAGTACTTTCTGATTGTCAAACTTGAGGGGGGCAACCAGCTGAGGTGCATGAAGAATGGCATTTTTGTCCCTATAGTGAAGTATTCTAGCCACGAAAGGCAATGGCAACGAACCCACCGGATGTCTCCCAGCAGGCACCCAATGGGTGTGTTCCAAAGAAGTGAATGAATAGAGGGACTGGGAAGTTTCAAAAGTTCTGAACCTCTCTCCAAAAAGTCAGACATATCCGATCCTCTACACCCTTAGGAAAGTCCACCACCCTGATATTGTACTAGCAATCTTTCCCCTCAGTGAACTCTGCCCTGTCCTTCAGGAAGTGCAGATGTTCCAGGACATCATTGAGTTTAGCCTGTTGTCGCATTGTTTGAGGTCATAGCTCCTGCAGGGTACAACTTTCCTCAGTTACCCTGCTGGCAAGTTTCCTCTGGTCATCCCTGAGGGGACCAAGATCCATCACCACGGTCTCTGTCTTCGCTTCCACAGAGGCAAAAGAGGGCTCTATGGCCTTCAGGATCACATCCAGTTTGTCCTTGTGGACAGCAGGCTCCTGAGGAAGGGCTTGATCCATGCATTAATCAGTGTAGGCATCAGAAGGGGGCATTATAGAATTTGGTGGGGTCTTGGCGGTTCTGCAACAGCCCATTGTTAGGAAGGCAAAGTGTGTGTGGCAGAGTGGTGATGTCCAAGTGCTCAGAGGTTAGCCACAGTAGGCGCACTCCTGGTGCAGCAGGGTGCTGTAGGGGCCTGCTGATCATCAGCTTCACCTCCAAACAGTAGCAAAGCTACAAGGGCGTGGGGCACCAGGGAGAGCAGGCTTGCTTGATCCCGTCCTACCACATCAAGCAGCAGGCATGGGCTCAAGAGCAGATATGCTAGTCCCCTGTCCAGTCCGTGACACACTGGACAGGGTCCACCTAGTTTAAAGCAGGATCCTGGGATTTGTGGGTGCAATCCAGGCTGGCCTACTGAATGGTCAATGGCTGGCAACACATGTAAAGTCACGAGCAGCAGCTGAGGTGAGGAAATGGTGATTATGAGGAGCGGGTTGGCTGCAGCAATAAGGTCCCTGTGATAGGTTCTGCAGGTGGTGCCCTGGGAGGTGCCCCTCAAGGTGAGTAGAACAGTGCAGGAGTGCTGTGGCTCCCTAGGCCAGGACCCACTGGTCCATGCAGTCCATGAGTACATTTTATAGGTCAAGCATGGTAAGATGTGACCAAGCACCAGGGGCTCCACCCAAAATTATCTATACATCTGTAGCTGTGTTCGAAGATGAATGGGAGTCTGGTTCGTCATGTGGGCCAGCGGAGGTAGGTCACAGGGGCAGGGGCAGGCAAGAGGTCCCGCCAGGCAATGTAGGGTCTATAGCCCACATCCGGCACAGTCACTCGAGGCACTCCACTGGGAAATCACAGAGGGAAGGATCAAAGGCTGGGAGAGGCCACTTTCTCAGCAGTGAACGAAGTACTGGGTTTGCAGGAGGAGGAGAGGAAGGGCGGGGTCACCAGCAATGCTCCAGATGCTGCTTTAGCAGCACCGCAAGTGTACCTGGCTCCAGCGAAACACAGGCCCGCAGCCATTTGCCTGGGGCGACGCAGGTCAGACAACATCGTCAGTGTGCCCCATAGGTGTCGCCACTTCTTTCCAGAGCCCGCTGATAGTGGTTGGCTGTGAATAAGCATGGCAGGTAGCGGATAAACATAGGAGGTCCACTCATCTGCGTTCGCTATCGTGGATGACTTGGCCATAACACCCTGTGTCTGCGATGAGGCAATGAGAATCCCCTCACTGGCATGCAACCAAGACCCCATGATGATGAGGGTATGCCCTGCAAGCATTGTGCTGGTATTGCGAGAGTGGAAGCATACACATTCTGTATTAACGAAGGGGCCTTGCAGCCCATTCTGTAAAATTAAGGGGCACAGAAATCGGCATCAGTGGGCCAGCGGACATGTTGCACAGATGTTCTTTCAAGATAATCATTACCTTGCTCCCTCAATTAACCCCTCATCAACATGCAAAAGATGCTGGCAGATTTTTTTTCCATCCACCTTTCAAACTGGGATAGATAAGTTTCAGTGCTCATTTCCCCACTTAAAAGAACATCAGATTTCCCTCAGATTGCTTAACAGTTATCGTTAAAGTGCTTAGAAGATGTAAGTCCGTATGTATGACAAAATATCCCAGAAAAAATAATACAAGAAAAAATATTTCAAAACAATGCATGTTGTAGCTTATAACAGATAACGAAACAATGGCACTTTAATTAGAAAGGGTTTTGAAGAAGGTCGACGTCCCCTGCAGGCACATTGTCACATACCTTAGTGTTCATGTTGCTTGACACCATATTGCCGTCTCTTAATTCTCTGCCCCCTAAAACGTGTCTGTTTCAAGAGGACACACTGTACCACTTTAAGACTTAAAGTTATAGCAACTTTTATTGGCTTTGTTTTTTCTGCCCACCACGGTGGCGGCGTATCCAAAGCCATGAGATGCGGCTGACTCCTGATGAAGGTTTCCACTAATCCTCATGCAATAACTACACTCCACGCTGTTACTTGAAGCGTAAAAGGCCATTTTATTAGGACAAGGTTGCAACATTTAAACTTTATTAACAGTACATAATTGCAAGAATATAACTTTTCATCCCATACCGACTCATTCTCCCTTCACCACTCTCAAAACCATCTCACCTGTTTGACTCTCCCCCTTTCACTCGGTGACCTTCATCTCCCCATTTTCACCTTCACTTGCCCTCCAAGCATCCTCTCTTGAATTTCCTTTGTTGCTCATTGCCTCCCGCGCCCCGCTATCAGTCACCTGTGTACCCCACCGCCCCCTGAGGGGTGGATCCGCCCGTATGTAACTCACCACCCCTCCAAAGTACCTTAATGCCACTGTTCTGCAACCTGCTCTAAAATGGCACACCAAGACCAACAAACCCAAGGCCCCTGCCTACAATTTGTAGGTTGGATGGGTGGACTAACTTTTACTTCCCTGCCCTCCCGGTGGTGCCAGGTGTCAGTAAGAGTCCGGATCCTCCCCCACAACACCCTTATACCCTCCCAACTCCCGCCCCTTCCCAACTCTCTTAATCCCTCCCCACCTTGTCCTTCCGTTTATCGTGCGAAGTGCCCCGGGGAAAGACTGGTCTGCGACTATCACTTACCCCGGGGGCCGTCAATCTCAAAGGTAGACTTCAGTAATTCACACTTTTTTCCCCAAAGTACAGTATTTTGACTTCCAAAAGGTTGTTGCATAGCCAAGAAGCCCCGTATGTAACACCCTGTCAAAATATGTGCATACTTATTCTAACTTTGGTTTTTAGCCTCAAAAACGGTCATGTTTTCGTTACACTGACCAGCTTGTAGAATGAAGGGTTTTCTTTTGTCCTTCAATCTAGTGCTATTTTTAGAAGTACCCATGTATGTATGCTGAAGCTAGGATATACTGTCCACTTCGCTCACTTAGCATCACTTTATCCATGAAATGCATAAACATACTGTCCTGTCTCTTGCTGCAGAAGAGAACAGTTTCACACCATCGGGGAGGCAAATAGCTCTTATTTTCCCAGCTGTTGATAAAGCCAGCAATTTTCTACAATATTACATTGTGTACTTGACCTCCTGGGACCTTTAATAATTTCACCTTAAAACAATCATAAAAGAACTATTTAGAGGAGGCAGTAAATAAGGGCTATATTTCAGCATTGATTTTCTGCCACTCCAGCCGGGTACACTCTGCTTTCAATAACACAAACTTCAATGATCTTTCAATAAAACTAAAAGTTCTCGGGATCCAATATGCATTTCACCTGCCGAGGATGTGACGGAGTCTCCTCAGGAACGCGCGAGGAGGTTGGCCGCATTACGGCTGTCGTGATCTCTGCCAGCATTTCAATTAGGCGTGGGAGCGCGAGAAGGGGATACATTAACTCAGCGGGAAAGGCTTCCTTACCCGGGCTCAGGCTTTTCAAACCAAGCTTTTTGCAGGGTTAGAAGCCGTCACCAGGGGTGGCTCTGTGCAGCTGGACCTCTCCGTTGGAATACGCTCAACTATTAATTACTCCTGCCTGAGGCCAAAGCAATCTCCCGAAAGCGCGTAAAATTATTGGGAGGGAAGTTGTCGAAGCCGAGTTATTTTCTATCTTCGTGCTCTGGTGTATTTTGACTCTTGCTGCCGTTCCGCTTTATTTTCGCAGTTCCATAATTTGGGGTGCTTTAAAGACAGTGTAGAGGGTCGTAGGTTGTTCATTAAGATGGGGGGGGGGGGGGGACGAGCGTCAGATTTCCCGACAATCACGCTGGCATATAATGTTTACATACATTATAGACAAGCAGGGCGCATGGGAGGGGCAGTGGAAAGGGAGCAGAATGAGGACTGGCAGGGTGGGATTGGTAACGCGGGCACTCTGGCAATGCCCCAGGGGCTGGTACCTGAATTCCAGCTGTGGGCTGCTTTTTTGAGCAGCCTGGGGGGCCGATTTGGGCCGTTTCTGTGTTGTAAAGATGCCGCCCGCAGCCCAGTGGGTGCCTGAGTGAACTTTCTGGAGGTAGACGGGTGTACATCACCTTCCTTTTAACAACCGGCAGAGGTGTCACTCCTTTTCTCTCGCGGGCCGGCCCATTAATGTATTGAGCGGGGGCAGGGGGCCTGGCAAAAGTGGCCTCACTTGTTTTTCAGGTGTGTTTCACCAGTGTAAACTAATCCGTGCATTTTTTTTACCCCCCTTTTTTTTAAGATAACATCCGATTTTTAATGCCAATCCAAACCTGGGGACTAGTATAAGTACTAAGTAAGAGAAACAATATTGTGTAAAATAAATGTTTAAGGACTTTCAAAACAGAGATGAGAGAATTTGTGTTTTTGACAGAGAGCTCATGCAAAAATCTGAGGTGAAATCAGACATACACCTCACCATACCCAACGGAGAGCACCTGTTCTCAACTATTCATCAGAAAATACATTTATTGGGGGGGTGTAATACCCCCAACACCCGCTCCCGCCGGTGAGGCCACGCCCCTGGAAAGCGTAACCGCCGTCAGTCGGCATAAATAACTATGGGGCAGAATTACAAGCCCCTTGCGCCACCGGTGCGTCACTTTTTGTGTCGTACCAGTGGCGCATTTAACTGCTCCATATTTACAAGGACAGGAAAAGCCACCCTGTGTGACTTTTCCTGTCCTTGTAAATATGGCCCCTTTGCACGCAGCACTTTGTGTGAAAGGGGTGTTCCATGGGTGTTGCTGTGGGTGTTCCCACGCAACACCCTTGGAACCAGACACATTTCCAGATTTACGAGGAATCGTAAATCTGGAAATGCCTGTGAATGCTACTCCTCCCCAGGGGAGGCGTAGGGAGGCGCGACAAGGAGAAATGTATTAATTTCTTCTAATTTTCTTTTCCTCTTTGTATGCTGCATTCTGCAGCACACATAGAAAGAGGATATCACTTCTAATTATTGTTTTTGTTCAGCAAGGTTTCCCTTCCTGCACATAAACAATCATTAAAACAATGACGTTTTCCAACTTCTATGTGTGCTAATGCAGCCCACATAGAAGTTGAAAAACTGCATTTTCCAGCTTGTTTTTGTGCAGGAAGGGAACCCTTCCTGAACTAAAACAATCTTCCCACGACGCAGGCATCCATGCACTATGGTGCAAGGGTGTCTGCGTTGGCGCATGGCAGCAGTTTGTGCGCCAGCGCAGGGGAAAGCATAGAGATGCAACATATTGTTATAAATATGTCGCATCCCTGTGCTTTGAAAGTGACTCAGTGTGGACCAGCCAAATGGCTTGCGGAACGCACGCAGTCACTTTCTTGTAAATCTGCCCCTATGCTCCTAGATGTTTACGTCAAAACACCCCGAATGTCCTTCACATCTAACATGGGTTTCAATTGGAATTCCATAGACAATATTATCAAGCCCATTATCGCCATTTTAGCGGCAGTTTTCTGCCGCTAAAGCGGCGATAATTTTATCGCCTGGCTTGTTAATATGCCCCTAAAAGTGGCAGCAGAAAATTACTTATGTGTAACACAGAAGTTATTTCAGTCTAAATAGCCAAAAGCCTCAACATGTCCAACAAAGTTAATATGTGCTCTACCCTGCCATATGGCAAATGAAGTTCTGAGAATAATCAAACACTGAAGGAATTTTAGGCAAATTCAGAGGATATGGATGCAAAACAGGGCTCTTCATGCAACAGAGTTCCCAATTCTCCCACTGGATGTCCCAAACAAATTCCTGCCTGAAACAGAACTTTCTCAAACAGAAATCTGAGTTCTAACGTCTGAAGAGGGTCAAGAGGAGGGTCCCATAGGGCCTGAATAACTTAAGTTAAATCCCATGATGGTACAATTGAGTGAACCACAGGACGTTTTAGAAAAATACTCTTTAAAAGTCTAGAAACTAGATCGTCAAGAGACAACATCTGTTCCCCTGGAAGCCTTAGCTGCTTCCTGCACTCTATTGAGAGTGGGCACCTCTTGACTTATCAAAAATCATCTCTTTTATTCATAGCAGGTTTGCACAAAAGAGCCCGCACGCCTTTGACACGACACCAGCTTTCAAAATGTTGCCAGTGTAAACTTTTAGAGTGTCTGTTCTCATAGACTGCTGAATGCTTAAAGCCACATCAGCTAACCCTCTCCCCCCAAGTCTTTAATGCTAACCTCTCAAGAGCCAAACCCCCAGGAGAAGCTACTGAGTGTTGGCTGAGGCAAGGCTGGAAATAGCCATGGGGTGGGGAGACTGGAAATATCCAGGAAGGACTGCATGACAGATAGACCTCAAGCGCTTCTCATTGACTTCAAAATTATTGTTTAGAGCCAATCATCTTGTACATATTTTGCTTCACCTTTTCACCTCGCGCTTAGCGCTGTGTTCTTCACTTGTCACCTGCGCCGTCACTACTTGTCACGAGCACAAAGTGCACTGAGTCTTGTAGGGTTGCCTCTGCATTTTTTGCATATACAGTGCTGATATAACTGTCCTATTTAACTTTTTCTAAATATATGATGCCATGAGCACATTCAACAAATAACTCAGAGTCTCTCCCTTTTGTTCGCTCATTGTAATGTCCTGTACATACAAATATACCAACTTCTACTGAATACAGTTGAGATATTGTTGATACTTGCATTGAACTCACCCAGATCTCAACTTGATCTATGAGTTACACTCCTGTGGCGTTTTACTACATTCTAAATGAAGCATAGGGGATTTTATGTAAACTGGAAAACACCATCTCTGTTGCGTTTTTGTGGCAAATTGATCCACAGAAATTCAACACTGAAAACTGTAATAAATGTTAACATTTTCCGAATTTATTAAGGTAAATTCACTATTAACTCAGTCCAAAATGTTGTAACCATTCATTCATTTTTTTAGGAGGACCGTTACTAAAAGTCATAACAAGATTTGAATGTAAAGGTTATTCCCCAGCCCTTGTATGGTATAGCATTGGTCTACATTGGTAAGTCTTTTCTAAAGTTGGCAAGGAAGCTAAAGTAGCTCCAAACAACTTCTTTAGAAATGTTGGTGTGATTGTCGATCAAGGCAATCACATTTGGTGTCTGGAAAAAGGGCGCCATGTTGTGACTACCAAGTGGGTCATGACACTTCTACATTAATAATCATTATGGCACAAACTGTGAACTTCTCAAAATGCTGAAAAAAATAGCAAACCCTGGAAGGATTGCACAGGGATCACAGCAGCGAGTGTTATGCAGATGCACAGTAAAAATGGTTGTCGTATACTGTGCACAAAGGAACCTTTTATTGGTGAACATGTATACATTCCCTAAAATTAAATATACTGCTTTAGATATAATCAGTCATTTAAATCTATATTCGTTTTTTTGTTTCTTAACATCGTAAAAGACAGAACACATTGATAATGTAAAAGTAGATATGCATTATTATAATATCCATCACGATATATCTAAAAGAAACAATGACTATACCAATAATAACTCTAGATAACAAGTAATCACAGTAAATCAAAAATATGAAAACAGAAAACTTAATAAAAACCTCCCATGAACTGCACCTGTTAAATAGCTTTCAGCCATAAAAGAAATGTATGGGCCCTGTATTTGCAAATAAATAAGAGTGGGTCTACTGTGTGTCAAATTCAATTTTTTAAACAGCGGCATATGATAATGCTTATATAGTTGTTTATAAAAGCAGACAACATAATAAAATGTAGAATGTCTTGAAAAGAAATTGGTTCTAAAGTATTTCAGTAAAAAACAATGTCTGCTGACAGCAACAAATGTCAGGTGAGGTTCTATCAAAGGGCATAAGATTTGACAGATAATTTACTCAGTCAGCTTCTTTGAGAGCACATCTATGTTTTGAAAAATGCCATTCTAGCCCGATGCTGATCTGCTTTGCAGCGCATTAAGTTTGCTATATTTGATCATGGCGTGGATGTGCTTGTTACCCAACCTCAAAGCAAAGTCAAACACAGCCGAAATAGATCTGCAGAAGAATTGTCTTTTATGAGGTTGTAAATATGAACATTTATTGGCTAAGACAAAAGTACTCCCAGTCAAGACAATGGTTGGCCCTTACTAATAAGTCGATTCTTAATTTTAAAACTCTGATGTCCCATTGTACCCTCCTCCCCCCAATAGCCTTTCCTCCTCCTTCACTTCACTTCACTTTCCTTTCTCTTTCTTTTCTCTTTTCTTCTTCCTAGCTGATATACTATATTTACCAAGCGATACACATTCTGTCATACATGACCTTACTGCACCATATCATGGTCTTTCATCTGACCCATCTTCTTTTGGATCATATTTACTACCCGATGAACTTCAAATACCTGCTATTTGTTATGATATATATATGGTTATTTTTTATATGAACACTTTTCACCTTTTCATCCCCGTTCAGGTAGTGTTTGTCATGTATCTCTTTTTACCTTTTTGATTCTTACTTGTATGCATCAATTTCTTATATTTATTTATCACGGCTATTTTTTAAACTGTACTTATTTTTACCCAAAAACAATAAAATATTTGAACACAAAAAAAAAAAACTGGACGTAGTCATTTTTGGCCTCTTTGATAAAATTTGTAAATAACCAAAGACTGTCCAAAAATGAAACAATTGAATCAAGTATTTGTTAGCACTATTAGCCAATCTATAGTGTACGATGACATCATCAGCATATACTAATGCTGGAAAAGGGCATTGGCCCATTAACAGCATGCCCCACCCATCTAAGATTAAAGCATTCCTTAGTTGAATAATATAGGAAGTAAAAAGAAATTGAACCACTACTAAATGTAACCCCTCTTTGAATATTAAAAGAATTAGTTCTCCCCCGTGTTTATACCTGAGTCTAGCAATAAGGTTTGAGTGGTGTTCTTATAGAAAATTAACAATGTTGGTATCTACCCCCAGCAAAAGCATAATGAATCAAAGTTTGCTGCAATTAACACATTCAAAAGCTGAACTAAGGTCCATAAAAGCCAGGTGTGTTGAACCTTGCTTCACTAGGGTAAATTTGTGAATACTGAATTGCAAATTCACTTATTGATCAATTGTGCCTACCCTAGTCTGAATCCATACTGGAGGTCACAAATTATATGATTTTCACAGGCTCTGTTTGTACGTTTTTCCAAAGGAATTTGCCCCACTAGTTTAACAATTAAATCAATTCAACTGGGGTCACATATGTATGTATGTATATATATATTCACTGAAAAAACCATAGGTTTCAGGGGCGTTATAGTTAGCTGGACTTTTCACTCGTACAAAACCATTGAAATTCCCCCGTTATAGTTAGTTCAGCAAACTATAACTCGCGCGCCCGCAATGCACTGCTGATGACGTCACATATTACATCACTCATGACATGGTCAGTGACATCACTCATGACATCACTGATGACATCACTGATGACATCATCCAGTGAATGTGTGTTTTTCAGAAAATTACATATGTTTTATATATGTATATCTCAAGGTCGATGGAAGAATAAATGGGTATATAAGTGTCTAAATGGATGATTTGTTTTTGAAAAATTGATTGTATAACTGACTGATTAAGTGTATCTTAGTGAATACATGGCTTAGTGAGTAATGTTTAAATATGTAAATATCTGTATCAGTCTCTCACTTTGTGTATGAGTGGCTGCATGGGTTGGTAAGTAGCTACATGAGTGTTTATATAGGTTATTAGTTGTTTTTTTGAGTATCAGTATGAGTGTCTGAGTGTGTATGGTTCGGTGGGGGGTATTACGTAGTGCATAGGTGCATGAATGAGTGACTCACTGTTTGTATGTGTTGAAGACAGCATGTGTGCAGGACTGTATGGGTGGATGAGTGTGTGCATGGGTGTGTTAGTGAGTGAATGACTGTCTCAATAGTGTCTTTATGAGTAACTACATATGTTTTAAACTAGTATATGTGACTATTGGTGTATATAAGTGAGTATATGTGAGAGTGAGAGATTGAAAGAGTTCCTGTATGAATAAGTATGTGTTTCTATAAGTGATTGTTGAAAAGACTAAGTATGTGTAAGTTTCTGGAGAAGTACGCGTGGTGGTATGTGTATAACTGTATATGCAAGTAAATGGATGTTTGATTCTTTATTAGCATGAGTGACTTTGTGTGTGAGTAACTCTATGGATGAGTGGCGTTGTGTAACAGGATGTATAGGTGTATGAGTACATATGATGAGTGAGTACATGTATGAGTGACTGTATAGGACTGTTGGTGAATGAGTGGATGTGTATGTGGATCTTAGAATTACTGAATAGGTTGTTGTTACTGATATTGGTATGTCCATTGTTTTGAAAATTTTAGTTTCTATTTTTGAATGTGTGTATCAAAGGTTATATTAGGGGGAGAGGAGGTCTGCCTCTCAATCACAAGGATGATGTCATCAGTGATGTCATTTGAGATGTCATCAGTGATGTCATGAGTGATGTCACTGACCATGTCATGAGTGATGTAATATGTGACGTCATCAGCAGTGCATTGCGGGCGTGCGAGTTATAGTTAGCTGAACTAACTATAACGGGGGAATTTCAATGGTTTTGTACGAGTGAAAAGTCCAGCTAACTATAACGCCCCTGAAACCTATGTTTTTTTCAGTGAATTTCTAAGGTTTTTTAAATGCTAATTCCTAACTATAACGTGCCTGAAACTTCTGTTTTTTTCAGTGAATTTCAAAGGTTTTTAAATGCTGATTTCTAACTATGCCTACAGAGATAGGACATGTGAAGAAAGAAGAAAAAACGCACAGAAAGAAAAAAAAAGAAATGCAGAAAGAAGCAACAGAAGTCCTCAAAGACGAAGAAAAGTGCAGGAAGAAGGATAACGTGCAGAAAGAACAAACAGAAGAGCAGAAAGAAGCCTTGTTGCAAAATCATCCTGTACCCTCAACTTTTTCAGTTGGATACTGGTGGTAACTGAGTCTGACTAACCAGTCCTAGAGCCAGTGCTGTGTTAAAAGACACTCAGAATACAGTGAAAACACCTACATGCACTAGGGAAAACTATCCGTTGGGGTCCCCCAGTGATCAGCATGACCTCCTCTGTAAGCCCCTAGTATATAATAGGGCAGGGGATTAAAACTACCTCTTAAAATGCGCCACAGGGCGTGTTTGCACACGTCACCTCAGGCCACGTCCCCTCACTTCCCCACTGTATAAACACGCCCTGTGGCTTTTTTAAGTTGGGAGATTAAGTCCCCTTGAATCCTTAGAGTCCAACTAGACCACTAGATACCTCCAGTAAGCGCCACAGAGCTGCGTTGCAGAGAGATGTAAAAAGGGGCACGGCCTAGACCACCTCTCTGCAACGCAGCACAGTGGCGCTTACTGGAATCACCTGGTGGGCTAGTTGGCCCCCAGGGTCCCTCAGGATTGAAGGGGAATTATTTCCCCAACTTAAAACGCACCACAGGGCTTGTTTGCGCATGTTAACTCAGGACCTGTCCCCTCCCTTCACCACTGTGTAAACACGCCCTGTGGCAGTTTTTAGTTGGGAGATTAAGTCCCCTTGAATCCTGAGGGTCCCTGGGGTCCAACTAGACCACTAGGTACCTCCAGTAAGCGCCACAGAGCTGCGTTGCAGAGAGATGTAAAAAGGGGCACGGCCTAGACCACCTCTCTGCAATGCAGCGCAGTGGCGGTTAGTGGAAGCACCTGGTGGGCTAGTTGGCCCCCAGGGTCCCTCAGGATTGAAAGGGAATTATTTCCCCAACTTAAAACGCGCCACAGGGCGTGTTTGCACACGTCACCTCAGGCCCCATCCCCTCCCTTCACCACTGTGTAAACGCACCCAGTGGCCATTCTAAGTTGAGAGATTAAGTCCCCTTGAATCCTAAGGGTCCCTAGGGTCAAACTAGCCCACTAGGTACCTCCAGTAAGCGCCACAGAGCTGCGTTGCATAGAGGTGTAAAAAGGGCGTGGCCTCAGAACACCTGTCTGCAACGCAGCTCCCTGGCGCATACTGGAGATACCTGTTGGGCTAGTTGGCCCTCAGGGACCCTCAGTATTGAAGGGGAATTAATGCCCCAACTCACAACTGGCCAGGGGGCGCATTTGCAGAGTGCTGCAAGGAGGGGGCATGGACTCCGGCGAGATACCGGTCTTTTATTTATTTTATTTTTTTTAAGAAGGAGGGCTGTGTGGCCCCCCTTCTTTTTCTAATTTACTGGCCCTGGGGACCCGATCCCCCAGGGCCTGCACCATAATCTTTTTTGTTGAAAAAATTAATTTGGCCCTCCCAAGGCCTTAATCGGCTCCGGGGACCCCAACCCCCGGGTCATGGCCTTTTTTTTTCTTTTATTCTTTAGGAGGGGAGCTGCGTTGCCCCCCTCCTCAGGCCACTTATGGCCTCGGGGACCCTATCCCCCGGGGCTGGCCTTTGTTTTTTATTATTTAAAAAATATATATATTTATAGAAACACCTAGGACATGCTGGACAAACCGGGCCCGATTCACAGAACTAACTTAAGACAAAATCCTAAACTTACTACCATTTTCATATTCACAGAAGGCACTTACTCATTTTGGTATTCACAGAAGACACTTACTCATTTCGGTATCCACAGAAGTTAGTAGTCCTAACTTTAGGACTCCTAAATGCCTTCTGTGAATACCGAAAGTCTTAAAATTAGGATTTTTCTCAGTTTAGGAGTCCTAAAGTTAGGACTCCTAACTTTACTACTACTAAACTGAGAAAAATCCTAATTTTAAGGCTTTCGGTAGTCACAGAAGGCATTTAGGAGTCCTAAAGTTAGGAGTCCTAACTTTACTACCACTAAATTGAGAAAAATCCTAATTTTAAGACTTTCGGTATTCACAGAAGGCATTTAGGAGTCCTAAAGTTAGGAGTGCCAACTATACTACCACTAAATTGAGAAAAATCCTAATTTTAAGACTTTCGGTATTCACAGAAGGCATTTAGGAGTCCTAAACTTAGGACTCCTAACTTCTGTGAATACCGAAATGAGTAAGTGTCTTCTGTGAATACCAAAATGAGTAAGTGCCTTCTGTGAATACCAAAATGGTAGTAAATTTAGGATTTTGTCTTAAGTTAGTTCTGTGAATCGGGCCCACCGTATTTACCTTTCACCATGACGATTTGCGTGATATTCATTAAAAGGCGACTATGCATAGAATGAACCCACATGGAATGTATTTACACCGCTAGTGAAGCTCTGACATGTCTGACGCCCTACCGTGCCTAATCCCGGCGCCCCCGCCGGTGGGTACTCTCCAAGCAGACACCCTTTTTGTTTATTTATACAAACATGGGTAGCTATTGACGGGCACATTTAATATACACGCACACCAAGCCATTCAAAGGGGATTCAACAAAAATTCGACCAAACTATGCATGAAACCCCTCACGGTTAATAAAACACACATTCACCGCCGGATGTGTAATACTTTTTATTTTACTCTCTGGAAAGGAGACGAACCTCACTTGAGAGTCACAGCGTGCTCCTGGCTGAGCCCAATGCTGTGGTACACCCACCAGTGCCCGCCGAGTGCCTCACACCTCTGTGTTGTATTCCACCAGCTAGTGCGTATGCTATGACACTCTCTAGCCCATGTGCACTGTAACACCACCCCGTGAATATGTCATGCCACACTTGCCTTCGCACGGGTTATATTGCCCCATCTAACGTGCCTTCCTCGATGCCTATGATATAACGCACAGCGCAATGCCATACATAATACAATCTGGGATCTATATCTTTGTCACAGTGCATATGCAACGTTACACTCCCAGCACATATTTTTATATTACAACTTTAGAGTCTAGTTAGGTTACACAACATTGCCCTGTGCATATTACACTCCAAGGCGCATATCGCATAGCACGCGCTAGTGCCTGTGCTATCTCGCGCTCTCCAATGAATCTGTCATTGCGCACAATGTATTTCATATTATATTTCACACCCCAGTTCATCTTATATTACACTTTTTGGTGCATAGTTTATACCATATACTATATCTAGTTTTCATTTTCAATTGTGCTCTCAGGACTATGTTCTATATAACACTGCATCCAACTGCCCTTTTCACGGGCATTACATTTTGCGATGGGGGGTGGAGGGTCAGGGGGTGTTTCTGTCAAGTGAGCCCGGAGTCACAGTCACAAACGTCTTCTTCTTCCTGAATAAAAGTGAGATTATGCTGCATACTTGTTCATATTTTAAGTAGTTCGCACAGACACACATTTTAAAAACAATAAAGTTCCTAATACCCACCTTCTCTGAACAGTTAGCTTGCTGCCCCATCCACCTCCTCCCTATCCTCTGTTGTCTGAATCCATGGACTAGCCTCCTCCCTCCTGCCATGCATGGTCTGATGTGCTGCCAATGCCCTCCATTTAGCACGATGTACCAGTCCACTCCTCCTGCCCTCCATTGCCCAATTCTATGGCCCATCATTGTCCTCCTGCTTAGCCTCTGTGCTTAGCTTGCTGCCCCTATTCTCCTTCCCCCTGCCCTCCAATGTCTTTGTGCATGCCCCTGCTCCATCCTTTTTGCCCACCATGTTCCATGGACCTGCCACTCCTATCTACTCTGAGTGTTCTGTTGAGCTGCCACTCCCCTCCCACCTGCCTAGCATTGTCAGATGACTGTAACCTATCCCTGCCATCTCCACCCTGCCTGTCCACATGCCATGCCCCTATCCCCTTCCTCCTGTCCTCCATGGTCCATTTTACTGCCACACCCTTCTGCCCTCCCTGGTCTGTTGTGCTGCAACTGCTCCTCTTGCCTGCCCCACGCGGTCTGTTGTGAGGCCCCTTCCACTGAACTCTCTTGTCTGTGCCCAGGTCCTGACCCTCCCTTCTATCCTCCATGGTCCTTTGTGCATGGCCCTGCACCTTCCTTTCTTCCCCATCATAGCCATTGTGCTGCCACTAACCCTCCTGCTTGCAATGCATGGTCTTCTGTGCTGCCATGGCCCTTCCCACCTTCCCTGTGTGGTCAGCTAGCTGCCCCTGACCCCTTCCCACCTTCCCTCCATGGTCTGTGTGTATGCCATCATAGTCTCATTGTTGCTCTCCATGGTGTGTCTTTTTTCTAGTGCCCAACCTGCCTGACCTCCATGGTCATCTTGCTGCTCCTGCCCTGCCCCCTTGCCCCCAGCCCTCTGTTTCCATGTGCAGACCCCTATTCCCTCCCTCCTGGCTTGTCTGTTCTATTGCAATGCCCCTGATCCGTCCCTCCTGCCCTTTATGGTCTGTTATGCTGCAGCGTTCTCTCCTGTCTGTCCATTATGGTCAGCTAGCTACCATTGCCTCTTTCCCCTCTGTTCTCTTGTCCATGTGCATGGTCCTGTCCCCTCCCTATTGCTTTCTATGGATTGTTGTGCTGCACTCCCGTCCCGCATGCGCTGTGTGGTGTATTGTGCTGCTGCAAACCCTGATGCCTGCCCTGTAGGGTCAGTTTGGTGCACCTCTCCATGTCCCTCCTGTCCTCTGTTATCCGAGTCCATGTCCCTACCCCAATTCCTCCTGCCTACCATGATCCAATGTACCATACGTGCGAACATTTTGAACTTGGTAAGAGGGAGATTTTGAAAAAAAACTGGGGTTTTGATTTGCCCCTTTGAGTTACATTGAAAAAGAGGAGATTGTAGACAGGAGACAGATAAAATAAAGCCCATTTGAGCTTAAAAACATTGGACGTTTCCTGGCTGAAACAGGTCTGTTGGCATGTATGGTTGTACTACCACTGCCTCTTCCTTCTGCCCACAATGGTCTATTATATTGCCACAGCCTCTCTTGCCAGTCCTGTATTGTTGGTTTGTTGCCCCTGCCCCCCTTTCCACTGCCCTCCATAGTCTGTTGTGCTGCCACTGCCCTTCCTGCCTGCCCAGTGTGGTCAAATAGTTGCATCTGCACTCTCCTACCTGCCTTCAATTTTCAGAGTCCGTGCCCCTGGCCTCTGCCTCTCAACAGTATCCCAATGAACCACTAGATTGCTAACATTCTATATTTATTACAAAAGTGTGGAACGCCTGACGTCATCTTGATGTAATCAAAACTGTAATACCTAGAGTATTTCCTTTAGAAATTACATATATGAGAGGGTCTTATTTGCATCAAAATTATGGTTAGTGCTCTAAAAAACTAAAATGAGGACATATTCTCTGAGTTTTCAAATAGCGACAAAGAACTTTTAAATTATTTGTAATCTTTATGTTTTTTTATCCAGTTGACCACTTGATTAAATGTTGCACCTAGGGGAGAGGATGTGGTGTTACTTCCAGAGCTGCAGACTTTGCAACTGGGAACCAGGTTGGAGTTTCTGCTTCAGCTCAACATTCTGTGATTCTGGTCAAATCACTTAATCTCCCCATGTCTACAACCAAAATGAATTTGATCTTGTGTGATGTAACCAATGCTCATGTAAAGCACTCCAATACCTGACAAGTCTGCACTATATAAAACTGCAAATACACAAAAAATATGTGTTTTGCACACTTCTGTCATTGTGCTACATGTGGGCTACATCTGGGTGATATTTGGGCTGCATTTGGGCTCTTTTGTCTCTGGTGGCCATCTTGGGAGATTTATTTGTTATGAAGTTTCCTAATTTCCTCATTTACTGCAGTCTCCTCAGTAGGAAATGCTTTCAGTTTTTTACTTTGATTCCACCAAGAAGGTATTCAGATATGTCACACATTTGCCATAAATTCTGAATGTTAGCACTGTAGTTGCTCATTAGATCACTGTAGTAAAGCTACTGCTCACCACGGAAGTCTGCTGCTGGTATTAAAAGTGCATGTTTCAGTCTGCATATCAGAATTTTTTAATGAAATAGAAGAGGATTTGAGAAGTCACTCAAAATGTGCCCTAATTTTTCTTTCTTCAGCACTAATCATAATTTCTATGGCAAAATGAACCCCCTCATTGTGTTCCTTTTTAAATTAAATGTTTTAAGTGTTACCAGTTTATTCCAATCAAGATGGCTTCAGGTGTGCCATACTTTTGTCATAAGTTAGACTGTAAGCACTCTAGTTGTTCTTAAGAACACTCTGTCATTGGGCTATACTTGGGATACATCTAGGTGATATTTGGGCTACATTTGGGCTCTTTTGTCTCTGGTGGCCATCTTGGGAGATTTATTTGTTATGAAGTTTCCTAATTTCCTCATTTACTGCAGTCTCCTCAGTGGGAATACTTTCAGTTTTTTATTTTGGTTCCATCAAGAAGGCATTCAGATGTGTCACACATTTGCCATAAATTCTGAATGTTAGCACTCTAGTTGCTCATTAGATCACTGTAGTAAAACTACTCATCACCTGGGAGGTCTTCTGCTGGTATTCAAAGTGCATGTTTCAGTCTGCATGTCAGAACTTTTTTATGAAATAGAAGAGGATTTGAGAAGTCAAAATGTGCCCTAATTTTTCTTTCTGCAGAACTAATCATAATTTCTATGGCAAAATGAACCCCCTCATTTTGTTCCTATGTAAATTAAATGTTTTACGAGTTACCACTTTATTCCAATCAAGATGGCTTCAGGTGTACCATACTTTTGTCATAAGTAAGACTGTTAGCACTCTAGTTGTTCTCTCGTTGTTCGTTAGAACACTCTGGGACATTCTGTCATTGGGCTATACTTGGGCTACATCTGGGTGATATTTGGGCTACATTTGGGCTCTTTTGTCTCTGTTGGCCATCTTGGGAGATTTATTTGTTATAAAGTTTCCTAATTTCCTGCAGTATCCTCAGTAGGAAATACTTTCAGTTTTTTACTTTGGTTCCATCAAGAAGGCATTCAGATGTGTCACACATTTGCCATAAATTCTGAATGTTAGCACTCTAGTTGCTCATTAGATCACTTTAGTAAAGCTACTGCTCACCAGGGAAGTCTGCTGCTGGTATTCAAAGTGCATGTTTCAGTCTGCATGTCAGATTTCTTTTATGAAATAGAAGAGGATTTGAGAAGTCAAAATGTGCCCTAATTTTTCTTTCTGAAGCACTAATCATAATTTCTATGGCAAAATGATCCCCCTCATTTTGTTCCTTTGTAAATTAAATGTTTTAAGTGTTACCATTTTATTCCAATCAAGATGGCTTCAGGTGTGCCATACTTTTGTCATAAGTAAGACTGTTAGCGCTCTAGTTGTTTGTTAGAACACTCTGGGACATTCTGTCATTGGGCTATACTTGGGCTACATCTGCGTGATATTTGGGCTACATTTGGGCTCTTTTGTCTCTGGTGGCCATTTTGGGAGACTTATTTGTTATGATGTTTCCTAATTTCCTCATTTACTACAGTCTCCTCAGTAGAAAATACTTTCAGTTTTTTACTCTGATTCCATCAAGAAGGCATTCAGATGTGTCACACATTTGCCATAAATTCAGAATGTTAGCACTCTAGTTGCTTATTAGATCGCTGTAGTAAAGCTACTGGTCACCAGGGAAGTCTGCTGCTGGTATTTAAAGTGCATGTTTCAGTCTGCATGTCAGAATTTTTTAATGAAATGGAAAAGGATTTGAGAAGTCACTCAAAATGTGCCCTAATTTTTCTTTCTGCAGCCCTAATCATACTTTCTATGGCAAAATGAACCCCCTCATTTTGTTCCTTTTTCAATTAAATGTTTTAAGAGTTACAACTTTATTCCAACCAAGATGGCTTCAGGTGTGCCGTACGTTTGTCATAAGTAGGATTGTTAACGCTCTAGTTGTTCTTAAGAACACTCTGGGACGCTGCAGTAGAACACAAAGGAATCAACTGACAGTCTCTGCCCTTGTTGGATGTACATGTTTTACTGAGAATGTCAGACTTCATTCTCACAAGACTGAGAAAGATAATGTGAATTTACAGAAAATATGCTCTCAGTTTAGCTTATAGATCACCTTCCAAACCTCTGTGGGAAAAGCATGAGAAAATAGTTTTCTCTCAAGCATGATTCATGATATATCAGCAGAAGGCTTTTTCACATGGTAAAATCACCTTAGAACACACCACAATTCCTAAAATGAGTATGGTACCATCAACAAATGATTTATAATGTAACTAAAGTCTTAAAACCGTCTATTAACTGCAATGCTTTTTAATGAGGTGCTATCATGTATATTGGTCCCAAGATGGCTGCCAACACTTGTTGGATGAAGTGCTGACAGCCAATCAGATCTCACGATGAGATGTGTGGTTAGGCTCCGCCCAGATATAAATGTGATTTTACTTTTGATTTTGACACCATTTAAGCAAAAGGCACATGCCTGACCTGAGGACTACCTCTTTGCCAAATTTCAAGTAATTCTGTTCAGCAGTTCGGGCTGTACCTTCGACTAAAAGTCCTATGGGAAAATGCATGGGGAAAACGTGTTTTGGGACCCCCTTTTTTTCTCAGCCCCCGCTTGACGAATCACCCGAGACTTTCAGGGTAGGAGCTGAGCGGAGCGCCCCATTAGTTTTGAAAATTTCACGAAGATAAGTCAACCGGCGCCAAAGTTATTCAAAATAGAATTTTCAGATTTCCTATGGGAACTCGGTCCTAACTATAACTATCTACTGGCGACCGCCAGTAGATAATATACACACATATACATATATATATATACACACACACATACATATATATATATATTATCTACTGGCGGTCGCCAGTAGATAGTTATAGTTCTAACTTAGCATTTAAAAAACCGTACAAATTCACTGAAAAAACCATAGGTTTAACACACGTTATAGTTAGGAATTAGCATTTAAAAAACCTTGCAAATTCACTTAAAAAACCATAGGTTTCACACAAGTTATAGTTAGCTGTACATTTCACTCGTAAAAAAACAATGAAATTCCACGTTATAGTTAGATCAGGTAACTATAACTTGCGCGACCGCAATGCACAATGTGTCATTTCAGATGTCATCATTGATGTCATGAGTGATGTCACTGACCATGTCATAAGTGATGTAATATGTGACGTCATCAGCAGTTTATTGCGGGCGCGCAAGTCATAGTTACCTGATCTAACTATAACGTGGAATTTCATTGGTTTTTTACGAGTGAAATGTACAGCTAACTATAACTTGTGTGAAACCTATGGTTTTTTAAGTGAATATATATATATATATATATATATATATATATATATATATATATATATATATTATCTACTGGCGGTCGCCAGTAGATAGTTATAGTTAGGATCACGTTTCCATAGGAAAAGTGTTTTTTCATATGCTTATAACTTTGGCGTCATTTGAAGAATCTTTACGAAAGTTTTCAAAAAGTTTCTCTATTTTGATCAGCTCCTATCTTGAAAGTTTGGGGGTGATTGGTCAAGGGGGGGCTGAGAAAAAAGGGGGTCCCAAAACGTGTTTTCTCATTGTATTTTCCATAGGAAACTTTAGACAAGGCTACAGGTCAAACTGCTGAACGTAAGTGTGCCAAATTTGGCAGAGAGAAAGGTCTTGGTCCACAAAGCACGCTTTTGTTGAAATGGTGTAAATCCGTTCAGAAGTTTTGAGATATTAAAGGAAAAAAATATATATATATATCTGGGCGGAGCCTAACTCCTGAGCACGAGCTTGCCTCTGATTGGCTGCTAACTCTTCAAACCAGGAAGTGCCCTCTGATTGGCTGCTAACACTTCAAACCAGGAAGTGTTAGCAGCCATCTTTTGCCTCGCATCGAGTGAAAAATAAATATAAAACAAAGGTGCCGGGAGCAATTTAATATACCGGAGCTCTGTCTGTGCGAGATACCCTTTTCACACTCCCTCTGCCCACATCACCCGCTCGCAGCTATTCCTTTTGAAAGCAGTCCGTCGGCTTGCAGCTCTCTACCTTTGCGAGCTAGTACACTGCTGTGCCTCTTTGCGAGCAGACACGCCACATTTGGCAGGGAGAAAGGTCATGGTCCAGAAAGCACTCTTTTGTTTATACCACTTTCACGCTCCCTCTGCCCACATCACCAGCTCGCAGCTAAGCCTTTAGAAGGCAGTCTGTTGGCTCGCAGCTCTCTACCTTTTCGAGCTAGTACGCTGATGTGCCTCTTTACGAGTGGACGCGCCACATTTGGCAGGGAGAAAAGTCGAGGTCCAGAAAGCATGCTTTTGTTTAAATGGGGTAAATCCGTTCATTAGTTTTTGAGAAATATCATATTATACAGATATCAATATTTGAGAATTCTGACATCTGATTGGTTGAGGAGTTTCGAGCACGAGCTTGCAGCTCATTGGCTGCTAATTGTTGAGAGTAGGAAGTGTTGGCAGCCATTTTGTGATTCAGTCCGTCAGCTCATATCTTTTTGTAGTTCTACCTCTGCGAGGCAATACTGAAAATATACCGGATCTCTGTCTGTGTGAGATTCCCGTTTCCTGCTCCCTCTCCCCACATCACCACTTCGCAGCTATGCCTTTAGAAGCCAGTCCGTCGGCTTACAGCTCTGTACCTTTGCGAGCTAGTACGCTGCTGTGCCTCTACCTCTGCAAACTAGTACGCTGCTGTTCCGTTGGGAGCAGAAGGCCCGTAGTTCTCCCTCTGTGAGTCGAGCCCACGGGCTGCAGCTGTCCCTCTGCAAGCTGTGGGTGTGAACAGTTGATAAGTCACACTATATGAGCATTGAAAAGCCAATTTGTGATTCAGTCCGTCAGCTCGCATCTGTCCGAGGCAACTTTGAAAATATACCGGAGCTCTGCCTGTGTGAGATACCCTTTCATGCTGCCTCTCCCCACATCAGCAGGTAACACACCCTCTTCCCACATCACCAGCATACCCCCAATAGCCTTCTTGGGCACGCAAGTCTCCCTCTGCGAACAACTGGTTGGCTCGCAGCTCTTTGGGTGCGACTTCTCAGGCCCGCAGTTGTATCTGTGAAGCCAAGACTGGAAATATGCCGCAGGTCTCTCTCTGTGAGAGATACCACCTTCACGCTCCCTCAACCCACATCACTGTTCCTCAGCTATACCTTTGGAAGCCGACGTCCCGCACCTTTCCCTATACCTGTCGGCCCGCTGCTGTTCCTCTGCGAGCTGGCCTGCAGCTCTCCCTCTGCGAACAGATGGGACGCGGCTCTCCCTCTACGAGCCAACCCATCGGCTCCCAGCTCTCCATCTACCAGCCAGCACGCCGGCTCGCAAGTCTCTGAGAACAGATGCAATGGAGCCAACAATCATGCAGGTCGGACACCCAACACTGCTACGACACCCCCCAGCAGCAGCTCCTTGTTCACCATCCCCCCTCGCCCCCACCCCCCACAAACAAATGTGGCAGTCACGTTAGGGAATCTGGAATGTACAAAATTGGCTAATGACGTACAATTACTAATAGGAAAATGCTTGTGAGGTTGGACAAATAAGAATCTTAGTCATGTATGGATTTACATATAAAACATTTTATTTAAGCAAAAGAACAAAATAAAAGTAGGTACAGGTATGGCGTGTCATCTCTCGACAATTTGTGAATCACAGCCTGCAAGACAAAAAGAAAGATAAGATGGTGCATCGTGCTTCCAGCAAAGGAGAGAGAGAGAGGAAGAGAGAGAGAAAGAAAGAAAGAGTGAGAGAGAGAGGAAGACAGAGAAATAGAGAAAGAGTGAGAGAGAGAAAGAGAGAAAGAGTGAGATACAAGGAAGAGAGAAAGAGAGAAACAGTGTGAGAGAGAGGAAGAGAGAGAAAGAGTGAGAGAGAGGAAGAGACAGAGAAAGAGAGAAAGTGTGAGAGGGAGAAAGGAAGAGATGGAGAGGGAGTGTTGACACTGTGGAGAAAATCTTCACAGCTCACCTTTCTGCCACCGGTGTGTCTCCAACCACGTGCCAGGATATAATGCAGCCCTCAAGTTTAGTCATCTGAAACATAGTATAGAAACAGTGATGGCAGAGTACATACAACTGCACACGCGTATTTCTCTGTTTCATCCCTGCACACTCAGGCTGCTGCACCCCATCGACTCCCATTGCCCAGAGGTGTCTGTCCGGCCTGCACACTCAGGCTGTTGCACACCATCGACTCCTGCCTGCTGCTGCGCACCCAGGCTGCTGCACCCCATCTACTCCCACTGCCCGGAGGTGACTGCCCGCCGCTGTGCAAACAAGCCTCTCTGCTCACCTTCTGCCACCGGTGTGTGACGAAGAGGGTGCACCACGTGCTGAAGCAACCTCCTCACCCATTGTGTACATGCGGTGAAGCCGAGCTCACAATTCAGGGCGAGTGTTGATTGCAGGATGGCCACGCATCATCGCAGGCCTGCTAGACAGAATGCAAGATAACATTGTACGTCATGCGTCCATCAAAGGAGAGAGAGAGAGAGAGAGAAAGAGTGAGAGAGAGGAAGAGAGAGAAAGAAAAAAAGAAAGAAAGAAAGAAAGAAAGAAAGAAAGAAAGAAAGAAAGAAAGAAAGAAAGAAAGACAGAGAGAAATAAAGAGGGAGAGGAACACAGAGAGAAAGAGTGAGAGAGACGAAGAGAGAGAGAAACAGTGAGAGAGAGGAAGAGAGAGAGAAAGAGAGAACGAGTGTGAGAAAGAGGAAGAGAGAAACAGAGGAAGAGTGAGCGAGAGAGAGAAAGAGAGAGAGAAAGAGTGAGAGAGAGAAGAAGAGAGAGAGAAAGAGAGAAACAGTGTGAGAGAGAGGAAGAGAGAAAGAGTGTGAGGGAGCGAAAGGAAGAGATGAGGAGGGACAGTGAGTGCCCACACTGTGGACAAAACCCTCACAGCTCACCTTTACTCCACCACTGTGTTTCCAACCACATGCCAGGACCTAGTGGAGCCCTCAAGCTCCCACATCAGAAACATTGTACAGAATCAGGAATGGCAGAGTATATATGGCTGTGCATGCCTAAATCGCTGTCCCGCCTTTGTGCATACAGGCTGCTACACATCATCCGCTTCCACTGCCCAGCGGTGTCTGCACACCCCTGCGCACCCAGGCCTCACTGCTCACCTTTTCGCAGACAGGGCACCCTCCACATCATGCAGCCCTGCTCCGCAGGTCACCAGGTCTCACATTTGGTTCTGCGTCTTGATTTTACCATGGCAGAGGACATACCAGTGCACGCACCTTCATTGCAGGTTGCATACCCGTTCAGCCCTTGCGGTGCCACTTACTCAGTGACCCATGAGGACAGGAAAGAGGCCCCTGCTGTTCAATGGCTAAGGCCTACACTGCAGTCCAGCAGGGCACACAAAACATGAGCTGTCCGGACCACTGGGACGGGGGATCATTGCATGCTGCACACCCGCTCAGCACTTACAATGCCCCTACCTCAGTGGACCGAAATTCACCGTCCAGTGGCGGTGTGCCTGTGCCGGCCACAATGCATCCGGTGCACCAAGTCTGAAATGGAAATGGCATGGAGCACGTGCGTCTGGTCATTTTTATTGGCAGGGTCACGTGTCCTGTGACGCCTGTGCTTGATGGGTGTGGTGTGGGTGTAAACCAGCTGTCAGGGAGTGGCTGTGGCATACTGAGAACTAGACCTGTGAGCAGCAGATCACTACAATGAAAAGCCTGGCCATGTAGCGTTGTTGTCCCTTCCTGTACGTGTAAACGGATTGGGCTGGCCTGGCGTATGCCAGTCCTGTGTGAGGCTGTGAAGAATGACTCTGGAGCTCTGGGTGTGGTTCCGTCCTGGGCTGTATAAGGAATCTATTGATGCGGGTGTCCCTGTTGTAGTGGTGCTGCCACCCGGGCCGCAAGTGCCAATGTGTCACCCTGTACTCTTGGTATTGTGTTCATTATTATTGGTAGGTGACTTGCGTTCTTCACACATGTTTGGTTGCCACATCTCGCTCCCTTCAGCTATTGTGTGGCTAAGGGGCCATGCCATTTTTGGACGCTCCGCATTCCTGTTGTGCGCTGCCTCGGGGTAGTGTGGGGGTGGTCCCGGGGGAGGTCCTGAGGGTGGTGGCAGTGGGTTATGTGGCCTTCTTGGGTGTCGGAGGTGCATGAACAGTAGCTCTATGACATGTGTTGGTCTTCAGATGTGATTCAGGGCTGCGCTCCCTTTCACACTGTAGGTAGTCATCCTACTTTACACCAGTAAAAGGCAGATGTTACATTCCTACTGCTAATGCAGCTTATCGCCTGTTTTTGGAATGCACTGCAGATTTTGCTGCTCGTTGAAAATATCGGGAAGTGGTGTTTTCGTGTTATTTTTGTACAGGAAAGCCTACTCTGCATTTATTTGCGTTAGTTGTTGCTCTCATTTGTGGCAATTTTTTGGGGCGGGAGCTATTGCTGGAAAACTAGTGATATCGGCTGTTTTAACCAGATTGAGAATGGAATGATCATTTAAAATCACTGAAAAATCTATAGGTTTAAGGAACATTATAATTAGAAATTAACATTTAAAAAACCTTTGAAATTCACTGAAAAAACCATAGATTTTACAGACGTTATAGTTAGAAATTTGCATTTACAAAACCTTTGAAATTCACTGAAAAAAATATAGGTTTCAGGGACGTTATAGTTAGAAATTAGCATTTAAAAAACCTTTGAAATTCACTGAAAACAACATAGATTTCAGGGACGTTATAGTTAGTTGGTCATTTTACTCGTACAAAAACAGAGAAATTCAAACATTATAGTTAGTAGAGCTAACTATAACTCGCGCCCTCGCAACACACTGCTGATGACGTCACATATTACATCACTCATATACATATATATATATATATATATATATATATATATATCAACGAAACTTCCCAGATTATGCCGTCACGCACAACAACAGGAACGGACAACTTCAGTCGCCAATGCTGGAAAAAGGTATTTATTTAGATTTGAATTTCGTGCCTAGTCCATGACGCGTTTCGAGCCACTTGGCCCTTGCTCACATGTATATATATATATATATATATATATATATATATATATATATATATATATATATATATATATATATATATTTGCTGCTTCAGTCCACCATGAAATTGCTGAGAACTCATGAGCAGGTGCCGGTCTGAACTGAAACTGTGGTGGTGGGTCCACGGATTATAGGAGGCTTCAAACTTCAAAAACGAAAAGACCACATTCACGTAAGAGGAGAAAGACTTGATTTATTTAGCGAGTCACAAAAACAACTGGACACATTTTGGCTCGCGCCTTTTTTGACTGTCAGTGAGTTTGCAGCAGTTCCGTGGTTATATCTACAACAGTTACTCTGATGTCCCTGTGCATCATTAGTACATCAACATAGTAAGCAGACTTACATTTCGAAAGGATACAAATCTTGTGTAAGAAGGTCGCCATATTTAAATGTCACGATATCATTCATGCAATGGCTATTTTATATCAACCTTAATTCCAAATGACATTTCATGTAACTTTCGAGAATTAAAATTAATTTTCTGCACGAATTCTCAAACAAAAAGGTATTTAACCTGATTCAGAATTCATCACAGTCATGACCCTTAATACTGCTCTGAATGAGATGTCATTTGCGATATCAGTTGACATTTTCAAAATATACACAAATTATTTCATGATTTAGCTCTATATGAGCTTATGTTCCTTTCCTAAAATGTTAGAAACCTTTGATCCATCTCGGTACCAATTTACAGGACATCAATTCATTAAAAAAAAATTCTTAATCAAAATACAATAAAGAGAAATATAATTTTGCAGAATCTCAAACATCCCAAGTCATTGATAAAATAAAATGAAAGCATGAAATACAGTAAAGGGGACTATGAAACTAGTTAACCCGCCTACTGTTTAATTATCCTAAATGGATTGCTAATTCCTCTTCTGTGTTCAGACCCAGAGGCATAGCCATTTGCAGATCTCCAATATACCTGGATTCTAGTCTACGCAATTTAATTACTCTATCTCCACCTCTCTCATTGGACGGGATATGGTCCAAGCAAAAGGATATTAATAGACTTCTATAGCTCCTATGATGTATGGCAAAATGTTTAGCGGCTGGATGGGTTTGATCATTGTTTTTTATTGCCCATGAATGCTCCAAAATCCTACCCTTCATTTGGTGAATAGTGCTGCCAATATACATGAGTTTACATGGGCATATAGGGCAGTAAACACAATATGGTGTATTACAGGTCAAGGATCTGGTTATCAGTCTTGGTCTGTTACAGCCTGGTACTTCATATGTGAGTGTTTTGATGCTATTTTTGGACGCCTTGCATTTGGTGCATGGAAAGAATCCTGCCAGCTCACTCATTCGTGGATTAACTGACACTGCGGGTAAGTGACTCTGTACTAATGTGTCTTTTATCTTAGACTTCTTCTGTATGTTATTTTAGGATGATTAGGAATGGTTTATCCAGTAATGGGATCAGTTCTCAAAATATGCCAATTACGTTACGTTGTATAATATTTCTTATAGCATCAAAACACTTACATACTATGTTTTAATGCACAAGCCTGATCTATTTGATCCCAGGCCTCCTTCATCATGGCTGCTTTTCACTACTTAATAACCTTCTCTCATCTCAGTCCACTTAAAGACACTTGAGTACCACAAATGAGTATTTGTTTAAATGTAGAAGTAAAGGTACCATGAGCAAGGGAACAAGCATGATCAACCCATTTAGGAGGATTATTCAATTTAGTTTACTAGTGTTAGACCTGACATCCTTGGCGTGGGTTTTTCCCCTATCTTTCGCCTCTGCTACCTGGATTTTTGATGCTATGCTGGATTTCGTTTTTGCTGGTTTAGATGCTTTGGAAACTCTACCACTGCTAATCAGTGCAAGAGTGTAAGTGCTCCCTGTGTAAAATATCATTGATTGGATATACCTGATTGGCATATCTGTCTCACCATGAAGTCCCTAGTAAAGTGCACTGTGTGTGCCAGGGCTGGTGAGGACAGATGCTACTAGTGGGTCTGCAGCGCTGATTGCGCCACCCACCTGTGTAGCCTAAAACAGTGTCTCAGGCCTGCCACCGCAGGCCTGCCTGCAGTCCCCGGACTGCCATGTCCTCCTGGCCAGTGTCCACACTGGCCGGGCCTAACCCTTCCCTTTTCGTACACGTCAGTCATCCCTATGGAAGGCCCAAGGTACCCCCCTGGGCAGGTTGCAGTGTATGTAGAAGGTAGAGCATGTACTAGTGCAGGTAACATGTTCTGGTAGTGAACACTGGCCATTTTGTGTGTTCACTACTGCAAGGTTATCTTGTTCCATAGGCTAACATGGGGGAGGCGGGTGCCAATGGCTATCCGTCTATCTTTTCATAGGAACAAGATAAGACATGAGTGTTTGATATCCCTGAGCTCAGCATTTAATAACACATCTTTTAGGAGAGGTTGTTTTTAAATCCTGAGTTGGAGAATAGTACTTTTTAGAGAGTAGCTGTTCTCTTGTCTGACCTTTCTGTGTGCCTGGGCGCGCTTGTGGATTGACTGTCTGGTTTGAGAGTGACAGGGGCTGGGGATCCCCCGGGAGGTTGGCTGAGTCAGCCCTCTGCTGAATGGCGACATTTGCAAGGAGAGTGGAGGGAGGAGATAGCACCTGGGATTGAATAGGGCTGTGCCTGCCTGCCACTCTGCTGGCTCCACCTCCTGCTGGGCGGCTGACGACTCTGCCCCTCGCTCTGAAAAGAATGTAGAGACCAGGAAAACAAAGTGCTCCAGCAACACCCAGAACTGGATCAGACCGGGCTCAGGACCCACTTGCACAAAGACTTCAAAGACTTTTAGGGGTATAAGTATACGACCCCTGACAACAGATTTTTAGATTCGACCATCGAGAGGAACCTCTGCTGAAAGACGGACCGCTGAAGAACTAAAGGGAGATTGCCGTGCTGTGTGCTCTAAAGGCTGACCTGTTCTGCTGTACAACTGAAGCTGAGGAGGAGAAGGGGTCTTGCTGTGTGCTGACCCTATCCACTTGACCAAACAAGACTTTGCTGTGTGCCGTGTCTTCAACTGAATCTCCAAGGGCCTGAGAAGAGCTGGCCTCCTGTTTCGCAAACCCAGGGATAGAAAGGTTGCCAAGAACTCAAGACTCTGCTGTGTCCCACCTGCGCTGCTGTGTGCCGCAGGGACCGTGGACTGTTCTACCAAGCTTCTCAACATCTGCCTGTGAGGTGGGCTGGCTGCTCTCTGTCTTGCTGGAGTGTACCGCACCGATCCGGGCCTGACACCGGTTGCCGCACCAAGAAGATCGACGTGCTCATCGGCACGTGCCTTGCCGCGACCCGGAGGCCTGAAGCAGATCGAGAGTCGTATTTCCCTGCTCTACGCAGCCGCGCTGTGAGTGGCTGACTCCGGTGACGTCGACATCGTCACCGGGGGCTCGTCGAGGGAGTTGTGGAATCCTTGCACCGAACAGCCCGAAGAGCACTTGTACAACGAGTGCAGCGACACCGCCGGAGCAACGTAGCTGCCTAAACATCGAGAACCTACCAACTGATTCATTCTCAGTGGGTATCGAATCACTCACGAGACTAGAGACTATCATCTTACGATCCCGACCAACCAAGAAAGCGAATATTGTGTAAACCTGTGATGCTTGATTTCAACTGCGGAAACTAGATAAAGATATATTATTTTTGATATAACTCACCTGTGTGGTCTAAGTCTGTGGTGTGCGGAGGGGACATCATTGTGGTGTCTACGTGCAAATACCTTACACATTGCCTTGGGGATAAGCCTGTCTGCTCGAGCCAAGCTACCTAGAGGGTGAGCAGGGGTTATCTACCGTGTGTGTCCTTGTACCCTGACTAGAAGCAAGGGTCCCTATTTGGTCTAAGGTGAATACCTCTGCCAACTAGAGACCCCCAGATCTAACATTGGTGGTCAGCGGTGCGGATTAGAACCAGTATTTGCACTTGACCTGCAGTGATTCTTTGTACATCACCAATCTAGTAAGCAGTTGCATCGCACGAAGTTTTTTTTGCGAAGACTATTCTTGGAGGATCGACGAAGCATCATTTCTCTGAATGGAGTAGGTGAGGAGTCGGAATTGCAATTCGAAGTGAAAAAGTTGCTCGAATATAAGAAGGAGCAACTCAAGCAATTCTGCAAGCAGCTTGGATGCCCAGCGAAGGGCAGCGCCAACAAGACGGAGCTACAGAAAGTTCTAAGGGCCTGGTGGGAGGCCAAGAATGGGGTAACCGAGGAAACTACTGAAGGGGATGGCACACCGGAGCACGGATTTGGATCCGATGATCTGCCAGTGAATAGGCCAGCGTCTAGGGCTGGCAGCGGCCATTCCAGTAGGAGCCTCTCTCCAGAGGAGCTGGAGGAAAACCAGAGGGTTAGGGCCCATGAGATTGAACTTTTTAAGCTCAAAGCTCAAGCGGAAGAAAGGAAACTGCGCCTTGACAGTGAGAAAGAGGCGGAGGAGAGGAGGAATGCTCTCGCTTTGGAAGAGAAGAAACTCCAGTTGGCTCATGAGTTGAGCATGAGGGAGCTGGACATTAAAGCCAAACAGGTGGCGTCCAGTCCGAATGGTGGCAGCGCACAACCAGTACAGGCGGGTAAAGTATACATACCGAAAGATTTGGTGCAGAATTATCAGAGGGGTGAGGATATCTATGCATGGTTTAGATCCTATGAGCTTGCCTTGAAGATGAATGAAGTGCCTGAGAAGAGTTGGGGAGCAGGTTTGTGGAAGCATTTTGAGGCCTCTGGGAGGGATGTCTTAGCACCCTTAGAAGCAGCGGGGACCTTAACCTACCCCACTATGAAGGAGGCCTTTTTGCCTCAGGTATGGGCTTACACCAGAACAGTACCGCCAGAAGTTTAGGAACTTCAAGAAACTTGATTCGAGTACTTGGGTGGAGTGTGTGAGTATGTACACGCGTGCACTGGAAGGTTGGATAAAGGGCAGCAAAGTTACTGATTATGTGGGGTTGTGTCACTTGATTAGTTGGGAGCACTTGAGTAGTCTATGTGTTCCAGAGCTGCGCCAGCATCTTTTAGACAGCAAGTTAACTGATCCCAGTGAGCTTGCTAAAGAGGCAGACCGCTGGACTAGCACCAGGGTCAACAAAGGGGTGGTAAGTATGCCAGCCAAGGGTGGACAGGGTCCCCAGCAGAAAGGTGGGGAGGACAAGGGTAACAGTAAGGAGTTCTCTAAAGGGCCCCAAAACAGTTCCCAGGAGAAGGAGTCCCAAGCCCCCAAGCCTAAGAGGTCTTGGCCCCCTAAGGGCAACAGACCACCGCCTACTTGCTATGCTTGTAGGGAAGTGGGGCACATCGCCCCTAAATGTCCCAAGAAACCCCCAGCACCAGCTGCTGCTCCAGTCCCAGGGTTAGCTAGTGTAGCTTTGGGAGGGGATTTGATTTCCAGTGGGGAAGAGGGATTAGCCATGATGACCCTTGTCTCGTTAGGAGACCAAGAGATGGTCCAGGATACCTTGATACCCGCTAACACTAAGAAATACGGGCAAAAGGTGACCATCAATGGGAGGGAGATAGAGGCTCTGAGAGACACCGGGGCTAGTGTGACATCTGTCAGGTGTCAGTGGGTGTCTGAAGAGCAAGTCATTCCCAATGTGCTCCGCCCCGTAGTGGCAGCTGACACTTCAGTTCGCCTCTGCAAGATGGCGCGTGTTCCCTTTACATGGGGGGGAGTCTCTGGTACCTTGGAAGTCTGTGTCAGTGATGCCTTGCCGGTAGATTGTCTGTTGGGTAACGACCTGGAGAGTTCTCCATGGAAGGACGTAGAGCACAGAACTCACTTGGAGATGTTAGGACTGCCAGCGTGGATCTGTGTATCCACACGTGCCATGACAGCCAGTAAGGGTGGATTAGTAGAACTGGAGCCTGGAACAATGGCCCAAGAACCTGCCAGGAGAGGAAGGGGCAGAGGGCGCGGCAAACCGGCCCCCACTGTTCCCACGGTCCAGGAGGAAGCAGAACCTGAGGAGGATGCCCTGGAACCTACAGGGGAGCAGGTGGCCGAACTGGGAGAGTTGCCTGAGCTGACCCATTGGCAGCAAGAAGGTGGCCCCTCCAGGGAGGAATTCTGCCAGGCTCAGAAGGAGTGCCCTTCTCTCGTCGGTGTGCGGCAGCAGGCTGCAGACCAGGCAGCAGGCCTAGGGTCCAAGGAACATTTGATTTACTGGGAGGATGACTTACTGTATAGTGAGCCTAAGTTCGCTGAGCCCGGTGCAGCCCGTGTGCTGGTGGTACCCGAGCACTTCAGGAACTTCTTACTGGGTCTGGCTCACGACGTGCCTCTCGCAGGACATCTGGGGCAAGACAAGACCTATCACAGGCTTGTCACCCACTTCTACTGGCCCCAGATGAAGAAGCACGTCGGTACCTTTTGTAAGTCTTGCCAAACCTGTCAAGCCAGTGGTAAGAGCGGAGGGAAGTGCGTGGCGCCCCTCCAGCCATTTCCTGTAGTGAGCACCCCTTTCGAGCGGGTGGGCATTGATATCGTAGGGCCTCTGGATCCCAAGACCGCCTTAGGCAACAGGTTTATCCTGGTCTTGGTGGATCACGCCACTCGGTACCCAGAAGCAGTCCCTCTCAGGACAATCACAGCACCCGTGGTGGGCCGTGCATTGATGGGGATCTTTTCCCGTGTGGGGTTCCCCCGAGAGGTGGTCTCCGACCGGGGTACCAACTTCATCTCTAGGTATATGAAGTCGCTGTGGGAGGAGTGTGGAGTAACTTATAAGTTCACCACTCCTTACCACCCTCAAGGAAATGGGCTGGTTGAAAGGTTCAACCGCACCCTGAAAGGTATGATTATGGGCCTAGCGGAGCCCATGAGACGGAAGTGGGACGTCTTGTTACCATGCCTGTTGTTTGCCTACAGGGAGGTGCCTCAGAAGTCCTTAGGGTTCAGCCCCTTTGAACTGCTGTATGGCCACCCTGTTAGAGGACCTCTCACACTGGTGAAGGAGGGGTGGGAGAAATCCCGTGGGAAAACCCCCCAGGATGTGTTCAGCTATGTGCTGGCCATCCGCAACCAAACGCAGCGCTTCAGGAAGCTCGCTCAGGAGAACCTAGAAGCCAGCCAGGAGGAGATGAAAAGATGGTACTACCAGAATACCACTCTGGTAGAATTTCATCCTGGGCAGAAAGTGTGGTTAATGGCGCCGGTGGAGCCTTGTGCGCTCCGTGACAAGTGGACCGGGCCATATGAGGTGGTAGAGCGCAAGAGTGAGGTGACCTACCTGATCAACATGAAGACTCCTAGGCAGCCCCTTAGAGTCTTGCACGTGAACCGCCTCAAACCCCACTTCGAGAGGTCTGAAGTGACGATGCTCATGGCTACCGATGACGGTGGGGAGGAGGATAGTGATCCTCTCCCTGACCTCCTGGCAACCAAGGAGCAAGACGGGTCAGTGGATGGTGTGGTCCTCTCGCCCACCCGGACCCCAGAGCAGCAGAGAGACTGTCGCCAGGTGTTGGGTCAGTTTGCCTCCCTGTTCTCCCTGACACCAGGTGTCACCAATTGGTGCGTCCATGATGTGGACACTGGAGATAGCCTGCCTGTGAAACCGAAGTTTTACAGAGTAGCTGACAAGGTCAGGGCCAGCATCAAGGAAGAAGTTTCCAAGATGTTGGCGTTAGGGGTAATTGAGCCCTCTAGCAGTCCCTGGGCTAGCCCAGTGGTCCTTGTTCCCAAGAAATCTGCTACACCCGGTGGCCCGTCAGAACTTCGGTTTTGCGTGGACTACCGCGGGCTCAATGCGGTCACCAAGACTGACGCGCACCCCATCCCCAGAGCTGATGAGCTCGTGGATCGGTTGGGAGCTGCCAGGTATCTCAGCACCTTCGATTTGACTTCGGGGTACTGGCAGATTGCCTTAACTGAAGGGGCAAAGGAGAGGTCGGCATTTTCCAAGCCAGAGGGGCACTTCCAGTTTCGCGTCATGCCCTTTGGACTGAAAAATGCCCCTGCCACCTTCCAGAGACTGGTCAACCGGGTACTGACCGGGCGGGAGCAATTCAGCGCCGCATACCTGGATGACATTGCTGTGTTCAGCTCCACTTGGGAGGAACACTTGCAACACCTCTGTGAAGTGTTGAGGGCGCTGCAGAAGGCAGGCCTCACTATCAAGGCCAGTAACTGCCAGATAGGGCAGGGATCAGTGGTGTATTTGGGACACCAGGTGGGGAGCGGCCAGGTGGCGCCCCTACAGGCGAAGATCGATACCATTCTGGCTTGGGAACCCCCAAGACGCAGACAGAGGTGAGAGCCTTTCTAGGACTCACCGGGTATTACAGACGGTTCATCAAGGGATACGGCACCATTGTTGCCCCCTTGACAGAACTAACCTCTAGAAATCAGCCCAGGAAAGTGAATTGGACCGAGGCCTGTCAAACTGCTTTTGATGCTCTGAAAACTGCAATGTGCACAGCACCGGTGCTTAAGGCGCCTGACTTTTCGAGTGAGTTCGTAGTGCAAACAGACGCTTCAGAGCAAGGTGTGGGAGCAGTACTCTCACAGATGGACGACGAGGGCGGGGACCAACCCGTAGCTTTCATTAGTAGGAGGCTACTTCCCAGGGAACAGAGGTGGAGCACTATTGAAAGGGAAGCATTTGCTGTGGTCTGGGCCCTGAAGAAGCTGAGGCCCTACCTGTTTGGGACTCACTTCCGTGTTCAGACCGACCACAGGCCCCTCAGATGGTTAATGCAGATGAGGGGCGAAAATACAAAACTGTTGAGGTGGTCCATCTCCCTACAGGGAATGGACTTTACGGTGGAACACCGTCCCGGTACAGAGCACGCCAATGCTGATGGTCTGTCCAGGTTTTTCCGCCTTAGCGATGAGAACTCCCAAGAGGGTGGGTAGTTCTCCCCACTTTCAGCTGGAGGGGACACGTGTTAGACCTGACATCCTTGGCGTGGGTTTTTCCCCTATCTTTCGCCTCTGCTACCTGGATTTTTGATGCTATGCTGGATTTCGTTTTTGCTGGTTTAGATGCTTTGGACACTCTGCCACTGCTAATCAGTGCCAGAGTGTAAGTGCTCCCTGTGTAAAATATCATTGATTGGATATACCTGATTGGCATATCTGTCTCACCATGAAGTCCCTAGTAAAGTGCACTGTGTGTGCCAGGGCTGGTGAGGACAGATGCTACTAGTGGGTCTGCAGCGCTGATTGCGCCACCCACCTGTGTAGCCTAAAACAGTGTCTCAGGCCTGCCGCCGCAGGCCTGCCTGCAGTCCCCGGACTGCCATGTCCTCCTGGCCAGTGTCCACACTTGCCGGGCCTAACCCTTCCCTTTTCGTACACGTCAGTCATCCCTATGGAAGGCCCAAGGTACCCCCCTGGGCAGGGTGCAGTGTATGTAGAAGGTAGAGCATGTACTAGTGCAGGTAACATATTCTGGTAGTGAACACCGGCCATTTTGTGTGTTCACTACTGCAAGGTTATCTTGTTCCATAGGCTAACATGGGGGAGGCGGGTGCCAATGGCTATCCGCCTATCTTCTCATAGGAACAAAATAAGACATGAGTGTTTGATATCCCTGAGCTCAGCATTTAATAACACATCTTTTAGGAGAGGTTGTTTTTAAATCCTGAGTTGGAGAATAGTACTTTTTAGAGAGTAGCTGTTCTCTTGTCTGACCTTTCTGTGTGCCTGGGCGCGCTTGTGGATTGACTGTCTGGTTTGAGAGTGACAGGGGCTGGGGATCCCCCGGGAGGTTGGCTGAGTCAGCCCTCTGCTGAATGGCGTCATTTGCAAGGAGAGTGGAGGGAGGAGATAGCACCTGGGATTGAATAGGGCTGTGCCTGCCTGCCACTCTGCTGGCTCCACCTCCTGCTGGGCGGCTGACGACTCTGCCCCTCGCTCTGAAAAGAATGTAGAGACCAGGAAAACAAAGTGCTCCAGCAACACCCAGAACTGGATCAGACCGGGCTCAGGACCCACTTGCACAAAGACTTCAAAGACTTTTAGGGGTATAAGTATACGACCCCTGACAACAGATTTTTAGATTCGACCATCGAGAGGAACCTCTGCTGAAAGACGGACCCCTGAAGAACTAAAGGGAGATTGCCGTGCTGTGTGCTCTAAAGGCTGACCTGTTCTGCTGTACAACTGAAGCTGAGGAGGAGAAGGGGTCTTTCTGCGTGCTGACCCTATCCACTTGACCAAACAAGACTTTGCTGTGTGCCGTGTCTTCAACTGAATCTCCAAGGGCCTGAGAAGAGCTGGCCTCCTGTTTCGCAACCCAGGGATAGAAAGGTTGCCAAGAACTCAAGACTCTGCTGTGTCCCACCTGCGCTGCTGTGTGCCGCAGGGACCGTGGACTGTTCTACCAAGCTTCTCAACATCTGCCTGTGAGGTGGGCTGGCTGCTCTCTGTCTTGCTGGAGAGTACCGCACCGATCCGGGCCTGACACCGGTTGCCGCACCAAGAAGATCGACGTGCTCATCGGCACGTGCCTTGCCGCGACCCGGAGGCCTGAAGCAGATCGAGAGTCGTATTTCCCTGCTCTACGCAGCCGCGCTGTGAGTGGCTGACTCCAGTGACGTCGACATCGTCACCGGGGGCTCGTCGAGGGAGTTGTGGAATCCTTGCACCGAACAGCCCGAGGAGCGCTTGTACAACGAGTGCAGCGACACCGCCGGAGCAACGTAGCTGCCTAAACATCGAGAACCTACCAACTGATTCATTTTCAGTGGGTATCGAATCACTCACGAGACTAGAGACTATCATCTTACGATCCAGACCAACCAAGAAAGCGAATATTGTGTAAACCTGTGATGCTTGATTTCAACTGCGGAAACTAGATAAAGATATATTATTTTTGATATAACTCACCTGTGTGGTCTAAGTCTGTGGTGTGCGGAGGGGGGATCATTGTGGTGTCTACGTGCAAATACCTTACACATTGCCTTGGGGATAAGCCTGTCTGCTCGAGCCAAGCTACCTAGAGGGTGAGCAGGGGTTATCTACCGTGTGTGTCCTTGTACCCTGACTAGAAGCAAGGGTCCCTATTTGGTCTAAGGTGAATACCTCTGCCAACTAGAGACCCCCATATCTAACAACTAGAAACAGTCAAAAACCTTTTTGTGTACGGGCAGATTGAATTAAAATAATTAACTACCACAATGCGCATAGACTTATTCTCAAGGCAGTTAAAATAATCTCTGAGACAGCATGAAATTTAACTTTTACATACATTTTCGTGAATTATCCTAATTTAGTGGAGACTATGAGCCTTAACTTGGGTAAATTCAGACCTTGGTTAAGCATTACCGAATTTTGGATGCAGGGACCACATTACAAAGAAATACACAGAGGATTATGATCACAAAAATAACTAGCCCTAATTTTAAAATCCTCAACAGGACAACAAAGAGCAGCAAAAATAAAATTGTAGTTCCTTCTTGTAAATGTAGGTAAAGCCCTATGGGGACACATATCCTCTTCCCCATGTAGGGTAAAAGATAAGTTGAGTTTCTGTAGTAAAGCTTTGCCAATAACAAAATGATTAATTTGCAGAGTGCAGTCAGAAAAGAATCCAGAGATTGATTATAAAGTTGCCAAACTTATAAATATAAATTTAAATCAAACTTCCCCCATAAGAATAATGGGAAATATACCTATTGGACAAGCACTTAACCCCTTCAGTGCCCTGCCCTTTCCCCGCCCTGTGCCGGGCGTTGCATTAGCGGGCGGGGTTCATGACGACATAGTCTCGTCATGGGCACAGCGCAACCGCGCTCCATGACGAGACCATCTCGTCATGGGCACTGAAGGAGTTAAAAGTCATTAGCAGTAAACAAAGTAAAGGGGGCATAACTCGCACAATTCCATGTAGTGTGATCCCGCGGGATTACCTAAAAAGTGCCCAAGATTTTGCAGTTACATGAGAAGAGTAATTCTGCATTTAGAACTATTTCTTAGCTAAAAAAAAAAACCTTCTCATCTAAAATGTATGCGTGGATGCATTTTTGAGCTAAGAAATAGCGTTAACAAAAGAAAAACATTATTCCCCTGCACGAGCAGCTCCTTACGCTCACTGTGGGGCATATTATCAAGCGGCAGCGATAATTATCACTGGCCGCTCTTAGCGAGAAATTATTTATCGCCGGCTATCGCTGGCAATTATCGCCATGCTATCACTGTATCAACAACGCATAGCGCAATGGAGATAATTTTCCTGTGATAGCGGTGTTTTCCATGGAACATCGCTGTTTTTTTCAGCGATGTTCCATGGAAAACGGCGATAATCTTGCTGATACGACCCTGTGGTCGTATCAGCATAATCCACCCCCAATGGTAAGTATACCTAAGTCCGCTTTTATGCAGACGTTAGTTTTTGGCAAAAACCGCGGTTTTCGCCAAAAACTAACATCTGCAAAAATGCGTGGGCCTCCTTGTAAATATTGTGATGTGCCCATCAGCAATAATTTACAAGGAGTACTGCCCAGTGACACCCACTTTGCATCTCATTAGTTAGTATCCTCTTGTAGATAGGGCGATGTCATTTTTGCCGCTTTTTTGGCTTTTAAAGCCAAAAAAGCGGTGAAATGGCCCTTGATAATATGCCCCTGCATGTGCTAAAGGGGTAGGAATTTCCCCCAACTTACTACCAGCATCTAGCGCTACTTGCGTAGCGCAATATGTGCCCTTGCGTCCAAAATGGACGTGAGGATGCATATATGCACTAAGAAATGAAGCTAAATGCAGCAGAACACAATTAGCAAACGCGAGCGATGGCTTGCACTTGCTAAATGTATTCTCACCGTAGGATTTTCCCTCTCAAAGTGTAATGCGGAAATAGCTAGATTACTCCAATTACTCCAACTTAATGAAATTCCGGCCTGGCCTCAAATAACGGGAACAATAGATCCCAAGCTTATTCAGAATTTCAAGAGATTCCTTCTCCCTCTTCCTACCGCGGCTCTTCAGTTATCTCCCTCCTCGGATAAAGGGAAACCCGTAATAATTAGCTGCTAAACTGTACCCAGTAGTTAAAATCCTTGCAGCCCCGCTTCTTGAGTTAAACTGATTTTGCAAGTTCCATATAAAAAATGGTCCCACAGGGGAACTATGAGAGCGCTCTCAGGAGGTTAGTCTGAGGGCTTCTTCATATTTTGTTAGCCCAATAGCACCAAACGTCAGAAAAAAAGCGACCAACACACGTTTCTTTGTAGACTTCCTAAATAAACTGTGTGCTACCAATATTCTTGCAACAGACTCAAACCTTAGCCCATCCTTTAGGTAACTTCCGCACATTCAATGCTTGAGCAAGATTTTCTAATGAAGAATTGGGCATTGCAGGTGCAATTTAATTTGTTTCTTGCTAATAAGACCTGTTCAAGGTAATAAGAAAATTCATTGAGTAACTGGGTTTTCAATATCGAACTACCGATTCATGAAATGCAGTGTATGTAATGCACGCCACATGGCAGAACGTTTTCTATACGTGTTTTCAATGCAGATTTAAATCTTGCAAATATACATATGTACAACACCCAAAGAAATGGGTTCATTGTACTTCATGGTAAACCAGAGGTGAAGTTACCTCTGGGAAATTTGGATATTTCCAGATAGACCATCAGGGCCAAACTGGCTATAGTGGGCATCCGGCCCCCGGGAGGCTGGAAGGGTGGGGGGCTGTTTTGCAGCTGTGGGGGCCTATTTTACAGCGATGCTGCAACATGGTCCCTCAGTGACAAAAGCAGCAGTGCTGGGGGCCGGTTTTGTTAAGCAGGGGTGCTTAACGCTTGACCTCCAACCCCACACCCGGGGGTGGGGGCCAGTCCGATAAAATTGCGAGGGCTGCTTCGGGTTCCCAGTCGCTCAGTGCAGACCATTAGCTCTCACAGGTGAATCTGACCAGGCGGAGTCAGTGTCAGTGACATGTTTTGTGAATAAATCAGTGAGCTGTTTGCGTATGTTTTTTCACCTCTACAGTGGCGCCTTCCTGTTGTGAACTTCTGGGCGTTCCCCAAAAGGAACATGTAAAGCAGAAGCAAGCACACAATGTGCATAAGCAGTAGGAAAGAAGGAGTAATTTAGATAGTGCATTTTTTGCTGGGTTGTGGGTTTCGAAGGGAAGGAATGACGGTGCTAGGTTCCCTCTGGAGCTGTGTGTGTATTTTCTGAAAGGGACAGTTGATGCATGGAAGCTGTGCTGAAGCAGGGCAGGTGCCAGACACACCGAGAACCCTCAGGGCGCATTCTGCTCTTGGATGTACATGGATTCTGCCAGTGGGTTCTGGGGTCTGCCATCTACTAAAAATGCATTATCTTCATTCTGCTTGCACTGCCAGACTGTTTCCTGCCTTATAGACTTGTCTGGTGTAGTGAGGTTTTTGGAATGAGTTTTGTACCTCTTGAGTGTATTCCTGGTTTTGTACTATGTTTCACGTCCTCGGTTAGTACTGCATTTTGTGCTATTTCTGCTCCCTATACAAGGCTCCATTGTAAAGGTGCGCTCACAGACAGAATCCCTTTGGCCAATGTGTCCCCTGGCGTCTGCCTGCTGAGCTGTCATAGTTATTTATGCTGTATCAGTATGATTTACTTTTGGCAGGTCCTGCATCCGAACTCGACCCACATGTGAGGCAAGGAGAGGCAAGTGACTCAGATTGTGCAGGAAATGGCCTCAATGAAAAGACTGGTATGGCAGAATTGAATGTGTGTGCACCTGCATACCTTCAAGGGGTGGGAGTGGATCTCTAGGCCGGGTGATGCAGTGATAGACCTAAACCCCTGTTATACATCACTGGAGTACACTCTTCCTGCTGAAGCTCTCTGCATGCAGGCAAAAAAGATGTCATTTCACAGGTGATTTGTAGTAATGGGGCTGCACATGGCAGTAGATGGTATTTCACAGGTGATTTGTAGTGATGGGGCTGCACATGACAGTTTTACAGGCAGAGGCCTGGCGGTGCATCTCCATGCCCCACAGGCCACTCCCCCCCCCCGAAGACCATCCAGTTCTGAGGGGCTTCAACCAGCTGGCTATCACTAGCCTTCCTTCAGGAGCTCTTCCCGAGCAGGCGCACCTGGGGGAGGGGGCTGCAGGTGCAGGGATAAATACCTGGCCACCAGTGTCCCTCATCCTCTATTGCTGTTTGATGGGTTTATGGTCAGAATCCAGCCAAAGAGGGAGCACTAAGGGTGTGCCGCTTGCCAACAACCTGTGAGGCCTTTTGGCAAGAACCCGGTAAAAAAGCGACTGCGCCCGTTAGTCTTACTGGCCATTGTAAACCTGAGCAATTGGGGGCTTTCCCGGTATGGCTCCAACACTTGCTGTGAACTCAGTGTTAGGGGGTCACAGGTTGAGGACCCCCCAAGAGTATAGCGCCTGTTGGTATGTAATTCTGGTGCTATTTGACCAATCAGGGGGCTGGTCAGTTTAGGTTGCTCACATGGTCAGTGACTGGCTGCCGCCCCCCTCCCCATGACCTCACCCACCCCCAGACACAGGAACATAGAACGTGGTATCTTTGGAAGGCGGGAGGTCGCAAGACCCCCCGGCCGTATTTATTAAGTTATAAAACAATAAAATTTATGATTGCACGATAAACAGTTATACAAAAATCAGCAGGACATTAGACACATTATTGTCAACAGGTGTGAGTGACTATCCTTAACAAAACTCTAATACAGATTGTTTCCTAACCGAGTCTAACATCCTCCTCTGCATTTTTGTATACTAACATTTCAGGGCCATATGGCAAGGTCGCTAACCGGTGTCAGGTCCTACTAGCTGCGCCTCACCTAAAGATGTGCGCATGCGCAGCCGGGCCCGGTAATTACCCGGTCCACGCCGTGAACTTCATTTACCCACTTAAGGAGGGCCCTTACTCTGCGCCATCCGGTGACGTCATGAGTATGCGCGCGCGGGGTGGCTACCAGCCTAAGGAAAGCGTGACTCCCCAACCCGTGCCCCTTTGAAGCACCAGTTACCTTGCCCCTGAAGTTCTAGGAGGGGCCAATGTCCCCTCCCCCTGGGCGGGAACCTCCATAGGATGATGCCCGCCCCCTCAGACCTTAAAATAGTTGCTCACTGGTCATGACCTTACCGCACGCCCCATTCCTAATAAATACGACGACCTATGGGAAAAATTCTAAAGGACAACTACACTGACTAAATCATACATCATGTATAACGCCGTAGAGCTACAAAGGGAAAAAGAGGCATAAACACATTTGCAGCAGCAAAACATAATACAGTACTATTACTACAATGGGAGAAAAAGGCCTACGAGAAATCATCATCATCAACATAACATTCCGGATACAGTATAGGGCACTACACTGGGAGAGAAAGTCCTACAGAAAACCTCATCAGAAAATAAACATTTCAGTTATACTTTACAACGCCTGAAAAAATTAAGCTAACAACATCCTAGCAATGCACACACTAAGATGGACTAGCAACGCATCAACCGCGTACTCCAGGGATGCTGGGTGGGAAAATAAGAAGCCCCGAGCCCAGGGCATGTCCTGTGTGGGGGAGCGACCAAGGACCAAGAGGGTCACCTGGGCGCTCCCCGCTTCTTTAATCCTCAGTAACCCGCCCCCCTCCCCCCCCGACCCGGATGTCGATTAGCGACATCCGGGTCAAGGGAGGGTGGCGACCAATCGGTGGCAGGGCGCGCCCCAAGGGTCACGCCCCACCCCCGAGAGGTCCCGGAGGTAAGGACGGTCGCCGCACTGCCATGCGGGCGGGGGGGCCAAGAGCCCCCCCCTTTTCACATGGTCAGTGACTGGCTGCCGCCCCCCTCCCTATGACCTCACCCACCCCCAGACACAGGAACATAGAACGTGGTATCTTTGGAAGGCGGGAGGTCGCAAGACCCCCCGACCGTATTTATTAAGTTATAAAACAATAACATTTATGATTGCACGATAAACAGTTATACAAAAATCAGCAGGACATTAGACACATTATTGTCAACAGGTGTGAGTGACTATCCTTAACAAAACTCTAATACAGATTGTTTCCTAACCGAGTCTAACATCCTCCTCTGCATTTTTGTATACTAACATTTCAGGGCCATATGGCAAGGTCGCTAACCGGTGTCAGGTCCTACTAGCTGCGCCTCACCTAAAGATGTGCGCATGCGCAGCCGGGCCTGGTAATTACCCGGTCCACGCCGTGAACTTCATTTACCCACTTAAGGAGGGCCCTTACTCTGCGCCATCCGGTGACGTCATGAGTATGCGCGCGCGGGGTGGCTACCAGCCTAAGGGAAGCGTGACTCCCCAACCCGCGCCCCTTTGAAGCACCAGTTACCTTGCCCCTGAAGTTCTAGGAGGGGCCGATGTCCCACTCCCCCTGGGCGGGAACCTCCATAGGACGATGCCCGCCCCCTCAGATCTTAAAATAGTTGCTCACCGGTCATGACCTTACCGCCACAGGCCAGCATTGTTAACCGACAATCTGGCCTCCCCCTTTACCTAGACCTAAGCCAGGAGCGCGCTTACTTAGCAAATCCCTCCAACCAGGCCCAGACATTATTAGACCACAAGACGTTCGCTGCCTCAGTCAAGTGTACCCCGTCCCTCAGGTAGAACTGCTCGCCCCAGATACACCCATGTGGAATAGTCTGCAACCGGGGGGTTCGAAATAATTTGTCCAACTGTGTGTTGATCCTCCGGCGTGAGTGATTCAACGCCCTGACCGAGTCCCCCCCCGCCACTCCCACCGGGGGATAAGTTGCGACCAAACTACTGTAGAACCCGGGCAAGTCTTGGCCACCCACCCCGCAGTGGAGATGATCTCCTCAATAAGGATGCGCCTCCCCAGTTTTGCCAAATCATTCTCCCCCAGGTGAAGTATCACCACTGACGGGGGGGCGGGCTGCTGAGCTAAGAGTCCCTGGAAAAAATTCCTAAACTGGCTGAGGCATAAACCCCCCCTCCCAAAGAATGCGATATCAAACCCCGTTTGCGCCGCCTTCATCCTACGGTCCCTAGAAAGAAAAACATGTTCTGCACGCCTGACATAAGAGTGGCCGACAATCCAAATCACCAATTTCCTGTGTCCCTCGCGCTGTGCTGGCGTCGATCGTTGACGCCCGGTGGCGAGTTCCTCCCCTGCGTCATAGGTTTGAGAAACTGCAAGAAACAGAAACATACCAGGTGTGAGCACCATCCTGTCACAACATGTCAATTCGTACATAACGTTTGTAACGTTCTGACGACCATCTCCCCAGCCTCTTCACATTCTCAACTGGGAGACCCCTCGCCACTGCCTCCGTTGCTGCCCCAATCCTAAATGAGTGGGTGCCGAATTCCTTTGGATCAAAACCTGCCAATCTAACAGTTAGCTCTAAGACTCGCCTAAACTGGTACCTAGTCAGTGGTGTACCGTCGGCGTGACACAACAGTGCGCCCCCCGCCGTGCTCTCCTGCTGCCTGCAAAAAGGCCTCCATGTGAGAAACCGGGCAGCAAGGGTTGGCCCGGGCCCGGTGGAGCACTATGGTGTGACCCCGAGTGTCTTGATCAGTTTTCGATCTCTGAATTGTTATCCACATAGCGTCCTCACTGATCTTCGCATCGGCCCACTGTAAGCCGCCCACCTTATCAGCTTTTGATCCAGCAACTAACTCCCCAATCCTCAGAGCCCCATAGAAGGCCAGGGAAAATGCAGCCTTGAACAAAAGTACCTCCCACTCAGAGCTACAGACACTGTGAAGAGCCCCCAATAAGGCTGTCAGCCATGCCAGTCCAATGGGCCTTCTCTTGTCCGCCCGGTAACTCTGTAAACGGCGCCAACCCCTCAAGGCCTTGCGTACCAGAAAGGTGTTAGTGGGATCTCGCATGCCCTTAGCCTGTGCGAAGAAGGAGACCGCCGCCCTATGTCTGCTCACAGCCGCCACTGAGCGCCCTTCCCTATGCATCGCTTCTAAGTAAGCTGCAAAGCTGTCCTCCTGGGCCCACCTAACCTCCCATTCCTGCCCCAAGAAGGCCTGGTAAGAAAAAAACGCCCCTTCGTAAGCTGTCTTGGTCCTGGGGGCTAGGCTAGCAACCACGAGGTCCTGTAATCTGGGGCACCAATCTGCCAAAGTCCTGCCGGGAACTGCGCTGGCGAGGGGTCTGCTGCAGGAAGATGTTCCCTGAAAGCCTGCATTTGAAAGCAAGAAAGGGAGTCAGCTGCATTGTTGAGGATGCCAGGGACATGCTTGGCTCTGAAAACCACATTCAATTTTAAGCACCGCAGCACAATCTCCTTTATCAAGCAGAGTATAAATGGACAGCGTGCCCCCTGCTGGTTTATACATTCCACAACTGTCATGTTATCAGACCAGAACACCACGGATTGATCGCATAAGTGTTCCGGCCAGACCATCAATGCTACCCATATTGGGAAGAGTTCCAGGAATCCGATATTGGCGGTCAGACCCCGTGCTTTCCAATCTGCCGGCCACCGCTGGGTGACCCACTTGGTCCCCAGGATGGCACCAAAGCCCACACACCCCGCAGCGTCCGTCCATAAACCCAATTCTGCTGATGTGGCGGGTGGACCCGACCACACTACTCTGCCATTAAAATCCTCCAGGAATGCCATCCATATACGCATATCCTGGCGAACCTCAGATGACAACCTCGTGTGGTGATGTTTCTCCTGTAGCCCTTTCATAGCCTGGGCAATGGAACGTGAGAAAGGGCGTGCCATTGGGATGACCCGCAGTGCAAAATTCAGTTGCCCCACCACTTCCTCTAGCTGTTGCAAGTTAACCTTGTCTGTGCGTAAGCAACGCCGCAGGGCTGCTCTAAACCTAAACACTTTGTCCCTGGGCAACCTGAAGCATCCTTCCACTGAGTCAATTTCGATACCCAGGAATTCCAAACAGGTGGACGGGCCCACTGTCTTCCCCGGCGCTAGCGGAACCCCAAAAGTCCGCATGAGCACGCAAAATTCCTGCAATGCCCAAGCACACTCCCGAGATCCCGCTGCACCCAGGAAAAGGAAATCGTCCAGATAATGCATAACCCGCTGGTGGCCCGTCGCCTCTCTCATGACCCATTCCAGAAATGAGCTAAATGTCTCAAAGTAAGCACATGATATGGAACAGCCCATGGGCATGCATTTATCCATGTAAAACTTGCCCTCAAAAGTGAAACCTAAGAGATGGTGGTCCAGAGGGTGGACTGGGAGGAGACGGAAAGCAGATTCTATGTCTGATTTTGCCATCATTGCCCCTGGCCCCAGCGCCCGCAATAAGTCAACTGCCTGGTCAAATGAGGCATTCTTTACACTACAAATCCCCTCATCAATAGCATCATTCAATGACGCTCCTCTGGGTGCCGACAGGTTGTGAATCAGTCTGAACTCCCCTTTCTCTTTTTTGGGTACTACCCCTAGTGGTGAACACACAAAATTGGGTACAGGCACCTTCAGGAAAGGACCAGCTATCCTGCCCAGAGACAGTTCCTTGCAAATCTTCGCGGCCACCACTGCGGGGTTCTGTTTTACCGACAATTGATTCCTGCAATGTGTGCTACCCGTGTACCCCCCTGCCGGGATCCTAAAACCCTGGGAGAAACCTTCTTGAAGCAGAGTGGCCGCTGTGTGGTTCAGGTACCTATTCAACCAAGGAATCATTGCCAAAACATCTATAGGGGAGGGGATATTCAAATTATCTGTCCTACTCTGGCTTCCCCCTCCCCCTCTGACTGTGGTTGCCCTGCTTGGATCTACACGATGACTCGGGTGGGAAGGGTGACCACAGACCGAACATGCATGCCTAAATCTACAGGTGCCAGGGGCCCTTGTGCAGGAGTGCTTATTGAAATCCCCGCACACCCCTTTTCTCTCAGACCCCCCCCCTACCTCTACCCAGGACCTCACTCCCCTGGGCCGACCGAAAGGGATGTTGGGGTCTGGCGGAGTACCCCCTGCCCGCACCGGCGGGCTGTGGTGGGGCTGCGTTCCCTGAGAACTGCTTATGCCAAGACACAGAGTCAACCCTGTCCCATGCCAGCGATGCGTCAAATTCTTTAGCTTTTCTGAAATTGACATCATACTCCTTCCAGGCATCCCCTGGGTACTGTTCACTCCACCCCACAATCCTACTCTGGTAGCAAGCCAATGGCGCCTGAACATTGGGAGGCCGTTCGGCCATGACGGTCGTGAATACTGCGAAAGCCCTAACCCAGTTGAGCAAAGATTCCTCCACCCTAAATCTAGAACACTCTGCCCTCCATTCATTCGGAAGCATCCACTCCTTCCGCATCTTTGCACGTTCCATTTCCCTGCTATCAAGTAACAATGAAAACATGTAAATATATTTCCCCGTCCAGATCATTTCTTTCGTTGCTTGGGACACATGTTGTGCCAAATTCTCACTCCTGGAGGGTATTGACCCATCCCCCAAAAGAGGCAGAGCCAATTCCTTACCATTGTCGGCCACCTGGGCCGGTTGACCACCATCTGCATTCGGTTGGGCGGGGCTGGAACCTGTAAGTAAAGAAGATGAGGGAACCGCAGTACTGCCGGCCGCCGCTGCCGCTTTAATCTTTTCTACCAGCTGTGCTGCATCCACAGTGTGATCCGATGAAGCAGGTAACACGCCCCCTTTTTGCAGCCAAGGCAGTAAAGCTGCTATTTGAGATACCAATTCGGCGGGGACCGCGTCTGGGTTACCCGCTGGGACCGGGGGCGCCCCAGGGGGGATGGCAGGCAACGGAGTGACCGGTGGCACTGGTGTGGCAGGCAACGGAGTGACCGGTGGCACGGACGGGGAAGGAGGCCCCGCAGGAAGGGGCGCCGGCGGTATGGCAGGAGCCGGTGCCGCGGGCGCCGGAACTACGGCACAGGTATAAGAGGTACCTGAACCGTGTGTGAAATCGAAACCGGACTTACCGGGGCTGGGGCACTGTGCCTGGGCTTCTTGGCCTTAGACTTGCGAGGTGGGCTAACGAAATCCCCCCTTGACAAGGGTGCCTTTCGCTGCTGCATGGGCCTGCCTGAAGGACCTGGGAGATCAGCAAACCTTTCATTCATGCGGGCCTCCAGTTCATCCACTTTCCCCAACCTCCTATTAATACTGTTCATCTCCCGCATCATGGCCTGCATCATAACCTCCATACTGGACCCTCCTGTACTACCCTTTGACCCTGACATGACTGCGTACCCCTATACTCCTAATATTCCAACACAGGCTCAAGTACACTTCTTACCTTCACCAGATGGAGGATGTACAGGGGGCTGTAAGCACCATGCAACCGCAACCGCAACGCCCCGACTTATCCGGTTTGTCAGGGGTGAGTAAACTCTAACGTAGACCCACCCGGCGGCTACAAGAAGCAATGAAATGCGAGCCCCCCGTTCTCCTCTTACCGTGCAAATCCTGTGCACTCCCAGCCGGAATTGGACTTGTGACCACCACTGACGTTCACCACTCAGCGTCTCCTACCCGAAATTGCAGGGATACAGTTGCAAACTTAAACCCCCAACAGTGGTACTATCACCGCCTTCCTGGCATGAAACAACAAAAAGGCGATTAATAAATGCGCAAAGCTCATACAAATTGGTGACCCGGGACACCCTTCGCGCATAAGCAGCTGGAAACCACACGAACCTGCAACCGCGCTGCTAAATTATCCACCTGCTGATATTTAGACAAAATTGCAATGGTATGTACAACACTCAATGCCGAAATCTGGCCGCGGAGCTGGCTCACCGCATACAGAGACACTCCCCCACCCCTAAACGCGATGGCACTCGTTACTGCTGAGTCACGTGTGTTAAAGAGACACCTATGGCCAATCTTTGCATAAACCCCCCCTCTCTTGTTAGGCACGGGGAGATTAAGCGGTTTGCTCAGAATCGCAGGATGTTCGGTTTTTCTTGCCGAGACTCGCCCCAGTTAACTATTGCTTCCGCGCATTCAAAAAAAGGCGCCCGGAGCGCAGGGACAAAGCCGCTCGCTATCTCGCCCCCACGCGTTGCAAACTTGAAATTACAGAAAGCCTAGGTGTCCGACCGCCAGAAAAGCCGCACAAACCCCGCACAAGCCCCCGACACCTCACCTCAATGAAATGGGAATCACTGGATCAAAAAACCAGCTGCCCGCCGTCATCCACAAATGGCGGCAAGCTCCGCCGCCCCGGTCCCGCAGTCGGAACAGACTCCAGCACCGAGTAGTCCTGGTTCACCACGCCAGCGGACCTCAATGCAATGGAGATACACCGCAGCCCTGGTCCCGCAGTCAGAAGCAACCTTCAGCGCCGAGAAGTCCTAGTTCACCACGCCAGCGGATTTGAAAAAACAAAAGCAAAAATAAGAATCACCGAGCCCATGGCACGTCCTGTGTGGGGGAGCGACCAAGGACCAAGAGGGTCACCTGGGCGCTCCCCGCTTCTTTAATCCTCAGTAACCCGCCCCCCTCCCCCCCGACCCGGATGTCGATTAGCGACATCCGGGTCAAGGGAGGGTGGCGACCAATCGGTGGCAGGGCGCGCCCCAAGGGTCACGCCCCACCCCCGAGAGGTCCCGGAGGTAAGGACGGTCGCCGCACCGCCATCCGGGCGGGGGGGCCAAGAGCCCCCCCCCTTTTCATTCACTGGCCGACCTGGATCGAATTTTGTCTTGCCTACATGTGCAAAAATAAACCTGCAGCAAGGTTTTCTCCAACAAATGATGGTGTTTTAGTCCTTTCTTTCGGTTGCACATTTTATGTGTCACTTGCACACTGTAGGGCGGAGGGGGATATTGAATATTGGTGCTATGGCGTTATGCTGCAGCATTAGCATGCTTTTTGAAGTGACTGGTCACAGCTGGTCCTCACATTTTCCCTGACACCAAGAGTTGAATTTCGAATGTCATCAGAAAGTTCATTGATGGTTTCAAGGTGTTCTATATCTTAACAAATGGAAGTAATTTGTGTGCCTGCATCAGTGCAGAGTATGTAACATAACGAGGTGTTTCATCTCTCTATGTAACTTCTATCACATATTTCAACTCCTGCAAACCATTCTGGTGTTGTTATTGTGTCCCATGCCTTTCGTTGCACACAAAAGTCAGCCTCAGGAGGAGTACTTTGATGCAAATTGCATAGACAAAACATGGAACATCAGAAAGAGTAAAGCACTTGTGGGGAACTAAGATTATTATACTTGCATGTTCCTGTGGATGAGTGGCAACATTACGGTAAATTAATAAAATCTACTTTTGTCTAGGCCCAAACGCGGTTTATATTACTCTAATGTAATTTGATTACTTTAGAGAATTGTGGGTTTTGCTTTTTTTGTAAAATTCCTGAAATTACGTAATAGCGTGGAAGCATGGTAACAATGCATCATGAATTACCAAAATGCATACAGCAGTTGTTTGCAGCAGTTGTATTTTTGGTGCAAATTTCACAATTTTACACATCTCTACTTTTTGTCAAGGTCATGTACAGAAGTTTTGCCCTTGAGGTGATCTATTAGGCATATCAAGATGCCATGAAAAATATAAAGTGTGTGGTGAATGTGAGGGATGTTGTACGTAGATGAAACTTCTTGGTTTGCTCAGATGGGCTTGTTAACCTTTGGCCCATCATTGCTGTTAGTGAGTGTTGCAAAGTTATCCTGTGCCTTGAGCAACCCCCAACATTTGCAGACTGGTACTGGTGGTAACTGACTCTGACTGACCTTGGGCTCTGCCTAACCAGGCCCAGGACCAGTGCTATGCTGAAAGAGACATTTATAATACAGTGAAAACACCTACATACACTAGGGTACACAATGGGTTGGGGTACCCATGCCATTGGCATGACCTACCCTATAAGGTCCTAGTACATAATAGGGCAGAGGGATTTAAACTACCTCTAAGTCCCTAGTATATAACAGGCCATGGCAGTTTAGAGGCCAGCAGCCCTTTCTGCGCTTGCATGTGTGCACTGCTGAGCCTGAGGTCAGTTTAAAAGTAGCCCTGTGTTGCAGGACTGCTTTAAAAAAGAATTTTGCCCAAACTTGACTTTAGTGTTTGTGGTACTTAAAAATGGATAAACTACAATGTTCGGGCATATTACGCACCCCCAGGGTCTCCCCTAGGTGTCCCAGGGGTAGTGGGTCAGAAATTTATAAGGCGCAACCTTTTTTACATGCTCTGATTTAAGTGAAATTGCACATTTCACTCCCACATTGTGATGAAGTGCTGCACAAACTCGATTTTGGTGCTAGGAGCACTGTGGAGGGAAGATCTGAAATATTTCTACATATTCAGAAACCCTAAAGTCTTCCCTAGGTGTTCCAGGGGTGGTGGTCATGTAGATATAGGCAGAGTACTTATAAAATATGTTTTTATAAGCCCTGGTGCTGGAAAAATGGCTGAAGTTATTTTCCCTTTGCAAATTCGCTGCCACATAGGTTAACATTGCAATAAGTTATTAACTAAGAAATCCAGATAGGAGAATGATAAAGATAGCATTTAAAGACTTCCCAGAATGGTACTGATAAATCCAACAATATGATATTGTTGAATGTCTCCTAAAATGTACAGACAAAAAGTTATAAGACTTTCTTGTCTGTAAGCCCAGATTTAGCCTTCCAGTGGTCTGTCTGGATTGGTCAGAGCTAAGTGGATTAGCCAGGCACTTAGACACTATGGTACCCTTTGGGGAACTTCAGGAACAAGTTACATAAGTTTGTAGAACTTTGGAGCAACTTTGGGAAAAAGCTCCATAAGTTGACCGACTCAACCTGGCCGGCCAAGTTGGCCTGCCGTCCAGGTTTGTCCCGCTGAAAAGCTCCATAGGTCTAACTTCCAGTGTTTGACCGGGAGTGGGTGAAATCTAAGGCCAACGAAACCTCACCTAATCCGGTCTGGTGTCTAGGGACCCCGCAAGAAAAAGCTCCGTAAAAGTTTCTAAGTCCGAACGAAAAAAAGATGACCGTGAGCAACTGCAAGAGCCAAGCTGCCTGCATTTAACCACGAGCCAGCCTGGATTCTTGGTTCGTCCCACTGGAATGCTACGGAGGTCGGACCATAATTTTGACCGGAAGCTCGTCGCGAGGCAATCCGGCGAACCATCACCGAATCTGGACTGGCTGACAGCTTACAGAGACCCCGGGAAGAAAAGCTCCAGAAAAGTTTTTAAGTCAGAAGGTAAAAACTTTGACCGAGACCTACCATGAGGGGTAGCCGCGCAGGGCTCCATCGCGGTCAGCATGAAACTTTGAAAAAATGTATATCTCCGGTTCCCTAAATTGGATATTTTTATGAATTGGTGCTGGATTTCTATTATGCACTGTGTCCTAATTATTTACTGAATTGTTGTTTTTAAATTATTACATACCTGTCTTCGAAGTTAAACCTGCCTGCTTGCAGCCAAGATACCAAGGGTTGAGCATGGGTATAATTTTTTACGACCTATTCTGAGCACTATACTCTGTTAGTGGCCTTATTGCCAGTGGCAAATATTCCTTTGCCGCTACTAATAATCCACTCTCCAACAGTGAAATTGCACTGGGGTGGAAAATGGCAGAACCTGGGCATGGTGCTCAAGGTACAAGTCTCAATGTGTTTAATGAGGGGGTTTGAAGTTCCACAATGTTATAAGGATACGGGTACTCATCAGTAAGAAAATTACTAAGTCATGGTGCTGTGGTGGTATACAATGTGATGGTTTCAGCTGGTTAGAATTGGGTTGAGCATGTTGCCAGCAGCACACTAGGTGAATGGTATCAACAGCAATAACCTTCCTTGAGAAGCTTACAGGTTCATTTGGCAATATACAATATTCTTGGCAGTCGCCAATACAGCTCCACTGCCACCTATATCCCTTGTTCAATGTTGTATCTGGTTTTTAATGCACGCTTTTGCAACTTGTTTCTGTGAATAGGTAGATTGTTCTTTCCTAATGTATGTTGAATGTTGCTGTTATGTGTTCATAATTAGGGTAAGGCTATAGGGTGACATGGTGGGGCTACTTCTTGAACCCTGTTTGGAAGTTCTGGGAGGATTACTTGGGACAAACAGTTGCATGTTAGAAAATCATTGACCAAAAATCTGTGCTACAAAAGTGTTGTAGCAAAAATATTGATTGCCAAAATATTATTAAGGTGGTAGACCTGTCAGCCTGTTCCTACCCCAGACTTTTTTCTGAAATTGGTTTTGTTGGCCTTGTCACTCTGTGCACTTTACAAGTGCTAACCAGTGCTATAGTGATTGTGCTCACTCCCTAAAAGCGATAAAATTAGCTTACACTTGATTGGCATATTTAATTAAATTATAGGTCCCTAGTGAAGTGGTATACAGTATACCCAAGGCCAGTGAATAAAATGCTTCCAGTGCGCCTGCAGCACTTATTGTGCCACCCACCTAATCTGCCCATTAGATTGTTTTTAAGGCCTGCCATTGCAACGTGTTTAGTTAGAAACTGTCATTTGACTTGGCAAAATAAACCTTTTGCCAAGCCTAAAACTTTTTTTACATACAAATGTCAACCCTAGGGCAGTCCCTAATGAGCCCATGGAAATTATAACAAAGTGATGGATGGTGTGCTTGAATTAATGTCAGCCACTGGCAATTGCGTAGGCCACATCCCCAACCATTGTTTTCTGCCCCCCATGACACCTCAGTGCAGTATGCAAATCAGTCTTGACCCTGCTCCTCTTGACAACAGTGCAGTCCAAACTGCCAGGCCAGGTCCTCCGAAAACAGCCCATAGGGAAGGGTGTATTGCATTTAAAAAGTTGGACCTGTACTTTTCAGTTTTACATGTCCTGGTAGTGGAAAATTCACAAATGTGTTTTTCACTATTGTGAAGTCTACTCCTCCTTTAGGATAACATTAAGTTGCCTAACTTTATTACATTTAATTTGTTGTAACTTTTGCTTGGGGACAGGTAGAAATGTCATGTTTGGTGTCTAAGAAATGTTACTGTGAAATCCTCTTTAATGATAAAGTTGGATTTTAAGTCACAGTTTTGGCAATGGTACTTTTAGAAAGTTGGCATTTTATTGTCTTAGTTGTTTGGTGCCTGCAGCTTTTCTCCTGGATCACAAGCCTAGGTGTAGTTGCCAGCTGGCCTTTGTGTATTTCTCTTGGACAGCTACACAAGAGGGGGACTGGATGTTTGCAGGGATGTGGCGCTGTACACATCCCCACATGCACTTCAAAGACACTGCATCAGCATACACACAGAACTTCACACTAGACTTTTGTGACTCCAGACAGCGTGGGACCTGGGCAGGGACACAGGAAATTCCAGACACTTCTTGGGGGGAAAACTCCAGAAGTTTCTTTCACTTCAGAGGACCAGGTAAAAAACAGGACCCTCAGACCCACTCTTCAGTTCACTTCTGGACCTGCTGAGCACTCTCAAGGACTTTACTGCTACCTTTGGCCTAGTGTGATTCAGATGACTGCCCTGCTCCACCAAGAGGACTGCTCTGCTTCCTGAAGTCTTTCTTGTGCCTTCAGAGAGAGGCCTACCCTGCTGCTTGAGACCCACTTTTCTGCTTGAACTAAGGACTTCCAAAGTGACTCAGTCAATCAATCAATCAATCAATCAATCAATCAATCAGGTGTTTGTTCAGCGTGACTACTCCCCCGTATGGGTCTTAAGGCTCTGGGGGTGAGGTGCAGGTTCCAGGCCATCAAGGAGGGGGTCCGTTGAAGAGCCAGGTCTTGAGGTCTCTTACAAAGATGGGAATTGAAGTTATCTGCCTGGGGTGGAGCGGAAGGGCGTTCCAGGCCTTGGCCGCGAGGGAGGAGAGGAAGCGACCTACTGATCTGTTTTTTCTGGTGTGTGGGACCATGGCGTAGGACAGCTGTGCTGATCGCAGGGTCTTTTGGGGTGCGTGGAAATTGAGTCGGCTGTTCAGGTATGCTGGTCCGGTGTCATGGAGGGCCTTGTGTGCATGGGTGGGCATCTTGAAGTGACTCTTGCCTCAAGGGGGAGCCAGTGGAGTGTACGCAGGTGCTGGGAGACTCCAAGGGCTAGTTGGCTAACCTCCTGATCAAAGCCTCAGGGAGAGAAAAAGCTCCAACCATCTTGAACTGGCACCTGAACCCATTCTCAGTGAGTCGTGACCTTCCAAGTGATGCCGCATCAGGCCTGGACCCTTGGAAGTGGTACTAAAAGTGTTCAGATAGCCAAACTTCTAAACTTGGGACTTGAAATTTCTTCAGCCAAAAAGTGCCCCAAGGTGCATTGCTGGTTGGCCCGACTATGCGGTAGCTTCTGCTAGGTTTATTTTATTTATTTTAGTTATTGGTTTTGTATAGCACCTGAATCACCCCCGAAGGGGTATCTCTGTGCTTCGAGCAGTGCAGCAGGAAAGGCTGACGGGCAATATTAGACTAGAGCTGTCTTAAGGAGCTTTCTGAATTGAAGATAGTCAGAACATTGTCTCAGATGGATGGAAAGCTGATTCCAATAAAGGGGAGCGAGGTAGGAAAATGTTTTCCCACCCAACCTAGATTTCCTGACCCGGGGGACTGAGAGAAGAGATTTGGTTCCTGAGCGAAGAGTTCTGGAGGGAACATAATGATTGAATTTCTCAGTGAGATCGGAGGAGCCTTTGTTATATAAGGCCTAATGAGTGGTGCAGAGGTTTTTGAACTTAACCCGCTTACGCACCAGGAGCCAATGCAGCTGTTGTAGAAGAGGGCGGGAGGCAGTTTTTGGGGTGGCATTCAAGACAAGGCACACTGCGGTGTTCTGAACCACCTACAATTGGCATAGTGTGAACTCGTTGGCTGAAGCCAGGAGAGCATTGCAGTAGTCTAATCAGCTTAGTACCATTGTCTGAACGAGGGTTTTACATGTGGAATCTGGTAGAAGAGGAAAAACTTGCCATAATAAACCAGGGACATGGAAACAGGAGCCAGCGGTATAAGCAGCGTGCCTCTTCAGGGTCAAAGTCAAATCTAGGCGGATGCCCATGTCCTTAACAATGGTTCTGGGAGCAGGAGGGGTACCAAGGTCCACCGGCTACCACTCTGGTGTCTACAGCAAAGGTACCTCTCTAAAAAGCATAATCTCAGTCTTCCCTACGTTGAATTAGAGAAAATTGCTTCTCATCCAATTTGATGTGGCTATCATTCCAGAAGAGAAAGTAGACTGAACAGAGGGGGTGGATTTGTTAAATGAGAAGAGAAGCTGAGTGTCGTCAGTGTATGAAATGAGAGTAAAGCCACAGGTCCTAAGGAGGTTAGCCAGGGGAGCAACATAGATGTTAAACAAGGTAGGATTCAAACATGAGCCCTGAGGCACTCACTTGGTCAATTCCATCGTCTTCAACCGAAAGAGACGTAAGTTAATGGTCTGAGAGAGGGAAGAAAGGTTCTTCTCCTCAACTGCAAATCCTGTTCAGCAGCTCCTCATAGAAGGGGGATCCGGCCTCCTGGAGCTCTCATCAGCTACAGCCTGCAGCTTCATCTTGCTGGAGATTTTTCAACTTCCAAAAAAGAGACTAAGTCCGAACAAAGAATCCTTTACTGTGACTTCATCCAGTGGCTCCCTGGCAACGATGCTTCCTCCTCAGACATCGCCGTCTGCCTTGCCCTGCTGAATTTTACCTTCTCAGACATTTTTTTCAATTCTCCTACTAAGCCTGAAGGTAAACAGAGACCTGGTTTAATTTGCTTTATGTATCCGAACCGCTCTACATCATGGTCGGTCATAACTTTCGACTTTGCCCTGAACTCACGTGATTAGGTGTCCACAGTTGGCACTTTGATCTTTTAGGTGTTATTTTTCACTTTAAACTTTAAAAATGTATAACTCTTTTTCTACTTATTGGATTTTTGTTAGTTTTGTGTCAAATAATTGTTAAGATTTATTTTTGTTGGTTTTGTGACAAATAATTTGTTAAGATCTACTCTATTTTTCTACATTTGTGTGGGATTTTCCATGTGTTTTGTTTTTGATGTATTACAGTTTAATTGCTGTATAACTACTTTACATATTGCCTCTAAGTTAAACTTGACTGCTTTTGTGCCAAGCTATCAAAGGGTTAAGCAGTGGTTAACTTAGTGACTTTTGAGGTTCACGCTGACAAGCTTGTCGTTGTTGCTTGACTCAGCCCCCTCAACCACCAATCCAATTGTTCACACAAAGTATGCTCAAGGTAAGCATATATAGATAAGTATATGTTTACTCTTCTCAGCTCCAAATCTTCAACAAATATGTTGTCAATTTACACAGATTTGGAGTAAGCCTATATCCCTCTGTATATACTGAGCAGGATTATATTGGTAGCTGATATTTTTTTCTACAATATGTTTTGTAGCGCATTATCTTTAGACAAATTGGGGCAGATTTACAAGCCCCCTGTGCCACCAATCTGTCATTTTTTGTGTGATGTACTGGTGGTGCATGTTACTGCTTCATATTTATGAGGACAGGAAAAGCCACCCTGTGTGGCTTTTCCTGTCCTTGTAAATATGGCCCCTTTATACGCAGCACTTTTCGTGAAAGGGGTGTTCCATGGGTGTTGCTGTGGGTGTTCCCACGCAACACCCATGGAACAAGACATATTTCCATATTTACGAGGAATTGTGAATCTGAAAATGGATCTGAATGCTACGCCACCCTAGGGTTGGCATAGCGAGGCGCAACGAGGAGAAATATTTTCATTTCTCCTCGTTTTTTCCTCTTTCAATGCTTGCTGCATTCTACAGCACGCATTGATGAAAAAAAATGCCTGTAGTAATTGTTTTTGTGCAGGAAGGGGCACCTTCCTGCACAAACACAATCTCCCCATGATGCAGGCATCCTTGCACCATGGTGCAAGGGTGCCTGAGACGGCGCATGGCAGCAGTTTGTGTCCCAAGCTCAGAGGACAGCACAGGAATGCGACATATTATTGTAAATATGTCGCATTCTTGTGCTTTGGAAGTGCCGCAGCGTGGCGCAGCCAAAGGGCTTGTGTTTTGCGCGCTGCGTCACTTCCTTGTCAATCTGCCCCTATGCTGGTACTATACCAAGGGGGGTTTGAGATTGCCATTAGATTATATCTACTTAGCTGTTAGTGGCTGAATCCACTCCAACATCTCTAAACGGTGAAAAAGGACTTATGTCGTCCATATTGTATCTGCCATGTGCACAGCAGATCCGCAGCATTTGTCAAAAAGTTCAAAGACCTACCATTGAGAGCACTTTTATTGCTTTTAGCAATCAAAAGTTTTCACGATTAAGTTACAGCGTGTGCGATATAAATTCTCAAAACTCCAAGTAGAATGCAGGCAGCAGTGCATATTGGATCAACCTTTGCTTGAGTGCCCCTACAGCAAATTGTATCTAAAGTCATTACTTTTTCTGGAGTTAATGGGTTTACTCACAGGGTATTTTAAAAAAAGTCGTTGTTGCCATTCAGTAAAGAGACCCTAAGAAAAACAGAGCATAAACATGACTTCAGTTCAGCAATTAATCTAAATTCTAGTCATCCGTTTTTGCCACTAAGTGAGATGTAGTCAAATGTGATGATATTTTTCATCTCCATGAATCAATTAGACAGAGTAAAATATGCCTTATGTTCTGTAATTATAGAGTTTTCTCAATCCTCACACATAGATAATCCCAGTAAATATAGCATGAGGAATGTGTGTGTCTGAAATTGTAATTGTTTGACACACAAAATGGAGACTTGGCAAACAAATGCCACATTGTTCTTGTATGCAGCTTTCATCACCCACAAGTCGGAGAATATGAGATTAATTAACAAGCCGATTCTAAAGTCTTAAGGCCATTAAACACCGGAAATAGGGTAGCATCTGCCATTTACAAAGAAAGTCTCTTTAGTAAAGCCTGCTTGGCCGCTTACCTCTTCAATGCCTAAGCACTGATCTTCACATGAAGACAGGTGGATGAGCCACATTTATCCAAGCTGTCTTCTTAAGTTCCCTGCCTGTCCTGGGGATAAACGGTCTCCAAATCTCAGCAGTGCTTATCATTGGGAAACAGAAGAAGCAGGGATTGGAGAGGTATAATTTAATCACTGTAATACTGCTAAATATAGTTAATCTGATGCTCTAAACAATTGACATCACCCAAGTTTCTCTTCAACAACAGGTTCTGTACCTATGTGGAAACAGTTGGAACTCTGGTGAAAGTGGGTGTGAGGTTGCATTTGTAGGGGCTTCCTGAAGGGTGATTCAACCCTCTGCACCAAAGCATTCAGGATGTGATTCCTGCCCTTCCATCCCTCCCTCACCAGCCACGTATCCCCGTAAACGGACAATACAACCATGTCAGATGCTGTAACCCAGCGGGATATCGACTACAATGTATTATGGGGCCAAAATATCCCCATCATTGTGGAGTTAAGAATAATAAATCTATCCTTATCTACATGCACTTACCTACCGTCACAATATTTTGGTCCTGGATATTTAGGTCTTGATTTTTTGGCTCCACATTTTTTTTGTCCTTGATATTCTGATATACACCTTTCGGGTTTTGCTTGAGTGGAGTTGTGGATGAGACGTAGGGCATCATTAAGGGTGCCCGGGATTGGAACCTGGTGACTCTGCAACCTCCAATGAGTTACCAATTCCGCTGGTAACTCTGGTGGAGAAGTTACTGTGAATTACAATTGAGAACTTGGGGTACCAGTAACAAATAAGTCACCTGTATATATATTTTTTTGTTTTCACTCAGCAACACCAGTGGAAAATCATAATTATGTTTCCTTGCTCTTCTGCAGCACTGACTTCTAAACAGCCAATGTTCATTCCTCTACTATGGAGCACATTTGTATTGCACAGTTTACCAGGGGGTCTTTAATATAGATTCATTGTGTTCAGAGCAACTTGTGCAAAGGGCATATGGGAGCCTGCAGTGTGTGGTAGGCCTGCTGTGCACAGGAGTACCTTCAGTCAGGGACGTCAGTACGTAAGGATGTACTAGAGGGCTAAGAGAAGCAATTACATTGGAATGCCCATGACGGATGCAGCTATGACTGCCTAATGAAAGTACTAATTCATTACAGAATGTCACCAATGGAGCTATGAGTCATCTGGGTGCATGTTGATGGTGGTTATAGTATGCAGTCAAACCTCTGCTGCTGGTCTCTTTTAAGATAGCAATATAATGTCATGGGATGCATTTGATTGTATACGATGTCATGTAATAGGATACTTTGCCACATTGTGTTATCCTTTCATCCATTTACCTGTTTTGTGTCACGTGCAATTAATACTTTTGCATTCTGTCAAACCCACAGATTTTTCAATTTCATTGAAAATCCTTTCAGATCTCCGCTATAACTAGATCAACGAAACTGAATCCCAGGCCCATAGTTAAAGTATAACACTTTCTCATAAACAGGGAGGAAACCAAGTACCTTTCAATACCCTAATTGTGGTTTTACAGACTACGTAATCCTCAAATCCAGGGGCAGCTCCTCCACTAGGGTGAAGGAGTGTCCTCCCACTGCTTTCTCGCAGTGCGAGAAAGCCAAAACATACAATGGTAATAACTTTCAGTTATTACCATTTTATGTTTACTTTGCGCATTGTGGGAGGGCGGGTGACCACGGCTGCTTTGCTCTTTGAGCAGGGCAGGGGAGGAGTGGTTTGCCCACTCCTGAGTGCACAAAGACTGTTTGGTTGGCCCTCTCTGGACACACAAACCAGTCATGCACACTCTGTCTTCTCCATTCAGGCTGCACTGCAGACTGCAGGGAAAACATGCCCACCCCACTAGCCCCTGGCTGGGCGCCGTTTCGACCAATGACAATGCTGCATGCAGCGTTGTGATTGACTTGGGGGAAGGAGCCTGGCTGCTTGCTTCCTTTTCCTGTTGAAGGCAGGAGAGCAGGAGCAGAGAAGCCGCAGGACCCGTGGAAAGGTAAGTTTAATTTAATTTCTTTTCTTTTTCTTTACTTTTTTTATTTCCCCGCGATCCCCTAACACCCCCCCGTGATTCCACCCTCTCCTGCAACCCCTCGAGCCTGACCCCCCACCTGTGAGCCATGCTGGCCGCTACTGCTCAAATCCTGTATTAGGTTCTCAAATTATGCAGTAGATCCTTGAATTCAAGGATCCTCCAATCCTGCAATATATCCTGAAATTCAGCTGTAGCCACCCACACAGATGGGGCATACAGTCATGGATTTTGGTTTGCTTCCTTGGGGATAAGATTGACTGCACTGGTCATGTTGGGTAACAACTGGGCGGGCACACACATGGGCAGCATAACTCTTGTCAAGCAACACAGATGACCACCTGAGTGGTAAGGCACTGAGTAACAGGCAAAAAGAGTTGCCAATAATCCCTAGGAGCAGAGGTGGATGGGAATGAGGGCTAGCACCTGTGAGCAGCCACGGTACCTTACATATAATGATACCGAACAATATATCAACACATTTACTATGGGTCAATCAGAAAACCAGAGCTAGCAATCTCAATATTATTACATTGAGTTTCCCCAGTTGTAGTATATGCAAGCTCCCACTATGGTAGTCTCTCCTATCTTTTATATAGCTGACACAGAGACTAATAAGACTCATATTACGGGATTTAATCCTTCAGGTCATTAGGATCTCTCACCTGGGTCAACAGAGTACTCTCACCAAATCTGGGTGTCTTTTCGTGAGGGTTTCTTCAACAAAATGATCTCACCCATTATACCTGGTCACAGCCTTTACTTCCATGTGGCCTTTGCTGCACAGTGGAGGACAAATTGACTTCATTAACTTGGTGGAATGCTGGTTGCAATTTTTTAGCTCCATTTGTGATTCAGGTGAGAGCCCGTCAAGCAGTCACTCTGGCCCAACACTGAATCCCCCCTTCAACAATGAGAGAGCAAACCCCTAAGGAGTCCTGATACCAGCTGACTAGAGTTCAAAAGTGGTCTAGAGATGCCAATCCTTGCCCATGAACCAGCTTTCCAAGTTATGGCATGATCTACAGAAGTAGGACCAAAGGAAATTTATTTGTTGGTTCTCTGATGCTGAAAATTATACCAGCAGCACCGGCTCATGTTTATAACCCAGCAGCAGAAGACCACTAGCTTACTGGAAACACTGTACCTTCACCTGGCCTCAATTGATAGGGGTCTGTCTAGCACTTTCTGAAGATAGGCCTCAGGGCTACTGAAAGACATACTGGACACTGGGTGGTGCACAAACAGGGGTTGAAGGATGAACCGGCTCTACTGATTCCGGGTGTCACAGCTCCTTCATCATAGGTTGCTCAGTACTTGGCATTATTGCTCCGTCACTCTTGGACAGGCCTTTATTTCTGTATGCACCTGAACTAAGCATTGTTCTGTTTGGGCGAGCTTCACTGCTGGGAACCTCCAGTACCCTCTTATGCTCATTGAAAACCTCTTCCTTCGAGCCTCCTTCCAGCAATGTTCTTATCAAGATTCTAGCAGTAGTTCAGGTCATGTTCCTTACCTGAGAATGGTGCAGGCTTCCCAGAAGCATCTGCTCTGGAATTCAGAAATTTTCTCTCATCCACTGCTGTGGACCACCTGTCACATGTCAGTAAGATATCCCGGGGCCACTGGTCAGGATATGCTATCCAATGTTTATGCTAGGTTTGCAGGCTAATAATGTATATTGCCATAGCCTGGATTCTTGTGTGTTTAATCTCACACATAGTTACTCAGCAACATGTTATTGTTCTTTAAATGTAGTCTGACAGACAATGCTTCCAAGAAAAATGGCAGATAAGGAGCTGAGTTTCCCTCACTTGGTTGATACACAACACCCACCTGTGCTAACCTCTGAGGAAAGCATTGAGCAGAAAGGGGTCAGAGACTGGCCTTACTGTTTGATGGGGCTTCCCTCGCCTCCTTCCCTTGACAGGAGCCAGGTCCACCTAAAAGTCTTCATGAATGGTCTAGAAACCATGTCCAATCTGGATCCACAGTCTGGCAGGCTCTCTTCATTCTCCATTGTGTGAACTACACTTACTCAGGAGATCCCACATTTTTGGGATAAGAGCGTTATTTAAGGATGCATTTGTTTCTTCTTTAGCCAGCCAGTTGTATGGCATAAAAGCTGACGTGAGAGGGAGAGAGAGTGTTGCTATGCATGAATTGTGAAGTCTTTCAGCATTTGACTTGCCAGCTGGGCTATATTAGTTGGTTTTAGTAAAAGTTGTACACCTGTTCCCACTATCAGACGAAAGCACTAAGAGATAGAAGTGGCCACTATTGAATCAGACTTCAAGATGCTTATTGAATTGTGAGAAAAACAATATATCATTGGTAGGACTGTACTATATTGTAATATAGTTTTCAGATACATAAATAACTATTTCACTTCAGAACACATGGAAAGCATATTTAGGACCCAGCCGTATTACAAAAGATCAAGCAAACATTCAACACATTTCCTCATCTGCAGACTCACACATTTTTTTGCTTGGAAGCAACAGTAAAAATCTCAGAGGTTGTATGACATTGTACACGGACACGATCTTATCAATCATTTATCTAAGATCCCATATTCTCATATAGTATTTACTTTCCAACACCTGTTTAAACAGCATATAGACTGTAATCAGTGTTTTGTGAACTATTAGTAGCAAATCAATTCCAAAAAATGATCCTTTGCTTTAGGTTAAACATATATTATATGGGTTGTATGTGAGGTCATAGAAAAATGATTAAATAAAATACCCTTATGGAGAAGCATTTAACCTACATTGTTTAATGGAAATTTGTGAGAAACCAATTCATAGAATGCCTTTTTTTCAAAGTTGACTTTTGCATGTTGATGTTTTATAGTGTAGATGTGATTAATCTTGAAATTCAGTTCTCTTTTTTGGTTTTGTGCAAGATGAACATCGGTCCTTTAGCTCTATATCCCCCTACTCCATAACTCCCAAAATGTGTTGTTTCCTTAGCGAAAAGCCTTTTTAAAATGGATTCTTGTAACTGTATTAAAAAGTGGTATATTTTGAAAACTGTATTCTATAACGAGGATTTGATATTTATAGCCGCCTGCTTCCCATTAATAATATATATTCAGTTGCAGATTTAATGTACTTCCTAATTTGTAAGTACAATAAAATTGTATTGGTTAGATGCTCCAGTTTCTTAAAATATTTTAATTTAATTTACGACATAGTTCCATTTCCTTAACTATCTTTCCTTCAAAATGTTTCCTTTCATTTCCAATTTATCTTCTTAAAATCATATTTCCTCAATATTAGTTTTCCATGACTTGGTTTCCTCCAATTTGTATTCACAGTTTTAATTTCCCTAATAATTGACATACATCAAGTTCATCTCTTTTACACACATTTCAAGCAATAAATAATTATTTTAGAAATAAACATGTAGCTATTGCCTGCATGAGGTAAACAAAGGCATTTTGGTAATGTTACTTTGAAGACCCCCTTACCCCCAATAGGCACATTATTTCCGCCAGAGCCGAGAGAAACCATATATTTGTAGTTTATCAAACAAACAGCACTCCTTATCAACACTTGCTTAGCGCGAATATCACCAGGACATATAAGACATACACTGCAGCATGCTGTTAAAGATAAACATCATCCTAATTCATGACTATATATAAAATAGTCTATGTCCAAAAGTAAGTATTGACAAATAATGTATTTCTACAAATATCAAATAGACGCAATACAAAGATAGGAAAAATGGCAAATAAATGCATCAAAATGAAGACGTGCAACAGCACCATGAGAGAAAGGTATAAACAAGACAATGAAGTAAATGCAGATATATGAGACAAATGAAATACACACACTGTTAAAAATGAGGCATGTATCCGCATAAAAATGCACTACAAAGATATGGTAAACCGCTACATTGCTCATAGCTGCCAAGGTTTCAGATTGTCATGTGTGACATTTTCATAATTTCAGTGTAATTATGAGTGACAATTCCCGCTAGCAAAATCAAGCAATGTAGACGAGGGAAACGTATATGGAAATTACACGCACATAAATAAATGAGCAACGATAAACCCAAAGATTTTAAATTTGCTGCAAAGCACCAGAAATGGAAGGGCACTAAACTGCAGTTGTGTGTCGAGGCGAACCTGTAGCAGTGCTGTCACTAGCGCTACTAAGGGCCGCCAACATGGATCTTCTCAGCTGACTTAACTTCCTAAATATCGTAAATTAATATCTGGAAGAAAGTTTCTAATGTATGACATTGTATCATTGAAAGTGTCGGCAATCAGCTGACTCTCGAGACGCCACAGATCATTCCACTGTACTGAATGACTGCAATCTACAGAAACATTCAAAACCTTCACAACCATTGTCACAAATATTCTTGCCTCTTTCCAAGAGCTGTAGAAGTCACCACCCTGACTTGCTAGTTCATAAGGAGCTATAAGTTAGCAAGTACTCAGAAGTAAAAGTCAAGTTTCTGAAAGCGAAGAGTCATCCGAAGGTAATTTGTTGGATGGCACCAGTGTTGTCACCAGAAGCTATTGAATGAAATCACATTTTTAGCTGAACCAGAGTGAGAGAGAGTTCACGCCAGATAGTACACTCACTTTGGTTTTGAGTCCAGCAGCAATTCTTTCATACAGGCCGCCTCGTCGTGGCCTCAACTACTCCACCTTGATTCTGAGGCTCAGCTGCTGCATGTAGAGACCGGTGTGCTCCTCTGTGCTGATCTCTGGGCTGAACAACTCGAGTGTCATGGCCCTCTGCCGGGGGGCTTACAAACAACTGCAAGCTCCCAGTGCGGTGTGTCGGCTCTGTTGTGTGCTGGATCAACATTTTTATTAATGAAATTACCACAGTGCAACACAGTGCAAGACAACCGAAACTTTACTCATTAACTAAGGCTGTTCTGAGTCAAGGAAGTTAGGAATGTAGCAAATATCCCACGCCGTGGCGGATGGTGAATCCTAGCATACCTGTTACATTGTAACCTGTAACAAAGGTGCTCATACATTGCTCGATGACACCATTTGCCTAGAGCCAAAGAGGTGTGCTTTTCTGATGCTTGACATTTAGGTGAGTGACAAAGGGGCTCATTTATGAGCCCCTGCGTCACTTTTGCGCCGCCGGTGCGTCACTTTTTGTGACGCACCAGTGGCAGAAAACATGCGCCATGTTGCGCCATATTTACAAAGTGACGCATCTAGGTAGATGCGTCACTTTGTAAACCCCTGCGCCACATTATACCTGCGCCAGGTATAATGTATGCAAGGGGGGCGTTTTGACGCAACAAAGGGTCGTAGAAGTGACGCAGTGAAATCTACGAGATTTCACTGCGCCACTTCTAGTGTGCAAATGCGTCAATTTCTTGCGCCTGCCTCACAGCAGGCGTAAGACTGACGCAGGCCCTTTCACATGGGGCTTGCCCCATGTGAAAGGACTCATTGCTGGAGTTGCGTCACTTTTGTGACACACTCCAGCGATGCGTCACTTTTGCGCCTACAGATACGTCAGAAATACTGACGTATCTGTGACTCCTTGCGACATGATGCGTCATACTGTAAATATGACGCATCACTGGAGTCGCAGGGAGGGCGCAGTGAAAAGTGGCGCATCACTGTTTTCACGCAGTGATGCGTCACTTTTCATAAATGAGGCCCAAAGTCTTTAAATTATCAACTATTAAAATGTGGGCCATTGTCAGATTTCAAAATTGAAGGAACACCCCATGTTGCAAAAATACTTTCTAATCTCTCAATGACTCTGTCATGAGTAGTTGAAGACAGATCTTCCACTATGGGGAAACACAAGTATCCATCAACAACTACTTAGATGATGTCCATTGTCAAGGGGTTTGAAGAAATAAATTGCAATCTTCTTCCATAAATGCTTTGGAAGATCAGACATGTTTACTAGGATGTGGTGTTGTTTTGGATGACAAACTGTTGCACAAATGACATGCCCTTGATTCCTTTTCAACTCATTCATCAAGACGAAAGAACCACACTCAATCCATTTGGGCTCATTTAGTAACAACTCTACTGTGTCTCTCATGTGCCAGTTCAATGACTTGTTGTCTCAGACTCTCTGGTATGACAATTCTCAACCCTCATAATATAATGCCTTCTGGCGTAACAGAAAGTTCTTCCTGCACGTTTTAGAATTTCTCGTAATCAAGATCATCATGAAGAGGTTGAGTATGTTTTCTCCAGGATTGATGTGTAATAATGTAATTAACAAATCTCTGTCAGTGCTTGTGGCAGCAACAATTGGATCTACTGATATGGCAGTAGGTGTACTGGAATTCATGAAGTTAACATAAGCATCAGCTGCTTTAGAAGTGGTTCCATGACAGGGCATGGCTACATGCAAGAAATAGTCAGCTGAGTTTTGATCTTTTCCTGGACGATGCACAATTGTATAATCATACTCCTGCAAGCTCAACCCCCAACTCTCAAAGACAAGGGGCATCTTGGCTTTAGGATTACCAAAAATGTTGAGTAATGCTTGGTGATCGGTGACAACAGTGAAGTGCTTTTAATGCAGGAACACATGAAAATGCTCACAAGCCCACACCACAGCAAGGCTTTTTTTTCAGGTTGTTAATAGACCCAGTCTGTTGGTGACAAACCCCTGCTAGCATAAGCCACAATGTGTCTTGTTGCACCTAGATTTGTGTGCTGTGCAAGGATGGAATCTAGCCCCACCGGGCTTGCATCAACACAGCCTCAATCTGCAGTTTTGGATCAAAGTATGCCATTTCAGTGGCGCTCTCAAGTGCATGCTTGATTTTCTTGGAGCTTTGTTCACATTCATGTGACCATTGAAATGAAACATTTTGTTTTGTTACGTTTCTCAAGGGGGCACTTACAGTGGCAAAATCATGTATATACTGGCCATACCAAGGAAGGCTCACAGAATAGTTCCATCCTGTGTGGGAGAAGTGGATAACAAAGCTTATACTTTATTTGTATCTGGAATAATTCCCCCATCAGAAAAGATGTGACCAAAGAACTTGATTTTTTTGTGTGAAACTCACATTTTGCTACATTTGCAGTGAGACCTGCATCAGCAAGTATGCAAAACACTTGTGTAGGAGCTTTATCATGTTCTTTCTAGTGGCCCCAAAAACCAGTATGTCATCACTGTAATTGAAAGCATTTGTGACTGCCTGTATTGTGCAACAAATGACAACCTGAAAGAGTTCTGCAGCTGATTACAGTCCAAAACATAGTATTTTATATCTAAAAAAACCAACATGAGGCAAAAAGGTAGTAAAGTGCCTGCAATTTTCTTTCAGTTCAAGTTGTTGATACTCTTGTTCAAATCAAGGTGAGAAAAGACGTTGGCTCCATTCAACTGTGTAATCATGTCAGTAATATGCGGACGGACCTGGATGTCATTCTCTTTCAATCACTTTTTCTTTTTTTGAGTTTTATATAGCGCGAACTAGACCCGAGACATCGGGTATCAGAGTGCTTTACATAGCACCAGTTTTGCTACATGAGGACATATTCATTTTTGTTAGGCACGGGAAGATAAAGTGATTTGCCCAGAATCACAAGATGTTGAGCATCGTTGACGAGACTCGAACCCGGTTACCCAGCTTCAAGGTCGACCGCTCAATCCGTAAAGCTACATCCTCTCCCCCACCTTGTTCACTTGGCACATATCAACTCAGATGCGCACTGCTTTCTCTATTATCCTTCTTCGTCACCTGCACTATGGGTGACACCCATGGCCTCGGAACAGTGGATCGCTCAATGATGTCATGTTTTAATAGTGTTTCATTTTAAACTTGGTGTTTAACGCCTCTTTTATTTGAAGGTCCATCACTTCATCACCATGTGAAAATTTCTTTATATCTTCTTTTTCTTCTTCACACACCAAATTCTTCAAATATTTCATGATCTTTTTGTCATATGCTTCTTCCAGTGCATCAATTAAATCATTTAAGGATTTGATCCAGGCAGTCTCTCCGTCACCAGTATTCTGCTTTTTGGCAGTATCGAAGGGAGGCGATAGTTTTAGGAATGTGGCAGCATCATAACCCATGGAAATTCCTGCTGACAAAAGCAGAGCACACTCCACAAGCGTCTGCTGCCCTCTTGGGCCTGCACCTTCGTTAAGCGCTGACCGTTTTCCCATAATTTCAGTTGTCGCACCCGTTGTCTGGTTGTGAGGTGCTATCTTCTTCTTTGGTGGTGAGTAGCAGTTTTGTTTCTTGCAGTGGGTCTTCACCCCTCTCAACTCTTTGTTTTGTACCTCATTTCTACTGCCTTTAGAATATATTTGTGTCAGATATATTTCTGCTTTTAGTGTTTCCTTGCACTCGGCCATCACTGCCTTTAGCACTTCTCTGTAACTTGTTGTCACAGCCTTTAACGTTGTCGTACTGTATGAATGATGGATCTGTGTTAGGCTGTGGCACAGTATCTCTTGTCTCGACATTACCAACCACTTTCTAGCGGACAACAAACAAACTTTCTGTAAGACCTTCACTTTGTTCACAGGCCTTGCACTGGCTGGAGTGTAGAGGCTAACCATCGATTTTTCACTTTGACTGCAGCCTATGCGGCACGCGTTAGCAATTTGCTGGACCACGGGAAACTCTCCACGGGTCCACTCTTGGTTCTTCGGGTTGCACGGTTTATGTAGTCCCCTATCTTGTTGCCAGTTGTAGGGTCCCCCCCCCCCCTGCCTGGAAGCATGTAAATGATCACACCACATATGGAGCTCAGTGTACAAGTCTTTATTCTTCAGAGTGTAACCGTTAACTGAACTCACTACATCATGAATTTTCTTAATCACACCCAATCACTTACGTCACTATTCTACGGAGTCCGTCGGGGACCGGAAGGGTCCCACTATCTCTGTCACACACAGCACTAGTCCCCACAACCCACACTCACCCATAGGTCCCCTGTCTACACCCATTACGTTTTGCTATTTCATTTTTTTTTTTTTTTACAATTCAGGAGGTTCCATGGAAACACAATTTGCTGCCAGTGCTCTCCTTTCTCCAAATTCTATGTCAAACAGCTTTTATTTTTTATCTAATTGCTCCACGATAGGCTTTTGCGACCTTGGAACACTACATTAAAAAAATCGAAATGGCCACATCATGACATACATGTGTGTATGAATGTAAGGCATGTATGCATATACGTTATCATGCTGGGGCCAAATGCCCAAAATGGCCACCATGTTCATCATTGACTACAAGCATTAACAAATCCAAGGAGTTTACTAATGCCTTTCAAACATAAGACTTTTGGTTTTGCCAGTACTACCTAATGTGTTGCACATTCCTGGCTTGAGCTTTCTCACCAACTAGAGATGTACACCTGCTCGAACTGGGATGATGAGGGATCCCCATCTATGACACTAAAGTGGCCTGGTGGAAAAATATGTACAGGTCTAGGTTGTGCACCTGCTTTTTTTATGCACTTGTTGCAAGCTATGACGTCATGTAATATTTGGGCAGATTTGCTCCTCTCTGCTTGAATCGTCATTAAGAAAGACCCTTGAAGCATTTGTCACTCATAGCACAAAACACGAGTGATAAATGTCGAATCCATCACCTGCTTCTCACCCTTGCCTGAGTTGTGGTTCATTTCCCCTAATTAGAGCCTTCACCGTCATTGAGTTAGTTCGAAAATAAAGCAGTACAGGTTATTAAACATGAGATGGATGAGTGATAAACTCGCCTGAGCTTGGAATTTATGTGGCAGGGGAATATTTTATAGACCTCACTAAAATTTTAATTGATTTTGTGATGAACTGAGTCTTCATTTTTTTAAACCATTTGTCTGCATCCGCAGATCGCTGTTTATAAGTTAAATCTGAAAAAGTAGTCTGGATATGTATACTGTAAAACGCCTCCTTGTTTAGATTTTTACACGAATGCCATCAAAAACTGGAAAAATAGTCTTAGATAACTATAATTTTATGAGTTTTTCTTGTCGCTGCCTTATCTCCTTCGTGCTGATCTGTTCTCTCTTATTCTTCTGCACGTTCATATCTCATTAATTCACCTTTGTTTCGAGTCTGCAAGATAGCACAGTAGGTTCAAGAAAATAGAGGCAGTTTATGTTGCAGGTTCAAATCTGCTGGAGTGAACCCGAGTGGCTGTTGTTCGCCACACTTGTATTTTTTTGCACCAATTTTTAAATGCAAAATGCAATCTGACACCCATGCATTTAATGTTAAAACAGTGAAGAATGCCAGATTTGCATTTTGCATAATTTTGCATAATTACTTCCATTTTTTCACACAATAATGCAAAAGTAAACTTCACGAATTTCGCATACTCCTGCTTGCAATGTGCTGTTTTAACTGCACTATTAAATCCCATGCCACTCTAGGCACCACCCCTGGGAGGAATGGGGGCCATGTGGATAAGTATTTACCGGTCTGCTAAGTTGGAACACTGGCGAAGGATTAATCGTGCATCTGGGAGCTGAGGCCCATCCACGGGCTGAAACAAAGTATTTTAGCATCACTACCATTAACGGAACATTAACAGCTGCAACTTCAATGCCCAGAATGCTCCATGATGACGTAGCGGAGCAGTTCATACAGGACGATACATTCAGTATTTAAATGGAGGGAAGTTTCACATACACGTCAATGCCATAAGCCTCTGAGGAAGGAGGATGATATACTCCGAAATGCGTCAGGTGATTTATACATGGCAAAAGCTGCATTTATCGACTCTCAGACCAGCGCGCATACCTAATGAATGCTTTTAGCACATCACCGGCATACTTGTTCGGGGGTGGCTCCTACGCGATGGTGGAGGAGCATCGCCTCACTGTTTTTAAACAGTAAGAAACATAAAATGATAATAACTTAGAGTTATTTGTCATTTTACGTTTCATGTCCTGCTGCTTTGCAGCGGGCGGGAGGGTGGGGCTGCTCTGCTCTCCAAGCAGGGCAGGGGAGGAGTGGTTTGCGCACTCCTGACTGTGCAATGTCGGTTTGGTCGACCCTCTCAGCCCCCCCAAACCAGTCATGCGCACTTTCCCCTTCTCCAGGGAGAATATGCCCACCCCTCCAGCCTTGTGTCACGGCGCTGAGGCCAATCACAACGCTGCATTACAGCATTGTGATTGGTATGGGGAGGGAGCCTGGCTGCTTGCTTCCTGTTTTTGCCCAAGACAGGAGAGCAGGAGCAGAGAAGAAGTTGGACCCGGCTCAAGGTAATAAGTTTGTTATTTATTCAATTCTGAACCCCCCTGCGACTCCCTCCGTGATGCACCGCAACTCCCTCCATGCCCGCCCCCCCACCTGCGAGCCATGCCAGCTGCAACTGTACTTGTTGTACAATAATTGGTTGTAAAAACTTGAGTTGTAAGATTTTGTCATTGTAATGCCTTCGTTGTAAAGGCATCTGTCCCAGGTAAATTGTGAGCATTGAGTCGAGTGCATCCTTCACATTTAAAAGAAACTCCTGGGTGACAAACCCTGGTAATAGATGCTGCATTGTGCATGACATTTTCACAATCTGGCTTAACTCTCTGACAAGTCATTCAATAAATTGTCTATAAATGGTAAAAATATTGTAATCCTATAGTAGGCCTCAGGATCGCTAGTCTTGTAATTGGGCCATTAAATCTGCCTGCCAGTAAGGTATGTCATGGTCAGAGGTTTCCCTGCTGTGGTTTGGAATTTCACAAAAGTGTCTTGAAATGCTTCTTCAGCTTTATCTCTGTTTTCTTGAATCACCTGTGACTTTTTCTATCCACACTTGGATCGCCAACTCCACAGAAAAGCTCATCCCGCTACGTAACCCCGACAAGCAGCGCCCCAGGAAAGCCCGACGCACCTGCAGACGCTTGGACAAGCACTGGAGAAACAGCAATACACCTGAAAACTTCACCACCTACAAGGACGCCATGACGAAATACAATCAATACATCAGAACCACCAAAAGGACCTTCATCCACAACAGAATCCTCGCCAACTCCAGCAACTCAAAGGTACTTTTCAGCATCAATTCAGGAATTCACCAAGCCCTACAGCGAAGCCATGGACATCTCCCCCTCCCAGGACATCTGTGACAAACTCGTATCCTATTCCCACCTGAGGATAATGAACCTCCACGACAACTTCAACAACAACGATACGCCTGACCCCGCAGCCATCCCACCCTCCGGCAATGCCAGCCAGTCCACCATCTTCCCATGAGGCACAGGGTATAGACTGATTTGCATATAGCTATGTCTGAATTGGGTTGGGGAAGTGATCTAAAGAATGATGATGGATTCAACCCAGATCTGTGACTGGGGGTAAGTGTTTGAAAGGTTTCAGCACTCCGTTCATCATCTCCTTGTGTTGGCTTTGTTCACCCTAAGTAGGCAGGGTATGCCCAGACGTGGGTCCCTTGCTCACTTTGCCACTGGATTCAAGCTAGCCTGGCTGATGAGGGGTGTTACCCCAAAAGTGGTCGCAGGATGCTTGGTTCTGGTCCAAGGAAGACATGGCTTGGCAGCTGTATCTGAACTGGGGTGAGGAAGTGAGCTAAAGAATGATGATGCATTCAAACCTGATCTGTGACTTGGGGTGAGTGTTGGAAAAGTTTCAGCACTTTGTCCATCATCTCCTTGTGTTTGCAAGATTTGAAAACAAAGCATTAATGTTTGATATGAGAAAGAGATACCCATCTAGCGACTTAATAGCACAAGATGTAATTAGAAAACTTTAGATCAATCCTAGCTTCCCTGCTTCACAAACTTGTGTGATCTTAGACAAATAATTCACTTTACTGATAATAAAATAATAATTCTCTACTTTCATATATGAAAGCGCTCAACTTAGCCCATGGCAGTAAGTTAACACCCTGGTGAATTATGGAAAGGGTTGAGATCATTCCCTTCATTTTCTCTAAAGCAGTGTGGTGGAACAATTTTCAGAGTAGGGCCTGACATCAGTGTTACGTCACTGAAGTCAAAGCAACTGTGAAAAATTTAAGCTTCATGCTAAGAGATCAAGTGAAGCAAACGAGTCACACTCATTTATCAGAAGAGCAGTAAGGATGTGTTATATAAGCGGTGGTGCATATTGCAGCATACTTTGGCACATCTATACTAAAGCATGGTGTGGTAGCGCATCATCATTTACAGACACTACAATTTCTATTGAAATGGCCACTAAATTTGAAGAGATGTGCAGTTTTAGTGATTGAACTTTATAGCACTTAAACAATAATGCGTGGAAATTAGGCCTGGGCTAAAATTCCGTTCCGCTCGTGGAAATTGCGATAATTTGACATTTTCGCATTCCTCGGAGAGCGCGAAAATGTCAAAATTTCCGCAATCCGCATTTTACCGGAAATGTTTTGCTTGCTCGCGCTGTGAAATAATACATTCTTGTGTGCGCGCGATCGCCTTACCTGAATACCCGCGTTCGCCAACAAGTTTTCCCGATCCGGTCGCGTTCTCCACGAGGTGTTGGATTGTTGGTAGCCATTTGCGCTGTCTCGCGACAGTTCGCGCCCGCAGTAACATCATTTGTCGCGCGATCACGTCTTTCTTCTCGCGATCATGCACCGCGAGACAAGTGAAAACAAGATGGCCGCGCCCGCGAGCAACCGCATGGGTAAGTTGGCGAGCCGCGACCACGCAGAAAATACCGCGAACGGGCGGGAAAAAAACTTCCGCATCTTCGCGATATTTCCACGTGTTTGCGGAGATTTTTAACATTTTCGCGATAATTTGCGAAAGTGAATTTCGCAAATTCCGCCCACCCCAGTGGAAATCGGATTTCACAATATTTATCACTTGAGCATCAAACAAGTAAAGTGACTGAAATGGTTTCATCATACTTCACAATTACAAAAATGCACTTCATTTGTGCTTTCATCATACTTCACAATTACAAAAATGCACTTCATTTGTGCTTTCCTGTCTGCTAGTATATATTGACTATATTGTACAGTTCATTTGCATTTATTTAAATTTTGCTGTGGGTTTGAAAACAAATTACATTCTACAGATTTTACTTTCACTTTTCCTGTACCCCTGAAGGATTCTGACATAGTTCATTTTGCAAAATCCTCCCACTTTGTTTACAGCCAGACAAAGAAAAGTAAACACCAATCTCTATGCTAGAAGAATAAGCACTCATTTGACAGATGACATAGCCTGACATTTGGCTTCTAACTTTTAATGCATAAGAAATGTCACATGATACAATAATAAAGTAAAGACATATTTATTTATTTTTCACTTTCTTAATTCCAGCACGGTTATTTGAGGGATTCTGCAGCTCCCTACACAACTCTACTTCTAACGACTGTGTATTAAAATACCATACTTTAATGGCTTTACTGGCAACAAAGTAGTGTTTGTTACTGCATGAGTTTATAGCACTGCAAAAGGACACATTGTACATTTTGAAATTCCTTCTCTGTCTGTGTGGGAAGACAAGTCCATGACACATGTCAAGCTTCCTATGTGAACAATACCTTTGGCCAGTCTTGTTTTCTGAGAGAGTAGTGTGTTACATTCTGGGCTGTTTTGAGACAGATTTATGAGCATTAAATTGGACAACAGGGGGTAATTTCAACTATTTATGTTATGACACGGACATCAGTCATTTGTTCATCTTGCAATAAAGTGTCACTCAAATGCATCATAATGTCATGCAACGTTATTATATAAATAGTTGAAATTACCCCCATTTTTCTAATGAAATGCTCATAAAACTGGTTAAAAAAAACAGAATACAAAATGCTTCTCTCTGAAAACCCAAGACTGGCAAAAGGTATCAATCGCACAAAAAAGGGGATGCTGAACACATGTCATGTACTTGTCCACCCCCCAAGGAAACCGAAGAAATTTCAGATTTTGCAATATGCTCATTTGCAGTGTTTTTACAAACTCTAGCACTAACAAACATTCATTTATTGCCTGTATAGCCATTAAAGTATGGCACTTTAATGCAAAGGCGCTGGAAGTAGGGGTGTGTGGGCTGCTGCACAGTATCACCCCCCAAAATAACCATTCTGCTGTGAGGGTAACTGCCTCCCTCAGTGGTGTCAAGGTGCCCCTCACATTTACTTCAAAGTGTTTCCACAAGCCCCTCCCCAGTGCTTCTCTGGGAACTCATTCATGCTGCTGAGAGCTGGCCCATAAGCTACAAACCAAGCATAGATGCCCTCCCGCTTCTGAACATTCTGTACCAGATCCTTTGGAATATGTACCTTTCCCACAGACTGCACTGGCTGTGCACTGCCACCATTTGAACTGAAATCTATCTGCCTGGCCATGATATCCAGTTCCTTTAAACTCAACTCACGTGAGAAAGCAATTTATTTTCCTCAAAGGCAAGGGTCTTCTCCTTGTATGTCTCTTGCTGCTTTTGCTCCATCTCAGGCCTTTTCATCTGGTGTCCATTAAGCATCCAACTCATGATCCCTCGCCCTATGCCTGTCCTAGAGCGCCTCTGGGTACACGCTTCTAAAGGATACACTGCTGCTAGACCTGGAAGGCTCTCCCCCTACAGATACATTTTGAGCTGCAAATTCCCCTGGCTGGCTTTACTCAGCCAGTTCCACGTCATCATCCTGAGCCCCCCCAGCTTCTCTGGCTGCCCAAAAGGCTATCAACACCTTCTGCAGCTCCTCCCACTGGGCAAAGCTCCTCACATGGCAACCCAGATCTTTTCAAAACTCACGGTGTAGGAATACAACTTTCTGCAAAAACAATTGCTGGGTCACCAAGCTGAGACATGCCTGAACTTCAAGGGATATCACAAAAATCAGAAAAAAACTGTATGTGGTTGTGTAATGGTCTGCACTATTCCAGTAGCTTACAACAATTACTATGGGTCAAGTACAAATACAAGTTCAATCCTCACCGCTCACCACCAATGTTAGAATCGGGGGTCTCTAGGTGGCAGTGGCCTGCCCCCTGTTCATGTAGGTACCCTTCCTTCTAGTCAGGATAAGGGAGTTACACACTCTAGATTACCCCTGCTAACCTCCTTGGTAGATTGCCACAAGCAGACAGGCTTATTACAAAGTTAATGTGTAAAGTATTTGTACCCAAACACACAGTAAAATAGTGAAAACAACACAAAAGGACACCACACCAGTATCTTATCTAAACCCAAACTAGACCAAAATGACAAAAATCCGACATACATATATAATAATTTCACTTTTAAAAGGTTTCAAGCGATTCTGTCCATAGAAAGTTATGGATGAGTAATTTTATACAATGTTCCTTTAGATGTATCATAATTCGAGAATGCGTATTGGGTATTGCGTGTTTGGGGACGCTTTTTGCGTGCTCGGGGTAAAATATTGCGCAAACTTCACCACGCGGTCGCCAGTGGGTGCGCCTATCTTGTTTTTTACTTTTTGCTATCGTTCTGGGCCTGTTTTTCTATCCTCCCTATAGCTTTTCAATCCTTTTTTTCTAGAAACTTTATTTCAATCTTTTTTATTCTATTCCTGATTGTATATTTTTTGTTTTTCCCTACTTTAAGTGTTTTTTTTTTGCGTTTTTCATTCTTTCTCTATTACTTGCTTTTTTCATTTCTTTTACCTACTTTCTTAGTTCCTACCTTTTCTTTCCGCCCGCCTACCCAGAACCATGGTAAAGGGCCAGGAGAAGACTAAGAGGAGGGCTCTGAGTGAGAGCCTCACTGTTTTTTTAACCAGCACCACCTCCCCTTAACCCTGGCAGCAGGCGGCAGGCCTGGGTCCGGGTACGGTTTCCGGTAGAATCCCCGTCGGTGGGCAAGGGTACGCCAGGCAGTATTTCGCTGCTCTGTGGTCCGGCGCACCCATAACCAATGGACGCACCGGTGGTCCGATATCCTGGACCGTGAGCATAACCTGCTGGACCTGTTGAGGTCCCGGGGCTTGGTGAGTAGCTATTTACATTACTATTTTGTGTTCTTCTGTTCTGTGTTATTGCGAATATTATTTTTTTCGCAAATAGCTAACATGCTGCTGCTGCTTACATGCAGGTAACCTATGTTTAAAAATCTTATATTATGCGATTGTTACTTCCAGACAGATTCTCGGCGCTACTAACTAATCATACTTGTTTGCAACTTTGAGATCACTTGGGCTTGTTATGTAAGAGAGGTTAGAGAATTTAAGTTAGGTAGGTAATCCACATAGGAAAGACTTCAGTCCTTTCCTTTGTCCTGTCAGGCTGTCCTGTCTCCAGTCACTAAGATAGTGGTAGTAGTTAGGTAGTTAGTTAGTATTATTTGGTAATTTAGCGGCCTGCGTCGTGATGCGTCCTCTCACATGACTTCAGTCCTAGTAGAACCCTTTGTAGTTCTTTTTGGGGGCCTATACACAGAACTAATCTGAGATAAAATCCTAAACGTACTACTTTTGGTATTCACAGAAGGCATTCAGTATTATTAAAGTTAGGACTCCTAACTTTACTACTACTAAACTGAGATAAAATCCTAAACTTACTAGTTTTGGTATTCACAGAAGGCATTTAGTAGTAGTAAAGTTAGGACTCCTAACTTTACTACTACTAAATGCCTTTTGTGAATACCGAAAGTCGTAAAGTTAGGATTTTGTCTCAGTTTAGTAGAAGTAAAGTTAGGAGTCCTAACTTTACTACTACTAAATGCCTTCTGTGAATACCAATCTCAAATTTGTTTTGTGAATCGGCCCCATAGTGAGTGAATAGCAACCAACCAATTTGGTGTATGTAATATGCATGCGTCCATCTATGTATTAAGCAGAATAAACGCAGACTTAGTAATTGGCCGTACAGGGGGTTGTTGAAGTTGAGACTGAGACATGATTGGGAATGAGATCGGAACTTAGAAGCAAATATAATTTATTTGCAATTCATTCCAAAGTCAGGAATAGGAGGGCTAGGTATGTTTAGGATTCAGGAATCGGAATCGAACTGTGGAATAATAATGATTGGATGGTACTCGACTGTGATACATACTAGTCGGCTACTACAAGTTGAATAAGTTGATCTGATTGATTTAGCATAGGTCAATGTTATTGCAATTGCCGTTTCCGGTCTAAAAATATTTTTAGAGCAATTATAATTATATATTTAACACAAATCATTTTTTGTCTCTTTACATGATCAGCATCCAGGGGCAAGAAGAAGACTGGGGCAGCTGACAGTGCGGCAGGTGCGGGAGCTGGAGGGGCCTCCTAGGAGCAGCAGAAAGCGGCCTCAGGTGCAGATGGCTCTGCTGCTGGCCCCAGTAAGTCCTTCTGGTGTTGTAATATATTAATATTTCCCTAACATTTACCGCTCTGTTATTTCCATTTCCTAATTTTAATTTTTCCAAAATCCTCTTCAATCTATCTGTTTCTAAATTCTTGTTTTTGCTCCATTACCTACTACTAAGTACTAGTACTACTGCTAACATTGTTGCTTTTAGTGTCTGTTTTTTTTACATCAAATCAAACTGCATCTGACTAACCTCTGCTCTGACTCTGTATTAGACAGTCTGTCTGTAGCTTTCTTTCTTCTGGGTTTCACTGAGATTTCTGTCTCCCCTTATGTGGAATGCCTAGTAATGGTACTGTAAGACTCAGAGAACCCATTGGGCCTAGGCTACTATCAGTGGTAGTAAGGACTCCTTACTACTACTAGTAGCACTAATGTGCTGTGCAGATTGCACTCTCAAGTAAGGTATATCTGCAGGTTTGTGAATTGTGGGATGAGAAGGCTTTAGTTTCTTTTACTGTCTCATCATGCTCAATCAGTAATGATGGTCACTCACGTTGGACAGGACACCCCAAAGTGGTGTATTTTACTTTTTCTAATCCAGGCCTAGTACCTTTTTTTAGTAGCAGCAATTGATGGTGAACACTGAACAACTGTTACCGACCACCATGGCTGGAAGGAAGTATGAGGAGTAGGAGGACGGCCCTATTATTTTCCAACTTAGAGAGTCCTCATGTCCACCCAGTTGGCCACTCTTTCTTCTTTTTAAAAAATGAGATGCACCAATAGCTCTAGTCACTGAGTCCAGTCCTATGGGTTGACCTTTTCTTGTGAGGCTTTTCAAAAATTGCTACCAACAAAATGCCCAACCAGATATTGTTTAGTTATTTTTGATACAACATACTGTCTACTGTACTCTAGTATCACAATTGTAGATAGTGATGTGTGTGGTGTATATGTATCATTAATTATGTATTTTCAATTTTGCTAATGAAAAAAATTAATATGGGAGGCGTATATGGCATCTAAAACACATTTTTTTTCCAGGTCAGGGCCAGCGGTGAGGGCCACCATTTCACTCCGGAGGGAGCGGATGCGGCAGCCACAGGGGGTGAGCTTGCAGCAGTGGTGGGCGGTGGTAAGTCATATTCCTTACTTATTGAGAATGAAGAATTCATACATTTGCTGCAAGGTTGTACATTCAGTACTAGTACACTGTACTTCTGCTGAGGCTAAGTTGTTGTGAACACTGAACAGTTGAAGAAGACACTCTTTAGTTAAACATTAGCATTAGCGGCGGGGGTTGAGTAACTAATGGCATATTCTATCTTCAACTCAGCAAAGACAGTTTTATAACGAAGACAAGCAGTCAGACGACATGTATGACTGGCAGAGAAGGATGCGTGGGTGAAGGAAGGGGCCCTGGGATGCATAGGTGACGGATGAAGATGATAGGAATAGGATGCATGGGTAGTTGAAGGATGGGTGAAAAGAGAAAGCAGAAAGGATGACTGTCTGAGTGGGTGCAACTGTATGGGTGAAAGGAATCCTCCGGAGGGGGTTTGAGGGGTCAAACTCTAAGGCAAGCACTGAATGTAAATGAAAAAACAAGCCCAGGGAAGAAAAAGGACAGTTTTTTTGCAAGGGTTTTGATTCAAAGGTTTGAGGTTGTACTTGTATTTTAGAATGGAATACTCTCTTGACTCACAGTAGTTTGCAAGCACAACATATATATTGTGCATGACGATTATTTACCCTACACATAATGGCCTCCCTTCTACTCTGAGGCCCACTTCCGTTCCAGTACCCTCCCTGTGTCAGCCATGGGTGGCCTATCGTCTGCATCGTAACTAGTACTTACAAATCACTCAGTATGTCATCATCATCATCATCATCACGTGAGTGCAGCCGTTTCTCATCATCCATAAGCATGTCATCATTAACCATGATCATGTGCCTTATTGCAGTAGTGTAGTCATGGTGATAGTGAAATTGTCTGAGCATTTGCCATTTATTTAACAGAGTATGGCCATAGTGAAGATGTAAAATTGTGTAGTACAGCTGCCCCACATGCAGACAGTAGTAAAATACATGAGTCTGCGACATGAGTATGTCTGTCTAGGGCAGAAGCTGACTGAGCTGGCGTGCCTACAAGATTAATTGAGCTAAACAAGAGAGAGAAAAAGTATACTTCTACTCTACTCCATAGTGCCTGAAAGTATAATCATCACGACCAAATCTTAGGGGCATAGGAAGTGAAGTGAGGTGGTGAGGATACCACAGCTGCTAGTTCTACTGCTACTACTGTGCCACTATAATTTTTATGTGAGTAATTTAATTTTGTGTTACTGTTTTGCTAAGAGTATTGGTTACAAATCTCTTTTTTTCTCCTTTCTTGATATAGCTACTCCTTCCCAAACCACTAGGCAGGAGTTGGTGGCCAGGGCCCTGCAAAGGAAACTGGAGGCCATCCGGGATGAATATTGCCGGCTGGTTGCCCTGGCAGAGGAGGAGGAGGCGGCAGCTGCAGCTTCTTTCTCCAATGCCCCAGGGCTCATGCAGCCCCACTGTGCCTCCGGAGGTACGGTGCCATATACTGGCAGCTGCCCGCCACCCATCATCAACATCTACTGCTGCCTACACCTGTTGTTCCTGCAGGAACTTTCGGTGCCACATGCTTCTCAGGCTGGCACGCATGGAAGCCAAGCTGGAGGAGGTCTTGGAGAGAGCTAGCTGGCTTCCCCGACGCTAGACGTCATCTTCGTCACTGACCTCAGTCTTTGACTTTCCCCCCATTTTTTGGTGGGTGGGATGTTGAGACTAGTTGGGGAACCTTGGGGTTTACTTTTTCTTGAACTTGGACATGGACATTTATTTAATCCAATACATTTGATGCAAATCTTTTCTAGGGGGTTACTCTTTTACATCACCTTGTTTGTTTTTGTTTCTTCCTTTTTATGCAGGGCCGCAGCCAGTTTTTTAAATCTGTCAATAGTGTAACACACCGACAGATAGATGCAGTACCCTCACTTGTCCTACTCCTGTCAGTCTCTCCTTCTAGTCTATGCATTCTGCAACTAAAAACCCTTCGTAGTATGTACTCGGAAGGATGTTGGTGTGTGAATTAATTAATTTCCATAGTATATACATTATTGACTCCCCCACACTTCTTTTCTTACCTGTGATTGATGTTTAGGTGAAGCAAAGGCTGCATGGTGATGGTTTGGTTTCCTAAGGTGTCATGGTGGGTGGTGGTAGCAGTAGTAGACAGTTGCATTTGCAAAAAAAGAAAATGAGACAAGTCAGTCACCTGAGTGAGACTAGGGAATGAGTAGTAGAAGTACAGTAAGTAGTAAGTACAGAAGAAGAAGACTGCCAAACAAGAAGAAAGTGATGATGAATGATATTGATATTAAGCAATGCGAAACTAAAATAAAACATAATGGTGGCAAGGATAGCCTAGTACAAGTTACAACAAACTGAAGTAGTTGACTTGACCTATGAAGTGGACAAGCGTAACCTTAGTGCTGGAAGGATGATAAATCCATGACGGCAATTAATAATTAATAATGGGTTAATATAATTATGTTCCTCCAGAAAAAAAAGAGAATAGCGAATACTACTGAGCATGGGTGGGCACTGGGCAACCATATCTATTGCCAGTGTGGCGATATATATATATATATATGTAAATACTCAGAGCAGAAGAAGATCCTCGCCCTGCCTTGAAGAATTAGTGTTGCTTTCACCACATCCACCCCAGCAAGTGTGTGATCAATTATTGGTGTAAATCTAATTTAGTCACACCTCAATATAAATCACACAGCCAGGGAGAAGTGGGTTAGGGTTTGATGAATGGTTTGGAATGGGTATTTGAGGGAAAGAGTTGACAAAGACAAACACTACACATGGACAACCCACAATCTTGGCAGACGACCATCATATTCATAAATCTGTTAAGGGAGAAAAAGGAAATGCATTCATGATGATGACTTGATGGTTAATGATAAGTAGTACTAACTAGACTGGTAAATAGTGCAGGGCAGCAGTATCTTATTAATTATTATTATTATGCAATTGCCTTGCCTGTCTGCCCTCTGAGAGACCCAAATTACACACATTTTATTTATGTTCTGTTGTACTGGGCTTCCTTTTAAAGCTAGCAAAGAAAATAAAAAAAATAGCTATAGGGATCAATTATAAGCAAAGACTAAGAGGAAACATAATAAACAACATTACACAGTCATAATGATTGAAGAGAAAAAATGAATAAGATTAATTAAAAAATGATGAATGATACTAAGTTACTGTATTTATGTTATTGTCAAATTGGGGAGTTGCATCTCGGCATTCCTCTTGGTCCTCACTTCCATGGAAGCTCCGTCCGCATCAATCTCTTGAGTGCTGCTGCCTGCCTGGCGGATGAGATTGGTCAGGTAAGTGTGAGTTGTTTTTCCCAGTATAGCACAGGGTAAAGTCCGGCCTGTAAGTGTAGATGGAAAAACAAAAGGGATATTGAAAAATCATGGAGAAAGAAAATGCATAAATTACGGAGGAGTGCAACAAGAACACTTTCAGAGTTGGCATGGCTAAATCATGTCTACTACTCTGTTTGCAGCATTAACCTACAACAACAACAGGACAGAGCAGGCCCACGGCACCTACCCAATCTCCACTTAGCTTAGAGTTTGAGCCAGACAGAGCACACATATACAGTAACACAGCATTTTCAAAATTAAGTAACTAGATCAATGCACCGCTGTCAATCATACCACTACACTCACCTCCACCACTACACAGTCATGTAGGTCTGCTGTGGTTCTTGACTTTTTTACCTTTTAGGCCACTTTAGGAAACACCCTGAGTTATTCCATCAATCATCTCCGATCCTACTGACTGATTGCGATGAGTACAGATGGTCATCATCATCATGGTGTACAACTCTGTAGTGTACTGAGTGAGTCCAGAATAGATTCCATATTCAAAAATGCAATGGATCGTCCTGCAGTAGAAGGACAATTTTGTTATTAAACAACAAGAAGGGAAACATTGACTTGAGTCACTTTTTGTGTATAGATTAAATAATACTATTAAACTTCATGCATAACAACAACCACCACACAAACACCAATCACTCAGAGTCAGCGCCCAATGCATGCCATCCATCATTACCTTGTGTTCTTAAGGGTCAGTCTCTCTCGGCTCGGAAAGGGGGATAGCTATAGTCATGTTCTTTGGAGGGACTCAATGAGGCAGGCACACATTTCTTGTACTATTCTCCATCCAATGTCTGGCTTGAGGAAAATGGATTTAGGGTGAGTCAGGATGGAGCAGGACTTGGAGGAGTGGACCTACTTCTTTAATACATGCACACAGTTGCTACTTCAATACGGCAATAAAAAGAGTAAGACGGTAGTGATGGATTTGTTGTGATTGGAACCAGAAAGAAAGAAACACACACAAATAATGAAAGTAAATAAGAAAGAAAGTAACTAGGTGAAATAAAAGCCTAGTTGTCACTGTCAGGGAAGTAGAGCTCATTCTCAAACTCTGGTGGTTCACCCGGAAGTAGGTAATCTAACACACGACTTACATGACCTAAGTCTCTGTCATCATCTTCCTGCTGTACTACTTCAGGTATAGTGCAATCTGGTGGTATGAAGTTCTGATTCATTTTGATCATGGTTAACTTCTCCACATTTTGGGGCGAGAGACTGGTTCTTTGCACTGTGACAACAGCACCAGCAGCACTGAAATCACGCTCAGAAGAGACACTTGCGACAGGGCAAGCTTGATAGTTTATCGCCAGCATGCTGAGCACTGGCCAGTGGCGCCTTTTCCCATACCAATACAGCAATGGGTTTTGATCAATGTAGACCTCTGTTGGGGCATCCAGATAGGCCTGGACCATCTGCTCAATACTCAGGGGTGCTCCGCTTTGCTCTGCCTCTTTTGCCTTCGCTTCAGCACTGAACCTAACAAGCCACTTGCTGTAGACACCATTCCTGTGCTGATTTTGATGGGGCCGATGTTCCTGTTCTTATTGTTGTTGATGTTGTTCTTGGTGTTGTTGGGGGTTTTGGCTGCTGTGAGCCAACTGCACTGCCCTCAGGCTCTGAAGTTAAACTTGACTCCGGCTGCCCTACATTACTTGTTGTGGCCTGAAGTAGCGGGCCTCTAATTGCCGGCCGATCTTTTTCTAAGAGACTTGCTTCCACAGCTATCCAAGTTTTGTACTTGGCAATATCCACTTCTGAAAAAGAATCAATGCGTTAGTGTTCAGTACTAATTTGTATTGTGGATCCAGAATTGTGGCAGAAATGTAACAGTTGGATGACACAATTTCTGTTTGCACCCTTGTATTTTCAGATCAGCAAAAGGTTAAGCTCTCCACCAACTCAAATACTTCTTCTTTTTCCTCCACTCCTGCGTACATTGCAGAAACCCCCTTCAGCTGTTCCTGTAGCATGTGCAACAATTTGATAGCTTGGCCCATAGTACAGTCCTCCTTGCTGACTTCACATGTGAAAAGCTCAAAAGGAAGTAGCATTTCTGTCAGGCATTTAACTAAGCCCCATTGGTCCAGCTCAACAGTATTGCCTTTCACAGTAGCATCCCCTCTTTGCATGACATATTCATTGATTGGTCTGTACTGCTCAAACAGACGTTCAAGCATGTAATAAGTTGAGTTCCAATGTGTGGGCACCTCCTGGATGAATGCTTTAACTGGCACTCTATGCTCACGTTGAATGATCCTCAGCTGCTTCCGGACTTTAAAAGAATGGCTGAAATGTGTGCAGATTTTTCTGCAGGTGGTCAGTAAGTTGCTGACTCGGTCTTATTTTTTCAGAAAGTCTTGAACAATAATGTTAATGCAGTGCGCCAAACACAGGACCCTAAAATAGCCAGCACTGGACATGGCCCTAACTATATTACTGCTGTTGTCCGTGGCATCAAAACCAATGTTAAGCCCTCTTGGGTGCAGCCATTCAAAGACCTTGCCGTTAAACTCTTCCAAAATGTTTGCAGCAGTATGAGATTTCTCCATTGCGAACATGGCTACAGTTGCATGTTTCCGAGTGGCATTAAAAATCTCAGCAGTGTCAACACCTGCAGATATCTTTTCTCTAACCCCCACAAAAGAGATCCAGTGTGCAGTGATGCACATGTAATCAGTGGCTTGGCAACTGATCCACATGTCTGTTGTCAGGTGGATAGTGTGAACAGCACTCTGCTGCAAAGCTTGTCCAAGAAATTCCAGCACGTTGTGATGTAATGCAGGAAAAGCAACTCTGGCAAAATTGGACCTGCTGGGAACCTTCCATTTTGGGCAGATGGCTGTCACAAATTCAAGATAACCCACCCCTTCCACAAAAGAAAAAGGGAGGAGGTCCAGCACTAACATTTTAGCCAGCTGCACATTGTACAAACGTGCTGTTGGGTGGTTGCGTTCGTACTGCCCCTCCGACCTAAACATGCTGAGAATGGTTGGCCAGATGTTTTCTTTTCTGGTGCCACTGATGCAGGTGACTTCTTGTCGCCAGATGTTGTTAGGCTCAACACCGCACGTTTTTTCGTGGTGGTACTCTCTTGCCTTAGTGTCTCAGCCTGACTCTTACTCTTGTGCCACTGAGATGTTGCTGGAGCTGATGAGGATGTGGCCGGTACCACTGCACTGCTGGGGACAGGACTACTTTGTGTTCCAGAGAAAATGTCTCCCTCTTGTTTACCTTCCACCGCAATCGTATCTTCTACTTCTTCATCACCACCAACAGCAATGGGTGCAGCTTTATGGCCTTTAAGGTGCACCTCCCACTGGATCAAGTGGTGGTTTTTCAGATGGGTTCTTTGGCCTCCGGTACCATAGTTTGTACCAAGCTTACCCCGACTAACACCTTGTCCACAAATGGAGCATATAGCAACGTTCTTCTCCTTACTGCTAACCGCAAAGAAGTCCCAAACTGGGGAGGTGTACTTTCTGGTGCTGCTGGAGGTCCAGATCCACTCGGACCCAAAGACCACCCTAAGAGGCACAGACCTCCAGGACCCCGGCCTCAATTCTGAGACTCCATTGCCGACCTCATCAGCACACACGCGTTGACCTCCACCGACTACAACCTCGTCGGAGACCTGAACTTTCACCTGGAAAACAACAACAACAGCAACTCCTCCACCCTGATCGACAATCTCGCCAACCTCGGACTGAAACAGCTAATCACGATGCCGACCCACAGCACCGGCCACACGCTAGATGTCATCTTCTCCTCAAGCCCCCACATTACCTTCAGCCACGCCTCCGAATTCACCTGGACAGACCACCACTGCATCCACTTCTCCTTCCGAAAACCACCCACACACCACCGCACCCCACAGACCCCCACCGCCGCTGGGGCAAAATCACTGAAGAACAACTACAGACAAACCTCGCACTCAACCCCCCGACGACCCCAACCAACCAGGATGAAGGTGCACCCGCCCTCGAACGCTGGATGAATGACTGCGCCAACACCATTGCTCCGCTGAAAACCCCCCCCAACAGAGACACCAGCAGAAGAGTCAGCTGGTTCTCCCCGGAACTCCTCGACTCCAAGCGCACCTGCCGGAAACTGGAAAACATATGGCACAGCGAAAAGACGCCAGAGAGCCGCACTGCCCACAAAGACGCCATCCGCAACCACCACCACCTCATCAGGACCGCCAAAAGAACCTCCTTCACAGAACGCCTTGAGAACAACGCACACAACAGCAAGGAGCTCTTCACCATCATGAAGGAACTCTCCAACCCTAGCTCCAACAACAACAACATCCCACCATCGCAAGCCCTGTGCGACTCCGTCGCCACCTTCTTCCACCAGAAAATCACCGACATCCATGACAGCTTCAGACCCCGTACGACCCTTGCTGACCACACCGCACCGAACCCACCGCACCCCACTGCCCACGACACCCTGACAACCTGGGTAGACGTGAGCACTGAGGACACAATCAAGACCATGGGAACAATCCACTCCGGTTCCCCATCCGACCCCTTCCCGCACCACATCTTCAATAAAGCCAGCAAGTCCATCGCACCCCACCTGCACAAAATCATCAACCTCTCCTTCGAGACTGCCACCTTCCCAGAGAACTGGAAGCATGCAGAGATCAACGCCCTACTGAAGAAACCCAAGGCGGACCCGAGCGACCTCAAGAACTTCCGGCCCATCTCCTTGCTTCCGTTCCCAGCAAAGGTCATCGAGAAGATAGTAAACACCCAGCTCACCCGGCACCTCGAAGACAACAACATCCTAGACCAGTCCCAATCAGGATTCTGCAGCAACCACAGCACCGAGACCGCCCTCATCGCCACCACAGATGACATCAGGATCCTGCTAGACAACGGCGAGACAGTGGCCCTCATCCTCCTGGACCTCTCCGCCGCCTTCGACACCATCTGCCACTGCACACTACACACGCGCCTCCACGACGCAGGGATCCGAAACAAGGCCCTGGACTGGACCACCTCCTTCCTCTACGGCCAAACTCAGAGAGTCCGGCTCCCCCCATTCCAATCCGAGGTCTCCAAGATCATCTGTGGCGTCCCTCAAGGATCCTCCCTCAGCCCGACACTGTTCAACGTCTACATGGCACCACTAGCAAGCATCGCCGGACAGCACGTCCTCAACATAACCTCCTACGCCGATGACACTCAGTTGATCCTCTCCCTCACAAAGGACCCCCTCACCGCCAAATCCAACCTCCACCAGGGAATGAAGGCTGTCGCCGACTGGATGGAGGACAGCCGCCTCAAACTGAACACAGACAAGACGAAAATCCTCATCCTCGGATCCAACCACCCCCGCATGGGATGACTCTTGGTGGCCCACATCACTGGGGTCCCCCGGCCCCCACCGACCACGCTCGCAACCTGGGAGTCATCCTCGACTCAAAACTCTCCATGTCCAAACAAGTCCATGCAGTCTCCTCCACCTGTTTCAACACCCTCTGCATGCTCCGCAAGATCTACAGATGGATCCTGACTAACACGAGGAAATGCCCTTTATGCCGGAGCCCCGTCCAAGCTCATCAGCAGACTACAGAGAATCCAGAATGCCTCTGCACGCCTGATCCTCGACGTACCGCACCGCGACCACATCACCCCCCACCTGAGGAACCTGCACTGGCTCCCAGTCGACAAAAGAATCTCCTTCAAGCTCCTGATCCACGCACACAGAGCACTACGCAAGACCGGCCCAGCCTATCTCAACAGTCGACTCTCCTTCTACGTACCCAACAGGAAACTCCGCTCCGCTGACCACACCCTGGCGACGGTCCCAAGCATCCGGAGAACCACTTCCGGAGGCAGATCCTTCTCCCATCGCGCCGCCAAGACCTGGAACACCCTCCCCCTTGACCTGCGACAAATCGAAGACCTGCTGACTTTCAGGAGACAACTCAAGACCTGGCTCTTCGACCAGTAACAGCACAACCCCCCCCGGGTATGTAGTGCGCTTTACAAATTATGTGATTGATTGATTGATTGATTGATTGATTGATTGATTGATTGATTGATTGATTGATTGAGGTGCCACTTGTAATTCCTGATGAACTGGAAGGTGGGCTTGGTGGAGTTTGACTCTCTGCAGACGCAGTACCTTCTTCTACTGAGGTGGTTGTGCTGGATGTAGGTCACTACCAGGCCTTTGCAAATGCAAATATGGAGGCTGCAGGTGGTGTTGGTGTTATCTGTGTTGGTAATATCCGTGCCACATCCCTCACAACCATTTGGGATGGGGTAATAATGTCGGTCTCCACTGGGGCAGGACTAACTTTCATGATGACTGGCTTGTCATCATTCTCCTCTTCTTCATCTACCTCCATAACGCTAAGGCATTCTGGAACCTTCCTTTTCCCTAGCCTTCTCTCGTGGCATTTCTCACTCTCAGACGGAGGCAGTGGCATCCAATTGGCATCTAGATCATCACAAGGGGGGCTTGCAGAAGAACTTGATGGACTAACCCTCCTTTTCCTTGCTGGGGATCTGGAAGACAATGGATCTTCTGAAACAGTGGCTTGCTCTTCGTCCTCTGCAGGAAGCTCTATCTCCTGAACTGCCCCTACTTCAGGAGGAACAACTACTATTGTGGGTGGTTGTTGCGTCTGTTGTTGTTCACCTATCTGAGTTTCCTGCATTGATTGGGTACTACTTTGCGATGATGATTAGTCCACAGATGTGGGGTGCTGCTCCCAGCTTGCTCCCCAGACATCGCTGCTGCAGGCACAGTTTTTTGTTTCCCAAAAAACATCTTGGGCAGCACACCAGTCTTGGTAACTGGCAGTTTCTTATTCTCACTGGCAACTTTCTTGGTACTGGAGGACCTAGTACATGTCTTTGGGGCCATCTTCTTCAGATGTCGGCAGCACGCAGTGGCACAAGTTGAAGAGATGTCTGTCTGTGGTCACACGTCACGTGACGTTGTGCACAGCAGGACTTCTGTCTGGCAGTACAACGGGTGATGATGACACCTCCTCCTCAGTCTTTTGTGCACTTCAAAAAGCTAAGAAGCCAGAAGAACATCACTTAAACATGGCATTTGCTGTTGTGGTTCAATTCCTACTAGTACAAACAAACATATATAACTTTGTGTGTGGTCAAACTTGCTAGTGTTATTATTAATATTATTGAAGTTTATTAACTCAGTTTAGTTATTAACAAAACATAACAACAATGTAGCCATCTGTGAGACTTTGACAACAAGGGCTTTCATGGTGTACTGTGTACAGTCAGGAAGGATAAGAAAGAAGAAGAACAAAAAAATAAATACAAATGTATTGGAACCTGTTTGGCATTGTGCATCATGTGGGATGAAGCATTCATGGAGCTGCAGCTGGTAATAGGGATGGAAGCAGTAGACCAAGAGGAACAAAGGAAAGACATGCAGGCCTATGGTAAAAGCAGCACACTAACTAGTACTGCCACCACAAAATAGCCACCAGCCACATGGCACTCACAGTCACAACAAGCAGGAGGTCTGAAAAACAATGAACTCAAGCAGGCCCCATATGTCCAGACAAAGGAGGCATGCTAAACAACACAGCTTTAATGCAACAATGCAAAAACGAAAAACCACAGGGCTACAAAATGTTTGTAAGGTACACAACAACCACACCACACACATCCAACAAAGGCATTTACTGAACAGACACAAAAAAAGTGACATACACCCCAAAAAATACATTTTTCAATTCAATACAATGCCATTCATGCCCTAAATGATGTTTAAATTCAACAGACACCACAGAAACATTTGCTTCATGCACCCATGATTAGCTCTGGGACTATTGGTTGGAAAACCCATTGGCAGACTAGGCCACATAGTGAATCAATTCAAATCAATAATATTGCAAATATGTTAGAAAATGTAGTGAATTGTGATGCATTTTTTGCTGGGTAAAAGAAGAAATATTTACATGCAAATCAACAAGGCATGGGCACCACAAAGAAGGCTTGCAGGCCTAATGCAGAAGCACACTGGCTGCCTTCACAAAATGGCCGCCAGTCACATGGCCAGGCCACAACAACCAGAAAGGGAAGACAGACAATGCAGTCCTATGGCAAAAGCACACCGGCTGCCTGCACAAAATGGCCACCAGGCACATGGCCAAGCCACAACAACAACAACAAGAAGTAATCCAAGAGGAACAAAGGAAAGACATGCAGGCCTATGGAAAAAGCAGCACACCAAGTGCCACCACAAAATGGCTACCAGCCACATGGTCACTCACAGTCACAACAAGCAGGAGGCCTGGAAAACAATGAACTTAAGCAGGCCCCATATGGCCAGACAAAGGAGGCATGCTAAACAACACAACAATTCAAACACGAAAAACCACAGGGCTAAAAGGTTTGCAAGTTACTCAACAACCACACCACACACATCCAACAAAGGCATTTATTGAACACAAAAAAGGGAAATACCGCAAAAAAACACATTTTTCCATTCAATCCAACAGATGGGAAATCTCGTCGGCGATCGCAGGCATCCCGGTAAGTCACTCCCGCGTGCACGTAAACACATTTTGAGATCGCGAACACAAAAAAAACACTCAGCTCTGCTGCGGAGCGTTGAGTTTTTGGTAACTCCACATTCTACACAAAACACGGAGTTGCCAACAATCCTCAAACTCCGCGAGCGGAGCGGATTTTACTCCCAGGCTTATTAAAAACACAGCAATGCTTCGGTGCCTGAGTGCTCGGGGAGGTGATGCGTCAGTTCTGCTGCACGCAGGAGAAGTGTTGCATCAAATCCGGACTGTAAGGGGAAGTTATGTGCCAATTCCAAGATGATTCTGGTATACGGGTGATGCGTCAGTAAACTTGCCACGCCGGTGCGATGCATGAAACTCTGGACATGCTGGAGGTCAATGCGGCGGTGGCAAAACAGGTGTACGACGATATCTTCAGCCGCGGTCCCATGATGCATCGATTCTTTCAGCCGGACAGCAGGTCCTGCGTAGGAGTTGGTGCGGTGATCTCGGAATTCAGAGGTTGGAGCACTGGACTCAGTGCGCCACGGATTTTTCAGCTGCTGACAGATTCTTTGGCCGCACGGTATTGGTGCATAGAAATTCTTCCAACAGGTTGGTGCTGCATCGGTAAGAGGCGCGGGAAGGGTGATGCACCGATTTTGGAGTTTCTTTAGTTTTTTGCAGCAGGAACAACCTCCAAGACCCCAGAAAATAAGTTGACACCACAATGCAGGTCAGAACTCCCAGCAGTGGAGTTCAAGGTCAGAACTCCCAGCAGTGGAGTTCAAGGATGCTACAGGTGAAGTCTTTGTGTTCCTGAGACTTCAGAACAGGAGGCAAGCACTGCATCAGGCCCTTGGAGATCTTCTCTAAACAGGATATGACAGCAAGGCAAATGCTTCAGTCCTTTTCCCTGCCCACAGAGAGAAGCAGCAACTGCAGGCCAACCCAACAAATCAACACACAGCAAAGGGCTAGTACTCCTCTTGGCAGTTTTTCAACTCTTCTTCTTGGTAGGGTCTTCTTAGTGCCAGAAGTGATCTGAAGTTCCGGGGTTTGGGTCCAATACTTAAACCCCATTTTCTCTTTGTAGTCTTTGCTTCCAGAGTTTCCTAAACTCAGTAAAAAACCAGTTCTCTCCTCCCAGGTTCAGCTTCACTCTAGGGGGTGGAGACAGCATTGTGCAGAGCAGACACAGCCTATTCAGGTGCTAGTGGAAACTCCTCCCATCAATCCCACCAATCTAAATATAGAAAGGTCTATTCAGCTTGGCTATGAGTCACAAGGAAAAGGCAGGACACACCTGAGCCTCCTTTGTGACTGTCTACAGTGAATGCACATCCCCAGCTCCTGTCACTCCAAACCATACAGTGAATACACAAACAGGCAGATGTACACCGGATGGTTAAATAAGAAAATGCCCACTTTCGGCATTTACAATCACACAATTAAAAAACAACACCTTTACTAAAAGGTGGGTCATTAAATTCTGAGTTCAAAGAGCATAAACTCCAAATCTCTAGCTGTTCCCAATTGAAAGTTACACATGTAAAATGTTACAATGCAGCTCCAATGATAGCTTATAGAAGAGCTAGTCCTTGCAATAAAAATAAAATGCACATTATTTCACTATCAGGACATGTAACACACACCAGTATGTCTTCCATCTTTTACGTACACTGCACCCTGCCCATGGGGGAAACCATGCTAAGGATGCCAAGTCTAACACCCATCATGATTAGGGGTGGGCGGAATTTGCAAAATTAACTTTCGCAAATTATCGCGAAAATGTTTAAAATTATCGCAAACAAGCGGAAATATCGCGAAGATGCGGAAGTTTTTTTCCCGCATGTTCGCGAGATTTTCTGCATGGTTGCGGGTCGCCAACTTACCCATGTGGTTGCTTGCGGGCGCGGCCATCTTGTTTTGAGGTGTCTCGCGGTGCATGATCGCGAGAAGAAAGACGTGATCACGTGACGCTTGACGTCACTGCGGGCGCGAAATGTCGCGAGACAGCGCAAATGGTATACAACCTTTACAACGCAACTTTTACAACGCACTACACTTACAACGCATTTTTTACAACGCAACATCCACTACAACGCATTCCATTACATCGCAGGACACTACAACGCATTTTTAAAAACTACCTTTACAACACATTCCATTACATAGCATACTACCTTTACAACGCATACCATTACAACGCATAATATTACATTAAAACCCCTACACTATCCAACACTTACCCTACTGTTGCACCCCCTGGAGTTAGAATAGTAATTTTTACCCATATACTATCCAACACTTACCCTACTGTTGCACCCCCTGGAGTTAGAATAGTAATTTTTACCCCTATACTATCCAACACTTACCCTACTGTTGCACCCCCTGGAGTTAGAATAGTAATTTTTACCCCTATACTATCCAACACTTACCCTACTGTTGCACCCCCTGGAGTTAGAATAGTAATTTTTACCCCTATACTATCCAACACTTACCCTACTGTTGCACCCCCTGGAGTTAGAATAGTAATTTTTACCCCTATACTATCCAACACTTACCCTACTGTTGCACCCCCTGGAGTTAGAATAGTAATTTTTACCCCTATACTATCCAACACTTACCCTACTGTTGCACCCCCTGGAGTTAGAATAGTAATTTTTACCCCTATACTATCCAACACTTACCCTACTGTTGCACCCCCTGGAGTTAGAATAGTAATTTTTACCCCTATACTATCCAACACTTGCCTTACTGTTGCACCCCCTGGAGTTAGAATAGTAATTTTTACCCCTATACTATCCGACACTTACCCTACTGTTGCACCCCCTGGAGTAAGAATAGTAATTTTTACCCCTATACTATCCAACACTTACCCTACTGTTGCACCCCCTGGAGTAAGAATAGTAATTTTTACCCCTATATTATCCAACAATTACTCTACTGTTGCACCCCCTGGAGTAAGGTTAATAATTTTTACCCCTATACTATCCAATACTTACCTTAAATGCAATGTAATATTATGCGTTGTAATGGTATGCGTTGTAAAGGTAGTATGCGATGTAATGGAATGGGTTGTAAAGGTAGTTTTTAAAAATGCGTTGTAGTGTCCTGCGATGTAATGAAATGCGTTGTAGCGGATGTTGCGTTGTAAAAAATGCGTTGTAAGTGCATGCGTTGTAAAAGTGTGCGTTGTAACGACATACATCCGCGCAAATGGCTAAAAACAATACAACATCTCATGGAGAACGCGACCGGATCAAGAAAACTTGTCGGCGAACGCAGGGATTCAGGTAAGGCGATCGCGCATGCGCGAGAATGTATTATTTTACAGCGCGAGCAAGAAACAAATTATCGCCAAGCTGCGGAAACCGGAAATTTTGACATTTTCGCGCTCTCCGTGGAACGCGAAAATGTCAAATTATTGCTATTTCCGCGAACGTAACGAAATTTTCGCCGAGGCCTAATCATGATCCTATGCATATAACAATACCACAACAATGCAACCATATACAACTTAAAACAACAGTCAAGATGCACCACATTGCACAAGTAATCACTTCTACAACAAACATCATCATGGGATTGCCTGGCTCACTGAAGAATGACAATGGAGATTGAACAAACTGTGTGCTACCCAATGCTCAATATGAGCTGGTGATTGCCAGTAGGGTACACCGGCAATCAGTTTGCTGACCAGTGCGTATTTTTCCACATCAGACATTTACAGAGAGCAAGAGAGGGATAACACACAAAGCAGAAGGACGGTTGAAGAGAAAGACAGAAAACCCATCTGAAGGGGAGAAAGCAGGAACCTGCTAGAGAAAGATAAAGGGGCAGGGAGAGCACTCATTGTTTTACAAATTAAGCACTGGTGCTACCTCTTATTCATGGCTGTAGTGGAAAGCAAAACCCAAATAAAACAGAACAAGCAGCAACATGCACACAGGAGAGAACATGCAGTAGCGGATTTTCTGAACTATCCACTAAGATAGTAGGCTACAACAGTATCAGATGTGTGCTATACAATTGTAAGATAAAATAATATACCTCTTCCCCCTTCTCACTTCACCGAGAATTTCTCCTCTTTTCCCTCAATCTCTTCCTTATCCCTCTTATCTTTCTTTCTCTCCTCACTTTCTTTTATGTCACTGTTCAGTGCTTTGAATCTATTATAGCATGACAGGATGGATGCTATATAGACACTTTTTGCCTCATTGGGTTCTTTGAACAAGGGGAATAAAAACACCTTCTATATGGGTGGTCCTCCTTTACAATAGCCTAGACCAGCAACAAATCAATGGAATAGCATGGTACCCTGGGTGCTGTTGAGTGGGAGAGGTTGCATTACGTTTGTTTTTTCTCAGTGAGTGTCCCTGAGTGCCAAAACGCATCTTTGGTTAAGTGTTCCTGTGCATACTTGACCTTACATAATATTTGGGATAGAATTGCTCCACTGTGGCTGAGCCGAGACCGATTTGCATGCTGCTGGTCCTCTTCTCCGAAGGCACAGACAAGCAAAGTAATGGTAATATAGAATACATATTGGTAGTAAAGATTGTTTCAAGTGCTCGATCCATCACTTTTAGTTTTCTATACTGGACTGTCTCAATCTCCCGACCGCTTATTCACATCCCTTCAAATTAAGGCAACCAGCTTCCACAATTCTATTATATATGCAAATGTATATCTTTTTTTTATTGTACTTGCTTTCACAGTATTTGCCACTTCATAGAAATCACAAATATCAGTCACTACTGATGCCTTCCATATTAGTGCTCATTTTATTGACATTATTATTTTACTATATATTATTTTCTTGAAATTAGAAGAATAAAGGGCCAGGCGTATAAAACTTTTAAGCAGGAGCAAAGCCTGTACTTTGTAAAATTTGCAGGTGTTCAACCACTTCAGTGTTTTTCTGTATGTACTAAACCTATTTTATCAGTTAGTAACGTTGACTGACTGCTAAAAAGGGTTTATGTTTTACAAATCAGTGTTTGGCAGGGGCAGTTGGGGGTACCCTTTCCAAATTGCAATTTGGTACTCTATGTATCAATGATTTGCAACTGGAATTCCAGTCATAAAGTCTCTTTAGGTCACTGGCTCCCAAGCAGCCGCCGATACTTATTTGCAAAAGCGAATGGACCCTATTTGGTCTCCTTCCCCTTTGCACATTGGGATTCAAGATTCAGGTGATCCAGGCGACAACAGCCAAATCTAACTGAAACTTTTCAAAAACCTTTTTTTAAATTAACACCATTTCTATTAAAGACACCATCCCTGTGATTGTGACCAATTGAAGTGAGTTCCAAATTGTGACCTGCCTAACGAATATTCATTAGCAGGGGTGGCTCCTCCACTAAGGCATAGGAGCATCGCCCCACTGCTCTCTGAGAAGTGGAAAAGGGAAAAATAAAATAAAGGTGATATTATCATTTCATTTTTCGTTGCTGTGGGCTAGGTTAGGGCAAGGCAGAGCTGGTGGCACAGGGCGGAGGAGTGGTTCATGCACACTAAGCGTGCATGACCGCTTGGCCAGCCGTCTTGGGATGGCCAAACAGTCATGCGCACTTAGCATGTTTTCCACCGGGCTGTAATACACAGCCTGGGTGGAGAACATGCACAGGCTCCCTGTTCCTGTCTGAGCGTTGAATCATGGCACTAAGACCAATGGCAACGCTGTATTGCAGCGTTCTGATTGGCTTAGAGGAGCCTGTGTGCTTTCAGGACTCGTCAGCAACAACAGAGGAGAGACGCAGGAGGTAACTGTTTTATTCTTTTTTTAATATTTTGTTCCCTGACCCCATTCCCTGCCAACTGCCACTGTTCATTAGGAATGGCAACCTGCAGATCGCTACAATTCTTTATTTTGTGATCCGTCCTATTAGCACATAAGGCCAGTTCACAAATTAAGTTTTTGGTTGGAAAAACAGTCTCAAATTGCAACCCCTTTCAGAAACCAGAACTTCCCCACAGCTCGGATTTGACCCCGTCACCTCCAAAGTAAATAATGTTGACAAATAGCCCCTGGCCACCACAGAGATCAGGGCCCATTCATTGGCTTTTAGAAACCACTGTACTCCGGAAAGTTAGTACAACTGGGTTCCTAGAATATATTCATGTTTCAAATTATTTATTGTCTAAAGATACAATTCAGCTTCCGAGGTTGACATAAAGAGTGCAATTTGTGGACTATGGGGAACGTTGAAAGAGAGGATCAAGAGTGCAAGCAAACATAATTGCAAACTTTCATAGCGGGCTTTTTACAGCTATCTTGAAAGAGGGCAAGGAAATGTTGCTTTGGCCTAAGCAGTAACTCTAAGTGGGATGGGGCACTTTGTGGTTGGTATTGTGATCAGGGACGAGTTAGCAGATCTCAGAGACCTGCTTGGCGTGTGGTAGGGAGCATGTATTGGTGTCATTGTTAAAGGGGTGGGGACATGGCACTGATTACTTTAAAGAACATGGTTAATGCTTTAACTTGTGCTCCTACATTGAAGTTGTCTGGGGAGGTGGGTTCAAGATGAGGATGGGTATAAAGTGCTTGAGTTTAAAAAAGTTGATTATTTTGTAGGTGGGAGTGAAGGCTTTTGGGGGTCATCCAAATGCATAAGACAAACGAATAGAAGCGCCAGAACTGGAGCACTGTGCTCGTTTTCTGGTGACGTCATATTGAGATCTCGCAGCATATGCTTTAGGCCACTGAGATATTTCACTCAGTGTGACAGCAGTTCCCTTTGCAAACGCCATAGGCCGATTTCTGTGCCGGATGAAATCCAGGTTCTTCCAGCCAGGGCTGATCAACTGATATATTTGTAACTTTTCTGACACGCAGTGCAATAACCAACAAATCAGCAGCGAGTTATGCCCCCGTCGGGCATCCGTCACTTTCACAATTGAGAGGAGTGCGCGTGCTATCAGCAGTCTGGCCGCCGCCGCCGCCTCTCTGCCTCTGACACCTGGTATGAATCAGGGCCGGAAACGCAATTGCCAGAAAGTCTATTTATTTGCGAAATCTCCAGAGATGGAAATATATTGTGAAACAAACAAACGTTGAAGAAAGGTGCCATTTCTCTTGGCTTGGGTAATTCAGATTGGTAGCAGTGCTTGCTCTGTAGGGGTCACTACGAGACATTGCCATAAGGGCACCAGGGGTGCTGTTTAACACTGATTTCCCCAACAGTAGACTTTACTCACTGTAGAAAATCCATCATTGTTCATGTATCCTGCCCCCACCTCCGTTTTCCCCCCATTTTTCTTGGATAAAATATTTTTTTTCTGACCATGTGGGCCTCTCCAATTCAATGATGCAGGGGGCAGGGCATGAATGTCACCACGCCTTATAATAAGTAAGTGGCCCATGAAATTGCAATCAGATGTTTGTGCAATAATCACTATTGTATGTGGTACGTTGTTTATCGCAGCAGGTAGTTGCCAGGTGCGATATTCTTTGCAACGTTCATTAAACCTCAGCTGGTGAAACCAGATTGAATTGAAAAAGCAGAAAGAGCTTGATATTTACTGGGACATGCAGATTTTGTTGCGGTAAGCACTCAAATCCGAATGTTATTCCCCAGAAAGTCAGCATATGGGGTAATTATCTCATTTGACATTTCAGACCCTCTGTGCTTACTAAACGTTATGTTTTGTTATTGGTTATTTATAGAGCGCACGATCACCGGGTGGGTCTCTTGGCGCTAGGTAATGAAAAGTCAGGGATCCCTACTATTTATAAGCCTGTGTAAACATTACTCATTTGGGATTACATTTAAAGCAGCAGCAAGAAAGGGGGTGGTATTATTAGTTTTATTTAATGACACATCAAATGGCATGGAATTCTTGAAATGCTGAGCTGCTTGTCCAGGCGAACCATGCAGTCTACAATCCTCTTTTTATTTATATTTCGTGGTATTTGGTGCACCATTTAACGTGGTGCAGTAGGCAACCGGTTAGTTCTCCTATAGAGACAGGGTGTCTCTGGAAGGTATTTTTGAGTGTTCCCTATCACTGATGTCATGAGTAATGTCACTGACCATGTCATGAGTGATGTAATATGTGAGCTCATAAGCAGTGCATTGTGAGGGTGTAAGATATAGTTAGCACCGGTAACTACAACTGTTGTATTTCACTGGTTTTGTACGAGTGAAATTTGAGCCTAACTATAGCGCCCCTGTAACCTTTGTTTTTTAGTGGATTGCTAGGGTTTTTGTATGTTATTTCATAACTGTAACCTATAACCTTTGCCAGTGTGTATGTGAGTGACTGTATAAGTCAGAGAGTGGGTGTGTGAGTACCTGTGTGAGTCTATGAGTGAGTATGTGAGTGGTTTTGTTGGTGTGAGTGGCTGTATGGGTCTGTTAGTGGGTGTGTGAGGGACTATGCACCTGTGAGTGGGTGGTTGAGTGGCTTTATGGGTTGGTATTGGGTGTGTGAGTGCTGTATGGACGTATGGGTGGTTGTGTAAGTTGTTTTGTGTGTGTGAGTTGGTGTGTCAGTGGGTGTATAGGTGTCTGAGTTGCATACTATGGTGGAAAGGGCATCCTCAAACGGGCTATGCCTCCAGGCAAATTTGGACGTTTACACATTAGTATTCATTGAAAGAGAGAGGAATGGACTCTGCTTTCACCAGGAGAGGTCAAGAAAGAACACATTCACCAAAGTCACTACAGATTGTGCTCTGATAGATGAATCATGCATTTACCTTTACCAAAGATATCATATTGTTTTTACGTTTGGAACTGCAAAGAAAACACACACTGTTTGCCTTTGCAAAGTCCAGGAAGCTAGGATCATATCTCCTTTGCAGAAGTGGACCTTCAACTGGGGCATCTGCTATGTTTATATTTGTAAATGCTTTCTGTTAAAGTTTAATTTCTGTGAAATGAGCATCAGGGCCAGAAAGGAACATCATCTGCTCATTTGTACAACAAGAGTCCACGGTTTTGCATAAAATGTCTACACAGATGGAGTAGTTTATACTGCTCAATCAGTGGTGGCCCGTGCAGGTAAGCGCGGTGGGGCGGACTGCAGTCGGGGGTGGAAGTGACATACGACGGTTAGTAAAATTAATTTAAAAAAACACTTACTTTGCGCTTGCCAAATGCCGACTCGGTGTTGCGACGAGCGCAAGGTAAGTGGTTTTATTTTTCAATATATTTATTTTTTACTAACCCACCATATGTCACTTCAACCCCCTTACCCTCACCCGCCCTCGCCCTGCTCCACCGACCCATCGTGCTTACCTGCACGGTTCATCACTGTGCTCAATTAGTAAGTGCTGCCTTGTTTGGTAAATGCCAGGTGTGTTTTCTACAGTATAGCTGCATAATGATTCACGAGGAAATGTCTCCAACGACCTTCTCTGCATTTGGGCATTGTACTTGTTCCTCGCGTGCCCTTATCCAGAAATCTGTGATAACATTAAACCTGCTATGCAGAAGAAAATAAGACTGCAAAGAGGTTAATCTCCATCAAACAAAGGAACTTTATCCAAACTATATGAAGCAAGTGTTTCTTTTTTTGGTGGAGATGTCCTCATGTTGTTGGGCCTTCTTGAACACAGCATCATTATATTTGGCATCAAGAAACAGAGGTCCCCAGAAGGCTTTTCTTTTTATTTACATTTGTGAATTTGCTGCGAACAGTCGCAATACGTATATTTCGCTAACAGGGTTATTCGTGAAATATGCACGACTATTAGAAAGTGTAAAAAACATATATACACATATTGTAATTAATAATTGTGATTAGTAGTTTGTCAGTATAATATATAAAGTGAGATTTTCCTAAAGAATTTTATGGTTGAACACTGTTTTAAGTTATTTCCCATAATCACGAATACGCTGGCATTTGCAACAATGTAGTGAAACATCACATAACTATGGAAGAAAGGGATTTCATTGGAAAAGGCACTTCTGATTATTCTAGAAAGGAGGTCCCCAACCATTTTATTTCTTCTTCAGACTTCCAGTGCTGAGCTAGGAGGTTCACATTTCAGCAGCTATACTTTTCAATTTGAATACTGATTTGGTTTATTTTTGGGACATTATTTCTGAATAAAATGGCAACTGGTGGCAGTGAAGATCAGAAGCCACACCTTAATGAAGACAGTTCATTGGAGAAGGAACCCCCAGCAAAGCGGCAATCAATTGCTTGGGAGTTTTCTTTACTATACCCTCTGGACTAAACAAAGTGGTTACTAAGCATGTAATGGGCTCAATATGTGAGAAGACGGTCACCAGGTGTGCATCCAAGAAGTTTTCGTGCAGCACAATGAGTATGTTGTATCATTTGAAGACATACCACTCTAAGGAGTTGACCAGAGCACAGAGGCAGCTAAGTGCAGGGGATCAGTCTACCTCAACTGCAACACCAATTGCTCCTGGAGACCCACAACCATCTGAGGTCCAGCAACAGTTCTCAAAGAACTCACCAGAACTCCAAAGAATTGGCACTTTTTGTTTGGATTGCAAAAAAGTTCTAACTGTAGGGGAACAATCTCTTGCTGCCATTTTGAACGCTACAAGTGCGTGTTATTTGTTTTGTTTTTTTGTTTCTGAATGACACTTGTTTCCTGTTTCCAGTTTTTTCTTTTAAAACATTCTCCAGTTGCCATTTTTATTTGTAAAAAAGGCAAAAAAACACAAAATATTTTTTAAAAAAGGAAAAAAAATCTGAACAATTCCAAACAAGTTTATGACTAGAACCACCTTTCTTGGTTTAAAAAAAAGATAAACTGTATGTGTGTGTATATATAAGAAAGAGTATGAGTGAGTGAGGTTCTGTGTTAGTGAGTGAGTGTGTGCATGAGTGAGTAAGTGGATGTGTAAGTGTTTGCATGAGTGGATATGTAGGTGAGTGAGTGGTTGTGACATGGCTGTATGGGTTCTGAATGACTCTATGTGTTTAAATGGGTATGTGAGTGTGTGGCAGGCTGTGTGGTTGAATAAGAGCATATATTAGTAGCAGTATAGGTGAGTGAGTGGGTGTGTCAGTGACTGAGTGTATATGTGTGTAAGGGGGTATGAGTGGCGGTATAGGTGGGTGAACAGCTGTGTTAGTACTTGTATAGGGGAGTGAGTGGGTGTGTTAGTGACTGTATGGGTGAGTGAATGGGTGTGTCAGTGAGTGTATAGGCAAGCGAATGAGTGTCTCAGTGTATGAGAGACTGAGGGAGCATGTGTGTGTGTGTCATATGCTGTATGAGTGAGTGACTGGCTATGTTAGTACCTGTTTAGGTGACTGAGTGTGTGAATGAATGACTGGGTAAGTGAGTGGATGTGTTTGTAGCTATATGGGTGACTTATTGGATTTGTCAGTAGATATATGGGAGAGTGACCAAGGGGCATATCAACAACAACCGGCGATAATTATCGCTCAGCGCTCTTAGCGTGAGGATAATTATTGCCGGCTAGCGTGAATTTTTATCGCTGAGATAGCGTGCTATTAGCAACGCTTATCTCAATAGCGATAAAAATCTACACGCTAACAGGCTAACGTGAGATTATCGCTGGAAACCCAGCGATAATCACACGTTACCTTGTTGATAGGGACAGGCAAACTTAGCCATGATATCCTCCTTCCATAGGATATCATGGCTAAGTCTGAAAATTAGCAGACGTAAAAAAGCAGCGTTAACCGCGGTTAGTGCTGCTTTTTTTGTCTCTAACAGGGTTAGCGACATTCTTGATAATAGGAGAAATGTCGCTTAGCGACATTTCTCCTATTATTTTACTCTGGAACGCCCCCTTTGCATCTCATTAGAGATGCAAGGGGAAGCGTAGAGTAAAAGGGTGCTAACATGCAAATTTGCGTGTTAGCACCCTGTTGTTGATAGGGTGCTAGTTTTATCTCTGCTTTTTTGGCTTTTAAAGCCACAAAAGCAGAGATAAAGCCCTTGTTGATATGCCCCCAAGTGTGTTAGGGATTGTATGGGTGACTGAGTGTAGTATAAGCGACTGTATAGGTGAGTGAGTGCAGGGGTAAGTACCTGTATGAGTGAGTGGATGGGTGTGTGAGTATGTGTATGGGTGTGGGCATCTGGTAGTACATGTGTTGGTAAGTGTCTTTGTGTGTTATTGACTGTGTTGGTGAGTTAGTGGGTGTGTGAGTGGATGAATAGGTGAGCGATTGGGTATATGAGTGGCTCTATCAGTGTATCTCTGGATGTCTCAGTGGCTCTATGACACTTTACCTCGGTGTATACCTTGAAAATGTTAGTTTTTAGAACTACACAGAAAGTAGTAATTAGGAATATTCTTTGCTTCAATACATGGTGTCTTTCATCTGTTTAAAAACATAAAGAACATAAATATAAGTTACTATTACTTTTTTCAAATTCCATGATAAACATTTAGTTTCTGCAATGCATAAGTTCATACTATAAACCAAATAGTAAACATTTCTTATGCTGTAATAGTATTTCACATTATAATAAAGCACTTTCTTTGCCCTTTTTACGGTCCTCAGCTTTTGCACTTGTACACCATAATCAATGTACTGTATTAAGTTTAATCCTTGAACATTGGAAAAAAAATCATAAAGATTGTAAAAATCAAACCTTTTCTCATTTGAGCAGCTGATGCCTTTTACATTATTTGCGAAATAAATGGCATCTGGTGGCAGTGAAGATCAGTTGCCACATGCTGTTGAACACAGTTCTTTGGAGGAGCTACCCCCAGCAAAGTGGCGATCAATTGCATGGGAGTTTTTTAACAATCCCCTCCAGGCAAAAGACAACAATGGAAAACCATGTGAAGTGCTCTTTATGTGACAAGAACATGTCTAGGGGGATGTCTTAGAAATATTTGTGTGGTTGAAAATGAAAAAGAGCATACATATAAGATTATAAATTAGCATTACATTTACAAAATTCCAGAAACAAAACAGTATACATTACTTATGCTGGGATAGTATATCACATTATAATAAAACATTTCAATTTCCCTTTTTTTTCTGTCCTTAGCTTTTTAATTGTACACCATACACGTTGTCGTACCTCTTAAGCACATAGCATCTTGCCCTATGGCCTATATACACCCTAGCTTTGGGGTGACTTATATATAGTACAAGGGAAGTTCAAAGCTTGGCAAGGAGTTTTAAATGTCAACTCAACCTAGCAGTAAAAGTGCACATACAGGCTCCGCAGTACATATCTAAATAAGTATATCAGTCCCTCTCTGGGTGTGTCACTGGATGTCAAAGTTACTAATTCATGTCTTTATGTCTTTATAAGTGGCTGTATATATTACTTACTGTCTCTATTGCTGACTGTTGGGTTTTATAAATGTGTATGCAACTGCCTCTGTTACTACTGCATACTAATGTGCTGTATGGGTATGTCACTGAATATGTACATACTTCTGTCTCTCTCGTATAGACAAGGTGAGTAACTCTGCTTTGAAAATATGTATATAACTTGCAGTATGTGTGAAAGACTGCATATTTATGGGGGTCTCAAACTACAGTGAGACTTAAAGTGCAGGTCTATCCATGTAAGTACATACCACCCTGCCCTATAACTTACATACACTGTACCTAAGGGGTAAGTAGTACATAGTAAAACAGAATGTTAAAGCTCAGCAAGAGGTTTTTACTGCCAACTTGGCCATGCAGTTAAACACACACTCTACAGTTCCAGGACAAAATATGATTAAAGAACTTCTCAAACACCTACTATCAGACCCAGACAGACGCTCACATACTCACTCACACACCCATACAGACACTCACACACAATCATAAGCCCACAAAAACAGCCAAACATATACTCACTGATTCTCTCATACACTCACAAAACTTTTGTATATATCATACACACTTTAATTATTTTCATCTATACACAAACCATCAAAATCATATTTTTTAAAACAACACTGTAATTCACATATCTGTAAATTCGGTTGATTGATCGTTTTTTATACTCTCAGTTAGACTGTAGGCTCTCTATGAATGTAACAACTAAGCATAAGAATGGCACACCAGTCTCATACAAAGCAACCATTAATGACAACCTTTGCAACTTTGCTCTCAGGCGCTGTGTTGGTTTCTTCAGTGGCACAGCAGCGATGCATCAGAAACTGGCGCGGATGCATCTCGCTTCTCTTAGTTATGTCTCTTTTCCAGCTCCCAACAGCAGGAAAAACCTCCAGAGGCCCAATAAAGCAACAGGCACCTCTAGGCAGGTCAGAACTCTCATCAAGGAAGCTCATGGGAGCTGGTGGCGAAGTCTTTGTGACCCTGAGGCTTCAGAACGAGATGCAAGCTCTACTTCAAGCCCTTGGAGATCTCCTTCAAGCAGGAGACATAGCACATAGCAAAGTCTTTATCCTCTCCGTGGCGGAAGCAGCCACTGCAAGCCAACCTCAGACATCACACAGCAAAGGGACAGTACTTCTCCTTCAGCTTTCCTAGCTCTTCTCCTTGACAGAGGTTCCTTTTGAGTCCAGAAGTAATCTAAAGGTCTGGGCCCAAATATTTATACAGCATTTTAATTTGTTCTCTGGTGACAGAGAGTCCCTGTGCTTAGTTCCAGTTCTTTCCTCTCTGGTCCAGCTTCCCGGCAGGAGGTGGAGGCAGCATTGTGTAATTTATAGTAGGGGGAGTAGATTTACTTGCACATGAACAGGCCGTTCAGGTGCAAGTAAATCTCCTCCCCCTACTATAAATGCAGCCCAGGTCTATTCAGCATATCCCTGATTCATTCAGGAAAGGCAGGACACACATCAGCCCCGTGGCTGTCTGAGAGAATGCACATCCCCAACCCCTGTCACTCCAAAGCCAGACAGTTAATCCACAAACCAGCAGAGGCACCCAGGATGGCCAAGCAAGAACATTTCCACTTTCCAAAAGTGGTATTTTCAAACACAAAATGTAAAAGTCATGTTTACTAAAAGATGCATTTTTATATTCTGAGTTTAGGCATACTAAACTACATTTTTCTACCTTATCCCAATGGGAAGTTATACTTATAAGATGTTATAAATAAGCTTCCATTCTATCCTATGAAACAGATAACCTTTCCGTAGTGAAAAACAAATTACACTGTAGTTCTATCTCAGGACATGTCACACATGCCAGGACATGTCCTACCTTTCACATACACTTCACCCTGACCACAGGGGTACGTTTGGCCAAGCTTAGGGGTGATTCACATGTTATAAAGGGGAAGGTTAGGGCTTGGCAAGTGGGTACACTTGCCAGGTCGACATGGCAGTAGAGACTGCGCATAGACAACGCAGTGGCAGGTCTGAGACCCCTTTTAAAGGCTGCTTGTGTGGATGGCACAATCAGTGCTTCAGGCCCACTAGCAGAATTTGACTTACAGGCCCTAGGCACACACAGTGCACTGTACTAGGGACTTAGTAGTAAATAAAATAAGCCAATCCTTGAAACACCAATCCATATATATATAGTGCATACACCAGTCAGTTTCTTGGCGCTAAGTACAGAAACATAACCTACTGCTCACTATTTCATTCAAATGTCTGTATGAAGTGCCATGACTTAAGAGGTTACAGAACCTGGAGTAACAAAAAGTCATTCAGATGTTGAATGGAAGGGAGTTCCAGAAATGGGGGCTAATACAGAAAATCTGGAACAACCAAGTCTCTTGAAGGAGGGAATAGTGAGAAGATTCAGATGAGTAGACCTCAGGTTACGAGTGGGTATCTATTTTCCAATACGGGAACAGATTAACTCTAGGCTGTTACCATAAAGAGATATCAAAGTAAAGCATCCAGTTTTCAAAGCTGTTCGCTGTTTTAGTAGCAGCCAGTGCAGTTTCCTCATCGGGGGTGACGTGGCACTGCCTGGGTTGTCTGTGAATTAGTCTGGCAGCCTGGTTTTGTACTAATTGTAGTCTTCCTGTGAGACTTTTGAGGAGACTTAAGTACAATGAATTTGCATGGTCTTTTTGCAATATGACTAATGTGAGGACGACCTGCATGAGAGCTTCGGGGGTAAAGGATTAGCAATGTTTCTGATTTTCTGAAGCTACGAGAAGCAGGAAGAAATTATTGACCCTACTTGAGGCTTCATGAACACATTTTTGTCAACCAGAACACCAAGACTCTACTTAGTTCTTGGGTGGGGGGAGTGCCCATAGCTGTTGGCCAGAAAGTAGAGTTCCATACCTCATGCATGCTACTAGTTAAGACAGTCTTCGTCTTATCAGAGTTTAATTTGAGTTGATTACTATTCATCCAATCGCGAATGAATAGCATTGCATTTTGAAAGAACGTTTTGGAGTCTGATGAGTTATTGATAGCAAAAAGTAATTGTATATAATCTGCATAATTGAAGATTCTCAACTTCATTTTTTTCAGAGAATGCACCAGGGGGCATATGTACAAATTAAACAGGTGGGGGGACAAAGAAGACCCGTGGGTTTTGCCACAGATAAGTTGCACCTTGGGAGAGCCGAAGGGAGATTACCAGACTGACTGAGTGCGGTCCTTTAGAAAGGAGACGAACATGTCAAGTGTCATGCCCGGTAAGCCTGCGGCTCTGACACAATCCACCAGAAGCTCATGATCGACCGTGTGATATGCCGCAGAGAGATCAAGGAGTACCAGCTCCTGGGTGGTGCCCCTGTCAGCTTCTTAACTCATATCATCTAAGAAACCTTCCAATCCCATATATTTCTGAAAACTAGATATCCATAGAGTGTAGGGAGGTGTGGTTTCTAGATTTTGTAGGGGCAAAAGTTCTAACACGCAATAGTTTCACACTTCTCCCATTAAAATGCCATCCAACTTGTGTGGGTGGGGCTACCACCTGGCACACAAAGGGCTAAAATTGCACCATGAAAACATCACCAATTTTGCTTTGAATGTATATAGATTTTTTTCTTGGCATGTAAATAGTTGCAGTATTTGAGCACATGTTCAGCTGCCACACAGGGAAACTTGCCAAACTCAACTGGTTCTGAAAACTAGGTAGCCAGGCATAGTCCAGGGTGCTGTTGTCTGCATGTGTCCAACTCCTACCAAAAAGTCTTTACAAATACCAAACTTCGAGTGAAATCATACAATTTCCTCACAGAATATGTGGGTAATGATAAGAGTTTAACCACACAGCATTCCTATACATTCCAAATAAATAAGGTACCCAATCTCTATGGCTATAGCCAGGGCCAGAAAAGGCCAAGAAACACATCACTGAAACATCAAAATAGTTAATTTTAACTTACATAGATTTTTTAGATGTGAGTAGCTGATGTATTTGAGCCCAGATCTGCCAACACCCAGGGAAACCTATCAACCTCTGCCATTTACGTAAACTGCACACCAGGTGACGGGTTCCAGGCTGTTGTGGCATGTTGCATGGATCCTATTGCATCTTCTTAGCCAGAATGAACTGCAAATGCCAAATTATGGGTGATGGCACAACATGTCATCACAACCAGTTTATGGGTCAGGGTATTTGAGGATTGCGTGAGCTCAGTGATGGCTCCAATCAAAACTAACATCTCGCTTCCATAGTCTGATTATTCCATTTTCCAACGCTTTAAAATTCTTTCCTCTACTATCAAAGATTTTAGAAAGCAAACTGCATTCACGGATCACATGAAAGGTTATAGACCTGGAAAATGACTTTACACCTCTTCGCCTAGCCACCAAAACAGATTACTCTCACAAAATGTAATTTTGAAACTCACTTGTGGCCCAGATGCCTTTTTTGTCATTAGAGGTCTTTCAGCCAAGTCAAGCATGGCAGACTGACGTGTGAAAAATGTCTTCTAAGCACCCAAGAACTACACGGAAATAGGGTCACATAATCCATCATTGGCGACATCCTGACAGAGATATAGTAGCTGTCAAAAATATGTCTGTTAACTGAGATTTGAGCCGTAATTCCATCTTCTACACTTAAGTTATTGTGTGATCCTGATCAAACCACTTTATCTACTTGACTAAATTGCTAAAATGCTTCGGAATGGGCTCAATAACACATGGAAAGAAGATACATTTGGGTATTTATGTTGTCTCTGACTCTAGCACAAGCATCTCCTTACACTTCTGGTCCTGATTCGTCCTTGTTCAATACAAAGAGACATGAAGGCGAATAGCTTTATGTAGAGAAGAGTAGACAATGAACAGCAGCACAGGGGAAGGGACATGCACAGCCAGAGCCTCCTTGGGAAGTGCCAGCTGCTTGGTGTCCCAGTCTCCTTTTTAAAGGTAAGTTCAGCCGCGGTAGCTACAGGTAAGAGGGGTGGGGCCGGGTTGGGGGGATTTCGAGAGACGACCACGAGGGGAAATTAATAATTTATTTAATTTTCCCTCCTGGTCTTATCTTGATATCCCCCCTCACCCGGCCCCACCGCCCCACCTCTCTTACCTGCAGCGGCCGCCGCTGGATTCTACCGTAAACGAAAGACAATGGTGATCGGACCGGACATTTAGCCTAACGTGTAGGATTACTTGAACCTAAATACAGCCATCGAGCGTGTGCGCTTTCATATGTGACAATATTTACTCAAGCTTGATGGTAAATCTCTGCTTTTTCCACCTAGACACCCAGGATCGAGTACCAGCATTAGCACTTGACTTAAAAATGTGTGATTCAAAGCAAATCACTTTCTCTCCAGATGCCTCCTATTACAAATACTATTGATGTAAAAAAAAAAATAACTGTACAATGTGCAGTCTAGTACATCCCTAAACACATCACCAGCCACCCACCACTCCCTGGGTTCTGTAATTGGTAAAGTCAGCAGGACCCACACTTGTCTCTGTGGCACCTCGTGTTCAAGACGATCCAGAGGTTTTGAAGACTTAGGAAGTTTAAATACGTTCTGCTCTTTATATAGGCACGTCACCTGCTTTTCTTGAGTTTACTTAAACCTTAGAAGCAAACACTTGTGATTAATCGTCTATATGGATTACCGAGGCGATAATACAATGGGCCTACCCCCTCTCCCCCCCCCCCACACACACACACCGCCTCCCTTCCACATTCCAGTGTTCCGAAATGTGTAATAATCTTTCCCTGCTTGAATGCTGCCATTTTTTACCTGATAAAAATTATTCAGGGGAACAAATGTGGGATGAGTTCGCTTGTGCACATTTTAAAATCCCCCATTTGCGATTTCAGCGGGACAGGGAGTGAATGCTTCAGACGCCGTTTAACTGATAGAGGAGGGAGCTGTCCCGGTGCTGAAATGTTCATCTGCGTGTTTCAAGAATAGAACTGAACAGTGCGCTTTCCTTCTTTGGGTTCTGTTTTTGTTGTTGTTGCATGCATTTAATTGAAGCACCTTGTGTGTTAATTTAGGAACGTGTATGTGTTTGGCTGTAATTGCTTAGGTGTGATTGTGTGGCAGGAGTGTAAGCAACACCTGATTTTTGATCTCCTGTGAAGTTGTAAGAATTTCATTCGATGTCAGCTTTAAAAAGCGTGCACGATTAATTATGGCAGTGGCGCAAAATCAGTCTCATAGGGTCCCCATGCAGAATGTAGTAAGAAGCCCCAAGACTCTCGCATCTCACGAATATTCATAGGCCTTAAGCTGAGTGGGAGCCCCTGAAGGGGTGGGACCCCCTTCTCCACTGGGGCCTTTCTTGCACCCCTGAAGCCTTGGCATGTGAAGGCGTGGACAGACCAGAGAGAGATGTGTTTGTGTCTGTGTATATTAGAGGGTGTTTATATTCCTACACTAATCGGAAATGTGTCTGTTAGTTTTTGTGGATGAATATGTTTGCATGTGTTTAAGTAATGAGTAGAATGTGTTTGAGTGACTTGGAACATATGTATGTAATGTCTCCAACTGCGCCGACACTCTGCACCCCTCAAAAAGACACCAGGCAAGCAACACTCCAAGAAAAACAGCTGGTTCACTCCCACCCTCAATGAGTCCAGACGCACCTGCTTACACTCAAGAAGAGATGGCGGAGCAACAAAATCCCAGAACCCCACGCAACCTTCAAATCCGCTGTCAGCGAACACCACCTTCTCCTCAAAACCACAAAGAAAATGGCCTTATAAGGCAGAATAGATGCCAACGCACACAACAGCAAAGAACTCTTCGCCATCGTCAAGGAGTTTGCCAGACCCAACAGAGCGACCACAGACGCCCCACCCTCTCTAGACTTCTGCAACAAACTCGGCATCTTCTCCCACCAGAAGATCAGGCAGATCTACGAAGGCTTCGATACCCAAGACCCCGCCACCACATCCACCACCGCACACAGCCACGCCACACCCCAACAGATCGTGCTCAACTGCACTCCGCTCACCACAGACGATACACTCAAGACCATGAAGGGTATCCACTCAAGAGCCCCATTGAATCTCTACCCATAGCACATCTTCCACAGAGCAGCCACCTCCATCGCCCCCAGCTTCGCCGCACCATCAACTGCTCCAACGAAACCGCCACCTACCCAGACAACTAGAAACATGCTGAGATCAAGCACCTGCTGAAGAAACCATCTGCCGACCCGACAGACCTTAGGAACTTCAGACCCATCCCCCTCCTCCCCTTTTCAGCCCAGGTAATTGAGAAGGCCATTAAGGCCCAAATCTCTGAGTTCATCGAAGAATCCCTCTTTGACCGGGGACAAACCACTGCCCTCATCCTATTGGACTTCTCGGTTGCATTCAACAATCTCCCACCGCACCCTAATCACAAGACTCCTTGGTGCTGGCATCTGCGACAAGGCACTGGAAGAAACCCAGTCCTTCCTGACCGGCCGAACATAGCAAGTCAGACTGCCCCAGTTTCTCTCAGAACCCACAGAGATCAGCTGCAGAGTGCCCCAGGTCTCCTCCCCGAGCCTGACCCTCTTCAACATTTACCTGGCCCCCCTCGCCGCTATCATCAGAATTCGCAGACTAAATACCATCTCTTACGTGGTCAACACCCAGCTGATCATCTCCCTCACCAACTAACTCACAACCACCAGAACCAACTTTCACAACGGAATTAAGGTAGTCACTACCTGGATGCAAGATAGCTGCCTCAAGCTCAACTCAGACAAAACCAAAGTACCCATCCTGGGGCCCAGACCCTCAGCCTGGGAGGGCTCCTGCTGGCCCCCCATACTAGGACCCCCCTGACCTCTACGCACCACAAATGCAACCTTGGCATCATACTGAACTCCTCGCTCTCAATGAACCGTCAATACAACACAGTAGCCTCATCCTGTTTCCACATGCTCCACCGACTTTCAGATGGCTCCCCTCAGAATCCAGAGACAGTCACTCACGCACTCATCACCAGTAGACTGGAATACGGCAACACACTTTAAGCCGGCGTCACCCAGAAACAGTTCAGGAAACTACAGAACATCCAAAACACCGCAGCCAGGATGGTCCTTGACATCCCCGGCCGCAACTACATGACACAGCACCTCCGCCAGCTCCACTGCCTCCCTATCAACAAGAGAAGCACATTGGAGTTCTTCACACATGCCTACAAAGCTCTCCTCGACGCAAGACCAGAATATCTGAACCACTGCCTCGCCTTCCACACACCCACCAAACAACTCCACTAAGCCCAACTCACCCAGGCCTCTGTCCCACAATACCAAAAGCAGAGGATGATCCTTCTCCTACCTAGCCACTAAGACCTGGAACACCCTGCCCCTCCACCTCAGACAATTTGTGTCATTAACAGATCAGGAAGAACCCAAGACGACTGAACCTCCACACCCAGAAGGATCAGCAGCCCCCCTCAATCACCTTGAGACCCTCATGGGTGAGTAGCCATGCTCTGCAAACTGCTGATTGATTGAATGAATGGGGCTCTTGTTACCTACCGGGGCTCTTGTTACCTACCCTGGGATCGCGGTGGTGACTCTCCTCCTTGTTTGTGGTGTTGTGGCTGGCTCCCTGCTCGTCCGGTCTCCCGCCGCCGTTTCGACATCCATAGCGGCCACGGAGCGGAGACCGGACTACATCCCCCAGAGATCCTAGCGGCCAGAAGCCGCCGCCGACGCAGTTCTGCGCGCCAGGAGGCGTATAAGAGCTTGGACCGACTTCGGCAGAGCGGGCTCTTGTTACCTACCCTGGGATCGCGGTGGTGACTCTCCTCCTTATTTGTGGTGTTGTGCCTGGCTCCCTGCTCGTCCGGTCTCCCGCCGCCGTTTCGACATCCATAGGGGCCACGGAGCGGAGACCGGACTACATCCCCCAGAGATCCTAGCGGCCGGAAGCCGCCGCTGACGCCGTTCTGCGCGCCAGGAGGCGTATAAGAGCTTGGACCGACTTCGGCAGAGCGGGCTCTTGTTACCTACCCTGGGATCGCGGTGGTGACTCTCCTCCTTGTTTGTGGTGTTGTGCCTGGCTCCCTGCTCATCCGGTCTCCCGCCGCCGTTTCGACATCCATAGCGGCCACGGAGCGAAGACCGGACTACATCCCCCAGAGATCCTAGCGGCCGGAAGCCGCCGCCAACGCCGTTCTGCGCGCCAGGAGGCGCATAAGAGCTTGGATCGACTCCCGCGTCGCGGGATGCGCGCGGGCGGCGCCGGGAGAAGCCCGGGACAAGGGCGGGACCGTCTGTGGCCATCCGGGGCCGACCAGGCCGGGCCGGGCAAATCCCCCTTTACATCGAGTACAAGTAGTAAGTCGCAGGAGGTTGTGTTATATGACTATTGACTTTTGTGTTACTCCGATATATTTTACATATTGGGTCCTCATCTGCACTGTGTTAAATGGCTGGGAGGGGGAAGCGTATTACGGCCCCTCCAACAGTGTCCGGGACCATGGACCAATTTATTACTCGAGCTGTCTCGGTACTCGAACATGAAATTGCTATCACCGAAAGACGCCTCGCTATAGATCCCTCGTTTGCCAGACGCTCTTCATTGGGCTCGTTAGCTCTTGTTAATTCACCAAATAAACGCAGAGAGCACGCACGGGGGATGTACCTCCGCTTATAGAGTCTGAAATACTACATACTTTGTCATCACCCTCCGGGAGGTTATCAGAATCCCCAGTGATGACGGACATTGTACCAGAGGTGGAAGCTGTGGCCATATCTAAGTCTAATGTCACTCGCCCCGAGACTAGGGCTGGGGCCAGATCCTCTAGACCAGCGAACCAGAAAAGGAAAAGGGGTGGGGCCATGGATGGCGCTAGGTTGGCGAAAATATCTAAGTCATCTAAAAATATGGCACCCCCGATACTTCAAGCCCTATAGTTTGTCCTATTATGACTGATGTTAGCACACACACTCCCTTCCTGCCAGATATTAATGACATGGTCTCCCAGTTAGAACACACTGTCCGCTCCTTAATCTTACCACTATTGGAAAGGATCAAAACGGTCGCAGAAAAAGTTGACAATTTGGAACAAACTATTCTAGACAATTTTTGTTCGTTAAAGAATGTTGTCAAGCTGTCTACTAGGGATATTGCCAAAATCAATTGCCCTTATGGCACAAATCCTATGTTCGTTGCATCGTCCCTAACGGACATACCCCCTGCCTCAACCAACATAGGTATTGGCCCAGGTATAGATTTACCTACGCCAGTGCCAAATATGCTTCAGCCACTAGGGCGGGAGGGAGTGCTAAATACCAACCAGTCACTGGGGCGGGAGGGTTGGCCAAGCGACGCACCCTTGGGCACCAACACCAAGAAATCAGTGTGTACGAGAATGGCTACTGATAAAGTCCCCCCAGGCAATGCTCCTAGGCCATCTTTAACCCAAATACACTTACCACCTGAATCCCTCCCCTATGTTGTGGTACTAACCGGTGTTCCCGAACTCCCCATTAATAAAACTGAATCCTTTCAGCAATTAAAAAATAAAGCGACCCACTGGCTTAATATGCATAGACCAATCCCTAATTACTTGAATGGGCGGATTCTATTTGTTAGAAGAGTACAATGGGTAGGCTCTTAACCCAAAAACATTCAGGGAGATTGCATTATTGTCAATTTTGAAGATCCACGCCTTCCAAGGTTCATCACTGACCATACACCCTACGGGCCTAGAACAGGAATAGAGGCCCATAACTTAAATTTTTTTTACACCCCAGGTTTCTGTTATTGACAATCCCACAGTATGATAACTGACTCACCTCCTAAGTTACCGAGGGAAAATGGCAGTATACTCTTGGCTGGTCATGTTGTCACCCCCCTGGATACGCCAGGGTCGCATATAATACCCAGGGCCCTACCGTCGCCCCCGCTTAGGTTGGGAGAGAGGGCAAACGTACCTAGCCAGATTATTGCGCATCATACTACTTTGCCTAGTAACCATCTAGGCACTTTATTGTCTTGGAACGTAGCTGGCATCAAGACTAAAATTGACTCACCAGAATGGGTTAGTTTTGTTAATAATTACGACGTTTGTCTTCTACAGGAAACATGGACCTGTGAGGCTCGGTTCATGCCGGGATACTTGAATTTTCACGTCCCAGCAACCCAAGGCCCGAAAGGCCGTCCAATGGGCGGACTAATTATTTGGGCTCGCCAAGACTTATTCTCGAGAGCTGTCATGATTGACACGGGGTCCCTGGATATCCAACTAGTGAGACTAATTCTCGATCACAGGGGCTCATTGGATATTTATAACATATATCTCCGTGGCACAAAAGGGAAAAAGTCAAGGGAACTGGACAGCCTGACCAGCCTTATAGAGACTAAATCGTGTAATAGGGACCTCATCATGGCTGGTGACTTTAATGTCACATTTGAACCCCTTCTAGACCCGGACTCAGAATGGGGCCTTGACCCCGAGGAGGACCGACATTGGGGCATACCAGTCCTTTCACTTTCCCCTATCAAAAGGTGGTCTACGGTAGCAGTGCAGGCAAATGCACTCTGCTTCGAGAGAGGCTTAAGGGCCTTGAATGGCAGAACCCAAGGAGATATGCTGGGAGCACCCACCTGTGACAATGGCCGCTCAGCAAGCAGGATCGACTACGTCCTTTGTTGCTTGGGGCTGTGGTGCCAACCTCTTGACATGGTGGTCGAGCCAAGATTAGAGAGTGACCACAACCCTATTTGTGTCTCCCATAGCTGGTGGGGGAAACCCCGCTCGGCGAGCGAGGAACCAATATTGGCTCCCACTGGCTGTGTCCCAACCAATGACATGCGGAGGATAAAGTGGACCCAAGTAAAGACTAATGCCTCAGCAATGGCTAGCATTGACACTGAACTTTCTGTAATCAATGCGAGACTGGAGGATGTTCTGAGGGTCAAAGATAATAATGATCAAGCAATCAGTTTACACGAGACCTTCTTTGAGGGTCTACGTGTTTTTTTTTTCAAACAATCAAGAAAGGGTAGCAAGCCATCGTGCAAGCGACTGAGGCTCTCTAGCGGGAACAAGTCATATATTCAACTAGCCAGATCCTCTTATAAGAAGTGCCTCACCCAAGCAAAAAAAAGATGGGACGAATCGTACTGGCTTGACTTGAAGGAGGCTTGCCATGCCCAGGACACTAGACTGTTCTGGAATGTGATTAAGTGGAACAGAGGTGGCTCGCCTGAAAATCCTTCTAACCACGTTACCCAAGAAGATTGGCTGGGGTACTTTAAACCCCAATATGCACGCGACCCTCTTTATAGAAACTTGGGGCTAACTACATATGTTTTTTACTTGTCTGGTCCCTTTAGCCCCAAGGATGTCCTAGCTGCCTTGGCCTGTGTAGCCGCTGGGCGGGCCCCAGGCTTGGATGGTGTCCCATCCGACCTTTTTCTTAATAACAAGACCTCCTGGAGCAAGTATATCGCTCTAATAGCGAACGCTGTGGCTGAAGGAGCCCCAGTGCCCAAATCCTGGGGGGGTGCTATTATAATCCCAATTTATAAAAAGGGTGATAAAACCCTCCCAGGTAATTACAGGCCCATCAGCCTAATTGACACAATCCAAAAAGTCATTGGGAGGATGGTACTGAATGAGGTACTTACTTGGATCGAAGATAATCGGATCCTTTCCAGCTTCCAAGCTGGTTTCCGCAAATTTACCAGCACCGTGGACCAGGTGTTTCGCTTCAAACAACTGCTCTGGAAGGTTGTTACATTAGGCAAAGGCAGTCTCTATGTCACTTTTGTGGATTTAAGAGCTGCCTTTGACCTCATCCCCCGAGAGCAACTTTGGAGGGTCCTTGAAAAGCTTGGGCTCCTCTTGGAACTATTGACCTTAATTAGGAGGCTCCACGAGCCTAACTTTGCAAAAATACAATGGGGAGGCCCGGGGGATACAACCCCCGAGTTCCCTGTTGAGCGAGGTGTGCGCCAAGGCTGTGCCATGGCACCCACACTTTTTTCCCTGTACATCAACGGAGTAGTTGATTACATGCTTCAAGTCAACACTGATGCTCCCAAGTTGGCCGGAGCTTCTACTCCAATATTGATGTTTGCCGACGATACTCTTATAGTATCCAAAACCCCGTGTGGCATGCAAAGGGCTTTGTCAATTTTTGAAGATTTTTGCAAAGACCATGGCTTGGAGGTCAATGTGTCCAAGACTAAACTTATGACATTCAACCCGCACCCAAGTTATAGAACAGGCAAGCTTATAATGAACGGTCAAACCCTCGAGGAGGTAAAAAACTTTGCCTATCTGGGCATACATGTGTCTCATAATAATAAGTGGAATAGACATCTGGAATTGGCCACGCTGAAGCTTTCCCAGATTACGGGAACGCTGGTTAATGAGCACAAAAAATCCCTCACTAAGCCGGTTAAACCCGTGCTACAAGTATATGAGGCAAAGGCCCTAAACTCAGTCCTGTATGGGGCAGAGCTTTGGGGTTTTGATGCACTATCATCCCTAACAGCCGTCGAAAACAATTTTTTTCGTGGTATAACTGGCCTTCCACAAAGCACGCCTCTGGTCCCATTGCGTTATGACCTAGGTAGAAAGGCCATTAAGGACTTGGCCAAACTTCGTCCGGTTTTATACTGGAGGAGACTATGGATTACACCGGAGCTTCGGCCTTACGCAATGGGCATCTTGGATGTAATGCAGGCCGATAAGTTCCACAAGATTGGGTGGTTCAGGAACCTCCGTGAATCCTTGAAAGACCTGGGGTTGTAGGGTCTATGGAACGACCCAGTTGCTGCTGTGTTTCCCGCAAAAAAGCTCTTGAAAACGCTTTTCTGGGAACGGGTAAATCATAGGGTGTGGAGTGACTCTACTGCTCCCACGATGACCAGCCGATTTTTAGAGGCAAAGGCCACCCCTCTTTTCGAACCTTATTGGGATTTGATCACTACACCAAGAGACAGGAAACTCTACTTTCAACTCAGAGCAGGCTCCCTCCCACTCAGGGCTCTAACTAGTGGGTGGTTCGGTGCATGTACAGGTACCTGCCCTGTTTGTGGTGTTAAAGAAGAAACCACTGCCCACTTCTTGTTCGTTTGCCCTGTATACGCTAACCCCAGACGATTTTGGCTTTCACCTTTATGTAAATTACTGTGCACAAGGAGCTCTGCTGTAGCTATTAGAGTCTTATGCACAAGCACTTTGCCTGTCCACTCGATTGTTATAGCCAAATACTTGGGTTGGGCATGGTCTCTACGACGTAATGCCATCCAGGGTATTGAGGAGGCACACTCGTAGGGCCCCAACTACCGATGTCATTTGCTAAAATTTTTTGCTCTACTTATTGTTTTTATCATGTATGTGTATTGTACTTCATCCTAAGTCTGCTTTAATGTTTAATTCTTTTCTTAAACTTTAAATTTTAATTATTTATTGAAAGATTTTATACATTTTTAGTGAAAGAGATTTTTCGCAATTCTGTTTTATGTACTCGTTTGTGTCTTGTATGAATTATTTTTTAATTCGAATAAAGACTATGATGATGATGATGAATGTCTGAATGTGTGTTAACATGGTAGAATGTATATATGCAGGCAAGTAGAAACTTATTTGTTTGAGTTTCAATGTAATTGTGTGTTTGTAAGTGAGCAAGCGTGTGGGTTTCTCCCAAGGTAACTTCTACCTTTACAATGGGAGACATCAAGGGGAAAACTCGGGCCACAATTCAGTTATGATGGAATGTGATATGTCAAGTAATTAGAGTCGTGAAATGCACCACAAAAAGTAGAGCTTCCAGTCCCCACAAGAGACCTGTCTATGAAGTTTATCCAAGCATGTCAGAGACATCTATGAGTACATACAGTACATTGTTTACATTGATGTCTTATAAGGATACACCTCCATTAAACTTGGTGGGACACAGTAAGTAGGCAGGAACTGTGCAAGAGGAGAGCTACCTTCCCTGCCTCGTGTTAGGCTGGGTGGGATGGAAAGATGGCCGACATGACTCGTCAGAAGTCAGGTTACCACTCACTTCTAAATCACGCCCTTTGTCAGTCTAAGAGACCCCTCCAAAACCTATACATAATTTTAAGATTGAATTTTCCCTGTAGAGGACTCTTCCAAAAGAAATTACTGTGGCTGTGAAAGGGATGAAGCAGGAGGGGGTGTTTAATGCCACACAACCTGAACATTGGGGAAGTGAAGACAAGGATGAAATAACTAACCACTGTAACATGCAGCCTTCCTCAGAGGAGCTAGATATCAAACTGGACACGTTGGGTATGGGCATAACATTTTATGAGATGTACATACATATTCCCAGCGTAGAGAACAGACTGCTCTCCTTCCCACTGCAGCCTCTCACGTCCCGTGAGATGGGACGAGAACAACTGCAGTGGAGTGGAGACAATATTCATATGCTGATGTAAAATATATCAATTCGGTTAGCCGCGAACATCGAACAAGCTTGAGATTGGAAAACTCACTGAGGTGCAAAGAGAGACCAGGCCCTGATGCAATGTTTGAAACAAGAAAAGACAGGGGGCGGGCTCATTTTGACTGCGGCGGTGATTCACCATGTTAGAATCTAGTTTCACACAATTTAGGCCCTCATTAAAATGATCTGCAGTCTATGGTTTTATTTGGAGGAGGCGGATAATGCAACAATGTCAGATTAGCTGAAAATAAAGTAGAGAAGCATGTAAAACTTTGTTTGCTCTCTTATTTGTTTGAAAATATATAACTTTGGACTTGAAACTGAGAAATTAAGAATTTATATTACCAATCTCACCTCTTAACACATACCTCCCATTTTGCAAAGTGACTGGAACTCATAGAGATGTTTCTTTTATTCTGCTGAAATAAAATCTTCAAAAACTGAAATTCCTGTTGTTGTTTGCTGTAACAACCCCTGGGTGGTTGCATATTCCTCTCGCCCCCCACTCGGCCAGCTTATCTTTTCCACAGACATTTAGAAATACTGGATGTTTTTCCCAGACCGTCATGAAATGTGCACAGAGACGGCACACGATTTACCGCCCCCCTAAAAAAGAATTCCCCAAATTACTACCATGCTTAAGGAACGACAGCTTCAGTTCCTTGCCATTTCAATAGGGTAGTTTAATGACTCACTTTTGAGGTGCTTTGGTGAAAGTCCAAAGGAGGTAAAGTCAGTCTCGTAAATGGATGTATAAATAATGTCTTTTATTATCCTGCACTTTGAAACATGTTAGTGCTAGAAGTAAATCTTTCTAGCAGTTTGCTGGTAAAAGAAGCTTCAAGGTACTGAAATCACTAATAGGTGAGGTGGTGTTCTGTCTGCTGTAGCCCAAAGCAAATGTACGGAAAATCTATCTGCCTGCTCTATCTATGGAGATGTTAATCTTGGGTGGTTTCAAAGTGTGGGGCAACGACATCCCCAACCATTTATAGTCCTGGCCCTTTGGTATATTGGTATACCGTCATAAAAAAATTGTTGTCAAGAGATTTTCATTTTTGATTTGTGTTTTTGTATAGTTAGAGAAGTAATTTAGCTTGGGTAGACATTGCTAATCCGGGCCACATTTTTCTGGACAACATTTAAAACAATGGCTGCTGTGTTGCAGTGATGTAATATTTCAGGAACCTTGAGACCTATTGTTGGACCTGGCCCTTTTTGCACGGTTGTTCCCAAAAAATTTTGTCTTCCTCCTGCATTTGTTTTGACCTGTGTTTGTTGGTTTTCTGACTATGGGCACTTAAAAAAAAATGTTTTTATTGATATCATTCCAACCATGACAATAATGCACTCATGACAGCATTAAAGAAGCACATATTCGTAAATCACAAATAATCACATTGGAAGAAAAAGTGATACATCCCTGTCTGTTAAAAGATTTGGTCATATTGAAAACCTACCACAAGGTCGCCCCTGACATTGATCGGATATAAACAATTGCATTTCCCAACAACAACCCCAACATTTTGAACCTTGTTCCCCCCTCCCTCGACCCTCCCTGAGTCACATGTGAGAAACATCTCCCCATTCCCATCATTTAAGGGCACTGGATTCCATGTCCTCTACTACCATTATACTCGATATCCAGAGGTTTCATCCCATTTATTCCCCTCTGCTGGTTTGCCACTTTCAACCCCCGTTCCATCAATCACTTGGGAAGTGGGGGCCTTACCACTGGGAATTTCTGAAATCATAGTGTACCACGACCTCGCACCTTCCTCCAATTTTTCATCATTTCTCACACATCGCATGTGAATTAACTCTGCTGTGGCCCACTCTCTCAGATCGTTAGCCCAGTTTTCTACCTTGGGGGGGCTGCAGGCTCATCCAGCTAATCGCGATTCTCCTTTTAGACAACACTAGTCCCAGCTGGGTGAACCACCGGGTGAGTTTCAAAAGCACCTATCTAATGGAGTGCAGCAAAGACCACCCCGAGATCTGTGTCAGGCCTTCCAGTACCGACTCCCACAACAACCACAGTTCCGAACATTCCCAAACCATGTGTAAAAACTGGGCTCCTAAATGACCACATCTGAGGCAACCTGCTGGACGATCCGGGTATATTTTTTGCAGCACGTGTGGAGTGAGGTATGTTTGATGAATGATATTAAATTGGGTTAGCTTGAATCTCACATTGGAACTAATTTGCTTGACCCCCTCATGTACTCTTTTCCATTCTGAATCTGTCAGAGGTGCCTCCAGCTGCCCATCCCAATTGGCCTGCACCGGGAGTGGGTCCACACTAAGGTCTTTCCGCAGCACCCTATATATATGTTACAACAATCTGCGGCCCCACGCCAATGACAGAAGGACCTGTAGAGTAGCTGCAATAGGCGGCTCCTCCGGAAACGTTAGCCACAGCTCTCTCGCTACCGCCATGATCTTTGCATATTGCAGGTACTGTCCCCTTCCCAAGTCAAAAAGCGACCCTGCTTCCTACCTCGTGAGGAACCGTTGTCCCAAATACAGGTCGCCCATCACACAGCAGCCCCCGTCTGTCCACCTAGTGATTGCCATAGTACAACTTATGCGCTTAAAGACTCTGGGCACTTTATCACTGCTGATCAGTGCTAAAGTGCATGTGCTCTCTCCTGTGGACTTGGTAGTATTAGTCTACACCTGTTTGACATATTTAATTTACCTGTAAGTCCCTTGCACAGTGGTATTCTCTATACCCAGGGCCTGTAAATTAAATGCTACTAGTGGGCCTGAAGTGCTGCTTGCGCCACCCACAGAAGCTGCCTTTCAAACCTGTCTCAGACCTCTGCCACTGCTGTGTGGGCAGTTTACTGCCATAGTGACTTGGCTTTTAAAGTTCTTGCCACGTCTGAAACTCCCCTTTTACTACATATAGGTCACCCCTAAGGTAGGCCTTAGGTAGCCCTATGGGCAGAGTGCTGTGTAGGTAAAAGGTAGAGCATGTGCCTTTGTTGTGTGGCATGTCCAGGTAGTGACCAACAGCCTATTTGGTTTCTCACTTCCATGAGTCTGCTACTCTCATAGTTTTGCATTGGGAATTCCCTGATATGTGTTTCAGTGGTCATGTCTAATCTGGAAGGGGTAGTGTTGCCATGTTTGGTATGTTTCGAATAGTGGTGATAAATCGTGCCTGTTGGTGAAAGCAGATGTTTTGTTACTATTTGAGAAATGCAACTTTTAGAAGTGGGCATTTCTGTGTGTTTACGACTGTGCTTTGCAGCCTGACTCCAATCAATGTCTGGTTTAGACTGACAGGGGCCTGTTTTGTGCATTTACTCCCTGTCATAATGGAGAACCCAAGGACTAGTGCATGATATGAAATGCAGTCCGCCTTGGTCAGCAATCTCTCCGGTGAGCATTTCCCTTTACCTGCCACAGAGACTGATATGTCCCTCCCGACTGGTGCTGTGTGAGTTGTGCGGCCAGAGTGTCTCTTTGGGTTCAAGCACATGAATGCTGGTGTGTGCCACCCCTGTGAAGGGCCTATAGCAAGGGAGCATGGGGGCCTTCTGTGTGAAAATGTTAATGTGCTCAACTTGCTCTGTGTAAAGCAGGAGACCGGGGGCCTGCTTGCTGCTCCCGGTCCGGGCTGGAGTGCTAAACACCACTAGGCCCTGCCTGGAAGGGGGGAGGCCACCACGTTCCTTTAATATCCTGACTGGAGTGGGCTCAGAGTGTGTAGTGCACTACCCGCAGCAGAGTCCTGTTTCCAGTACTAGAGTGACACGCCCATGTGTGCTGTACTTCTGTGGCACTTCACCTGGATTGTGTCAGGTGAGGTCGTCCTCTTTGGCATTTCATACAGCAGCCCACGCAGCCCCGGAGGGCTTCTGTCATGCTGCTACACCATCAGCTTGTGTCGGAAAGTGGCAGGATACCTACTAGCACCTGGCATTGACCTGCTCTGTGTCGAAGCAGATTGGGTGTGCGTTTCCCATCCCACCCCCTTACTTGGATGCACTGCATATGGGGGCCATGTGTCCTCCATGTTAGGGTGAAACCTCCAGTGAGACCCTGGGAGCGATGCCGAGTGGTATTTCTGACCAGTACATGTAAGAAATTGCTGTATTGTCTGTTGTATGTGGGAAGATGGCCCAGTGACCTATGTATTGAGAACAGGAGCACTGTATACCATATATTAGGAGCGCAGGTGCTGCTCCTTGAGTGTTTATGGCCTTGTGATTTTCAAGCTATGAGGGATATATGGTGACTTGTGTGTGTCCTGCATTTCTGAACTGGCATTCCATGACCAAAGATTTTACCTAAGCTTCATAGATGCTTTGGGAAATCTGTTGATGTTTCATGCATTTGCCTCCAACTTGACTGCTTCATATTCATACCCTAGTGCTGTGATGTATGTTGTTTTATACCTTGCAATGATAGGATAACATGTATCATTTCAGGATCTACATATTATGTGCAGTGATGGTGTAGTGTGTTTTCATGACATGTGCAGCCTATAAGTATTTACTTTATTGCACTTACTGCGATGTTATGACAATTGCCTAGTTGGCAAAATGATTTATGTGACCGTGGTCTAATATGTCATATAAAACATATGAGATATTTTTATATTCTAATGTGTGGATTTTCCTTTGTGGTGTGTTTATTGTGTCACTGGTGTGTGGATGTATTGTGTGAATGGTTTGCACATTGCCTCTGGGATAAGCCTGACTGCTCTGCCAAGCTACCAAGGAGGTGAGCAGGAGTTATCTTGGGTATGTAACTCCTTTACCCTGACTATAATGGTGGGTTCAGCCTGGCTTAGGTGCATACCCTAGCCAACCAGAACCTCCATTTGTAACACCTATATACTTAATTTTGCTATCAAAACATAGGTTTTGGGGAACAAGTAGTCTTATAGGGACAGAAAAAAACTTCTCCAGGAATCCTTGCACCATTTTCTAAAATGGTGGATTATAATGATGTGTTTTATCCATAATGTTGGTAATTTATTTTAATATTGTTTTTGTTTCAGGTTTTTGGTTGATTCAAATTCGTAAACATGAGTGAAGCAGGTGGTAGGAGAGGATCTTTACCTCCTGGCTGCATGTTGCTAACGACAAAATCTGAGGACTCCTTCAAGAAAAGAAAATTGTCATATGCAAATTAATCCAAACGAAAAGCCAACATCAACTGTGGCTGGACAGAAGAGAGTTTGAAATGCTGCAGAAATACAGCAAAACTACACTCACAAAAGATTGAAACTGATGGGTGAAGAAGGTTAAATATTTTATCATTGTAACAACAAGTGCAAAATGTCATATACAATGAAAAAAAAAGCCTGGAAAAAAATTGTCAAAAAATAGCAGAAACCACTGAATCACACTAAGAGTCTGCGGCTTCCGAAAAAGTGATGACAACCAAACCCAATGCCCATCCACGTAGAAGACCGATGACTACCCCTCGTCCATCTCCAAGATCTGATCAGAAAGTAGAGGCTCTTCAATGTGTTTTCTGTGATTTAGCCAGGACACAAGTCAAAAGGATTGATGAAAGAAACAAAGTACAGAGAATGTGAGTCTCAAAGAGTAAAAATGTTTTTATAGACAGCTAGTTTCTTCCAAGATGAGGTTTTAGCTGAGTATCTTATCTAAACAGAGAGGTGAATGTATTTGCAGCAGATTTGTATGCCTACCCAAACTGCGTGTGAGCATACATTCGAACATATGAATGTACAGTGAGCTCCCAGCAGCAACGTAACCGCCAGGCTTCAGTTAAGTTTGCACTTTAAAAAAAGCAAATTAAGTTGTATTTCTACTTTTTAAAAAAAATTCTTTTTATTGATGATCACATTACACATACAGTTATTGCACGATCATACTCATTAAGGAGTATGCCCGCACCGTTACATTCAACTGCCAACCACCGCTCACTCATGCTTTTACAGATACCCACTGAACCATATTCACTCACGCTGCATGAGGCAGTATATCTACTCTTGAGTGCTGGCTACGAGGTCACACTCAGTGAGATCAGAGAAATAATGGTCAATATTGATGAAACTGTATTGAGCCATAATAATTAAATGAAGATTTTTCTGGTGAGAATGTACAATGATATAATTTGTTTCTGTCTGTCTAATAAAAACAATGAGCCACTTATGGCACTCTCAGCTGATTTGACTCCTGAAGTTATTGCTGCCAAAATAAAATCACAGGATGCAATAAAATTAGCGGGAACCATTTTAAGAAACGTCTTGAAAGATTTAGATTTTAGACCTAATGGCAAATTTTGTGATACCCCAGAGCTCTGCAAGTCATGGGAGTCAACAAGAATGTCTGAAGTTGTCCTAGCATTGTTTATATCATTGTTTAATAGCAGCAAAACTGTTACAAACTAAAGTTCTTGAGTTGGGACAGAAGCCAACAACATTGATGATGGCTTTGAAGATATAATCAAAGAAGTAGAAGACAGTCCCATGAACCGACAGGCTTATGCTATGCAAATGCGCTGCCTTTTCCAAATCATGTTTTATGAATTCCATCATGGCAAAAAGAAAACTCTGCTACACATGATGACTGCCTAAGCAATCTATTACAAATGCAAAAGTAGAGAGCTAATCACTTCAATTAATAGGATTGGGATATCAATAAGTTATAATGACATAGAACGTAGCAGGAACTTGTTAGCAGCTCATGCTATAAAATCTTGTGAATCTTACCGCACACCATTTCCAAGTCAGCTTACCAGAAAAGCATTTATAAAATCTGCTCTTGATAATTTTGATTTTGAAGAGAGCTCCCTTTTGTCTGGAACATCTAGCACACATGATACTGCCATGGTGCTTTTTCAAGACTGTACCAATGAAGTGGCTGAAGGAAAACAAGCTGTGTCAGCTGTGGGCAAAAACAAACTAAGCTGCAAACTTATAAGACAACTGCCTTGAAAATGTGTGCAAAGTCACTCCAACACATCAACAGGCCCCAGTCCACTAGAAAGTTTTAGAGTGGGTGAGGGCATAATTCTTCTTCTACCTAATGCTGCAGTCCGTAAAGCTGATTTGAGTGAATTTATTATATTGCTTATTCGACTGAAGGATGAAGAGAAGCCAGTTCCTCTGTGGGCTGGAATTCATAGTCTGAGCTCTAAGAATACCGTCCCACTGAAGAAGGTTGAGTTTTTACCAGTAATACCATCTCTTCTCACAAACTATGCAACAATATACAAAGCTCTAAAAAATTTCCAAAATGTGGTTGCCCAGCTTGAAAACCAGTCTATCCTGACAATCTGTTTGCGATTAAGGTATTTTCCGTATTATAGCTGACATTTTTATGGACAAACCAATAGAATTTGATGATCTTTATCCAATGATGGGTGCTCTCCACATGACAAAAGTTGTGTTGCGGTGTGCAGGAAGTTATCTCAGTATTTATGGCATAGCCAATGCACTTATTTAGACTGAACTCTTTGGAAGTAAAACCGTCCAGTCAGTACTGGGCAGAACTCATTATGTTAGTTTGTTACAAGGTATGCTCATCATATCGGAGGCTATAGAAACATTGCGTTGGAAGGCTTTTAGGAACAAGAATGACAAATTAGGTTTTACATATCTTATCTCAGAAGTGAACACGGCACAGGGTGCACTCCATTCAGAAGACATTATGCAAAGCCACAGTAGCGGCTCCTGGAGGGAGTGCTGCGGGATGGTGGGGCGGGGGAGGGGCACCGTGGGGGATAGTAAACTCCGGCATACGGCCGATCGGAGTTAGGTAAAGAAATAAATAAATAAAACAAATTAAATTGCACGTGCTGCAATGTCAAATGGAGATACTGCAATACCTGGTAGATGCACTGAGTGGAAAACATTTCATGTGATCCTTATCAGCTGTTTTCCTTATTTTAGATTATGAAATGTGTACCACGGCGATGTAGTATTTTTAAACCATACTGCTTACATTTTATAAGGATGTAAGCAATGGACATTGAAACTGCTCCCTTCTGGGCCCTGTAGTCATGTCCTTAACACTTAAAAAAAAACACTCGTTGATTTTAGAATACTGAGTGTAAAAGCATTGAGGTAACCATGTTGTTCCTGCTAGCATTTCACAACCTTTGCTTTATAATGCATTCCCTAGAAAGATTTGCTTTTTACGGGATGATGTTACTTTTTTTTTCCAGGCAGCATATTACGCTTGTCTAGTGCATAACTTGAATTGAGTTGCATCCAGGTGTTTCTAGCGGGGCACAATTGGGTTGTAGCCAAAGGCAGTACATGTTTCTCTCAGTGGGGCAGTATGGTGTTCAGTGGGGGAGAAGATATGACACTATAGTCAGTGCTGTTGAATTTGAAACTGGGGAACCAGGTTCAGCCTTCATGACCAGTCCACCAGGCCACTCTCCTGAGGGAACACATTCCCATGCTAGACCTTAGAAGGCCCCGCTAGACCTTAGAAGCCCTGGTATCTTAGCATGAGCAGTGGGACCCTAGCAGTGGCAAGTGTGAGTTAACCTTGAAGGCCTGTCCACCATAATCCATACTGAAGTTCACCTCCAGTGTTGCAGGCAGGCCTACGAAGCAGCACACCTAGAACAACAGTGACTCTGTCACTGAGGTCACAGGACCATTGAGGCCCGTCCGCCTCACCCATTGGTACCTCCATTGGCCTTGTTTCAGCAGTGGTAGTGCAACTGACCAAGGATCGGCAATGCAGGATTTGAACGCCCACCAAACTAGGTTTGCAAACGTCATGGTCGCTCTGCTTCAGGCATAATTATTTTTAACAAGTACTGCCTGCTTTTGGTGCACTGTAATTATGCGGCAATGGAGTTGTTGACTAAATTATGCAGCAAAATAAGGCTGCGGTGTGATGCGATTCATTTTCTGATATTTTTATATTTTTACATTTTTACACATACTAACAGTCTCTGGAAAGATTTTGCCTCATTAATACCAGTGTAACATTCAAATGTAGCAGTGAGAAAGTTGACAGGTCCACCTTTGCAAAGGGCCTCCACTTTGCAGCAACACAAGTCACATTTTTAGTAACTTTTTTATCCATTTGAGCTATAAATACTTTTTTTGTTAAAATTGTCAGATTATGCAGCAGATGATGTTCATGTGGCACATAATTATGTGGGAAACATTTGCAAACCAGAATATTTTGCCATTCATGTTTGAACTGCTCTTCTGGAAAAAGGGAGAATTGCTGACAATGGCTTGTGATTCCACTTTTAAGTGTATTTGGAGCATTCTGTGATTTGAAACATGTCCCAAATTGTGAATGTATTTTAATGTCAATAACTCATGTTAAATTTTAAATCACCATGTTAATCCATTAGTTGAATTAAATAACATATTAAGCTGTACCTGGTCTGTGAAATGCCAAACAAATACTAGAATTTGGGATGTTTTGCTCTTTCTGACCACACCTCTGACTCCACCCAATGACACAATCATCGATTTATTCCCACCCTCTGATTCTCTACCCACAGTTCCCCTACTTTTTTCTCCACATTTCAACAACTGAGCAGGAGGAGAGATTGGTATTGAAAGAGAAAAAACAACTTTCACAGCACATAGAGAAATGGAAGTAGCAAAAGAAAGGGGCGAGTTTATCAAAGACATTCTGTTGCATGATCTTCTTCCAGCAAACGCATTATTTGATGGAGATGCTGCAACCAAACCAGTGAAGCACAAACTCATATAAGAGCTTGAAAAAAAACTTTCACCTGAAGACTTTCCATTTGAAAAGGTGTCCTCATTGCAAACTGGTGTTGTTGTGGACTATATATCACAGTTGCAAATGATCAAGATTTCATCCTTGCCAAATTTTGGAGAGGTCTTTCAGACCGTTTTACAGATATCAAAGTCAGTGTGCACTTTGCAAGAACTGCACATTGTCTTGAACTATCTGTCAGAGAATGTGAGAGAATCAGATGAATGTCTACAAGTGGTTCAACTGACCTTTCATGCATCACAAATTCAACAACTATACCTGTGCAAGTTGATAAATTCTGGTCGAACAAGATGAACTTGGAAATGTTAACTCACCAAAATATTGCTGGTGATTCAGTGAACACTGAATTTCCAAATATTGCAAGTTGAATGATTGTCATTGAGAAGTTGGTGGTATGCAGAGATATATTTTCAAAAGGTACGGGCCATATTGTTCACAAACTTAACAGCAAATTGGAAGAAGCTGACCATTATGTTGTGCCATATGCTGAATGAACTGTTCCAAATGTTTCCAATCGAGCCATTGTACTGTCAAATGACACAGATGTTATTATTGTGGTACTTAGATTTGTTACAATGTTCATAAGTCAAGGATTGTCAGAGTTGTGGATAGGTTATGGAATAGGCAAGAAAAGACATTGAATCCCAATTTAGATTCCATAGAAGAAACTTAACCCAGAGATGCCCAGTGCTCTTATCAAGACACATATTCTTATGGGTGATGACACTATGAGCAAAATTGGAACAAAGCTTGGAGCTTAAACTGCTGGACCTGTGAAGGTTCTAAAAGGATTTGCTGAGACAGAAGAAGAATGTGACTTTACAGACATAGAAAAATACATTGTGCATGTGTGGCAAATGAGTTCTGACTGTCACACATTTGACAATCTTCAGTACAGTAAGTTCAAGAGATCAGTTCCCGCTAAGTGACCTCCAACCAGCATTATATTCTGTGTGTGGACACATCCAAAGAGCATTCTACTTCATCAGAAGATGTGTAAATGGCTTGGATCATGCAAACGTAGAGAAAGGTCCATGTGAATTTGGTTGGGAAGATATTGATGGGGTGCTTAAACCTACGAAATTTCGGAAGCCTCTACCCAGAGAACTTACAAAACCTTGCAAACTTGCAAAACCTGTGCTACAAAAAGATGTTGATCTCGGTATTCTGTTCTCAAATGTTTAAAATTCTAGAAATGTACCATAAGCGATTCCTGAAACAAATAAATGAAGTGAACTATGAAAATGTGTCTAAAACAGGAGTGATAAACATTCAGATCATAAACATTGTTTGGTGCATACATAAAAGGATTAAAAAAACATTATTATTTGTTTCATTTCTACATATCTCTCTCCTATTTCTAATATAGCCACCATTTTGGAAAATGGCAAAAGGGTTGGCCTGAGGAGTTATTTTCAGTCTCTATAAGACTACTTGACCCCAAAAACCTATGTTTTGACAGGAAAATGAAGCATATAAGTCTCATGGTTCCTGAAATATTACATTATCACTGCAACACATCTGCCATATTTAAAAATGTCGTCCAGAAAAATTGAGCCCCCATCAGCAATTTACCCAAGCTAAAATACTTCTCTAAGGATCTAAAAACACAAATCAAAATTAAAATCTCTGGACCAACAATTTATTTATCAAGGGGCCTGGGTTATTATGGAAAATTATGAAGGAAGTCATAAAGGAACAAAGGTTTCCCTAGTATGCTCGTTTTCCACCACCAATCAGAGTCACAAGTGTCCATGAATTTTAAAAAGTGCTAAGCAAAATCCTAAACACAACAATTGATTTTATTTCTGCTACAATTACTGCATTTTAAGAACATTAGCATACTAGATCCATCATTAAAGATGTCGCCAGCATCCAATGCCCTAGTGTTTGAAAAGCTACTTCACCCTACTTAGTTTGAGTCCAAAGTCCCTTCTGTCAGGTAATTGGCACACAAGCGTGTTTTTACTTTTGCAGAACAAAACTGAAAGCTCCACCAGTCCATGGGTTAGTGGAGACTCCTAGTATTAACAGCGGCCATTATACAGTTGGCTGGCTTTTTCTTATCATCCAAGGACTTGATAAAGACTGGTGCTCATGCTATCTGCCATGAGTTAGTCATGGTTATATAGTTGTGCCAGAAGGGGCCCAGTTACTTGCAAAATAATGTGTATTTTCTTACAGGAGGGGTTAGTGGGACTAGTCTTAAAAATTCTAATCTCTCCACCAAAGACGTGTCTAAATTGAGGCCTAGCTCTATCCTGCAAATCATTGCCAAAGTGATTGAGTGTGTGGTGAAGGTCAACTATGCCCAGCTGCAGTACCAACTGGATGCCAGTTGTTTAAGGTTCTGTCGTCATATGTGATTGGTCGATCTAATTGGATTCCATGAGAGGCTGCTGTGAGGAAGAGATCAACAATACATGGCAGTTCCGGTTTTACTGGAAGTGTCATTCCTCTTTAACATAGCAGACTAACACCCGCTCCTTGACAGAATGGATGAGCATTTCATCCTAGTTTGAACAGATCAGGTCTGGGTGGCAAGAAGGCAGATCTAAATAAGTGAAGGTGGAACTTTTCGTTTCCAATTATGTCTAATGGACTGTGGGCTGCTGTTAGAGTCAACTGTGTCCTCTAATTCTTTTCAATGGAAGCACACTTATGAAGGCAGTGTTCATCAGAGAAAACAATCAACTTTTGCTGTTAAATAACGAGAACACATTACTAGTGGTGCAACACGATGCAGGGGATGAGGGGCAGATCCTGTGCACGACGGTCTTAAAGGAATAAACAGTTAAATGAGGAAGGAAAAGCTCACCCTAACTGTCTTTCATGGCATAATTTCCCCAAGTGGGCATGGCAGAGTATTCTACTTTTCCATTTATCTGTCTTGATTTATTGACAAAGTTTAGGCAGTATTGTATCCTCTCAAAGGATTGGAACCGCACAATCGTGAATCATTTTACATTTACAATTTTAGTGTGAGGTTATTTACACATGTATCTATATTCTCTACGGGGTGCTTTTCCGTTCTTCCTTGCACCTACTGCCAAGAGGTGCCAACAACTCAACCAAAAGGCTGGGTAAGCACAATTATAACAGTAGAAAAAAATATACAGCACACCCTTATATTTATCTCAAAAGTCCTTAACTACGTGTAGGACAAATTTGATAGCTTCATGTGTAGTGCGCCAATGATCATATACTGGTTCTTTAACACTATTGAATCATCCAATTCCTTCAATTGTATTCAAAAAGCAGAGTCCACATCACTGGATTTTCTTCAAGACGTGATTCTTTTTATTATTCCTTGATGATACATCCCAAAACAAAACTGCCAACACGTGTTTTGTCTCCCCTTAGACTTTGTCAAGGCAAAAGGCAAACTTTTTCTTTATTAAATAGTGTGTCCCTTAGGCAGTTGGAGTGGTTTCTCATACCACTACCAAGATTAGTCCTCGCAACTTTTTTTGATGGCTTCACCACCTCGCGGTATCAAAGATAAAAAGTGACGCATCTATTTATTGCCACCTCAAAATGTCAAAGTTCCCCTTACAAATGCATCAAGGTAGTTTGACCAGCAGTAATAAGAGAGACAGCCGAACCCTGATAAGTTCCAACCTAAACCGAGGCCATAATTTCCGTGTCTTGTTAAGACCTCTGTCTTAATTTCTTGGGTTATGCTTTTCAAACCTTGTCAGTTGGCAAGAACCTTGATTGATTCTTTAATCAAAGCCTCTGAACAAGCATCACCATTTCAGATGCAGTAAAGTATTGACATCAAATTCTGATGGCATGGATCATTCTACCATTACCCAGGCCTCACATTGATTTGTGCTGGCAACAATGGCTACACTGGTCTAGGTGTGAATACTCCAGTCCTGACCAGTTTAATGTGGTCAGGACTTCCTGTCTACAGAGTCAAAAGACTCTAGCGAGTGAAGATCGTCTCTTTGCTAAGATTCTAGCAAGCCAGAACCTTCAGATTTAGTGGGACATTGGGCATGATGACTCATAGCTTTAAGAAAACATTTCAGGCAGTAGATCTTTGGTCTGTCAGGGAGTAAAGATACATATTCAGCTACTCAAGAACATCCAATACATATTCTAATATCTATTCAAATTCGCTGGTTATCTCATCCAACCAAGGGATTGTTCGTGCAAGTTCAGATGCGACAATCAATAGATCATAAGCAAGCAGATCTATCTTCTCCTTGTAATCTAAATACCTAAAGGGGATAACTTCTCTGTCTAATACCAGTTTCTGAGCTAGCGGTTCAACATATAGGATAAAAAGGGATATAGGGAAAGGACATCACTGTGTAATCTCCCTAGTAATACCAAAACCCCTTGTTAAGTGGCTATTGATACATAAATTAGCTCAAGGAAAGTTGTACAGCGCTATATTTACAAAGATAGTTTTATCTTCAAAGCCTAAACATTTATGGGTAGCTCACAAGATTTAACAATGATCAAGGTCAATTAGCTTACCTGAGTTAACTGCCTATATAGCCATGGGAACCATATTAGATACTGCCAGATCAACAATTCCTATCAGCTTACATGTGAGTTTTGTGAGTTTTCAGACTAAATCCTTCTTGGTCTTCATGAATCAGAACACCTATATGTTTGATTATCCTCTTTTCTATAATGCCATGGAAACAATTGTAGTCTCTGTTTATTAGGGAAGTGGGCCAAGACACTTTACCCTCAATTGCATCTTTGTCAAGAGTCAAGATTACCAATATTTTCGCTTGTTACCATGTGTATGGTGCTTACCCTCCTGACAGGATAGGATTCAGTGCTGGGGTGATGTGATCAATAATTATCTTGAAAGCCTCTGCAGGGAGGCCACCTGATGCAGCCGCTTTAGTTTTTGTATACTATTAATCCTTTTTTTCTCTGTTATCATCCACACCACGTCCTCACTTAGTATGTAAGATAGGTCTGGTAAACCCACATTCTTCATCAACTTTATAATTCTGCCTACATATGGTAATAGGGATTCCTTATATCGTTTCTGAAAATTCAATAGGAAAATTGCTTCCATTTTATCATCATGCTCATTCTGTACCTTTGAAGCCAGGTACCATAAATAAGACATTTGCCTTTATTACCAAGTTTGAACTAGATGCCTCCCCATTCTCAAAGTAAGGACGTCAATTGTGGGGAGACCTGTGGAAGAAGACAGAGTTGTAACTTAAAGTGTTATGGCTAACAAAGTGGGTGAAGGGCCATCAAAATTATATTTGTCCAGCTCAGAAGCTGCCCAGTGGCACTTAAGATGGACTTCTACAAAGACACAATTTTTTCTTGAATAAATGGCCTGTGAGAATATATAACAAACTACAGAAGTGACAATTTGATACAACTACGCATCAATGACTTACATTTGAGCTTTTTGGGAGCAGTCTGTAGAGGGGGAATCACTTTTTTACTTTTTATACTCCACAGGCTATACTGGACTCCAGAGAAGTTGATGAAGTTCAGAGGGTGTTAAGCAAAAAATTGCATTTGACAAAGCGGGCACTGACGATTTACATATCTGGCTTTTTAAGGATATTGACAAGCAGTAATAATACTATTTATGACATCTTGTCCAAGTAGATAGAGTTGAGAGACTGGTCAATTTTGGGGTAGCTGATCAATAGCAATCTCTGCCAATAAATGAAAGGAATCTTCTGCTTTATTTGAACTTGAGAGCAAGTCAACAGATATAAAGAGTCTGGATAAAGCAATCTCTGTCTTTAATTGGAGATTGGGTGCAAGCAATTAAGTTAACATATGTTGGATACTGGCTCCAATAGGGATTGAACTTCTGACATGTGGCAGCCTGTAAGAAATTGCCCTGCTGGTTGAGGGGGGTGAAACCCTACTCAGGCAGCAGGCACGATTCTCTGTTAGGGTGAAGTCACAAGCGCACTCCAAATTAACCTGTGCTCAACCTTCTGCTAGCTTGGCACAGAGCAGTCAGGCTTAACTTAGAGGCAATGTGTAAAGCATTTATGCAGCACTTCAAACAGTAACAAAGTAAAAACAAAACAAAAGAAAAACCTCCCACCATATTAGAAAAATAGTGTAAGTTTTAATAAATAAAGTAAGAACAAAAGGACAAAAAAGCAATAAGTAGAACTGAAGATATGCAATTTTAAAGAGTTCAGTGAATATAGTGCTAAAATTCACAAAACCAACTCTGGTTATCTGGTTGTGTTGGTTCCTAGATAAAGTCACATGGTCAGGCTGACCGCGATGGAGCACGGGTTGGATACAGGGACCCAGTCAGGCCCGTTAAACAAGAGTACCTTAAATCCTGGTTGCAGAGTAATGCAAAGTCCTTGCGCTGAGGTGCGCTGGCCGGCGTCAGGAAATCGTCAACATGGAGCGTTAGAGGTCCTGCGGCAAGATGCGGTGCGCAGTGAAGTCAGTGACTGTCAGCGGGAGCTTGTGATGTGAGGTCATACATTGTTGTTGAGGAAAACTTTGTGGCCTGCTAAGATTTGCATAATTATGCATTAACAATGAGCTTGGGGTACGTGCTGGGCCAGTGCTGATGAAGCTGCTACGGCGTGTGAAGGCTTGCATCTGGGTGGGCCGGGCTGAGCCGGATGTCGGTGTTCCACTTTTTAAATACACTGCACCCTGCCCTCTAGGCTGTTACGGGCCTAACCAAGGGGTGACGTATTTGTATTAAAAAGAAAGGTTTTGGCCTGGCTAAATTTTTGGCAGTTTAAAAACTGCACACAAAAGCTGCAATGGCAGGCATGAGACATGTTTACGGCTACTCATGTGGGTAGCACAATCAGTGCTAGAGGCCCACTAGAAGTATTTAATTTACAGACCCTGGGCACATGTAGCACCAATTTACTAAGGACTTTCAGTAAATTAAATATACCGATTGGGTGTAAGCCAATTCTACCATATGTAAAGGAGAGAGTACAAGCACTGGTTAGCAATGATAAAGTGCACAGAGTCCTAAAAGCCAAACAAAATGGGCTCAGAAAACATAAAAGTGACGGCAAAAGGTTTGGGGACGACCCGGCAAAAAGGGCTAAGTCCAACACAACCTTATACTGACTGGTGAAATCTAAAGCATAAATGCAACATTTAAAGCTGATAAGTCCAAAAGATATTACCCCAGCCTTAATGGATCTCTATACGGCTAAAATTCCAATAGAGTTTTCCCTATAAGGGGGGACTCCGATGACTCTGATGGCATTGAGAAAGTTCTTGGAGAAAGTGCTTGAGGATTGAATGAGGAATGAAAAGTAAAATAGAACGTAAAACAGACGAAGATCAAAATCTCGTTGTTCAGAAAAGCGGATGTCTTGAGGGTGCTTTATAATACATATTTAGCTTACGTATGTTTACTTGCCTTGAAAGGTCCGCCTATAGAGAATTCCTTCAGTATATACACATGCATAATATTTTTTTAATTGCATCCTGAATATCTTTTGGTTCAAACTTTTGCTACTTATAGCTTAATGCAGCAGTACCCAAGGATTAGGCTTATGCCTGCAGTGGCAAGGGTCGACAGGCATGCCTTGGGCATCAAAGTGCATGAGCTGTAGGGATATGCATTTATCCCATTCTATTGTTAGCATCGCTTCCTGGAAGGGGATCTCCTTCTACAGATATGTGACAGTCACCCATGACTGTCACCAACCGATATGGAGTAGCACACTCCACAGAGACGGACAAGGCCATCTCTTTAAACGTAAAACCTTGGATTGCCACCTAGCTCTCTGTTTTCAGAATCCCATGTTTCCAGGCCATGTTTCCAGTCCAGATCTGTTCTGTTGCAAAACATTTTTATCAAGTCTGGAATTCTGATTGGTTCAATGGAAGAAAAGCAAGGCTATAATTCCCAGAACAACTTTATGTTATCAAGTTAAAGCTCAGGACTTCAAATGAGGTGCTCTCATGACATGATACCAGGTGCCAACACAGGCGAAGAGCCAAGGGGCCAATGTAGAAAGCATTCTTAGCAAACAGAAAAATATTTCTCACTTGTTAAGGGTTTTTTGCTATCCTTTGCGATTCACAAACAGGAGTTAGCATGAAAAGGGTGTCCCCTCCTATTTGGAAAATAATGTATCAACGGCTTTCGACCGCAACTGCAGCTACAAGCCATTCATGAGTTACCAGCCACCAAGTAACAGATGTTTTACCAGTCTAATGAATATTAATTAGGTAGGTCAGAACTTGACGACCCCCAGTGAATGGCTGCCACTTCATTGGATGGAGGCCTGAAAGGGACAGCAAAACTTTGACCCTGTATTTGCTTTCAGAAACAGGAAGCATGTTTTTAATGTAGTATGTGTGCATTAAAGACACATGGGCTGCTTTTACTTATTTATTAAAACAGTTGTTAGGCGCAGGAGGAATTATCCTTACAGGGATCTCTCGGCGCCATGTTTTTTAAACAGCCAAAAAGTAGGGCAGGCTGCCAGACGACGTCCGTGCCGACCCTACTTTTGGGCTGTTTAAAAAACGTCTGAAAACATGTTTTTTTAGTCACTAATTTCAGCTTCTTTTTCCTTTCTGCCTCTGACTTTGTGGCACCGAGAGATCCCTGTGGGGATAATTCATTCTGCGCCTAACAAATTTTTAAATAAATAAATACATAAATAAAAACAGCCCATGTGTCTTTAATGCACACATATTACATTAAAAACATGTTTCCTGTTTCTGAAAGCAAATACAGGGTCAAAGGTTTGCTGTACCTTTCAGGCCTCCATCCAATGAAGTGGCAGCCATTCACTGGGGTCGTCAAGTTCTGACCTACCTAATTAATATTCATTAGACTGGTCTTTTTGCGATGCCCTGGGGTTAGACAATTTGGCATGCAACCTTTTAGCAATTAGGTCGCATCGCAAGTTGCATTGCCATTTGCAAACCAATATGTGTGCAAATCGCACATCATTGCTTGGCGAATGGGATTGATCCATCGGGTCCCACATTACCAATCCGGCACGGCTTGGATGACCCCCTCAGCCCTGAGGGGCACATAAACCAGAGCCCCCCAGCCTGACAATCAGAGGTTGTTAGCCTTAAGATCGTTCTGACACCTCTATTAATACTGACTGTGGAAATGAGCACAATATCATCACGTAAAGCAGACTGCGCGTAACCAATAGTCACATGCTGAGCAGCAGGCTATTTAAGCATTATAAAATAGTATGTAACTCTGAGCTCTTTCCGGCCAATGACACCCAAGAGACTCGTCCCTTGAGCGTGCATATCGAAAAACAAAATAATGCATACCCACTTTTGTGCCAGTCTGCACTTTTTAAATTGAACTATTATGTTTTATGGTAACCAAGATAAAAGAACTCCGCATTGGTGTTCCTTCCACCTAGTGTCTCCATTGTGTCCTGCCTGAATATGCCATGGCCACGCCACTCATGATACTCTATATACCTCTCTAAACAGCTGCTGCAAGGACATCACATCACCAATACAGGAGTATGTTCTTCACTTATTCATTTCGTATAATTTTTAGGTCTCGCTAGCGTTTCAGCGCATGCGCTGCTCGCTTTGCGAGGCATGCATTATATACTATAGCGTGGAAGGTCCGAGTAAGCTCCTCCCACTCTCCGCCCATCTCTTGTATTGGCTTAGGCCCTAATTGCAGCCTTCCCATTGGTTTTAGGCTTGTTAGTCCCTCCTCCTGATGGCCATGTCGTCATTTTTGTCCTTCCATGGCTACTGGCCCCTTTACTGTCAACACTATGTGGTTACCGTGCTTCCCCCCGCCCCCTCCCGCAGACCTTGACTTCTCCGCCCACCACCCCGCACTCCCGTTCGTGCCTTTTTGCCAGTCCATATTCCCTTTTAAAATGCAATAGGACTTGCGTAAATGCGAGTTTTATTGCATTGCAAATGCTTGTTTTTAAAGTAGTGCCTTACACAGTACGCATGTGCGCCAAAAGTGCAACGTGCTTTGTTTATATTTCACTTTCAATGATGCCGGGACACTTGCTATCACTTGTTTATTCATTAGTTAACAAATAGTCCCCTTTCTATGTCCATGACACTGTTTCCCATCGCTTGCTTCCAGATACACTGCGCAGTGTTGAAGACGAACTTCGCGGCCGCCAGTTCTGGTCACTCAGTATCTTACTGTCTTTCAGCCTATATTGACCCCTCCCTATACATACTCTGCAACACAATTGCTAAACTCGTAAAGATGTTAACAACGTCTTTAAATGTAGGCTGAATTGTGGGAATTTCTTGAGGGCAAATAATTAAAAAAAAACACTAATTGGTCGCATTTATAGCATATTTCAAAAGATGGAATATGTTGGGTTCAACACGGAGAGTAGGCGTGTTCCTGCTGCGCTATTTGGGATCTCAATAAAATAACAAATAACAAGCAGTTAAGGAAAAAAGTGCACTCTCAGTTGCCTCGAGACAGGCCTGCGCAGGGCTGTTTGAGTACCCTTGTAAAACAACAAACAGACTCTTGCTTACTGACCACCTTCCCTCGCCAAGATGCAACCTCTCGTGCACTCTTTTTCTCTCTCCTTCTTCTCACACACACTCTGTCTCTCCTTCCGGTACAGAGCCACTGCCAGTTTCTTTCTCGCTTGAGGTGCAAGCTGTGTTTCAGCGTCATAAGCCTGTCTTTTCTCTCTAGGAAGTTTGATTTCTCTTTGAGCTACAGGTTATCTTTTAGGAGCAAAGCTCATGTTCTCTCTCAGAGGTGCAAGCCACAGGCTCCCTCTCTTGCCTCTCTGAAATGCTGGCGTCTCTGGGCTGCAGGATACAGGTCTCCCTCACTGAACTGCAGGGCACTTGTTCTCTCTCTAAATTGCGACCTGTCTCTTAGGGCACACTCTTCATCTATATTGTGTATGACGGATTCCTTAAAACATTTGTGGGCATAGGATCCATGCTTCCTATGTGATGTGAATCTGCCACATCATTCCTTCAAATGCTGACCACAGGCTCCTTCTCTGAGTTGCAATCTACCTCACTGATGCTCTGGGTGTAGAATCCCTCTCTAATGTGCAGGGCGCATGCCATGTCTCTAAGGTGCAGAATCCTTCTCCCCAGGGACAGGCTGCACCCCCCTCTTTAAGGTTCAGGATTCAGACTCACTCTCTGATGTTCAGACTGACTTTTGTCCAGGAACATGCTCGCTAACAAAGGGGCAATTGGTATCTGTGGTGCAGGGCACATTACCTCTCCCTAAGATGCAAGCTTCGGACATTGCTGGTTACGGGTGCTACAGGTAGTATTAAACGCCTAAAAGCTAGGGGTGGGCGGAATTTGCGAAATCCACTTTCGCAAATTATCGCGAAAATGTTTAAAATTATCGCAAACAAGCGGAAATATCGCGAAGATGCAGAATTTTTTTTCCCGCATGTTCGCGAGATTTTCTGCATGGTTGCGGGTCGCCAACTTACCCATGTGGTTGCTCGCGGGCGCGGCCATCTTGTTTTGAGTTGTCTCGCGGTGCATGATCGCGAGAAGAAAGACATGATCGCGCGACGCATGACGTCACTGCGGGCGCGAACTGTCGCGAGACAGCGCAAATGGCTAAAAACAATCCAACATCTCATGGAGAACGCGACTGGATCAAGAAAACTTGTCGGCGAACGCAGGGATTCAGGTAAGGCGATCACGCGCGTGCGAGAATGTATTATTTTACAGCGCGAGCAAAAAACGAATTATCGCCAAGCTGCGGAAAGTGGAAATTTTGACATTTTCGCGCTCTCCGCGGAACGCGAAAATGTCAAATTATCGCAATTTCCGCGAACGGAACGAAATTTTTGCCCAGGCCTACTAAAAGCTAAGAATCACGTGGGGCGGCTGAAGACTACCTCAATAACAACATTTACATACGTTAGGTAGGCTCTGCACAATGAGACCCTTTCCCCAGCACAGGTACAACTTCCTTAGTCGCTGTTGTGCGAGTGTCACAGCTCAAAATTACATAATGATGGACTTCCTTTGCCATGTCCGGGTTAAAGTGTTTAAAGTCCCCAAGCCCTTGCTGTGTGAGTCTGCGAGGAAAGCAGTCCTCTCATCAGAACATGCAAATCCGCTTCAGCTTCTATCACCAGTAAAACAAGCATATGCAAAGTTAGAGCTCGCCTATTTGAGATCTGTTGGCTTTGTCTATATTTTTTTTAGTGATGTTGTACAGCAGCGCATCTGCTGTGCAACATGGATGAAAGCAAAAAAAAAAGTGTTATAGCGTACTTATCACTGGCTGTATCATATCGCTTTTTTGAACTTTTCGCCATGCTGCACAGGTCCGCACAATTCTATATACATGATATGTACAAGATAGCAAAAAACTGACAGAGCAAAAAGATCTACTATTTGGTTTCCTCAGTCTTTTCAAAGATCGGTTGGCTCTGACAATGCTTGTTCTTTTTCACCTCCCAACTCTAGATTCAGATCCTGTCAATTCACGTTTTTCATATGTATAAATATGTGCCACTGAACACTTTCAGAGAGAAGGTAACCACTGCTTCAAGACCACAGTAGTAGCAGAAGAATGCCATATCACTTACGTTGTTCACTTTTTAGGTCTCGCCTGGCGTTGCAGCGTGCAAAGTGCTCTGTGCATTATAATTATAATTATGCTGGGGCATTCAACTAAATTTTCAAACCAAGTACCACAGTTAGGGACGCAAACAGGCAGTGCACATAATTTAATCCAAAACGCGTTAAAATCTGTGTTGAGGCTTTAAAAGTTCGGGCCCCTTGCTGTCAGTAAATCAAAAAGTTCAGGCAACTCCAGCAAATAAAAAGCATTTTTACGTCTAGCATTCGAGATCTCTTGTATATACTTTAGTATATACTTTAGCAGAGGTCAGTAAAATACCAGAATCACTTTAGCATTCTCTAGTTTCCAGTACATATAAATTGTCTTCCATCAACAGCCGTAGACAATAATATTTTTTTCAAATCTTGTACTTTCAGTGATATGACCACCGAAGGCACTGCTTTTATATTATAAACAGAGATTTGGACTATACCATTTCCCGCTGAAAGGCAATATTTCTCTCCATGTGTTCCCATACCTGCCATGTCATGCAGTTTGGTGCTTACTTTCCCTCCATGTTAAAGAACAGTAGATGTTCCAGGACCCAGGCTAATATGCTGCATTGCTAAATACATATAAGGTCCCAAAGGCGAGACCGTTTGCATTGCAAATGCTTGTTTAATACCATTACAGATATTCAGAGTACTCGGTCTGTAAGTGTTTTCAAAGACTTGCACTTCCCACTTTACAAAACCCCTTGTATGTAAACCCATTTATCCAGGTGGCGAGCGCGTTTATTAACTACTGACAGAGGACTCTCTATGCAAGGGCTCTGACAATAACTGGAGGGTACGGATGAGAGCAAGGGAGTTTTCAGCTTGGATATCTGTGGGGATGAGCTACTGCTAATGTGTGTAAGGGCTGTGATGGGGAGGTCTGAGGAGAAGGTAATGACTGGGTGGCAGGGGGAGGACGGGAGGCTTGCTTTTTCGTTAATGTCCTCATAGAAATGTTGATATCTAAGGGGAAGGTCTAGTCCCTCCACTAACCATGGCAGTAACAAGAACATTGGTCATTCCAGCTGTGGTCATTCCAGCTGTGTGTAAAAGGGGAAACACGACAATACATAAACAGAAATGTAACACGTTTTTAACCTTTGCTCGTCAATTTTAATGCAGACCTTGGGGCGACAGGCTTCTCCTAGTAGAATTGTTGGCTTCATGCAATCTAGATTTCCAGGCTGTCTTTGAAATGCTCTTTTGAGATTATCTCTTAGATTTATCTATTGAAGCACATTTTCAGTGTTTTTGCTTAATAACTGAAGTTGGGTGAAGTTGCATAGTTTTTTCTCATTTCTAGCACCAATATTTTGCACGAAAGCTACAGGTCTTACACTTGGCACACAAGGTCCTAGGAGGTGAAAATCATTGTGAAAATGTGAACTTTTGGAATATTGTTTTCATCACCAGCTCCCAATTTTCACCATCTATACGTGAGTGTAATGGCTTAACTGTTACATAGCTCCTCCTGGGCATCCTCGAGCAGTCAGAAGTAGAGCATACCTGAGTTACGCAGTCACACACAATGACATCAGAGAGTTTCTTACACGCCAATAGACTCAAGGCATGAAAAACAGATACGAATGTCCATTCAGTTTGTGTAAGCTGAGCAGAGATCTCTGCTACTGCAGCCCACATGGTCCATGTCTGATTTCACAGCCAGCCTGAGACAGTAAGATTCCAAGTCTTATATCAATTGGTTCGGCTTAAGGAGAACCTGAGGCCACACTAGTTACTGGTAGCACAATAATCAGGGTATTTGCAACAATACACCGAGCTAATAAAAATGACACACTGCTATTATTAACAGTTATTATTTTTGTGTCAATGTGTTGCTTACATCACCAACTTGTCTGCTGATCCTTGTGACTTACATATTGGGAGTAGAGAGCCGACTGAGGAAGTTCTCAAGGCTAACTGTTCACGTGGACTTTTATTTTTTGCAATCAAATTATCATTATGTCTATCATTAATGTTTTACCTTCTCAATCAATCAATCAGGGATTTGTGAACAGCGCTACTCACCCGTGAGAGTCTCAAGGCCGGGGGGGGGGGTATTCGGGCAGCTCTGTCTCATCCGAAGAGCCATGTCTTGAGGCTCTTCCTGAAAGCTTGCAGTGTGGGGGTTTGTCTGATGCTGGGGGGAGTTTGTTCCAAGACTTGGCTGTGATGTAGGAGAAGGCTCGCCCTCCTTCTCTGGTTCTGTGGATGCAAGGGATTTCGGCCAGGGCAAGATCGGCGGAGCAGAGGCTTCTCCCGGATGAGTAGAAGGAGATTCTTTTGTTGAGGTATTGGGGTCCAATATTGTGGAAGGATTTGTAGGCATGGGTGAGAAGTTTGAAGGTCACTCTCTTTTCGACGGGGAGCCAATGGTGTTCTCGTAGGTGCTGGGTCATGGGGTGTTGTCGTGGGATGCCAAGGACAATCTAGCTGCAGCGTTCTGGATGGTCTGGAGTTTGAGGTGTAGGGATTTGTTTATTCCAGCGTAGAGGGCGTTCCCATAGTTCAGTCTGCTGGTTATGAGTGTGTGGGTGACAATCTTTCTGGAGTCGGGGGGATCCATTTGAAGGTCTTGCGGAGGACGCGCAGGGTGTTGAAGCACGAGGAAGACACGGCATTGATCTGATAGTTCTTGGTGAGGGAGGGGTCGAGTATGATGCCGAGGTTCCGAGCGTGGTCCGTGAGGGTAGGGGAGTTGTCAAGGGTGGTGGGCCACCAGGTGTTGTCCCATGCGGAGAGGGTGGATCCGAGGATGAGGCCTTACGATTTCTCTGAGTTGAGCTTTAGGCAGCTGTTGCTCATCCAGGAGACTATGTCTTTCATTGCTTCCTGGAAGCTGTGTCTGGTGATATCGGGTTCGTTGGTGAGGGAAAGGATGAGCCTGGTGTCATCGGCGTAGGAGACTATGCTGAGTCCGTGTTTTCTGACGATGGTGGTGAGAGGAGCCATATAGATGTTGAAGAGCGTGTGGCCGAGTAAGGATCCTTAGGGTACTCTGCGGATCTCTGTGGGTTCAGAGAGGAAGGGCGGGAGTCTGATTATTTGGGTTTGGCTCGTGAGGAAGGAGCGGATCCAGTAAAGGGTGGTTCCCCGGATGCCGGCATCGTGGAGTCTGGTGGTTAGGGTGCGGTGGGAGACGATTTCGAAAGCTGCTGAGAGGTCAAGTTAGATGAGAGAGGCCGTGTGGCCCCGGCTGATTATGGTGCAGATGTCATCTGTGGCGGCTAGGAGGGCGGTCTCTGTGCTGTGGTTGCTGCGGAATCTGGTTTGGGAGCATTCGAGGATCGAGTTGGCTTCTATGAAGTTGGTGAGCTGGTAGTTGATGATCCTCTCTGTGACTTTGGCTGCAAAGGGGAGGAGAGAGATGGGTCGGTAGTTCTTGAGGTCTGTAGTGTCTGCAGTGGGCTTCTTGAGGATGGGCTTGATTTCAGCGCGTTTCCAGTCGTCGGGGAAAGTGCCTGTTTTAAGGGAGAAGTTGATGGTATATCGTAGTTTGGGTGCTACGGTGGAGGCAGCTCTGTTGAAGATATGGGGCGGGCAGGGGTTGGTGGGGGCTCCTGACTGTATACTTCTCTTGGTCTCTGCAATGTCTTCTGTGGGGACAGGGGTCCAGGTGGTGATGGTGGACTGGGTTGCATTGCCCGTTGTAGGAGTAGAGTCGGTGCCTAGGTTCTGCTCGTCGAAGTTGCTGTAGAGGGTTCTGATCTAGTGATGGAAGTAGGAGCCGAGTTTGTTGCAGACAGATTTGAGACACTAGCACTACTTCCATCTGTTTTAGGTTTAACATTTTGGTATGCATGCTTTAGGCTGCCCTTTATTTTGTATCTTGCCTTCTACTTCCAAACCTCAAATGGTGCCGGGTGCACCCAGGACATAGATGTCTCGAAGCATCAAAAGTGCAGAGTAAACCATCGCTTGGGCATGTTGGAGGTCGGAGGATTTTAAAACCAGGTGTAATCTTCAACTTCGGACTTTTGCTGCAGAACTTGATCTGTGCATTGCACTTACCCTCCTACCCACCCTTCCCCCATGATGTAATTTACTGTATAACGTGGTTGAGAGAGTTCACACATGCTTTCGAAAAGATACAAATTGAAGAAAAGAAAATATTTTTATTGATACATGTGGCAAAACCTAAAGCATTCAGAGTAAGGAAAACGTAGTTTATTCTTGGGAACAACATACTGCGCCCCTTTAATGATTTTCAGAGCATCTCTGGACTTTCCCCGAGTCCTTTATCATTCTAAGCTGAGAAAACAAGGTTTTTCGGCGTCAAGTTGGAAATGACAGGCTGTGATAATAATATCCTTAGTGACATATTTCTGCGCCAGGTAAGTAAAGATTGTCTCTCCTTTTTGACAAGTCAGTAATGCTTAAAGTCAGAAATTATTTTTCCGAATTTGGGACAGGGTTCATTCCGCCGTCGCCTTGTTTCCAGAGATGTCATTTACCATGAAGATGCTGACATACAATTTCATGTCTGTCAGATTCATAAATGTGTCCTTCCTACAGCAAGTGTACCCAGCCGAGAATTGGATTTCCGAGATTTAAAGTGAGAGACGTTTGGTGTCAAGGTTTTATGAAAATATAGTGCTTACCAGGGCATGGGGCAAGGCTGTGCATGGAATCTGAAATGGGGTGCGCGCCCGTTACTAAAGTCAAAGATTGTGTTCGTACTCAAGTGGCAAAGGGACCTTATTTGTATGTAAAAATAAATATTGCATTTTGCGTTTCTGTATATTTTATTTGGTTGAATTTGGGATTTTTGTAAAGTGCTGCAAATCACTTTATAGTAGCGTCACAGTGCTTTGTCTTTGGAACAAAAAGGGTGAGGAAAAAGGCCAAGTCAGGAGGGTGTAGTAGGGCATTCAAACAGATAACCGAATAGTACTTGTGAGGTCTGCGTTCTCGGTCCACAAACCGAAGAACAATGTTTAAGCCTTGATAGATACAATAATATCCTTTATTGCCTAGATACGAGGCAATGACCAGTCTTGAATATTTGACCAAAATGTAGATAACTCTAAAATCGTGCATGGTGGAAAGAAGTGGTCTGGCTTGCATGGGCGGAGCCGTATCTTTAGATTTGTTTTGCAGTTTTATACAGCGCAAACTCGACCCAAAAGGTATTGAAGGGCTTCACATGAGCACCAGTTACGTTACACAAGTCTACATCCATGTGTTTTTTTGGTAGGCACCGGGAGATTAAGGGCCATATGTAGGTAGCTAAATACCGGTCGGTAACGGCCGAAATTCGGTAAATTTCCCTATACCGACCGGTATTTAGGCAATTGAGATGTAGGAGGCTGGATTGAAGGATTCGGTAATTTACCGATTCGGTATTTTAAGAAATCGGTAAAATACCGAATCGGTAAATTACCGAATCCTTAAATCCTATGTAGGGAGCACTCATGTGAGTGCATTTTTGGTTTAAGGATTCGTTATTTACCACCAACTACAAGTTGATGGTAAATACCGAATACCTTTTCAAAAGCAATTTTGTGCTTTTTTAAAAGTGCCATGTGGCAGACATACATGCCCTGTATGTGCGCCACATGTGCACACATGCACGATTCAGGGGTGCAACAGGGTGTCAATGTGACACCCTGCCACCCTTGAATATGCTCCCCCTATTACCGATTCGGTATTTACCGAATCGGTAATAGTGAGTGGCTTCCCATTCATTCCTATGGGTCTCAAGGCCCATAGGAATGAATGGGAAGGTATGCCTTATTACCGATTTGGTAAATACCGAATCGGTATTAACGAATAGTACCGAATCGGTAAAATCTACCGATTTTTTACCTACATTCTATTTACCGATTCTTAAATACCGAATCGGTGAAATTCGGTATTTAGGAATCGGTAAATAGAAATTACCTACATATGGCCCTAAGTGATTTGCCCAGAATCACAAGATGTTTAGCAGGCGCCGAGACTCAAACCTGGATCCCCAGTTTCAAAGTCGGCAGCTCTGACCGTTATGCCACATCTAGATGTCCTAACAAGGAGAATATCAGTTTGCAGGGTCTAATGATGAGGATATTGATGGCAAGAAATCATAGATTTTAGGGTAACCGTCCATTTGGCAAAAAAGTTTTATTTGCCGCAAATGGTTAAAGCTAAATGTGTCTGCTTAGAGACCTTGTTGCTTCCTCTCTAATCACCCTTTGAACCTGATTCAAAAAAGGTAATCTTACACTTTTTGCAAGTATACTCTTGTTTTGATATTCACAAGCTACAAGTTAATAGTAAGTTTACAACTATGGAGACTCTGCAGACGGGATGGAGAACCTTGCACCAAAAAAAGATGGGACAGGCCTACATTTGTATGTGGAGAGTTCTCTGCACCAATGTGGAGTTTTTGCAGTTGTAAACTCACTGTTAACTCGTAGTTTGTGAATAGTAAAAAACAAAAGTAAACTTCCACAAAAGTGGAAGTTTACCTTTGTGAATCAGATCCTTTGTCTTTTCCGGAAATGCATAATCCTGTTCCCATCCTTCCCTCAGTAGACTAGTATCAGAGTGTTCTAAATTGCTCAAAATTCCTTCAGTAAATTTCAGAAAATTATGGATAAATCTTTCAAATTTCATGAAACTTCATATATTTTGTGGGATTATTAAAAAGCATGGAAGGAAAAATTTGAAAAAAATGGGTGCTGTGGCATAAGAAGTAGTTGTAGGTTGAAAACATGCTTATATGTGTTAATTGCAAAGAGAGTGAAACATTGTTAGTAGCTTTGCAACGTGATTTGTTAACTAATATGTTAAATTACACAATTGTTTTTTATACATCAGATTTTTACGCATGTAAAGAGTTAAACTGGCATAAATGTACATCATAAATGCTACTGTTGGAAAAAAAATATGCTCTTTCCCAGAGTGTTTTTACTCACAAAATGAAATGATCTCATACATAATAGCGTTAAGCAATTCATCATTTTCTTCCTTTATCAAAGTGAAACATTTACAGTTTCGACCACTTCCACAAGAAAAGCTTTAATTTTAGACACGTAATTTGGGTTGATGCACCAACCTTTAGACTAGGGGTGCTGGCCTTTTGCACAATAGGAGTAAGCAGTGCTTTTATGTGCAATTGAGAACATCAAACTTACTATTCCTAACTTCACATCTACTTACCTTGAAGATATATATACTGTTAAGGTACATACATGTGGAGATATATATAGTAAAACTTTGCTTACCTATAGAAACTTACCTTCACAATAGTTTTGTTATGAGCCCCTATGTACCCCAATATAGGCCTAGGTAGATGCACAACCTTTTACCTACATTTGTCCTACCTTGATTGACATAACGGCATTGCGCTGATCTTTTACCTAGTTATGTGCTGAATAAATGTTGTGTGTTTTTCTTCGAAAACTAGCCTAATTTATTATGCATGAGGATTCTTAGTGTCACAGCAGGATTACCATCTTCTGTATGATAACTCTGTACAAGAGTCACCGCTATCGTCATCCTTGAACGACAGGCCCACAGTATCATCACGCTTCTAGGTAGAACCCCTGAGGGTAGCTTTTAGGTATATAAACACCCCATCTTCGCTGGGCAAACCAGAGGAGAAACTTCCATACTGATGCGAGACACTGGAGTCCCTTCACGCCAAAACTCCAGCACGCAGTGGTCTGACATCCTTTGCGGGGTATCCAACTCAAGACCAATACGGGGTCCTTCATTCTCTCCCATCAGGTAATGGGGTTGGCTCTTTCCTATGGGGATTCTTGGCTTCTCACCTACATACATGGTAGGTCGACTAAGATACACTAAGATAGGGTTCGCATCTTAGGAGTATGCTTGATTATTGCCATGTATCTATATTCCTGCGTATATTCACTGTTTTAGTGCCATGGTAGAATTCTACCTTTTATATACTCTGTTGGTGCTTGCAATCATATATATCTGTTTCTGTCTAATGGTTATCACAGCCCACGTATTTTATACTAGAATGACGCCGGTTCAATAAATGGTTATTAAAAAACATCCCCATTGTTTATTCTATATATCTCTCTGAGAAGTGAGCACGAGTGACTGAACGATAAGTACTGTACTGTTTCCACAATCCCAAAGGATCATGGGGTTGTCATGTTCGATAGTTGCCAGAAACTATTCGCTTCTTGGGAAGGTGAGGGGGCTTGTACTGGCACTGTGAGCCACCTGGTCTGAAGGCTAACTTATCATTTGGGGGTGTCTGAAACCAATAAGTCAAAATCAAAGATTTCCCTTTGGATGTAAAAGGATGTAAACACTAGACTACTAAACTATGCTAACTACAAACAAAACAACCATTCATCCAGTTAAGTCCAATATCACCAAATAGCACTCTGAAACTGTATGAATAGTATACAATTAGAACACTTTAGTTTAAAAAAAACTAGAAGATTTCTTTAAAACACATTCGATATAGTAATAATTATGTGAAAAGCATGCTATAAATAGGGTCCTATATTCTGTTGAGCCTATATTCTACTTTAAAAATACATCAAAATCATTTCATGCACAAATTGAAGAACCTAGCTAAAAGCAACATTAAAAAACATTTTCACTAAGAAAATACAGTAGACATTTGTTTTTGTCATTTATGGGACACTAATCGAACAATGATTCATTGATTAAACCACAACAATGTATCAAATGTTTTCTTATTTTAACCAATGTGAGTCGATTTACTGGTAGAACATTGCTGCATCAACGCATTTCAGTGGGTTCTTAGTGATCCAAACCACCTTCTTCAGGAAAAAAATAGATGTCTCCCACTAATCAAAGTCAATAGTTCAAAGGTGGTGCTTAGCATGCACTGCTCCTTGTTGGTGAAACCTCGGATCTTTTTGTGTCGTAAAGGTTCCCCAGTGATCCCATAAACATGTGCATCCTTATTGCAAACTGATATTCCTTGGGCAATTCCTTATATGTAGTTTGTGTGAGACTAAACAGTTTCCACTATATGTTTGGTCCAGACGTGATTGCATGCATCGACTCTTGGATGGGCCTGATGGGTGCCAATAAAAACTGCTTCAACTCCTGGTCCGATCTCCTCACATCTCTCATTCAAAAAAAAGTCTGGAATCAGTATGAACACCAATCCCTTAGTTTATGTTGCCTAAATGCACAGATCCTATGCATTATTAGGAACTACACGACAAATTTTGTCCTCCATATTCTTGACACAATATTTTGTCACACAACATTTTTGTTTCAGATATTCAGGCTAAATAGCCCAGATCATAGAACATTTTCTAAATTAATTGATGCAGAGAATATTCTCAGTGAATGCACTACTGGAGCTCTTCCTTATGAAAGATAGCAATTTTCATTTGGGAAATTGTACTACAATCAAGGGGTGCCGGCACCACTGGTCTAGGTGTAATAAAAATTCTGCAAAGTTTATTGTTAGTTTTGCCTGAGATGACTTTGTTCTTCTGTCCTTAAATAAGTGATCCCACTTCTGTTTCCAACTGACAAGGTCCTACACAATGGCATGCAATCATTTGCTTCACCTCTTTAGTTTCAGAAAAAATGGGTGAATATTGTTAGAAATGTGGGGGTATCTTGTTGGCAGTGGTATGCACCCTGTCCAATTAGGGATCCTTACTCCTAGTCAGGATTACATACCCAAGATAACCCATGCTCATCCCCTTGGTAGCTTGGCACAGGCAGTCAGGCCTGTCTCATTCTCAATGCATAAAGTATTTGCACATAACAAACACAGTAACACAGTGAAAACACTCCAAATGGACACCACACAAGTTTAGAAAAACAAAATATCTTTACCTAAACCAAAGAAGACCAAAACAACAAAAATCCAACATACACAACTCAAAATATGACCTTTAAAAGATTTTAGCAATTCTGTCCATGGGAAACTGCGGATGCAGTGATTTTACACAAAGTACCATCAAAATTCACAAGGCAAAACAGCTGCAGAGGAGGGAGGCATCGGAAAACACAGCAATGCATCAGTTCCTGAATTGAATCTACGGAAGACGATGCATCAGTTCTGCTGCATGCAGGAGAAGTGTTGCATCAAATCCGGACTGTAGGGGGAAGCGATGCACTGGAATCCAAGGTGGTTCTAGTCTGTGGGTCAGCGGCGGCCGACTCAGGTAAGCACTATGGTGCGGGGCAGGGAGCAGCAGGGGGGAGCTGACAGACAAAAGAATAGGTATTATTTATTTATTTTATTATACCTATTCTGTCGTCTGTCAACTTCACCCCCCTCCCACTCCGACTCACCTCACCACCCTACCATGTTACTTGTGCCGGCCGCTGCTGCTGTGGGTGATGTATTGGAAAAACTGTTGCACAGATGCAATGCATGGAAATCTGGATGCGCTGGAGATCTATGCAGTGGTGGCGAACAGGCGCTGCTCCAATTTCTTCAGCACCGGTCCAACTATCTGTCAACTCTTTTATCTGCACAGCAAGGTCTGTATCAGAGTCAGTGCGTGGGTCTCTGACTTTTGAGAGATGGTGCACTGCACTCGGGCTGCAGCAGTTTCTTCGGCCGCTGACAGGCGCTGGGTCAGTTTCTTCTACAAGTTCCTGCCTTGCCTGGCTTTGGCTCCAGACACACTCCAGGGTGGTGGAGATAGGATTGTGAGAGGACAGGCACAGCCCGATTCAGGTGCAGGTGACAGCTCCTCCCACCACTCTAGCTCAGGAAGGCCTGGTGATGGGCCATCAGCATATGCAGGGCACACCTCAACTCCCTTTGTGTCACTGTGTCAGGGGATACAGCAACGCCGGGGTCGGCACAGGCACGTAGGATGCCTGGGGAAAAGACTGCAACTCCCAGCAGCCTCGGCGGAGCGTCTGATGTCAGACGCTCCGCCCCCACATGACATTGGAACACCGGGATAAGGCGAGGCAGCAACAGAAGACGCTGCCGATTATTCTTCAAGGTCCGGTTCGGACGCTGGCCATTCTTGCTGGGTTACGGTCGGGTAAGGGTGCCAGAGGCACCGCTTGTCTAGATTTACTGCTTGCTACTTTTGCATTGACATTTTGGCCATTTTTCTAGTATTTCGGGTTACGGTTCGAGTAACCCACTTTCCATACGTTGGTGAGCTTGCATTCAGTGTTCACCTGCACTAAAGCTCTTGCGAGGGGAAAGATTACTGTGCCTGGTGTCTATGTGGGTAACTGCTCGTTATACATTTATGAGTTATCCTATGTCTTCCCTGTTGGCGAGCTAGGACAGTAAGCTCATGCAGGGAAAAAGTTGGTTCCGTTTTACTTTTGTTTTCATCAAACTGGATCTAAGAGTAACTATCAACTCTCCATAGTTCTCCTATGTTCATTCCGGAGGTTTCTGGGAATTTGTTCTTTAGAGTACGTTCTACTCCATCTCATGATCTTTGCCTTAAAGCTCAATGGAGGTAAAACCGAGCTGATGCTCCTGGGCAATCCCAGTCCCTCCATTATTGCGACCGGTTGGCCCCGGTCTCTTGGTGACCCACCATCCCCCAAGAAGGAGATCAAGTCCTTGGGAGTATGGTTGGAAGAAGATCTGTCCTTCAGGACTCATGCCAGGAAGACCGCAGGGGTTTGCTTTGGCTTACTAAAATCAGCCCGAAAGGTGCTACCTTTGCTTCCTGATCCAGCAAGGAAGCTGTTGATACGTGGCCTAATTCTATCGAGGCTCGATTATGGGAATGCGCTGTTTCTCGGTGCCCCCGAAGCGACCTTCAAAACTCTCCAACAGGTGCAAAACGCAGCTGCGAGAATCCTTATGGATGTTCCCAGAAGGCAGTCTGCTGCTCCTGCCCTCAGAGCGCTTCACTGGCTCCCCGTGAAGGAGCGGGTGAAATTTAAGGCGCTATGTACTGCCCATAAAATTCTACATTGCAAAGGCCCCCCTATCCTTGCTAATATGGCCCGTCCCTATAAACCCCCACGTCTGCTGCGCTCGGACCAAAAACACCTTCTGCAGTCAGCCAGAGTAAGAAAAGCTCGTTCTGGGGGTAGGCGTTTCTCGGTGCAGGTGGCGTCTCTTTGGAACTCTCTGCCCCTCAGGATTCGCTCAGAGCCCAAGATCCTACCATTTAGGAAACTTCTTAAGACCCACTTGTTTCCACAGTAGTGATTAGCTGAGTCTCCCCTCTGGTCTGTTGCGCCGGGACGCCCCTGGGTAAGCTGAGCGCATTATAAATTTCATATTATTATTATTATTATTATTGTTTAGTCCTTTTGAATGTGCTGCCATATTATTTACGATTTACGAAGCTCACTGCTGGTAATTCTTCTGCTTTCACAGCCACAAGGGTGAATCAAGGCAGGAGTTTCTTCTGAGCAGAAGCCCTCCTCTCACCATATCAGCGTAGGTATTATGTATAGAAGTATAGGCACATGTTCCTCTGTAGAAGAAAGGTATACAAGGATACAAGATTGTGTTACTAATATATCGTTTGTATTATAGGGTATATGGTAGGAGGAATGTGATTACATGCCCAGCACCCCTCTTAGAAGGCACTCTTTTCTTTCCTTACAGGTTAGTGGAAGTATGGGTACACATATGGATGATGGGTTTAGGGAGGTGGTAGCATGGTTTAGGTGGTAATTTTTTCCTTTGTATTCACAGGTCTCCCTCCCTGCTGTCCCCATCCTTCCCTTCCCCCGATTGACTATCCTTTAGTCTGTGTGTATAATATATCCAGACTTGGGACTGTCGAGAGGTGGACCCACTAGAGCATTGGTTCGATCCTGAGGATACGTTCGGGCAACGGGACACACTGTCTAGAGTGAATGCACAAACAGGTCCCTGTCAGTCTAAACCAGATGTTGATTCCATAGTCAGACAGAGGCACAGAATGGTTAAACAAGAAAACGCCCACTTTCTAAATGTGGCATTTTCAAACACACAATTTAAAAACCACCTTTACTAAAAGGGGTGTTTATAAATTCTGAGCTCAGAGAGCCCAAAGCCCAAATCTGTAGCTGTTCCCAATAGAAAGTTACTCTTGTAAAATGTTACAAGGCAGCTCCAATAATAACTTATGGGAAAGCTAGTACTTGCAATAGGGAAAAACAAAAATGTCAGTAGTTCACTATCAGGACATGTAACACACACCAGTACCTTGTCCTACCTTCCACATACACTGCACCCTCCCCATGGGGGTACCATAGACCTACCTGAGGGGTGCCTTAAATATGGTAAAAGGGAAGGTTACGGCCAGGCAAGTGGGTGTACTTGCCAGGTCAACATGGCAATTTAAAACTGCACTCACAGACAGTGAGCTGGCCTGAGACAAGTTCACAGGGCTACTCGTGTGGGTAGCCTAACCAGGGCTCCATGCCCACTAGTAGCATTTGATTTACGGGCCCTGGGCACACACAGTGCACATTGGTAGGGACTGACCAGTTAATCAAATATACCAATCATGGATAACCAATCAAAATTACAATTTACACAGAGAGCATATGCACTTTAGCATTGATCAGCAAAGTGCCCAGAGTCCGAAAGCTAACAGAAAACAGGTCAGAAAATAGGAGGCAAAAGGCAAAATGTTTCAGGCTAAACCTGCAAAAAGTGGCAGGTCCAGCAAATATAACATTCAGAATCGGCTTCAATCTCAATGGATGTGAATCTTCTGTGTTTGGCTTGATGCTCTGGCATGACTAAAGCCTGACAGGAATGGGCATTCTTGCCATTCTAGCAGTTCCTACATTACATTTGGAGAAGGGCAGTATGGTAGATCTGCCAAACGTTGTACAACACCCTAAAAGGAAGGAACTGCTGATTTTAAGCTCACAGGAAACATCCTGTGGTCAGTGAGCCATGTATCTCCTTCAACTGGTCCACCAAGGTATGGAGGTAAGTTGTTTGGGAATGGTGGTGGATTAGTCACCAAATCTAGAGTGACTGATCCACCACTATGTCTGCTTGACTTACCTCCATGAAAGACTGTGACGAAAAGCGAGGTGGACCTTTTCTGAAAAGTGTGCGTTGTGTCCCTAATTTGCTGGGTATCACCCCTGGTGGAGTTCACTGAAAATGAACCTTGTCATCTGGGCCCATCCTTAGGCAAACACATGAGACGAAAACTGAAATAATTCCATTGGTGGAGATTTCTCCACTAGTGGGCTACTCTGATGACAGACACAAGCAATTCGATGGAGAATCACGCAGCACCATAGCACAGCACTCGTAATATGAACGATTTTCCTCAGCTACCTTGGTTCAGGATGGACATTTGTGCAATGGCAGAAGAAAACTCCACTAACCATCCTCAAAATCAGTCTTTCTGTCCAATCCCTTGCTTACCTCATCAAAGACAGATTGTACGAAAATTTACATTTTGTGATCTGCTGCCTGTTCCACATCTGTACTTGGGAACTAATTTTTGTACCTATATGTTTAATAATCAAGTTATGTATGGCGTATTTGTTTTATCTTTGCTGTTTATACTTATCCATTATTCCTTATAGCCTTCTTCCTCGTGAAGTTGACTGTGTCTTTTCTATTGGTCGATAGATTGCCTCACAGAACATGGGAGCCCAGTTCACCAAAATATTGATGGGGCTCATGCTAAGGCAAGTAATTAACATCAAAGCCAGACGCCCTGTACAGCCCCCCAGATGCCCTGGTCCAGGAACCTGATAACCAAGCATAGAGACCAGAGAATGATCACACTCCCCATCTCCCTGAACCATGTATAAACACAAATTTATTAATTTTTTATACCACCAACAAACAAGTGCTGGACACTAAATCTGCCCTACCTTGAATCTGGAAACTTGGGAAGCAAGACTCAAAAATAAGTTGTGGACTAATTAGCCTTCACAGGGGTATATTCACAAGAACATGTGATAACTACCGCAAGAGTAGTGTAACACAACTTTCAATATCGCAGCCCATCGTAGGAAAATAACCCTATGTCAACGTGGAATTCACAACACAGCGGTACCATGCAATAGTCTGCCGACACTGCGGACAATGTCCGCGATACAACCACTCCGACAGAGATAAAAACACAAACCACAACACCAGAAAACCTGCGATGAGCCCATCCGCGATGAGGAAAGCAGGGATAAGTCCGGCCAGGACCGCGAAACACACGGCAGGTGGGAATAAGCACAACAAAAGCCTGAAAAAGTAAGACAGACCAAACAGAAAGCAACAGCCAACCACAATGGAGGCAAGCCGAGCCAGCAGACAACCCCACCAAACCCGTTGGTAACAAAATATTGTACATGGCAGGCCAACTTGGACAAGATGAATGCAGCCTGAGAGCAGAGGAGGACAATGTCACAAAACCAGAACACCAGAAATGATGCGAAAAGCACAAACAAGCAGAAACACGCCAACAACAAGAAGGCAGCAATGCACACCGGAGGTGGGAGTCCAGCGCCACACCAGGAGCTGGATGACATGGAGGAAATGGTCTCCACCACATCAGTCTGGAGACGGTGGCACGTCTCGGGGACCGGAAACTGCACCAAACAACAGACACAACAGCAACAGGGATAGGAAGCAGCAGGGACAGGGGGGACGGGGGAGATGGGCACAATGGCACACATGCACAACTAAGCACAGCACAAATGCAGACAAACCAAGCACAAGAGTAACAACACCAACTAGGAGCACAAGTCACACATACCGGTAATGTCACACCACTGAACAAGCACAGAAGTAAACACAACACCGCCTGAAAGGGAGACGGATGAGCTAAATCAGAGCTGAAGAGACATCTCACACACAATGCAGCACACACACATAGGAAGTAGAGCACACCAAAATTCAAAACAATGTGGTACAAACACCAACCTGTGCACAATCAAACACAGGACACAAGTGCACCCGCCTGTGGCCGGTAAATGGCCATACGCATCTGGCAAAGCAAGAAACAGGGACATGATAATGCACAAGTACAAACACACAGTCCTGACGGGGTAGCAATGCACAGATGGCAAGGAGCCAGAGAGTCTGCGACACACACATTGGTAAACAAATCAAGACACAACACAGTTGGAGACAAGTGAAAGTGAGGAAACTTTATCAACAAGTGCGTGTCAGTATGACCAGGAGAAGTGCCATGATATGCAGATAAATGCAGCAGCATGTCTGAATGAGGAATGTAGGAAAGCGCCCATGTCCACCACGGGGGAGTCCATCACCAACACAAGTCAGTGCCAACCAGCATTGGTTGTCCGCCTCTGGATCATGAGTCAAGGCCAATGCAGCCATTTTCTCTGTCGTTTTGGGACATGTGACCAGATTCCCAACATGCAACCAGGCGTCGGGACACGTGCAATGGGTCACATCCAGTCGTGGCTGCAGGTACCTTGTCACTCGACCATGAACGCTAATGCAGCTGCGTAGGCCAACATCTCCAATGAGCGATCGTCGTCCACCACATCTGACATGTCGTCGACGTAATCCATCAGCTGACCCAGACAGATGTGCTAACTCCAACCACTGGACCCAAGGTGCAGCAAAGCCCAATCGGGTAGTGGCTCAATGTGCTCACCGCACACGACGACTAGTGCAATCTCCCAGGTCCAGTTTCCACCCTGCATGCCAAACATCCATGCATGCCATTAGCGGGCATCCTGGTGACACTCCTGGTCATGGGCCAACAGGGGGCGCACACACACACGTCGAAATCCAGGTCACCTACCGCTATGTTGGAGAAGCATACATCCATGGACCACTCGTATATGCACGAGCGACAATGCAACACAGGCTGCACGCAGGTGACGTGCGCAAGGCGGAAGCTCAACCGGTAACTGATCTACAGCACTGCCAATGGCAGTGCCCCCAGTACATGCAGCAGACGTGCACGCTACAGCTCCATGTGACTGGAGTAGACCATGTGTCCGGGAAGGTCTGCCATTGCGTCAGTGGCTCTGCTTGAAGCGGCACTGGCCTGCCCTGAGACAGGCCTGTGGATGAAATGGCACAGCTCGCTGCAATGAGCAGTGTCTGTGTGTAACGGGTGAAGGCCTTGGGTGGGGTGGGCGTACATGTGAAAGCCATGTCATGCATGCAAACTACGACCATGGACAACTGCGTGTGGGTTTTGTATTCGCTGGTCTCACTCCGGGCAGTGCGTAGTGTGGGAGTCGGAAGCAAATGCTATCGTACCTGTCAAGGGGTGCTGTGTACATGCAAGTTCCTCCTTGGAGCTGCAGATGTGCTACCGCCTGATAGTACAGACAAAGGAGCTTTCATCCCTACAGTAACTTCACCAGCTGCATACATACAGGAGATGTACAGAGGCCGGTTGTGGATGTGTTGGTACGTCTGTGACCCTGGGAATCTTGGATGACTTGCCCAGCACGATGCACATGGGTGGACTCACTGTGTGTCACGTCGCTACACAGCTGCACAGTGGGGCACCCACACTTGTGTGGGCTGCACGGTTGCTTCACCTACACTCCTACAGGACACCATTCTGCCTGTCTGTGCATGTCCAGCGCCATGCAATGACACCGTGATGCTGGTCCGCGAAGGTGTGCGCCCACCTGGGTGTAGGCCAATGATCCGGACAGGGCGAACACAGGTGTCCAGCCCATGGCTGGCTAGGATCGCGCTGCGAATGAGGCCAGGCAGCCGACTCATGCATCCGCAAGATTGATACACATCTCACCTGGCATGCCAGTGCCAAGACCCCGAGTGTCCTAGCGCTCCTACATGTCCCCGTACCTGCGGGCCTGCCCTCCTGGTACATGCCACATTGCAACATCGTGTGCCACCGCTGCACATCATCGAAATGTAGCTGGGATCTATCATGCCTTTCAGATCTCCATCATGGCATTGCCGCCACAAGACGTGGCGCTGATGAATGCTGCTGCCTCATCACCATCCACATCTCCGCCCCCTGGTGTGCCATTGCCTCACAGTGCGGCATGCGTATCCACTCAGGCACCTGATGTGTCAGTGGCACCCAGTGCCGCAGCCGGTACTGCAACACCCACAGGTGGGGCAGGGCACACATCCGGGGACGAGGACGTGGATGGGTTTGTAATCCGAAGGAGGCACTAGCATTCAATTCCGCCACCTGGCCTGTTTCTGCTTGTTCCCGCACATGGCCTCATGACCTTCCATTGACCACCGATACACTCTGATGCACTCACCTTGGACAGCGACATGGACTGTCACATCCTGTTTGATGACCAATGACACAGCGGACAGACTGCGGACTGTGCCCTTCCTCTTCCGCAGTACATGTCATCCCCGGGTGGACTCTGGCTGGCCCTCCACGAGCCCATATTGTGTAGTGTGTTCGGCATTGCCCTGTAGCACTCCAGCTGGATGCCTGCACTGGATGTGCAAATAAACATCCAGTGTCGCACTGCTGTGTCATGTCTTACATCATTCAGGTATTGATGTGTCGTTGAATGTGGGGACAGTGCTGTCGCTTGCGCCAATGATGTTCATCATGTGGGATGCCAGTCTGAGGGTGTGACATTGCATTTTGTGTACCGGGTCCTGTGGGCACTACAACAGGGACACACGCATCAGTCAACTCCTTGTCCGGACATGGACTGGACCACGGCCAGAGCCCACGAGTCATTGTTGCAGGCCCTGTACTGGTCCGGCGTATGGCAGGCTAGACCACTCCGCTTATGCTCCGAGGGGGGCCATCATTGCTACCCATCGCAGGCATACTCGCTGGTGGTGTGCAGGTCACTGGTCTAGTTGTCAGCATGTCACAGTCACTTCCTGAGGGCAGGTTATCACACACACCACACCCATCCGGCACCAGCGTCACAGGCCATGTGACTCCACCAACCTAAGGTGCCGAATACATCACATTCCCCTCTTCCGGTGGTGACTGGATGACGGCCGCTCCAAGCTTCTCATTCATTAAGGGCACATGAGTTGTTGAGCACAGGGTTGGTGGCATCCGAGGCCTTGTGGATGGCAAAGGTGCCACGGGATGGTGACTTTGGGTGCACTGAGTCAGTGGCACCTCAAGCTGCTGAGTGGGTGTGCAGCCTGCGATGTTGCTGGGTGCCATGGTATGTCCTCTTCCATGGAGTAATCAAGACCCAGCACCAAACGTGAGACCTGTTTGCCTGCGGAGTGTGTCTGCATGGTGTGGAGGGTGCCATGTCCACGGGCCTCGGGCTTGTCGCTTGCAGCAGCACGTGGTGGGACCTCCTGTCTATGTGCCGGTGGCGGAAGGTGAGCTGGGAGGCATGGGTGAGCATGGGTGGGCAGACGATGTTGTCTTGTGCAGGTGTGTGTACTCTGCCAGTCATGTATCTGGACTCTGTTTCAGCTGACGGCTCTGACTCAGATGTGTGACATGGTGAACTGCAATACATACCGGCACGTGGTTGGAGACACACTGTTGGCAGCAGGTGAGCAGTGTGGCCTGGGTGCGCAGGGGCGGCGCTCTCTCTCTCTCTCCCCTTCTCTTCTTCTCTCTCTCTCTCTCCCCCTCTCATATTCTCTCTCTCTCTCTCTCTCTCTCTCCCCCTTTCTTATTCTCTCTCTCTCTCTCTCTCTCCCTCTCTCCCCCTCTCTTATTCTCTCTCTCTCTCTCTCTCTCTCTCTCCCCCTCTCTTCTTATCTCTCTCTCTCCCTCTCTTCCCCTCTCTCTCCTTCGCTCTCTCTCTGTCCTTTGATGTGTGCAGGACACTCCTCATTATGATTTTTGTCTTGCATGCTGTGACCTACAGATTGTCCCGAGGGGAGCCGCCATGTTTCTTCATTTCATTTCAGTGTTCATATTAATAAAATTTCACTTGTTGCTGCGTAAGTGAATGTGTGATGCTCATTTCTGTGACGACACATGCATGTCACCAGTTGTGATTGTGCGACGTCAGGTGGATTATTTTGACTATGTTTAGGTGTAGCTGATGTGGCATGTCTTTGTTGGGGGTGGTGCCAGGGAGGGGTGGTCCAGGGGGTGGTGTCAGTGGGTGTTATGGCCCTCTTGGGTGTCCGGCCCGCATGATGTGTGGCTCCATGGCATTTGTTGCCCTTCCGATGTGGCCCTGGTCTCCCTTTTGTGGTGCTGGCTGCCGTCCGACTTAACACCAGGTCAGAGCAAGTGTAGATTTCCTGGTGCCAACAAGCGTTATCACCTGTTTTGTGTTTTTATCGCAGATCGGGCTGGTCGTTGAGAATGTTGAGGTGTGGTGCGGTCGCAGTTTTTGGCACGGGAACGCCTACTCTGCATCTCATTAGTGATACTTGTGGGGATCCTGTGTTGTGATGTTTTTTGCGGCTGCTATCGCGGGTAAACTGGTGCTGTGGGCTGTTAGCACCAGCTTGTGAATGGGGAGGTAAATTTATCACGACTTTGGCTGCGATAAAGTGTCGTTGATTCGGTGATAGCTCCTTGTAAATATGATATTGCTTCATCGTAGCGAGAGATGACATAACAACCCTATTTCTAGTCAAGGCAGAGGTAAAAAATAAAATTAAAAAAAAACATTATATATGTAGGTGGCGTCCCTGCTCGACTCTGGGTACCACAAGCACGGGGAGCTTGCGGCATTGTTTTGTAAACGCTGATGGGGGCATTTACCCCCTGCATTTTTATGAAGGCCGCCCCCGTCTTTTCGCAGTTGCAGGCCTGTGCTTTTTAAAAGTTGGATTAGTGCCGGCCAAAACCTCAGTTGAATTGCAGTCCTGCTGGGCTTTGCTCCGCTGCAGAGAATCTCCCAAGTGTTTTGTTTTCTCATGGTCTAGAGATCCCGGCTGCTGCTGCTGAGAGCGGCGTGCTCCGTGTGCGGTGAGTGGACTGCCCGGAGGTCTGACGGAGAGCGGAGAGCTGCTTGCAGACCCATTGGGTGATTTTGGTGGACTACTGGGTGTCTGATTGCCGTGGGCAGGGCGGCAGGAGCCACGAGTCCATTTTCAGAGGCGGTGGAGCCACGGGTGCTTCACTGCTGCGGCCGGAGCCACGGGACATTTCCTTGTTGCGGTAAAGCCGCGAGTGCCTCACTGCTGCGGCTGGAGCTCCTTCGCCTTTGTTCATCGCGCAATGGGGGCCGTTGCGGCCGGAATCGCTGGACATTGCAGTCACGGGTGCTTGTTCACTGTGGCGGGAGCTGCCAAACGCTTCCTTCAAGCGGCAGAGGCTGCAATTTTTTTTATTTTTTATTACGGCGTCAGGTGCTGCTTTCCAGTTTCCAAGGCGGCAGTAGCAGTAGCAAGTAGTCACAAAATATTATTTCTCCCCAAGCAGAAGCCGCAAGTTGGCTTCTGATGTGGCACGGATTGTGAAGCCTTTGTTCTGCAACAGCAGGAGTCGCCAGAGGACTATAATCAACGCTGCTGCTTTGGTTCCTGTGCTTTGGGACTGACTCTGGGGGCATATCTGGCAGCATCTTGGTGGGGTCGTTGTCGCAGGAAGTACCTTCTGCCGCCGCAAGCATCTTCTGCCCTGCACCTCACCCTGGTGGGACCACGAGTCCCAGGGTGCATCGGCCTTATTCTCCCACCGCCACTCACGAGGGGGAGGCACCACCACCGCGCTCAGAGCGCTGCCTCTCTCTCCCAGCGTGGGACGCAGGACGAGGCAGGGCTGGGCCGGGCCACCCCCCTGACATCTTGGCACTAGGGGATACCTGTGATTTTTAGAACGGACCCTAGAGTGGCCAACTAAGGACACAAAAGGGTACTGTTCTCTTTTTTAACCTCAAAGTGCATTTAGCCCCGTAGAATAAGTAAGCGCAAGGCAACGGGCTCTTTGGTGGGGGGTGGGGTCACAGGGACGCTTGATGCTTTCTTAATTAGAGCGGAATAATTATTGGTCCATCAAATCCAGCTCACGGAGAAGAGACTCTCCCTGGACTCCATAGTGACCCAAAAACGATCATCTATGGGTAGTTTAGCCATGTCTAAATCACCTAATGACGGGGTTCTTCCATGCCCAGAAAAGAGGTGAGGTGGTAACAACCAAAAAAGCCCAATTCCCGTTGTTTTGTCCCCACAGGTATCTCCCCCACTACCCCCACTTGTTGAGCCACAGTCTGTGGAAAGTGGCTCCTTGGAGAAAGCTGCAAGAGATATTGGGGGGGATACTGATTTGGACGCATTGTCATGGCAGGGGGAGGGGACCATTGCACTGGTTGCACCAAGCACAAACCGTGAAACCACATCACACTCAGGTGGGGAGGTTATAACTCGCTCCAAAAGGGCCACCAAATTAAATAGCACCATAAAGTCACTGGACAACAATATTGTTCCAGCAAAGCGAACGAGGGGTGGGGGGCCCTCTAACTCCAAACAAAAACCTAAACAAAAGCCCAGACCAGTGCCTAAGGCTATTAGGCCCCCAGATACAAAGAGCAGTGTAGATAACCACTTGTGTCATAACTGTGTAGGGGATAACGCGGGGCAGGATGTGGACACTGAACTTTGGACACGGATGGAAATGTTGTTAACCACCCTTTTGGGGCCCGTACTAGAGAAAATCAGGTCAGTAGAAGAAAAATTGTCGCTGCTCTTGACACAGAACAGTACCTCAACTATTGAGGGCAATGGGCGTGTAACTAGCAGCCACAAGGTACAGGAGGGTCCCAATCTACCAGATGTACCAACCATAATTGGCAGAGTGTTATCCCCAGTGCCCCTGGAAGGAAGGGCAACCAGTGTACACATTAACCCCAGAGGTCATAGGCACACAAGGGAAGGAACTCTAGGTCACAACACAAAAAAATTAGCCCCCATTTATACTGGAGGTACAGTATCCATAATCCAAGACTCTGAGCAAATGTCAGCCCTTATTGTTCGGGGTACCCCAGACTTGCCGTCTTTAGATTTGCCACCTGCTTCATGCCCATACACAGTGGTTCTGACAGGGGTTCCGGCTTGTATAAGTGATGGAGAAGAAACCCCTCTAATGTTGATTAATAAGGCAGCCCACTGGATGAGTAGAAATGCAGGATTCAACATTATTAATCACAAGCATATTCTAATGGTCAGAAGGGTGTCCTGGATCGGCAAGTCCAGGAAATGTTTGCCAGGGGACTGCCTGATCGTTAATTTAAGGCACCCTGAGCCTGTACATAACCTGCTCACGCTATGTAAAGGGTTTCATCATGATGAGGGTGGCTCCAGCATTAAAATGCTACCCCTGGGCTTCTTTTATAGGCATGCGATTAACCCGAACAACAGTGGTGAACACAAGGGCCACATGGTGGGAACATATGGGGGTGGTTCAACAATCTCAGTACGGAATCGGTATGCTTCACTTAAGAATGCGAGGGATCTAAATGATATTGATTGACTGGATTGGCCGGGGGTAAATAGGGGCGCCCATGGTGTGGGGAGTCATCTTTCTAACACAGACTTGGGAGGAACCGCTAGGGCAAATCCAAATGAGGACACCTCAAGTCCATCGTATTTAGAGCTTTTGGGACTTGGCATGCAAGAGCTTATTTATCCATTCACAGAACCCCACAGTCCCCTACTTTGCCTTACACCAGATATTCCAGACGGACATAGCCTGAGGGATTTTAAGATAATCTCCTGGAATATAGCAGGCTTAGGTACTAAATTTAAAAATGAGGATTGGCTAGTTTACATTAAACATTTTCAGGTTATCTGTCTACAGGAGATGTGGGAGGTAAATAGTAGTACCCTCCACCTTGAGGGTTATAAAACCTATTTTGTGCCTGCAAGTAAGGCCACATCGGGGAGAGCAAGGGGAGGATTGATCACTTATGTCGACCTCAAGTTACAGGGCAGATGGATCGATCTGGGCTGGAATTCAGATTTTATGCAGGGGATTAAGTTTTATAATAAGGACCACAAATTAAATTTTATTAATTTCTATAATGCGATTTTACCGGGCCAGAGTACTGCAAGAGTAGACGAGCTGGAGAGTAGGCTCACGTGCATTGAGGAGCAAGGGGCGCAGATGTCCCAGCTGGTTTTAGTTGTCGATTTTAATTGTCACCTGTGCGCACACCTAAAAGTTAATGGAGGGGACTGGTTGTCATGCACTCTGGAAGAGAGCCCGCACATGGAACATACAAAGGACGGAAGGGCGTTAGGCAAGCTTCTAAACACACATGCCCTCACACATACCATAGACCTGGCTGAAGCTGGAAAGGATAAAATTGTGCACCACACATTCAAAGGCAGAGGAAGTGTTTCTTTTATTGACTTTATCTTTGTTTCGAATACGCTAAAAAAATGGGTCACGGGTTTCAAAATTTGTCTAAGTATTTTCAGTGATCATAACCCTCTAGTCATGTCACTCGTGGAGTTAAATCCCTACAAGAATCCACAGAGAGTGGAAGGGGGTTGTTATGTGCCATAGATCAAGGGAGGAGGCTCAGATGGTCACAGACTAACGGCAAAGCTTTTTACAGAGCATTAGCTGAAAATGGCCAACAGCTTATCGCGGACTGTCTAAACCCAAATGTGGAGGGTATTGAACTGGTCATGGCATTTGAGGGTATTGCCCATCTAATTGATGGTTTGCTTAGGGCCACAACATACAAAGAAAGAACGAATGACCCAAGGTGGTTCGACCAAAAGTACTCCCGCGCGCTGAGAGAGCTGAAATTAGCATAAAAATCCTCCCCAAGAGATAAGAGGAGGGTGACCCTATGTAGGGCAAATTATAAAATGCCGTAAAACTAGTTTGCAGCAGCAGGCTTGGGAAGACTTAAGGGAAGCGATAGAGCTAAAGAACACAACTGCTTTCTGGAAAGTTATAAATGACTCTTGCTTCCAAGAGGCAAATAAATCAAGGGTAGCTAATCACATCTTGCCAGAATCATGGTATGAGCCTTTCCATGGGCTTCACAATCACTGACTGAATGAGGCCCAGACGGAAGCAGAAGGGGGGGAGCAGTCTATCAACCAGATAAGTTTCACCCTGGGGGAGATCAAGGTAGCAATTGAAGGACTGACTCGAAATAAGGCACCGAGCCCTGATGGGATTCCTCCTGATCTTTTCTTGTGCCAGGTAGATCTTTGGGCACCAATCCTGACCAGAGTCATTAATGCAGCAGTAGACACAGGTATGCCACCATCTTGGTCCACAGCCATAATCGTTCCCATTTTCAAAAAAGGCAATAAGGACAGCCCACTTTGCTACCAGCCCATTTCCCTAATTGATGTGTCAGCGAAAGTTCTAGGAAGGGCTATCCTCAGCCGGTTAATGGACTGGGCGGAGGATCAACAGATTATCACTGACACCCAATATGGCTTTAGGCCGGGAAAGTCAACCACTGATCAATGTCTTAACCTTTATTTACTGGTAGCCAAGTACACCATTGCCAGCCAAGAAACTGTGTACTTGGCTTTCATGGACTTGACGGCGGCTTTTGACCGAGCCAACAGTAGGAAATTATGGGCAATTATGGGAGGTCTTGGTGTGGACCCTGGACTTATTAACATTCTAAAGGTATTGCACCAGAACACCACTGCCAGTGTCAGATACAATCAGGAGGGAAGTACCACCGACCCTTTTCCATGTTCAAGTGGGGTGAGACAGGGATGTATTCTGGCCCCATTTCTGTTCACCCTGTACATAAATGGCTTGGATCAGGCACTTAGCACTTTAATGGATGATACCCCGCGGATTGGCTCAAGAGGGATCCCCGTCCTGCTTTTTGCGGACAACGCGGTTCTCCTCGCGCGGACATCCAAAGGGCTCCAGGGTTTGCTAGACGGCTTTGTATCCTTTATGAAGAACCTAGATCTGTCCCCCAATTTAACTAAGTCATACATCATGGAAGTAGGGAAAAAAACGAGTAAAAACTATGTTTACTCGATTGGTTCCCATCACCTGGGAAAGGAAGGTGCACTCCTTTTCTTATTTGGGGATATTATTTGACAGTCGTCTTAATTTTAAGGCCCTTGTAGAAGAGAAATGCCGCACATTAGTGAGCTGCTCTGGGTCGATCATGAACTTTGCACGAAGGTTGGGCTGTTGGTCCCCGGAGCAAATACTGAGATTATATAGCTCTAAATGTTGTGCCAAAATTCTTTATGGAAGCGAGGTATGGGGTTTTATTGACACGCAGCATCTGCAGACCGAGGAAAACAAGTACCTTCGGCGCCTACTGAAAGTGCCTCAGAGCACACCGTCTCACATCATTCATGAAGAACTGGGTGTAAGTTATGTCAGAGATAGGCTGAAAGCCAAACCCCTAACCTGTTGGGCCAAAATATGGGCAAATACAGAGGCCTCATTTAGTAATCAGATTATAACAGACTGCCTTGCCTGCCTCTGGGGGCTGAACATCCCATGGCTTAAGTATGTAAAGGAGACTTTAGAAGCCATAGGATGCGCAGATCTTTTTGATAACCCCACTAAAATATCAGTGCATGACAAGACCTTGGTGCAAGCCCGGTTCCAGAAGCATGTTATATCATGCAGGGAAGATAGGGAACTGGTTAAACAGTCAGTTAGAGAACACATCCTGACTAAATCATGTTTGGGTATCAAGCCCTATCTTATTTCCATAATGCCCATGATAGATTTATAATGACACGGTTTAGGCTCAATCTATTGCACCACATACTAGCTGATCCGGCAGGATACACAACGTCCATAGAGTTGAAGGGTCCATGTGGCTGCGACCATCGGTCTCCTCAGGATACCCTTCACTTTGTTTTATTATGCCCTTTTTATTCACTACCTAGGAGTTTGTTTTTTAAAAAGTATTCTAAAGACTTCTAGATTTAAACATGCAAAGGTGGCCCCGTTATTTTTAAAATTGTCTACAGACACACTAACCCTGTTCTGCACTGTAAACTTTTTAAGGGCAGCCATCAGACTCAGAAACACAAGAGGTACCAGATGAACAAATGTGGCTCGTAATACCAGTTTCTAAAAGGCACACACAAAAAAAAATGAATGAATTTGAAGAGGGGAAGGTTTTTTTTTTGTTTTAATTGTGATGGGGGCGAATATATATCACTTCTAATCTGTCAAACTATTATGTTCCTCTCTTAATTTTGATGTTTTTTATATGTACCTTTGTGGCCTGTGATGTTAGCCTCTCATTCGTCTTTAATATGAATTTCATGTGATAAGGGGTTCGTGGAAGGATCGAATATGTATCATTTTAAGCTGTTGATTGTTTTGTTTTTATATTATGATGTATTTGATCTGCACTTTTATGGTATTTTTTATACCGGATAAAGTATTATTATTATATGTAGGTGGATATTGACATATATTGCATACTAATTACCTGTTCAAATGTAAACTGCTCATTCATGTTTGCTATTTTTTGGTCCGTCGCTGAAAGCAGTAGTGTGTGCTTGAAGCTAAAAATAATGCATGCATTTATAGTGTGTCACGTCTGCGAGACCATAAATCACATTGAGATTAGGTAGATTGTTTTAAGATTCTATGCACTCTTATGCTTTATAACAATGATTTATTATTTCAAATATATATATTTGGTACAATGGAAGATGAGAAAAGTTTTCCATCCAAGGCTTTTCTATGCTTTGGAACATGTTTTGTTTTTTACTGGTGTTTTGATGCTGTCTCTTTATTGTGGGAAGTCATAAAAAAACAAATACATTTGATATCATCAGACATAGAAATGTAGAAGAAGATTTTATAGTAAGTTTGTCTATTTTAACCTCACATTAAGGATTGGTTCAACTTCTTGTGATTCCAGATGAGCTTAGTTGGAATATTTATAAAAGGTCTATTTTCAATGACTAAAAGCGCATGTTTTGAGCATGTTTGTTTTAAGTCACAATTTTATTGTCAGATAAATATGAAAAATGGCTGTGCATTGCAACCACGCATGCATCTCCATTGCAGCCTATAAACATGATAATGCACTTAACACCCTTCCAAGTGCTTTAAAAAATGCAGGGTGCACTTGACATTAGAAATGGGAGTGAAAACCTTCCTTTTGTCTTCCTAAAATACCCCTCCTTAGTTTCGTTGTCTTAAACGCATAACGCTTTTGTTAAATTCAATGTATTTCCACTGCTTTGAATATCAAGAGTTCCTGAGGGTGGTAGAGTGGAGTAAAGATAATAATATGATTTTGGATCTTCTGATGTATAGTGGTCATTGTTGAGGACAGTCTCTGGTTTATTCAATTGAAGTTGACACTGTGGGCATTTCAGCAAATGCTTCTTCCTTGGATTTTGCCACAGGGATTTTTGGGGACATGGATTTGACTGGAATTGCCAAGCTATCCTCCAGCTATGGCTTCCTGAGATTTAATTTTTCTAAGTTTGTGTCCATCAGCTGCACACTGATAGAAGCAGGGATGAAAACTTTAGCTTCTATCAGCCAAAGGTCAGCCAATGGCATCTGTCTTTGGGTAGCATTTGAGTCCCCATGTGGCCCATGGAACTAATTCTATAGGATGGGCTATCATGGATGTATGACGTTACAACGCACACTTTTACAACGCATGCACTTACAACGCATTTTTTACAACGCATAATCCATTACAACGCACTACACTTACAACGCATGACACTACAACGCATTTTTAAAAACTACCATTACAACGCATACCATTACAACGCATAATATTTAATTGCATTTAAGGTAAGTATTAGATAGTATAGGGGTAAAAATTACTTTTCTAACTCCAGGGGGTGCAACAGTAGGGTAAGTGTTGGATAGTATAGGGGTAAAAATTACTATTCTAACTCCAGGGGGTGCAACAGTAGGGTAAGTGTTGGATAGTATAGGGCTAAAAAATACTATTCTAACTCCAGGGGGTGCAACAGTAGGGTAAGTGTTGGATAGTATAGGGGTAAAAATTACTATTCTAACTCCAGGGGGTGCAACATTAGGGTAAGTGTTGGATAGTATAGGGGTAAAAATTAATATTCTAACTCCAGGGGGTGCAACAGTAGGGTAAGTGTTGGATAGTATAGGGGTAAAAATTACTATTCTAACTCCAGGGGGTGCAACAGTAGGGTAAGTGTGGGATAGTGTAGTGTAATATTATGCGTTGTAATGGTAGGCGTTGTAATGGTATGCGTTGTAAAGGTATTTTTTTAAAATGCGTTGTAGTGTCATGCGTTGTAAGTGTAGTGCATTGTAATGGCTTATGCGTTGTAAAAAATGCGTTGTAAGTGTAGTGCGTTGTAACAGTTGCGTTGTAAAGGTTGTTCCCCGCTATCATACCCTATGTCCACAAGGCACCTTGAATTAAAGAGCAGTCAATTGAATCACAGGGCCTGATTCACAAAGGGACTTACGACTCATAAAGTTACAAGTGCTGAATCTTTGCACTCATGGCAGAATCTTCCTACTCGGTGTGGAATCTCTGCACTGCAGCGCTCAGTGCAGAGATTCCACTACGAGTGCAGAGATTTCGCCACAAGTGTGGAGACTCTGCCCCGAGTCCACAGACTCTGCCTTGAGTGCCGAAACTCCGCACTAGTAACATTATATGTCGTAAGTCCCTTTGTGAATTAGGCCAACAGTCTTTCATAGAGAGTGCTTAAAAGTATGCTCTTGGGTGGTGTCAATTTTAGCCTTTTTCCCTGATACCCCAAGTAAAGCATTACAGGCTAATATCCATTCAGGAATGGTTAGGATTAACCACTCAATTTACACACTAGAGCCCCAAAATTACTCAGGTGTTGTATATTAAAAGTAATCAAGGGTGCTTTTGAAATCCCTTAGAACTTTTGACCTTTGGTAAGGATCCTGTTATATACAACTGGGGCTTGCTTTTGACCTCTGAAGTCTGCAGCTCCCCGTGCAGCCTTCTCCAAAGCTAGCTGTTACCTCCTGTCTTGTTCTGAAGGACTTCTACCAGGTGTCACTGTGGCTAACCCATGCAGTCTGCAGTATCTTTCATCTTATTTCACACTAGATGGTCGACTCACTCTCCGACTTTACTTCCTGGAATCTGGCATCCTCAAGTCCCACTAAACGCCACTTCTTCTCCCACCCCAAAACCAACACCTTGGCTCCTGTTGATCTGCCAGAGCACACACGCTCAATTATCTCTCCTCTCCTGCCAACCTTGCCCCATTGCAGATGGAATTAAATCAACTGGACAAAGGGGCCAAGTAAAAGAAGAAGAGATAGATAGATTGCCGCTCATCAGTAATTCACAGGGGGTAGAGTGCAAGAGCACATTAAGTCAATTCTGCGAATCACCATGTCTCTTAGCGTCTCAGAGTCATGTCATCCTGTCGGCTCAGCAGCTGACATCAGTGTTGTCGAGCATTCCATTCTTTCCAATGGAAAGTGGACCTACCTCACAAGGGCATTGCTCCCCATTCAGGAAAGAGGTGGAAGCAAGGAGGTTTAGCCATCCATATTGTCTTTGTTCTCCACAGAAGGTGCTTCCACTCTGCTTGAAATGAATGGTTCATTTAAAATATTTATTTTTAATGTTAATATTATTTTTACTTCAAAGCCAAAGTTTGATGGCTCTATGACTTACTTAATGTCGAAATTAACTCTGGGGGATTTCTGTCGGATCCACTCCAAGCCCTGCAGGGAACACGGCAGGGCTGTCCACTGTCACCCTTGCTGTTTTTGCTAACCCTGGAACCCCTCGCACTCTCTCATTGCCAATCCCCACACCTCACCTGTATTCCCATTCCGGTGTGACATCCACCGTCTACCTTTACTCCAACAACATCATCTTGCTTACCTTCTCAGATGGCCCTTTTCCCTCCTGACCCTCCTGGACATCCTCTCTGGCTTTGCGATGCTCTGGGTTAACTGGGTCAAAAGTGAGGCACTACCCATGTCGCGGGTGACCACCAGTGCGGCGGTATCTGCATATCCCTTCCAATGGAAGTCCTTGTGCCTTAAGTCTCAGTGGGTCTACATAAACTGAGGGCTAGACCCCATAGTGGCGGATTACCTCAATATCCTGCTGGCGTGCATGAAGCTGGACTTTGAGAAATGGGCCCACCTCGGGCTCTCACTATGGGGCAGGGTACAGGCAGTTAGAATGGTGACACTGCCACGAAACACCTATGTCCTCGGCATGCTGCCCCTACTAGTTCCTCTCTCATTGTTGGGCTCCGTGGACTGGAGCATATAATCTTTTGTCTGAGCGGCCTCCCATCCCAGTTAGCCAGTAACAAGCTCACGGCTTATTGATCTTGCGAGGGCTTGGGTCTCCCTTTCGTTGAGCACTGCACCCTGGCCCTGTACTTGGCACAGCTTGCTTGCATGCTTCCCAGGACCCCAGGCCAGCTGCATTGGATGTTGGTGGAGCGCACACTGCTGGGTTGCCCACAGGTATTGCACTCACTCTACAAGAGTCACACACCTATGCCGGGTCACATTGATGCAATGCTGCAAGCCATGTTCGAATCATGGTGACGGGCCCACCACCTCTTCTAGGTGGATCCTCTTCTTCATAACCACACACCGTTATAGGGCAACTCTGGCTTCCACATAGGTGGCAAATGTTGAACTGGCTAAAGTGGCATTCTGAGGGCATTTGCAGTCTCCATCAAGTCCTCAAACAAGGTGCCCTCAATTCCTTTGCGGCTCTCTGCAAAGAATCTGGACTCCCATCCCATCAGTCCTGTCAGTATTTGCAGCTATGGCATTCCCTCAGTCATCGCCTAGGTCCTGCCACGCTCTCCTACAGTTTTCTAACTCAGGACACGGGGTCGCTTCTGCGAGGTTATGTCTGTCTCATATAGCTTCTCAAGCCATCAGCCTTTCTCCCTGCCCCTCCTTAATAACCTCTGTATCACATGGTAAACCAGACTTCAGACAGGATATGAAATGGAGGATTGGGCAGACCTTCTGGAGGCTTTGAATCATAGGGTCTGGGAAGCATGACTGAAGTTCTGTCTCTTTAAGTCACTGCATGACTGGCACTGGACTCCCGCAAAACTGCGGGCAGCAGGCCTGTTACCGTAAGCAAATTGCTGGCGCTGCTACGATGACCGCTGTGACCTGATGCATGCCCTCTGTGATTGTCCCTTGGAATGACCTCTTTGGGAGGCAGTTGGCACCACATTGAGTTAGACTCTACCGGTCACGATCCCCCCTGTCTTGCCACTTGATCCTTCTACATGACCTCGGGGACTCCCCAGGCCTTTTCCTGTCTTCAGGGCCATCGATTGCATACAGCGCTCACCACAGTGAAGATCTGCATTCTCCGCCACTATTGCTCCCCCACTCCAGTCCCATGATGAATGGCTCTTGATGCTGTACCAGACAGCCTGTTAAGAGTGGGTCATTTATAACCTGCAGGACAAGACAGAGACCTTCCTCATCAACTGGGCACATTTCCTCTGGTACGAAGCCCAGTTGCTCTTAGTTGAGTGTGCCCTATCCCCAAAAGGGTGACCAGATGCTATATCACACTGACACTGCCCTTGGGACCCCATCTGGTCATGATGCTTGAGGGCGCGAGCCTACTTCCCCCGCTTTCCTCTTCCTACTCCCGCCTTTTCCCCATCTCTTTTCTTCTTTGCATCTCATCTTTTTCCTCTCTTCCCCCTTCTCTCCCTATTCTCTCCTCTTTCCCCCTCTGTCTTCCCCTCCAACCGGGCATGTGGATGCGAGTATTGACTCCCTGTTTGGTTTCCTATATTCTTTTATATTTGTCATGTTCCATTTTTCTTGGCCCACCTCATCTCGCTGACCATTCTGTGCACAGATGGGGACCCGCGTGCCCTCTATGACATTGTCTACTTTGTCTTTCAAGGGCCCCTGCCTCGTGGGAACACCACATGCTATGTATCTAGTGGTTCATCTTTCACAGTTTTTTCGTACAATATTACTGTTTTAAATATGGTACCTTATATTCCCCGTACCCCCTTTCCCTATACACAGTTTTGTGTTGATCTTCCTATAAAGAATTGTGAAACAAAAAATATATATTCTTTTAGTGGTGGTTGCATAGTTCTCATTTGCCATTGGAATGTGTACTAGCTATTTCGGGAGGTAGGGGGGCAATGCATTTATCTGAAATCTTTGCCTTTGTCTGGCCTTGCTGACAGGAAGTGATGGTATAGGTGCAGAGCGCCACCACAAAGTGTAGTAAAGGAGGCTGGAGGTTGGTGAAGGAGGCTGTAAGTATGGCATGCACTTTCTGCAATGGAGGTGGCTTGAGTTGTTTTCATTGGTTTGGATACATGGTGTGTGCTAAGTAATTGTAATCACTCATAGGAGAGAACATCTCATTGTTACATGCGGTTTTCGTTGATTCCTGTGACATTCAGCGGTGCACAGGATTTTTACATGCACTTGCGAAAAATCTAATAATACTGGATCTCTGGCTCAGCTGCCAGCTTGCTGGTGAATAGTGTCATATTTAAAACAGGCTTCCAAAAGAAATATTGTACAACAAACAGTATTCGAATATGCAACAACAATGAGAACAATCGCAGATATAATGCAATCTGCTCATCAAATTGTTCCTTCTTGTCAACCATATTCCCATGGAGTATTGCAATCAAGTATGCCTCCTGCCAGTTCCTGCGCCCTGCATGTGCATTTTTCACTTGGCCTTTGGGTTAAAAAAAAATGAAATTTGTAGTAGTTCTTTGAAAAGGTAACATCTATTTCGCACACCCATCACATTTGACCTCTGATGCCTGATTGGTATGCATTTCCACTGCACACAAATTGTTGTCTAATCTATGTAGGATAGGCCTTCCCACAGGAAGTATGGGGCACATTATCAAGAAACGGCATTCAAATTATCGCCGCTTTAGCGATAGAAAACTGCCGCTAAAGCGGCGATAATGGGCTTGATAATATGCCCTTGAGAATTCCCATAGAAGCCCATCTTCTGGTGTCAACATGGGCTTCTATTAGAATTCTCTGCGGCATATTATCAAGCCCATTATCGCCGCTTTAGCGGCAGTTTTTTCTGCCGGTAAAGCGGCGATAATTTTAAAGCAGTGCTTGATAATATGCCCCCACATTACTTTCGAACTGGAGATCATACAACAGGAAACAAACAAACCCTCATCTCTGTTTGGTAGGTCCCTTTTACATGAGACATCTGGTCTCTGACTGTCAGGGTATTTATTCCACGAGTACATTGCTGCTCTCTGCTACCTTCGTTGTGGTGTCTCGGTGCTCACTCTGGACTTATGGAACCAGAAAATAAATATAATGATATCTCAGTTTAGGTTTCAGTTTGTGTCCCGGTTTAGAGTGAGGGTTTGTTAGTACCTGATAATGTGGTTGTCTTCTGTTCTAGATTTCTAGAAATTCTTCGTCAATAGCTCCATTTGCAGGGGGAAATGATCTAGGCTATGACATTCAGGGTGGGAATCCATATACCCAAGGGCAGCCTCTAAGTAAATGCAGGTTCTAGTTGAGCCCGCTGTGTGTGGTACCATGCAGGCCAAGAGAATGCTGAACCTCAACATAGGGTAAGGTCAGAGGATCATGAGTGTATCTCAGGGACACTTTTTTAAGCATCAAGGCAACCTAGCTTGGTGATGAGCCCGGGCATGCATCACGCTGGGTGGAGTATTGGGTACCAGGAAAGGAGACAGTGGGTGGGTCCTCAGAAGTGACGAAAGCTGAAAGATGCTGCTGGGATGCTGGGAGGGACTGTGCTTGCCATGCATCATCGCCACTCATCTCTCTTACGCTTGTAGATGGATGGTTCTTGGGCAGCCGCCTCTGGTCTCTGGTGAGGGACAGCGAGGCCTTCTTTGTGCTCATGTATATCTCTCACTCCTTGAGCTGGCTGAGGGCTTCCACATGGGCAAGGACAGCAGCGGAGATCATCAGTGATTTAGCAGGGCATTCCTTTGAGATCTAGGCATCAGTTAATGGGCAGCATACAACTCACCATTCATGAAGCATCAGGTCAGGGCCAATAGATGTCTTTCCTGAGCTGTGTTGGGCTCCAGATTATACTCACAGTCCTTGGCATTTGGGCGATCTGTCATTGTCAATCTGTGCCAGTGCATTTTTACATTTTACAAGGTTGGGTCATACCATTCCTCTTCAGAGGGTTCTGGGAAAGGTAGCCATTGCCCTGATCCCAGAAACCACTTACAGAAGGTCCTCAAATGACAGAGGGCATGTACAGTCTCCAAGGGCAATCTTGTTTAAACCTCTCAAACAGGAACTGCACACAAAAGAAGGAATTGGGTGGTTAGCTTTTATGTCGTTTCTCTTTCAGCAGCAGCCATCCTCCATCTTATACTCAATAGTGTCCCAATACTCACAATCAGCTTTGAAAAATCAATGCACATAATGTTTCTAATCAGATAAAAACACATATCTCACCAGACTTCATATACCGGTGAAAGCTAGTAGACGCCACCCCTTGATGCAACTACTGCACCATAAAAAATATTGCCAGAGCGCCTGGTCAAAGATGTTGCTGGTGGCCACCCTCTCAATGCCGGTGTTTGCCCTTGTCCCCGTGCCACCCTCTCCACCTCGCCTACACGCATTTAATACAACTGCAGCACTTTTTAATTAAGCACAAAGTCTGCAAACCAAAAAATGAACAATCATGGGCTTACATCCTTGCAGTTAACAATTGAACTCAAATGATAAATACATAGCATTTTTAAATGTATGTTTTATTATGTTAAGCATATAATTATAGAAGACAATTAAATGAATTAGTCTTTTTGTGAACACAGTTGCTTAGTAAAACTATTGAAATCATAATTAGTGCATGCTAATAAAGCTTTTAATAGTCAATTGCAATATTTAATAGACAGTATAATTACTCAATAAAGATTTAACAGCAAAATTGTCTATGGGGGACAGAAGAATGCGTCGAGACTATTGAGAGCGGGATTGGAAGGAAAATTATATTGATTAGTGTAGCAAATGTTTTAATTTATTAGGTGCTTTAAATATCAAAAACAGAACTTTTGCTTATGCATCAGCAGTACCAGAAATGGAAAGAATGTCTCTGAGACCCCCTAAATTAGGGGTCAAGATGTGACAGAAGAAAATGGGTCGAGTCATGAGGGGAAAGTAATGAATAGTGGAGTCTAACAGTCAACATATACGTTTATTTTTTAAACTGGTAATAAGTACACTTGTGACAGTAAATCTGTTCTGGTTTAATTAACTTGCACCATGCAGACTACAATTTAAAATATCTTAATGGATTAGGGTACCTGCTGCACGGATTTTTGTGTTCGCAGCAATTTCCAGGGGATAATAATAAGGGTTAAATACACCTGGTGGTTCATGTTCTAGATCGGTGTTTTGTCTAGTCACAGTTTTGAATCATCAGAGAGCAGCATAAAGGGTTAATGTGCTTGTGCTCAGCACAACATGGAGCATGCAGATCACAGTTTTTTATTTAACATAGATCGGTCAGTGTGTTACTTTTTGCCAAAATGATCCTCTATTACTTGCAGTTCATGTGTGAATGTCCTGTCAATATTACACAGTGAGAGGCGAAGCAGCATTAAGGAGCTGCATGCAAACTACAAAGCACAGGTTGGCAATGCTATTGTTTTTTTCCCAATTTGTCATTATTCAAACGTTGCCTAAAAAGTTCCTATGGGTACTAATAAAGTCGTATTAGTACAAACAACCCCAACCGCTGAGCTACGTGTTAAATCTTGACATTATGGGGCATATTCACAAGGATCTATCGCCGAGTCAACGGCACGTTATCGCAGCCAAAGTAGCGATAAACGTATCGCCCCAATCACAAGCTGGTGTTAACATCCCACAGCACCAGTTTACTCGTGATAGCAGCCGCGGAAAAAACATCGCCACAGATGTCCCTGCAACTATCGCTAATGAGATGCAGAGTAGGCGTTCCCGTGCCAAAAGCTGCGACAACACCACTTCACAACATTCACAACGACCAGCCAGAACTGCAATAAGAACACAAAACAGGCGATAAGGTGTGTTAGCAACAGGAAAATAACACCTGCTCTGACCTGGTGCAAAGTCGGACCACAGCCTGCACCACAAAAGGGAGCCCAGCCCAGAGCCACACCTGAAGAGCAACAGATGCACCCGGGCAACTGAACATGCAGCTCGGAGGGCCGAAAGGGCAACAACACCCGCCACCACCACCCCCAGGACCCCCCCTCTCCAGCACCCCCCTGACCAAAGACATGCCACATCAGCTACACCTAAACATGTACAAAATAATCCGCATGATGTCGCACAATCACAACTGGTGACATGCATGTGTCACAAAAATGAGGATCACACATTCACTTTCGAAGCAACAAATGAAACTTTATTAAAATGAACACTGAACTGAAATGAAGCCATATGGCGGCTCCCCTCGGGACAATCCGTAGGTCATAGCCTGCAAGACAAAAATCATGATGAGAAGGTGAGAGAGAGAGAAGAAGAGAGGGGGAGAAAGGGAGAGAAGAAGAGAGGGGGAGAGAGAGAGAGAAGAAGAGAGGGAGAGAGAGAGAGAAGAAGGGAGGGGGTGAGAGAGAGATAAGAAGAGAAGGCGAGAGAGAGAGATAAGAAGAGAGGGGGAGAGAGAGAGAGTGAAGAAGAGAGGGAGAAAGAGAGAGAGTGCCGCCCCTGCGCATCTAGGCCACACTGCTCACCTGCTGCCACCGGTATGTCTCCAACCACTTTTTGGTATGTATTGCAGTTCACCAGGTCCCACATCTGAGACAGATCCGTCATCTGAAACAGAGTCAAGATACATGACTGGCACAGTACACATAATTGCACAAGACAACATCGCCTGCCCGCCCATGCACACCCAGGTAGAGGCACCCCAGCCCCTCACGCCGCCCATCCGAGCATGCCCACCCTTACACACCCAGGCCTCACTGCTCACCTTCCACCACCGGTGTGCAGACAAGAGGTCCTATCACGTGCCGCTGCAAGCCACAAGCCCGAGGCCCGCGAAAATCGCACCCTCCACATCATGCAGCACCGCTCCGCGGGCCACCAGGTCTTAGTGTGGTGCTGGGTCTTGATTACTCCATGGCAGTGGACATACTAGTGTACCCGGCCTCATCACAAGCTCCCACTAACTCTGTGATCCCGTAAGCGACGCCACGTGGCGGTAGGCCCGTGCTGCCCACTGGCTCTGGCCAACACTGTGGTCCAGCAGGGCACACAAAACCTGAGCTGTTTGGATGGCCGGGATGGGGCATCATCGCAGTCTGCATACCCGCTCCGCACTTAAGGTGCCCCTATCTCAGTGCACCCAAAGTCACCGTGCCTGTGCCGGCCGCAAAGCTTCGGGTGCCACTAACCCTGTGCAACCCCAGTCAGCGCCACGTGGTGGTAGGCCCATGACAGCCGCAAGGCCTCGGGTGCCACTAACCCTGTGCACAGCAACTCATGGGCCTTTTATGATTGAGAATCATGGAGCGCCCTGCGTCATAGACAAACACAAAACAATTACATTTGGAAAACAACATTCAGGCAAGACAAGAGTAGCTTGTAGCCAATAGTAATAATTAGGGCAAGCTTTTAAAGAAACAGTTAATGCACATGTTTTAACACAGTGGATTGATGTGCATACTGTTTAAACAAGTAGACGACGTTTCGATCCTCTTTAAAACAATACTAGGATCATCAACAGGACGGGTATAATACAAGCCTGAATTTATACAATGCCTGGATGCCGTATCGCGGGCAAAAGCAGGAAGAGTGTGGATGCACTGTGTGAGCTGTGGATACGCTCAGGGACATCTTAAGGATTCTGGGGGCCCTGGGCCAAACATATTTTGGGGGCCCCTGTTCAGAACAACTTTGAATTTATGATCCAATTTGAGCCCCTATTTGCCACGCAGTTTCCGCTTCCTCAGCTGCGTTAGCGATCCAGTTTGCATCATAGGCATTAAGCTATATATTCCCAATGTAAATGGACGCGTGCAGCTGACAGCAGTAGGATTTAGTGTTTTCTGCCCTGCTACTAGGTTTTTAATACTTTAAAATTGTATATGTGTGGCTGAATTACTCTGTGCTTTTCAACAATTTCTCCTACCTACGCACACTTGCACTTTACTTGATTCTGCTTGCCTACACTTCCTTAGCAGCTCCGATTCGCATCTCGCTTTTCCTCCAGTCCAGGTCCGCCGTGTCTGATACGCCGATTGTGCGGAGGGCTGGGGTTACTATCAGGCTCCTCACTTCCACCCACGCAGTTTCTGCTTCCTCAGGTACGTTAGCGATCCAATTTGCATCATAGGCATTAGCCTACATATTCCAAATACAAACGGATACGTGCAGCAGGCACGCCGCTGGCGCCCCAAAGGCAGGCCCGTCTGTGCCCGTCAGCATCCCGGAGGCGTCTGGCACCGGCCATGCTACCCAGTTCTCCTCCGGTGAGTTGCTTCCACTATATTACAATAGGGAAAAACTGCTTAGCCTTAGGCGGCTACCATTACGTCAGTGTACAGCGGCTGATCCGAGCCTGGAGGTAGACTTTTGATGCAATAAGTGCAACTGGTCTCTCCTACAGCCCAGGAAACTCGCACCCAAGATCTTTCCACGCAACAATAAGTGTAAAAACAATAAGAAAACAGAGGACTTAAAGGCCACCCTTTTGAATTGTCGCTCTATGCAAAAGCATGAACCACACGTGTCACCTACTTTTAGACGAACAGCCTGATCTTTTACTTCTTACGGAGACCTGGCTGTCTGAAGCCTCCAACCCTACTATCATCTTGGCCATCCCTACGGGTTATAAAATCCTTAGGAGGGACCGACCGAGTGGTAAGGGGGGCGGTGTCACCATAATTTACAATAAAAAACTAGACTGCTCTCCCATCCCGATGGAAAACATCGAGGGGGCAGAGTCCTTAGGCTTCTGCTGTACCTTAGTCCCCATCATAGCATAGCTGTTTTTCTGATTTACAGACCTCCAAGTGCAATTGGAAAATGTATTACTACGCTTAATACAGCCACCACCTCCCTGGCCTTAAAATACAATAACTGCCTTTTCTGGGAGATTTCAATATACATATGGACAATGGAAAAGACCCTCAAACAATTTCCTTGTTGGAGACGCTGCAACATGTTTCCATCTATTTCTTCAGCCACCCATGAGAAGGGCCATTCCCTAGACCAAATCTTTCACAACTTTGACATATCTGTAAGCCTACCTCTTACCATTACCTGGTCTGGCGACCTCATATTAAAATGTGTCATTCCCAACTCTGCCACAGCTCCTCAATCTATTGCAGGGCAGAGGGTCCCTAATTACAGGAAGTTCCATAAAATATCCATCCCGATGTTAGCAGATGCCCTCAGTTGTTCCTCAACGGAGCTGTCTGGCTGCCCCGACTCGGACGCCCTATCAATAGAGTCATGGCTCTGAACCAACATTGGTGCAGAGGTACCGGTTGTTTCCCGCTCCTCAAAGAGGTCGGCCCCACCAGCTACATGGTTAAACGATTCCCTCAGATCTAGCAAAACAAATTGTAGAAAAATGGAAAGGAAATTGTGTAAATCCTATCTACCTGAGGACAAGAAGGTGTATAAAGACACCTTAAAAGATCATTACATTCTTGTGAAGGCAGCCAAGAAAAACTTCTTTCAAACCAAGATAGACAATGCCCAAAATAAGAGTAAGGAAATCTTTAGCATAGTTTAATCCTTTACCCTTACCACCCCGAAAGCCAGCACAAAGGAAGGGCCATGCACGGAAGAATGGTATAATCAAATAGCTCAATTCTTCCACAAAAAGATCTCTGTGATCCAACAAGCCTTCACTAACATCTCAGAGGAAGAACTGACCTTCTACCTTAGTTCTTCTAGCAAATTTCACCTCTTGGATCCTCCATCTTTACTAGCTTTCCCTGAGTTTCAGCTTGAAGAGTCACTGACCCTTCTCCAAAGCATTAAGTCTGGCCCTCCTACCCACCCATATCCAGCAAATATCCTGAACCTATTAGCTCCCACCATAAACCCCATGGTAAACCAGCTCATTAATGTTTCCCTCTCCTCAGGCAACATGCCGAAATTATGGAAGAATGCTAAGATTCTTCCACTGATATAAAAGGCCAAACGGACAGACCCTGCCACCTACAGGCCAATCTCCCTTCTTCCGGCCCTCTCCAAAGTATCAGAGAAGCATGTAAACAAGGCCCTCCAAAAACACAGTGAAGTTGGGAAGCTCATTCATGAGTCCCAATCCGGTTTTAGGGCTAACTACAGTACAGAGTATGCTCTGCTGGAAGTGACTGAATTTCTCAAGGGTAAGCTGGACCAGGGAGGCATGGTTGTTCTGATACCGCTTGATCTGTCAGCGGCCTTCGATACGGTCCCACATGAGAGGCTCCTGGAAAGACTTGCTAACATCGGCTGAGGGGGGGGAGGGACCGCCTTAATGTGGATGTCATCCTTCTTGGCAAATAGATCTCAGGACATCTGGCTTCCCCCTTTCTCATCCCCGGTTCTGGTCATGAATGTAGGTGTCCCTCAGGGCTCCATTCTCAGTTCTACCCTTTCAATATATATCTATCCCCCTTGCATTTCTGGTAGAGGAAGAGGGCGTCAAAATAGTTCCCTATGCTGATGACACTCAGCTGATTTTTACATGTGAAAAAGGAACCGACTTCGAAGGGGCAATGATTAGGTCTTTCCTCACAAAGATTTTTAACTGGCTTAAGATCAATAAGCTGAAGTGCAATCCTGACAAAACTGAAGTTGTTTTCTTTGGTAATCCAGAAACGCCTGACTGGTGGCTAAAAGATCTGCCGCCTCCACCCGCGGAAAAGGAGAAAGTAAAAAATTTAGGAATTGTCATAGACAATACACTCTCCATGCACTTTCAAATCCAAAATCTTACTGGCGCTTGCTTACGCATACTCCGGATGCTAAAAAAAAATCCTGCCACTGTTACCGCTTGAGAGCAGAACGGTCGTGGTGCAAGCCCTGGTGACATCAAAGCTTGACTATCTCAACAGCTTGTACCTCGGTCTTCCCATATCCCTTACACAGCACCTACAAGTGGTACAAAATGCGGCAGCCAAAGCCATTATGAGACCTAAACACAGATCTAGAATGACCCCTATTCTTAAGTCTCTAAACTGACCCTCCATAAAAGAACGGATGGACTTCAAAGCGATGACCATCTTCTTTAAAGCTTTCCACGGCTTACGAGCCGGCTACCTAAATAAGCGCGTTAATCGCTACACAACATCTAGACCCCTAAGATCTTCCAATGCCAACCTGGCCATTATGCCTCAAATATGCCGTGCCCACACTGGAGGCAGATCCCTCGGCTTTCTAGGTGCGAAATTGTGGAATAGACTCCCTGAGTTCCTGAGACTAACCACAGACCTACTCTCTTTCAGGAAGAACTTAAAAACCTGGCTTTTTAATAACTGATGGGTCTTTTATGCACATTTTCCTGCCGCTGTCACTCGCCAGGATACTCTAGTCTGAGTAGCTGCATGCTTTATTAAATACACAATTTCATTTCATTAGGTCCCTGACAGTGCAAAGGAACACTCGTCCAAATTCTAAGTGCCTTATTTATGAGGCTTTGCTTTACTTTTCTGCCGCTGGTGCGTCACTTTTTGTGACGCACTCGCAGCGTAAAAAATGTGCCATGTTGAGCCCTATTTACAAAGTGACGCATCTAGGCCGATGCATCACTTTGTAAACCGCTGCACCACATTATACCAGCGCCAGGTATATTGTATGCAGGGTGGGTGTTCCCCCTCAAAAAGTCTCATAGAACGGTGCATTGACATCTATGAGAACTCAGTGCACCACTTCTAGGACTCCATTGCGTCAATATCTTACACCTGCCTTACGGCAGGTGTAAGACTGATGCATTCCCTTTCACGTGGGGCTTGCCCCATGTGAAAGGACACATTGCTGGAGTTGCGTCTATTTTCAGAAAAACCTCAGCAATGCATCACGTTTGCGCCTACAGATACGTCAGAAATACTGACGTATCTGTAACTCCTTGCGACATGATGCGTCATACAGTAAATATGACGCATCCATCATGTCGCAAGGAGGGCGCACTAAGAAGTGACGCATCCCTGTTTTCACACAGCGATGCATCACTTCTCATAAATAAGGCATTAAATGTGTTTACATCTAATATTCAGGGATAGGTATGTGTGTTTTCAATATTGTAACACAGCAGCAGCTCACCAATGTTACTGCAAATAATCTCTGTGACGCCCTCCCATTACTTATATGTTAGGCCTTGTTTTGATCTAAAAGAAACTTTTTTTATGTATATTGCATGAAACATAAACACAACATTTCTCTGCAAAATGGCTGTACTAGACTCACACATCAGGTACATAAAAAATAAATGAAAGGAAAACAGTATTTAAAACAATCTGTTTAAGAAATATTCAAGGTCATTAGGGCAAAACTCTGGAGAATGGAGCTGACTCTGTCAGGGGGCCCCCTGAGAGGCTGGAGCCCTCTGCCAGAGCCCACTTTGCCCATGCATTAAAACGTCTCTGGATACGCTTTAAGTAGCGGCCCTCGAGTACATACAATAGCGGTTTACACTTGGAATCTTCCAAGGGAATGAAGGTTAAGGGAACAATTGCCAATAATTGCTAGGTCCGGGGCTGGGTCAATTTACCACTGTTGGCCCGATAGTTTGAAGTTGTGGATCACGAGCTCGATGGCTTGGATACAATGGGGCAGAGATCACCCTAGAGTTTGTGGCGTGCACAACACACGTGGGTTGGGACATCCTTAATATAGCGCTGATTCTAGTCTATATTTACCGTAACTATATTTGTTTTTAAGGACCTTTGTTTCTGTAAAAAATTTACACCCAAGGTCCTTATCTACCTTGTGGGCTCCCTTGTTTGACTTAAAATATGCACTGTGAGGCAATGGCACACCACGGGGCGGAGATGTGGATGGTGTGGGGGCAGCAGCATTCATCATCGCCACGCCTTGTGGCAGCAATGCCATGATGAGGATTTGCAGGGCATGGTAGATCCCGGCTACATTTCGCTGGTGTTCAGCGGTGGCTGCCATCCTTTCCGCCTCCATCTGCACCATGTCCTCCATGAGCCTCCGCATGTGTGCCAGCTCACGGCTGGTATCGCTGGAGCCCCTCTGAGGGGACAGGTGTTCTTCTCTCTGCGTCATAACTCCAGCGATGTCAGTCAGGGCTCGTTGGAGACCATGGAGCGGGCCTAGACACCCATGGATGGCGTCCAGTTTGGTAGCCATGAGGTCGAACCCCACCCGCACCTGCTCAGCCGTCTCCCTCTGGCCCTCCAGCACACGGCGTTAGAAGGCTGTGTGTTCTTCCTGGGGGGTTTGGGAGACTGCCGGGCCATGGGTGCCTCCTGCTGGGTGGTTTGGCTGGTGGGTGGGGTCTCCTTGATGCAGTTGGGCAGCCCTGATCCTGGAGGTGAGTCGCGGATGATGTCAATGATGTCTAGGCGGGCTTGTGCATCGATGCTGGGGTTGTCCTCCTCGTCATCAGTGAAGAGTGGCTGGGACTCTTCTGCAGGGGGTGTTGATGGTGGCCCTGCAATGGGAAGGGGAGATGGCGTATTGCAATGTGTCCACATGTATGTAGCCGCATGGTACATGTTGACATTCAGACAGCATGGCATTGTACATTGTGATAGTCTATAGATCTGGGTGATGAGCCAGAGTCATTGAGGGTGTGCACTGTTTTCTGCTTGATTGTGCATGTGTGCCATCGTGGCCATCTCCACCCGTCCCCCCAGTACCTGGTGGTTACTCACCCTGTTGCGGTTGTGTTGTGTCCTGTCGAGCAGTGTCCGGTCCCCCGACTCCGGCCACAGTATCCACACTGATAACTTTCTACACCAGCTCCTCCATGTCATCCAGCACGAGCTGTGGCGCTGGGCCCCCACCTCCAGTCTGCATTGCTGCCTTCTAGTTGGCTGCGAGTTTCTCCTTGGTCTTTCGCTTGATGTCATTCCATCGCCTCTTGACCTCGTCCATTGTCCTCTTGTGCTCTCTGACGGCATTCACCTTGTCCACAATGTCCCGCCATATTCCAGTTTTGGTGCCCAATGACACGTTGGAGGTGACAAACAGTTAGTTGTTGATGGTGTTCCATCACCTCCATGACTATGATCTTGTTCTCCTGCGGACTGAACTTCGTCTTCCTCTTCTTGTCCTTGTCCTTCCCTGTCCCCCAGGTCCCGGGCTGGTCATCCGGGGTGCTTGTGGGGTTGTGCTCATCCTCTGGGCCTGCTCTGGCTGCCTCCATGGTGCTTGGTTGTTGGTCAGGTTTGGGTGTTTTTTCTACTTTTATGATGATTTTTCCTGCCTGCCAGGTGCGTGTTGCAGGCCTGGCGCTGCTTATCGCTGATTTCCTCCTCGCGCTTTGGCCCATCACAGCTTTTTTCACGTTGGGGTTTGTGTTTTTATTTCTGTCAAGGTGGTTGTATCGCGGGCACTGGCCACGGTTTCAGCAAACTATCGCATGGGGCCGCCTTGACACGGGATTATTTTCCCGTTATACGCTGTGATGTGTAAAGTTGCGTTAACGTTTTTTGGTGCTGTTTAGCACACGTTCTTGTGAATATACCCCTATGTTTCTTCATGTCATGAACTCTTAACATATAATGCCTCCCAGTATGGATAATATGTGGCTCCTACATCTTGTAACCCTATTTTTTATGTAACATTACCTGTACATTGATTTACACGTATATGAGTCATTGTCGCTGTATAATATGTGTGGCTAATGTAGAGTGCTCTGATACCGTATATTGGCACAAGTAGTGCCACAAAAAAAATTAAAATAAAAAATAAATTAGAAAGTGCTATTTGAATCATGTGTGTAATTACTCAAAGACATATACATTTACCTTTCTTACAGTTTCTCTTGAGCACTTGTGAAATGATAACAAGCTCAGTGCCTCTGGTTCCCTCCATTGCTTCGCAATCTAGATTTTAGAATACAAATAGCTTCCAGTCAAGACGAGTCTCCAAGTGGACGGCCCTGGAAAGTTTCTCCTTTGCCCTTAAGGAATGGTAGAGTAAATTATGCTATTGCGGTCTGAGCAATATTCAAATTAGGCTAGAATTTTTTTTAACATACCCAAATTTGCCATTATTGGAAATATCTTAAATATTTGGGTTTCACAATTTTACTAAATGTTTGTCAATAAAAGGCTCTTTTGTATAGAAAATGTCTTGCTGAAAGATGTTTTCTTGTCAAACCAGTCTCCTGCCAAAATCTTCCAGAACTTTTATGCAAAGTGACTGCTCTCTCCCAAAAAATCATGATGGATGCCAGAAAACCAAACTTCACTCTGAGAGCATAATTTTATGTCATTTTGCAAACTTTTCACCGACTTTCATTAAATTGGGTAAACAAGTGTTTTGTAATTTTGCAAACCCCTAAAATCATGTCATGTTAAATGACTCCTAACTCTTCAATACTTCTACCAGCCAATCCATGTTCCAGACCTGTCACCATCCCTTTTGGTGTGAAAATATAATCTCCAGGAGAATTCCCTCTTGCTTTTGACTAATGTTCTACTCTTCTGAACATCTCCCTTGATCGTGAAACCATATTTAAATATTTTTTATTTTGTTTAATACCCTTCTTAATGTGTGGTCCTTGCCTAGAAAGTTAAAGCCAGACGTACATAGATACTAGTCACACAAAGTAGCTAAAATTTGCGACCCAACTTTTGGGACCAGTATCTTGTTTTGAGAAATGACCTATGTACTAAAAGGTCAGTTAGCAAAATACCAAATCGGAGGGGGTTACACAACAACCTGCAACATTAATATTCATTACACAGGTCTATGTCTAAAATTGTGACTACCTCCAAAACCACTATCTTAGTTAATGTTTTTCAAAATATTTTTAATTCAGGCATCATTTAGAGTTTGGTAGATGGGTATTTAATTACAAATATGTGGGATATCCATCAGCTTTATTACAAGTGCATTATATCCTATGGCACTTGTAATGAGGCAGATGATATATCCGTCCCATTTGTGATGGAGTAGCAATCCACCAAAGTCTATATCAGGCCCAGGGTTTCTTAATGGAAACTAAGCTCTTTTGTTTAAAACAAGATTTTCCTTTTAGAAAAACTTCAAAGAGAGTTGGCCCGTGGTCCCCTGGACCACTGCCCACTCCCCTGAAGCTGGCACCCCATTTTCCAAAGGGGAATGGGTCTAAAGTGGGACCCTCCCCTTTGTGAATCAGTAACCATCCCAAATTGGTAGTTGGTAATTTATCAGTGGTTTGCAACTAGAATTAGAGTTGAAACACTTTGACGGACCGAATTTTGGTTCAGCATGTGAAAGAGTTGTCCAAAATATGTCCTTTCTAAATTGCAAACGGGTAACCATTTCTAAGTGTTTCCGAATAGCTAAAGACGTTTAGTAGATCATGAAATGTTTTTTCCCATTCTCAAACCCAGGGATTAAGCAAATTGAATTGGAGGTAAAAGGTTTTCTTGTGCCTTTTAGTCTTTTATTTTCAAGTTGGGGACAACGTTTTTAAAGGTGACAGGTTGCTGTTCAATTCAGTTAGTTCTGGTGAAGTCTGTATGGATGTACATTGACAAATAAAAGGATGTCTTTCAAGGCCTTTGTTTGACCTCACCCTATTTGCAGGGTTATCCCAAAACGTTTTGCCTTCTTCCTCCTATTTTTCCCCATAAATTTAGACACTGTGTCAAATTGTAACCATATGCTGCTGGCTCTACATACTGTACCAGAAGACTGTAGTGCTGCCAGGAAGATCACCACTAGGACTACCATGCTTGGTTGTGCTGACCTGCTAGGCTGCTAGAGAGACTGCCCTTCGCTGAGAAAAACAGTCTGCTGGCCTGTTGACTGCCTCCATGTTCTTCATGTCTCCAGTGCTCTACAGGGATGGGTGGGATGGCCCCCTTTCTGTACAGTTAAAGATCTCTACTGGATTCAAGGACAGCGCTCCCTTTTGGTTAAAGAATAGCATGTGCTTTCAGCTTCTTCTGTATCAGCATGGCTAGCGCTTCACTTCCCCAGGCCTGGGATTGTGAGTGATCCCTCTCTGGGGCTCTAAATCAGAGCGTGCTAAACACTTATGCTCCCCCACTTGTCCTGATGGAGCAGCATGCTGGGAGAGGTTTTGTGGGGAAATGCGTGAGGGGGCACGTCCCCTTGCAAAGAAGAGTCAACTGGACCAGCGTGTAGGGACGTGCTCTCCCTTTCACTTTCAGCCGGCGCATGTTTTCTGCACACCACTCTTCGGCTGCACCAAAGGAAATCCTGGCTCCGGAGTCCCTGCGTTGCTGTCACCACTGATGTCACCTGGGGGTAGGGCCAAGCCGCCATGGTAGACCCCAATGACGAGAGTGGAGTATGACAGAGATTTCACTCTATGTTACACCAGGACTTGCCACTGAAAAGGGTCCCACCATTTGCTGCAGCTTTGAAGAGGGCCTGTGTGTACAGGCCTTGTATTTAGCCCAATGCCAAGGAGGGAACACGTAAGGGAGGGTGTGGGCTGCTCATCCTCAAAAGTGTGTTTTCTCCCGGTGAGATCCACACTACAGTTCAGGGATGGCTGGTGGGTGTTGTGCCACCTTTGCCTCCAGAGGGGGCCACCATCCACTTACCCCTTTCTCCCTGAATTTGCCACATTGTCATGCCGGGCCAAAAAGGGGTCACCAGATACTCACCAGGACTGCAATACCAGAAGTGGGTGGGTCCTCAGCCGAGGCCCCGTTGGCCACTGAGAAGTGGTCTTTTTTAGGAACTTGCCCTAATTACCACATGACGCGTAATGGAGTGCATGTGCTCCGGTGCCTCATGTGCAAATTACCATATAATATTTAGTAGGAGCACAGAGGTGCAGTGCCCTGTAAGATCATGGTAATTTAGGTGATTAGACCATCTCTGCTGCATTTTATGCCTCAGTGTCCTCTGTTATATGTTGTTTTTATGCCTTGCATTGACAGGATACCACAGGTTGGTAAACTACGCGTGGTTCACCTGAGTTGTGTTTTTGTCATTATCTGCTGCATTACCCACACTTATATAGTGATGTATGTTATTTTGCCTTGCCTTGTTTAAGATAACGAGTGCAATAGAAGGTGACTACGTAATATGCACAGTAGTGGTGTTTCATGATATTTGCAACAAATAAGTCTTCTTCTCGTTGCACTCATTTTAATGTTTGACAATCGCCTAGTTGGCTCAATAATTTTGCTTCATGTCATTTTTGTCTATGTGTTATGTACAATAGGTACAATATTTTTATATAATAATGTGTGGAGTCTTTTTTGTGGTGTATTTATGGTGCTACTGGTGATAGTGTGTTGTGCAATCACTTGACACATTGCCTCTGATGATAAACCTGTCTGCTCTGTTCTAAGCAACCAGGGGGTGAGCACAGGTTATCTTTGGTGTGTAACTTGCTTGCCCTGACTAGAGTGGTGAGTTCTGCCTGGCGGCTGAGGTGCCCACCCTAACCAACCATAACCCAATTTCTAACACCCTCCTGCGGTACTCGCTTATTCATAAAAGCGTGACTGAGGCACAATGATGGGGCACCCAAACTGACGTGGCACCAATGCTGTTTGGTGATTGACAGCTCTGCTCAAGGACCACTACTGACATAAAAACAACCTGTGACCCATTAGGGAACAGAAAGTACATTTGCCATGTCCCTGAAGAAAGTAAAAACGATTACAGAGATTACAAATAGGCAGGTGAGAGCTGAGTCAAACAAGAAGAGGAAGTAGTCTGATGAGTATATGGCTGAGTGCATGCACTTTAAACTGCTGGGAACTATGATTTTTGTGGGAACATTTTCCTCCCCATTAGCCCACAAAAATCTTAATCTTAATCAAGTTTCAAAAATGTCTCCTGAAAGTGTGGCAGAGCTAGTAAAAATAAGTCCCAAAGTGCATATTTGAACTTAAATTTATACATTCACATTTAATAGCAGAAACGAAACAGTCATTGGGAATACACTTTTTTGGTGTAGTTTAACTGTTTTGTCTCCTACAGCCTTGTTTCATAGCTGAAATTATGGCCCAGTTTTACAAAGATATTGTCTCAGGGTTGTGCCACTTTTTTGATGCACCCCTGACATTAAATTATTTTTGGTATTTACCAAGCCACTCAAATGTTGATTTGTGTCGTTTTGTTAGAAAAAGTAACAGAAACCAGCACATTGCGCTGTCTTACCTTACTTTTCATAGTGTAGGCATTCCACGGGTGGTGCATTTGTGTGCCGGTGCATCCACCCATGGATTTTGATGCAAACCCATATGTACAAATTGTTGTAGACATGGGTTCGTGCCTGTTTGAAATGGGATTCTTGGTTGGCTGAGGTATGCACCCAGACCAGGCAGGAACCACCACTCTAGTTAGGGAAAGCTAGATACACAATAAAATAACCTGTGCACCCCTCTGGTAGCTTGGCACAGAGCAGTCAGACTTTTCTAAAAAAGGCAATGTGTAATGTATTTGTGAAAAACAAACACACACACGGTAACACAATGAATATACCACAAAAAGACTTCACATAGGTTTAGAACAATAGAGAATATTTCTCTGAGCTAAATAAGACCAACACTTCAAATATCCAATCAGTAGAAGTCAAGATAGCTTGTCTTCAAGCTCCGTTGAAGTGAATGCAATGTGTTGCCGTTGAGCCACACAGGCTGTGGAACTGCTGTCGACAGGCAGCCTCTGCATCGAAGAGCGATATGGCGAAAATTCTCACACAGTTAATGCAATGCATCTCTTTTTATGAAAACTGCTGCAGAACCCACGTCTGAGGCCCTGAGCATGGAGGGGGGCACCTCAAGCAAGGGTTTGACTCACAGCAGGCAAAGTCCAGCAGCACCAGCAGAATTGTAGGAAGTTGTTTGTGTCCCTGACACTTCAGAAAACAGGAGCCAAGCCAGCAACCCCTTGGAGATCACTTGGAGGGAAGGTAGAGTCCTTCCAGAAGAATCAGGGAGCAGTATGCAGCAGGGCAACAAGCAGAAAAGCAGTCCTTCTGGAAATGTAGTCCAGTTGAATCCTTTAAGCAGCACAGCAGTCCTTCTGACGGAGGTTCAGTTGAAGATCCAGAAGTGTTTGATTTTAGGGGGTCAGAGACTCAGCACTTATGCCCAAAAGTTCCTTTGATATAGGGGGTGATTTCAAAGGAACTCTTCGAAGTGCACAAAGATTCCTTTCAACCCAGTCCTGTCTGCCAGGTTAACTCTGGGGGATAAATCAGTGCTTTGTGTGTGGACAGGATACTAGCTTATGAAGTGTAAGTGTCAGCCCCTCCCATTCGTCCCTGCCCAGGAAAACCCATCAAAATACAGATGAGTGCTCAGAAAGCAGATGAGCCTAACCTTCCTGTGTTCATGGCTGTCTAGACGGAATGCACAAATTGTAGCTGTTATTCAACCCAGACCTGTATTGGAGACAGGCTGTCAGACACAAAGAGCAGTAAGTACAGAGAAATGTTCACTTTCGGCATCACCCCTTAGCTTGAATCCAGTGGCTCAGTGAGCACTGGACATATGTCTGGGCATACCCTTCCCACTTAGGGCAACATAAGCAAAAAGAAAAAATGATGGACAGAATGCTGAACAATGCAAACATTTACCCCCAGTCACAAGGATCTGGGTTTAATCTATCGTTCCTTTGCTCGCCATGCCACCCCAGTTGGACCCAGCCATATGTTATGTGTTATGTTACCTGTTTTGTAGAGCGCAAACAGCTGCCCCAGCGACGGGGCGTCCCGGCGCTAGAACCGTAACACAATCTGCTGGCAACGAAAGGGGGACCTACGGGGAGGGAAAGAGATGGGTTTTGATCGATCTGCGGAAAGCTAGCAGATTATCCATGCAACGGATGTGGAGAGGGAGGGAGTTCCACAACTTGGCCCCCAGTAGTTTGAAAGAGCGCCCTCCGATGCGACAGAACTTCGTATGGGGTATCAAGGCTAGATGTTGCCCCATCGACCGGAGAGTCCGTTTGGGATTATAGGGGGTCAGCAATGAACGGAGGAGCTCTGGGCCTTCGTTTTTCAAGATTTTAAAGGCAAATATGAGGGCCTTGAACTGGATGTGGGCTTTCATGGGCAGCCAATGTAATCTGTAAATGGTCGCTCTCACTGAGCACCTTCTTGGAAGACCTACTATAGCTCTTGCCGCCGAATTCTGGATTCGTTGGAATCTTTTTATCTCAGCTTTGTTTGCTCCTAGCAGCAGGACACTCGCGTAGTCCAGTCTGGACAAGATGGTAGACTGTACGATGAGTTGTCGTGTCTTGGAGTCGAAGTAGCCTAAGATGGGGTAGAGACTTCTCAGTAGGCCAATGCAAGTTGCGGCAACTTTTTTGGTGTGCGACTGGAAGCTAAGGGTCGAGTCCAGCCATACTCCTAGATTTTTTACTAAATTTTTTGGAGGGGGTGCTGGGCCCAGCGATTGGGGCCACCAGAGATCGTTCCAGTTGTTGCTGTTTTTCCCCATTATCAGCACCTCGGTTTTGCCACCGTTAAGTTGGAGGCAGTTTGCTGTCATCCATTTGGCGACAGCAGTCAGTCCATCCCTGAAGTTGGTGGCATCAGGAGAGGGGGCCTCACTAAGGCTGATGACCAACTGAGTGTCGTCAGCATACGACACCATTGTGAGGCCCCATGTCTTAGCAACCTCCGCCAAGGGTTGCATATATAGGTTAAACAGGGAGGGACTGAGAGCAGAGCCCTGTGGGACTCCTTGTCCTATATCTTGGGGTTGAGAGATAAACGGAGGGGCAGATACCCTGAATGATCTGTTGGTTAAAAATGAACGAAACCATTGAAGCGCCGAGTCTATGATTCCTATATTTTCCAAGCGTTTTAGTAGAATGGCATGGGAGACCGTATCAAAGGCCGCGCTGAGATCGAGCAGTATCAGCGCGGCACTTTTGCCGGTGTCCATAATTTCCCGTAAGCTTTCCGTGGAGGTGAGGAGCGCGGATTCCGTACTATGGCCCGGCCTGAACCCGTGCTGAGAGGGGTCCAGGATGTTATTTTTCGCCATATACTTACTGAGTATTTTATTCGCGTGCGCTTCCGCTAGTTTAGCGACCCATGGTAACAGTGAGACCGGCCGGTAATTCTCTGGTTTAGAGGGGTCTAGGGAGGGTTTTTTTATAATCGGAGTTACCCAGGCCTGTTTCCAGCAGGTGGGTACCGTGGCCGTAGCAAATGAGAGATTAAGGATTACGGTTAAGGATGGGAGGAAGAATTCCAAGGCTCCTAGAAAGTGAATTGGTCTCCTCGGGTCTGTGGGTGCACCCGATTTCACCTTCCTACAGAGTTTGGTGAGTTCTTCACCGGAGATAGCGGGTAGGCATGTGAGCCTGACGTCTCCGAAGGTGGCGTTGGGGGGGCTGATGTCCTCTGGACTGTCCTGGGTGAAGGTGTTGTATATTTTCTTCACTTTATCCGTGAAGAAGGTAGCTAGGTCTTCACATTGTTGCGTGGAGGTGATGTGAGCAGCCGGCTTGCCCCCGTTTTGTAATTTTTGCACGATTTGGAAAATAGTTTTCGTGGGGTTTGAGCTGGCTTTTATTTCAGAAGCGTAGAAGGCAGCACGGGCTGTCCGAATTGCCTTGTGGTATGATTTCAGAGTAGCCAAGTATGCGATTTTGTCCTCCTGCTTATATTCCTTCCTCCATTGCCGTTCCGTTTTTTTGCAGGCTTTCCTCATTATTTTGAGGTTCTCGTCATACCAGGGGTTGGAAGGAGTATTTCGCCCTTTAGTCCACTTGGCTGGTATGATAGCGTCCAGTCCCTTGGTGATCCAGTCCTGGAACGACGCATACGATTTTTCTATGTCGTTTATGTTCTCCAGGGTAGGTCGCCCTAGGCTGGCCGCAAGGTCACATTGTTGGAGTTTGTGCCAAGGTCGCTTTAGACAGGAGGTGGGTGATTTTTTTACAGGAGGGAAGTTATTCGGAATGGAGAGGGTTACTAGCGAGTGATCAGTCCAGGCCATGGGTTTAGGATCGTCAGCTCTGGCCTCGGGAATGTTAGTGAATACCGGATCAAGCAAGAGTCCCGCTACATGTGTGGGGGATTTGACGAGCTGGGTTAGTTGCAAGGCAGCTAGGTCCGCTAAAAAGTTGCTAATTTTAGCATCCGACATAATGTCTAAGTGGAGATTGAGATCTCCTAGAATCGTGAAGTTAGCCGAGCCAGTGATCAAGGCATGCGTTACTTCAATAAGCTCTTCCGTGAAGTTAGTAGAGGGCCCCGGAGGTCTATAGATAAAAAGGCCCGAGAAAGTGCAATGGGGGCTCGTGGAAATTTTGAAGCGGGCGCATTCGCATTCCGCAATACTTTCATTTTGAAATGAGCAGGTAAAGGGGGATCTATAGATGGCTGCAATGCCACCTCCTCTTGAGTCTCTATTGATGCACGCCATAGAGAATCCGTCCGGTATTGCTAGATTGGGGATGCTAGTGAGGTCGTCTTTAAGCCATGTTTCACTTAGAAACATTATATCTGGGTTCTCGTCCATTAGGAGCATTCTTACCTCTGCATGGTGTTTAACCAGAGATCTGACGTTCAACTGCATGATGGTAAGTGATGTTTCGTTCCTTTTAATCTCTTTATGGCCTATAAGGCGTGGTTCCGGTATGGCCAGATTACAGTGCTTGCAGTGAAGGGCGGTTCGACCAATGCAACCTTCTGTATTGTTGCATCTAGGGCCGGTGTTGAGCGACCGCAGTATGTTACTGTCATAAACGAATTTTTGGGCAGGGGGTCTGGCGAGAGGCGAGGACTTGGCGAGGACGGGCGAAGACGAGCTTGCCTTGGGCGCGCCTTCGGCGCGCTGACGGCGCGCCCGCTGCGCCCGTCCGCTGCGCGTCCGGTGATTGCACATACTTAAAAGAGGGAGAGGGGGCGAGTGGGCGTGGCCTAGAGGTAGGCGTGGCCTCTACTCCTCGCCGTCAATGGCGGCAAAACATTTGTTTTATTGTGGATCGTTGCAGCGAAGGAGTCGCTGTTTAAGCGTATCTCTAGCCCGCTATGGAGGTGGCAGACGGGTGAGTGCGCGTTTTAAAAGAACAAATATATTTCAGTAAGTGACACAAGAAAAATGCAAATTTTTAAAAAAAGTCCGTCGTCTCCCGGCTTCCGCCTCAGGAGATTGCAGGGTTCTGGCAAGGTAGCGCTAGTGACAGCGTTTTATATTGTGGCGGGTGGGCGTGGCCTAGAGGTAGGCGTGGCCTCTACTCCTCGCCGTCAATGGCGGCAAAACATTTGTTTTATTGTGGATCGTTGCAGCGAAGGAGTCGCTGTTTAAGCGTATCTCTAGCCCGCTATGGAGGTGGCAGACGGGTGAGTGCGCGTTTTAAAAGAACAAATATATTTCAGTAAGTGACACACGAAAAATGCAAATTTTTAAAAAAAGTCCGTCGTCTCCCGGCTTCCGCCTCAGGAGATATTCAAAACAGTTTTGACCCTGTTTCTCATGGGAACAGTCCAGCCTGAACTGCCAAGCCAGGTCATCCCTGGATGGAAAACAAGCATCCTGGGACAGGTTTTGGGGCATCACCCCTCATCAGCCACACTAGCTTGAATCCAGTGGTCTAGTGAGCACAAGACCCACATCTGGGCATACCATTCCCACTTAGGGTGACAAAAGCAAAAGGAACATATGATGGGTGGAATGCTGAACAATGCAAACATTCATCCCCAGTCACAATGATCTGGGTTTATATCCATTGTTCTTTTGCTCACCACCATACCTCAGTTCAGACCTAGCCATATGCAAATCAGTCCTGACCCTATTCATAGTCCAGCCAGAACTGCCAAGCCAGGTCCTCCCTGGACTGGAAACAAGCATCCGGGGACCGGTTTCGGGAGATCACCCCTCATCAGCCAGGCTAGCGTGAATCCAGTGGCACAGTGTGCATGGCTGATGAGGGGTAATACCCGGAAACCGGTCCCAGGGTGCTTGTTTCTGGTCCAGAAAGGACCTGACCTGGCAGTTCGGGCTTGACTGTTCCCATGAGGAACATGGTCAAAACTAATTTGCAGATGACTGGGTCCAAACTGGGGTGACGTGGTGAGCAAAAGAACAATGAATTAAACCCAGATCCTTGTGCCTGGGGGGAATGTTTGCATTGTTCAGCATCCCGTCCATCAATTGTTACTTTCACTTTCTAAAAGTGGCATTTCTAAAACAGTAATGGTAGATCCAACTTCACCCGTAAGAAGGATTTATCATTAAAATTTCAAACATATCAAGCATGAGAGAGCTATTTCTCAGTGATCATGAATTACAGCTTAAAATATATTAAGGAATTCCCAATGCTGGCCTATGACAAGGGTAGGCCTCCTAGTAATGAAAAACAAAATAGGCTGTTGACCCTACCAGGACATGCAAAACATAAAGGTACATATCCTACCTTTTACTTACATGGCACCCTGGTCTTAGGGTTACTTAGGACCTACCTTAGGGATGACTTATATGAAATAAAAGGGGAGTTTAAGGATTGGCAAGTTGTTTTAAATGTCAATTCGAAGTGGAAGTAAACCACACATACAGGCACTGCAGTGGATGGCCTGAGACAGGTTTGAATGGCTACTTTTGGAGTGGCACAATCAGTGCTACAGCCCACTAGTAGCATTTGAAGTGCAGGCTTTAGGTATATGGTATATCGCTTTACAAGGGACTTACCAGTACAACAATTATGCAAATCATGTATACACCGATGTCATCATGTTTAAGGGAGAAGCACATACACTTTAGCTCTGGATAGCAGTGGTAAAGTGCTCAGAGTCCTAAGGCCATCAAAAAGAATCAGCAAAAATGAGAGGCAAAAGGCAAAACATTGTGGGACAGACTACCCTAAGGATGACAGGCCTAACAATGCCAAAACAGTGCGCCTGTCTGAGGCTGGCAAAACAAGGAAACATATCTCAATTTCTCCTTGTTATTTCCTCATACAAAGAGGAAATAGCCTCAAAGAATAGCAATTTGTACTGAAAGGCACTCGTTCCTGCACAAAACGTATCCTGACCACAATGCAGATGCCTTTGAACTATGGCACAAAGGTGCCTGCATTGGAGCTAGGCAGCCCAAGTGCGATAGCACATGGAGGCAGAAGAACTGCAGTATTTCTTTGAAGATGTGATGCAGTTTTGCTCTCTCCAGGTGACACAATGCAGCACAGTAATTTTGCTTGCTGGGCTGCCTTGTGCCACTTCCTTGTAAATATGCCCCTGAGTATGTGCGTTTTAATGTGAGCACAGCCCATACTCTTTCCTGAGGAGGCTATAATGCCCACATGAAAGCCTGGGTGCATAAAGTGAAGGACTTCTGCTTAAATTATTTAGATATGGAAGGAAGCATCTGTTTGAGATAAGTCGCAGAGGAAGAGACGCGGATGAAACAATCAAAATTGTATTTTATGTTGTAAAGTAATTAGTGAGTGACAAATTATGTCACACACCTGGTGTAATTCTTCTTCATATTCAACTCTCAGCTCAGAAGACACGATTGAATAATGTGGTCACATCAGCAGGAGGTAGAGTGAAATTGCCAGATGTCTGTCTATGTTATACTCCATTATTTCTGTCAAAGAGACTCAAAGAAACAACCCACCCTTGGAGGCTGAAATGTAGCAAAGAAATAATAAAAATATGGCCAGCATAAAGGAGAAAAGAGATATGTGTGAGGCTAATATAGAGATGATGTGGTGGATGCGAAAAAGAGCAACCGGCCTAATTCCGTCTTCAAGAAGGAAAAGCTGAACATCTAATGTATTGTTACAGACAAGAGGGAAAGAGGAGCAGAAGGAAGAGCCCTGTTCGGCTGTTCTTCATCTGCTTCTGTTTGATCAAAGACTATGACAGGTAGGTGTTTTCAAGACATAGTAATGGAACTCATTCCCTGTTACCTCCAATTCTCCTGCATGTCTGGTTTCCCCTCCTCCAGCAACAAATGTGGCTGGTTAGCCATGGATGCACAAACAGCTCATGATCATCCCCTTTTTGTTTTAAGAAAAAAAGACCTGCTAAAAGAGGTGCAGAAAGAAGGAAGAGAGATGCAGAAAGAAACAAGTGAAGTGCAGAAAGAAGCAAGAGAGGTGCAGAAAGAAGTGAGGTGCAGAAAAGAAGCAAGTGAGGTGCAGAAAGAAGCAAGAGAAGTGCTGAACGATGCAAGAGAGGTACAGAAAGAGGCAAGAGAGGTGCTGAAAGAGGCAAGAGATGTGCAGAAAGAGGAAAAAGAAGTGTAGAAAGAAGCAAGAGAAGTGCAGAAAGAGGACGAAAGGTACCAAAAGAGGAAGTAAGAGGCAAGAGAAGTGATGAAAGAAGCAAATAAGGTACAGAAAGAAGCAACAGAAGTGATGAAAGAGGCAAGAGAGGTGCAGAAAGAAGCAAGAGAGGTGCAGAAAGAAGCAAGAGGGGGTTAGAAAGAGGAAGAAATGTGCAGCAAGGGGCAAGAAATAGGCAGAAAGAGGCAAGAGAAGTAAATAAAAGAAGAAGAAAGGTGCAGAAAGAAGCAACAGAAATGCAGAAAGAGGCATTAGAAGTGCAGAAAGAAGCAAGTAGGGTGCAGAGAGAAGCAAGTGAGGTCCAAAAAGAAGCAAGAGCAGTGATGAAAGAGGCAAGAGTGGTGCAGAAAAAAGCAAGAGAGGTGTAGAAAAAGGCTAGACAGGCCCAGAAAGAAGCAGGAGAAGTGCAGAAATAAGCAAGTATGGAGCAGAATGAGGCAAAAGGGGTGCAGAAAAAAAGCAAGAGAGGTGCAGAAAGAGGCATGAGAGGTGCAGAAACAGGAAGAAAGGTTCAGAAAGAAGCACAAGATGTGCAGAGGCAAGAGAAGTATAGAAACAAGTGAGGTACAGAAAGAGGCAAGAAAAGTGATGAAAGAGGTAAGAGAGGTGTAGAAAGAAGCAAGAGAGTTGCAGAAAGAGTCAAGATGGGTACAGAAAGAGGCAAGAGAGGTACAGAAAGAGGAAGAAATGTACATAAAGAGGCAAGAGAAGTGGAAAAAGATACAAGAGAAGTGCAGAAAGAGGCAAGAGAAGTGCAGAAAGATGCAAGAAAGGTGCAAAAAGAAGCAAGAGAGCGGCAGAATGAAGCAAGTGAAGTATGGAAAGAAGCAAGTGAGTTACAGAAAGAGGCAGGAAAAGTGATGAAAGAGGCAAGAGAGGTGCAGAACGTAGAAAGAGAAGTGCAGAAAGAAACAAGTGAGGTGCAGAATGACGCAAGTGAGGTACAGAATGACGCAAGGGAGGTACAGAAAGAGGCACAAAAAGGGATAAAAGAGGCTAAAGAGGTGCAGAAAGAAGCAAGAGAGGTGCAGAAAGAGGCAAGAGGGGTGCAGAAAGAGGCAAGAGAGCTGCTGAGAGAAGCGAGAGGTGCAGAAAGAGGCATGAGAGGTGCAGAAAGAAGAAGATAGGTACAGAAAGATGCAAGAGAAATACAGAAAGAGGCCAGGGAAGTGCAGAAAGAAACAAGAGAAGTGCAGAAAGATGAACAAAGATACCAAAAGAGGAAGAAAGGTGCAGAAAGAGGAAGAAAGGCTCAAAAAGGTGCATGAGAGGCATAGGAAGAAGCAAGAGTGGTGCAGAAAGAGGCAAGAGAGGTGCAGAAAGAAGCAAGAGAAGTGCAGAAACAAACGAGAGGTGCAAAAAGAAGTGAGCTGCAGAAAGAAGCAAGTCAGATGCAGAAAGAAGCAAGAAAAATTCAGAAAAAGGCAAGAGCGGTGGAGAATGAAGCAAGAGAAGTGATGAAAGAGGCAAGCGAGGTACAGAGAGAAGCAAGAGATGTGCAGAAAGAAGCAAGAGAATGCATAAAGAAGCAAGAGGTGTTTTGAAAGAGGAAGAAATGTGCAGCAGGAGGCAAGAAATGTGCAGAAAGAGGCAAGAGAAGTGCAGATAGAGGAAGAAATGTGCGTAACGAAGCAAGAGAAATGCAGAAAAAGGCAATAGAGGTGCTGAAAAAAGTAAGAGAAGTACAGAAAGAAGCAAATGAGGTGCAGAAAGAAGCAAGTGAGCTGCAGAAAGAGGTAAGAAAAGTGATGAAAGAGGCAAGAAAGGTGCAGAAAGAAGCAAGAGAGGTGCAGAAAGAGGCAAGAGGGGCACAGAAAGGGGCAAGAGAGGTACAGAAAGAAGCAGGAGAGGTACAGAAAGGGGCAAAAGCAAAGTGCAGAAAGAGGCAAAAGGGGTGCAGAAAGAAGCAAGAGAGGTGCAGAAAGTGGCATGAGAGGTACAGAAACAGGAATAAAGGTGCAAAAATAAGCAAGAGAAGTGCAGACAGAGGCAAGAGAAGTACAGAAAGAAGCAAGTGAGGTGCAGAAATAAGCAAGTGAGCTGCAGAAAGAGGTAATAAAAGTGATGAAAGAGGCAAGAAAGGTGCAGAAAGAAGCAAGAGAGGTGCAGAAAGAGGCAAGAGGGGCACAGAAAGGGGCAAGAGAGGTACAGAAAGAAGCAGGAGAGGTACAGAAAGAAGCAAGAGAGGTGCAGAAAAAGGCAAGACAGGTGCAGAAAGAAGCAGGAGAAGAGCTGAAAAAAGCAAGTGAAGAGCAGAAAGAGGCAAAAGGGGTGCAGAAAGAAGCAAGAGAGGTGCAGAAAGTGGCATGAGAGGTACAGAAACAGGAATAAAGGTGCAAAAAGAAGCAAGAGAAGTGCAGACTGAGGCAAGAGAAGTACAGAAAGAAGCAAGTGAGGTGCAGAAATAAGCAAGTGAGCTGCAGAAAGAGGTAAGAAAAGTGATGAAAGAGGCAAGAAAGGTGCAGAAAGAAGCAAGAGAGGTGCAGAAAGAGGCAAGAGGGGCACAGAAAGGGGCAAGAGAGGTACAGAAAGAAGCAGGAGAGGTACAGAAAGGGGCAAAAGCAATCAGAAAGAAGCAAAAGAGGTGCAGAAAGAGGCATGAGAGGTACAGAAAGAGGAACAAATGTGAAGGAAGAAGCAAGAGAAGTGTAGAAAGAGGCAAGAGAAGTGCAGAAAGAAGCAAAAGCGGTGCATAAAGAAAAGAGTGAGGTGATGAAAGAAGCAAGTGAGGTGCAGAAAGAGGCAAGAGAGGTACAGAAAGAAGCAAGAGAGGTACAGAAAGAGGAAGAAATATGCATAAAGAGGCAAGAGAAGCGGAAAAGGTACAAGAGAAGTGCAGAAAGAGGCAAGAAAAGTGCAGAAAGAAGCAAGAGAAGTGCAGAAAGAAGCAAGAGAGGTGCATAAAGAAGCAAGTGAGGTGCAGAAAGAAGCAATTGAGTTATGGAAAGAGGCAAGAAAAGTGATAAAAGAGGCAAGTGAGGTGCAAAACACACATCCTCATCCACACACACAGGCAACAAGACAACCATAGACGTGGTCAGACAACCAATCAATCACCCATATAGCCATTCAGGTACCCACTAACAAACTCATTGTTAATTGTTAATTGTTATTGTTAATTGTGATTTATAAAGCGCTTAATACCGCCAGGTCTCTAAGTGCTATGAGAGGGAAGCTACAGTGCTCCCAGGTGAGTACGGTCCCTAACTGAGTGGAATTAAGCCCAAGCTTCAATGAAGAGGAGGGTCTTCAAATTCTTCCTAAATCATCATCATCATCATTTGTCTTTATTTCGGTCACTCGGACCATAAAAGAGTACAAAAAATACAATAAAATCATGACAGTATAAAATAGCATTATTTTCAGTTACGAATTTAACACAACACAATTGTACTAAAATCATCAAGTTAATTCGTTCAACTGGAATAGTTTAAGACAATGCATGCGAGTAAACCACATTGATGTTAAAAATTTGGCAACTGCAAATACAATTGGAGCCGACAGATCTGTTTTCAGTATTCTGAAAGCTGTGAAATGCTGTCTAAAGCCCAGGTTTCTAAGGAGAGGGCGGAGCCAATAAATCCTTGCTCTATGGTACGCTGGACAGAAAAATATAACATGCAAATCTGTCTCACATGTGTGGTTGCAAACAGGGCAAAGAGCTGTGTGATCCGAGTGTGCCCAAAGAGCTGTATACGCCCTGAGGGGGAGGGTACTGTAGCGCCATTGCATGTAGAGCTTCCTTGTAAGTGGCGGGCCCATATCATTAAAGATCTGCTCTAGGTGGTACGAGTCTTTAACCCCTTCAGTGCCACGCCCTTTCCCCCTCCTGTGCCGGGCGTTGCACTAGTGGGTGGGGTTCATGACGAGATAGTCTCGTCATGGGCACAGCGCAACCGTGCTCCATGACGAGACTATCTCGTCATGGGCACTGAAGAGGTTAAAGGCCAGAAAGTGGGCGATATGGGACCCCTCCCGCACCCTCATGATGGCAACTCGTAAATTATGCTCATAATATGCCTTCGCGATAAGTTTGCGTGAGACCCTGGGGCATGCCGACTCTGGGTCACGCCACAGGTCTGGTCTGCCCAATAACTCGCAGATATGCTTTATGTAACTTAGCCATGGAATTTGCGTGTTTTTATAGAGGCGCAAAATCTCTGACAGCTCCCCTCTGTAATTGGAAAGTTCTGGCGAGGACCATATTTTGCACCAAAATGTAAGGGGTTTAAGGCCCAGCTCCTCTGAGATTGGTCTTAGCCCCAGATCTAATCTAAGTGGCAAGAGAGGTGTGCTTACCGGCAGGGATGCCAACTGTCTGAGAAAATTATTCTCCGTTACCTGGAGCTTCTGCGTTGATGTATGGCCCCATATTTAAGCTCCATAAGTTACGTCCCCTCTGGCCTGAACTTTGTAAATTTGCATGCGTGGACCAAAGGGCCTGTAGGTCAGTCCTTTGGTCATCCTAGCAATTCCACCCACCATCTGGGACAATTTCATGTTTGCCTTTATTTTATGGGAATCCCAAGTCATGGATTGGTTGATAACTATTCCCAAGTATTCAAAGGTGTAGACCCTCTCTAATCTGCAGGCCCCTATAGAGGGGCTCGCGCGCGTTGTGGGGGGTGGATTGAAGACCATATACTTGGTTTTGGCAGCATTGATCTCCAAACCGCGATCCGCACAAAAACTCGGGAACCCGTCCAGCACCCGTTGTAAGCCCATAGGAGATTTGGAAAGCAGCAGGGTATCATCCGCAAACATAATTGCAGGGACCCTGCTGCCATCCAGCTTGGGGGCGTCGATGTTACTCAGGGCGCTAAGATGGTTTATAACCCCGTTGACAAAGACGCAGAAAAGGGTCGGAGCAAGGACACAGCCCTGTCTGACCCCCCTGTCAACGGGGAAAGCGTCCGAGAGACTACCTCCTCTGCCGTATCTTACCTTGGCGAAATGTCCCTGGTGCAATCTTCTCAGAATTGAGAGTATGTCTGCGAGAACCTCGAGTTCCGTTAACACCGCCCATAATTTGTCCCTAGGCACCAAATCGAAGGCGGCACGCAGGTCCACAAAAACCGTATAAAGGGTGCCGCCCTCGATCAGCACTGTCTTCCAGTATAGAAGATTCAAACGGAAGATTTGGTCGGTGGTAGAAATGCCTCTTCGGAACCCCGCTTGGTGTGGACTCATGATCACGGTATCCTCAATCCAATCCTGGAGGCGATTTAGAATAAGTCTGCCAAAGATCTTCTGTGGCACATCTATAAGGCTAATAGGTCTGTAGTTGGCGTGGAGCAGAGGCGAACCCTTTTTAAAAATTGGGACGATCTCTGCACCCAGCCAAGTACCCGGCATAGCCATGCCTCCCAGGATGGCATTGAAGAGAATCGCGAGATAAGGCGACCAGACGTCCGGTTCCTGCTTAAATAAGTCGCCCGGCAGCCCATCCAACCCTGGTGCCTTTCCTGATGCCAAGCCAATGACAGCTGCGCGCACCTCCTTGGTTGTAAACAGCTCACCTATCCCAACAGGGCAGTGGGGTTGGCTCGAATTTACCCTGTCATCCTCAGGCAATTTATAAAGGGACTGGAAATGGTCCTGCCATGCCTTAGCTGAAATATTAGGTTCTATGGTGGATATCAATTCCTCCGAGCCTGTATTGACAATGCGCCAAAACTTGCGCGAGTCCGCACAGGCCAGGGAATTTGTAAGTTTGATCCATTTATCATGTTCCCACTCGCATTTTGCATTAGAGATCAAAAGCTTATAGGCTAGTCGCCTTGCCCTGATTTCCGCACTGCCCTTTCCTTCTTTAATTGAAATAATGAGATTGGTTTTTGCCTTGCGGCAAGCCCCGTTGTACCAGAGGGGGCCAGCTGATTTTCCAATAGGCCTAGTTAATTTTTTAGTTAGGGATTCAGAGAGTGATTTAGCAAGGGCAGTATGTAACTGGCCCAATTGCAGATGTACGTCCTCGGTGGTGCCTTTCGTCATAAGCGCCTCAACCTTTTCTAGTAGGGGGACTGCCTGCGCATATAGCTTAAATATCTTCACTGGGTGGGAAGCTATTAGCTCCCACTTCACTCTGCGCCTGTTATTCTCGAGGACCAGACTCTCCACGATTGCCTCTCTATATTTCCCCTTGGACGTGGGCCCAGGATGATTGTATATTAATTCTAAGGCATTGTGGTCGCTGTCTTCCCTGGTGGTGACCCAGAAATCTCTGATATGCGACCAAGAGGACAGGGGAACCAGGACATAATCGAGCCGTGACTCGCCGCCGACTCTGTTAAAAGTGCATCTTGCCGGAATATCGGATTTAAACCTTCCATTGCAGGCCCGGAGGCCATATTTTAAGGTTAGGGAGGTAATTTGTAGGGCCAGAGGGGACCATGTTCTTGGGGCCGGGGCTTGCGAGGGCGGTATATGCCACAGAAGGTCCTCCTCCAGAGCCAGGCCTTCCATAGTGCCTAAGAGGGGCTCATAGTGACAATTAAAATCTCCTCCTATGAGATAGGGGGTACGCTCCCTAATATCATTCAAGGCAAGGGCAAGCTCCGTAAAAGTAGGCGACTCCTGTTTGATATTGGTTGGCCTAGAATAGATATTTATCAGCAGGAGGCTTTGGGCATTTGGCCATTCTAGCAATACAGCGAGAATATCTGACGTATTCGTTGGGAGGACAGCAGCCCTACAACCCAGGTCAGTGGCCACCCATATAGCAAGGCCGCCCGAAGGGCGCCCTCTACCTCCCCATGTTGCGCATGTTGAAAATGTTGCAAAGCCACTGTGGGTGATGTCTTCTCTTGCCCATGTCTCTTGAAAGAGACAAATATCTTTTTGCTCCATAAAGGAACTCCAGGCCGGGTTGTTCAGTTTATTTGCTAAGCCCGCCACGTTCCAGGATACAATCCTGAGGGGGGAAGAGTTATTTGACGCGGGGGTGGATCTGGGTGTGTGACCTCGTCCGAATCCATCCCCCGGAGAAGACTTGACCCAGAATTATTTCCGTGGATAGTCCACTCGGGTGGCATACCAGGTGTAGAACAAATGATCCCACAGCCTCCCTCACCGTTAGCTTGAGTGTACGCAGAATACTCCTCCTTAGGAAGTACTGATTGATTGTTGGGTGTTTTGTTCTTATTGTGGGTCATGACATCACCACCCTCCAGGACAGACGGTCAATCCACCATGTCTAAAATACTGAGTCTATCATTAATTGGAAAATGATCAGATCTTGAACAACCTGTAGTCATGTAGTCCCTGCTAACCCCTGGGCCCCTTCTACCTCTTCTCCTATCTACCAAGTCCCAGCCTTCCTCATCCTGTTCAATACTTGTCGGCGGATAAAAGAATGATAGAGGGAGGGGTTGGATAGAAGATCCTGATGTAATATGCGACCAGCTGCATATGTATGATGCTGTGCGGGGGTCCCTGAAATTAATCAATACGCAGTCACCCAGAATAGTTTTTTTGGTGTTTCCAAGCCACGGAAGTCTCCTCACCATAAGGACCTTGCTATTAATACCTGGGGGGAGAGGCCTATTTTTAGAGAGCCAGTGGATGACCTTGTTTTTTAGAGCCTTGACTGGTTCTCTATTAGATGATTTAAGTTCGGGGATACCGGCTAAAATAACTGTGTAGGGAGCTGCCTCCGGCGGTAAATTGACTATCCTATGTCTGCTAACTTGACCCTGTATCCGTACTGCAGATGGTGTTGTCCTATTATGCGGGCTAAGAGTTGGTATGCAAGGTGGAATCGGGGGCCTAGGTGATTGAGGAATGGAATGTCTGGGGAGGTGTGGATGTGCAAACTTTTGTAGGCGACTACCTACCCTAGCTAGGGGTGCTGTCGTAGGGGTCAGGTTTAGACTGGCTGTTTTAGAGGCATCCACTAGTTGGTCAATTCCCTTTTGGAGATTCGTTAGGCGTAATTCCAGGTTTGCGAGGCGATCCACTAGTGGAGTAAGCATTTCCTTCATAATGGATTTTATATCTGAAAGAGAAAAATCTCCAACACGTGGTGTAGCGATGAGGCTAGATAATCTGTGGCCCTGGATTAGAGGTGTATCTGACCCCATACAAACCGCACCATGTTGGTTGGTTTCACCCCTCGGGTTGTGCTTTGGGGTCTTAGGCCTGCGCCCCCCTGCAGTTTGAGCCCTTCTTTTTCTTTTAGGAATTGCTCCCCCCCCCCGGTCCCCCTGCATTGGCAGCGTAGTTGTGTTGGTTCTATCAGTGGAAGGAACATCAGTAGAAATACCTGCTTTGCAAAAAGTTTGAGCAGGGGAAGCCTAAGTGGTGGAAAGGGTAGTATGCTGAGATCAGCAGAGGCAGAGATGTCACAATCTACAGTGGATGGAGACAAAATAATTGGCTCAGATGCCGCCGAAATACCCAGTTCCCCCCGCCATCGGTAGTAGTAGTTTCTGGCAGTTTTGCTGGGGAGATAGCATGTGCAAGGGGACCCAATGACGATCTTCTGACCCAGTCGATTTCCTGGGAAATACGCCTCTCTAGAGTTGTTATTTCATCGATCAGCAAAGAGCCAGCCTTGGCAAAATACATGTCCAAAGTACCTGTGGGCTTTCCTGCAGCCTGCGCAGTTTTGCTCCGGGTTTCTCTTACAGACATGTTCCGTGCTTCACTCCTCAGTCCAATCCCTTGTAATTTCTGTCCAGCATAGGAGATTGGCCCTGTCCCTGCCTCTCCCGTACTCGAACAGCCTCAAACGGCCCGCCCTTTGCCCGGGCTTAGCCCCGGGCGCTCCCGCGCAGCGGAATCGAGCCTTCTTATGTCAGAGATGTACGTAGGCAGGGGGGCGTGTCGTCCAGGGAGAGCAGCCCAGGTGTAGTCTATTGGGCTCGCAGGGACTCCTGGACAATGGAGTCCCCTGCTGCTCGCAGCCCTGTCCAATGACGCTCACCCCGGTTGAGACAACCCCGTTCCAAACCGCCCTTACGGTGTTCAGTGGGCACTGCGGGACCCGTGCAGCGGGTCCGGCGAGAAGCTAGAACAGTAAAGGCAGCAAAAGTCACAGAATGATCCCGCGTCGATCAGAAAGCAAAGGTGAATCCCCTAAATGGTAAAAGGGCCTTTTCAGATCGGAGATGGAGTGCGAGCCTATTCCACAATTGTGGATAGCAGATGGAGAAGGCCCGCCCTCCTTTTTTCATGAGGTTGAACCTCGGGCAGGGTAGGAAGGTGGAATATGACTGCATGGTTGCCCCCACTTTTTTAGGGCGTTTTGATGGTTTTTGACTTAGTTTAGCTGGGAACCTGCTATCCAGGTCCCCTGCCTATCTGCTTTCTCTTATACATTGATTCCATGTACTTTAGGTACAGTTCAGATTTAATCTGAGGTGCCATTATAAGTCCCTAGTATATGGTATACTATGTACCCAGGGCATGAGTACCCCAGAGGCCTACCAGGGGCTGAAGCATTTATTTTACCACCCCTGGAAAGCCACCCAAGATGATACCACAGGTCTGCTACTGCAGCCTGGGTAAGGTGGTGCATGCACCCCTTACTGTGATATAGGTCACCTATATCACTATATATATATATATATATATATATATATATATATATATATATTACCTACTGGCGGTCGCCAGTAGGTAGTTATAGTTAGGACCACGTTTCCATAGGAAATCCGCAACATTTTATTTTGAATAACTTTGGCGCCGGTCGACGAATCCTCAAAATAGGTGGGGCGCTACACTACGCTCCTACCCTGAAAGTCTCGGGGGGATTCGTCAAGCGGGGGCTGAGATAAAAGGGGGGTCCCAAAACGCGTTTTTCCCATGCATTTTTCCATAGGACCTTTAGACAGGGCTACAGCCCGAACGGCTGAACAGAATTTAATGAAATTTGGCAGAGAGGTAGTCCCCAGGTCAAGGAAGTGCCTTTTGTAGGTTTGGTGTAAATCTGTTCAGTAGATTCTGAGAAAATAGCCTTTAAATCAATATATATATCTGTGGCAGCTTACGGTGCGCTTACCGTAAGCTTACCGTAAGCTTAGCGTACGCGTACGATGGCGTGCGCGAGCGCGATTCTGATTGGCTCTTAGATCTTGGTAAACATTCGAGTCGGTCGAAACCAGGAAGCGGCGGCCGCCATTTTCTCTCTCACTTCCTGAGTTGGGCAGCAAAAACGTACCCCAAATATATGTAAAGAGGCAGTTTCATGAGATCCTAACCACCCAGCATTGATACAGGGGTCCCCAAACCACCCCCAAGCCCAAAAAAAAAAAAAATTTTTTTTGCGGAAAATCGCCGATTACGCTTACCGTACGCGCACGGTAAAAAATTATAAAAAATTATAAAAAAAAAAAAACTATCCACATTCTCCCCACCCCGTGTGCAAATGGTGCCCGAAGAATACATTTCACAAAGATGCGCAAAAAATGTCGCGCATCGTGCGTACATGGCCCATCCCGCTTAACGTGGGCACGCGGTGCGCACAGCGCACCGCGTGACCACTGTGCGTGCACGGCACTAACTGCGTAAAGTGGGCGCGCAAAGCGCACCGCGTGCTCACTGTGCGCGCACCGTGCGCTTCGCGCACCGTGCGCGCACGGAACGAACTGCGTTAACTGGGCGCGCACGCCACGAATGGCGTAAAGTAACTTAGCATTTAAAAAACCTTGCAAATTCACTTAAAAAACCATAGGTTTCACACATGTTATAGTTAGCTGGACATTTTACTGATAAAAAACCAATGAAATTCCCCCGTTATAGTTACTGCAGGCAACTATAACTCACGCGACCGCAATCTTCTGCTGATGACATATGTGTCTTTATGAAAAAAATATTTGTAATATATGTAAAGCTAAAATTTAATGGAAGAAGACATGGGCAAATAAGTGTCTAAATACAGTATTAGCATCAGCAGAGGATTGCGGTCGCGTGAGTTATAGTGGCTTCATAAGCACAAGCACAGCCGGCGGCTGACAAAGAAGGGAGACGGAAGGAACGGAGCAGGGCCACAGTTGTGAGGCCCGCACAGGAAATTCTGAAAACTTTGGTTAGTCAGCCAGGATTTGGAAGGAATTGGTTCCCTGCACGCTGTGCTTATGTGGAGAAAACAGAGGCAGACCAGCTTCTTTCATCGAAGTTTACCAGCATCTGTCACCACTTTGGATCAAAAGTATATTGTTGGGATCTCTGCCACACATGGAATTTTTCCTTTAAAGGCATGAAAGAGACAGTAAGTGATATGCTGGAAGCCAGAGAATTAAAGGTATTGGAAATTTGTGGCAGTTGGGACACGGTATCTATTTTGCTAAACTAAGGCATTGTGGCAACTGTGGTTCGGTAAATACCCGAGAAAAACAGTGGGCCGTAAAAGGAGGATGCAGGACAAGAAAATACTTAGACTATCCCTGCATCGAGTTTAATGAACTAAAGCTACTGTTTTATTGATAAAAGAAATGTGAATTACGAACTTACACATGAACTGCAGTCACACCTCGCAGCTGCGGAGTTGCCATTAGGAAATGTTTATTTTGGTCCCTTGTCACTGTCCATGAATGCCAGGTTTAAAACTGATCAGGTGGTGACTGCAGGGTTATTTGCATATGATTAAGGCTCAGTGGAGCTGAAACGCGTAATGCTACTTGATTCTGCCCGAATAAAAACATTCTTGGAACCAAGCACAGTGGTTGGGCCTGATTGCGCGCACCAGAAGGTGGAGTGCGCTTTTCTTTTGGAATATATATATATATATATATATATATATATATATATATATATATATATATATATATATATATATATATTATCTACTGGCGGTCGCCAGTAGATAGTTATAGTTAGGACCCTGTTTCCATAGGAAATCCGCAACATTCTATTTGGAATAACTTTGGCGCCGGTCGATGAATCCTCGCGAAATTTTCAAAATAGGTGGGGCGCTACGCTCCGCTCCTACCCTGAAAGTCTCGGGGGGATTCGTCAAGCGGGGGCTGAGAAAAAAGGGGGGTCCCAAAACGCATTTTTCCCATGCATTTTTCCATAGGACCTTTAGACACAGCTACAGCCCGAACGGCTGAACAGAGTTACTTGAAATTTGGCAGAGAGGTAGTCCTCAGGTCAAGGAAGTGCCTTTTGTAGGTCTGGTGTAAATCTGTTCAGTAGTTCCTGAGAAAATAGCATTTAAATCAATATATATATGTGGGCGGAGCCTAACCACACATCTCATCCTGAGATCTGATTGGCTGTCAGCACTTCATCCAAGAAGTGTTGGCAGCCATCTTGGGACCAATATACATGATAGCACCTCATTAAAAAGCATTGCAGTTAATAGAAGATTTTAAGACTTTAGTTACATTATAAATCATTTGTTGATGGTACCATACTCATTTTAGGAATTGTGGTATGTTCTAAGGTGATTTCACCATGAGAAAAAGCCTTCTGCTGGGATATCATGATTGAGAGAAAAATATTTTCTCATGCTTTTACCACAGAGGTTTGGAAGGTGATCTATAAGCTAAACTGAGAGCTTATTTTCTGTAAATTCACATTATCTTTCTCAGTCATGTGAGAATGAAGTCTGACATTCTCAGTAAAACATGTACATCCAACAAGGGCAGAGACTGTCAGTTGATTCCTTTGTGTTCTACTGCAGCTTTCCAGAGTGTTCCAAAGAACTACTAGAGCGCTAACCGTCCTACTTATGATAAATGTATGGCACACCTGAAGCCATCTTGCTTGGATTAAAGTGGTAACTCTTAAAACATTTAATTTAAAAAGGAACAAAATGAGGTGGTTCATTTTTCCATAAAAAGTATGATTAGTGCTGCATAAAGAAAAATTAGGGCACATTTTGAGTGACTTCTCAAATCCTGGCATGCAGACTGAAACATGCACTTTCAATACCAGCAGCAGTTTTCCCTGGTGAGCAGTAGCTTTACTACAGTGATCTAATGAGCAAAAAGAGTGCTAACATTCTGATTTTATGGCAAATGTGTGACACATTTGAATGCCTTCTTGATGGAATCAAAGTAAAAAACTGAAAGTATTTCCTACTGAGGAGACTGCAGTAAATGAGGAAATTAGGAAACTTCATAACAAATAAGTCTCCCAAGATGGCCACCAGAGACAAAAGAGCCCAAATGTAGCCCAAATATCACCCAGATGTAGCCCAAGTATAGCCCAATGACAGAATGTCCAAGAATGTTCTTAAAAACAACTAGAGCACTTACTGTCTTCATTATGACAAAAGTATGGCACACCTGAAGCCATCTTGATTGGAATAAACTGGTAACACTTAAAACATTTAATTTAAAAAGGAACACAATGAGGGGGTTCATTTTGCCATAGAAATTATGATTAATGCTGAAGAAAGAAAATGAGGGCACATTTTGAGTGACTTCTCAAATCCTCTTCTATTTCATTAAAAAATTCTGACATGCAGACTGAAACATGCACTTTTAATACCAGGAGCAGACTTCCATGGTGAGCAGTAGTTTTACTACAGTGATCTAATGAGCAACTAGAGTGCTAACATTCAGAATTCATGGCAAATGTGTGACATATCTGAATACCTTCATGATGGAATCAAAGTAAAAAACTGAAAGCATTTCCGACTGAGGAGACTGCAGTACATGAGGAAATTAGGAAACTTCATAACAAATAAATCTCCCAAGATGGCCACCGGAGACAAAAGAGCCCAAATGTAGCCCAAAATCACCCAGATATAGCCCAAATATAGCCCAATGACAAAAGTGTGCAAAACACTTATTATTTTGTGTTTTTGCAGTGTTATATAGTGCAGACTTGTCAGGTATTGGAGTGCTTTACATGAGCATTGGTTACATCACACAAGAACAAATTCATTTTGGTTGTAGACATGGGGAGACTAAGTGATTTGACCAGAATCACAGAATGTCGAGCTGAAGCAGAAACTTCAACCTGGTTCCCCAGTTGCAAAGTCTGCAGTTCTGGAAGTAACACCACATCCTCTCCCCTAAGTGCAACATTTAATCAAGTTGTCAACTAGATAAAAAAACATAAAGATAACAAATAATTTAAAAGTGCTTTGTCGCTATTTGAAAACTCAGAAAATATGTCCTTATTTTAGTCTTTTAGAGCACTAACCATAATTTTGATGCCAATAAGACCCTCTCATATATGTAATTTCTAAAGGAATGCTCTAGGTATTACAGTTTTGATTACATCAAGATGATGTCAGGCGCTCCACACTTTTGTAATAAATATAGAATGTTAGCAATCTAGTTGTTCATTAGGATACTGTTGAGAGGCAGAGGCCAGGGGCACGGACTCTGAAAATTGAAGGCAGGTAGGAGGGTGCAAAGGCAACAATTTAACCACACTGAGCAGGCAGGAAGGGCCGTGGAAGCACAACAGACTATGGAGGGCAGTGGAAAGGGGGGCAGGGGCAACAAACCAACAATACAGGACTTGCAAGAGAGGCTGTTGGAGGGAAGATCTATTACGGGTCAAGGAAGCTAGGGGCGGTCCCCAGGGCCCCGGGAGCCACCACAGAACTGAGCAGGAGAGTGAGTCAGGGACAAAAGGGGCACCTTAATTTGAGCCGGGGTGCCTAGGAACGCTTGCTCCAAAAATGAAGAAAACAGACATATGAGACATGGAATTGGAGGCAGAATACAATGGCAGTTTAATGAGAAGATGCAACTTCAAAGAAACCGCAGAATAGAGACCTAAAGTACAAAATACAGAATCCAGATAATCATACAGCTGTCATGATATTCTCTGTATCTCAATTAATGGACTGACAGAGAGAGAGAGAAAACACATCTATAAATGCATCATGAGAAACAAGTTACACCAAGGAAAATGTTACCTAGGGACACTCACATTTACTCTTAGAGCAAGCATTCCTGCAATTACAATTAGGGGTGGGCGGAATTTGCGTAATCGCGTTACGCAAATCTCCGCGAAATGGTAAAAAATCTCTGCGAACATGCAGAAATTCCGCGAACACGCGGAATTGCTTGTTCGCGATACTTTTTTCCTGTTCGCGATCGCTGTTTGCGTGCTCGGGGTGAAATATCTCGCGAACACGCATTTGAGAACGCGAACAAGCAAAAAATTTCGCGAAGTTGCGGAACGTAGATTTTTTTGCAATTTCGCGTTCTCCGCGGAACGCGAAATTACCCAAATTTCGCAAATTCCGCGAACGGAACGGAATTTACCGCCCAGGCCTAATTACAATACAACATCTTTTAAATGCAAAAGTAAAGAGAACAATGGTTAAACATAACATGACATTTCATATAGGTAAAATAGAATAAGATACTTCAAGCAAAGCCGAGCAAGACATTTTAAGCAAAGGAAGACAAGAGCTCCCAGTTCTTGGGGAAAACCTGCACAGCCTGTTAACCTACATACAGACGGCGAGGTTGTCCGTCGATATCTGTGGGTGCTCCCTTTTTATATCATTTTGTGGGCTCCTTTGCACGCTACATCTACCTACGTATGCTACCCAAAAGCTTCGTCTGCAGATTTTACCAGACATTTCGTCATTTACCCACTTAATGCTGACAATGGACTGGGTGAAAAGGTCAGTCTCTCAGGCCAATCGCTTATCGTAAGTTCCATAGAGCAAGCAGAAAATAATGGGTATTGTACAGGAATTCAATATATTCATGTATAAAATCTCCTCAGTTCTCCTAACTTGACGCTCTGCGGTTGCCACTTCCTTAAAAGCGGGAAACCTGCCCAGGAAGCAAGTACCAGTCCAGGATGCAGCCTACTGTATGTCGACAGCTTCAGGGGGATGTTGAACTTTGATACCGAGCACGGAGCACTCGGGTAGGGTGGGGGCTACTAGTTTGGAGCAGAAGGCCTCGCAGACCTGCCTTCAGACTGCTATACACTAAAATTGCAGAGCTATGGTCAATTTAACAAAGAGGCCTACATATTGAACAGAAGGGCCTACACAGGGGTTTTATGCTGGCTGAGTGGTAAGGATGTCTCAGGATAATTATATAGCAACACAGGACCCGCTGGTCAATTTAATACGGCCTACAAATGCGGCTGGCAGGGCAAGGACAAGGGTCTCATACTTCAGGTGTGGACAGAACGGGCCAGGGGCCCCCTGTGATACAAAATCTACCCTCCTTCAAGGCTGTGGCAATGTAATAGACCATTGTGGGCAGAAGGAAGAGGCAATGGTAGTACAACCATACATGCCAACAGACCCGATTCAGCCAGGAAACGTCCAATGTTTTTAAGCTCAAATGGGCTTTATTTGATCTGTCTCCTGTCTACAATATCCTCTTTTTCAATGTAACTCAAAGGGGAAAATCAATACCCCAGTTTTTTTTCAAAATCTCCCTCTTACCAAGTTCAAAATGTTCGCAAGTATGGTACATTGGATCATGGAAGAAAATGGGATAGGGACATGGACTTGGATAACAGAGGACAGGAGAGACATGGAGAGGTGCACCAAACTGACCCTGCAGGGCAGGCATCAGGGTTTGCAGCAGCACAATACACCACACAGGGCATGCAGGACGGGAGTGCAGCACAACAATCCATAGAAAGCAAGAGGGAGGGGACAGGACCATGCACATGGACAACAGAGAACAGAGGGGCAAGTGGCAATGGTAGCTAGCTGACCATAATGGACAGACAGGAGAGAAGGCTGCAGCATAACAGACCATAAAGGGCAGGAGGGACGGATCAGGGGCATTACAATGGAACAGACAAGCCAGGAGGGAGGGAGTAGGGGTCTGCACATGTAAACAGAGGGCTGGGGGCAAGGGGGCAGGGCAGGAGCAGCAAGATGGCCATGGAGGTCAGGCAGGATGGGCACTAGAAGCAAGACACAACATGAAGAGCAACAGTGAGACTGTGATGGCATACACACAGACCATGGAGGGAAGGTGGGAGGGGGTCAGGGGCAGCTAACTGACCACACAGGGAAGGTGGGAGGGGCCATTGCAGCACAGAAGACCATGCATGGCAAGTGGGAGGGTTAGTGGCAGCACAATGGCTATGATGGGCAAGAAGGAGGGTGCAGGGGCATGCACAAAGGACGATGGAGGATAAAAGGGAGGGTCAGGACCTGTGCACAGACAAGAAAGTTCAGGGGAAGGGGCCTCACAACAGACCACACGGGGCAGGCAGGAGGAGCAGTTGCAGCACAACAGACCAGGGAGGGCAGAAGGGTGTGGCAGTACAATGGACCATGTAGGACAGGAGGAAGAGGATAGAGGCATGGCATGTGGACAGGCAGGGTGGAGGTGGCAGGGACAGGTTACAGTCATCTGACAATGCTAGGCAGGTGGGAGGGGAGTGGCAGCTCAACAGAACACTTAGAGTAGATAGGAGTGGCAGGTCCATGGGACATGGTGGGCAAAAAGGATGGAGCAGGGGCATGCACAAAGACATCGGAGGGCAGGGGGAAGGAGAATAGGGGCAGCAAGCTAAGCACAGAGTTTAAGCAGGAGGTCAATGATGGGGCATAGAATTGGGCAATGGAGGGCAGGAGGAGTGGACTGGTACATCATACTAAATTGAGGGCAGTGGCAGCACATCAGACCATGCATGGCAGGAGGGAGGAGGCTAGTCCATGGATTCACACAACAGAGGATAGGGAGGAGGGGGATGGGGCAGCAAGCTAACTGTTCAGAGAAGGCGGGTATTAGAAACTTTATTGTTTTTAAAACATTTTGTCTGTGCAAACTACTTAAAATATGAACAAGTATGCAGCATAATCTCACTTTTATTCAGGAAGAAGAAGACGTTAGTGACTGTGACTCCGGGCTCACTTGGCAAAAACACCCCCTGACCCTCCACCCCCTATCGCAAAATGTAATGCCTGGGAAAAGGGTAGGTGAACACAGTGTTATATAGAACATAGTCCTGAGAGCACGATTGAAAATGAAAACTAGATATAGTGTATGGTATAAACTATGCACCAAAAAGTGTGATATAAGATGAACCGGGGCGTGAAATATAATATGCAATACATTGTGCGCAATGACAGATTCATTGGAGAGCGCGTGATAGCACAGGCACTAGCGTGTGCTATGCGATATGCGCCTTGGAGTGTAATATGCACAGGGCAGTGTTGTGTAACCTAACTAGTCTCTAAAGTTGTAATATAAAATATGTGCTGGGGAGTGTAACGTTGCATATGCACTGTGACAAAGATATGGATCCCAAATTGTAATATGTATGGCATAGCACTGTGCGTTATAACATAGGCATCGAGGAAGGCACGTTAGATGGGGCAATATAACCCGTGCGAAGACAAGTGTGGCATGACATTTTCACGGGGTGGTGTTACAGTGCACATGGGCTAGAGAGTGTCATAGCATATGCACTAGCTAGTGGAATACAATACAGAGGTGTGTGGCACTCGGCAGGCAATGGTGGGTGTAACACAGCATTGGGCTCTGTCAGGAGCGCGCTGTGACTCGCAAGTGATGTTCGTCCCCTTTCCAGAGAGTAAAATAAAAAGTATTACAGATCCGGCAGTGGATGTGTGTTTTATTAACTGTGAGGGGGGTTTCTTGCATAGTTTTGGTCGAATTTTTGTCGAATCCCCTTTGAATGGCTTGGTGTGCATGTGTATTAAATGTGCCCGTCAATAGCTACCCATGTTTGTATAAATAAACGACAAGGGTGTCTACCGGGATTAGGCACGGTAGAGCATCAGACATGTCAGAGCTTCACTAGTGGTGTAAATACATTCCACGTGGATTAATTGCATGCATAGTCGCCTTTTAATGAATATCACGCAAATCGTCATGGTGATAGGTACGTACGGTTTGTCCAGCATGTCCTAGGTGTGTCTATAAATATATATTTTTTAAAAATAATAAAAAACAGTGGCCGGCCCTGGGGATTGGGGTCAAAAAAATATAATTAGGAGACAGGCCCTGGGGGATGGGGTCATCAGGGCCAATAAATTAGAATAAGAAGGGGAACCACACAGCCCCCCTTCTTAAAAAAATAAAATAAATAAAAGACTGGCATCGTGCCGGAGGCCATGCCCCCTCCATGCAGCACTCTGCAAACGCGCCCCCAACAGGCATCTCCAGTATGCGCCAGGGAGCTGCGCTGCAGACAGGTGTTCTGAGGCCAAGCCCCTTTTTACACCTCTCTGCAACGCAGCTCTGTGGCGCTTACTGGAGGTACCTAGTGGTCTAGTGTGACCCTAGGGACCCTTAGGATTTAAGGGGACTTAATCTCTCAACTTAGAACAGCCACAGGGCGCGTTTACACAGTGGTGAAGGGAGGGGACGGGGCCTGAGGTGACGTGTGCAAACACGCACCATGGCACGTTTTAAATTGGGGATATAATTTCCCTTCAATACTGAGGGCCCCTGGGGGCTAACTAGCCCACCAAGTGCTTCCAGTAAGCGCCACTGAGCTGCATTGCAGAGAGGTGGTCCAGGCCGTGCCACTTTTTACACCTCTCTGCAACGCAGCTCTGTGGCACTTACTGGAGGTACCTAGTGGGCTAGTTGGACCCTAGGGACCCTCAGGACTCAAATGAACTTAATCTCCCAACTAAAAACGGACACAGGGCGTGTTTACACAATGGTGAAAGGAGGGGACGGGGCCTGAGTTAACGTGTGCAAAAACGCCCTGTGGCCTGTTTTAAGAGGTAGTTTTAATCCCCATGCCCTATTATATACTAGGGGCTTATAGAGGAGGTAAGGCTAATCACAGGGGGACCCCAACGCATAATGTTCCCTAGTGTATGTAGGTGTTTTCACTGTATTCTAAGTGTCTTTTAACATAGCACTGGCTCTAGGACTGGTTAGTCAGACTCAGTTACCACCAGTATCCGTCTGAAAAAGTTGAGGGTACAGGATGATTTTGCAACAAGGCTTCTTTCTGCTCTTCTTTTTGTTCTTTCTGCACGTTATCCTTCTTCCTGCACTTATCTTCGTATTTGAGGACTTCTGTTGCTTCTTTCTGCACTTCTTTTGTTTCTTTCTGTGCATTTTTTCTTCTTTCTTCACATGTCCTATCTCTGTAGGCATAGTTAGAAATTAGCATTTAAAAAACCTTTGAAATTAACAGAAAAAACCATAGGTTTCAGGCACGTTATAGTTAGGAATTAGCATTTAAAAAACCTCAGAAATTCACTGAAAAAACCATAGGTTTCAGGGGTGTTATAGTTAGCTGGACTTTTCACTTGTACAAAACCATTGAAATTCCCCCGTTATAGTTAGTTCAGCTAACTATAACTCGCGCGCCCGCAATGCACTGCTGATGACGTCACATATTACATCACTCATGACATGGTCAGTGACATCACTCATGACATCACTGATGACATCTCAAATGACATCACTGATGACATCACTGATGACATCATCCTTGTGATAGAGTGGCAGACCTCCTCTCACCCTAATATAACCTTTGATACACACATTCAAAAATAGAGACTAAAATTTTCAAAACAATGGACATACCAATACCAGTTACAACAACCTCTTCAGTAATTCTAAGATCCACATACACATCCACTCATTCACCAACAGTCCAATACAGTCACTCATACATGTACTCACTCATCATATGTACTCATACACCTATACATCCTGTTACACAATGCCACTCATCCATAGTTACTCACACACATAGTCACTCATGCTAATAAAGAAACAAACATACATTTACTTGCATATACAGTTATACACACACCACCACACTTACTTCTACGGAAACGTACACATACTTAGTCTTTTAAACAATCACTTATAGAAACACATACTTATTCATACAGGAACTCTTTCAATCTCTCACTCTCACATATACTCACATATATACACCAATAGTCACATATACTAGTTTAAAACATATGTAGTTACTCATAAAGACACTATTGAGACAGTCATTCACTCACTAACACACCCATACACACACTCATCCACCCATACAGTCCTGCACACATACTGTGTTCAACACATACAAACAGTGAGTCACTCATTCATGCACCTATGCACTACGTAATACCCCCACCGAACCATGCAGACACTCAGACTGATACTCAAAAAACCAACTAATAACCTATATAGACACCCATGTAGCTACTCACCAACCCATGCAGCCACTTATACACAAAGTGAGAGACTGATACAGATATTTACATATTTAAACATTACTCACTAAGCCATGTATTCACTATGATACACTTAATCAGTCAGTTACACAATCAATTTTTCAAAAACAAATCATCCATTTAGACACTTATATACCCATTTATTCTTCCATCGACCTTGAGATATACATATATAAAACATATTTAATTTTCAGAATAACACACATTCACTGGATGATGTCATCAGTGATGTCATCAGTGATGTCATTTGAGATGTCATCAGTGATGTCATGAGTGATGTCACTGACCATGTCATGAGTGATGTAATATGTGACGTCATCAGCAGTGCATTGCGGGCGCGCGAGTTATAGTTAGCTGAACTAACTATAACGGGGGAATTTCAATGGTTTTGTACAAGTGAAAAGTCCAGCTAACTATAACACCCCTGAAACCTATGGTTTTTTCAGTGATATATATATATATAGTGATATACAGACATATAAACCTATAAGTCACTCCTATGGCAGGCCTTATCAATCCTGAAGGCAGAGTGCTTGGTTCTTATGTGAGAGGGTGCGCCCTTCTCTGATGCTGTTTGTAGTGCAGCCTGACCATATACTCTTAAGTTCATTATAACCAAACAGTAAATGCTAACTTTGAACTGGTTGCACGGAAACATGTTGTGTTTGGTGTCAAACACCTTGGAATCATACCCCCATGCCAGTAACTGGTGTGGGAGTATGATCCCACCCTTCTAGAGGGAGAGACATGACAGCACTGGTATACCCGGTAGAAACTTAATAGAGCCCTGGCATCACAAAATGGATGCTGCAGCCACAGACACGGGTCTGGCCTATTGCTGCTGACCGAAACTCCGGCAGAGGAGGCCTGGACAATAGGTTTCCTGTCACAGGGAGGTGTAACCACCTCCCAGACAGGCTTATGTGTATTGGGGCTGGGTGGGAGCACTCTCTGAGTGCTTTGAAGTCCTGCACTGGGGGCACATTTGGTGTCCCTGTGCATAGTCCATCTCAAACCGGTTCAGGGGCTTCCAGCCCCTGCTCTGGCATGAAACTGGACAAAGGAAATGGGTGTAGCCAACCCTCTTTCCAAACCCTCCCATAGGTGGGTCAACAGAGTATGCCCAACCTCCTACCTTAGTATAAGTAGGGGACCCCTGTCCTTAGGACTTTAGATTACCCTGGACAAAACTCTGAAGCTGAATCCTGGACCTTTGATGCTCTGCTCAAGACCAGAGGACTGAAGAAATCTTCCTTGGGGTCACGGAGTGACTCCCCTGCTTGACAGGCACCAACAAAGCAATTTGCCAGTCTGCATCATCGAAGCTTCTGACGGAATCCGAAGTATTTGCAGCCCAGAAAGAGGATTTCCAGACATCTCAGAGGCCGACCCGAGACCCCAGCAAAGCTGGGACCCACAGCCCTCGTGAGTAGTGTGGAACCAGAACTCCTGGTCCCCGTGCATTTCTGCAAGTGCATTGACTTCTCGACGTCTCTTGAAGTCGTGCTTGGGCTGACTTGTAGCCCCTACCTCAAGCACTAAATGCATCGAAGATTGTTGGCCTGGTCATTCCGAGTGACCCGTGGGCTGCCATTTTGTGTTTCGTCTTGAAGTCCCTTTGCAATCCATGGTCCATTGACTGGTGGGTCCCTGAGGGGGTAACTTTGCATTTCCTTGGACTTTCCTGGTTGCTACAGATGTACCCTGACTCCCAACCAAGTGGTGAGTCCCACAAACCTTGCTGGTCTGCACCGAAGCATCTTTCTTGTTTCTGCATAGGTTGCTGTTGCCAAGGCTTGTTGTGTCCAATCCGGGCACTGACACTGCAGCACTCGACATCCTTTGCGGGATAGCTCGAATCCAGGTCCTGGTTGTCCTTGACGCCTCCTGGTCCTCGTGGTTGAAGAGTCAAGCTTCACCTCCTTCACCTGAAATCACCCGACATCGGTGGGCATCTGCTCATCGCCTTCCTGGTCACTGGCAAGTGACCCAGACTCTGTCCCCTCTGCTTTCAGGTTCTTCTCATCTTCAATCCAGGCTTGGATCTCTTAGGACACTTTGCATCTACACAGCAGCATCACTTCTTCACCAGCTCCCATTGAAATCGATGACGCGACCTAACACTAAAAGACACCTATGCACCCAGCTTCCCTGGGTGAGGTAAGACGAGTACTCTGGTGCTCCCATGAGTGCTAGCCCTAGAAATTCCTAAGTCCAAAAGGGTTTGGTCCTGACTCATTTCTAAGTGTCCCTAATCTTTAAAAATCTAACTGTGACTTTCCCCACAGAAGCTAACAGGAGATCGTGGCTGTGTTCACACACTGCACACGGCCCCCGTGGGTCCCCTGTGTCACTACCTTGGGTGGTTCCTTGGGGTCCCAGCGATTCTACAGGCTCTAGGCCTTGTGTCTAGTTAAGTTGCGGTTCTTATACCACTATATTAGTGTATGGTTTGGCTCGCCCCTAGGGCCTGACGTGTATTTGTGCTATTTTACTGTGATTATTGAAGTGTAACTTATGTGTTTTGACTTCTAGTCTCATAAAGAGACTAGGAGGGTGTGTTTAGTAAGAAATACATATATTTTATATATATACCTGGTGTGGATATCTTTCATTTAGTAAGAGATTATAGACTGGTAAAACAAGCTGGTTTACATTCCTTCAAGACTTAGCCTGAAGGCTGCTCTCCATAGCTACCAATAGGATAGCTTTCAATAAAGGTTGTTTTTAACCTATAACCAATATGGGGTTGTTTGGACTGATACAGGGTGCCTACTAGAACTAGTGGACTGCACATATCAGGCCAAATTCTCACAGGCAGAATAGTTGGTTCCCCTCGGAGGATTTTAAAGAGCTGCTTGGGACATACTTCACTAGGCGCTCTTCGATGTAACTTGGGGCTTGTCCATGTTGAGCCTTATGGGCGATACAAAGTCCCTTGAATTTGGTCCTTTGCTTGATAGGAAGCCAGAGAAGTTTTTGCAATAGGGGGGCAGCTCTTGTATATCTGGGGAGTTTAAAAATCAACCTAGCTGCGTCATTCATTACCACCTGCAGTTTGTTTAGCAGATTATCCGGTAACCCAATATAAAGCACGTTGCCATAGTCTAGCCGAGACAAGATCATTGCTATCACCACCGTTTGCATGGTGGAGAAAGAGAGGATAGGTGAAAGTTTCCTCAATTGCCTTAGTAGGCCCACATATGTCCCAAAAACTGTGGAATCTTGATTGGACAAGGAAAGATTTGTGTCAATTTTTATACCCAGGCTTTTTACCACTGGTGCTGGAGACGGAGTGTCTCCCAGCTCCTGTGGCCACAATTGATAGGACCATGGGTTATTATCCGTAGTAATGGTCAGCACCTCAGTTTTATCCGGGTTGACCTTTAGTGAGTTGAGAGTCATCCAACTTACTACGAATCTCAGAATGTCTTGTACACGTGCATGGGCTTGGGGAGTATTTTTGATTTGTAAGATGATTTGGGTGTCGTCAGCGTAGTTAAACACTTGACAATCCATCTGGGCCAGGTCCATCACCAGAGGGCGCAAATAAATGTTAAACAACAGTGGTGATAGAGCGGCACCTTGGGGAACTTCACATGTTATGGGCCCTCTGTCGGACACACAATCACCCATCTGAATTACTTGGGTGCGGTCCGTCAGGAAGGAAGCAATCCACTGATGGATCGTCCCATTAATGCCTATGTCCCGGATTCTGGTCAGAAGTTGATCATGATTGACCGTGTCGAACGCGGCCGACAGGTCTAAAAGAACCAGGGCACACAGCTTTTTTTGGTCTGCCGTGAGCCTGATTTTAACCAGTACGGACAACATCACTAGTTCCGTGCTATGGTGGGCTCAGAAGCCAGCCTGCCTGTCCCCAAGTAAGTGATGGTCTTCCATAAACCCTGATAAGGTTTTAAGAACATGTTGTTCGAGGATTTTGGCTATAAAGGGAAGTTGGGAGATGGGTCTAAAATTTTTCATAATGGTGGTATCGGCTCCCACTTTTTTGAGTAATGGAATTACTCTAGCTTCCTTACATTTCCTGGTGACTATCCCTGTTTCCAGAGAAAGATTAAACAGGGAAAGGACTTCTGCCTCAAACGCTGGCAGGGCTTGTTTGAAAATCTTTGGGGGGCAGGGATCCGAAGGTGAGCCTGACTTAATCTTCGATGCAGTGTGGAGCAAAGAGTCTTGGTCCATTTTAGGAAAGGTAGTGATAGATTCCATTATATTTGTGTGTGATTTTGCCCTTACGAGGGCCTGTGGATTGGGAGGAGTTTTATGAATGTCAATTAAGATATCCTTGTCTTTATCTCAAAAAAACATCAGGAAATTATTACATAGTTCCCAACTGGTAGGGGCTTCTTGCATTTGCTTTTGGCTGAGCTCTTTTAAAATTTTAAAAGGGTCGTTTTGTTTATTGTCGGCGGCCAGGATCCTCGATTCATAGAATTCAGCCTTTCTTTTAAGGATGGCTTTTTTGTAGCTGATAAGATTGAACCTATATTCTAGAAGTGTCTGTGGCTTGTAGGTTTTCCGCCACTGTCTTTCATAGTGGCGGAGGGTTCGCTTCAACCTCCTCATTTCTTCAGTGAACCAGGGGGTGCCCTTCCCCTTATTTTCCGCTTATATTCTGCGAGCTGGTGCCAATTTATTAATGGCCATAGTCAATTGATTGCAAATAGAATCGCACCTAACTTCAGGATCCTCGGACCACGTTTCCCTGGGAGCCATAGCTCGTAGAGTTTCTCACAAACTATTGGCCTAAATTTTATTCCAACTCCGCACCATCTTCTATCTGGGCGGAGGACGGGGAGACCAACTAGTTAGGGTAATTTGGAAACTGATAAGATAATGATCGGACCATCCGCAACGGTATGTCTCTACTAGGTTAACCAGTGACTGAGTAGACCAGACCAGGTCTAATGTATGACCTTTCTCGTGGGTGGGGGTGTCTACCAACTGGTGCAATCCCAATGTGGCCATTATTTCATCCAACTGTTGGGCTTGTGCTTCTCTGGGTAGCTGGTCCCAGTGATAGTTGAAATCCCCTACCACCAGAAGCTGTTTGAACCGTGAGCGTAGGTTAGTGACAATTTCAGTGAAATGGTCAATAAACTTGGGGGGAGCTCTCGGGAGTCGGTATACTACCATCACTGCCATACTCATAGTATCGGTGTAAGCTTTAGCTATTAGTATATCCGCTCCTTCAAGATTTTCTCCTGTTAATTTCCCCATAGTCAACTCTTTTTTATAGAGAATTGCCACTCCCCCTCCTCTTTTTCCATCAGGCCTATTGTGCCATACACTCACTTAGACATTAACTGACAGAGAGATGCACATATTCATACAACCAGTCACTCACCCATACATTCACAGAGCCACCTAAGCACTCACTTATACAGTCAGTCACGCACACGCTGAGTCATCCATACAGTCACTCATAAACCCACTGATTTAGCAATACACCTTGGTATATATATTTAACACTCACACACTATTAAAAAACACTCACAGTTACTGGTACCAGCGCTCAGGAATTCCGCTACATGGGACCTACAGGCAGTATCAGGAGGATTTCTTGGCCCCCAAGGTCCCTCAGGAGTAAAGTTGACTTCATCTGCATTTCTCTTGCTTCTTTCTGCACCTCTCTTGACTCTTTCTGCACCTCTCTTTCTGTTCCTCTCTTGCCTCTTTCTGCACCTCTCTTGATTCTTTCTGCACCTCTCAGCAATCCAGCCCCACACGGCTGGATTGCTGAGAGGTAGTCAGAGGCCACGCTCCCTTTTTACACCACTCTGCAAAAGCGCCTCTTTCACACTGGTACTTAGGGGATGAAGTCCACTTTAGCCCTGAAGTCCCCAGGATAAAAATGAATGTCTACTGAATTCTCCCTCTTAATGAAAATGAGTTGTAATGCTGTGTTTTACTATGTTTTTCAATTCATGTATGAAATGATTTTGGTGTGCTTTTTAAGTAGAAGATAGGCTCGACAAAGGACCCTGTTTATTGCATACTTTGCACATGTTCAATGTTATATTAATTTTGTTTTAAGAAATCTTCCAGCTCTTAAAAATATGAAATGATTTTGGTGTGTTATTAAAATACATTATTGGCTCAATAAAATATATGACCCTATTTATAGCATACTTTTGCCTATATTTAGTGGTATATTGAATGTGTTTTAAAGAAATTTGCCAGTTCCTAAAATAAAAGTGTTTTAATTGTATGCTACTTACACAGTTTCAGAGTGCTATTTGCTGATATTGGCTTCAATTCGATGAATGGTTGTTTTGTCAATAGCTAGCACTGTTAACATTTAAGTGTTACATCCATTTATACACAAAGGAAAATCTTTGGTTTTGACTGGAACTGTTGGCAGTTAGATCTCAGGCATGAGATCAGGAGGGTTCGCGGATCCTCCGTGGTGAAATATGGATATCTGCAAATATTTAAATTGCTCAGGAACTACTGAACACATTTACACTATTTACCAAAAAAAGTACACTTTGGACCAAGAGCTAACTTTCTGCCAAATTTGGTGTAATTCTGTTCAGCAGTTTAGGCTGCACCTACGTCAACAGTTTCATATGGAAATTAACATGGGGAAAAAGAGTTTTGAGATCCCCCTTTTTTCTCGGCCCCCACATGACGAATCACCTGGAAACTTTCAACACAGCAGCTGAAGTGGGCGGGTCATTAGTTTTGAAAAGTTCACGAAGATTCTCTAAACTGCACCAAAGATATTGGCAAAAGAAAAAACTATTTTTGAATATAATCAAGGTCCTAACTATAACTACCTAATGGCGACTGCCAGTAGGTCATATGTATATGTGGATGAGCTCTCGCAAGACGTACAACCTAGAGGTTATCAAAGAAGAAGGACGGTGAGGACGAGGGAGGAGAGCGACCATGGCGAGGAGGAGGCAGCCACGGCAGGTCAGTGCCTTTTTTCTTACTTACTTTATAATTATGTTGGGAGGGTGGAGGGGTCGGCTAACTACGCTCTGCCACAGAGTCATAGTTTTGCCTAAACTCCATGTTCGCAACGGAACGTGGAGTATGCAAAACTCCGCTGGCGGAGCATAGTTACCCGCCCGGGCTTAGTGCCCATGAAGGAAACATTCCATCATTGCACTAACCCATGGGGGCAGCGCTGGTGCTCCCCCCATGGGCAGCTAATCTACCCCCCCACAAACAATGGTAGCGGAAGAGTTTTCTCCGACCCCTCCCTCAGCAATCCAATGACATCACCACGCACAGAGCGCGCCAACGTCTTGAGGAAGCCCTGAACGCACTGGAGCTATTTGCTTCCAGGCGTACAGACGAGCAGGTAGGTGTTTCTTGCCCCTTGGCGGGGAGGGGTTCTTTGTGCATTGAGGCATCGGGGAAGAGGAAAGAGTTTTTCCAATTCTTTGATTGCTTAAAGGGTCACGATCATGCAGCAGGAATGCCCTCACTAGGCACAAGGGTTTCTTTTTTTGTCAAATGGAAGCAACCCCTTGGGCAAGGGTCGCTTCCAAGGGGGATAATGCATGTTTTATTGGCCCTCCTGTCCTGGGGGGAGCAGAAAACCCCACCAGAACCAGAGATTTGTTTTTATAGTGCATGGGGGTGATCCCTTAGGCAAGTTTCGGCCCCTAATTTTGTTTTTGTACTTGTGGCTGTTTTCTGCACCCACCCCGGGGGCAGATTAGCCTGTTTTTAAGGCCAATCCGCCCCAGGAGGGGGGAGGTAGACACTCCACAAGATCCATGGATTTTTTTTTATTTGTCAATGAAAGCGACCCCTTGGGCAAGGGTCGCTTCCAAAGGGACCATTTTCTGTCTGATGTTTTCTGCCTCTCCTGTGGACTGATTGGCCCATTTTTCTGGCCTTTCTGCCCCGGCGGGCAGATAACCAAACTAGACCCAGGGATTTGTTATAAAAGTGCTATGGGGTGATCGCTTGGGTAAGAATCACCCCCTAATTTTTTTATACTTGTGGCCAGTTTCTGCCCCTCCCATTTATTTAAAGGCACATCTGCCCCCAGGGGGGAGGGTAGAAAACCCCACTAGCACAGGGGTATGTATATATTTATGTTTCAACGTGGCCCCTCGGGTAATGGTCACCCATTTTAGCACTAATAGTTTATAAAATTACTCTTGCCCGTTTTCTGCTCCCTCTGGGGGCAGATTTGCCCTATTTTAAAACCCATCTGCCCCCAGGAGGCAGACAACCCAATAGCACTAGGTATATGTATATATTTAAGTTTGGTGGTGGCCCCTTGGGTAAGTGTTGCCCCAATGGCATGAGGCATTGGTTATTATTTACTTTTGGCTAGCAGATTAGCCATTTGAGTAGTGACATAGCGTGTTATAATATTAATTGTTTTATTTCTTGTGTATTGCGATTGCAATGTTTTATTTCTCCTTTTTATTCTAGTTTAAGGCTTTTGCTCTTTTGACTGATGTTCCAGGTTGCAGTTTCGTCACTGGTGGTTCTGAAGTTTGTGCAGTTGCATGTGTTTGGTAAGAAAAATATTTTTGTACTATTTACTCTAAATGAGTTTCATTTCCCTGCTTGAATGTGTTTGTGTGAAAATCTTTTTGCATTTGTGCTCGGAGTGTATTTTGTTGTCTTGTGAGTAATTGGTTTTGCTTTTACTTTCTAATGGGATATTGTTGGTTTTTGTTGTGTCCCTGCAGAGTATGTGCTGGTGAGTGTAGCTTTCTACAGCAAGTGAGTCGTATAGTTTTTGAGTATATAGATCTTTGTGGTAAAGCCACACTTTGTTTATTACTTATTCTGCAAAGTGTTGGTTGTTGTTGACTTGTTTGCGAAGTCTCCTTTCTTGGTAAGGATTGTATCTAGCCACAGGATTACTGATCAGCAGGTTGTTGCTATGCTTTTTGAGTCTTCCTCTGAGCATGGTTCAGAGACTGGCTCTGCATCGGAGGCAGAGAAGGGAGTGGAAGATTCTGGCAGTGAGTTTTCTGTCCAGGAGGAATCATCGGATGATGAAGCCACTCTTAGTGCAGAAGAAGTGCCTTTTTTAGATGTGGACATTGATGTGCCAATACTGTAACAAGAGGCATCTGGGCTGCAGCCTGGGGCTGCAAGGTTTCCCATTGAAGGAGCTGACCTCTGGGTTGCCCCAGGCATGGTGCAGCCGGCATTGCTTGACTTTACTGGTGTTCCAGGGTGTAGAGTGGATACTGACAACTTTTTGTCTATACATTTTTTTCAGTTGTTTATGGACAATGTATTTTTGGGTGAAATTGTTCAGCAGACAAATTTATATGCTGAACAGTATTTGAGGGACAACAGTGCCAGACTTAGGTACCACCCTAGAGCTACCCGTTGGACTCCCACTAATGTGGAAGAGTTGAAGACATTCTTCGGTTTAACGTTTTTGATGGGCTTGATAAGGAAGCCATCGTTATCTTCATATGGGTATACTAGTCCCTTGATAGCAATGGCTATATTTCCGGCAATCAATAGTCATGATCTGTATTTGCTTCTGCTTCGGGTGCTGCTTTTTGTTCATAATGGTTTAGCATTGCCACAAGATCACCCTGAGTGTGACCATCTTTTTAAGAATCGGCCTGTCATTGATCACTTTGTAGATCGATTTTCTGAGATTTATGCTCCAGGGGAAAGAAATACCTGTGGATGACTCTTTGGTCTTGTTCAAGGGCTGCTTGGTTTTTAGGCAGTACATTCCTAGGTAACCCTGGGTGGAATTTGTGTAGTCGTGTTACGCAAAGTTCCGCAAAGATGTAAAAAATCTCCCCGAGCTACGCAGAATTCCGCGAGCACGCGGAATTGCTTGTTCCACCCAATCGCGATGCATTTTTCCTGTTCGGGGATGCTTTTGCCTGCTCGGGGGGAAAACATCTCGCAAACTTGCCCATGCGGTCGCCAATTGGCGCGGCCATCTTGTTTCACTTGTCCTGCCCGTTCACGATGCGTGTTTCCTGTTCGCGAACGCGGATGTCCGATGGCATGTCCGAATGACGTGTTCCTGATCGCACACTCTCGTGGGATCGCACGGCCAGCTACCAAAATCTCGTGGCGCACGCGAGCGGATAGGAAAACTCATCGCCGAATGCAGGGATCCAGATAAGTCGCTACTGCGTGCGCAAACACGCATTTGTAAGCGTGAACAAGGAAAGAATTCCACTACATTGCGGATCGTAGAATTTTCGGCAATTCCGCATTCTCCGCGGAGCGTATTTTACCGCCCAGGCCTATTCCTAGCAAGAAAGCACGATATGGAATTTAGATGTATATGCTATGTAACAGTAGGACTGGATATGTTTCTAATTTCAGGGTGTACACTGGTAGGGATTCCAGGATTGACCCCATGGTTGGCCGTCCACTTTCGGAGTGAGTGAGAAAATTGTGTGGGAACTTGGTAGAGGACTTTTTCTAACAAAGGTCACCATTTATATGTAGATAACTTCTAAATGGTGTGCAGTTGTTCAGGGAATTGGCCAAAGTTGACACTGTTGCTTGTGGCACAATACGTTCTAACAGTAAAGGTTTCCCAAAAGAACTTGTTTGTCAAAAGCTTGAGCGGGGACAGTGTGGTGCATTGCGTAGTGAGGAACTTCTGCAATGAAAGCACTTCACCTGTGACTGTTTGGGATCAGGATGCTGAAGTGTACAAACCTGGGTAAGTTTTAGACTGTAATAGGCACATGGGTGGTGTTGATAGAGTATATCATATGTTGGAACCTTACCCTGCTCTTTGTAAGGCTTACATTTGGTATAAGAAGTTGGATATCCATCTTTTCCACTTGGCAACCTTTAATGCTTTTATTGTATTTAAGGATTGTTCTCCTGAGTCAGCAATGACTTTTGTTAAGTTTCAGCAGTCTGTGATAGGCAGCCTTGTTGTTGTGGAACAGGCACGTGTTCCTAGGGGTGGAGTGGTGGAGGATGTGGCTAGATTGAAAGATCATCACTTTCCTGATCACATTGCTCCTATGCCCACAAAAGACTTTCCCAGTAGGAGATGTAGAGTCTTTTGGCAAAGAGGTGCACGGAAGGAGACTTGTATGTATTGGCCTGAGTGTCCTTTGAACCCTGCGCTGTGTGTGCCTGATAGTTGTAGAATGTACCACATGCATAATAATTTTTGGGAGTATCCATGAGTTGTAAAGTGAACTGCATGGTCTGTATTGTTTTATATTTTTTGTTCAGTTTCAAGGTTGGCATTAGTGCGATGTATTTAGTTTCATCTTTTGTGTTTGCAGTTTTGTATCTACTTACAATTTGTTTGTGTATTCTTTTTTGTATAAAAAAACGAAATGTGATGGTGGAGTGTGTAGACGTGTGTGTAGACTAGCGCGCTTGGCTGGTGGTGTGCGTGGACTGGCGCTTGACTGGCATTGTGTGTGGACTGGCGCTTGGCTGGTGGTATGTGTTGACTGGTGCTTGGCTGGCGGTGTGCGTGGACTGGTGCTTGGCTGGTGGTGTGTGTGGACTGGCACCTGGCTAGCGCTGCGAGTGGACTGGCGCATGGTTGGCAGTGAGTGTGAACTGGTGCTTGGCTGGCAGTGTGCTTGGACTGGCTCTTGGCTGGCGGTGAGTGTGGATTTGCACTGGCTGACGGTGTGTGAGTAGCGATTTGCTGTTGGTCACTACACACACTGGTAGCCAAACGCCGGTCCACACAATCTGTCAGCCAGTGTGGTTGCTGTGTCAGGCATGTGGGCATGTGAAAGTGATGGATCCTTGAATGGCGCTGTCTACTGATGTGAGTGTTGTTATGTGCTGGGCCCACAGCTGGCAGTGTGAACAGTGTTGTGTGTGTCACAGATATGAAAGGTGTATGCATGGCCTGTAATGCGTGCATTTCACCTACTATTTGGATCTTTACCTGGCTTCCCCGGTCCGCCGCGGTTTGTACTGATTGTTGCGGAGGGAAGATCCGTTATTACCCACACTTCCGGGGCCTCACTTCTGCCCCGGTTGATGCTCTAGCTGTACCTCTAGTCATCCAGGTGCACCTACTTAAGTGCAGGCTGGAGAGGACGCGCAGCAGACGCGCAGCGGGCGCGCCTAAGGCAAGCCCATCTGTGCCAGTCCGTGCCCGTTTGCGCCTGGCCCAGGACTAGGGCCAGAACCCCTGGACTAATTACTGAAGTTAGACACACTTTAAAATATTCGGGGGAGTGGCTCCATGCCCTTCGCAGACCTAGGAGTAAGGCATGCATGCTGTTCTCCTGTGAAGCACTGCCAAGTGCAGATTACTTTCAATGCCCAGAATGTCTTACTAAAATTCCCAGGAGCACCCGGGCGTTGCCTAAACCCAATAAAAACCTGGCCATTTCAGCGACAGAGATCTCAGAACTCCAGTTAGCAATTATCAACGCTAGGTCATTGATTAAACACAAGTACGAAATTGCGGAATTTATTACTGATAATAAATTGGATATCTTATTTGTGACTGAAACCTGGAGTGAACAAACATCTGATCCGGATTTTAACATTGCAGTTCCTCATGGGTACAAAGTGGTTAGACTGGATAGACAAGCTAATAAAGGGGGGGGCATGCAATCATTCATAACAGCAAGCTTAATACACATTGCTCATGTGTACCTACACTAGAATGCGAGGCAATCCATTTTAAAATCTCTATTCTTGATCGAGAGACATTTAATGGAATACTAATATACCGTCCACCTGGCCCTAGAAATAGCTTCCTGACTAAGGTTCATCTCCTATTTGAATTAGGGCTCCAATCTAAATTTTTCACTATCCTAGGTGACCTGAATTTTCATCTTGATGTACTAGATGATAGGGACACACAGGAGCTCTTTGACGTCACATCATAATTCGGACTGCAGCAGCTTATACATGATCCCACCCATTTAGCAGTACACATTTTAGATGGACTGTTTACTAACAACCCAGCCATATCTATTCTCCCCCTGGCCTGGAGTGATCACTGTGCTGTCTTATTTAGTTATAGTCCGCCACGATCTCACACTGGTAATACGTCTAGCAGTAAGACCCTTGGCAGACTATGGCATAAAATTGACCAGAGCACACTGGAAAACCAGCTAGTACAAGCTTCAGCCATAAACTACACAGCATGGCTGGAGTCCAACTTTGCTATCGTAGCACCTAGCACAGTGATAAATAAAAACAGGAAAGTGCCATCAGCCCCTTGGTTCACGGAAGCCCTACGATTAGATAAACAAGCATGTAGAAGGCAGGAAAGAAGATGGAGGAAAAACTATGGGGCAAATTATCAAGACAGGCAATAAAGTTATCGCCACTTTAGCGGCAGAAAACTGCCGCTAAAACGGCGATAATGGGCTTGATAATATGCTCTATGGAATTCCAATTGAAGCTCAGGTTAGATGTCCTTCACAGAAAAGTCTCGAATTCAATGGTCCAGAACTATGACAAAATGAAAATACCGTTAGTGGCGCTGGTCGGTAGCCACTAAGTGCGATCTCACCGAGTAACGGTTAATATAAACCACCAAGGTAAACTGAAATGACCTGAAAATGTAAATATAAGATGGCCAATAATGACATTCCATCTAATAATGCGAAAAAGTGACAAATAGATTATGAACGATCCCCGTAGCCTGAATGTGCTCACAAGGGCAAAGTTTAAATAGGTTTGGTTTCAGTAAATGGTACCAAGACCATATCATAGGGCAAATCTGATAGGTTAACACCTACTGGAATATGCGCGTATGTCGTGAGCACAAACGTGTAGAAGTGCCGAAGAATGAGTAAACGCATCATTTGATACCGTGGACCATACGCTTTTGGTCGAACGCCTAAAAACCATAGGGTTAGGAGGAAGGACCCTCTGCCTTTTAACTTCATTCCTTTCGGATCGAACTCAATCTGTGCAATTGGGCAATTTTAAATCTGCACCTTTTATCTTGCCATGTGGGGTTCCTCAGGGGTCCTCGTTAAGCCCTACGCTTTTTAATATTTATGTTTCTGAATTAGCTTCCTTGATTAGAAGCTTTGATTTAATTCCCACCTCTTATGCCGACGACACTCAGTTGGTTACTTCAGCCGACTTCAGAGACAAGAACATCAACTACTCCATCAAACTTCATGACTGTATGGTCACCCTGAGCAACTGGATGGGTAGGCACTGTCTGAAGTTGAACTCAGAGTGGGGACTAGTTTGATGGCCAGACACACTGGGCCCTACTCTTACACCAGCAGCCAAGGCAAAGAATTTGGGGGTCATCATAGATGAAAAACTCAACATGAAGTCCCAAGTTTCTAAGGTGGTCTCCTTCTCCTTCCTCACTATTAGAACTGTATGTAAAATTCTGCCCTTTATCCCCATGGATAAAAGAAAAACAGTACGACCTCCTGTGTCTTATCCAAATTGGATTACTGTAATGGATTGTATACTAACTTACAATCCAATTTACTTAGAAGGGTGCAGGCAGTTCAAAATGCAGCGGCTAGACTGGTCTTGGATGTTCCTAAATGCCAATCTATCAGAGCAGGCATTCGGGAATTGCACTGGTTACTAGTTGGTCAGCGGATCAAATTTAAGGCTCTTTGCATCGCGTACAAGGCATTGCATAGAGAAGGACCACGATTCCTTTTGGACCTTTTTAGCTGGTATTCTCCTAACAGATCGCTTTGTTCAGCTAATGCCTACCTGATGCCCACCCCTAGAATTAAAAGGACGAATTGGGGGGGAAGAAGTTTCAGCTACAACACTATAAAGGAATGAAACGCCCTTCCACTCTCCCTTAAAAAGACTTCATCCCTGCTTGAGTTCAGGAAACTGCTTAAGACATGGCTTTTTAGAAATTAACTCTTTCCTGACACAGCATGGCAGATCATGAGCTCCTAGACACCTCCGGGTAGTAGTGCGCATAATAAATTGTTATAACATAATATAACACACATAAAGAGATTGGTGCCTTGTCATGGCTTTACAGCTCACGAGCTGTGAGTCAATGGTTCAGTTTCTTGCCCTTTCAATATTAACAGTGCATTTCATTTTTGTGAAATTTCTTGTTAATAAAAGTTTAAATATTGAACCATCACTCACCCTCGGGCCAAATCCAACCAGTATGTGCATGTATTTCAGGAAGAGATGGTTTTGCAGTAATATTTGTCTTTTCTGTCTTTCTCTGGCAGGGTGTAGATTGTCCAGTTTTCTGAATGTTGTAATGTGTTGGTCCTGCAGCTGGCAGTGTGAATGGTCTTGTGTGTATCACATACAAAAGGTGTGTGAAAGGCCTGTAAAGCGTTTGGGGCCTTGGCGCAGCTTCACAGCTCATGAGCTGTGAGTCACTGGTTCCGTTTTTTGTCCTTTCAATTATTAACAGTGCATTCATTTTTTGTGAAATCTCTTGTTAATAAAATTTTATATACTGACGCATCACTCACCCTCGTGCCAAATCAAACCAGTATGAGTGTGTGCTTGAGGAATAGATGGTTGTGCGGTAATAATTGCCTTTTTTGTCTTACTCTGCCAAGGTGTACATTTCCTCTAGGAAAAATCTACCAACTCTAGATATTTTTGTAAACTAAACACCCAGGGGAGTACATGTTGATGTCTCTTTCTGGGATCCAAACAAGTTATATTACCCACAATGTCCTGCAAACCTCAAAAAGTGACTAAAGTCGTCTTTTCCTTCAATTACTGTACCATAATTTTCACACTTCACAAAGAAACCACAGATTTCCTACCACCCAGCATTTTCCCAAGTCTCCCAATAAAAATGGTACCTCACTTGTGTGTATGGGCAAAGAATCCGCCACAGGGAAGGGCCAGAACGTATTGTGGAGACATCAAATTTATCTATCACAAACTGACCTGATTTTCCAAAGGGGTTACCTGCAATTGGGGGAGTCCAGGGAGGTATGACTTGCGTGGATCCCCCAACATTTTCCTGCCTAGAATCCCCTGCAAACCTCAAATTTAGCTGAAACTTCTCATTTTTCTCACTTTTCTGTGTGGTAAAGTTGTGGGATCACTGGGCTGACTTAAATTTCCTACCATCCAGCCTTACCCCAGGTCTCCAAATAAAAATTGTACCTCATTTGTGTGGGTGGCCAAGTACCCGCAGCAGGGAAGGGCCTAAAACATATTGTGGAGGCATCAAAATTACCTATCACAAAACTACCTGGTTTTGCAAGGGGGTCACATGCTCTTTTGGTCCCGGCCTCGGCGGCCATCTAGGGAAACCTACCTAACCCAGACATTTCTGAAAACTAGACAGCCAGGGGAGTCCAGTGAGGTATGGCTTGCATGGATCCCCCAACATTTTCCTACCCAGAATCCCCTGCAACCATCAAATTTAGCTAAAAAAACACATTTTCATTACATTTCTGTGTGGAAAAGTTGTTTCAGAAAAGTTGCTCCAGAACCCGGTGAGAGCCACACAATTCACCCCAGCTTAGATTTTCCTGGGTGTCTAGTTTTCAAAAATGTATAGGTTTACTAGGTTTCCATAGGTGCCGGCAGAGCTAGGGTTCGAAATCTACAGCTAGGCACATTGCAAAAAAGGGTAAATTTTTAACTGGAAAGATTTGATGTGAACACGTTGCGTCTTGGGCCATTTCCTGTCACGCGCACTAGACCTACCCATACAAATGAGGTACCATTTTTATCGAGTTACTTTGGGAAATGCTGGCTGGGTGGAAGTTTGTGGATCCACTCAGATTACAGAACTTTCCATCACAGAAATGTGAGGAAAATGTGTATTTTCTTTTACAAAGTTTGAGGTTTGCAAGGGAATCTGGGTAACAGAACCTGGTGAGACTCACACAAGTCAGCCCATTCTGGATTACCCTGGGTGTCTAGTTCTTGTAAATGTATAGGTTTGCTAGGTTTCCCTAGGTGCGGGCCGATCTAGGGTTCAAAATCCACAGCTAGGCACATTGCAAAAAAGGGTCAGTTTTCACTGGGCCTACCCACATAAGCGAGGTACCATTTTGTTTATTGGGAGAATTTGGGAAATGCTGGGAAGGTGGAAGTTTGTGGATCCACGCAGATTGCAGAACTTTCGATCACAGAAATGTGAGGAAAATTGTTTTTTGATACAGTTTGAGGGTTGCAAGGGATTCTGGGTAACAGAACCTGGTGAGAGTCACCCAAGTCACCCCATCCTGGATTCCCCTGGGTGTATAGTTTTCAAAAATGTATAGTTTTGCTAGATTTCCCTAGGTGCTGGCTGAGCTTGGGTTCAAAATCCACAGTTTTGACTGGAAAAATGTGATGTGTCTATGTTGCATTTTGGGCTGTTTACTGTCGTGGACACTAGGCCTAACCACACAAGTGCAGTACCATATTTATCGGGAGATTTAGGGGAACACAGAGTAGTAGAACACGTGTTATTACCAATTGACTTTCTTTGCATTTCTGCCTTCCAAATGTAAGACAATTTGTAAAAAAGTAGTCACTTTGAAAAATGACCTCTAATTCATATGCTTGTATGGGTACCCACAATTTTGGAGATGTGCAAATAACCACTTCTTCTAAACTCTATATTTTGCTCCCATTTCGGAAATATATAGGTTTACTTGGTACCCATTTTTCACTCTTTATATATTTTACCAAATGAATTGCTCTATACCCGGTACACAATGAAAAACCATTGAAAGACGCAGCTCAGTTATTGGCTCTGGGTTCATCGAGTCCTATCTATCCCTGCAACCAGAAGGGTTCAGCTGATGTAACGGTATATTGCTTTTAAAAATCTGTCATACATAGAAGGCTGCTTTTTCAACTCAATTTCAATATTTTTTTTTTCAACTGTCAGTTTCTATTAAAAAAACAACCTTGGGGGCGAGGCCAAGATGGAGGAGGGGCAGTGGCCAAGATGGAGGAGCGCTAAGATGCACTCTGCCTTCTCTCCTCCACCCGTCGCATCATAAGCACCAGTTTTGGTGTCTATCCGCACAAGAGACGGCGGAATTATGAAGCATATTGCTTGGTGATGGTCCTCGTGGACATCTATGCGGCAATCGGCCCAGACTGGGCCTGTTTTCTGGACGTTGGCGTGTCGCTGGGGTCGGCGCTGCCGCGCCCGTTACAGTCGAGACCGACGGCGCTGGGCTGCAAAAAGCTGAGTCACAGCAGAGGCGGACAACTGGACCTGGGGGAGCATCCTGCTGCCTGGGGTCCGCTGGCGACGAGCGTTGCAATCAGTGGCGGCCCTGACGACAGGACCCTGAACGGAGCGGTGGCCTACCTAGGGTGCACCTGGGGAGCGTGACGACCCTCGAGAGGGTTCCTGGCCTGGAACAAGCGCGATGAACGCCCAGCGATATCCTGGTCTTCAGCTTCGCGAGACCGGTGGCGGTGAGATCTGCTGCCCCCTTGCTTTGCTGCGGCCCCTGTCTCCCGGGAATGCTGGAGGGCCGTGGTTTGAGCGGCAGCCTGTTTGCTGGAGGCGGCAATATTGGAACTGTGCCTGCCTGGAATTAACTTTCCGCCCCTACTTATTTGGCCACTGTGGTGCAGACTCTCGGGCCGGGCCCCTGCTTTACAAGGCCTCCGGCTTCCGGCCTCCAATACCATGCACTCTGGGCACCCTGTCCTTGGAAGGCCCACGGAACTTTGGAGCGTCCTGGCACTGCCCCCTCTCCACGTCAGCCTGCATCCTGCTCAGGGGGACTTTTGCAGGAGGCGCGAGTCTGAACTGAAACCTGTGTGGCAGCTGGGCTCTTACTGCGTGATTCTTGCAGCACCTTGTAGGTCCCGTGGGCCCCACTGAGCACCGTTGACCACCTGCTGCCCCGGTGGTGACTTAATCGACGTTCATCCGCATTGACCTGGTGCAGTGCGACCATAGAGGTTTACCGCCCTCGCTGACACGTGGTGGCGGGGCCTTGCCAGTGTGGGGATATGAGCATGACATCATCCCTGGGCAAACGTGACAAATCCACTGCGAAGGAGAACTCGCTCTAGAGACCTCTTGGCCCGAGCGCAGAGTAGCGGACAGACAACCCCTGGCCAGCAGGGTGCGGCAACGCAAATGGCCGATATTGAAGATGCACCGGTGACGTGGGCCTTCCTTGAATCCTTATTCGCAGCTTTACGTGATGATCTCCAACCGGTGAAATGGGACCTCACAGCAAAGTTAAAGGACATACGCAAGGATGTCGATGACAAAGGGGAGAGGGTGGCGTCCTTAGAAGACAAAAGTGATGCTTGTGACACCGAATTGGCGGCCATGCAACAGGAAGTTCTTTGCATACACGAGCACACTGGAAACTGGATAGAGCACACAGAGTGGGCCCACCCAGGGCATCATCGGCGCCCCCGCAGACATCCTGGTCTGTGTACAGGACTTCCGTACTAAAGAGGAGATCCTACATAAAGCCAGACTGCTCCAACCGATCTCCTCTCGTAACCAGTCACTTGCCCTCTACCAAGATCTGGCTGCCATAACGCATCAGAAATGTAAGACTTTCTGGCCCATCACGGAGGCACTGCGCCAGCGAAACATCGCCTACTCCTGGGGACACCCATTCCGTCTAGTCTTCCGGCACGATGGGAAACTATTCCAGCTCCTTTCCCTGTCCGTGGCAAGCAAATTACTGGAGATTTCTCTTCCAGAGGACACGGAGGATGACGAGCGCACCTATTCCGGCCCCAGTGATGTTTGCCCCAAATGGAGGCAGCAGTGCCGGCGGCGACGAGGCACTCAGTGGCCGGATCCGCAGGTGGTAAAGAAAGAGCAGCAGGCCGTCCTGGAGGCCCTGCCAGGGACCTTGGCAAAGCAATCGTCAAGTGACTGAGCCTGGCCATTACACCATATTCTTTATATGTTTTGATGCTGTTCGGGTTGGGGGAAGGGGTGGAGGTCCCCTCTGGCCACTTTATACCCCCGTAGACCTTTTTACTGATCATCCTTGGATGACGGACTAATGACAGAACTCAAGATTCTCCTTGGCACCCGTTGTGCCTTAACTTTTTGGGTTTGTCATTTGCGTGTTTTTGTTCTGTCCCTTTTTCTGCTCTTTTTCGCTATCTGTTCTTTTCTTTTGGGGGATACCCAGTTCAGGGCAAATCATAATCTTCTTTCACTGGCGCTGGCATTCTGGGGTTCCTGCTGTCCTGCGGGTCATGCTTGGCGTCCACTGATTTTTGGCCATTAAATGTGAGGGACTTCCGTTAAAATACTCACGCTCAACGTAAGAGGGCTTTATAATCCCATCAAATGCAGAACACTCCTGTCCTATTTAGAGAGTACGAAGGATGACCTTTGTCTTCTCCAAGAGACACACCTTCTCACTAAGGACTGCCATTGCCTCTGGTCCGGTGCATTCCTGACTCAATTCTTTTCCTCCAAGCCAAATAAGACGGCCAGGGTGGCAATTTTGGTCATGAGGGCTTTCCAAGGGAAGGTGCTACAGAAAAGGGTGGAGATAAAAGACAGACTACTCACTTACCAGTTTCTTGTGGGGGGCCATATTTTACATGTGGGATCCATGTATGCCCCTATTGAGGGTCAGGAGCGATTTCTACACGAAGCTCTTACTGATGTTATGGCAACTCAAGATCGTCACATTTTGATAGGGGGAGATCTCAACCTGGTGTTCGACAAGGAGCTTGACAGGTCAGCACAACGCACAAGTCAGGTGGGCTCCCTTTCACCCAAAGTCCTCACCAGATTACACAACCTAGACCTTACAGACCTTTGGAGACACCAACACCCCCGGTCACAAACCTTTTCATACTACTCCAACACTCACAAAACCTATGCTAGGTTAGATTATTTCCTAGGTTCTAAGGCATTGCACGACGCTACGCTCTCAACTGACATTCTGACGGTTGCCCTTTCCGATCGTGCCCCGATTGAGGTTGTACTAGCCCTCCCACACATCCACCGCCCAGTCCGACATTGGTGCTTCCGAGATGCTTTACTGCACAGACCTGACACAGTGACACAGCTGCAGCTAGCCCTAGAGGAGTTCCTCACCCATAATGACAACCCAGATACTGCCCTATCTATGCGGTGGGAAGCTCTCAAAGCAGTCATTCGGGGAAAGGTCATTGCCATCTCCTCCGCAGATAACGCGGACTGCAAAACAAAGAGGGAAGAACTGAAACAGAAAGTGCGGGAGTTAGAGCAGATGCACAACCGCACCGGAGCACCTCGCATATGGCGGCAGCTGCCTGGGCGCAACTGATAGCCATTGATCGAGACAAGGCAGAATATGCAGCGATGCGGCTATGGCATTCCTTTTACACAGGAGGGGACAAGTGCGACCATCTCCTAGCACATAGATTTCTGGAGGTGCGACTGCGTGAGGGTGTCCGGGAAATTAGAGACAAAGTAGGGGAACTATGTTCGGAGGATGCGACCATTCTCGAGACCTTCCGTAATTTCTACGCCCAACTTTACGATGCACAACCTCGTGACGGAGCCACTATTGAGGCATACCTTGCACATGCCCATCTCCCCACCCTGACACCATCTCAAGTGGCTCATATTGAGAGGGAGATTAGGACAGAGGAGGTTATCGCGGCCATCTCCCGCTTGAAATTGGGCAAGGCACCAGGTCTGGATGGCTATACCGCTGCTTTCTATAAGCAGTTCTGCACGACTCTTGCCCCATTGCTCACCCAGCTTTTTCATTCTTTTGCAATGGCTGGGGCAATTCCCGCCTCCAAGCTAGAAGCGGCGATAGCCGTTATCCCTAAGCCTGGGAAGAACAGATCAGAGTGTGGGTCGTATCAACCAATCTCACTCCTAAACATAGACCTGAAGCTTTACCCCGGCATATTGGCCATACATACAGGGAATAGTGGACCCTGACCAGGCCGGATTTATTCCGCAGCGACAGACTAGCGACAACACAAACCGTGTTGCGCATCTCATAGAGAAGGCCTTTCGCATCCCTGGGAAATACATGCTCCTCACCATCGATGAGGAGAAGGCCTTCGATAGGGTTCATTGGCCATATCTTGAACAGACACTGGTCCATTTCGGAATTGGGGAGAAGATGCAGACACACATTTTTAACTGCTACAGGTCTCCCACTGCTATGGTGCAGATCAATGGGCATACCTCCAATCCTTTCCCTATCCATAGAGGTACGAGGCAGGGATGCCCCTTATTGCCCCTGCTCTTCGCTCTCTATATGGAGCCTATGGCTCAGAGAGATAGAGATTGCCCTCGGATCACGGGCATCCGCTTTGGAGGGGATACACATTCCATAAGCCTCTATGCTGACGATGTGCTCGTCACACTAGAGAATCCTGAGCAGGCGTTAGGCCCCTTTTTGGATGAATTGGACGTTTTTGCCGGCGCCTCCGGGTTCAAGGTTAACTTGACCAAATCTACAGTGCTGAACCTTTCGCTGTCATCCCAGGAGCAGGAAGCCCTGCAGGATCGTCATCCCCTGCAGTGGTCCACAGACACCGTTCCCTATCTGGGTATATACCTGGCTCCGACTCTACAGGTCATGCGTACCTCTAGTTACTCACTTCTTCACTCTCACATCCGCTTTGAGTTACAGAGGTGGAAACACCATCAGATCTCAAGGCTGGGGCGAGTGGCAGCCGTCAAGATGACAATACTCCCCAAAATGCTCTATTTATTCCAGACGCTTCCCCTGCCGCCCCCAACTGGATGGCTCCATAGGGTGCAGTCGGAACGTTCCCATTTTATCTCGCAAGGGCGCAAACCACGGCTCAAGCGGACAGTTGGATTTCTCTCACCTCATGAAGGTGGCTTAGGGATCCCAGACCTCACGCTTTATTTCTACACCACACAGCTCTGGTATTTGATTGAGTGGAGCTAGGCTGAATCTGAAACACACTGGCTCTTCCAAGACTGAGCCGTGGCAGGCACGTCTCTTATGAAAATACCCTTCCTCCTGAAGAACCACCACCCCCCAATCTTTATGCCTCCGAAGTGACACGCTCAATTCTCACAGTCTGGGACCGGACCAACACGCGTCATAACCTGACAACTTTCCCATCTCCACTCACTTTGTTCGTGGACAATCCTGCCTTTGGCCCAGGGATGGGCCTTCAGCCCTATCGCTTGTGGCAAGAAGCCTGGTGTGGTGCATTAGGTCTATTGTTCGCAAAGGGTGACATCATCCCCTTCTCGCAGCTCCGGGCAGACTACGGCCTCCTGGAATCTGAACGTATGCATTATTTACAAGTTCGACATTGGGCTATGCACCCTGACAACCGCTCTCAGGCCACTAGACCCCTCACCACATTTGAACGATGGCTCATCAGACGGCCCTCGGACAAGAAGTTAATCTCAGACCTATATAAGATGCTCCTGTCCAGATACACCCACACTTACCATGCGGGGCGTGCACGTTGGGAGAGTGACCTGGGACGTCCCCTTAGCCTTGCAGAATGGGGGGTGCTTCTTACCGAGCGCGCCATACAGCAACACATGTAGACCTCACTGAGACACTTACTAAGTTAGTTTATCACTGGTATTACACCCCGGTGAGGCTCCAACAAACTGACCCAACGCAAAATCCAGACTGCTGGCGGGGCTGTGGGAAAAGGGGCACACTGGTCCACTTATTATGGGACTGTGAATACCTTCAGACCTATTAGATACACATTTTAGATGACATGGACAAGCACCTCAACACTGAAATCCCTAGATTTCCTGCCTATGTCTTATTGGGGGTGCCAAACCCACTCACTTACCCTTTGAAATCTAGGAGAGGAAAGCAGATAGCTATAGCACTGGGTACAGCAGTCCAGAACATTTTAATTCACTGGAGAACCCCCCGTATTCCTGTACACTCCAAATGGTGTCAACGGCTATGGCACGTACTAGGCATGGAAAAAAATTCTCTTACACTAGTGGGGTAAGGCTCCTCCTTCGGCGACTTGTGGCAGCCGTTCCTTTCTCCACATGCGCAGGACTTTTGGGAGCTCTATTGCCTGATGTATCTTCGCCTGTTACGCCTCACAACGCCAGATACCTCTAGGTAGGCGGACTCGCCTTCAGGACCGCTAATTCGCCTGGCACAGTGCTACCATGCTGATATGGACCGGGTGGGGTGGGGGGTGGTTTCTTTTTTCTTTTAGGTTTTCTTTCCTCTTCCTTCCTGTCTCTCTGGGTGGTGGGTGAGATTGTATTTGCTTTTGTTTGTAGTTCTAGGCTACATAATGCACTGATCAGTATTGCTGTAGGGCCAGAGTGGCCCGTTTTTTGTGAACTTGCTGTGTAGAAAATGTTGGTTTTCTGACACAAGTCTGCCTGTCTCTGAAAGATAAGAAGATGGTAAATTCAGCACCGCAAACTCTTTGCTGATACAATTTGAAGGGAAAAAACCAGAAGCTTTCTTCTGCACCACTTATTTCTCATATATAAAAAAAGAAAATAAATTTCGCTGGATTTTGGCAAATTTCTGGGTCCTCTCTAGGGGAACCCACAAACCCTGTGTACCTTTAGAATCCTCAAGATGAAGAAAATAATGCAAATTTGTTGTGGATACCTTACGTGGACAAAAAGTTACAGTGGCCTAAGTGCCAAAAAAACAGGCTTAGCACTAGGGGAGGGGGGACCTAGCAGCAAAGGGGTTCAGAAATTTTGCAGTCTCTCCTGTGAGCCTTCATTTCTATACTTTGTGGCCTTGTGTAAAAGTTAATCCTGCCAGAGGTTGTAACTTTTAACTTGCCTCTTTGCAACCTTTGCACCCTGGCATTTCCTGTCTTGCATATCAATCAATCAATCAATCAGGGGGTGGTAAAGCGCACTACTCACCCATGAAGGTCTCAAGGCACTGGGGGAGGTGGGGAGCAGCTCCGGATCAGTCGAAGAGCATACAATTCAGTTTATAGCATTCTGCATCGTTTCGTTTACTCCATGCAATAGTCAATCTTGCAATTTTATTTCTCGTAGTGTTTTCTTTGTAATGTTTCTTTATCAACTTTTTCAAATCTTAATGGCCCTCGTTGAATTGCTTTCACCTTTTATCTTATTAGGACACTTCATCTTGAAAATCGTCCTTTACAATTTACACAGGATCAATGCAGTTATAGTGACGTTTCTACTTAGTAAATCGGCCTTTTGTGGCTTTACACATTCCAAAGTTTTCCTCCACAGTTTCTTTCCTTCATTTGAATACTGTCTTTTAAAAATGTTTTTGCAAGAACAGTCTTAACTGAAACCTTTATTGCATTACTTTTGATTTTCAAAAGTAATGGAGAGTTTATAACGCTTTTGGATCTTCACAACTGGTGAAGTACCTAAAGTTCACATTATTTTGCATGTACAGTTTTTTTTATCACATTGGTTATTGTTTTGATACCCATGAACAAACCAAAATCAGGCAACACAACACGATGCAAATTGGTACTTCCATGCAGTTTTAATATCCTCCCATCCATAGGCACCAAAGCATTTTGTAACATTTTGAAAGGTCTTTTAACAAGTACATTGAAAATGCTTTTATCATGTTTGCTCCTCATGCACAACACTGTTTCTGCATCACAGAGCACCTGTGAATCCACGACAAGCTATGCTGTTTCTTCCATGGACAAGACACTGACAACCGGAGCAAGAGGGTGACCACAGGAGAGTCTGCCATACAGTCAGTCTTAGTGGGTGTTTCTTTCCATGATTAAAGCATTGATTATTATTGGTAGTGGAGTGTTGTACATTTACTTTTATTCATTATAAGTATATATATTGTTTCTTCCATTTCCATTATGTTCTCATACCTGTTCATTTGCATTATTTTTCCTCCTTCCATCAAATCACCTATCGTCATGATATGTCATCATAGAACTCTGGTCAGGTATTTATATGATGTCATGGAATGTTGGTCATTCGACTGGACTCGCCTTATCTATAATTGACCTGTTACCCTGTGTTAGCCTGTGGGCCTTTATTCTATGCTTTTAATTATATTAATAAATTATTTCATCACCTTCCACTTCGTCTTTCGTTACATAAAAATTTGGCGCCGATTTTCAAGGACCGACGGCCCACAGACAACTCTACTTGAGGAAACATACTTAGTTGTATGCATCGTTGGATTTCAAAACAATAATTTTTTAAAAAAGAATTTGAAAAGGGACACATCAAGATTCTCTACTGAAATGCAAGTACTTTATGGCAATATTATTTTGATTATTGCCCAATGCTAGCATTTTAATCCTTCTATGAAGATCGTTATCATTTAACGTTTTGGCAGTTGCGGGCGTAACTGTCAACTGAATTTCATCATCGGCTCGAGCTCTTCTGTGACGTATGTGCATTGCAGTATGAGTTGAAACCCTGCACTTGCCGTACGCGTCACACGCACGCACAGCGTATTATACGAGTAGCCATTTTGAAAACAGGCAGTTTCCAGTTAAACTGACTAGAAAGCTCATAATTCCTGACAGAAGCATCATGCCTGAAGCAAACGATGGAGTGGAATATAATTTATATGCTAGTAGGTCATAACAACTAAGGAGAGAAATATATATGAAAAATAATTCATATCTATGTTGAAAACTTAAAATATTACAAATACTAGACTTAGTATCTTCTAGAAAACGAATATAATATGGCACAAAGCAGAAATATTTGTGTACCATTTCACTTCCTAAATGAACCTGGAAAGCCACCAATACGATGGAGATGGTTGAGGGCTTTTGAAAATTACCTAGTATCCATAGATGGCAAAGCATACAGGGCCATATGTAGGTAAATTTATTTTACCGATTCATAAATACCGAATTTTACCGAATCGGTATTTATGAATCGGTAAGTTATATGTAGGTAATCATTCGGTAATAATTACCGAATCGGTAACAATCGGTATTCAAGAATCGGAATTTACCGAATCGGTAAATACCGAAGTGGTATTTACCGAATCGGTAAATGCCGAATCGGTAGTTACCGAATCGGAAATACAAAAACACATGACTGGATGAATCAGCCAATCCTGTGCAACCAAACCCCACCCAACCAGGAAGTGGCCACACCCAGGCAGGTGCACACAATCATCAGACTCTGGAGAGGCTGGGAGTGCAGAGGAGAGGCAGGGAGCCAGTGCCTGATTGTGCAGCTCAAACACACAATGTCCAGCCAGGAAACACAGAGAGATGGAGGGGAAAGGAGGAGAAAGCAGAAATTTAGCCCCAAGGAACTGCAGGTACTAGTGGAGGAGGTGGTGAAGCAGCACCAGAAGCTGTTTGGGAAGCAGTCCCTGCAAGTGCCTGAGTCGGAGAAGCGTAACATATGGCTGGGAATCCAGGCGCAGGTCAATGCTATCGGAGTGACCCCCAGGGACATTGAGGTGCTGAAAAAGCACTGGTACGACCTAAGGATCATCACGAAGAGGAAGATGGGGGAACTGCAGAAGGAGGCCAGCCGGACAGGAGGTGGAAGGAACAGGGCACCTGCCCTTACCGAACTGGAGGAGCTGGTGGAGTCCACAATAGAGCCCGAGAGTGTCGTGGGGCTTGGGGATGCCGACAGCTCTGCCAGAGCCACCACCCAACAAGGTAAGACGCATGCACAGCAATGTTGCCCCCCCTACCCCTATCCCACATCCCCAATTGTGAAATGAGTATCCCACTCCAGTCCATGTGTTAGTGCATACTGGCAATGCATTATGGGAGATGTAGTCTGGCAAACCCCAACCATGAACTGAATAGCACAGAACAACAAGGCATGGTACACACATTAGCGAAAAGCAGGCAGAGGACAATTTGAGAGTGTAACAGAAATGTATTGTGATGCTTGCAATGCAGGGCTTCAGGTACACTGAGCTGATGTTGCATTTCTGTCCACAGATGATACATTGCGCAGGACTGCACATGCAACAGGAGAGAGGGCACACCGGCAAGACAGGTCAGGGCTGGCCAGCACAAGTTCTGCCCAGAGATCAGTACCACATGCAGCCTCACCACCACAGCCAGCATCACCACCACAGCCAGAATCACCACCACAGCCAGCATCACCACTCATGCTTGAGTCACCGGCCACATCACCGCCTGCATTGGTGAGGTCGAGGAGGTGTGCTGCTGCCAGGTTGCGAGTGTTAGAGTCCTCATCTGACGACTGCAGGGGCCCGGAGCCAACCACTGTGCCCCAGGATGAGAGCCATGCCACTGTGCCCTCCACCTCAGAGGGAGCACACACAGGTGCCAGACGGCGCCGCAGGTCTCGGGTGCAGAGTCCACCAGCACACGATGAGAGCCATGGGGTGTTCTCGGGGCTCGAGGGCAACATGTTGAAGATACAGCGCCTACAAACAAAGGCAGTGATGTCAGTTCAGCGCCAAATGCAGGGACTGAAAGCTACATTTGACAACATGGACAGGGGCATCAGCGCTATGGCGGTGGGGATGAGTGAGATGGCTGCGGGCATGCGGGACATGTCCCAGTCCGTCATGCTGTTGTGCAGCAAGTATGATGCAGACAGAGCTGCACGGCGCCGGGAACGGCAGAGGAGAGATAGTCATACGAGGGCACTCAACACGCTGGCAACTGCCACTTCACTGCTCTGCAGGCGCTCTGTGGCTATGCAGGAGGACCTGACACACTGCAGCAGCGACGTTTCGAGGGGGATGGTGCAGGTCACCAGTGCACTGGAAGTGCTACTGACAAGCCAGGCGGCCACAACTGGTGCTGGGGATGCTGTGGAAAGCATAGAAACCAGCAGCAGGAGCAGCATTACCCCCCCCCGGTCCCAGATACACGCAGGAGCAGCAGGCGGCATGGGCCTGCCACTAGTGAGGATGCACAATCCGTGGCATCCCACACTGTAGTGCGTGGCCGCAAACAGTAATGCTGCACGGCATAGCCTAAGACAATTGGGAGTCGTAACCCTGGACTTGCTAGTAGTCATTACACAATGTTGACAGAATGGCTTTTTCTTGGTGTTGTGGCGTAGTGCCGCATTATTAAACTACGTCATGACATCCAACAACTGGCTGTGTCCCCTTACTCACTCAGAAATAGTTGCATGTGATCTCTGCCCGTCTCTCTCTCCCATCTGTTGCTGTTGGCACTCCAGCTGCATTGGCCTCTGGCTGTCCTGACTCATCCTCATTGTCCTCAAAATCTGTTAGTTCCACCTCTGTACCTCTCTTCGTGGCAAGGTTGTGCAGCATTGCACAAGTGGCAATGATCTTGCAGCAGATGATGGGTGTGTACTGGCGTGCGCCTCCGCTTTTGTGGAGGCAGCGGAACCTGCTTTTCAATAGTCCAAACGTGCGCTCCACCACGTTGCGTGTAGATTTGTGTGCCACGTTATATCGTCTCTCACTCTGGGTTGATGGGTGTAGGTAGGGAGTGAGGATGAATGACCGCACGGCATATGCACTGTCTCCTAGGTGAGTATGAGAGAACCATCAGTCACATGCCTCAATACACGATGATTTGCACTTAGTAGAATGGAGCGTCACTGTTACTTACCTAGCAGGTATCCTTCTCCAAATTCTCCCGCAAGCAGTCGTGTGTAGATCCCACTGTTCTGGAAGATGAAGGAGTCGTGGGTGCTCCCAGGAAACTTAGCTACGATATCAGTGATGATGTTCCCTGCATCGCAGATTACCTGCACATTTATGGAGTGGGTGGACTTTCTGTTCCTGTAGATGTGCTCAGTGGAAGCTGGTGGGCAGATTGGAATGTGTGTGCCATCAATACAGCCTATGACATGGGGGAACTGTGCCATGTGATAAAAGTCTGTTTTGGTTTTCTGCAGTTCAGCCTGTGTGTTTGGGAAGCTGATGTAGTGGTGCATTCTCTGCATCATGGCATCCAGGAACTTCCTGAAGAAACGGGACAGGCAACTCTGGGATACACCGCCCACCACAGCTATCACCCCCTGGTAACTGCCAGATGCGAGTAAATGTAGGCTGCAGAGGACCTGCACATGTGGTGGTATGGCATGCGCCCTTCTTGTTGGCTGGTCCAGGAGTGGGTGCAGGTCCCTTATCAGGTCCATGATGGTTTGTGGGTGTAGCCTGTACCTTTCATGTATCTCAGCCTCAGTCTGTTGAAAGAGTGTGATGCGCTGTCTGTAAATGTGTTCCTCCCGTCTACAAATCCTCAGACCTGCTGCCTGTAGACGTAGGCGCCTTGCAGTGACATGCAGAGCGGCCATGTTGTCCATGCTGTTGCATTTTGGGATTGCTTATATGCACTGTTGATGCTTACCACCTGCTTTCAATCTGTGTTAATTACCGACTCTTAATTACCGAATGTCATGGATTTCTTAAATACCGAATTTACCTACATTTCTTTTCTCATTTTACCACTTCATATTTACCGATTCGGTAAATATGGATTCGGTAAATATGAATCGGTATTTTTGTATTCGGTAATTATGAATCGGTATTTACCGATTCATATTTACCGAATACTGGTTTTTGGCCTCCTACATCTCACTTGACTAAATACCGGTCGGTAACGGGATATTTACCGAATTCCGGCCGTTACTGACCGGTATTTAGCTACCTACATATGGCCCACAGTGTTGAAAAAACCAAGCTTTGATGTTTGGTTCATTGGGTAATGCAGGACAAGAAAAATTTAATAGTTTACCAGACTGTGAAAGTCCACCAGGACAGTTTATACCTTTGGACGAATACCAAGAAGCAGTAAAACGCTTGGAAAAATAATTCTGTGAGGAACCTAATATAATGGTTGGCAGGCATACATTTGCTATGCGAAAGCAAAAAGAAGGACAGAATATAGAGGAATACATTGCTGCACTTAATGTTCTTGCTACAAACTGTGAATTTGACGACATGGTTGACACTTACATAAGGGACCAATTCGTATTTTATTGTTTTTCTAAGAATATACAGGAAAGGTTAGAAGCATGTAGAAATCTGACTTTGCAAGAAGTTATAGATATAGGGAAAGGAATAGAACGATCATTGGTATATACTAAAGAATTTTCAAATGATAGTGTGAATACTAATGTTTTGTCTTTACAGAAGAAAAAGAAATATGAACAGAACCCACAGATAGAACTAAAAGCGGCAGAAAATATGAAGGTAAAACATATACTTGTTACAGGTGTGGTTCTCACAATCACCTTGCAGACTTTCAAGGTTGCCCAGCAATAGGCAAAAGATGTGTTAAGTAAACAAAAGTGGTCCATTTTGCCATATCATGTGGAAACACTAAAAAGTTTGCAAGCAGTAAAGTAAATATTAATGCAATCGATGAATTTGATCAAGAAATGTGTTCAAAAACTGTTTTAACAGTAGAAGTAACTGAGGGTAAAATAAAAGGACCACTAGGTAATGTGCACTTTGGTGAGGTTGAATTACAAGTCATGGCTGATTCAGGATCACCAATTACCTTCATATCAGATACAACTTATAATGAGAAATGGAACAATGTCAAATTAAAGGAAACAGATGTTAATCCAAAGACATTTGGAGAGTATGAAATAGATATGGTTGGATATTTTGAAGACACAGTCGCATTCAAGGGCAGAGTATTATCAAAACCAAAATATATGTTGCTGAACGGGGACGTAACCTAGGAGGATGGAAAGATTTGGCAAAACTAGGAGTAATATTAAGTGCATTAGAACCAATTGTTCTTGATTAAGAAAATGTAAACTATGTACAGATACCCAAAAATATGACTAATCTGGAGTTTGTCTTACAACAGAACCAAGAGGTATTTAAAGATGAAATAGGCTGTGTGAAGGGATCGAGAACAAAATGTAATTAAATTAAAAGAGGGTGTCATTCCCGTAGCACATAAGGTTAGAACAGTTCCCCTATCTGTAAGAAAATATTTTTTTTAACTTTTGGAGAAATTATGTACTGAAGGAGTTATAGAGCCAACAGATTCATCCGAGTGGCTTTTCACTATAGTTGTCGCTAAAAAAAGGAAACCAGGTGACATTAGACTCTGTGCCAACTTAAGATCACTTAATAAAAAAACATAATAGTATATTGCCATCCTTTATCAAAAGTCCAAGAAATTTTGGCATCAAGTGCAGGTTCGAAAATCTTTTCTTTGATTGATCAAAAGTCGGCATATCATCAAATATGCTTATCTGATGAGTCAAAAGACTTGACTAAATTTTTGACTCCATTTGGAGCATATAGAGACATCAGACGACCATTTGGATTAGCTCGGAATGGCTTCTGCGTCCAGCGTTTTCCAAAAAATGGATGGATATACTTTTTAATGACATTCATGGTGTGGAAACATTTCAGGATGATATTCTTGTACATGCTAGCACAATACAAGAACATAATGAAATATTGAATACTGTTTTGAACATTCTAAAAGAAAGGGGCATGACTGTATCTAAAGAAAAATGTAAATTTATGCAGAATAGCATTGAGTATTTGGGACATGTTTTAAAAGCTGATGGCTTTAAACACCAACAATTATTTAGTCAAAGCAATCAGGGAGGCACCAAAACCCAAAGACAAGGAAACCCTTGAATCATTCACGGGATTAAGTGAATACTATTCTCTTTTTATATCTGGTTATGCTGATAAAGTAGAGCCTTTGAGGAAATTATTGTGGAAAGGTGTGACATATGAATGGGGAAAAGAGCAAGATTTAGCTTTTGATGAAACTAAAAGATCTATAGTTGAAGCGCCTACACTCTATCCTTTTGATGCCAATCTCAAAAATATTGTGTCAGTAGATGCCAGTTCAGTCGGTATTGGTGCTGTATTTTGCCAAAAAAAGGGTAATGATGAATACACAGTTGCATTTATATCTAGAAGACTAAGTAATGCAGAAAAAAGTTACAGTACCGTAGAGCGTGAAACACTTGCATGTGTATGGGCTGTAGAAAAATTGAAAACACATATCTATGGAGTAAAGAATTCAATATAATAACAGATCATAAGCCCTTAGTATACATGATGGACGGATGTGGTTGTGGAAATGGGAAAGCATCATCTAGGCTTGTTAGATTATTGCCAAAGAATTTAACTTTAAAATAAGGCATATACAGGGTGGTTTAAGTTGTAGAGCAGACTACTTGTCCCGCTTACCTGTATCAGATAGTGAGGAGGAATGTCTAGAAAAAAACTGAATATGTTGTTGCACATATTGATGCTACCATCATGTGTGAAGGTTCAGTTACTGAAAAAGAATGGTTGGAGACTCAAGAAAAAGATAATACTATGAAGCAAGCCATTGAGTATCTCACAACTAAATTTACTCCCATTAGAAACTTAAATAATTAAATGAACATTTTTCAACAAGTAAGCGATGGGTAACCCTGGGCATAGGACTACGCTACGCTCGCAGAGCGTGCGTAGTTTGTGCAACTACGCGCTACGCGAATTGCACGTAGCACAGTGCGAAAACGCGCAGCGGGCATGTTTTGCTTGCTTGTGGTCCTCAACGTCAAATTGGCAACTGCGAGCGAGCAAAATAACATAACTTTAAGTTGCCGATCGCAAGCATGGAAAATAAACCTCCCGGCAAGATTCTCAACATGGGGAGGTCAGGTTTCTCATTGCGAGTGGTCTCGTATGCTCGCGACCGCTCGTGATGATAAAATACCAGTCTGCGTTGAGAAAGCTGCCGCTCGAACACAAATCTACTAGAGCGGCGGAAAACGACCGCTTGCACTGTGCAAGATGCGGTTTGCACTGATTGTGTGGACAAGCATCCAGCACTGTGCAATCAGTGCGAACAGCATTTTGCACAGTGCACTACGCAGTTCGTGTAGCTACGCGTAGCTTGTGTAGTGCGAAGTGCACTTCGCGTAGCTACGCGTAGCGCTACTACGCCCAGGGTTAGCGATGAGCTAACTATAGAGAATGGTTTTCTTAAAAGGCATGATCTTTTTGTGCCTCCATTAAAACTACGTAAGAAACTCATAAGTTTAGCACACAAAGGACATCCTGGAAGCACTGCTACCAAGAAGATCTTGCGTAATTATTGGTGGCTAGGAATAAATACTGATGTTAATCTTCATATTGACCAATGTGAACAATGTCTTAAAGCAGATAAACACTGGAAAGTAAGTAAAAGTGAAATGCAACTAATTGAAATACCTGATGGACCTTGGCTAAAAGTTGCAATTGATTTTTCAGGCCCATTTAATCTTCTTGAAAGTAATTGCAAGTATTTAATTGTTTTAACAGACTACTACTCTAAATTGGTTCACTATGAGTTCAATCAAAATATCACTACTGGAGTTATTATTGATTTCTTAAAGAAAATATTTTCTTCAGAAGGTCAACTTAAAATGTTAGTTTCCGACAGCGGAACACAACTTATGTCCAATACTATGATTGAATTTTTAAGAAAACTAGGAATCAAACAAGAAAAAACTCCTCTTTAGAGTCCTTCCTCTAATGGGCAAGTAGAACGTGTAAACTGGTTCTTGAAAGAAGATGTTCAATTGGCAATAGCTTCACACTTAACTGTAAAAGAATACATTAGAGAAAAAGTAAACAGTTACAACAACACAAAAAATTAGATAACTAAACACACTCCCTTATACTTAATGAGAGGAAGAATATGCCATGATGCATTAACACCTAAGTTAAACAATTGGTTTAAGAAAAATACTAAAGAGAATGAAATAAATGACAAAGTTACAAAAGTACATGAAAAATTGTAGCAAAACAGATATTAACAAAACAATATTGTGATACAACCAACAAAGCTAAAAACAAAATGTTTCAGGAAGGAGATTGGGTCAGCATAAAGAAACCATATAAAGTTCTCAAAGGAGAATCTACCTACACTACCCCTTTCTGTGTCAAAGAAGTGTCAAAAGGTGCTGTCTTTTTGGGAGACAAAGGGTTGTGGAGCAAAAGTGATATTGCTAAGTTAATACCAGGACAAGAAAATATCGTTATGAATAAATGCACAGCAAGAAGTAAATTTAGATGACAGTATGTTAGGCTTTGAGGAATATATTTCAAGAGATTGTAGTTTAATACAATATTCAGTGAATTTGTATATGACACTACGTTTAGTCCTATTGAAAAATAATGCACATTTTCTGATGTTGATGCACAAGCTAATGACAGTAATATTCAACAGGACAATTCTAGGATTGAGCTCAATACTAAAAATGAGAACTGTGTTTTGCAAAATGACAAGTGTGATGTTAATTCTCTCCTTGAAGCTAGTCAGAATTCCTTTGGAAGAATAGTTAGAATACCCAAGCATTTTGAGAATTTCGTACTGTATTAACTTCATGTGTTTTGGTTGTGAAACAGAGAGATGTTGTACATTTACTTTTATTCATTATATGTATATATATATTGTTTATTTCATTTCCGTTATGCTCTCCTACCTGTTCATTTGCATTAACTTTCCTCCTTCCATCAAATCATCTATCGTCATGATATGTCATCATAGAACTCTGGTCAGGTATTTATATGATGTCATGGAATGTTGGTCATTCGACTGGACTCGCTTATCTGTACTTGACCTGTTCCCCTCTGTAAGCCTAAGGGCCTTTATTCTATGCTTTTAATTATATTAATAAATTCTTTCATCTCCTTCCACTTTGTTTTTCGTTCCATAACAAGGAGGAAGAAGCCTTAACTGGATTTGTTTTTGTTAGCTCAGCGAGAACTTCACTACCCGCCCCATGGTTCTCTGTTGAACTAAAAATGGAAAAGAGCAGATGCAAAAGGTTGGAGCGCTGCTGGAGAAAGTACTAGAATCCTGTTGCAAAGGATATGTATAAGAAAGCATTTATGGAAGTCAAAGCAGAGGGCAAGGAGAGAATACCTGGTTAACCGCATAGAGAACTCAAGCAATTCTGCAAACAAAATCTTTAAGATTGTCAGATCTTTTACCAATCCGGCAGCATCGGAGGGTATCATCCACCCATTCCACTCCCTTTGCACAAGCCTGTCAAACTTCTTCGAGGAAAAAACTCAGAAATTGTATTCCCCATTCCCGGCTAGGGCAAAGGCTGTGACCATACAGCAACCTGCTACTTAAAACACCTCGAGCTCCTTTAGGGTGTTTCGGTCCTTCATAGCCGAGGAATCTCTGGCTGAACTGCAGAGATGCAAGTCAGGTGCACCTGGAGATCCTTATTCCCCCCACCTCGATGTTTAGATCTTGGGCTCCATTGCTAAACCCGGTGCTAAACCCCTTTCTGAAACTGGGCATCTTTTCAGCTACATGGCAACAGGCACTCTTACTTCCACTGTTGAAGAAACCTAACCTGACCCAGCCGTGCTAAGTAACTTTCAACCAATTTTCCTTCTGCCAGCACTTGCAAAAATGCTGGAGAAGATGGTTCAGCGACAACTACCTGATTTCTAAAGGGGCGAATGGCCTCCTTCATGATACCCAATCGGATTTTCGCACTGGATACAGTACAGAGACAGCCCTGGTTGAAGTAACTGAATCTGTGAGAATGACTGTTGAGGGTGGTGCATCAGCACTGCAAGTACTGTTAGACCTATCAGCAGCATTCAACATGGTCTCCATGGTTTCCAAGCTTACTGGAAAGATTAAATCAGTCCGGCATTCGGGGGTTGGGTCTCTCCTGGATTCGATCTTAACTTGAGGATCGTTCACAACAGGTTTTCCTATGACCATTTCAATCTATGCTAAAAAAAGCTAGTGTGTGGAGTTCCTCTGGGCTCTGCCTTGAGCCATTTGCTTTTCAACATCTATTTGGCACCAGTATTGGCACTCATTGCAGCAGGGGGGGTGATTGCGGTCTCCTATGCGGATGATACCCAGCTGGTGTTCTCTTTTAAAGAACATTTCGCTGACGCCTTCCACAATTTCAAGAAATGTCCGAAAAATATCCCAAGCTGGATGAATAGTAACTGCTTAAAATGAAATGCAGACAAAACAGAGGGTCTGTTATTTAGTCAGTCACCTCTTCCGGCATTGTGCCTATGGTGGCCCACAGACATGAGACTTCCGCCAAATCCATCAGAAGCAGCCAAAAATCTTGGCTTTAAGTGGGAAACTGATTTATCTTTTACAACACAAGTATGTCAGATTTCATCAGCTAGCTTTGGGAGGTTGCGTGGCATAAGGAAATTCCTCCATTTGCTTCCAGGGGAGAGCCACAGGATAATAGACCAAGCGCTGATGACTTCCCAGTTGGATTACGCAAACAGCTTGTATCTGGGGCTACCAGCCTACCTGATACATACTCTTCAGATGGTTCAGAATGCTGTGGCAAGGCTGATTTGCTGGGTCCCTTTCCGGCAAAATATATCCCCCCACCGGAGGTGTTTACATTGGCTCCCAGTGGCTAAAAGGATTGAATTTAAGGCATTGACCTTTGGTTTCCAAGCCATGGGTGATATGCCCCTGGGTTATCTCAAGCGGTGGCTCAGCCCATATCAACAGGAATGGATGTATAGATCCAACCACCAGTGATTGCTCTGCGTTCTGCGTTATGCTAAGGCCCAACAAGGGGTAGGTCCTTTTTAGGTCTCGCCTGACCCAGCGCATGCGCTGGTCTGGCGAGACTTTTTGTGAGGGCTCCAAAAAGTGCTACCAGGCCAGCCTGGAGCTACAGTGCATGTGCGCAGGCGCGCGTGACGCGCTTTACCGCGATTACTTAGACTTTCACGGCCGCACGGCCGCTTTGATGTTTGATCGTGATCGCGTTCACTTTCGCGGCCGCACGGCCGCTTGGCATAGCCAATAGGTCTCGTTTTTTGGACCTTATAAGTATTTAGTTATGCAACTGTTGCAGGGCTAAACACTTATAAGGTCCCAAAGGCGAGACCTATTGGCTATGCCAATGCTTGTTGGTTATGTCCTCAAGACCGTGGAACTCATAGCCAGCATACTTGCACTTACTTGATTTGGAACACTAGTTTAGGAAGGCCTTAAAAACCTGGGGCCATATTATCAAGAACGGCGATACCATTATCACTGGTTTAGCGGCAGGATATTGCCACTAAAGCGGCGATAAGGGGCTTGATAATATACCCTTGTGAATTGCAATAGAAGACCAGGCTCTGGTGTCAAGGACATCAAACCTGGGCTTCTATTGCAATTCACAAGGGCATATTATCAAGCCTCTTATGGCCGCTTTAGTGGCATTTTCCTGCCGCTAAACCGGCGATGATGGTATCACCGTTCTCGATAATATGGCCCCTGGCTCTTTAAGAAGGTATAATTATCTGTCTGTTGCGACGTTGCTGATGTAGCCTGGGTAGCACCGGGAGACCTCTGCTTGAGGCAGCTGTGAGCTTTATAAATGTTTTATTATAATTTATTATTATCTGGTCCGGACCATAGAACAAATGCCTCTTTGGCTTCTGTTAGGAGAACTAAGAATTTCCATCAACACATCCTCTAGACGTCTTGCTATACTGAGTGGAAATAGTGATACTCTTTGAAATCAAGCTTTGAGTCTTTTTAACTTTCTATCTACCCTGATAGCAAACCATTGTGGCTAGCTGCATTGGGTCGATGTCCTTAGAGTCTGCAAGATAGTGTCAAAGTGTTGATAATCACTCCTACTTTAGTTGTTCAACCACCAAAAAATGATTTGAGGATGCAAAGTACTCTGCATGCATCCCTTTCACCCATCTATACAAGTTACTTTTAGCCACATGCAGCCAGTTGTAAAAGGAGGCCTTCCCTCTCTTTCCTGGTCCTTGAGGGTTTTCTTCTACTAGCGTGGAGTTAGCCCAATGCCTTTGGCAGTATCTTTCCTACTGGCTTAATACAGTTATTCTTGCTCACACACTTCAGGGTGGCTTCATTTCCACTCAAGAGAAGTCGTCTTAGTAGAGTTTCTGCCTGCTCTGCAGGACCTACCTTTTGAACTGCATGTGAATGTTCAGAGGTTCCCAAACCAAGCAAATATGTATGCTGCTGTGATGTTCGACGCATAATGGGACCACTTCTATTACAATTTTAATGTACTGCTTTGAACTGCTGTGGTTTATCAGGAACTGTTAAATGAGTCTATTCAAAAATGCAATCCAGTTTGTGTTAAAAAAAATATCTAGAATTGGGGACTAGGACTATATTAGCTGATTCTCATTCACATTCATTACATTTAAGGGCATTGGCTGGTATCTCCTTTTCCAGCTCCAACAGCTCTATGTCTAAATTCCTGCATTTTTATTATACAGCCAATTCACTCTCCCTGCCAGCAATCTGTCTTTACATTTGCCTTTTCCCCTCCATATCTGCTTATGAGCTACCACAATTTTTTTAACTCAAACTGCCTAGTCTTCTCGTTCTAATTGGCCTTTGCGCCAAGGAGTGTTTGGCCTATTGCTATAGAATCAGCTGTGGAGGACCCACCAGAGACGGCAGTATGGTTAGCACTTCTACAAGAGGACCTTGCCCAACAAAATGCTTTGTTTTGGGAACTTTACTCGATCCTTCGTTTTGCATCCTTATATAGCCACTAGCATTACCTTAGAGTCAAAGGCACCCACCCCCCCTCGGCTGGGAAAACATGATGAAGATAATGACTGATCTTTGCTGGTGACATACATCTTGAGCCCCCTTCCCTTGTACTGTACCTTCAGTGCAGTTCCCTGCATGGCCTAAAACTAAATTTCCCCAAACCTTATCAGTCATTTTGAGTTTACCTGAGTGCTATGACAGAAGCTTTTAAATGGCATCTACAAACCAAATTAGTAATGGTAAAAGCTCTGCTTAGTAAAACACCTGGAGTGGTCAATTCATTGTCAGATAGGGACTACCTGCTGGCTAAAACATTATTAAGCATTCCATTGAGAATTTCGAAGGGACATTTCCTTACCTTCCCAAAGTTCTGGATAAAAGAATTAGGGGGTCATTACGATGGCAGACGGACTTCAGTCCATCTGCTTTCGTCCCAGGGATGGGGTCCAGCCGCCCATAAGGCAGGGGTCCCGCACCTGAGATTACAATGCGGCTGCCACCACAGTGGCTGCAAAAGGCAGTGTGAAATAAAGATGATGAATCAGCGTAGTGAAGATGAGAGTATTAATTGGTGGTAGTACAGAGAGCCGTCCCAGCTGGCACAGCCAAGGCACACAAACAGTAAATTTCACTGAGGAAACACTCAGGAAAGTAGCATCGTCAACACTCCGGATGACATCATCTAGCTCTGCTAGCATCGCATCACCACACCTCCCCCCTTTTAATAAAAACAATTCTAAATGAAGAAACGAGGGAAGGGATACAAAAAAGAAAGAAGGGTGCACAGGCGCAATGTAGAAAACAAACATGCCCAAACATGCCCAAGAAACCTTAACAAAGCTCCAAAAGTGGAATACAGTCAAGTAATCTGCTGGGTATAACATGGACCTTGCAATCAAACATAATCATATAATTTGCTTGGTCTAACATGGACCCTGGTGCTTTTCCTGACACCATCCTCCCGCAGAACCCCTTTGTGAGCTCTGACTGTTTCAGAGGGAAAACATGGATCTTTAGCAACATGAGAAGTGATCCACCAATTCCCATTGGACAATTTTACAGCATTCTTGCAAATTTCCACAATTTGTTGAGAATCCAAAAACTTAGAAAGACCTTTTCTGACAGAGACAGGATTTTTAATTCTAACCCAATCCCCGACAAGAAGTCTATGGGTTTCTTTCTTGAGACTAGGTTCACAACTCTTAAGACAGGCTTCAGCTGATTTCTTATTAGCAGATTCCCACACACATTTAATATCACAGCACTCATGGAAAGACTTCACCATCCAAAATGGGTAATGGGTAAAAAATGTGATGATGCTTTTCTTCCCCTCATAAATTCAAAGGGACTAAAATTGGTGGCAACATGGGGGAAGGTGCGGTATGACCAAACGAGATCTTTCACAGCTTGAAAAACACACAACTTGGACCTGAAAGCTGCTTGGACACACTCTACAATGACTCTGTTGAGCCATTCGGTTTTGCCATTGCTTTGTGGGTGGTACAGTGGAGTCCTAGTATGTTTGATATCACAGGAGCTCAGAAATGAATTCATCTCTTGCAAGACGAATTGGACGCCTTTGTCTGTTAGAATCTCCTTGGGATAACCTTCCCTAAGGAAAATTTTGTTCAAACAATTGATAACACTTTTTGAGTTAGGGATATGGATTGGCTCTATCTCAACCCATCTGGACAGATGATCAATAAGAACTAGAAAATATCTCATGTTGGCGGGTAGAACATTAAAGGGTCCAAGAAAATCCATTCCTAACCTCTGCCAAGCTCTTCTAGGCGGGAACACAGGAGACTCAACCTCACCTTCCAGAACTAAAACCTTGTCACTGGCACTACAACGCGTACATGATTTGACCAATTTGTCAATTTAGGAATCCATTCTAGGCCACCAGAAATCAGTTCTAACCTTTCTCTTGGTGATGGTTGAAACAAGATGACCTGAATGTGCAGCCAAAATAATCTTCTCACGGTAACACACAGTGGGTACAAACTTATCGCCTCTGATTATTTTTCCGCCCTCAACCGATAGCTCCTCACTGGCCTTCCAGAACATCTGTAGTTCATGTGAAAGACACTTCTCCTTGGGCCAACTTTTCTTGATCAAAGACAGGACCTCTCTAAGTACACCATCCTTGTCCACTTCGACTACCCAATCCTCCTCAGCGAAATATAAGCTGTTCTGACTAATAGATGCTACAAAACACTCCTCAACTTCAGTCTCCCAGTTTTGTTTAACTGTGTCAGCAATGGGAAGCCTAGACAAGCAATCCGCTCTACAATTCTTTCCCCCTGGAAAGTACTCTACACTAAAAGTGTATTCTAAAAGTTTGGCAGATAACCTGGATAAACAGGCAGGGGTACACTTTATTTTCTTGCCAGATAAGTCAACTAGGGGATGATGATCAGTCTTAAGCACAAAAGATGCTCCCCATAAATACGGCTTAAATTTCTCAGAACTCCAGACACAGGCCAGAAGCTCTTTTTCTATAACATAGTACTTCCGTTCCACAGGACGCAGAGTCCTGGAGGCAAAACCCACTGTGTTCTCTCTACCTTCAGGATACTGAGACAGGACAGCTCCCAGACCATTCGCGCAGGCATGTCCTGTGACAACAGTTTGTCTTCCTTCTACAAATGCTTGTAAAGCCAGGGCCTTAACAATATGGTCCTTGATGGATTGAAAATCTTTTTCACACTCTTCTGACCATGAATAGGTTGTCCCTTTTTTCAGCAGAGCCCTGAAGCATTCAGTAGTTTTGGCGAAATCTTTCATGAACTTGGCATAAACCTCACATAGCCCAAGGAACGACATGAGCTGTTCCTTGTTTTGGGGAGCTGGCGAGTCTACAATACTTTTGATCAAACCTGGTCTGGGTGTTATGCCATGCTCTGAGATATCGTGACCTAAATATTCTATTTCCTTCCCCTTGAACGTGAATTTGCTCTTATGTAGAGTAACTCCTCTATCCTCTAGAATTCTGAAAACGTGATCAATGACTCAATCATGTTCAGCCTCAGTCTTCAAAAAAATAAGAATGTCATCTGGGAAGATGACAACCTGAGGAATATCATGAAACATTTCAGTCATGAGCCGCTGAAAAACTGTGGCCGCCGAAGCTAAGCCGAAGGGTAGATGGCAAAATTGGAAAACACCATCAGGAGTAACAAAGGCTGTGAGGTGTCGGACTGAGGATGCAGTTCTACCTGATGATAAGCAGCCTTGATATCCAGTTTCGGTTACCACGAAGATGATCCAACTCTGGTGATCAAATCTTCAATGCAAGGAAGGGGAAAACCATCAACTCAGATGGCTTCGTTGAGGCTCCTCAAATCGACACACATCTTCAAGTCTCCAGACCTCTTTTTAGCCAGAACAATAGTTTTGACTTTTTTAATTATACCTTGATCACACAGTTTTTAAATGTTCGGATAAATCAGCCCTAATGCTGAGGGGAACATTACATAACTTATGCTTGACAGGCTTGACATTTTCTTTGACCTTGATAAAATGTTGAAAGTTAGTGATTTTTCTAAGACGTTCATCGAACACCTTCCCAAACTTGTACTCCCATTTATTAGCCATCTCAGTAGAGGACAGAGAATAGATGTTCTTGGCAGATTTAACGTGATCTAAGGCAGACTGTTTATCAATAAAGACAGGTTTGGCTAGACCAGGTTTGATGCTTAAGCCAAATTCTGCCTTATGAAGTATACCAAGGACATTAATCCCCCTTCTTGCCACGTACACTTTTCCCTTGATGACATCACCTAGGACACTGATGGTGGCCCAGAAATAGCCTAATAATTCAATTCTGCTACCTTCAAAGGCCACGGTGAGTATGTCAGCTGGTAACAAGCTCTTCTTTGACCAGAACTTAAGATATTTGTTTTGTGACACGATAGTAATACATGCTTCCGTGTCTACAAGAAGTTGAATGCGAGTGGTTTCAATGGTGACATCAACCTCAGGATCAGGAATGGGAGGTGTGGTTTGTTTCTCGCTACAGCCTTTAACCACTACTACATATTCTTGGCGTGTGACGTCATCGTCATCATGGCTATCAGGCTCATTCTGGACACACCTTATGTTTTTCCTTCTAGCTGCCATACAAACTCTAGCAAAATGTCCCATTTTTCCACACTGTTGGTTAACAGCTTGACATTTTTTACAGGACAAATTATGTAAAGTCAAACCACACCTGTAACAATACATTTTCTGATTGAATGACCTATTCTGCACAAAATTCCTGCCGCCTCTGAATGCGTTCTGCCTCTTGGTATCATCACGCTTGACAACAGGCAGTTTGGAAGAAACAGCACCTGAAATTATAGTATTGGACAAAGCAGTCTCTAATTGTTTATCATCCTCCATAGGGCTCTCTATACTTTTGGCAATGTCTACTGCTTTGTCTAAAGAGGGATGTGAGTAATCTTTCCTTAATTTTTTTACAGTAACATCTGGCTACAAGTTGGTCCCTAATGGGTTGCAAGGTAAAATACTCAAATTCGCACTTAGAGGCAAGAACTTTCAGTGCTGTGATGAAGGTGTCAATGTTCTCAGATGGTTTCTGCATTCTGGTAAAAAATGTGTACCTGTGTACTACAATGTTTTTCTTTTTTATAAAATATTTATCTAGTTGAGGTACAGCAATCTCATATTTGTCAGGATATTCGCCTTCAGGTGGATCATGTGGAGGTAAATGATCAAAGACGTTCTGTCCTACAACACCCACATGATAATACATAAGATTTTTCTTTCTTTCAGGTCTGAATCTTTGACCGTCGATTGAACCCAAATAATCCGAAAAAGATCTAAACCACAGTTTCCATTCAAGTGGAGGTTCTCCCGGTTCTTGCAGAAATGGAGCTGCAGCTGTGACACTCTGCATGATGATGGATGACCTGTGAGGTAAATATGTTAAAAAGACCAGGAAACAAGAAAAAGGAAAAGATAAGCAGAGAAAGAAAAAAAACAAGAGGAAGTCCAGTAAGAGGAGAGAAAATAAGAGAAAACAAGAAGAAAAGTGAAAGGAAAACTTTGTATTGTTCGTAATATAAGGCTCAACAAATAATGAACATTTGGCTGCCTCTTCGTTGAGTTTTGCCTTTAGCTGTGACCAGGGAGTTTGGTGGAAGAGGTGAAAATAAAATTGGATCACTGTATCATGAATAATGTGTGTGTGTATCACAAACGTGACACACAAAGAAATCCTGTTAGTTAAGTCACCAGACGTGTGTGTGTGTCACAGATGTGATACACGAAGAAATCCTGTTAGTTGAGTCACCAGACCCGTGTGTGTGTATCACAGACGTGACACACTTGAAGAAATAAACGATCTTGTTGCGAGTGTTAGATCGATGTTATTTAATAAAGCACTGTGTGCGTATCACAGAAGTGATACGATGAAATTTCCTGAGCGTGAGCTTTCCGATGTAGTTGCTAAGCATCCACCACACTGGCTGCAAACAATGAAAATACACTCAAGGCTGCCACGTGAGCGTGATGCGTAATGGCATTGCGCAGAGAGTCAGCACTTCATCAGCATGAACGAAGCTGAATTTTCCGTGGAGCGCGCAGCAGGCACGAGTCAGCCGATGAGGATTCCAGGAAACGCGCTGCAGCCACAAGACAATGCGCGAGCCGTATTTCAAACCGGTAAGTTGTAGGAAAACAAATATGAAGTTTCTCTCTTCAAAAAAAAAAATACATTGATGCCTGCTTTCAACGTGTCCTTAGCCTTGGTTTCCTTCAGTAATGTACAACAAAGACCAATCACAAAGAAGTAATAAACGGGTAGAAAAAGACACCGTTTCAAGCAAGACAGACAAAAATAAAATTGGACGCTCTCTATACCCCTCGGAAAATGTGCGTGGTCAAGCAATGAAGGAAATGGCACTCACGGTTTGCCCTGAAAGTGGAAGTCAAAGGGCACAAACCAGTACCTGGCGAGGTGTGTGCTCAGTCCAATTCCGTGCCATAGGTTGTATGATCAAAGTAGCATCCCGTCTTCTGTCGCCACTGAAATAAAGATGATGAAACAGCGTAGTGAAGATGAGAGTATTTATTGGGGGTAGTACGGAGAGTCGTCCCAGTTGGCACAGCCAAGGCACACAAACAGTAACTGTCACTGAGGGAACACTAAGGACAGGACAATCGTCAACAATCCAGATGACATCATCTAGTTCTGCCAGTATCACACCACCACACAATGTTAACATTGCGGCGGGTGCAGCTGGCTGCAGCACCCACCGCAATGGTAAAAATGCAGGTTTCGCTTTTCCCTGCACTACATGGCAGGCACCACGCGGTGCCTGCCACCTGGTGCTGGGAAATGTAGGGGGGCACCATAGCTGGCCCCCGTGCAAAATCCACCTGCCCCTGCACTAGGGGGGCCCGCAACGGGCCTCCAAAGTACATCCCGCCAGCTTTCCATGGCGGTTGAACCGCCACGGAAAGGCTGCGGGAGATCCAGCTTCCTGATCTGGCGGATGTTTCCTCTAGGCACCGCCACCATTCTGAGGATATGGCACGGTCCGACAGGCAATCGTAACGATTGCCTCTGTCGGGCCTGTGGCGGATCGGATTTCCGCTAGCCAAGCACACCACCCGCCATCGCAATCTGGCGAGCGGTAATTGGCCTTACGATGGCAGAGAACCTGCCACCAGCAGCTTGCCGGCGGCAGGTCACTGCCATCATAATCAGCTCCTTCGTTTTTTTGCCTGTAAAGATCTGTGTTCATTCAATGATACGTTCTAAGACTTATTGTCAGACATCAAGCAATGCTAATGTTGTAATTATCTTGATATTTTAAACTGTATTTTGTATTCAATTTTTTTTTGTTTTATCTGAGATTATGTATTACATATTAGGATGAATGATTGTCTAGACATGAAGCACTGTGCATCTTACTTCTTGTAATGCTTAGGGTTGAATTGCATTCAAATAGTGCAAATATATTTATTTTGGCCATTTTTAACAGAATTTTATATTTTATATAAGAAGATTTTATCTGTCTTATTAGTAATTATGAATTTTTCAATATTTGTGTAAGATGTATTCTTGGAAATAAATAAATAAATGCATACATAAAAGATGCTTCCTTAACTAATAGCTGTCAAAAATTGAATAACCACTAACCACCTAAATTTAATCCCGCCAAACAAGAATTCCTAAGACGTGAAAACTGACTACTTTTATGGGATATCCCGCCCTGGTTTGCAGAACTATAATAGCAACCCTCTTAGCTGGCGCAGTAAAAAGCCTAGGAATCCTCAGAAATTTAACAAGTCATGCCTCATGTTAAAAAGTCACTCAAGATACTAGCATGTCATTTTATCAAGAAGGGAATGTTTCCTGTAAGACATTTTCTGTTCTATCCAGTGGCCCATGGGCTACAGTTCTGTGACGTTCATGTCACTGAAATTTCACAAAATTTCTGTAACACAAAATTTTGATATTTCCGGAGACAGTGCATAACAAAAATTCTACCTGGTCCTAATTAGGAGCATTGCAGCTCATACTAAACAAATTAAAATAGTTGACAAGTTCACAAGTCAGGCTTCTTTCGTATAATAAACTTTGGGATCACATCACTCAGCCCTTCATGACACCTCATTAATTTCCAGTTCCATGATGACTCACACTTCGTATTACTCACTGAGCACTCCAAGTATCGATCAAATTCCTCCAGCAGAAATCACACACTCCATGACCTTTGTGCTGTCTATGCCACTAATGAAAGTACCACACTACAACAAATTAAGATCAAATTACAAGTTAAGAATGGGAGGTGTTTTCTTCTCAGTCCAAGCCGTCAAAAGTTGGAAATACCTACCCCTAAACATGAGGCGAATACAAAAGCACCTTGCCTTAACGAAGGTTAAAATGTGTCTCTTCACGCTTTACATATATATATGTGTGCGTGGATATACATATATTTTTATATATATGTGTAATTTTGATATTTACACATGCATACATTCATAAGAATGTGCGTGTGTGTGTTTGTATTTATATATATGTACATACACACACATATGTGTAACCTTTTGTATAAATAAAACGACATCCCTGTCAGGATAAGACTCTAAAGGAAGACGAAAGAGCAGAGCAGTGTCACAGAGCTGGACAGTGGCACAGTCTTCTTGCTCTTGATCCTTCCTCTTAATAAAGATTGGTTTAAATGCCTCTAAAGTGCATCCTGGTAGCAAAGCGCTGCGCATAGTATTCATTAATATTCAGTAATCAGCCTCAAAAGGATTGGGGTCTGAGCCAGCCTTATAAGATTCAAACCTGTGACCTTCAGCTTGCACTAAGATATGCAGCAGGTACATTACTCCTCTGAGCTGCTTTGCTAGCTGGCATTTACACAACACCACCTTCCACAGCAATACATTGCAAATGCCCGAAAGCTTTGCATTTTCACTTATAATCCGTCGGAATGACCTTTGTATCCAGACTGCATGGTTACGATTTCAAGCTAAAGCTATTGACTGAACTCTCTCCCTGGAGGCATTCGTGCGGTGTGAATAGTAAATCTCACCTGATGATGCTCAACAATACATACAAAGGGCATAGGCAACTGAGTGTGTCCGCGGAGGCAGCGTTTATGGCTGCACGACACAGTGGAGCGGAGCAGAGAGCTCTTTAACCAGCGGAAGGTGGAAGGCCCCCTGGGAAGGTCAGGCTTCTGAGTGCTGCAGCGCCATTAGCTCTGCCATTTCTGTAGAAATAAAGAAAGGTAGTGTTGCGGCTTCAGTGATCTCTCGCAGCCACGCAGTGGACGCGAATAACAGATGCCATCTGCTAGGCTGGTAGGAGTCATGAGCAGGGAATTCTCAGGCGGCAGGCGGGCAGACCTGTATTTCGAGAGCATGCTGCTCTGTTTGTTGTGTGCTCAGTGGCGTAACGAACCCCTGAAAAAGTGCATGGAGGGGCCCCCCAACCTCCAGTCCCAGGGAGAAGAGGGGGTCGCCTGGAGCTCAGGGGCCCCGCACCGCAGACCTGCAGGGACTATTGTTACGCCAGCGTGTGTGCTGTAATGTTGCGTTGTCCTGTGTTACGTTGACGAGAGAGCATGGAGCGAATGGGGGGTTCAGGGCTAGACTGGATATCAAAACAGCCTTGGAAAAAATACTCAAACAACCTACTCATACTACAAGAAGCAGTGACTGACAAAGGGCCGTGGGGTCATGGTTTGGTCATGGCAGACTATCATACTTGGGGGCATATTCTCAAGAACGTGTGATAATCATCACAAAAGTAACTCAACGCAACCTACAACATCGTAGTCTATCGCGGGAAATTTATGCTGTGCTAACCAAGTATTCACAACTCGGCGGTACCATGCGATAGTCAAATGGCCGCGTTAAAATCAATGCCACGCCGCAAAAATGCGAAACATGAAAGCAAAAAAAAGCTGCGATGAGGCCAAGCGCGATAGAAAAAGCTGTGAAAACCACCCACAGGCCTGCAAATCCCACAGGTCTGGCGGGAAAATGTACTATAAAAGCAGAACAGGAAAAACACACCAGAAAGAATCAAAAGTGCGCAGCACCATGGATGCACCCTGACCGAGCGCAGAGGCCAACGCGAACCCCACAAGCCCCACAGACCACCAGCAAGGTACAATGGGGTCGGGGAAGGCCAGGGAGAAGAGAGAGAGGAAGACGGGGTGCAGTCCGTAGCAACACAAGACCAGCGTCATGGAGGTGACAGCACACTACCAGCAACTGTCCCATAATCAGACTACCTGGAATGCAGCCGGAGTGTCAAGGAGGCGCTGGCATGACCTGAAAACCTAAACCAGGTACAAACCCGCTGTCAACAGGATGGCAGCAACGGCGACAGGAGGTGGAAGTCTTGCGCCACAGGAGGAGCAGGAGGAAATTGAGGCCAGTCATCAGTGTGGAGGCGGTGCAAGGAGGTGGACACAGCTTGAGAGGACCTGACACAACAACAACAGGCTGAGTAATGACCAGGGACTGGGGGTACGGGGGGAGATGGTCACAATGGCACACATGCACAATCAAGTATAGCACACTACACACCCACAATGACACAGGATCATGTCCCTCGTCCCCATGGCACACTGCAGCACACACACATAGCAATCACAGCACTTCCCATGACAATGTGGCACCAAGTGCAACACCTACACTGCAGAACAGGGGACACAACTGCGTCCGCTCATGTGCAGAAACAGGCCGATCACATTGGACAGAGCAGGGAACTGTGAGATGCATGTGCATGGGTACAACCTCACATCCGTCATGTAGTCCCAATGTCCACCCTCCCCCCCAAATCGCCATCACCGCCCAAACAGTCACAATGTACATTGTCACACAGTCTGCATGTAAACAAGAACAACATAAATGTCAACACAATGTCAACATGCATCTCCCCTTCACATTGCAGAGGGACAAAAAACACCTCCAGCAGGTCAGACCAGACAACCCATCAGTGATACAAGAGACGACCACCACACCTCCGACACCGACGCTCTACAACAGCTCATGGACTTCTCAGGCAACCCACCCCCAGGAGCAGGGCAGCCAAGCTACATAGAGAAGACCCCAGCCCCTGCACAGACCACACAGCAGGAAGCGCCTGCCATCACGGCTGGCTCCCAACACTTCACCAAGGCACACATCGCATTCCAACACCAGGTGTCAGAATGCCAAAAGGAGGTGGCCGAACAGGTGCGGGTGGGCTCAGAGCTCATGGAAGCTGAAGTAGATCACATACGTGGGTGTTCAAGTCCCATCAGGGACCACCTACACCTCACAAATGAGACCCACACCATGACAGATACACATGCATGCGCACATGTCCTGCAAAGAACCACGCCCAGAGCCACAGACTTATCATTCACACCCCGACGCTGGTCCTCTGTACGACGGTCCAGTCCACTCCTCATACGCATTGAGTGGCTGACGACAAAGCTACATGTCCAAGGTCTTACCCGCTGCCTGCGGTGCCATGTTTGCGTCCGCTGTACACAGCACAATGTAATGTTGTAGGGCCCAGGTCCCTCATGCATACAACAAGACCACAGGGACACACACATATATCATGTTGAACTGGCTACGGGCACGTGCGCCCGGCACCTTTAATGGTAGGGCCACATGTACAGTGACACCTGTGCTGGATGTGTGTGGGGTGAGTATAAGCCAGCCCGCACGGTGTGCTTGGTGCTGGCAACAATTTGAACAGTGGACACCAGTGCAATGGAAACAGAAAACACCTGCATAACAGAGTCAACTGCTGAGCAACATGGAGGAAGCCGGATCAAGGACAGCGGTCACCCAACATTTAAACAGAAGTGTCCGTGAGTTGCAGTGCACTGAGGTTGGGGCACTAGAGATGAGCACACTCATGTGAAGAAATTGCAAGGATTATGTCCCTTCGGGTTAGTCCTAATGCAGATGCAGTGGGGTATGTTACACCTGCATCAACTTCCTCATCAACGTCCCAGGTCTCCCACTTTGCCTGAGGTGAAATTGCTGCGAAACCTCTCCACAGCACAAAACTCAATCAGTAACGGTCCATGGGTTGCGGTGCACTGAGTCAGTGGCACCTGGAGTGCTGAGCAGGGGATCAGGGAGATGATGACATCCACGACAGGCCTGAGCAACTCCGTTAGTCTGCCAGTGCCACTGTGTGGACTATGGCAGATGGTGGAGGGAGTTGGCCCTTGCGATGGTGGAGCGTGCCTCCTGCGGTGATGCGATGTCCGGGCTGGTCAGGACTCGATTTGATGTGTGAGCCCTGGTGGCCCGCATTTGAGGCCGGAGGCAGCGGACAGCGCAGGGCCACAGGCACATGGCGTCGATGACCCCAAGACCACCGTCACAGAGGTCATCCAATATTCTTTCAGACAGGGTCCCTGGCGTGAGCTGCACAGAGTTAGTGGCCCCGGATGCGGGGCGGTGAATTGTAGTGCACTGAGGTAGGGCCACGCAGACTGGGCGAGTCCTCAGCGATGTCCGAGGTGAATGTGGCGGAGGGTTGCGGGGGACTGTGAAAGGTGTCCTCCAGGGCATGATGCACAGGTATGATGTTATCCAGAAGCAGCAAATGAAGGAGTGGAAAGCGACAGCCTCGTTGCCACCACCAATTCGGTAACAGCCACATGAGGATGAAAACTATCCCCTAGTCCATAAAATCAGACTGCACCAATGTACGACCAGAGAGTATCCATGAATGTCGGGGAACAGACTTAGTGGCACCGGGGCTGGGAGGGGGTGCAGTCTGTGATGATGCCGGTGCACTGATATAAACTCCGCCATCGCTAAATCAAGACTCTGTGACCTACTAGGCCGTAGGCATCAGTCATCAGTGGCCCACAGCCACGTGTCGTTGGCTCGCAATGCACAGAATTAGTGAGACCAGGGCAGTTGTCGGTAGTGTTTGATCACCTCCGTAACGATGATCCTATTCCCTCCAGACTGCAACGCGTCATCCTCTTACCCCTCTCCTTGCGTGCAATGATATGTATTCTGCCTTTGAATAATCGATGTTCAGTTCCAATTCTGTGACCTACTCATGCGCAGCGTAGGCTGAGGGCAGTAGTCCGTGTAGGCCCACAGACACGTGTGGTTGTAATGCTATGCACAGACTTGGTGGAACCACATTGAAGGGAGTACACTGATATAACATCTGCCATGAACATATGTACTTTGCCATGGTGTAATCAAGACTCAGTTCCAAATGTGTGACCTGCTTGACCATAGTGTAGGCCGGATGCAGCAGTACAGTACGTCAACGAGAAAGGAGTAAAGCGGGCCTGTGTTGTGGAGGCCGTGATGGTCTGAGGAGGCTGCCAAGGTCACGGGCCTCGGGCTTGGAGCTTGTGCCGGAACATGGTGGGCCCTTCTTGACACTTGCCGGTGTCAGCAGGTGATCAGTGAGGCCTGCTGCGCAGGGGTGGGCCTGACTGGTTTGGGGTTCAGCGGGCCGGGGTACGGCAGGTGCACAGGATCGCAACCTACTCCGCTCACGAGGACAGCGTCGGCCTCGTGGCGGGGTGAGAGGCACCATCCTGGCAGAGACGTTGGGCATTCGGAAGAGCACCACGCCCAGGACTACGTGCTTTTTATTCACACCCCTACGCTGGCCTGGCGTACGCCGGGCCATCCCACTCTGCTCACGCTTACGGGGGGCGTAACAGGCAACATTTCTGCTAACTCCCCCACTGGCTAGGGTGACATGGTTGCGTCCACTTTCCACTACATTCCAAACACCAGCATGGATATGGGTGTGTTCTGCATACTGCAGTCTGTCCAGCACATCGCTGCCGCTCTTGGCATTGTGTGTTAAATGGTAGCGGCAGTTTCAGTCGATAACCTTTCAAGTATTTGCCCGGCGGTAATCGCCTCTCATACCACTCGATAATTTACCAATGAAAGAGGCAGGCGCCGGAGACTGGAAGGCAGGAAACAAAGTTTTATTCCGTCGGAGCAGAACACATCAGATCAGACAGCAAGGTATCGTCACGAGGTGCTCTAACCGCATCTCTGAGACCTGGTCTCTTATACACCGGTTTATTGCTTTATTACATATAGTACATTCTTGAGATTCTCTTGATGCATGAAAGAACATCCCCTGAAGCCCCGGCTCAGATCCGATCCCACACATAGTTACAGTAGAGGTTCCCACCCTACCCGCAGTGGGAGATGGCTATCGCGCAGCAGGGAATTCCGCTAATTCCCGGGGGTGTGTGCAACCGGCCGAGTCTCAGGGGGTAGGGGCTTTGATCTACTGTAATCCCTTTGATGCGGGGTGTTTCCCTTACAGTAGGGGCAATAAACTGCATCCGCAGGGCTAGGTGATGGCCTGGGACCAGTTCGGACAATGGGGCGCAGAGGAAGGGGGTTATCAAAGGAGAGGCATGACCATGTATGGGATGTCGGTCGGATGTGGTTCCGTAGCAGGGTCGCGCAGAAGGAGAGGGTTTATGGCCTGTATGAGAGAGCGGGGGTGGCCGGCGCGCGGGGGATGCTCGCAGCACCAGGGGAAAGCGCTGGCGATCGAGAGTGAGTGGGGAGAGAGTGGGGTGCCTAAAAATGGCGGCCGTGCATTCACTGTGCGTGGCGCTGGGGGGGGAGGCAAGATGGCGCAGATAATGTTCAGTTTGCAGGCTAAATTTCCACAGTCCTCCCTTTTAACATATCTCGCCAGCTTGTCTAGTTCGGATTTATCCCCATAATACTGCGGACTTCCACCTCATAGAGGGCTTTCATCCACTCTGTTTCAAAGTTCAAAGTCTCAGGGCAGATGCAGTTCATAAAAAGCGAACATAAAGGTGGCAGACACTGAATCCCCAAACAACATCCACATAGTATCACAATCGGTATTAGGATAAATGAAAACAGCCTCCATCCCCAACTTTTAATAGTGTCCCAAAACCAACTCCCCAGCGACCATTCTTCTTGCTCTTGATGGACCTCTGTGGACAGTCTGTGGAGGTGTTCAATTGCTTTGTAGACTGAGGGTGAGTTATCTGGTACGTAGGTACAACAGCTGGACCCAATGATGCGGCATGCTCCTCCACGATCAGCCAGAACCACATCTAGAACAAGGCGGTTCTGAAGAGCCACCAGGCGGACGGCCTGAAGCTCAGCGGTGTTGTTGGCGAGGGCGCCAGCTGTAATGTTCATTGCTGTTTCGACTGCCTGGGTTAAGTGGCGGATGGCACGGCTGTTTGCCATCGGACCCCAGAGCGGAACAAGACCCTTTACTGCGTCCATGAACTGTGCTCCGGTGGAGTCGGCTTGTACAATGTCTTTGGCACGTTTCTGTCGGTGATGGTTTGCTGGAGCCACATATGTCGGGGGAAGGACGAAGGCGATGTAGCAGGTGCCTCCCCAACCTTTCGGGAGCCAGGTGTAGGCCTTAGTACCACAGACGAAGTACATATTCGGGGAGGCAACAAAGGAGGGTGGGTCAACTGAGTCCAATGTTCGGGTGATGAGGCAGGAGCTGTGGCCCACCAGCTGTGCCCCCAGGCCTTCGAGGCATACAGATCCAGTGATGTTGATGACGGACAGGGCCACTGTTAGGGTGGCGGCCGTCCGTTTTCGGAGGTAAGAGAAGGTGGGTCTGGCTGGATTGTTGAACACTTGCATTTCAACTCGTTCTTTGGCGGGGATGTCCATGTGAAAGGAAGTGTTCGATCTCAGAGGGCAGAAGAGGGCGGAAGTTCTACCAGTTTTGTTCAGCCAGAACCCATGGTAGAAGTGTGACATGGTTCTGCCGGAAGTGGCATTGTCCTTGTAGCTCTCCTGCAGGAGGATCAGCCAGGCGAGGCAGGAACCATGGACAGAAAAAGGTGAAGGGATGAAAGGGATTGAGTGCCCAGTGGCATGGGGTAGCAATCCACAGATCCAGCAGTTAGTGGCGTTGGTGGCAAGATTGTGTTGGTGGAGCAACTGCACAAAAGAGTTATTCCAGAACTCCTTACGCCTTTCTCGGAGTTGGGGTGAAAGTGAGATCAGATGGTGTTCTTTCGTGGTGGTAGGTTGAACGGTGGTCAGCAATGTCTTATGAGCGGGTGTGCTCTCCTCCATGATCCAGAAGGTGACCACGAGGAGAAGGCAAAAGAGAAGGGAAATGAAAAGTGCTATTGTCTTAAAGCTGTGCATTCGGTCAGTCTTTGGGTTTTTGTAGTGGATCTTCGGACGTCCGGTTGCTTCCATCATCTTCATGTCGGGCGCTTCCATCACCTTCAAGAGACTCGGTAGCAGGCAGAACCACAGACTTTGTTTTAGTTTCTCTCCTGGTGGCCTTTGAGGTGACTAGGCTACCGTTCTGAGATTTCCACTTAGCCTGTGGTCTGCTTAGCCGAAGTTCTCTCCTTTCGTCGCAAGTTATACCCTTCTTTGGATGGCACAGTGGGATCGGGATATTCAATCAATTCAAGTGTCTCTGTATCCGGGCAGCGGCTCAGGGATGGTCGGTCTTTGTCCAGAAGTTCCTCTTGGGCGGTGATGTTGTCCGTGGTTGTCAGGGTCGGTGATACCTTCTTGCAGTGGTGTGCATGCAGCCAATTGCGTTTCCCCTCCACTCAAAGAGCTGTTCGGGTGGTGATCAGGACTTGCAGGGGGCCCGTCCACCGGGGCTCCAGACTCTTGGTGCGCTGGAAGTTACGCACTAAGACGAAGTCACCGGGTTGGATGTCGTGCCCGGGGCCCCTGGAAACATCGGGAATGGCGTGCAGCACCTGCTGATGGATAACAGACAACGTCTTAGTTAGGTTATACAAATAGTCAGACATGAGGACGTCCGGGACGTCGTGGATAGATGTTGGTTTTGGTGCAGTCCAAAGGTTCATGGGCCGCCCAAAGACGACCTCGTAGGGGGTTAAGTGGTGTTTGGTGGGGGTGGAACGCATTGATAGCAATGCTAGTGGGAGAGCGTCTGGCCATCTTAGTCCTGTGGTGGCGACTATTTTTGCTATCTTAAGCTTCAATGTGGCATTGTGTCGCTCAACCAGGCCTGCAGATTGGGGGTGGAAGACCGCATGGAATTTCTGTTTTATACCCAACCCTTTTAAGATGAGTTGGATAACTTCGGCTACGAAGTGGGGGCCGTTGTCGCTCCACAAAATTCGACAAAGGCCGTATCGGGGGAAGAATTCCTTCAGTAGTACTTTTGCGGTAGTCATAGCGGTGTTGTCATGGGTTGGGTAGGCTTCCACCCACTTGCTGAAGGCACACACAACGACAAGTACATACTTTAAACCTTGGCACCTTTCTAGCTGGACATAGTCCATTTGTAGGACTTCAAAGGGGTGATTGGGGACCCCAAACCCTCCCCGGGGTACAGCAGTTCCTTTCCCAGGGTTGTGTTGGAGGCATACTAGGCAATGTTGGACCAGACGTTTGGCTGAGTCTGGTATTCTGTCGTTGTGCCAGACTTTGGAGATGAGTTCGATCATGGGGGCAGACCCTATGTGTGCGGGGGAGTGTGCCATGGTCAGCATGGGGATCAAGTATGAGTCGGGTAGCAACCATTTGTTTGAGTCTTTAGTCCGCCAACAACCGTCATCGTCCTTCTGTGGTAAATAATTTAATTACCGGGGCTTAATTTGATACAGAAACATAATAAAATAGCTCAGTAAATAAGAGGCAGAATCCGTGGTATTAGAGGTTCGGAATGGGCTTTATTCCAATGGTCGATTATAATCGGTTGCTCCAAGTTCCATCACCACGAAGGTTCAGGAAGTGAAGTACATACATTATTGACAATCAATTACTTTTATACAATAGGCATTACAGTGAAGCAAATACAAGAGGCGTAACAATTGATAGTGGTGATAATATGTTCGTGCGTAGCAAAAATAGGCGTAACTGGGAGTGATTTAAAGAACGTCATCAGATGTGATGTCATAAGAGGGTGGTTCTATGAAAGAATTTCGCAATGTCAGCAAAAATACTTGACAGAGATGCGCGCGCAGCAGCATGACGTGTGATTGACGTGCAACTAGGGGGTGAAGGGGACTTGACTTTTAGCTCTACATGTGGCGACAGAAGTCTGGAGGGTCAAGTCAACCTAATCCAAATCATATCTAACATCCTGTGTTTAAAGAACTAAGTTATCCAAAAGAGAGGTCTCTTCGAGTAGAATCTTATTCTATACTGACTATACTGACCATTAGTGCGTGTACAAGCGTCTAAGTGTCTACACTGTATGCGAGGGCGGAAATCTTCCATAGCAAATAGGGCTATGAATTACTTTCATAAAGACAGAGAAGCCGAGCCTTTGCTCGGTAGTTGGAAGAATGTTTACTTAAACTGCTAGACAGGAATGCATCGGGCAGGGAACGGAGCAGATAATTTCGGAGGTGAAATACAGTTTTTGGCAAGCAGCAGGCTTCGTGAGCCGCGCAGAGAATGAGACAAAGTTCATGGTCACAGATGCAGGCTCAGACTGGAGCTTTCAGAGGCAGAAGGCAAGAAGAGTTCGATGACAGAATCAGGGCCTACTTGCCTGGACTGTAAAAATGGCATAAGTGAACCATATAAAACCGGTGGCCTTTCATACTTAGGAATGGAATATCCGGCCTATTCATGGCGGATCTGACAGAGGACATGTTGACGGTGGACGCACATGTGTTTGCGTCTTCATAACTGGAACTGGAGGGAACATACATGTATTTGTGATTCATACATGAAACCGTTGGGGTCCAAGATAGGGGACATAACTGATCAGAAAAATCCATATTTCCACATTCCCTCCTTGTCCCCTACTTGCCCGTTAAGAGATATCAATCTTCATCAATCCATTGATCTGTTCATATAACATCATTTGTTCTTCTTTCTTCTTCCGTGACGAATGAAATCTTGGTGGTGGAATACACGATGTGGCACACAGACCACAGATCGCTGGTCCACATTGTAGACATAGACAGCAACTGAATAGTATGAGAAGGCCAATACCTAGGAAAGATAGGACCTTCCATCCAAAGGTAGATAATACACTCCAAAACCAACCGGACCAAGTCCAGGTGCCTGGGTTCTGGTGTATCTGGCTTACAATCTTATGAAGGCGAGTTATGGCTTTATATACAGATGGCGAATTTTCTGGTATGAAAATGCAACAGCTTGATCCGATGACCCTACAAGCTCCGCCCCTATCGGCCAAGATGACGTCAAGGACAAGACGATTTTGAAGCACAACAATCCGCATAGCAGACTGCTCTTCTGTTAAATTGCCTAAGGCGGAAATAGTTTCATTCACTACTGCTTCAAGGGTTCTAGTTAATCTACGTATCAGTTTACTATTAGTAACGGTACCTATATAGGGAAAGAGACCTTTATTGAAATCTGTGTATTTTTCCCATGCTGTTTCAGTGTAATCGACTATCGGGAGATCTCTCCTTACTCTAGTATTTACTAAATGAGTGTTTCTGTGATAATCAGGAGGAGCTAGAAAAACAGGTGGCAAAAGGAATCCAATATAGCAAGTACCATCCCAATCTAGAGGCAAACGTACATATGCCGTCTGACCACATATGAAATAGGAATGGCAAGAAGCTCTAAATGTAGACTTGCCTTGATCACTAAATTCTACTACAGTGGTGCATCTACTATGGCCCATATGTATGGAACCATTCTTTCTTATACATAATTCCCCTTTTACTGGGAATACGGACATGGCGGGCAAGATTGGAGTAGCTTCGGACTCGACATTTAGGATCATAAGATTAAGTGTAAAATTACCTAATCCATACACTTCATTTTCTGGATCCGTTCCTGTTCTCTGGGGAAGTCCCTCCTTGTTAGGGTAGCAGACCTTAAGCAAAACTAGGTTCAAATTTCCCCATACCCAGTTATCTTGGTAAACTGCAGAATTCGAATCTAGAGAATTAATTAAACTAAACCATGCTCCACAGGAGCCGTTGTGTGTGAACGGGTATGGAAAGAGAGGTAGAATTCCTTTATAATTCTGATAGGGAGGGAGTCGGCCACATATCCAACAATTTGTAGCATTGCTAACCTGATGGGAATGATGTAACATACTGATAAACGTGTTATTGCGCAGCGCAAATCTATAAGACAACTCAAGCGGAGGTAATTCACTAAAAGAATGTTCAGCAGTAACATTATAAACATGTCTAGAAACAGGATAATATATGTGCAGCAATATACTTGCAGTAATTATTAAAAGACTTAAGAAAAACAAGATTAATAATGTCACTATGCAATGACTACGCAGTGATTTACAGTACGCCTGTCGTTTCAACATTCTTCGGGTGTTTTCTCCACTCAGGTCCAAGGGATACATGTCAGAGACAATTCAACCGCTTCACCTTGGAGAGGACTTAAACAATCAAATTGCTAGACTGATTGGACCTAAGCTTTAGTTTATAATGTTCGAAATTACTTTTTTCAACAAAAGGAAGTTTTGAGTCAATGGGTGAAGTCACACAAGGTGTGGTATTCACTTCTGATTGTGGTCCATGAAATTTCTTGATATGACTTGAATGAATCCAGCCTTTCCTGCCCTCGATCTTCACGGCTGTCCTTGTGGTGAGCAACACCAACTGGGGCGACTTCCACCTAGGTTCCAGCTGAGTCTTTCGATCAAAGTTCCTCACGAGGACCAAGTCTCCCGGAACTACGTCATGGGGCTTCACCTCAGTGTTGTCAGGAAAAGCTGCAGCTACCTGTGAACGACAAGATTGTAGTGCAGACATCAAGGAAGCCAAGTAATCTGTCAGCATATTACAGTCAACATCAGTTATTTTGCGTGGTATAGGCGTCCCCCACATATTTGGTGGTCTGCCGAAGATCACTTCATACGGGGATAGCCCTGTTCGAGAATGTGCTACCATTCTCATGTAAAAGAGTGCAACGGGTAACGCTACTACCCAGTCGACACCTTTCTCTCTGCATATTTTGGACAATCTGATTTTCAGTATCTGATTATGTCTTTCTACGAGACCTGCTGCCTCGGGGTGTCGGACACAGTGGAACTTCCACTGATAGCCTAACAAAAGTGAAACATGTTTCATTAATTCGGATGAGAACGGCTGGCCGTTATCTGAGTGAACAACACGTGGTAAACCGTATCGTGGGAAGAATTCTCGAACCAACTGTTTGGCAGTAGTCGGGGCAGTGTAATCTGAAACCGGGTATGCCTCCGTCCAACGGGAAAGAGCACAAACAACTACGAGAACATATTTGAATCCTCGACATCGTTCCATCTGGATATAATCCATCTGGAGGACTTCAAAAGGGTGATCAGGAGGATGAAATCCACCCTGTTCTACGGGAACGCTTTTTCCTGGGTTGAACTGGCAACAGATCATACAGGTACGAACTTTTTGTTTGGCTGCTGCTCGCAAATGTTTATTGAACCAAATGTGTTGAATGCTGTCTAGCATAGCTTTTTCTCCTAGATGTGCTGGACTATGTATAGTGTTAATTATAACTTGGACCATTGAATCAGGAAGGAACCACACAGACTTTTCCTTCATCATCCATCCTTGGTCCGTTTGGATCCCTCCTAATTCGGTCCATTTCTTTATTTCATCTGGTGTAGCATGTGTCTGTATGTCAATTACGTCAAGAGTAGGATCTTTAACTGTCATACAATGTGTCAGCGTCGGAACTATTGTCTTTGTCATGTCGGATGTTTGAGTTTGAGCGGTCTGTTTAGCTGTTCTGTCGGCTAGATCATTGCCTTGAGAAATGACATCAGTAACTTTCGTATGAGCCTTACATTTCATAATTGATATTGCAGTGGGTAGATGTATTGCATCTAATAAGGCATGGATAAGGGGTCCGTGCTGAATGTGGGCACCGTGGGAAGTTAAATAACCTCTCTCTCGCCACAGCACGCCGAAGTCATGTACCACTCCGAATGCATAACGTGAATCAGTGTATATGTTGACTTTTTTATTTGTGGCTTGAATACAGGCCTGTGTCAGAGCGATGAGCTCTGCGGCTTGAGCTGACAAGGTATTTATGCGATTAGTTTCAATGACTTCAGTATCTGTTGTGACTGCGTAAGCGGCCACTAACTCTCCTGTACTAGTTCTCATACATGAACCATCTACATACAACGTCAGGTCTGGGTCTGACAATGGGACATCGGTTAAGTCTTGTCTAGGTTTCGTCGTTATTGTAATAACTTCAATACAGTCATGTGCTAGTGGGTCTGTTCCAATCACAGGTAAAAGTGTGGCAGGATTCAATGTGTTACAACGTCTGATTTCTATATGTGGCTGAAACAATGTCAGTTCGTACCCAGTGAGTCGCCCAATAGTTAAGTGTTGTGTTTGTGTTCTATTCACAAGAACCTCTACTGCATGTGGTACTTGAGCTGTCAATGGATGTCCTAACACTATGGCATCGCTTTGTCTGATTGCTAAAGCTGTCGCTGCCACTGATTTCAGACACGCAGGCAAAGCCTGAGCTACGGGATCTAATGTACTAGAAAAATAAGCACATGGTTTGTGTGCTCCTGCTTGTTCCTGTGTGAGTACTGACAAGGCAGTACCTTCGCGTTCTGTAACAAAGAGTGTAAACTGTTTATTGTAACATGGCGTTGCTAAAACAGGTGCTTGACATAAAGCTTTCTTTAAGCTTTCAAAAGCTTGTGTATGTTCCTGAGTCCAAGGGAGAACAGTCAATGTGGCTGCCTCCTGTGTTGTCAACTGAATTAGTGGTTTTGCTAGAAATGCATACTGAGGGATCCACTGCCTACAATATGAAGTGAGGCCTATGAAAGCCCGTACCTCCTTTTGTGTCTTGGGTATTGGCATGTTAGCTATTAACTGAATGCGGTCAGGTGTAAGCTGCCTTCCCTCCTTGGACAGCGAGTGTCCAAGATAAACAACTCGCTGGACACAGAATTGCAGCTTAGAAGGTGACACCTTGTGCCCCTTTTCGGCTAGAAATTGTAAAACTGTCAGTGATGCTTTCTCACATTCGGGTTCGCTTCTCGCGGTGATCAGCAGATCATCGACATATTGAAGCAGAGCAGTGTTAACTGGCATGTGGATACTGTCGAGTTCTCGTTTCAGTGCTTGGCTATAGATGCTGGGGCTTTCTGTAAATCCTTGAGGTGCGCGTGAGAATTTAAAGCTACGTCCATTTAAACTAAATCCGAACAAATATTGGCTTTCCGGATCTATTGGGACGCTGAAAAAGGCATTCTTGAGATCAATTACAGTAAAGAATGTTGCTTCGGAATCAATAGCTGTCAGCAATGACGAGATATCTGGGACCACAGGGAATTGTGGCAAAATGCATTTGTTTAATTCGCGCAGATCAATAACCAGTCGATATACTGGCGGGGCCTTTGGATCTGTTCGTTTAAGAATCGGAATTATCGGTGAATTACATACATTGGAGTCTGTTTCCACAACCACTCCTTGGGCAATGAGCTCGTCAATGATTTGTAGTAAAGCCACTACAGCATCTGGTGGTAACTTGTATTGTCGCATTCGTGGTAGTACCACTCCTGCCTTTAGTGTGACTCGATATGGTGTAATATTCATGCAACCAACATCCGTAGGGCCTTGTGCCCATAGATGTGTAGGTAAAGTCTGCAGTCGGGGATCCATGTCTCTAGACACATAGTGACCTTTAAAATCACGTAAAAACAATCTTACTCCTTCCGGAGAGCAACATATTATAGCTCCTAGAGCTTTCAGTGTTTTTATTCCTAACAAGTTTTCTGGACATGATTTAGTAAGCAATAAATCTGTAGTTCGGGTCAAAGGTCCTATCGTAAGTGGAAGAGGCTGTGACACTTCATTAACAATAGGTTTTCCTGAAAAACCAAGGGAAATATTCTGAGAGCCTGAGAGGGGTGCCCCTGGAACTTCACTACGTTTTATGGTTGTTCGACTTGCCCCTGTATCGAGTAAACATTTTCTGTCTTGGCCTAATAATTCACTATGTACATAAGGTCCTTCTTGATCTACAGGGATCTCGATAAGGGGTAAGTCAACTTCCCTCTCTAGGCTGGTTCATGCGTATCGCTGGTAATCAGGATAGTCGTACTGTGCGGTCTGGTACAGTTGTCGTGTCGTGGTTTGTGTGGCAGCAACGGGCAGCGCTGGTGCAGCTGGCACAAACTGTATAGACTGTGGTGGAGCTGGCATGGACTGTGCATGCTGCGGGGCTCCTTGTTCATTCTGATCCTGTCTAGGTGGCCGTGGTCTTTCTTTTGTATTACCTATGGCGATATTATGTTTCAAAACTGGACAATCGTGTACGTAATGACCTGGCTTTTTACAAAAATTGCATGTCCCTTTTACAGGTCCTGTTGGATCACTGGAATGTGTCGTACCCTTTTTATGTCCTTCAGCTGGAACTGTCTGGGAAACTAGCATTTTCATTTTCGTGTCTTTCATACGTCTATGTTCATGTTCTTGTTCCTCTCTAATTCTATTGTGATGGTACTGTAACATTTGTAACATTTGTGATGGGGTGTTACCTTGCCAGGTACTCTCGAATTTTAATACTCTGTTCTTCACTTGAGGCAGTGCATTTTCTACTAATTTTGTTACAAACAGATGTGGGTATGATTCGCTACTTGCTTTTATGCCACTATTTATACCAAAACATTTTTCAAATCGGGCATAGTAATCGCTAGTGTCTTCATCTTGCTTCTGTTTACAGGCTGAAATTGTACCCCAGTCTTCCTTTTTCGTAGTTAATAAACGTGGCAGTACCTGTACTAATAAACCTGGTAGTGCTTTAGTTTTATCCCCAAGTCCTGCTCCTGCAGTTCGGGCCTTTTCTTCTGCTTCTAATACTGACCATTCTATCTTTTGGTCTCCTACCTCCCACTCTTTTTCCCTGAGTTTCTCATAAATGCCAGCAGGCATTAATACCTTTAATATTGTCATAATGTCGGGATAGGTATACTCTCCCATGAGTAACATGTCTTTAATTTCTCGGTGAAAACCCGCTGGATCTTTGTCATGACTGGGTACCACTTTCTTCATTTCTAACAATTCTATTTTCGATATGGGCGTATATACAAATACGCGTTTAAACTCATTGTCCTCGCCTTTTATTGGGTGCACTTCTCGTAAGGGATTCTGTCTATCCATGTAATACGTGGTTCTTTCCTTGATGGGCAATGAGACATGTTCTGAACATACAAAAAGAATATACTGCTTTCTTGATTCTAGAATTTCTTTAATTAATTTAGTACCTGAACCTCTCCATCTATTCATGAGCAATTCAGTCAATATGTCAGGTAAGGGACCAGGGTCCGAATGCTGACTCTGATATAGTATAAGGAGTTGTTGAATCATATAAATCCCAGCTAAACGCTGTTCATCTGGGGTGAGATTCAAAAATGTGCGTGCTACTGTATCGTCACTATACTTTCCGGGACTGTCAACCCAATGGACAGCTGACCTGGCTAAATCTTGTTCATCCATAGAATCGAGAAAATGATAACCCCTTCGTTCTCGGAGTAATTTGTCAGCTGCTTGGAATGAATGCTCGTTAGACCTTATATTAATTATAGGTGTTTGGAAATTCCTGTTATTATCTGGACATATCGGACGTATCGGGTCAATAAGACATCTATTACTATTACGAGATCTTCCTCTACCCACATAGGCTATGGTGTCTGACTGTCCTGTGGACAGTCCTGATCCTTCTTCCTCGTTTTGTTCGGACTGGTCTACCGCTAATCTCTCTTCATGTGAACGTTCTATTTCTTTACGGATCTTTCGGCACATGGCTACTATACAATTTTGCTTATCATGTCTACCTTCTGATATATTCTGGCTCCATCTAGTAAGAATTTGCATTGCTTCCGGGTCTACCCCCGGTCGGTCTTGATTTCTGATCACACAATTTATGAGGAAACGTAACAGTTCCCCCTGTATCTCCACTTTCTGGTATTCCATAGCTCTGTTAATACATTCAGAATCTCGCCCTGTTTGGACAAAATGGTATATATTATCTAGATGCGCAGTCATTCCTGGTAACTTCCCTAAATACACTGCGGCTCGTCTGATACGTAATGATGCCATGATCATTTCGTCCTCTTTGCCGGGCACAGGGTCATATCTACAATCTACAAGAAGTTCCTTAAGCGTACGGGCATTTATGAGTTTGGGTGTACGTGAATGTGCTGACTCTTGAAAGGTAAGTTTATTTATTCTAGGTGGCGTAGAAAAAATGTTGCTAGTACCTCCCGTAGCCCCGTCTGGGGTATCGGGCGTGAAAGGATTCGTTGAACGCGACACAGCAACTATAGGTGTGGACACAGCTATAGAAGTAGCAGTAGGAACAGATGCAGAAACAGATGTGCTTGCCGGAATTTGTTGCTGTAGAGATACGGGTACTGGATCTTGGCGTTGAACCTCCCTGGCAGGCGGTCTATGTGGGGCGGAATTAGCAGACTCGGGAGCTGCGTCATCTAAATATGAGGAAAGAAAAACATCTTGTGCGGTTCTAGGATGCCCCTTAGGATGTACTTTTATTGGAAATAATGGGGTTGGCAAGTCTTTTGGTATCTCTGGAGTAGCCTTAGGTAATCCTTCGGCCAGAAGGGGATACATACCATTCATAAGGGTATTTCTTTGTCTGTCTACTTGTTCTGATTTCACTCGGATACCTTCTTCAATTAATAGATTTTCTCGAACTTTATTTGAATTCTCTCTATTTCTCTCTTCCTGTCGGAGGGCTTTTTCTGTACGTCTATGAGATTCTTTACGCCATAACTCAACGGCGTCTTTCTGTGACTGTCTGACTTTCCTTTTCCATAACTCTTCCTCTACTTTCATGATGCACTCTGCATCCCAGGTCCCCGCTGTGGGCCACCTCTGACTTTCTGGTAATTCCTTGGTGTAGTCTACCCATAAATCAAGAAATAATATAGCGTCTAAGCCATGTTTATGATACATGAAGTACCCTGGAGTGTCCCTAGGAGGAATAGGAACGGCTTCTTCGAGTACCCCTTTTCTTGTTGTGATCTGTCTTAATTTTGAAAAGAGCGGCATATTGAAAACTGATCTGATACTTGATTCTAAACAAACTTGATACAGTAAACACGATAATGAACAGTCATTCACACCACAATATGCAGAACGTACTTAAAACATTTAACATTTAACATTTACCTGAACAATCAATAATGATGACGATCTAAGGAAAACTTAATCACTAAACATAATACTCGACATTAACTGAATCATTCTGAATTATATACTTGATATACTAGATATACTGCTAAACAGTACAGATACACTGCTAAAACAGTGCAGACCGGATTTGTGTACCCAAACCCGTCTTGACCGGCACAACCTATGTGCACGTCAGAATGCCTCCCCAGTAATGGTACTCACCGGGTAGCTCGGAAACGGAAGGCCTCGGAAACTGAACTGAACTTGAACCGGACTGGACTCGACTCGAACACTGCGGAGACTGGACTCGACTTGGGACTTCGGAAACTGGTGGGCCTCTGTATACCTCGGATCTTGCTCTCTCAGCTAGGCTCTGGTCGGGATACTTCGCACTTCTCACCGCCTCGTCTGGGTGTTGATCGCAGCCTCAGTCGCCCCCGCTTGACCGGAGGGAGATACAGGAAATCCTGCTGGTACGCGTTATTGTCCGTCCAGCTGTGGCAGGAGACCGGGCCTGCAACTCACCGCCGGCGCGTGAGATGAGAAAGTGTCCCTGTTCGGGCGCCATTCATGTGGTAAATAATTTAATTACCGGGACTTAATTTGATACAGAAACATAATAAAATAGCTCAGTAAATAAGAGGCAGAATCCGTGGTATTAGAGGTTCGGAATGGGCTTTATTCCAATGGTCGATTATAATCGGTTGCTCCAAGTTCCATCACCACGAAGGTTCAGGAAGTGAAGTACATACATTATTGACAATCAATTACTTTTATACAATAGGCATTACAGTGAAGCAAATACAAGAGGCGTAACAATTGATAGTGGTGATAATATGTTCGTGCGTAGCAAAAATAGGCGTAACTGGGAGTGATTTAAAGAACGTCATCAGATGTGATGTCATAAGAGGGTGGTTCTATGAAAGAATTTCGCAATGTCAGCAAAAATACTTGACAGAGATGCGCGCGCAGCAGCATGACGTGTGATTGACGTGCAACTAGGGGGTGAAGGGGACTTGACTTTTAGCTCTACATGTGGCGACAGAAGTCTGGAGGGTCAAGTCAACCTAAACCAAATCATATCTAACATCCTGTGTTTAAAGAACTAAGTTATCCAAAAGAGAGGTCTCTTCGAGTAGAATCTTATTCTATACTGACTATACTGACCATTAGTGCGTGTACAAGCGTCTAAGTGTCTACACTGTATGCGAGGGCGGAAATCTTCCATAGCAAATAGGGCTATGAATTACTTTCATAAAGACAGAGAAGCCGAGCCTTTGCTCGGTAGTTGGAAGAATGTTTACTTAAACTGCTAGACAGGAATGCATCGGGCAGGGAACGGAGCAGATAATTTCGGAGGTGAAATACAGTTTTTGGCAAGCAGCAGGCTTCGTGAGCCGCGCAGAGAATGAGACAAAGTTCATGGTCACAGATGCAGGCTCAGACTGGAGCTTTCAGAGGCAGAAGGCAAGAAGAGTTCGATGACAGAATCAGGGCCTACTTGCCTGGACTGTAAAAATGGCATAAGTGAACCATATAAAACCGGTGGCCTTTCATACTTAGGAATGGAATATCCGGCCTATTCATGGCGGATCTGACAGAGGACATGTTGACGGTGGACGCACATGTGTTTGCGTCTTCATAACTGGAACTGGAGGGAACATACATGTATTTGTGATTCATACATGAAACCGTTGGGGTCCAAGATAGGGGACATAACTGATCAGAAAAATCCATATTTCCACACTTCAACCCCACCCGGGCCCATTCAGTTAATTCGTGTGGTGTGCTGGCTAGTTGGATATCCCTAATCGTTTCCCTAGCATCCTTCCATTTCTCAGTTTGTGACCTGGTCACGTACATGCGGGTCGTGGACCTGTTCTCGGCTGTGGTTCGGGCAGTAATGTCAGCTAGTGCATTTCCCTGTCCTATAATGTCTGTCACCTTCTTGTGTGCCTGGCATTTGATCACAGCTAACCGTGTGGGGAGGAGGACTGCTTCGGTCAGGGCAGAGACTAGATCTCCATGCAGGATGGGTGTGCCATGAGAAGTCAAGAATCCCCTCTCTTTCCATAAGAGCCCAAAGTGGTGAACTACCCCAAAGGCATACTGACTGTCTGTGTAAATGTTTGCGGTTGTCCCTGCTGCCAGGATGCAGGCTCGTGTGAGGGCAATTAGTTTCGCCACCTGTGCGGATCGCTGTGTGATGCGGGCTGTCTCAACAACTGTTCGAGCTGTGGTGACTGCATAGGCAGCTGTGGTGGTGCCATCGGGGAGCTTGATGCATGAGCCATCCACCCACAGTTCTCCGTCAGGGTCCGGGAAGGCAGTATCCCGGAGGTCAACCCTACTCTTGGTTTGTTCGTCGGTGAGGGTCACGCAATCATGTATAGGGGATGCATTGGGGTCAGCGTCAGGGAGAGGTAGTAGAGTAGCTGGATTCAGAGTGGTGCATCGTTTCAATGTGATGTGGGGTGCAAGCAGAGTCAGTTCATAACCAGTCAGTCGTGCGCTAGTCAGGTGTTGGGTCTTGGTTTGGTTCAGGAGGGTATCAACAGCATGGGGTACCAATACTGTGAGGGGGTTCGAGAGCACGATCCCCTCACTTTGCCGGATAGAGACAGCAGCGGCGGCTACTGCTCGAAGGCAGGCGGGCAAAGCTCTGGCTACGGGGTCAAGAGTGGCAGAGAAGTAGGCACAAGGGCGTTGCTTAGGGCCTATGGACTGAGTTAGGACAGACAACGCACATCCCTCCCTTTCGTGGGTGTAGAGGGAGAAAGGTTTAGTGTAGTCTGGGGTTCCTAGGACTGGGGCCGAGCAGAGGGCGTCTCGTAATTCTTTGAAGGAGGATTGACATTCGGGTGTCCAGGGGAGGGGGAAGGGGGTATCTTTAGCCAGCAGGGAAAGCAGAGGTTTTACGATAAGACTGAAATTTGGCAACCACTGTCGACAAAAGGAGGTGAGGCCCACTAGGGATCGCACTTGCTTCTGAGTTTTGGGAACAGGGGTTTCTAGAATGGTTTGAATTCGGTCAGGGGTAAGTTTCCTCCCGTCTTTGGATAGTAGGTGGCCTAGATACGTTACTTGGGGCTGGCAGAATTGCAATTTCTTTCTGGAGACCTTGTGACCGTTCTCCGCAAGGAAGCGGAGGAGGTGAATGGTGGCTGTGACGGCAAGTGGAGTGGTGTCGGCCGCCAAAAGAATGTAATCGACGTACTGTATCAACACCACTCCATCGGGTAGTTGGACTGCATCCAGTTGCCTCTTGAGGGCTTGGCTGTAAATACTGGGACTCTCAGTGTAGCCTTGGGGTGCCCTGCAGAATCTGTATGAACGGGCTTTTAAAGTGAATCCGAACAGGTAGCGGCTGTCTGGGTGGATGGGGATGGAAAAGAATGCGTTCTTGAGATCAATAACAGTAAAGATGGTGGCAGTGGATGGAATCAGGGTGAGGATGGTGGTGATGTCTGAGACCACGGGGTACTGGGGTATGACTACTTTGTTAACCTCTCGCAAGTCAACAATGAAACGGTAGGCTTTCTCATCCCCCTCGCCTTGCTTCTTTACAATGGGTAGGATAGGGCTGTTGCAAACATTACTCACTACTTCTTCTACCACTCCTGCCTCGACTAGGGACTGGATGATTTCCACCAATGCCTTCTCGCCTTCGGGTGATATCCGATACTGTGGAAGCTTTGGGAGCACTGCGTCCGGTCGGACGGTTATGTGTACCGGGTCGATCACCATGCGCCCTACATCTGAGTCGGTTTTAGCCCATAGATGTGAAGGTAATGTGTCGAGTAGGGACATGTCAGCATCGGTTATAGAGAGCATACGCCGTGTGTGACAGGGTCTGGACAGATCTGGGTTATCGTGTAGGATGACTCGAACTCCGTCTGGGGAGCATCTGATGGTAGCTCGAAAATGTTTTAGCAAATCAAGTCCCATAATAGCATCGGGGGTGTTGGAGGAGAGCAGAAAGGTCGTGTCAGTGGTGTTATCTTCTAAGTCAAAGGAGATTGGTGCTGATAAGGGGTTAGTGGAGGGCGTTCCATCGAAGCCTATTGAGGTTACATGTGAGCCAGATAAGGGTGCCCTAGGGATCAGTCGTTTGGATAACGCACTACGTGTTGCCCCAGTGTCTACCAGGAATGGGGATTTTGTGCCCAAGACCTTAGCAGTGACGTAAGGGCCTTGCTGGTCAACACGGAGTTCGACTGGATCCCTCCCTTGCCCCTGGCGGTCCTATGCGAAGTCATGGGTGCTTTCATAGTCGGACTGCTGACACTGGTTTTGTCGGGGGCGGTCAAAGGTGTTTGGTTTGCCTGGCCTGACGTTGGTTGCGTCGTTCGTGTGCCCTCGTCCCTGTCCTCTGTTTCTGGGGTCATATGCTGTGTCTCTGGGATCCCTATTTTTGTTTAGTTCCAGAAGGACCGGGCACTGGGATTTCCAGTGTCCGAACCCTCTACAGAACGCACATTGGTTCCCATCTAAGTCTCTCCATCCGTTGTAGGGTGCAGGTGTATGGTCTCTAGGGGGTAGCTTTCTAGGGGCGGTTGGGTGGTAATTCCCTTTCGGGGGTTCCCTTCCTATGGTCACCCCTTGCAACTGTGCTATCATTACCCTCTCCTTCAGTTCCTTTTTCTTCTTCTCTGATGCCCTATCGTTCTCGTTTTTCTTATTTTCGTAGTATTGGGCCATCTGGAGAATCGCTGCGGGTTTGGAGGCTGCCCAGCTACTCTCGCTGGTCTGTAGTTTCTGGGAAATTTCTTGTGTCAGACCCTTCACATAATTCTGGACAAAGAGGTGATGTCCGGTTGCGGTGGTCATGTCTTGGCCACTGTAATCGGAAAACACAGTCTCGAATCGGGAGAAGTATTCAGACACATCCTCCTGGGGTTTCTGGCGGCAAGCCGTTACTATCGACCAGTCTACCTTTCTTTCTGGGATTAGAGTCTTCAGTTTTAGTACAATCTTGTCTGGGAGCTCTAATATGGCTTTTGGGGGTTTCTGTCCTGGTTCTCGCTGCTTATCTATGGTATCGAGTTGTACCCAGGTATATCCGAACGGCTCAGCGTGGTCAACTTTCCGGATTTGTTTCCACACATCAGCCGGCAGACATAGCCCAAAGAACAAGTCGATATCTGCTAAAGTCATAATCGTAGAACCTAAGGCTGTACCCAGTTCAGTGTAGAAGGCAGTCGGGTTCTTTCTTAAGTCGGGTAGAGTTTTTCTAAAGGTCAAAATGTCTTGCCGGTCCCACGGCTGGTAGACCCAGTTATATACAACCCTTCCCTTCGCATCTTGGTGGTTGATGTCGTCATGTGTTCCCAGACCTCGTGGGGGGACCCAGTAGGGGGCAGCCTCTTTAATGGGCATCATGGCATCAGCCCTTCCTTCCTGGGGCTTAGTCGCTATGGGGGTTTCTGCTTTGGTGGTCTGTCCATGTTCTTTAAGGTGTCGGTAGACCTCGAGTGTACGAGTGAAGAGGTTCGTAACGTCGCCCTCTCTTTCCTCTCCGATGTCTACCTTCCTATATAGGGCTGCTAAGCCTTCGGGACCTTTATCGTGGTATCTTTCCTCATACGCATTCAGGGCGTGATAACAGAGCCGTACGACGAAGTGTCGTCTGCGGCTGTCGGCATACGAGTTATACACGTCTGTTATATACTCCTCACTTTCTTTTCACTCCACCAGTGTCCCTACTATCTTATCAATTCCTGCTCGTTCATCCTTTGTTAATCGATTCATTCTGGTGGACTCTTTCTTTCCCATCTCATGGTCATCTAGCGTTGTAACCGACATTGGGTTCAGTACAAGAGGCTCAGCCGGCGCGGAGGCCGTGAGGACCGAGGCCCCTGTACTGCTTTCGCTCGTGTTCGGGGGTTGTAGGTGTTGCACTACTGACTGGGGGGGTGCATACGGAGGGAGCATGTAAATGATCGGGGGACCTAACAGTAATTCATCATTCGTTCGCTGCTTGGAGGACAACTCAGGGTAGAGCAAAGAAGGGGTCCTAACAGCATACTGGCCTGAGGTTTCGGGCTCCTGTCTTAGTTTAGTTTCCCTTCTCTCCTTTATGTCTTCTTCTAACCTTCTAGCGGTAAGGTGAGCTGCCTTTCGTAATTCCTTTTCTGCTTTTACTTCTTCCCTCTTTTTCCGTTGCGTTGCTTCTTTGCGCCACATGCCGATACTGTCAAGCATAGTAGGCGTCGTCTCATTGCTACGCAGAGCTACTTCTAGCGCTTCTATCTTATGGTCGTCGAAGGATCCCATCAGTGGCCACTGACTCTCGGGGTCCTTCTTGGTATATTTATGCCACAGTTTGCTATAAGCTACGGCGACTAGTCCATATTTAGTGAACATGTCCTTATTAGGGGTGCCTTCCAGTGGAGCCGGATGGTTCACCTCTAATAAGCGGTCCGGGCAGAACCAACTACCAATCAGTGGGGAGAAGATAGGCATGACGGGTTTCAACGGGGACAAAAGTCAGCACTACCTATCTTTTCACTGCTTGCAAAGACTAGACAGAATATCTCTATTCTTCGTTATTTGTAAGCAGAGAATACCTCCAAAGAACCAAGATCGAACAACTAGTGTTCGGACAATCAATCAATCAATCAATGGGGAGATAAAGATAGGCATGACGGGTTTCAACGGGGACAAAAGTCAGCATTACCTACCCTTCACTATTTGCAAAGACTAGACAGAATATTCCTATTCTACGTTATTTGCAAACAGAGAATATCTCAAAAAGCACTATTCTCCAAAACAATCAATGTTCGGACAATCAATCAATGGGGAGATAAAGATAGGCACGATGGGTTTCAACGGGGACAAAAGTCTGCGTTACCTACCCTTCACTATCTGCAAAGGGAGAGAGAGAGAGAGTATTTCTACTCCTCCCCGTTTGTAGACAGCGAATATCTCAAAGAGAACAATCAATGAGCACAATCAATGAGCAATACTAGTATTTCCAAAGCTTTAAACAATCAATCAATTATTTCGCATTTTGTCGTGTATCACGACCTTACCCGGACCGCATGGACAGTTTCTCGTCTTCCGCCTCCAGCGCCCGATCGTCCTCTACTCTCCGTATTTGCCGCGGCACTCCTGATGGTTCCCAGTCAGGACCGTAGATCACTCGAGAGAGGTCTGCTCGGAACCAGTGAAGTTCGGATGATCGGCTGCCAGACGAGGGTCTATTGGGCAGGAGCTCTCCCGATCGTTGCAGTCGTTCACTCTGTCATCGGGACCTCTCCCACTGGATCCACGTGTCGCTGATGGGCCCCACGTTTGGGACGCCAATTGTTAAATGGTAGCGGCAGTTTCAGTCGATAACCTTTCAAGTATTTGCCCGGCGGTAATCGCCTCTCATACCACTCGATAATTTACCAATGAAAGAGGCAGGCGCCGGAGACTGGAAGGCAGGAAACAAAGTTTTATTCCGTCAGAGCAGAACACATCAGATCAGACAGCAAGGTATCGTCACGAGGTGCTCTAACCGCATCTCTGAGACCTGGTCTCTTATACACCGGTTTATTGCTTTATTACATATAGTACATTCTTGAGATTCTCTTGATGCATGAAAGAACATCCCCTGAAGCCCCGGCTCAGATCCGATCCCACACATAGTTACAGTAGAGGTTCCCACCCTACCCGCAGTGGGAGATGGCTATCGCGCAGCAGGGAATTCCGCTAATTCCCGGGGGTGTGTGCAACCGGCCGGGTCTCAGGGGGTAGGGGCTTTGATCTACTGTAATCCCTTTGATGCGGGGTGTTTCCCTTACAGTAGGGGCAATAAACTGCATCTGCAGGGCTAGGTGATGGCCTGGGACCAGTTCGGACAATGGGGCGCAGAGGTAGGGGGTTATCAAAGGAGAGGCATGACCATGTATGGGATGTCGGTCGGATGTGGTTCCGTAGCAGGGTCGCGCAGAAGGAGAGGGTTTATGGCCTGTATGAGAGAGCGGGGGTGGCCGGCGCGCGGGGGATGCTCGCAGCGCCAGGGGAAAGCGCTGGCGATCGAGAGTGAGCAGGGAGAGAGTGGGGTGCCTAAAAATGGCGGCCGTGCATTCGCTGTGCGTGGCGCTGGGGGGGGGAGGCAAGATGGCGCAGATAATGTTCAGTTTGCAGGCTAAATTTCCACATGTGTACTTTCCCAATCATGATTCTCCTGCCTCCTTCACACATGCCTGGTTCCCACTTCTCCCCACATTCTGCTATTGTGTGGCTGAGGTGCCATGCCGTTGATGGCTCATGTTCATGGCTTGCCCAGGTTACCATTGTAAGTTGTTCTATCGTGTCTGGTGGGTGGGCATGTTGTTTTGCATGTTGTATGTGATTTTGTGACATGTTCATTACCAGAGTTGTGAGTTGCATGGTTGTGGAGTTGAGGTGTGTGGGGTATTCAGGTATTCATTTGGAACTTGCCAAGGAGCTGTGCATTTCCCTTGGTGCCATCCTGGTAGCGCTGGTTGATGATGGACTGTCGGAGGATGAAGGAATCATGCAGACTGGCTTGGTATTTGGCAACGACATTGGTGGAGATTCTACGATGTTCGGATGTTGGCTGCACATTGATGTGAGATGTCTGCTTTCTGTTGCGGTGATTGTGTGCTATGTCACCAGGGGGCACAAGTAAGACATGTGTGCTATGCATTGCCCCCAACACGTGCGTGCATCCAGCTATGGCATATGGTCCTTGCTTGGTCTCCAGTGGTTCCTGCGCATTGTGGTGGACTTATAGATACTGGGGTACCAGGCTGATGATGGCATCCAGGACAGGTGTCAGGGACTTGGATGCGGCTGGCTGTGAGACTCCTCCGACTCTGGCGGGTGTTAGTTGGGGGTACCAGAGGCCAACAGGTACAGCACAGACAGCAGCTTTGTGTGGGGTGGGATATTGGTTGTTCGCTGTGTTGGTGCCGTCGGCCTGTTGGGGGATGATGGTCATAATGCGTAGGATGGTTGTCCTTTTGAGCCTGTAGTGGGCAAGTCTGTGCGGCTGGTGCGTTTCCTGTGGGTCTGCTGTCTTTGTCCGTGCTGCCTCTGTGGTGGTCCGGGGGGGTGCCGGGGGGGTTGCGGTCCTGGGTGTGGTGGCGGTGGGTGTTGTTGCCCTATTGGGGCTCCGGGCTGCATGCTCAGTGGCTCGGGGGCATCTGTTGTTCTTCATGTTTGACTTTGGGCTGTGCTCCCTTGGCCACTGCCTGTTGTCGTCTGACTTTACACCAGGTCAGAGCAGGTGTTAATTTCCTGCTGCTAACACGCATTATCACATGTTTCGTGGTCTTTTCGCCGATGTGGCTGGTCCTTGAGAATGTTGAGGAGCGGTGTTTTCGCGGCTTTTTGCACGGGAACGCCTACTTTGCATCTCATTAGCGATAGTTACCGGGGTCATCTGTGGCGATGTTTTTTGCGGCTGCTATCGCGGGTAAACTGGTGATATGGGCTGTAAACACCAGCTTGTGAATGGGGTGATAAATGTATCGCAACTTTGGCTGCGATAAAGTGCCGTTAACTCAGCAATAGCTCCTTGAGAATAGGGCCCTTGGAAAGCAGCCTCCTAGACTGCAGCCTACCTGGGAAATGCCACAGTGTCAGAATGGCCAATCCATTCATGAAGGAGCAAAGGCAATGGGTGCCTAGAAGCAGGATCTCAATTGCGCACTCGTTCAAGTTGTCATTATTTCCATTCAGGGACCCATTATGAGTGGGCTCTGGAATTGCAGATAGTACTGCTATCCGAATTTCTGGGGTAGAAGTAATCCCCAGTGAATCTTTTTGGGTAATAAATATGTAAGAATCTTTGTTTCTGGCCCTGATTCCAGCATGTTTTTGCCTGGTATTTTACTGGAACATGTTACCCATTTCTAGCAGGCAAAGTGGTTATGTAAAAGCAGGGTGGGATTGGCTGTAGCGGGCATCGGGCGTTTCCCCAGAAGGCATGAAGGGTGGGAGCTGGTTTTGCAGCTGTGAGGGTCATTTTTGTCACTGTAGGCCACTTTTGCAGTCATGCTGCAGTATCGGCCCCCAGTAAGAAAGGCAGTGCTTCACACTTGCAACCACAGCTCCCCTCCTGGGGGCTGGTCCAGCAAAATTGCCAGGGCTGCTTTGGGTTCCCAGTCCGGCCCAGGGTAAAAGACACTGTACTCCAATGTTCTCACAGGACTTCTAATCCCAATGAGTCTGGGGATTACCAGCCCACATTCAATGATGATCGTGTTCTTCAATGGGCCTCTCTCCATCATCGATATTTGTAAGGTCTTCTCCCGGGGCATATGTATATAGGTATATAGGTAGATCTGTGTATTGGCAAAATAGGAGTAAAATGAGAGGCTCATGCCATGTCCATAAGTTTTCTGTAAAACGTACTGATGGTCAGAGTATTTACTGCAAATTCTTGCTGAGATTGCACAATGAAGCTGTCATATTTGTCTAAAGCAGCATGTTTGTTGACATAATTTCAAGAAGAGGAATAATATCATTAGAAGTTATGTATAAGGACAAGAAACTTATGTTTCGGATAAAGGAGGACAAGATTGGTTACAGAAGCAGTAAATTTGTTTCACTCCTAATTTTTACAAGTGCAGGCAGCAGTTCATACTGCTAATCAGTTTCTTCTTTTTCTTTACTCCTTTCAGGACAACCAAAGAAGACTGGGGCAAGGGCATTTTCTTTACCTGTCTAGGGGTGAGCTGAATATTCCATCTACGAAATTGGCGGAATTTTGACCACTCTGCAATATTCTATAATGTGGAGTTCTGGCCAAATTTGCCAATCAACGTGCGGCATACTTTTTCTCCCACGAGGTTGCAGCATATGGAAGTTGGTGAGCGTGAGCAAGAGTCTGCATTCCCTAGTGTGATTTTCTTTTGTGGGAGGTGGCTGGCATTTGTATGCAGTTGCAGTTAGAGGGCTGCCGTTCAGATAGATTTGCTGCAACATGAGTAGATTTTCTACTCGAGTGACAGCAAAATCTACCTGAATGGCTGTGCACTCTAGCACAATGCTTGGTGCAGTTCATGCTGATTTTCAGTTCTGCTTGCACTACTTGTGCTAAATTGCAGTGTGAGCTGCATATTTTCTGCTCATTGGCAGAATTCCACAGAATCTCGCAGAGTTTTTCTGTAAGTGCACGGAATTCCACGGAATGAAACTTTGTGAGTTCCACCCACCCCTACTTCTACCTATTTAGGTGTTTACTACATATCTCTTTGTTTCTATCTTCTCAATTCCTTATTCCTAATCCTATTTCCTCCAGTCTACTTTGTTATTTCTCTTCTTTTCTCATTATTTTACTACTGCTACCGCCTCTCTCCTATGACTTGGTTATTTTTTCCACTCCCTTCCCCCCTTGTCTTTTCCTTCTAAATTGTTTTCCTGATCTTTTCTTAGCCATTTTCCCTTTTTTCAAATTTATAGTTCTTTTGAATGTTTGACTATGTTGATTCTCAGCATATAGAACGATTCCTTTCAAATATATAATTTAGTTATCAATAATTGAAAATAAGTACTTGGGGGCATATTAGCTACAAAAGGCGATAATGATCGCCAGCGAAAGGTAGCGTGATTTTTGTTATCGCTTCTATTCCTCAACACTTTTCGCATTCTTACCGACCTATTATGAACACGTCGATAAGATGCGATGGTGTCCGGGAAAGGAAGCGTTAACTGCCGCTAACACACGATAGGCAAACCTGCGATAGCATGGGAGCAGCTTGTTAGTGGTTTGTTAGCTGCAATACCTCATATTATGCCTGCATATGCCTCATATTATGCCATAATATTTCTGAAAACTCCCTGTATGACACGATCAATGGCCCAATGAGCACGGCACTCTGCAGCATGAAAAATGAATTGAAATTGTATGACTTCAGTAATGCAGTCAGTAATTCAGTGAATGCCCATAGCAATGTTATGTGACAGTCCGGATGCACTGCAATGTCCCCCTTTACAACACAACAGCACCATGCAGCATGACACCTACCTCTATAGTGGCTGTTGCTCCTCAGATGGGAGTTCTGGGCTTCTGTCCCCCTTATGTACCTCCATGTATCACCATGTTTAGTCAGGATTTTATCAGGTGTTAAAAACCTGCGATCCTTTGGGCTTAGCGTGACTTTTATTATCGCGGGACAACTTTGCTAATACAGTGAAGTCGAGTTAGTGACTTTTTACGTGTAATTTAGGTTAGGAACGCCTACCTTGCATGTCATTAGCGATAAATATCGCAGACATGCAACGCGATAGAAAATGCGACAGCTAACGCCTGAAAGCTTGCACTAACGCATGTTAGCGCAGGCTTGATAATAGGGCGATAAAAATATCGCAGCTTTTTCGGCAAAAAGTGCCGCAAAAGCAGCGATATGGCCCTTGATAATATGCCCCAAAGTGCTTTTTACATGTACAGTAACTTTGGTTGGGAGTGATATTATGAAATAAATGCACTTTTTCTATGGCCAACACTAGAGGAGAAGGACCAGAACCAGTTGGAAAGGAAAGTGGCCGCTGAGCTCAGTGATAAGTTTAAGTCCCTTTCTTGATGACAACTACTGCATTTTTTAACCCTGTTATGAAATGCCTCTCTTGCCAATAAACTGGGCACAGACTTTTTCAACCACCTTACTATATTTGTGTCTCAGTCATTTGGCCATTTTATTGGTAGAAGAGGGTATGCTTCCTATCTATACCTATACAAACCGCGTCCCATCACAGCACATTCCACATTTCTCCTGCATCTTCTTCCTAAATTTCTTCTTATTTCATCACTTACAACAGTCCATCTTCTACTTTCAATTATACTAATCCTTGAACATACAAAACTAAACCTAGGTAAAACACTTGCTCCCTAAACGAGGAACAATATTTGTTGAAAGTGTAATAAATTAGAGGGCGTGTGGTGTGGTCCGGGCTTTGGGTAGGTGAAGGGCAGGGACACTGGGATTATTATTATGCAGCAATAGTTGACTAAAATTATGTACGAAAAGTTGAATAAATTATTTGGCACAAAGTAACCTCATTTTTCTGTTGCAGCATATCTGTGCAGTTTTGGCACAAAGTAACCTCATTTTTCTGTGGCAGTATATCTGTGCAGTTTTGGCACAAAGTAACCTCATTTTTCTGTTGCAGTATATCTGTGCAGTTTTGTATTTTTTTTAAACATAATTTAATGTTGTCTGGTAAATGTTTCCTTTCATCAGTTCGTTCTTTAAAAATACATTTCATCCATTTGAGCTAACCTTTTCCTTAATTAGGTAGCCAGAGGTGAATTAGTTAATAGCAAGTACTGTAAATCATAACTATTTACTTAAAGTTTCAAGGGTCCTACACAGAAGTATTAAGGTATCATGCAAATGTGCAGGATGTGGGTACTACAATTGCCACATTTTTAGGTTGAGCCTAGAATCAGTGCAAATGCGCTGCTCTGCGAGGAATGCTGTAATCCCTCTGTGGGCTTTGAATATGCCCTCCGCTTTTTCATTGGTTGCTTGGATGCCTTTACAAATTCCATTGCTTTTGTGTACATAGTGTACATGTGCCTCGCCTTGTGGCTGTTTTTCTACCACCCAGGTGATAGCCCCTCCTACATGGATCCTTTCACTAGTGGCCATATATTTTATTTCAGTGCATTACTTTTTCCTTCCACCCTCTCCTCGCAGCTAGCTTGTATTTATTGTTTCCTGCTCCTGTCTTTGGTGCTTCTTCAGTTTTGACACCTGTCACTGCTTCCAGCCAAAGATTTCTTTAAACATTTCAACCCGCCTTTCTTTTCTATTTAATTACTTGTAAACACAAGGAGATGATGGACGGAGCGGTGAAACTTTTCAGACACTCACCCCAGTCACAGATCTGGGTTGAATCCATCATCATTCTTTAGCTCACTACGCCACCTCAGTTCAGACACAGCTATATGCAAATCAGTATAGACTATGTGCCTCATGGGAACAGTCCAGCCCAACTGCCAAGCCAGGTCTTCCCTGAACCGGAAACAAGCATCCTGGGTCTGGTTTGGGGTAACAAACCTCATCAGGAAGGCTATCTTGAATTCAATGACAAAGTGAGCAGGGGACCCACGGCTGGGCATACCCTGCCAACTTAGGGCGAACAAAGCAAACACAAGGACATGATGGACAGAGCGCTGAAACTTTGCAGACCCTCACCACCAGTCACAGATCTGGGTTGAATCCATCATCATTCTTTAGCTCACTTCGCCACCTCAGTTCAGACCCAGCTGTATGCAAATCATTCTTGACCCTGTGCCTCATGGGAACAGTCCAGCTCGAATCATCCTCTAAACTCCCCGAAAAGAAGACACAACTGACCCTTTCCCAACTGATCCCATATTACCCACAATAGGTCCACACCAAACCCTACAAAAACACCAAGCCAATCCTTCATGCAAACAGATTTATTCCCTCTCTGAAAAAACATCCCTCTAATTTGTCTAGTCTCTGCATCTGCCCTGGCTGTAAGGGGCTGAACAATGTCTGCAGACCTCCGGAACCTTACAGAGGAGGACCCAGCAGGGTAGTTTCAGCAGAGAAGAACATGCATTTGCAATGCAATCGGTCTCACCTTTGGGACTTTGAAGGTATTTATCTAAGCAGCACATTATCACACATTACTGCAACATTGCAGCTGTTTTTTTGTTTTTTTGGAGAAACCATTCATAGTTTACATAAACAATTGGTCTGGTGCAGGTGGTGTGAATAGGATGAGTTGGGAAAGGATTTGTTTGGCGTTTGTTAGGGGTTTAAGGAGGTGACATGTTGGTTTCAGCTGGTGTGGGTGGCTGCATTTTTTAAACTAAATATTGTTGTATTATATATATAACTCTCTCTGATTTTTTATATTTTAATGGGTTGCTACACTGTTTGTTATTCAGTAGCATCCCTTGTATACCTGGGCATGTCCCCCGCTTATTATCAGAGGCCCAAATCTGCCCTATCACAATCAACAAAAAAGTTCCAACGTTCTCTCTCTTATTCTCTCTTTACGAGCTCACTTGCAAGTGCAGTGCCAGTTCCGGCCTCCACCCTCCTGCAATCAATGTAAAAAATATGACCATACATATTCCCCACTGCGTTTGTGACTTGTCACGTATGCCCCCTTTCATTAGTAATTGCTAGGTACTACCCGCCATTACTTAATAGTACCCAAACTCAAACTAATATTTCATAGAACAAAGATGAAAATTAAGTCAACACAATTCAAGCAGTCTTTAGCAACCCACAGACTCCCAAATGAGTTGCTTGCTCTACAATTCAAAATAGAGAAGACACACACACTACAAAAATAATTATATTGTAAAATAGTGTTGCATAAAAATGGTGGCATTGTCCATCCCGACAGCAAGGCTGAACTGCAGAGCAGAAGCACCACAGAGGTTCCTTGCAGAAGAGAAGACCTGTTGAATGAGAAAAGGAAAGGGTAATAGCTGCGAGTCAAGTTAAATGCAGTGTATGAGGTCCCAGATCAAAAAGCATAAGCTTTCAGAAGTATCATTAACTAAGGGTCAATATAATATCACACCGAGAGCTATCTGCATGTACCTTGAATGATTGATCACAAAACATAAAAGAAAATAAGTTTAAATATGCCCTTCATGTCCACCACATTAATCACTCAGCTCTTGACAGTCAATCTGCCCATCAGGATTATTGAAAATAGATCACCTATTTCTAGTCCATGGTGGAATGCCTCTATTCCCATGGAAGTAGATAGCCAGAGATGGGTCCTCCTTCTGGTTGGTGCTGAACAGATGTGTAGATGTTCTTCTCTACTGATAAGAAACCGAGCTGTTAATCAAGAAAAGGACAATAAATTGAGACTTAGAGTCAAGGCAAACTAAGACATTTCAGAAGAATCGAGAGATGCTTGCATTTATTTTACTAAAGACTAATCAAATAAGTACCACTTACCGAGGTACATAGGCTCATGCACTGAGAATAATCACCCAAATATTAAAAATGCCAAGTTCAGCCAAGTCTCACTCATATTATTAATTAATTCAAGTATTTCCAAACCTGTGTGCCATCTATGACTCTCTTTTCCATTGGAGCCAACACAGCGCCAAGAAGTGCAGTCACCTCAATCTTCAATGATGGCCAAGTATGGGAATGAAATGTTAGTCATGGATGGCGTCTAGTTCTTTCATGTAATGACAGCGTCTATTGCAGACTTAGAGGTCATTGCCCAATTCAAAGTCTCTAATTGTCCCTAAAGTTGTATTAATTATCTTTGTCACTTAAACTAAAATGATTCTAACCTTGATTATTTGTCTGTGCATTGCACACCAGGCACACTAGTCATTTTTGTTTATTTACATCTCTTGGCACACCAAACCTAATGCAAATAGAGTATGTTCATATTTTGTGTACATAAGACATTGTGTTGTTACTTTCTAATCTAGTATGGCCAGGCCATCTCCATAGCCAGGGACTTTTTCTTGAGGATCGCTTGCCATACTTGCATGTGTGAGACATTATCCACATCCACTGTTGTGACTTTTAGAGTGTGATCATTCTTAGGGATGACGTGCTTGTTTATTTTCATCATTATGAGTCTCTATATGTTTTGAGTAGATAGACTGGTCATTCTGATCATGAAATTTGCCCCAAATGCACTGAAAACTCAGTCAGAGGATATGTTGGGGACACAACCTTCTAGCTATGTTACTTGCAGCCTGCTGAGTTCTGGCCACAGTTTGTTTTTCCCAAGCCAATATATTAATGAGTCTGGATCTCCTGTGAATCCCATTGGGTCAACCAGGTATTCTCAAAGCATCTTCTCTATTGTCACTGCGCCTGAGTTTTCTGGATCTATACACTTAATGTAATTCCTGAACCTGGGGTCTTTCATATATTGGGTGCTAGGCCTAGCCAAATAAGTGGGTTACCGTTTTCATTAGGAAAAGTGTGGGAAAGCGAGTAGTACAAATTTGAATTTCCTTGATACTTGCATATTTCTGGAACTTTGAGGAAAATACAAGATTTTAGGTTTGAGGTTTGCAGGGCATTAAAGGGAATGATAAGGTGGTGTGAACCACACAAATCACCCCACTCCCCTAGACTCTCCTAGGTGTCTAGTTTTCAGAAGTGTCTGCATTTAATAGAGTTTCCTGTGTGCTGACTGAATTTTGGCCCAAATACTGCTGCTAATCATATCACCAAAATGGGTTATGATTGACGGTGACATTTTGATGTATCCATTTTGCATTTTGGGGTTTTCTGACGCAGAAGATAGGTTTGTCCACACAAGTGGGCTACCATTTTTATTGGGGAAAATGTGGAAACATAACATAGTACAGCATTTGTTATTATCAATTACATTTCTCTATATTTTTGACCTGTAAACAAAAGCCAGTGTGCAAGAAAGAATACATTTTGTAAAATGCCCTGTGAGTTGCATAATACTATGGGTAGCCACAAATTTAGAGATGTACAAATTACCACTATTTCAAAACTCACTATCTTGAGTACATTTAATGAAAAAGAAATGCATGTGTTTCCTTCATACCTATGTTTCAGACATTAGATTTTACCATATGAATAATATTAATAAGATAAAATAATATAACTTGTATGGCCTTTTCCTTTGGTGACAAATGTTGGGAACAAAGCAGAAAGATCTTACATATTAAAACATACTGCTTAATTTGTGTATGTGTATGTGTATGCAACACTCACAGCTCACTTTCATGTTTTCTCTGAATCAGAATATGGTACAATATATAGCAATCAAACCAGACCACACAGGTGCACAGATAAGTTCACCACACAATGAAAAACAGATGGTTTTCCAAGTGGATGATGCCAAAAGTAAAAGAATTGAATGCTAAGAGCACCACTGAGGACAATGGATTGGCTCAGGGCTAATAATGGTTGGTATATGCCTTTAGCTCCAACATTCCAGTGTTTGTCGTTTTGTTTTTGTTTTTTGATTTAGAACATAATACACTCAGTGGGTGTAATTTTCTAATAGCATTATAGCCTTAGGCTATACCGGTTGTTAAAGGCCTACTACCTCATTATACGCCATCATCTACGACTTGGCCTTTATCTCGAATTCAGGGCCTTTAACAACTGGTGTGGGCCAAGACAGCAGTCTATAAGGCTATAATCAAAACTGATATTGACCACGGCAGCGAGGCTTGAGCTTTACAAGCATTATGACATCACAACATCAAGCATCATCACACTGCATGGGATGGAACAGGTGAAACAACCTAGCAAATTACTATGAACAGATAGACCTATTTGTTAGAAAAAGAAACTGGCTGTGGGTGTTAAGCAGTGTGAATGACCATCCTTAGACTAAACAGCATGTGACAGGCAGAAGAGGTAGTGACGAGGAAGAATGAGCAAGCGAAAGGGGGCAAATAGCACAGGCTGGAGATGCCCTAGTTACTTACTGGTAATTACTCTGAGTTTAAGTCTTTCTTGCCACAATAATCACTAAATAGGCAGCAGAACCTTTCAAGCTAAACAAAATTGTAGTCTAGTTGATCCCATCCCTCCCCTAAGGTGGGCTACTTCCACTTTCATTAGACTAGCATACAAAAGGAAGCCACACCCTTTCCTCATCCTGTTCCATGCTATGCCTCAAAACTTTCTTGAAGGCAGGGATGGTAAACCTGACTGTGGCATGGAAGACTTGGACTCAGAGTCATGAAAATTACTGGTATGTAACTCCTCACCAGTCTTTCTCTCCACAGTAATCACTAAATGAGCTCATACCAAAGTAACTATCGGCTTCATGTAACACCTACAAACCAAAGCCACACGCAACTTTGTAAATGCCATGACAATTATAAACTTTTAAAAATCCATATATAAATTATCACACCATATCCATATCATATATCAATAATCACATATTACATGTTCCTACTTCCTTTCAAAACAGCCAAAACAAATTCATTTGACACAGTACCTCCGAACACTAGTCTATAATAGTCCATAAAAGTGTCAGGAGATGACCATATGGCTGCATTAAAGATGTCTTCCATTGGCACTCCTTTAAAAGATGCCCAAGAAGTTGACATATTCCTTGAATATCTCCCTTGGACTTGGCTAACCAAGCCTAAACCTTTCATTTCATGCTAGGACAATAGCTTGTTTGAGTCATCTACTCAAGGTAGAATTGGACGGCTTGAGTCCACTTGCATCTGTACAAAGGTTGCACAAAGATTTTCAAACCTTTCTGATTCACTCCATTCTTTGCAAATATAATAATATGCCCTCCTTACATCTAAGGGTGCAAAGATGTCTCCTCCTCCTACTGGGAATTTTGAGAAAACACTGGCAAAACCAATTCCTCTGTTCTGTTGGGTATTGAAGGAATTTTGGGCCAAAGGTCGGGCTGAATGTCAAGATAATCTTATCTGGAAATACCTTCACAAAAGGATCAGATTGCAGAAAATATTCCAACTTCCCAGTTCTCTTGGCTGATGCTGCAGCCACGAAAAATAAAACCTTAACCATCAGCAATGTGAACTCTATATTTTCTAGTGGCTGAAATGTTGGGAGTTGGAAAGCTCTCAAACCCAAGGGAAAATCTAAAGCAGGAGATGGACACAATAATTTAAGTCTGTTTAAAAAGGAACTTTTCAACAGTCTTGACACCAATGTCCCAAGAGGGTCTAGAAAAGGACTTCTGAAAGCTTTAAGAGTCACCCACTGAGCTCATACGTTTGAGGGAGCTAATCTCAAAGTGTACTCATCTGACAAAAGATCCAACATATGTATAGGTTCATTTGCCACTTGGTCAAATGTTCTTTCGGTGCACCATTTACCAAAATAATTCCAATGCCAAGAAAAGGATTTTACTCTTAAAGGTTGCCTTGAATTCTGTATTAAGTTGAGAACCTCTGCTGAACAAGAGAAGGTTTATTTACACCCACCAGATCAGTCCATACCAGTGCAGTCTTCGTAACTGACACTCACGACCGAGGTCCCCCAAACATTCTGCTGCTGATGTACATAACATTCCCCACAGAGAATCCAACATTAAAGGGGAAGTTACAACACATCTTCCCTTTACACTATTATTGAAAAGAAAGAAGGAAAAATGGTGAAAGGACAGGAAAGATAAAAATGAAACAGCAGAGCACAAACTGTATACTAAAAGATAACATCAGTTAACCCCTTCAGCGCTGCGCGGATTCCCGCGCGGTGCTGAAGGTTCTGAGCGCGGGCGGGGCCATGACGGAACGGTTCCGTCATAAGCACAGCCCAACCGACGTGCATGACGGAACCGTTCCGTCATAAGCGTCGAAGGGGTTAAACATGAGAAACAAAAACATAAAATGAGCATAAGGAAAATAACACCATTACTCTAGAATGTAATCATGGAGATACGAAGGTGTCTTCCTTGCTCTATTATTATGACCCAACGGATCAGCTTGAACCATTCCGTCACCACACTGGAAATGATTAGCCTGGGGCTGAGGCCCCTCATTACTATCCTTTCTTCCACATTTTGACAAACGGGACATGCTCCAAACATCACCACCGCTAAGCATGACAACATTTCTCATAACCTTGATGATGCGTTTGGGACCAAAAAATGTAGTTTCACCTTTGGGAGACCACACTGCTTTTTTAACAAAAAACAGATCACCCACCTTCCAAACACACTTGCGTACTCCCATCTTTGCATCAAACCTGTGTTTGTAATTCTCTTGATACCTTTTCACCCTCCAATCATCCACTTCATTGCTCCTGTCTTTTACACTCAACCACACTGGATTGAGTTTAGATCCAGCTGCTCTACCCTTGAGCTTTTTATACGGCGAGCAACCAGTCACACTGTTGGGAGTATTTCTATGCACCCACAATTTTTCTAAGAATGCACTTCAAAGGAGATCTTGTTTCCAAAGCAGTTTGAACAGAAGCCCTTACAAGTCTATTCATGCTCTCTACTAAGCAGTTAGCTGGTGGTGCATAAAGAGCAGTGCGGTGGTTAGTAATGGAGAGATCCTTTAAAAAGTCCATCATCTCCTGAGAAGAGAACTGCACCCTGTTGTCAGAGACTAAAGTATAAGGTATGCCCTCACAACTGAAAGCATCCTTAAGAAATTCAATTATATTCTGTGTAATAACAGAGCTCATGCAGCAAGCTGAGACCCATTTCGATGTATAATCAACAAGGACAAATACAAACCTTTCAGTGGGAGACAAGATATAAAAAGGTCCAACAATGTAAATAGCCAGCTTGGACCAAGGACGTTCAGGTAGGGCAACAGGTGAAAGGGGTGCAGCATTCACCTTCCTCGATTTGTCATTCCCTGCACAGATGGTACATTCCCTAACAACTTCTTCTAATTGGCAGTCAACCTCAGGCCACCAATAAGAATCACTGACTCTGGCTTTGGTTAAGCTACGTCTGAGATGGCCTTCATGCGCCAAATTGATTATTTTTTCTCTCATTAAACAAGGGGGAACTAATCTTCCACCCCCAGAAAGCTCCCCATCCGCAATGTTCAATTCCTCACGTACATTCCAAAATCCTTTAGCACAAAGGGGAACATCATTAATAGCAGGCCACCCATTGACCACAAACTCCATTACAGGTTCCCTGGATTTGTCACACTCAAAGATAGCTTTCCATTAATTTTTGTTAAGGGCTGATTCCTTCACCCAGGATACAGAACAGTCAGAACTGGCTGAAATAATTTTGTCTAAGGGCATCCTGGAGAGAAAATCAGCTGGAATATTCTTGAGACAAGGCAGGTTCTCTACTATGAAAGTGTATTCCCAAAGTGTTTCAACCCATCTTTTAATTCTAGGACTGGTACTCTCAACATTTCTACAAGCAAACATATGGACAAGGGGCTTGTGGTCAGTCCTAACCAAAAATGGTAAACCCCATAAGTAGAATCTGAAATGGTTGATAGCCTAAGAAAAGGCTAACGCCTCACACTCAATTACTAAGTGACGCTCTTCGCCTCCTTTTAATGAACGTGAGGCAAAAGCTATGACCCTTTAATTGCCATCAACCATTTGGGATAGAACTGCGCCCAAACCCATACACTGGCATCAGTAGTCAGGATAGTTTTTTTAAGTACATTAAAATGGCCCAATGTTGGCATACGTGCAATCTCATTCTTAACTTTGTTGAAAGCATTAACACAATCTTCGGACCATTCGAAATCCACACCCTTTTTAACAGTAATCTTAAAGGTTGAACAACACTCGAAAAATTGTACACAAATTTGGAATAATATTCAGATAAACCAAGGAATGATTTCGACTGGTCTTTGTTCAATAGAGCTGGTGCCTGGTATATTGCCTCTGCAAGATCAATTTATGGGCTAATGCCTTCACTGGAAATAGAGTGTCCAAGGTAGGCTACAGACCCAACTCTGAACTTACATTTTTCACTTTTTTTAAGTGAGTCCACATTCTTGTAGTCTAGACAGTACGTTGAACAATACCTCGTCATGGTTGACTCTATCTTTTCCATAAACAAGTATATCGTCCTGAAAAAACAAGACAGAATAAATTCCAGCTAACACATTTTTCATCACTCGTTGAAAACAAGCAGCTGCGCTCGCCAGCCCGAATGGCATTCTGCTGAATCTCTATGCACCTAAGCGTGTGACAGATTATGTTAGTGCTCTTGAGTCGGAGCCACGGCAATGTAGTATCCCGGGTGAGAGAGAAACCTTGATGTTAGTTTGACTACAGGTGCTCCTCCCCTCCCATGAACAGGCTCATGGGGCACTAGACGGGTACAAAAGATACCTGATACAAGAGTCATACCCAATAGGGTATAGTATGGTGTGCATGTTTAATGCGATATGCACTCATATGTAATATTCTGTGAGATCTAGTAACATATCTTTAACATTTAAGAGAAGTTTAGGGATCTTCGTAGGTCCTGATGAGAAGCCAGGGGGAAGGCTTCGAAACATGCCGACTGAGGAGGTCATAGCCCACTATAGCACAATGCCTCTTTCTTCCCCTTTTTAATGATACCAGCTAGCAGGTACATTAAAGTTTATTTTTCCACATAGCCAGGTATTTTTTATCCTTTCCATTTACTCCACTATTTTCACATCTGACCCTTCCACTCTCACTCCTACATCACACATAGTATTTACTATTCAGTGCTCCCGCGTCTTCGTTGGTAGTAGCATGCCCCGTCCCGCAGCGGGACGGGAAGAACCCAATGATGAAGCATGCCACCAAGGGTCCTTTTGGTGGGTGAGGGTTATTCTAACAAAGCTGTGTGCTCTCCCAGAGAATAGGAGTGACACACATTTAGGTCACTGGAAGGACACTTTTTCCCTTTAGATCTCAATGAGGGTGGATCCTTGTGTTTATTTTCATGCTGTTTGGAGGAGGACGTATCCACCTCTTATTTTTTGCTCTACCTCTTTGTTAGACCTGTCAGCCCTTTGGGTGGTCCCTCATCATTATTTATTTTGTCCCACTTCTGCCTCAAACCCTATTATAATTTTTCCTTTTTGGGAACCACCAGACTTTTTAGTGTTGATGCAGGGTCAGGGAGCCATTTTCCCTACCCCTGGAACTTCTGTCTGAGGGCCTGAGACACAAAATGGTGGCCACCCATTGTCACCTGTGACATCACCAGAACCCACTGGAGGTTTCTAGAACCTTCTGTAACATTCTAGAACCCTGTGACAGTGGGAGGCAGTTTAGAATGTTGGGAGGCCATCTCAGTGTGGCAGTTGGCAACTGACTGGAGAAGAGAGAGGACAGATATAGAAGGAGGTCGGAGTAAGGCAGCAGGGGTGGAAACCAGTGCTTGGAGTGGGGTCCAGAAACCCACCCTTGATGCTAGTCCCTACTGACCAAGCCCAGCCTAAAGCCCTGTGTGGGACCAAGACCAGAAGAACCATCTTAAGGAACTGAGCATTTGAAACAGGCCTTAAAGAGGAAGAACAGCAAGTTCCTGACCTGTTCAGTGGTGTCCTCCTGGAGTCCTGACGTCGAGAAGCCTGGAGACCTGGGGCCTGAGGTAGAGAAGCGGCGCTGACCGAAAGCAGACGTCGTACCCGGAGCCGCCAGAGGTCGAAGTGAGGGCGCCGACGGAGGTCGAGGAGAGGCGCCGGAGGTCGAGTGGAGATTCACCCGAGGTCGAGGTGAGGGCGCCGACGAAGGTCGAGGAGAGGCGCCGGAGGTCGAGTGGAGATTCACCCGAGGTCGAGGTGAGGGCGCCGACGGAGGTCGAGGAGAGGCGCCGGAGGTCGAGTGGAGATTCACCCGAGGTCGAGGTGAGGGCGCCGACGGAGGTCGTGAAGCGCGCCGGAGGGCGGGAGTGGAGATCGCACTCCGGAGACACCCGGAAGCGGGGAGGCCGTGTCCCTGCGACGCCGGAAGGCGACATCGAGTCGAGACCGCCCAGCAACATCGAGACGAGGCCGCCCAGTGACATCGAGTCGAGACCGCCCAGCGACATCGAGACGAGGCCGCCCAGCGACATCGAGTCGAGACCGCCCAGCGACATCGAGACGAGGCCGCCCAGCGACATCGAGTCGAGACCGCCCAGCGACATCGAGACGAGGCCGCCCAGCGACATCGAGCCGGAGCCGCCTCACGACATCGACCCGGCGCCGAGCGGAGCCGAACATCGTGAAAAGAGCAGTAAGTGGTAGAGGGGGCGTCTGAGGCCCCGTGGAGCCCTAAAAGACCATTCTAGGGGCTAGAGGGGTGTTAGAACCAGCCTGGGAGTGCCAGGGGTGAACTAAGACTGGTGCAGTGACATCTGTGAGGGGCTGTGTAGTTTGGAGGGCCAGATCTTTAGGTTACCCTGGTTCTGCCTCAGGTTAGGCCCCAGCCTTGACCAATCTAGGTGGGACCCCCTCATGCCATCCAAATGACCACAAGCTGTGTATGGGCAAAGTAAGACCAAGTTACCTCATGAAAGTGATCTGATCTATACTGTCATTGATTGCTTTTCCTTATTTATTGAAGGTGCTTTATTTATTGTCTTCCACTAATTTATTCTTGCACTGTATTTATTGTCTGACTGTATTTATTTGCCGTCTATATTTATTGCACATCTATTTATTCTTTGCTTAATGAGGACCTGAACCTATTTATTGAAATTCCAAAGTAGCATTGTTTATTTGACCTGCTCTTTTAACCCCTTCAGTGCCCATGACGAGATGGTCTCGTCATGGGCCGCGGTTGCGCTGTGCCCATGACGAAACCATCTCGTCATGAACTCCGCCCGCTAATAGAAAGCCCGGCACAGGGCGGGGAAAGGGCGTGGCACACAAGGGGTTAAAAGAAAATCCTATTGTATTGTATTTATGTTATGAAACCTGCAACTAAGAGAAAATAAGATAAAGACATATATATTTTCATCTTGTCTTCCATAATTTTTACGGTGTAGTGTCGTTTTTGGAACGGATGAACGCATGGTTATTGTGAGGGTATGACGTACGCTTAACACGGTGCCTGACCCCCAACCGCTCGAGCCAAGCTACCATTGTGCTGGGAACCTGGTGACTGCTAACCCGGTTGCTCGGTTTCCAACATAAAATTGGTGTTCAGCGGTGGGATAGAGCTGTGCTTGCGTCTACTCGACAATAACTTTGGGTAGTCCATAGGCCTACACCGGGAGTTTTCTCCAAGCGGACTTCCTAATTTCGAGTTTTGTTTTTTCCAAATTTACTTCTGGTGGTGGGAGGAGGTATTACAAAAGGTACCCCCCTGCATAGCTTCTGTAAGCAACTGTCTTCTATCCTGAGTGGGCAAAATGGAGTTTGTGTTGGAGGATGTGGAAACTTACACTGTGGCCCAACTCAGAGAGTTTTGTGAGCGAGAGGGGGTGTTTTGTCCCCAAGGTGCAAAGAAGGGTGAGCTCCAGACCAGCTTAAGGGCTTGGGGGGAGGCACGACGAGAAAGTAAGGTTGAGAAGGAGGATAGGGATGGAGAGCCTGACAGCGAGGGGGCTGGTTTGTACCAACCTGAGGTGGGGAACCTAGTAGAGGGGCCCAGAACACTTTCAAGGAAGGGAAGCAGTGTCTCTAGTGGCGGCTTATCAGAAGCAGTATTAACTGACCGGAGGGAGAAAAGACAGCTCACATGGGAGTTGGCGAAGCTGGAGAAAGAAAAGGAGGAACGGAGGATGGCTCACGAGTTGAGGCTCAGGGAGATAGATCTCCAGATCCTACGGGTCGGGGCATACACTGTTCCTGATGGTGGCAGCGAAGAAAGAAAAATCACCAGGGAACCCAAACCCTATTTGCCAAAAGACATAGTAGCCAACTATAGTGCGGGAGATGACATCGCCAAGTGGCTAGCGGCCTATGAGGTCTCTTTAAGAGTCCATGGGGTTCCAGAGAAATATTGGGGAGGGGGATTGTATAAATACATGCCTCCAGCTGGCTGGGATACATTATTGGCCCTAGAGCAGGATGAGCAGACCCACTACCCTACCATGAAAGTGGCGCTCGTGAGGAAGTTTGGACTAACACCCGAGAAATATAGACAGAAGTTCCGGGGTAGCCACAAACTGGGCACACAGAATTGGGTGGATTTCCTGGACTATGTAAAGAAGGCATTAGAGGGTTGGATACAGGGCAGTGAGGTGAGGGACTACGAGGGGTTGTTTGATTTGATGTTGAAGGAACACCTGCTCGAAAAATGTTTTTCCTGAACTGCGTCAACACCTGGTGGATAGCAAGCTGACCAATCCCCGGAAGCTTGCTGAGGAGGCGGACATTTGGGCTAGTACCCGGGTGTCCACAAGGGGGACTGGAGGGGACTCTCAAAAGACCGGACAGGGCGCCCCCCAGAAGAAAGAGGGAGGGGAAAAGAAAACGGAGTTCTCTAAAGGCCCCCAAAATAGTTTCCAAGGGAAGGGAACGGGATTCACCCCTAGGGCTAACCCACCCAGAAACCCTAATCCTGGCCAGAGTCAGCAGCCAAGGGTTGTCCATTGCTTCGAGTGCGGTGGTGTCGGACACTATAAGGGAGATGTGAAGTGCCCGAAAAGACCACCCCCTCCCATCGGAGGAAAGGCCCCGGAGTAGCTAGTGTAGTGCTCGGGGAGGAGATGCCTTTAGATAAGGGAAGGGAGTGGGCGGGTGTCACTTTAGTGTCCCTGGGAGAACGGGAGATGGTTCCTAAGATCCAGGTGCCCGCAAATACCACAAAGTATGGGCAGTGGGTCACCATCAATGGCCAAAGAGGGGAGGCTCTGAGAGACACAGGAGCCAGTATGACTATGGTACGTAGCCAACTGGTGTCTCCAGAGCAGGTGATTCCCGATGTACTCCACCCTGCTGCGATGGCTGACGGCAGAATGGGCCACTATCCGGTGGCCGAGGTTCCATTTGAATGGGAAGGGGTTACAGGGTTGCTTCGAGTTGCCGTAAGCCCTGCCGTGCCAGTCGATTGTCTGCTGGGGAATGACATGGAGCATAATGCTTGGAAGGAGGTGGAATACCGGACTCATGCTGAAATGCTGGGTACACCTGACTGGGCCTGTGTCAGCACAGGGTCTGCGACTACCCGGAGAGGGAGTTCATTTAGGCGGGAGCCTGGAATAAAGGCACCGCCGGCTGCCGACCAAGGGAAGAACCGAGGACAGGAGGAGCCTGCCTCGGCATCTGCGCCCCGTGTGACGGATAGGCCACCGGAGGTGGTGGACCAGGAGTCCACGGAGGGGGATGTTACCGAACTGGAGAACCTACCCATCCCGGCCGAGTGGCACGTGAAGGGAGGGCCGACCAGGGAGGAATTCTGCAAGGGCCAGAAGGAGTGTCCTACCCTTGAGGGACTGAGGCGACAGGCTGAAGCCCAGGCAGCAGGGAACGTTGAGGGGAACTACCACATTTACTGGGAGGATGGCCTCCTCTACAGTGAACCCAAGGCACCCATGCACGGTTCGTCACGAGCCTTGGTTGTCCCTCAATGTTACCGAGCCTTTCTCCTGGAATTGGCTCATGAAATCCCCTTGGCAGGACACCTGGGGCAAGACAAGACCTTTGCCCGGCTTGTCCCACACTTTTATTGGCCTCAAATGAAAGTGTCGCCCGACACCTATTGCCGGACATGTGTGTCTTGTCAAGCCAGTGGGAAAACAGGGGTGAAGCTGAAAGCTCCCATGGAACCACTTCCTGTCGTTAGCACCCCCTTTGAAAGGGTGGGCATCGACATTGTGGGTCCGTTAGATCCGCCTACTACAGCTGGTCACAGGTTTATCCTGGTTCTGGTGGATCATGCCACACGGTACCCCGAGGCTATACCTCTGAGGACCATTACTGCACCTGTTGTGGCTAGGGCCCTGATGGGAATCTTTACCCGAGTGGGTTTTCCCAAGGAAGTTGTGTCCGACAGGGGGACCAACTTCATGTCAGCATATATGCGGGCGATGTGGAAGGAGTGTGGAGTGACCTACCGGTTTACCACTCCTTACCACCCCCAGACCAATGGTCTGGTGGAGAGGTTCAATAAAACCTTGAAAGGCATGATCAGAAGTCTGCCTGAAAGCCTGCGGAGGAAATGGGACGTCCTCCTACCATGTCTATTGTTTTCTTACAGGGAAGTGCCACAGAAGGGAGTGGGCTTCAGCCCCTTCGAGCTTTTGTATGGGCACCCTGTGCGTGGACCTCTCAGCCTGGTGAGAGACGGATGGGAAAGAACTCCCAGAAAGCTTCCCCAGGACGTGGTGAGCTACATGCTGGCCTTCCGGAGCCAAATGGCTAAGTTGTGGAAGCAAGCTTCTGACCACTTGGAAGCCAGCCAAGCAGTAATGAAGGCGTGGTATGACCACAATGCTCACCCGGTGGAATTGGAGCCTGGCCAGAAGGTGTGGGTGATCGAACCAGGAGAGCTTAGCGCCCTCCAGGATCGCTGGTCAGGACCCTTTGAGGTGTTGGAGAAGAAGGGTAAGGCTACCTACTTGGTGGATCTGAAGACCCCTCGCCAGCCCCTACGGGTGCTGCATGCCAACCGCCTCAAACCCCACCATGAGAGGCCCAAAGTCATATTGCTGATGGTGACTGACGGAGCAGAGGACGTGGAAAGCGAGCCTCTCCCCGACTTATTTGCGTCTCAAGAGAAGGATGGGTTGGTGGAGGGAGTGATTCTCTCCCCGTCCCTAACTCCTGAACAGCAGGAGGACTGCCGCCAGGTCCTGGGGCAGTACTCTTCGTTGTTCTCCCTTGTTCCGGGTAGGACTCACCTGTGCATCCATGACGTGGACACAGGAGACAGCCCACCTGTGAAGTCAAAGATCTACCAGATGACAGACAAGGTGAAGGCCAGCATTCACAGTGAAGTCACTAAGATGCTGGAGCTAGGAGTGATTGAACCTTCCAGCAGCCCCTGGTCCAGTCCGGTGGTATTAGTACCAAAAGCTGTACCACCGGGTGCCCAACCGGAACTGAGGTTCTGTGTGGACTACCGGGGACTGAACTCAGTAACCAAGACTGATGCTCATCCGATTCCAAGGGCGGATGAACTGATTGACCGGCTGGGAGCTGCCCAATATCTGAGTACCTTTGACCTTACTTCCGGGTACTGGCAGATCTCTCTGACTGATGGAGCTAAGGAAAGGTCAGCCTTCTCCACGCCCAAGGGCCACTACCAGTTCTGCGTGATGCCCTTTGGGCTCAAGAACGCACCTGCCACGTTTCAGCGTCTGGTGAACCAGATCCTCGCCGGAATGGAGAGTTTCTCTGCTGCTTATCTGGACGACATTGCTGTCTTCAGTAACAGCTGGGAGGATCACTTGCGTCACCTGCAAACTGTTCTCCAGGCCTTGAAGCAAGCTGGTTTAACGATCAAGGCCAGTAAATGCCAGATCGGGCAGGGGTCAGTAGTGTACCTTGGACACTTGGTGGGTAGGGGAGCGGTGCAACCCCTCCAGGCGAAAATCGAGGCTATCATGGCCTGGGAACCCCCCAAGACTCAGACTGAGGTCCGAGCTTTTCTGGGCCTCACCGGATATTACCGCCGCTTCGTGAAGGGGTATGGGACCATTGTGGCCCCCCTCACAGAGCTTACGTCCAAGAAGCAACCTCGACGGGTAGTCTAGACGGAGGCTTGTCAGCAGGCCTTTGTGAAACTGAAGCAAGCCATGTGCGTGGCCCCGGTCTTAAGGGCCCCAGACTTTTCCAAGGAGTTCATTGTCCAGACGGATGCATCGGAACATGGCATTGGGGCAGTGTTATCGCAACTCAACGAAGAGGGTCTGGATCAACCCGTGGTCTTCCTATCCCGGAGACTACTTCCCAGGGAACAGAAGTGGAGTGCAATAGAGCGTGAAGCCTTTGCAGTGGTATGGGCTCTGAAGAAGTTGCGGCCATACCTGTTTGGCTCGCACTTCCTAGTTCAGACCGACCACAGACCCCTTCGGTGGCTGATGCAGATGAAGGGGGAGAATCCCAAGTTGCTAAGGTGGTCTATCTCCCTACAGGGAATGGACTTTCAGGTAGAACATCGGCCTGGAGTGGACCACGCCAATGCAGACGGTCTCTCAAGGTATTTCCGCCTTAGTGATGAGAACTCCCAAGGGGTTGGGTAGCTCTCCCCACTTTCAGCTGGGGGGGACGCGTGTTAGACCTGTCAGCCCTTTGGGTGGTCCCTCCTCATCATTATTTATTTTGTCCCACTTCTGCCTCAAACCCTATTATAATTTTTCCTTTTTGGGAACCACCAGACTTTTTAGTGTTGATGCAGGGTCAGGGAGCCATTTTCCCTACCCCTGGAACTTCTGTCTGAGGGCCTGAGACACAAAATGGTGGCCACCCATTGTCACCTGTGACATCACCAGAACCCACTGGAGGTTTCTAGAACCTTCTGTAACATTCTAGAACCCTGTGACAGTGGGAGGCAGTTTAGAATGTTGGGAGGCCATCTCAGTGTGGCAGTTGGCAACTGACTGGAGAAGAGAGAGGACAGATATAGAAGGAGGTCGGAGTAAGGCAGCAGGGGTGGAAACCAGTGCTTGGAGTGGGGTCCAGAAACCCACCCTTGATGCTAGTCCCTACTGACCAAGCCCAGCCTAAAGCCCTGTGTGGGACCAAGACCAGAAGAACCATCTTAAGGAACTGAACATTTGAAACAGGCCTTAAAGAGGAAGAACAGCAAGTTCCTGACCTGTTCAGTGGTGTCCTCCTGGAGTCCTGACGTCGAGAAGCCTGGAGACCTGGGGTCTGAGGTAGAGAAGCGGCGCTGACCGAAAGCAGACGTCGTACCCTGAGCCGCCAGAGGTCGAAGTGAGGGCGCCGACGGACGTCGAGGAGAGGCGCCGGAGGTCGAGTGGAAATTCACTCGAGGTGAGGGCGCCGACGGAGGTCGAGGAGAGGCGCCGGAGGTCGAGTGGAGATTCACCCGAGGTCGAGGTGAGGGCGCCGACGGAGGTCGAGGAGAGGTGCCGGAGGTCGAGTGGAGATTCACCCGAGGTCGAGGTGAGGGCGCCGACGGAGGTCGTGAAGCGCGCCGGAGGTCGGGAGTGGAGATCGCACTCCGGAGACACCCGGAAGCGGGGAGGCGTGTCCCTGCGACGCCGGAAGGCGACATCGAGTCGAGACCGCCCAGCGACATCGAGACGAGGCCGCCCAGCGACATCGAGACGAGGCCGCCCAGCGACATCGAGTCGAGACCGCCCAGCGACATCGAGACGAGGCCGCCCAGCGACATCGAGTCGAGACTGCCCAGCGACATCGAGACGAGGCCGCCCAGCGACATCGAGCCGGAGCCGCCTCACGACATCGACCCGGCGCCGAGCGGAGCCGAACATCGTGAAAAGGGCAGTAAGTGGTAGAGGGGGCGTCTGAGGCCCCGTGGAGCCCTAAAAGACCATTCTAGGGGCCAGAGGGGTGTTAGAACCAGCCTGGGAGTGCCAGGGGTGAACTAAGACTGGTGCAGTGACATCTGTGAGGGGCTGTGTAGTTTGGAGGGCCAGATCTTTAGGTTACCCTGGTTCTGCCTCAGCTTAGGCCCCAGCCTTGACCAATCTAGGTGGGACCCCCTCATGCCATCCAAATGACCACAAGCTGTGTATGGGCAAAGTAAGACCAAGTTACCTCATGAAAGTGATCTGATCTATACTGTCATTGATTGCTTTTCCTTATTTATTGAAGGTGCTTTATTTATTGTCTTCCACTAATTTATTCTTGCACTGTATTTATTGTCTGACTGTATTTATTTGCCGTCTATATTTATTGCACATCTATTTATTCTTTGCTTAATGAGGACCTGAACCTATTTATTGAAATTCCAAAGTAGCATTGTTTATTTGACCTGCTCTTTTAAAAGAAAATCCTATTGTATTGTATTTATGTTATGAAACCTGCAACTAAGAGAAAATAAGATAAAGACATATATATTTTCATCTTGTCTTCCATAATTTTTACGGTATAGTGTCGTTTTTGGAACGGATGAACGCATGGTTATTGTGAGGGTGTGACGTACGCTTAACACGGTGCCTGACCCCCAACCGCTCGAGCCAAGCTACCATTGTGCTGGGAACCTGGTGACTGCTAACCCGGTTGCTCGGTTTCCAACACTCTTCACTCCCCCTTTTGTTTTTTTCAGTGCTCTTGAGTCTTCATGTAGCATGGTCTGATGATAAGCTGACGATAAGTCCATCACGCTGAAAATACATTCACCCCCCAATTTCGCCAGGTCTTCATTAATGTTTGGTAATGGCTGCCTGTCTACCCAGATACAATTATTTAAACTTCTTAAGTCAAGACACATCCTAATTTTGCTGCCTTTGTCCTTGGGAGCTAAAATGATCGGAGACAACCATAATGATGACTCTATTTCTTCTATGACTCCCAACTCAAGTGATCTCTTGATTTCTTCTTGAAGGGGTTTCATCATGAGATTAGGCACCTTTCTTACCTTGTCTACTACTGGTTTCACCTTGGTTTTTAAAATTATTTTATGATTAAAACCACTTAGAAGACCAAGCTTTTCAATGAAAATCCCAGGGTACTTCCCAACAATGTCTTGGTCATCACTCTGTTGTGTGACCAGCATTACCTGAGAAGGCGCATTTTGATTTAAGATGATTCCAAGGTATTTTTGTTATTGACACCCTAAAAGATTATCACCACGATTGGCAGCGTAAATCTTACCTGCAGTTTCTCTTCCCTTAAACACGATGGACTGGATAAAATATCCTATTAGATGTATACTCTGCCCCCCATACCCTACGGGATTGATGTGAGGTGGCAAAAGTTTTACTTTGTTGATCGTAAAGGTGGAATCCCAAAAGTTGTCGCTCAACAAGGTGTATGGTGAGCCTGAATCGGCCAGGACTGGAACTAATTTGTCACCTATGTGTACATCGCGTTTTGGCATAACTACAATACCCGTTTCCACATCTTTTACATCATGTACTGGGTTAGCAACATTTTCTGTAATGCAGTGAATGGCTTGCTGGGAAAGCATTTCATCATCATCATCCATGTTTACTTTTGTGTTCCTGCAAATGCGGGCATAATGTCCTTTTTTCTGACAATTTCTACAACTCATACTTCTGGCAAAACAGTTGGGATAATTTGGTCCATGGTTTTGACTTCCACACCTAGGGCACCTTTATTTGATATCCTTACTTGAATTGTTGTCAAACCTTTGTTTATCAAACTTTGCAGACCCTTTCTCCTGTTTAGTATTTATTTTACACACAGTGGTAACTGAGGTGTTATGTGAAACACTATCTTGTTCACCTTTTTTTATGTTGACAACAGCTTCAGCCGGAACAGTGCTGTTTCGCATTTCTATTACCCAATGTGAAGTGTGTTCAATGCTCTCAACAATAGTGATAGCTTCTTTAAGATTCAGATTTTTTTATAACAATTGTCCTTGAATTCTAGAGTCATTTGTGCATCGCACCAGTTGGTCGCGTATGAGAGAATCAGTCCATTGTTCAAAGTCACATGTCTGAGCCAAAGATTTGAGTGCTGCTACATAGTTACCAACTCTCTCTCCTTTGGCCTGTACACGCATGAACAATTTGTGTCTTTCCATGACAACATTCAAACGTGGTCCAAAATGAGTTTGTAGTAGTAACACACTCATTTCATAAACATTGCTAGGTTTGCCAGTCCCTCTGCCAATTAGTATGGGATCCAAACTATCGTAAATATTTCTTCCTTCAATGCCAAGATTATGAAGCAAAACTGCTTGTTTTCTAGCAGCAGAAAACTTCTCACCACCATTGGCTATCAAATAGGAATCGAAAAAGTGGTTTCCATTTCTTCCATGGAAAAATAGGTTTGCCACGCTTGTAGAAAAATTGTGATGGTTGGCTCATCCCACTGGACGCTGACATGCTGAAAACTAAAGTAACTAAACAAACTAACAAAATAAACTCATACAATAATCTAAAACAATAATCTAATATAATAAGGTAAAACAATAAGTTAACCAAAATGCATACAGTTAGTTGCTGGCCAATTAATTGCTGGTCTTATCCACTTCCAATAGACATTCATCTAAATATAGACAACTCTGGATTACTGCTGGTGTTGTCAAAAGCATGGAAAAAAAAATAAAAATTAACAAAATAAGTTAAATAATTAACATAGCTGAAGAGGGAGTTTTGTGTTCAAGATTTCTCTTTTCTTTTTGAATCACTGATTCAAAACAGGCCGATGACAGCTCTTCTCGTTAGAGCTGTATTAAAATATGCACTCTAGTCTTTTTTTTCCACGTCGGTACATCAAGCGTACATGAGTCACTTCCTTCTTTTCTTGAGGGACGCGCACTTCCACAGCACGTCTCGAGACTTCAACAAACACTCTTGTGCTCTGCTCTGCCCAAGCTCCCGCTTCACACAGTCCTTCTCCACAATGGAACCTTCTTCCTCGCGGTGAGTTTACTTTTCAAATTACTCGACTCGTGCGCTTAACAGCACCATTAAACCTTCGCAGTTCAACAAAACATAAACTTGCACACATTTATTCGCCAGCACTACTCAGCCATATTGTGAATCGATGCCACATCTGATACTAAACAACATACATGTAACTGCTTAAGTGCCACATAAAACGGAAAACCAACCTCCAGTAGCGATGTCTAAGCAAATCTTGAATAATTAAGCACGCCGAGTTCTTCGGTGGGTGTAGCCAGCCAGTCATCACCAGTAATGAAACGATACTCTCGGCTGTTCATCTTAAAGAGAAGGTTTATTTACACCCACCAGATCAGTCCATACCTACAGAGAATCCAACATTAAAGGGGAAGTTACAACAAACTCTTTATCAAAAGGCTTACCCTTTCAACAGCCATGTCTGCAGGTATAATTTTTATAACATACCCAGAGGAAGAGGGGGCCCCTACTAAAGGATATGGATGACTCTCGATCTCCCATTGGGGTTGTACTTCCATCTCTAATAACAGGGGGAACCAGAGATGCCTCTCAACTCTGGAGGTGAAAACCCCAGAGGAGAGCTGTGTTTGAAAGAAGATCTTGAATACCTTTAAAACGCCTTCCTCTTTATAGAGTTTGCTGGAAGAAGAATCTGTTGAAAATACTCTTGAAGCATAGAATCAAAAACAATGTTGTACCCGCTATCGTCTCCATTCAAGACCTGGTCTGATATTGAGGCTGTCCAGGCTTCCATGAAATTTCAACAGCCCACTGGAAAGTACTTCCTGTTGGTGATATAGTCAAGACTTTGATTGTGACTGGAAACCCCTGTCTGAATGCCATGACCGTGATGTATTTGATGAAGGGACCCCCAGCGGCCACACCCCTTTACCCAAAGGGCAGATTTGACTTGCCTCTAAAATGGTCTGACAGCTCATTTAACGCCCAAAATCATCTTTTTTATGTGTTTTATTGAGTTTTTAGGCATGAAATGACATCAACATTTCGTGCAAAACCAAGCAATGCAATACAGTACACCATGTCATCAATGGAATGTCAGCTTGGCTCGCCAGTACAACTGCTGTCACTTTCAATGATACAAAGCATCATTCTTCTTCTTCCAAAACCAGGTAAAGACCCTACCTCTTGTAGCTCCTATTGGCCCCTGTCCCTCCTAAATTAAGATTATAAAATATTGGCCAAGATGCTTGCCCTTCGTTTATCCCTCCTTCTGGAATCTATTATTTACCCCGCACAATCAGGATTCATCCCTCGCAGATCCACGTCCCTAAATCTCAGGACACTTTTCGCGGTACTGCACAGGATCAGTCTGGAAGTCCCTGCCGCGGCGATTTTGTTGGACGCCGAGAAGGCGTTTGATTCCCTTGAGTGGCCCTTTTTTCTATCAATAATGCACAGGATGGGGATGTCCATGGGCTTTGTTGTTACCACAGCGTTATTTTATCGTAAGCCCTCCGCTAGAATACGCTTGAATGGCACATTATCACGCTCCTTTTCTCTTTCCCCAGGCACACGATAAGGGTGTCCTCTGTCACCAGTAGTGTTCATCCTGGCTATGGTCCCGTTGGTCCCCCACTTCCAGGAGCGTCATCTACAGCGGAGACTTCAGTTTAACACCGGCCCACTATTCTTTCCCTGTATGCGGACGATGTAATTTGTACGTCCATGAGCCCCAGGTAAATCTTGAGCCTCTGATCAGAGAGACGATCAGATTTGGACACTTCTCTGGTCTCCACATCAATTGGTCCAAGTCAGTGATATTCCCTTTGACTCCTAGCACGAAGCACTGGGACTTCGAATTCCCATTAGAATGGTGCACCGAATCCACTAAATATTTGGGCATTCATTTGCATTTAGATTCTGCTCAAATTATTCGACTCAACTATGGACGAGCTTTGGGCTCTCTAGAGACACAAATAGAGAAATGGCTGCTGCTCCCACTGTCTATCGCTGGGCGGGTCGCTCTGATCAAAATGGTCGTCCTTCCTAAAAATGTATATTTGTTCAATAATATCCCCATCCCTCTTCCAGTTTCTTCCAGATGCTGCGTTCATCCGTTTAACATGGGGGGCAAGCACCCTCGGGTCAGGTGGCAGATTCTTACACTACCATACAACAGAGGGGGCTTTGGTGTCCCGAACCTCAAACTGTACTTTCTCGTTGCCCAGTGTAGTTACGACCACGCCTGGTTCCACCCAGACGCCAGGATCCCATTTCTCCGCCCGGAGGCAGACTTCGTACTTCCTGATACCCTGTCAGCGGTGCTCCCCAAGGGAGTCCCCAGAGACCCCACAGATATCCAAACGGTGTCCACCACCAGCCGGGCCTGGGATAGACTGCGCTGAATGATAGGGGCTCCCCTATTATACTCATCGGCCCTACCTATTCCCAACCCCTGTTGGTTCCCAATTATGGAAGAAATACTAGTTCAGCGCACACTGGCTGCATTTGAAATTGTCAAATTCGACGATCTTTTCCCGGGAGGCATGTTTCTTTCCTGGCATAATAGGGTCCGCTCAGCGCTTCGAGCCACTCTCCCCAGTTTCCCAGTCGAGCCCGACTCATTTATTCCTCTTTCTACCATCATAGACACTAAGGGGGGTGAACACCTGATTTCCAAACTATATAGAGATTGCTCGCCCTCCTACCCATTAATGATGCTGAGGTTCGTGAAGCATGGGAGACAGATTTGAGACACCCCATATCGGATGATCAATGGGAAAAGTGCTGTGAAGTTACTAAAGACATTTAATTGAAAAGTCGGCATAAGCTACTGCATTTTAAGTTTTTGCGTAGAATATACATTACACCAGAGCACTCCCACAGAATTTACCCATCTAGGTCACATCACTGCATGAAATGTAGGGCTCTACATGCAGATTTTGCACACTTAACTTGGACATGCCCCAAACTACAGCCTTACTGGATAGCGATACATCAAACATTGGGACTCATGCTTGACTTAACTCTCTCTCCACTTCCTGAGGTTGCACTACTGGGGTACGTAGTGAATTTCCCTAAAGGAGTTAGGAAATTCGCTGCCATCAGCTCCCTGTAAGCCAAGAGAGGGTCCCCACCTTGCAAAACTGGTTAAATAGTCTGGCTTATTGCAGCACAAATAGTGAGATACATGCTACCACGCTACCGCGCACCTCACGCCCTAAAGACATTTGGGTCCACTTAGAAATTATGCGGCATCTACTCATTTGTCAGCTGATTCGCAACTAGATCAGGGGCGCGTGCAAACTGGTGTGGGGTGAACTTATAATGCTACATACCAAACATTTGTGTAGATATTACATGCGTTTAACTCAAACCTTCATGCATCGTTCCTGTTATGGACCTGAAGGGGCTGCTATACAACTGTATAGTCGATTGTCAGTGTTAGAAGGGCCAGGGAATTGTGGTAGGATAACCTGCCTATGTAACAACTATGATAGTATTTTTCGATATGAACCTTTAATTATGATGTTCCTTTTACATACTCCACAGACATTATGGAATGACAGTGAGTACTAATGTTTTGTATTATTGTAACGTTACAAAAATGAAAAATAAAGTTTAAAAAAAAAAAATTATACAAAGCATTATTTGCAAACACATATGGAATTATCAGTAACAGGTATAACCGTGGAGTCTATTTAGGGTGTGAGTGAGTCATGTCCTGTAACTAGGGCAGGCCGAGATAGAACAAGCCCTAATTAGAGCTGGAGAAGTAGGAGGCTTCCTGTCCCCCGCCCCCACGTGGCCCGCACTGCGTGTTGTATGATATGAAATGCCAAGAACTGACCAGCTCTTACGCCATAAGTGTCCATAAATTACTAAAAACATATGAGAACAGCCTTGTGATAGACCCAACTGGTCGACGCCTGTCTCTCGCCACGGCCCGTATCACATCGCTGTAGTGAATCAGGGTAGGTTCCATATTTTGATGGATGGGGAGTAAAGGAGGTAAGGGCCTTTGCCATGCACAAATCTACACCAGCAGACTCGGACTATGAACATCTGGCTCGTCCCTCAGTGGGGGCGAACGGTTGGATCAAACTGCCAAGTGTGAATGCTCGTATTAGCCAAGACTTCATGAAGGGGGACTGATTCAGGGCATGTGGGTACCCGCAGTTAGGTCATTGGCCACTGCAGCTACACAGAAGCTTTATACAGCTCGAAGCTGGGCGCACCAATCTCGCCTTCGAGTAAAGGTCACTGCAGAATCGTAAGTGCAACCCAACGACGACCCCATTCCATATCAGTTACAGAAAGAGACCATGCAGTTCACGAAAGAAACTTCTGGGGAGCACTAGCGGGAGTGCCGCGAAAAAATTAAGTAACTGGGGTAGCACCAGCATCTTGTAGATCACCACACGGCCTAGCGGGACAGGGGCAATGATTTCCAGAAGGGCAAAGACTGGTGGATAGATCACACCACCCTGTCCACACTGCCTTACTTGATGTTCTTTTCTGAGTGTTAAATCTGGACTCCCAGGCACTTGAAAGTGTCATAGCACCACTGAAGATGAATTCCCATCGGATCATCCATGTGCAGTTCGGACATGGTGCCAGGGGGAACGGACATGATTTAGGTCAATTTACCCAGAGGCCTGAGATGTCACTAAAATCATCCAACAAACGCATGAGGCTCAGCAGTGTGGCTTCGACATCGCAAAGATAAACCAGGGCATCAACCTCATATGGCGTAATGATGTTCCCAGGCTCCCCCATTGTTGAGCCCACTGTCAAAGATGGAAAGCCAGTGGCTCCAAGGCAAGGGCAAAAATTAGTCGGGAAAGAGGGCACCCCTGTCCGGAACCTCTCCAAATGGCAAAGCTGACTGAGATAAGCTGCCCAGTCTTGACCCCCGCCATTCGGTTATCATATAGAGTACAGATCCATCCCAGAAAACCGGGGCTGAACCCCATGTTTTCAAGAGTGAGGAAGAGAAAATCCCAACTCAGGGTGTCAAATGCCTTTTGACGTCTATAGACACAGCTGCCTGACCGACGGCGTCTATGGGAGTGTCTTGTATAAGGGTATTAGATGGCTGATGTTGGTGAGAGTACTATGCCCCAGCATAAATCTAGATTGGTCGACATGTGCAAGATTGTTGATGGTAGGAAGCAGGCAGTTCGCCAGCACTCTAAGATCTTCCCACCAAGGTTCAGTAGTGAAAGAGGGCAGCACTAAGAACGGACGTCCAGCGGATCACAGCCAGATTTAGATAGGACAATAATCAAGGCCCCTCAGAGCGAGTTTGGAAGCCATCCACTGATTTTGGCCTCACTGAATATCTCCATCAGATGTTTAGTGGTTTGTGCGGAGAAAGTAGCAGAGTACTCAATTGGCAGCCCGTTGGTTCCCGGTGTCTTGTTCCTGGGCAAAGTGTGAAGTACCTGCCCATATCTCCTCCAGATGTAGAGGTTCATCTAGTGTGGTCTGCTGCATTAGGTTCAGCCTAACCTGCGATAGGTCACATAAAAAACATTGCTTGTGACCTGGTGGTGGGGGAGGTGGCCTATTGCTGCATAGAAGCCCCGGTAATACTGCCAGAATGCATCATTGATGTCCATCTGTGACATTATTATTGAGCCATCATCCAGTCTAAGTGCCCCAAACAGGACACATCTCTAATCCTCTTTCACTAGCCACGTGAGCAGTGTCTGTGAGCTATCCCCCTCAGCATGCAGCATAGCTGTACGGCATTTGTAATCATGCTTCCCCAGTTGGGATTCCACCTCAGTCAACTGCTTATGCAGCTGCTGAAGTTGCTCAGCTGTCGCAGTACCAGTAGCCACCCTTACTTCCAAAGGTCACAGCTCACGCTCAATGTTTACTAATTCTTCTTGTAAGTGTCGATGTATCCCCCATGAGGCTGCCAGGCAGTGGCCACGTGCAAACACTTTGTGCGTGTCCCACTCCAGCATCCAGGATGAAGTAGAGCCCTTGTTCAGATGAAAGTAGTGTGTGATTTACTGCACCAGATCTTCGTGGAACGGGGTTCCAAAAAGAGCCTCTGTTAGCAGCCACCAGGTAGGTATGTTGGGGCGCTGTCTACCTCATTGCAAGGTGACCAACAAGGGGAAATGGTCTGGGATGGTACGGGTTAAGTACTCCACCCCAGTGATCAGTAGACTCAGCTGTTCTGTACAAAGAACAAGATCTATTCTTGTATGCACATCATGAACCGGATAATAAAAGGAGTACTCACGATCCAGAGGGTGTCTGAGTTGCCATGCATCATGTAAGTTTCAGTGCATGGGTCGGTTGTGAAAGTGTTGTGTGGTGCGAATGCACAGGGCAGTGTGCAAGGGAGGAGTGGAGCGATTGAGACTGACATCTGGCACACAGTTGAATCCACCCCACAGAGCCCTGGTGATGAGGGTCACAATAAAGCAGCAGTGAGAGGATAAAAGAATCCCGACTGGTTAGTAATGGGGACATAAATTTCCAGCAGCGTAAGGGGAGCTCCATCAAGATGACCCTCTAATATCTCAAATTGTACCTCTCCCTTCACCCTTTCAGTGTCCAAGACAAATGAAATCCCCAGTGCAAACCAGATGAGAACTTCCCAGGCGTAGGCCAACATGAATGTGCCATAAACTTTCCACCGCCATTTTGTTTGGACCTTTTGCAGCTTCGCTAATGTGAGATGAGTTTCCCGGAGCATGGCAATGTGCATGTGACGGCATTTAAGATAGGCATAAATGCGTATCTTTTTATGGAAGTGGCCATACCGTGCACGTTCCATCTGAGGATGTGATATTGCGGGGTGTGATAATAAGATGTTGGCCCCATTGTGCGAGCCACTGGTGGTAGTGCCGCGCTATGTTCTGTGTCGACAGCGACCTACTACAGAAGAGGCCATCCTGTTCCGTACATATTGCCCTCTGAAAACATGTGTGCAGTGGGTAAACCCACTAATAGACTCCAACAAAACAACAAATAAAACCTGAACAATAAAGAACCTAAATAGTTGCATTGCACCTCCAGGACAGTAGACTAGTGCTTCCCTGTCAACAGTTACCCAACCTGTAACCAAAAACCAAACAAAGATGAAAAACAAACAAATAATTCCTCATTGGAGCACTGGCAGAATGTAATCCAGCTGCTGGGCTTGTTCTCAGCTGTCTGGGCCCATTCCAGATATCACAGCATCTGGCCAACCAATGCGAACAAAGTTCGCTGCATGATGGTGAAGCCGGGTTGTGTTCTCCAGGCTTTGAAGTGACTGTACAAGTGGTAGGAGGACAGTCACAGTAGATCATCAGCCGACTGAGGTGTTATTTTAGGATCAGGGCCGGTGCTCATGGTGTTGGTTTCTGTTGCGCCCGTGTCCGAACCAAAGTCCAAGACTGGCTTGGAGCACAATACTGTGGAAGGGTTTGTGTTGTGCAAGGAGGCTGTCTCTACCAACCGGGCCTGCTCCATGGCCACTTGGTCCTGGGTGGGCCGCGCCCATACCAATCTGCATTGTCTGTGTTTAGGTAGAGGAAACACCAGTTCTCCCACCACCTGACATTCTTGGTTGTGGGCATGAGGCCTTCAACGTGGAGCCAGGTCCAGACATCCTCATATGTCAAGAAGATGTGGGAAGACTCGCCATCCATCACCTTGAGTTTCATAGGGAATAATAATGCGTAGCGAAGCCACAGCTCCCACTGCTCTGTTTCACTGCAATGTAGGAGCCTTTGAGTCACTGTACCTCAGTCGTAAAATCTGGATATGCTGCTATTTCCATGTTCTCATAGCGCCATTGGCCCTTCGTGCAGAATTGCTGTAGTATAAGATGCTGATATCGCTAATTAAGAAATCAAGCAATGAGTGAATGTGGCAGAAGCAAATGCCCCAGGACGTGGTGTGCATGCTTTGCTCCACCAAGATCAGCTTAGAGACCTTGTATTCCAACACAGTAGACATCAGCCAGTCCTCAAGGAAGAGCTCTGTTCTGGGGTGTTCCAAACGCTTTGGGAACCCATGGCAACATATCCCCAACACTTCTAATATCAAATAACAATCATTGTATAACAGTAGTCCTCTTATTTTTGTGTTTGTTGTTCTTTTGTTCAGTTGTATAACTATTTTAGCCTCAAAAAGCCAACACGTGTTTCGTTGCACAGATGTGAAAATTGTCCCACGACTTCCTCAGGGCTAAAAGAAGTACAAAAATACACGCGAGACCCATTGTAATGTAGTATATATTGTAAATGTATATCTTATATAACCCCATATTTGTGATTTCAGTGTTTTTAATCTTTTGAAGTCTGTAATTACAGAAGATGTTTATATTGTGGAAACCCATGCACATTGTTAAGAAGTACATGTGCACTCTCTGTAGTAGTGCATAAATGGCTCAGTGTTATTAGGCTTCAATAGTGTCCCATTTGTGACTTTGAGTATACTCATCTGACTCATTGCATGGTCGTTATACATTGTAAACATATATCCTGTCAAGGCGAGGACATCTAATACTTCCTTGCAGGTTCAGGACTCTTTCATCGTATTACCTCTAAGGTTGCATACAAGATATGGAGGAGAATGAGACTCCCTCTCTTTAAAAGCCACTTCTACTGCAGCCTGAATCATCTGATGCAAAACTGTCATCACGGGTGTGGCATCAGTCTTAGGCTCTGCAATATGTGTTTTTTCTCAGTGGCATTACCTGGCCCTTCTATATTGCCCTGTTCAAATGCACTAACAACTGCAAGAGATTATACTTCCTGCTTCTGTAGTTGCTAAGCAACGAGTCCGGCAAGAACTCACATTGCTCTTCATTGTTTTGCAACTACAAAGAACTCCCACAGATTGTGGCTCTCCTGCTCAGAATGGACAGCTGGGAGGCAGAGATCCAGAACACACGTCATCCACAGTGAATAATTCACTAATGCAGCATGAATCCATCATAATATGCTATAGTAAGATCAAAAATTCATACATACTTAAGTCCACTATAGCTAGGCCATGATGAAGCACTCTTGAGTAAAACTCTGCTACTGGAACCATGGGAACATGCAGCCATCAATGCACTCCTATTGAAACCCTCAGATGACTGAAGCAAAATTACCAATTACAGACCATTATCCCTTCTTTCCTACCCAGAAAAAGGCCTGGAAAAGGACATCAAGTGCATCTCCTGCCACCTCTCCAAACACCAGCTTCTCAACACCACACAATCAGGATTCAGACCCAACCACAGCATGGAAACCACCCTTATAGCAGCAACATGTGTGCCCATTTATACAAGTGGAACACCTTTGATAGAATAAATCTTCTAAATAAAGGTGCAGATCACTGTGTAACTCAAAAGTAATTTAGATGAGAATTGTCCAAATAACTGTGAGCATGGACTTGTAGCAACATGGTCCAAATTGCAGTGGAGAACTGGCAAAACTGATTAGGCTGCCATCCTACTCAGTTTTGCCAGTTCCAAGGCTTTATCCATACATAAATGTAGTTGTTCATCACGTTCTACTTTTCTCCTTAAGGAGGTGAGAACAAGCCTTAAAGCCTTAAAAAAATAAATTCTACGAAATATCTGTCGGCTGTTTTGAGAGTGCACAAGATCTTGATACTACATTTATGCAGACTAAGCATTGTTGACAATTCTGCAACAAGTTTTAAAATGACACCTGTTGTAGTGCTTTATTACTGGTTCTGTCTCTACTTAGCTATATTGTATATATGAACGTGTAGAGCTCATGGAGACTAATTTTGAATAAAACATGGTTACTCTTACTTAGGGCCTAATTACGATGGCAGTCAGTCGGACAACCGACCGCTATCACAACAGGAATGAGACCCCACAACAAGGAGTCGGTGGCCACACCTATCATACTATGATAAGACAGCTGTGTAGGTGGTCAGAAACTGCCTTTTTCTACTGTGGCTTGTGCTGCGGCCCAGTGAAAGGGCTGCAGCACAAGCTGCAGTAGAAAAAGTCACTTTGTGCACATCCATGCACCATGTGCCAGGCATCATGTGGTGTATGGATGTATGGGAGAGGCACTACATGCGCCCCCCAGGCCACTAGCCAGTGACCTGGGGGGATGGAGGCCCTTCTTGGGGCCCCTAAAGTCCCTTTCCAACAGCCTTTTCATGGCAGTGGGACCGCCATGAAAAGAATATCGAGAAGGGACATCGTAATCCTGACAGCGCCGCCTCTATTCAAGATCACGACTCCAACCGCCGCCCCATTGGGATTAGTAGATGCTGTCAGAGGCGGCGGTCCGTCCCCCGACATTCAAGGGTCCAACCACCTGTATCGTAATTCAGGGGTCGACCTGAAGTGCTGTCTGTCGGTGGGACTGTCACAGACTGCCTGACGGTGGTGGTCCCACCGGCATCATAATGTTTCGCTAAGTGTTCAAATTAGTTGGAATTTTGATACTCTATTCTTGGACTATAAACTGTGGTGTGCTCCGAACCTTTTGTAAACTTGTTTGAACGTGGCTTCTTGGCACTGTGTTTGCAGTTAGTAGGTAGCAAATGTACAACCTGTGTAGCACCCAATTACACTGGAGCTTTATACACTTATATTCTATTCAGTTTCACATACACTTATAAACGGTTTTAGGATGTGCGGTTAATTCCAACCACTGCTACTATATGTAAGGTAATAGGTTGTTTTTTTGCTTCCCATGCACTTAGAAAGGTAATAACACTTTACCTCATGATCGTATGAGCCAGAACTCCAATCCTGAACTTTAAACCCTTACTAGGCCTGGGTGAAATTTAAATTACGACTGCGTGATTTGCAGAGCTTTGGGAATTTTTCATTACCCTTGTTATGGAAAATTCCCAAAATTACTCCATTACACCACTTCGTGTAATTACACTCCATTCACAGTAAAAATTAACAGGAACCATAACATTTGCAGTAAAGATTTACCACAAAAGCACAGCAAAACCAGAATACGGGCAACTCTTGTTCAAAGTGCTTTTGCTTTCTAGTATTTTTTTTGTGCAAAATGTTTACTTGCTTCAAAAATTGACAAGGAGATGCATTTTGCTTTTGAAACAGCGTGGAAATGACAGATATTCATCTTATCTTATTGTGTATCATTTCAAATAATTTTGTGTAATTATGCTGAAATTTTACCAAATTGTGCAAAAACAAATTACACAGATTGCGCACACTCCTACTCTTATCATGTACACTTAGCAACTGCCTAATGTTAGATGTTATCGTTACGTATATTTTATTTAAAAAATTGTGGACCTATTGGAGTGTGGGAAATCCACATAGCACAGTAACTGGAGGGCTGTTCTGATTTGCTCTTATTTTGGCATCAGTGATGTATTGAGGCAACAAAAATCAATGTTCACATTTAGTCCAACTTCACAAAATACAAACATAGGGGCAGATTTACAAGTCCCGTGCGGCACTTTTGCACCGCCGTTGCGTCACTTTTGTGACGCAGCGGCGGCACAAAGCTAGCGCCATGCTGCGACAGATTTACATTGTGACGCATCTAGGGAGATGCGTCACATTGTGAAGCCCTGTGCCTCATTAAACCCACGTCAGGTTTAATGTATGCAGGGTGGGCATTCCCTCGAAAAAAGCCTCGGAAAAGTGACGCAGTGAAATCTACAAGATTTCACACAGTCACTTTTCCGACGCTGGTGCGTCAAATCCTTACGCCTGCTTCAAGCAGGCATAAGGCGTGACGTACAATGTTAGGGATTGGCCAGGTTGGAACAGTGCTGGTGTTGCGTCGCGCTTGCGACACAACTTCAGCACTGCGCCAACCTTACACCGGCAGATGCGTCACGCATCTGCTTGTCCTTGCGCCCCGATGCACCGCATTGTAAATACGGCGCATCTGCGGTGGCGCAAGGGCAAACTTGCGTGACTCATCTTCCCTGGCGCATCCCTGCTGATTTGCAGGGATGCGCCAGGGAACGTAAATCTGCCCCATAGATCTGAACGGTCCAGCACAACATTGACTGCCTCAATAATACACAGATCAAAATAGATTTTCTTTAATGTGATACGATGCTAGATAGCACAACGGTGCAAATTACCACACACAGGAAGTTTATTTTAGACACTTCCTGGATTGGAACGAATGGGCGCTCTTTTCACCATCTTCCAATTGAGTTCAAGTGCCCTCAGATTACCACATTGCAGGGGAGTGAGAGCCTTATTTGAAATGCCTTCAACTGTGGACGCCCTGAGCCAAGAAGCCCAGTCGGAGCGCCTTACAGTGCAGCAAATAAAGGTCAAACTCATTTTGCCTTGCTCTGCTGCTTGCCTGATACGGAATGGAGTAAACACTTTTTGCCCCAAAGGATATTACAGAAAGGTTTTTGAATCAAGGCAGAACATATGAAAATGCAGTTTCAAAACATTATTTAATATGTGTAATGTAAGTGTGTGTGCTTATAAATCATTGTATTTCTGTCAGTGATAAATAGCCCACATGCTGTCCACGACAGCTGTAGACTCTAACCTGATTGAGTCAGAAAGACGTGTAAGGCCGGGTCAGAGTCAGTCGCACCCCCAAGCGACTGGCTAAACTCTTCCTCAGCCGAAAATGCCATTTTCGGAGAAACTCATCTACTGGGAAAATCCTCGTGTCCGGGGGAATTCGCCTTTGTAGGTGAAGGTCTTTTGCTCGTCTGTGTCTCAGGCTCTGCCCCACTCGGCCCGCCTGTGAGGGGACTAGCAATGAAGGAGGCTGAAAGGAAATCAATGGGGCAGCCGAGCGGGCAGCAACTAATGAGAATCTGTAGCCGAACCTAACTACAGCCGCTTGACAGAGGGAAATAAAATACGCGGAGGCTCAGAAGCTAATACACTGGCAGCTCGCCGTGCCCTAGCAGTAATGGTGACTGTAGAAGGACCGGCAAAACATGACAGTGTAAATACTATCGATTTTGGCTTATCGCGCCGAGGCGCCCAAGGAGCTAAAAATATACGTCAAAATATGAAAAAATCAAAGTATTGATTCTTTGCTTGTTTTTATTGTTTTCCTGGAGCAACAGTTGAGAGTTAAGTGAATTCCAAGACCCCAGCATGATGAGAGAATCTCAGGGCAGTAAGCACATTTATTTTTCAGGAAGGCTGGTCTGTTTTTACTGTTGTCAGAGACGGATGGTGAAGAACTGCCCATCTGTACTCTCCAGACCCTTCACTGGTCTCTGTTACATCCTCATCACTTCCTCTTCCCAGTCCTTACATCATGAGGCGTGTCCACACCCTATTCACAGGCATCCTGCTCCCTACCTAAAAGGAATAAAAAGTAAACTCCTCACTCTCCAGTTGCACTCTCCAGTTGTGCCTAGATGCATCACGTTGTAAATAAGTTGCAACGTGGCGCATGGTTTACGCCGCCGCTGCGTCGCAAAAGTGATGCAATGGCAGCGTAAAAGTGTCGCAAGGGGCTTGTAAATCTGCCCCTAAATATTTTGGGGCAGATTTACAACTTCTGGCGCATCTCTGCAAATCAGCAGGGATGCGCCAGAACAGATGCGTCGCGCAATCCCCCCCTTGCGCCACCACGGATGTGTCGAATTTACAATGCGGCGCACCATGGTGCAAGGAGGGGCAGATGTGTGACGCATCTTGTGGCGTACGGGCGTCGCATTGCTGGAGTCGCATCGCAAGCGCTTTTTCGGCTTACTGTGGCTTGTTTGCATTACTTTTTCTTTGTTTGTGTTTAAAAAGCTTTATTTAACCCACGGGCTCTCGCAAATATTTTCCCTCGGGCCAAAATGTTCAGTCTGTGATGTGACCAAGGGCTGCATTGATGCCAGCGGGTTGGGGGTCAGGCGGGAGTTGGGTTCGGGGGGAATTGGTTCTAAGGTGGGTGCAGAGTAAGTGAAGCATATACATCTAGTAATTGAACTGAACAACATAAAACCTGAAAACCTGGGATTAATTCCGGCTTCCGCACTTTATCAAATTCTGTGATCCTATGCAATTGTGTCATTTCACTTTCCCTCCATTTTCTTCACTATCACATATAAGAGAGCCTCGAAGTGTGTGACTTTAGGATGTCCACAGTACAATACTATCTCCTTTGATTTATTTAATAAACTATTATGTTATTAATGTACAATAGGAACCCAAGCCACCCAAAGAGGGCACATAGTAGCTGACTTTAGTTCACTATTGACAAGGTGGGCAAAAATATGAATGTTTCTAAGTTCATATATGATAAATAACACTTTTAAATTAATACGTCTCAATGCAGTGATATATTCTGATGTACTAAGGTGAAAAGGTGCTGCATGTTAATTGAATGCACTTTTTGAATTTGAAAAGACTAAGGGCTTGATTACGAGTTTGGTGATGCGGGAGCGGAATCGCCATGCTGCTGTCCCACTCTCACACCGCCAAACCTGTGTGCACACTGCCTACCAGATTAAGACTTTTTTTGTCACTGGTGGGCGGTTCTTTGGCTGTCCAACGGCAGTTCCTACAAAATAAGCACTGCACTGGAAATGCCAAAGGTAGTACATGCAAGGCATGGACTGGTGCTGTCCATTAGATTCAGGCACTGGGGGGCATGCAAACAGGGGGGGCAACATGTGCACCCCTGCATGCATCCCATGGCCCTGAGGCGACAGGGGTCCTGCAGGGCCCCCTTTCTTTTCTCTCCACAAGAGTTTTCATGGTGTGGGAACTGCCATGAAAACCATAGTGGAGATGAAGCTCGTAATATGCTTGGCAGGACCACAGTGTGCCCGCCAAGCATATTGTGGCCTCAAGACTGCCCTGCCACTGTTGCAGTGGTGCAATGACGATCCGACCAGCTTTATTGTAATAGGGGGTCGGAAGACCGCCACCAATGCGTCGCTGTGAGTCTGATGACCCGTGGACTGCCAGACTCTCAATTAGTCCGGTTGTCATATTGTTACATTTTTGCTGCAAGTTGTCTTTAAAAATGAAGGTGTTATTACATTTAGTGGTGCAGGACTCCCTAGCCACTTCCATTCTTTAACACCAATTAACCTTTAAATAAATGCTTGCCTGTTTATTTTACATTTTTCTATTGTTAGTGCCGAGTAGAGGGAACAGCAGCCTATTGCTTCTGTTGACCAAGGGGATTCATGTAAAGGTCAGGATGGCCTCATGCAGCCCCGGGCCATACTTTGAGTATCACTGATTTAACAAATACAGCAAGTAACAGGAGTTACGAGAAAATGATGCATTATACAATATGTCAATGCATCAGAACAATGTGGTGCAGAGATGTACAAAATAGGAATAGTAAACAGTAACTTACCAAAGCTTTTTTGTCTCTTATAGAGAGAAAAGAAAACAGAATAGAAAAGGAATAGACTAGTGAAGAGCAGCTACAAAACAGTGGTATAAAAATAATGAGAAAAGTAATATCAAGAAATAAAGAAAGTTATTAGGAAAGTAGGTGAATGATAGAGTAAATATTGTGTAGGGAGAGAGGCAGTATATAATCAAGGAGGATTAACATTCTCTATAGATGTATGTAAAACATTTGTATCAAAAATAAGGGAGAAGAGGACAAGGAGCTAATAAAGGTCCAGTGCGGGTGCTACAAAAAATCTATATACCAAGAAATAGGGTCACTGTTCCTGATAGATGTAAGGAGAAATAATCTAGGTTCTGAACAGAGTATAGGGGACAGTAAACAAGGCTGGCACTGCAATGCCCTACGGGTCCCCCGAAGGGTCACTTTGGTGGAGATCCTTTGATTTTGTTGCCGTTGGATGAGTGTGAGAGTGTCCGAATGGGGTGGTATGTGGTGTGTGTGATGGAGTAAATTTAAAACTGACTAGGGGATATCAAATCAGCCTTTACTGTATAGATTCCCCTGTCAGATTCAAAAACCTGATAGGTTGGTGCTACTATAGGAGTTGTAATGTCCCCTTGTAGCTTAGTGTATCTTCTTTAGTGAAAGTAAAACATGGATCAACATGTTTTGCACCTCTATTGGTCTAAATAAATCCCTGGCACTTCTTCAGGACCAAGAAAAAGGGTAAGTAGCCTACCCCACACTTAATTCAATAGTTGGTGGTCTTCCTCTAATAGGATGGCACCTACTTGTGATTAATTTCACTGGTTGTCCGACCTAGAGAAATAAATGAGAAGGAGAAATAACAAACAAATAGTAACCTCAACAGTGTTAGAAAGTTTCTGGCATATAAAAATGTCTTATTGACCAGAAGGTCCCTTATTATGGACCACTGTGTTTACATCTGGAACTGAAGTGGCCACCAGACGTAGAGACAGTTACTCAAACACAGCAACATAACAAACAGTAGGTGATCAATGCTGTGACAGCTTTAGGTAGTGCCTTTAACCCTGATAAGTAGATTAAATTCTGTGCCAAACTGTACATTAAATATGTGTGCTGGGATGCAGTATCAAAGACATGATGCACTCACCCCATGCCCCGTGGACTGTAACCCATGTATTCAGTCCAATATAGTGTGCTGTAGCTACCGGATAAACCATTTTGGTATATTTTTTACCAAAAATAAATAGAATAATTTGGCCTTACCTAATCGGAGACATAAAGAGGCCTCATGGGATTATGCAGAGGACAGGCACATTCGTAAAATAAGATACAGTGAGAGGAAGACATAGGCTGGATGCAATCATACATCAGACGTGGGCGGGGGTCGAATGTCAGTTCCCCACCAAAACATAATCGGTAGATTGGACAGAATGTTACTCATGGCATTGATGTGTGCACCGATTGCAGCACCTACCCTCACGTCTGCTCGCCCGGATTGTGGCAGAGCGAGGGACCAGTGCTGAATATGTAGCATTCTGGGTTATCTGTGGGCAGTCGTTCTTCCAAGTCGTTCCCCAGGGGTCTGGCTACTGCACATGTCTCTCCGCCATCTTGAAGTGACGAGACAAATGTGCATACTCCATATAGTGTCGGTCTAGCTAGCATATACCGTCGTATTATTCAGGTAAATGAAGAATATTGGTGTGGTATATGATGTATGCATATTCCATGTTTTGTCACTTCATTGCAGAATTCCGTATTCCAGGATGGAATGGTGTGGTCAAGTCAACAAAAACAAAAATAATATCACTTTAACCTATATCTCCATTCTAGTGATGTGTATAGCTCAAGTTTTGAGGAAGAGCTTGTTTTCTATGAGATGTATACGTTCTCATATCTATAGCTGTAATGTAGTTCCATTTACTTGCATTGTCCTGATGAAGAATCTGTTTTTAGTTAAATCTTTGGCATGAAATGTCGAGGTGTTTTTCTGTTGAGTTTATAATTTAATGTGCAGTTTGTGGGACCCTGAACAAAGGGCTTCATCATTTTTGAATTTGTGCAACTATAAGTCAACTGTATATGTTCTTTGTTTCACAACGCACTGGTTGCTCGCCATATTTCTCACTAGTCACTACACTGCACCATCCACCAAGAGCACCTCCGTCTTATGAATTGTCATGTTTTGTGAAGAATTTGAATAACTAGGTTATGTACATTGTATACATCCCAAATCTTCACTGGATTGTGCAGAGCTAGATACACATAGTTATCCATTAAATTGATGGCCTAGTACAAATCAGTCTTATGACCAAGAGTACCTCTTTTGCCAATGAAGCACAGGCTCGAGCTCCCCTAAGTAAAACATTGTTTTTGTTAACATATCATTATTTGGGTCCCTATGGACACAGGGTTGCCCCTTTGTTTGTTTTCCTCAATAAAAGGACTTTAGTATAACATTTCAGCTCAGTCTATCGAAGGTTTTTTCCGCATGGATTGTATTGCCAGACGCAAGTCTACCTTGATAAAGCCAGATTGCTCCTTCCCAATTAGTTTAGGTGAAAGGGAATCAAGGCGCAAAGCTAATATTTTTGCAAAATGTTTATAATCAACATTATCAAGGGAAATTAGTCAACAATGTTTAAAGTAAATTATATCTTTACCATCTTTATGAATGAGCCAGAGGGTAGCCTCTTGAAACGTGCCAGTAGTTGAATTGGATGAGGTAATATCAAATTGCATTTTGGTGGTAGAATATTAGAAAAATGTGAAAAAAGTGAATAAAAAAGTCAGCTTTTCCTGATGTTTTGCCTTTCTCAAGTGATGAAATAGCAGTTAGAATTTCCTGAACGGGGATCTATATTTCAAGAGGGAAGAAGTCAATGTCTTTATGCTTAGATTGTTCAGTATCATACAAATAAGTGGTCTATCTATGATTGAAGTGGTATAATATTTGGGATATATAAAGATTTGTAAAAGAGTTTCTGTATCTATGAAAAGGTGGGTTTCACAATAAAACTTCAGGTGGTCAATCATAGTGATATGTCTTTTAATTATGAGATACTTGGCTATTAAATTTCCAACTTTGTTAGTGCCACCATCTTTTAATATGATGGTGGAAGCTGCATGCATAGAAATGTTATTGAAATACATTTTGGCTTTAAATAAATCCTATAAAAGAATAGCGTAAGTTAAAGAGCAAAATTGATATTCTAACTTTTGAATAGAACAATAACTCATGCTCTTTTTTAAATTTCCTCTTTTTTTGGACATGCAATCAATTATGAAACCAAGAGCGGGAGCCTTAATTGTACCCCACACCAATGAAATTGACATAATAGGGTTATTATTTACGTGAAAAAATTCTGAAACAAATGTAGTAGAGGATAAAGAAAATTCAGCATCTTTTAAAAATGAGTTATTAAATTTTCATCCAACCAAATGGTTTTGAACAGGGGTTAAATTAAATCCAAGTTGTAATAACTGGACCATGATCGTAAACCAGAATACAGTCAACCTCAGTGCCAACAATGTTTTGAGATGGTTTGTTACTTACAAATATATGATCTAATCTGGTAAGGGAGCAATGTGCTGGGGAATAAAACGTACAATCTCATAAGGCAGGGTTGTAGAGCCTCTAACGGTAATTTAATGCTCTCCGTTAATTTGTGGAATGCAAATGCTTATGTATTTATGAGGGACGAATTTTATGATTGGAATCTAGAAAAGGTTCCATAATCTTATTGCAGTCACCTCCCAATCAAAAATGATTATCATCATATTGAATGCATTTCTTTTCTGCATTAGGCCAGAGATTATAGTAATTTTGTTTGGGACAGCAAAAGGCAAACCAAATGGGCAGTGGACCTAAAACACTGACACAGTACCCTCACCGTTAATCACCCATCATCTGTTTTCTTATTAGACAATATCTTTGTGTGCACTTCTCTGTATGCACCTTTTGCCCAAAGATGCCTCCCTCACTAGGGAGATATAATATACCAAAGCAAAGAACAAAGCTGCAGCACATGAGACACAGAAAAATGCTTTGTTACAATAAATTATTTCACAATGTAGGTATCACAAAATATGGCACGATCAAGTTGCGTTTTCTTCCTTTATTGTTGTCTTGTTCAATATTCTTAAAAACACCAGCCAACGCATTTTGTCCAGTAAAATCGTGGACTTATTCAGGGCAAAGAAAGTGTAATACGTCAGTTTCAAGACATCAATAATGGCTAACAGACTTTCCAGTCAATCAGAATCAAACAGCAATGATGTTACAAAGGTAGCCACTGTTATGGCGATGTACTTAGAAGCAGAGATCCATATTGGTCATAGTAAGAACAAGTCCCCGTGATTTATTTGATCCTGTACTTTTGAAGATCCTTATTTGTAATGTCAATAGGAAAAGACCTATAGAAGGGGAATCTTCACAACTAGCAACTTCCCGAACATCTCTGCTGGTACAGTATTTTCCTTTTTCTCGTTGACTTCTGACAAACTTCTTTTCTTAGTAGCTGGACCAAAGAAAGAGTGAATAGTGTTCTGGCCAATCATTGCCCCTATTGTCCTTTAAATTTTGATAAATGACAGGCCTACCTTAAATCCCGTTCAATGCAGGCAAGGCCTGAGGTATACCTAAAGTTAGAAAGGACGAATTTGGCGCGGAAAGAGCACGCATGCGCATTACACCTAGCTAATTGTAATAACTGGAGCTCCAGTTATTACAATCGGATTTGGTTTTACTATGACCAATTGGGATCTCTGCTTCTAAGTACATCACCAGAACCGTAGCTACCTTTGTGACATCAAACAGATATTGCTGTTTGGTTCCGATTGACTGAAAAGTCTATTAGCCATTGGATGTCTTGAAACTGATGTATCACTCTTTCTTTGCCATGAAGAAGTCCAAGGTTTTACTGGACGAAACACGTTGGCCGGTGTTTTTAAGAATATTGACAACAATAAAGGAAGAAAACGCAACTTGATGGTGCCATATTTTGTGATTCCTACATTGTGAAATCATTTATTGTAACACAGCATTTTTCTGTGTCTCATGTAGTGCAGCTTTGTTCTTTGCTTTGGTATTCTTTTTGGGACCTTAAATGTTGAATACTGTCAACTGAATCTTATTAACCCCTTCGGTGCTCACAACGGCCGGGACCCGTCATGAGTCACAGTGGGACTGTGCTCATGAAGGCTCCCAGCCATCGTGACACCCACGGGGGAAGCGCTGGTGCTCCCCCTGTGGGACATCGATCGTCATGCCTGCACCGGGGAAGGCAGGGGAAGTCCTTCCCCTGCCTCCCCCTGGCCCCCTCCACGTCATCAATGACATCAGCGCACGAGGCGCACTGACGTCATTGAGGATTTCCCTTTGTTTCCCTTCGCGCTGGAAGCCATTTGCTTCCAGCGCATCGGGAAACAAAGAGGCGAGTTTCTCGTCATGGAGGGTGGGGGGTATTTTTTAAAAGGCATCGGAAGAAAGGAAAGGGTTTTCCTTTCCTCCAATGTCTTTTAATAAGCATTCCTGCAGCAGGAATGCTTGTTTTTTTTTTTAAATGCCCAAATTGATTCGAGGAGCAAGGGTCACTCCCCTTGGGGGAGAAATGTATGCAGTTGAGTCTGCCCCCCTTGGGGGGGCAGATGGTTATTATTTTATATTTAAAAAAGGTGTGTGTGCCCCCACTGGGCCACCAGGGATGTTTTTTTTGTTGTAAATGCCCTGTGTGTGTCGGGGAGCGGCCCCTTGGGGGAGCAATTTGTTTAGTTGTGTCTGCCCCCCTTGGGGGGGCAGGTCTGATTAAAAAAAATAATAATAATAAGTCGGTGTGTGCCCATCAGACCACCAGGGATTTCTTTTTTTTTGTAAATGCCCTTTTGTGTCGGGGAGCGGCCCCTTGGGCAAGGGTCGCTCCCCTTGGGGGAGCAATTTGTTGAGGTGGGTCTGCCCCCTGAGCCCACTAGGCCACCAGGGATTTAAAAAAAAAATTAAATTATGTTTTTGGGGAGCGGCCCCTTAGGCAAGAGACGCTTCCCTTTGGGGATCATTTATTTTGGCAGTTTCTGCTCCCTTTGGGGGCAGATTGGCCTTGTGAGTCTAGGCCGATCCACCCCCAAGGGGGGCAGAAGCCATTAGACACCAGGGATTGTTTTAGTGTTGTTGGGGAGCGGCCCCTTGGGCAAGGGTTGCTCCCCTTGGGGGAGCACTATGTATTTGGGGAGCGGCCCCTTCGGCAAGGGTCGCTCCCTCTTTGGGGAGCATTTATTTGGGCTGTTTCTGACCCTTTGGAAGGGCAGATTGACCCAAATAAACAATTAATTTTTTTGTATGCCCACTAGGCCACCAGGGATTGTTTTTGTGTTGTTGGGAGCGGCCTCTTGGGCAAGGGTCGCTCCCCTTTATGGGGTATTTTTTGTGGTTGTTACTGCCCCTTTGGGGGCAGATCGGCCATATGTTTTCAGGCCCATCTGTCCTCTAGGAGGGCAGAAGCCAGTAGACACCAGGGCTTTTTAAATGTAGGTGTTGGGGAGTGACCCCTTGGGCAAGGGTCACCCCCCCTCTATGAGGGTGAATTTTTTTGGTTGTTTATGCTCCCTGCGGGGGCAGATCGGCCTTATTCTTTTAGGCCCACCTACCACCTTTGCTTGACTGGTGGATAGTATGTGGACTAGTGCATTATTTGCATATGTGATTGTAATGTTTTATTTCTCCTTTTTATTCTACTGTAAAGCTTTTGATTCTTGTTTGCAGTTTCGGCAGTGGTTGTTCTGCAGTTTTGCGTAGTTGCATTTTTTTGGTAAGAAAAACTTTTTTGTTGTATTTACTCCAAATGAGTATTATTGTCATGCATGAATGAATTTTTTTGTAAGTGGTGTCATAATGGCAACATATTTAGTTAGTGTTTTGAGCATGAAATTCTTTGCGATGTGGTTTGCATTGTCTTATGTGTAATTTACTTTTCTTTTTCTTTTTTAGTGGGATATTGTTAATACTTACTGTGTCTGTGCAGAGTAGGTGGTGGTGAGTCTAGCTGCTTCTGGCAAGTGAGTGGTATCGTTTTGGAGTATATAGGTCTTTCTGATAAAGACGCATTTGTTCATTACTTATTTTACAAACTGTTTGTTGTTGACTTGTTTGACAAGTTAACTTTATTAGTAAGGATTATGGCTAGCTGTAGAATGACTGCTCAGCAGGTGGTTGGTATGCCTCTTGAATCTTCCTCTGAGCAGGATTATGAGACTGACAGTGCGTCTGAAGGAGAGGAGGGAGGGGAAGATTCAGGCAGTGAGTTTTCTCTCCACATGGAATCATCGGATGATGAAGATACTCTCAGTGCGGATGAAGGTACTCTCAGTGCGGATGAAGTGCCTGTTTTATAGGAGAACACTGATGTGCCGATGGTGCAGCAAGAGACATCGGTATTGCAGCCTGAGGCTGCAAGGCTTCCTACTGGAAGTGCTGGACTCTGGGTTGATTCAAACATGGTGGAGCTGGTGTTGCTTGCCTTTAGTGTGGATGCAGGGTGTAGAGTGGATTGCAAATTTTATTTGCCCATAAAGTCCTTTCAGTTGTTTGTGGACGATGTATTTTTGGCTGAGATTGTTGAGCAGACTAATTTGTATGCTGAACAGTTTTTGAGGGACCACAGTGCCACACTTAAGCCCCACTCTAGAGCTACCCGGTGGACTCCCACAAATCTGGATGAGATGAAGAAGTTTTTGGGTTTTACTTTTTTGATGGGCTTGATAAGGAAGCCGTCCATGGCTTCATATTGGTCTATCAGTCCCTTGATGGCAACGGCCATATTTCCTGCGATTCTGACCCGTGATCGGTATTTACTTTTGCTTCGGATGCTGCATTTTGTTGATAATACTTTGGCGTTGCCACGAGATCACCCTGACTGTGACCGTCTTTTTAAGTTTCGGCCTGTACTTGATCACTTTGTAGATCAATTTTCAGAGATTTATACTCCAGGGAAAGAAATATCTATTGATGAGTCTTTGGTCCTGTTCAAGGGCTGTTTGGTTTTTAGGCAGTACATCTCTAGCAAGAGGGCACGTTATGGATTTAATCTGTATATGTTGTCTGAGAGTAGGACAGGATATGTTTTTAATTTCCGCGTGTACACTGGTAGGGATTCCACTATTGACCCCCCTGGTTGTCCGTCCACTTTTGGAGTTTCAGAAAAAATTGTGTGGGATCTTGCTAGAGGACTGTTTAACAGAGGCCACCATTTGTACCTTGATAACTTCAACACTGCTGTGCAATTGTTTAAGGAATTGTTCAAAGTGGACACTTTTGCTTGTGGCTCAATCCACTCTAACTGTAAAGGTTATCCAAAAGAGCTTGTTTCCAAAAGAATTCAGAGGGGACAGTCCAGTTCCTTGCATAGTGATGAACTACTAGCTGTGAAATTTGTGGACAGGAGGGATGTGTACATGCTGACTACCATCCATGATGAGAGTACTTCACCTGTGGCTGTCTGGGGTCAGTTTGCTGAAGTGCACAAACCTGTGTGCATTTTAGACTACAATAAGCACATGGGTGGTGTTTATAGAGTAGACCAGAGGTTGGAACCTTACACTGCTATTCGTAAGGCTTACATTTGGTATAAAAAGTTGGCCATCCATCTCTTCAATTTAGCAACTTTCAATGCTTTTGTTGTGTACAAGGAGTGTTCTCCTGAGTCAAAGTTGACTTTTGTTCAGTTTCAGCAGTCTGTGATAGGCAGCCTTGTTGCTGTACAACAGGCAAGTTTTCCTAGAGTTGGAGTGGTTGAGGATGTGGCTAGATTGAAAGATCGCCACTTTCCTGATTTAATTCCACCCACGCCCAAAAAACACAATTCCTGTAAGAGATGTAGAATCTGCTTGTGAAGAGGTGTGCGGAAGGAGAGTCGTATGCACTGTGCCGATTGTCCTTCTAATCCTGGGCTGTGTGTGCCCTCATGTTTCAGATTGCATCACACTAAAAAGAGTTTTTGGGAGTAACCGTGAGTCTAATAGTGTACTGCCTGGTCTGTATGGTTTTATATAGTTGTTCAGTTTCACGTTTGGCAATAGAATGATGTCTTTAGTTACTGCTGTTGTTTTTGTAGTTATAGTTTGATATTTAGTTTCAATTGGTTTGTGTTTTCTTGTTTAAAAAAATGTTATGAGGGTGTGCGTGGACTGGCGGTTGGCTGGCGGTGTGCGTAGACTGGTGCTTGGCTGGCCAGTGTGCGTGGACTGGTGCTTGGCTGGCGGAGTGTGTGGACTGGCGCTTGGCTGGCGGTGTGCGTGGACTGGCGCTTGGCTGGCGGTGAGTGGACTGGCGCTTGGCTGGCAGTGTGCGTGGATGGGCGCTTGACTGGCGGTGTGCGTGGACTGGCGCTTGGCTGGCGGTGTGCATGCACTGGTGCTTGGCTGGCAGTGTATGTGGACTGGTGCTTGGCTGGCGGTGAGGGGGTCGGTGCTTGGCTAGTGGTGTGCGTGGATTGGTGCTTGGCTGGCAGTGTGTTTGGAGTGGCGCTTGGCTGGCGGTGTGTTTGGACTGGCGCTCGGCTGGCAGTGTACGTGGACTGGCGCTTGGCTGGTGGTGTGTGAGTAGTGACTAGCTGCTGGTCACTACACACACTGCTAGTCAAACGCCACTCCACGCAATCTGTGAGCTGGTGTGGTTACTGTGTCAGGAATGTGGGCATGTGAAAGTGATGGGCCCTTGAATGGCGCTGTCTGCTGGTGTGAGTGTTGTAATGTGCTGGGCCCGCGGCAGGCGGTGTGAATGGTTTTGTATGTGTCACACGTATGAAAGTTGTATGAATGGCCTGTAAAGAGGTTGGTGCCTTGTCGTGGCTTTACAGCTCATGAGCTGTGAGTCAATGGTTCAGTTTCTCGTCCTTTCAATTATTAACAGTGCATTTCTTTTTGTGAAATCCCTGGTTAATACAACTATATATACGGAACCATCACTCACCCTCGTGCCAAATCCAACCATTATGTATGTGTGCTTGAGGAATAGGTGGTTGTGTAGAAAAAAAAATATTTTCTGTTTTTGTCAAGCAGGGTGTACCTTATCCCTTTTTAGGTCTCGCGAGCCAAAGGCTCGAAGAGACATTTTATATGTGGGATTTTCAAAGTGCTACCCACAGTCTTTTGGCTGGCCTAAACCTTGAGTGCACGATCACATGCACGTGCACAACTGCTCCTCTGCTCATTGCATTCCCCCCTCCCTTCTCACCCAGCCCTTTAATGCTCTGCTTGATTACTTTCACTTTAGCCGCTTTGACCCTTGCATTCCCCCCTCCCTTCTCACCCAGCCCTTTGATGCTCTGCTCCATTACTTTCACTTTCGCCGCTTTGATGTTTGATCGCAAACGCGATCACTTCCGCTTGTTTTTAATTACTTTAGTTTACTTCACTTGCAGGAAATGTTCTAATTTTGTGTTATGTAAAAGCGGGTAACAGGTCTGTCAGCACCGGGCCCTCTACCAGCCGAGTTCTTTGATATGCGTTAAACATACCGACATTAATGTGTGGAATACTTCGTGTTTACACAACTGCATTTCGCCCCCCCCCCTATGTCCTCTAGCCATTCTCTCCTCCCTTTCCTGCTCGTTCTCCCTCTTGTATGTCCTTTGGTCCTTCTCTCCTCCCTTTCCTGCTGTTTCTCCTTCCCCGCTGTCCTACTGTCTACGCTTTCATACTCTCCTGTGTAGTGTCTTCTGTACAGTTTCCTGACGATTGCCTAGTCCCTTCTAGTCTCTATTCTTTTACCTTTCCCCTATGATCTGTCACCCCCTATGTTCGTCGCTTGCTGCTCTGTTCCTCTCCCATCACTCCTTTCTCTTTCAGTTGCAGCAACACTCTAGTGCCCGAAGTTACATATTACATAGCATAGCCTAATCCTTACACATGGCACTTTTGCACAGCGTTCTGATCCCGTTCCCTCGACGCCGAATGCCTCCCTGTTCCTCTCAAATCTCATTCTCTGAAATCTGCATCTTATTTCCTCTGTTTTCTCTCCTGACTCGTTCTCATTCACGTATGCACTCAAGAGGATACACAACTTGCCGTCAGCCAGCTTTGCCTTTGACATGCATTGGTTGTGTTAACTCACCCTCCCAGCCCCCACCATTGTTTTTAACAACTCATCCTGCTTTTAAACCACCACCTCCTCCTCCCGCTCTCTGCTGATTAACCCACCCCACTTCTTCAGCCACCTCCTGCGCCCTCATTTGTGTCCCCGAATGTATTGGAGTGCTTCCTGCAAGCTATTTACTTCACGCACAAAAATCTGGGGTTTCCACAATTCACAGCTACTTTTCAGTATTAAGACACTAATCCCACTGCTGCGCCGGATAGTGCCCCGTCACCAGGCACCTTAATTCCACATGAAAACACACTTACAAACACAGGGCAAAATGCAAAGTACTGTGGTGGGGGAGGGAGGGGAGCGCGCACAAGCCCAAAGACGTGCAAGCCCGCTCCATTCATCAGCTTTTGGATGTGTTAAAATCCACAGTAGTTTAATACACCATAACATAGCATAACATAACAAAACATAGCCTAGCCTAACATAAAATAACAGCATAACATAACAGAACATAGCCTAACATAACAAAACATACCATTACATAACATAATAAAACATAGCCTAGCGTTGCATACCATTGCATAGCATACCATTGCATAGCATACCATAACTTAACAAAACATAACATAACATAACAAAACATAGCCTAGCCTAACATAACATAACAAATCATAACATAGCATAACAAAAAATAACATAGTATAGCATAACATAACATAGTATAGCATAACAAAACAAAGCATAGCATAACAAAACAAAGCATAGCATAACAAAACACAACAAAACATAGCATAGCATCACAAAACATAGCATAGCATAACAAAACAAAGCATAGCATAGCAAAACACAACAAAGCATAGCATAACAAAACATAGTATAGCATAACAAAACACAACAAAAAATAGCATAGCAACAAAAAATGTCAAAACAAAACATAGCATAGCATAACAAAGCATAACAAAACAAAACATAGCATAGCATAACAAAAAATAGCATAACAAAACTCAGCAACACATGGCATAACAAAACATAGCCTAACAAAACAAAGCATAGCATATCAAAACAAAGCATAACATAGCATAGCATAACAAAATAAAACAAAGCATAGCATAACAAAACATAGTATAGCATAACAAAACACAACAAAACATACCATAGCATAACAAAGCATAGCATAGCAAAACAAAACATAGCATAACAAAACATAGCATACCAAAACACAACAAACATAGCATAGCATAACAAAACAAAACATAGCATAGCATAACAAAACACAACAAAACATAGCATAACAAAACAAAGCACAGCATAGCAAAACACAACAAAACAGCATAGCATAAGAAAACATAGCATAGCATAACAAAACACAACATAGCATAGCATAACAAAACATAGCATAGCATAACAAAACACAACAATACATAGCATAGCATAACAAAGCATAGCATAACAAAACACAACAAAACAAAACATCGTAGCATAACATAACAAAACATAGCATAGCAAAACACAACAAAACATAGCAGAGCATAACAAAACATAGCATAGCATAACAAAACACAACAAAACATAGCATAGCATAACAAAACATAGCATAGCATAACAAAACAAAGCATAGCATAGCAAAACATAGCATAGCATAACAAAACGTAGCATAACATGACAAAACACAAAACATAGCATAGCATAACAAAACAAAACGTAGCATAACAAAACAAAGTATAGCATAACAAAACACAACAAAACATAGCATAACAAAACAAAACATAGCATAGCATAACAAAACACAACGTAGCATAGCATAACAAAACATAGCATAACATAACAAAACACAACAAAACATGGCATAGCATAACTAAACAAAATATAGCATAGCATAACAAAACAAACATAGCATAGCAAAGCATAGCATAACAAAACACAAGAAAACATAGCATAACAAAACATATCATAGCATAACATAACAAAACATAGCATAGCAACACACAACAAAACATAGCATAGCATAACAAAACACAACAAAACAAAGCATAGCATAGCATAACAAAACATAGCATAGCATAACAAAACAAAACAGCATAGCAAAACACAACAAAACATAGCATAGCATAACAAAACAAAACTTAGCATAGCATAACAAAACATAGCATAGCATAACAAAACAAAACATAGCATAACAAAACATAGCATAGCATACATAAAACATAGCATAGCATAACAAAACATAGCATTGCATAGCATAACATAACATAAGAAAACATAGCATTAAGTTTGATAAACTCATAGTAGCGGGCTGCTAGCTTTAACGGCCAGTGAGTGTAAGCAACTCCGTCAACCCAGAAGCAGTCACTCGGTCACCTTTGCTCTTGTATTGCAGTGGCTTCGTTTATTAAACAGTGCCCATATTTATACTGTTAGCACTTTACTTGTGCAAATTTCAGGGCTCACAAAACTTTAATGAATCGAAATTCACAACTGAGGCTGTTAAGTTCGTGCTATATAAAACCCTAAGGATAAATAAAAAACATTGCCATTTGCAATGTGAATAGCTCCAACAAACACAAGACCTTTTTCAAAGTACAAAACATTGCCATTTACAATACCAATAGCTCCAGCTCCAACAAATGCGAGACCTATTGCATTTCCAATGCTTGTTGTGAATGTTGTAATGTGTTGGTTTTGTGCCTGGTGGTGTGAATGGTCTTGTGTGTATCATGTATGAAAGGTGTGTGAATGGCCTGTAAAGCGGTTGGTGCCTTGACATGGCTTTACAGCTCACGAGCTGCGAGTCATTGGTTCAGTTTTTTGTCCTTCCAATTATTGACAGTGCATTTCATTTTTTGAAATCTCTTGTTAATGAAATTTTATATACTGAACCATCACTCGCCCTTGTGCCAAATCCAACTAGTATGTGTGTGTGCGTGAGGAATAGATGGCTGTGCAGTAATCTTTGTCTTTTTAGTCTCTCTGCCAAGGTGTACATTTCATCTAAGAATAACCTACCAACTGTACATTTTGTCGTGAACTAAACACCCATGGGAGTACATGGTGATATCTTTCTTGTGGATCCCAACAAGTTATCTTACACACAATGTCCTGCAAACCCCAAAATGTGACAGTGACATTTTCCTTGCATTATTGTGCTCAAATTTTCACGCTGCAGAAAGTAACACCAAATTTCCAACCCCCCAGCATTTCTCAAAGTATCCCAATAGAAATGGTACCTCACTTGTTTGGGTGAGCCAAGTACCCATGGCAGGGAAGGGCCCAAAACCTATTGATGCGACATAAAAATTACCCATCACAAACCAACCTGGTTTTGCAAGGGGGGTCCCATGAGTTTCTGGCCCGGGGCTCGGCGGCCATCTAGGGAAACCTACCAAACCCACACATTTCTGGAAACCAGACACCCGGGGGAGTCCAGCGAGGTATGGCTTGCGTGGGTCCCATAACATTCTCCTACCCAGAATCCCCTGCAAACCTCAAATTTCACTGAAAAAAATCACGTTTTTGATTTAAATGATTTGATTTGATTTATGAATTTATAGAGCGTGCGATTGCCCATGGGTGTCTTGGCGCTGGGTAGATGCAGAGAATACCAGGGATCTGTCAAGACTAAGATCTAACTGGAAGTAAACAGCCAGATTTTTACCACTTTCCTGAATGACAACAGAGATGGGCTATTTTTGATTGCGATTGGGAGAAGGTTCCAAGCCCTAGCTGCATGTGGCAGAAAGCTTCTCCCCCCACCTGACCTGTTTGTATTTTGGCACATGAATCAGTTTTGCTTGGCTAGATCGAAGACTCCTGGATGGCTCATACAATTTTAAATGAGTTTTTTAAAAACTGAGAGCCCATCCCAGGAAGGGCTTTATTGGCCAAACACACAGACTTAAATGTCATTCTTTTTTCCATTGGAAGCCCACACAGAAATTTGAGACAAAGTGATTTTCAGTGAAATTTGAGGTTTGCAGGGGATTCTCAGCCGGAGAATGTTGGGGGAGCTACGCAAGCCATACCTCGCTGGACTCCCCCGGGTGTCTTATTTTCAGAAATGTGTGGGTTTGGTAGGTTTCCCTAGATGGCCGCCGAGCCCCGGGCCAAAAACTCATGGGACCCCCTTGCAAAACCAGGTTGGTTTGTGATAGGTAATTTTGATGTCACCTCAATAGGTTTTGTTCCCTTGCCTATCATGGGTCCTTGACCCACCCACGCAAGTGAGGTACCATTTTTATCGGGAGACCTGGGGGAATGCTGGGTGGGAGGAAATTAGTGGATCCACACAGATTCCAGAACTTTCCCACACAGAAATTTGAGAAAAAAGTGAGTTTTTCAGTGAAATTTGAGGTTTGCAGGGGATTCTGGGTAGGAGAATGTTGGGGGACCCATGCAAGCCATACCTCGCTGGACTCCCCCGGGCGTCTAGTTTCCAGAAATGTATGGGTTTGGTTGGTTTTCCTAGATGGCCGCCGAGCCCCGGACCAAAAACTCATGGGACCCCCCTTGCAACACCAGGTTGGTTTGTGATAGGTAATTTTGATGTTACCTCAATAGGTTTTGGGCCCTTGCCTGTCGCGGGTCCTTGACCCACCCACGCAAGTGAGGTACCATTTTTATCGGGAGATCTGGGGGAACACTGGGTGGGAGGAAATTTGTGGATCCACGCATATTCCAGAACTTTCCACCACAGAAATGTGGGGAAAATGTGTTTTTCTTTTTGACAATTTGTTAGGTTTGCAAGGGATTCTGGGTAACAGAACCTGGTGAGAGGCAAACAAGTCACCCCATCCTGAATTCCCCTGGGAGTCTTGTTTTAAAAAATGTATAGGTTTACTAGGTTTCCCTAGGTGCCCGCAGAGCTATGGTTAAAAAACTACAGCTAGGCACTTTGCCAAAAAGGGTCATTTTTCACTGCGAAATTGAGGTGTGTCCACGTTGCGTTTTGTGCCGTTTCCGGTCGCAGGCACTAGGCCGACCCACACAAGTGAGGTACCATTTTTCTTGGAAGACGTTGGGGAACACGTGGTGGGTAGAAATTTGTGGATCCACGCAGATTCCAGAACTTTACACCACAGAAATGTGGGGAAAATGTGTTTTTTTTTACAATTGTTTTGGTTTGCAAGAGATTCTGGGTAACAGAACCTGGTGTGAGGCAGTCAAGTAACCCCATCCTGAATTCCCCTGTGTGTCTAGTTTTCAAAAATGTATAGGTTTGCTAGTTTTCCCTAGGTGCCGGCAGAGCTAGGGTTAAAAACTACAGCTAGGTACTTTGCTAAAAAAGGGTCATTTTTCACTGCGAAATTGAGGTGTGTCCACGTTGCGTTTTGCACCGTTTCCTGTCGCAGGCACTAGGCCGACTCACACAAGTAAGGTACCATTTTTCTTGGAAGACTTTGGGAAACGCGGGGTGGGTGGAAATTTGTGGATCCATGCAGATTCCAGATCTTTCCACCACAGAAATGTGAGAAAAATGAGGTTTTTTTTGACAATTTTTAGGTTTGCAAGGGATTCTGGATAACAGAACCAGGTGGGAACAGTCAAGTCACCACATCCTGGATTACCTTGGGTGTCTAGTTTTCAAAAATGTATAAGTGTGTTAGGTTTCCCTCTGAGCCGGCAGAGATAGGGTTAACAAACTACAGCTAGGCACTTTGCCAAAAAAGGGTAATTTTTCATTGTGAAAATGTGCTGTGTTCACATTGGGTTTTGAGCCATTTCCTGTTATGGGCACTATGCCTACCCACACAAGTGAGGTACCATTTTTATCGGGAGACTTAGGGTAATATAGATTTGTAAAGCAACTGTTATTACCTATTGACTATCGATGCAGTTCTGCCTTCCAAATGAAAGACAATGTGTAAAAAATAAGTCATTTTGAAAAATGACCAATAGTTCTCATGCTAGTATGAGTATTCCCAATTTCGGAAATGTGCAAATATCTACTGTTTCTAAACTCTATATTTTGTTCCCATTTCAGAAATACATAGGTGTCTTTCATACCGATTTTTCCATGTATACATTTTCGCGCAATAATTGCTATATACCCTGTACATAATAAAAAGCCATTGCGAATTGCTGCTCAGGTTTTGGCTCTGGGTTCGTCGGGTTCTTGGTGAACCTACAAGTCCTATATATCCCCACAACCAGTAAGGTCCAGTGGATGTAACTGTATATTGCTTTTAAACAGTTGTCATAATTAGAAGAAGTTACAGGTGAAAACGTTGACACAAAAGGCTGTTTTCTTCAACTAATTTTCAATTTTTGCCATATTTATCTGTTAGTTTCTATAAAGAAACGTTGATGGATCTATAAAAATGACCCATTGCTGAATTTAATATTGTGTCTACTTTTCCAAAATGTATAGCTTTCCAGGATCCAATATTGCTTTCATACCCATTTCTACCATTAACTGGAAGGAGGTTGAAAGCACAAAAATAGCAAAAATAGGCCATGTCCCAGAAAAATGCCAAAACTGTGGAAAAAAAATGTTGGTTTTCTGACAAAAGTCTGTCATTCCCTAAAAGCTAGGAAAATGATGATTTTAGCCATACAAACCCTTTTTTGATACCATTTTCAGGGAAAAACCCAGACGCTTTCAGTTGCAGCACTTTTTTCCCATTTTTCCCCAAACAACCAAAATGTAGCTGTATTTTGGCTTATTTCTGGGACCTCTCCAGGGGAATCCACAAACCCTGGATCCCTTTAGAATCCCAATGATGTTGGAAGAAACGGACGCAAATTTGGCGTAGATACCTTATGTGGTCAAAATGTTACAGGGGCCTAAGCGCGCACTACCCCAAATAGCAAAAATAAAAGGCTTAGCACGGGGGTGGGGGTGACGCCTAACAGCGAAGGGGTTAAACAAAAAAAATTAAAAAAATTATTTATGCTCATCATCAGTTTCTTGAGCTAGAACATTAAATCTGTTTGTTTTTTTGCTACAAATAAGAACACCATTTCTCTTATTCAATGTAGGGGAGAAAAAAACATTTCTAATCCAGTTTGAGGTTTAACGCCTTGAGTTCAGTGAAATGAGTGTCTTGCAGTACAACTAAATCAGAATTCAATTTACCCAAGTGAGCGAGAACTCGCTGCCTCTTAATGGGTTTCCTAAAACCTTGAACATTCCATGAAATAAATCTGAAATGTGTTAAAAATAAGACATATAGAACTTACAAGATCTTCAATTATATTCAAAAGGAGCTTAAGAATAAATAACAAGTAACTACAAAGAGTTGAGCAAAATAAAAAAGGAAACAATAGGAAACCGGAGATAGGGAAAGAAAAAGTGAAAAAAGGAGCATCAAAGAAGAAGAGGAAAAGGGAAATATGATAGAGACAAAAGAGACAGTACATGTCAAATTGAGTGGCGACTGAGATGAACGTACTTTATTAACATGAAAATAGGGGGTGGGGTGTTGCCAACACTGAATAAAGGTGGCACAACTAGGGGGCAAAACACACCAATGTTGGAGTGCATGATAAACAAATAGGTAGGTAATAAGTAGTTCACTCAATGTAAAATCCTGTTATGATAAAAAACAGAGGGTCAGGATACAAAATAAAACAATCATAACCATTCTGAGGCAGCGAGGATGTGACATGGGATACATAAAACCATACATGATAAAGAGTTCATCTATAGAATTTGTTTTAGGCAGGTAAACATTGGATATTGAGAAGGTCCTGATGTGTCCATAACCTCAATTGCATGAGCCTGTAGACATTTTCTAAGATTTGTGGAATATTCATAGGTGGTGGTCTTGGCTTTATAGGTGACTTTGAACACACATGGATGGAGGAACCCATAATGGGCCCCCAAAGAGAGAAGCGATGGACGAAGACCGAGAAATGTATTCTGTCAATTAGCAGTACCTCTGCCAATATAGTGAGTGAGAATAATCTTCCAACCTGACCAAAACAACAGTCTCTTGGTTTGTGCAGCATTAGGAACTCTAAGGGGTTTCGTAAATTCTCAAAATATAATAATTACACCCCCACGGTTTGAAAGTAGAAGCATTTGAATAGGGACATTGTCCAAGTCTGTGTGCCTTTTCAAAGTTAAATAAAGTTGATGTTGGGAAGTCCACAAGTTGAGGAAAAAAAGAAAAGTAAAGCATGCAATGGATTGTTATCTTCTATGTCATAGGTTATTCTGCCTGGTTACGTTTTCCAAGTCTTCTGACTGTGCTTTTAACAGTGTCACCTCTTTTTCCAATGAAGCCATTTTGTGCATTTCATCTGGAAGATCACTGACTCGTTGTTCTCAGTGAGAGGCCATTTAGAAGCTAAACTTTGGTTCTTTTTATTGATTTCTTCTCTATTGATTATTCCTCCCTGGATGTGGGCTTGGACTGGGCTCCCACCCATGTGCTGCCAGCTGGGCCTTCAACAGGGATGTTCCTTCCTTGTGTGCAGCACCTCTGGGGACTCAAACTGATGGACAGGTGAGCGCCCCCATTTGTCCTGGGGTGTGGGCCAGTCTTGGGCTTCTCCTGTGCTCCCTACTGGGATTGTGGGATGTGTGTCTCTCCAATGGCTGCTTGCACCCCTGACTCCATGCTTACCTTTTAAGGGGCCATGTGGTATTTGTTCTTAGTTTTGGCCTGCCCTTCATTGGCTGTCTATTTGGGCTTGGGATAGGTGTTTGCACAGTGTGACGTGCTAGAGCCTCTTTCACTCATGGACAGGTATGTGTCACTTCTTTTTTGTTGCTGGCTGGCTCTGTGATTCTGCATATTCCCCCTGTTTGTCTTGGGGTTTATAAGACTTGTTTCCCTGTTTCATGATTGCCTCTGTGCTCCTGCCTGTATGCTAAACTTAGGAGGGACTACGTGGGACTCAAATGCTGCCCTTTGTTCTCCATCCAGTGCTAATGGATCTTTCACCTCACTTTTTGTCAGCTTAATCAGTGGCTTTGCTATCAGGGAGAAATTACTAATCCACTGACGACAATAACCCACCATTCCCAAAAACATCCTCACTTCTCTCTGGGTCCTCGGGGCTCTCATTCCCCTGATAATTTTGATCCTGTCATCAGTCACTTTTCTCAGACCCTTCTCAATATTGTGTCCAAGATAATGCACCTCTTTCTTGCAAAATTGCAGTTTGGCTGGAGATACCTTTAACCCTCCATCTGCCAGATGATTCAGTAAAGCTATGGTATCTACTTCACAAGCTTCACGTGTCTTTGATGCCACAAGCAAGTCATCAATATACTGTACCAGCACTGAGCTCTCAGGCATGATTAAACTCTCCAAGGACTTTTTCAACAGCTGATTGAATATCGAAGGACTCTCTGTATACCCCTGTGGGATTCGACACCATGCTAAAATACGCTGGCCAAACCGGAATGCAAAAATCGGCTGGCTGTCATGATGCAATGGAATTGAAAAGAAAGCATGACACAAATCAATCACTGTGTACCACTCAGCATCATGTGGAATCTGATACAAAATCACTGACGGATTTGGCACAATGGGACAACATGCCACCACAATTTTGTTAACCTTTCTCAAATCTTGTACAATCCTGAACTTCCCATTCGGCTTCTTTAGCCCCATGATCGGTGAGTTACACGGGCTACTCAGTAGTTCTCTCAAAACTCCTTGCTGAATCATTTTCTCAATAATAGGAGTTATTCCTTCAATTATTTCTGGTGTCATTTTGTACTGAGGGATATTAGGATAAGTAATTCCCTCTTTCACTGTAATTTTCACAGGATCTACATTATTCATCAATCCCACATCTTCTCCAGTAAAATCCCAAACTGTCGTTTTCACTGTGTCTCTCAGCTCTTGAGGCAAGTCCTCTTGATTAAACACAGCATATGTACCAACCATCTCACTCTCTCTATTATCTAGAGTCATCCGGTACAAAACATCCTCATCTTGTGTTTCAAAAGCTATTCCATCCGGTGTACAGAAAATTGTACAGTTCATCTTGCACAACAGGTCCCTACCTAACAAGTTCACTGGACTAGTGTCACAGACCACAAACCTGTGCATATCAGAAAATTTCCCTATTCTTACCCTTACTGGTTCAGTAAGACGTGTCTTGATTTGTGTATTTGCAAAACCAACTACTTGGATTGCTTCATCCGAGAGAGGAAGATTTCTAATATCTGCTGACCTGACAGTTGATCTCGTCGCTCCTGTGTCTACTAAAAAAGTAACACCTTCTTCATTTATTTTCCCATCTACAAATGGTCCTGTCTGGTCTATTTCTAGAGTTGCACCAAGTATGCACTCTTCCTCCTCTCTTCGGCACCGTCAATAGTCACCTTCGGACTCACTCCCTTCATTCTTTAACAAATACTGTTGTACCGGGTTAGAACGCCTTGGTTTGTTTACCTGCTCATCATTGTAGAATCCCGAATCCTGATTGTACTTTTGGGACCCTCTATTCTGCGGCAAAGGCGGTCTTGGCTCTTGACTCTGCTTTTTAACAACCTTCTGCTGTTGCTGCTGTTGATTACACCCCTCAGTCTGCACCTGTTGATTTAAGGGTTTACTTTCATTACTCACTAATGGTGGATTGGTACACTCGGATCTCCAATGTCCCAGCTGACCACAGTTGTGGCAAGGGAACCTTTTCTTTGCTTCCTCTAAATTTCCCTTTCCTTTCCCCACATATCTGGGCATATTCCCTGGATTACTTGCCTGTTCCACCAACTGTGCTTCTTGTCTCTCTGCAACTTTCACCTGTGCCCACATTGCCTTTTCTTTCAGATTTCTTTGTTTTGCTTCAATTGAACTGAAGTATTTCGCATGTCTCAGGATCTCATCTATTTTCTTACTCTGCCAGTCCACCGTATGCTCACGAATTCTCTCACTAATCTCAGGTCTCAGGCCATATACAAATCTGTATACAAAATGACTCAAATCCTTATCATTCAGGTGTTCATCCCCACTGAATTGTTTGAAAGCCAGTATCAGCCTCTCATAAAAAGCATGAACTGATTCTTTTGCTTCCTGATGTGTTCGGTCTATCTTAACCCAGTCTGTCTCTTTTTGAGGTACTTTATTTTTCAGGAATACAATTACCTGATCGTATTTTTTCATTACCTCTGGATCTGGTGCTCCTGTTTTCTGATCTCTTGGATATTCCTCAGTAGGCCAACTTACAACTATTTTACACTCAGCCCACAAGTCTGCTGGAACAATTATATCAAACAGACTATTCAGATCAATCCACAGCACCTTCGACAATTTCACAAATCTGTCTACCTGCCTATACCACTCGACGGGCTTTTCTCTCAGTCGAGGGAAATCATTCGTAAATGATAAAATATCCTGTCTGGTCCATGGAACATGTACATATCCTCCTCCAGGTATTTCTCTCATTGGATAATTATCCACTGTTTTTTCTTTTTCTCTCACAGGAAACGCTGAATAAGTCCTGTCCACTGATTCTTCTCTTTTCTTGTACCACCTATCCTTCCATCTTTCTACATCACCCCATTTTCGCAATAAGGCAATCATTTCCTTAATCTGCCCTGTTCTTCCAGCACCATTTAGATTTTCAATATCCTTATCCGTGAAATCCACCCTGTAAGGTTTCTGCAAAACTTTCACCTTATCCATGTCAACTCCCTGTTCACTCGCTATTGTTCTTAACCTTTCATGTGTATTCTTAACCCTCCAAGTGATGCTTTTGCACATGAATAACAATTCTCCATCATGATGGTTTTTGAGTATGTCTGTAGAAATTGTCCCTGCAACAAGCTCCTCCAATTCAATGCGTAACCTAGCTACATCAATTGCCTGTGAATCTTTATCCTTCTTTTGAAGAACTTTCAACCAATCATTCAAATCTTCAGCTGTTATTTCTGTAGACTTTTTCACTGCACCCACTTTCTCTGGCATCCTTTGTGGTTCCAAAATCGGCATCCCTGAACAACTAGTATCACTAGTATCCAAACTGGAATTAGACTGCACCTCTAATCCTCCACTACATGTGTCACGTCTTGATTGTCTCAAATCATTATTTTCTGTCCTTATTCCTGACTCTCCTGAAGGACCAGCCAAATTTGTTAATTTATTCCCAACATATGGAACCATCAAACCACTCTCACCCGTCCTCTGCTTATCAAAAATAGGCATAACTGGACCTATGGTTACAGGCACCGTAACAGCTTCCAAATTCTTCATCAGCTCTCTAATCTTTTCAGTCAGTTCAGATGTAGTTCTGGCTAATTCTCTCGCATTCTCGTCACCACATCGATTCTCTCGCTCTTTTTCTCTGAAAGAGCTACCACCTTTTAAATCAGGTGTCACAACTTCTGTCTCAATGATACGCAAAGTATCTCTTATTGGAGTAGCAACTGGTGTGCTCTCTTCTGGTTCTGGTCTATATGGAGGTGGTCTCTTGTAAATCATGTCATCCAAGACCTCATCCTCATAATCATTAACTCTATACCTTTTCACTTCTGCTTCGGGTACCCCTCTTGTTTCCTTTCTTTCTTCCTTCTCTTCAATCGCCCTCATAGGATATAATCCTTATGTCATGCTAGCATCTCGCCATCTTCTCATTCGATCATGATGAGTTTCACGATCATATTTCCTCCCTAACATATACCTATAGTTGCCTCCAGACCTCTGTTTTTCTCGCTCATGTACTTCATCTTCCCATTCCACCAGCGCCTCAAACTGTGTCGGCCTTGGTCTTGGGTCAAGACACAACATCTTTTCCCGTAAATTTCTCAACACGGCCATATTAAATGAACCATGTTCCGGGAAAGCCAAAACACCATCCTCTCTAGTGTACCTAACCCAATTGTCTAACCATATACAGGTATGATACCCATATTTCGCAACCATGAAGGATGCTGGCGTTTTCGCTGGAGGTAACAATTCACCTTCTCTTGTTTTAATGTCTTTATCCTTGTCGAACCATCTTTTTATTTTACCGAACAAGGATTTCTTCTTTTTCTCTTCTTGGTAATACATTTTAACGTTTACCAAATCTTTTAAATCCCTTTCGTAATGCAACTGTACGGTACAATTTGTCGTCCAATAATAGCGCGACTCACACCAACGCACCAATCCTGGAGCGTCTACGTCACCCTGTACTCCTTCCAATCCCTGCGCGGCTCACACCAACGCACCAATCCCAGCGCGAACACTGTTCTGATTCACTACCCAATCATAGCGCGGTCTCTTTGACGTCACCAGTCGCTGACTGCAGCTTCTGCTCTGTCTCCTGTCACTCGTCTACCCCTCCTTTACAACATCTCCTTAGTAGACTTCGTTTAAAATTTTTACAAAATCTATTAGTTACAACATATAAACATCTCCATTGTCTGCTTCGCTAACCACAGAATAGTCAAGAAATCTTTTTCACAAGAATCCCGTCTTTTCCCTGAAACAGCACTCACTTCTGCTCCACTACGGAATTAATACTCTCGTTGACACAGTAGCACATCCCTCTACTCTGCCCTTCTAACATGCATTCATTAACTGTTTCCTCTAGGACTGCTCCAAAGAGTCTTACAATCAATTAAATGCTCATACATTCACGCACTTTCATACAAGAAAAATGTAGTACATACACACAGAATTCTGCTTTTCCCGAGAACAGCAAACAGTCTGCTCTTCTACAGAATTATAACATACGGTAACCAAGCAGTGTTTACCTCTGCCCAGTCCTTCAAACAAGCTCAGAGAATATCTATTACTTCTCCAGCGGAAAGCTTTAACGGCAAACCTTACGGATCCCTGGGACTTAAGACCAGAGTTTCACAGATAACCTTCGCTACCATACGCACTCCTTTATACCGAAAAATATGTCCCTAATAGTAACACACGACGATGTTACTGATTCCGAACCCAGACAATGTGACGCGCAACTTCGATTGTCACACGTTTCTCCTGCATACATACAGGACCAACAATCCCGTCTTTCCCGTGAGCAGCATATACTTCCCACTGCCCTACTACGGAACTGCCATCAGCTCCCAAGTTCCAGAAGCACTACATAGAACTCAACACGACGACTTCAACATATAGTATTAGTACATATACCAACATCAATCAATAAATCAATGAATCAAAAAGCCAATATACAAGCAATCTAATCAGATCAAGACAATAATCAAAACCATTACTCTGCTACCAGGAAATTGCTGCAGATCAGGGCATACAAATTCTCCCTACTTCCACGGATAGAGTAATTTCACAGATACACGCACATACACTCATCATACGCTTGGGCCCATTTCACTAGCATACACTCGATTACTCTATCAGCACTGAACATGAGAGAAACTCCTGAAACACCCTGTATCTACAGTAAGGCCGATGCGACCAGTTTGTTACTGTCCTGAGTCATGATCTAAACACCATTAATCACATTAGAGTACTCAATAATCGACAAGAAATAACCACCAACACTGTAATTCATAAATGATATTTTATCTAAAATTAGTTCAAATGGAAATCAAACATTAGCAGAAATCATTATTCTCATAGTTACCTACTCTAGCTAAATGTCATAAATGGGTCTGGACAGGTCTCTCAGTAAAGTCTCCCGAGTCGCCGTCCTCACAGCATCGATCCTCACCAACGCAGGTTTGGGAAGTAGTGGCCTTAGACCCTCCCTAGTCTAACATTATTTATAATAAAAATTGCAAAATAAAGCAACATAAAAAATTCTAAATGTTCATTGAATCACCAAGCGAAATGAGCAGGAAAGGATGTCGCATCGCAACATTTGTAAGAACCTCCGCTCAGAAAAATCACAAAAATAAAAAGACGGAAGAAGGAAACTCGAGTTTTGCAAAAGTTACTTTCGTGAACGCATTTCCTCGGAACCATAGCGAAGTCACCGCTGTAATCACAACGTTCATTGTGGCTTTCTTTTCCTCCAAGGACATTTGGATGCCTGCCTAGAGTCGCTGTCATCACGGAAACTTTCAAAACCCAGGCAAAGGCTGTGGTCAGGTGACTCTCGACCATGTTCAGCAAGGCCCTCTCATCAAAATTCGATCGCTCGAGTGCAGGCTGTAAAAGGCAGCCATCTTTTTCTAGGCCAAAACGGACCATCTTAATTAAAAGAGACAAAAACAACGTTACCACAGCATAATGATTAAACAGTGTTAACCCCACTAATACCCTTATGTGTATGTAATTATCTAGCCTTTTGCAACACAATAAAGCATTAGTACACGTTATTCAAAAAGCGTTTTGTGCTTTAAAACAAACAACACTTAGCAACATTCATTTAATTAAACCTGCACATTTATTATTAAGCAACATATATGCATTCCCACGTGTAGTTCCACTAGTTAGTAGTATTGATTAGTCAAAGTTTTCGCACAAAAACCAATAATTATCGATTATAGATTAATAATTTTAGTCTCGATTTATAGACAAAACTGGAGCTTAAAACCCGATAAATTTTCAACAGAAAACCCTGCTCCAGCACCTGCTATTCTCCCTGCCTTTCCATGCCTCCCACATGGACTTGGGGGTAAGGCAGCATTCTGGGTTTGGTTTTTCTCTTTGCACTCACTGGATGTTGGCCTTGTGGGTCATGTAATCTGGCTAGGTCTTACGTTTATGAATTTTTCTTATTGTTGGACTTGGCCCTTTCTGCATTGTCATCCCCAAAACTTTTGCCTTCATACCTCCTAATTTTATAAACATGTTTTTGTTGGATTTCAGGGCACTGCTCACTTTACTACTGCTAACCAGTGCTAAAGTACTTGTGCGCTCCCCTTAAAATATGATGTAATTGGCCCCTACTCAGTTGGCCTATTTGGTTGCTTGTAAGTCTCTTGTAAAGTGGTGCTACATGTGCCCAGGGCCTGTAAATTAAATGCTACTAGTGGGCCCGCAGCACTGATTGTGCCACCCACTTAAGTAGCCCTTCAAATGTGTATCAGGCTTGCCACTGTAGCCTGTGTGTGCAGTTTTAAACTGCCATTTCTAGCTGGGAAACTAAACCATTTGTGGGCCCAATCCTTCCTTTTAAATGCATTAAGTCACTCTTAGCACAGCCAAGAGGGCAGGGTGCAGTGTATTTTGAAAGTTGGACATATGTCCTGGTAGAAAAAGAATTCTTACATCCATTTTTCACTACTGCACAGCATACCTCTCCCATAACATAACATTGGAGTTAACTTATTACATTTAATAAGCTTAACTTCCAAGTGGGAACAGGAAACCAGTTCATGTTTGGTGTATTTGGAATTGTAATGAAAAATCCACTCTTATGGTAAAGTCATATTTTAAATTTCAATTTTGAAAATGACACTTTTGGAAAGTTGGCATCTTCCTGCCTTAGCCATTTAGTGCCTGCAGCCTATCTTTGAGTCACATGACTTGGTATAGCTGTCAGTTGGTTTTAGGTATTCCTCCTATACAGCCACACACAATAGAAAGCTTACGTGGGCCTGGATGGGCCATCACTGGCAGGACAGAAGGGGAAGCTGGGTGCAGCCTTACTTACATTTGAACAGGCTGTGTCCTGCCTTCACACAAAGGGCTGCATACCCTGTGACGTTAGTCTGGAACAAGAGCAGGGGAGTCAGGAAACCTGTGCACTCCAAACGGAAATATCTAGAAGCTTCTCCCACTTTAAAGGAGACACCTGGTGTAAATATTGGACAGCAGACACCAACTCTTGTTCAGTACACGTCTGGACCCGTGGAAGAAGGACTGCTGTGCTGATGAAAGGTCTGCCACTCTGCAGGACAGCTACCCTGCTGCCTGCTGGCCGCTTGCCAGTGTGAGAAGGGCTGGACCTGCAATCTGTACCCAGGACCACCAGAGTGACTCCAAGGGTTTACCTCTTGCAACCAGCACCTGGACTCTGTAATTGTGAGCTCTAGCATGCCAAGTAGTGCCACCCCAGTCCTGGACCCTCAGAAGTGGGCCTGAAAGTGCTATGCCAGCCCATCTGTGGATTCAGCAGAACGGATGCATCTCCTCTGCTGCACAGTGCTATTCCCAGCATAACCAACACATTGCCTCTGCTGCAATGATTCTCCCAATGCAAGGATTCCGCATTGACTGCCCAGCCTGCTTCGGAACTCCCGCTGTGCAATGCATCCCCTACATAATCCCTCACATTGCAAATTCCTCGCCGACAGCAGCCTCAATGATGACACAGGTTCTTGCATCGCTGCCTCACAGCTCCTCGCCGGCCCAACGCATCCTCAATGACGGATGCTCAGAAACCAGTATTTAAGATACTATTGCTCAGCAGGCCTAACTGAGTCCCTGTAGTCTTTACATATTGCCTCTAAGTTAAGCCTGACTGCTCTGGGCAAAGCTACCAGAGGGTTGAGCATAGGTTAATTTGCGGTTTGCCTGTGACCTAACCCTGGCAAGAATTGTAGGTACTGCATGAGAAGGATTTCAGCCCCTCACCCAGTGACCCAATTTCTTACACTTGTTCATAGAATTCTGGGGTTTTCAAGTGGTCTTGCCTGCTCTGTGTGATCTATTGTTTAGTCTAGTTGAATGGTTCGTTGCCTCTCTGTTCCATCCTACCCTTGCCAGCCCAAATACATTTGTTTCGAAAATGGGTTGTGGGTGGGCTGACCCAAACAACTTATTTTGTGTTTGTCTTGAGTTGAGCTTATTCTTCATATGCTGCCTCCCTTCCCATTTGTTTCCTTGGCCTCCAGATTTGTTTTTGTGAGTAGTGTCCCCTTCTCTGTGTTGTGCTGCTCCTTCCATTTTGGCATGTTGCTTTGTTCACTGTGCTTTATGTTGGGGCCTGGCATTGTTCCAAGAGCTGAGAGTTAGTTTCCTAGTGTAGCAAGGTGTGCTGATTGGATTTCTGTTGGGGCCTCTAGCTGCTAACTGTTTTGACTTGGTGCTTGTGGTACCCTATGGTTTCCTCTGGTGGTTCCACGTGGAGTTGGCTCCTTCCTTCACCGCTTATGGCTTAATTCTACTATCTTTCTTGGCCTTTGATATGTGCTCACTGCTAACACTATTATAGATTTTGGGTGGCCTGCTCTACTCCGACCACCACACTTGCACCTCTTCCCTCTTTATCTGGGGATTCCTTGTGCCTCCTGGTCTCCTGCAGGTGTGCTCCTCTTACGTCATCTTGGTTTTGAAGCTTGTGTTGCTTTCTTCTGCACTGGGGCAATTGAGATACTGTGGTCTTCTTAGCTTGATGTTAGTTCTTCTGGTGGATACTCTGTTAGTGAGTTTTGTTCCACCCTGCTTGTTTTACATACAGCTTGGTGGTGGGCTGCTCCATATGCTTCTTTTTGAAACATAAGCTTATTCTGGGGCGGCAATCTTTTGTTTTGTTGGGGGAGCTTGACCTTCCCTGATCCTGCTTTTTCTATTGTATTCTTGTTGAGGCCTTGAGCTCCCTCCCTGTTTATTTCTGTGGGTTCTAGTCAGGGGCTTTCCACTGCTATCAGTTGGGCAGAGCACAGGTCTGCATCTGCTCTTGGCTGTTTTGTAACTTGCCTCAGGTTTTCCAAGGTTTCTCAGCCCCCTTGTATTGTATTCTGTAGGCCATGCACTCAGCTGACCCTGCCTATGTTTTGCAGTTTGTAGATATGCCTTTGTGCCATGTGTGAATGTCTTTTACCTTCTTGGATTATTGAATTTTCAGGCAAACTGGGTCCTGTCCTTTCTGTAAGGTGTATTTCACTAGGGGCCTTTTGTTTTTTTTCTCATTATGTATGTGTTTCTTTGTAATGGGGATTCCCTTTCTCTGTGTTGTGCACTGATCAACTGCCATGTCGGTGACTGCTGGCCCTTCTACTAGCTTCCCCACTGGGTGGCCTTTGGTAAATTGCGGGGGCAAAGTGCTCTTGTGTGCCCTCTTTTGGGTGAGGCATAGTGTCATTGTATGGTGTTTCTCATGCAAACGTATGTGTGCATTGGGTTGAGTCTATTTTTGTGGTCTCTGTCTTGGATCTGGGACTTCTTGCTTGACATTACTTTTTCTGCATCCACCCCAATGGTAGGGGTTTGGTGACATTGTCTGCTGAGGGCTTACCTTTTTGTTTGAGCTGGGAAGTGCCTGCTTTGCTGGAGGATATTCATGCTGGCAACTTTTGGTGTCTTCTTGCTCTTCCCCAGAATCCTTGACTGTGAGTTAGTGACCCTGCTTTAGCTTTCTTGACTATCTTGTAGTGTCCTCTGATTCACTATTGCAAGTATCTCTTATTTTAGTGTATCAGCACCTCTGGGCATGCTATTTATGCACTCCATAAGAATTACTTAAAATTCAACACCGATAAAATGGAGGTCATGGAGTTTGGCAATGGACATCCCATTTGGAATCAATCGTGGTGGCCGGCGGTGGCAGGGGCCTGCCTGGACCCAGTGCCAAAAGTAAGAAATTTTGGATTTCTGTGTGATGTCCAGTTAAACTTTTCAGGGCAGATCAACCAGGAGACATCATCCTGCTTCTTTCTTCTAAACATACAGCATAAAATCTTGCCTTACATTCCCTCAGACCTTAGAAAAACGGTATTAGTCGCCCTAATTCTCTCTCAAATTGAATATTGTAACGCATTCTTGCCATTGACAAATGTCAACTGTCAAAACTGCAATCATTGCAAAATGCTGCAGTATAAACTCTGCTCAACATTCCTAAATACCTCCACATCTCTAACTATATCAGGAATTTACCCTTGCTTCCAGTCAGGCAACGCATAGAATTTAAGGCGCTTTGCCTGGTGCATAAAGCACTCTATGGTGGAGCGCCATTACAGCTAAAGAAACTCTTTCAGTGGTACAAGCCCCGTCTGAACCTCAGATCGGCCAATAAAGCACTGGTTCAGGTCCCTAAAATGAGTAATGCAAGATGGGGAGGCAGATGTCTCGCATATCAAGCATCGAAGCTCTAACATGAGCTACCGACTCATATTAGGCTTCCATCTTCCAGACCCCTGTTTAGGAAAATGGTCAAAACCTGGCAATTCCCCACACTGAAATGATCTGGCGTCTCCTTGTTCTTCGCGTTTCTCTGCAATCCCCAGCGCCAAGATGCCTTGGCATTCCTGCACTCTATAAGTCCTTTACTTACTTACTGACTCTGCTTTTTGGGCTTACAGTGCTTGTCAACCTGCTTTGGCACTTTCATTTGGAGTTTTGTTGACCTTGGTGTGGTCCTTTCCTATTTGCCTCTGGACTTAGTCCCTTCTTGGTGGGTGAGAAATGCCAGTCCTATGACCTGCAAACTCAAGGGTGCATGGAGATGTATCTTTTTCTGAGTCTCTATCTTGGATCTGGGTCTTCTTGCTTGAAATTTCTCTTTCTGTATCCACCCCAGTGCCAGGGTTTGATTACATTCTGTTCCAAGGTTCTGACCTTTTTGTTGGTGCTGGGGTGTGCCTGCTTCAGTGGAGGATATTTATTCAGGCCTCATTTGGTCTCTTATGACTCTTTCTTTGATCGTTACTTGTGTGGTAGTGTTGCCGCCTTCAGTTTCCTTGACCACCTTGTAGTCTCTTGTGGTTCACTGTTAGAGGTGTCCCCAATATTTTGGAAAACTGCTCCTCTGAGCATGCCAGTTATGCACTCTACCTATGGGCTTGTAGTGCTTGTCAGGCTGCTTTGGAACTAGCATTTGAGGTTTTGATGACCTTGGTTTGGTCCTTTCTCTTTTGCATCTGGACTTTCCCTTTCTTGGTGGGCAATCAGTGTTGCTGCCGCCCTTTTTCATATATCCTTATGATGTAAGGGAAAGGAAAATATGAGGAGGCAATGCTTTGAATACCTACTGGTAATCCCATTATTACCATTCACTTTCCTCATCCCAGTCCCCACAAAGCTCCCACCCACAATGATGTGTGCCCAGCTTTGTTCACAGTCTGATTAGCTGATTTATTAGTCAACTTAGTGGGTTCTGGGAAGAGGTGGTGCTTTATAGGCACACCTGGAAGTGGAGAGGTTAATATTTTTTTGTGTAGGTATATAGCAGGGAGCCTGTCTCCATTGAGTGGGGACACACCTTGTGACATAAGGACTGGAATGAGAAGTTACAATCAGAGCAATGGAATTACTAGTAAGTAATCAAAGCATTCACATGTACAAACATGGAGCCCACCGGCCTTTGATATTTGCAGCAGGTGACAAGCCAAATGTGGAGTATGTTCTATATACCACAGCATTGTCTGTGATGTATGCTTATATTCATTATCTAATATCTTGGGCCATGTGTTTACCCTGATGTGTAGTTTACAACATACTAATCCCAGAACAGGGTTTTCAAAATGCTACCACCCCAACAGGGCGCACAATTTACCAATACAACAGCAAGGTATACAATAAACTATCAGCAGAGCACAGTGTACAAGTATATCAACAGCACAAAAGTTTGAACAATATACAAACACTAATGTGATGTGTAGAGTATACCAACACCACAGTGGTGTGTATATTATGGCAATACAACAACAAGGTGTGGGAAAGTGGAGTAGAATGTAGTGTGGAAGTTAGACCTCACCATGTAATACTATCATGACACCCCAAAGATGGACCCAGGATTCCCACTAAAAAACCCTTAGCCCAGTCCTGGTAGTGTGGCAAAGAGCAGTCAGGTTTTATTAGAGGAACATATGTCAAGCTTTTCAGAGTACCATCATGGACAATAAGCAATTGACACGACTCCTGAGAAATCCGAAACCAATTTATAAAAAAGGAGTGTATTTTTATCTTAGTTTAGACACCAAAACGAACAGACTAACATCCATGTAACTGGAGTTATATATTTTTGAAGCAATATAACATCAGTGCAGAATAATACAGTAAAACTTTATCATTGAGGTCAATGGGAAAAAAAAACTAGTGATAATCGTTCACTTGCAGGTTAAGTTGCATGGTACTCTTGCAGGATAAAGGTGATGTGGGTCCCAGGACCAAGCCACGACAGTCAGTTTAAGTTTACCTCGCCTGTGAAGAAAGGTTCTAGCTGTCCTTGGTGTTGAACATGAGCCGTGGCAGAGCTGCTTTTACCACTGTAACGGTTCCACAGGGAAAGAAGATGCAAAAAGACAACAAAGGAATGGTTGCTGATGTTTGTCGAATGTTGAATGGAGTTCCCTCTTGATGCAGCATTGAGTAAAGGGGTCGGGTGCCAGACTGGCGACCAACAAGTCTTGGCAGCGGTAAGTAGAGCAGAAAGTAACTTCGACGTCCAGTGGTCCAAGAGAACGTAGTAGCTACCTGTAACTTTGTAGAAGGCAGGATTACAGTCCCCTCAATGCACTAGACCATCTGAATTTGGGTTATCCTTCGGAGGGCCCGATGCCAAGCGATTCTTCGGATTCGGAGCATTGTTTTACTTACAGTTTGCAGGGCAGTAGTGCCACTAATCCAGAGGCCCGTGCACAGGAAAACAAGGGCCAGCCTACTCACATGGAACCAGGGTTTCTATTCTATAACGAGGAACAGTGGTTCCTGTGGACAATGTGTAGACAATTTTGTAACATAAAAATAGGTTTCAAGAATACAAAAACGACTATAACATAAATATTCAATAGTTAGTAATTTTACAAATGGAGGCTGACCTCGGCGGTCCTCCTTGATCGCATCCCATTATTTTGGAACAGCAGTGAGGGTGACAATAGCGGCCTCATGTACAGCATATACAAGAGAATTCTCCAGCTCTGCTAATAACAGATACCCTCCTATGAACACGGATCGCTGTGTTTAATCAAAAGTTACGAATGTTGCAAACTAGTAATACGCTGATAGAACTGTCTGTCCTCTTCCCCTCACAGGATGCCCGGCTGGGCCCCATGTGAGTACCTTCTCAGACTACACTTCCTTATGGTGTGCACTTTACACTCTGACAGTTGATTCACATACTTTCAGATGTCCCTCCATGTTAGGTCCTGCAGAGACCCCTTATTGATTGTGGGGTCGAAACGCCGTCAACATAATTCTAAAACGAACCATTCCTCAGCCCCAATGATTGTACTAGAAGGCTGTGACTAACTATTGAATATTTATGTTATGGTTGTTTTTGTATTCTTGAAACCTATTTTTATGTCACAAAATTGTCACAATTTGTTATGTAGGTTCCATGTTCACTTGGGACACTCTACACCTTTCTTGATTAATTTGATTGTATATTTATATAAACAGCCAATATTCATAAGTGTCTTGTTGTATATGGTTATTTTATTTTTCCGACATACCTTCACCGATGAATACTGCCAATGAGGTAACTACTATCATATATTATACACATTGTCCACAGGGACCACTAGTCCAGAGGAGTCTGAGGGGGCTTCAGGGATCCCTCTGGGGGAACTGAGAGACAGCTTAGGACGAATCTCGATCAGGCAGTTCCAAGAGCGGTGCCAGGTATCCCTCTTTTGCTTTGTGCAAGTCTTGTTGTTTCTGATATGGGTATCTTCTTCTGTCCTCTTTGATGCAGTTTGTTCAGAACTGAGGTTCTGGTGTCAGGAGTGTCCCTTATTCCTAGCTTTAGGGGAGTTAAGATTGTGGGAGCAAGAAGCCAATGGGCTGCTAGTCCCTGCAGCTAGTCCGCCCGAGGTTACCACATCCAGGGGTGTGGGTCACCTTTTCTACCCTGAACCCTCTATTCTGCAACTTCTAAAGATGGGAGAAGCATAATTGTAGTCTACAGACAATGCTACTCACCCTGGAGGTGTGGCTAGCCTTCTGGGGGAGTACACCTACTTGACTAACTAATTTCCCTCCTGTCTGGGTGCAAATCTGCTTGGGGCAGGGAGAGAGCTGTTTCCTCCTCTGGGAGTCAGCCCTGATGCATATCAGAGGTGGTGCAGCCTTTTAAGCTTACTGCCTCGATGTGCCACTTCACTAGCCTGTTGGGAGGAGGGACTTGTCACCTCCTTCCTGCCCAAGACTTTGTTCCTGACTCCTAAGAGTGATCACAGTGCATGTCAGGAGGCCATATTTCTGTCTTTGCAGCAGAAAACTCTGGCAATATGGGCTTGCCTGCCAGATCACAGAGAATCTGGGGCAACCAGGTGGGCCACCTCTAAGGTAGCCACCTGGTTGCATGCCATATTGGCCTCAACACAAGATCCTTGTCTGGGGTGAGAAGGCATGTTGTTTTATACCAAACATAACATATTTAAGTGGCCTCATTAGGGAGCTGCCAACCTCGGGTTTGCCTGGGTGCCAGCCCATGTTATCCAATGAACCGTCTATCACGTATAGTGTTCTTTAATGGCAAAGGGCCCTATATGGTCATATAAGCTTCACTTACATGTCCACGCCTTTGATATAATGCACCCTGCCTCCTAGTTTTTTAGGAGGCCTTCCTTAGGGGTGACTGGTATATATTGGAAATAGCACATTGACTTTGCCACACGTAGTGAGGGAAAAGTCAAGTTTGAGCAGTTTGCACTGCTCTTGCAGTCTGCATTTGCAGTCTTACTGTCAGTAGTTTATTTGGGTCACTCAGAGTGGCACAAGCAGTGCTGCAAGCCCTGGGGACCCCTTTACCTACCATGTCCTGGGTACCACTGATACCATCTACTAGGGACTTATAAGGGGGGTAAAGTCCTTGTAAATTTGGATTGCCAATTCATACATATTAGTTTTAGGGAGAGAGCACTGGCACTGGAGTCTGGGCAGCAGACTCCAGTGCAGTATCAGAGTCATAACCATCATCATTGGAGCAAAAGGTGTGGGGGGCATACACAAGGGCACTTTCCTACACAGAGTGCACAATAAACCAATATCATTGAAGGGTTTACAATGTGCCAGCTCTGCAACAGGTCATACAATATACATAAGTGTGTACAATATACCAGCACGGAAGCATGGTGTACAGTGTAAATTAAAAACTTCAAGGTATCTAATATGTCAGCATCGCAGCAGAACCACAGTAGGGCGTGGACTATATCAGCACCAAAGCAGAATGATCAATATGCTAATACCATAGCAGAGTCTGCAAAATGCTAATTTTCATGACAGTGTGCATTATCCTAATACTACAACAATGTTTGGATATACTGAGACCACAGCAGGATTTCACAACAATGTTTTAATAGTAACAGTAATGATTGTACAACATGTTAACACTACATATATATTAGCACCAGAGCAGTGCTGAACAATATACTATCGAGAGCAGCATATAGTACTAGATACCAACACCCCTACAAGGGTATTATTGAGATTTGAAAAAATGCTGCGGCCAGCACTGATGAAATGAAAATATTTTGCTACCCTGCTTGTGTTTTGTTCTTATTTTGAGTTAGCATTCGCGGCACCATTTTATGTTCAGCTGCCATTTTGAATCACTTTGTGAGATTCCGTATTCCCATCTTAAGAAGCAGGCTGTGGAAAAGTTCCATTTCGCCAAGGTTAGGCTTTGTAAGAAAGTCCACAAGAAAGGTAGGTGCACTCTGATAGGAGTCAGACAGGAAACACGCTTGTAGTTCAAAAAAGTTCTTCTTTTTATTTAAAGTTGTTTGATAAAAATCGTCACACAGCCAAAGCGTTTCATCCCCTAGTGCCTTGGGAACTTCGTCAGGGCTTGCTGAAAATATCAAGTCATTTCAAGTAGGCCAAACTATTACAAAATGGTCCTTTTTGAGAAATATACAGAGAATAATGCTGTTTATTCAGTTCAACCAGTCCACGGTATTCTCCATACACTTGTAGAGGGCATCCAAATCGAACCACATAGATTTGGGTAGCGATTCACAAATATAATAAAAATCTGGTGCAGATAAGGCCCGCAATCAGCGTCTTTATAATTCGAAAACCAGCATCAGAAAAGGACCACTTGGATTACATCAATGATTCGAAGTTGTGGTAAATACACGGGCATAAATAATTCCCGTAATCAATATCTCAACAAGGGCGCAAATCTGCCGGACAGCATGGTAGCTAGTGTCAGGATAAATTATCTGAAAGGTTAGGCTTTGTTCTACTAATGAATACTGTTCTTATTAGCACATTCCTTTCCCATAGATTGAGGCTTTCTCCCACTAACGTAGCAGAGGGCACGAATAAAACGACCTTGGTATAAAGATAATGTGTGCCCGGCCTTAGAGTCGAAACTCATCTTTCTGTACTTCTTTGTTTTAGCTGCACCTGCTAGGAGATTTCCATTATGGGCGGGACTTCCTTGGCCTAGAAATGTACATAATGTATCTCTATGTTTGCTGAAGTCAGTCCCTCTGCAGCGATCCTGGGAGGCTGGTCAGACTGGACTCCACTCGACTGTACCTGAATAAAATATACTTAGTTTGTATTCTCTACTGTCTGACCGACTCTTCATTTGTATGGAAGGCTGAGAGGTGGTCACGAGTGAACCGGGTGGCCCTAATTGGGTCACTTCCTTCAGTTGGCACCCAAACAGGGACTCCATTGGGTGACCCATCCTCACCCACGGACGGGTGTGGAGGTCGGAGCCATCGTCGGGTCGGACGGGCAGACCAGGGATCCCAGCAGAAGAGAGTCCTGAACTTGCAGCTGCCCCGTCTGTCGGTGCCTCGCCCAGCGGTTATCCTGACTGGGGTCCTGAACGGTGAAACCCTTGGATCTGACCGTTTGGGCCGAAGAGTCGGCAGTGGAGGATAAACGTGTTTGACCTGTGTGCACCAGGTGAGTTTGTTTTGGTTCTTTGTGGATATTGCATCATTTTGGTTTGTCTTTGGTACGGTCTGAGGACCGATTTTGGTTTGCATTTGGGATGGTCTGAGGACCGATTTGGATACAAAGTGTCTGTGAACACTTTGCCTGGCATCATACCAAATTTGGCTTACTTTTGAAAATGCCGCCATTCAGGTTTTCAGGTTTCTTGTTGTCGTTGTTGCTCTGCTGATGCTCAACTGGAAGAAAGTCAGCCAGCGCCTCCGGAAGGCACTCCGAATTTTGATATGTATATAAAACATGGCCTTGGCCCTATTATGTTTAGTACGTTATTGCACAAATACACAAGGGACAATGCTGAGCTGCAGTGGCCAATGACAGGCACTTTTGATGACAAAAAAATTTGGTTTTTACGGGAGAATTGTTTGCGAAAAGAAGTAGGCAGTCGATGTTTGATTCCCTCAGAACATGGCAAAAAGAGGCTAAATAGAGGCAGATGAAAGCAGAGAAAGAGGTCCAGAAATGGAGAATGCAAATACTGACTCAGAAAGCACATGATAGAGAGAAGCAGGAAATAGGAATTGAACGTGAAGATAGGAGGTTTCGTCTGAATATTGATAAATCTTATGTGGCCCGAGAAGAAAATGATGCTTTTGTGGAAGAATTGCTAGATGCTCGGCCCCCACCTCCGTATGCCCCGCAGAGGGAATAACTCGCTCTTCCCTCACAGGCCCAGCTACCAGATTCTATTGTCTCTGCTGTTTCTGCTTCTGTTACTATTTATCACACTGCCTTGGCCATGGCACCTCCTGTCCTTACTTTGTCTTCGCCGTCTGTGGCAACTGCGACTGTTAGCACTCCTGCAACACCTATTGCTTCAACATCACTTTCTCCAGCTCTTACACCAAGGACCCAGCCAGCAGCGACGTTAATGCCCACTACTTCTGTTATCACTCCTACTGTGTTCCTCCATTCTCTGACATTACAGAGGGGCTGGACACCAGTAAGTGGCCCTGAGGATAGAGACTGGATGAAATTTAAGGAACGCCTGGGGTGAACGTTGGTGCGATCTGATATAAGAGAAGCAGAGAAACAGGTAGTGGCTAACCAGGCTGCGCAGTGGGCCTGAATCCCCATTTATGGTGTGTAGGATGTGTGGAATGTGATGAAAGATTATGAGCCTTTTTTACAACAGAATGCCCTTATGCACGTGTTGGCTACTTTGATTGGGCTTTGGGAACAGTGTTTCAATAATGCAGCACCGCAGATTATCTATGATATTAAGGATCATGTATACGTTGCTGATATGGCACCTGGTCAAGTTTTTGGTAATGTTGCGACGTTGGTTTCTTCTCGAGGTAGGCTACTTGAGAAGAACCCAACGACAGTATCTCAGTTTCCGATGAGGGAGGTCCACCCCATATAATCACCCTGAAATACCAGAGCTACGGGATCAGCACAATATTATTACTAGACCAGAGGTAGCGGCTTGTTTCCAGGAACAGTGGGTTTATACTCCGTGGAAAAGGAGTGAGGTCTTGGCCCTTAAAACTCAGTTACCTGGCCCTAGGGAAAATCCTACTGCATATTAGAAAGAATTGACTAAGGCCGCTTCTTCGACACTAATGACGCTTGCGGATATTGAAATGTTCTTTGGTTTGTTGGTTCCTGTTTATATTTGGAGATATGTACTCACACATGATTATGATGCTAAATTGAGTGGTACCTGGGATCAAATTAAAATATGGGACCAGGACAGGAAGCCTGGTGAGAAGCCTAAGGCAGAGATACTTGCTCTGCCTGGCCATATTATCACTTTTATGCACTCCCTTATTCCACCCCGAAAGATTGATTGAAACAAGCTATTGGCCTGTCGTCAGAAGAAAGATGAGAGTGTGTTTGATTTTTTCACCCGGTTTGAAAGTTTGTTTCTGGATTATAATGGACAGGACTTGTCGATTGAAGGTGGTGTGCATTTGTTTGTTAGTAGATTTGTTTCAAACTTGCTCCCCGAGATCACGACTCGATTACAGGCTTCCGAGAGTACCTGGTCCACCTCTTCTCCTTCTGTTATCTTGAATAAGGCACAGTATTATGAGCACAGGGAAAATGAGGATAAGGAGAAGATGGAGAAAAAGCATAAAGATTTGAAGATGAAGGTGTTGTTGCAGTAGGCTTCTTGTGGGAATGGTAAAGGACGTGGTGGTGTGGCCCGACAGCTTCCCTGTACTAGCAGGAATGCTATGCCCGTAGGACCGAATCATTGTGAGTACTGTAAGGAGGAAGGGCCCTGGCACAGCGAGTACCCTGAGCTTTTGCAGAAGGTGGTGTCCCAAGAGGGCGGGAGTCTCGTGGACGGGGTCATGGAGATGGTGGCCAGGACAGGGCTGAGACTGCTGGGACATCGCAGGGTCATACTGATCAGAACTACTTTGACGACCCTCGGGGCAAACAGTATTATCATGAGGACTATGATACCGGTGAGGTGACCGGGATGTCTTACAGCTAGGACAGCCAGGAACAGGGTGAGGTACAGTTTTGATACCTGTAGACCAGCGAGGTCTGTATGTTAGTGTGGATGTGCATGGTTCGACTAGGGAGCTTTTGGTGGATACAGGTGCAACAAACAGCTCTATTTCTCATTCCTTGGTCCCTGGGGCGGCTCTGTCTGGCCGTATTACTGTTTCAGTAGGATTTTCTGGTGTACCAGTTGTGAGCCCCATTTCCAAGAGAGAATTTGATAGGTTTGGACTTGTTGAAAAAATTCCATGCTGCGATTTATTGCTCCCCAGCCAGTGTCTATATGACTATGGGTCCTGATGTAGTGTGTGCTAAGCAGTGTCTCTCCAAAGATGCGCCCCTCCCTGCTGAATTTTAAAAAGTGCCACCCACACTGTTGGCAACGGGCGACACAGATGTGGGTTTGTTGCAGATATTGCCTGTTTCGATTCTTATCAAGGGAGGTGCTATTTTACCCCATATTCCTCAGTATAAGATACTGCAGGCAGGTGAAATACCTTTGATAAAAATTGTGCAGGATTTGATTGGGAAAGGAGTGGTTGAGGAGACGACTGCTAATGTTTGTAATAGCCCTAATATTCCCATTCTTAAAAGGACACCTTCAGGTCCCTCTGAGTAGCACAAAGATGTTTATCGCTTTGTGATTAATTGTGTGAAGTTAACAAAATAGTGATGCCCCAGTTTCCAGTGGTCCCTGACATTACAATACTCTTGACAATGATTCCTTCTTCTGCTCCGTTCTTTTCTGTTATTGACTTGAAAAATGCATTCTTCAGTATCCCCATCCATCCTGACAGCAGTTATATGTTCGGGTTCACCCTAGCTGGTAAAAGCTTTAGATTCTGTTGCGCTCCTCAAGGCTATACAGAAAGTCAGAGTATCTATAGTCAGGCATTGAAAGGTCAGCTGGATTCCTTGTCCCTCCCTACAGGTAATGTATTGCTTCAATATGTCGATGACTTGCTCATCGCTTCCGATACAGAACAAGGTTGCAGGGACATTACAGTTAAATTGCTGCTATATTTATTATATTTATGAACAGGGGTGGAGTGGTGAGCAAAATAACGATGGATTAAACCCAGATCTCTGACTGGGGGTGAATGTTTTGCCAAGTGCAACATTCCATCCATCATCTTGTGTTTTTTGCTGTTCGCCCTATGTGGGAAGGGTGTGCCCAGACGTCGGTCCCATGCTCACTACGCCACTGGGGTCAAGCTATCCTGGCTGAAGAGGGGTAAAACCCCGTAACCGGTCCTAGGATGCTTGATTCCGGTCAAGGGAAGACATGGCTTGGCAGTTCGGGCTGGACTGTTCCCATGAGACACAGGGTCAAGACTGATTTGCATATGGCCATGTCTGAACTGGGGTGGCGTGGTGAGCAAAATAATGATGGATTAAACCCAGATCTCTGACTAGGGGTGAATGTTTTGTCAATGTGCAACATTCTGTCCATCATCTTGTGTTTTTTGCTGTTTGCCCTATGTGGGAAGGGTATGCCCAGACGTGGGTCCCGTGCTCACTACGCCACTGGAGTAAAGCTATCCTGGCTGAAGAGGGGTGAAACCCCGAAACTGGTCCTAGGATGCTTGATTTCGGTCCAGGGAAGACATGGCTTGGCATTTCAGGCTGGACTGTTCCCATGAGGCACAGGGTCAAGACTGATTTGCATATGGCCATGTCTGAACTGGGGTGGCGTGGTGAGCAAAATAACGATGGATTAAACCCAGATCTCTGACTGGGGGTGAATGTTTTGCCAATGTGCAACATTCCGTCCATCATCTTGTGTTTTTTGCTGTTCTCCCTATGTGGGAAGGGTATGCCCAGACGTGGGTCCCGTGCTCACTATGCCACTGGAGTCAAGCTATCCTGGCTGAAGAGGGGTGAAACCCCTAAACTGGTCCTAGGATGCTTGATTCCGGTCCAGGGAAGACATGGCTTGGCAGTTTGGGCTGGACTGTTCCCATGAGGCACAGGGTCAAGACTGATTTGCATATGGCCATGTCTGAACTGGGGTGGCGTGGTGAGCAAAATAACGATGGATTAAACCCAGATCTCTGACTGGGGGTGAATGTTTTGCCAATGTGCAACATTCCGTCCATCATCTTGTGTTTTTTGCTATATTTAGCTCACCATGGCCATAAAGTATCACTTTCCAAATTTCAGTATTGTCGACAGGAGGTCACCTACTTAGGTCACCTACTGTCGAAGGAGGGTAGAAGATTGACCCTGAGTGCATCAGTACCATTGTTAAAATGTCTGTTCCGCAAACTCAAAAAGATGTGCGCGCTTTCATAGGTATCACTTCTTATTGCAGGCAGTGGATACCTGGCTACTCGTTGCTTATAAAGCCCCTGCTTATGCTAACACTAAAAGATGTGCATGAACCCTGCTTCGGATGCCAGAGTGTCAGCAGTCTTTTGAGCAATTAAAGACTGTGCAATGCTCGACTCCAGTGCTTGGTACCCCTAATTATGCTCAATGCTTTGTGTTGTACGTCAATGAGCTGGGTGGTTGTGCGCTTTCTGTTTTAACACATAAATTCGGGGATGAGCAACGACCATGTGCTTATTTTTCTGCTGTGCTTGACCCTGTCACCCGAGGCCTCCCGAGCTGTCTATGAGCGGTCGCCGCGGCTGTGGCTATCTCAATAAGACAATCGACGGGACTCATACTCGATACTGACCTCACAGTTATGGTACCCCATGCTGTGGATACACATTTGAACAAGACAAGGACACAGCACCTCACCAGAGCACGTCTGACAGGTTACTAGCTAACACTCGTTCAAAAGCACATTAAAATCAAACGCTGTGCCACTCTGAATCCAGCCACGTTACTACCCCTCCCTTCTGAGAATGAGGAGATTGACATACATGACTGTATCTTCCGTACGGAAAAAGAGACGAAAGGACAGTTAGACCTGACTGGTTACCTTATCTGACCCCCTAGGGGAACTATATATCAATGGCTCTTGTTTCAAATTACCAGATGGCACCACCACTGCTGCAGTCACAGTTACTATGCTGCGTACGGTAGTTGATACATCACAAGTTCCCTATCAGTCCACCCAGGCAGCTGAGTTAGTCGCCCTTATTCGAGCTTGCGAATTGAGCAAGGGACTGGTTGTTAATATTTTTACTGACAGCCAATATGCCTCTGGGGTCGCCCATAATTTTGGGCGGATCTGGGCAGAGAGATGGTTTCTTACTTCCCATGGGACACGCATTCAGCATGGTTCTCTTATACATAGGCTTCTGTCCGCTCTGACACGCCCTAAGAAATTGGCCATAGTAAAGTGCAGTGCCCATAAGAAAATTACTGGCGATGTGGGTAAGGGGAACGCTTTTGCAGATCAGACAGCTAAGGAAACAGCCCAAACCAAGATAACAAGAATGTTTGTAGCAGGTCCCGCCAGGTGGGTGCTCGAGTTCTCCATGTTTGAGGATACACTTGAAAATGTGAAGGAGATACCGAGGGAGGCCACAGTGGAGGAATTAGCAGTGTGGCAAGAAAGTACAGCAAACTAGAATGATGATTGTTGTTGGATTGATAAGTCAGGGAAGCAAAGATGAATGTTGCCAGATGCATATGTTCTTCCTGTAATGACAATGGCCCACAGCCCAGCCCGTATCAGTGCTAAGGGTATTTGCAAGCTGTTAGACCCCGTATGGCAAAATGACAACATTTCCAAGACAACTACACATTTAGTGAAATACTGCATGGTGTGCATGATGCACAATCCTGGCAAGGGTACCCCTACACCACCTGGTAATTTTACACCTCCCACTTTCCCTTTTGAGGTTCTTCAAATGGACTTTATTGAAATGGACTGGGACAATAATTTGAAGTATGTGTTGGTGGTTGTCTGTGCGTTCAGTAAATGGCTTGAGGCTAATCCCACTAAAGAAAATACAGCCATTGCAACTGCAAAGATACTCCTGAAGGAGTTTTTTCCTTGTTTCGGCTTGCCCTGTTTGATCTGAGGTGATAACGGAAGCCATTTCAATGCCAAGGTTATTCAGTTAATTTGTGAGGGACTACACATCAGGCAAAGGTACAACGGTACTCTCAAACTGAAATTGTCAAAGATTCAGGAGACCACATGGTTACAGTGGCCAGATGCTTTACCACTAGCTCTTTTGTCCAAGAGAACTACAGCACATTCTAGGTCAGGGTTGTCACCGTACGAGGTCATGTTTGGACGCCCGGCGAATGTCTGGGGCGTCTCGCGTCTGCGTAGATTTTCCCAAATTGAGTACCCTTTATTGACTGATGACCTGTACCAGTTAACTGAAAATGTGCTTTCTATTCACCAACAGATAAAGGAATTGCTTCCGCCCATACCAGAGGGGCCTGGTCATAACATCCAGCCGGGGGATTGGGTGTTGCTCTGAAATTTTCAGCGGAAGAAGTGCTTGGAGGCCCGTTGGAAGAGGCCCAAGCAGGTGCTCCTCGCTACCAGGACTGCTGTGAAAGTCGCAGGCCGAAAGAATTGGATATATTCCAGCCACTGCCATAGAGTACCCTTGCCCTTACCCTATGACGAATGGGTGAAGGATGGTATTGGGGATGCTGAGGGAGAGAAAATACCTCAGTTCGTCCCCTTCAGTGACGCGCAGCTTATCTGGACCCAAACGGATGCTGAGAACAACAACGCACTAAATGCAGCGGTACCACCTGAAATCAGAGCCATTAAAGAGGCCCTATTCATTGACCCCTCTGTGGCTGGAGTCACCAGGTACAATTTGTGTCCTTGGGTGAAGAACGGTGCACCAAAGGAGAAGTCAGATTAATTAGGGATGGACTGTGCAAGTCAGGGCGTACTTTGTCACAGTACCAACGGTGTTAGTTTAGTGTAAGGTGAGATTGGTGCAATGTCTAGACAATGGACAGGATAGATCGAACATGCTCCCTTGGAAGGGGGTACATTATCCTGTGCGACGTAGGATTCCTCAAGAGCTAGGACTGAGCATCTCCACCGCCGGTGCTCAAGAGCACCAACGTTGATGAACAATAGAAGCCTGTACAAGTGAGGCTCAGACGAACACTGGGAACAATTGCACAGGGTTGGTCTACAAAGAGTAAAATAGTTTTTGCATTAATAGTTGTAATTGGACTAGTTGCACTATTTGGAATATCCTGGTTTGTGGAGGAAAAGTATCCTGTGCGTTCTCTGGTTGGTACCACACATTCCCCTGAACACATTTTTGTTACTTTGGCCCCTCACAAAGGAGAGCACCGAAAGATTTACACCGATAATGTCTTTATACGAATGTTGCATCAAGCTCATGACGTGTCCAATACAACAAATTGTTGGGTTTGTGGATTGCTCCCCTCAGTTACTCATAAAAGTGATAATTTGTTGTCCATGCCTTTGTCATACCTAGGAAGTAGTGAGGGTTGGTTTGCATTGTTTGTCATGGTACATTACCATTTCCACCACTACGCTCAGGTTATGACACCTGCTGATTCTCGCACTGTGATTAATTATTTACACTTTCATCATGGGTAAGGCAGGACTAAACATTTCTGGTACTTTGTTCCAAAATTCCTGTATGAGCAAGTATGACAAGGTAAAGAACAACATATGGCTTTAAATGGAAATGGCTGTTTTCCAGAAGTTTAAAACATCTGATGTCACTAAGGACAAACCAATACTGGTGACTGTGGTCAACTCAGCAGCTGCTTTCTGTGTCCGGGGGAGGGGGGAGAGAGATGTGGGGGAAAGTAAATGCAATTTCACCTTCCCACTCAGCACGATTAATAGTCCTCCTTTGATTTTATCCCCTAATTACTATTTTGTCTGTGGATCCCAAGCTTATGTCTGGCTTCCTAGGGGATGGTCAGGCAGATGTTACCTGTTTTTTCTTCTTCCCCCGGTGTATGTTGCTCTGCCCACTCACCACAAAGATCATAGGCTGCAGCATAGGAGTGTATATTTGCACTGAGTTAAAAGGGTCATTGACACAGACAGATATCACTTTACAACAGTTTGAGGATGCCATGAAGGGTATCATACCCTTTTGGGGCCCCATGTCCAATAGCCTTAAAATTTGTCGGTTAACAAGGGTTGTTGAAGGGGTTATTAATACAACAGCTGGTATACTGACCAACATCACTGCTGAACTTCAGGCTACGAGGTTAGTTACCTTGCAAAACAGGATGGTGTTAGATGTCATACTTGCAGACAGGGGTGGGGCCTGTCGCGTCATTGACAGTAGCTGTTGCGTGTACACCAGACCATGCGCCTAATGTGTATGCTACCATACAGAAATTGCATAGACTCTCATCTGACATACACCAAGAAAATTGTACTTGGACTCTATCTGGGGGGTTCTGGAGTATGTTCACGTCCTGGAATTGGAAGATCCTTATTTTTCTAGCTGTGATTGCTGGCATTTTCTTCACATGTTGCCTCTGCATACACAGTCACCCGACCTGCTGTACTTACTGTATACATATTCTCACCCCTAAACAGAAAAAGCCAGTTTGTGACACTAGTGCTGCGATCATGTTGCAAAAGAAAATTGCAGACATGATGCAGATTGACAATGGCATTTTTGGTTCTACATCATCCCTTGAAACCTCTATTCCTGATACCGATTATAGGGATAGTTCTGAGTGTTGATGTCTTTTTGTGTTTCTCTGCATATTAAATTGTTTCCACTCCCAATCTGAAAATGTTTAGCGAATGCTAAATGGGGGTCTGATGAAATGAAAATGTTTTGCTACCCAGCTTGTGTTTTGTCCTTATGTTAAGATAGCATTTGCGGCATCAGTTTATGTTCAGCCGCCATTTTGAATCATGTCGTCAGCTGCGTATTCCCTTCTCAAGAAGCAGGCTGTGGAAAAGTTCAATTTCGCCACGGCGAGGCTTTGCTCTACTAATGAATACTATTCTTATTAGCACATTCCTTTCCCATAGATAGAGGTTTTCTCCCACTAACCTAGCAAAAGGCACAAACAGAACAACCTTGGCATAAAGATAATGTGTGCAGTGCCTTAAAATCAAAACTCATCTTTCTGTACTTCTTTGTTTTAGCTTCACCTGCTAGTAGATTTCCATTATGGGTGGGACTTCCTTGGCCCAGAAATGTACATAACGTATCTCTATGTTTGCTGAAGTCAGTCCCTCTGCAGCAATCCTAGGAGGCTGGCCAGACTGGACTCCGCTCGTGTGTACCTGAATAAAATATACTTGGTTTGTCTTCTCTACTGTCTGACCGACTCTTCATTTGTATGGAAGGATGAGAGGTGGTCGCGAGTGACCCGGGTGGCCCTAATCAGGTCACTTCCTTCAGCACCACTGGACAAGCACTGGGCCAGCGTTCCAAACTCTAAATTCCCTGAGGACCATATAACCTGCTGACCGCACAGAGATGTCTTTATTGTGTAAAGTTCTTATTTTGTTGGTGTGCCTCACCCATATGAAGTTGGATTCAAATGTCAAACTAAATATTCATTGTGGCACTGAACTCTAAAGGCTACTCTTAAGTGAAACCTTCCAAACACTTTACCACAAATGAAATACATATACAATACACACTGAAGGGTGCTCCCCCACGTTGCTAGAGTAGACTAGAGTAGAGAGGTAGAGTTATTGGTGAGTAACTGTGTCACCAGGCATCATGACCTGTGGCTCAGCACATGGTTGTGTGTGGAACTTTAGTATATTAGCACAAAGGCTATGATGGATTCTCCAGCCTTCTCTGACGAGTCTGAGATGCACTTATTGGTGACAGGTTGCTTTTAGCAGTGACAACTGATCTCTGAAGATGGCATATGTTCTCCAGAAGGTATTATTTAGCATTTGGAGGGGCTCTGAGGAGGCAAGCCCCAGAGAACAAGTTGTGTCCATCCACGCACTGTGGATGTGGGATGGCAATACTCCTCACATTGTGTGTGCAACTTTATTCTTGTAATTCAGTACGTTATAACTGCTACACCTTGGCATAATTACTGCTGTGTGGTTATACAGAGTAGGAGACTTATGATAATGGGAGTCAGTATTGTATCATAGGGTTTGGGTGGTGCTTTGGTGCACTGGCTCTGCCGGAGCAGCCACACCTGCCTCTACAACAAGCAAAGGCATCTAAGACCACTTCTCAAGTTCTGGGAAGGTTGTAAAGCCTGCAATGGATTATGACTCTGCAGGCACACAACACATGAGATGGAGACATCTGTGTAAGGTTTCTAGCTCATATTAGTACCCCTAGCCCCAATATTAAATATGTTTTTACCAATTGACTCATGATGGTGCCACATGAATTGGTTGCTCTGAAAACGAGCTGAAACTCCTCATCTCCAAGGGCATACACATTAACCTTTCATGAGGACTGTTACAATTCCTCCTCCGTGCTATTGTACAACATTCCAAATGTGATCTTCATCTTACCTACATCATTTTTGTTGCTTTCTACATTGCTATGTTGCCCAGTGAGGTTTGCAGTGATCAAGGATGCACATCTTTAAAGTCTGAGTCCTGCATGGTCAAAATCTCCTACACCTAATAGTTCTACTGCAAAGACATCTTTCAACAGATCCACCTTTTCAAGGCCAGTAGCAGCTGGCAAGTTGACAGAAAGGGTGGGCGGGGGAGGTGAGGAACGGGAGACAAATATAAAAAGAAATTACCTGCATGCTGCATCAAGCGCCTCGCTTTTCCAGGCACAGGCTCCCAGAGTGCACTGCGTCCAATCCTGATGCTGCTTTGATCTCCCACACAGACTGGGAGCCTATGCCTGATGTGTACGGAGAATACTGCAAAAAGTTTCTTTCCTAACCCCAGTGAATATCCATTGTGCATCACTGGGACTTATCGGATGTGTTCCTCTGGACGCAGTCTGTTTAGAAATGGTCACCAACTTCAAAACATTTTGATTTATGGAACTTTGAGACCTAAATGTTTGGAGGAGCTATTTCATTGGTTGAGTTGTTGGACCTTTTGATGTGATTAATTCACTTAGATTGAATTCTTTGATGGTTGCTTTCAAAAATATTTGTCTTGTGTCCTGATGATGACCTTTAAAGTCCTTCAGTTCATCCTTGCAGTGGAATCAGGTGGCTTCTCCTTCCTCTGGTAATTCTTTCACTGCTGATGCTCCCAGTTCCAGTGTCTTCCCACATATCTCTCTCTTGATTTTTCTTTATAGGGTGGAAAGATCTTGAAGCCAGCCCCCCCGCCCCCCTGGCCCAATCCTACAGTACCACATCATTTGCCAAACCAGGCCCTTCCTTCCTGCGCATTATTATGGACAATTAGAGATGGCGACTTCAAGTAGTCCATCAAAAGACTTTCCCTGGGACCCTCAGCTGTGCCATCAATTGACACAGCTGCTTAATTCCTTCCCACTGAAATTTTAAAGGGGTGCCTCTCCTGTGTTTGGCTCTAGAGATCTGGTTTTCATTCTTTGTTTCTGTGAGCTTGGGCATGCCTAGGCCAGGTGCAGTGTGAAAAGTTATTTATTAGATGCAGAATTCTTCCCCACTCCTTCCTTTTCCATGAACTGGGCCTATCACTGTTAATGGCTCTGTTGTGTGATGGGGTCTCTGATGATCCTCCTGCTGGCTAGCAGAGTAAATAACGTATCCCCAGTGTGGGGGGGGGTGGGAGGGGTGTAACAGCCTTGAAAATGATTATGGTTGAGCCAGAGAAAAAGTATACTTCTCAATCTTCCATGAGGAGTCTAGTTATGATGAAAGTGATTATGGATGTGCCCTTGAGATGCATGTTTGCCCTTAAATTAATACCTCACTGGACCCTGTAGGCCTAACTTGGGCAAAACGGTACTTTGGTGCAAATTGTGTCTACATGTGTAATTCAGTTAAGCACCACAGTCTTTTAGTCAGCAATACAGACTTACATTATGAATGCCCACTAAAATTATACAGCCTACCCTGGGTCAGCACCAATCCTTGATGGGTCTCTTCTGCAGTGGTGGCCAGTATGGATCTAGGGTGGTGTTGAGGGGGGGTTGAGTGGGTAAGAAGGTATATTTGGAAAAAAAAAGAAAAATTCACTCACCTCCTCGCCACTCTGTCCAACGTTATCTCTCCGCCGAACAGGAAGCAGCCAGGCTCCCCTGAGCCAATCACAACGCTGCAATGCAGCATTGTGATTTTCTCCCCTAAACCAATCACAACCCTGCAATGCAGCGTTGTGATTGGTCTGAGCACCATAGTTCAGCGCTCAGACGGGGACTGGGGAACTGGGGGCCTGGTTATGTTCGCCTTGCAGGCTGTAATGCAGCCTGCATGGAGAACATGCTAAAGTGTGCATGACTGTTTGGCCGGACTGAGAGGAGCATTCAAAGCATCATGCATACTTTAGTGTGCTCACTACTCCTCCCCTGCTCTGTCAGCAGAGCTGCCTCGCCCCACCCTCATGCTGCCGCAGCAGGGAAGAGGAAAATTATAATAAGATCATGTTATTTACCTTTTTATTTTTTTCTTTCTTTCACTGCTGCACAGCAGCAGTGGGGTGACGCTCCTCCGCCTTAGTGTAAGAGCCGCTACTGACAGGCTGCCTGTGTGCAGATACCGAACAGCACAAAATGGTAGTCTCAAATGCACAGCTCCACACCTGCACACACACGTGTTTACATGTTCATGTCTACCCAGCTCAGGCAGAGCCTCTTACCATAGCTGCACAGCAGCGGCCCATATCTTAAAAGGCAGACATTGACAGTTTGAAGTCTCAGCCAATTCCCATATCATTTTCAGTGAGTAAAGATTCAGGTGGTTAGACTCACTCACAGTAAAGTTCCAAAAACCAGATAGTAAAAAGCCAAAAATCCAGGCAAATTTAATGAGTGGAACCCACTTTCTAACATAAGTACAACAATTTTAGAGTGGATGTTGTGTGTGCGTTTCATTTAGGTTCATTCCAGGTGTCTGGTTCTGAACTCCCTAAGTATTGTACATAGACCCCTAGAGCGCTCTATATTGAATATACTGTAGAACCCCACATAGGCCAAAATTTAAGGTTTTTACTCCAAAGGGAGGTGGGAAGCACCTCCCAGAACAAATGTAGTTGAAATGCTATTTTCCTCTGTAAGTATTATATGTGGGAGACAAATTAATCTAGTTAACATTATTTGAGCCTGGTGTTTTTGAAAATGTTTGCCCCCTGAAGATCCACTGATCAGATTATTATTATTATTATTTTTTATTTTTATTGAGAAAAGAAAGAAAAAGTACAAGGTAATGTCAAAGCAATATTCGGGTCTACAGTACAAAGTCACATATTGCAAAACAGAGCGACAGCATTCAATAAGCACATTTCACTTCCCAATGTTAAACCAGAAAGAAAGTGTCCACCATGTTCATGAGCATCTAGTGCTTAGTTGGACTAACATACAGACAATGCGAGTCCACCAGATGCAATCTTGTGATATAGTAGGTACCCTGTGCGGCTTAGGGCTAGGGCACCATGGCAGTCCCAGGCGCATCCAGCAGTAAACGTCTATCCCGCTGCAGTTCTGTTGTTGGAGATAAGTATATATCGCCTCTATATTTATTCCATTTTCCCCACTTATGATCCCATTTCTTAGGGCATCCTCTATGCTTGAACACATCCTTCTCGGCAATCATTGCTCTATCCATGTCAATTGCCCAATCTCGCAAGCACGGGGCAGTCCCTACCCCCCACCTCTGTGCAATGTTGCTTTTAGCAATGGCCCACCCCATTGAAGCCCATGTTTGCTCGATTTGCGTGAGGTCCGTGGCTTCCCACATGTTAAGCAGGCACAATAGGGGGGAGGCCTTCAGGGTCTTACCGCACGCCCGCTCCATTTGCTTTGTGACCCTATCCCAGTATTGTCTCACTACTGGCCACTCCCTCAGGATATGGAAGAAAGCTCCCGCCTGACTGCAATGAGTAAGGCACTGGGGGTCAGGTCTTCTACCTAGTTTGAATAAGAGCTTTGCGTCAAAGTATACACGGTGGAGGATTTTTAATTGGACCAGGCGCAGTCTCATTGGGATAGTGACTTCTCTGGGAGAAGCCAGTGCGTCACGCCAGTCTTCATCATCCATGTCCCCCAGGCCCACCTCCCAACTTTTTCGCAGGCGTTGCATAGGGTTGGGTTGATTATTTAACAGCTTTTTGTAGGTTAGCGATATGGCTTTCGTGGGCATTGGGTCATGTATCAATCTGTCCTCTAGCGGAGAGGATTCAGGCAGAGGTAGCTCCCTGGGAAGGGCCGCTGTGACTGCATGTCTGATCTGTAAGTATCTAAAAGTCTCGGTTTGCGCTAGTTAATACTTGGCCTGCAAGTCAGCAAATTTTGCCAGTTTACCTCTAAGCCACATGTCCCCCACTGCTGAAATGCCTATCATGTCCCACCTGTCGAATCCAGGACATTTGCTGAGCTGACCCAGCATATCCGGTTCCCAGAGAGGCGTGGCTTTTGTTAGTTTGTCATGCCAGCCCCATTTCTTATTGATTACATGCCAGACCTCCACTATGCGTGCTGTGGGTCCTGTGAGGTGAAGTTTACTGGGATTTGTGTATCGTGCTTTGTTGTAACCTCCCCATCCCAATAGCCAGCGGTCTGTGCGAAAGTTTGGGTCGTCATACTCCCCATCCACCCACCTATTGACCGCAACCAGTGGAGACACCTGGTAATAAAGCCGTATATCAGGCAATGCAATACCCCCATCATACCATACCATTGTCAGTTTCTTAATAGCTATGTGCGGCGTCCGCCCTTCCCATAGCAATCCTAGCACAACGCTGTCAATATTAGTAAAATAGGCGTCGGGGATCACATTGGGGGTATTTTGCAGTGCATACAGGAAACGTGGTAGCGCTAACATCTTAAATAATGCTGCCCACCCCAGGAGGGTCTGGTAGAGAGAACGCCAGTGCCTAGCGTCCGATCACAGACAAATCCAGGGCTTTAGCAGGTTGGATTCATAAAATAAAGTCGGATCTGGGGTATCGAAGATGCCAAGATACTGGAAGCCCCGTAATGCCACATGTATTCTGTAGCCCCTAGGGCTGTGCGGCGGTTCTCCCCATAGAACATAGAGTTGGGACTTGGTTCAATTGATCGTATACCCCGAATGGGCACCATAAATGTCGAATATGTGTAAAACTCAGCAATGGGACCGCGAAGGTGAGCCCAAATAGAGGAGGATATCATCCGCATATAGCGAAATGCGATCTTCATGATCCTCTGTCCATTTCAGTTCCCTTATCTCCAGGTCTCCCCTGACCCAGACAGCCAGGGGCTCCAAGACCAAGGCAAAAGGCAGGGGCGATAGGGGACATCCCTGTCTGGTGCCCCGCTGCAATGAGAATTGTCTAGAAACATGGTTGTTGACTGTGACCTGCGCGGTCGGTTGAGTGTAGAGTAATCTAATCCACTTGATAAACTTGCTTCCAAAGTAAGGGTGGGTGGAATTTGCGAAAGTGCCTTTCGCAAAATATCGCGAAACGTCAAAAAATCTCAGCGATCTCGCAAAATTTCACGTGATCGCGGAGATTTTTGTATGCTGATTAATGCGTTACTGAATTTGCCCTTCATCTCGGGCACCTGCTTTATTTATATCTGTAAGTCTTACAGATATAAATAAAGCAGGTGCCCGAGTTGAAGGGCAAATACTATAAGTGCTTCCTGTTGGGGTTTAATTTTTGTGACAGGAGCATCGTGCCAGAATGAATCCTGCCCTGAAGATGCCACCGTTTTGTGCAATACCTCTACTCAACTCATTCAGGACCCCATTTTCAGGCCGCAGATCAGCAGAAGGGGAGCGCCGCTGCGCCCACCAATCGCAGTAGCCTTGCCCCCATTCTCGTGTCCAGGGAGCACAGCAACCAACACAAAACAAACACCCTGCCTCGAGCAGGCAGGGGAGAAGCATGCTGCTGGCTCACAGGGCAGCAACAAGGAGTGCTGGCCGGGTAGGGAGCTGGCCAGGTGTGGGCTCCCTGAGCTGTCCCAACAAAGGAGGACATGCAAGTTGCCAGGGTGGAACCGAGCACCGCCAACAGAAAACATTACAAACATTACAACAATTTTAGAGTGGATGTTGTGTGTGCGTTTCATTTAGGTTCATTCTAGGTGTCTGGTTCTGAACTCCCTAAGTATTTTACATAGACCCCTAGAGCGCTCTATATTAAATATACTGTAGAACCCCACATAGGCCAAAATTTAAGGTTTTTACTCCAAAGGGAGGTGGGAAGCACCTCCCAGAACAAATGTAGTTGAAATGCTATTTTCCTCTGTAAGTATTATATGTGGGAGACAAATTAATCTAGTTAACATTATTTTAACCTGGTGTTTTTGAAAATGTTTGCCCCCTGAAGATCCACTGATCAGATTATTATTATTATTATTTTTTATTTTTATTGAGAAAAGAAAGAAAAAGTACAAGGTAATGTCAAAGCAATATTCGGGTCTACAGTACAAAGTCACATATTGCAAAACAGAGCGACAGCATTCAATAAGCACATTTCACTTCCCAATGTTAAACCAGAAAGAAAGTGTCCACCATGTTCATGAGCATCTAGTGCTTAGTTGGACTAACATACAGACAATGCGAGTCCACCAGATGCAATCTTGTGATAGAGTAGGTACCCTGTGCGGGTTAGGGCTGGGGCACCATGGCAGTCCCAGGCGCATCCAGCAGTAAACGTCTATCCCGCTGCAGTTCTGTTGTTGGAGATAAGCATATATCGCCTCTATATTTATTCCATTTTCCCCACTTATGATCCCATTTCTTAGGGCACCCTCTATGCTTGAACACATCCTTCTCAGCAATCATTGCTCTATCCATATCAATTGCCCAATCTCGCAAGCACCGGGCAGTCCTTACCCCCCACCTCTGTGCAATGTTGCTTTTAGCAATGGCCCACCCCATTGAAGCCCATGTTTGCTCAATTTGCGTTAGGTCCGTGGCTTCCCACATGTTAAGCAGGCACAATAGGGGGTAGGCCTTCAGGGTCTTACCGCACGCCCGCTCCATTTGCTTTGTGACCCTATCCCAGTATTGTCTCACTACTGGGCACTCCCTCAGGATATGGAAGAAAGCTCCAGCGAGAGGCCGCACACCAAAAATGAACGCGGTTCTCCCCGACTCATTGCATATTCACGGTTTCCTGGCAGGGGTGCACCGTAATGCCCTGTGGGGCCCCGATTTTGAAACTGCATTCTGGTGGCCAAAAAATGATAAGGGCACCACCAACAATGCAGCATCCCCTCCCAAAGTGAGTTTCCAAATATACTGATGTTCTGTTTAAAGGTTCCAAGAATCCACAAACTCTCTGTAGTTTAAGGGTGAGCGACAATTTCCGTTCCCTTGCGGATCGTGGAAGATTCAACATTTTCGCGTTCCGCGCGGAATGCAAAAATGTCGAATTTTTGCAATTTCCGCGAGCGGAACGGAAATTGTCGCCCACCCTTAGTCCAAAGCCCATCCTAACCAATACTGCGCAGAGAAAATCCCACTTGATGGTATCAAACGCCATCGAGGTGTCCAGTGAAAGCAGGACCGCATCCTCCCTGATCGTGTCTACTCTGCCGAGCAACCCATGCAATCTTCACAGGTTCAAAGCAGTGTTGCTCCCTGGCATAAACCCAGATTGATCCGGATGCACCAGCTCTGTGATATAGGGGATAAATCGGTTGGCGAATAGTTTTGCTAGTATTTTCGCCTCTACGGAGAGGAGGGATATAGGGCAAAAGGATTTTCAATCCTCAGCTGGTTTGCCTGGTCTGTGTATAACCACAATTGAGGCCATCCTGACTCGGTTGGTAGGATTCCTAGTTCAAAACCTTCGGTATACATGTGTAGTAAATGGGGAGAGAGCTTGGAGGCCATTGGCTTAAACAGCTCAATTGGGAGTCCATTGGGTCCCACAGCCTTACCGGATCGCACGTCCTGGATGGCTTTTTGGATTTCGGTCTCCGTGATGTCACTCTCTGGGGAGTCTCTGTCTTGTGTGTACAGACAGGTGACTTTAATAGTCGACAAGACGTCCATGGTCATTGAGGACTGGGACGTCTTGGCAGAGGAATACACCGACGAGAAGTGAGAGGTGAATGTTTCGGCAATCTGCTGTGGGTCAGTGAGGGGTTCCCCATCAGTCCCAGTTATCAAGTGTATTGAGCCATTGCCAGATATCCGTCAAACCCATAGCGGATGAGAACTCAGCCAGATGGGATCCCCCAGGGGCATCCCTACGGGGTGGGAGGCGATCCCTGGAGCCGTCAAATGCTAGATTGAAGTCTCCCCCTAACACCAATAACCTCAAAGGCATGTCAAGCATGAGCGCTCCGATGTCCCGCAATGTGGGAAGCTGTAATCCGGGGGGGACATATACAGATATGATGTTAAGAGTCTGCCCTTCCCAAGTGCCAGAGAGTGCTACATATCTACCCTGTTCATTCGTCCAAGTCTAGTGTATGCTCATTCGTCCAAGTCTAGTGTATCATATATGGACATATCCTGCGGAGGAGCACTCCAGCCCCTCATGAACCCAAGGTGAACCCTGAGTGTGCGACCAATCGATACCCCCAACTACTTAATGCCAAACAGGAGTTACCGACCAAGTGCTTCTCCTGTAGTAGGATGATGTCCGGCGCCTGTCGCTTCAGATATTGCTGTGCTATTCCCCACTTAATCTTATCTCCCAGGCCATTGACATTCCATGTGAGGAGTTTAAGACCTAAGTGGGGTTCCATGTGCATAGAGGTGCATGGACGACATAATCTCGGGACTCAGAGGACAGGCTCATGGCTGTATCACTGGGGCAATGGAAACGGGCGTGGATGCAGTGTGTCCATGAGACAGGTCGAGTAAGAGTAGGGTCTGTGAGTGGACAAGTGAACACCCCTCTCAGCACCCCAAGTGCACCCCACAACGCCACCATAGGATTCTGGTGGGGAACATAACCTGTCAGTGAAAAGGCGAGGATGCACATAAAAAGATGAGCCCCATTGATAGAAGGAAAAACCAACACAAGCATTGCACAAGTACAAAAAACCAAGCACCAAAAACAAACCCCTCCTACCCCCAACACTTAACTCCCACCCCCACCCAACCTCCCTGCACAACGGGTACAAAACCACCCACCACCCCCAACTTGCAGAGTGCCTGTCTCCCACCCTCAACAGTGTCAGGAACGTGAATCAACCCCAATCCCTGGGGCAGCAGGTCGTGTAGACCGTAACAACCGCGACCTACGATCCCATTACATGTTGTCAAAATATAGTGAATAAACTAATGCAATAGACAAGAGAAAACATCATCATGACCAGGAATAAAAACCTAGAACCAAATAGAAGTGGATCTATATGAACTCTGGTCTGTCGGAACCCATGCGAAAGGTAAAGCACTCCAAACCCGACAGCTGCTACCAACTATATGCTTAGGGAGTCATCCGACTCAAGAGACAGTCACATATACTTGCCGGTCTTCAACACTCATCCCTTCGGGCTCTGCGTCATTAAGTCACTGTCGGACGGGGACCCCTGCCGCCAGCGTGGGTCACCAGCAGTTGCAGTGCCTCCTACGGGTTTATGGGGATGCTTGCCCACAGTTCGCCAGCCATCGAGCCAGTCCCAGGCATCCTCCGGCCTGGTGAAGAACCATAGTTTACTTGACACGAAGCTTTGCAGGAAACAACATGGCGTATTTAATGTCTTGGTCCCTTAGCGCGCACTTCATTTCCAGGAAGCTACGCCTTTGCTTCTGGACCCTCAGAGTGAAATCAGGGAAAAAGGTGATTTTGCTATTGTCGATCACCAGCGGAGGGGCTACCCACACCGTCTGGAGTATGGCATCTCGGTCGCGATAATTAAACACTCTGGCAAGAAGAGGTCGGGGAGGCGCTCCAGGTTTAAGTCTGACCCCGGGCACACGATGTGCTCGTTCAATTGAAAAGCATTTGGAGAGACCCCTTGGCTGGAGTTGTTTGAAGATCAATTCCTCAACAAACAGGTCAGTGGCCTGACCCTCAGCCCGTTCAAGCACCCCCAAAACTCGTACGTTATTGCATCTCATGTGGCCTTCGCAGTCGCCCAGTTGTAGGGCCATTGCCTCCTGTGTAGTTTGGAGTTCAGTTACATGAAATTTGAGAAGGTCCGTATCATTCGTCAGTTCTTTGGTCATGCTTGTAACAGTGCTGATGCGGTCTGACAGCTTCCTCTTGTCCGCTCGCATCAGAGAAACCTATGTGGTGACCGTCTCAATGCGGGTTTCCAGTGAGGTACGCACTGATTTTATTGCCGTTAGAATGTCCTGCAGCGTGGGATCTGTTTGCTCCCCCTGCGCCTTGGAGTTAGTGTGTTCCCCTTCCTGGCTCTTTTGCCATGCAAACTTTTCCAGTTTCCCTAGCACCGCGTTGCGACCACTGCGGCCGCTGGCCATGATATCGCCAGTGTGCGTGATACGTCTAAGAGAGGGTAGAGCCGTGCCAGCTACTCCCTGCCGCCTGCAGTGAGCAGAGCCCACACCGGGCCATCGGCTTAAACCAGCAGGGCCCAGACCTCAGGATATCAGGATCACCAAATAGCACCTCACCCGTATTGCAGAGTAGTTATGCGGCTGTCAAGGACAAGGGGAATGGAATGGAGGCCCGCCGATGTCAGTACGAACTCCTGTCCCCATCACCGGAGACCAGGAACACCCCGGGCCCCCAACTCACACTCTAGCACCGGGTCAGCTAAGGGAGCGCCAGTTCAGATCAATCACCGACTCTGCAGGCCTGGGGATTTCAGGCTACTATAGGGGGGCTCCTGTGCCACACGCTTGTGGTCTGCCGGATCACTGTAAGGCTTAGTCAGTCACGGGGCCACAGCCAGATGACACGATGAATAGCCGTGTCCCAGGAGGCCCAAGGGGAACAGAGGGCCACGCGCGGCGTGCTACTGGAAGGCCACCCCGAGACCACGACCCACTGGCACCCCCGTGACGAGGTGCCTCCTCAGGTACGTGAATGGCCGGCCCGCGCCAGCCATGGGGCCGCAAAGGCGAGGCGCGTAGTCCGACAATATCCCGCAGTTCACAGCCACACTCGCTGCCCCCAGGCAATCCAACTGACGTTTTAGGAAGTCCGCAGGTGGTGGTGGCGCACTCACCATTGATGTAGCCAATGTAGGAAGCCCAACTCCGTCTCCCGCATTCAGGAGCCAGACTCTCCGTCAGGCCGTGGCCACAGCTCCATGCAATCCGTTAGTCCGGGGGGAACGACGGGGCACTCTAGTGCTGCCAGAGTCACAGAAGAAAGGCAGTTCACTTCTCCCGGCTCATCAATAGAGCAGCGCGGGATGCCTCCTCAGGTGATTGCAGGGCCGGCCCCATGCCAGCCCGGGGCCCGCAATACCAGCATGCGTAGGCCGCCGACAGCCCGTAGGACACAGCAACGCAGTTAGGCCATGAGAAGTCTGGCCGCCCCACAGAGGGCCAAATGTGGGGGCGGCGCACTCGCGGTTGGCACATCCGATGTGGGTAGCACAGCGCAGTCGCCTCTTCTCAGGACCCGGTTCATCCGCCAGGCGGAAGCCGCGGCACAAATTATTGAGCGCGTCCAGTGGGTCGACAGGGCACTCTCGGAGTTGCAGAAGCTGCCCAGCAGCTCCGGATGCAATATCTCAGCGTTGACACCTCCGATTGTGGCCGTTCTTACTCCAACTGCAGGGCACGATGTCAGGGTCAGCTAGTCTCTCCCACAGGTATTTCTGGCCGGGGTACAATATTTTTTATTCCGGATTGATCGGGAGTGGCGCAACAGAGCTCGGCTACCATGCGGCCATTTCCCTCTGCAGTTGGCCACGCCCCCCCACTGATCAGATTTTTGCCTACTTTTAATGATACATTTGAATGTGCTTTAAGCAGAAATGTGGTGTTCAGCAATGCCTTCAATACAATGAAAATCACATTCAGTGATCATAATGCCCATTCTCGCCTACTATCTTCTTTGTCCCTCAAGATCCATTCAACTTTTACATACATCTTCAAATATCTTCAAACCTTATATTAACACCCAAATTTCAAGCATGTAAGTTAACACTGGAGTGCATTTAAATAAAGGAAAACCCTAATTCAAGCACTTACACCCTAAAAGGCCCTCAAGCATTGTTGCCATAGAGTATGAATAGTGAAGTCTTATTCTTGAAGGTTGAAATTCCAACCTTTAGAAGAATCCTCAAGTCCTCCAGACCACTGCTGCACGTCGGATTCCTAATGTCCGACCTTGTGACCTCTTGAAACAGGTTTTAAAAAGCCATCATTGGAGTAAAAAATATTCAAAGCTCTTACTCTCTTTCACTACACACTCCATTAAGTTGATCCCAAGCGTTTCTGACCTGATCTCTTCCTACTCTGACTTTTCTATTGCTCCAACAAGAGCATCACAAATGCTCAACACTACCTCATTCAGGACATCTTTCTTTCGAGGCCCAAGATTTGCAGTCCATGGATCTCCCTGTTCCATTACCTGTGAATCCAAGCCAGGCCAGCTCCACTAGTGGAGTTAGAGGTGCAACGCCCTCCCCCCAAGAAGTGAAAGTTGACCCCTGCTGCAGCGGCACAAGTCCTCTGCTTCAATACTGGAGCAATGCTGCCCCCTGGGGGGAACACCTGCTATTCCTGAAGGGGGTCCTGAACCAATTCCTCTCTACCCACACTGGAGCTGACCCTGAATACAAGACTAGCTCCACTTCTGCAAAAGTCTGAAAATATGACTCATTGCGTCGGAAAGCATGGCTCATTGAGTCTGAAAACATGACTCATTGCGTGGGAAAGCATGGCTCCTTGAGTCTTAAAAACATGACTCATTGAACAAGGCTTTATCTGAACCACGCCCATTGTTACTTTTTTGCTAAACTTTTAGTGGCAACCTTGATGGATTGTTTTACAAATCGTGTGGCTTTCAAGTACTAATAATGAATAGAATAATAGAAAAGAAGGGAGATAATATGTTGTATATACATTGTGTCTTGTTCCCTTCTGTGTGCTTCATGTATCTTTTTGAAGAAAGGCCCTGGTGTCTCACAATCCATGGCCATTGGATGAATCCGTTCATCCACTCCCATATGGCCTCATTTCAATTTAAACACTGAGCTAAACTGTATCCAAAATAAGTTTTATGAACAGTTTGCACACTGAACTGCAGTAACATAGATCTGAATTCAATTCTTTGCTAATGTTACTACTTTCATGGATGCTACTTTTTGCCCTTTTTAGCCTTTCTCAAGCCATATCTATAAGACGTCTTAGGGCCCATTCATTGTAAGTGGTCCCAGTAACTCTTGTTAGTGCTGCAGGTGGGTGAGAAAGAAAATTAATAAGGAGAGCTGAGCCAGACCTAAGCCAATGGTTTGTCCTTGTTCTTAGAAGCTGAGCACACATAGGTGGAATTTAAGTTATATATATATATGCAACATATGTCCACTACATATACAATAACAACTCTTCGAAATTGAAAAAAGCATATTTATTTATGACGAGATAGATTTTAAGCAAAACTCAGAAACATTCATGCCCACACCCCCACTTCCTTGATGACTAGGCTGTTGGCGAACCAAGAGACAGGTCAGTGGTCTTGTGTCCTCTCTGTCGGCGGCCTAGGATAATATTATAGATAGAGCAGCATATAGTGTATTAACACGTGTCAAAGTGCTTTTTCGAGACTGTCAAGGAGCTTTCATGTGATGATGAAAGAAAAAGGCACTTTGGAAAAGAATCATTTCCTAGAATCACCCGACGTGGTCAAGTGGAAGCCAAGACTGATGCAAGGTTTCCTGGTTTTACGTTGCAGTTCAACCACTAAATGATACTCTCCTTCAAATCGACACTTGGATATGGCTGCCATCCGGAAAAAAGAACCAACCATAAGGAATTCATGCTATGCTGTTCTAATGTCCCATAACTTAACAAAAAGACTGATTTTAATATTCTCAACACCTCAGTGAAGGCACTTACACCTATTACCCAGGCAAACTGTCTGGGTTAAGCAACCAAGATATATACGTCTTCACGTTCAGCCAAGTGAAGTGCAGAGCTCAGCTGGAGACAGACTGACATGGATCTCACACTAAGCATGCTTTTTGCATTTCATTTTTTACTACAGCATAGTGTGGGGTGACTGATTCAGACATAAAGACATCTATAGTGCTGTGAAAGTCCTCGAGGGAAACAATCACAACAAAGTGAAAGATTAATTTGCGGGAATAGCACTTCCACAACACTCTACTGGTCTTCAGCATATTTCAATGTTAAAAGATCAAAGTGCTGTGCTGGCCAGCAATTGTGCTCATGGACAGAAAAGGGGCAGAGGAGTGGGGGTCCAACATTAGGCTTCAAGAAGACTTGGATTGTTTTTGGCTCGAACGCCCAAGAGGACTGCAAGCTGAGCCAGAGCCAGACATCTGGCTCGAACCAGGCTCTTGCCTTCAGTGGCTCACCCACCTCTAGTTACTACAAGTATCAGAACTGTGAGTTTTGCAATTTTTTATTAAAGCCTGTGCATACTGGGATGATGAAATCGTAAAAAGGGAAACATCTGGCTAAATTTCTGCAGCTCAAACATGCAGATGCGGGATTTGGTGCTAAAAGCACTAAAATCCAAGTTATGCCCGATTTTAGAGGGACCACTTGTAAAAGGGCGATACATTCTTTAAATTCTGAGTACGTCAGTGTCGGTTTTTATTGTGTGCGATCTTTATCCGGACCACTCGTACTGAGGGCCTTAGAAATGGTCTCGGCAGGTTTATCTGGCACATTCTGTTTTCTCGATAAATGTGTGTTTTTGGTAGTTGTGAAAATGGATGAAGGGACTCAGATACGTGCTTAGTGTAACGGTGTCTTCAAGGTAGGGGGCGTGGGGGTCACATATGTTAATATAGCGCTGCTTAGTAATGACGAGGCACACACCACAATTACTAGTTGGGCCGGAAGTCCCGTGCGACCTCCGCCCGTTTATTTATGCTCTCTGGCCACGCCTGGCCAGAGAGTGTTACATTGTGTGGTTGCCCTTCCGGGCTATCATTCTCTTCTCGCTTAACAACTAGACCGCTACATCCCATCCCAAGTTAGTGTTCTTTCAGAATGTCAACATGCAAAATCTGCCAGTCTCTGACTCGGTCTGGGATTGGGCCTCAGGTTGTATCGGTGTTGCATGTCCCGTTGACTTGTCACTGGGCTGGCTGCTGATGCGGCTTCCCTGGTGTTGTCTTGTCCACATTCTGCGGATGAAGTGGTAGGTTCGTGGAATCTGTTTGGAATACTTTCTGTACACGATGGCGAACTGTCATTCGTGGGGTAGTCATCGCCGGGGTCACTGGGATGCTGCGGCTCCACGTTGTCTGGCTGTACTTGCTTAAACCAGGATATATTTTGGGTGATGGTCTCCCGTGCTTTTGTAGCCGTGACGGCCGTCCCGTTGATGTTCCGTACCGTCCACAGGCCTGGCCAGTGTGCGAAACTTTCCTCCGTTGCGACGGTGATGCACTGGGACCGTGCACCCTGGTGCCATGACTCAAGATTGTGCCGTCCTTTGGTGGCTAGCTTTGTCATTGGTCATAGTCCGGAGGCTTTGTGCTTCCTCAGGATTGTATGGCTCTGGCGCCCAGCCATCTGCTACCGGAATAGTGTCTCGTCGGGGCCCGGCCAGCATCAGCGCCCACGGCGACCGTTGTGTGGTGCAGTGAGGGGTACTTCGGTATTCTCTTCGAAAACGGTGAAGAGCCACTTCAGGGTCCGACTGTTCTGCTACTGCTATCCGAAGTCTTTTATTGAGTGTTCGCATGAAGCGTTCTGCTTCACCATTTGCTTGCGGCCATTGCGGGTTGATGCGATGGTGTTTGACCCCTAGGTGTGATAGCAGTTCCTGGAATTCCCCTCTCTGGAACGGTGGTCCATTGTCGGTCTTGACTACATGGGGCAAGCCAAACAGGGCGAACGCCTTCTCCAGTACAGGTTGTAAATAGTTGAAGGACGTGAATGGTATGACTTCCACGAGAGGGTACTTCGTGTAACTGTCTACCAAGACAGCAGTCACTCGTCCGTCAGGGAAACTCCCGAAGTTTAGGCTCACCCATGACCACGGGGAGGGTGCAGGATCATCTGTTATCACCGGCGCTGGTGCTTCAGGGCTGCTTGTGAGTTGACAGGCTCGGCAGTTTCTCACAACAGTGTCCACGGCTGCTTCTAGACCGGGGAACCATACTTTTTCCCTCATGTCCGACTTCATCCTCACGGTGCCTTGATGGCCTTCATGTGCCAGAACTGTTGCTCATTCCTGGAGGCCTATAGGGATGACAATCCGTGACCCTCGTAGCACCATAGCTCGGTCGTCTTTGTTCCATCCGATGATGCCCTGGAGGAATCCTTCCCACGATCCCTGGCATAGAGCTTCCAGTACTTTCTGTAGCACTGCGTCTTTGTCGGTTTCTGCTTTGATTTCCTCTCCAGTGAGGGCTCGTGGACAGGCCCATTGTGATAACATGCGCACGTATTCTTCGGTACACTGTTCTTGTTCATTTTGTTCTGCGCCCTCTGCTAGCGGGTGTCGTGGCAGAAAGTCAGCCGGATTCTTGGCTCCGGGTCGGTACTCTATTTCCATTTGGTAATGCTGTCGTTGTTTTGCCCACCTTTCGATCTATGGGGGTGGGTGCGGAGCGGTACCTCTGAACAGAGGGAGCAATGGCTGGTGGTCGGTTACCATTGAACGGGTGTCCACTAATGTAAAGATGAAAGTGGTTACAAGCCCACTTGATGGCGAGTGCTTCCCGTTCGATTTGGGAGTAGCGCGCTTCCGTTGGTGTGAGTGATTTGCTCGCAAACGCTAGCGGGGCTCATTTTCCGAGTTCTGTCTCCTGGGCCAGGAGCGCTCCCAACCCTACGGGGCTGGCGTCCACGATAACCTCCGTCCGTGTCGAAGTACACCATCGTGGTCTTGCTCAACAGAGACGATTTTACTTTCTGGAACGCTTCGTCCTCCTGTTGTCCCCACTTCCACTCCACATCTTTCTTGGTCAGGGCTCTTAGGGGTTCGGCTATGGTTGCAAGGTTGGGTATGAATCGACTACAATATGTGGCCATACCCATAAAACTCCAGACCTCCGATGCTGTGGTGGGGGCCGGCGCTTGCTGAATAGCTTGTGATTTCTTGGGATCTACTTGCACGCCATCTTGACTGAATACGTAGCCAAAGAATTCAATCGATTTTTGAAAGAACTGACACTTGTCCCGGTGGAGTGTTACTCCATGGTCGACTAGGCGCCGTAGGGTGGCTTGGAGATGCCGGTGATGTTCTTCGAGTGTTGCAGAATGTATGAGAATGTCATCACTGACGTTGAGGACCCCTTGGAGTCCTGATAACATTTCTCGGACCGCATTTTGGAATATCTCCACTGCCGAAGAAATGCCAAAGTTCAACCTCTTATAGCGTCGTAGTCCTAGATGAGTTGAGAAAGTTGTGATGAATCTACTTTCTTCCACTAGCTTCAGCTGGTGATAGCCGGTGTTGAGGTTGAGTTTTGAAAACCACCTAGAGCCGTTGAGATCAGCTAGGATATCATCAACTGTTGGGGTGAGATGGCGTTCACGCTTGATTGCTTGATTTGGCATGCGCATGTTGATGCAGAGGCGGATCTTTCCGGGCTGCTTTGGTTTCTCCGCGATGACCATCGGCGACACCCATGGCGTTGGTCCCGTGACCTTCTCAATCACTCCTTGCTGCTCTAGACTGAGCAGCTCTTGCTCGATGAGTGGCCGGAGGTGAAACGGTATTCGACGGTGTCGTAAGGCAATTGGTTTCACGGCTTGTTCAATATGTAATTTCACCTGAGGCCTCTTCATGCACCCGAGGCCTTTAAAGAGTTGTGGGAACAGCTCCATGATGTCATCATTCCGCAGTGCCTTGACTGCGTTGGCAAAAGCTACCAGCCCTAAATCTTCAGCCGTGTGGCTGCTTACTAGAGTTTCCGCCTCTCGGTCTATGACGTGGAACGTCATGGTGACTTCGTGGGTGTCGGACTTGGCCTGTACCTTCAACTTTCCTTTGAGAGGTAACGGCTTCTGGCTTCTGGCTTCCGTATGTTAGGATCTTCACATTTGATGGGGTTAGTGCTGGTCTTGGCTTCAACTGTTTGTATTGTTGGCAGCCCAAAACGTTTACTGACGCTCCGGTGTCAATGAGCGCTGTCACTGGTGTCCCTGCGATCTCAATGGCACATGTCGGCTGAGGTCTCCGCCTTCTCTTGAGATCGCTTGCAAATGATATCAGGTACGCTTCCGCCTCGTCATCAGTGGATGAGTCTTCGATATATTGCTTCCGACTGGCTGTTGCTTTTGTCGCTTTAGAGCTCTCTCCTTCCTCAAGCCACAGATGTCGTACCGCTTTGGATGGAGGTCGTCTTCCACGCGCTCCTCTGCTTCGGGCTCCTCCCCGACAAACACTTGCATAGTGATTGGGGATGCCGCATTTTGAACATGTCCTTCCTTGTGCGGGGCATTCCTCTGGTGGGTGTTCCTCATTTCCACAGTAGCCATAGCCTGGCCCTCGCGAGCTCTTGGTTGACCATCGCCCTCGGGCACCTCTGGATGATGTCCGTAAGGCATCTGCTCTCTCCGTCTTGATTGTTACAGGTTTTTCTGCCTGTTGGGCAAGCGCCGCATCCATGACTGTTGCTCTAGCATCAGACAGTTTGTGCGATCTTGCTAGGATAAGGATATCTTCTAGAGTGATTCCTGACTGTCGCAATATGAGAGTCCGAAGATGTTTGTTGCGGCATCCTTGGATTGCTTGTGCTCTCACCTCTTTATTCTGGTCATCATCCGTGCATGTACTGGCCAGTTCCCGCAGGCGAGCGTGGAACGCGTCCATTATTTCACCTTCCCTCTGACGCGCTTGACGGAGCTTGAAGCGCTCAGTGTCGGGGTTGAGTTGCGGGTCGAAATGGGCATTTAGCACCCTGACGGCGGCGTCATAATCCGTGGGAGGGCCTGTGCTCGGGAGGTGGGCAAACAGTTTGTATATTTCCTCCCTGCCAAAATGGAGCAGTAGTGACCTCTTGACCTCGCCATCCGTTTCGCGAGTTGCGGTGAAATAGTTGTTGAGTCTGCAGATCCATACCATCCATCTGGGTGACGCTGTGGCAGGGTCAATTAGTTTGCTGAACAGCGCCGCAATCTGGGAGTGCTGTGAGGTGGGCTGCGCCACTTGTGGAGCGGGGGCCGCATTCTGTTGGGCTGCGGCTGCGTTCCCCGGGTTTGACATGGTGGTGTCACGGGGGCGTCAGCAACGTGGTACCTGTCGGCAAGGCTAGACCAAGTATGGCAAAGTGGCTGGATATGCTTTGTCCCTGGCAGTCAGACTTCCTTCTTCTGCCTTGAATGCTGGGGTGCTGGGGCCTGTTCTCTTGGCTTGCCGTTATTTCCCCCAACAAAATACAGCAAGACAGGTGTGCTCCCTCGTGTGCATAAGCCGGGAGATAGCAGGGCCAAGGCTGGATGTACAAAAGCTGCAGCTTTGGGAGCATGCAGTACTGACCTTCCCCCAGCAGGTGGCGTCACTCGGCTCCCTGACGGAGCAAACAGGAGACTTCACAGGCAGAGAAGCACCTTCTCTTGCAAGCGCGCATGCGCTGAGGCGATGAGGCAGTGACGACTCAGGCTCACGGGGCAGGCAGCCGGAACACAGAACCGGCAGGATGACGCCGCTGCAGGCCTCAGGCAGCGCCACCCATGCGTTGATTTATCGCCGCTGATGACTGGCGGCCGCAGGCTTCAGCGGGAGCGTGCCGGCTCCTGGAGGCACAGCACCATGGGGAGACGTAGTGGAAGGTCGCAGCTAGGACCGGGGCACACGACAGGTGCGCCTGGGAATCTCAGCACAGATGGCGCCCACCCTTCGTCACCAGTGTAACGGTGTCTTCAAGGTAGGGGTGTGGGGGGTCACAAATGTTAATATAGCGCTGCTTAATAATGACGAGGCACACACCACAATTACTAGTCGGGCCAGAAGTCCTGTGCGACCTCCGACCATTTATTTATGCTCTCTGGCTATGCCTGGCCAGAGAGTGTTACATTGTGTGGTTGCCCTTCCGGGCTATCATTCTCTTCTCGCTTAACAACTAGACCGTTACACTTAGCACGCGACCTGCTCACATGCTGTAGATCTAAGACAGTGCAAAGCTCGACTGTCACGTGGAGTCTATGTCTCATGAATATACTAGGTTGATTACTCCCAGGAAAACCAGAAATGCTTTTGTATGTCTGATTGCAAAGCATCTTTAATGATTTTTTTCCATGCAATTTCTCTCCAGAAACATTTTCATTCCAAACATTTGCCCTATAAAAAGATTAAAATATGGAAAATCAGTACTTCTTATTCAATCAATAGGCTGTGTGCGTACAGAGATGAATGTGAACATTAAAATGTGTTTTTTAATCTCGCCTTCAAGCACCACTACAGGCCGAGTAAGATCCATTCATTGTATTTCAACACAGCGCGGAGGAGAGTGTAATGGACCAATACTATAATGTCCATTATTCGGACGCAGTATATTAGAAAGGTGTGACACAACAGCTTACTCTGGTCACACTGATTCACTGACCTCTTAGCCTGGTTTAAAGATCGTTAGGAAATGTATTATTCTATTATTTCCTTTTTGGCTGGGCAATAAATGTGATAAGAATGTCCATTTGGGATGTAGCACAGCATAGACCTACTTACAAAATGCAGATTTTAAGATTGAATCTCAGATGACTGACTAATCCCTTCATCTCTCTAAAGTTGATCAAATTAGGTTTATTTCAAATTACCATTCATTCGATGAAATTGTGCGCGTGTGAAAAATTGCAGACTCCCTAGGTTTGACACGTTTGTCATTGTAATGTTGGGCCTCAGGCCCACATGGAGAGGATTGACAGACGCGGACACAAAGTAATCTGGTGCAGTAACTGGCCCCAGGCACGTGCGCCCGGCCCCTTTTATTGACACGATCACCTGACTGGTGATGCCTGTGGTGGGTGGGTGTAAAGTGTGTTACATTTGCGGGCGGAACAATAGACCGTGTCTAGCTAGACACTACATCCCCTCCCACCTTAATGAAAAGAAAAGAAGTCCAACCTAGAAGGAAACAAACAAACAACAAATAGCACTAATTGAGATTCTTCAGGCCATAAACCAGGCGTCACTGGAGCTTTGGACCGCATGGTCATGATGTTTTAGTTGGTCTTGCCGAAGTGTTTTAGACCGGCCTGGTCTCGCAGTGTCGAAGTCTATGTACATAGTCCAGCATCAGTGCATTGGGAGCTGTGGTGATGTCCACTCTGGAAGATTTCTGTGTGTGAGGCCTTCCGGTCTTCGACTGTGACCTCTCTGCATCCTATGTGTGTCGAGGAGCTGCTGGCGACGCATTTCTCCCATTCAGACTCCCATTTCACGAGCACTTCGCCGAGGCTCCTTGCCCCTGGATTTCCACGTGGGCTGTGCGGGCCTTTGCTTAGGCCGCGCTTAGGGGTCACTGCAGAACACCCCACTGGGCCACGGTCTAGTCTTGTGTAATCCCAGGGGTGGATCTTCCAATAGCCGGGTGCGCTCTACTTCGGTACGCTGCAGGTTGACGGGGGCACAGACAGACGGTTCCTGGGTGGCTCGCTCATGGAACTCCGGTTATCTAGACTGTGTGGAGTCACGTTGGTGGTGCGATGCTCTTTGGTGGTGATGATAAATGGTGGTTGTTTCTCAGTTGAGCAGCAGGCGGAGGTCTGTTGTCTTGGGTGAGTGTGGAGCGAGAAGGACTGGAGGGGTTTCGCAGCTTGCCTTTATCATGCTGAGGTTGTCTTTCGCCCGTGTCATCTGCAATGGGACACAGGGATGTCGTCTGACTTATCCTGTCGATCTTTGGGACTGAATGGTCGCTCGGGGAAGCGTTGGAGAGATACTCGCTTCGTGATGGCGGCTTACGTCTGTTTCTCCTCGTGGGGCTGTCTCCAGGGACGTCGGTCTGGCTTCCAGTTGGGTCTTCTCTGTAGGCTGTCTCCCGGGACGTCAGTCCGGCTGGTGGCTGTCTGGTGTCTTGGTGGTGTGAGCCCTCTGCCCTGTCGCTCTGCTCCTTTCCTCCTGCACGCCTGTGGTGGTCGTTTGCCCTCTGGTGCTATGCCACTGTTCCTTCTCTCTCCGCCGAGTGGCGTCATGTCACTCTCTTCTCTCTCATTCGACCAGTATCTCACTTGGAGGTGGCATCCTGCCACGTGTCTCATGTTGGTGTCACATGGACCTCGCTGGCCGCCCATACGGTCTCACCTTTCTTGTGAGCCTGTCTCAGGTTGGTTATGTCAGTAGAACTTGTACTTCCTCTTGGGAATGTTCATTGGATGGTCTCATCTTTCCTGTGGACCTGTCTCAGATCTGTCCGGTCAGTAGGACTTGTACTTCCTCTTGGGAACTTTCATTGGCACCATCCTTTGGGATACCGCAGTGGTTCTCCTTGATGCCTTCCGCATGCCTCCTTCTCGTCGAGGAGGTCTTGCTCTCCTGGGCGCTTGTCCATGCGGTCAAGCTTCTGGGTGCGTCTGTCGTGCACCTCGGACTTGGCGCTCTTCATTCCTTCTTCTAGGTATCCGTGATTCTGGTGGTCTAACCACCCACTTCTTCGACCTCTTTCTGGTAGCCTACGCTTGGCGCGCTTCATTTCTTCAGCATGCCTCCTTCTCTTCCAGGAGGTCTTGCTCTTCTGGGCGCCTGCCCATGCAGTCAAGATTCGGGGTGCATTTGCCGCGCACCTCAGAATTGGCGCTCTTCTGCCCTTTGGTTTCTCCACTGGATGCACTCGCTGTGCAATTTGACTCATCATCTCCTTCAGGCACACAGTCATTGTCTTGTCATTCTGGCCTTTGGCATCTCCAATCTGCCTTAACTTTGGGCGCAGTGGCTCCATTTGGCCATTAGGTGGCAGTGTTGTTTTATTTTCGTGTCCCAGTCTCTGCCGAACTCTAACGCTGCATGGCCTCGTGCTTGGGGATGGTGCTGCCTGCATCCACTCCGCAAGGACTCCGGCACCAGGACCAACACGCACCTCCAGCTGCTCCCCGGGTGCCCCTTGTCCCGTCACTCCGCAGTCCAGGTAGGTGTTTTCCTTTATTATGCACCCTGTTTCATCTTGTGCACACACGACCGGGGAACTTCTCTACTGGTGTCGTTTACACACTCAGCTTCAGCCACGCTGCGGGCTTTGATTGGCTGACCTATTTACTCCGGCTCCTCCTCCTGCCAATCGAACGTCACGGCAGGGGCTGCAGGGCCTTCACTTTGCCGGTTCCACTCTGCCTCACCTCTCGCTCTTGCAAACTGTTGTGGCTTCAAGACCTTCTCCAGAGTGGGGTGTGGGTCGCCTCACTGCTGGCTTTTAGGGGTTGGCCTCATTTCGCACTGGCTGTTTCGATCGGCCGCGGGCTGTGCTCTCTTCCTCGTAGGGGCGGGGAAAGGGCACCGTTTCTCATCCATGCTGGGGCGAATGAGTGGTTGGCTACTCCACTTTCCGTCCTCCCGCATTAGGCATACCTTCTCTTGCTGATGCGGGGTGGGCTCCCGTGTACCTCCGGCCAGAGGCCAATCTTCTTCGCGCCCTTCAGTTGCTTGCACTTCTCCCTTGAACGGGCCACCAGGGCTACGCTAGCTGCTACGTGCCTTCGCTCACACATGCGGCGCTGTCACTGCTCCTGATCCAGTTGGGGCTAGCTTCACCATAGGCTACTGCCACAGTCGCCTGGCTCACCTCCTGCCTGCAATATCATCATAACTGATGCAGGTGGGCTTCGCTTGGCTCTTTCACCCCTAGGGCTCTTCACATGCCGCACGGGCTATCAGGCGCATCCAGCGCCTCTTCACAGGGGTGCATTCCATGCAGGCACGTCAGGTGCGGAGTGGGCACCCGACCACCTCCTCTTCACCCTGGGGCTCTTCACACGCTCCCCCGGTCTTTCACTAATGTCTTCGCCCGCTACTGGGGGTGCCCTCAGCACGGGCAGCACACATTCCCCTTTCACCACCTTCAAAAAGTGGCTGCACACGCGGGATCATCCCACCCTCGTCACCAGTGTAATGTTGGGCCTCAGGCCCACATGGAGAGGATTGACTGACGCGGACAAAAAGTAATCTGGTGCAGTAACTGGCCCCAGGCACGTGCGCTCGGCCCCTTTTATTGACAGGATCACCTGACTGGTGATGCCTGTGGTGGGTGGGTGTAAAGTGTGTTACATTTGCGGGCGGAACACTAGACCATGTCTAGCTAGACACTACAAAAAGAACTATTGATGGACAGAATGCAGAACAATGTCATACATTCACCCCAGTACAGAGATCTGGGCCTAAATCCATCGTTTTTTTGCTCACCATGCCATTCCAGTTTGGACCCAGCCATATGCAAACCAGTTTTGACCCTGTGCCCAATGGGAACAGTCCAGCCCGAACTGCCAGGCCAGGTCCTCCCTGGACTGAAAACAAGCATCCTAGGACCGGTTTCGCGGTTTCACCCCTCTTCAGCCAGGATTGTTTAATTCCAGAGGCATGGAGAGCACAGGACTCACGTCTGAGCATAGTGCATACCCGTTCCACTCGGGGTGACAAATGCAAAAAGAACTATTGATGGACTGAATGCAGAACAATTTCATACATTCACCCCAGTACAGAGATCTGGGCCTAAATCCATTGAATGATGGATTCAACCCAGATCTCTTGACAGGGGGTGAATGTTTTGATTTGTTCTGCATTCCGTCCATCAATTGTGTGTCTTTAGCTAGACAATACAGTCATCATCGCAAAACTACACCTGCTGGGGAATTTTCTCCCCAAAAAGATTTTTCAACGAGAATTTTCTTGAGGGATTTTCTTACAAAACCAAAATTGAGTTGTCTGTCATCAAATATTTCTTTTAGACCCTCTCTGAATGACAATTTCGTGAAGGTTAACAAAAACACCAAACTAGTTGAATCCAGCATCACCACCTTTAAACATCAGTGGGTAACACACAATAGCAAATAAGTTTCGTATTACTTACGGCTACTCTTGCGACGAAGTTGCAAGCCACGTGGCAACAAGCGTTAAATAAAATAAACACATAGAAGTCCCTAGTTATGCCGATATTGAAGTCACCAAGACGTTTCTTTAACATTTAATATAATAAAATGTCTAAATGTAAAATCCCACATGGCATTTCCTTTTTTTCTTCTTCCCAATAAGAAATAGCAGCCTTTTACCTTTCACCTTTATTTCTGTAATGGACCTTTACACTTAATTTCCGTTATGGTGACTTTGATGCTGCTTTCCGATACAGAAATTATAGGCAGTTCATAAAATAAAGGACCGTTTAAGAAAGAAAGAAAGTTTGGCAGAAAATACTTACGCTTGGAAAAATTGTGAGGGAGTTCTCAAACTTCCTTATCTCTTTCGCGAGCAGCTTATGCACTCCTGGTTTTATCTGCACAGTCTGGTAGTTGAAGTCCATCATTTACAAGGGAAGGAAAACTACAAGTCAAGAATCGAATGATGAAGCAGGACTCTCCCACGTGACAAAGGGCAACTTCAGAATCGTGTGGCGTACACTTTGAATTGATGCAAAGTAAGTAAAGGATCTGTTACACAGTTTGTGTTGCTTGCATAAAACATTATAGAGCAGATGAAGTTTGCACCAGACTATACAACATAAAGGTTTTTGCGCCAGCCATAAAATGGCACAGACGGAATTTGCTCTCTTCCCTCGAAGGGTCACAGAGGGATATTCTCAAGAACGTGTGATAATTATCGCAAAATTCGCTTAACGCAACTTTGCACATCGCGGGAAAATAACACTGTGTGAACATTGTATTCTCAACACGGCAGAACCATGCGATAGTCTCACGATAACGCACGAAATGACCACCTTAAAATCAACGCGATGCCGAAAAAACACAAAACACTAACGCGAAAAAAGTTGCGATGTGGCCAATCGCGATACAAAAATCAGCGATTACCAGCGACAGGCCTGCAATTCCCACGCATCATGCGGGAAACTGCACTATAAAAGCAGAACAAAAAAAAAAGCAAAAAAAAATAAACTGTGTAGCACCATGGATGCACCTGGACCCAGTGCAGAAGACAACGTGAACCTCACAAGCCCCAAAGACGACCAGCAAGGAACCTTGGGGTTGGGGAAGGCCAAGGAGAAGAGGAAGACGTGGTTCAGTCCGCTGGAAAACAGGATCATCGTTACGGAGGTGATAGAACACTACCAACAACTGTTTGTCACCTCCAACGTGTCATTGGCAACAAATACACAAATATGGCAGACCATCTTGGACCATGTGAATGCAGTTGCAGCGTTGAGGAGGACAATGAAAGAGGTCAAGAGGCGCTGGAATGATGTGAAGGGCAAAACCAAGAAGAAACTCAATGCCAACATGAAAGCAGCAACGCTTATTGGGGGTGGGGGTCCAGCTGCAGACCAGGAGCTGGATGACATGGAGAAAATGGTGGCCACAGTCATCAGTCGGGATACGGTGCCAGGAATTGGGGATCCGGACACTACTCAACATGACCTGACACAACATCAACAGGGTGAGTACTGACCAGGGACTGGGGGAACGGGGGGAGATGGACACAATGGCACACATGCACAATTAAGTAGAGCACATTGCACACCCACAATATCTCTGGATCATGTTCCTGATCCCCGTGGCACACTGCAGCACACATACAAACACCAAGTAGACCCCCATACCCCATGTCCCCAAAGGGGTCCCACACCACACATCACCAATCTCACCACCAACACATGCACATGTGCAAAACCCAGCAAAGATGTCTATTTGTGAGCCATACTGACAATGCACGTGACACTACAAGACGATTGTCATGGATGCAGTCCAATTATTATGACATTGTGCACACCACGACACTGAGGTGGCTGAGTGTGGACCTCATCCGGAAAGGAGCAGGTCACACTCTAACACATCCACGTGCACAAACAACCCCTGATATCAACAACACATCTGCGTACAAACCATGCCCAAGAGTCACAATTCGGCCAAGAGCTCAATTCATCCAAGTCCGCTACATCTCAGCTCTGTAGAAGCAAGGAAGTCAAAGGCACACCGCCTGAAATGGATAAGGGGTCGCGAAATCAGAGCTGCAGGGCCGACTCACCCACAATGCAGCACACACACATAAGAATAAGAGCACCTCAACATTGACAACAATGTTGTACAAACTGCAACACTTTCACAACAGAACACAGGACACAACTGTTGCCGCATGTGTGTCCAAAATGGCCAATCACATCTGGCATAGAAGGAAACTGTGAGATGACAAGGTATGAGTACAATCTCACATCCCTGATTTAGTACAAATGCCCACTGTCCTGCATCAAATAGGCATCTCCCGACAAACAGTCACAATGTACATTGTCATGCAGTCTGTATGTAAACTTCGCCAATGCGTCAACATACATGGAACACACTGTGAAACTGCATCTCCCCTTTACATTCCAGAGGGACAATCAACACCTCCTGCAGAGTAGACCCTACATCACGTCAGTGATGATGGTGACGACCCCCAGGACATCCACCTAGATGAACTCCAACGGTTTATGGACACCCTCCGCACCCCACCTCCAGTAGCAGGGCAGCCCAGCACCATCGAGGTGAGCCCACCCCCTGCACAGACCACACAGCAGGATGCACCCACTACCACATCTGGCTCCAAGCACCTCACCGAAGAACATATGGCGTTCCAACGCTGTGTGTTAGACTGCCAGAAGGACCTGGCTGGACAGGTGCGGGTGGGACTCGAACTCATGGCAGCCAAACTAGATGCCATTCGTGGGTGTTTAAGTCCCATCAGGGACAACATACACTCCCTAACGGACACCCACAGTCCGCCCCATGCCCTCAAACAATCCATGGCTGGCGTCGCTGGAGTCATGACTTGTAGACAACAACTGTCCAGTCAGAGTGGCTACAGCGATGTCATCCGTGATTTGGGAAACATGAGGAGGGTCATGGAGAACATGGAGCGGATGCAGGCGCAAAGAATGGCCACCACGCTGTACACAAGAAAGCTGTAGATGGGATATTCCATGCCCTGCAGATCTTCTTCATGGGAGTGATGCCACAAGACATTGCGCAGCTGAATGCTGCTGCTACTTCTACATTCACATCTCCGGTCCCTGATGTGTCAGTGTCACACAGCGCTGCAGACCAAACCTCACCCCCCACGTGTGAGGAACATAAAACGTCAGAGGCTGAAGATGAAGATGAATCTGCCTTAGTGGTAAGTAGGAAGCAGTAGCCATATGGCTACTTCCTGCTTGGTTCTGCCCTCTGCATCATGCCCTGGAACAACACCTTCCACTGTCCTCCGATACACTCAGCGACACTGACCTTGTACCTCGACATGGACTGCCATATATTGTTTGAAAAACAATGACACAGCAATCAGCCTGCGTACTGGACTCTTTCCCTTCCGAGTAACTTGTCAATCCTTAAAGGACTCTGGCTGGCCCTCCATGGGGCATCATTGTAAAGTGTTGTCTTCATGGCCCAGTGCTAAGACAGCTTCCACACTCCATTGAACGTGAATAGTATATATTCCAATACACACAGATGTGTCATGTCCATGATTAATCAAGTATGAAAGCATTGACAAATGTAGGGGCAGTGATTCCCCCTTACGTCCATGTTGCTCATGTTGTCGGACTTGAGTCACAGGGTGTATCCATGCATCATGGTGGTACATATCTGACCCCAAAAGAAGCCCTGTTATCAATTGTAGGTCACAAATGTCAGCCTATATGTAATGAATTGGGACACATGTGAGAAGCTGATGAGTGGGATACCCTAATTTCTTTGACACACAGAAATGGCATTTCGAATATGTGACACCCCAAACAGCCTCACTGTACAGAGGTGACACACCCACCATCCATTTCCAATTTCTGAGATTGTTAGCACTACATGTTGCACTTACACTTATCAGAGTGATGTGCTTGTACAGAGGAGTGACATGCACACAGGGAATGTGTGTTTGAATGAATTTATTTGCACATGCTGTGTCTGTGATCCTTATGTACTGTCCCATGATTGCTAAGGACTGTGACAATGTGATGCGCTCATTTGAAGAAATTGTCAATGATGGTGTTCCTATGGGCTATTCCTGCTGCAGCTAAAGTGGGGTGTGGTCCGCTTGCCTCATCTTCCTCATCATCGTCCGGTGCATCTGGCACTTGTAGCCATGAAGCATTGGTAAGTACACATGTGTTGTGCAACACACAACATGCAACGATCATCTTGCACACGATGTCCGGGCTGTACATGAGCCTTCCACCTGTGATGGCCAGGCACCTGAAATGTGACTCCAGCACGCCAAATGTGCGTTCCACGATGCCCCTGGTGCGTTTGTGGGCCGCATTGTACTGCCTCCGGGCCTGTGTGTTGGTGGCTCGGAGGGGTGTCATCGTTGATTGGCAGAGTGCATATCCTTGGTCACCTGTGACAGTGGAAAGAGACATGAGTCAATAGTCGGTTCTGCATGATGTGTTGGCAGGCTCACTGATTCATTGGTGTGTGATATGTGTGACTTAGTAATTCCTGTTTGACATGTAGTGCTTGTAGCAAATGAGCGGCATCAATGTTTATTACGAGCCTATTTACTAGTGTGCTCAGTGCAGTTGCATCACTTGCACTCCTACGGCACACCATTGTCATGCCTGTTTGCGCATGTCCACAAGCCTGACAATGACACTGTGATGTGTGTTGAAGGTGTGCGGCCACGTGTGTGTAGGCCTATGGTAACAATAGGGCGGACACAGATGTAGAGTTAATGGCTGGTTGAACTCGCGATGCGGTTGAGGGTAGACCTTTCGCTTATGCTGCGGTAACAGCGACACACACAACAGTTGGCATGTATGACCCCGGACCCCGAGCGGGCTTGCGCTCCCTCATTTACCCCTTCTGCCGAGCCCGCACTCCGGGGGCATGCTACTTTGCAACATTGCCCATTGCGGTACGGGTGACGCCAACACTACAACAGAGACACACGCATTAGTTACTTCCTTGGCAAGGCCAAAACTTAACCACGCCCAGAGCCCCTGGTTGATTAACCACACACCTACACTGGACTGTCATACGTCAGTCCACTGCGCTTACGCTTACTGGGTGGTACGACACAGCTACATGTCCCAGGTCTACCCCACTGCCTGAGTTGACATTGTTGCATCCACTGTACACAGCACAATGTTATGTGGTAGGGCCCGGGGCCCTCATGCATTCATAATGACCACACGGACACACTTAGATAGTTTGTGGAACTAGCTTCGGGCACGTGCGCCCGGGCCCCTTTTATTGCCAGGGTCACGTGTACAGTGAGTGGTTGGTGCTGGAAACAACTACAACAGTGATCAGACAATCAGAATTTCAAAGTTCAAACAGTAATGGTCCCAGACTTGAGATGCACAGAGTTAGTGGCCCCCGAGGCCCTGCGGCCGGCACAGGCACACCGCCATGGGACGGTGACTTGCAGTGCACTGAGGAAGGGCCACGAGAGCTGAGCGGGTCCTCGTCAATGTCAAAGGTGAATGTCGCTGAGTGTTTTGGGGGACAGTGAAAGGTGTTCTTCCAGGTCATGGTACAGAGGACAGAACCAAGCAGAAACAGGCAATATGGATGGGATGAATGCTACAGACTCGTTCTTAACACCAATTCAGTATCAGTTACATGATGATAAAGACAACCCCCAGGCCATATACTCAGACGCTACCAAAGTTCAACCAGAGAGTGTCCATGAATTTAGGGGCACAGAGTTAGTGGCACCAGAGCTGGAGGAGCATGCAGTCTGCGATGAGGCCTGTGCAATGATATAAACTCTGTCATAAATAAATCAAGGCTCAGTACCAAATGTTTGACCTACTTGACCACAGTGTAGGCCAGAGGCAGCGGTCAGCAGGGGACCACAGACACGTGTTGTTGGGATCAGATCGAAGGGAGTACAGTGAAATAAATGCTGCCATAAACATATGACCTCGGACATCATGAAATCAAGACTCAGTTCCAAATGTGTGACCTACTGGACCACAGTATAGGCCGCAGGCAGCGGTCATCAAGGACCAACTGCTGTTCAGCCAGCTCCTCCTGGAACTCTCACACATGACGTTGGAATGGCATGTAGCGATGATTTGTGGTTGACGTAGGTAGAAGCACACATGCATGTGTGCAGCCTGCGACAATGCCGTGTCCTGCCTGGTCTGGAATGGATTGGATTAGTGTGAGGCCTGCTGGACCGCAGTGTAAGCCAAAGGCAGTAGTCAGCAAGGGCCCACAGACATGTGTGGTTGGAATGCGATGCACAGAGTAGGTGGCACCACATCGAAGGGAGTACAGTGATTTAAATTCTGCCATAAAATATGTACTCTGCCATTGTATAATCAAGACTCATTTCCAAATTTGTGACCTTCTTGACCACAGTGTCGGCCGGAGGCAGTGGTCAGCAGGGGCCCACAGCCATGTGATGTTGGCTTGCGATGCACAGAGTTAGAGGCACCAGAGCAGTTGATGGTAGTGTTCGATCACCTCCATAGCGAGGATCCTTTTCCCTCTGGACTAAACCACGTCTTCCTCTTCCTCCTCTCCTTGTGTACAATGATATGAACTCTGCCATTAATAAATCAAGACTCAGTTCCAAATGTGTGACCTACTTGACCGCAGTGTAGGCCAGTGGAGTACGTCAACGAGAAAGGAGTGCTGGGGGCCTGTGTCTTGGAGGCCGTGATGGTCTGAGGAGGCTGGCAAGGTCACAGGCCTCGGGCTTGAGGCTTGCACAGGCACGTGGTGGGCCCTCTTTGACACACGCCGGTGTCGGCAGGTGAGCGGTGTGGCCTGATTGCGCAGGGGTAGCCAAGACAGGTCTGGGGACCTGCAGCCTGTGATGCAGCAGGCGCACATGATCACAGGCACCGCCGCTCACAACGTCGGCTTCGTGGTGGGGTGAGAGGTGCCGCCCTGGCAGACACGTTGGCCATTCCGGAAGAGGACCACGCCCAGAGCAACAGGTTTTTTATTCACGCCCCTACACTGGCCTGGCGTACGCCGGGCCAGCCCACTCCGCTTACGCTTACAGGGGGGGACGTAACAAGCTACATTTCCGCGATCTTTCCCCCTGCCTGGGGTAACATGGTTGCCTCCACTGTTCACTACACTCCAAACACCAGCAGTATATGTCGACATGGACATGTCTGTGATCTGCATACTGCAGTTGGCCAGCACATCCACGCCACACTTTACATTGTGTACATTCTCATTCATGGGTCACTTGCCTCCTTCGCACATGCCTGGTTCCCACCTCTCCCCACATTCTGCTATTGTGTGGCTGAGGTGCCATGCCGTTGATGGCTCGTGTACATGGCTAGCCCAGGTTACCACAGTAAATTGTGCTGTCGTGTCTGGTAGGTGGGCCTGTTGTTTGGCATGTTGTATGTGAGTTTGTGACATGTGCATTCACAGAGTTGTGAGTTGCATGATAGTGGAGTTGAGGTGTGTGGTGTGTTCATTTGGTACTCACCAACGAGCAATGCATTCCCATAGGTGCCATCCTCAAAACGCTGGTTAATGATGGACTGTCGGAAGATGAAGGAATCATGCACACTGCCTGGGTAGTTGGGGACGACATTTGTGAAGAGTCCCTGGTGGTTCATTATTGCCTGCACATTGATGGAATGCGTGTGCTTCCTGTTGCGGTAATTGTGTGCAGTGGTGGCAGGGGGCACGAGGAGTACGTGTGGGCTGTTGATTGCCCCCAACACTTGCGGGAAGCCAGATATGGCGTAGAAAACCTTGCTTGATCTCCAGCTGTTCCTGCGCAGTGTGTGGGAAGTAAAGGTGCTGGTGTACCAAGCTGATGATGGCATCCAAGACAGGTGTGAGGAACTTTGATAGGACTGACTGTGAGACCCCTCCAACTCTGGAGGTTGTTGGTCGGAAGGTACCAGAGGCCAACAGGTGCAGCACAGCCAGCAGCTTTGTCTGCGGAGGGATGTTGGTTGTCCGCCGCTGTGTTGGTACCGTCAGCCTGTGGGCAATGATAGTAGGCCTGGGCGAAGCACTACGCTACGCTCGCGTAGTTTGCGAAGTTCGCGCTACTTCGCACTACGCGAACTGCACGTAGCACAGTGCGAACACGCGTAGCGTAGTGTTGCGTAGTGCTGCGGTCATTTTTTGCTTGCTCGCGGTCCTCAACGTCAAGTTGGCGACCGCGAGCAAGCAAAATGACATCCTGGCGAGACTTTTTCCTTGTTCGCGATCGCGAGCATGGAAAATAAACCTCCCGGCGAGATTCCCAACGCGAGGAGGTCAGGTTTCTCATTGCGAGGGGTCGCGTATGCTCGCGACCGCTCGCGATGAGAGACTACCAGTTCGCGTTGAGAAAGCTGCCGCTCGAGTAAAAATCTACTCGAGCAGCAGAAAACTACAGCTCGCACTGTGCAAGATGCCATTTTCAATGATTGCACAGTGCCGGTTGCTTGTCCGCACTGTGCAATCATTGAAAACAACATCTTGCACAGTGCGAACATGTTACTACGCAGTTCGCGAAGTGCTACGCGTAGCTCGCGTAGTGCGAACTTCACTTTGCGTAGCTTCGCGAAGTGCTACTTCGCGAACTACGCCCACCCTTAAATGATAGTCAGGATGCGGAGGATGGTTGTCCTTTTGAGCCTGCAGTGGGCAATGACATCTTCTGGTGTTAAGTCTGTGAGGCTGGTGCGTTTTCTGAAGGTCCGCTGTCTTTGTCTGCGCTGCCTCTGTGGTAGTCCGGGGGGGTGGCGGAGAGGGTTCGGGGGGTGCTCGGGTCACGGGGTGGTGGCAGTGGGTGTTGTAGCCCTCTTGGTGCCCCATGCTGCATGATCAGTAGCTCCATGGCATCTATTGTTCTCCAGGTGTGGCTCTGGCCTGGGCTCCCTTTTTATGGTGTAGGTTGTCGCCTGACTTAACACCAGGTAAGAGCAGGTGTTAAATCCCAGCTGCTAGCGCACCTTATCGCCGATCTGGCTGGTCATTGAGAATGTTGCGAAGTGGTGTTGTCGCGGATTGTTGCGCGGGAACGCCTACTCTGCATATCTTTAGCGTAAGTTGCCGGTGTAGTCTGTGGCAATGATTTCTGCGGCTGCTGTCGCAGGAAAACTGGTGATGTCGGCTGTTAGCACCAGCTTGTGAATAGGGCGATAATTTTATCACCACTTTGGCTGAGATAAAGTGTCATTAACTCGGCGATAAATCCTTGAGAATATGCCCCACAGAACCTTCCATCAACCCTGTTGAAAGCACCCACCTTTTTTTGCTGGTTGAGGCCATGGGTTATGACTTCTGCTGGAGTCAGATACCAGTGGACAGGGCTTCAGCCTCTGTATGCTCTGCCAAAATGTACCACCTTTTAAAAGTGAACAATGCTGACTTTATTTTCATTTTATGGGTGAGGTTTTGCCTAAACAAACAAATCTTCGTGTGCATTCCAAACATTTGTATTTGTTTTCTAACTGCTGCTTGTTTCCCAGTCAGGAGGTTCATGTAGAGAATAATTACATACCTAGAAATGGAGATAAAGCAAAGTGGCTAATGTTAAAGGCCTGTTTGAAGAAAAAAGAGCATTTGGTAGATTAAAAGCCTGTCTGGGCAAAGGTAGTGGGGGAGTTAAGAGGTGGAGTTGTAGTGAATTAGTAGTTCCGTTTTTAGCACCCAAGGAATGTCCTTAAGGTTTGTAAGACATAATTTTTCTCTTGAAGTGAAAATTATTTGAGAAACAAATATTTATATTTTGGATTGTCATTATTCCTTTAATGACATGGCTGGATCTTTCTTTCTTTAACCTGTTCTGTGCCCATGACGAGATAGTCTCGTCATGGAGCACGGTCGCGCTGTACCCATGACGAGATTATCACGTCATGAAACCCGCCCACTAAGGGAACGCCCGGCACAGGAGGGGGAAAGGGCGTGGCACCGAAGGGGTTAAGCTTAAATGGGGATACACTTTCCGAAAGGAACTCCTCTGCACATGGTGAGGAAATACTTGGGGGTTTACTCAGGTCAGGCAGAACGAATACTTTTTCTGGAATGGACTTGCTTCAGTACTGTGCTTGGTCAGAGTCCATAGCTAGGCCTACATAAGCATTGAGCCCTTTGTCTTTGTTGTCTGCAGAACACCACTTGTGTCTGAAAGCTGTGGGCCGATCCTGTGATTCCTATGAATCCAGAAGAAGCAGAAGTTCTGTTTGGTATTCTCAGTCAACGTAAGTGTAGAGTGCCACCCGGCCTTTACTATACAATATACAGCACATTCACCCAGGAGGCCGGGCTCGGCTGATCAGTATAATTAAAGAGCCAAGAATAGCTCGTAGTGTTTCGGCGACACCAGTACTAAGGGGCATATCATCTAGCCCTGGAGGTAAAATTATCGCCGCTTTAGCGTCCGTTTCCGGACGGAAAGCGGCGGTAATTTTAGTGCCTAATCAGCAAGGTAACGCTATCGCGTGAATCCTTGCATTATTGCCCTTTCCCCCCAACGCCCATCTTTGCAGCTCTAATGAGATGCAAAGTGGGTGTTCCTGCCCTGACATAACTGGAGAAATGTCGCTAAGCGACATTTCTCCAATTATCAATGGGCACGCTAAACTGCAGAGCTACAAGCAAAGTAGCGATAACCTCTGTTATTGCTACTTTCCTTACGCCTGCTTCAAAACTGACTTAGCCATGATATCCTATGTAAGGTGAATATCATGGCTAAGTATGCCTTGCCCTATCAGCAAGCTTTCGCCATACCTTGTGCGATTATCGCTGTATTTCCAGCAATAATCGCACAATTGGCAGCTGGCGCTCTGAATTGTATCGCTTTGGAGATAAGCGTTGCTGATAGCACGCTATCTCCGCGATAAAATTCAGAGATGGCCGGCGATAATTATCCTCGCGCTAAGAGCGCTGAGCGATAATTATCGCATGGCCTTGATGATATGCCCCTAAGTGTCTGTGTGCATTGCTGTGAAGTGGGGTTATTCTAGGCCCAGACGGCACACACCAAGGATTTATTCGGGCCCTTTACAGTAAGTGCTTGAAACCCGAAGAAAACCTGACCGGGTTGTGAGGAGTAAACTAGTCCTATTTAGACTGAATTCTTCTGAAGAGGCACATCTACAATGTTTTCATCAGGTTGTCAGGATCACTGGAGACCTGCCCTAAATATTACACAATGTATAATAAAGCAAAAATTGTTCTTAGCCCAATTCTAGAAATTCAAATCAAAGAACAATATTGGGGATTATGACATTGATCAAGAGTCAGCCTGGTGAGTGTGCTACGAATCACTGCCAGGAAAGATATATTTTACAATTTGGCATTTTAGCTATCAGATGTCCCTGATTTTCATGGAGCACTCATGCATTTTATTAAAATCAATAGGAGCCCAATTGTTGAGGCAGCCTCCAGGATAGTCTTGGGAGATTTTTTCATCTACAGCGATTGGTTTGCCTGAGGTCATCCGTTTGAGATAACAAGCCTTCTGGAATTAAAGTGAGATACAACTTCCGGGTTCTTTCCACCTTAGTCTCACTGGAGATTTTCAAGATGCATTAAACGTGCAGCGTGTGAAGGCAAATTCCTTCACCAGCACAAATTAACACCTTGCATTAAACCACTCTGAGTGTTCAAAAGTCAGCTAGGTCCATGTCAGCTTTAAAGAATACACTTGACAACATTTTCATTATTTACGTATTTTTCACTGCTTTTAAGATAACACTATTTACCATTAGTTTAGAATTATGACATTTCTTTTTATTTGGGGTTAATTTTCCATTCTTTTTTTACCATTAATATCAAAAGGCAACGTTTTTGTTGTTTCATGCAAGACTTTTGTTATTGATTTTTGCTAGTAACATTTTTCAATAATTGTGTTGCTTTAAAACTCTTACTGTGTGGTCATAAACCTCATCAACCTGTTCCTTTGTCATATCTTCTTTGAGCTCATTATCATTTTTTGCTCTGGGGACTGAACCATTGGGAATCCCACATAAACTAGTTACTTAAAGGAGAGATTATCGTTCTCTCCATTTTTTAAATGTGAAAATTGAAATGAGGGGTGCCTCATCGGATCTTACCTCGTTTCCCGGAGCCCAGACTGGTGGTCCTGCTGCCTGCCTCATCGTCAGTTGCTCCTGGGTCCCTGACGCTGCGTGTCTCCCCTGCCGCCGCCCCACACCATCGTGGCCGCAGCAAGGGGAGACTACAGCTCCCAGGGTGCTTTGCTGTTCCTTCCTGCCCTTCTCGTGCCCGGAGGCGTAGAATAACTCAGAGGCTCCCTCCGCGTCGCGGGACGCGCGCGGGTGACGCCGGGCTAAGCCCGGGCAAAGGGCGGGCCCTCTGTAGCCCTCGGGAGCCCGGGCCGGGCTCACCCCCTTAAAGGTGCTTGTGAACTTATTTGAACAAACTAATTCGTGAGCTGGCATTCACTCCCTTGTTCTGTGCCCTTTGCTCTTTTTGCATGTTTTACCCATAGCGAGCTACCTTATATATAGCTGTTAACTCGACCCATAGTCCAACCACAGCGGTATTATTATCAACATGGCTGGAGGGGCTAATAAGGGGACCCTAGATAGTTATTTATTTAGGGTCAACTCGGGATTAGAACGGGAATCAATCCTTGCTGATCTAAGGGCAAAGTGCCGTAGCTCTATAGAGCTTATTAAAAACACGCCATCCCTCGTGGGTTCTTTGCACTAAGCCACTTCCCCACTTAGGAGTTGCTACTCCCAAAATGAAGTCCTAGATAATTCCAGCAACGATGATCTCCCAATACGAAATGTAATCTCCTTACCCAAATTAAATAATGTCCAGTCCCCAACTGCTCCACCTCTACTCCTTAATTCAATTCCTGAGCCAGTACTCTCAATTGAGTCACCACCACAAGCTGTTAAGCTTCCACCTCAAAAGGCTAACACACCCAGACAATCCAAATTTTCAGGTCCACCACCTAGAAAAAGGAGAAAGAGAGGTAGTGAGCCGTTAAAGAGAAAAAAAAAGAGTAATCACTCTGATTTGGTTCCAACTGCTAAGGGTCCTGTAACTTGTAATGATAAAACATCTCTCCCAGTTACTTCCGTTCCTTGCTTACCAAATGATATATCTATTGCGGAGGTATTGGGTAATGTTGAACAGCTATTTAGATCTCTCATTGTACCTATTCTTGAGAGATTAAAAATAATAGTTAATAGACTTGATAATGTAGAATCGCTAATAGGTAATAACAGGGAATTAATCAAGAATTTTGCAAAGCCAGTGATGGCGCCCCCTATTACTACAGCACCTGTTGTATCGTCCCCCATTGTACCATCTCTAAACTCTATTCCTCAAAATCATCCAAGTATTAACAATCTAAATAATAAAAGCATAGGAAGAGTCATTACCTCCAAATCATTGCAACACTTTACTTCAAATAAAGATAGAGAGTCTCTGAGGGAAGATAACTTAATTCAATCTGGTACAACACGTGATAAAAAAGGTAAAATTCCATCTCCTACTATAAAGAAATGCAAGGGGCTCAAATTAGAACTGCCACCTGAAGCAGTTCCCCTTGTGGTTGTTCTTGCGGGAGTCCCAGCATTAAAAGAGAGGACAACCGAAGGCTACTCGCAGTTAAAAAATAAAGTTATTCATTGGCTTGGTCAGAATCGCCCTCTTCCTTTGTATATAAATGGCGAAATTTGACATGTACGGCGTCTCTCTTGGTTGGGAAACACACCTAAGAATATAAACAGGGATATTGTTATAATCAATTTCAGAGATCCCAGAGCCGTCAGCCATATTCTTAATTGGCATATGAACAATGGGAGGTCTTTTATTTCTACCTGGGAATTGACTTATTTTTACCCAAGAACCCAAATAGTTCCCACTGCTAATCCAGGGGTTCCACTTTGTAAACAGTCCAATCCTGTCATCTCTCTTGGAAACCGCTATGAGGCTCTAGCAAATCTTGAAGAAGTGGATTGACATAATCACCATAAGGGCTCAATGATAGACATCCAAGAGACTTCTTTTGATTTACCTTCCCCTCCCAATGAGTTAGGAAACTTACCACTAGA